>NC_062214.1:30661360-35461360 GCF_902686445.1 Sciurus carolinensis
GAAAGTATGAACCCAAAATTTTATAGTCAGTCAAATTCACACTCAAGTTTAAAAGTCACAAACCTTAATGAGCACATGAGAACTCAGAAAATATATTTCCCTTTGACTCCTTTTAAGAAATGTACAATCAAAGGGGCTTCATACAACCAAAATGAGTAAAGGGACAGAAACACAGGAAATGGTTATGAGCATTGAAAGTATTCAATGAACTGAGAACTAAGACACTGATGATTATAAGAGAGACAGATTAGTACTTAATGGCTGTTTTCTCTAAGAGCATGAATACAGTTCCACTAAAAATTAAGGACTTGGGAGAATATAAAGAGTATCATGAACACACTGACTCCCTTATAGGCTTTAACTAGGAGTAAAAAAAAGTATTTCCAATACTAAGAGAGAAAAAGGGAATGGAGAAAAATGACATTACTCAGTAATTTCAATATTGCTTATAATAGAAAACCAACAGATTGTAGGCAAAAAAAAAAAAGAGAGAGAGAGATTGAGTGTAACATAAAAGTAATAGTATAAAGGCAAACTCAAAGAACAATAGAATAAACCTTTTTTAAAGCCAGATTTTGTATTCCCTTAAAAAGAAAGCAGATAAAACAAACCATATGGTTAAAGGCTATATGTGAGGACACACATATTTAAACAAATATAATAAACAATATGTAGGCATTGAGATCAAACATATGGATAATATCAACAAATGTAATAAAAATTTTTAGATTGGGTAACAAGGCAAATTAATAATATATTGTAAGAAAGGCAAACCAAAACAAAAAGATTCAAGAGGTTAAGAATAAAAGGATGAACAAAGACAAAGCAAATAAAAAGAAGGCAGCAACCTTAATCCTGATACATGACAAGGTAGAACTAAAGCATGTTTAAAAAGCATTTTAAGCAAAGTTAATAAAAGAAGGCAAAGTCTCTACAAAGATAACTGATTATTTACACACCCAACAACACTTTTAACAATGTTCATAGAGCAACAATTATGAGAAATGTGTAAGAAAGAAAAAGAACATACTGACAGTAGAAATTTCTAATATAATTCCAATATCACACAGGGAGGAAAATCAACAAGTATATAGAAGACCTGTGCAACATAGCTAAGTAGATCTTGTGACTAGCTAACTCCTCACCCCAATAAAGGACAAAGCACCTTTTCCATTGAACAGGGGACATTCATGAAGATGGACCATATTTCAGGCCACAATGAAAACTGGATAAATTCTGACAAATTTATTCTGCTCAAAAGGCTCTAAAGTTACTATATAATGAGGAAACTCCTTGGAAATTCAAATACTGGTTTTAAATAAATTAGGGTCAAGGAAGAAATCCTAAATGAAATTGTAAAATTCTTCCTTCCTTTTCTTTTTGCAGTGCTGGGGATAGAACCCAGGGCCTCACACAGGCCAGCCCTAGAAAATTGAAATTTACAATAAGTAATAAACAGAATAGAAACTTCTCTAACCATATCAAAGAAATGTAAGTATAAATGAATTGAATAACCACGTTTAAAAACTAGGAAAAGAACAACAACAAAACAGAAAAAAAACAAAACGAAGTTAAAATAGATGAAAGCAAAAATGAATGAGAAACTGGATCTTTGGAGTAAAATGGACCAATTACTAGCTAAGCTAATCAGGAAAGAAAAAAGGAGCATACACTCAAAATTAGAAATATCAAGGGAGGGGAAACATCAAAACAGAGGAAAATTTTAAAAATCTATAGCGACATTGAATAATTCTATGCAAACACACTTGACAATCTCTATGAATTGAATACATTTCTAGAAAAATACAATTCACCTGCTGTCTTCAGCGGAGAGACACAAAGACCCACCATACAATCTTTTTGTAATAGGTAGTCATACAAAGAGAGAAAAATTATTGCAATAAATGGCAGTGATGTCCCTGAACACCTGATAAAAATCATTTCCTACAATGTTATCCATAAGGACTAAGAAAATGCCATCAGAGTAAATTTAACAAGAGAAGTTCATGATACTACCATTTATAATCCAAGAAACAGTTTTGTTTTGAATCTGGAATTAGCATGAGCTAAGACTGAGGTAGGAATTTGGGGAGGCAGGAAAAAGAAAGATATACTGAATCTCAAAAGAGAAGGGCCAGCCCGGCACGGTGGTGCACGCCTGTAATACCAGCAACTTGGGAGGCTGAGGCAGGAGGATTTCGAGTTCAAAGTCAGCCTCAGCAATAGCAAGGCACTAAGCAACTCAGTACAACCCTGCCTCTAAATAAAATACAAAATAGGACTGGGGATGTGGCTCAGTGATCGAGTGCCCCTGAGTTCAATCCTCAGTACCAAAAAAAAAAAAAAAAAAAAAAAAAGAAGGACCTGCAAATCATTAGAAGGCAGAGAATGCCTATGAGCCTTTGAAATGCAAAACAAGCAACTCCTAAGCAATCCAGTCCACATAATTAGTCCACAAGGACCTCAGGTTGGCCTGTGTCCTTGCCCACAAAAGGTAACATGATGCAGAAAATAGGGCAAAACAAAAGTGCACAGAAGCTAGTGCAAAATTGTGTAACTACATCTTAACTTCCTCTCTAGTCCAGCCCCTTGCTATCATTCAATCTCTATAAATATATTAGGCATTCCAGACCAAGAGATTGCTGTCTCTCCTTCTGGAGATGGTCTGCATTCTCCCTTGAATATGTATCTGCTTTTCTAAATAAATCTCTGTCTGTGTTTCTGACTGGCACACCCATGCTGAAATTCTTTTCTGTCACATAAACCATTTGTCCCAAGTTGAGGTTCTCTGTCTGAGAACTCTTCCACTAACAGGACAAGAATTAATCAATACTCTGATAAACACCTATATCTGTAATGACCTCAGCAAATGAAAACCAGGCCCAGTGGTTGTCAGGTGGCAGTGAGGATATGATGAGTGAGCAATGCTCAGAAATTACCAGCAATGATCAGACAGGACCAGCCCTCACTATATCTAAAACAGTCTGCACTCCACTACCCACAAACTACTCAACATCATCCTTTCCAGCTAACATGAGTGATTACTGTTTCTTTTACAATGACAACTCTAGTCCCACTTTAACCCATCCACCACCTAGATAAAAATTTCTAAGGCATACAATCACTGGATTGCCCTTGCTCTCTGACATTAGATCCAGAGTTGATCCTGATTTCTTAAACTTTCTTTATAAAAAAACCCCGAGGGGGCTAGAGAACCGAGATCTAGCAACTGGAGCAGTATGACCAAGCCTTGTGGGGTGCGCCTGAGTGGGGAGGCCCGAAAACAGGTGGATGTCTTCAGACAAAATCTTTTCTAGGAGGCTGAGTAATTACTCTACATATTCTTGCCACAGAAAATCATATACCTGAGTCAGCTTTTGCACGAGGACTCTCTCAGTGTGGCTGACCTGACTTCCCTCCGGGTCCCCCAGGACATCCCCATCCCAGACCCCCCACCCAAGGATGATGAGATGGAAACAGATAAGCAGGAGAAGAAAGAAGTTCCCAAGTGTGGCTTTCTCCCTGGGAATGAGAAGGTCCTGGCCCTGCTTGCTCTAGTTAAGCCAGAAGTTTGGACTTTCAAAGAGAAATGCATTCTGGTGATCACTTGGATCCAGCACCTGATCCCTAAGATTGAGGATGGAAATGATTTTGGGGTGGCAATCCAGGTACTTCTCAGAATGTGGGGATGCTGTGGCCAAGGCCTTCAAGGAGACCCATGTAATGGACTACCGGGCCTTAGTGCATCAACGAGATGAGGCAGCCTATGGGGAGCTCAGGGCCATGGTTCTGGACCTCAGGGCCTTCTATGCTGAGCTTTATCATATCATCAGCAGCAACCTAGAGAAAATTGCCAACCCAAAGGGTGAAGAGAAACCATCTATGTACTAAGCCCAAGATTAGAAGGAAATAAATGACCTAAACTGTGAAAAAAAAACAAAACAAAATAAAAAAAAAACCCGGAGCACAAGCCCAATGCTATAAATTCCTCACAACTCCCTCCACTGAGGAGCCCCATGATTCCTCTGGAGTGTGTCCTCCTTTGCCACAGTAAACTAGATAATCTTTGACTATCCGGTGTGTCTTTGAAGGGTAGGCACAGACACAAAGTTGTATCAATTTCTTAAGCCATGGAACTCATTAAATAAAACCTCTGAGCAATGTCCCATTAAAGTCTAGTCACAAAACAACAACAACAAAATTTTAAAAAGTCCCAATCTGTGTGAAAGAGACTAGATATACCACACCTCCACAAGCCCTTCTTTTCCTACTCATTTTCTTAACACTTCCACTGTTTTGGAACATCTCCTTATTATATAGTCTCCACACCAGTTAACTTCCTTTCTTGTCTTCTCTTTCCTTTCATTTATGTAGAATAATCTGCCTCTCCTTCAGCAAGAAAGACTTCCCTAGGAGGAAGGAGATGGAATCAGGTGCTAATCCCAGGGTTCTTTTTGGTGGGCTAAGGGGAATGTGAAAGACAATGAGTCTGTCACCTTGAAAGACAACGAGTCTGTCACCTTGGTAGCTTTCCTCCCTTCACCACTGTAGAGACTGACAGTTTATGAGCAGGTTCCCCTTCATTGACTCATTCCAGCCTCTCAACAATGGAAAAGACATGCTAGCAATTGTGATTCTCCCCCATTATACAGTTGAGGTTAAAAACAAAACCAAAATAGGCTAAGGCCATCCAGCCAGCCAAGTTAGCAGGCTCCAATTCGGAGCCTCTTGTTCCAAGCAGGCCCTCCATCTAGTACATGACCTGCATTAAATTGTTGATAATTACAAAACTGCCACTGTTACTGAGGTACTCCTACTATGTACCAGGCTAATGCTCAGTGCTTCTCAAATTGTGCTATGCACATCAATCACATGGGCATCTTGTTAAAATGCAGATTCTGATTCAGTATGCTGGATGAGACTCCAGGTCTACATTTCAAACAAGCAAGATCTTGTTTAATGCTAATGCTGCAGGTCCACAGACCACATGTGGAATTGTAAGGCTTTATTTGCTCGGCATCACAATAAACCCAAAAGGCAGTATTTCTTAACTCAGATTACACTTGGGGGGACTTTAAACCATGTGATCTCAGATACAGCCTATACCAGTCATGTCAGTACCCCTGGTAGTGAAACCCAGGGTCTCACATGAGAAACTAAACTTGAAACTACTGCTGTGTGGGTTGGACAGCAGTACCTTCATTTCACAACTGGAAAACTTAAGTTTATAAAGAGAATCACCTTGCCCAAACCCTTATACATTGGTCAGGGTTGAAGGCCAATTTTAACTCTGACTTCAGAATCCATTCTGCTAGGTACTATTCTCTATGGCCTTTCATGGAGAGGACACAACCTAATAATCTATAGTGTTAAATAGGGTAGTCAGACCAGCACACAGTATAAGCCATTAGAAAATATCCTGAACCCATAGGTGCCCCAGCATGAAGATTCTTAATATAGTTTATGACCCTATCGTAGTAAGAGGGTAGAAACCACTTCCTGGGGCTGAAGGTGACTCTTACATCTTCAGACCCAGCACATGTCCTGGAACTGACTATGCTTCCTTGGTTCCCTGGCTTTCCTATAAATGCTGATCTGTCAGAGTATTTTTCTCTCCCATTGAGGTTTAAGTGTAAGAGAAAGCCAGGTGCATTAAATCAGTGTAATTATCTCTGAAATGCTAGTGATTGAGGAAGTGGATTCCCAGAGAGAAAGAGAGAAAGAGAGAGAGACTCTCCAAGGCTTTATCAAACTGGAATTGTGAAGCCCTGGATTGGACAGCAGCCAAACGTCTGCCCCTTTCTGATGGGAAGCAAAGGATTCCCTGAGGGACAGACTTGCTGGCAATGGCTAGGCTTATCCTCCCATCTGGGAATTCATTAATTAGGGCTTAACTTTGAAGGCAGATAACAAGCTAATCAAAGGGGGAAGCAAAGCCCTCCAAATCATGCTGCCTAATGAACCATGCTGGGGTGAGCAGGTAAGAAGGCACCTGTCAGAACTGGTGGAGGTTCTGACAGTTAGTGGGGGTGGGGGTACCCTCCAAGCTATGTTGCTGGCTTACCATCAGTTTTGAACAAAAGAGCCGATAGAGAAATTGTAAGGGCATGATTTAAAACCAGTAACTGCACAACCTTTTTGTGCCAGTCACCTCCCTCAATATTCTTTGCCTCATCACCATCTCATCTTTGCAGAAACTGAGACCACTGCCTTCCAGGAATGTCTCTGCCTGTGGAGGCCAAACCAGCTGGCTGATGGGGCAGGGAGAAGAGAGGTACAAAAGGCCTCCTGCTGGCCCATGTGCGACCTCAAAGAGAACACAAATAAAAATTCATTGTTTACACTCAGGGATTAAACTTTTACTTTATGCTTTAGAACAGGTACTTTGGGGTGTTATATAACTACATTTTCTTCTGAGTTTGGGTTTATGAGCTCTGTAGGTTGAATAAGAAACACAAGGAGTGGAATAAAGATAGTCAAATTTGTCAGATTTTCTTTCCCTCAATATGAAATCCTTGCTGCTTTCTGACCTCCGAGCATCAGCTTAAAAGTTTTCTAATACTCTATACATCACTAGAGCTCAACTTCTGTTCAAAGATGAAGGAAGATTGAAGCCTTACCCCAAATGTCACCTTTGTGTGTCTTCTTTGGTTGTGACTCTCCTGTGAATTCTTGAGAGAGTTTGGAATCACTTTGGAGACTGATATACTATCAAAATGATCCATCATCCACATGACCTCTCTTTCTGTAGGTGGTATCCAACAGGGATAGGTTCCCTTTCATGCCAATTCCTTTCTTTTCCACTGTTATGGTTTGGGTCTGAAATGTCCTGCAAAGACTCAGGGGTTGAAGGCTTGGTCCCCAACACAGCAAGGTTCAGAGGTGGGACTTTTAGGAAATTATTGGGTCATGAGGGCTCTAACTTCATCAGTGAATTAATATGTTGCTAATTCATAATTGGAATGGACTATTGGGAGGTGTGGAATCTGTAGAAGGTGGGACCTAGTTAAAAGGAATGGGTCATTAGAGGCAAGCCCTTGAAGACTATATCTTGTCCTCTTCTCTCTTCTCTCTTTCCCTCTCTCTCTCTCCCTATCCCCCTCTCCCTCTCTCCCTCTCCCTCTCTTTCTCTTTCTTGGATGCCACAAGATGAGAAATTTCTTCTGTCATGACCTTTTGCCATGATGTTCTGCTTCATCTTAGGTCCAAGGCAGTGGAGCCAGCCAAGCATGAACTGGAATCTCTGAAACCATGAGCCAAAATAAATCTTTCATACTTTTAAATTGTTTTTCTCAAGTATTTTGTCACACCAATGAAAAACTGATCCACACATTCACCCTTATCTTATTTTTAATCTTTCCCAAAGATTCAAAGTCTCCTCTCCCATCCAGCGTGAAGAAGCATTAACTTCACACAAGTCTTTTCAGTTCTGCAAATTGTGGTTGTATCTGATGTAAATTGGAGCCAATTGATCTCTGCCAAGTAAATGAACTCAAAGTCCTTAGGTGGGAAGGAAAGGTTGGAGGGGTGTGTGTCACCTCCACCCCAGGTAGATACCTTTTCCCCACTATCTAAACCTTACATGTAGTTCACATTGCTCCATGTAGTTTCTTCTTGGAACCTTCAATAGATCTACATGATAGATTCATCTACCCACCTCCCCAGGAGTCCTCTCTCAATGAAGTGATAAGGAAAAGCTATATGCTGAACTGCTTTTTCCTAGTGTACAACTATTTCATCCTGACTGAGGAAAGAAAATAGGAATAAGATGGACAACATCCTTTCATTTCATGTAGCCATTGCATTGCTCTCTCATCTCTAAGTCAGAGGCCCCTAACACCTGGAATCAACTAGGGAGCTTATGAAAATCCTAATACCAGGTTGCACTCCAGACCCTTTGCAACTCAATATTTGTGGTGGCACTCAGACATCAGAAGTTATTTGATTACAGTTGTCTCAAATTTGGCTGCAAATTTAGAATTCCTCAGGAGGCTTTTAGAAATACAGATACCTATCCCACTCCCAGAAATTTTGATTAATATAAGGTGCCAGGTACATCTTGGCCACTATAAATTTTAAAATTTCCTCGAATGAATTTAATGCCCAGCCAAGTTTGAAAACCAGTACTTTTAAACTATCTTTTTCTTCTAAATTTTCCAGCCTAGGGGCTGACTAAAAAAAATCTTTTTGTTAGTAAAGGAAAAATATCAGCAAAATCCTGGTTGATGTAATCAATGACTTTTTTTCTCCCAGTGATTTACTGCACTAAGCCTACAAGCTATATGGAGTTTTTAGCAGAAATATTGCAATTTATTACTTTATTCTACCAGTTCCCTCTTCTTGAACTTCCTCCTGCACAAAGGTAATAAAACCATAAACAACAAATAAGAACATGGGGGCATTTGACTTCCATTTTTACTTGAGTACTGATAACTAGGGTGCCAGAGGAACTCAGCTAATGTAAGTTGTCTGGACTTTCACAAAAGAACACTGCAACTCTTGCAAACACTTACGGAAAAAATTCATCTTATAGGTGGAATGACATGGACTGGTAATAAGCTATCAGCCAAAAGAACAGGAATTAGAGGTATTGTGAACTCACTTTACTATCTCCAAGTTTTAGTTAGTTTTCTTTTTCCACTGTGACCAAAAGACCTGACAATAACAATTTATTTCAGAGGAGAAAAAGTTTATTTGGGTCTTACAGTTTCAGAAGTCTCAGTCTGTAGACAGCCAATTCCATTGCTCTGGGCCTTCAGGTGGAAGAGTGTGGTGGCAGAAAGTAGCACAGGATATGGCCACCAGGAAGGAGAGAGAAGAGAGAGAAAGGGGGGAGGGGGGGAGAGAGGGGGAGGAGAGAGAGAGAGAGAGAGAGAGAGAGAGAGAGAGAGAGAGAGAAACGCTGCACTCAGCAAGTACAAAATATAAACCCCAAAAGCACACCCACAATGAGCTACCTCCTCCAGCCACACCCTATCTGCCTATAGTTACCACCCAGTTAATCCATTCAAGTGGATTAATGCACTGATTAAGTTAAGGTCCTCAAAACCCAATCATTTCACCTCTAAACTTTCTTGCATTGTCTCACACATGAGCTTTTGGTGGACACCTCATACTTAAACTATAACATTCTACATCTGGGGAAAGATGAGCATATGTTACAAATCATGTGGACTATTAAAATCATATTAGAACATTTAAATAATTACATAAATTTTTGGAAGAAAAGGGTGAGATTAGAGAGCTCTTCTTGTCCTAGGATTCTCTGTTTTTATGTAAGTTTGTTATCATATCCATATGCTGAGATAAAAGATATTTAAGGAAAACCCTAGAACTAAGAAGTTTGCAGACTCAATCTAATGAGACATTTACGTGTATAATACAATATACTCAGGGCTGCAAATGTATGTAGAAATATATGCCAAAAAATGGATGTCTTTATCCTGTCCCTGACTATATGTTATAGAGAAAGTGTCAATAAGAAAAGGACCTTTTAAATTTTAAGTGATGGATTAGATCTCAGACTATTGATTTCTAAATTCTGCAGTTTGTTAAGACAATTCTGTGTGTCCTTAATATTTTTTATCATTAGTAAAATATTTATCTACTATTGGAACAAGATACTGGTTATATGGTAAATAAGAAATATAAGACACAAATTCTGCCTTACTTTTGTACTAAGAGTTACTTCAAGAATCCACACAGCCAACAAGTCTGCTGGGCATTTTGATTCGAAGGACTTAGTAGTGGAGCTGCCAAAACTTGCTGAAATGGAAATATGGCTTCCTTCCCTTGCTGTTTTTGACTACTTGTGAGTGAGTGTGCTAATTAAATGGCTAAAAAACTGGCAGTGGAAAGTAAGATTGAGTTACAAAAGGCAAAAAGAATCCTCAGGGATCAATTATATCCACTGCATAATTGCCAGTTGACTGTGGACCTAAGAGGAGGGAATCCAATAAGCCCAGTCTTCTTTAAACAGGACATCAGTGCAGTAGGGGAACCAATCTAGTTAGATATCCACTTGGTGGTGTAGGGTAAGAGACTTCTCCTGGGTTGGTTTATTGTAAAGAACAAGACAAAAGAGATGAGCATCAGCTTGTGTAACTACCCCAAATCCCAGTACTCCAACTATGAAAAGTAGTCTTCATAAGTGTCTACTGTTGCATGGATCAATAATTAGGACAGAGATGAGTAAAGTCTAAGTTGAACTCTATGAGACAAGGACATTTTGTCATTCACAGTCAAGTTTCAGTACCTAGCACAATAGAAACAATAAATATATGACTTACTAGTGTTCAGTAGACACCATTAATCTCTCTTGATCATTCATCACTCTCTAGACAAGCTCAGGGGTTACTTGTGAAGTTTGGGGCACTGACAACCAGAATTGTGTGTTTGGAAAAAAGACACCCATGTGATGATATTAGCATTGTCCCTAAGTAACCACATAGGCTTAGTCAAGTCAACTTAACTTGTTGTGCTTAGAGACACTTGCACACTGAACACTTGCACATAACTTTATCCCTTCTATTCACTTGTAAAGATATTTTAACAACCAAATGGATTAAAAAAAAACATGATCTGGGCATGGTTGTGCATGTCTAATCCCAACAATTCAGGATACTAAGGTAGAAGGGTCAGAAGTTTCAGACCAGCCTCAGCAACTTAGTGAGACCCTGTCTCAAAATAAAAAATAAAAAGGGTTGGGGATACAGCTCAGTGGTAAAGACTCTTTGGGATCAATCCCAGTACAGAAAGGAAGAAAGGAAAGAAAGAAGGAAGGAAAGGAAGGAAGGAAGGAAGAAAAAGAAAGAAAGAAAGAAAAAGTAAGTCAGTTGAAGGTACCTAAGGACATTCATCTTTGTATCCATGGGATCTTGCTGATAACAGACCTTCTTAATTTTTTTTAATAATTAATAAGGTGATCTTAAAACTCATGGATTTAGCCTATACGGTACTAGACTTTTTTTCTTTCTTTCTTTCTTTCCCTTGGAGTAAGATTTAAAGTGAGAGGAATATCCTTAAATTTTCATTCCTATGGTTTCCATGTATTTTCCGTGATCTGGTTATAGAAAACTAACCATTGACATTTCCCACTTGTACCTCCAACACAGACAGGTTCCCTATAGCTATGCCTTTTAGTCCAGGTGCTTTCCCTCACCTGGAGGGCCTTTCTCTCTCTTTACACAACAACTGAGTTTTACATGTTCTGTAAGTCTCCTCTTTTAAGCTTACCCTGAAAGTGATTTCTCCCTCTTTAGAATGTCAGGGTGACTTCATATAACTAATTACTATGTGGTGTGTGAATGCCTTATCTGTCCAGTTAGATTGTAAACTCCAAAAGGGTGAAGAATGCTTCTTATCTTTCTTTGAATCCTGCCCAGTGAGAATTATATACCAATATAAGTGGAATTGTAAAACACCAATTTCCAGGGAAGCATCATTTATATATTTACCCATATAATTAAAGGACAACCAAGATAATTTTTCAATAAGTAACTTTGCAGATAAAAGGGAGTGGTGAGCCCCTATGAATAATCCCCAAAGAAAATAGCAAAGTCTAAGGGAGAGGAACCAGTTAACTTGTGCAAAACGACAACAACAACAATAACAACAACAACAACAAAAAACGATGACGAAGAGGAAGAAGTTGTTACTAAGCAAACAGTATAGTTGAGCAATCATGGTTCTTAGAGTACCACAGGAGTATGGATATGGTCCTCCACAAAGTTGTCCAGCAACTTGACTATCACTGGGTTACTTGGTGAGACTCCTGATGGAGCTGTCCTGGGATGTGGTGCTGAAAGGCTAACTTTGAACAAGCTAACCAGGAATTCTGGAAACACTGTAAAGCCCAAACTTGACAAAAGCAGCTACTGGGAGTGTCCTGTCTTGAAATGTCCTTCAAATACCTCAAACTTCACAAACAAAGTTCATTCTCTTCCAGATATCTGTCTTTCTCTAATAGTCTCTAATTTCTGGCATCCCTATGTCCTAAATAGTTTTTAAACCATCTTTGGTTCTCCATTGTCATCAGCACTGTGATAATTTCCTAGCTGTTTTTTTTTTTCCAAAAGTCTTAGTATCAATGACTGCCATTGATGATAGCTCCCATCTCTGATATATTTAGAATTTAAGTCAGGTCATTAGAATGTGCAGAAGGTACAGTTTAATTGTGGAAGATAAACTATGAATTTCAATTCATATGAATGAGAATAATATATATGTGGAAAAACTCTTTAAAGATAAAATAGTTCTAGGGTCAAACCCAACAAGAATAAACAAAACCTGTCTATGTGAGCTGGGCCAATCCCAGGCAGAGAAAAGACCATATCCATGTTTTAAAAAGTTCTATGAAAAAAATTTGTTGTTCGCAAAGGACAGAGTCATTAGTTGATGAGAGGGAGATGAACTTGCAAAAGGAAGGATATATATACCCAAGGATATATACATATATAACACATATACAAGATGTGCTGTTTGCTCTCAGTTGGCGCCTTCAACTGGCTCTGGACTTACAGGCTGACCTGAATGGGCTGCATCCTTTGGCTCTCTTGCCCTCTAGCTTTACATTGGGTTTGGTTAAAGAAGAACAAGAAGAGGGAGATCAAAGGGAGAGGTGAGAGCAGTTTTGGATTATTGATTCCTTTGGCTCCATGCCATACTGGCTGTCCTTGGTCAGTCCACAGCTTTTGTTCTGTGGCTTCTCCTACAGTGCTTTCCCTCTGACTTCCGACTGATACCTCTTCTCTCATTCGTCCTGGCCTACAGGTAGTGAGGATGGTACTGCACTGTCTCCAAGTTATCTCATTTGAATGTTCCATCTGTTTCTTGCTGTGCCCTAGAGCAGGGAGGGTTTTATTATGCATTCAAATCCCTATTTCCCTGCTCCTATCTCATCCCTGCCCAAAATTGTTCTGTTTGTAAATTGGCTTAACATGTAGATCCATCTACAGGGAGGGAATGTACCGGTCATATTGACATGAGCATTCTATTCTGCCTGACATTTAGGCCTCTCATTGTTAATTAAGAAACTCACATTCTGATATTATGCCTTTTATTAAATAAGCTTTGTTGGAACAAGTTAGCTGGCCTGGGACTAATGAATTCAAGATCTGGGCTGAATGCACTCAGATGCTATCACTCTTGGAGGTCTCTAATGACCATCTGCTCCCAACTGCTCCCTCCCCTCCCAAGCTACATGGTACTTCTGGCCAGGGACTTATACCTGGTAGTACTCATAGTTCCTCAACACGGCACATGTTCATGCCTCTGGGCTTTTATTCTCTCTCTGGGATCCATTCTTTCAAGGCACTACTCAGGCCACCCTTCCTCTGGGGGGAAAAATTCTGTTTAGTAGATGTTTATTGAGACCTTTGTATCACAAACTCTGAGGTATCTAGGGGACATGGGAGTGGCTCAGACAGTTCCTACTTTTTGGTTTCACATATGAGATAAAAGGTTGTTAAAAAAAAATCCTGTCTAAATGACATGGTAAGACAGAGGCATAGGATGCTATGGAGACATGAGAGTGGAGGACTTGTTGGGGGAAAAGATGATATGTGGGCTGGGGCTGGGGCTCAGTGGTAGAGTGCTTGCCTCGCATGTGTGAGGCACTGGGTTCGATCCTCAGCACCACATAAACAAAGGTATTTTGTTCATCTACAACTAAAGCAATATATATATATATATATATATATATATATATATAAAATATGATATGTGACTTCAGATTTGAATGAATGGCACAAACAACAATGAAAAGGAATAAGGGGATCTCTGGAATTTCAGGGCAAATAATCTGTCTTGGGTCTGTCAAGCTTGGAACCACCCTCTGAGTGGCTGCTTATGCACTGATGCCCACATTCGGGACATCAACCATCTTGCTATGGCCCTAGCTGATTGAAGCAGGACTGGGTTCCAGATCACATGGCAGCCACTGTTCAGGTTGGTTAGGGACCTGTGAAGGGCCTGGTATAAAGGCATCCCTATGATATAAAAAAAAGCCAAGAATGGTCTCTGTCTTTTAGCTTTTAGGTTGTTTATTTCTTCATAACAGGCTGAGACATGTTAGCTCAAAAGCCCACAGGGCACCAAAAAAATTTTCACATCTAAGTGTTATAAAAACTAGCCCAAAAGAGGCACATTTTAAACCATTTTAGGACCCAGGAGGTTTTCAGATCCCATGAAACTACACCCAGTATCTCCTGACCATTGAGAACATAAAGCCTTATGGTAATAAGACCCCAAGTCATTCCTGACCCCTGGACCTCTCTGGCTGGTGACTCCCCACTGGGCTTCTGAGGAACATCAATTAGATGTCTAAGCTTTCTCTTCAGTCCCTCTTTGCCCCAGAATTTCTCTTGCCCTCCTCCCCTTCTGGAAGACTCTGGAAAGGGTCATGCTGTGAGGGACTTCCACTCTCACCCCACCTTGTCCAAGCACTGACCAATTAAATCCTGTTTTTACTGCCCTGTGTGATCATATTGTTTTCCTTGTTCAGCTCCCAAATTCCTCAAATGCCCTATAAGCCCATACTGGATGCTGACTGTTTCAGTTTATCACAGCTCCTCTTTGGGAAGGTTTTAATTCATGGGAGAGGAAATGGAGCAGCTAGCTGACTTCAGAGAGAAGAAAAGCATGTAGAGAAAGGGGAACAGCAGAGGCCATGATACAGCAAGAAAGGGGCAGAGAGTGCTAAGCCTGTGGTGGCAAAAGATAGAAAACAAATTTGTCTAGAATCACTGTAATGATAAAACCCCAGGGTTGGAAGCCATGGGTATGTACAAGCAGCAAGGGAGGAAGAAGATAGCAAGAGAGTACCTGAAGTGATTTTTCAGTTCCTAAACAACATTCTGGTTTCCACAAGGCCAGGCTGGGTACTGATCTCCATCTTGCCACAAGGACAAGTCATTCAGTGTAAAATCCATTCTAATAGACAATAACTCCTTTCCTAAGACAGTCATAGCTGTCTTTATTCTTTGCATACAAAAGAGCCATAGGAAAAACACAGGCAAGGTCAGTAGTGGGGGGCTGTGTGGTGTTTGGGGGGAATCACAATCAATTTAACATTTTTACATAAGAAAGGACAATTGAAGAGTTGCTAGAAATGAGCCTGATGAGATGAGTAGGGTCTGGTGATACAGTCCCTGTGTGTGCTCTGCTGGGAGCCCTGTACTTCATCCTGCAGTGGAGTTTTAAAGGTAGAAGTAATGGAGCAGACTCTTCTTTTCATTTTGTCACTCTGGCAACAATGTAGGAGTAGCTTGAGATGGGAAAGCAACAGTATGAATAGGAAACGAGAGAATACATACAGGAATGGAGAAGAGGGGGCATATTCGACAGATATTTCAGGTAAAAGCAACAAGAGTTGGTGACTTATTGCTTTTGGGTTGAGGGAAAGATAAATCTGCGATGGATGATTCCTGGTTTTCAGACTTTGGTAATGGATGAATGGGGTGCCATAGATTGAGAGTAAATTGTGGTGGGCGAGTGGGGAGGGAGAAAGAGGAAGAAGACATGTTCATGGCATGCAGGTGAAGAAACCCAGTGGACTGTCGGTTCCACGCATCTGGACTTGAAATCCTAAGTCACATATCAGGAGCATCTGTTGTCACTCAGCTTCATCCTTGTACTGTTGAGTCCCTCCCCTGGTGTGGACAAGATCATCATTCTGGAATGACAAGTGTGCTCTCGAATGCCAGCAAAGTTTTCTGTGTCATCAATAACTTCTCAGAACATGCCTCTTCCTTCTGGACTTAAATGGGGCCTCTGTAAGGATCCCTTTTTCCTGATGGCTCTCTCAAGTGGAGGCTGATTTTTATTTTATTTTTCCCTCACACAGCACAATTGCATCAGGGGTGGGAAGTGGGCTTGGTATTCTTGATTCCCACTTCCACTTTCCAACCATTTTTTCTGGAAAGCTGCCATTCTTTTGAGGATGGTTGCCCTTGTCCTCCCTCCCCTCTTCTTCATTGTTGCTGTTCACCAACATCCTCACCGGCTCCTGTTTTCTTCTCACTTCAACATTTGCTTCATTCTGGATGATATCCAATTTCATATGGATGGGTCGCCTACTAGTCTGGTTCTTTATTTTCTTGACTTAATCATTCTCAAAGTTCTCAAAGTCATCTCTGTTTCAACTTGTATATCTACTTCTAGGGTCATAAACTCCCATTCTGCAACCACCATCTTAATCACCAAAACCACCACCTCTATCACTCTTTGGACCTTATTGAAAACTTTAACCTTTCAGCTCTCACACTTTCTCTTCAGCCATTCCATTGTTTTTAATATCATAGACTTTGTAGCTAGGATGACAGGTTAATTTGTAGGAAAGGCCAACAAGATGCAGATATAACATTTTAAAAAAATGAACCCAGATTCCAGAGTTCATCTTGGATCTTACAAAAGGGGGGTGTTGGTACTGCAGAGAGATGGACAACACCAGTGGGTGGTTCCCACCATAGCCATGAAAGGAAGGCAGGAGCAAATTGGAATCATTCCTCATATAATTCCTCTACCACTTATTGTTTGCCTGCAATGGTCTTTGGCTCAGTCATGTAGCACTTAATTACATACTCTTTAATTTTTCACATCTGTCTGTCTGGAGCCTGGAATGTAGTCATGATAAGCCCCTTGAGCCTTTATTGGAATAAATGGATTTTTCAGACACATTTCCTACAAGTTCTTGAGCAAGTCATTTAACTTCGCCTGGAAATGTAAATAACAGTTCTGACCTCATTGAGTTATTATAAGTATGAAAAAGATAATAGAGATAAAACATTTGGTGAGTTTTAAAATGTTTTAAGAACATAAGTTATACTGTCTCCCAAATATATGAGAATGAGGATTGTGTATTCCTTGTAGCATGGTGCTCAAATGATATTTGTGGAACAAATGAGTGAATGAATGAATGAATAAATGAGTGAACCAATGAGCAAGTAAATCAATAGATGCCTACATGCAAACTTAATTTCAAGCATTTCAATCCGAGTCCCACAAGGAGAATTGACTGTCTGACAAGGTTAACACTTGTTAGCATTCATTCATTGGTTCACTTATTTTACAAACACAGTCACTGCCTACCATGTGTCCGGTGGCCTGTGTCCCTCATGTTCTCTCATTCAAAATTCACAATCTGAAGCACAGAGAAGTTAAGTATCTTTTCCAAGTTCACATGGATTGGAAGTTGTAGAGCTTGGAATACAGATAGAGCTCCTAGGTATTAACGTTAAAGGGTGCCTTCCAAAAGAATCTGACAAGGAGAAAAATGACCATTTCCTGCTGATAGTTTAGTTATAAAACACACATAGCAAAGTCAGCTTAGAGTTTTTCAGGCTTGGTATTGAAGAGGGAGTGGTCTTAGTCAGGTTTTACACAGGAAAGACCATGACAAGAATTCTTTGCTGGAGAGTCAACATTGAGGAGGGAATGAAGTGGGCAGGGTAGAGAAGTTGGAGTAGCAACGCAGTTGTAGTAAAGTTCACCTCCTGGGGAGCTCTGAACCCAGTATGACACCTCATTTTGAGTTGGGATGAGGGGGTGAGATTTTTATACCTGCATATAGCAGTCAATGTATGTCAGATGTCCCTGGGGAGGGAGCGTAGGTTTGTGTGAGGCAACTTCCCTGGGAGGGTTTCCGTGGCTGTGGGATTGAGTACCTTTGTTGTGAAGGCGGATCTGGACAGTGGATCACAGCATTCATCACAATGTTAATAATGTGTATAAAGAAAGAGTGTGTTAACCAGCCAGGAATATACAGATTTGGGTAGAAATGAAAGCATGGAAAAAAATTCCAGAGACAGGAATGAAAGTATCCATGGAAGACATGTGCAGTTCATCATGAGGATTCCCTTCCAGGGATGGCTATGGGGCCATCCCAGCCGAGTACTAGGAAGCCTTCCTGTTGTCCAGACCAAACTTCTTGCTCTTGGCTCCAGCTCCCCAGGAAGAGTTTGGGACTTCTCATGCAGATTGGCCATGGAGACTCAATTGAATGCAGTGGCATTCTACTGCCTCTGGTCTTTGTGGGCATGAGTCCCATTCCTAAGTCCCATCACATCTGGGACAATGAGATAAAATTCTGAACTGGTAGCTTTGAGCCACCCCAAGGAATAAGTCCCTTAGTGGAGAGTTGTCTGGAAGGTCAACAGGCTTTTCTCATGCTCATACCATGGATGTGGTCATTCTTAATGCATCTGGGTGCTGGAGTGAAGCCAACCAAACAGACAACAAGGATTATAGGGAATTCCTGGGAATTCTAGACAAAGAATGGCATGTAAGCAGTGACATGAAAATCCATACTAGCTGGGACATCCCTGAGTGGATAAGTGTCCCCATGGTTGATGTTAGCCTAGAAGTCTTTGCGAATGTCAGTCTGGGATTGAGCATTGAAAAGATGAAGGAGCTTGAGATTTTAATAAGGAAGAGTAGTTACATTCATATTGAAGGGATTAACTAATCTCACTCTGTGTTTTAAGGATACTCTGGTGCAAAAAAAAAAAAAAAAAAAAAAAGAAGAAGAAGAAGAAAAAAACCAGTAACAACAACAAAAACAAAAACAAAAAGTCAGCCAAGCTAATCAAATAGAGGAATGTCATTTTAGGGTGTCTGGGGTTTCTTATGAAGTTCAGCAACAAGAAGACCACACCCCATGAATACAGAGAGAAGGGATATGCAATGCATCTAAAATGCCATTGGTGAAGAAAGAGGCTCCATAAACACGCCAAAGTCATTTCTTTAACAGTGATGTGAGCGTGGTGCTAAAACTTGGGAGAACATGATGAAGCGAAAGCAGTATGAATTAGCTGATGTTCAATGACTTCTTACTAAGGTTCAATTTTATGCACATTTGTGAAAGAGTCATACACATTTTTTCAGACCTTTGGAGAGCAGGTTAGGATATCAAAGTGTAACAGAAAGCAGAAAAAAGTTTAACTGAAAAGATGAAAACTTCAGATGCATTAGTGCTATGGCAACCAGCCAGATCACTCCAATTATGTCCCTAATTGGGTCCATAAATAATTTATAACCCATCATTTGTGTCTGAGGTAAAGGATTTCTAACAGCAAATGCTTAAGTAGCTGTTGCAGAGACCTAATGATTTCCAATTCTGAATTCATCAGAGCTCTTGTAAGCTGTGATCTTACAGCCCTTCTTGAAGTAATTTGGTAGGGATTACTCAAGTGTGGAAAGGAACTGTCTTCAGTGTCTATTGGAACACACTTTCAGAGAAGCAATGAGATCACCTCTCTCTGCTGTTAACCTTGATACTGACTTTCAATTGAGGTCAAAAGCCAAAGCCACAAACACCAGAAATACAAGTGAAGCAAAGCTTCCAGAGACCCCTTTGATGAGCACTAGGATTTCTCCCATTTTTCATCAGAAGCTGAAGGTCATTTCCCTCTCCCTGATATTCTTCCATAATTATTGTAGGTTTTGGAATGCCTTTTCACCACTTCTCTATTTCTTATTTTTCTTTGACTCTTTTAGTTGAAGTATAATAACATATGTATGGTATGGTGGAAGAAGTTTGTATGACTTAAGTATAGAATTCAATGAATGTTTTTGCAAATGGGTTCATTCATGTGGCCACCACCCAGGTGGAGATAGAACATTATGTCTCCCCACAAGGCTCCTTTGCTTCTTCCCAGAATGTTCTGCCCTGCTCAGTGGAGACAGATGGATGAGGAAGTCAAACCCTTGAGGCTTGCTTATTAGAGGATTCAGGTGCTCTCCACTGTAAGCAGACACAAACAAGTGAAGAGCAACTAAACAGGCTACTTGAAAACTCAAATGCCCCAAAGGGTGTTTGATAGTGGGATGTGTGTGAACCCAGCCATAGAGGAAAGGTCTTGTTTGCTTCCTGCTAAAGCAGAGGATTACAAAGCCTCTTTCTCCTGCATCCCCATTCAGGGAAGCCACAGTGAGCTCTATGCAGAGCTCACTCCAATGTTCCGTAGTCCCTGGAGACACTTGCATGACCACACAGGACAAGTGGCAGCCTGAATGTTGATTTGGCCAAGGGACACCTGAATGCCAACTACCTCTGGTCTCTTCTGAAGAAGGACTAGGTTTAGTCTTCCCTAGAGGTCCTCTGTCAAGATTTCAGTCCTAGCAATGAGCATCCATCCAGGCTTGTCTGGCAGGTGAAAGCCCTAGTTTTCTCCTTTATACATAGCTTTGAACCCACAGGGAAAGGATAGTTAGTAGCTCATATTTATTTTACATATATTAAGTGCTGGGTACCATGATGAATTTTTCACATTGATTCACTCATTAATTTGCAACCTGAACTGACTGATATCTCCATTTTAGAAATGATGAAACAGAAAGGAAGGCAGAACTATTAAAAGATGGCAAGAGACCCTTGACCCTGGCAATCTCGTTCCAGAGCCTTAGAGTTTCCCCACAGCTTCCCAGACAGAGCTCCTGGGAGCCCTGCAGCACCCCAACACTGTAAAGGGACTGGCCCTCAGGCTAGGAGAGCCATAATTCACCCTATTTAGGATTTAATGAAATTCCTGAACCATGGTTGTACATCAACACTTCACAGACAATCCCCTGATTTCCTAAAGACACCAAGATATAAATTAGATCTCTCTTTCTAGAAGTCCACTCTATTTCACAAAAATATAAAAATCGATCACCAAAAAACCACACCCGCATATTTACAAAGATTTGTTATATAGGAAAAGAGTAAATAATTTAAAAACTAAATGTTATAAATGTTGAATTGGGTGGACTTTTCTATAAGGACTGGACAAATTGGGATATCTTTAAGTCAAATGAAGTTTAGATTGGAAATGGCTTCCACATTTGTTAGTAAAATTTCTCTGGAGCAAAAACAGGCATTTTTCATTGTTCCAAGGACTTTGGGACTGAACTAAAAATCAGGGATGTATTTCTCAAAAAATTTGCATGGCATGAAGGCACCTGAATGTTTCAATGGGGTCGCTGCTGCTTTGATAATCTCTTTTGCTCTGTTAGAAGTTAACACAAGATTATGAATGTGAGATTGACCATTTCAGTGAGGATCTCATGATGAGAAAGAATGTAATAATGAGGTGACAATTCCTGTGGTGGAGAGTCAGGGATCAGCCTGATTTGTTGGTTGTGTGGACACCTCATAGAGCCTCCAGGACTGGTCCCTCTGTTCCCATGCACTGTAAGGACTCCACCAGGCTGCTGTGGACAGGATCTCAGGCAGTAGGCCTGTAGGTGAATTGAAGACACATGCAAGAATGGGGTAGAATAATTAAGGGAAGTTGAAGGAGTAATTCTCATTTTTTTAATGGTCTACCTTTGACAGTTGATTTTATGTGTTAATTTGACTGGGTTATGCGGTGCCCAGATATTTGGGTCAAACATTATTCTGAGTGTTTCTGTGAGTGTATTTTTGGATGAGCTTAACATTTACCTCGATAGATGGAATAAAGCATATAACCCACCCTAATGAAGGCAGGTCTCATTTAATCAGTTGAAGCCCTGAATAGAACAAAAGGGTTGAACCTCCCACAAGAAAGAGAGTACTCCTCCTGCCTGTTGGCCCTTGAGCTGGGACACTGTGTCTTATTTCCTGCCTCAAAACTGAAACTCAAACATTGGTTCTTCCTAGGTCTCAAATCTGCTGACTTTCAGACTTGGCCTGGGACTAACAGCTTTCCTGGGTCTCCAGCTTGCTGACTGCAGATCTTGGAACGTTTCAATATTAATAATTACATAAGCCAATTCCTTATAATAATATTTTCTATATTTGTATACATCCTCTTGGTTCTGTTTCTCTGGAGAATCCTGACTGCTGGAAATAATCAGAACTGAAAAATAAGCATTGTAAGGGGTTGATGGCAGACCTTCTAAAGAAATCTCTGGGGATCCCATTTTAAGTACAGATCCCAAGCCAGCAGGTCTGAGGTGGGACCTGGAATCTGCATAAACCAGCACCCTGGTGATGGCAATAGTGCTGGCCCATGAACCACACCACAAGACCACGCCTCAAGTAATCCTGGGGCAATTCACTCTGTGCAGCCTTTGCCCTAGATAATGCTTCCTCTGGATTCCTATCCAGAAACACTTAACTGTGGGTCATCAGTCCTTTCAATTTGGGTAATGTTACATTTGATCATATTAATTATAGTCACTTCAATATTTTAAGTCTTCTAATGAGTCATAAGAAAAAGGGTTTAAAAGGGGCACTACAGAAATCCTCAGGCTTCAGCTGCAATATGCCTTTTTCCAGAAAATTTTCCCCATTCCCTTATCCCTCAGACATCTCACTCATCATTTTCACGCTTTGCTTTGACTGTAAGGATTTTCATGATTGATAATCTTTGCATCAATTTGCCTCTTCTCCTATCGTTAATAAAAAAGTGATCTGGGTTGGTGCTTTTGTATCATTTTGAATGTGCAGGAAATTTGAAATAAATGAATGAGGTACACAGTGTAGTTCAGATGAAATTCCGGGGTTGTGAGAACATGCTTATGAAAAATAAATGAGCAAATATTATGGGACATTGGAAGATTAATCATAACTTGGCAGCTGGCTAAAATGGGACCCATTTTGGTTGAGTTAATAAGCCAGAACCAAAACGCTTCTTATCACAGAAACCTGAGGGAACAGTCACAGGCAAACATGGATCTGTTCCTTCCCCTGCCTGGACTGGGGACCATCCTTGACATTGGTGGGGCTCAGGGAGAGGATACAAAATGGAGGTCTTCAAGCCATTTGCCTAATTATTTAAAGTTATAGATCAAGTTAAACTGCAAATAAAAATGTTCTATTTTATGCCATGACACATATATCTCTCTACTCACCTAGAAGACCATGTTAAACATCAGTATTCCTCCATTCTTTAGATTTAGAACTTGGTGGTACCAAGATCACTGACCCATTGCCTATTACCAATGCTTATTCCCCTTCTCTTCTATCCCAAGCTATATTCCTCAACCAAGTGTAACCTTGCCCCACTGTGTCTGGCTACCCCAGCCTGTGGTCAAAGCTCCTTATACTTCCTCCAAGCAGCAGTGCTGAGCTACTCTTCTAGCCTAGAGGAGTGCAGATGGAGGGAATGGTCTGCCCGTTGAAGGATGACCCTAGGAAGGAGAACCCATTCAATACCCCAGGGGATCAGGTGCTGGTGGAAGAATGAAGAGGAAGAAAATGTCTACATATTCAGGATGAGTCATTATGAAGTGAAACATCTCTAAGGATGCCTGGCCATGACTGACTCTCCTGAGACATCCCCTAGGTCTTGGTCAGTGTGGTGGGTTCTGCTCTGTGAGCAATGCCTGGTCTGTTGGGGAAAATCCTTACATGGATTCTCAAGTTTACTCTGTTAACATTGGCAATTAGCTCTTTAGAGAAATTACTGCTGTGTTTCTGTGGCACAGATCACAGGGCAAGGCAGGCAGGAGCCTTCCCTATAATTTGATTTGTTTTCTGTTGGAGAGAAGCACAACCAAAGCAGGCTTCTGCTGTGGCTGATGGCTTAATTGCCACATGCATCTTGTGAGGAGCACTAACTTGGCATCCCCAGGCTTGACTCCCTGGCACTGGGAAGCAGCTGACACCTGGAGGGAGGGGAGGGGGCTGAAAGGGTTGGTGGCTGATACCCAACAGTGAAGGAGTCAGAATCATTGTTCTATTGCTCCCATTTAGAGCACTTCTTTATATGTGATCTGATGACATTTTAGCCACCAGGGAATGTGCCTTAATTGTTCGTATATTGTTTTCCAAGTACCCAGTGTGGTGCCTGGCACAGGTCAGGGGCTCAGCAATGTCTGGTAAGGATATCGTGTCTCTGAGCTGGCTCTTTGTTGATGGCTGCATGACATTCTAATCCACGTATTCTATACCTTTCCCTCACTTCTTCTTGGTTGATTGTATAACTGGCCAGCAAGTCTCTTTGCCCTCCCTGTTTATGAAATATACTTCCTCATTCCATTGATGTTGGACTTGATCTTGTGGCTTATTTTGGCCAAAGGCACATGAACAGAAGTGTGCAGAGGATTTAAATGTGCTTAGGTGATCTTGCTTGACTCCTTCCATTCTGCCCTTGGTCTTGGGAACAACATGTCTCAGGTAACTGCTAGCTTCAGAATGAGGTGACTTGTGGAGAAGACTTGATGAATTTTTTTTTTGAAGAAATGAAAATAACTGGAGTATATTTACTTCATTCTAGTGATGCCCTGGTAAGACTAGTGATTAACTCTGTTTACATAGATTCTCTGGAGCTTTCTCCACCTTCTTATCAGTCTGTGTCCTTCTAATAAGTCTCTTGAGATTAAGTTAACCAAAGTCAGTTTCTATTGCTTATAACCAAAGATCTGTAACTGGTTCCACAGCTATTTAGGAACCTGAAAAATTATATGATCAGCTTGGTCAAATGCTCATTTTATACTCTGAAAAACCAAAATACAGAACAGAGGATTGACTCAGTTAAGGTCATGCAGTGAGTTAGTGGCAGTAAAGGGGTGGTAACCTAAGAGTTTTTGGCTCCCATAAACTCTCAAAGAGAAATCCTGCAAAGCCATATTTGAAACTCTGACCACCCATCCACACACCTGCAGCATCCTGCAGAATAACTGCTGATGAAGAACAAAACCCCTGCTAATCAACTAGTGAGAACAAGCACCTTTGAAAACCAAAGGTTACAAATATTCAAAAAGATTATGAGGCTTATGGGTCAGGCAGACTGGGTTGGTGGCCAGTACTCTTTATCAATTTCCTGTGGGTAAAATGTGATAACACACAGAGATGTTACTCTGCAATTAGAAGACATAATCAGCCCTGTGAATCCTCATTCCTGTCTCTGAACATCTTCTTGTGCATCACAGGAATGCACAAGATTCTTGGAGAATCAAGATAGGTGACTGAGTCAATAAGCCCCCAACCTCTTGACCACTCTTTGTTAACCAGGAACAGAAGTCCAATTAGCTCAGAGAATTGAAAGATGATCACTTTTTCTAATGATATCTGTTTTTACAATAAAAGATAATTCTTCAGTATTGCCACTTGATAAGAAGAACATCAAAGTCAGATGAAACAAACATTTGAACCAAACATTACAGCTTACACATAATACACAAAATACTGCCTTCCTAAACAATCACTATGTACTTCATTGTAGTAAGGTTACACTTTACAATAAAACCTTTAAAAACTTTGGTTTCCTGCAAGAATTAATCATGCTCCCATGGTGGCATCTATTTATGTAGAAAGAAGAACTCACAGGAGATATCTGGCCCAATAACTGAAGGCAGCAGGAACCATTCATTCTCTGGCTATTAGAAAATAATTCAAACTGTTTTCCATAAGCATCCCATTTTGCCCAGACAGATTGGTTCTTGTGTTCTAGAGTTGACCAAAATAGAAATCTTGCAAAATTTCTGCAATCAAAGCTAAAAAGTCTTGAAAATAGCAATAGGATGCTTCTGAAAGTATTCCCACCCCCATCTGTATCTAGGTAGTTTCTTCTTAGCAAATATTCCTTTCCTCAATACAACACTTTTCATTTATTTGAAATGCCAATAACTGTAAGTTGAGTTCAGGTAGATAGTCACCTCTGTTTGAATGTGAATTTTTTTTAACTTTTTGCAGGTTATTTTATATACCAATGCACACAACATGCACACACAGCCCTTGCACATTCTCAAGCATAATTAAACACAACAGACTATAAATATAATAGTGAGCTTCTCATGCTATCTTCTAGAGTTTCTCACTACAGAGTGAGAGGACATCTTAGTCCCCAGTGAAAATCCACTGAATTATTCACAAGTTAATGACTGGAATTGACAACCTCCCCAAATGGGGGTAACTCTCTCTGGTGGCAGAGGATGATCTAAGTTGCCTTTTCTAATTGACTACTCATAAAACTTTTGGGGAACATATGTTCACTTTCATTATAATTCATCTTTCTAGTAATTGAAAATATTGAATTCATTATTTAATTTACTTGTGAAATTAAAGGTCTCTGCAATGTATGTGTGTGCTTGTTGAGAGAGGTGGCAATGTATTTAATTGTATGAAGGTGAATTTTGAATCAAAGACTTAAACAGAGTGCCATACTAAAGGGAAGCGATCAGAAACTGATAAGAGACAATGGAGAAAATTGAGTGCTTAGCTTAATACTTTAAGAAACAATTCAATTGGGTCTAAAAGAGCCCAGTGGCATGCCCAAAGCAGAATTTATATTGCACAATTTTGATGCAGATGACAGTTTGGATCTGATACATGTGTCCTATCTTCTTTCTGCTCTAATTAATTCCTTGGAGGGACAGACACATATTAGAGCTAAGAAAATAATATGCCAAAGTGTGATGCTTCCACATAATGAACTGGAGAAATGGTGTCAGATCCAAAGTTTCTCTGACCTTCTCCTGTCCTTTGTCTCATGGTCATTTAAAAGAAACTGTGGTATATACATATACACAATGGAATATTACTCAGCCATAAAGAATAATAAAATTATGGCATTTGCAGGCAAATGGATGAAATTGGAGAATATCATGTTAAGTGAGACAAGCCAATCTCAAAAAACCAAAGGACAAATGATCTCACTGATGATGACAAATGATCTCACTGAAGCAGATGATGATACATAATGGGGGGTGGGAGGGAGGTGAGAATGGAGGAAGGAGGGACTGTATAGAGGGAAAAGAGGGGTGGGAGGGGTGGGGGGGAAGGAAAAAACACCAGAATGAGTCAAACACCATTTCCCTATGTAAATGTATGATTACACATATGGTATGTCTCTACTTCATGTGCAAACAGAGAAATAAGATGTACCCCATCTGTTTACAATAAAAATAAACTTTAAAAATTGACTTCTTTGTGTTTTTATTAGCACATTATAGTTATACATAATAGTGGGGTTCATTTTGACATATTCATACATGCATGGAATATAATCTGCTTTATCCCAATTCCCAGTACTTCCATTCTCTCTTTCCTCCTCTTTCCCCCATTCCTCTTCCTCTACTCTACTGGTCTTCCTTCTATTTATTTATTGTTTTTTAATCGATGTTTTATAGATATGCATAAAGATATAATTCACTGTTGTGTGTTCATAGATGTACATATCATAAGTTGGCCAATTTCATTCCACAGTTCCTCCCTTCTCCCATTCTCTTTTTCTCCCCAAGTACAGGGAGAGTTTTTCTCTGAAGTTCTCTTATCTGACCAAGAGATGTTCCCTTTTTGGAAAGAATGTAATTATTAGGAAATCTCTTTAATTAGGAAAGATTAAACATGAAAGAAGGGACTAAATATCAAATATCACACCTTTAGCCCAAAGGAATTTCATCCCACACCATTGTATCTCATGAATTTCCCCTAAAAATCATTTATCTCAAAAGTACCTATAGCCTCCCCCCACCTCCCTCTTCCCTATAAAGAGTGCTATATTTTGCACCTGGGTTGTTAAAGTCTATGTCACCAGCCTGTGATGATATTGGGAACTGGTGGAACCTTTAGTAAATATGGCCTCGTGGAAGGAAACTAGGTTGCTGGGGATGTGCCCCTGGAGGGAATACTGGGCCCTGACCCCTTCCTCTCTTTCTTGCTTTGCCTCCTGTGGCCATGAGGTGAACAGGCCTCCCATGCCATGCATCCTGCCATGGTGTACTCCACTGCTATAGGCCCAGAGCAATGGGGCCAAGGGATCATGGACTGAAACCTCTGAAACCAAGAACCAAATCAATCTTTCCTCCTTTAAGTTGATTATTGGAAGTATTTTGTCACAGTGACAGAAGACTGACTAATACAAACAGGGTATTAAAGCCTTAGCCATCAGGTTCTTCTTCAAATTTCAGGTTTTGTAAGGTCCCCCATGCAAGTGTGCCCATTAACAAATTTATATGCTTGTTCTCCTGTTGATCCATCTATTGTTAATTTATTTCAGCAGACTTACAGACTCCAACCTTCAGTGGGGGAATGAAAAATTTCTTTGGCCCCTACACAGACAGACGTTCTGAAAGTGCCTCAATACCCATGACTCAATATATTATTCTCTGTTCAGTAGCCTAATCCTATGACCTTCATGTTCATCCACTTCAATGAAAAGAAAAATGACCTGTGTCAAAATTTTAAGAAGGCACTCCTTTTTAACCTCCATTACCAACACCATTTGGTCGATTTTTGCTGATTTTCTACTGGAACACTTTAAAATTGGGTAGTGAAGTTATTTATTGCAGTGGGAGATGCTGGTTTTTTTTCTTTTTTAACTTTAACAGTTTCAAAACCTGCTTTCCATTCTGATTTTTCAGTTCCTATAATGATATAAACACCAAACCAATTCCTCTAGAGGCAGGTAATTTTATATTTAAAATTAGAATTCACCAAAATAGACACCTTTGGTCACTAAAGGCATATTAACTATGGATGATTTTTTAGTTCCAATTTTCAACTTACCCCTGACAAAATTTTACTTTACCTACACTGTGATCAAATAACAAGAAGCACTGTCATGCTCTGTAAATTTCCTTCATGACCAAAGAGTTTTAAAGAAATGTTAGAAATGATGTCTGTTTTTCTACCATATGTGCCAAAGTGGAAAATGCTATAGGAGCAATACTTTTTAAAGTTGCTATGTTGAGCAACATGGTCCTGATGCTGTTAAGGACACAGGAGAGTGAGGTTTACTGTTCATAGGAGTGGGGTTTGGGGAGCAACATAATTGACATCATGAGCACTTAGAGGACTGGAAAAAGATCATTTATCTGTACACAATGACTTATTCTCCAAATATAAAATAAGAAACTGGTCTTTCCAAATCTGTCTGCACCACCCAGGTGAGTTTCTGCTAGATTCCTCCATCACATTTATCTTCCCCCATTTCTGAATTCTTCTGATTCTTTGATTCATTGGTCATGGATTCCCCAAGCTGTAAGGATTTGAGAAAACATCATTCTTACTATATGAAGAACGCCTGTAGGAAAACAATTTATCATAATTTCTCTTTCTAGCTCAGGTATGTATATGGTTCAGTTTTGGCTCAGTTCAAAGAACATAGTCAAAGGAGTCATAAGTAGTAGCCACACATTCAATTTCTCCCCTGGTGTTTTTCAAACATCATGAAAGAGGTCCAAGTCCTCTGCTTTTTCCAGACTCTTTCTCCTACTCTCAGGTGTCCTTTGGTACACAGAAGCTATGGATACCTTTTCTGTCTAGCAATATTCTCCCAAATAATTCCTTCTGCTTTCCCCCCATTATTCTTTTATTTCCTCTTCTTTTTGACTATTCCTCCCCAAAACTATCCTGGCAAACCCTTGGAGGATGTGGGTGTAGGATAGGAAAAAAATTTCTTTTGACTCTCATAAATTCTTAGGTGGAACAGACACACCTATGAGTAAAGACAGATTAATAACAACAAAAAATATTTACATGTATATTTCACATATTCATGTAAGATACTCAGGGAATAAATAATTTTCTAAGAACTGTCTTTGATTTACAATTTAAATAGCATCCTCAACAGAAATAGTGAATTTTCAGAAAAGCTGTCAGACAAAGGGAAGTGGTTTTGAATCCATAGTGGTAGCAAAATGTGAAAAGGCAAATGAATGGCAGATAAAGACAAGTTAGTAAAATGTACTAGTGTAGATTCCCTGAGCACATCTCAGACTGATAAAGGTCTAAATTTGTCTTGAGTGGCTAGCCGTACTTTCCCTGGTAAGGTACAATGCATGTGATAACTGCTGTCCATAAATCTATGTCCTGTAAATGGAGAGAGGGCAGAGACTTTTCCTACCTCTGCTTCTTTGTAATGGTCCACTTCTCTTTAATCCTTATGCAAAAAAAGGCATATTTGCAGTGGCACAGTCTGATCTCCCACAGAAGGGCAAAGAGACCTAGTAAACCAAGCCAGATTTCCATTCAGCAGTCAAAAGCAGGGAGAAGCTGGGACACTCTCACCTCAGTATTGAAATCTACCCAAATTATAACATCCAAAACATAGCAGAAAGCTCACTAAATAAATGTCAAATGAATGAATGATCCAGTGAATCAGTGAATGGCTCTGATTGCAACACTTTGTTCCCAGATGAAGTCCAGAAAAGTGGAGAGACTTGTCCAAAGTCTTTCCAAATTGGCTGAATTAGACAAGAACCTAGTTTCCTGATACAGGTTCTTTCCAGCCTGGATCACTCTGAACTGTTATTAGCAGTTCTCCTATAGATGCATGACAAATTCACAGTGCATCATTCAGACTTGGGCACTTTTAGGAGGGGAAAGGAATGCTATTAATAATTATGTCAAAACACAGGTGAAAACTAGGGCTGTCCTGGGAAAACTAGACTGCATGGTCACCCCCTTAGTAAGTTGGCTCACTGGACAGAGTTGTGGTTAAATAATGTCCCTCCAAAATCCTTATGTTGAAGCTTTAACCCCAGTAATACCTCAGAATATAAATGTATTTGGAGAAAGGGGCTTTAAAGAGGTCGTTAAGTTAAAATAAGACCATTAGGGTGGGCTCTAACCCAATCTCACTAGTGACCCTGTAAGAAGAGGATATTTGGGGCATACAGAGAGATACCAGGAACACAAACAGGCAGAGGAAGGACGGTGTGAGGACACAGTGAAGAGGTGGTCATCCACAAGGGAGGAAAAGACAGGCCTCAGGAGAAACCAGCCTTGCCAGCATCTTGATCTTGGACTTTATAGTCTCCAGAACTGTGAGAAAGCAGATTTCTATTGTTCTAAGTCACCCAGTTCATGGTATTTTGTTATGGCAGCCTGCACAGACTAATACAGATTAATGTGAAACTTTGAAGACAGAATTCTGTTCCTGCACTTCCTTTATGCTTCCCACAGCATGGAAGAAGGGTTACTGGGGGAGTCCTGCACACAGGGTCTGTGGGATTCCATGTGGCACCTGAAAGGACATTTAAGAGCTCAGACATGCCCCATGTTTACAACAAGAATATGTGCATCCCTGAGTTTTATTAATATTGATACATTACAAACTTGAGATAGCAGAAGTAACTGACTTTTGAAACCCTTACACCCTTTGGGATTAAACAGCACAGGGTCTGAGGAAAAGCCAGGGACAATCAGAGAAGAGAGTGGAGGTGGGAGAAAGAGCTGGAGGGGAAACACAGGAGGGAAGACTGAGAAATAGAGAGGGTAACATGGAGAATGAAGGAAGGGACACAGTAGAAGAGGAAGAGTAGGTGCAAGAGAGAGCCGGTCCAGAGTCAGAGGAAGAAGGGAAGGGTAAAGAACAGATGGGCGTGTGGGGTGGGAAGATGATTGCTCAAGGCAGCTCCTTATAACTCTGGCCAGAGGTTGCTGGAGGTCTCTATGCTCACTGAAACCTAACTCCAAAGAAACATGTTGAGTAAATATCTGAACTTCAGAAGAACTGGTTTTATCACCTGACTCTGCAGAAGGAGAGGAATTGGCACCCCTTGTTTTTACTGACACTCCCCTCCTCCCTCCTCTGAAAACAACTTGGTTTTGCATGGGGAAGCCCATTCTCCAGGCTTGATTCTGCGGCTCCAATGGAGCTTACCCCACCTCCCATCTCTCACATGGCCGCCTGCCCAGGCCAGGTCAATTGGAGGCGCCTAGTCTCCTGGCCATTCTGAGGGGTCAAGGCCGTGACTCTCCTCATCCACTACTCCTCCTTTTGTCTTCCCAAGGACAATCTCCACCAGCCTGCACAGATATTTTGTGTCCCACCTGGTCTACTCTTGTTTTCTGTTGGTTCCTGAGACTGGCAGGCCCAGACTCCATGTCCTTCTCTGTTTTGGCTCCTCCTTTTTGCCTGATCTGTGATGGTTTGCAGGCATTTGAGATGGAATGTCAGACAGCCTGAAACTCTCATTAAAATTAGTTTCACTAGCTTTCACTACCACAATGGAGAGATACTCACACTGGGTTCATGGGGGAGGGGAGAAGTTGAGGAAGCAGGACATCTTCCCCCAGGGCAGTGGTTGATGGGGCCTAGAACTGACCTGAGCAACCATTGCAAGCTAAGGGACCGTACCACTTAATTTTTGCAAATGGCTGAGCATGGTTGTGCATACCTATAATCCCAGCAACTCAGGAGACTAAGATAGGAGAATTTTAAGTTCAAGACCAGCCTTAGCAACTTAGGGAGACCTTCAGCAACTTAATGAGACCTTTGTCAAAATAAAAAAATAAAAATGATAGGGGGGGTCAGCTCAGTGGTAAAGCTCAGCTCTGGGTTCAATCCCCAGTATCTACCCATCCCCATGAAAAGAAAAAGAGAAAGAAAAAAAATTTTTACAGACAAACTAGGGCAAAAAAAAAAAAAAAAAAGAGAAACTTAGAGCTGCAAAACATTTCAGAGATCCAGTGATCCAATTCTCTCCTTCAACCCTTGTAAATATTAAGGCTGAGGGAAGCTAAGGGAGTGTCCAGTATCACGTACAGCTTGATAGTGACAAGAGTGGAGATTTCCGATTCTAACCATGGTTTCTCTCTAAAGCATCTAGGCTTCTCATTTCTGCCATGTGCGGGTGTATGACAGTGGGCACTAGTTTCTCATGTAGGGCACTTGTTTTGGTCCATTTTCTTTTGCTGATAACACAATGCCTTAGATTGGTTAAGTTGTAAAGAAAAGAGGTTTATTTTAGCTCATGGTTCTGGTCCAAGGTGGAGGGGCTGCCTGTGGGGTTAGCCTTTTTGCTGGCAGAGTTCTGAGGCAGTGCAGGGCACTGTGTGGCAAGAGACAGGGAGCAAGAGAGAAATCTAGTCAAATTGCTTTTATAGCAGACCCATTAACCCATTAATCCATTCATGAAGGAAGAGCCCTACTCACCTTTTAAAGGTCCCACCTTTTAATATCTCATAATGGGAACTAAATTTCAACATGGGTTTTGCAGGGGACGGGCTGTGTTTTAAACAGTAGCAGCACACCCCCACTGATGGGAGGGGATGGGGGACTGGGGGGCCAAGATGTTGGCAGGGCTGCACCCTCTCTGGAGGCTCCAGAAGAGAACCAATGTTCTTGCTTCTCCCAGACTCTAAATGCCGTTTACTGTCCATGACTTGTGGCTCCATTATTAAAGCATATTATCCCTGTCTCTGATTCTGTCATCACATCACCTTCTCTGATTCTCTTGCTTCCCTCCACCCTTTTCCTTATAAGGACCATTGTGATAGCATGGGGCCCACCTACATGGTCAGGGATCCTTCCTATCTGCAGATCATTAATTTAATCACATTGACCAAGTGCCCTTTGCCAAGTGTGGTGACATATTACAGGTTCGGGGATTAGGGGACAGATAATGTTTTAGACAATGATTTAGATTTAGACTCCCATGTTTATGACCCCAAAAACCACACTCATTAAAGCACATTCACATGCTTCTGTAGCCCAGAGCTAGACCACACACAGAGCAGGTATTTCTCTGGGTGTCAAGAAAGACACCAAGGCTTTCAGTTATGTATGCAAATAACAGCAGTAAGGTCAGCCCTGCTGTAGTGGCCCTGAGCCCTCTGCTTGTCCTTAAGTGTTTCCAGTTCTCTCTGGAGGTATCCTGGCATCCCTCTCAAAAGGATGGTGGTAACGACTCTACTGAAGTTACCCAAGAAAGGAAATGCTCTCAAAGCTTACTAAGGACTTTTCCACAAAAAAATAGGTAAAAAGTCATAACAATGTAAATGGTGACTAGTAATTTAAAATAAAATATTAACATATCCATTGGGAGAAGAAGGGGTTGGGAGATTGATAAAACTAACTCCTCATCTAGCCTGACAGGGATCTAATAGTATTTAAACTGAAAAAACATAATAACTATGTCCTAAGCATGTTATTTGAAAAAATTCAGAAAGCATTTTTCTGATTAGAAGAAAAGCTGAAAAAAAAATGTTAAAAGTAGGTGTTTCTGAGGAGATGAGCTTGGAGTCAGGAGACTGTGGGGTTTTTTTTATTATAAGTATTTCAGGATATTTTCATTTAAAGCCAGACCTTTAGAAAAACATAAAACCCAGATCTATTCTTAGAATAGAATTGTGGAAATTTGATGACTGAAAATTGGACAGATCGTTGAAGGGCTTCTCTTGTATAATTTCAAATTGTTTGCAAAAAAAGAGGTGAAGGAAAAAAGAAGAAAACCACAGCCTTTTACTGTAATGCATAGAGACTGAAATAATATGTGGATGAATATCCAAGTCTTTACTTCCCCTGCAATCCAAACTCAGCACAAATAAGCAATTAGGTCCAATTTAAAGGCAGACAAAAATCATATCACTATATTATGCATTATGCTTCCACCAGCATTTGAATCACCTTTATGTAGATGTAGTTACCAAAAAATCAAGTTAATCTATCATATATATATAATATATATATATATGCAACTCTCTTCATATATATATATTTGCAAACTCTACTAAATATAAGTATACCAGAAAATATCAGAAAAATACATATTTACCTCCTGAGAGGGAAAACTGTAATATTGGGAGAACTAATAGTATTTAAACTGAATTATGCCAAGTCTTGTCTGCCTGTCTTTGGTAAGAATTCACCTAAAGGACATAGGTTTTTGCCTGAAGCAAGGCAGCAACCTCTTATGTATATGTGAAATGAGAGGCTACAGATACCCCAGATACTCTCCTATGCCAGAAATGTCCCTTCTATCCTTCCTGCACAGGCTGCCAGTTCCCATCCTGGAATTCCCAGCTGTACCCATTTCCCTGGGTTAAAGTCCAGCCTCCAGCAAATACACCCAAGCAAAATACCAGCAAATCAATGTGGAAGGACCAACTCATTATAACTCACTAACCACATTGTCATGCATTCATTCCTTAGGAGTTGGATTCTAAGAAATAAGACAGTAGAAATATAGGTTCCCCAGAACAGATCTGGAGTATGGGGAACTAGAGAGGGAGTAGGTAGGGGTCATCTTGGAGGAGGATGGAAGAGCAGTAGGGGGCTCTGGGTGATGAACTTGGGTGGCAGAAAGGGAGGCAAAAACAAAGGAAAGGGTTTTCTTTGGTCAGGAGTCCAGGGGGCCATGGGACACTATGATGCGAAGGACATCCTGGAGTTACGCAGCATGGTGCCTATGCAAATGGATGCCAACCCTGCCCTGGGAAAATGGGAGAGTCAGAGGAGCTGAAAATGAAAAACCACTTTAGTAGGCATAAAGTTGATGGAAGAGAGGATTCAACAACCTATAGTGACTTCTTGAAAGGTTCACTTTGCATTCAAATGCCTTGACATATGAGTCACCCAGAGTTGAACAGTGTCAATAGCATAGCCAAAACTCACCATCACAAGAGGAAATGAGTGAGATATGGAACTGTAAATCCAGGCAGCAATCTGTATCACTAAGCATTTAGAAGATGTAAAAACCTCTCCCAAGAAGAGGCCTCCTCGCCCTTCTTTGAAAAACCTTTCCAGGTGTTCCTAAAGTATCCCCCTATAGCCATATGTTATGGCAGCCCTTAACACTTGGTCTTGGAATGATGAGTTTATTTGCTTGTTAATCCCATCCAACCATGAACCCCTTGGACAGAGGGATTGATATGTTCCCAGTGGGAGCGCTGGGCAGAGCACATGGGCATTTCTTACTGAGCATTTTTTGAAATAAAATTCTTCTACAAAGAATTGAATCTCATGTGACCTTTCTATTTACTCAAAGCATGACTTTATAAATGCACAAACTGGCTTGCCTGTGGTGGCACATGCCTGTAATCCTAGCAGCTGGGGAGACCGAGGCAGGAGGATCGAGAGTTCAAAGCCAGCCTCAGCAAAAGCAAGGTGCTAAGCAACTCAGTGAGACCCTGTCTCTAAATAAAATAAAAAATAGGGATGGGATGTGGCTCAGTGGTCAAGTGCCCATGTGTTCCCTGGTGCCCTTACCCTTGGGGAAAAAAAGAGGTAGAGAGGCCTGAGCTAACACACTTGCTCTTTCTCACCATGTGATATCCTCTGCCATGTTACTATGTTACAAGAAAGCCCTTACCAGATGCCAGTACCAATTTTCTGGACTGCAAGAAATAAGCTCAATTCTTTTTAAATTTCCTGGTGTCACGTCTTCTGCTCTAGTTTTGGCATGTATAATATCTCATTGTATCCTGACAAGTCTATGAAGTAAGTGTTTTTGTCTGTTTGACAAATGAATAATCTGAGGTTTAGAGAAATCAGGTCATTTGTCAAAGGTCACACGACTGGTAATAGGGTGAGAAGGAAATTGAACCTAGGTCTCTCCAACTTCAAGTCTCCTCTCAAATCTCCTCTCAGAGTCATAATTTTAGGAGGACTTCACTGGAATCAGGGAACGTTCTGCAGTCCACAATCTCCATCAGGATGGCCCGTGGCCAAAGATCATATCAGTTTCTACGCTGCCTGCGGGAGGCAGCAAGGATGCATGGAGAGTAAGCAAATTAGGGGAGTTTTTCTTCTGACTTTCAGTTCATTTTAGAATCCCTAAAATCATAAAACTTATGAATTTCCCAAGCTATAGAACCAAATCAAAACTACTCATAAGTATAGGAAAAATCTAAGCAAAAAAGTATGTCAATAAATATTTAACAATTGACTCTGTGGAAAAAAGAAGAAAAGGGAGGAGGAGGAGAAGGAGGAAGAGGACAAATAACTGTATCTACAAACTTCAGGTCCTTATTAAAAGCTCTGGTACATAGCATTTGCTAATTCACACCATGTAGATCCTTTCAGTATGGCCAATTTCAACCTCCTTGCTTGACAGCTCTGAACTTGAAGTTGGAAAGAGATGCACAGAATTGGCTTTTTCCATCTGGTAGGCTCCAGCTCCAGTCTCAGAGGGTGAGCACAAACAACACTGTGAAGTTTGGGGGAAGAATATGAAAACTAAGTGTCTTCCCATTCTGAACTGAAAAATTGGTCTTATATTCAATAACTGTTTCTCTATATCATGTGCATTTATTTTATCCAGTTTGAGCCCTCAAAGAACTAAAGGATATTTCCATAAAAGCTGATGGGAAGATGCAAAAGTCATGAGAAATATGGTCTCGAATCAAAGTATCGAATATTCAGTCTTGTATCAAAGCCCACCTGGTCCTCACAGCAACCCTGTCAGGTGAGGAGGAGGAGATTAATCAGTGTTTCAGAGGTGAAGAAACCACGTGATGTGCCCAAGCTCATGCAAGGCATGGGAGAACAGCATCCTACCCCTTTTCCTTCCCTGGTCCATGTTCTTTCATGTGTAAACCCATCAATCTTCATTGGGGAGTAATTCCAGGACATAGTCAAACTTGGGCATCTTAGAGCTCTGTATACCTCTTCTATATAGACACTTTACCCTAGCTAAAATATCACTAAAATAGAGGTTTGTAGTCTTGGAAATTGCTTTGACTTCTATGCTCTTGCCATAATCTGCCATAAAGAATGATTTTCCTTTTCTTACAGGTCAAGTTCTATTTCTGGTCAATAGCGTATTTTCAATAGAGAGAATGCAATAACTCCACAGTTATTCCTCTGCTGCGTAAATGCAGGGAAAGCTGAACAAAAATTGGCTTGAAAATCACCAAAGATGATTATTTTCTCCCATGTGATACTTAAAATTGAGGTAAACTACCTTCGTATGGCCAGTAGGGATTATGGAAAAAAATACTTGAGTTTCCATTAAATAAATTTCATGGAGCTGAAGGAAAATTGTATACCTCATTGCACCTCAAAAATAGCAATTGCAAGTATTAAAGACCAAAGCGTCCCATTTAATAATCATAGTGTGAGGTTTAATCATAAATTACTATAGCCTCATGTCCATGTGATGTACTGATAAAAATAAATGGAGCGAAAGGTAAGGAAATGCAAATGCTGAAGTATAGTCAGCTAGTTTTATCTACCTATTCTTGATTACCTCTAATCATCCTGACTCCTTCTGAGTTCAGAGGAACAGGACATTCAGTTTTGTCTTAAACAAAAAATCATTTGAGGACATAAACCCAGTACAAATGCTTTGAGGTGGAGCATTTGACTAGAATATCAGAAACCATTTTGGTTTGAATTCTACTTAGTGATCTTCTCCTTAGCATTTATTTTTTCTTTAAAAAAAAAAAAAACTATTTCAACATAATCAGAGAGAAGGTATTATGTTGCTTCCTGAGATTCTGAGTTTGTTCTCAAAAATGCCCCTTCTGACTGGATTCTTTTTTTTTTTTTTTTTTTTTTTTTAATGACAAAGAGAAAAGTCAGCTCATAGGCGGATCCCTCTGGTATAAGTAGAGGTCCTTTATTTATTGTTACAAAGGTGTGGTTACCCTGGTGGGGAGTAACCACCTTGTTCAGGAAACTCCTGTTTGCATCTTGGGAATCGGTGAACCAGACAGCTCATCATTATTTATGTATATATGACTTGACCTTTGACACAGACTTCTTTTAATGGGACCTGGAGCAAATCATTCCAATCCTGTTCTATCATCTACTTTAAATGTCTTCCATTTACCAGGAGGAAAAAGCAACCATCCAGGATGTTCTCAGATGAAGCAGGAGGGGAGCAAAACACTGGTTAGAGTCACAGCTGTTACGCAGAGTTTATCTCCTTTAAACCATTTCTCACTTCATTGCTAATTTTCACAGTACCTTTCTTCTAATAGCTCACTCATGCTTTCTCTCTTTTTCTTTCTGAGATGCTTTAGTGGAACAAAACCATATTAGGAAGTCTCAAGCCTCTACAGCCAAGACATATCTCACTTCAGTTAGCACCTCAGGGTTGATTTGGTTGGATTTTTTCCCCTGAATATTTCTCCTTGCTGTATGTGAAATTGAATCTGTTATAAAAATTAAACATTCTCTATCTCAGCTTCTGCAAATAAATTTGGGTTAAGTGAAAAAAAAAAGAAGAAAGAAAGAAAAGCAATTTCTAGTTTGTTTGTGGGTCTGTTAGTTTTGCAGAATGTGAGGAGAGATAATTTTACTAATAAATAATTCCACTTTAATCTCCTAAATAAAAACACTTGAAATGCACAAAATGAAAAGCTTCCATTTCAGAAAGCAAAAACACTCCTCCTTAACTGGCAGATTGTGCCCCAGAAGTAGAGACAGTGCCCCTCCACCACTATCCCAGAGAACTCCTGAGGTGACCAGGTGCCCACACTGCAGAAGGTCCTGGGCCCAAGAGAAGCCAAAGGTACCTAACCCTGCTATTCTCTGCCACTAACTTCCCATGCCCACTGTCACCCCAACAACCAGTAGGACAACACTCAGTCAACCCCTCAGCCAGCACACAAAGCAGTCATCCTGCAAGTGCATTTTTTATAGAAACATCCTGGCATCTAGAATTGGACTGGCAATATTGCTTGGTGGTAGAGCACTTTCCCAGCATGGGCAAGGTTCTGAGCTTGATCCCTAGTTCAGGAAACGAAAAAAATCTTATGTTGTCCCTTGTGAAGAGTAGTGATCTAAATCATAGCCTGTCTGACTTTCGTGTCTGCCTTTGCACTGGGAGCTGCCTGTGTGGGGTTACAGGTCAAGATGCCCCAGTTGCTATGGTAACACTGACCAGGGATGGCTACAGTGCAAAGGCATGCAGCTCTTTCAGTTGAGGCCTTGAGTTCAGCACCTTCTCCCAGGGATAGGAAATTATGAGCAAAACAGGACAGCCCTAATGTCTCACCCCATCCTGTGTCCTTTGGATTGCCAAATTTGCTGAAACTTTCCCATGATTAATTTTTTGATGATGAAACTTACATAATAAACTTGCTGAGCTAGCTCTAGAGTCAGTCAAGCCCCACCAAAGCTTGGCTACCCACCTGACCCCAGCTTTTTCTCCCTATGTGTGTCTGTTTGTCTTTTCTGCATCCCCCATCACCCCTGCACATCCAGTATCACCTTAATTAATGGCCACATCTCTAAAGTAATGAGAGGTCTCAGTAATCCTTCATTCCATTTCCTTTTCCAATGAACAGCCACTTCCACATTACTTCTGACCTTCATTTTCTTATAGGCAGATTATGTGTGCTCCTTGTTTTTCAATAATTCCCACACTGTAATGCATTACATGTACTGTAATATGTGCAATCTTATTAATACACAGACAACCTTGCCTGAGACTTGGTATTATGATTCTCAACTTATGGATGAAAAAACTGAGGCTGATAACCTGTAAGAACAGTTCAAATCTCAACAGTCATGGCAAAGGCCCTCCCCAAATCTGAGCCTCTTTCACAGTGCAGGTGTTCTCAGCTGCACCTTGCTCCTGGTCTCACTCTTCCTGGGTACCAATTCCTTTACAGTTCATAAAATTTTGATAGATGATTTCATGTCTTGAGACTGCAGCTGAAGCTTTAACATAAAAAATATTCAAATGGAAAGTGGGAACTGGGTCTTAGATCTCTTCCATCCTAAGGTAGCTATCCCTGCAGTGAGAGAAAAAGGGCAAGACTTAAGGGAGGGGAGTAAGTGTCCCCTGTTGACTCTGGCACCTTTCAGAGCTCTCAGCAGTGAGGCCTGTGAGGGTAGCCTTTTCCAGGTGTGTCAAATTCTGATTTTCAGACAGTAAGGGTGACATCCTCTGAGGGTAACAGCAGCAGTGATTGGAAAGGGGGTGGAGTGACACTGAAGTGCTATTAAGCACCATGCTGGGTAGATCCTTCTTTAAAGCAACATTATGAGCTGGATATCATGACCATCTTGCAGATGGGAAACAAAACCTTCTGGAAGTTAAATAACCTATAGCTTGAAGAGCCAGAATTTGTACCCCTGCCTAACTCCCCAAGCTCACCTTCCACTATACCACCTCCTCATCTCACTTCAGGGACTCAAGGGAAATAAGAGCCCTGAATGAGTTGAGTTTTCCAGAGAAGCAGAACCAAATAGGAGACAGATGGACAGATATAGGAGAGTTATTATAGGGCTTGGCTCATGACTTTATGCTAGAGAACTAAGAAAGTCAGTGGTGTCATTTGGTTCAAGCCCAGAGGTTTGAAAATCAGGGGGCTGATGGTGTAGGTTCCAGAATCCAAAGACCCAGTAGGATGGCAGTCTGAGGACAGGAGAAGATGAATGTGCAAGTTCAAGCAGAGATAAGAAATTTACTCTTTCTCTAGCTTTTTGTTCTATTTGGGTCCTCAGTGAATTAGATGATGTCTGCCACATTTATGGAAAACAGATTGTCTTCATTCATTCTACCAACTCAAATGCTAATCTCTTCTGGAAACACCCTCACAGACACACCCAGAAATAATGTTTTACCAGCTACCTGGGCATCCCTTAGCCCAGTCAAGTTGACATATAAAATTAACCATCATAAGCCCCCTGTGCAGGGGGTTGAAATAGCCTCTGTTGCTGTCTGCACACTGAAAGACCAAGATCTCTGGTAAGACAAGAGGGTCCAAACTTTGTCCCCATTTTCTGAGCCACACGAAAATATTACCTTCCTCTTTCCCAAGGTCTTTGACCCTTCTCAACACTCAGCTCAGGTGACCAAGGCTTTGCAGGGCCAGAAAAGAAGGCTATGTATTCAAATCCCTGAAAGAAGATGTCTGACGTTTGTCTTGGGTAGAAATATACCAAGGTTTCTTGCCATTTCACAATTATTCTATATCCATGACTCCAACTTAAGATATAGACAGAAGCTACTGTCTGCCACATTGGCCCTTGGCTAGTACACACAGAGTTGAACCATCTGTTGGGCAGTTTGCCCGAGCCATGTCTTGCTGGTGGCAGCCCATATTTATCTACAATGGGCCTCTGTAATACAAGGGTGGTCTTTGCTGGAAATCAGAGTAACAGAATAGGAATCAGGCTGTGCTTTCTTCCTTGATATTCCAAGATGCCTCTAAAAAATCCTCAAGTTTCTGACACTTCCTGACTTACAAAATCACTTTCCTTTCCCACAGTTGTATTTGCAAACATCTGATAAAGGTAGGAAAGGTTGGGGGACTTGGGAAAGAATCCCTGGCAGCTGTATGGAGAAGAGGACAGCTCATCTTGTGTGGCCTCATCTTGTATGGTGCATACTTATCACAGTCTTGTGAGCAAAGGAGAGCCCATTGATTAATCCTACTTGCTAGAACAAAGAGATGATAACCACATCTTGCTGAAGGTAAAAGAATCAAAGCTCAGAAGGAAAATTCCATGAGACTCTCCCTCTCCTCACTTGGCATTCACCCCCTGGGAACACATACAGTGATATACTTGCCAAATGTATAGTCAGGGTTCTCTAGAGGAACAGAATCAACAGGAGGTATGATTATTAAAAGGATGTTTATTAGATTGGCTTACACGACCAGAAGCTGGATAGTCCACAATGGCTGATCCCTTTCCTTTAAAAGGAATACATTTAAAATTTTTAAGTTCTTAGGTTAAGGTAAAAAGTTGATGGTACCATCTTGTTCTGAAGGTCACACTGATTATGGAAATGACTTGCTAGATAGGGTCCTTCTTGGTCAAAGATGTATCTGGAGAGCATGTGTTAGGATAAGCAATTCCTTTGAAACATTTTATCTTAATCTGAATTTCACTCAGCATACTAAGAGTAATCAATGGTTAGAGGTCAATGTCCTCATAAGGAAAAAAAAGCATCTTCCCTCCTATTTCTTTTTATGAAATTTCAGTGCCTTGGGCATAATGTTCACTTTCATTAATGAACATCTCTTGATAAGTTGAAATAATTTTTCAGGCAAGAACCTGATGTTCTAAGTTCAATAATCTGTTTCAACACTATGACAAATTCCAGTATGGATAGAATTTTTATTACAATGGTAAGTTGTTTTGAAAGTTTCATGATTTTTAAATTACAAATCCATAGGATATCCAATAGTTACCAATCTCTGATATCAAATTTTTGCCAGAAAAGTAGTTCACAAAGCAACTTGTCTAAAACAAGTCACTAGCTGCCACCAATTTCTATTATGCTGCTAATAACAGCATATGACAAGTTAATCATTACTGTTTTCTGATTTTTAAAAAATAGATTTTATTGTCAAGAACTGCTTTAAACTTACAGAAAAACCAAGGAGAGAATACAGAGAATTCCCATATACTTGTATCCAGTTTCCCCTGATAGCAAACATCTATGACATGTGTTGCAATTAATGAACTGACATTAATAAATAATTATTGGTTGAAGTCCATGCTTTACTTGTACTTCCTAGTTTTTACCTAATGTCTAGTTCCTGCTTTAGAATCCCACCCTAGACACCACATTGCATTTAGCCATCGTATCCCCTTAGGATCCTCTTGGCTTTGACAGTTTCTCAAACTTCCCTTGTTTTAATGATCTTGAGAGTTTTGAGGTGCACATTGTTTCAAGAGCTGATCCTCTTTGGGAAGTTGTCTGATACTTGTCTTGTGATTAGACTTGGGTTATGGGTTTGGGAGAGTAAAGTCATGGAGGTAAAGTGCCACCATGACCTTTCACTTTTGATGCTGACCTTGATCATCTGGCCAAGGAAGTGATTGCTAGATTTCTCCACTGTAATATCACCCTTCCCCACAGGTCCCCTTTCCATACTGTGCTCTTTGGCAAGAAGTCACTCTATGCAGGTCACATTTAAGTAGGGAAAAGTGAAGTTTCCCCCTCCTTGAGGGCAAAGTATCTATATAAATTATTTAGATTTCTGCATTAAACATTTGCTTCATCTTCCCCATTTATTAATCTATTTAATAGTTTGTTTAAATAAAGCATGAACCCATGGTTATTAATTTTATATTTTAGGTTATAATTCAATATTTTTGGGGCTCAAATTGCTCCAACTTTGGCATTGAGAACTCTTTTAATTGGCTACCATGTCCCTTTACATATTCCCATCAATACATTTTTTAAAAATAGCATGTCCTTAATTTTAGGCCCTACAAGATGCTACAGGCTCATCTTGTATATTTCCTGCACCAGCCACAGAATCTGTCATTTCTCCAAAGAGCTCTGTTTCCTTTTACTATAGAATGGCTTCAGGAATTAAGATGTGGGAGTTGAGTGTGTTACTGAGTGTCATTTCTTTAAGGTGTTTTCACCTCAAAGAGTAAGGAAATATATACGTGTATACAAACACATGTATACACACAGGTTATGAATATTTCCAGAATGTAATATTCTGTACCTATGTTAAGTGAAATATGAGTCCACACCAGTGTCCTCAACTCTAATCCATCAGGACATGGATCATTCTATGTTCCTAACCATTTTGCTAATCTGTAAAGTTTCAAAAGGGAAACATCTAGCCCCCACCATTTGTCACCCACTTAATTGTCAAATCCCAAGACACATGAACTGCAGCGTCAGAATTATCGACCTGTATCCCACAGGAAACAACTTTAGCAGCTATGGTACAGGGCTTATGCACAGTTCTTTTCACTTTTAATGTTACAGATTCTACTCATTTCTGAAGCATCTTTACTTCCAACGAATTCAATAAGGTTGGATATTGTCATTTTTTAAACGAATAGTCTAATAATTTAATGTTATATCAATAATAAAGGTAATTCATATACATATGGATATACATAAAACACTCATTTCACTGACTTAGAAAAAAGTAAGTTATGGAAAATGAAAGATTAAAATTTTGTATAGATGTAAGCTCTATTACAAATTGTCATTAATAAAATTTCCATATCCCACATATTTTTGACACATTTTTATTGACCTTGTCTGATACCATTTATGCACTCTATTAACTGAGTTCACCTTAGGCCATAATGCCTGGGAAAAATTTCTATTTTCTGACTACTGTGTTTTGAATCTCCACATTACTTCTGGGAAGCAAAACCTGAGGCACTTGAACCACCCCAAGACTTGAACCTAACCTGGAATAAATCATGCTAATTTGTTGAGCCCTTGGATGACTTTTCCCTCTGTGTATGTGCATTACTTTTTAAAATGTGCACATTAAACTAAAATCTTCCTGCCTTGCCACCTGTATCTATATATCTCAACCTATACCATCTACACTTACATATGTCCCACTGAACCCTGAATTGTAAGAGAATGTTGTCAAACCTAAAATAAAATTCTGTTAAGGATTTCTGGCATATATTACAGCAATGAGAAGGTCAAACTTCAAGAATTTTTAGTTCTTATCAGTTTAAACAAAGAAAAATATTAAACTGATTTTTAAAAGTCATTTCTCGCCAAGTGTGGTGGCACGCGCCTGTAATAGCAACTACTCAGGAGGCTGAGGCAAGAGGATTGCAAATTTGAGGACAACCTCAGAAACTTAGCAAGACCCTGTCTCAAAACAAAAAATAAAAAAGGGTTGTGGATATAGCTCCCACTGGCAGAGCATTCAGTATCAATAAACAATCATTTCTCTGGTTGCCTGGACAAACCACTATCTTTCCTGAAAACACAGAATATTCAAGGTTACATCAAAGTATGCTTGAAAATAAACTCTTACATTTCTAAAAAACGTGAACGAGGCAGCCCAGATGCAAGTTGACAATTACTTCTATTCTTTAAAGGGGAATTTCTGAGGTAGTTTTAATGAAGTGGCAATTTTGTAGACAACGTAAAATTCAAAGCCACTGAGGAGATGTTAGGTACAAACATGCCGAGCACATAAAGCAGCATCTGGCAGTTTCTCTTTGGAGGCCTCCTGTGCCAGCAATTCACTTAGATAAGAAAAAAAAAAGTCCTTTTTTCAGCAATCCTCTTTAATGCCTTAATTTGACACTACCTGAAAGTGATACTTAAGTTGTGGTAAATCACATTTAATTGCAGCACTCTGTTCTCTATTATTTTACTATTGCTTCTGTTTCTCTCTAAGCTTTCAGACCCCAAGGAAAATAAAGTAATCCTTAATTCAAATGCTTTCATTCTTAATGACATTTTGCCCATCTAGGTAAATTATTTTGACAAGTGCTCAAGCTGTAGCAGCCATTTTAAAAGGTCAAGGAAAGCTAAAAATTACAACTGAGTTTTTAGAACTCAGCATTTGATTGTGTGACTATCACCTGTTCAAATGTAACTTGCCTGAGAGTCAACCTTGTTCAAGCCACTCTGTAGCCACAGTTTCTGGTTCTGTATCACACAATGTTTGAGTAATGACTTCATGAGACTCTGGGCTAGGGGTTGGCTATACAGATAGAGCAGATTCCAGAAGGAAAGATGGGCAGGTCAACCAGTGATCACAAGACAAGTGGCCAGGTGACTGAAGCTCCTGTTTACTGAAGGGCTTTATGGTTGATGCTATACTGGACCTCCATATTCATTATCATTCTTCTTCACAACAACTCCATGACGCAGGGAGAGATGAAGAGACCGGGGTTCAGAGGAGTCAGTGACTTGCTCAGATTTTCACAGCTAGTAGAGACTGAGAGTTGGGTCTTTCCAGACATTAACAGTGGTTACTACAGAGATGAAAAGAAGATGGGAGTAGAAACCATTACGGTGGATGGAACCAAGAGGGAAGTTAGTAAGGCAGAATAGACACCCTCAGAAATGATTAGAAATCAATGAATGATTTCATTTATTATAATTAACAATTTCCTTCCTCCTTGATAATTGAAGATTTCTTAGAGTTGGAAAGGATCTTTGAAGTTACGTGGACCAACTTCCTTGCCTCACAACACTGGCAAAGGGTAACTTAGTCCTGCCTTGGTCATCTTCAGAGACAGAATTCATCCACTAATAGAGCTGGGGCACCTCAGTAAATTCTGACAAGGGGGAGTTATTTATCAAAATTATCTTACAGAAAGGAATCAGGCAGCTCCTAGTTGCCCATGTATGTCAAAAAAGTGTTTTTTGGAGGAAAGATTTATTTGAGCTCACAGTTTCAGAGGTTTAGTCCATTGTTTCTTGTCCCCATCACTGTGGGCTTCTGGTGAGGCAGACATGGGGAGGGTGTGGTGGAGCAAAACCAGGAAGTGGAGAGAAAGGGGCTGGGGGCAAGATATACTACCCAAGGGCATACCCTCTAGGACCCCACTTCTCTTCAGCTAGGTCCCACCTCCTACAGTTGCCACCACTTCCCAATAGTCCATTCAGCTATGATTCCATCAACGGATTAATCCACTAATGAGTTTAGAGCCCTTATGAACCAATCACTTCCTGAAGTCCTGCCTCTAAACGTTGCTGACTTGGGGATCAAGCCTTGAATAGATGAGGAGGCCATGCATGTAACTTTTAACACAAGCTCAGGGAAATTAGATATTCTAGGTGGCATCACTCAAGCCGTATGATGATGAGTACTGATGAGTTGGCAGGGTCACATGAAAGACCTTCGTGGCTGCTTGTCTCCAAGGAAAGAATGGATACTGGAATTGGGGCTGGGAAAGAAAAGTATAGGGGATGCAGAGATGATGCCAGATTGGGTGGACCAATATTGGCTCGTTGGGAGAGAAGTGCCAGATGGTCAGTAAAACTCAGTACACCAACATCCTGAAAGTAAGGGAAAAATAGTATTGGACAGCATCCAAGAGGGCAGAGGAATGCAGGGAAAGGCCACCCACAGTCTGTGACTCGGCAGGCTGGGGCTCACTTCTGGTTCTCATTTCCTCATCTGTATGGGGACTTGTCACAGATCTTGCTAATATTCCATAGTGGTTTTTAAATTTTATTTTACATTATTTGGTGAAAAACTTACCACTGCTTTTTCTTTCTTCCCTAAATCTGATACTGCTGTTCCAAGTCTCCATTCTCCTGGCGACAGGCATGTTTTTCTTTGGTCATGTTTTCTAGGAGTCTGTGGGTCTCACGCACCTCAAACATTCAGTTAAGGATGGCCTGGCCTTCTAAACACTTTGGTCTCCTCATAGGTCCATGATTCAGGCCACCTTAAAGAGGCATCTTGGCTGTTCTCCAGCCTACGCTTGGAGACAGGACTTTTTTGAAAAGCGAGAGTCAGGACTCTAGAGGTCCCAGTTCCCTATCTGAGGTCCAGTTATGATCTGGAGATCATCAAAAGAGGGATTTGATCTCTGCAATCCCTAGAGCTGAATCCTATTCTCAAGGAGCAATTGAAACCAATTTCCTCTGGCCCATTTATACCTCTCTCAACTTTTGGTCTCTCCCTCCCAGCAACCCCATGCACTGAATCCACTGCCATCCCTTAATTCTTCTATCACGGAAGGCCTGGGTGAAAGATGTCTTCCAGGTGGCTGAAAAAATTTTGTCCTTGAACCACTTTCCCTTTGGTTGTGTGTTGAATATAGATTTTTTAGATAACTGTTGAAATCATTTGAGACCCTCCTTGGAAGAGGATTTGATTTGCTTTGCAAGTCACCTTAGAGAATGAGAAATCCAAGATTACATGAATCCAAATACCAGGCTCACTAATGAGCAGTATAGAAATATTTAACAATTGATATAGCTGCTAGATGCCTCCCAAATGAATATTATCCCTGGATGCCCCTGAAACTTAGAAAGGTTAAGTTCTTGTTAATAGGGTATTTAACATGTTACTACCTAATTTAGGTTTAAAAACAACTATCATCATGGTCTCATGGTTTTGCTAGGTGGGGAATTCAGAAGCAGCAAAGCTGGTTGGTTTAAATGGAGAGTCCCTCATGACAGTCAGATGCGAGTTGGAGGCTTCCATGGGCCAGAAGCTGTACTTCCAAGGTGACTTGCTTACAAGGTTGGCAAGTTGGGGTTGGTATTGACAGGAGGCTTCAGTTTTTCTCCAGGTGGCTCTCCCTACAGAGCTGCTTGAGAGTGTCCTCAGAGTGTTCTAACCCCAGGGAGAGGAATTCAAGCAGACAATATGGAAGCAGTAATGCTCTTTGTGGCCTAACCTTGGAATTCATACACCATCAGTTCCGCCATATTCTATTGATCACACAGGACCATCCCTGACTCCATGTGTTGACGAGGTTGTGAATACCAGGAGGCAGGGGTCATTGTGGACCTTCCTGGAGACTGACTACCACGCGTAGACATTGGGACTCAAAGCCAAGTCTGCCTGATGGCAGAACCCTTTTACCTCACTAGGCTGCCCTCTCCCAGGCACTTCTTGGATGTTGGGGTCCTTCTGAAATGAATATCTTAAGCATTAAACCTTTAACAAAAGCATAGAGTGGATAAGGTGCTCATATTAGGAATGTAAAGACAGGCCAAAAAGTTTTGGGTCCTTGGGCATGGTATGAAGCAAGAGGAATGAGGCCACTGTGCAGAGAACAGGTCCAAGAAGAGTGGGAGGTAGCAGGTTAAATGCCACCCACTGTGCATTTAGGTTTTTGCTGCCCCTGGCATTAGTCCCTATGGGTGAATTTCTGAACACTCCTTTATACCATTAAAAATTCTTCTCTAAAGCTTCTATTTGATGGCTTAAAATGGTCTTGGGCAGTGCTAGGTTTTCAGAATAGAAATTGACCTGTTCCTGTCCCAGAAAGTCTGCAACCCACTGTGTTTAACCTGAACCTCAAGGAACCATCCAATTCATGTGGATCCCCTGGGGTTTATAGAACAGGGTCTCAGTTGGAAGCACTGCACTGAGCAGCTTGGTGTTTCTCTGCTTTTTCTTGTAGTTTATTCCCTATTGATACCTAATAAATGTTTCTTTGGTGCTGTCTCTATGTCCATTATTTAAACTATGAAAATTGAAGCCCTGTGTCCCCCATCGGAAAGAACTTTTAATTCACCATGGAAAGTCATATAAATATCAATCTACATTCTAATGACAGTGATAATAGGGATTATTCTTCACAAACTATAATTTCCATTACTTTGAAAGACAGTCCTTGACTAAGGATCTAAGAAGAGTAACTATTTCCTTGGCTGTTGTCAGTAAGTTTTCATTCTGTCTTCATTTTTCCTTCTCTCTACTCCTTTGCCCACTCTCCCTTCATTTCTGTTTCCTTTCTGTTCATTTCTCCCTTCATTCTGTCTCCTTTGCTGTTCTTGCTACTAATGTTGCTAATAAATGAGACCTCCAAAGTCATCCCTTGGCAACTATGAGTCCATTTTCCATTTGCTTGTATCTTTTTGTTGTTATTTTCAAAATATTTATTATTTTCACAAATACCACCTCATTTGATGCATGTTATAACCCAGTGAAGTAGAAAGGATAAACTTCCTCCCCATTTATAGTCCCAAAGATTTGAGGGACTACAGGGTTGGTTAAAGCCAGGGCAGGAGCCAGGACCCCTCCCCCAGAGCAGGTCTCCCTCTTTTAGGATTAACCTATCCTGCCTAGGCTTAGGAAATCTAAAGTCCTTTATAAATACACCTCATCTATGTAAAGTTTTGCTAGTTGAAGAAGCTTCCCTAGATCAACCTGTGCTCTGAAAGACGATGAGTTCTCCTGTTATTTGTTAAATTTCTTTAATAATTATTATTTTCTATTTAAAAATGGGTCAAACACAGAAAGGATGACAGAAAACCATTTAAGAACCAAACAGATACATCTGACATTTAGTTAATATTTTGCCTTGTATGCTGGAAGTTCATCCATGTCTGTCTCTTATGAAATACCATAGAAACAGTTGGTTCTCTTTTTCCTTCCCTGTCTCCCTTCCAAGATTACCCAATTCTGAATGGTACCTCATTCAGTTGCATGTTGCCCTCCTCTTATACACAAAATGAATCATAAATCATATGCCATATCTTTGTACTTTGCAAGAATGTGCATGACTATCATCCTACTGCTATACCCATTTTTAGACTTACATCTGAATGAACTTGGCTTCTTTTGCTTTACCTGAATGTCTCACTCCTCTGGTTATATATGAGTGACCTGGGGAAGAATATGGAAAATGTCCAGGACATCAGCAGTTCCTACTGTAAGAAGTGCTGCTTTCCATTACTGTGGTTCCCTAAAAGAGGCAGAAAAATAGGGGTCAGGCTTCCACTGTGGACTAAATTGTCTGACCACAGCCCAGGCTGTAAGGGCTGAGGAGCTGGACCTTAAACCCAGACTTTAGTAGAGGGCAAGCAGGCCCATGGGAGAGTATGGTCTTCCAATGTTACACTTCCAGAAATTGGTAAAGCTGAGAACAGCTCAGGATTTATGACACCTTTGCAGTAACTGCGTTGCATTTACCCAGTCTTGTTCTTAGTCCAGCAAATAGCAGACCATTGATCTGGTGATTTTCTTGCTTCAGCTCACCCAAGTAAATGCCAGAAACCTATAAACACCAAGTCCCTGAGATCCAGGCAAGTAACATCAGACTATGTGCCCCCAGTGCCCACCCTGTCTCTGGGAGGCAGTCAAAATTTCAGTTTGGGGGAATAGCAGGTCAAAGGTTGAAAGGTGGCCTCAGAATCTTTTACCTGCAATGCCTTCTGATGACCAACTGAATAAAATTACTTCTAATGTACCATCTAATTCAGCTCCTCTTAGAACTTGTTCCTCCCTCATTAATGTACCCCCTATGCTCATTACATTCAAGACACATTTACTTTGAACTACATCCATTAAGTAATTGACTCAAAACCAGTATTGCTTCTGCACATCACTATAACTGGTGCTGTGGGAATGCGAAATAAGAAGAAAGCATGCTCTTGTCCCCAAGGAATTGAAAGTTAACTGTGTGAGACAAGCACACAAGAAGCAGACCAGACTCAGAGTCAGAGTGGTCAAGACGACAAAAGTGAGCAAGAGGCTGGGGATACAGAGGCAGGAGGAGTGGGTGTCAGCCACAGAGACCCTGGTGGCCTTGCTGAGAAGCCAGTGCCTGAGTTCTCAAAGAGAAATGGGATTTCTGAGGGGGTGAATGATAAAGGCGTTGGTGGGGTGGAGGGGACCTACCTCTCTTTGGTTTTGCTCTTTTCCTCTCTCTTTACTCACTGCAGTCACAATAGCTCTTCAAAGCATGACTACCCCTTTCCAGGTCCCTCCACCTTGAGGTTGAACCATTGAATTCCTGACACCTGTACTAGCCTGTGTACAATTGGGTACCTGTGTGAAGAAAGAGGAGAGAATCATTTCACAGCAACCTAACAGAAAAAATTCCTCAAAGAAAGATGGAAGAGAGCTTTCCTATGGATCCAATAAGACCTGCTGTCCATTACCACTGCAGAATTACTCAAGAAGAATTCAGAGGAGGGACTGAGGTGTTCACTCTGGGTCTCTGTTTGAGTAAACTTTTTCATCGCTGTGACCAAAAGACCTGACAAGAACAATTTGAAAGGAGGAAAAGTTTATTTGGGGCTCAGTTTCAGAGGTCTCAGTCCATAAATGGCCGACTCCATAGCTCTGGGCCTGAGGTGAGCCAGTGCATCATGGCGGAAGGGTCTGGCAGAGGAAGCAGCTCCGGAAGTGATGATCAGAAAGCAGAGAGAGCCCTGCTTACCAGGTAAAAAATATAAACCCCAAAGGCAAGCCCACAGTGACCTACCTCTTCCAGTCACACCCTACCTGCCTACCCAGTAATTCCATTCAAGTGGATTAACACACTGATTAACTCAAGACTTTCAAAACCTAATCATTTCATCTCTAAACTTTCTTACATAGTCTCACACTGAGCTTTTGGGGGACACCTCACATCTAAACCATAACGGTCTCAGTGGCAGGAAGAAGCTGGGGAAAGGAGGATATAGAATTCTAGTGGCAATGACAATAAAATCTGAACAAGCAAAGTGGTAGGGAGAAGCTGGGCACAAACACAGAGTGCTTGGACCTATTTAAAGAAGAGTACTTGGTCCGTCTTTCCTGGATTGAAGGGTTTCGGTAGCTTTGTCTTTTAGGAGGTCTTTTAGGCACAAGAGAGTCATTGAGAGTTAGGGAGCAGGAGGATGACCAGAGGAAAGGTATCTTTACATAGATCCCAAGAGAAAATGCTTCTTTCCCACTATAGTTTCTGTGACAAAGCACCAACTCTCCCAAATACTGCAGCTCCCGCAAGAGCCCTGCATGCCTACCTGGGCACCACCAGATGTGAACAGGAAGGAGCTGCCCCTCCTGCCCACAGTGCCTGCCTGCACTTTCAGACTTTCTGTTCCTCCAGGGCAAGTGAGGAAGCTGACTTTGAGCCTCATTCAAAGGGAGGGAACGTGGGTCCAGTGGGCACTGGGGGGAAGGACTCTCAGTGGAGCACAGACACCTGAGCTTTACATGGACCTGCCACCTGCCAGTGAGGGGGTCTTTAAGCATGCAGTGTACTCTCTCAGTTTTGACACCTGTAATAGATGTGACACTCTCTCCTTGTCATCAGAGCAGCTTAGACTTTCAGCTGTTTTCCAGAGGGGAAGGCAGAGTATAATGGAGACTTGTTCTCTGAGAACTCTGATTTCCAGGTTGGTTTATTCCCATAATTAAGAACAATGAGCAATGGCAAATACCTTTAATCCCAGTAACCCAGGAGGTTGAGGCAGGAGGATCACAAACTCAAGGTCAGCCTCAGCAACTTAGTGAGTCCTTGTCTCAAAATAAAAAGGCCTGGGGATGTGGCTCGGTGGTTAAGCAACCCTGGGTTCCATCCTCATTACCCCTGCCCCCCAAAAAGAATAGTGATAACAATTATAATGCCATCCCTGAAGCACTTGCTATGTGCAAGACACTCACTCCTCCAAGCCTGTCAAGTACACTGTTTTAATCTTACAATAAACCCATGTAGGTATTATGATGCCAATTTTGTAGATAAGAAGCTGAGACTAGCAAAGTTTCAGTGACTTGTCTAAGAATGTCCCTCTAACTCCAGGACCCAAACCCACGAGGCAGTGATTCTAAAGGGTCACCCAGTGCTCCTGCATTAGAGCCTCATACTGGAAGTACAGATTCCCAGGGCTCCGCCTCCCCCTGACTGATTGAATGGGACTTTCTATGGCAGTGGCCTGGGAGCCTACCCTCTCAGGTACCCCCTTCACCTTGTGCCTCCATCCCCCTCCCCACATGGGGATTCACAACACAGCTGGGGCAAATAGTATTGTCCCAAGATGGCCACACCTATATGCAGATGCTCCTGTTTATTATGGGATTTCCTACTGATAAACCCATCCTAAATTGGAAAGTATCTTAAGTGGAAAATGCACTTAATACGCTCAACCTACTGAAGGTGCTATCTTAGCAACACAGCACATCAGTGATTTCTCTTTGTGATCTTGTGACTGAGTGGGAGCTGTGACTTGCAGCTGTCACCCAAGACAGCATCATGCAGCCAAGGAAGAGATCAAAACTCAACAATGTAATTGGAGAGTATTTATAGAAAAATGGAGCTGAAAAATAGAAAATAACTAATTATGGTTTCTACTGAATGTGTATTGGTTTTGCACCATCGAACAGTCCAGAAAGTGTAAATAAACCACCCTAAAACGAGGACTGTCTGTAATCACATCATCCTCTAACTCTCAGAAACTCGACAGACAGGGCACCTTGGTCCTCTTCTGCCCTCTAGTGGTGAATCTTTTTTCTCCCACTCTCTGAATGGACATTGCTGGGGCCCAGGTTGTAGAGATGCATCTTTCTTCTCCTAGCTGCTTTCGTATGTTAAAGGGAAATTCCCTGGACCAATTAAGCTTAGTAAAGTTTATCTGAGCAAAGAAAAACAAAATAAAGCAAAAACAAACAAACAAACAAACAACAACAACAACAAAAAAAACATTCTCGAATCAGGCAGCTCCCCATATCCACAGCAAGTTCAGAGGACAGCCTAAAATGGGATTGGGTAGTATTTTTAGAAAAACAGGGCTGCAAACTAGAAAATAATACAATGGGCTGGAGTTCAGTCAACCAACCAATCAATTGGTCACAAGCTTAATTAGCTAATTGGCTACAGGGCCTCCTGCAACCAACTGAGGCTCAGTTACTGTGATTAAACTCTATATTGGTCTTTCAGTGCTTGATGCAGAAGCTTAGTCCAAATCAATAGCCTCCCACAAATTTTATTTAAATCCCAGAATATTTCCTCTACCTTCTTCCTAAAATGCCCAGCTTTGAATCTCATGTGATCAGAGTATATAACTCACCACCCACCAGACCAATCCTGAGGCAGAGATCAGAGGGGACAAGGCCATAGCCACTGATCTTTCATGTATTAAAAGAATAGTATGCAGAAAAGATGGAGTGTCTAAGCTCGTAACAATTCCTTCTTCCTTCCTCCTTCTCTCCCACATTTTTTAATCTTATCACAAGGCAGGTGCACCATAAAAACCATAATATTTCCAACTGTAATGTTTCCAAGAATAAACTAAATTAGTACTGACCTGTATCTGTCACAAGAAAGAAATTTCTTGAAAAAAAAATGCCACACACATGACCAGTGGAAAATTACCAGACCCTAGCCTAGCCCAGCGCCAGGATAAGAAACTGGCCCCTTCCCTTGTTCAGGAAGCAGCCTGATCTCTATCAGCACTGTGTCCCCTCTTCTTGACGTAACACCCCCACCTCCTGCCACTAAAACTTTCTGGTGTTCAGGCTCCTTGGCTCCCTTTTCATTTCTATTTTCTCCAGGTCAGAAGTTTCTGGCTATGGCATCAAACCTGCACAGTCATCTGCCAGCTCCTGTGGGTGTCCTCCCCGTGGATTTCAGCTCCTGCTTTCTTCTTGACACTGTTCCTGTCACGACGGTGGGTGGTTTCAATATCAGTGTCCATAGAAATCATGTCAATCAGCCAGGCACGGTGGCTCACGCCTATAATCCCAGTGGCTCGGGAGACTAAGACAGGAAGATTGAGAGTTCAAAGCCAGCCTTAGCAATTTAGCGAGGCCCTAAGCAACTCAGTGAGATCCTGTCTCTAAATAAAATACAAAAAAGGGCTGGGGATGTGGTTCAGTGGTTGAGTGGCCCTGGGTCTAATCCCTGGTACCAAACAAACAAACAAACAAAAAACATGTAAATCATCTTTCTAACACCTTTGTCTTTCTTCCTCCAGTAATCTTGCCTCTGCCCTTTCAATATTATTCCTGTGCCTGCAAATCCTTCAAAATCTCTTATCTAAGTGTCCCACCTGCAGGATGCAAACTCCTACTCTTCTAATTCCCCAATCCCCAAAGTTCTTCGATATAAGCAAGACCCATGTCCTCTACTCTCACCTCAGTTTTCCTGCAGTTTCGTCCCATCCTGTCCTCACTTCTTTGTCCAGTTCCCATTTCATGGTCTTCAACTATAGTCACCTGGGCTGGCAGGAAGCCAGGGAAATACCCAGGACACAAAATTGAAGGAGTTCCTCACCATGCACTGGCACGACGCAAGGAGAGAGGATCTTCTTCAGTTTTGCACCCTGAATGTTTCAGAACCTGGTAAACTCCCCCTCTTCAGGCTGGGAAAAATCCATGGCCCTACTGGAAATTCACAAGAACAGATCTCAGGTGCATTGTACCTGACTGATTTGGGCTGGTCTTCCACCTGCTTTTCCCTAGTTAACACTCCCACTCCCCCACAGAATCTTATCAGTCCATCCACCCTCCCCTCAAATCTCACCTCCTCTCCTGAACCCCCTGTCCTGCTTCCTGCCTCTTTGAGATCACAGAAGCAATGGCGGAGAACTTGCCTTCACCCGCTGCAGTGCAGCCCAGGCCTGCTGACTGTGGAGCAGCCCCACCCTCTGGTGCAAACCCTCTGGAGTCTGCTCTCTCAGGCCAGCCCTCTACCAGCTCCAGGGCTTTCTCTGGACAGTAAATCTTTCCCCTGGGTCCCTCTTCAAACCCCATGGGGTCCAGCCATGCTGCTGACTTCCCCCAAGGGGATACTCATTGGACCACTGCTGAGGCATAAAGAAAACCCCATTTAGGCTGAATGCTCAACAGAGATGAGCAGGGAGGAGACTTGGACAAAGTCACTGTAGGTCAGGCTCCTTGAGAACTCTTCTAGCCAGCAGTACTGCCCGGGGCTCACGATCTAGCCAGAGAAGAATCCACGATCAAGGATTAACACCACTTGTTGAAGGATCCTCCGTGAGGTTGGACATCACAATTTCTGCTTATGCTCTCTGCCTTTTTTGAGGAGAGTTAAAGCAAAGAAGGGCTTGTGAACTGGGTTGAGTGTTCCGCCCTTGAAAGAACTGGTCAGCAAGTCCAGGTTAGAGTGTGAATCTTGATTTGCGCAGGGCAGAACTGGCAAACTAGAAGGCCACAGGCCAGCAAACTCCCTGAGTCTTGAGCAACTAGGACAAATGGTCATTATAAGTCCTACAGGTGATTTGCTGAGGGCGGTGGCAGCTGGTGATAAGGATGCCACTAGAAGGGTGACAGATTGGTACAGGGGTCTGAACCGTGGCTGCTCATTACAATAACCTGGGGGGTTTTTAAACTGCTGACTTTCGGGAGCTGAGGCTGTAGCTCAGTGGTAGAGTGCTTGCCTAGCATGCGCAAGGTCCTGAGTTCCATCCCCAGCACTGCAAAGCACACACACACACACACACAAAAAAAAAACTACCGACATTCACCACTAGAGAGCAGTCATCAGAAGCTGGAGAAGCAGGGTCCAAGTTGTTACCGGACTGGTGGAGAAGCAGCAGACAAGACCCAGAGAGGAAGAGCGCTCCAAACTTTATTGTATGCCAGCGGCCAAAAAAAGAACAAACTCCAAATTCTGAGCCCTGATCCACAGTTTCTCACAACATTTACAGGTTATTTGGTGTCATCTTAGAACTATTCTATCATTCTTTCTCCTCTTTTAAAAAATTTTCCTAATCCACATGCTGAAGGCCTTGTGCAGGGTCTCTAACATAAGGCGTGCTACAGAATTGAATTCGGAGAAATGACTCTTTCACAGGCATTGGTGCCTGGCTGGCACAGGGTGTCAGATTCCTAGGGCAGTTATTTACCATCCAAAAGGTAGGGACCCATGGTTAATTAGGCTTCCTGGAGGAAGGCTGAGAGAGGACAGGGGAACTGACCCTTTCCCCAGGCATTGGTTTTTTTTTTACCATAATGTTTTTATAATTTCGTTGTACAACCAAGTCTGGTTTTGCCCTCACAAGGTGGCAGTAATTTGGGTAACTCTTGGTTCTTAGGAGCAGCTAGAATGACAACCACGTGGTTAGAGCAGGATACTGCCCTTAAATTCCATCTCAGAGACAAAGGCAATGACCCCTCCTGCCAGCCCCAAAGGTCGGCATGGAATGGATTCTCACATGCAGGGCTGCCAACTAACTGCCTTGCTAGATTCTTCAGGGGGTGGATGGTTTTGAAGACCCTCCTTGTTTCCAGAGAACCTGGCACCTGTCCCTCCCAGCATATGAATGATCATGGGCAGGAGGCCACAGGAGCCTTTGGGGAAGGAAGGCAGCTGTGGGCATTCTGGGGCTCTCACTGTGTAGAAATGCAGTATGTTCCTAGTGGTCAACACAGTTACCAGGAACACATGCTCTATGGTATAAACTGTGTTCTGTGGGGGAAATTTCCAGAGATCCTACTTCTCCACATACATACAGCACACCCTGCCCCAAATGGTGGGTCAGAATGAGGGACTTCTGGCCTGAGCTGAGTTGGGAACTCCCCACTATTTGGGGTGTCTCAGATACATAGTAAAGGGAGAGTTGTCCCTCATAGCAGTGTGCCTCTGTGTGGGGACTGCTCTGGAGACAGTGCTGAGCGAAGGGCACTGAGCCCCAACTGGAACTCAGATGGTCACCCAGGGCAGTGTCCTTCCTCCCTGACACTATCACCTATGGTCCAGGTCTTGGCATTCCCCTCAGGTGCCTCCAAGTCACTTTGAACTTCCAGGAGTAGGAGTGACATAGTGGTGACATGGATTTTTTGAGATTTATTCTAGTTCCATTCTGAGCTTGTGGTAGGTTTCTGTGAAGGGTGCCTCCCAACATTTTAAAATTCTATGTTGGCCATCATTGAGAGAGACAGAATTGCTGTGTGTCCTCTCCTCACACGAAGATTCAGGAACCTAGTGGTCTCTATGAAACCCAATGGGCCTCACATCAAGAAACTTCCAGAAATAGCTCTGCCTCTGATCAAGAGGTCTTGCAGGACACTAACTCCAGAGAGTGATGAGCCCGTGGACAAGACCACCAGGCATTCACCACCCAGCCTCCCCTCTCTTATCTTTGTTCATATCCCATAAGTCTCTCTGTTTGACAGGCAGTTGGTGACCAGCTGGTGGGCCAATCAGGTAGTCGATGGGACATGCTGCTCAGCCAATCAGAATCATCTAGCACATGGTTCCACAGAGAGAGAATCAGTTAAACTGACAAAGGTCCAATCTCAACGACTCAGGACAATTTGATCATCCTGGGCCAGTCAACTGGACCCTAGACTGACCTGTCCTGGTCATTCAGTCAGGGGGGAGTTGGTGAAATAGTAAAGGTCAGGAAGACGACCAATGGTCAATGGGCCAGGCCATCCAAGGACAAAGTGTGAGCCTGCCTGGGTCCTAGAGAAGGACAAATGTGGCGGCTGGTAGAGGAGCTTCCATGGATAAGAAAGTCACCTTCTGTCTGGTAAGAGGGGACGCCCCATGGTGGGGTCAGGACATGAGCCCACTACCGGGTCAGTCCATGTCCCAGGGCTGGACACCACCTGTGTAACCTGCCTCCTTCAGAGCAGCTGGGGACAGGCTGGGGATAGGGACCAGGTGGTACAGTGACTCTCAGGATTAGGGCAGGTCCTGGATCTGAGGATTCAGGAGGAGAGGCCCCTGTCTCCAGGAGGATATCACCCACCCATGGGTTTTACCGGATTCCTTCTGGCAGCACAGTTGCCATGGGAACCATGGCTGGAGGGGAGGGACCCCTGGTGCTGAGCTCAGGTTCAGCCTTGAGAGCACACACTACACAGAGATGCAGACAGACAGACAGACAGAAGGTGCACAGAGACAAACTGGTGTCCAGAGCCCCTTCCCTCCCCTTGGCAGCAAGAAACATTGAATCCTCAGGCAGCACTTCCAGGACGAGGGACCCACACGGGCAGGGAGCTCCCTGCCTCGGCACCCAGTACCTCCAAAAAAGTGTTTTGAAGTTTTAAACAGCATATATGGGGAGGAGAGGTTCAAATGGAGGGTGGAAAGGGGACCCCTCGTGAAAATGGGGCTCACAGCACACCGCCATCAGAGCACTGAGGGCATACTAATCAGAAAAGCTGCCCAGCACTGAGAATGGGGTGCACATCCTGCCCAACAGCACCATCCCTTGAGTCTGAGCTTCCCGAGGGGTGACCTCTCGCTTGTCTTTCCTCTAGCAATCAGCCACGGCTGCCGTGGACTGCCAACGCTCACAGCCTCCTGCCTCTGGGCTGCTGCCCTGAGCAGAGCCACTGGAGGGACTGGGGACGAGGACCAGGACACCAGCATCTTCACCACGGCCTCTCGATGAGCACAGAAAGGACAGAGGCCAAACCCACAGATGCTGAAGGAGGACTGTGGCCTCAGAGGAAAGCCAGACACAGCCACCAGGTGTACCTGGGCTGAGGAACCCAGGAGAGGTGACAGGGGCCACAGGACCTCTTGCTCCCCATGGTCCACGTGGGGAAGCCACCTCTGCTCTAGGGGCTGATTTCCCCATAGAAATCACCTTATTCGGCCACTCCAGGCTGCAGGGGCTGCACAGCCCCCACCCAGCCCGCTGGGTTGCAGCCCTACACTTCAGATGCCAGGAATATGGTCATTGGCTGTCCCTCCCCCTGGGGGACCAGAGGAAGGGAAACTGATTCTTCTGATTACCTGTTGGTTGTCATATGCGTTCTTGTGATTCTCACAGGTTTGAAAATGGCACTTCGAAGGAAAAGGTTAAGTCATTGCAAACAGCAGACCCCCACTGGACCTCGTGTTGGTTCCGCTCCACCTGGAGCCGGACCCTGCTGCAGGCCTCGGGCGGGCAGACTCGGTACCGTCAGCAGCAGCGTCCTGGAGGCCAGACCTCATGTGACTCTTGCCCAGACCACCTGCCTGGGAGAGGAGGAGACCCAGGGCTGGCCACAGACCTGCACTCCTGTCTGCCTTGTCCTCCTTCAGACTCCAATTTGGAACCAAAGATGATGAACACAGAGGAACCCTGGGAGCGCTGGCACAGACCATGTGGCCCGCAGGAGCCCCGGGCCTCTGGCTCTCCCTTCTCCACCTCCAGGTGCTGAAATGCTGATTGGATGCTGCGGGTCCTGAGGGAGGTGCCCCTGTGCGCTGGGCTGGGCTGGCTCCTCCTGGAACGGGGCCTGCCCCTCCCATGGCCGCTCAGGCTCAGTCTTCTGCACTGAGGAGGCTGTGATGCCAGGGGCCATCCCTGCCTGCAGCAGGCCAGGACCTGGAGGCACTGGAGAGGTCCTGCACACTGTTGGCTGCCCAGGAGACTTCTGCCCAGCAGCGTCCCTCTGTTACCTGCCAGCAGGGGCCCGACTCAGAGACCTGGAATCTGGACACAGCCCCGCAGCTCTGCCTGCCTCCTTTCCACTGTTCTCTCACCAAAGCCTCATCTTCCTGCACAGTGAGGTGGAGCGGCATTCCGAGAGCAGGCGCTGGGCCAGGGAGGGAAGAAGCAAAAGAAAACCAGGTGGCCACACAACATGGAGTGGAGTTCGGTGTGCGAAGGCCAGCGTGGCCTCAGCTGGCTGTGTGATTTGGGGCAGGTTCAATGAATCTCTCTGTGCCGTTGTCTCTTCAAAATGGTGATGAGAAGCCACGCCACTGACGTGCTGGGGTTTCCAGTGAGTTTCTTGTGCACCAGGCGCCTGTGAGAGCTGCTGCTGTTCTCGTGTGCTGCCACGTGGCCACTGAGCAAGGGACACCTCAGAGCCCTGGCAGTCCCTGAGCACCCCTGCCTCTGGCTTGAGGCTCAGGTGAGGGGAAGGCCAAGTGCTTTCTTCAACAGCCACCAGCTGGACACACTTCAGTTCCCTCCAGAGTCCAAAATCAGAGTCCTTTTGATGTGGCCAGTGCCCCCGATGCCCACAGAGAATAGCTTGGTGAAGTTATTGGTGTAGCATTTTGGTTTTGTCTTAATAGAAGAATAAGTCCTTAAAATTTTGCATTGCCCTGAAGCTGTAGGCAGGTCGTGACCCCTGAAGATAAGACCTATCTTCACACCCAAGTTCAATTCTGTGTCTTCCTCTCTCAAAAAGGTGAGAGTCCTTGCAGGTGTTAGGGTGATTGGAGAATTCAGGGCCCTAAGCCAATTTCCGTGCTTGGTCTGATGGGTCATTTTGGGTTTGAGGACCTCTCTCTGGAAGCATTTCATGACCAGATCGTCCTGGAGATGGTATCATAGACCTTGGTCTTCCATATATTTCTTTTGCTGAGACATCACTTCTACTAATTTCTCGCTTCAACATTTCCAGTTTTCTCTTGGGGCTCCATGTAGTTAGTTCATTCGGTAGGACACGATACCGTGATGTAGTGTTTCACCCTCCAACAAAACTTCTGCTCCACCTCCCAAAATTTCTATTCTGGAATCTGCTTCTTTGTATGAGGCATACTGATGTTTTCAAAACGAGCCCTGATAGTTCTTACCTTCTCTTTATAATTGGATAAAATGCCAATCCTTTCCTGAAGTTGGGTTTCTATTCCTTCTGTTTTTGAATCAGTGCCTTCTCTTCATGGAGACGGTTCAAGAAAAAAATGGTGGTTAACATACCTTTCAGAACTCCTCAAGCAAATCTGCCCACGTCTTAGGTGTTCAGGCGATAGAATCCTGAGCACTGTATTTTTTAAAAAGAACTGCCCCCTTCACTTTATCTACAGAGTTCACTCTTGCTTTGGTGTTTCTTAGCTCAAATGGCATCAGATCACCCACTCCTCTTAACTCGTCTAAACTTTCTTTACGCACTTTCATTTCCTGGTGTTCTTTTTTCTCCAATAGTCAGTGAAGGTTATTTGGTACATTGCTGATGGTGTTAATTCTTGTGGACATTGTCGTCTTGATTGATGAGTGTCAAGGTTTTTCATCCAGGTGTCAGTGGTGGACACAGTGGTAGTCAGTAGGACGCTGACCTCTGCTGAAGCGGGTTTGCCCTCTTTTTTTAGGGCTTTGCACTCTGGCACTGACCTGCCACCTCCCTGATCCCCAGAGCTGCTCATCTTCCTGAAGCAGCTCTTTCCACCCTGTCTACCTCGATGTTGCCACTGTACAAGACAGAAGAGTTAGATATGAACAGTGCTGGAGGTGGGGATGTCTCCAGAAGTATCAGGAGCTGGAGAGCTATCTCTTTGTGCACAGGTTGCCTTCTTTATGGTCTCCAGGGTGACAACCCAAATTTAAATCCCCTTCCCCATAACTACCTGGCCAGTTTTGAATATGTCTGCCACCTTTGGGGCTCATTCAGACTTCATATTCTCTTCACCCTCCCCCATCCTTGAAATCTCCTGTGGGCTACATGTTCTCCAGCAGCCTCCTCCAAAGGAAATCTTCCCAACAATATTCCTTCTGTCCTATCTGTGGTCTCTCTCTCACCCCAACCCACCACTCCAGTGACCTCTGTGGAGTCAGAAAGTATCCCATATTTTACAGATGAAAGAATTGTTTGCTCCCAGGAGATGTTCTTCAGAGTCAGAAATGGGGTAGAGCTTTGAAATGGGGCTCCACAGGATTAGACTCTTTCTCAGGAATTCCTCATGACCAAGAGTCTCAATGAACTGGTGTGAACAAGAGCTGTCTGGCCCTGCCACCTCCAAAGCCTCACCCAGTACTCATGGCCTGAGGTTTCCATGGTGATGGTAAATAAGCCTCACCTGCTGCCTCTCTGAGCACTACTGCATGTCCCCTCTCTTCCCATTCTGTGCTAACTGCCTGGACGTGATAGACTCCAGGGGAAATGGAGCCTGTGATGAGGGACCTGACCCTGGGAAGGGAGGCCTTGAAGTCACACAGGACTGGGGACTCTGAAGCTCTTAGTTCAAGGGCTTCAAACCTTGGGAGCTGGGTTGCAATGCCCAGTAGAGGGACTGGTGATTAGGGTCCAAATTTATATGTAGAAGTAAGAATTTAGACATGGTTTGGAGAATATCGATGTTCATGAGGCATATCTAGAACCAGCTAGAGGGAAGATGGGTGCTAGAAGTTTTGTCTAAGAGCAGAGCTGACATCAGGATAAATATGGTGTCTCCCAGGCATTGGAGGCATTTGAACAGAAGCTCAAACACTGCCACAGGGACAGTATTGGGACTCAGTTATGAGGTAGTGGTAGGAAAAGTCACTCCTTATCAGCTTAAAAATATGACAATTGTATATTTGTATATTATCCCAAAATCCCTCCTCTTTATATCTCACCCTACACAAAAATCAACTCAAAGTGGATCAAAGACCTGGGAATTAGGACAAACACTGCAACTGATAGAAAAAAACAAGATCAACACTCCAACATTTTGACACAGGCACAACCTTAATAAGACTCCTAAAGCTCAAGAAATAAAACCAAGAATCAGTAAGTGAGATGGCATCAAATTAAAAAGCTTCTACACAGCAAGGGATACAAGTGCCTGAAGACAGAGCCTACAGAATGGAAGAAGATCTTTACTGGCTACTTTTCCATCAGGGGATCAACATCAGAACATATAAAGAACTCAAAAAACTTAACACCAAAAAGAAGAAAAGAAATAACCCAATCAATAAATGGGCAAATAAACTAGAGACAATTCTCAAAAGAAATACGAACCAGGCTTGGTGGTGCACACCTGTAATCCCAGTGGTTCAGGAGGCTGAGGCAGGAGGATCATGAGTTCAAAGCCAGCCTCACCAACTTAGTGAGGCCCTAAGCAATTCAGTGAAACCCTGTCTCTAAATAAAATACTAAAAGGAATTGGGGATGTGGCTTTGTGGTTAAGTGCCCCTGAGTTCAATCCCCAGTACCAAAAAAAGTACAAATGGCCAAAAATATATGAAAAAAGTTCAACTCCTTAGCAGGTAGGGAAATGCAAATTGAAACTATGCTGAGATTTAATTTCACTTCAGTTAGAATGGCAACCATCAAGAATAGAAATAATTGCTGAGAAGGATGTTGGGGGAAACGTACTCTCAAACATCGTTGGTGGGACTGCAAATTAGTACAACCACTTTGAAGAGCAGTACGGAGATTCCTCAAAAGACTAGTAATGATACTATCATATGACCCAGTTATCCCAGTCCTTGGTATTTATCCAAAAGAACTAAAATTAGCATTCAATAGTGATACATGGGTACCAATGTTTATAGCAGTTCACAATAGCCAAGTTATGGAACCAGCCTAGGTGCCTGTCAACATATGAATGAAAAAAGAAAATATGGTATATATAATGGAATTTTACTCAGTCATAAAGAATGACACTGTCATTTGCCTGTAAATGAAAATAAGCCAGATTCAGAAGGTCAAGGGTTGAATATTTTCTTTCATATATGAAAACTACACAGGGAGAGAGGGAAGAGGAGAAGGAATTTTTAAAAGGGGATATCATGAAAATAGAAGGGAGACCAAGAGAGTAAAGATTAAGAAGGAGGAGGGGAAGGCATGGAAAAGCATGGGGGAACCACATTATGCTATGTCCATGTATGAAGACATCACAATCTTTGTGTGTATACACACTTTCATATCGGCACATATGTGTAATTTAAAAAAGAACACTAGAGAGCAAGCAGATCAGGGGAGGAAGGAAGGGATGAAAACGGAAGGTTCTGGGGAATGAGATTGATCAAATTTTTATGTAAATATACAAACGCGGTATAATGAATCCCACTATTATGTATAGTTATAATACACCAGTGGGGAAAAAAATCCTTTCTCTCCACTCTGCCTGCTCCCAGAAGAAAAAATTTGCAATGATTTGAGGTTTTCCTCCTCCTTGAGCATCACCAGTTTTTATGTTTTTGTCTTCGTATCTCCTCCCTGAGCTCTTGTACCTCTTGTTAATAGATAAAATTGATTCATTAAGTTTTTAATCTGATTGAAAATTTTCTAAACTTTTAAGTGTTACTTGTGAGCTTGCTTTTCTGAGTTTTCCTTATTTTAGAAATTTTGATTAAATTTTATTCTCATTGTTTTGATAGCTCATATTTTGTCCCTCTTTTTAAGAGATTCATATGAAGGAGGTCCCAGGGCTATGTCTCATGCTTTTACATGTCTTATTATTTAAAGTTTTTGCATATAGTTGCTATTCCCAACTTAAATATCTATTGTAAATGAAATGTTTTGTAATTTATATATACCATCTAGAGAATACTAATAAACACCAGAGAGCCCATCTCTTAAGAAATTCAACACTAATATTATCTTCGAGGTCTTCTGTGTGTCCTCCAACAATCATTTCCCCTCCTTTAGTCTAAGGTAACTGTCATCCTGATGTTAATGTTATAGAACACTTGCTTTTTTAAAAAATAGATTTTGTTTACTCTTGTTTGCTCAAAAAAGTTCAATAAGACCAGTGCGATGGCATACCCCTGTAATCCCAGCAATTTGGGAGGCTGAGGCAGGAGGATTATGAGTTCTAAGCCAACCTCACCAACTTAGTAAGACCCTAAGGAACTTAACAAGAACCTGTCTCAAAATATGAAAAAGGGCTGTGAGGTGAGCACTCTACCAACTGAGCTATCTCCCCAACTCCGAAAAAGGGCTGTGAATGTGGCTCAGTGGTTAAGAGCCCCTGGGTTCAATCTCTGCTAACACACACACACACACACACACACACACACAAAAGTTCATTAGTTTTGCATGTCGTTGAATATAATACTGTATATGTAAATATTATAGCACAATGTATCTGTTTTAGCTAACTATTGTGCTATATTATTCTACAACTGATCATCTCAAAATTCAGTAGCACAAAACAATTCTCATTCATGTATTTGTTGGAGTCCATTGTATTCAACTGAGCTATGTTCAGTTGGTTTGTGGTTTGAGTTCAGGTTTGGTTCACCTGGCTCCCACTCTCCAGGACCAATGACTTTTCAAGGCATTCTCTTCCAATCATGCAAGTGTATATTTAGCATTCACTGTGTCACACCTTCTGGCATCTCAATGGCTGAAGCAAGTCAGAAGATTTCATTTAAAATCAAGATGTGACCAGAAAAATGAGAAATTTTACTCCATTATATATGATGTATCAAAGTGCATTTCATACTACTGTCATATAAAACTAAAATTTAAAAAAATTTTAAAAATCAAGATGTGGGAATTTCACCTTTGCCCTCCAGGAGGCTTCGGTAATGGTGTGCATCTATAAAATAATAGCAAGTCACACATCAAGGTTGTAACTCAATCTATCATAATACAGATTATATTTGTTTTTTTTTTTTGTTTTTTGTTTTTTTGCGGTACTGGGGATTGAACCCAGGGCCTTGTGCTTGCGAGGCAAACACTCTACCAACTGAGCTATATCCCTAGCCCCAGATTATATTTGTTAAATGGTTCCATCTAATAACTAATTTTCCTGTGATTCTCTCCATGGACATCTGAATTTTGCCAATACTATGCTTCTTTGAACAAGCTGTACGTACCTCCTGGGGCAAATGTGTGAGAATTTCTGAATATTAAATCACAGGATAGCAAAATCACACACAACTTTGAAGTAAAGCAAAAAAGGTCAATATATAATCTTAAGCATTCTAGGAGAAGTTTCATTAAGCCTCCCGAGGGTTATATAAGTCTCTGGGGCATATAACCTTGTTGAATTATTAAGGATTAGCCTTATAATGAAGCTTTATAAAGCTCTATAACTCAGTGAAGTTTGAGATGAACTTGTAGAAAAATAAATTGTGATAAGAATGATAAACTGAAAAGTTAGTTTCCTGGCCCTATAATACAAGAACATTTTGTATTATATTTAGCAATTTTTACTCTGATTATATAAATCACATAAATTTTGGTTTCTCATATCCTTAATTTGTCATTCTTCTGCTTCCTTCATTAAGGGGTAAATAAAACTTTGACACATGCTTATCTTTTTGTATAAGAATTGTTTTGAGAATGCAACTTGAGTTGGTTCATGGAATAAATCCATATTGATCATTGATTAAAAGAACAAATTGGATTCCAAAGAGTAAAAGAGTTTCCACTACTACAAGTCCTTGCCATACTTCATAATTTTTACTTTCTTTTTTTGTATTTTGACTTCTCCTCTAGCCAGTTGTAGGCTAGTTCTCAAAGATAAGTTCCTCGTTTTTCCCCTTTACTGGCTTCCTGAAATCAGACTTGCTGTTGGAGCCTCATTTGGTCCAGGAAGCTCCTAGTTAGAAGACTGCGTGTCATGATTTGGATATGAATTGTCCTCCAAAAGTTCCTGTGTTAGTGCAGGAATGTTTGGAGGTGAAATGTGAGAGGTGTAACCTAATTGGTCCATCCTAGTTTACTTGGGCTAACTGGGTGGTAACTGTAGGCAGGTGGGGCATGGCTGGAGGAGGTGGGTCACTGGGGGGCCTGACCAGGGAGGGTTTGTTTTCCCATGACTGCTTCCTCTCCTTACGTTTGCTGCCTAGCCACCATGAATGGAGTACTGCACCTCCACCAGGCCTTTCCACCACAATGTTCTGCATCACTTTGAGTTGGGCCCAGAGAAATGGAGTCAGTCCACCACGGACTAAACCTCTGAAATCTATGAGCCAAAATAGACTCTTCCTCCTCTAAGTTGGTCTTGTCAGGTATTTGGGTCACAGCAATGAAAAGTTAACACACTGTGCAACCCATATCACATCTTGCAAGGAAAAGAGACTGGCTTTGCAACTCAGGATGCCTCTCTTTTCTTTGAGAAACACATCTGCCAGCAACTTCTGCAATCTGCGTTTTCATTTTTCCCCACATCTGTGCTCAATCTCTACAGATTGAAATGTGGAATCTTCTGTGTGAAATGTGGAATCCTTTGATTAAGGCTCCCTAAGGCCAATAAGGAAAGCACTCTGACCTCAGAAGATTCAATCCTTGAAGATCAATTAGAATGAACTCACCACACACTGGTGGGGAGATGCACGTGAGAGGGTAAGTGTCCCCTGGGCAGGAGGTGAGGGAAGAGTAATGTCACGGTGAGAGAGGGGTGGTGCTCAGAGGCTCAAGGGAAAGGGTTGGCATATTGGCCAGAGCCCTCTAATGGTATCTGGAGTGACAAAGAAGCACAGAGAGCCACACTTGTGGGCGGGGCATCGAAGAGGCATCTGATGCTCTTCTTGTCCTGTCTGTTTGGAAACACACCAAGGAACACATTTCAATCTGCTCCCATTTATCCCTTGAACACCACCTTCTCCAAGCCCTTTGCAAAGGTTCTCCTCCTCCTTAAATTGTTCCTTCAGTTCTAATCCATCCTTTCTTTTCTTATTCATTTCCATTTTTTTTTTCCAAATCTAGTCAAGTCAATAAATATTTGTAAGACACCTTCCAAACTCCAGAGGTGAGTGAGCCTTGGCTTCTCCTCTCAGTGACATCCCACTTCCAGAGGTGGTACTGCCCTCTCCTCCTGCAGCACAGGAAAGCAAAACGGATTTGCTCTGACCAGTAACATACGGCAGATAGACTACCTCCTGGTGATCACAGACATTTCGTTCCTCAGAGATGTATTGCAATCATTCCCACAATGTGCAGGAAAATGAGGAAAATTAGAGATAAATTTGGGCAAAGTCCAAAGAGACTATAAAAAATGACTTCCCCAGTTAGCCCATGAGGCGGTTATGCCAGGTTTGCTAAAGAATGGAAATTTAGCTAGTGATCTATACTCCATTGCTGCTTGGTTATGATCTCCTTGGTTGGAGACCAAGAAGAGCACAAAGAGCAATCACGGTTTGTTTGTCCTTACACCAGAGATTAGTCTCCATCATCTGGTAAGCACCCATTAACAGTAGGTTGTCAGGGCCACCCTGATGCTGGCCTGAATTTATAGCATGTGTGCCCAAATGATGAGCTAGTCAACTAAGGTCAGAATGACCAATGACCAACACCAGTGGTCTGTTGAGGACAAATTAATCTCTTGTATCCCAATCACGGCCTCTGGAAAACTATTCATTTTTTGGGCAATGAAACCTCCAGTCTGGGACACAGATCAAATGTGTAAGGGTCCTCGAATCTACTCTCAGGTTCGATGATTCACTAGAAGGACTCAAAGGACTCAGAAAACCTGTCATACACATGTCTTTGGATTATTACAATGAAAGGTTACAGATTAAAACCAAAAAAGGGAAAAGGCACCTGGGGAAAGTCTAGGAGAAACCAGGTGCAAGCTTCCAGATGTCCCGTCCCAACGGAGTCACATAAAGAAGTGCTCAAATCTTCCAGTTGCCAACAAGGGAAACTCAACTGAGCCTCCACGTCTGGAACTTTTACTGGAGGACCAGTTATATAGGCAGGTAGCACCTATGTGACTGAACTGAGCTACTGAAACTACAGGCCCTTCCCCTCAGCCCAAAATAGGCATTCACCATAAATATTAATGTTAAAATAAACTTGTCTGGCCAGGCACCGAGGTGCACGCCTGTAATCCCAGTGACCTGGGAGGCTGAGGCAGGTGAATCTCGAGTTCAAAGCCAGCATTAACCATGGTGAGGCGCTAAGCGACTCAGTGAGATCCTGTTTCTAAATAAAATACAAAATAGGGAAATGGATGTGGTTCAGTGGTTGAGTGACTCTGAGTTCAATCCCCAGTACACAATAAATAAATAAGTAAATAAATAAGCAAACTTGTCTGTAAACTGATACAGGGCCCTAGGCATATGAACACTGTAATCAGGCAGACTATTCCAAGGGCTCAGTGGTTATCTCCCAAGTGCCAATCCTAAAGACAGGCCTTTCCCCAAAGAGTACAGGGTTTGGGCAACCCAGACCTGATGAGTTAACCCTTTCCTGCCACAAGGGAAATGCCTTCTGACTGAGGAGAAGGAATGGAATGATGAACTCAAGGTCCAAACTATAGAACAATGTGGATTCACTACTATGGCTGGGGCTCTCCAAAGAAAAGAAGATATCTGATTTCTCAAGAGAGAAATTCTATCATGAGAGAGTCAAAAAAGGTAAAGATCTGAGCAGACGATTCCTGGGCAGCATTGACACTTAATGCAAACAGGAAGGCAACCAAGGAGAAACAGACGTCGACTTCCGTGCTGAAGGTCTGTGCTGTTGGGATCGGTGTATATCAGGGTACTTGATACTACCTGCTATCTACATTTCACACCCTTCAAGAATAAACAGCATGCAAAGCATGGTGGCTGAGGGGGCTGGTAATTCCAGCTATTCAGGAGGTGGAGAGAGAAGGATCCCGAGTTCATGACCAGCCTTGGTAAACTTAGTGAGATCCTGTCCCAAAATTATTAGAAAAGGGCTGTTCAGTGGTAGAGCTCTTGCCTAGCATGAGCGAGGACCTGGGATTCAATTCCTAGTACCACAAAAATAAATAAATAAACAAATAGCACCAGGGCAGATGCTAAGAAATATATGTCCACAGTAAGAACTAGAGACTTTATGCTGGTTAAGTAATGTTGGGGTCTTGATGGAAACTAAATTTGCCAAACATCTCAGTTCTTCTGGTCAAGGAGGCCATGAGTCATTCAGGTGCTAGGAAATGTCCATGTCCATATGGAAAATTTATTTCACAATTGAATCTGGAAATAGCTCTGGACAATGGACTGAGGCATAAAATTTTGGGGTTTGGGCCCTTCTGGGTCAACACACACTCAAGTGGCTATAACTCATACTGCTGAATATACTGTGGGAATAGATGCACAGAATATATGTAATAATACTTCTTTTAATTGAAAGTTCCTTACAAGAAAATGTCAAAATTAGCTCAATGGAGTGGGATGAGAACAGCAGAGAGAAACAGTGGTGTTATGCGCTGACATCCCTACACTAGGGTGGGAGGGAAAGGAGAACACTAACAGAGTAGGATATTACCCAACAAGCATTTATTACTAGTGAAATTGTAATATCCAGGAAAGAAAGATATTGGATGCTAATCACATCTCACAGCTACATGTGAAAGTTCCTAGTCACCAAATATGGCCACCTGATGCAGGGATCATGGGAGTACCTCGGATTTCTTATGAACTTTGGTACACTGAGGTTCCTGAGGATACCTGGGCCTGGTTCTCAGGTGAAGAGCTAAATTAAAGTTAATGAGGTTACTGATGCTAAGCAGCCTCCCACAAAATGGCTTAAAACCATACATGGCAATGGGTGGAGGTGCAGACTGTGATGCTTGCCACAAAACACTGTCCAAAATGTACTTATTTTCCCCGACTCAGGGACAATCCCTAATGGAATTGACAGTATGATTTTTTTTGAGGGGGGCGTGTATCAGGAATTGAACCCAGAGGCACTTAACCACTGAGCCACATCTCCGGCTCTGACCACCCCCCTCCCCCCCCGCCCGCCCTTTTTTAAACTTTGAGACAGGATCTTGCTAAGTTGCTTAGGGCCTCACTAAGTTGCTGAAGCTGGCTTTGAACTTGCAATCCTCCCGCCTCAGTCTCCTGAGCTGCTGGGATCGCAGGTGTGCGCCACCATACCTGGCAACAGTTTGATCTTATGCTTGGTGGAGGGACAACTGGATGATCAACTTTAAGCTTCTATGGGGACACACAGTATGGCAGCAGATGCACAAGATTCCCTGTTTGCAACCTGTATAAATTAAGAGAAAGACCCCTTCGTGGGTAGATATCACCAGAATCCACAGGCTGATCAGACCATTACTGCCAGCGTGGCGGTGCCAGTAAGGATGGAATGAGGGAGAAGGTTGGAATGATAAAGATAACTGACAGCAGAGTTTCATAAAAGGCACTGTGGGCCCTAAATATGGCAATCCCCAGAAATGCTACCTTCTATTTAAATAGAACGTTCATCAGATTGTGGGGGAGAAGACTCAGTGGCTGCAAGATTCCCAAACCACATCACTAAACTTCCCTTATACTACCTCCCAGGCATACCTCTGGGAAATCAGGTTACTGAATTTCAGAGGAGGACTGCATTTTCCCACCTTTCTTATCCCATTCAATGCATCTGGGGTACCACTCTTGATAGGAAAAAATTAGGTTGGAGGTGAATGGGGTCATGGCCAAGGGTGGAGGTCCAGGAAGTAGAGGCTTGTTTTCTTGCTGTGAAAACCCCAAGCATCCAACATGGAAAGGTGTTTTTAAATAGAGGGGTCAGTCAGGTGTGACTATAATCCCAGTGACTCAGGAGGATGAGGCAGGCAGGAAGATCACAAGCTCAAGGCCAGCCTGGGTAACTTAAAGACACCCTGTCTCAAAAAGAGAAAAAGAAAATTAAAAATTATAAAAGGGGCTGGAGATGTAGATCAGGGTAGAGAATACCTGTGTTCAATCCCCAGTAACCCGGCTCCCACAATAAAACACAATTAATTAAAAATAAAATAAAAAGGAGGGGTAAAATGCTCAAAGACCAAAAGAGGGCAGAGCCAGTCCTTTGCCTTGTGCTTCCGAGCAGGCCTGGCTCAACCCAGCTTCCCGCAAGGTCTTAGAAGTTGCAAGTACAGGCGGGTGTCCTGACTGAGCTCTGGGTTCAAGAGTTTGCCAGACTTCCTCCTGAAGGTGTGAGGTGAGAACGTCACCTCTTCCCAGTCCACCTCTCCTCCTGCAAACTTGGGTCATATCCTGACTATACTGAATGTGGGGTGGGATTGGGGAGGGGGCAAGAGCTTGAAGTAAGGAAGGGATGTTGCTACGGAGTAGGGCAGGAGCAGCTCTTGGGGAATTTCATAGGAAAGAACTTCCAGTTGCTGTGACTTTATGAAAATCCCACTGGGACCTTGCCTCGCCCCCAGCCCAGCCGGGGGATTGGCTAAGTGTGGCGAGGGAGGGGGTAAACCAGAGACTGGTTGTCCCTGGCCTGATCCCAACAGTCTGAATGACGAGCCTGCTGCTGCTCTGCCAGGTTCCTTCACACCCTCCTCTACCAAGGACTCGGCTTCCTCCCCTGCTCAGCCTCCTCTGTCCTGCTCAACTGTCTCCTTTGTCTCTGCTGTCACTGTGGGTGGGTGGGTCGGATGCCCCTGGAACCTGCTGAGAGGAGGATTCAATTCAAAGACAGAGCATAGACGCATCTCCACCAATCCTGCTCCACCCAGGATTTTCCAGCCTTCTGCTGTGGCTCTCCAGCCTGGCGCTCAGTCTCCTGAGTCCTCCTGCCACGACCTTCTCCCCATCTTGGTCCTGCCCTAGAATTTCTTCGAAAATTCTGCCTCCAAGCTCCCCTGCTGACCAGTGCCTGCATGTCCTCATCTGCCTGAGGTCACCAGGCTGCTTCCAAGTGGGAGTGACTGTGGTGAGAAAGAAAACTTGAGTTTCCCAGACCACAGTGGCCGTGAGAAATGTGCCCCATCAGAATGCGAAGGACTAGTCTCACCACAGGGCCATTTTGAAGCTGGGTCTCGGGGCACATATGTCCTTTATATCCAGTCCACAAAAGTACCACAAAGTGTCCACACCAGTAACCCCAGTGACTTGGGAGGCTGAAAATTGCAAGTTGGAGACCTGCCTCTAAGGAGGCACTGTCTCAGATTTAAAAATAAAAGAGGTCTGGAGATGTAGCTCAGTGGTGAAGCACCCCTGCTTTCAATCCCCAAGACCTAAATAAATAAATACCACAAAGTCCATATTCCTAGTGTTATGGTTTGGATGTGAGGTGTCCCCCAAAAGCTCACATGTGAAACAATGCAAGAAGGCTCAGAGGAGAAATGATTGGGTTGTGAGAGTCTTAATCCAATCAATGATTTAATCCCCTGATAGGGATTAACGGAGTGGTAATGGAAGTGGTTTGGTGTGGCTGGAGGAGACTGGAATCGAAGTGTGGCTTTGGGGTATATATTTTGTATCTGGAGAGTGGAGACTCTTCCTCTCTTCTCTCTGATCATTATGTGAGCTGCTTACTCTTCTGCCATGTTGTCCTGCCTCACCTTGAGCCTGAGGAATGGAGCCAGCGGTATGTGGACTAAGATCTCGGAAACCATGAGCCCTCAAATAAGCTTTTCCTCTTCTACAATTGTTCTGGTCAGATCTTCTAGCCACAGTGGCAAAAGAGCTGACTAAAACACCTAGCAAATTCTAACAAGTTATGCTGAGTTGGGAGACAGGCTGTTTTCTGACACCATTTACCCTGGATGTATTTCCTGGCCTCCAGGTCAGGTACGAACAGCTTTCAAGAACTGCACCATCAGTTGGAGAGGAGAGTCACTCCTGAGCAAGGTGGGTGGCTGGTTCATGATCTGCTGCCTGCAGAACTTTGCCTCAGTCACTGGTGTACCTCTGTGTTTAGATCTATACAACAATGCTGTGTTTGTGCAATATTTAGTGATTGTAATTTGACACCTTTAATCTGCTGACTTTGTAGGCTAATTCTGAGAGATTTAGAAAATTTTCTCACTCAAGTTGGGAAAGACCCATATTGTTTCTAAATAAGTTTTGGTTCATTTGTTCAAAATAGAAAAAATACAGTCTTCAAATACATAAAAAGTCCAATTTAATAGAAAAACTTAAGTGAAATTTGTTGCAACTACATTTTGTAACACTACAAAAGTTAAGAAAAGAGTCATTTCACACTGAAGCCACTCTGAATTCTTAAAATATGACTCTGGTCATGAGGTCCTCTCACGAATAATTCAGTAACTTTAATTTCAAGGACAAGGCAGTAAAGAAATGCTAAGCAATGAGTGACTGACTTTCTCTTCCGTTTTCCTCTGTACAGCGCCTCATTTGGGTGAACTTCTCTTCATGGTTCTCAGTAAAACTGAAGTTTCTCCACTTCTGTTGGTGGGTGGGGTCTGTGTAAGTTCCAGGCCCCTGCAGCCAAGAAAGCCTCTGAAGTGTTAGCAGCTCATCAAGGCAGGGGGTGCCTGCTGGTGTCAGCTCCAAGGGTCTCAGCCAGCAAAGCCAGAGTCTTCTCTACTACCATTGAGTGGCAGGTTACAGCTCTTCATGGCAGGGTACGCCCTCCAATGTGGCAGCAGAACCCAGCACTCAGCTCTAATTTCTTCTTTCCAGGTTCTTATCTCACGAATTTGAAGAATGAAATCCACAAACGAGGAAGAGTGAGTGTAAGAGAGTAGGATTTATTCAAGTGGGAAGAAAAGAGAGAGACCCGATAGGGGTTGCCACTTGAATGTGCCAGTCTAGGGGTTTTTATGGCTCTTGGCTCAACACCATGGTCTAAATCTATGCTAATCAGATTTTAGAAAAGCACCAATGCTCTTGGTTAGCTCTTGGGTCTGAAATTCTGGGTCTACCCCTACTTCTGTTTTCCAAACACTCCTGGGACAGGGCCACCCTCAGTGGGGTAACAGCTTGGCTTGTCCTGGCTCACCTTGGCCCTGGCTCACTGTGCCTCAGGCCTCCCTGTCAGCATGGCGGGTTCTGGGCCACCAGGACCAGTGCTGCCACCAGCACTCCAGCCCACTCAGGCTACCACTCCACCACTCCAGGACAAAGGCCTGGATTCATCCGTACTGAATAGAGCACACACCAGGTACTCAGTAAGTATTTATAAATTTATCTCAAATACAGATTGGAGTGGCAATCATGTTTTATTAAAAAAGTGTTTTTCATTTCTTTCTGACATCATCAATCTTTTCTAGTCTCAAATAAAGTCGATTTTACAAAAACAATATGTGATTACTGAAGTTTTCCTCTTTTTTAATGACACATTGTATCTCTCTTTCTCTTTTGCCTTCTGCTCTAGTTTGAATTTTGAATGTCCCCCAAAGACCCATGTATTAAAAGCTTGGTCATCAACCCATATCACTACTGGGAGGTGGTGAAACATTTGGGAAGTGGGGCCTTGTGGAAGGAAATTAGGTCATTGAAGTTACACCCCGAAGGAGATATTAGGACCTGACCCTTCCTCTCTGCTTCCCAGACACCATGATTTCTCTTGCCACATGCTCTGGTCATGATACACTGTGCTACTACACAGGTCCAAAGAAACGAGGCCAAGGGACCATGGAAATAGTGAGCCAAAATAAGTCTTTCCTCCTTTTAACTTAATTTTCTCAGGTATTTTGTCACAGTGACCGAAAGCTGGCTAAAACACCTTCTTGGAGTGGTTGTAGTCCTGAAGGGCAAGAACTGAACCATGTTACTCTCTTTCCACCAACAGCACTAAGTGTACAATTTTTCAGTAAATGTTTGCTGGCAAATCGATGATGTATTCTCTTTGTGAGCATTAAGTGAAAGAAGCCATTTCTATTTAAGAAGGGAATCAAAGAAAAGAAAAAGGGAAACAAAGGCAAGTTTGTTGTCTGCCTTGATTACACTTTCTCCATGACTCCTGGTGTGGTGCCTTATGGGAGGGAGGTAATAAAATATTTACTGAATAAATCAGAAATGGATGAAAGGTGATATTTCAAATAAACAAGAATAAAAACAAATAGATCATTGCATATGTAAATCCTAAATGAATGATTCCTATTAGAACTAATAAATTTTTTGGAGGTCATTTTCTTTGCAAAATCAGGGGGAAGCTGGGCACAGTGGCACACACCTGTAATCCCTGTGTCTTGGGAGACTAAGACAGGAGAATTGTAAGTTTGAGGCCAATCTCAGCAACTTAGTGAGACCCTGTCTCAACCTATCAAAATAAAAGCAAAAGGACTGGGGATGTAACTCATTGGTAAAGTGCTCTGGGTTCAATTCTCAGTACCAAAAAAAAAAAAAAAAAAAAAAAAAAAAAAAATCAAGGGAACCCCTGACTAGGCAAAAAGTCAGTGTGTCCACTTAAGGCCACATGTAAACAGAAGAGGCAGCCTGTGGGCCACAACCTGGAACATGCTGAAAGCTCTGGGTTTGTAGGTTTCTGCTTGCCTTTTCACCTTCTTTCTTCCTGTCTGTCTTTTTCCAACTCTTCAGTCCTCCATTATCAGAGATAGCTTCTCGATTTCCCTTTGCATTGTTACCATTGGCTGGAATGGATTTGGGCTCTAATTGATGTGCAACTGGGCACCTGGGAGCTTGGATCTGGTACTGAGTTGTGGCAATATCAAGAAGATGACCATATAGCCAGAGACACAGAAGAATAAGATATTGACTTTCCTCTTGAAATGACAAACCTGTGTCAGAAAGCAACTATCTACTGTTAAGCATGTGTCAGTTCCTAATTCACATATCAAACCCATTTGTGATAATGGATAGGTTCCCTTCCCATAGTTCTCTATGTCGAGCACAAAAACTAGTTTGCTAGTAGAGAGCATTAAGGCAGCATTACAAGAGGAAGGGGCTTCTCTTGCTGATTTTGGTGGCAGCAAAAATGGTCAGAGATATGGGTGTGTCCTTTCTCTTTCTTGATACTCTCCCTCAGCTTTATTCCAGAGTTCTCTACACATCATTACTTTTTTGTGGTACTAGGGATTGGACCTAGGGTCTTATGCATGCTAGGTAAGTGCTCTACCACTGAGTTACATCTCTAGCCCTTATCATTACTTTTATCAGAGCATAATTATCCTTTATGCTAGATTCCCACTATTTATCACCATGTGGTTGTGGTCTCCTGACTGGACCCAGCATATACTATATACCTAGCCCTTTTGTGAGCATGTTACAAGCATCTTGTTATTTGTCCCTGTAGCCCTATGATATCAGTGGTTCTGAAAGTCTCCTTTTCAGATAAGAAAACCAATACCCATTGATATCCAGTAATTTGATGAAGGATAAGCTGAAAAATGTGAGATGCCCACTAGAAAATCTCCTGGAAATCTCAAGTAGGCAGTTGACTAAATAAATCTGAGGACCAGGAGAGCTGTCAGGGCTGGAGTAGAAACCTGGAAGTCATCAGTCATCAGCTAAGGATGAGAGGGTCTATGGTCACAACTGTACATTCATCCCAAGTCTTCTTTTTCATTATTGAGGAAGCACCACTTAATTTTGTCATGTTTTTGAGAAGTATCTGCAATTTCCTTTAAAAAATGAGTAATCCAGGAGCAATGGCACCAAATTCTAGTGATTTGGAAGGCTGTGACAGGATGATTGCAAGTTCAAGGTCAGCTCAGCAATTTGGCAAGGTGCTGCCTCAAAATAAATAAATAAGTAAATAAAAATAAATAAATAAATAAAAATTTGGGTGAGCTTAATATAAAACATACCCGAATGTGCACTGGCTGGTCAAAAATCAAGTTGGTATTTCCTAACATTTTAACCAGAAAAGGTATGAGAACTTGTTCTAAAGAATTTTTCTTACCTACTGCTATGGTCTGAAGTTGTTTCTCCAAAAACTCATGTGTTAAGAATGCAATCCCCAGTACAACAGTGTTTAGAGGTGGGACCTTTTAATATGTAACTAGGTCCTGAGGGCTCCGTCCTCATCAGTGGGTTGAATGCTCATGGAGGAGGAGCAGGTTGTCAGGCACAATATCTCAACTCAGTTACTAAGGAGGCTGAGGCAGGAGGATCACAAGTTCAAGGCCAGCCTCAGTAACAGGGAGAACCAGCTTCCAAATTAAAATATAATATTAAAAAGTCTGGACCAGCAAAGCTTAATCCCTAGTACTGCCAAAAGGAGAAAGGGAAAGAAAGAGAGAGAAAGAGAGGGAGTAGGTAAGTTATCATGGGAGCAGTTTGTTCCTGATAAAACAATAAAATTAGGCTCCCTTCCTTCCCTCTTTTGTCCTCTCTCACCCTCTCGTCTTCCGCATAGGATGATTCAACAAGAAGTTCATTGTTTGATTCGGGAACCTTGATATTGGAATTTCCTGTCTCCAGAAAAAAGTTTTTTTTTTTGTTTTTTTTTTTTAATAAATTGCCCTGTCTCTGATATTCTTGTTGAATCATCCTATGCGGAAGACGAGAGGGTGAGAGAGGACAAAAGAGGGAAGGAAGGGAGCCTAATTTTATTGTTTTATCAGGAACAAACTGCTCCCATGATAACTTACCTACTCCCTCTCTTTCTCTCTCTTTCTTTCCCTTTCTCCTTTTGGCAGTACTAGGGATTAAGCTTTGCTGGTCCAGACTTTTTAATATTATATTTTAATTTGGAAGCTGGTTCTCCCTGTTACTGAGGCTGGCCTTGATATATATATCAACACCAAATGATATATATAGCAACACCAAATGGTTAAGTCCTATCCCAACACCAGTTCTGCTTGCAGCACCGGGGCATGGATAAAAGATGGTATGCAGTCAGTAGTCAAAGAACCAGTGCAGCCACATTGGCATAAAGGGATTATGGTAAAAAAGAATAATCCAATGAAGATAAGTAATCATAATTCTATTGATCAAATTTCTCAGACCTTCTTTCCTTTCCTACTGCAAGAATTTGAGAACTGGTTTTTACACTAAAGGCAGAGGGATCATGGATGATGTTGTCAAGGGCACAGATAGAGTTGAGTCTGAGGGAAGGCTGAGTGAGGAGTTGGGTTGGAGGTCTGGAGCAGGGAAGAGTTTCACCCCCAGGAAGTGGGAGATCACTAGGGGTAGGTCTCTGGCTCACTCACTCCACTCATAGAATTTAAATGGCACACTGCAAATATTTGTTGGTGTGTCTTGGATAGCACAGAATGGAAAAATATATAGGCTTAAACAGGAAGAGTCAGAAATTAACTAAAAATCTAATGGTGAAAAGGACTTTTCAAAAAGCATGGTGGAGGTGGAGGTGCAGAGAGATGGAGGGGAACTGAGGGTGCAATGACTGGTTTGGGGGATACCAAAGGCAGAAGGGACAGATTGAATCAAAAACCTCTTTCATCCCTTGGTCCCCAGCCCCTCAACAAGGCCAGCTCTCAAGTGTAACTCTGTATATATTTGTCATTGCAGATACCAGGGGAGGGCTCTGACTCACATACCCACCCATTTTCAAATAATCTAGAATGAAAACTGAAATGCTGAGCCACAGAATAAGCAGAAGAGAAGCCAAAACCACAGAGATTGGGCCTACAAGATGCCCAAGCATGCAGATTGCAGATGTTTGCAAGATGTGCTCCCTCTAAGAAGAAGGAGTCACAAAACCAACTCCCTCCCTGGAACATGGGGTGAGGAGAAGTGAGGGAAGCCCAGTGAGATTTCATAAGCTCATTTGCAGGAAGCAGCTTAATTTGATGGAGGGAAAAAAAAATGGGCAGCTTGTGAATCAGCCTGTTACTTGGCAAAATCTGTTGCTCTGGATGGAATTAGGGGTTAGGGGTAGCTATCAGTCCAATCACTTTGGAAAACAGTTTGAACTTGTCAACTAAAGTTGAAGGTGGATCTCTCCTTTTAGGCAGCAATTCTACTCCTTGATATATAAGTGTTGATCTAAGATTGCCCAAACCAGCTCATAGTTATATAAATGATAAATATGTGTCAAGATTTTATTTAAGGTCCAGTGTAAGGGGAGTGACATGAGGAGGAGACACGGCCACAGCTACAGCCTTATTCGTCCTTCAGGCCACGCCTGGGCCTTACCACAAGGAAGCTGCGGTCCCCGCATGTAGCAATCTCAGGTTTCTTTACCTCTAGAAAGAAAAAATATTGACACTTTGCATCCTGGAAGTGCATTTAGAAGTCTGAAATTAGAAACTTCTTTCAAATTTGGACATGGCTAATCGAGGAGCAACAAGATGGAATGGGCCAAACACTGGAAATAAAATATGCCAGTTCAAACTAGACTTCTGGGAGAGTCTGCTGTGGGCAAATCAAGCCTAGTGCTTCGTTTCGTGAAAGACCAATTTCATGAATTTTAAGAAAGTGCTATTGGGGTTGCTTTACTGACCCAAACCATGTGTCTTGATGACACAACAGTAAAGTTTGAAATATGGGATACAGCTGGTCAAGAACAATACCACAGGACTGGGGATATAGCTCAGTTGGTAGAGTGCTTGCCTTGCATGCACAAAACCCTGGGTTCAATCCCCAGAACCTCAAAAAACAACAACAACAAAAAAGAATGATAGCACAGCTGAGCACCAAAGTACTACAGAGGAGCACAAGCAGCCATAGTTGTATATGATATCACTAAAGGAATCTTTTGCAGGAGTCAAAAACTGGGTCAAAGAACTTCAGAGGCAAGCAAGTTCTAACATTGTAATAGCTTTATCAGGAAACAAGGCTGATCTTGCAAATAAAAGAGCTATTGATTTCCAGGAAGCACAGTCCTATGCAGATGACAACAGTTTATTATTCATGGAGACATCGGCTAAAACATCAGTGAATGTAAATGAAATATTCATGGCAATAGCTAAAAAGCTGCCAAAGAATGAACCACAGAATCCCAGAGCAAATTCTGCTAGAGGAAGAGGAGTAGACCTTACTGAACCTACACAACCAACCAGGAGTCAGTGTTGCAGTAACTAAACCTCCAGTTTGAACTAGCAGGAGTATTCAGGTTCCTAAATGTTAACAGCAGGATTGGAGCATTTAATCGGACCAGGATGACTTCCAAAAAGAAGAGACTTATGATAGAGTCAAGTTTCTAATACAGAATTATTTTATGTGTTTTGAACTTAGTTTTTAATAACATGCATGTATCCCTCCAACTAATGTCACAGCAATAGAAAGGCGAGATGAGAACTATGTGTATACGTGTTTCATTGGAAAGTTATGAGGGAATCATATCTCATCATTAGGGATAAAGACAAATGACTGGACCACAACTAACCATCCAGTTTCTCCAAACTGGAGCAGTAGTCATCTATGGAAAAGATTTGGAAATGATTAATTTGGGCTTTTGAAAAACATTTTTAGGATTCTCCAGATGTTTATGCTTAGCTGCAATATTCAGGCAAATGATAATTTCTTTTATCTAAAATGTACATTTCACATTTTAATAATAAATTAACCATAAGAAAACTGTCCCACATCTCCAGGAAGAAAAAAAGAAATTAGTGGCACTGAAATTATAGCCAGTCCCACTATTTTTTAAATGGGCTAAAAAAGCAAATGTAACTCCCATCTTGTTTTAAGAGTATGAAAACTGATAAATGCAATTTAATAGTGTTCCCTTCATGTGAGCTCTTCAACAAAAATTAAACTATGATGGGCTGACAGATCTGACTCCATGAGAATGTTATAGGCCAGACTCTAAGGGAAATGACTGAACAGACTCCATTTTGCTCTGAGACTCCATGTTATGCAGGAAATAAGCTTCTCCCATGGGAACACCCCACCTCTGTACCCATCATCAGTTACTTGGTGTGACATGTTTAATAATATACAATGGCAACGCCTATGTAGTAAAGAATTGCTCTCTTTTGATCTCTATTGCTCCTAAACAGTGTACCATGTGAACAGTGGTTGTGTGGATGTTAGTAACCATTCTTTAGTTTGTACCTAGGTATGGGTCAGTTTGACCCACCTCCCCCTCTGTCGATGATCTCATGTTAGTTTGTAATTTCGAATCATAGCAACAGACACTTATGATTAATGTGATTTTTGGCATAAGAACCCCTACAACCCTGCGGTCGGGGCTGTTCTCCCAATAGCCATTTCTTGGGGCATTGTGTGAGACAGTCAGCCGACCAGCTTAATAAAGACTCTCAAATTTGGACTTCTCAGTGGTGATCGGTCTATTCTTAAGTTGCGCCTTGTAACAAAACAAACCAGGTGTCTGTGATTTCTATTTAATCACTGCTGTCCATTATATAGGTCTCGTGTGAGGGTTGGGGGGGGGCTTTTGTTCCCTTTGGACATGTAGTCAGTGCACTAACAATTATGTACATTCAAACTTGATTACTTTAAATTTGATTTCCAACTGTACTGTAAATAGGGTACTCCATTGTCTCCACAAGTTTACTATTTTTCTGTATTATTTAAGAGTTATTTAAAAGTGTACAAAATATACAGTTACTAAAACAGCTAATTATTTCTTCCTCCTTTGAAAGGAAGGGGCTTCAGTTGTTCCTCATGACTAGAACCATAATAAACCCACATAATAAACCTGTAATTTGTAACAAATATTGCAATGTTAGTAACCTTGTTTTTCAAAGTCCATTTTATTTTGATTAGTTCAGTATATTGCACTAATTAATTTAGGTCTTTTCATTATATGAAATCTACCATGTGTTGGACTGTTAGCAGAATTTGTATACTTTACAATAATTCAGATTAGTAAGGAAAACAGTTCACCAGTGTTTAGTTTTATATTGAGGTGCTCAGGTTGAATAAAGTGATATAAAAAGAAAAAAAAAAAGAGAGATTTTATTTAACTTATTAATAAAGCAATATAACACCAAAATGCTTCAATGAAGGCCTGAGAACTGACATTTATATAATCTGTAGACAAAGTACTGAAATAAAATTGCTAAAATTGATACAAAACTCATCATAGCCCTCACAGGACAATAATACTGTAATCCTTAGTGCCATTTCCTTTACTGAATTTTTAAAAAAGAAACACATCTAACTGGTTTTCTATAAGTTAACACTGAACATTAGAGACTTATAAAAAATTAGGACTCTAATTAGCTATAAAAAGTCAACCAAGTTTCAGTCTATGACATGCAGATGACCTTAAAGTGTACTCAAACCTAAAGTCCCAAGTTTTCAGTTCTGCAAATATTTCAATGAGATTAAAGGTGCATTAAAGTGGGTTTTAACTAATAATCCAAAGCTCATACATATTATATTAATATAATTGTTATAATTATATATATAAAATAATTATATTATTTTCTTTATATATTTTATACTATATTTTATAAGTTTTCCACATCTGGGACTATGGGACAAATGGGTTAATAAAAAGTACCTTTAGAATCTCTGAATATCACAAAATCATTTTTATACTTTATTTTAAAATTTGGGTTAATTATGCTAACTAGTTAAATAATCTAAGGCAATTCTGGCGTACCTGCCACAGGATATATTGGCAAGATTGTTCAAAACAATTATTTTTATTGACAAAACCTAGAAACCACTCAAAAGTTTGTTAAGAACAGGGTGTGGGGATGGGAAGGATGGTGGAATGAGAGGGACATAATTACCCTACATTCGTGTATGATTACACTGCAGGTGGGACTCTGTATTATGTTTAGCCAGAGGAAGAAGTTGTGATCCATTTGTGTACAATGTGTCTAAATGCATTCTACTGTCATAACTATTAGAACAAACTAAAAAATTTAAAATTTAAAAAGTTTTTTAAAAGTTTGTTAAGAGCCATGGGCTGGGGTGTAGCTTAGTGGTAGAGCTCTTGTCTAGCACGTGTGAGGCACAGGATTCAATCCTCTGCACTGCATAAAAACAAAAGTATTGTGTCCATCTACAACTAAAAATGTAAGAGAAAGAGATGGGTTAGGTGTGAATGCCTATAATCCCACTGACTCTGGAGGCTGAGGTAGGAGGATTTTAAGTTCAAGGCCAGCCTTGGCAACTTAATGAGATCCTGTCTCAAAATTTAAAAAAAAATTTTTTTTCAAAGGGATAGGAGGCCAGGCATGGTAGGCATGCCTGTAATCCCAGCTGCTGAGGCAGGAGGATCACAAGTTCAAGGCCAGTCTCAGCAACTTAGGGAGACTCTGTCACAAAATAAAGTGCTGGGGATGTAGCTCAGTGGTTAAGTGCCCTTGGGTTCAATCCCTGGTATCAAAAAAACAAAGCAAGAGATAGAGAGAGAGATTGAGAAAAAATACTGTAGTGTGGTTCTTACAATAAAATGGAATCTCATCAGTGAAAAGGAATAAGTTACACATGCAACATGGAACAATGCACATGTAATTCTGGGACATTATTTGACTGGCTGAATCATATGATCTGCTCTAGACAATGAGATTCATGGAATGACACCAAAACCCACTAAAAACGTACTTGCACGTTTGGCCTTATCTTCTGCCTTTTGATCTCAAAGACCATGACTCTGGGAACCACCAGTCCAAAGAGATCAGAGGCCTCTAGAACCAACTTAGATGACGCCCGAGTCCTGGATCCTAGTCCATCTGAGCCCCACCTGCCTCTGGTCGCACGGCAGTGAAATAAATGTTTCTGGTGGCAGCCCACAGACCCTTGGGAAAGTTTGTTATGCAACATTAGTGAGCAATAGCTATGCAAGACAAACAGACCAAATTGTTTATAGGTAATGTTCAAGGACATGCAAAAATAGTTAAACCAGTTCTCTGGATATGCCCCAAATGTAGTAAAAGTATAAAAAAGAGCAAGGGACCAATAAGCATAAACTTCAAGACAATGTTTATTTGTGAAAGAGGGAGATGTTTAGAGACACACAGAGCCGGGCAAGAGTAATGGAGGTGCTTTGCTTCTGGAGATGAGAGTTGGGAGCTCACTGATACTCACTGCAGTTTACATACTGTTATGGTTTGGCTCTAGAAGGTCCTCCCAAACACCGTGTGTTAAAGGCTTGGTCCCCAGCTTGGCAGTGGTGGGAATCTTTAAAGAGGCAGATCCCGGTGGGAAGTTTCAGAACCAGAAAGAGGAAGACAGAACAAGGAAACAACAAAGTACTGGCAAAAAATGCTCACCAACAAAAAGAAAGGGGGAAAAATCATTACCACAAGGCAAATGGTAAGAATAACCAAATATTTTCAATCAAATTACATAAAGTTAGTAAAGCACTCACCTCCAGAATTAAAAGTCAAACACAGAGACAGGGGCAACATGAGATGAAGCATTTGTTTTGTTTTTTGCTTTAGAACAAAACATTAATGCTCTTCCCTGAGAGCAGAAGGGGAAAGAGGAGGACGCTGCTCTTTGAAGCTTTGTAGTTAGTTGCCTCTTTAAAGACATGCGGAAGCGTGACTTGGATTTTGACACGACCCCTAACCCGTGATTGAGTCCCCTCAGCACTGTCCCTGCAGCCGAGATTGGGCCTCTGTTCAAACACTCCAGTGCCCAGGAGACACATATTTATCCATATATCTTCCCTGTTCTCAAACTTCTAGCACCCATCTTCTCTCCAATAGGCCCCAGATCTGCCACACGAACACTTGGATGTTCCAAACATATAAACTTGGACCCTAATCACCATCACTGCCCCCATCCCAGGCATTACTATCCAGCTCCCATGATTTGAAGCCCATGAATTCAGAGCTTCAGAGCTCCGGTCCCCGTGTGACTCCACACCTGGGGCCAGACCCCTCATCACAGGCTCCGTTTCCCCTGGAGTCTATCACGTCCAGGCAGTTAGCACAGGACAGGAAGACGGGGGACATGCAGTAATGCTCAGAGAGGCAGCAGGTGAGGCTTATTTACCATCACCGTGGAAACCTCAGGCTATGTGTACTGGATGGGCAGGACCAGTCGGCCCCTCTTTAGTCCTTGTTCACCCCACTTAACAGAGACTCTTGAACGAAAATGACTGCTGGGAAGCAGCCATATTGTTGAGAACCAGTTTCAGGGGTTACACTACCAACTCTGCTCAACCTGAGAGGAACACCCTCTCAGAATTCTAATATTTTTACCTCTAAATGTCGGGACACTTCCTTCCCTATTTGAAGAGCAGTGGGTACAATGGAGTGAGAGTCAGGCTGGAACCGGAAGGCGGCAGAGAATGCTTCTGGGACAACAACAGTAGATCAAGGCAGATGTCCAGTCGTGAGTCACAAAAAGAGGGAAAGTCTCACTGAGGAGCAGTCAGAGCAGGAGATGGCTATTGGACAGGCAGTCACCAGAGGGGACAAAGGTCCTGGTTGCCAGGCCCTGAGAATGAGCAGAAAGGGATCTGAGCACAGAGAGACAGTGGGGTGAGACCCAGGCAGACTGTAACTCTTCAATTACATCCTGCAACTGAACCCAAGAAGACAACAGAAATTGTAGAAAGAAGAAATGAGATAAAAAGTCACCGCTCAACAAAAGAAATATATGGAAGACCAAGGTCTATGATACCATCTCCAGGACGATCTGGTCATGAAATGCTTCCAGAGAGAGGTCCTCAAACCCAAAATGACCCATCAGACCAAGCACGGAAATTGGCTCAGGGCCCTGAATTCTCCAATCACCCTAACACCTGCAAGGACTCTCACCTTTTTGAGAGAGGAAGACTTAGAATTGAACTTGGGTGTGAAGATAGGTCTTATCTTCAGGGGTCACGACCTGCCTACAGCTTCAGGGCAATGCAAAATTTTAAGGACTTATTCTTCTATTAAGACAAAACCAAAATGCTACACCAATAACTTCACCAAGCTATTCTCTGTGGGCATCGGGGGCACTGGCCACATCAAAAGGACTCTGATTTTGGACTCTGGAGGGAACTGAAGTGTGTCCAGCTGGTGGCTGTTGAAGAAAGCACTTGGCCTTCCCCTCACCTGAGCCTCAAGCCAGAGGCAGGGGTGCTCAGGGACTGCCAGGGCTCTGAGGTGTCCCTTGCTCAGTGGCTACGTGGCAGCACACGAGAACAGCAGCAGCTCTCACAGGCGCCTGGTGCACAAGAAACTCACTGGAAACCCCAGCACGTCAGTGGCGTGGCTTCTCATCACCATTTTGAAGAGACAACAGCACAGAGAGATTCATTGAACCTGCCCCAAATCACACAGCCAGCTGAGGCCACGCTGGCCTTCGCACACCGAACTCCACTCCACGTTGTGTGGCCACCTGGTTTTCTTTTGCTTCTTCCCTCCCTGGCCCAGCGCCTGCTCTCGGAATGCCGCTCCACCTCACTGTGCAGGAAGATGAGGCTTTGGTGAGAGAACAGTGGAAAGGAGGCAGGCAGAGCTGCGGGGCTGTGTCCAGATTCCAGGTCTCTGAGTCGGGCCCCTGCTGGCAGGTAACAGAGGGACGCTGCTGGGCAGAAGTCTCCTGGGCAGCCAACAGTGTGCAGGACCTCTCCAGTGCCTCCAGGTCCTGGCCTGCTGCAGGCAGGGATGGCCCCTGGCATCACAGCCTCCTCAGTGCAGAAGACTGAGCCTGAGCGGCCATGGGAGGGGCAGGCCCCGTTCCAGGAGGAGCCAGCCCAGCCCAGCGCACAGGGGCACCTCCCTCAGGACCCGCAGCATCCAATCAGCATTTCAGCACCTGGAGGTGGAGAAGGGAGAGCCGGAGGCCCGGGGCTCCTGCGGGTCACATGGTCTGTGCCAGCGCTCCCAGGGTTCCTCTGTGTTCATCATCTTTGGTTCCAAATTGGAGTCTGAAGGAGGACAAGGCAGACAGGAGTGCAGGTCTGTGGCCAGCCCTGGGTCTCCTCCTCTCCCAGGCAGGTGGTCTGGGCAAGAGTCACATGAGGTCTGGCCTCCAGGACGCTGCTGCTGACGGTACCGAGTCTGCCCGCCCGAGGCCTGCAGCAGGGTCCGGCTCCAGGTGGAGCGGAACCAACACGAGGTCCGGGGGTGGTCTGCTGTTTGCAATGACTTAACCTTTTCCTTCGAAGTGCCATTTTCAAACCTGTGAGAATCACAAGAACGCATATGACAACCAACAGGTAATCAGCAGAATCAGTTTCCCTTCCTCTGGTCCCCCAGGGGGAGGGACAGCCAATGACCATATTCCTGGCATCTGAAGTGTAGGGCTGCAGCCCAGCGGGCTGGGTGGGGGCTGTGCGGCCCCTGCAGCCTGGAGCGGCCGAATAAGGTGATTTCTATGGGGAAATCAGCCCCTAGAGCAGAGGTGGCTTCCCCACGTGGACCATGGGGAGCAAGAGGTCCTGTGGCCCCTGTCACCTCTCCTGGGTTCCTCAGCCCAGGTACACCTGGTGGCTGTGTCTGGCTTTCCTCTGAGGCCGCAGTCCTCCTTCAGCATCTGTGGGTTTGGCCTCTGTCCTTTCTGTGCTCATCGAGAGGCCGTGGTGAAGATGCTGGTGTCCTGGACCTCGTCCCCAGTCCCTCCAGTGGCTCTGCTCAGGGCAGCAGCCCAGAGGCAGGAGGCTGTGAGCGTTGGCAGTCCACGGCAGCCGTGGCTGATTGCTAGAGGAAAGACAAGCGAGAGGTCACCCCTCGGGAAGCTCAGACTCAAGGGATGGTGCTGTTGGGCGGGATGTGCACCCCATTCTCAGTGCTGGGCAGCTTTTCTGAGTAGTATGCCCTCAGTGCTCTGATGGCGGTGTGCTGTGAGCCCCATTTTCACGAGGGGTCCCCTTTCCACCCTCCATTTGAACCTCTCCTCCCCATATATGCTGTTTAAAACTTCAAAACACTTTTTTGGAGGTACTGGGTGCCGAGGCAGGGAGCTCCCTGCCCGTGTGGGTCCCTCGTCCTGGAAGTGCTGCCTGAGGATTCAATGTTTCTTGCTGCCAAGGGAGGGAAGGGGCTCTGGACACCAGTTTGTCTCTGTGCACCTTCTGTCTGTCTGTCTGTCTTCCTGCATCTCTGTGTAGTGTGTGCTCTCAAGGCTGAACCTGAGCTCAGCACCAGGGGTCCCTCCCCTCCAGCCATGGTTCCCATGGCAACTGTGCTGCCAGAAGGAATCCGGTAAAACCCATGGGTGGGTGATATCCTCCTGGAGACAGGGGCCTCTCCTCCTGAATCCTCAGATCCAGGACCTGCCCTAATCCTGAGAGTCACTGTACCACCTGGTCCCTATCCCCAGCCTGTCCCCAGCTGCTCTGAAGGAGGCAGGTTACACAGGTGGTGTCCAGCCCTGGGACATGGACTGACCCGGTAGTGGGCTCATGCCCTGACCCCACCATGGGGCGTCCCCTCTTACCAGACAGAAGGTGACTTTCTTATCCATGGAAGCTCCTCTACCAGCCGCCACATTTGTCCTTCTCTAGGACCCAGGCAGGCTCACACTTTGTCCTTGGATGGCCTGGCCCATTGACCATTGTTCGTCTTCCTGACCTTTACTACTTCACCAACTGACCTCCTCTTTGAATCAATAATGAAGACAAGTCACTTTAGTCATGACCAGCCCAGGGTGGTCAAATTGTTCTGAGTCATTGAGACACTGGACCATCTGATGAGGTCTTTGTCAGTTTAACTGATGCTGCTCTAAGGAACCACCTTCTGGATGATTCTGATTGGTTGAATTGTGTGGCCCACCTGACCACCTGAGTGGCTCACCAGCTGGTCTCCAGCTGCCTATCAAAGAGAGAAACCTGTGACGGCTGGATGAAGAAAGAAGTGAGGAAAAGAGAAGAGAAAAGGAGTAGAACTGAAGGAAGGTTGGGTGGTAGGTGCCCAGTCGTCTTAACCACAGGCTCCTTGAGGTTTTTTTTTTTTTTTTTTCTTCTTCTTTAAAAAAGAAAAAAAAAAAAAAAAAAAAAAAGAACCAAAAAACAGCTATATTGTGATATGATTGACATATCATACAATTTACCCATTTAAAATGTACCCTGGAGTAGGTTTTAGTGGCACCTGCTTGTAATCCCAGCAATTCAGGAGCTGAGGAAGGACGATCACAAGTTCAAGATCAGCTTAGGCAACTCAGTGAGACGCTCTCAAAATTTAAAGAATTAAAAATAAAGGACTCAGACTGTAGTTCAGTTGTTTAGTACCCTTACATTCAGTCACCAGTATTGAAAGAAAATGTGCCCTGGTTATTAGTATAATCACAGCATTGTGCAATTTTATCACGATCTAATTTTAGAACATCTTCATCACCCCAAAGGAAAAACCTGTATCCATTGTCAATCACTTTCCATTCACCACAACCCCTAGTCCAACATAACTGCTAATGTATTTTGCCAGTTTTGACAATGTTCATTATTATGGTTTGAATCTGGAAGGTCCCCAAAGCAGCACAGTACAGCAGTGGGGCTTTTAGCAAGTGGTTGAATTATGAGGGTTTTAACCTTTTTAGTGGATTAATCCTTGTTAGTGAATTAATCCATTGATGTTTTCGTATTTTGAATGCACCATTGGGAGGTGGTGGAAACTGGGAGATAGGACCTAGTTGAGGGGGTAGATCTTTGAGAATGTATTCTTGGGGACTATACCTTGACCCTGGCCCATTGAGCTCACTCTGTCTCCACTTCTGAGTCCCATAAAGTGAATATCTCTGATTTCACAAGCTTCCCACCATGATAGGCTGCTTTACCACAGGCCCATAGTGATGAGGCCAAGCAAACATGAACTGAAACCATAAGCCCAAATAAATCTTTCCTCCTTTAAGTTGTTTTTCTCAGGTATTTGTCACAGTCACGAAAAGTTGACCAACACACCTAAAAATGGAATCATACAACAAGTCGTCTTGTGACTAGCTTTTTCAGTAAATAGGTTTTCAAAACGTGTTCTTGTTGAATCATGTATCAGAATTTCATCTCTTTATTTCTGAAAAATATTCCATTGTATACATGACCACAATTTATCCATTCATCAGTTGATGGGTAGTTGAACTCTTTCCACTTTTTATTATGAACAAAGGTGCTGTGAACACATGTGTAGTTTTGTGTGGACACTCATTTCTCTTGAGTATATATCTAGGTCAGAGTGTGTATTTCTGGGTCAGAGTGTAATTCTACGTCTAACCTTTTGAGGAACTGCCAAAGTGTTTTCCAAAGTGCCTACACCATTTTACATTCCCATTAGTGATATATGAGGGTTCCATTTCCCCCCCATCTTCATTAACGTGTGTTACTTTCTATTTTTTAGTACAGTCAAATCTCTTGGGTAAAAAATGTGATATCTAGTGATTTTGAAATACCTTTCCTTAATGAATAAAGGTGTTGAGCATACTGTCATATGTTCTTTGGCCATTTATGTATCATCTTTGGAAAAATGTCCATGTACATCCTTGCTTATTTTTTCCACCAATTTGGTTTTTTTGTTTGTTTGTTTGTTTTTGTTGTTGAGTTTTAAGAGTTGGGGTTTTTTGGTTTTTTTTTTGTTTTTTGTCTTTATGTTTGTTTTTTCAGTACTAGGAACTGAACCCAGGGCATTATATGTACTGGGCAAGTGGTCTATCAGTGAGTCCCCAGAAGAGTAGTTTTTAAAAAATGTATTTTAGATCTAAATCCCTTATCATATGTATAATTTTCAAATATTTTCTCCCATCCTGCAGGGTATCTTTTACTTTGGTTGATGGTGTCATTGGAAGTCAAAAGCTTTTAATTTTGAAGTCCAATCTGTTGTTACTTTTGTCATTTTTACTTTTGGTGTCTTATCTGAGAAATCGTTGCCTAATACAGAGTTCCAAAAATTTACTCCTATGTGTTCTTCAAAGAGTTTTAGAGTTTAGTTCCCACATTTAAGTCTTGGATTTTTTTTTTTTTTTTCAGTATTGCTCATTGAACCTAAGACCTCAAGCATGCCAGGCAACCACTCTGCCACTGAGCCAACTCCCCAGTCCTTTGATCCATTTTGCATTAGTTTTTGTATAATGATGGTGGGGGGGCTCAAAATTATTATTTTGACCATCCTTCCCCCATTGAGTTGTTTTGGTACCTTTCTTGGAAAGTGATTCTAGTGGTGTAATTCTTTCTGATAAACATAAGATTTCTTTCTGTGTTTCTAAGTCTGCTCCATGGATCAATATACCTATTCTAATACCAGTATTGCACTGTTTTGATTAGTGTAGTTTTAATAAGTTTTGATATCAAGAAGTATGAGTCCTCTACAACTTTGTCTATTCCTAAGATTATTTTGATTCCTTTGGATCCCTTGAATTTCCATGTGAAATTTAGGATCAGTTTATCAATTTCGGTAAAGAAGTCCATTGCAGTTTTGATAGGTATTATGTTGAACCTATAGCTCAACTGGAAAGATAAAGTAGTCAAGATTCTCTAGAGAAATAGGACCAATAGGATGTACATATATAAAGAGGTATTTATCATAAGGAATTGGCTTGCATGATTATGAAATGAGCAAGTCCAAAATCTGCAGCATGAGCTGACATTTTTTAAGACCCAAGAAAGTTGACCTTTCAATTCCAGTCTGAAAGTATGCTAGTGGAGATCCAAGAGGGCATATGCAGCAGTTACATCCAGAAAATGAGCATGCTGGAGAGCTAGAATTGAGAGTAAAGATGAGGTTTGAAGGTAGTCTTCCATAGAACTTTTACTGAGGGAGCCTGGAATTTTGTTCTACTCAGGTCTTCAACTGATTAAAAGAGGACCACCCAGTCATTCCCAATTATGAAGGGCAATCTGCTCTACTCAAAGTTCACTTATTTAAATGTTAATGGAATCCAAAAATATCCTTTAAGTTGATGCACAAAATTAACCATCACAGGAATATGGGTATGTTAACACTATTATGTCTTCTGATCCATGAACATGGGATGTTTTCCATTTATTTAGAATTTCATTAATTTATTTCAAAAATGTTTATTTTAATATTCAGAGCATAAGTTTGGTACTTCTTTTTTAAAAAAAATTCCTATATATATTGTTCTCTATGATGCTGTTAAAAAATCATTATTTTCCTTATTTTTAATTTTGTCTTTCATTTCTAATGCTCAGAAATACAATTCATTTTTGCATATTGATCTTACATCCTACAACCTTACTGAAATCTTGTTTTTGGTAGATTTTTTTACATTTTTATAGAGGTAGTCTTATTTCTGTGACCTGTGATAGAGGTAGTCTTATTTCTTTCTTTCCAATCTGTTGCTTCTTGTTTCTTTTTCTTGCCTAATTTCCTGGCTAGAACTTCCAATACAGTGTTGAGTAGACATGGTTTATCACAAATATTCTTCTTTTGTTCCCATTCTTCAGGGTAAGATGTTTAGTCTTTCATAATTAAGTATGATGCTAGTTGTGGGCTTTTCACAGATGCTCTTTACCAGGAAGGGAAACTTCCCTTTTGGTCCTAATATGTTGGCTATTATTATTATGAAGGTGTCTTTTATCTTAGCAAGTGATGTTTTTGTGTCTGTTGAGAAGATCATGTGTTTTTTGTCTTTTTCCTATTGATATGGTGTGTTACATTCATTTTTCACATCTTGATGCATCTTGAATTCCTGGGATAAATCCCACATGGTCTTGGTGTATGAACTTTTTCATATGCTGCTAGATTCAATTTGCTATCATTTTGTTGAGGATTTAGAATCTATATTCATAAAAGATACTGATCTTTGGTTTCCTCAATAAGTCTTTGTTTCTGGATACAAGATTCAGGCCACTTCCTGGGACTTGGAAATCTATCTACCTCTCCTCTGCAAGACCCTGCAGTCTTCAGAGTAGAGCCCAGAGCCATCTGTGGGAGCAACTCTGTTGTAGACAAGTTTCATAGAGACCACCAAGTCCTTGTGGCCTGCTGCCTGTGGTCATTAGTGTGCCAGGAGGGGCAGGTACCAGGTGATCAGGTAACAGGCAGGAACTTTGAAACAACCTGCCCTCTGGAGACTCTCAAAAAGGCAGTTGGGTGGAAGCCTCCACATAAGAATCCTTCCCTCCTTGAACTTGCATTGTAAGAGGGAGAGGAAACAGCCACAAAGAAAATGTAAAGGGTGATAGGATAGTGGATGGTGGAAAATTGTTATGACTGAAAACAAATGTTTTGGTGGAGGAGGAAGGCGGGGCTTAGTCTTATAAACAGCCATACAATAACCTGTTGCTTAGAAAACTAAAGGGGTTAATATTCATGCAAAAATACAAAGTGTTTGCAAGGAAGTAGAATTAGTAGGAACTCATTTTTCACTGGGTGTGCAAATTGGAAAACAATTTAACCTTATCCAGGGAAGGAGAACATACAATTCATAACCAGGTAATATTTTGCACATGTGTTCTTGAAAATGGGTAACTCTTGATTGAAGCAGCAAAACTGAAAACATTCCATATGTGCATTAACAGAAGAATGGAGAAATAAAATATGGTAGAATTACTGCAGTGGAATACTTCCCAGCAGTGGAATACTTCCCAGCAGTGGACTATTTCACAGCAGTAAAGATATGCAAACCGTGGCTCCACACTTCAATGACCAAAGGGTGGCGGTCCAGAGGAACAATACAGCATAAAGAGATGTGCAGAACCATTTGATTTGTTATTTGCAAACACAAAGAACTGTAAACAAACTACAAAGAAAGGCAATTGATGCTGAAAGGTAAAATTCCAGATAGTGGTTGCCAGGGATGTAACTGGTTGAGAGTATAAGGAAATCTGCAGAAATAATCATGGGCTTCTGTTTCTGGAACTGAGCAGTAGCTACAGCAGGATGGATTCTGCCTGTCATACACAGTTTATATGTTCTTTCATATTAGCTGCTGCATTGCATTTTTTAAAGTGGAGAAAAATTCCTTGGGAAAAAACCCTTGGCTTCTAATGATTGTTCATGAGAACCTGTGTTACAATGCTCCATCTTCCTCCAGATGAACTTTCTAATCCCAGTGGTTCAGGAGGCAGAGGCAGGAGGATCATGAGTTCAAAGCCAGTCTCTGCAAAAGTGAGATGCTAAGCAACTCAGTGAGACCCTGTCTCTAAATAAAAAATACAAAATAGGGCTGGGGATGTGACTCAGTGGTGGAGTGACCCTGAGTTCAATCCCTGGTACCCTCCCCTCAAAAAAATGATTTGGGAAAACAATTACCTCATCCAGAGAAAACTTAGGAAGAAAGGAAGGATGAGCTGGAGAGACTTTTTTTTTTTTTTTTTTTAATACTACAAAAGAAGCATCAGAAAGAAAGAATAATGCAAAGCAAGGCTTACTGGGCACTTACCAGAAAAGCATTGCCTTAGATCAGAAACCACTGTGATCCAAGTTGTTGCAACAAATTACAGTGTGAAAATCCTGAGATCCACCTGCGCACAGAACAGAAGGGAAGACAGCAGGACAGCTTGAAGTGGAGCTGGCAGAGCTGTGGACAGGATGGTGGTGTGTTGTGTGAGAACAGCTCAAAGAGGAAAAGATCGTTTTCTAGGAGGGCAGATAATGAGGACAGGCCAGAGGAGGGGGTTGCTGTTCTTTTTTTTTAATATATATTTTTTAGTTGTTAATATTTATTTATTTATTTATTTATATGTGGTGCTGAAATTCAAACCCAATGCCTCACACATACTAAGCAAGCACTCTACCACTGAGTCATAACCCTAGCCCCCACTATTTTTTAACAATAAGACCTCTTTGAAGTTATTCTATCCATGCAAATGTTTGAATATGATTAGAAATAAAAATAATAGGAAGGTTCCTCTTTCCTGACTACTACCCAATGGCTGTCCCTGAAGGAGGTTCCAGCCTCTGCTTTTCTAAGATATCCCCCCTCCCCCAGCACAGAGGGCTTCTGTAGGCAGAGCTGGGTGTGTCTTCCTAGGACCAGTTCTAGTGCCAGCTGCCAAGGACACGGGGAATGTCTGGACTCCTTTGGTCACACCTCCATCCATTGTCCCCAACTCAAGCTGCTTAGGACACAGTGTCCTGTACTCCCCCATTGCTGCTGTCCTGATACCCAGGCTCGCCTTTCCTCGTTTAATTTCCCAGGACTGGCCACTTACCTGGGGGTTCCATTTCTCTGTTTCTGCTCATTACATCTGTACATCCCTACTCTCCTATTTCTTTTAAGAGAGTCATACTATAACTACATTATATATTATGATAAAGTATACTATATTAGTGTTATACTCTATTATATGTTATAATGTATATTATACATTGTATACTATACTAGTGTTATTCTGTGTTGTGCTATAATATAACTATATTATAAACTACAATAGTGTTCTACTGAGTCTCAGTTTTTTCTTATGCAAACTTGGTCCATGGAATTGACTCACACTGTACAAATGGGTGTTGACTGTGGTTGGATGGAACCAGGAACTGAAAGAAAGGCCTCTTGGAGACTAGGATGTGGGCAAAGGAAGGCTAAGAGGCAATTCTCAGAATTAAGTAACTGGGGGAAGGGCAGAGAGGTCATGAAAGGTGGCCGATGGGCTGAGAGGAAATTGAAGACTAGTTGCCCAGCAGCCAGGCCAGAAATCAACAACAGGAAGATAACAAAAAGTCTCCAAAGAACTTGGAAACTAAACAGCACATGCTAAGTAATCTATAGGTCAAAGAGGGAGTCTCAAGGCAAATTATAAAAATGAAATTAAATGAATGAAGATGAAAACAGAACTTATCAAAATTTGTGGAACATAGATAAAGCAGTTGCAAGAGGAAAATTTATAGCACTAAATGCATACATCAGCAAAGAGGGAAAGTCTCAAAGCAATAACCCAGTTCTCCCTCAAGGACCTAGAAAAAGAAGAACAAAAGAAACCCAAGACATATGATAATAAAGAGGAGAAATCAATGAAATTAAAAGCAGAAAAACAATGTAGATAATCAATGGAGATTTTGCTGTTTGATAAGATCCAGCAATATTGACAAAGCCGATAATCACATATATCTCTCAGAGTATAGATTTTAGATATTAGAATATTGATGCTGGAGTGAAAAAAGGGGATATTATAGGCCCTGCAGGCATCCAAAGAACAATAATGGAATGCCAGGCACAACTCTACATACCTAAGTTCGATAATGTAGCAGAAATGGACCGATTCCTTAAAAAGCACAAACTATCACAACACACAGAGTTGAAGTAGATAATTTGAAAAGCCACATAACTATTAGGAAACTGTATTTATATTTAATTTTCTGCAAAAAGACATCTCTAACCCAGATGGTTTCACTGGAGAATTTTACCAAATATTCCAAAGAGAGGTAAGTCCAATTTTACAAACTCTCTTAAAGGAAATAGGAGAGTAAGGAAACTTCCCAACTCATCCTAGGAAGCCAGCCTTGCCCTCCCACCAAAACCAGTTGAACATGGTTCAAAAGAAGCAGGGAGGGGCAGGAAAGAAGGAGGGGAGGGAGGAAGAGAAAACTGAAGATCAACATTCATCAAGAATAGAGATGCAAAAAATTCTTAACCAAATGTTAACGAACAGAATTATACAATTTATAAAATTTTGGGGGGCTAGTGCTGGGAATGTAAGACTGGTTCAATATTTGAAAATCAATCATAATTTAATGTAATCCACCCTATTAATAGTCTTAAGAAGAAAAATCACGTGAGCATTCTGGGCAGCACAGAAAAAAATTTGACAAAATTCTGTATCCATTTATGATAAAAAAGCCTCTTATGAAAATAGTAATAAAGAGGACCTTCCTCAAGTTGATAAAGAATGTTTACAAAGCTGGGTGTGGTGGTGCACACCTGTCATCCCAGTGACTTGGGAGGCTGAGGAAGGAGGATCACAAGTTCAAAGGCAGCCTCAGCAATTTAGCGAGTACCTAAGCAACTTAGCAAGACCCTGTCTCAAAAACAAATAAACAAACAAAACCTTCAAAATGGACATGGACATCAATGTAAATTGTAGAAGTATAAAACTTTTAAGGAAAAAAAAATGAAGAGAAATCTCTAAGATCTAGGCTTCAGCAAGAGTTGTTAAATTTTATGCCAAAATTTTGATCTGAAAAAGGAAAGAATAATCTGGACTTTGCCAGAACTAAAAACATTCCATTTGCAAGAGATCCTTTTAAGAAGGCAAGTCTCTCCCATTGAGAGAAAATATTTTCAAACTATGTACCTGACAAAAAACGAATATACAGACTATATAAAGGAAATTCATGCCAGGCACTGTGGTGCACACCTGTAATTCCAACAATTTAAAAAAATTGAGGCAGGAGGATCACCAGTTCCAGATCAGCCTCAGGAATTTAGTGAGATCCTACCTCAAAAAAAAAAAAAAAAAAAAAAAAAAAAAGAAAGAAAGAAAGAAAAGAAAAAGAAAAAGGAAAAGAAAGGCTGGAGGTGTAGCTCAGTGATAGAGAGCCCCTAGGTTCAATCCTCAATACTGAAACAATAATAACAACAACACGTACAACTATTAAAGTTAAAAAAAAAAAAGCCGAAGAAAATGGGCAGAAGACAAAAAGAGACATTTCTCTAAAGAAAATATAGAGATGGGCTTTTCTCTCCCCCTGACTCACTTTCTTTCTCCTGGCTTTCCACTCTCTCTAGCGTCCGCCCTTTCTCTTTCCTTTCTCTTTTCCTCTCATTTTCTCTCTTTCCCTGCAGGGAGACACTCTGTTTGCTTAATAAACTCCCTTACGTGATTTCCCGTGTCCGGCGTGGTTTTCGTAGGATTCCTTACATTGGTGCCATGACTCATGATGGGTCCTTCCACTGTCTCTTAAGCAAGTGGAAACCCATCTGACGCCCCAGTGACCCCTGGACACAGCCCCACCAGCCATTCGCCTGGACGCTCAGCTTTTTGCATGCAACACCAGACTTCAGATTGGTGAGTTCCCTTAGACAGGTCCCCACTGTAGACCACTTAAACACACCTCTGCTGACCTGAGAAGCAACCATCGAGTGTCCGGGGTTCTCGAGGCGGCTGAGGGGTGGGGGGTACCCCCAGTCACAACTTTTATAGTTACGGCTGGCCCCTATAGTTGGTCTTATCTGCTGGGTGGATTCCTGATTTTATGGTGGAGATTCTCTCTCAGGGTTCAGGCTCATCTCGTGCTCGCACTTGCACTCGAAAACCCTGATATCACGTCCTCAACCCTCTCGGCTTCTGCCTGGCCCCACATTGATGCTCGTGTGACGACACCTCTATGTGCTGCCTTCTTGTCTCCAGTCAACTACTTTGGCCTTGGGACGCTGGGGCACAGACTCGGCTGTATCAGTCTCCGCCATGGGATCTGGGTCCTCCATTCTGGCAGATTCGACCCTTCACCTGACCCCTGGCTTAAAGCCATCAAAACTCCTTTGTGTAATGGCACACAGCTTCCGTGAGCGAGCAGGCAGATGGAAAGGGATTCCTTATCCTCAAGTCTCTTCCTTCTTGCTTCTTGGCTCTTCCTGCAAACTCAAACACCGCCTTCTTCTCCCCCTCTTAATCCCTCCTCCTCCTCCAACTTCGACTCAGCTGTTTCTGCTTCCATTCCCTGGCCCAGCCCAGGGAATTAGGTTTTCTGCATCCAAAACCTAATTGATTACTAACCAGGGAAAAGGGTTAAAATGCCCTAGGCATCAAGTTTCTGCTAGAATCCGGTTAGCCCCTTTCTCACTCAAGACTTACACTGAAATGTAAATGAGGGAAGGCTCAGTGAGAGACCAGTCTCAAACCCAAGGAAAAAAAAAGTTTCCATTTTAAATTTCTCCTGGGCTGCGACACTTTATCTCTCCCTTTTCCTCTTCTCTCTGTCCTTCTCTTTCCCATTTTATCATGCTATAATTAATGACCATTATCATTATTCTTCTAGGACTCTTGTTTTTCTTAAATGCTATATTTTTGAGCTCACAATTTTGATCCTACATACCTAGGTTAATGATTTTTGATCAGTTCTTTTTATCCAACTCTAGAGTTATTTTTGAACATCTGTTACATTGCAATGGAGATAAACATTACAAGGTCTTTACTTTTGTGTTAAATATGAGCACCCATAAAAATTAAAATTTAAAAAATGGATCCAAATACTTTTAATTCACGTGATTTAAAAAGGTTCAATTTAAATTGGATAAACTAATAGAAGTAAAATGTCTTTAAAATTAACTCACAAGTCTCTAGGTGGTCAAACTAATAAAATGTTGATGTTTATAAAATGTCTAACATCAATTTTTCTAGGACTTTTCTTCCACAGGAACGAGACGGCAAATACTGTTGGTACACTTGTCTGATATCTTGGTTTTTTTTTTTTTAACAATAAGATGAGTGAATTAGAGTCGACATGTATGGGATTACTCAAATGTGTTTGTTAGAGACATTTGATTAATTTATAAAGTTATTCCATGGAGTAACATACTTAAAAACATTATTCTTTGTATATTAAATGTGTTCATATTTTCCAGGTATACAAGACTTTAAAGCAGAAAATTTATCAAGCTGCTATTCTCCAAATTAAACTTGACTGTAATGGTAATTTTAAACTCATCATTTAATGTTTTATTATAGGACCTGTCATCAATAGAGTATATGTAAAATTTGTTACACTTAGATAAAAGAAATTTAAATGTAAATATATTTCTAAAAATTAGAGCCTGATTTGTTTAAAGGTTAATGTCGTGAAACATGAAAGCATTTTGCCACTTTGCCACACAAAAGGAAAGTTAAAAGCTCTCTCAGCCTTTCTTTGATTCATGTTTTAGATATAATGTTAAATTGTGTTAACTAATGTTCATATAGACTCAGGAGTCAATATATGTAAATTTGTGTTCAAAAGTTTGATGTTTGTTGTAAAGATTACTGTGATCTCAAACGGGATATAATGAATAACTCAGCCAAAATTCAAGATAGCTATTGCACAAACTGAATGTTTTACTGTTGGTGATTCCATTTTGTATTTTCCTTGTAAACTTTGTTGCCTGATATTTTGCAGAAGTACACCATAGATTAACTTAAAACCATCACCTATAGGACAGATAATGTAGACCCCAATTAGATAAAACGGGATAAATAACTGTAAAGTTATGGACATTGAAGTTAAAGCCCAGTACTCTTACTTTATGACTGGTGAGACTGGCTTGCTTGATGGTTAAGATCAAACTTAGAGATTGAGATTAAATACAGAGGTCAAGAAAAGTCCGTATTTGGGTCTTGCCCTCAAAGTCAGCCTGAACCCAGGGAATAAGAGGACTTCTCTAAGGAGCTTTCCAACTCTGGGTGGGTCACGCAACCTCCTGATCAAGGAGATTGATAAGGCCACTAGAGGATGAAAAGTCATTCAGTGCACCTGCTGCAGAGGAGGGTCAAGGAAAAAGGGAGACATCCCTGGTGCTTTCAAGTGAAGCCACCTCATCGAGGAGACCCTGCCTAACAGACAGCACTAAAGCTAAGGCTCTCAAGTTCTCTATGAGTGACCCCTGTGGGAACTCAGCTGACTCTTTAACAGACAGAAATAGGTCACTTTGACAAGCTTGATCTTAAACACCTAGCAAAACAGTTAAAACCAAAATATAGCCATTCTTGGGCATTTAAAAGAAATAATAGTTAAATGTAACTTAAGATGTACACTTGTGTTAGCCCACTAGAATAAAGACTGAAAGATACAAAAGAGAGTTTCTTAGGCAAATGTGCCTGATAAGTATCAAGAGAATCTGCCAGAGTCAGAAGTTTTAGTCAGTTTAAGGCCTAGAAACACAGGTAGGCTTATTGACACAGGTAGGAATTATTGACTTCTGTCATCTTTATGATATGCATTGGCATGTTCCAGGTTCTGCAACATTTATATTGTATTTATCTCATTTCAGTACGCATGTCTTTTTGTTCTTCTCTCATAGAAGCACCCACCCCCAGATGCCTTTACAACCTGCTCTTCCCCAACCAGACTTCAACCATGGACCCCCCTCAATTAACCTGATTTCTAAAAAGGGAACTCCAAACTGTTTGCCCCATGCTGCCCCCTTTCCACCTCGAAGAAGCCAACAGCGGTAAAGGAGTTCCTAAAATTAGAGGGGTGAATGAAGCCAGAATTGGGGACAAGCAGTTAGTGTATAAATAGGGGATCAGTCAAATCAAGGAAATGAAGTTCATGAAAACATCTGCCTCTGGAAGTATGGAAGTTGAAGACTGCCCCTGGGAGAATGGACTTTTTACATCTCGCCTGCACAACCAGCCCTAGTCACTTAGATAGGAAGGAGAGATAAGGCGGGAAAGAACCAGAGAACAAAAGATTTTCTTATAAAAACAAACGGGGGAATGTAATGTACAAAGCTGCTCATCCCAACCTTTCCGATGCAGCCGTTTCCCCGCCTCCCAACTACTGTCAGTCTGTGAACATCCTCGCTAGCCATTGGTTCATCAGTGAGCTTGCAAGTATCCTCCTTGGATATTGGTCCCGTCAGCCGGGCGGGATTCTTAAAGATAGCTTCACCGCCATCTTTTCTCTTGCCTTTCTCCTCCTCGCTTTTCTGCTCTCTAGCGTGTACCCTTTCTCTTTCCCTTTCTTTTCCTCTCATTTTCTCTCTTACCCTGCAGGGAGACACTATTTGCTTAATAAACTCCCTCATGTGAAAAAAAAAAAAAAGAAAAAGAAAAAAAAGAAAATATAGAGATGGCAAAATTAACACACAAAAAGATGTTTCACACCGTGAGCCATTAGGGAAATGCAAATTGAGCTCATTATGACAGATTGCTATATACCTATCAGCACAGCTGAAGGAAAAAATAGTGAGATACCAGGTGTTGGTGGGGGTGAGGAGCAACTGGACCTCTCATGCTGGTGGAAATGTAAAATGCTAGCCACTCTGGAAAACAGTTTGGCAATTTCTTTTTAAAACTAAACTAGTAATTACAATCCTGGAAATTTATCAAAGAAAAATGAAACTTAAAAAAAAAAAAAAAGAAAAATGAGAATGTGTATGTTCATGAAAAAACCTATACACAAATGTCCTTAGCAGCTTTATTCATAAGAACCCAAATGGGTCACAACCCAGTTACCCATCAATGGGAGAGTGTCCAGAGTGGGCTAAGCCAGCAGCTGCAGAAGCTCACATGTGGACCGTGTACCTTTCCAGAGAAAGCGCATCCTGGGGCAGAGGTAGGGTGTGTGTTGAGGAGAGAACAGTGACCAGGCACTAGCAGATCTGAGAGTTCAGTCTAGGGTTGTGCCCATTGTGAACTGAATCTTTAAAGTCACAGGTTTCCCAGATCCGTGAATACTGCCTCAATATGGCAGCCTCGTTGGCGGTGAAGGGCCATGTGTTTTTTTTTCTTTAGCAGGGATGTGACTTACTACCTACTTTCCTATACATAGAACAACCTGTGAGTCACTTCGTGGGTGAAGTGACCCGTTGTGTGGAAATGCTTTTTTGTGTGTGGGGTCATGGATGCCTATGTGGTATCTTTAAGTATATAACATGTAATATGGAATCCAAAAGGATAGAACTAACCAGGTCAGCTAAGGGACCCCGGTATATATCAGAAACATGTTCCCCCAAAGTACCACGAGATGGCAGCACATAAACACAGCATTTAGAGTTCCCTTCTACTGAGAAAAATGTTGAAACTCAAACAGTCCACTGGTAATTCCCCGGCGGTCCTGAAAAACCCTACACTCCGAGGCTGATAGTGCTTGTTTGTATGATAATGTGCTTCAAGGACGTGCAGCATTAGTTAAGCTAAATACAAAGATTTTAAAGATGACAAGACATAAAGTAGTTAAAATTCTTCAATGAGTGCTCAGTAAATTTTGCTCCTGAAGACAGAAGCGAATGATACTTGATAAAAGAATTTGTTCAGCACAGATGACCTACTGGTCATCTCTCATAATTGCAGTAGTTCGTTTATTAAGAATTTAACCCCAGCTGAGCGCGGTGGCGCGGGCCTGTAATCCCAGCGGCTCTGGAGGCTGAGGCAGGAGGATGGCAAGTTCAAAGTCAGCCTCAGCAAAAGCGAGGCTCTAAGCAACTCAGTGAGACCCTGTCTCTAAATAAAATACAAAATAGGGCTGGTGATGTGGTTCGTGGTCAAGTGCCCCCGAGTTCAATCCCCGGTACCAAAAAAAAAAAAGAAGAATTTAACCCCATGTCCGGCATATAGTCAAGTCCTTACATACTTTATATCATTAAACTTTACTGCTGCCATCTGGCATACTGATAATTAGTCTTATTTTACAGATGGGGAGAAGGATTAGCGCCGTTAGGAGTTTGGGTAATGGAAAATAGCTGGTCAAGACTGAGATGTAACGTGGCTTACATTACATTGTTGCCTGACCTCCAACAATCCTCCAGTACACAACATCTCCGCTAGATGGCGCTCGTGTCTAAACTGACTGGTGATCCTTGAAGTCTGTCCAACACTAAACAGAATGAACTTTTCTTCAAAAACATTTTGCAACTAATTATTTGTATGTTCACCCTAACCACCAATTGATGATATCCCTTATCTCGGAATTAGTGATAACAGCAGTTAGCAATTTATTATCAAGAAAAAGTTTTATCACTTGCACACTCTTGGTGGGATTGTTAATTAGTTCACCACTATGGAAATCAGTATGGAGATTACTCAAAAGACGAGGTAAGGAAACACCATATTGACACAGCTATACCACTCCTCAGTTTTTATCCTAAAGAGTTAAAGTCATCAATGGATAATAAAAAGTGGTATATATACACAATGGAATATTAGCCTTAAAGAAGAAAGAAATTATGGCATTTGCTGGTAAATAAATGGAACTGGAGACTATCATGCTAAGTTAAAAAAGCCAATCCCAAAAACCAAAGGCCAAATGTTCTCTCTGATATGTGGATGCTAATACACAATAAGGGGGGAAGGAAAGATAGTTGTTCATTGGATTAGATAAAGGGGAATGAAGGGAAAGGCAGGAGGATGGGAAAAGGAAAGACAGTAGAATGAATCAGACATAACTTTCATATGTTCATATATGAATTCACAACCAGTGTAACTCCACATCATGTAAGACCACAGAATAGGAAGTTATACTCCATGTAGGTATGTCAAAATACACTCTACTATCATGTATATCTAAAAAGAACAAATAAAACAATAAAACATTTTAAAAAGAAAGTCAGCAATCTATAGCAATATGTGCTCCCCATGTTTATAGCACCACAATTCACAATAGTCAAATTATGGAACCAGCCTAAGTTTCCATCAATGGATGGATGGATAAAGCGAATGTGGTATGTATACACAAGGAACTTTCACTCAGTCATTAAAAATGAAATTATGTAATTTGCAGGAAAATTGAACTAGATAAAGATCATTATGTTAAGCAAAACAAGTCAAATTCAGAAGTCAAGGATTGTCTGTTTTCTCTCTATGTGGAAGCTACAGAGGAAAAAAGAGAAAGGTGGGGGTAATCTCATGAAAACTGAAGGGAGATAAGTAGAGTAGAGGAAAGGGACCAGGGGAGGGAAGAAGGAAAGGAAAAGGGGAAATACTGGGGAATGATATTGGTCAAGTTATATTGTTATATTTTATGTATGTACGAATGTGTAACACCACCACCATTAGGTACAGCTATAATGCACCAATAAAATATATGGAAAAAAGAAAAGGGTTCATAAGATTCTTTACAAGAGTACTTGATTTTTTTTCACTTCAATTGCACAACTAAAATTACACATATCCAAAATGCCATGAATTAACAGCTCCTGGAAGTGACACATCCCAGGTAGCATATACAGCTACCTTCAAATGGCAGCTTCCAGCCATACATTTGGTTTGGTGTTGAGCAAGAGGAAAGTAAGATGACTGGATATGAAGAGTTACGTTTTTTTAAAATTAATTTTGTAAAGTTGATTTTTTCCAATTTCTATTTCTATCTGGGAGTATGGAGGTATCAAGATGCTAAATACTCCGTAGTACTTAAGTGATAGAATGCTAAAAAAGATAGAATGCTAAAAAGAAAGCAAAGATAGGCAAGCAGGTCGGAGGGAGACAGGAAAGGTCTACTTGACGCCTCTACTCTTTCTATTCAGAATAACCCTGGGGATCCTGCCTCACTGCCATCCAGCTCAGCAGTTCACGTTCACTCCCCACCCCCAACTCAGACAACTTGGTGGAAGAGGGGAAACAAGATTAATTTAGGATACAGTAAGTAGGGAATAAGACCCCCTCCTTCTTTTTTTCATTGAAAATGCCAAATCCTATCAAAGTGAATTCAGCATGTGAATTTTCACTAAAAATAACATCTCTAATTTTTTACTTGCACATTTATGATATATGTGATTTCCATATGTGATATGAAGTTATATAAAGGTGGGCATTATCTCTCTTTTACAAATCCAGAAACTTGTAACTTTCCTAAGTGATATATCTAGGGGAAAAATGAATTTAGGAAAGTGAAGCCTTTTGTGCCCTTTTAAGTCTAGTAAAGCATCATCTAGCTGGGTATGGTAGTGCATGCCTGTCATCTCAGCTCCTGGGGAGGTTGAGGCAGGAGGATCAAAAGTTCAAAGTCAGCCTCAGCGACTTAGTGAGACCCTGTCTTAAAAAGGTGTGGTGGGCTGGGGATGTAGGTCAGTGGTAAAGCGCCCCTGCGTTTGATCTCCATTGTGAAAGAGGTTGCGTGACTAGGGGACTGTCAGATTTTGGACCAGCTCTGCAGATCCTCTGAGGTGAGTTTAGCCACGTGAGACGGATCAGAGGGCTGCTCGCTTCCCTCCAGCTCTGTTCAGCTGTGTGGGTACAGACAATGGCTTGGAGGTGAAATGGAAACAGAACGTGATGAAGCAAGACAGGGCACATACAAGGAAGTGATTCCAACAACTGGCTGTGATTAAAGCTGGGAGAGGCAGAAGGTGAGGGCCTGAGAGGAGGTGGGCCATGGTCAAAGGGGATGGATGAGTGTAGGTGGTCTTGTGGGGAGAGTGGCAGAGGGATGAGCAGTGATAGTAAGGCACATGAGATTGCTATTAGGGAGGGTGTCAATATTGGTCAGGACAAGTCTGGGAAATGACGTTGGGAATGAATGGCTGAGGAGACAAGATCACTGGCAGAGAACTGAGATGCCAGTATACTGGAAATGTTATTTACAAAGATATCAATATCACCAAGGACAGGAGAGTGTTTGAGAAAGTGACAGTGAGGCAGGAAGCGAAACCTTCAAGGAATAAAGTCCTCTGCCAGTAAGGTTTTGGTAGATGACTGTCACCATGAGGGTGATGGGAGAAACAGGGTGTCATAGAAGCAGGGAGAATATTCTGGGAAAGGAACAATGAATGGTGAGGAAGACACTCACCCACCTTTAGGCCCAAGGATATGCAAACAATGGCACGAAGGACAACATCAGCATTCTGAGAGAACAAGAAGGGAAAAGGGGATTTCACGTAGAGGTGTGAAGTCCAATATGGTGGCCAGCCACATCTGGACACTGAACATTGAAAGGTGACTTGTGTGACTGAGGAACTGAATTTTTAATTGAACTTAATTTAAATTAAGTTAAAAATTGGAAAAAAAGTTTTCAGTTAGTGTATCACATACCTGAAATAATCAACTTATAAGGAAGAAAGATTTCCTTTGGCTGTTTCAGAGGTTTCAGACCATGGTCGTTTGGCCGCACTGCTTTGGGGTCCACAAGGCAACACATCTTAGCAGGGAGTGTGTGGTAGAGCAAGCTGGTCACATCATGGCAGTCAGCAAGCAAAGAAAGGAGGAGAGGATCAGAGAGGGTCTCACCATTCCCTTCAAGGCCACTCTGCTAATGACCCCAAGAACTCCCACTAGGCCTTTTAAAGGTTCCAACTCCTTCCACTAGCACCAGGCAGGGGACCAAGCCTTTAGCACTGGACCTTTGGGGGACATTCCAGATCCATACTATAGCAAATGCTTTTCTCTTGAACAGTTTTATTGGTTTGGTAGGACTCCATTTCACTTTAACTGCTGGAAATCCAAACCGATGTGCTCTACCTATAAAATGCATATCAGATTCCTAAGAGTTAGTGTGGGGGGATATAAAATCTGTCACTGATATTTTTATACTTTTTGTGTGTTGAAATTCATTAGGTTACAAAAAATGTATTATTAAAATTGATTTCACCTGCTCCTTTTAACTTATTATTATTATTTTTTACTTACTACTAGAAGATTTGGAAGGGCATATGTCGCTCTCACTACATTTCTGTTGTTCAGTGCTAGCCTAGAGAAGAAAGATGAAGGGAATATCGACAGAAAAGGTGGAGATTGCTTCTCAGTCTTTTGGCTAAGATCAAGTGTAGTCTCTGTTCTTATCAGCTTACTATCTGATATGGCCTCTACCCGAGGACGATACATTAAATGAATTTTTGGAAATAGGAGATGGAATAGGAGCCTGCTGTCTACTCCATGCATCAAACTGGTGTTACAGTATCTCCAGGAACGGTGCACCAAAAAAGAAAGGAAAAGTTGAGGACATTGAGCATTTCACTGACAAATGATCAAGCAGCAGAGGAAAGGCTTCAGGGATGGTCTGGTCTGGAAGAAAGGGTCAGAGAGTTAGATGCACAGTCACATGGGGACAAGTGTGTCAAGGTTGAGGAACTTTCCAGGGAGTCCTGGGAGTCTCATGGTGCCTGGAATGAATAAGCAGACAAAAGTCATAAAGAGGTAAGTCCTGATTTTTCTCAAACCAGACATGGTGGTGAGGCTGTGAATACTTTCATGTAGGGAGGAGGCCCAGTGCTAGATGGGAATCCCAATTCATTCTGTCGAAGGAGGATGGAGAAAAACTGGACAGGATTTGCTGATGGATTGGAGGTGGGGTCTGAAAGTAAAAGAGAAGTCCTGGGTGACTCTAAGAACTGACCTGGGCAACTGGAAGGATAGAGTTGCCTGTCACCAGATGGGGAAGACGGCTGGTAAAATGTTGGGGTGCACAGAGGGAGGACACGAGTTCCCATTGGGACTTGTGAAGTTTGAGGTTCCTGCTAGACCTCCAACTAGAAGTCTTAAAAAGGCACATGGCAACAGGAGTCTGTAGTTCAAAGGAAATATGAAACTGGAGATAGATCTGAGCATCTTCACCATTTAGATGGTATTTAAAGCTATGGACGGTGAATTCTGAGATCAAAGAATTGTACATCAATTAAAGAACAATTCCTGGTCACTTTTGTCATTTTGACTAGCCATGGTATAAATAACTCCCAATTCATTTTTAAGGGTGATTTTTTTGAAGGTGCATGTATCTAATGATATTTGGCTCAACGTAATTTTACAGTGACTGTGTATACTCTGGACACACACCAGCTTATAGATAGTACAAGGATCCAGAAACTGGACTGGTGTTTCTACAATTTGTCATTCAGAGAAACTACAGCTGCTCATCCAGAACTTTTTACCTTCTGCTCACCCTCACCTTGCTCCTGCCTCATTGTGAACATTTCCCTACACACCTGGAATCTTATTACAGTGAACAAAATGTTGAGTGAGAATCTTTTGAACTGAACCAACCACACCACCCATATATATGCATTAAGTCAACTGGTAAACAGGCAAATCTCCAGTTTAGACCCTCAGCACAGTGCTCTCTGCCCAGAAATTAACCAACAGCCTACATTGCAAAGAAGAAAAGGGAAATTGCATCAGATGAATCATTCTTCCCTTTTGAATTTCCCTAGTTGGCCAAGAAAACACAAACTCTTGATTATCACTGTTTAACCCTGGGTTGCTTCTGCATTCCACTTCCCTCCAGAAATCCCATGAGTCCCTACAGGTATCCCCCATGCACCTATCTGGGAAGGCATTTAAAAAAATGCTCTCCAGGGGTGCTGCTGCCACTGCCCTCAGTCAGGCTGCACCCTGTTCTTCAGGGCCCACTTCCCTTGGACCCATTCATGCTGCTACTCCCCGCAGTGGGCTTCAGTCTTGCCACGAAAATGTCTGATTAATTTTCTGAACACTCTCCTGCCAAAACCCCTGCTGTGAACAGCAAAAAACTGTCCAACCTCCTCCAGGCTGACCAGGCTCCAACCCTTAGCCTTCTGTGCCATCTGGACTCCCACCAAGTGTTACGCCCCCCACTGTGCCTTTCGGACCAGCACCAACAAGAATGCATCTTTTTGTGCCTCCCACCTCCAGGACCACCTCCAGGACTCCCAGCACCCTTGCCTCCTTCAGGATCATCATGCCTCCCCATCTGGTGGTTCTTATCCAGCCCCTTCTATGCCAGGCCCCATAGAGCCATATAGTATACCAAATATTCCCCTTCCAGAATTACGTAGACCATATGGTACACCCTCAGATCCAGCAGCAGCTGGTCTTTTAGGACCGTGGGGATTCAGGTCTTCTGCACTTTGTGCAGCAGAACTGGGAGGACAGTATCCTTTCCCTAATGTGCCACAGCCATCTCCAGGGCCATCTCACTCTTATTCCTCACCAAGCATCAGAGGCAGCCACACCTGTTTCATGGGGCATGGTGCTACCAGGAGCCTGGGGATCCCCACCACTTTCAAGATCATATCCCACACTAGAATTCTCTCCTACTCCCAGGAATCCTTTCCAAGTGCCTCTGGGATCTTCTGGTGCTCTATCAACAGCTGGTGGCCTCCATTCCTGTCATTAAGTTGACAGTAGATGAAAAGATGGCACTTTTCAAATACACACACACACACCAAGGCATGTATAAAAATTGCTGGTTTCATTGCATGTATTTGAAGGCATTTGTGAAATAACAAGGCAGATCTTCTACCCAGGCCATTCCCTGTACTTGCCTCCTCATACCACTCCAGTTCTTTACTCTCAATTACTCCCTTACACAGAAAACTGGCACACTTGGGAGTCTGCTATCAGAACATACACCAGTCAAGTTCAGAGAACTTAAGCCATACAGACACAACTCTTCCCTTTGTACAGTGTGAATCAAAAATGCATCTTTCAGAATGCATACTAGAATGTATGTGTGTGGCTGTGTGTGGCTTTGTGCATCCTTTGGTGTCATCTATGACCTATGGTGTCCTATATTTCCTGTACAGTGGAAGTCAGGGCCAAAGGCATACTCACATTCAGTTTTAGCTGTTTAGGAAACAAGAATTGATAATAGATACTGTGCTTTTCCTGTGACCATCCACTGGAAAACATATAAAAAATTTTCTTGCTGCTACGTGTAGTGGCGCATGCCTGTAATCCCAGCAGCTTGGGAGGTTGAGGCAGGAGGATCACAAGCTCAAATCCAGCCTCAGCAAAAGTGAGGCACTAAGCAACTCAGTGAAACCCTGTCTCTAAATAAAATACAAAACAGGGCTGGGGATGTGGCTCAGTGGTCGAGTGCCCCTGAATTTAATCCCTGGTAACCCCACCCCCACCACCCCATCCAAAAAAAAAAAATAGTTTCTTGCTACTCTTACTGATGCCAAAGTCAAAATGTTCAGGAGGTTCGGAGCAGGCGGGGGTGGGGGGTGAGGGTGTGGGGGGGTGGGGAGATGTTACACTCATCCCTTACTATAAACTCCTCACTTTGGGGTCCAAGCATCTCTTGACAAGCACTGCCTACATTCACTGTTCCACTGATGTTTGCAAGGAGACAATTTGTCTAATTTGGTCATTGTAATGTACAAAGCTGCTCTCCCCACCCTTTCCGATGCAGCCATTTCCCCGCCTCTCACAGACTGTCAGTCTGTGAACATCCTAGCTAGCTATTGGTTCATTCATCAGTCAGCTTGCAAGTATCCTCCTCCGATATTGGTCCCGTTAGCCTGGCGGGATTCTTTTTTTTTTTTGCGGTGCTGGGGATTGAACCCAGGGCCTTGTGCTTGCAAGACAAGCACTCTACCGACTGAGCTATCTCCCCAGCCCCGGGATTCTTAAAGATAGCTTCACCGCCATCTTTTCTCTCTTGCCTTTCTCTCTCTGACTCGCTTTCTTTCTCCTCCTTGCTTTCCACTCTCTCTAGCGCGCGCCCTTTCTCTTTCCTTTCTCTTTTCCCCTCATTTTCTCTCTTACCCTGCAGGGAGACACTCTGTTTGCTTAATAAACTCCCTTATGTGATTTCCCGTGTCCGGTGTGGTTTTCGTGGGATTCCTTACAGTCATTCCTTTTGCTTTTTTTACTTGGAATTCTTCCATAAAGGAAAACTTTTCCTTACCAACTCCTTGATTTTCCTGAAATATAACTGAAACAGAAAGGGAGAATAAATACTTGATTCTGCCCCTGTTTATAAATTGGCAGAGAACAGGGTTGTGTCCCATTAGATTCTGGTGGTGACAAATGCAGGGTTTTGGGTTGTCGTTTGAATTTGTAATTGTATCAGGATGCTACGTTTTAGTTCATAGACTTCCATTTTGGTGCTAAGACTGACCTCTCTGAAGTCCCTTTCAGAGTGACTTAGGGTGACTTCATCCCATAAGTCTTTGATGCCTTCCCTGTTTCTGGGTTCAATCCATGGTACCAAAATATATAAAAATGAAAAGATAACCTAGGGCCAGAGACAGGTGGCAAAAGAGAAAGTCTGGGAAGGGATGAAATGGGAAGACAAGACAGGTTGGCATGAGAAGGTAAGTCGCTATGGCTGGGTGAGAGAGATGCTGAGAAGATGGTTACAGGCTAGAAGTTTCAGGAAGCAGGTTTCTGAGGTAGAAGTGGAGTCAAGTCCCTTATTGGGCATTTTCCCTATCATTAGCTATGTGTAATGAAAAATTGTGTGCGTGCGTGTGTGTGTGTGTGTGTGTGTGTGTGTCTTCAACCAACTCACTTAATGGACCAAATGGCAAAGAGATAATGTCATGGTAAGCACTCAAAACACAAAAGGGTGTGTATCATCTAACAAGCCTCTCTGATCACAGAACCTGAGAGATGAAATATTCACACTATCAAAGGAATATCTCATTATTCTTTATATCCTGGACTCAGACAAAAAGGTAACAAAGCAAGCAACTATCACAGTAGTCAGCTACTCTGGGAATTTGGAGAGGGAAAGGAAAGGCACTGTCCAAGACTATAGAACTGGTCTTGCAAGGGGATGAAATAAAAGAAAAATTATGGAAACAAAGTACAAGTGACTTCTGAGTTAGTGAGCAGTAGAGTAGGACAGGAAGGCACTGGTAGAAGAAGATGGTTGGAAACAAGGTTGGGACACAACAGGGAAGCAGAGGGCCCATGGCCACTCTGCTTTTAATACAGCAAGAGCACAGCCTGGGCTCCCGATTCACTTAGACACTGAATCTGCCAGTTGTTACCTTATCAGCACACTAGGTCAGATTAGAACTTACTTGAATTAATAAATGCTTCCTGTTAATACTGAGTACATAGATTATCTCACGTGGGAAGGAAATGCAAGCTGCTGAACTGAAGAACAGCGTATGAAATTCACATTTCTAAAAGAAAGGAATTTAATAGAGGGATGTGAAAGATCTCATAGAATTGGAGGGAAGGCCAAAGAGCAAGGTCAGAAACAACAAGAGTCAGGAAGATCCAATGGGTTTCATGGCAAAATTCACTTATTCTGGAATGGAAACAGTCTAAGCATTTGTTCTAGCCCCTGGCTGCTCTGATTAAGGCAAAATGATCCAGAAGAGTTAAAAAATTCAGCTGGTCTGGCTCTGTTGATGCACCTAGTACTTGGCTGAGGGAAAGGAGGGTACTTTGTCTTATAGCCCTTAAAGACTACACCTGAGAGGTGAGAAAGAATTTCCAAAAAGGAAATGCTGCTTCTGAAAGAAGGTGGGTGCTCGGCAGCTGAAGAACCACAAATCTCTCCACTACACACAGCCTGCTCTTAATTCTGGCTTCCTGCAGGAAGAAGGCACCCACATCACACTCCTCTAGGAGGGTGGTGATTTTTCACAGTGTTATGATGATCAAGGAATCATGCCAAACAAGCAAATTCTGGCTCTGAATACACTACAGATGTATATGTGTGTGTGTGTCTGTTAGAGGACATATTCCATAAGTCAAATTTTCTTGGATGCAAGCAATAGAATTTGCCTTTAATATTAGAAGAAAATTACGTCCAGGAAAAATGGACAAGTTACAAAAAGATAAAACAAAGTTGACCAAAACAGAATATAAAAATGCCCTTGGACCAAAATTCAAAATGAAGCCACCTGATGACACTAGGGTGATGTGCAATGTTCCAGTTATTGTCCTTCATTAACTACCAGTTATAAATCATTTACCTGGGTTCAGAATGAGGTTCTGGAGCTCTCAAGTGAGGCAATCGCAAGGCAGAAGTTGGAAGAGAGAGGAAAGAGACAAAAACACAATCACAAAATGACAACATGCATAAGGAAATGACACGCTAAGAGAAAAACAAAATCAATAATCGGAACATCCTGAAGAAGATTTAAAACAAAATAAGTTGAGAGTATTCAAAGAGATAAACAGAAATTACACTTTCATTACAAAAAGAACAGTGAACTATTTTATTTTTAAAAAAGAGTGAAAATCAGATGAACATAGAGAAGAATCAATTAGAAAATTTGTAAAGAAAAATACAGCTTAATTAGTATTTAAAATAAACAGTATGCTAGATATTGTAAGAGTAAATAAGCAAATTAGAACAGAGGAAATTACCTCAAATGCAACACACAATACACACGTCCCTCCTTTCCACTTAGATGTCTAACAGGCAACTCAAATTTTCAGACACAGAAACAAAAATGCATTTGTGGATAATATGATCAATTATCTAGAAATCCCAGAAGCCTAAAAAACATACCTCCTCCTATCCCACCCTCTCCATTGTTCTCAGAACTCTGAATTTTTTAACTAACTGAATTCAGCAAAGTAGCTGGAGCTATGATCAATTAACAAAAATTAACTGCTTGTTACTGAAGTATTTGAGGAAATGGAAACCAAATTTTTAAAAACCTATTTTGAGTAGTCTTTTAAAATCTAAGAATAGGAAGGCACAGTGGTGCACACCTGTAATACCAGCAATTCTTGGGAAGCTTGAAGCAGGAACTTAGTAAGTTCAAGGTCAGCCTGAGCAAATAAGCAAGATCCTGTTCTCCCCCCACCAAAAAAGAAAAAAAAAAGAAGTTGGGATAGTGCTCAGATATAGCACTAAGCTCAATCCCCAGTACCAAAAACTCAAAATAAAATCTGGAAATAAACTTTAAGAAGCACACTGCACATAAATGAAAACTCATTTTACTGGAAAACATTTTGAGTAAATACAGGCATACCATGTTCTGGATAGAACATCATGATTTTAAAACAATCTATGCGTCTTATATTTTTAATGCAGCAAATCAATCCAACACTCATAAAAATCCCATGGGGACTTGGATTTTTCTGTCACTTAATAAGGTGATTCTCAAGTATCAAAGATATGTGATGAAATTTTTAAAAATTAAAAAAAAAAAACCCTGGTAACTGCCCTGTCACATATCATAATTCAAGGCACATAAGCATATGGACTCAGTGAGAGAAAAATCATGGAGCAGTCCAGATGCCACAGAACATGGGAAGGGTGGGATGGGAGCAGAGTGATGAAAAGAGGGAAGGAGAAAGAGCTTTGCTGAAATACAGTAAGCAAGACATGCCTGCTCATCCTCTAAGTGGAGGTGGGGACAGCACTGGACAGGTGAATATGGAACTTGGGGGAGAGGTCTGGGCTGCAGGCTGCATAGAGACATTTAAAACCATGGGAAACCACTGAACTTTTGCTAAGCCTTTATTGCTTTCTTCCTTTGAAATGATATCGTTTGGCTTTTCAAATTAGTCTCTGAAGTTCGCCCACCCATATTTCTGTTTTCCATTTGAGGAAATGGGTAAAAGTATATTGGATGAATTTAATAGAGGACTAGATAGACTAATTAAAGTACTTCTTTTTATTATTCCTGTACTACTTTCCTTATTATTTTTAAACACTTCACTTTCATGTCATTTTCCTTCTTTAAAATCGTTAACAAGCTTTTATCTCTTACACATACACCAAGACACTATTTGGCATTCACAGTATTTTCTCCATTGTCAAAATGGCTCCTTCATTCCTCAAAAAAATGCACCAACTACACCCCCTGGCCATTGACTGTGACTCAAACTGGTATTACAACTGTCTTGATCTTCACCTCATTCTGTCAGAGCTTGCGAGCTCGTGAAGTCTTTGTTCCAACTCATGAGCCCATTACTTCCAACACACACTTGGCAGCCTTAATAAGCTATCTTGCATTTAGGCATCTCAAATCTATTTCTCAAACTGTATATGCCCACTAAGAAGTTATATTTGAATGAAATTCTGATCATGAATGCCAAAATAATACAGTATTTTTCTAATATGAATAACTTGCTTTCTATCACCAAAGTACATGATCCAAGGAGTAAATCAATTATACAAGTTTAAATTCACAGGACTCCATTGTCAACCTAGAGTACCAAACCAGTAATACTGTGGAAGACACAATTCAGTCACAGTTGTAAAGGGAAAGTACCAAGGCAGAAGGCCTGTTCCAAAGGTCACACGAGTCCTAACCAAGGAAGCGCCTTCTTCACTACCAGTCCAGCAGTAGGACTCTGGGGTACACTGTTCTGACCCAGGAAGGGGACAACCAAGTTCTGTGGGAAAATGGCACCTTATTTCCCACTGAAGTCAATGAAATAATAATCACTATTCCTGTAATTCTTCTCATTAAGCAAGAAGCAGAAAATTGGTTAGGGTGACCTGTCAAATATGTGACTCCAAGCAACTGGGGCAGAGTTAGGTGAAAACACAAAAACACATGCACACACCAACAAGTGAGCAGACACACTCCAGACAATACAATCAAGTATGCCACACAAAACCATATTTATTGTGAAACAACTGGAGTTAGGAAAGTAGGATTGTTGCCACCACTGTTTATTTATCTAGTTCACAACTAAGTGTAGTCGTGCCTGCCCTTATGGGGCTTACAATCTTATTAGGGAAAGTGTAGAAGGTACACAACAAGCCAGACAGTAAGAAAGCTCATGCCAAGTGCCATAAGACTTCAGAAGGCAGCGTAGTTTAAGAATGCAGGATTAGAAGTCATGGAATCCAGGTTCCAGTCCCAACCTTGTAAGTCAGAGATAACCTCTCTGGGATTATTACCCCAGCAGAAAAACGTAGTAGTGAGATTTAGAGGCTGTCTGCACTTGTTTCCATCATGATTTGGATCAAAAGCTGAGGCAAGTTTTATAGAGGAGGTGGCACCCAAGCGGGATACTGACGGAAGGCAGAGAAGGCATTTCAGACAAGGAAAGCGGCACTGAGGTAGGCGTAAGCGTGGCTTTGGAGGGGAGAAGAAAGACAAGTGTCACACAGAACAATGGAAAGAGGTAAGTGGGTGGCAGGAAGCCAGCTGCAGTAGCCTTCAGATACCACCCACACAGAAGTGAACTGTGTGCCTCACATTCACAACCAGTAGCTACAGAACACAATTCCAGAGGGGAAAAAATACCAGAGAACAATGGCAGCATTTTAAACATTTCACTCTATTTCCAGAAAGTATAAAATAATTAAGCATTATAACTCTACATTTCAAAATTGACATCAATAAGCTGTCCCAAAATGTAAACCAATTCAAAGTTTACATTCATATTAAATATAACAACTGCCTCTTAATTCAAAAGGACATTTGATACAAACTGTATTAACCCAGTAATTCCAAACATTTTTTTCTACTATGTTCCATGTACTGTGGAAATAAAAAAGAGTAAGACAAGGACCCTGCCCTTGAAGCCTGCAGTCTTGTAGGTGAGCAGACATCAGCTACATCTACATGGAATATAGTGTGAGGCACAGCATGATGAACGTGTGATCGTAAAGTCATCAGTTAAAAAGATGGATTCCTCCCTCTGATGGGTTTGGCAAGGGCACATAAGGGAGTAGTGCATGGTCAAAGAGAAATGAGTGTATCAGGGAGAACTGCCTGGGAAGGAGAGGACTTCTGGGCACAGATGGGTTTAATGTGCAGGGTCATGGCCTGTGCAAGTTCTAGCACAGGTACAGCGTGGCTGGAGCATAGCATAAAGGGTAAAAGAGGGAGACACAGAGGCCTGGACTTAGCCCTATACACATTTGTTTTAACCCTCTACTCTCTGGTTTATCAGGAAGAGATAGGAAATTAAGTGAGCTGATAGTTATTAAGCAAAGTATATCGTAAACAGTTACTATAAGCTCCTCTCAGCAAATTAAATGGTTCGGCAGCCCATCCCCCCCCCTCTCCTTTCCTGACACCTCGTTTCTGCTTATCTCCCCCTTATGATCTGTTTTCCCCCTGTTCCCAAGTTGTTACAGTGGAACAGGAAGTGAAGAGGCCCAGGGAAGAGCAGCAGGACAGAAATAGAAACACAAATACATGGCTGATCAGGTTATTCTAAGGGAATGGTCACTGCATTGTAAAAAGATCTGCAGATGAAGTAAACCAATCCTTTTTCAGTGCCCAATTCACACCAAAATGTTAAAAATTTAATTCTATGTGGGAAATGTATATAGAACCCTTATAGACTATTTTCCACTAAATATCAGTGGAATAAATAATACCATAGGATTTCCAACCCAATTTTCACACAACTAAGATCTGACAAAAAGTGCATTGCTTAGCTTAAAAAATAAAAAAAGATGATGAGGTGTAATTTCAAGTCTTAGGTTCTCAGACACTACCAAAATTTGTCAATACATAAATAAACTGCCTTGTGAAAAACATATAGAAGGTAGACGAAATTAGCCATCCCTATAGGGTAAACACTAAATATCAATTTCTCATAATAACATTATAAAACCATCCTACAAAAGTAATAACTTCTTGAAATTCCATTTTATAATGAAGAAAATAAATCTGTCATTTTATTTAACATTCATTCTTAAGTTACAGATATGTCAATACAATGTGCTTCTAATGAAAGCAACCTTAGTATAATCCTAAAAACATGCATATACACTCAGTAAGATCTTCCACATTTCTAAATAAATTACATGCATGATATATATTAACCAATAAAGAAAACCAATATAAGAATCCAGGACATTTATTTTTCTCCATGAAGATTTAACTACTGTACAATATGCACACAAAACAAACCCACAAAGCAACAGTGTGTAATAGGTAGTGAGAGAGACTTAAAATACGCATATTTAAAATGCCTAAGAATAGTCTTTTGCTTTTTTTTTTTTTTTTTTTTTTTAGGCAACAAAATATTTTCAGTCCTTGACATCTTCTCACACTTACCTAGCACCACAGATGCAAGGACTTAACAGTAAACATGTAGAATCTCATGCTTAAAACCTAAAGCATGCACTGAATCAAATTTATACATTGTGATCTACTCTTAAGTATGTAAATCGTACTTCTAATATTTTATACATTAAATTACCCTGCAGCATTTTGAAATTTTAACATTTATGCAAAACAACTTTTGAAAGATTTATGAAATGAGTTTCAAGGCTCACCTCCAGGCTGGTTTGGTTAAGTGGGGAAATGGCAGCAGCCTCAAGGTTCATACTGAATGAAAATGGTATGTGTATGTCAATCCATGTTAAAAATACCTATATACACAGATGGCACAAGGATTTGTGCAGTTGGAATCACCAGTGCAAATGCATGCATTTGAGGTACTTATTTTTTCCATGGTCAGGTATAATTATGTGTAGTCATTTTCCTCATGTGCTAAAGATTTCAGACCTGATCAAATGAAAAGTTCTAAGAGTAAATATGAAATATTTATATAGTTAATTTCAAAGTGCTATACTTTTAATGAAGATTTCTTTAACATTATAGGCTTAAATATTTAGTTTAAAAATATTTACCAACCAATAAATTTTCTCATTGTATAGAGACTAGAAATTATACCTGGCCAAGTGATTTAAATAGCATATTCAAAATTCTTGCAAGAATTGTAGTGAAAGAGTGAAATACTTCATTATTGCTTCATTGAACTGAGAAACCCAAAAGGCATAGATAAACAATGCTCAATGATGAAAACTGATTACCCAGAACAGAGGTGCATGCCCCAAAATGGCCTCTATGCGACAAAAACTAAGCATTCTCCACGTTATCAATGCCATTGGCATCCACATGGATATCAGAATCCCCACACAAAGAGGAGGGAACAAAGCGGCTAACAGTGGGACACAAACAGCTCTTAAGCTCTGGCAATTCCTGCTTCAGGCGTTCCAACTGCTCCACTTGGAATATATTTGGCTGTTCAGGCATCCAATCATATATCCTATGGTGAAACAAACACAGAATACATAAAATAGTGTAATTTTATGGCTTTTGTAAGACCTGTCTGACTTAACCTTGTCATGAGAATTCATTTACGAAATGTCTGGAACATCCATATTACTGAGTTCTTCTTTTGTTTTATTTTAAAGACAAAAGCATCAATTCTACTTTAAAATGTTTTTTTCTTCCGAGTCTAATAACCCCAAACAGTAGCACTGCCCTTTCATATCCCTGATATAAAAGAGCCGAATATAAAGCAACTGAATTGGAAAGTGAAATCTACAGATTACGAGTGACTTTGAAAGAATCTGCCACTCAAGTGATTCAATTGGCAATGTCTTAATTTACAGATGGAAACCTCTCGAGAGCTAGAATTCACACCCTGTTCTGACTTCGCTGAAGATCAAGGTGAAAAAACTGCCCACCAGTGTGAGAAGTACCCTATATTGAGTAGTACAAAGCCCAGAAAGAGTCTCCCATGACTCAGAGGAGCACTGGCACCACCCACCAGCAGACAGAGGACAGGACAGCTTCTTATACCACACTTGAAAGCCAAGTAACGGTGCAGGGAAGTGTGGTAATCTTCCCACACTTCACAGTTGAGAAGTTGTTTTTAAACAAGATTAAAAGATAATAATAACGGATCTTTAAATATCTGATTCTAATACAATAGCTTTTGTTAATTAGACATGTGAGAGAATGAAGAGTGACCTCTGGGTCAAGGTATGAAATAGAACAGAAGCATCTAACTTTACTCCCTCCCTATGTTCCATTAAATATAAAGGGAATTTCTTTAAAAAAAAAATGCGAAGAGTATGCCAGATACAGAGGTGCACACCTGTGACTCCAGCTACTGGGAAGCTGAGGCAGAAAGATTGCAAGTTCAAGGTCAACCTGTATTATTTAGTGAAACCCTGTTTTGAAAAATACAAAAGGCTCAGGGTATGGTAGGTATGGCTCAGTGGTAGAGCACTGAGTTCATTCCACAGTACTACCATGCACACACACACACACACACACACAATATCCATGAATATGAGGAAAAAATCAAGAGACAGAGCAATAAAATTGAAGGCTAGAAAATTGATGAATGAACAACCACCAAAAAAGTTTCTCAGCGCAACCAAAAAGACCAAATCGCAAGCCAGGAGTAAGAAAATCGAAAAGGCTGGGCTGAGAGCAGAAAATTCCTCTTGAACTGTAGTGAAAGGGAAGGGGGCAAAAAAAGACAGGAAGAGATGAAGGCATGGAGCAGCAGTGATCATTTCCTTCCTCTACTCCCATCTGCTGGGGCTGTGCCTCCTCCACACCAGACTGTGAATTTAACTGGATGCCTCTTAAAATGGAAAATAAGTGGACCAGGTGAGGGTTTGGGCATTTTACAAAACCACCACCACGGTCACAGCACCAAGGGTATTTAGAGACAGCAAATACCAAATGACCAAATGCTAAACACAGAGATGCCCTCCCTACCCCATCTCTCTTCCTTCATTTGATTCCTTGGATCCCCCAGGAAGAATATAGATTTTCTTATGAGGAATTTGATCAGTCAAAAAGTAAAGTTTTGCCAGGCATGGTGGCACTTATCTCCCAGGAACTCAGGAGGCTGAGGCAGGAAGATTTCAAGTTAAAAGCCAGTCAGCAACTTTGCAAGACCCTGTCTCAATGGCAGAGTGCCAGTGGGTTCAATTCCTAGCAGTAGGGTGGGTGGGGGTGGGTAAAGTTCTAAATCTGGTAACCTTAGAGTGAACACCAGGTCAACAACCCCAATCATACCTCCACATATTCCAATAAGCTTTGCAAGTCCCAACCTTATCATGGAAGGAAGCCTTGGATTTTAAACAATTTAGAAAGTTTTTAAGATGAAAGAGCAGAATTAAGGATGTCACTCAGTGGTAGAATCCTTGCCTGACATGTATAAGAACCTGGGTTCCATCCTTAGCACCAGAGTGATAAAAGTTCTTATGGAAAATTCTAATAGAAAATAATTTCTGATACAGAATCTGGGCCCAGTCAAATTTCCAGACACATAGTACCTAAAAACATTTACAGAGGACACAGAGAACATCAGCAAGTGGCTGTTCTCAGGATGGCACTTGTGGCCACAGAGGTCAACCAATTTAGACTGGAGCAGTCCCAGTAAAGAGAAAGGCATATTAAGGCTATCATTCCAAAAGAACCGCTGCCACTGTAGCAGCCCAGTAACCTAAGGACAGGGTGTCCTAGTGAGCATGAACCAGTCTTACTCAAGTACGGTGCATCTGAACCATGTATGTACTGATGCAATTTCTACGATACCTGACAGTATTAGAATGCTTGGCCCTACTCCTGAGAACTGGTGGTGGGCTACAATGCAGCAGGAAATACAGAACAGCCCACTCCAGGTGACCATAAATAGTTCCTGTTGTACTTCCAATGCCTGACCCACAGGCAGATGCCTGATGGTGCTGGGCTAGAGACCTAGTGGGTCACAAAACCAGTTTAGAAAGTTAACATTTACATTTAACAAATACATACTCATGAATAGGAAATATTCAAGACACATTACTTCTTAATATTGTTAAGCAGACACTTGTAAATATACGTATCTATGGTGTGTAATGGGTTGCAATGTAAAATGGGTTGGGGGTCAAAAAGTTCTGGAAGATACTGTCCCAGAGAAACCTTATACGTATATTCTAGGAAACCTGGTCAATAACGTTCACAGCAAGGACTGGGAATGTAGCCCAGTAGCAAAGCACTTGCCTAACATGAATGTGTAAGGCTCTGGGTTCAATTTCCAATTCCCAGTACTGCAAAAACAACGATGATGACGATGATGATGATAGTAATAGTAAATAGTTCACAGCAACACTGTGCATAGCGACAAGAACTTGGAAACAACCTAAATGCTCTTAAAAAGTAGAACAATGAAAAGTTATACAGTTATGAAAATGAATAATTATAGCTACATGCAAAATACTTAATTTTAAGAACATAACTGATGAAAGTATAAAGTTTAAAATTATATAAAACTCAATGGCAAATTATTTAAGGCAAGAAACAAGATCAAACTTAAGAAAAATAATTTCATAAGGGGTTATGTATGAAAGAGTGGGAATGTATGAAGGATGAGGGATTGGGATTATATAGAAGAACATAGAACTTAAAAACTATGATGGTGTTTACTTTAAACACAGGTATCTGTTGTATTGTTACTGTATTATCTTCTATTTTAATCATCTACATAGACAAATAATCATTAAAAATGGAGGGCTGGGGACTCAGTGGATAGGTCAGTGGTTAAGCATTTGTATGTATGTGTCAGGCCCTGAGTTTATTCCTATCACCTTAAAAAAAAAAAAAAAAAAAAAAGAGCAATTATTTACTTTATCAGGCCGGTAATATCCCTGATACCAAAACTATAGACAACTGTTTGAGTAAGGTAAATTAAAGGCCATCCCACTCTTTATCATAAATGTAAAACTCTCAAACAAAATATTAGAAAATAATGCAGTTTACATATCACAAAACCATGATTAAACATGAAATCTGTGTTTTAATACCTCTGTAAAGTAAAATAGTTTTTAATAATCTAAAATACCCACTCTCACCACACCTCTCCTAAACACCTCAGACTCCAAATCACTAAGCATTCAAAACTGTCTTCATGTTTTGTTTTTTGTTACCCAGGATTGAACTGAGGGGCACTCAACCACTGAGCCACATCCCCAACCCTATTTTGTATTTTATTTAGATATAGGGTCTCACTGAGTTGCTTAGTGCCTTCCTTTTGCTGAGGCTGGGCTTTGAACTCACAATTCTCCTACCTCAGCCTCCCAAGCTGCTGGGATTACAGGCATGTGCCACCTCACCCAACTTCATGTCTAAATTTGATAACATAAAAATAACAGCAATAAGAATATTAATCAGAAATAATGAGGTAAACACCAGGGGGGCGGGGAACTCCTAAAAGAATATTAGGAGACCAGAACTTGGCCAGGGACAGTGAAAAAAAAATGGCACAAGGGACAACTTTTTAAATTATAAGCCTTACAAAACTATTTAATTTTTAAATTATACACATGAAGTGCTTTGATTTCATTTAAAAAGAAAATCCACACTAACATAATCCAACTTATCTCTCATTAGATGCTAAGAGGCCAGTGCCAGGCTGTCTCTTCAAAACCCTCCACACCTTCAACAGGCTTTCCGATTTATGCTCTTGCCACTACCTAAAAGGTCAGTCTTATCAGAGCAAATTTAAGTATCTTCAACTAAATTCCAATTCAATTCTTCTTTCAAGATTCCAAGCTAGGAAAAACTACCTTTAGTGCTGATTATATTACACATCCTTCCTGTTCTCTGTTACATGTTACCATTTGATGCCTATAATCAAGGCCCATGAGATGAAAGAGCTGCCTAAAATTTGTATACCTTATAAAGCCATACACTGCATAATCTCACAGTACAATTTTCTTGCCTGAAAATATCTGCAATCACTCCTTTCTCTACATATGTGCACATACATACATATATATTATGTGTGCACATATATGTATACATAAAATCTTCAAAGATTTGCTGACGCTAGCACTTCCTTTTTTTTTTTTAGGAAAGATAAAACTTTTATTTATTTTTTCATTCTGAATATTTTGTAAGTTCTTTTTTTTTTAATTTATTTTTGCTAGTACTTCTTTAAAACTGTCCATTTAAAATTTAAATTTTCATCTGATTAGTTGGACATTATTTTTTTAAAAGTTGTAGAACATACTGTTTTATGCAAAATGAAACCAATCATTAACAAGGAAGGGAGGATCTTGGCTGCAATTTAAAAACCAGACTAATTCAGACAAAATAGTGGGGGGAAAGGCTTTATTAAGAAAGTGATATAACTTTGTAGAACAAGTAATAATACGAACTAAATTCAAGGAAAGTATTTTAAAGCAGGTCCAGTCAGGATTTTATTACTTCCTCTTTGTATGATGCTACATGCCTACAATTTCCCCAGCTTAATCACATCCTTTCTAATCCCAAACTTCTTTACTCTAAAGAAACCTCTCTGTCTGTCAAGGTAGTGCCTGTCAAACTTAAACACCCAGGAAGCCGACTTAAAAAAAAAATTAAAAAATACAACAAACATTTGAAGTCCTATTGTGTGTTATACAGCCTAGTCTCTGGAAGCAGTATTTAAAAAGAAGGAAAAAAAAAAAAAACAAAAAAAAAAAAACAAAACAGGGAAAAGCCTTGCTCTCATGAAGTTTATATTCTTGTTTGTGTGCATCAGAAAGAAGAGGGGAGGAGTTAAGGGAAAGGGGTTAGGAAGAAAAATAGTCAAGTGCCATATGATATGCATATGTAGTGTGTCAGACGGTAATAAATAATATGGAGAGAAGTCAGGAAGAACACAGTAAACAGAGGCTGGAGTCTTTCTGGGGGAAAGTTGTGGGGAAAAAGGGTCAGAGAGGGAAAGAGGACTGAAAGGTGGTACAGGGAAAGTGGGGTAGGGATCAGTTCATACAAGCCCTTACAAAGTACTCTGGCTTTTCCTTTTAGGTGGCACAGAAAACCATGTGGCAGCAAAATGATCTGATATATGTTTTAAAAGCCTCCCTTTGGCTGCAGTGTGAGAAGAGACAGTGTGGAGGCAGTCACCAGGCTATTAAAATATGTACACAGATGAGGTGATTCAGCTGAGATTGATAATAGTAAACACCGTGAGGGGACACATTCAGGATTTTTCTTGAAGTCAGAGTCAGATTTTTGTCTCACTGGATCTGGGATTATGAGAAACTGGAACAACCACAGTTTTCATTTATGTTGAAATCAGGAAGATGAAAGGAGGACTAGGTGTGGTATCTGGACATAAAAGTTTAGACATCAGGGAAATGGTCTGAGTTGGACACACACAACATTAGGAATATACTGAAGGTATGAAAAGCCACAGAACTGAGAAAGCTGGTATAGACAGAAAACAGGTGTCAGACAGTAACCATTAACCCTAAAATGACTTGGTACATCTGGGTTAGGGCCTACTCATTTGCATTTTTTAGCAAGCTTCTCAACTGACTTCAAAGTTTGAAATCACTGACAGACAAATGTCAAGATAAACCTCAGGCCAAACTACAGAATTTTAACTTAACTAAGTTTAATTTTATTTATAATTTTATAAGATGAAAGCTACACTTTTCCTAACATTTCATGGAAATTTTTTATGAAAACCAAATACCTATCATAAATTAGACCATTAACTCCAAATTCCTTCAATTTCCTTCTGTTTTCAGGATCATTGGTATCATCACCCCAGCAGAATATGACTAGTCCCTTAGCTTTTGCCTCTTGGATATAGGACGGATTTCTGAGCAGGTCTTCAGTATGTGCGTTAATCCCCTAAAAGAAGAAAAATTAGTTGTTCGTGAAAAAGTAATGTGTGTACTGTAAATGTTAAATACTATTTTCTAGGTCAGTGCTTTCTAGACTAGAGAAGGGAGGGAAAGAAAATGTAGAAAATATTAAGATTCTTTTTTTTTTCCTTCTAATTTCCCTTATTCTTTTCAACATATACATACAGTTACAATACAGTGCTAACGTAAGTAATTTATAAACACACATGTTGAATGCATGGTCACCCTCATTTCTAAAGAGAGCTACCTGCTTGTTACACGTCAAATTTCAACCATTAGGTATGTAAAATAACATGAAACCTTATTTACTACTGTTATACAAAACAATAGAAAGCAAAAAGTAAAAATTCAAACAACTTGCCAGAAGATTTTCAAACTGTGCAAAGCTCATTGCAATCGGGGTTGTCCGAGATCTGAGATCCATGAGTTCAGGGTAAATATCAGATTTTCCTTGAGTCAAAAATAATATGGGATATTTGTTCTGCTTCTGCCGAACCCTAAAAAGGACAAAACAATACTTTCTGTAGGGAGATATCTGTAATATTGATTTGAAATTTTAGAAAAACAAAGAAATAGAAAAAAAGCAATCCCACTACTCTGATATAACCACCATTAACTAAAGAAAAATATAAAATACTCTCAGACATGAGCAACAAGAAAACCCAGGAGGATTTACAATCAGGTAAGGAAGACATGACATGCAGGTACATGAAGCACAGAGGTGAGGTTCAAGATTTCACAGTAGCAGAGGGCACTCCAGAAAGCCATCAGAAAGGGTCATGAAAACACAGGCAACTTGACTGAGGTCAAATTAAAGGAAAGGTGGACAACTTCCCAACCTCCAACCACCACCTGCACTGAGTGCTAGATACAGAAGGAAAATACTGAATATTACTCACATTGTACAAATATCTGCATCAAATGAAGAAAACACTATTCTCCTCTTTCCAGAGTTTTCTAAAACAGTTTTTAAAATTATATCCAAAAACACATTCATGTCAAAATATGTAGATAAGTTACCATCCCACATTCCATCCTATGTGGAAAAAAGAAAATAAAAGCTATTGCACACCTTAGAATTACAGGGCTGAAAAAAAAACAACATTATTAAGAACATCTACTCTAATTCATATTTTTAGAAAATTGCTTTCAATATATTTTATTGTGCTCATTTAAAGCATACCACAGAATATTATGGAATACACAAAGACAGTAAAAAGGTAATTAAACGAATCAAGTTATCATATCCATCATCTCACATAGTTGCCGCCCCCCTTCTCTTTTTCTGGTGTTGGGGATCAAACCAAGGGCCCTGCACATACTGAGAATACATGCTACCACCCAGCTACACCCAACACTCTCCACTGTGTGTCAAAAGCAGCCAAAATCTATTTATTTTGTGTATAATATAATGTCATTACATATAGTCTTCATGTTGTACATGAGTGCTCTAGACTTGTTCATCCTACACATCTGATATTTTTTATCCTTTGACATATATCTCCCCATCTCCCCCTCCCCTCTCCCCTAGTAACCATTGTTTTTTCTCTTTCTATATTTGAATTCCAAGTAGTTTTCAGATCCCATATATAAGTAAGATAATACAATATTTTTGTATGTCTGGCTTATTTCATTTAATATATAATGCTCTCCAGGCTCAACTATCTTGTGGCAAAGGAGAAGAGCTCATTCTTTCCTAGGGCTGAATAATATTCCATCTTATAAATGTATCACAGTTCTTTTATCTATTTGCCCATTGAAGGATACTGAGGTTGTTTCTGTACCTTGCCTACCACGAATAATGCTGTAATGAATAAAGGAGTGCAGATATCTTTCAAGGCAATGATTTCACTTCCTTTGAGTTTGTGCCCAGAAGAAGTACTGCTGAGTCACATGGTAGTTCTGTTTTTAATTTCTTTAGGAACCCCCATATGTTTTCCATAATGGCTGCACCAACCTACATTTCCATCAACAGTGTATAAGAGTTCTCAGAATTCTAAGTATGATCTCACCAATATTTCTTTTGAGTTTTTGATAATAGCTGCCCTAACAAGTACGGAGTAGTATCTCTTAATGGTTTTAACCAACTCTGATTTCAAGGATGAGGAAATTAAAGATCCGAAAAGACTAAGTAACTTGCCCAAAACCACAGTTATTCAGTGATGGTAAAGAAATCATAACCCAGGTACAGACACTCTTATATAAAAAGTAACTATATCATTAATAGGCTTTCACTTTAATATTAAAAGATGAAATTCTAGAAAATTATAATCTACTGATTTAAAAATATTTTGTATAATCTTCATAAATCTGTAAGTTTCATTTGCTAAATGAGAACCTATTAATTTTACCAACGATAAGAAACATCAAAATATACAATATAAATAGTTCTTTTAATTAAAAAAAAAAAAACAAAAAACTTCAGAATCTCCTTTGGGTCTCAGACATTATCAACTATCCTTTTGAAACAGTTAAAATAATTCAACAGAGGAGGTGGGTGTAGGGAAGGGGAAGGTTCATTGGAGTGGACAGGGCAGAATGTGGTGAAATGAGGGGGATGGGAATGGAAAAGAGAGTACAATGAATTGGACCTGACTTTCTTAGGTTTATATATGAATACACGACCAGTGTTAATTTCACATCATAAACAACCACAAAAATAGGAAGTTAGACTCCATGACATTCTCTGTCATGTATAAATAAAAAGAACAAATAAAAAATAATTCAACAAATAACCGAGATACAAAGAATCCTAACATTCAAATATTGATGAATGTTTTTACATACGAGTTATTGAAACAATTCTGGAAGCACAGAAAGCTAAAAATCACATATTAGGAAAATCTTGGTTCAGCATTTACTATGTGAACAAGGACCAGCTTCATGATTTGAAGAGTTAGAATATTCTGACCAAAACAAAATACAGGACATTAGTCTGACTGACCAATTATGATACCTGAATAAACTACTTTGAACGCCTAACCACAATTCAGTCTACTCACCAGGCATCTCATCAATTTACACATCTCCCTGATTCCATAGTTAGTTCTTGTTTTCTTCAATTAGAATATTAATTCCAAGAAAACAGGACCTTATTAAAGTTCACTACTAATCCACTGCACTCAGAAAAAGCCTAGCCTACAGCAGCTTTCTCTTTGTTGAAAAAGGAAATGATTGGGGCTGGGGTTATAGCTCAGTGGTAGAGCATTTGCCTGGCAGGCGTGAGGCACTGGGTTAAGGCCTCAGCACCACATAAAAATAAATGAAACAAGGTATTGTGCAACTAAAGGTATTGGACAACTAAAAAAAATTTAAAAAAATAGAGAGAGAAAAAGGAAATGATTAAAAGCACAGCTGCAGAAATTTGTTTTCCTGGATAACTATTACTAACTATCGTTCTTCAACAGAAAACTGCTTAGGAAATTATTTAAAACAAACATTTAGATGAGAAATTAGAAAGTAATAACTAAATCAAAGAGATTTGCCTACTTTATAAATCTGTCTGGAACCCATTCACATGTAAATCAAAATTTCTACAATACATCATCATTAATTTTTTTTTTTTTTTTTTTTTGGGTGCTGGGGATCGAACCCAGGGCCTTGTGCTTACAAGGCAAGCACTCTACCAACTGAGCTATCTCCCCAGCCCCCATCATTAATTTAAAAAGTACTCACATGTTTGCTATGTGTAAGGCTTTTGTAAAATGGTTCAACAAGTACTGTGCTTTGATGGATAAAGCTGAAAAATTTCAGTTTCACTTAATTCCATTAAAATAAAAAGATAGAAACTAAAGAACTTTAAAAATGGGAGGGAGAAATAAAGAAGAATGTGTAGTTCAGAGAATAACTTACCCTTTGTTGGCAGATCCATTTTATTTCTATGTTAAACCCTACATCTTCTGGTAAGGACTCCAAAACCTGGAGTTTTGTTTTTGGTGAAATGGTAGAATTAAAAAAAAAAAAAAAAAAAGGAAAAAGAATTATTATAAGAAGCAATCAATAAAGAATACATTGCTAGTAAGGATAAAATGTTTTATGTCTTCAGTATAAACTACCTTTACTCATCACCAAACTGACAAACTGGTTAATGATTACTACATTAAATAAGACAAAACAGCGAAAGGAGCAGTTTCAAGAAATATCTGTAACAAATGATAAGTAGCACCAGAAAGATCCTTAACCTAAAATCCTTCTCACCATTCCTTTAGAACATTAAGAATTCAGGAAGACATTTGTTAGGTTTTCTAAATCACATTCAGGTATGCTGGTATACTAAGGTATGATTATATGAAAACCCATGATTTTTAGCTTGTTTTGAAGGTGATAATACTTTAAAAATACCATGGTGATAACCCCCTGAAAGTTATCCCCAAAGAAACAATATGCTAAAGCACATAAATCAAAAAACAATAATCTATATAAAGGAACAAATAAGTTGTTCTGTTTATCTAAAAAAAAAAAAAAATCTGCACACTTTCCAATCAGATTATTTGGACAGTCATAACTAGAAAATCAAGTTAAAAATATGAAGCTTGTTCTTCTTTATGACTGAATAATATTCCATGGTATATATATACCAGTTTCTTTATAAATTCATCTGTTGAAGGGGATTGAGGTTGGTTCCACAATATAGCTATTGTGAATTGAGCTGCTATAAAAATTGATGTGTCTGCATTACTGTAGGATGCTAATTTTAATAAGTCCTTTGGGTATAAACCGAGGAATGAAGCATAAAATTATGGCATTTGCAGGTAAATGGATGGAACTGTAGAATATCATGCTGAAATAGGCCAATCACAAAAAAAAAGGCTGAATGTTTTCCCTGATAAGTGGATGATGATACATAATGGGGGTGGGGGGTGGGGGGAAGAGGGGAATGGAGGAACTTTAGAGGGAAATGAGATGGTGGAGGGGGTGGGGGTATGAAAGATGGTGGAATAAGACGGATATCATTACCCTATGTACATGTATGAGTACATGAATGGTGTGAATCTACATCATGTGGCACAATAGAAACAAAAAGTTGTACCCTATCTGTGTACAGTGAATCAAAATGCAGTCTGTAAAAATAAAAAATATATATATATATATATATTTGAAGCTTGGTTATTAACCTACAAAGAAATGAATACACAAACATGCTTAGGCCAAAATGAATCTGACATAGATTGTCTTTACTTTAACTGATTTCAAAGCTTTAGGGTTATTAACATGTCTAAAATACATGGTATTTAATTTTATAACAGCAAATCAAAGGACATCAACAGAAAAATTTAGTGTTAAGAACACCGCCTAGCCAGGTGTGGTGGCACATGTCTGTAATCCCAGTGGCTCAAGAGGCTGACGAAAGAGATTCATGAGTTCAAAGCCAGCCTCAGCAAAAGCAAGGTGGCTAAGCCACTCAGTAAAACACTCGCCCTAAATAAAATACAAAACAGGGCTGGGGAATGTGGCTCAGTGGCTGAATGCCCCTGAATTCAATCCCCTGAACCAAAAAAGAAACCAAAAAAACAAAACAAAACAAAAAACCAAACCACCACCCAGAAGACTAATAACCTGGGGTCTCTATGAACCAGTTGCATATAAAAATCACATGACTTAAATAGCATGCATTCCATTTTGTGTGGGGCTTTTACCCTTTCTTCTCTTATACCTAAAGTCTTATTTATTCAATGCTTCTGTATGTTTTTACTGTACTTATTTGAAAAATAAGTGTGCTTTAGTGGTAAGATTATTAAGCATTAAAATTTGCAAAAAAGATTGTCCTTACAGTGAAATTGTATTTGATAGTTTTTTTTTGTAAAAATGTCTTTATTACATGATAATGATGGCAAATTAAGTATATTAGTGTATCTGTGTGTCACTTATTAGGCTAAACAAAAGTTGTCAAACATTCAATACACAATTAAAATGTTTTTCTATGTGGTACATACACACAATGGAATATAATTACCCAGTCATAAAGAGGAATGAAATTATGGCATTTGCCAGTAAACGGATGGAACTGTAGACTATCGGGTTAAGTGAAATAAGCCAATCCCAAAAACCCAAAGGCCAAATGTTCCTCTGATATGCAGATGCTGACTCACAATAAGTGGTGGTGGAGTGGTGCTGTTCACCAGAATAGATACAGGGAGTGGGGGGAGAAGAGGAGAGATGGAAATGGGAAAGAGAAGAATGAATCGGACATAACTTTCTTAAGTTCGTATATGAATACATGACCATGTAACTCCACATCATGTACAGCCACAAGAATGGGAAGTTATACTCCATGTATGCACAAAATGTCAAAATACATTCTACTGTCGTGTATAACTAAAAAGAATAAAAAAAATTTTTAAATTTGTTTTTCTGTTCAATAATTCAGAAGGTTAGGAATCATGAGATTTCTGAGAACCAAATGACTTGAGGGCTCTTCTGTGAAACCCTTTTTGCAGAGTAAATAATCAATACTTTTTTAACCACTTTATACTCTAACTATTTAGATTGTTTTATGAACTCCTTTCTCAGGTAATGCATACCTAAAAGTTTTAGCAAAATACCTCATTACAAATTCCTTACTGTCACTTCTTTCCTAAATCACTTATCTTCACATTTTAGCAACCAAATGACATTCTAGATAAAAATTCACTAATAATACAATGGAGTTTTATTCAGCCATAAAGAAAATCATAAAAATTCTGAAATTATGGCATTTGCAGGAAATGGGGTGGAAGTAGAGACCATAATGTTAAGCAGAATAAATCAAACTCAGATCATTAAGGGTCACATGTTTTTCGCTCATATGTGGAAACTAGAGAGGAAAAAGGAAAACAAATGTGGCCATGCATCTCCTAAAAATCAAAGGGAGATGGGTAGAGGAAAAGGTCCGAAAGGTATGGGAGGTGGTGAGGCAATGGGGAAATGCTGGGAAGTAATACTGGCTAAATTATATTTTTACATTGTATGCATACACAAATATGTAACAACAAACCCCTTTAGTATGTACAATTATAATGCACGAATAAAAAATGTGGGGGGAAAAAAGAGAAAATGACAATAAATCATCATGATTTTTGGAGATCTGAAAAAAAAGATATTCCACTAATAAGCCCCATGCCCAAAACATACATTTTCACATCACAATAAATGGAAATCACCTATTTTTGCCTATGAAATCTACTATATCTGACACTGTCAGAAAAAACAGAAACAAAGAAAAGTCAGGCTCAGTGGCACACATCTATAATTCCATCAGTTTGGGAGGATGAGGCAAGAGGATCCAGAGTTCAAAGCCAGGCTCAGCAATTTAGCAAGGCCCTAAGCAACTCAACGAGACTCTGTGTCTACCTAAAAAATATAAAAAAGGGCTGGAGATGTGGCTCAGTGGTTAAGTGACCCTGGGTTCAATCCCTGGTACCAAAAAACAAACACAAAAACAAAAGACCCCAAAACAAAGACAAAACAAAAACAGCACAGAAGAGAAGATGTATGTTCACAAGAGGAATTGTAGGAACCAAGGGAGACTCACCATCTCTTGCACCCATGAGGGCTTTCCTGTTGCTGCTACAAGGATTCCTGTATAAATTGCCTAGTTTTTAAAACTTTCATGCTCATTTCTTTCTCAGTGAATTTTTGAAATCTGTCTTATTTTAAGTCATCAGGGCACTCATTTTCTCTAGTACAGAATCTAAATTCTTTCCCAAAACTAGTTTTTGGAACCATCTCACCTTCTTTGGACCCATTTTTCTTTACCTAATCCTTCCTGTTTATATACATAAATATGAACAAATGCTATTCTTACCAAATGAACCCACTGAGGAAATTTTTATTCATTTGAGCAGATAAGTTACTCTTAAAATCAAAAAGTAGGAGCTGGGATTGAGGCTAAGTGGTCGAGCACTTGCCTAGCATGTGAGAGGCAGTGGGTTCGATCCTCAGCACCACATAAAAATAAATAAAATAAAGGAACTGTGGTTCATCTACAAATAAAAATTTTAAAAATTTTAAAAATTTAAAAAAGTAGCACAAGCATACCACACAAAAATGCACCTTCTAGAAGCATCAATGATAATAAATTTTCATTAATGACATTGTTGACACCATCATTTTAGTACCCAATTAAAAGAACAAAATAAATTGTTCAGGCAATAAGAAGATTAATGATATAGCCTTGTTCTAGTTTTCCTCAAGGAACTTACCATCTTAAGAGAAGGAAACGGCTGATTTTCAGAAAAGGAATTTTCTTCCTCAACCACAGATTCTGAAATTAAATAACAAAAATTTAGTAAATAAAATGACATTGTATCACTAAGATCTTTTACACTCTAAAAAAAAAAAAAAGAGAATGAACATGTGTTGAAATGATCACAAGATCCTTTCATGTGTAGCACTTCTGAAGTCTCCTGCATTATTATTTCTTAATGGAATTGAGTTCAGTCATTTTGCTAAGACTTCTATTTGAAATATCAAAATCAGCTCAGAAATTAGAGATTAAGATAATCTATAGATACTACTGTTTGTTATTACTGAATCCAAATGAATCATAGAGACACAGATGACATTTTTGCCGAGAAAAAAATTAAAATATTAAACTTTTCTTTAAAACAAATCCCAACTTATGTTTATTACAAAAACTAAAATAATGCAAAATTTCCCAGTTGAATAAATTAAGAGCAAAATTTACTGTCATTAAATATCTTAAGACTATGCAGTCACACTAATGCTTTGGAGATAATCTTTAAGTCATAAGCATCTCACAGTTTCTTCAAAAAGGGCATTCAAATTGTGTCAATGACACAACTGCAGACAAACTACTAAAGTACCTACCATATGTAGAACACTGTGAAAGTAGATCTCTAGAAATATGAAAATATTTTCCTACCCTTGATAGGCTTACATTCTAGAGCAAGGACATAAACACAAAAAAGGATACAATAAGCCTCAAATGAATGGTCACCTATTTAACCCTATGTGAGTAGAAAGCAAAGTGCAATTACAAAGGAACATGGCAGGCAAGGATAAGTTTTGAGGTAATGGAGGCACAGAGTGCTTAAGTAAAGTAACCTGCCCAAAGTCATAAATGATCAATGGCAGAACTGGTTCAAACTCCTGGCTCTGCAGCCAAATTCTGTACTTCATATATTTTCTCTAACTGTAACGATTAAATGTTTGAAAACATGTATAGGTACAAATATTGTGAAGAATTCTGATGGTTTAGCTAAGAAAAGTAATAAAATGGTTATTATACACAACATATATTCAGTTGAAAATTAATACATGTATGGCCATCACATCTGTAAAATTACATTCAGGTGGCCCAGTATTCTATTTGTTAAAATGACTGTGAATTGGTTTCCATATTGGTGCATACCTTGTCGATCTTTAGATTTTAATGCAGTCACGTGAGCGAGCTAGAAAATACAAACACACAAAATGCAATGAGGAAAAAAAAAATCCTAGGTTATGAAGAGATGGTTAATAAAACTAACAACTCAGGAATTTAGAAAAGAATATAAAATGTAGAATTACCAGTTTATTAGAATAAACACTAACTACTCTACTTATTTTATATGTGTTCACATACACCAAGGTCATGATCAAATGCCCAAGTAGGGAAGATGAATATAAAAAGTGGTAAGTTAGGAAACTGTTCATACTTAACTATACATGTTTAATGAGAATGGGAAAAGGAACCACATAAAACTACGTCGTACAACCAAAAATACAAAGATCCTAGAAATCAACATTTGTACAAAACCAACTATCAAATAAAAAGCCAACTGTAAAACAGAAACAGTTATAAAGAGAAGGGCTCCTGCAGAATAAAGGCATTCTAAGATTATGAATGTGAAAGGCAGGTAACGCTTATAGCATACAAAGACTTACATACAGCCTAGTTCTTTCATAAATACAAAAATCAATGACATCCACAGAAACAGAGTAGATAGATGAATCAGCATCTTCCAAATCAGAGCAGAAAACTAAAGCACACTCTTTATATATTAACTAGTCAACCATGTGGCAAGGGGAACATAACCATTTATCAGTAAGCAGAACTAAAGTGAAATGGGAATTTACATTTATGCTTCTGTTACTACCTTTAACAACTGGAGTTGGTCAAATGTTAGTTCCTTTACTGGAATTTCAAATAATTCAACTGGATCAGCATCATATTTCTAAAACAAACAAAAAGAGAGAGAGAAATGGGCCTGTTTCATTATTACTGAATGTTTACACTGGATAGGCCTATAATTTCAATTTACTGAATGATGAAACTATTAGCCCCATGCAGAAAAACCATTTTAACTTAACAAACCTCCCAGCTTTCTACTCTTTTTTTTTTTTTTTTTTTTTTTAAGGTGGTACTAGGGATCAAACCCAAGGTCTTGCACATGCTAAGCAAATGCTCTACAAATGAGCCTACCCCCAGTCCCTGGCTTTTATTTTTCAAGCAGTCCAGGAATGCCAGGACAAAAAGGCCTGCCAGGGGAAAGTCAGGACACTGAAGACACGCTGAGGACAGAAGGAGCTGTCTGTCAGTCATCATTTCCCCTGCTTCCTATCATGCTATATGCTTCATATTTGACACATAATGCATGCTACATGCCTAGGAAATCAACATGCAAATACCAGAAGGGATTAATTTCTGTTCGTAAGTTTCTAAATTTTAAAATTTAAGTTTGGTTAAAAATAGCAGCCACTCAAAGATATTGCCATAACAAAACTGCCAAATTAGCTATAAGCAATACTATTTAATAAGAACTCATTATCTATCATGATTCCCCACAGAGCGAAGATACTCTACTAGGTCTTAATGCCATATCAAATGTCACACTGTTAGAGGTACCATTATCTTTAGGAAATGAGTTCAGGTACCACCAATGAATCATCAATTCAACAATCACGCTAGAAGTCATTAAGTACATATAAATTCATTCATGTATGCTGGTACGAACCTGTGTATGCATAAAGTTTTTCTGGAAGGATACATAAGAAACTATTAAGAATAAGGGAATAAGATCAAGGAAAAGGGGAAAGGAAGATTTGTTTTTCAATGCATAATCTGAACTACAAATTTTAAGAAAAATGCTAGCTTAAAAATTAAAAATTAACCTAAAACATACATACTTCACTACTTTCCTAATTAACTCATTCAGCTTCAACATCAGAGCAAGACTGGTAAAAATAGGAGATCATTAATAACTATTGACTAAACTGACATTATTAGAGATGGTGTTCTCAGCAAAAACTACTTGCTCCATTTCTTTCTGGTTATTCTACTTCTTTCCTCATCTGAATACATGTATCTCCTTTCTTCCCTCTCTTCTCCTGATACCCACTTAACAAAAACAGAAGTGTCTTTTTTAACTACGCAATCCCCTAGAACTCTGCTTAAATCCACTAGCAGGTGGACCCAGGTGCCTTGTCATACTCTTTTATACAACATATCTGATACAGTGTTCTACATAAACTGGCCTTAACTTTAAATGAACTCAAATGAAAATGAGAACCAATATAATTTGGCACAGAGGGTAGACAGGGATTGAACCTAAGAGGTTAACCACCGAGTCACATTCTCAACTCTTCTTTATTTTGAGACAGTATCTAAGTTGCTTAGAGCCTCAGTAATTTACTGAGGCTGACTTTGAACTTGCAATCCTCCTGCCTCACCCTCCCAAGTCCCTGGGATCATGAGTGTCCACCATCACACCCAGCTGAGAACAAACAAAATTTTAAAGAAGATGCCAAATGAACCTTCCGAAGTTCCTGAGAAATCACCTGTTAATTTGTATATACTGAAATAACAATATGTTACAATGACAAATTTTTTTAAATTACATGGATTTCAAAATCTCATTCTGAACTCTCCTCATCATCATAAGGTCTCTTCTGCATTCTCCCTTTACCTACTGTACCTATGGCACACATATTACTGCTTCCCTTGCCTCTAGCCTATGTCTTCTTAAATTTCTATTACGTCAGTCACCAAAAGATTCACCTTGAAGTTTAGTTCTTAACATTTCCCTTCTCAGCTAAAAATTCTTTCATATCTTACTAGCTCTTAAGTTTATTCCTCCTTCACTGAAACCCTCTATCACTGATCTCTAAACACTTCAATTTTTTGCTATGACTCCTCTTGCTTTAACTATACCAAACTAGCCTATGAATTTGAGAAATAGCATAAAGCAGAAATACATGGAGGTTAGAAAACAAACACTGGTACAGATACCCCCTGGAATAAAAATATAAATAGAGCAATATGGAGATCCTACTTGAGGAAATCAGTATGCATCTCCTCACTCTCTTAAATTTGCTAGAGCTAGAGACAGGAACGGACTGGCAATAATTCACCAAGACAATGAATTGAATAACTGTAGTTAATAAATCACTAAAAATACAACAAATATCCTGGTTTTATACCTTTTAGCTAACAATGAGTTTAAAATAAGGAATTTCAACATACCTTCTTCATAGTCAAACAACAGGTGAGATCATGATATACCACAGGCACAAAGTCTTTTGAAAGGTGAACATCAAATTCTACAAAGGCTGCACCCTGACAGAAGGAAAACAAGAATTAGAAAACATTATCTGGTGAATAATACATTTAAAAGTACAAGAACATAAGAAACTTAATGTTCACTATAAAATGAATAGATCTATATACAAAAACATAAAACATCCACACTATTTGTTGAGCTTCTTCTAAAAAGCAGTTTATTATCTTTTGTTTCTTTCTTCTTCTTTTTCTCCCCCCCCCCCCTTCTCTATTTTGTAAAAGCATAACTTTTTCCTGGCCAAAAACAGGAGTGGGCATGAATCCATTGATCAACACCCAGGGGCATCTCAGTAACAGTGACAGCATTCATAGGTATCACCTCTGCTTCTGCTATTAGCAGACATGGAATCAAATAGGAGCCTAGAATTCAGGGTTTCCCCGTCTTGCTGCCCCTGCACACCTTAGCAACAGTTGAACCTCAAAGATGAGATGAAGAAAAGAGTAAGTCACAGAGCCCCTTTACTCTGCACCCTAGTACACTTAAACAGTATGTTTTAAAGCCTTTCTTAGAGAATGTCAACAGTGGATTAAAGAAGTTATACCTATTTCTGAACAGATAGACAAAACAATCAGGCAACAAAAATGATGCAGTGCCAAATGCCTGAATGGAGACCTAAACAAATTAGGAGGAAGACATGAATTAGCATTAAGAATATATTTTTAAATGTCAAACTTTCTGGACATAGTGAGCACCTGTGATCCCAGCTACTCTGGGGACTGACGAAAGGAAAGTGAGTCTGAAGCTCACCTGGGCAATATGGTGAGAGTCCTATCTCTCCAAAAAAAAAAAAAAAAAAAAAAAAAAAAAAAAAAAAAAAAAAAAAAAAAAAATCATTCTATCTATCCTCTGAATTAATTAAAATAAAGACTGAAAACACAAACTGACGAATAAATGTGTACATTCACCAAAAGAACAACATCTGGGATCAAAGGAAGCAAGGTTTGAGAATTCTGTAATGTTACTGACTTGTGACTAAACAGAAGTGCTATTTGATAATGGATAGATGCATTACCATTCCTAAATTTGCTCTAAGTCATGGAATGGTACCCACCTTCTGGGCACACATGGTACAACTTTCTAGTTCAAATGTGTAATTTTACATAATCATTATCCTTCTGGAAAAAATTTTACTAAGAGATAAAAACTAATCCCAAAATTCATGTGTGAAATTTAATAATAGTCCAAAACATCTTCAAAGTTACATTTTTAACATTAAAACAAGTCAACAAGCAAATAAATATTAAAATAAGACATTACCACATGTGATCCATGTGAGTTATAAGGATTTTGTCAGAATACAAAAGAAGGCTAAATGAAATCCTCTTCCCAAAACACATGGAAACCCTGAAAATTCTTTTAACAGCAGTCAACCATGTATTTACAGTTAGTTAAATAATACTTAGACTAGCTGGCTACAATGGTTTAAAACCAGTTCCAAATTATGAACAATATCCCAGAATGCTCATAAATAGGGTTTTATTTTTTTATTTTGGTTTTGGGGATTGAACTGTTGGGATTACAGTCATGCGCCACCAGCACAGCATCTAGTATTATCCATTCAACACAAAGATGTCATGAATTATAAAATGTATCATTTTATATACTACTTGGGGAGCGCAGTTAAATCGTAACTCAAGGATAAACTGTAAAACCTATTCCAATTTCAGAGAGGTTAAGATATGAAAACATGTCAGAATAGATGTTGGTTCACATAAGTGATAAACACCCAATTACTTGCTGAACAAATTTTAAGAAGGCTAAGTTTAAGTCAGGTGGAGGACACGGAAATAAGTGGAATACAAAAATAAGATCTTGCTCCATTTACCCCTAGTTTAACCTGAGAACCTGAGACTTCCTGGTCAGGCACAGAGGAAGGGGTGAAGGAGGAAATCCCAGGTTCTCAATTTAAAAATAGCAAATTGTAGTTGCAAAAAATCAGACTGGATAAAGGAAAGGAGTTAAGTAATGTAACATAATCTGGTACGCAGAGTGGGAACTTAAATACTTTTTAAAAAAAAGTGTTACATAAAATCACTAAATCCTTCTTATAAATATTATATCAAAAGTAAATACCAGCCAGGAGCAGTAGGCATGCTTGTAATCCCAGCGGCTCTGGAGGCTTAGGCAGGAGGATCATGAGTCCAAACCCAGCCTCAGCAAAAGAGAGGTGCTAAGCTACTCAGTGAGACCTTGTCTCTAAATAAAATACAAAATACAACTAGGGGTGTAGCTCAGTGGCCGAGGGCCCCCAAGTTCAACCACCATTCCCCCCACCACAAAAAAAGTAAATACCAGGGGACAAATGCAGTGGTGTACACCTGTAATCCCAGTAGTTCCAGAGCCTGAGGAACAAGAATCACAAGTTCAAAGTCAGCCTCAGCAACTTAGTAAGGTCCTAAAGCAACTCAAAGACACCGTCTCTAAAAAAATATAAAAAAGGGCTGGGGGTGTGACTCAGTGGTTAAGTGCCCCTAAATTCAATCTCTGGTCCCCTACCTGCCTCCGCCCCCCACAGAAAAGGTGAATAGCAGGGACCATGAAGAGCTCTACAGAGTCTACTGAGGTGCACACAGCCTGTGCACCACATTCTTAGGACTGAAGTCATGGCTGCCCTGACCAACTCCTGCCATATTGCTGGTTGGCTGCTTTGAGTCCCAGGGTCCAGAGAGGAGTATAGGGGAGGGAACAAAAGGACCACTGAGAACTCAGAAAAAAGGTCTTGAGCCAGCAGGCTCAGGTTCAATCCCTCTATTTATAATCTTAATTTATTAGAGGCCACCTGAAAGAAACTGCCTCTTGTATTGTTATATACATAACCCCAGTTGTACATACATTGTTCACTGTATAAAAAAAACAACCTGGTTTTGATCTTAAAAAAAAAAAAAAAAAAAAAAAAAAGAATACCTAAATAAGTACATGATGCAGATAGTAAATATTGATGCTTAGTGGAAAATTTTTTCTTTCCCCAACAACTCTAAATATAAATGCCAAGAGATAGTCTTTACTTAGAAACATGTCAGAAAGAAGGATAAATTTTCCTCCTTAACATACCAATGCAGACTGTAGGAGATCACCCTGAGTCACATTTTTCCAACTCAATAGCCCAAAATACTTTAAAGAAAGAAAGGTTACTTACATGACTAGCAGCATTTCTTAAAGAAGCTATAGTATTTTCTTGAACTTTAGCCAGCCTGAAATAGAGAAGAAACATGTTATCACAAACTACAAAAAAGAAACAAATGCAATAAAGTCAACTGTATTTTTAACAATGGAAATAGTATTTATTCTCTATTTTGAACCTAACTTTGCCATCCCCAAAATATGACTTGGGGGGAAAAAAAAAGATGATTGCAACCACTCTTGGCTAATGTGTACACTTATTCCTTAAATGCAAGCTCAAACAACTATATAAGTACTGACAAGCTGAATATAGACATATGCTACACCACAACATATACCTCTCCTGTACTATGGACTGTTTTTTCCCCCCTTGGAAACAAGTGACCAATTAAGGAAAAAAATATCCTTTTCAATGTCATGAAGAAATAAGAGACATAGAAACTTGTTCCTTGCAATAAAGCCTCTATATGAAAAATACTGGCAGATTGTGGGGGAAACACTGACATGCTAACAGGACAGACATTATGTAAACTTTATTAAAACGAACAAGAACAGAAAGGAAAACAACTTACTAAGATGGAGCCTAAGTGTGCTTCTTTCTTAAACAAGTTGATTTATTTTATAGACTTAAAAGATCATAATCATGATCACAGGTGCTAAAGCCATCCCATCATCACTTTATGTATTTATGTATGAATGTATGTATGTTATGTATTTATGGTACCAGGGATTGAACCCAGAGGTGCTTAACTACTCAGTCACAGACCCAGCCCTTTTTATTTTTTGAGACAGGGTCTCATTAAGTTGCTTAGGATCTTACTAAGTTGCTGAGACTGGCTTTGAACTTGTGATCTTCCTGCCTCAGCCCCCTGAGTAGCTGGAATTATAGGCATATGCCATGGAACCCAGCAGCATCAGTTTAAAATAAAAGGGATGGGATTAAAATTTACAGAGAAAAGTCAATGGCAATAAACTATAGCAGATAATTAAATAAAATTTAAAACTGGAAGGAACCACCGACTGTACCAGGATAAAATATGTCTGTTGAGAAGAGATGATGCATCTTTCTGATGATGTGTCTGCTGAATAAATAAATTGCTCTGAGTTTACTTAAACTTTCTTGGAATCATGGATGCTTGGAGTAGAACACTAGGGAATATACAAACCCTTCCATTTTATAGATAAAGTTAAGAAAGGGCAATGTGCCCAAATCCAGGAAGACAACACCGATGGTAAAGAGGCCAAAAGCTTTCTGCAACAAGCTTTATCTCCTGGTTTTGTATTTCTAATGCCTTTCTCATCATCAATTCAGTATAATATTAAATAGACTAACCAGAATCTTAGGAGACTAGAGTTGTTCTCTAATTTTTTGAAATAACAATCCTGATTGCCAAATTACATTTAATTCCCAGGACAATAATAAAAGCATCATCTGACCCTTTTGTGGGTTAAACCAATCTAACCTTATTGAACATGAACTACTGAATGCTAATCCTACCCAAAGATTCAACCTACTGGGCAGTTGTTGTTGAATTCCCTGCACCTCTATGTCCAACATCCAATGGTATTCTTGGCTTCCAATACTTGGAAAATGAAGATTTCATGTCACAGTTGTATCCTGGTAATGGCTTAATAATGATAAAGTCAACTTCCATAGGAAAAAAAGGAGGGACAAATATAAAAATGGTTAAAAAGTTCATTATGAGCTCAATGACATTTAAAAAGCACTTAAGCACTTAAACCAGTTTAATTAATCTCTATCAAATAGAAAATAATCAAGTAAAATTGATTCAAAGTAAAGCTTCTAGAAAATATTATAAACATGCTTAATTTCTTATTATTAGTTAATAATCTAAATTCTTATTATATTAATTAATAATAAAGTAAATTATTAATCATTGCCATTTTCAAATACTCAGTTTAAAACTAATGAAAATTCTAAGTTAACCAATTAGCTTTACTTGTCAGGACTTGCCTGTTCCTCTAAACTTACCTCTCACTTTGCCTATTGTTTTCCTGGAATTTCTGCTCATGATGGGAAGAGTAAGAATGCCAGCACTCTTCCCACTCTCTGCAATGGTGGATGATAAGAGACAGGCTGTGCCGACATGTCCAGGAAGGGCATCACCCTGAACTACATGTTCACTTAGATCTTCCTGAAAAAATGAGGTTTAGAATGTTCTGAATTCTTAAATGTTTTTAATTCATGATCACAGAACTCCCTTAAAATCAACTGAGAGTCTACAGAGGACTGATGAGAAAGAAATAATCAAATTTATATTCAGGTAATTTAGATAGCTTATTCTAAATGATATATTTTCTTATAAAATACAAGTAAGATTTTATTAATCATAAGTCTGCTGATTTGCACTTCTGATGTAACATGTATTAGGTGAATTTAAAGCACTGTCTGAAAATCTCTAAGAACTTTTACACTGAAATAACAAGATATACTTGTAGTGAATTTTAATGTAAATTATATTCTCTACAAACATGTCCACATGTATGGCCTACAGGAAGTGTCCATTTTGAGATTATAATTGGTATTTTATCAGCCTCATCTGTGAAAAAAAACAGTTCTTTCCAAAAATGCCAATCAAATGGAAACTAAGTTAGGTATTTAAGAGCTTTGTTTTGTTTTGGGGTGGGGGGAGGGACTGAACCCAGGGCACTGAACCACATCACCAGTCCTTTTATTTATTTTGAGACAGGATCTTGCTAAGATGCTTAGAGCCTCACTAAGTTGCTGAGGTTGGCCTTGAACTTGCAATCTTCCTACCTCAACCTTCTGAATACTAAGATTACAGTCACGTGCCACAGTACCTACTACAATGTTCAAGAGATTATTAAAAAGTAAGTGCCAGTCAGGCGTGATGGTGCATGCCTATAATCTCAGTGGCTCTGGAGGCCAAGATAGAAGGTTAGTAAATTCAAGGTCAACTACAGCAATTTAGTGAGGCCCTAAGTAACTTAGAGAGGCCCTGTCTCAAAATAAAAAACAAAATGCACTGGGGATATAGCTCAGTGGTAAAGTGCTCCTGGGTTAAATCCCAGTACCAAAACAGAACCCCCCCCCACCACAAAACAAAACAAACAAAAAACCACACATATAATGTGCTTAGGCAAAAAGGAAACGTTCAATCAAAACTTCATACTGTATTTTAAAAATAAAGTCCTACATATTTATTGTTTAAGTTAGATCCAATAGTTTTTTTTTTTAAATATAGCCCTAGAGGAAATACTTTAAATTCCATATAATGCAAAATAGCCAAAAAATCCTTCACAAAGGATGTCTAGGTAGAATGAGACAGACATTATCCTACATACATGTATGAAAAAAAATTTTTTTAAATACTTATAACTGTCAAAAAAAGATAATGAAAAATAAATAAAAGTAAAAAAACCTAAAAAGTTAAAAAAAAAGATTTTAAAGATATCATCAAATCGAACAATTCAAAGACTATTATAGGAATTTTAATTATGTGTAATTAGTTTTTTTACTCAGCAGGTTTAAATCCCCAAATTCTTTTGTTCCAAGAAACTGTGGCTAGGTACTACTGCTAATCAGGCATGTTCCCCATTCTGAAAGATTTAAGTTCTAATGAGAATAGTGACGGCAAAGGAGCCAGAGGCTAAGAATACTAGTATACTTCATGGTTGGGCCAGGCACACTATAATAAGGACATTAGGGGAGATACTAGGAATTATTTGTGGGACCATCTGAACAGCCAGTGAGCTAAGAAGTTCTAGTATTAACACAAGTAGCATTGGAAAGTTGGCAGCACTGTTTCTGCGTAACTGGCACAACCTTTATAACTAGATTTATTACATATTTATAACACTGAGTAAAATCACAGGCAGTCCAATGTCACAACAAATCTTCAAAATAAAACACCTCAGTGAAAGACAGATTTTTACCATGAAGAGGACTCCATCATGCTAGTTACATCAGATTGCTCACCAAGAGGTACACAGCCTGCCTGGCCCTCTACTTATCTTTGAAGGCTCCTTTTGATATTTAGGTTAATAGGCATGTACAACAAAACATCCAGTCTTGATTTAAAACATCAATTCTGCAATTTTCTTAACAGTACTTGAATTTGCTGCCTCCAAGTTTTTTAAACTTGCTAAAATTTATAGAGGAGCCAATACCTAAAGAGTTATGAATCATGGCTTTACACAAACCAATAAGCTCATGCCTGCATTCTTTGCCAACCCCTTCCCTAAAACTACTCACCTCAAAAAAATCAAAGATCAGTTCCAGGTTATCTGGTTCCATTGTTTGTATGCTATACTCTGTCCAACGATCAGGCTGTAAGCCATAACCACACTCTGGCTGTGAATGCCTACACTTGAACTCATTATCACTTATCAAGGATATCTCCAAGGTATTGGACATTTTGTGAAGAACAGTGGGAGATACCCTATCATCATCATCTTCCTCCGGACCCTCTAGTGTAAGCTTTACCCTGAAAAATAGGAAATAATAATGAAATGCACAAGTGGCACAGAAGAAAACCTTATAGAAATGTTACTTAAATGTAAAGTTCTTCAAACATGCTCAAACAAAAATATCACATTAAGATTACACATAGGTTAAGGCATTAGATGTGGTTTATCTACAAATATTTCTACAAGGTATTAAAATGAGATAAATGGTCATTATGCCGCCTACTAAGGTTGTTTTAATTCATTGGTTTTTTGTTTTAAAAGAGGTATTTACTATTATCTCAATTATAATTTGACATTTCAATTTCTTAGCCTTCAAATAACAGTAAGAACCCCTTTTGGAGAGGTCTTATAAGTGTATATATAACAAGCACAAAACTGGACCATATTCTGTTAGTGTATATTAAAAGACTCTTAGAACTGGAGGTTTAAACTGAAAATATATCCCTTTCCTCTACCACAATACAGTGAAAGTCCAGGTACCTTATAAAAAGTACATGACTAAAGAAAAATATTAAACATATATATTATGTATGTATATTTTATGTATGTATATATACACACGTATATATACATACACACACATAACGTATGTATGGATGTTTCCTATGTGAATATATTTTTTTTTTCAAATTTCTTTTTTTTTTTACTTCTAAATAAAAACCACACTTTGTGCTGAACAATGGAATATAAAAGAATTAGACGTGCAAGGATTTTAGACATCTACTATTTGGGGAAAAAAATTACAAAATACACAAAACTTTACAGCAATAGATAATAAACACTTAAATATTAGGAGGTCAGTACTTATTAATTTAATAGAAGGAGTTAAGATGTCAACAACTCTTTTCCATTTCATAAGAGACTTTAGCTATTAGAGATGGGGCAGTTTGGGAGGGTTGGACAGGGGAGGGTGTTAAAGACAAGTCAAAATCAAATGTTTCATTTTTCATTCTGATGTTAAAGTTTATGATGAACAATCACACTGAAACTAATACTGTGCACCCTGCTTTCTGTCTCATTTGGTGCAGGATTTAGAGAGAATGTATTTGTTTACATGCTTTTTTAATGAAGGAAACAAACAATCCAAGACAGCCTCTCATTGGGCTCAGAGTAATGAAAACAAATACCAGTTACCCAAGCCATAAGGGCCTCAAAGACTGGTCTACCTCAAATGAAAAGCAATGACTTGCACAAAATATTTGTAATACCAAAAGTAAACTCAAATGTGGAATATTTCTTCTACCAACTAAATCATATATAAACAACTTGATTATTATTAATGTATGGTGCAAAGTTATTATATAGAGTAAGAGGTAAACTACAAAAATTTTTCATTTGAAATTTAAATGAGATCTGACTTGAATGCAAAGAATTATATATTATAATTAATTATATTAGTGTGGCCCACTCTGACCTCTCTCCCCCTAATCAATACTGAGGTTTTTGTCTAACAGTCACATAATTCTGAGGTTTTCCTGAGGGATCAGTCATACAGATTTTTCCATTAATAATACTGTCTGTAATCTAAACTAGTATTTCAATAACTCAAAACAAAAATCATCATATTTCCAGAAACCAAACTCTCTTGGGAATGATTCTGGATAATTGATTCTACTGGTAAACCTGAAAGAACAAACATTTTCCACTGGGGTACATGAACAAACTTACAAATGGACAGAAATGAGCAGGCAAGACAGCTACTATAAAAAAAACTTTAAAAAATGAACTGGAATATATGAAAGAATTTTTAGTTCATTTTATTTATGTTAAAGGTTTTCTTCAAATAGCTCTTTAAATGTTATACTCTGTCATAAAGAGACACCACCATTGCTTTCCATTTATTGGAGTAGTCAATAAATAAGAAACGTGTGGGCCAGGCATGGTGGTGCATGCCTATAATCCCACCATCTTGGGAGGCTAAGGCAAGATCATTGCAAGTTCAAAGACAGCTTCAACAACTTAGTGAGACCTTGTCTCAAAATACAGAAATATAAAAGGGGCTGATAATGTGGCTCAGTTGTTGAGTGTCCCCTCTCCCTGGTACAGAAAAAGAAATTTGTCTTTAAAACTTGGGGATAATAAGGTGCATGTTCACTCTTTTATTTATAAATGTATAAACTGGTCAGTATAGAGGCACACACATGTAATCCCAGTGACTCAGGAGGCTGAGGCAGGAGGATAGTTAAGTTTCAGTTTACCCTCCACAACTTACTGAGACCCTATCTCTAAAATACAAAAAGGGCTGGGGACATAGCTCAGTAATATGTCCCTGAGTAGTAGAGTACCCCTGCATTCAATTCCTAGTAGCACACACAAAAAATAAAATACCCAAGCTTTTACCAAGTTTTTAAAATACTGACATTCTCACAGATAAATCGAGCACTAATATGAATTTGGGGAAAAAGATCATTGGAACGAACAATAATTTCTAGCCATGCACAATTATTTCAACAGGAATTAAGACATTTAATAGGTAGACTCCAACTAAGTACATTTCAGTTTAATGTAAGCCTAAGCAACTCAATAATATATACAAAGCGATTTCTACATAAACAAGAATGACATTAAGACTCAGTATTCATTTGTATTCCAAATCAGATCCCCATATATTTATTATTATTTTTTGTGCTGGGGACTGACTGATCCCAAGGGAGCTTTACCACTGACCTATATCCCCAGTCCTTTTTATTTTGAAAGAGGGTCTCATTAAATTGCTGAGGCTGGCCTCAAACTTGCAATCCTATTCCTACCTTAGTCCCCCAATCTCCATCACTGAGACTGCAGATATGTGCCACCATGACTGGCTATTAATTGCTTAACTGCGTCCAAGGAAAAAATAAAAGTACTAATAACCTAACCAACCAAGGCTTTACCTCATATTTCTATCATCATTTCAATGTCTTACTCTATTAATCAGTTCACAACTGTAACACAATTTAAAATAACATGTAAGCAAAATATTCAAATGTGTATAGATAACAACTTAAAGAATTTTTGAGGTACAATGGATCTTGTAGATTGACCGTGTGATTCAATTACTTCAGTTTTTCAGAAGCAAAGACCTAGAAAAGCTAAAGTAAGGGGACAAGATACACACACCCCAAACCCTCTACTATATCAGTGTAGCCAACACAAAGGGCTATGAAGTGCCGCTCACACTTTTCCTTGTCTGTGATTGGGATATGTAAGTACTATAATATTTATACAGTTTACAATAAAACATTTAAGGACTTACAGACTCAAAATGATTATGAATTTTATTATAAAAATAAACAGCTTCAGTTACTGAAAATGAAACTTTCAACATAGTCCTGACATCCTGTTCAGAAAAAGCTGTGCTACATATCAAGCTATGTTATATATTTCAATCCCACAAAGTCACAAAAATTCATATGTAGGACTCCCTGGGCCCTAAAGAAGCCAGCTCACTCAGAGATATGTACAATGATATCACAGGAAAATGAAGTTACCGTTTAACCATTTACACAAAATTTTATATCTATAAAACTGATACAAGTTTACAAAAAAAAAAAAAAAAAATCTACCCAGGATACTACACAGGCACAGGCTTGTGATCCCAGCAACTCAGGATGCTGAGACAAGAGGATCCAGGTTTTAGGCTAGTCTCAGCAACTTACTGAGTTCCTATCTCAAAATAAACAAAATTTTTAAAGCGGTGGGGGTGAGTTGGGGATGTTTCTCAGTGGTTGGTGCCTCTAGGTGTTTGATCTCCAGTACAAAAAAACAAAAACTCTGAAACTGCTACCTTACTTCATGGAAATGTTTTCATTTTCAAGTCACAGTAAAGTTTAAATCTCTGAACGGTATTTCCAATAATCATTTTTTTTCTATTATGCCATTCCCTCCTCAGCACAAAATCATTTATATGCATTTTAAAACCAATTATTACTACACTAGGAAATATTAAATGATACAAACTACAAAAATACTAAGCTTAGAAACAACCGATCTTTAAAAAAATAACTTTTCTGGTTCCAAATTTAGAGATTTAATACTCATATGAGTGTTGGGATCAGGTTTGTGGTGATGCACACATTTAACCAATAATCTAGGAGGCTGAGGTAGGACATACCAAGTTCACAGACAGCCTGGGCAACTTAACTTAGCATGACCATCTCAAAATAAAATATAAAAAGGGCTCAGTGATAGACCACCCTTTATCTCCAGTACCACAGCGGGGAAAAAGGATCAATATATGTAACAGTACAGAATTCTATGGTTATTAGAAAATATGACAATATCTTTAAGTGTGTATATTTTATTCTCTTAAAGTCTAAAACCAATGGGTTCAAAATCTACAGTATTAATTAAAAAAAAAAAAAAATCACATGGCCTAAGTAATAAAAAGTGCATAGTCATACCTAAATCTAGACTTTTTAAATTTTTTCTTGGTTATTGAGACTGGAGGTTTTTCAGAATAATGCAAACGTAATCTTATTTCAGTCTGACACGTCAGCCACCCAGAATCCAGAGTTTCAACACCATCTGTCATAGTAAATAGGAAGAATAATAATTATTTTAATGCTCATTCAAATTTACATTTTAATACACTGAGATTATAAAATACTGGACTTTTCCCACTCCATCCCCAAAGCAAATATACAAGTAGCCTTAAATCTATCATTAAAAAAGAACTTTTATATGAATGGGAAAAATTTAAATGACTATTAACAAGTATCTGTGCTTTAACAATTTAAGTAAATTAAACTGTTTTTATCAAATCAATTATTGAAATAATCCATATCTATATTGAAAGAAAACATGTTCCAAGATAGTTTCTAACTTAGCAAATGTTCCATTGGGGATTATTACGTTTTCAAAGTTCCCTAAGAAATTTTCAGCTGAAACTTATTATGCCACTAGTGCTGGGTCTGAGATATTAGAAGGTAAAAACAAAACTGTAAGTCAATTTTACATACTTGTATTTATATATCCTGTCATTAAAAAAAAAAAAAAATCACAATTGTAATATTGTGTAACCATTGTTTAACTTGAAGTTAAACAATATATGTAATAAAATTTTCATGAACAGCAAAGAAGCTGTCAATAGACCTAAGGTTTTTCATCAACAGGATTTTTTTAAAAATACATATATACAAACACGTGTGTATACACACAAAACATACACAGTATATATACAATAATATTGAATGTTATATACATACACACACAAATGTTTTTTCCTTAGTCTTAAAAATGTTTAAGAACTATCAAATTTTAAATATTGCTTTCAGAAATGGACAAGGAAGAGAACGGCTTTCCATCCTGAAAGCTAACTAATGCTAAATTTAGAATGATAACAAAGTGGGGGTGGGTAGGTTTAAATCTTCTGACATAAACAGTAATTAACATCTAATAGAGGGACATGATATCATGCTGAGCAAATGACAAAACTCCTCCACAAATAAAGCTCTCTGAAACATGTAGCATAAACATTGTCTTTTGTAAATAATAAAGTGGACGAGACTAAAACAATAAATACTAAAGCTATTTGAATATTTTAACTGTATTATGATATATTATAAACAACTTCAAACAAAATCAAGGAAAAGAAATGAATTCCTATCTGCCAGAACATGCACTTTGCCAATGTGTATAAACATATGTACATAGCTAAACCACAACCCAAACATTCAGGCCCTGCTCTTTCTTGTGCCTGCCAGGAAAGCAAACTGGTTATCAGTAATTTACCTCTAGTTCAGTCAGTACAAGCACACATTTTGCCCACCCCCTTTCCACCTCTTACTCCTAAAAGTAGTATCTACAAATCAGAATGCAAGTTAGCATGACAACCTTGATACACTGTGAGAATTCCAGTCATTGAAAAAATTTGGAATTCTCAGGATATAGTATTTATTACAGTAATAAAGTATGCAAATAAATGCAGAATATCTTTAATCTGTTTCCGAGTTAAGGTGTTTTCTAAGTTTTAAAGATTCATAATTATTAGAACATTCTGGCTAGTCTGTATTTTACTGAAAATGCATATACAAACATGAAATACACAAATAGTGTAAGAGTAATGTTTCACACTTTGTTTTGTAAACTACAAACTTTCGAAGAATAGTATTATAAAGAGATGATACATTAACCATTAAATACATTATTCTTAAATTTTAATTTTTATTTTAATATTTACATTTATTTGTGGAGTACAGTATTATAATTCAATATATGTATACAATGCTCAAATCAGGGTAATTAGCATTTCCACCTTCTCAAATAAGTACACTACTTTAAAGTTAATTATATAAAGTCATACACCTGAAATAACCAAATAAACACCAAAAGGATAGAAATTTAGCATTAAGAATTATACTGGAAACTATTATTAAGCAGAATGTATTTGTGTTTCTTGGATCTAGTCTCTATTTTCAAAATCATACTATGTCCTATTTTCCTTTGCTATGTATTTCCATGGAAATGTGAAACAACATATAATCTTATCAGTAGACATTTCCAAAATTCAGTCTCACTTACTGTGGATTCCAAATTGTCCATCATCAATAATAATTTCACTTTCTAGAATTCAAGGAAAATAGAAAACACTGTTAAAATTCATAATGTTTAAAGAATGAACAACTGAGAAATTACCAACATTAAGGACTGTTTAAAATATTAAATCTACAACTTAAAAGCAGCATAAAATGAATAAGCATATTTATTGTAGCCCTCAATAAAGAATTCCCTTTTAAAGATACTTGCAAGTAGTACAGTTCTTACAGAGTTTGGATCATTATTCATGATAGCATAAGGAAGCGAAAGAAAATTCCTCAGAGAGGTGCTCTAGAGGCACTGGGATGAACTTCTACACCCATCAATGTACAAAACTAACAGGATGCTGGACAATGATAACTCCTTGTGGATTTTCAAACCAAAAGTCTTGGCACAATTAAAATGCTTATTCTTATGTAGTGCACATTCTGAACTTGTCTAAAATATAATTCTCCTCAAATTCCAAGGATAATCTATAGTCAGCTAAAGCTTTACAAACAGTATAAACTTACCTGTATATACAGAGCTGTGAGGAACTACCAAAAAGAGAATAAATGCTAGCATATCCCCTTCAACTAATGTTCAAATAAATGAGAAAAGCTTTAAGATCCAACCCTCTAAATACTAATTGTCTTTCCCTCCTGCTTCCCTTTCCAATTTATTTTAAACATAAGTTTGAAATACTTGTTAAAATATTACAGTTCCTAATGCAGATTTTCTGATAGAGTTCACACAGCTTGTAAGTTTAGAAGTTATATTTCCCAAAAGAATAAATTTCTTTCTAAAAGAAAAGAAACAAAATCATTCCACTCCTCACAATAAGACAATATATTTAACTAAAAGATGCTTCAAAGTGCAAATTATTTTTTAAAATGTTTAATACCTAATAAGTTCCAACCTCAGTATGGGACTATTATAATTCTAAATATGCTACCATAAAGATTCTAAATATACTATTAAAAATGCATTAAAACACATTAAAAAAAATCCAATAAAGAGGATGGAATGAAACATCTGTTTAAACAAGATGTGTGCTGATATAGGGTAAAGCAGAAACTCCCACTCCTTACTAATCTAAGCTAGTAAATCAGCAAATCAGTTAATATACTTAGATTTTTAACTTTGCCTAGGAACTAAAAGATACATTTTTTGGCATTAAGTTAATATACAGATGAACACAAGTGGGTAATTTAATGTATGTAAATGAACTTCAAATTCTACTTTCAGTACGGAAAAGGAAATTCAAAAATACTTGTATAAAGAGAAATGCCATTTTTAGGCACAAGAAAGCTGAATTTTTTTTTTTTTTTTTTTTTTTTAAACTCTTGAGCATCACTTCTACCATAGGCAGCAGGGAATTTAGGTAAACTGGAAAGAATCTATGTCAACTACAACAAAGATATTTGAATTCACTCATACAAGTCTATTCAAGTATTTACTAGTTTAAAACTAGAATAATTTATTCTAGTACCTTTACTAGTCAAAGCTAAAAATTACAAAGTTTTTGTTTTCGATTAATTCATTCTTCAAATGTTCTCTAAGCCTGCGTAAGTAATCAAAGTCATGGATGCTCAGTCAAGAAGAATGTCATAAACTTCCTAGCCACTCCAAATGAAAACAAGTATTTCATAATAAATTAATCTAATCCAGGAAAACAAAAATAACTAGGCAAGCATTTCTAATAAAATTTGTAAAGGCAATTAAGTAAGAACTGTTTAGTTTTGAAAGTAAGATCCATGAAATGCTAAGTGAAATTTGTAGTACTAACAATGCATTGACTTTAAACTTTAGAATAAAAATTTATTAAATCCCACTAAGCCATTGTGCAGCATATTAGTAACTTTATGCATATGCCTCAAACAGATGCAGTTAATGCCCATACCTAAAGGGGTTATTGATCGTGGTTGTAGATGAGTCTCCCACTTGTGAACTATGACTTGACATGGACCACCGATAGTCTGCAATTTAAAAGTTAAACGTCTGCAATAATTTCTTATATCTTATTTTCTACCCATGACTCCATTAGATGTTTGTGGCCTAAATCTTATACTAAATATGAGACCAAGAGATTCATCTTGCTAATTATCAATATTATATGCCAAAATCAGGAATGTACCCAGGTTACAAAACATGATGTAATGCTGGAAGAAAATGAAGAGTGAGGCAGTAAATAAAGAAAAAAGAGATGAACTGGCACACAAAACTCTCTTAACCCCGTTCATAAATCAGCCTACAATACTCATTTTTTTTCCAAAACAATTTTAATTTTGATCTGATATTAATTAATTTTAATTTTGATCTGAATTAATTCTGTCATAAGTTAAAGTTAGTACCAAATATACTCTGTTTGGTGTGTCATCAAGCAGAGGAATTGCCAGATAAAATATTCACCTCCTGCTCAGCTCCAAGTGTTTGGAAAAAGTCTTAAGCCTACAATAGCAGAAATACTATGAAGGAGTACTTTGAGATCAATTATCACAAGTTATTCAAGGAATTAAAAGGCATAATAAAGTTGTTCATTACATTTATTGAAGAACACTAAGTGGGAAATAATAAGAACATCAGATTTCTCATATCACTGTGACCAGTGTCACTAAAGAGAACAGGAAACCCTAAAAGAAAGGACACAAGGACAAGTAAATCTGAAGATCAAGTGTGATAATAAGGGAGTTTATGTCCAAATTTAATTCTTATGCCTGTGAGTTTATCAATTCATACACTATGACAATTCCTAATACTGTCTTCTGATATCGAATTCCCTTACCAAAAAAAAAAAAACAAAGCTGTATGTGTTAACATACAATTTTAAAAGAACTATCACAGAAGATTCCCTGAGTATACCTAAAAGACTGAAAGTTGAAAGAGCTCAATTTTTAATTTAAAAAACTTAATTAAAATTATGTGCCAAAATAAAACTGTTAAATACACATTTTAAAAGCAAAAGTTTCAAAATAAATCTTACACTGCTATTTTTTCTTTACATATTCTATAAATAAATTTAATTACACAGAGAAGGCTATACAAAAATCAATTAGCACATAATTTTGGGATAATCACTACCAATATTTTCATATAAATCTTTTGAGCCCTTTTCTAGGCATGTATTACCTATCCTCTTAAAAAACCTAGGATACATAAGCATCTGTCTCTAGAGTGTACATCTTTAGATGACATCAAACACTCTTCTACATGTCTTACTGGATTTTAATACTGATTATATTTGATGGGTGCCAAATGATAGCCGAGTATGTAACAAATTAGGCATATTATTAAACATGAGCTAATTCAGTCACTTCAAATAACCAGGTTAAATTCTTTTTAAAATTTGCAAACTTTAAAAACTTAAAAACTGTAACAGCATTATTCATTAAAAATCATTAATCCTAAAATACTAAATGAAATGCTTTTTCTCTGGCTGAATACCTCCTTGCTATAAGAGTTCACTTAAAAATTGGTAGGATGAGTAGTTTTTTTTTTAATAAAATGTAATGTCAAACTGCTCATCTTAAAATATGGTGAATATCATTTCCGTTATATTAAAAGAGGAGATACATTTAACTTTCCTTCTGCTAGATATTTTTTGGTACAACTTCTTTCCTGACAAATATTTTAAATTTGGTTTTTACATCATTTAACTTTTAACTCATAAAAGATACAATCATGTATACATTAAAAGTAGAAACAAAGCCAGGGATGGTGATGCACACCTGTAATTCCAGCAACTCAGGAGGCTGAGGCAGGAGGATCAATAGCAATTTAGTGAGGCCCTAACCAACTATGTGAGAACCCACCTTCAAATTAAAAAAAAAAAAAAAAAAAGGAAAAAAAAAAAAAAAAAAAAAAAGGACCAGGGATGCAGCTCAGCAGTAAAGCACCCTCAGATTCAATCCCCAGTAACAACAACAAAAAAATTAGAAACAATGTTTTTTGTTTTTTTTTTTAACCAATGATAAGCAGCCAAAATAATCTATGCCTTTTCTTCACCTCTCCCCTAAATTTCTCTTTTCTTCAAAGACGGTGTGGGATTATATTCTCATAAAAATTACTCAGCAAAGGTGGGTTGAAAGGGTGCTGTTAATATGTCAACAGGGATAAAATGTGGATAGAGCAAAAAGGGATATTTGGTTTTGTTTTCTTTTAATTCAAGTGTCAGGGGAACATAATATTTTGACTGGTTTATCTGTACTTAATCATGTAAGGACAGCCCTGTGTATTAAATATTTGATAGGAAACTTATTTAGTAGAAACTTTAATATTCCCACTCTCCTCTATTTTAGTAACAAACCCACCACTCATGCCATAAAATCACCTAGACATAAACAGAATAGTTTTTCTATTTGTTTCTTTTTTGCAGTGCCAGGGATCAAACCCAGGGCCTTGTGCATGCTAGACAAGCACTCAACCACCAAGCTATATCCCCAGTCCTTGAATAGAGGGTCAGAGGGACAGTCCATAAGTACAGCTCAACAGATGATTTCTAACCATATTTACTAATATTCACATTACAAATCCATGTTGACTGGTAAGCATACAAAGTGGTATGATACCAAAAAAGAAAAAAGAACCTAGTCTTAAAATACATCTAACTTCCAAAATTGATATTACTACTTTATTAACATAAGAAGGTAATCTTAAATTTTAGCTTTATTGAAGTTCTTTTAAAAAAATAAAAACTAAAGCCTAAATATTGGGAAATTCAAATTCTCAAACATGCAATCCTTTTAAAAATACTATTATAATAACTCATTCTTCTCCAACATCTTAGAAAAAGAACAATTCTGTTCGCAAAAGACTGCAATGGTTTTAAGTTTTCAGAGTAAGGTAGATGGTGGATCTTTGGAAGAAAAAAATAAGAATATCAATCCAAGACAATGTTCCATTAACAGTACTACATGAATTATTTCACAATTTAATGTATCTAAAATCAGATGGCTATAGAAATGTTTTAGAATATGTATATTAATGAAAACATTTTAAAAATCAATTTGCTTCTGCAGAAAAAAAATCTTATTTTGCTTTCTTAAACACTGACATTACTTGACTACATCAAGCACTGAGAAGTAAATCAAAAATAATCCAACATGTAGACTGGGGATTTGTTTCTGAACAATCCAAGAAGCAAAATTATCAGTGAATTCTGCTAATATCATTGCAGATGTGAACTTTCAACACTTTTATTACTATTTCCTTTCCACAATTTTGAAAGCAACCTGTATGTAAAAGGGAACTGAGGAATTTTTATTTAAGAAGTCATAAAGAATCCAAACCCATGTTATTTTAAAAATCACTACTTTTAGTAAGACCAGAGAAAAATGGTCACCTAAGCATGATTAGAACAAAGGAAGCTAGGTCAACAGATATCTCTAAGAAGGCTCAAATCTCAAGTTGATAGCTAGAGCATTTAGCATACAGAAGAACTTCACTGTGTATTAAGAAACCATTCTCCAAAATGACAACCTAAGTTATTTTGAAAATGAATAATTATCAACCTCTCACAGATGATTCTCTTAAGAAAAATCAAGGGAGATTAAGATCAAAATAAGAATCTGTAATGAATTTAAGTGAATGAATGTTAGCAACTCTAAACATCAGAAACATGTTTCTAAAACATAAAGACCTACTTTCACAAAAAATGAATAAAACCTTCAAAGTATATAATTAAAAACTGGCTAACATTTCATCATTCTACTTCCTAATTCTAGCTACCAGCAGAGAGGGGTGAACATGAATTTAAAAAAAAAAAAAAAAAAAAAAGTTTAAATTACATGCCAATTCAAAAATATCTGTTGTGAAGATGTAAAATCAATGGACTGCAGACTCAAACAAATGTTTTCATTCTGCAACACTCACTACCTTTGTTTGCCAAGTTTAAATAAGATAGTAGTTTGCCTTGTCACTTGTAAAATTATTTTAAAATTCAACATATTAACACCTTAGTCTATTTTCACAAATGTAAAAGAACATACAGCTGAGAAAAACTGAGAAAAAGCACTTCAGAGCCCAACTTCTAACTAAAAGGAAAATGCCAGAAAAAGCAAAGTATGGAAGAGAAAATATGAATGGTAAAATTTCATTTGCTTATAATAAAATTTTAATAATGAAAGGAATCTGAGAAACCTAGGAGTTCAAACCCTTCATTTTACAGTTGAAGCAGCTAAACTATACAGGTAAAGTGACTTGTCCAAAAATAACTTAGGTTCTACAACTGCCAAGTTACACTACCCCCCTAAAACTTTTGACCCAAAAAAATTAATCCTATTTCCCATGTCAGTTTTTTAATATTTTCATCATTACTTTGCTTTCCTATCATTACTTATGGTCATAAAAATGTAATCCATTAATTTACTTCATTTCATGATTTAAGATTCCCTGCACATTAATCATTTGACAATGTACAATTGAGACAAACTTTCATAATACTTCTAATAAAAATGTTTCATTTAAAAAGTGCCACCAACTTTTAAAATAAGTATCACTTTAAGCCAGCATGTGGAAAAATAGCCATATACATGGGATTTTATGTAGCTATTTACTCTATTCCATGAAAAACATACTTACCATGGCAGCCCCTGCATCACACGGTACATGTGTACACGATACAGAGCAAGCACCTACTTAAAGAAACACACTCACCAACACATACTGTAAACTTTTGCAAGTATTACATGGGGATAAACTTGTGGTTTTTTTGTTTGTTTGTTTTGGATTTTTGTTTTGTTTTATTTTTACTGTTCAGGAGATGTCTTGCCAATTTTTCCAAAACGCATTTTGGACTGATTGCTATTTTGGTTACATTTTCAATGAAGTGGAAAAAAATATTACAGGTTGGCTTTATTTCACCTGTGTTGACAATAGTCTTACTTTAGAAAACTATGCCCCAAGGACTCATTGTGATTTTTCTTGTCCAAATTCCGAGTAAAATTTAGTTGATTTTTTAAGATACAAAAGTAGATTTCACATACCAGGATTCTCAGACTTCCAATGTCAGGAGTATTGTAGCCTATGTTTCTAGACACAATAGTTCAATTTATACTGAAGAACTTCACCATGGTGTTGTAGCATTATGCTAATAAGTAAAAGATGCTCTTTTCTTAGGTTGTTAAAGTGAGACCATTGTCAAGATAAGCCAACACAAAGATCAACCATAATGTAATTCAAGTTCAATTACTGAGTATTTACAAAGTACTCGGAATAAAAAACGTAATAGGTGCAAAAGACAGCTGAAATAGGGTTGTCAATTTTCTTTCTTCTCTGTAATGGTGGCTAAGAAAATGAGGTAACAGTGACTGCTTGCATTTCTCACATGTAGCAAAAGTATCCAATCACTCCCAAGGGAAATACATTTTTTAAAAAGGTCTAATCCATGTTGTTTCCTAGATCCCTGCTTAAAACCCTTATTCACATGCAGCCCAAGAGTGTCAAAGGCAAAAATCTGAAGGGAAAGAATCCTTTCAGCAAAAAAAAATCTGTAGACTAAGAGAAAAAGAATCAACTTTTATTCTTTTCTAAATATGAAAACAATTCCAAAATAATAAATCACTGTGAACAGGCAGATTGAGAATTAACAGATATTCCAAAGGCTTTCAGAAAAGACCCTGGCTTATCAATACTACCTTGTGAAAAAATCTAGGAGGAATCACTTCAATAATGAAAGGAGTTAAACAACACAGTCACTAAGAGATGACTGCTGGGAAATAATTTTTAAAAACAATTAACCGTTTAAAGCTGGCTATGCACTCCTCTAAATATATCTACACAGTATAAAATTAAAAACAAAAAGAAAAATCTTTGCAACTGATGACTAACTAACTTACAAAAGTTACCAAAAATGCAAACCTATAGAGAACATTCATCATTAAAACCAATTTCATGGTAAGAATATTGCAGAATATACTTACTATCAGTCTTTTAAAAATTCCAAGGCAGACAACATTTGCCTCTGAAGTGGCTACTTACTTGTTTTTTGTTACTAAAATGTTATTGAGAATTCCATTCCTTACTGACTAAAACAAACTCATTTTACTTTTAATGGTTTCAAAATTAAGCTAGTGGCTTTTGAAAGAAACAAGTGATAAAGAAATTGGAAACTAGATAAAGAAAACATACCTTTGGTTCTAAAAAGCACCCTCTGAAGTAGCGATATTGAACTGATATGCCTCTAGTGAGTTCAATGGTTGCTTTCCATAACATGCTGTGAGGAAAAAAAAAAAAAAAAAATCAAAAAAAGCAGCATCAATATCAAACTAAAATTATGTATAAATAACTCATAATTGACAAAACCCCTCAAATACAGTCTGTGACCAATACCACCCATTTATTCCTATACAAAATTTAAAACAGGACTACTCTACAACAGGCAATGGAAACATAGTGATAATGCAGGACAGCTCCATCTTCAAGGAATTGCTTTCCTATGTGGACAAATAAGCAAACAAGATAAACTGCAAGTTTTAGAGAAGGCTTTATGGAACAGAGGCCTCAGTGATTAAGAACCATCTGAAGTGAAATCTAAATGATGAGAAAGAACCAAATATACATGGAGCAAAAATACACCAAACAGAAATCCAAGCAGTGCAAAGGCAAAAGCCTCTCTAGACTTCCTACTTAGCTCAGGATGTTACATCGTTGTTAAGAGGCTTTGGGACCAAAGGTTAAGGTCACAAGTGAGGAATGAACACAGGCAAGTTACACTCATGCCCAACAATACTACTCAGGCTCTAGCCCAGGTCAAGGACTTAGTTATCTGTAACTTGCTTCAACTCAATGTTCTCCTCTGAACTATGCTATTCAAACAACATTGGCTCAACAGCTGCCTTATAGTGAAATAATTCACTGTTACTAATGATTTTAACTGATTTTTTAGCTTCAATGGTAGACCACTGACATACAAAGTGAGTCCTGGGAACAGCATTATCAGTTGGGAACACGTGAATGCAAATTCTCAGGCCTCATCCAGCCCTACTGAATTAGAAACCCACATTTTTAAATTGGTGCATTATAATTACACATAACGATGAGATTTTTCACATATCCATGCATGTACACAACATAATTTGACCAATATCACCCCCCCCAGCACTTCCCTACTCCCTTCCTGTTTCTCAGCCCCTTGGTCCCTTTCCTTTACTGATCTCTGATTTTCAAGATTCCCCCCACTACACATCTTTCTTTTTCCTCTCGAGCTACTGAGAGAGAGAAAATACATGACCCTCGATGTTCTGAGTTTGACTTGTTTTCTTAACATAATGGTCTCTAGTTCCATTCATTTTCCTCCAAATGACATAATTTCATTTTTCTTTACTGTTGAATCAAACTCCATTGTGTATATACACCACATTTTCTTTATCCATTCATCCACTGATGGGTACCTTGGCTGGTTCCATAGTTTGGCTATTGTGAATTGCACTGCTATAAACATGGGTATGCATGTATCACTGTAGTGTGATGACTTTTAGTTCTTTAGGATAAATACCAAGGATTGGTACGGATGGGTCATATGGGGGTCGCATGCTTACTCTTTTGAGGAACCTCCATACTGTTTTCCATAGTATTTACAATCTTACGACCAGTGTAAAAGTGTTCTTTTTTTCTCTGAATCCTCTTTAGTGTGTATTATTGTTTGTATTCTTGATGACTGCCATTCTGACTGGAGTAAGATGAAATCTCAGTGTAGTTTTGACTTGCATTTCCCTAATTGCTAATGATGTTGGAACATTATTTTTTCATATTTTTTGGCCATTTATATTTCTTCTTTTAAGAAGTATCTGCTTAATTCATTTGCCCATTTATTAATAGGGTTATTTCTGTTTTTTGATATAAAAATTTTTGAGTTCTTTATATATTCTAGATATTAATCCTCTGTCAGAAGAATAGCTAGCAAAGATTTACTCCCATCCTGTAGGTTCTCTCTTCACATTCCTAATTGTTACTCTTGCTGTGCAGGAACTTTTAATTTGATGCCATCCATTTTATTAACTCTTGGCATTATTTCCTGAGTTTAAGGGTCCTCTAATCTGTATTTTAACAAGGATCTAGGTGACTCTGATGAAAACTTAAGGTTGAGTGCCACTGTCATAGCCCATTACCCAATCATATTCAGCCTGTGTAGTTGCAGCTCCAAATGATGCCTGTGTGTGTACACCTGTCTGCCCAGGATCCACCCTTGGAGATTCTAACTTCATGGATCTTAGGTGGTACCTAGCCACATAGAACTTACAAAATTTTACAGGCCAATCAGATGTATACGGCCAGTTGCCTATCACTGCTACAAAACAAAGACAGCAAATACTCTACACAGGTACCCTTACTTTTCCCCTGATAAGCCTCAGAATCCTTTTCAACAGAGGGCTTCAGGCAGATTCATTAACTCATTTCTGCTGCTACAAAACAACTAAAAAAGGGTGGGTGGCAGGGGAGATTTCCAGGAATATCTCATCCAGTCAGCCAGAGTATATGGAACTAGCCCCAGATGTGCATAGAAGAATTAGTGGTAAGCTTTGAAAAATGTTCTGGTGCTCCTCTCCCATCCACTATTCTCAGTCTCTAGAAGCAGGATCTAGGTATGTGTATTTTTAAAAAAGTGATTCTGTTATATTCCACTGGTTAAGAACTACTAAATAAATGGAAAAAGCAAGTTGCCAAGTCTTTTTACCTCACTTCTTGAACCAAATGCTTCTGAAGTTAAAAAATGAACCAGAACTATTTCATGAGTTCAGTGAATTCAAGACTGAACGTATTCTGATTAAATTTCAGGAAAAAGGGCAATGAGATTGAGTACAGGGTTGAAATGCCCTCCTATCCATCCCCAAAGTGTTACAAAATACCCAAAAAAGAGCAAATAAAATCATAAGTGACTCACATCTTCACCCTTCTTAGGAAACAATACCATAACCTTGAAATGATCTGTAAGTAGGCAAAAATTTCCAACAGAGCTCTAGCTACCATCTGGCACCAAAAGCTAGTAAGAAGTTTAAAGAAAATGTGAACAAGAGGGACACAGAGGCCTTAGAGGTAGAGCACATTAAAATCCCAAAGATATGCCATACTTCTAAACACAAAAAAAGTCATCTGAAGGCAAGTAGACTCTCTTATACTCTTGGAAAAGCACTTCCTTTTCCCTGTGAAGTACTGTCTATCTGCTGTATACGACTCAACTATTTCAATGTACATCAGCAATGTATAAATGGCTGGTCCCTTAAGGTTCAGTAGGTAAGTGCTGTCTCATTCTGTATACATCACTTTGACTAGGGAGGCTGAAATCAACTCAAGACAAGCAGAGGTGTTTTAGAAACAAGTTCAGAAAGACATGAGGTTTCACTTCAGATAGGAATGGCTGATCTGAAAAATCAAAGAAAAATGGCCACTTCAAAGAAATAAGTATCTTGTTCTTCTGTGAGAATCTAATAAGGAATATATACCAACTACCATCTACCAATAGAACTCTACTTAAAAAAAACAGTTGAGAAAAAGTTTGGCTGTGGTGGCAAAATGGGCTTGGGTGGCTCCTCGGCGGGTTGCGGTGGTGGCCTTAGCAGTTCCTCCTGACCCTATTAATGTTGGGGTCAGGCCTGGGGAGGATGGCGCCCTAGAGCCTTGCCTTGCTGGGGTAGGGGCAGGAGGGAACAGGGTGAAGATCCGCCATGTTGGAGGTGACCCAGAGTCTGCTGCAGCGCTAGGGCACCAGTTTTAGGAGAGGCGTCAACTTCGACTCTTGGGGCCAGCTGGTGGAGGCGATAGATGAGTATCAGATATTGTCAAGACATTTACAAAAAGAGGCCCAAGCTCAACACAATAATTCTGAATTCACAGAAGAGCAAAAGAAAACCACAGGCAAAATTGCAACATGCTTGGAATTGCAAAGTGCAGCTATACAGTCCACACAGTCCCAAGAAGAATTTAAACTGGAGGACCTGAAGAAGTTAGAACCAATCATAAAGAATATTCTCACCTATAATAAAGAATTTTCATTTGATGTTCAACCTGTCCTATTAAGAAGAATTTTAGCACCTGGAGAGGAAGAGCATTTGGAATTTGAAGATGAAGAAGAAGGTGGTGCTGGAGCACGGTCTCCTGATTCTTTTCCTGCTAGAGTTCCAAGGTTGCCATCAGAACCCAGAATGACATTGCTCACTATCAGGACTGAGAAAATTGGTCTGAAAGATGCTGGACGGTGCATCAATCCCTATATCACAGTTAGTGTAAAGGATATGAATGGCACAGATTTAACTCCTGTGCAAGATACTCCTGTGGTTTCAAGAAAAGAAGATACATATGTTCATTTTAATGTGGACACTGAACTCCAGAAGCATATTGAAAAATTAACCAAAGGTGCAGCTATCTTCTTTGAATTCAAACACTGCAGGCCTAAAAAAAGGCTTATCAGCACCAACTGTTTTGCTTTCATGGAGATGGATGAGATTAAACCTGGGCCAATTTTAATAGAACTATAGAAGAAACCCACTGACTTTAAAAGAAGGAAATTGCAGTTAATGTCCAAGAAACCACTTTATCTTCATCTACATCAAACTTTGCACAAGGAATGATTCTGATATGAATAATCTGGAACTTCTGTGAATTTTAGCACTCAGTAGAAACATCATAGCTCTGTGTAGCATATTCACCCTTCAGGAGGCAGGAAGTGAGCGGTACCCATAGGCCAGTGAGTCCATTGCAAAGATGTACCACAGAACTAAAGTCCAGCACCTCGCTGTTGTATAAGACTCCTTTGGATACAGGTCTATTGTAGATTTTGAAACATGTTTTTACTTTTCAATTACTTGTGCAATTAATAGTGTTTTCCAATTTACCACTATTCCTCCTATCCTACTTCCTGGAACAATACTGCTATAGTTAAGTATGCTCACCTTCAAACTTAACACAGCAATAAGAATGTGCTAGAGTTTACACATTTGCTCACTTTTGCTCCAATATGCTCTTTTGTTTGAACTAACTTCAAACTTTGAAGTGGGTAAGGATAGTACCAGATAATGGTTTGAAGGGAACTGGACCAGTTATGGTCTATCTTATAGACTGTTCCTTAGAGGTGGCCTAAATTCACCCTGATCTGATAGTTCTGCTTAGAATAGTGTGCCTTGGCCAGAACAGTATTCTACATGGGAGTGTTCCCCAAGTTGTAGCTGTGATTTTTTTTTTCCAGATGACCAGATTGTTTTTCTGAAAGTGAGCATATTTTTAGTAATGTTGATTAGTTGTTCTTTTACATCACATTGCTATTCTTTCCAATAATGATTCTAGGGTTAACACTGAAACCATCTCAGAATAATTGCAAATTTTTTCATGGGTTTATATGTCTTCTAAATCATGTCATCTAAAAATAAGTGGGTCAGATACTAACGAGATACTGTAGAATAACTGCTGTTTTTCTGACAGATTGTAAAACCTTAAAACCTGTGTACCTCATCTTTAAAAAGTGAAGAGTATGCAAAATCCGGAAAGATATTCTATTTTTTTTTAATATAGTATATAGGTTTGCCATTTATTTCCTATTTAGATATATTGACATTCATCCATATGAATTATGCAGGTCATTAGCCTATTATAATTCGACTATTTACATTACCTTTGACTTAATGATGAGACATAAATAAAACTATCATAGTACATGAGGTGGATAATTGATACACAGTACATTAAGATTTGTGAGTGCCTTTTGTGGGTTAGATGTAGCACCCACATATTTTAATATTCACTATTTTAGAAGAACAATGCATGAGGGGAATATAGTGTCGATATTTGGCCTATTTTTCAACTAGTGTAAACCCTAGTCATACCATCCAATGTTTGCTTTTTATAACAAGTAACAGTTGTTTTAGCCCCTGCACTTCAAGAGATCTAGTCTTTATTTTCAGTTGTCTATTAGGTCAATTCAGTTTACTAGATGAATGTTAATAAAAACTATTAAATAAATTAAAACAAAGAAACAAACAAACAAACAAAAAAAAAAAAACAGCTGAGGACCAGAATAGAAAATGGATCATACTACTGACAAAAAAAAGAGGTATTCTGTGTACTTCTGTTTTCCTTTCTTGGCTCACATTATGATACTGATATACTTTCCTTTGTTGCTTTCCTTGACTTTGTGATCCGTGCTCCTCAAGCCATCTGCTATGGAGGACCAGTTCTTGTCTGCTGGTTTGTTTTACTGAATGTGTCCAATGACCAATACTCTTCCATCTACATATGTAGTTCAATGAGATGAGCCCAAGATGATGTATACAGATGCCCTGACAATGTCAAATTGCTACAAACATTTCTGAATGCTTGCTCTCAATTTCTGCATTTTTAAATTTGGCATCAGTCCATATCACTGACTGAAAAAAAGTCCTCTGGATAGGTCCACAGGCCATATTTTTAGTAGCACTGCTTTATGGGAAAATTAACTTTGAGCCTAAGGAGTCTTAAATAATCACCTCTGCTGGTGCTTCTTTTCTCTTATTTATTTTTATTTTCTTGGTACTGGGGATGAATCCACAGATGCTTTCCCACTAAGCTATATCCCCAGTCCTTTTCATTTTTTATTGTGACACGGTCTCACCAAGTTGCTGAGGCTGGCCTTGAACTTGCAATCCTCCTACCTCAGCCTCCAGAGTTGCTGGGATTCCAGGCATTCACCATTGCACTTGGCTTAGCTGGTATTTCTCTATTTAGTGGCACTGGATGTATTTGTACACTATTTATGACAATGCATAACACTTCCAAATATCAATAAGTGGGATAAAGGCCACCTCTGTTGACTTCTACTAGTCTAACCTCTTTACTGTGTAGATGAGCTGAGACATTAGACTTGCCCAACATTAGTTAACTGGATATTGGTGACCAACACCCAGATTCCCCTTTACCCACCCTACTGTGTCTATGCTGTTCAATGCTGCATTCCTTTATATTAGCTAAGATATCTAAGTGTGTGTTCCACTCTACTCTTTTTAATTATACCTTATACTTCTCAAGAATATAATTTCATAGGTGAAAACAAAATTAATTAGATCTCTTATCAAGAACATATACTGAGGGCTGGAGATATAGCTCAGGGGTAGAGCACATGAAAGTGTGAAGTCCAGGATTTGATCCCCAGAATTTAAAAAAGTTATACTGAGAAGGCAAAAAGATAATGCTTCAGTTTTGCTCTTTAGGAATATGGTGGTAAGTATCCAAAGAACCAGTCAAGAATTTTACATGGTTGAGAGGAAGAGATGGAGGAACAGAGATACCTGTTTTTCACAAAAACTTTGTAAAACTATTTCACTCCTTAAATAATGTACATGTGATATTCTGACAATTAAACTGAAAGAAAAAGTATATGCTAAAGCACCTTAGCAGTCCCTACATCTATAAAGTGAATGCCACAATTACTCTGTAATCTGACATTGCCTTGCTTACCTTTCACCAGTCTCATTCTCTGGAAGAAGAGCCACAGCATTTTGTGGATTCCAGTTTCCTAAAGCATCACAGCTTCCACATATTGCAAAAACTTCACCTAAAGAAACACAAGAGTCTTTTCCTAAGTAGAAAAATTTTCAAATTTCAGTTTTAGGAAACAAGAAAAGATTAATCAATTGCACTATTTCAACTGGGTGTGTGTTCAAGTCAGAAGACAGCAGCAATGTAACTTTAAAACCCTCAAAACAAAGACACAGGGAAAAATCCAGTACTCCTCATTCCAATAATGACTATTATTTCACCTGAACACTTCTCATTGATAGAATGTAAAAGTCACTATATTGCTATCCAGTATAGGCTTGTAGAAGTCTATAATTTCTTAGATGCAGAAATTTTTGACTTATATCAACACATTCTGAATTAATGTACTTAAAATTCATAAAGGAAAAGAAAATGAATTGAGTCCAAATGCCAATTTGGTTCAAAACAAGCTCCTACTATTTGTTCCAAAATGGTGTATCCCAAATGGAAAATAATTAAACTTCAAGACTCAGTGGTTCACTTTGTTCCTATATGGTATGCCTGCATTTTACCAATTCCCTCCTGCAGTATTACTTTGTCTTTCTGTTGATTCCCTGGGAATACACTTCTGAAAAAAGAAAACATTTTACCAAAACAAATCCACCTCTCTCTTCAACTGGCCCTCATTTTTAAAAGAATACAAAGACTTGATTGCTAACTAAAGATATTTGCAAAGGGACCCCCCCACATGTTCTTTTTACTTGTTCTTTCCCTTTTTACTGCTTGTTCTTTCTAACTATCCTTCCCTGCCCTTCCTACTCTCTACATTTAGCAGAGAATGTGCTACAGAGGAGATCAAGATGATGGGATGCTATGGGGGGCGGGGGGAGTCTCCCTCGATACCCTCTCCCTGTCCCTCTACTTCTTCCTTCCCACCTACAGAATCATCTACACTTATAGGCACCATTATCTCCTTTCTTGGTTCCTGAGAATGTGTTCCCCTCATAAAGCTGAAATTCTGTGGTCAGTTTACTTGCCTCACGTGGCCAGCTCCTTCAAATGAAAACTGCCTATCTACAACTCCCTTAAAGGGTATAATATAGTTCTGCTGTCTCCTCTCCAGGAGGCTACACACAGGATCAGAGGTGAGTACTTGGTCCTCTGGAGAGTCAATACACCAGATGACTAGAAATCTCCAATCTGCAAAATCTACCCAGAGGTAGAGCTGTACCAGATTATCTTGACAAAGAACAAGAACTTGGCGACAGACAGACACACACACACACACACACACAACACACTTTGCCACCTGCCATGAAGGTTGCTAGTACAAAGATGTTAGATATAGAGTGAGTCACTAATTTATTCTTTGAATACATGTTTACTATATTCATAGTCTGTGCCAAGCACTGTGCTAGGTGCAGGAATTTGACATAAACAAGACAAGGTCATGTTTTTAGAGCTTACAATCTGTTTACAAACAAAATTACTAAAGTAATTCTATAAAATCTTTAGAATATGCTACAAAATAGTGCCAGCAACCTGAGAAAATTTTGCAGGGGTCCTCACTTTGTGGAATGTGAGAGTTAAGAGGTGGGGGAGGGGTAGGACAGAGATCTAGACAGAGGAAACCATTTGAGAAAAATTCAAGAGGAAAGGAGAAGGAACACAGCAGATTTGAGGAACTGAAAGGTGGCCAGTATAGCCAGAGTATATGAAATAGGGAGGTCTGCGACTCAGGTGTAGCACTGTTTTGATATGCTATCTAAACTAAAAATTATCTCACAGTGCTTCCACAGACAGCAAAAAATACAATAAGACCAAAAGATAATTTACAAGTATCCAACAGTTATTTTAGCCAAGTATTTCACCAGTTTCTTGTACTAGCTAACATAATATTCCTCATTTTCATGTTAATTTAAAAATCATAGCCCAACCATCTTCATTCTATGCAAAATTAAATAAATCTAAAGCTTTTCTCAAACATGAGAATAAGACACTTCGAGGAGGGTTTTTCCCCAAGAGTTTACTGTTCTCAGAGGACATTTCTGATAGGCAAGGTTATAGATATTTTCGTCTAGAAATTAGGACCACTCTAATAACAACTCCATGTTTAAAATAACTTAGATAGGAAAAATGCTCATTTAATTTTAAAAATTGTTTTAAGGTAAAATTTACAATACCTGGTAAAAGATTTCCCCTTATTTCAAAGGTAACTTGAGAAGGTGTCATTCTGATGGATTTATTTTAGGATGTCTTGCTAAGAAGAAAAAGAGAAGTTGTCACTTATAGTACATGAAAACACTAACATTAGATAGTCACCATCGCAAAACAAGTTAATCCAGGAACTATGTTTCCATTTTTTAACAGAATACTTAATGTCTTTGCAGCTTTATACTAATTTTTTTCAAAAAGTCATTTTAAGAGGAAAAGAGGTCAAAAAGCAAAAAAATGAAAATGAATCTCAACTATGACTACAAGATTCATTTTACAGTCCCTATACATAAAATGACTGCATTATTTGGGAAGTACCTAACATGATTTAATGAACCTTTTCTGAAGATGTACCTACCTAAATATCGCTAAGAAAATTGTCCAAACTTGTAAGGAGTTAAGTGTCTCCTGCAATATACTTTCTCTTCTGATAAGCAGCTGTTCTGAATTCAACCTATCTTTCCTGAGCAGATTCATGTTGTGGTGGGGGGGAGGGGACTATAAATAGAAAAATGTTTGACTCAGGAGGTTTTCTACTTAAGATGTGCAGACTGTAAGATAATGAAGATTGAATCCAGGGATGCTTTAATGTTGAGCTACATCCTCAGACCTTTTTATTTTTTGAGTCAAGGTCTTGTGAAGCTGTTGAAGTTGACCTCAAATATGTAATCCTCCTGCCTCAGCCTCCTTAGTTGCTGGGGTTATAGGCCACATTGCTCTGCAAACTTTAATAACAAGGAAACAACCAAAGAAAAGGATCTCTCACTGAAACAAACTAGTTATTTTTGCAACAAGTTTCAGAATCTGCTTCTAAGATACAATGTAACTAATTTAAGAAAAACAACCCTTTCCCACAAATAATAATCTGATTTTCTCTTTATTAACCATATTATTAAGCAAGTTCTACAAGCTTCGAATTTAGAGTCTTGACATAATCCACTTCGATTCTGTTGATTCTAAATGATCCTGCATACATGCCATTCTTCTCTAGCTATCAACTTCATTTAAAATCATAAGTACAGTGTTGGTCACAGTGGTGCACACCTGTAGTCTCAGTGGATTGGGAGGCTGAGGCAGGAAGATTTAAAGTTCTAGGCCTGCCTCAGCAATTTAGTGAGGCCCTAAACAACTTAGCTAGACTCTGTCTCTAAATAAAACATAAAATGGGCTGGGGATGTGGCTCAGTGGTTAAGCACTCTTGGTTCAATTCCCAGTACCAAAAACAAAACCAAAACCATAAGTACAAGTGTTGGAGATGCAGCTCAGTGACAGAGTACTTGTCTAGTATGCCACAAGTCCTGAGTTCAATACCCAGTTAAAAAAAAAACAAACAAAAACCACACACACTTAAGTACATACAAATCTTTTGGCTTCCAAATCTCTTCCAAGTAACACATTTTATGTCAACTAGAATATTCTTCCTTAGTTTTGTGATTTTTTGAATCACTTCGATTATTTATAGAAATCTAAACCTCTAAGATTTTGAGTCTTTTACTGCTTTTTTGTGCACATTTTCTCATTTTTTCCTTTCTTCCCTTTCAGTCAAATAAGTCATCTCCTCCTTAACCAACTGAGGGAAGACAGGAAATAGTTTTAAACACATACATACATATTAATACCTAGATTATGTAAATACATACACACATAAATAGCCGCATAGTTTAAAAAACATACTCTACATAAGGACAAATCATGTTCTATATAACTTCTCCAACACCTCCAAGACTTTTACATACCAATCCATCAAAGTTCCTAAAAGAATCATAATGTCTTTATTCTGCATCATTTCCATTAATGAACCACCTAAATTTCATTTATATCTATAGATTATAAGATAATCCTAAAGTACTTTTTATAGTTATTCATTCCTGTATTTCTTCTCTGCTCCCTTTCCCTCCCTCTGAACAAATGCATAACTCTACAATGGTCATTTAATAAATATTGCTACTCAACAGTTAACCACATCTCCAAGTCAAGGGAGACAGATCTATTATCAGTGTTTCTCACTACAGGCAATTTTGCCCTCCAGGGAATACGGGCAATATTGGGAGGTATTTTTAGTTGTCACAACTGGGAGGGATGTTCCTAACGTCTAGAGGATAAAGGCCAGGAGCGCTGCTAAATACCCTACAGTGCACAGAACAGCCCTCCACGTAAATGTCCAGGTTCAAATATCAATAGGGCTGAAGTTCAGAAACCTGACCTATAATATCTATAGAGAGCTGTTAAATAGGATCAAGAGTCAGAGCTCAATATGAGCTACAAACTGTATATCATCACATTTATATCAATTATAAAATATAGTACTGAAAATATATTTTATATATGTAAAATACTGTTAGGTCATGATGTACATGGACAAAGAATTCCACATTTGATGACTCTACTATTTCAGTTAGTAAATTCAAGAAAACTTGAATTTTTGGAGAAAACTTGTCCTTGATCAAAATAATTTCCAAGCTATATCGTTCTACTTTCTGTGTCTAAGAGTAAACTCCATCAATTTAAAGTATATACATCCAATTCTGGAACTCTAGATTGTCACCCTCTCATTAGCTTGTTATCTGAATAATAATTCTTTTTTAAGATGACATGATATGAATCTGAGTATAACCTTAAGAGTATATTTTATTCTAATAAAATGGTTCACTGAAGCACTGCAATCTTACATTTAATTGAACATCTCTACCATACCAAGAAGAAAACTTACAGCTAGAGAAAAAAGAAAGAAAGAAAATCTTGACTTTTAAGCAACTGAATTAATTTTAAGAGAGAGCATAAACCTCATCATCCAACAAAATGGCTGAATAGTCAACCTCAATCTTAAACTATAACTTGTACTTTCAGTGTTTACTGCCACACTTCTCAACTAAGGATAATCTCATCTACGTGATTACACAGTTGATAGCTAACTGCTGACCAATTTTAAATAACCAATTCAACCAAGTGAAGAAGAATCTGATGTAAATATTTCTATGTCTTAAAACCAATAGCTAGTATAAAATTATCTCTAGATTTCTACTACATTAAGACAAACAGGAAATGTATATAAATAAAAGGGAAATAAATCAGCTGATTTAATAAAGTGGCTATAGTAACTTGGCAGTAAACAGCTGCAGTAAATGTACTATACAAAGTTAAATACACAGCACAAAATCACCCCCCAAAAAAAATCTCCCCAAAAGTCAACAAAGCATCACCTTCCACTTCAATTGACAAGTCAACCAAGCAAGCTAGTTCAAATTTTCATCCCCACAAAATAAATACCACACCAAATAAAAAAACCTGAAGAGCTGCTTCGAGGGCAGTTTACTTGATCGTGGACACAGGCCAAAATTCTGGTGCAGGATTGAAGCATACAGTTTTGGCACCCAGCTACCACCAAAACAGCAATGACGAAGTAAAAAACGGATCTACTGTGGACCACAAAATTTACATACTCACTGGTACTTCTTCCTCTCCCAAACAAACAAAAAACATCCCAACATGGAGGGGGAGGTGTTCCAAATAAACAGCAAACAAAAATAAGATGAAAAAAATGCTAGTCACTGTAGGCACACGAGCTGACCATGAAGCTATTTTAACCAATTCACTTATACCTCACAAACAGACTACACTTCTTGAGGCAGGTCTTGGTTTTTTTTTTTTTTTTTTTTTGCGGTGCTAGGGATTGAACCCAGGGCCTTGTGCTTGCAAGGCAAGCACTCTACCAACTGAGCTATATCCCCAGCCCTTGGTTTTGTTTTTTCTAAAAAAAAAAAAAAAAAAAAATTTAAAAACTGCACTTTTAAAAGATAAACCGCATTCTCATCCAAGAGTTTGCGTAGTACTTAAAACTATTTTAACATTTTTAAAACTGGAGACTTTAGCAAAATATTATAATTAACTTAGAGTTTTTGAAATTTCAGAGTTCACACTACCTGTCAAAATAAACTTTACGGTATTCTTTTTGTCAAACAAACTTTCCCAACACTTGACTTTACCAGTTCATCAGCTTGGGAAACAAAAGGGAGATTTAAGCAAACCAAGTACAGGAACATTTAGTTTAGAGGTGAACTGACGTCAGCTATTTTTAGCTAAAGTGTGTAAGTCTGGCCAAAAAGAATGTTTTCCTTCAAAATTCTTCAAGGAATAAAAAGTTGTTTCCAATTAGCCTTGCTCTTTCCTAGACTCCAGCAACTTTGATCCTCTTAACTAGCTACAGTAAAAGAACATATGAAATCCCTACATTAATAACTGTTATTTTTGGTGAAGGATATCATGATCCCACTTTTCTGACCTCTGCATACTTTAAGTCAATGTTTTAATCAAATATGTACATATTAATCGATTTTTTATTTAGGAAGCATTTCTGAAGATTAAGCTACATTAATAATTGCAAATCAAATTTCTAAACAATGCAGTAACATTTTCCAAATGTTTTCCACTTCATTTTCTGATATATATTTCATACACTTTCATAATATGTATGTTGTTATGCATTTCATATACTTTTCCTGTTTGAGTTATACACAAAATTTGCTTCATCAATCTACTTTTTGTATGTATCAAATTTTATTCACTATGAATTCTCTTTTGTGGTCATCACTTCTTTAGCCCATTTTCCTATGTCTTACTTTGCAGATTTAAATTTTGTATAGAAAGATGCCTAGATCTTAAACCAGAAATGAACTAGGCTTTGTGCACTTCTACCTCTGTTGATTTTGTGCTATTTGTATCTAGAGCACTAAAAATAGGAAACAGACTGATAGCTTGTATTTTTCTCTCAGTTATGTAATAACTGTTAGAAATGTAGCAAATAGAAGCAGCAGCATTAAGAGATAGAGTAAGTTGGTAGGAGCACGGCAGAAATCGGGAGAGACAGAAAGGAGTGTGAAAACACCCTTCCATCCAAACATCCTGCTTTTGTTTGGTTTGATCAGTTCCTCTATGCTGGTACTACATAAGACTCAAGAGCTGCCTCAAGGTGAAAAAAGTATCTACAATTCATGCCAGATTTCCTTTCCAACTAGGCAGTGCGTGAGGGAGGAAGGGGCCCAATAGACTGAGGCTTCCTCCGAAAAGTCAGCAAGATGGTTTGGGGAGCTCTGGAATAAGCAAAGCTTAAGAGGAGTACAACAGCCTCAAAATTTTATCGAGAGCACTGATGACTGTTCCTGGAATAGGAATATTCCTAGTAAAGTAAGGCACTGTGGTTCCTCGGAATAAACTGAGTTACACAAGCAAGCCCAAGACTTTTGGTCCCTATCAAATGCTCACTCTGCCACTCTGAGTTTTCTTGCCGTGGTCACTAATTTTAGGCAATTGGTGGGAAGAGGGAAAAAAAAAAAAAAAAACCAGTTGTCAAGACACTGAGTTACTTAGGGACAGAGGCGGTGGGAGAGGGGACTGCTGTGGGAAAGCGGGACCCGAGGGACTTCTGCATTTTGTGTTTCTTTGTTCCTTAACTTAGTACTGTGTATATTCTTGGTGGTCCTATACTCTATAATAAATTCTGGCCGCATATGTTTCAAAAGGGAACTAAGCACTGAACTGTCCGGCAGAATCGTGGTCGCGAACAAAAGCGGGAGAGTATTCCTACCACCGACTTGCCGCAGCGAACGTCAAGGCCGCCGAGGCGACCGCCGCGGCGCCGGCCGCAGCCGCGGTACCCCGCCCGCCCCTCGGCCCCGCGCCCCCCGCCCCGCCGCGTCCCCGGCACGGACTGCCCTGCCCCTCGGCTTGCCACGTGAGCGGCCGCCGCGGCCCGCACCCGGCGTCCGGCCCGCCAGCCCTACCTGCCGAGTCCTGGGGTCAGCGGGTCCGCGCCGCCGCCGCGCCGGAGAGCGAGGGCCGCGGGCCGAGGTGCCGGACGCCCTCCGTCCACGCCTCGCCAGCGCTCCTCCAGGCGATCCGCGGCAGCGACGAGAGGTAGGAAGCGCCTCCGCTCAAACCGGTTTCAGCTGCTCCAGACCAAACGGCCAGGCCACCCCATGGGGCGGGGCCGAAGGGCGGCGAGGCGGGGCCTGACGTCACGCCCGGCGCCGTCCCGGCCAATCAGAGGCCGCGCGCGGGGGGCGGGCCCGCGCGTTCCTGGAAAGGGCCCGCGACGGCGGCCGACGGTGGACGGGTATTCCCAGGTTCCCCGCGACTTGCTTACTACTCGGATCTCGGGCTTGGGGTGGTAGATGCGTGCCGAGGTTGAGCAAGTTCAGGTCGCGTTAGGAACAATCAGGGTGGAAGCTGAAGCTGCAGTTTTTCCACATGTAATAGTGAGGGAGATTAGAAGGCCTGATGTTAACTAGAAACTTTCTTTCGTTACAAAGCAGTCGCTTTGGGATCAAATTATTAAAGTTGAAGATAAAGATCAGGCAACCTAAAGTAGTTCAGAGTTGATACCTTTGCCATGCAAAATACATTCTACAGGCAGGCATCATGAAGAGCCAGCAGTCAGAATGACCTAATCCCAGACCTGCCTAATCTAATCTGCATTTAACAACATCCCAAGGTTGTTTGTATGCAAAGGAAAGTAAGAAGGAACTTTTCTAAAAGTAGAAAGACCCTTTCTGAAGAAATTGTAGTCCCTTATGTTCTAAAAATAAACCGTATTAAAAAACAAACTTCCCTCTCCTTTGATGGTCCTCAAAAAATTAATCAGTATTTATCAAACTGTTACCAGCATCAAGGTTAATCTCTGCTTAACCTCTAATGTAAACATTATGTTAGCATATTTCATTTAAAGTAAGTGAGATATTGAAAATTAAGAACCACTTTTTTGGGAGACGTTGAAGGTCTCAGTAAGAGATACATGTAGTTATAAGTTAGTTCAAGAGAGCCTTCTGAAAAGGCATTTGACTTAAATGAACTCTCACTTTAGACAGCTTCTAGTCTTATAAATCAGCATTGTTTATGGACATATTTGATATTTGAACTTGAATTAGATCCCGGGACATTTCTGACAAAGTCATTTATTCAGTTATTAAATAATTAATGGGTGCTTGCTTTCTGCTGTGCACAGGATACAATTTTTTTCATTTTTATTGCACTCATTTTAATCCCAAATCTCTTGAAGAATTAAACTCTCCTCCTAATTATTTACCTTTATTTGTTGAACTCTGCTACTGTCAATTTCCTTAAATAACTTGGAATCGATTTCATTCCTCTGCTGTTAGTCATACTTAAGTGATGAAGTTTTTCATGTGTTTACTTCCTTTAAGGGTTTATAGTAGATCTTTATTTCCTGTACTCACCATTTAGTCAAGCTATTTTTTTAATTCAAGCTATTATTTGCCTAATTGTTTATAGTTCAAAATGAGAGACCTAAACCACATTCCTTCCCTAAATCCTCCTGAAATAACAATTACAGTTGATTCTCCATATATGCATATTCAACCAATCACAGATAAAAAATATTTAGAAAAAAGTTGCATCTGTACTAAACATGCAGAGTTCTTTTTCTTTTCATCATTTCCTAAATAACAGTATGAAACTAGTTCTATAGCATTTGCATTGTATTGAGTACTATAAGTAATTTAGAGATGATATTAAAGTATAAAGGAAGATGTGCATAAGTTAGACAAAAACACGGTATCATTTATGTAAGGAACTTACTTGATCATTTGGTATCCCAGGAAGTCCTGGAATCAATCCCCTATGGATATAGAGGGACAACTGTATACACATTTTGAAAGCTGTCCTAAGGGTTGGGATGTGGCTCAGTGGTAGGGCACTTGCCCAGTATATGCAAGGTCCCCTGGATTTAACCCCCAGCACTGCAACAACCAAAAAAAAAAAAATTCCTCACTGGGCCAAAAATTAAGGAATTTCTAGAAGATATGAAAAAAGCCACTAGCATTCAATGATACATAGAACTTGGACCCACACAGAGAAAGAAGAGATTCCTGAAGATGCTATTTTACAGTCTTACTTACAAACTGTTAATATAGCATATTTTAGATTATCCTGTTTATTCTGTTATGATAGAGATATTGAAGTAGAACAAAGACAACATGTTCCTTCCTCTTGCCTCTTCTGTGGAATATTGTAATTTTTTAGGCGCATGGTTGATGACATTAATTTAAGTCTTACCTCACTGTTTCCACTAGAGCTGTAGCTAAAATCAGAACTGCAAGATTAGGAACCAGGCCTCCTGACTTGTATTCTATTCTTCCCCTGTCTGCGACATTTATTTTTTTACTATTTCATCATTTTGTCTGTGACATTTTAAATAAAACTTTTAGTACGTTTTACTGCCATTGATAAATGTTGATAGAAAATTGGTAAGTCCATTTAATTTCCTGACTAGTTTTTCTAGAAGACATGCTTAAACTATGTCTTTTAGATATGTTCCATTTTTATTTGTTGCTGAAATATTGGGTTCAAATTTTTCATATGCATTTTACCACAGAAAATTACTTTATGTTCATACCATTATTTTTTAAACAAACCACCAACTATAGCTTCTACCACTGTGAGTTCTTTTTGTGGCCATTATTTTACTGAGTTTAATTTTGTAAGTCTGTATTTTGTCACGAAGTATTGATTCTTCCAACAATGTTTACATAATAGCACATTTTTACCTTGGCTGTTTTAACTATTATCAGTTTTGTTCTGATTGTTCTCCCAGAAACATTCATCATGACTAGATAAAAGACTAACTGCTGATAACTTATCTCTTGCCCGATCTATGAAATATTGTGAGTATTCCTCTGATATTTCAATTGCTCCTCTGTCAGACTCAAATGCTATCACTTTTGTGTGCTTTGTGCAACTCACTGGTAACCCTGTACCTCAAAGAACCTTTCTGTGGAATTCAGGGATTCATTCCCTCTGTTCGCCTCCATAGAGTAATTTCCCATCTTATAATATGCAGTACTCATGCTTTATGAAAGTGACAAAATATTTGTGTTGACTCTGATTGTTCTTTCATATAAAGATCACTCCAGAAATGAGAGGAAATCAAAGTAACTGCTGGGTTCCAAAGCAATTCAAGTGCCTTAAATGTAAGCCTTCAAGTCAGGTGTGGTGGCACATGCCTGAATTCCCAGCAAAGTGGGAGACTGAGGCAGGAGGATTGCAAGTTCAAGGGCAACCTGGGCAATTGAGCAAGACCCTGTCTCAAAAAAAAAAAAAAAAAAAAAATAGAAAGAGCTGGGGATGTAGCTCAGTGGTAAAGCGCCTTTAGGTTTGCTCCCCAATACCAAAAATAAAAACCTGAACCTTAAAACAATTTCATACTGACTATAGCTTTTTCATATGTTGCTTTCAGAGTTCTCAAATTCATTTTAGGTTCATTTTATTATATTTTGGTATTTAAGGGGTACTTAACCTCTGAGCCACATCCCCCAGTTCTTTTTATTTTTTTGTTTTGAGACAGGATCTCTCTAAGTTGCTTAGGGCCTCACTAAATTGCTGAGGCTGGTCTTAAATTTGTGATTCTCCTGCCTCAGGTTCCCAAGTTGTGAGGATTACAGGCATATACCACTGAACCCAGCCCTTTATAGGTTTAAAATCTTTGGAGCAAGAAAGGTTCAAATGGTAAGCTCAATTGTCATTCTTGATTCATTTCCTCTTCAGTGAAATATAAATTCAGGCACCGCAGGGTTTTTTAGATGAAGTTTGAAAAGGCACCCAGCAGCCACCTAGCACAGGGCCTGGTCCTCCAAAATGCTGACGTCCCTTCCAGGCTTCACTGAACCTCACTTCCATGAAGGAACTGTTAGTTCTGGGGCAGGGACTTGCCATAAAACTGAAACAGACATGAAGACCCCCTCCCCTCTTTACCCCAATTCTTGTGATCATGCCAGAAAGATTTGGCTAAGAGGAGCAGGCATGAGTTTATTGAAGGGATAGGGGACACTCTCAAAGGAGAGAGTGCATCCTCTCAGAAAGGAAAACAACTGCTTGCCCTTCCTGCCCTCTGGTTTTACTGGGGGTCTGTATTAATCAGGGTTCTCTAGAGAACAGAGCCAACAGGAGGTATGATTATGAAAAGGGAATTTATTAGATTGGCTTACATGACCAGAAGCTGGATAGTCCACAATGGCTGTCTGCAAGCTGGAGAACTGGAGGAACCAGTAGCTGCGCAGTCCAAGAGGCTGAAGCCTCAGAGCAAGAGGGATCAACGGTACTACCCTAGTCTGAGACCAAGGCGTCTGGAAACTCCCTGGAGAATCACTGGCAGAGTCTGCTTTGGAAGAGTGAAGGAGTGAGTGTCTGATATCCTCAGGTGATCGCAGCAGCAATCAAGAAACCACTCAAGAAGAGTGGAGCTTGCATCTGCTGCTGCTTCTTTGTTCTTCCAACTTTTATTCTATCTAAGCCTCCAACCTCTTGGATGGCACTACCCAAACTTAGGGAGGGTCTCCACTTTAGTTCACTATCTCACATGCCTATCATCCTGAGATACCCTCATTGACCCACCCAGAAGTCTCTTAATCTTCTCCATCTCTTAATAATCCAATCAAGTTGACAATTCAAGTTAACCATTATAGGGTCCCAAGGAAGTTTCCAGAGAGTTTGACCCAGGTCTACCTCTTGAGTTACAGCAAATGATAACAGACTTCCAAGTCCCCACTGGCATGGCACCTGTAGGTCTGTTTGACCCACACTGACCAGTTCTAATTGGAACCTGATTTGGGGTGGTGGTGGTGGTGGTGGCTTGTTTTGTTTTGTGTTTTGTTGTTTGGTACTAGGGATTGAACCCAGTGGCACTTTACCACTGATATCCTCAACCCTTTTTATTTTTTGAGGCAGGGTCTTGCTAAATTGCTTAGGGCCTTTCCAAATTGCCAAAAGGGCCTCCTGCCTCAGTCACCCAAGTCACTAGGAATGCAGGTGTGTGTTACTGCAGCAGACTGTAACCGGTTCTTACAGATTTTATGATTAGGAAGAATTATCTTTATCTCCCTGAGTTGTGGGATCTGGTCTGTGTAAGGGTCACAAAAGTCCCCTCTCTGGGGTAACTTGTTTTCTTTTCATCAGCACTTTAGGCCTACATTTCTCCTGTGGATGACAGATTGTTTGCAATATAACATATCCAGTTGACAAGCCAGGCAGGACTACAGGTAAATGACTTTTAAAAAATAAACACCCAGGCACAGTGGTGCACACTTGTAATCGCAGTGACTCAGGAGGCTGAGACAGGAGGATTTCAAGTTCAAAGTCAGACACAGCAACTTAGCAAGGCACTAAGAAACTCAGCGAGACCCTGCATCTAAATAAAATATTTTAAAAAGGGCTGAGAATGTAATTCAATAGTTAAGCACCCTTGGGTTGAATCCCTGGTACCCAAAAAAAAAAAAAAAAGGCTGGGCTGGGAGATATAGCTTAGTGGTAAAGTGCTCCTGGGTTAAATCCCCAGTACCCATTAAAAAAAAAAAATTAAGAAAGAAAGAAAAAGAAAACATGTAGGGATCAGTTTATAGAACTATTTCTTCAACCTCCCTATCAAAACCACCAAGTTCATCAAATTTGATTTGATTGTAAGACAATACTAAGAATCCATAAGTGCTGTTCTTTAAACTAGACCTTTATACTTTCTTATAACTTAGGAAAAACTTATGAAGATCTGAGAGTAGCTGGAGCAACGTAATACCCACTCTAAATCACAGAATTATAGCAAGTAAGCTATTTGATTACAGAAAGAGGATAAAAATATCTACCAATTAGATTTAATTCCCATATTTTATATTTTTTTACTATTTATTTGTTTAGGTACCAGGGATTGAACCCAGGGGTGATTTACCCCTGAGCCGAATCTCCAGCCCCTTTTTTATATTTTATTTAGAGACAGGGTCTCACTGAGTTGCTGATGCTGGCTATGAACTCACAGTCCTCCTGCCTTAGCCTCCTAAGCTGCTGAAATTACAGGTGCGTGCCACTGTGCCTGGCTGTTTACCTATATTTTAAATCTATAAAATCATAAAAGAATTTTAAAAATTTACTTAATAGAAGAATACTCTTAAAATATTTGTCGTTACTATGGCGTTTCCTTCTCCACGGAAAGGGACAATGGGATAACTATTTTTCACAACTGATTGGAAAAACTTTCCATTCAGTTTTGACTGACTTAATTTTTCATCTAGAAATAAATCATTTGGGATTACCTGACCCATAAAAGTATTAGTTCAAGTTTTCATGTTTTGATAGCATAGCATTCCAGAAATATCCCAAATAGTGAGATAAGGTGAAAGCAATATCATGAAACTTTAAAGAAACGTTACTACATATAACATAAATGAACATAACTGTAACACTAGAACACACCGGCCCTATAGACTCTTTAGGAGTCAAGACCTTATTAAACTGAGAGGCAAAAGTTACATTGGAAAACACCGAACTGAGCCGTTTTGTGTCCCGCCTATTCTATTTATTATTATTACTATTTTATCTTTCCAAATGTTTCCTGGTCTTGTGCATTCCTATTCAAATGGATTCCCGGAGGTAATTCCCTTTCCTGCTTAAATGGCTCAACAATTGGTCATCATTTTGTCATTTTTGTGAAAATACTGATGTCTGTCCACAGAATGAGCTGCTGTTCTCAGGACATATCCTTCCTGTGAACAAGAGATGCCTAACAGCGCTGGGCTCAAAAACCCAGCTGCCAACTCGGGACTGGCAGCCAGCCAAAGCGAGCTGGGACTGGAATCAGGGAGTCGGGGCTTCTTGGCACGGGTGGTACATTAATTATGTGCATGATTTTGATGAGAAGATTAGAGGCCATGATGCTGCTTTCAATTCTGCTCCTAACTTGCCAGCACACATCATACCTTTGTTATTTTACCCATGAAACAAAAATGAGAGGGAGAACTAACACTTCATTGCTTTTATCTGTCATATCTGTATTTTGCCCTCCCAAAATCAGGTTCTGAAGGGCAAGAATTATGATATGTGTCTCTTCACACCCAGCACAGTGCCTGTTGCACAGCAATGTAAACATGCTTATAGAGAGCAACAAAATTTTCAGAAAAAAGTACTAAGTGAGCTAGTCAATTCTAGATGTCTACGTTTTATTTATTTAAAATAACGAAACAACACTGTGTGACCCCACTAGAGTGATTTTTTAAAAATTATTTAATTTTCCTTTTCAGTACTGAGAATTGAACCCAGGGGTTTTATACCACTGAGCTGCATCCCTCACCCCTTTTTATTTTTCTTTTTGAGACAGGTTCTCACCTTGTTGCCCAGTCTGGCCTTGAATTTACAATCTGAATATCCTGTAACACCCAGAAATCTTGGGCTTCAAAATAGTGCTGATTCAGCAATTCACTGGGCTTAGCCAAACCAAGATTCCCTCTTAGATGTTTCTCCTTTCACTTCTCTTTTTAAATAATATAGGTGCGTTCTCTCTGTATTTTATATGCCAAGGATGTGCCATAACTATGTTAGGAAAATGTAGTTTCTAAGTTCTTCCCCTTTGTTAGCTTAAGTAATTCTCCACTTTTATAGCCTCGACCCAATGTGATGATGAAGAGGTGGAGGTAATTCACACAGCCCTGGTTCCACCCCTAGGAAGAACCCTGCAGTCCAATTCAAAAGAGTGCCCCAAGGAGCATCTGTCAACAGAATGGGCTTGGCAGAAATACATTTGCTGTCCCTGTCTAACTGGGAATTTCTTTCATTCTTTCACTCCTCTGACCCTGGCACTAGTGATTGAACCACCCAGGGCTACTGTGCCATTGACCTATACCCCCAACCCCTTTTAATTTTTATTTTGATACAGGGTCTCAGTAAATTTCTGAGGCTGACCTCCTGCTCATGGTCCTCCTGCCTCAGCCTCCTGAGTTACTGGAATTATAGGTGTGTAAAACTGTCCTGACGTGTTCAACTCATTTCTTTTCCCCTGCTTCTTGTGGCACTCATGAAGAATATTTAAAGACATTAGGACCACAGTTATTAACTATCCAGGACTTTGGATGCATCACCTTTTTTAGTATTCCAACTCCAGAGAGCGACATGTGAGCGACAATGATTTTATTGTTACTTCTCTATTTATTTGCTTATTTATTTTTGGTGCTGGGGATTGAACCCAGGGTGCTTTACCACTGAGCTACATCCCCAGCCCTTTTTAAATTTTGTATTTTGGGACAGGGTCTAGCTAAATTGCTTAGAGCCTGGCTACGTTGTTGAGACTGGCCTTGAACTTGCAATCCTCCTGCTTCAGCCTCCTGAGTCTCTGGGATTACAGATACACACCACTATGCTGGCTTTACTTTATGTATTTGTTTATTTGTTTGTTCTGGTACTCGGGATGGACCTTATGCATGCTAGGCAAGCACTCTATTACTGAGCCACATCCCCAGTCCTTCTAATTTGTTTAAAAAGTAATTGGCATTCATCAGTACATAATCTAAGGTCCCTTTAAAATTAAAAAAGAATTGCCTTCAACAATTGCTCAAATGCTTCATCATTGAAGAAGTATTTTATTTGCTGGGATGACCCTTCATAAACTGTAACATGCCAGAAGAGAATTCTGTTAGCAGTTAATGGTATTTTAAATTTTCTTCTTTTTGGCATATTGGCATTTACTACAAGGAACATCTGTTGCATTTCAAATAGAGAATAAATTGCACACTAGGCAATATGCTAGGAATTTTACATGTATTATATTCTTAAATCCTCCTGACCATCTTCGAGATACTATTATTAATCCACATCACAGAAAAGGAAACAGAAGCCATTGAGGTTAAATAACTTACCTGGTTCAGCTTGGCTGCTTGGCTTTAAACAAACCACTAATTCTCCTGGGATCTCAGTTTTATAGGCCATAAAACTAAGATAGGATCTACCTCATCAGATGTAAGATTAAAAAAAGAATGCCAACTGTGAGGGAGTTCTCATGTGAAACACCTGGTCTAGAAAAAAGAAACAGCACTTTTTTTCTTTTTAAATTCTTTGCAGGTGTCGAGTACAATTAAAATAGATCCTTCAGCAGTAGTGTGCAAGAGCTAGCTCAGATGCTGATTGACTACCATCTCCTCTGAACTGAAAGCCCACTCTCCTCAGTTTGGAGTCTTAAAATTGGCCACAATGGGGGTCAGAAACAAATTCCCACAAATCAGGTCCTCTCTCCCTGGAGAGCCTGTTGTTTGATATTTATCAGCACACCATACTTCCTAGATTGAGAGATGATGAATATACTAGTCTGGCTCAAATTCAGGCTTTATTTATTTATTTAGGTGGAGTGATTCATAATTTGGCTTTACATGTCATGAGGCCTATTTTCCCAGTGAAGGAATTCCAAGAATGGCAAAACAGTCCAAGAAAAAAAAAGAAGAAAAAAAAAAAAAAAAAAAAAAAAGACTTTCCCATTTCAGCTGTTTCAATCTGATTAGGAAAACACAATATTCTACAATACAGCCCGTTTGTTGATGTGAACTTTTTTTGTTTTTATTAAATCTCTTTACTGCCTGTTGTTGCCCAAAAGGGCCCGGATTAATAATTTTTATGAATAACTCATTTCATTTGGCATACTTGTTCTTTGGAGTGGCTACTTCGTTAACCAGACAATATTTCTTCTCCTGTGGGACCATATACTTGTAGGAATGGTTGGCAAGGAGAAATGAAGATATTTTATCAAAACAGGACAGTATTAGTTGACATCATTTTAGTGGTTGATGTTCAACCCTGAAAAGTTTGCTTTGTCTCTGATAAAATGTTGGAGCCTCCCTCATTCTGGCTGAAGAAATGGAGAAACTGTTGGTTCACTGAGGACCTCCTGAAACTCAAGCTTAAATGCAGTAGGGGACTGAACGTAAGAGTCCTACTTCCCCACTCCCACCCCACATCTTCAACTGTTTCCAAAAACTTGGTCCTTGTCCCCAAAGTCAATCCAATAATGAGGACATGGTTTTAAGGAAAAGGAAAAGGGTTTATTGCTTTGTCAGCAAAAGAAAAGCACGGGGGATCTCCTGTGAGGCTCCCTATCAGGAATTTTTAAAGAGGTGATTGGAAGGTTACATTTCACCGGTTCTCTGTTGGAGTTGTAATTCATTTGTTAATTTGGGAGAGAGTCATTTCTGAGATCTTCAGGTGCCATCTCCAAAGCCTGGATTACTTCATTCCTGTGGTGGGTGTGTGCTCAAGGACAGATAACTCTCTGCCTCGGATGGGGAAGAAAGGTAGTCTTGTGTCCTCTGAGATTTGGGTGGGTGGCGTCGGGCAGGAAGAGAGGAAGAGAAGGAAACATGCCCTTTTAAAAATAAGTTGCAGTGGCAGGGGAGCAAGGGCCACATTCAAAGCGTAAAGTGGACCACCGTCGCACAACCCCCTGGCCATGTTTGCTGGCCATTCTCCAGTGGGTCCTAGCTTGCCATCTTTCCTGTATTTTGACATACAGATCACTCTGCTTCATCCATAGTTACCCAGACTAGGAAGCAAAGCTAGACTGAGCTCTGATTGATTCTGGGGTTACCACCTGATCAGAAGGAAGCCGATCATCTTATCTCAGTATATTCAGCTAGGATACTGTATAATATCCTAAAACTCCTACAAACTCAGTAGTTGAAAGCAAAAGAAATGTACTCCTTCACAGTTTCCGAGGCCAGTAATCTAAAAACAAGTTTCAGCAGTGCTGTGTCCTCTCTGAAGGCCCTGAGGGCGAATCCATCCCCTGCCTTTCTCTTTTAGCTTTTGGTGTTGTCAGCAATCTTTTTAGCATTTCTCGATTCATAGATGCAGCACTTTAATCTCTGCCTCTATCATCTGACAGCATTCTCCCTGTGTGTATCTGTCTCTGTGTTCTTTTCTTACAAGTGTACCCGCCAGTTTGGTTTAGGACCCATCCTAATGACCTCATCTTAACTTAATTGTATCTGTGGAGACCCTAGTTCCAAATAAGGTCACATTCACTGATAAGGAGTTAGGACTCGAACAATCTTTTGAGGGACACAATTCACCCCAATAACATACTAAGAAGAAAGTATTTGAGGAAGATTCTTCGTGAATAATCAGTCCAAATCCAACATGAATCAACAGAGAAATAGGCAGAACATACGTCCAGAGGAAAACAGGACAGCCCTGAAAAATGGAAAGTGCGGTTTCCACTCCATCACTTTCCCCACTCACTCACCCATTTCCTTCTTTATGTTTGTTCACTTGAGTGACTTTTTCTTTCTATACTGTAAAAACATTGGAACCCTGACCACAGTGACTTCTCCAAAATCATTATGGAACAAAAGGTGATTCCTAAAAGCATGTTCACCGATCAAAAGAAAAATGAGAAGTTTGGCAAGGTGCAATGCTGCACACCTATAATCCTCCCAGCAGCTCTGGAGGCTGAGGCAGGAGGATTATAAGTTCAAGACTAACTTCAGCAATTTAGTGAGGCCCTAAGCAACTTAGGAAGACCCTGTCTCAAAATTAAAAAATAAAAAGGGCTGGGGATGTAGCTCAGTGGTTAAGTGACCCTGGGTTCAATCTCCAGTGTACAACCTCTCCCCACAAAAAAATTTTGTGACAGGGTCTCACTAAATTGCTGAGGCTGGCCTTGAACATGGGATCCTCCTGCCTCAGGCTCTTGAGTCTCTGAGATTACAAGTGTACACCACAAGGCTCAGATCCTCCTAATGTTCTAGTTTGCATTTCCCCCCAGAGCAAACTTGAGGCAAAGTCTTGTATGCAAAGTAGTTTGCTTATGACATGATCTTGGGAAGTCTTGGCACAAAGAAGGGGCAGAAAAGGAGAAATGCCAGTAAAGAGTGTGTAAATCAGTGGTGTAATGATGGTAAATGTTTAATACGGGCTCTCTAGGAAGAAAATCTGATTTGTAGGATTTGCCAATTTTCATGGCATAGATATTTCTGCCATGGCCATTTTCCAGCTGTCAATGTGACATTACTGAGTGGAGTTGAGACCAGAGGCGAGATTTTGTACCATTATTTAGTATTTCTGTCGAATGAATACAATAGATATGAATAACTTTATGAGTGATTAGTATTGGTGAGTTTGCATATGTATTGCCTTTGTTTTTAATAGACTTTATTTTAATAATGTCTCCCATGGAGAGTGGCTGTAAGCTGGCTCTAGCATAACCCATAAGAGAGACCTACTGCTCTGGGAGACTGGGGCCCAATCCTTTCAGACCTGCCTTCCTTGCTGTGTAGACAGTTGTTAGAGGGCCTCTTATGGAAGCATGACTTTTGCATACCTGCCGGTTTGCCCTACTTAAGGCAGTGGCCAGAGAATATTTCTGTGCAGAGAGAAGAAGCAGGAAGCCATAAACATAAGGGAGTTGTGTGTAGGGCAGGTTGAGGACCACAGGGGCACTAATAGAATCTGCTTCCTAGAAAACAGGGCTTTATGTATGTATTTATTGGTACTGGGCAATTGAACTTAGGGGCCCTTTACCACTGAGCTGTATCCCCAGGCCATTTTATTTTTTATTTTGAATCAGGGTCTCACTAAATGACTTAGGGCCTCGCTGAATTGCTGAAGTTGGCCTTGAATTTTGCGATCCTCCTGCCTCCGCCTCCCGAGTCACTGCACTGGGATTAAAGGTGCACCTTGCCAGAATCAGGGAATACTTGTCTTGAGTTCTGTTAATAGAGCTCTCTGACCAGAAAGTTCATACATTCCTACAACTCCTAAGCTGTGCTGTTTTTCTTGTACTTCTCAGAACTTGATTTGCAGCTATTTCTTTACAGCTATTCCCAGTTCCTGAAAAATCCCACCCTACCTCTCCATTTGAGTTCCTATAATAAACTACCACAGGCTGTTGGCCTACAAACAACAGAAATTTATTTCTCACGATCCTAGAGATTGAAGAACTCAAGATTAAGATACTGGCAAAATTTGGTGTCTGGTAAGGGCTATTTTCTGGTTCATATATGGTTCTCTGGGGTCTCTTCCTATAAGGGTACAAATTCCTTCATAAGGTCTCCTCTTTCATGACTTAATCACCTTCCAAAGGCTTTGTCTCCCAAATGCTTTTTATTTTTTATTTTGAGACAGGGTCTTGCTAAATTTCCAAGGCTGGTCTTGAATTCACAATCCTCTTGCTGTAGCCTCCTGGGATTACAGGAGTGCAGCACTGTGCCTGGCTGGAGTTAGGATTTTAACAGGTGAATGTGGATGGGGACACATATATTCAAACCGTGGTGCCTTTACCAGCAACTTTAGCATGCAGGTAAATCATCCAGAGATCTTGTTAAATGCAGACTGTGGATTAGTATTTCCAAAATGAAGCTTGGAATTCTTCAGTTCTTTATGAGCTCCAAATGATGCCTTTTGCACCTATGATTCCATCTGTCCCCTGAGGTGCTTGGATTATACAAGATATTTTCTCTTTTTGGTACTGGGGATTGCACCCAGGAGCCATATCCTCAGCCCTTTCTATTTTATTTTATTTTTTATATGCTGAGGCTGGCCTTGAATTTGTAATCCTTCCACCCCAGCCTATGGTCTCTGGGATTATAAGCGTGCACCACTGCACTTGATTTGGGCGATATATTTTCAAGAGCTCTCGTTGATGGAGCACTGACCAAACTTCAAGGTGATGCCTGTACAAGCCATCAAAAATTAAGCCGAGGCCCGGAGATCTGGCCAGTGCTGAGGGCGACGGGGTCCTGCAAAGTGAAGATTTCAATCCAAAGGTCATGGCAAAACACCTGAAGTTCATTGCCAGGACTGTGATGGTAAAGGAAGGGAACGTGGAGGGTGCATAGAGGACCCTGAACAGAATCCTCAACATGGATGGGCTCATTGAGGACATTAAACGACAGATACTATGAGAAACCTTGCCGCAAAGGACAGCAGAAAAGCCATGAAAACTGCTGGCAGATCTACAACATGGAAATGGCTTGAAAGATCAACCTTTTTTTTTTTTTTTATTGTCAACAAATGGGATACATCATGTTGTTTCTCTGTTTGTACATGGCGTAAAGGCAACCATTTGTGTAATCATAAATTTACATAGAGTAATGTTGTTTGATTCATTCTGTTATTTTTTCCCTTCCCCCCCACCCCTCGAAAGATCAACTTTTTGATGCGAAAGAATGGGGCAGATCCATGGCAGGGCTGCTGAGACATGGATTGGAGGCCCACATCATTTGTCTCCACCTCTTTCTCTACAATAAACTCAAATCACGTATATGCATTGGTCAGCAGTAGACCCTCTTTCTTATGAAACGAAAGAGAGACTGAAACCAAAAGTAGTCTAGGAGTAGAATGGTGGTTGCCAAAGGATAGGGAAGGGGGCAATCAGGAATTGTTTAATGGGTATAGAATATCAGTTTGCAAATCTGAAAACATGCTGAAGATAGATGGTGGTGATGGTTGCAAAAAAAAAAAAAAAAACTGTACTTAATGCCACTGAATTACACACTTAAATAGTAAAAAAAAATTAAGCTGAGCATGTTAGTGCACTCCTCTGATCCCACCAACTCAGCAGGCTAAAGCAGAAGGATCAGAAGTTCAAGGCCAACCTCAGCAATTTAGCCTGGTCATAAACAACTTAGCAAGACACTGTCTCAGAATAAAAAGGGCTGGGGATGGGGCTCAGTATTAAAGTATCTCTAGGCTCAATTCCCAGTACCCAAAACAAAAAAAATATTATAGTAGCATCCAACATCATTGGGTTACCCATTACACAAAAGTACTAGTCACTGCAGATTACCTGGTGCTATAATCCTGGGTTTATATTTCTTCCTCAATCTTTATAGGCCAACTGACTAACTGGTCACTTTACATAATGACTCATGAAAACAAACCAAAAGTGGGGAAATATTTACACAGAAGGTAATACCAAACATCAAGACTGTATCATATCTTCCAATTCCATTCACCTTTTTCCAAATCATACTTGTAGCGAGACCTTGAATAACTGACCTAACTCTAGTGGTATTGCCCCTTCCTTCCCTACTTCTTTCCTCCCTCCCTCCCTCCCTTCCTCCCTCCCTTCCTTCCTTCCTTCCTTCCTTCTTTCTTTCTTTTGGTACAAGGGATTGAACCCAGGGTCACTCAACCACTGAACCATATCCCCATGCCTGTAATTCCAGCAACTAAGGAGGCAGAGGCAGTAGCATCCCAAGTTCAAAGCCAGCCTCAGCAATTTTGTGAGGCTGTAAACAATTTAGTGAGACCCTGTCTCAAAATAAAATATAAAAAGGACTGGGGATTTGGTTCAGAGATTAAGTGCCCCTGGGTTCAATCCCTGATATCAAATAAATAAATAAATAAATAAATAAATAAATAAATAAATGGGAGGTGGTCTCACTAAGTTGCTTAGGGCTTCACTAAATTGCTGAGCCTGGTTTTGAACTTGCAATTCTCCTGCCTCAGCTTCCCGTGCTACTGGGATTACAGGTATGTGCCACTACACCTGGCCCCACTTACGCTATTTCTACAGCTGATGTTGGGGCTCAAAAAAGATACCCCAAAGTGAGGATCTCAGAAGCAGTGTCAGAAGCAAAATATCCCTCTGATCTCTTGCTCTGCTTTCTCTCTCACTCCTCATCTTCCCTCAAGGCAAGCCATAGAAAATAGAATCCTCTTTCCCAAGGCATGTCCTGGAAATCAGAATCCCTTTTGTAAAAACCAGCCATAAAAACCTAAAGATATTACTCTAATCTTCCCCACCTTTCTGTGAAGAAGCAGCCTGTAAAGAAATTAAGACTCTGATACAGCCACATCAATGTTCATAGCTGCTCAATTCACAATAGCCAGACTATGGAACCAACCTAGATGCCCTTCAATTGATGAATGGATAAAGAAACTGTGGTATATATATACAATGGAATATTACTCAGCTATGAAGAATGATAAAATTATGGCATTTGCAGGCAAATGGATGGAATTGGAGAATATGTTAAGTGAGATAAGCCAATCTCAAAAATCCAAAAGATGAATGATCTCACTGATAAGTGAATGATGACACATAATGGGGGGTGGGAGGGGGCAAGAATGGAGGAAGGAGGGACTGTATAGAGGGAAAAGAGAGGTGGGAGGGGTGGGGGGGAAGGAAAAAATAATGGAATGAATCAAATATCATTACTCTATGTAAACGTATGAATATGCAAATGGTATGCTGTTACTCCATGTACAAACAGAAACAACATGTATCCCATTTGTTTACAATAAAAATAAATAAATAAAAGAAATTAAGACCCTGGTCAGGTGTGATGGCACACATCTGTAATCCCAGTGACTAAGGAGGCTTAGGCAGGAGGGTCACAAGTTGGAGGCCAACCTCAACCATTTAGTGAGGCCTTAAGCAACTTAGCCAGACCCTGTCTCAAAAATAAAAAGGGCTGGGGATATGGCTAAGTGGTAAATTGTCTCTGGGTTCAATTCCCCAGTTCTAAAAAGAGAGAGAGAGAGAGAAAAGAAATTAAGACTCTGATTGGTATCCTGCCCAATATCCAGAACAAGGGAATACTACAGCTGAGGGCCCAAGAAGAATCTGAATGGACAGGCCTTGCTGGGTTTCCCCACTCAATCTTCTTCCATTTGCACAAACCATTTTTTTGTCCTCCTGCCTCATGAAACCTAAACATTTAATTAGCATTTAGTTACAGGCCTGTCAGCCCAACTACATGGGAGGCTGAGGCAGGAAGATTGCAAATTCAATGGCAATCTGAGCAATTTAGCAAAACCCTGTTTCAAAATAAAAAATAAAAAGGGTTATAAATGGATAGGTCATCCTGGGTCTTTGGATCTTCTATCTGAAGGTTCCCATCAAGTGAAACTATGATCAAACAAATTTATTATATTTTCCTCTTGTTGTTAACCCAAGGTGACAGAAACATTCTGTGTTGTGCTGAGTGACTATAGTGGGGAAACAAATTTTTATTTTTTCCACAGATATCTGTGTATATGTGTTTATATATATTTATATATATATATATATATTTATATTTATTTATATATATTTATATATATAAATATATATATAAATATATTTAAATATATATTTATGTATATATATTTATATATATATACATAAATATATATATTTACATATATATATATATATATATATAGAGAGAGAGAGAGAGAGAGAGAGAGGGAGCGCTTGGTGTTCATTTATTTATTTATTTTATTTTCATTAACTTTTTTTGTGTGATAAATATTTTTTAATTCTTTTTGTACATGTATATAGGGTAATAATGCCTGTCTCACAATCTACTATCCTTCCCCTCCCCACCCACCCCACCCCTCCCCTCACTCCCCTCTGCACAATCCCAAGTTCCTTCATTCTTTCCTATCCACACCCCACTATGGATCAGCATCTGCTTATCAGAGAAAACATTTGACCTTTGTTTCTTGGGTTTGGCTTACTTCACTTAGCACCATAGTCTCCGTTCCATCCATTTATTTGCAAATGCCATAATTTCATTCTTCTTTAAGGCCGACTAATATTCCATTGTGTATATATACCACATTTTCTTTATCCATTCATCTGTTGAAGGGCATCTAGGTTGGTTACATAGTTTTGCTATTGTGAATTGAGGAAAGCTTGGAATTTAAACACTTGTAATGATGTATTAAAAATATTGTCCATTAAATAGATGGGTAGATACTAGATTGGAACTTAATTTGAACCCCCTAAATCATACCTTTTAAAATAAATTTTTGGGTTGGGGATTTAGCTCAGTGATAGGGCATTTGCCTAGTACGTGCAAGACCTGGTTTCAATCCCCAGCACTGAAAAACAAAACAAAACAAACTTTAAAGTTAATTTTACTTAATACTCTTGCCTTCCAAAGTGTTCTATAAATGACAAAAAAAAAAAGTTTCTCAAATTGAAGGAGAGTTTCACAAACTATCCTATACATATATTCCTTGGATGCAATAGGATTATAGAATTATGACTGCTTTGATTTTCAGGGTAGAATCTACATTGTGTACAACCATAGAAATGAAAAGTTGTACCCCATTTGTGTACAATGAATCAAAATGTATCTGTAAAAATAAAAAATATTTTAATTAAAAAAAAGAATGTGGAAAATGACTTTTTTTTAACCTTTTATGAATTGAAAGTCAGTGTTTCCTACTTAGATGGGCTCATGCTTGGGTGAATGTAGTAGGGTATTTATATTTTCTTGTCTCTGTCCCAAATCTGTTGGGAGATTCTGGGTACTTGGTGAGCTTAAAACCTCTGTTCTGCAGACACCTATCTGTTCCTCCTAGTCAATACAGTTATCGAAGGAAATCTTGGATTCTATTAGCATTTACTTTTCTCACTTCGTTTTGTGAAATCACAAGTGCTTACCGGACTGGATGGGTTTAGGCCTGTTTTAATAGTTTGGGAGTGGTGGTTGTGGAGTTGGTAACTTTCAGCAAACACTGAAACTGCTTTCATAGAAATACTAGACAACAAGTCTCACATTTCACTTTCCAATTAGAACAACCTCAAAATAAGCGTGGCACAAACCAAGAGAATCCACTTGAATTGTCCTGACCCCCTTAATAGGATATCCTTGCTTCTTGAAAATAAGTATTCAGTTCTTGACTATTTAGTAGAAACCATTCATCCAATAAGCCTAGGGCTCTCAGGTCCAAACCCCAGTCTTTCAAATGCCATCTTGTTGTTAGTCAGAGGAACTTGCTGAAGCCTCATATTGAAAAAACTATCTTGCTGGGTGTGGTGGCATGTGCCTGTAATCCCAACTAGTCAGGAAGTGAAGGCAGGAGGATTGTGAGTTCAAGGCCAGGTTTGGCAATTTAGCAATACCCTGTCTCAAAAAAAAAAAAAAAAAAAAAAAAGAGAGAGAAAAGAAAAGAAGAAAATCATATAATATAAACCCTACTCTTTATTATTCCCAAACCTGAGAAACTAAGCTGAGAAAGTCACACAGACAATGGCTCCATTACAAACTGATCAGCAGCAGCATTAAACAAGGATTCCTAGTCTTTGCCTCTTTCATTGTTTTCATTAATTTTTTTTTTTTGGTGCTGGGGATTGAACCTGCGGCCTTATGATTGTGAGGCAAGCATTCTACCACTGAGCTACATCCCCAGCCCCTCATTAATTTTGCTGTAGGACACTACTCCAAAACTTAGTGACTTAAAACAACCATTTCCTTTTCTTCTTTATCTCTGGCCAGGCCTAGCTGGGAGGATCTTGCTCAGGGCTCCTTACACAGTTGCAGTCAAATGGCAGCTGAGGCTTCAATTGGCTCAAACCCTGACTGGACCTGATGTCCAAGATGGCCTCTTTACTAGCATGTCTGGCACCTCAACTGGAACTGCTGAAACAGCTGGTACCGGTCAGTCATCTCTCTTTTTCAAGAACTTCTCTGCATGGCTAAGTTGGGCTTCCTCACAGCATGGTAGGCTAAGCAAAGTCAGTCATCTTCCATGGTGACTGGCTTCTTCTAGAATGGCTATTTTTAATTTGCCATTATAATCTAGTTCAATAAAAGACTTTTTAAAAAAGTGTAGGGAGAAAGAAACTCTGACCAATACAGGACAGGAGGTGCTTGATCCTCCTGTCAAGACCTACTTATGTGCATAAAATGATCTTATCTCCTTACCTTGAATCCTTCATAGCAATTTTTCTGTTTTCTGACATTTATCAGTTACATATCTGAATTTAAAACAATCCTCTTTAAAATACATAAACTATTCTGGGAGGTGTGGAGCTGCTTCCTGTAATTCAATCTCAGTGATGTATTTGTTATCTATTGCTATAAAACACCCCAAATCTTGTTGGATCAGGCAATTAGGGAAATGCAAATCAAAACTACACTGAGATTTCATGGTACTCATAGAGAATACAAACAATAATACATGCTGGAGTGGATGTGGGAGAAAAACGTGAGATGGTAAATTAGTATAGACATTATGGAAATCAATATGGAGACTCCTCAAAAGACAAGGTGTGGAACCACCACATGGCCCAGCTACTACTTCTGGGTATTTACCCTGAAGAATTAAAGTCATGCCAGGCATGGTGGCACACTCTTGTAATCCCAGTGGTTCAGGAGGCTAAGGCAAGAAGATCACGAGTTCAAAGCCAGTCTTAGCAACTTAGCGAGGCCGTAAGCAACTCAGTAATTTCCTGTTTCAAAATTAAAAATAAAGAACTGGGAGATGTGGCTCAGTAGTTAAATGCTCCTGAGTTCAATCCCTGGTACAAAAAAATAAAATAAAATAAAATAAAATAAAATAAAATAAAATAAAATAAAATAAAATAAAAATCACTGTAAACTCCCTTTATAGTGATACATGCATACCTATGTTTATAGCAGTACAATTCACAATAGCCAAACTATGGAATCAGCCTAGGTGTCCGTCAATGGATGAATGGATAAAGAAAATGTGATATTTATACACAATGGAGTTTTATTCAACCATAAAGAAAAATGAAATCATGTCATTTGCAGGAAAATGGATGAAACTGGAGACCATTATGTTAAGCAAAATAAATCAAACTCAGAAGATCAAGGATTGTATGTTTTCTCTCATGTGGAACCTGGAGAGGAAAAAGGAAAACAAAGGTGGGGGTGGGTCTCCTAAAAATCAAAGGGACCTAAGTAGAGGAAAGGGACCAAAGTGTAGGAGGCAGGGAGGGAAGTGGGGAAATGCTGGGGAGTGATATTGGTCAAATTACATTGTTATATTGTGTGCATGTACAAATATGTAACGACAAATCCCAGCAGTATTTGATGCACCAATAATAAAATGTGGAAAAAAGTAAAAATAAAAAAAAACTTTTTGACCTGAGGTTGAGGATGTAACTCAGTGGTAGAGCACTTGCCTAGCATGTGTGAGGCCCTGGGTTTAATTCCCAGCACCACAAAAAACCAAACCAAAACAAAACTTCTTGACTTAAACCAGGTGTGGTAGTGCACATCTATAAACCCAACAGCTCCGGAGGCTGAGGCAGGAGGATTGTGGGTTCAAAGTCAACCTCAGCAGCTTAGTGAGGGCCTAAGCAATTCAGTGAGACCCCGTCTCTAAATAAAGTACAAAATAGGGCTGGGGATGTGGCTTAGTGGTCGAGTGCTCCTGAGTTCAATCCCTGGTACCCACCCCCCAACCAAAAAGGACTTCTTGACTTAAAACAAACATTTTGTGTCATGGTTTCTCTGGGGTTTAAAAGGAGCTTAGTTGGGTGATTCTGGCTCAAGGTCTCTCAGGAGACTGCAGTCAAGATGGCAGCTGAGGCTATAGGTATCTGCAGGTTTGCCTGGGGCTGAAAGAGCCATTTCTAGGATGGCTCATTTATGTAGTGTGGGCAATTATGAGGAACTTTAAGATCCTTCCTATGAGAACCTCTCCATGGATTACTTCACTGTTCTCAGACATGGCGGCTACCTTCCTCCAAAGTACGTAATTCAAGACAGAACAAAGGAGAGGCCACAACTGTTTTTACAACCTTGACTTAGAAGTCAACCTCTGTTATTTCTGTAATATCCTATTGGTCACGTCTATGGTCTTTATTCAGTGGGAGGGGACAGTATAAGGTGGAGGAATCACTGAGAGATGAGCTAGACCAAGGAGATCATGTTGAAGGCTGGTGGTGTAGCTCAGTGGTAGAGCCCTTGCCTGATATGCTCAAGGCCCTGGGTTAGATCCCCAGCACTGCAAAACAGTAATAACAATAAAAAATGCTGAGAGATGCAAAGAAGAGACAAACGAGCATTTCAAGGAAAAGTCATGTAATCATTTGCATCTTGGAGCTAAGAATGGATTGGAGAGGGTCTCTAAAGGCGGTGGTCTCAGAAGATAAGCGGTGAATACAGAATGACAGATTAACTTCTCCTTTTCCACAGTTCTTCCTGCACCAACAACAAAAGGCAAGCTGCCCCTGCCCTTAAGAGGTTATTTTCAATTTCTTGCCTAAACTCTAAGAAGCTCTTTCTCCTGAATAATTAATTGGTTTTATGAAGATGGAAAGATATTTTCAGCTTCTAACAACAACAACAAAAATCACAGTCACCAGAATGCTTTTTGGTCAACCAGGGACACAGTCTTTCAGGAAGTTTACTTGAGCTGGTGTCTTGAAAAAATGAGCTTTACAGGATGATAATGTCCTGGTTTCGTGCTGGGATGAAAGGATGTGACTTTCTAGTTAGCACTAATTGAAAACTGAAGCAAAGTGAACTTTGTAATCAAAACAGGAAGGGAAAACCAAGCTGCAGTCTGGCAGTAACTTTAGAGCTTTGTTCTTTCCCAACACATAGGGAAGCAAAGGGTTCTTTAAACTGCTTACATCTGAGCCAGCTTCTTGGAAGAATGCCCTCCACATGCTGTCTCCCCTTCCCTCTGGCCCGGTTCTTTCCCCCAGCACTTCACCCAACCTGCTTTCAGCCGGGTCAACAAGGGCTCCTATGTTGCTCAATCCGATAGACATTTTTCTGTTTTTGTATTTTCTGATCCCTAAGCAACATGGACCAGCTGACCACCCAATGTTTCCGGAAATACTCTCCTCTTGGTGTCTAGTATTCCATTTTGTTTGCTGTCTCCTTGACCATCTGTGTATGTTGTTCCACTATCCAACCTCTGAATACTGGGGATCTTGATCATTTTGTCTCTTCTCTTTCTGTATGACCTTACCCCATGCCATGGCTCTGATACCATCTAGATGTCAATATGTCAACATGGGTCTCCAACCCTGATCTCTTCCTCAAACTTGCAAGAACAATGTCTGACTGCCTTCTTGATATTCCTAGTAGGGAATTTCCTAGGCATCTCAATGTATCTCCAGGTGCTCTTCGTTCCTTACCTCCCAAACCTCAAATCTGTTGCCCCACATCAAGCCTGACCTATCTTGAAAATGGTACCACCTCTCATTTAGCTATCCTGCTGAGAAATGTTATTGTATCTGAGTTTATTCTTTCCCTGTTTTTTTTTTTTTTTTTTTTTTTTTTTTTTGGTAATGGGAATTGACCCAGGGGGTCCTTTACCATTGAGATACATCCCTAACTCTTTGTATTTTTTATTTTGAGACAGGGTGTCACCAAGTTGCTTAGGGCCTCACTTAGTTGCTGGGGCTGGCCTTGAACTTTTGATCCTCCTGCCTCAATCTTCAGAATTGCTGGAATTACAGACAGTGTCCACTGCACCCAGCTCTTTCCCTCACTTTACATCCAATTCATCAGAAGCACAGCTGATTCTATCTCTAAAGCCCACTGCAAACATGTCCACCTTCGTTACCGCCCTGTCTCCTTGCTCTATCCATCTTCTTGTCTGCACAGAAAATAGGTCTATCTTAAAAAAGAAAAATCAAATCATACCACAGTCTACCTAACATCCTTCAATGAATTCCTACTACACTTAGAATTAAAAATAAAAGTGCAATGTCCCCTAAACTGCTGCAGGATCTGGCTTCTATCTACCTTCCCAAGCTCATTTCACATCATTCTTTGGTTCCCAACATCAGTCTGCCTAACCTCAGGGTCTTTGCTTATGCTGTTCCTTCTTCTGAGAAGAGATTCCCCTACTTTTCTCTTGCTGGATCTTTCTTTCTTTCTTTCTTTCTTTCTTTCTTTCTTTCTTTCTTTCTTTCTTTCTTTCTTTCTTCCTTCCTTCCTTCCTTCCTTCCTCCTTCCTTCCTTCCTTCCTTCCTTCCTTTCTTTTTTCTTTCTTTTCCTCTTTCCTTCTTTCTTTCTTTTTTCAGTCTTAGCTTAATTATTATCCACTCAAAGTAACTCCCCTGACCATCCTATTGAAATAATCCACTTTGTTCCCCTTGTGCCTTTTTAACTCCCTTTCTCTTTCCATTGTCATAGTTGTTTCCATAGTTGTCCAGCCAGCCCAATTTTTCCACAAATGAGAAAACTGGGAGTCTTTTAAGGAACTTGTTGATTCAAAACAAGTCAAAGACAACAAGAGAATGAACTGCTTCTTTCCTAAGTGGAAATCCTGCGGCATGTGACTAGTCATACTCTGTAGCACCCATAATCAAAACCCCATAAAGCAAATCAGCACATAAAACTAAAAATAAGGACACTCTTGAGACCCCTTCAGTGGAAAGTGCTTAGCTCCCCAGTTCCTGTTTTGCCATGGTCTTGGCCCTCAATGACACAGCTGCAGTCAACTGAACTGGTAGAGACTGGAAGAATTTTCCCACGGTAAGTCTCATTTCCTGTGTTTCTCATCAGAGTTTATTGTTATTCCCTACTTTTCCTCCTTTAAGACCAAGGTCCCTTGGGATGGACATTGATGGAGTAAGGGAAAAAGGTTTGAACTTAACTTAAATCCTCCTATACACATATGTGAATGAAACTCCCAATTTGGTTCTTGAACTTTTAAATCCTTACATTTCTGGAAAATAGGGACATTCTGAAAGCACACCCTCTGAAAAAGTACAACTTCTCACTTTTGTTTCTATGGCAAGAACTGTGTTGTAGGCACTGAGCTGACAACTGATCTAATAATCATGGTCTTGAAGTTATGCCTGGGCTAAAACTCACTCAGGAATTTGAATTGTGTTCTAACACCTTAAACAGTTTATCTTCTGTTTTTTTCAATAAATTGCTAAGTGTTGAGTGTAAGTCAACAGTAAGTGTTCAGTGAAATTTAACCTACTGAAGTTCCTGCTTTCCAATATTCATAAAAGACATGTCACCTTTGCTGACATATAAATTCTGAAATTATAACTCACAAAGGAGCCTATATTCTGCTAGGTGAATTCAAACCATCCCCCAAGAAGTCAAACATGTTTCAAGTGCTTCAAAATAAATCACAAGCCTGGAGCTGTAGCTCAGAGGTAGAATACTGACCTACCATGTGTGAGGCCCTGGGTTTGATCCCCAGTACTGCAATAAATAAATGAATAAAATCATAAAACACTAAGTGCATAGAATTCTCTGGGAAGAACTCTATTTTTCAGGAAATAAGACTGTGTTGGCAATCTTCTTCAGACAACTAAAATGATGTTTGTATATAGAAAGTGAGTCACTAGATACTTCAAGGGTCAAAGATCCTGGGCTCCTGTCTCTGAGGAAATGTTATATGCCCAGTTGTTTATGTTCATTTCTATAAGAAACAAGGTTTAATTCAGAGCTGAAATACTTTCTGTATTTTCTCCTGCCACTTCAACATAGTCCCTATTCAGGACCCAATCGAAAATTTATAATGATATCAAAACAAACACTTTTTATTTTTGTTGTTGTTTTAACCACGAGGATCAGATGATTGGGTTTAGAGATTATCTTAAACTGACCATGCATGCTGTATCTATTCAGTTCATTTTCCTGATTGCTTTGTGTGTGTATGGGTGTGTGGTACTGAGGATTGAACCCAGGTGCACTTAACTGCTGAGCCACATCCTCAGCCCTTTTTATTTTTTATTTTGAAACAGGGTCTTGCTAAGTAGCTGAGGCTGACCTCCAACCTGCGATCCTCCTGCCTCAACCTCCTGAGCCGCTGGGATTACTGGCATGAGCCACGCCCAACTTCTTGAGTGCCTCTAAAGGGAATTGTTTACACCAGGCTACATCGAACCTCCCTGCTTACTTCTCCTGTATAGAAGATTACATCAGTTTCATCTGTAATTCACAGTGTCTAGTGAACTTTTGAAAGCAGTTATAAAATGCCATGAGACACAAAGCATAGCTCTCTAATTGTTCAACAAACACAGACAGTGTGTGTCAGCAGTCCATGAGTCAACCTACCTGCCCATTCTCAGTCCTGTGCCTTCTCCTTTAATCCTGTGGGCCTGGCCCTGCTTCAGACACCTCCACCGTCAGGAAGTAAGGCAAGACATGAACTCAAATATATCAGATCTGGAAGAGCCCTAAAAGTTCACCTCTGATAAAATCGAATTTTCCTACTCTTAAATGACTTAATTAGAAAATGATCACCAGATATATTTCTTGGAGGAAAATCAGAAAAAAAAAAAGTATAGTCAGTCATCACACTCCAACCTAGGAAGAAACCCCAGTGATGTTGTCATTAGCAACCGTTAATCAATAGGAAATATTTAGTAAATTTCAACTCCTATTTGTGTTGACTTGCATATAGAGTCTACTTCCCTAGACATAGCAAGAATTTTAAAACTCCTTGTTTTTGCTTCTCTTGACTGATTTGCTCTAATCAAAGTTGTGCAGCAGTCTGTCCAGCCTCCCTTTTCAGGGTTTTCTTCACCCTGGTGATCCTGTACCCAGGTCCCTTTCAATCCTTTCTTTTCCGTCAGAGCTTGTTCTTGAATAAATTCACGTTAGCCTCGACGCGGGTGATGGTTTCTGACATCTCTTTTTGGGATATGTGTATTGAAGCAGGAGGAAAGGATTCAGGCCAAAACATGAGGCACCAAGAAGCCAAGGAGACAGACGTCCTCTAGGCGACACGGCTGGTGAGGACGGCTTGAGCTGGAGCCTGTCCTTTCCTGTCCCACGCCATGATCCTTTCCTGCCACTCAAATGTCCTGCCATACAACATTCACCACAAAATGCTCTCACATGTCACAGACCTGGATATCTGCAGAATTAACCCTCTACAGAGAGAGCAATATCAGATCCATTTGTTGTAAATTTCTCTCTTTAAGAAGTACACAGAGGGAAGGGAGGGGATGGGGTATGGAGTTAGGAAAGATAGTGGAGCGAAACAGACATTATTACCTCGTGTACACATATGACGGCATGACCAATGTGAGCCTGCAATATGTACAATCAGAAAAATGAGAGATTATACTCCACTTATGTATGATCTGTCAAAATGTATAAATGCATTCTCCTGTCATGTACAACTCATTAGGACGAGTAAAAATTTTTTTAAAAAATGCTCTGTGGTTATTAAAAAAAAACAAAAACAAAGAAGAAATACACAGTTCTCACCAGTTCTACAATCATCCACTAATACGATTTCACATTTCTACCACAGGAAGTATCAAATACATATTTTCAATTCTGTCTAAAAATGTTTGGAATGAACTTTGGATTACCATCTGCTATGAAAAAAAGTTTATTTGACCCATTTATGCTTTTTTCTTCCTATTCTTTTCTTTCTTTCTTTCTTTCTTTCTTTCTTTCTTTCTTTCTTTCTTTCTTTCTTTCTTTCTGTTCTAGAGATTGAACTCAGGGCCTGGCACATGCTAGACAAGCACTCTTCCTCTGAGCTACATCCCCAGCCCCACTCCAATTATGCTTGTAAATTCAAAGGTCAGTTTCTAGGTCCCTCAGGGGCAGCACTTTCTGTTATATGTAGAACACCCACTGGTTTCCTGACATCCACTCCTGGATCCTTCCAGAACTCTGGGTCTGAAGGTCCTACCCCTCCTTTCTCTGCCTTGAACCTCTACATCATTTTGTGACCTGTCCCCTATGTCCCATCCTCCCCAACTGCCGTGATTCACAAGGTATGTAGGCATATCAGATTTTATTAAATAATGAGGAAAACTCAAACCACGTATATATGAAACAATTTAAAATGAAGCTAAGTGCATGCCTATAATCCCAGTGGTTCGGGGAGGCTAAGGCAGAAGAATCGTGAGTTCAAAGCCAGCCTCAGCAATTTAGCAAGACCCTAAGCAACTCAGTGAGACTCTGTTTATAAATAAAATAGTTTAAAAAGGTCTGGGGGTGTGGCCCAGTGGTTGAGTGCCCCTAGTTTCAATCTCCAGTATCAAAAAATAAAAATGAAAAAATAAAATAAATAAGAATTTTCCTCTAATTTGAGGAGAAACTTTCCAGAAAGTTCAGTTCTTCACTGAGGTTTCTTGTTAATGCATCCCAGTTCCTAAATCTACCCTCCACTAGCTCATCTTCCATTCTCTGTAAAAGATCAACTTTCACTGCCATCTATAGCTCTCTTGCCCATTCAAAACCCTGGCCCTTGTCCAGAGGACTTGGTCTTAGGTATTTGTTCATGTTCCTCCCTGAGCAGGATATGCTCCGGGGCAGATTTATGGATCTGGACCAACACCTTGCTTAGGGCAAGGGTGCCAGGATAGTTCTCAAAAATGTTAAGGTTCTAATTTCTCCAAAGGGTACAACGTAGACATGGGTCCCCCACATCCTGACCCTTAACTCAAAATCTCCCTCCAGTGTAGTTGCAGATAAAACTCTTAATTTCTAGTAACTCTTCGGGGAACTGAAGAGTCTCTCTCTCACACACACACACACACATACACACACACAACATACAACAGACAATGCTTAGTGCAGTCTAAACCCCAAAGCAGGAAGTCAGATGTTTTCTAAACACACCCTATGATTTGTGCAGAAGCCTCTCCCCATGAAATTAAAATTTCCCCTTTCCATAGAAGGCAATAATTCTTCTTTCCTTAATCTGCCTTCCCCTTTGCCCCTTTCAGACCATGTCTTCTCAGGCCTGTGTGGAATATTTTGAAAGAAGTCTGTGACTAAGCTGCTGTATTTCTACACAGACCCAGCTAAAATTCTGAGATGACTATATAATGACACAATGACTACATCGTGTGTGTGTGTGTGTGTGTGTGTGTGTGTGTGAGAGAGAGAGAGAGAGAGAGAGAGAGAGAGAGAGAGAAAGTTATTATGTTAAGCTATATGTGCTCCATATATTCTATTTTTTTTTTTTTTTTTTTTTTTGCGGTGCTGGGGATTGAACCCAGGGCCTTCTGCTTGATAGGCAAGCACTCTATAAACTGAACTATATCCTCAACCCCTATTTCCTGCTTTTGATAAAAAAGTCTTATGACCCAAAACCAGATTCAAAGGATCCATTATTCATAGAAATAGTCAGAGTCATCGAATTCCACATGGGTTCCTCTGTGCTCCTGTCACTGTATTGGAGAGGGTCACTAAGGACTACAATAGACACAAAAATAGCACTTACCCCTCAGGGCTCAGGGTTGTTGGGAGTTCTCAGTGAATTCATATATATATTTGTGTGTTACCAGGGACTGAACCCAGGGGTGTCCTACCCCTGAACTAACATCCCCAGCCCTTTTTATTTTATTTTGAGACAGCATCTCACTAATTTGCCCAGGTGGGCTTCAAACAGGCAATCCTCCTGCCTCAGCCTTCCAAATTACCGGGATTACAGGCATGCACCACTACACCCAGTAGGGAATTCAAATATAACACAAGCATGCATATAACCTGTAATTAATGTGCTAATCATGGTACCTGGCACATAGAAAGTGCCCTATAAGATAGAGTGTGAGGTTTCAGTTTTTTAAAATACCACTGCCTAAAAATTATTTAAAATTCTCAACTCTGGCTCAAACTTCAAACTACAGGTTGAAGGAAAGCACCATTCATTCTCCTGGAAGGCCCTTTGTACCTTCAAAGAAACACTCTGTCCTCCACTGTGTAAATAGGCCTTGGATTTTGAAAACCATAGAAATTCTTAACATTCATGGATCATTTTTTATGTGTCAGATACATTGTAAACTTATTTGCTAAAACACCCCCATGAGGTATGCTATAGCCTCATTTGACAGATGGGGAACTTGAAGTTGACTTAGATAATAAAGAGAATTTATTGGTTCACAAATTGAGAAATCTAGACGTCTGGATTCAGATGAGACTGGGCAAGCACAGTTTGAGCCACTAGTCAAATTTTGTGATTATTTTTCACCTCTATTCTCCCAAATTGCAATAATCTCAGCAAGCTTCTCCCTCTATCACCTCGAGGTATCTATCAGTAACTCAAGAGACACACACATGTCAATCATACCCCACAACTGAAAGCATCACTTCTGGAAGATCTTGTGAAATACTGGGAAAGCTTGTTTTTCAGAAGCATGTTGCAGACTTTTGCTCGTTGTTTCATTGTTCTAATTCAGATATTAGTGTAGCTGGGAATGGAGAAAAAGATGAACTTTTCCTGATATCTTAAGCCTGAAGCTGAGTCTGGAAAAAATCACCCCAAAACTTCACTGCAAGAATAGTAAAAGGATGTAATCCCAGCAGTGTGGGAGGCTGAGGCAGGAGAATCCCAAATTCAAAGCCAGCCTAAGCAACTTAGTGAAGCCCTAAGCAAATCAGCAAGATCCTGACTCTAAATAAAATGTGTGTGTGTGTGTGTGTGTGTGTGTGTGTGTGTGTGTGTGTGTCAGTGGTTGAGTAGTCCTGGATTCAATCCCTGGGGAAAAAAAAAAAAAAGAAAGGAAGGAAGACAGAAAAGAAAAGTAAAGGATCACCCCATAGGGAGTTCAGGGTTGTTGCCGATTTGTATTCTGGGAAGCTGATTCTCAGATGGGACTTCATGTACAGATGTATTAGGGAGAGCCCTGTGACCAGCAGCTAAATCAAGGATTGGGCAGAAGGAGAGGGATGAGAAGCAGCCTTAAAGAGAGCCCCAGTCAGATGGGGTGACCCTTGAGAGGTATCCTGAGCTAGAGAAGGGTCAGTGGGAGTGTGGGGGCTAGGCCTTTCTGCCCCCTCTACCCCATGACCCAGGTGTAGTCTATGAGACACTCAGAAAGGGCAGCTCTTTTTAGAATGCAGTCTTGGAGAAGCATTCAGCTGTTGGCTGATACTTACAATAGCTGGGACAATGAATCCCAGTCTGAAAAGGGATCTGAGCAGCATGTGCCAGTCATCAGGAAGCAGTTGTGAAAAATATCACTCAGCGCTAGGGCTTGAATAAAATTTGTCCCCTCTAAAACTCATCTTGAAATTTCTTCCCATAATGAAATATTATGATGTGGAACCAAGTAGGACCTTTAAGAGGTGATCAAGGGTCTGCTCTCATGAACAGATTAATCCGTCATGTGATCCGGGATTAACGGGTCAGTGGGTTATCCTGAGAGTTGGTTGCTGCAAAGGCCAGTTAAGCCAGTTCTCTGGCACGCTATCTGTCTCTCGCCATGTGATGCCCTGCACTTTTGGACTCTATAATGCCAGATGCAGCCCCTCAACTTTGGACCAGAACTGTGGGCCCAAATAACCCTCCTCTGTTTATAGCTTGTCCAGTCTGTGTTATTGTATTAACCAACAACAACAACAAAAGCAGACTAAGATGACTGCTTCTAAGAGGCAAAGCCCAGAGCTGATCTCCAATCTTCTAGATGCAATTTGCTAACTGTTCAGTGTGTGCTGATTTCCACACTCTGACTTGCTGTAGGGCATTTCTGGAAAGAATCTGAGACACACAGTCTCTTAAGTAGCAGCTGTCCATTCATGTGTATCATGTGAATACCTAAGAGGGCCAGACACAAGGAGGAAATGATGATACACCTCATTGGGTGGTTAAGGAGACGAGTTGTCTGGTTAGACTCTCACCATAAAAACTGTCCACTTTGAACAAATGAGGAATGTGAAGAACTTGGAAAGGTTGCAGAGAAGTCACTACAATGATAAATGTTTCTCTGAACCAGCACAGTCAGGAAGAGGAAAGACCAGCATCAAGTATGGCCTTGCTGATCTCTCAAGGTCTCCTCTTTATCCTGTGATGCAAAATTCAGTGTGCACAGTATAACTTTTGCAATCACAGTTTCCTTCTGGCAAATATGCCAAATTATTCCTGGCAAAATAATCAAAATCCTACAAATACTAGGTTTATTTTATCTCAGCTGTTTTAGGTGTTCATGAACAGTGATGTTAAAATCACAGGGATCAGAAGAAACACCCCAGAGGTTCCAAAACACCTGAAATCAGGGTACAACCCAGATGCAGCTTTAGAAGATCAGACCACAGAAGTTGTATCCAGTACACGTCTGGTTCCCATGGCAACAGACACAGAAGCAGCTCCACTGAACAAGACTGAATATGATCAACTGCCAACGTGGAAATATAAATCCTGCCCTGTTCTCTCTTTTTTCTCAGCATTTCTCTCTCTGACATGTTCCCGTGTTACTAAGTGGTATGTGGAACACCCCCTGTGTCTCTATCCTGCTATTGTCACCAAATTTTAAGGGCAAAGACGGGCTCTCCGCTGTGTTTTCAGTGTGGAACACAGAAGTGTGGGAGGGAAAGCATCACTCACATTCTAAAAGGCAAGGACAGTGATTTCAAATAGTTCCTTTCTCATCCATGTCCCTCACTAAGAGCTCTGGCTTTTCTCTCCAACAGTGATGCCTTTTCTGTTGGATTAAAATCAGAGCATATTTGTGTTCAAGAGCAAAATAGCTTTCCTAAGTAACAGGGAAGCTATTTTTAGAGAACCTCAGAAGGGGGAAGATCTCAGAATCTACCTAAACTTAGATTTGGTACAGAGTGTCTCCTAGGGACATAGTCTGCATGTGCACACAGACATTTTACCCTTTTAACCACAGACTCTCTGTGCTGTCCTTGAGGCATGAGAGTCACCTGGAGTCATACCTCCTTTCTCTTCCCTCCAGCACCTTAACCAGGCATGGTGCATGACTGTGAACCCAGCTACTTGGGAAGCTGAGACAGGATTGCAATTTCAGGGTCAAGACTGGGCAACTTAGTGAGACCCTGTCTTAAAAGAAAATGTTTTAATTAATTAATTAATTAATTTTTTTGGATGGAAACCAGGGCACTCTACCACTGAGCTATAGCACCAGCCTTGTATTTTTTTTATTTTGAGGCAGAGTCTTACTGAGTTGCCCAGAATGGCCTTGGAGTTGTGATCCTCCTGCCTCAGCTTCCCAAGTCACAGGTAAAAAAAAATTTAAAGGATTGGGGACGTAGCTCAGAGGCAGAGCACTTGCCTAGTATGCATAAGGCCCTAGGTATTAAAGAAAAAAATCACATTATCAGTTTTCTAAATCTTTAAGAGCCCTGTATTCGCCAGACACAGTGGCACATGCCTGTAATCCTAGCAGCTCTGGAGACTGAGGCAGGAGGATTGCAAGTTCAAAGTCTGCCTTAGCAACTTAGTGCAGCCCTAAGCAACTCAGCAAGGCCCCATCTCAAAATAAAAAATAAAAAGGATGGGGATGTGGTTCTGTGGTTAAGCACCCTGGGTTCAATCTCTGGTACCCAAAACAAAACAAAACAAAACAAGCAAACAAATAAACAAAAAAGAAACACCAAAAAATTCCCCTATACTACAATCAGTTTAGATTGTGCTGAAAATCATCACATTCATGGTATATCTGACTGGCTGTCAATAAACTTGGATGAATTAGCTTCAAGGGAAACAATGTCAATAGTCATGAGTTTCTGGTTAAAATTTGGTTTATAAATATGAATGTGGACTATGAATTCATATTCCAAGTTTGTGGTCTGGGGCATATGAAAGCATCACATAATACTTTATAGTTGGACCATTGTACAAGCAATGAGCTGTGAATTAATATTATATATAATAATTCAGTGGGAACATTTAAGTATTATTTTGCAAATTTTTTTGGCACTGGGGGTTGAACCCAGGGGCGCTTTACCACTGAGCCACATCCGTAGTCCTTTCTATTTTTTTATGTTGAGACAGGGTCTTGCTAAGTTGCTTACGGCCTTGATAAGTTGCTGAGGCTGGCCCCAAACTTGCCATCTTCTGCCTCAGTCTCCCGAACGGCTGGGATAATAAGTATAGCTATCATGTCTAGTACAAGTAAACTATTGAAATTAAGTATGAGACCTAGAAGAAAACAATAGAATCATAGTTACTAGAGGTTAGGAAGTGTAGGGGGATTAGAGGAAATTTGGATAATGGGTACTGAAATACAATCAGGAGGAACACATTCTAGTGTTCTATAGCCCAGTACGCTAGCTATCAATTACAGCAATTTATTATCTTTTAAAAAAAATATTCGCAGAAAACATGAAGTCTGTAACATATGTGCTTTATGTATTTATTATTTATTTTGCAATGCTGGAGATTGAACCCAGGTCCTCGCACATGCTAGGCCAGAACTCTACCACTGAGCAATATCCCCTGCCCTCTTATCTATTTTATAAAGAAGTAGATGAGAGGAATTCTAAGTCTCTTGGTACAAAGAAATGATAAATGTTTAAGGCGCTGGAAATACAATCCAAAAATCACATTGTATTCCATAAATATGTACAATTATTTTGCATCAACTAAAAGTTTTAAAATATTTACGAGACAATGAGGGGAATTTATTTGAGGATTTCCATATCAAGCGAGACCCAGTGATAGGTGTGTGAGGATTCATGGTACCACTCTGTCTGCCATGGTTTATAGTAGGCGTGAAAAGCACACATCACCAGCCCTGAGGTTGTCTGGGTTTCCTCTAAACTGAGACCTCAAGGATGAGGGGAGCTAGTAGGCACAAACTGAGGGTGAAGGGAGAAGTGTTTGTTTTAGGTAGAGGAAATCACAGGCCTGAAAGTGAAAGAAGAGTTTCTTTTTTTTTTAATTAAAATCTTTTTTTATTTTTACAGATTGCATTTTGATTCATTGTACACAAATGGGGTAGAACTTTTTATCTCTATGGTCATACACAATGTAGATTCATACCATTCATGTAATCATACGTATACATAGGGTAACATACTGTTTGTTTCATTCTACTATCTTTCTTTCCTCCACCCGCTTCCACCCCATTTTCCTCTAAGAAGAGTTTCTTGAGACTGACAGGAACTCAGTAGGATTGCACTGGCATGTGCCAAGAGAAAGGATGAGCAGTGGAATCAGAAGTTTTTAGGCAACAATAAAGGGGCTGAGCATTCTTTCAAAAGTAATAGGAAACCAAAGAGCAAGGGGATCACCAGAATGAAGTCATAGTTTAAAAAAATTACCCTCAAGCTTCACCATCCCAAGGTAGTTCTACCTTTAGAAGTCCTTCTTGAGAACCTAACCCTTCTCTTTTTGATCTGTAAATCCTACCTTCCTTACCTGTTAACTTTTGCTTCATGCGAGATGGCAACTACGGCAGACAAATTGCAAGTTCCAGGCAGAGACAAGGAGAGGAGAGGGTCTGCTTACTCTTTGCTATGGACTGAATTGTGTCCCTCATTATTTATAGGTTGAAACTCTAATAGTCATCAGTGACTCTATCTGAAGACAGGGCTTTTAGGTGATAATTAGGGTATAGTCCTAATCTGATAGGATTGGTGGCTTCCTAAAAGAGGAAGAGGGTGAGAGTTTGCTCTATTTGTACACACTGAGGAAAGTCTATGTGAGTACCCAGTGAGTAGATGCTCAATCTGCAAACCAGGAAAAAAGCTCTCCTCAGAACCCGACCATTCTAGTACTCTGATCTCCAGAACTGTGAAAAAATAAATTTCTGTTGTTTAAGCCACTCAGTCTATGGTATTTTGTTACGTCAGCACTAGCCAACTAAGAATTCTTCTAAGTCCCTCTCCTTCCAGATAATCTGGATTGAAATAAACCTTTGACATTTCAAAAGCTTTTAATCCACTGACCTCAATTAGTCATTAAAGAACATCAACACATAATGTCCCCATGATGATAAAAGTTTCATATTGAGAAACAACATGTATCCCATTTGTTTACAATAAAAAAAAAAAGTTTCATATTTATACAGTAACACCTGCCCATGATCTCACTTTTCACATTTCAGTTACCCATGATCAAATTCAGTCTGAAAATATTAAATGAAAAATTCTAGAAATAAACAATTCATAAGTCTTAAATTGAATGGCATTCATCATTAATCTCCAGCATCATGTAATCTCCAGCCACCCCATGATATCATGCCCAGGATGTGAACTATCACTTTGTCTAATAAATCTAAGCCGTGTATACTACCTTCCTGCTAGTCACTTAGTAGCCATCTCAGTTATCACATTGACTTGTGGTATCACAGTGCTTGTGTTCTAACAATCCTTTTTACTTAATAATGACCCCAACACATGAAAGTAGTGATGCAGAGGAGGCACCAGGGCATAAAAGATGGTAGGGCACATTAACTTTGTTACTATATGGTAATGCTGCAGGACATCTAGGAAAAACATAGTATGGGTAGGGTTCAGAACTATCCAGGGGTTCAGGGTCCCATTAGGAGACTTGGAATGTATTCCCCAAGGATAAGAGGAAACTACTATACAAGCAAGAGATTCTCTCTACTGTGGTGAAACCAAACTGTATTATGAGGAGATGGTTGTACTGCTGCAATAAATGGGTATCATTATCTGATATTGCTGTAATTTTTTATTTCTCTAGTTCACATCCTGGGTTTATAGAAAAGACATATCCAAGATTTATAGGGTTCTTTCCTACTTGAAAATTTACAATCCTTACATCAACATGCAAGTGCTGACTCCCAGGGCTGAGTGAACTGCATGTGGTATTTAGGGCATGTGTTTATAAGAAGTGAGGTCTTGTTTATATTGATGCAATATAATACTATCTTCTGCTGGCTGCCTTTCATAGGCAAGGCAACTGTTCAAAACAAATTGCCTGGCAAATGACAGTCTTTGCAAATTTGGACATGATTGCTTATGTTGACTTTCAGTCTCCTACACTATTGACTACCAAAGTATGTTTCTTTGCAAATTCTCTCAGTCTGAGGAGATGAGCCTTTTAAGAAAGAGGGTGAGCCAGGCTCTGTGGCAAATGCTTGCAATTCCAGAGACTTGGGAGGCTGAAGCAGAAAAATCTCAAATTCAAGGCCAACCTTGGCAGTTTAGAGACTGAGTCTCAAATTACAAAATGAAAGTGCTGGGGATGTAACTCAGTGGTAGAGAACCCCTGGGTTCAATACCCAGTGGCATTGGAAAGAAAAAAAGAAGGAAGGAAGGAAGGAAGGAAGGAAGGAAGGAAGGAAGGAAGGAAGGAAGGAAGGAAGAAGGAAAAGTAAAGGAAAAAAAGAAAAGAAAAGAAAAAAGGACTGGGTGCAGTGGCTCATGCCTCTAATCCCAGCGACTCAGGAGGCTGAGGCAGAAGGATGGGGAGTTCAAAGCCAGCCTCAGCAAAAGCGATGTGCTAAGCAACTCAGTGAGACCCGTCTCTAAATAAAATACAAAATAGGGCTGGGGATGTGGCTCAGTGGTTGAGTGCCCCTGAGTTCAATCACCCATACCAAATGCGCCCCCCTCCAAATAAAAGAAAGGGAGTAAAAAGCATTATTCTCTTTGGTAAGACTCAAGGGACCAAGTGACTTCTCCCAACAACTCTTTCAGTGAGGGACCAACCTTGGCAGTCCTTTGTTTTGGGTATTACATCCTTTTTTTTTTTTTTTTTTTTTTAAATATGAACAGATGGCTTTATTTTGTTTATTTTTATGTGGCGCTGAGGATCAAACCCAGTGCCTCACACATGCTAGGTAAGTACTCTGCCACTGAGCTACAGCCTCAGCCCATGATATTACATCTTCTCTAACAGCCCTGTGATAATATTATTTTATGAATGTGCATAATGTATTTGGATGTGTGTGAGTGTTTGTATATATATATATATATATATATATATATATATGAACGTGTATGGATTTGTTCCATGAGAATGCAACTCAAGAATTATCAAATTTCTGTATATTCCTGAATGAAATTAAATCTGGCTCAGCTTCTATTGACTTTGGTGGTAGAGAAATCCAATACCAAACTTTTGGTGAAGAGGCCCCTTCACACTCCCTTAGGATCATATTAGCCCCCAGAGCTTAAGCAGTTCATATACCTTGTCATTTGATCCATTGAGATAAATAGAGTTCACTACCTCCCCTCCAGTGTCTCCTCCTTTCAGGTTTGAGTGGGGGCTCCTTGCAAAGCCTTTTTTTTTTTTTTTCCTATTTGGTATTGAGGATTGAAGCCAGGGGTGCTTTATCACTGAGCTATGTCCCCAGTCCTTTTTATTTTTTATATTGAGACTGGATCTCACTAAGTTGATGAGGCTGGTCTTGAACTTGAGATCTTCCTGCCTCAACCTTGGAGTCACTGGGATTACACGTGTACAGCACTGCACCCATCTTGCTCCATGCCACTGGTCTTGAGAAGCACTCTTGGTCCCAAACTATTTGCATACATGTGACCATCCCACTCAGAGACACTAACTGCAGAGCCATAAACCTTTCCTATCAGTTTTCAGGAGCACTAATACCCTCCATCCTACTCCACCCTCATCCTTGTGTAGTATGGCTCTACCCTTCAGCAGTTTGACTATTACTACCTCCACTTGTAATCCCAAAGAAGGTATGTCCAAGTCAGTGCGTCTATGGATAGATATGGCATAGGTGCTGTTCTAATGGAGAAACTCCTTTCCTTCCTATGATTTTTCTTTTCACGAAGCAAGAATGAGAAAGTGGCCTTGTCAGTGGAGGAGCGCCCGGATTTGTGCCAAGTGATTTGGATTTATAATCTCAACAGCAGAATGAAGTTTTCCAGGGATTCCAGGAACCTTGCAGATGGGACTTTGTAGTGCGCTATTGCATTCCCTGGCTGCTGAATATCCCAGTCCAAGAGGCACCTGAGCTGCCATGTTGTCCTTTCACTAGAATGAGCTCCCGTCATGCCTCGTAGTTGTCCTGGCTCTGATAGATTGCTCCTTGATTTGATGAGAAACTGAAGATCATGTGTATCTTTGACGCTAGCCTGTAAATCTTAACTTTTCAACAAATAAAACCTTTTCCCCAATCAGTGTTATTTAAGGTGAAATGTGCCCAACCCATTGTAGAAGGAATGACAGCCCCTAAAGGAACCAAGGTGAGGCAGCATATCCTCCAGCCATGCCCAACTGCCTATATTACCACCAGGTCAGTCCATTCAAAGTAGGTCAGACTAATTAGATCACAGCTCTCACCATCTAACCATTTCACCTTTGCATATTCCTGTATTAATAGGAGCTTTTGGAGGAACAACTTATATCCAAACCATAACAGGACCATCAGGTGCCACAGACAAATTTCAACACATAGTTAGGTATGAGATCATCAAAAAAGCATGAAATATAGTTGAATATTTAATGGTCACCCAGGGCCTACCTCTATGTTTTACTGATAATGTATTTTGAGGATGTATTAACCTCTCATAATTTATCATTCATTTCCCCATTCTGGGAAGCAATTTAGCAGCAAGAATATAGGGTCAGGAATCTGAGCCTCAAGAACTTTGTCTCTGAGAGTTTTCAAAACCCAAGGGACTCCTTTGGAATTCAGGACTACTAGAAGCATTTTGAGCACATATTCCAAAGGCATTTTCATTTGGCTTTCTGTAAATGTTACTGTGTATGTGAATTATTCATGCATTTATTGCTGTGTTAGCAACCAAATCTTTTTATTTGGTAATGTTTCTGTGGGTCAATCTTTGGACTGGGCTCAACTGATAGTTCTGATGCTCTCACCTGGGGTCATTCTGGTAGGTAGAATAATGGTCCCTGCAAAGATGTCAACACTCTAATCCCTGTTGTTAATCAAGCCTGCGCATGTTATATTACATGGTAAAAGGGACTTTGAAGTTAGAATTAAGTTTATGGGTCTTTGAATAAGGAGATTTTCTTGGACTGTCTGTGTGGGTCCTTTGTAATCATACAAACACTTAAAGGTAGAAGAGTAGAACTGCCTTGGACTTACGAACTCTGAAATAAGAAATGTGTGCTACTGGAAAGTGCAAAATCTATGGTAGTTTGTCATAGCAGCAACAGAAAGCCAATACAGCCTCTCATGTTGCTGCAGTTGGGTAGGATTGGAGCTTGTGCTCTCCATTACAATTGGTGCCAACTCTTGATTAAACCACTCTCCTTACATCATCTCACATACTCAAAGAGGAGAGCTGAGGCTACTTCTCCTGGCCTCCGCAGGGTAGCAAGATGGTAAGAGAAGTGGCTTCAAAAGCACACACTGCTCAGAAGTCCCATGATATCACTCTTGCCATATTTCACTTGTTTCGAAGTCCAGATTCAAAGAGATAGAGAAATGATCTCCATCTCTTGATGGGAGAAGGTGCAAAGTCACCTGGGGAAGGGGCAAAGATAGGAGGAATCTGTCACCATTTTTTCACCATCTGTCATATATGGGGAGTCCTGTGCCATAGGATGTTTATGCTGCCACTCTTGGCACTAGGGTGCAGAATTGAAAACAATAAGCACAAAGTATCTGACATTCTAACCTGTGGGTTAGATGCCTCTGCCTAGGTTCTTGCCAGCCACAGCCACCTCTTCTCTTCTCCCTCAATTCTCAGTTAACATTAGAGTATTGGAGGGTGATAGTGGGGGTAAATGGATTAGTGGGAATGGAGCAGAGAAGGGATACCTTTCTCCTCTCTCTAAAGCAAATAACTTGCCAGGCACAGTGGTGCACACCTGTCATCCAGTCACTGGGGAGGCTGAGTCAGGAGGATTCCAAGTTCAAAGCCAGCCTTAGCAACTTATTGAAGCCCTAAGCAAGTCAGTGAGGCCCTAAGCAACTTAGTGAGACTGTGCCTCAAAATAAAAAAAATTAAAAAGGGCTGAGAACGTATTTCAGTGGTAGAAAACCCCAGGGTTTAATCCCTAGAATACATACATACATACATACATACATATATAAGACTAGAGATGTAGCTTAGTGGTAAAGTAACCTTGGGTTCGATCCCTAGTACCAGAAAAAGAAAAGGAAGAGGAGGAGGAGGAAAGGGAAAAAAGAAAAAAGCAAATAAATAGGAAATCTCAAAGGAATTCACTTAAAGAAAATGCTTGGGTTTTCTGTCAGTCAGCTTCCTGTTACCATAAAAAAAAAAATCTGAGATTGTCAACTTAAAAGGAGGAATGGTTTATTTTAGCTCCTGGTTTCAGAGGATTCAGTCCCTGGTCATTTGACCCCGTCATTTCAGGCTGTGATGGCATAGTAAGTCATGGTGGGAGTGTGACCGAGGAGGCCTGGACCCCTGGTGGCAACTAGGAAGCAAAGAGAGAGAGGAAGGTGCTGGGATTCTAGTTCCCCTTCAAAGGCACAGTCTCAGTGATTTAAATCTTTACGTCTTAAAGTCTCTCCACCTTCCAATAGCACCATAGACTGGAGACAAGCCTTCAACACATGGGGTTTTAGAGCACATTCAAGTCTAAACCACACCAGGTTTACAGGAAGGGATCCTGGCTGCCCAACTAGGAATCTGTAAAGGATCCCGATAATGGAAGTTCCTTCATTCATTATGAAAACATTTCTTGAACTTCTACTATACATACACTGTTTTAAGTTCTGGAAATTCAACTCTAAACAAAACAGACAATAATTTCAGCCCTTTAGAAAGCTTTCATTCTACTGGGGAAAACAAAACAAAAATACAATAAGACAAATAAATAAAATACATAGAATATTTTATACCAATGCTATACCACTGAGCTATGCCCTCAACCCCTCACAGAATACTTTATTTATTTACTTATTTATTTTTGTGGCACCACGGATTGAACTCAGGCATGTTTTACCATTGAACCTCATCTCCAGTCCTTTTTATTTATTTATTTTTAAAATTTTGAGACAGGATCTCAGTTGCTTAGGGCCTTACTAAATTGCTGGGATTGGTCTTGAACTTGTGATCCTCCTACCTTAGCCTCCCCAGCAGCTGGGATTACAGGCATGCACCATTGCACTCGGTTCTCACAGAATATTTTAGATAAGACATAGGTTAAGGGGAAACAGTTAATGTGGGGAAGAGAGGAGCTGACAGTTTAGACAAAGAGGCCCAGATAGAGACTCACTATGAAGAAAAACATTTGAGAAGGCCTGAAGGAGGAGGTGAAGGAGTGATCCAGGCAGTTATGTAGAGCAGGAACTTTCCAGGAGGTGAGAGCAGGAAGTACAAGTGCCCTGAGGCAGGCATGTGCCTGGCACAATCCAGGAACAGTGAGCAGGAGGCATGTCTGGATCAGAGCTGGCGGCGGAGAGAGTGCATGTGGTGTAGGGAGCCTCTGGAAGGGACTCTGGGTGTCAGAGAGAAGAGTTTTTTTTAGAAATTGTGATAGCATTACACGTAGTATGAAAGTTACTATTTAAGCCATTTTCAAAATACGCACTTCAGCTGTGTTAAGTACCTTCGCAATGTGGTGCCACTGATCTCCAAAATTTTTTCTTCTCAGGCTGAACTCTGTATCCATTAAATCGCAACTCTCCATCCTGCCTCCCTGAGGCCCCAACAGCCATCGCTCCACTCTGGCTATGAAATTGGACAATTCTAAAGACCTCAAATAAAAGGGACCATACAGTATTGGACCTTTTGTGGTGGCTTATTTCTTTTAGCAAGGTATCCTCCAGTTTCATCCATGTTGCAGCAAGGGTTAGAATTTCCTTCCTTTTTAATGTTGAATACTATTCCATTATACTACGTACATAGCACGTTTTTAAAAAGCCCTTTATCAATGCATGAACCCTGGGGTTGCCTCCATCTTTTGGCTGTTGTAAATGATGCTGCTGTGAACAAGGATGCACACATATCTCTTCAAGACCCTGCTCTCAATTTTAGGGGCATATACCCAGAAGCAGAACTGCTGGATCGTTTGATTATTTTATGTTTAATTTTTTTTTGAGGAATCATCATGCTGTTTTCCATAGTGAGGATACCATTTTACAATCCTACCAACAGTGCACAAGGTTCTGATTTTTCCATGTCCTTGTCAACACTTGCTAATTTCTCTCTCTCCCTCTCTCTCTCTCTCTCTCTCTCTCTCTCTCTCTCTCTCTCTCTCTAATTGGTAGCTATCCTAGCTGGGTGTGGTGGTGCATGCCTGTAATCCCAGTGACTCAGGAGGCTAAGGCAGGGGGATTGCAAGTTTGAGGTCAGCCTTAGCAACTCAGTGAGACCCTATCTCAAAAATAAAAAAAGTTGGGAAGGTAGCTCAGTGGTAAAGTATCCCTGAGTTCAAGTCCCAATGCCAAAAAAAAGGAAAGAAAGAAAGGAATAACAAAAGGTAAAGAAGAAAGGAAGGAAGGAAGGAAGGAAGGAAGGAAGGAAGGAAGGAAGGAAGGATGGAAGGAAGACTAGAACAGGAAGGCTGCTTTCATCTCTTGCTCATCCTTCTTTTTTCAACCCACCTTGCAACAACTTTATCTGCTTCATCTAACCACATCCTACACTGTGACCCTGAAAGGCTCCTAAGTTTACATGGGAGAGCCCCAGCTTCCTGCAGGCACAGACCAATATCCTCTGTCCAGTACAAATTCCTAAGGAACGAGAATCCATTGGTGCCATCTGCACTTCAGATAGAGCATTAATTTCCAAGATATATAAAGAACTCAAAAAACTTAACACCCCAAAAACCCCAAATAACCCAATCAATAAGTGGACAAAGGAACTGAACAGGCACTTCACAGAAAAAGAAATACAGTCGGTCAGAAAATATACAAAAAAAATGTTCATCATCTCTAATGATTAGAGAAATGCAAATTAAAACTACACTGAAATTTCATCTTGCTCCAATCAGAATGGCAATTATCAAGAACAAGTAACAATCAATGTTGGCGAGGATGTGGGGGAAAAGATACACTCATACATTGTTGGTGGAACTGCAGATTGGCACAACCACTCTGGAAAGCAATATGGAGATTCCTCAGGAAACTTGGAATGGAACCACCATTTGACCCAGCTATCCCACTTCCCGGCATATATCCAAAGGACTTAAAATCAGCATACTATAGTGACCCAACCATATCAATGTTTATAGCAGTTCAATTCACAGTAGCTAAGATATGGAACCAACATAGGTAACCTTCAACAGATGAATGCACATAGAAAATTTAGCTCATATACACAATGGAATATTTCTCAGCCATAAAGAACAATGCAGTTATGGCATTTGCAGGTAAATGGATGGAACTGGAGACTATCATGCTAAGTGAAATAAGCCAATCCCCCAAATCCAAAGGCCTAATGTTCTCTCTGATATGCAGATGTTAACACACAATAAGGAGGGGGAAGGGAAGAATAGAAGTTCACTGGATTAGACAAAGGGGGATGAAGGGAAGGGAGAGGGGAGGGGAATAGGAAAGACAGTAGAATGAATCAGACATAGCTTTCCTATGTTGATTATGAATACATGTTACATGTGTAACTCTATATCATGTACAACCACAAGAATGGAAAGTTATACTCCATGTATGTATAACATGTCAAAATACATTCTACTGTCATGTATAACCAAAGAGAACAAATAAAAATTTTTTTAAAAAGTGAAAAAAAAAAAGAATCCCATTGGCACATTCAGACATCCTACTTAGGTACAACCAGCTATAGCCAGATATTGGGAATGGATTGAATAAACATTGCTGCAGACATTCCCACGAAGCAGACTGAAAGGCAAGGATGCACATGTGTGGGGCAAGCCCAAGATGGCTGTAGTTAGGCTTCCTCGTTAACTATGTTGTAGTATGTAGTCAAGGTCATAAACATTCTGATTCAGCAAATGTACTCAAGGTCATAAATATCTGCTTGTGAGCATGTGCTTGCTTACATAACCTGCTGGCGCTGGGCTTTTTTTGTTCAATCTACACATAAAAAAAGGTCAATTGGAAAAGCTTGGGGTTGATGCTGCCTTCAAATAAAGCATGTCTACAATCCCAACTGCACCTTCCATCTTCTTTTACCTGCTGGAATCTCAAGTTTCAGAACTGTCCTGCCTGAGGGGGTGAGGCCATTGTGGTATTGATCCACTAGTTCCCATCTGTCATTGGTTGAGGGCTGTTCCCAGAAGTGTTAATTCCCCACCATGCCCCTGAGTTAGCACAGGTGGAATGTCCAGGTGTTTGCATCAAGAAGCAGTTGGTATAAATTATCAGAGTCATAAGGTCAAAGCACCAACAATGTCTGCTACAGATTTCATTAAGGGGACTCACAGGGCATAGTTACAAATACAATCGTAGGATGCTGGACATGGTGGCACATGTCTGTAATCCCAGCCATTTGGAAGGCTGAGGCAGGAGGATTGCAAGTTCAAGGCCAGTTTCAGCATCTTTGCCAGGCCCTAAGCAAGTTAGTGAGACCCAATCTCAAAATAAAAAGAAAAGTGCTGGGGATGTTGCTCAGTGATAAAATGCCTTGGGTTCAGTCCCTAGTACAAAACAAAACAAAACAAAACAAAACAAAAAAAACCCACATGTATATATAATACATAAAAATGGATATATTTTTATATATTATATATGCATACATAAAATATATCTATATACTCATATATTTGTAGGAAATAGAGTTTTCAATGCTGCTCCACCTTTGACTCCCCAATGAACTGACACGTATATGAACTAAACTGTGGTTAGCTTAATAGCTGGAGACAGGTCACACAGGCAAAAATGAATATATATGCTCACCAGCCACCAGTGAGACTCACTTGTCACCAAACACTGATGAGATTCACTAGCAGGTGATCTGCTCTATACCCTGAATGATTTGAGGTGAGTAGAAAGAAATTAAATTGTTCCTTTAAACCGACTGCTTTTACTGGATGGCATTAAAAATGCAAAAACATGTAATAATGGAACAATAAATGATCGTTTTTCTTCCCTTCTGCATTGTATAATGGTGTCTGGGCACTAATTGGACTTGAGAGCAAAATGATGCCTTTTTCCTACTAAAATGCCTTCTTTTCCAACTAAAAACATGCTCTCTCCCATCTTTAACTTTTGTAGCACAAGTTGTAGGTTTTTCTAGCAACCTCGAGGGCTCAGTTAATGTGACATCGCAAATCATATATTTTTCTAACAACCTCAGGAGCTCAGTTAGTGAGACATCCCCTTTGAAAACAATGGAAACTTTGTGCTCAGCTCCTTTAGTGCCTGAAGCAAGACAGTAAATGAGACCCATGAGAATTCAGGGCTCAGGCAAAGTTCCAGATGACATTTGGCACACACTCTGGTGGGGCCGGTGGAGGAGGGGAGTGTTGGAGCCCAGGGGCTTGGGTTATCTGTTTGCATCACAGGGGGTGACCAGAGACATCTGGAGTAGAGGATGCTGATGGGAGCAGAGCCTTCTCCCTGATAAATGGGGCTTCTCGTGCTCCTTTGGGTCTTATCCGACTCTCACTTTGACATGAAAAGAGGGAGATGCCACCAGCTGCTTGGAAATGTCTGCCTTACATTTTTTTCTAATTCAGATGGGTAAGGAGCAGCTGATTTTCTTGGTATATAACAATGATCCTGCTTAAGTATTTTTAAACAGTTTAGAAGACATTCAAAGACAGTTACATCGCCAGGGTGTGGTGGTCCATGTCTGCAATCCCAGTGGCTCAGGAGGCTGAAGCAGGAGGATCACAAGTTTGAGGCCAGCCTCAGCGACTTAGAAAGGCCCTAAGTAATTTAATGAGACCCTGCCTCAAAATAAAAAAAGTTAAAAGGTCTGGGGATGTGACTCAGTGGTTAAGCGCTCCCTGGGTTCAATCCCCAGCATCAAATAAAAAAACAAATAAATGTTTCAAAGAACTAACAATACCTCATATCTATGAGGATATATTCTGTTGATGGAATTGAAAATTGGCAGAGCCCTCTCAGAAGAGGATTTAGTGGTATATGTCAATACTTATTGCATACCCCATGACATAGCAGTTCCTATCTAGCCCAGAGAAATAGTTACTCATGTGCCCAAAGGGTCATGCACAAGAAGAGGCATGAGTCGCTACATGTTGAAAACAACACAAAAGCTTGCATAGGAGAATGGGTACATGAACCATGGTTCATTCATCCTTCCAAGAACCCTGGCAGCACCTAAGAAGACTTGGGATGATTCCTATTGTGGTGATATGAGAAAATAGGGCACAGGGGTAACCAGTGAGGACCTGCCCAAATTCAATTCACGGTTCTGGAAATTCTTCACTGTCAGACCTTGGATAAGTCATGTAAATTTTCTGTACTTCCACGTCCCCATTTACAAAATGGGAAAGAGAGTTGTATGTTCCTCCTGGGGTTTTAAATGTCAATTAAATAGGTCAATACAAGTCCAGCATTTTGAATTGTGAATGTCTCATGAAATTATCAGTAAAACCAGTCCTGATATATTATTAGTTTAGAAAAGCAAGTGGCAAAACATTGAGCATCATATAAAAGCTTTAAAATGAAAAATAATGTATCTATATGCACAGGACTATACAGGCATCAAAATGGTCCTGGAGAAAACACATCTCATGCTGGGCATGGTGGTGAATGCCTGTAATCATAGTGACTCTGGAGGCCCTGGCAGGAGGATCACAAGTTTGAGGTCAGTCTCAGTGATTTAGTGAGGCTATAAGCAACTTAGTGAGACCATATCTAAAAATAAAAAATAAAAAAGACTGGGGATATAATTGAGTAGTAAAACGCCTCTGGTTCAGTTCCCAGTACCAAAAACCAAAAAACTAAAAAACAAAAAACACCCTAAATACAAACAAATGAACAACAACAAAAAAAAAATCCCACATCTCATTAGTAGTAGTGTTTATTTCTAGGAAAGGGAAGGTCTTAGATGAAGCAAAGGGACATGTGCTATTAATTCTATACTTCAGGGTTGTTTACTTTTTAGAGCAATAACTTGTATAAATACACTAGAAAGCAATGAAAACACATTAAAATCTTAAAACCACAGCATTGCTGTGTGTACCTGAACACACACTCACACTCACACACACAGTCAAGGCAGAGGCTTTGATTCTAGGCTCTCAGATATAGAGAGTGCCAAATGTTTTATTCAAGAAATTAAGAGAAATTGTGCAATTTTTTTGCAATAGTGTTTTGTATCTATTTTGACTACACAGGCAACTTCTTCAGCAACAGGGAAACAAATGAATAATGTGTCGAAACAGGAAGACAGGAATGTTCTGTTCTGTTAGTAACCCTCCTCTGTCACCCACCCAATGACTTCTACTGTTAACTGGGAGCTAATTTGATCTTGCTTTCATCAGACGACCTTTTTCTAATTGCAGTTGTGCACTTTCCCACAATCTTCCAGCAAAGAGGGTAGAACTACCAGAAAAAATTGTGCAGATTTTGTTTGCATCTTTGGAGGAGGTGCTAGTTAAGAGATGATCCAGGGCATCCAGGGAGAGGGAGAACTTTCTATTGTGTGTAATTTACCTTGTAAATCTGGGACACTCTTGTCCCAGATTAAACTGATTCCAACAATTCTAGATAAGAGGTTCTGATGTCATTTAATTATTTTGGGGAGAGCTGGGATTGAACCCAGGGGCACTATACCACTGAACTACATCACGGTCCTCATTTTTTTTTTTTTTTTTAATTTTGAGACAGAGTCTTGCTAAATTGCTCAGGCTGGTCTTGAACTTTCAACCCTCCTGCCTCAGTCTTCTAAGCTGCTGGGGTTACAGATGTACACCCTACAATTTAATTTTTTTATTAAAAATAAAACTTTGCAACTATGGTCACAATGCTGGCCCTCTCCTGTCAAATTTTCTCTTGCCCCTAGTTGACCAACTTCATTTACTTGATCTTAACTGAAAGACTGAGAAGCAGTGGTAACCAGTCTCCTGAACTCAATGTATGTCTTTAGTGAACATCATTTTATATCTCCCGCACAAATATGGACATCATTCTGATTCCATTTTAACTGCTCTGTAGTGATCTATTAATTCACTACTCCAAGCTATGTTGCAATGAGCAGGCTTGGTAGGTACATATGACCCAACTCCTACGTGCAAGAATCTTGCTTGGGTACGTATGTTTGAGTGGGTGTTGTGTCCAAATCAACTTTACTAAATATTATGAAAGTGCTCTCTATTGTGGTTTTTCCAATTTTCCCTTGCGTGGATTCAGTGTAAAAGCCCCTATTTCTGATTCTCCACTTCCACCACAAATGATATTGTCAGACTTAAAAACTTTGCCATTCTAATGGCTCTGAAATCTTATCTCCCTCTTATTTTAATATGCATCTTCCTGCCGAAGAGTACTTTTTAGAGCCTTCTGCCACACAATCTCTAACAGTGACCTGGAAAACATGACACATGGATTATTATCACAAAGTCCATGTGAATGTGGCTCCCGTTCCGAGTGGATGGTCATTGCATGATGTGGCTTCCTTTGGTACCTCCCACCTGGAACTCCTTGTGTCTTCCAGGAATACATCTCATGATTGCCTCAGTCTGTGCTGGGTGGCTTCATGAAGGAAGGCTTGCCATTTCATTTCACAAGAAGAGAACTCAAAACAGTTGGTTATCTATGTTTTCCTGTCACTTTGGAGCAATCCTGGTGAAACACAAGTGACATATGGAATGAGCTCCAAAGTTGTTTTTTTTTTTCTTTCATGTGAGAAAAACAAGATATGAAACAGCAGGTGTTAGAAAGTTTTAATTTAAAATTTAAAAAGGTGTAAAATGCTTCTGTATGCATGGAATATTTTAGGGACAATATTCTAGGAACAACAAAAAAAAGTGGTTTCTTCTGGGAAGAGACAGAATTTTAGGCTTGGTGCAGGAAATATATTATTTCCATTACAGAGCTCTTGATATTCTTTGATTTTGTTTGTTTTATCACCTTTAAGCAAACAAGTCAAAGAATATGATCTGATTAAAATTTAATTTATGAAGCTGGGCATCGTGGTGCACGCCTGTGATCTCAGTGGCTTGGGAGGCTGAGGAGGATCGCAAGTTCAAAGCTAGCCTCAGTGACTTAGCAAGGTCCTAGTCAACTTAGTAAGACCCTGTCTCTAAGTAAATTATAAAAAAGGACTGGGGGCTGGGGTTGTGGCTTAGTGGTAGAGAGCTTGCCTAGCATACATGAGCTACTGGGTTCAATCCCCAGTACCACCAAAACAAAACAAAACCTAAATAAACAAAATAAATATATTATGTATTATGTCTATTTACAACTAAAAATTTTAAAATGGGGAGTTCTGGGGATGTGACTCAGTGGTTAAGTGCCCCTGGGTTCAACCCCCAGTACCAAATAAAAAAATAAAAATAAATAAATAAATAAAAAGGACTGGGGATGTGGCTCAATGGTAAAGCACCTCTGAGTTCAATTTGTGGTACCAACCCCTGCCCCCAAAACAAAAACAAAAACAAAACAAAACAAAACAACAACAACAACAACAACAAAATATATATATATATATATATATATATATATATACTTTATGAGGTTTTGACATTCCAAATCATTTTCACTTGACATTAATGGATTATTAAATACTGTCTTAGTGTTAAGCTACTATAACAGAATACCATAAACTGAGTGGCTTATGAAGAACAAAAATTTATTTCTTATGGTCTAGAGACAGGGAAGTCCAGATCAAGGTGCTAGCAGATTTGGTGTCAGGGAAGATCTAGCTTCTTGGTTCATGAACTTCTGTCCTCACTGTAGGCTCACAGGGTAGAAGGGGACATGGAAGCCCTCTGGGGCCTGTTTTATGAAGGGTATGAATCTCATCCATGAGATTGCCACTGTCATGTTCTTATCCTCTCCCAAAGGGCCCTTCCTTACACCCTAGCACTGTCAATTAGGTTTCAACATATGAATTTTGTGGAGAGAGGAACATTTAGTCTATAACAAATATAGAGCCATGTGAAAGGGAAATGACCTCAACACTGACATTTCTTTTGCACTTTGACAGATTTCCTTTCACTACAAACAATCCAGACTATTCTTCCAGTTTAAAAATTAGTAGTGGATGGAGGCCAGACAAAGGAAGACAAACAAATGTGTCAAATTATTGCAAAATTGCTTAGAAAACTTTACTTTGGTCTTATGTTTTCATTTCAGGTAAGTTGTGAAATTTACTTTTCCATCTATAAAACACAACAGAGTGATTGTACTATGTTGAAATCTGTTTTTTGTTTAAGAAAAGATTCCATTGTACATTCCTCTCTTACTATTGGTGTGTCTACCTGGGCAGAGAGCAAATGTGTTTTGTCATCTTGGGAAACCACGTGCATGATTATTTTATCTTCTGCCTCTATCTTGAGGTAACTCCCTCCATGGTGACATTAAATGTTTTCTTGTGGAGCCCTGGTACCCAAAGAAGGGACACATACTTTTTTGATGAGTTAAAATATCTTCCTCAGAGTAAAACAATCTAATCCCTTTTCCCATGGGCTCAAATATATAATTCTTACCTACTGAGTATTTTTCTTTCTTTCTTTCTTTCTTTTTTTTTTTTTTTTTTTTCCAGTTCTGGGAATTAAACCCAGGGTTGCTTTACCACTAACCTACATTCCCAGTCCTTTTTAGTGTTTTATTTTGAGAGAGGGTCTCACTAAACTGCTGAGGCTATTCTTGAATTTATGATCCTCCTGCATCAGCCTCTTTAGTCACTGGGATTAGAAGTATGCATCACTGTGCCAGATCTGAGTATATTTTTTATAAAGATATGTACTTTTGCTTTTAAAAAATCAATGACTGAAGAAGTTGTTTTGTTTTGGGGAAAAGCTGTATATTGGCAGGTAGTTTTTCTGTTTTTTTAAAAAAATGATATAATAGGTATTTTTATTATAGTATATATACTGGCTATAATTATTATTTTATGCACTTTAAAATATACTTATGCATAATTATATAATAATTTCTAAAGTGTTTAAAAATTTGAAAACAGTTTCATATGCTATCTCCCCTCCTCCGTGTATTACAAGTTCTTTTGGACCTTTGAGACCAATTTTAAAATCAAAACCCATTTGGCAAGCTTAATTGGCAAGGCTACACCCATAATACCAGCAACTCAGGAGGTCAAAATGATCACAAGTTTGAGTACAGCCTCAGCAACTTAGCAAGGCTCTAAGCAAATTAATTAGAGCCTAAATCAAAATAAAAAATTAGAAAGGGCTGGGGATGTAGCTTGAGTCTAGAGCACATCTGAGTTCAAGCCCCAGTACAAACAAAAGCAAAAAAAATTTTGTGGTGTATTCAGTTCACTCACTCATTCTTTCTTCCAGGTATTTGCTCATCAGTGTATGTTGAATATGTACCTTGTGCTAGATGCTGAGGATGGAAAGGTGAAAAGACACACACTCTCCCTGGTGGGATTTCACAGTACTGTAGAGGAGATAATGACATATTGACAGCTAAGTGCCGAAAGTACTCCAAAGGCTGAGAGTCAGCAGCATCCAATATAGAGATCATGTCAGTGAGATATTACCCCAAATTCTTCATTGCCTACAACACCATCTATTTTGCTCACCACTCTGGGAGCTGTCTGGGTGCTAGCTGATCTAATCTGGCTTAGTTGGAGTGACTGAACTCAGTTTCATGTATCTTTAATTCTCCTCCTGGAACCAAAGGGCCAGCCTACACATACTCATTTCAGTCTAGTGACAGATTTGCAAGCAGAAATACACATCCCTTTTCTAGGCCCAGACACAGAACCAACCAAAAGTAAGTAATAGGCCAAACCCTAAGTCCATAGTCAGGAACAGACTCCATCCATTTAGATAAAAGAACTACAATTTACTCATCAAATGGCACAAAAGAGTGAGGAGTAGACATATTGGTCAATAATATGATCTATTAGGCAGGGATACAGAATGAGAAGTTATTGGCCATGGTCCAAATAGGAGATACCAAGGAAACTGGTGAGCATTTAGTTTCTACTATTATTATGCACAGTTCAGTATTATTTCACCCATTTTACCTTGGTCTCTTCTCACAGGTTGTCAGTTCTGTGAGAAATGGGGCTGTGTTCTACACTTCTGTTATCCCACCACATTTTGGCTCGTATATTTATGTTTTAGTCAGCTAATTTGCTGCTTCGACCAAAAGGCCTGACAAGAACAATTTTAGAGGAAAAAAAGTTTATTTTGGAGCTCATGGTTTCAAGGTCTCAGTCCATAGACAGTCAACTCCTTTGCTCTGGGTCCCAGGTGTGGCAGAACATCATGAAGGAAGAGTGTGGAGGAGGAAATTGGCTCAGAACATGGCACCAGGAAGCAGAGAGAGAGAGAGAGAGAGAGAGAGAGAGAGAGAGAGAGAGAGAGAGACTCTCCTCACCATGAAAAAAAAATGTACCCCAAAGTCATGCCCCCAATGACCCTGCTCCTTCAGTCATATCCTACCTACCTAGAGTTACCACCCAATTAATACCCATTACGGAATTAATTCACCAATTAATGTAGCTCAGTGGTAAAGCACTTCTGGGTTCAATTCCCAGTACCAAAAGCAAAAACAGAAACCTCGGAATCATGGCTTAAAAAATCATGTCCATTGTGAGTTAGGACTCTATGCCCCATCCGTATCAGGCTTCCTCCAGAATCCAGTCCAGCGGAGCACCTGCCATCTTGCACATCACTGGTCATCACTGCTGAAGGAAAGGCACTCTGGTCTTGTACCAATAATTAAACCTTCAACCCAGAAGGGGCTCAGGCTCTTTCCCCTTGAACTCATTGGCCAGCACAAGTTCCATTATTTACTTAATAGCAAGGCGGTCAGGAAGAATAATCCTACTTTGATCCCTTCATCAGGCAGGGCCCCCTGCCAGCTGCTCAAGAGTTTCCTCTTGCTGCCAGAGCCTACTGTGCTCATTCACATGGCAGAGTGCCTAGGAATTGTCATCACCCGGGAGCCCTTGATGCCAGACTAATGGGAGGTAGTACATTCAGCACTCCAACTTGCTCCCAGAAGTCCACTGCAGATAAATGTACCTCCCTTTTTCAGTGCTAACTCACTTGATAATGTGCCTTGATTGGCTACTATCCCTCCTCATCTCAATCTCCCATGTCCCCTCCCACTACTGGTGTTTCCTGGAATTGCGTCACATATAAATTACAGTCGTGCATTGTTTAATAATGGAGATACCTTCTAAGACTAATTTACTTGGGTGAACATCATGGAGTGTAGCTTGCTATGATGTCACTAACCAATATGGGACTACCATCACTGAATGAAATGTCTTTAGGAAGCATATGACTATACTTGCAGAAGAGTCCTCGACTCAGAGTCAGCTTCTGGAGGTTTCTACTGTAAAACAAGACCTATGCATAGGGTTGTCACTCTATGAGGGTTTAAGGAGGTCTTTCCAGAGGCAGAGAGACCTCTACTTGGATCTTCCAGGCTCTTGACATATTGCAGAAAAGAATTTAAGGACCCATTAGGCATGTAGGGCAGAACAAGAGATTTATTAAAAGGGAAAGTACACACTCCAGAATGGGAGCATGGGTGATCACAGAGAGTGAGTAATGCTGTCTTGGGCTGGAGTTTAATATTTATAGAGGGGGCTGGATGAGAGGTGGGGTAGGGTGGGATTATGCAATTGGGCATCACTTTTCCTTGCATCTGTGAATTGCACGTGTGTGTTCTAATCATGCTATATCTCATTAGCATCTTAAATCCCCACCCGGGGTATGCATCTTACTGTTACAACGGGGCTGGTGTCATCTCTCAGTCACTAAGGTCTTTAATACATATACTTTCTAAAGGAGTAGTTCCTCCAGATGCCATATGGTTACCTTACAGTTTTGTTGCTTTTCCAGCCAATCAGAAAGCTGTAGGCAAGGACTTAGGTGAAAGGATCCAGGCTGGGTTGCTCTTAAGTTCTGCATTCCAATGGTTCCTGGGTATTTCTCTCTTGAGACTCTGTCTTCTCTGTACCCCTGAATTCTTATCTCAAGGTCATCCCAGGAAGACATTAGTTAGCCACCAAATGATCAGTTGATCACAAGTTAACCACTCTGGACCTCGGTTTCTATTTGCAAAGAGCTGGCCTGTCTAAAGGAGAATTGTTTTTTGTTTCTGTTTTTGTTTTGTTTTGTTTTGGTACTACAGATTAAACCCAGGGGTGTTTTGCCATTGAGCTATGTCCCCAGTCCTTATTTTTTTTCTTTTTCTTTTTTATATTTATTTTTTGGTACTGGAGATTGAACCCAGAGGCACTTAAACACTGAGTCACATTCCCAGCCCTTTTATATTTTATTTAGAGGGAGGGTCTCACTAAGTTGCTTAGGGCCTTGCTAAGTTGCTAAGGCTGGCTTTGAATTCACTATCCTTTTGCCTCAGCCTCCCAAGCTACTGGGATTACAGGTATGCACCACCATATCCAGGAAAGGAAGATTTTTTTCGATAAGGTATTAAAGAAACTGACATCTTCCATTTAACAAAATTTTTTTGATTGTAGATGGACACAATACCTTTATTTTGTTTATTTTTATGTGGTGCTGAGGATCAAATCCAGCGTCTCACACGTGCTAGGCAAGTTCTTTACCACTGCGCCACAATTGCAGCCCCTAGATCATCAGTTTTCTAAAAGACATTTCTATAAGGCCATGGCGGTATGCACCTGTAATCCCAGCTACTTGGGAAGCTGAGGCAGGAGGATCATGAGTTTATTGCCAACCAGGATCCATAGACAACACAGTAAGATACCTTGTCTCAAAAATCAATGAAAGGAGGCTGGGGATGTAGCTCAGTGGCAGAGTGCTTGTCTAGCACATGTGAGGTACTGGATTTAATCCTCAGCAACACCACATAAAAATAAATAAAATAAAAGTATTCTTTCCATCTACAATTTTTTTTTTTAAAAAAATCAAATGAATGCAGAGGGAGAATAGAACTTCATTGGATAGACAAAGGGGAATGAAGGGAAGGGAGGGCAATGGGTTTAGGAAAGACAGTAGAATGAATCGGACATAACTTTCCTACGTTCATATATGAATACATGAGCTGTGAAACTCCACATCATGTATAACCAGAAGAATGGGATCCTAATTAGGATGTTATACTCCATTTATGTATAATATGTCAAAATACACTCTACTGTCATGTATATCTAAAAATAAAAAACAAATAAAAATACAAAATCAATGAATAAATAAATAACATTTTTTTTCTTTGTGTATAAAGGCAAAACATAGTCACTAATAATTTTTGGAAAATACAGAAAATTAAATGGAGAAAAATCAATAAAGTTGTCCATTATTCCACCAGTCAAGGATATTTTCTTTGAAAGCAGAGGTACATCAAGGCTCCGTGAGTCCTCAGATTCTGTGTTTAGATTCTGACTCTGCTGAGGGATGACAGCCCATGATTTCTGCAATTGTTCTGTTGCTGCTGGTGCACAGAGCTAGAAATAAACTGCCCAAACAGCGTGAGGAGAAAATGTGGCTGGCTGCTGGGCTTCCCTGTCACAGAATAGGAAGCCTGAGCAGAAACAGGGCTGACTTCATCAAGAAACCGAGGTTGGTTGCCAACCAGGTTTTCAAGGGCAGGATAGGACTTTGGAGAAAAAAATAGGAAGTTACAGAATGTAGTAGAGAAAATTAGGAAATGAGAATCTACGGTCTCAGCATGAAGTTAATTTAGATGATTGGACTGTTTTCCTCAAACTGAGAGGAAACAAAAGGCTAACTAGCTAGGAAGATTAATTTTTTTTTCTTTTTCTTTTTCTTTTTTTTGGTACCTGGGATTGAACCTAGGGATGCTTAACTAATCAGCCACATCCCCAGCCCTTTTTATTTTTTTATTTTCAGACAGGGTCTTCCTAGGTTGCTTAGGACCACCCTAAGTTTCTGAGACTGACTTTGAACTTGCAATCCTCCTGACTCAGCCTCTTGAGCCCCTTGTATTACAGGAGTGCCCCGCCACGCTGGGCAAAAGATTGATTTTTTTGATCATAAGGACCGTCAAATGAAGCAGCAGTAGGGCCTTGTGATATTTTTGAAAATAAATTTTGTAAAGTTAGTATTCATACAGGGAATTTTAAGCCAGGTAGAAATACTGCAAGAAGCAGGGTGTGGTGGCACATGACTGTGATCCTAACAACCTAACGACAAATACAGGCGGATCACAAGTTCAAGGCCAGCTTCAGCAACTTAGCAAGATTCCCGCCTCAAAAAAACAAAAAGAGCTAGGGATGTAGCTCAGTGGTACAGCACCCCTGAATTCAGTCCCTAGTATTGAAAGAAAGAAGAAAGAAAGAAGGAAAGAAAGAGAGAGAGAGAGAGAGAGAGAGAGAGAGAGAGAGAGAGAGAGAGAAAGAAAGAAAGAAAGAAAAAGAAACCATAAGAAGGCAACTCCAGGAAGTAACAGGAATAATAGGAAAAAATGATAAGTCCATGATAACAGTCCTGAGATAACAACTTGTGTTCAAGGCCTTTCCTTGGGAGAGGATCCAAGGATGTACAAGTGAGGAAGGACAGAAGGGAGACAAGGGAGAGAGCAAAGCTTCCAAGTGCAGTTCTTGCTCTAAGCATCTAGTTGGTTCCAGTAGAGACCCAGAGAAACTGACATATCTTAGAATCCCATCAGCGCACTGGTGGCCCAAGGCATTTATCCACCACAACCTGTCCCCTTGGCTAATGCTCCTGGAGACATTAGCACCTCCATTCCTACCGAGCATTCTGCACAGCTGTCAGAGCTACTGGCATTGCTGGGGACTATGGACTATATTGGCAGTGAGCTCAGGGGAGTCCAGGGGATATGGGTGAGGTTTCAACATTTTCTATCTCAGCACTTTGTTTCTTTGTTACTTGTCTTTTCCCGCCTTCTTCCCTAAGTACATGAACTCTCTTAAAATACTTTATTTAGTCAGGGTTTTTCACGTATATATACTGTGTGTGTGTATATACATTTATATACATATGTATATTTGTACATATACATAGATGGAATTGATTCATACAATTATCAATTTTCGGCCAGGTAGAACTACCAGAAGAAGAAAGAGCTCATGGTACCCAGTTCCAATATGAAAACCTGAGAACAGGTGAGCTGATGGTGTAAGTTCCAGTTCCAGTTCCAGTTCCAGTTCCAGTTCAAAGGCAGGAGGAAATTGATGTCTCTGTTCAAAGACAGTCAGGCAGAGAAAAGAGTTCCTTCTTACTCAGTTTTGTTCTATTCAGGTCTCCAAAGCCCTTGATAAATTCCACCTACATTGCAGAGGGCAATCTGCTTTACTTAGTCTACAGCATCAAATGTTAATCTTATCAGAAATTCCCTCATAGACATACTCAAATAACATTTAATCAAATATCTGGGCACCCTGAGGCCCGGTCAAGTTGGCACATAAAACTGACCATAACCTATACCATTTTTTCTGCCATATAGCAGGCACCCATAAATATTTGTGAAATAAAATCTCACAACTAATTTTTTCATTTTTTTTCACATTAATATATTGATGCTGGCATTGCTTTCGTCATTTTATAGTTGAAGGCAATGAGACTCAAAGACTAGCCTGCCCAGGGGCATGTAGGTAGTAAGTTGCCTCTAAAGTTGTTTTCTTTTGACCAGTCTTAAACTCACTAGCAACCACAGCAAGCATTTCTGGAATGGGGCCCTATGCAAACAATGTACTCTAGAGAGCCACATTATCTGTTATGCCTTTAAGGATTTAAGGTGTGGAGAGAAAAACTTTGTCATAAAAAGGGCTAGGGCTGTGACTCAGTGGTAGAGTGCTTGTCTAGCATGTGTGAAGCACTGGGTTCAATTCTCAGCACCACATATAAATAAATGAATAAAATAAAGGCCCCTCAACATCTAAAAAAAAGATGATACTGAGCTGAGTGTGGTAGCACATACCTATAATCCCAGCAACTTGGGTGCCTGAGGCAAGTTCAAGGCCAAAATAAATTAAAAAGGACTGGGAACATAGCTCAGAGGTAGAGGGCTTGCCTAGTATGTACAATGCCCTGGGTTCAATGCTCAGGACTGCAAAAAAAATAAAAAGATGTCAGTAAAAAACAGGATACAGGATCATGCCCAAATTTATTTATTCCAAAAATATTATTTAGTACCTACTATGTGCAAGGCAAAGTGCTAAGGCAGAAGAATACCAGGACAATTAAAAATCTAAGCTGTGCCCTTGAGATGTTCCCAGAGATGTGTGGTTGAATTCAGATAAACTTTTTGATTTGTTTTGACTAATAGAATGGGCAGAAGCAATGTTATACTAGTTCTGAAGCCTGCTGCTTTCACCTTCTCTGTCTTTTAATACTTCTGCTAGTAAACAACGAATCCTGGGTTCGACTACAAATGATGAGAGGCTATTAAGGGAAAAAAGTCTAGTCTACAGCCAACAAGCAACTTCAAGTTTCCAGACATGAGAAAGGGACTATCTGAGTCCCTCCAGTCCCTCAGTCAGACTGAGGGATGAATGCAATAACATGAACAACCCCAGGCAAGACTTGCAGAAAAAATACTGAATTTAACCCAGTCCAAATTGCAGAATCATAAGGATACAAAATGTTAGGGTTTTTTGTTTTGTTTTGTACAGGGGATTGAAGCCAGGGGCACTTACACATCCCTGGCCTTTTCTTTCTTCCTTCCTTCCTTTCTTTCTTTCTTTCTTTCTTTTTTTCTTTCTTTCTTTTTATTGAAACACAGTCTTGCTAAGTTGTTGACTGTGGCTTTGAACTCACGATCCTCCTGCCTCAGCCTCCCAAGCCACTGGGATTACAAGTGTGTGCCAACAACGCACTTGGCTGGTTGTTAGTTTAGGTCACGAAATTTTAGATGGTTTCTTTTCTTTTTTTGTACTGGAGCTTGAATCCAGCGACACTTTATCTTTTTATTTTTTCTTTTGAGACATGGTCTCACTAAATTGCTTAGGATCTTGCTACTTTACTGAGGTTGGTCTGGAACTTGCAAACCTCTTGCCTCAACCTCCCAAATTGCTGGGATTATAAATATGTGCTACTGTGCCCAGCCAGATGGTTTCTTTATGAAGAAATATGTAACTGATACAATAGGGATGATCAACGTAATATCCAGAACAACTGCCAACAGTGTCCACTCCCTAATCCCCCTTAACCTGTAAATATGTTATATTACATGATAAGAGGGACTTTGAAAAGGAATTAAGGGTATTTAAAATAGGTAGATTATACTGTATTGCCTGGGTGGTCCCAATTTTATCACACGATCTCTTCTAAGCAGAGAATTTTCTCCAGCTAACAGAAGAAAAACTCAAATTTCAAGTGTAAGAAAGACTTGACCTGCTTTTGAGGCAGAAGACCAAATGGGAAACATGAGAAAAAATTCAGGAAACCTCCAGCAGCAAAGAATGGCCTTGGGCAAGGACACAGAGACCTGGAGGAACTGAATTTGTGTAAAAACCAGAAGGAGTGTGGAATCCTTTCCCAGAGCTAACAGAAAGGGATGCAGCTCTGCCAACAACCTGATTGCAGCTTCATGAGACCTTAAGTAGACAACCCAGTTGAGCCACTTTGTATTTGAACTCTGATCTACAGAACTGTGAGATAATCAGTGGTTGTTGCTTTAAGTCACTAAATTCGGGGTCATTTTGTTAGGGCAAAAATTGAAAACCTATACCCTGACCTGTAAATTAACCAGTGCAAAGCAATGGAAGCAACATTGCCTTTGAGAAGTGTCCCAAGCATTGGGCAGAAGAGGGAAAGGCTGATTCTGTTGAGGAAGCAGGAGAGGATCTCCCAGAAGAGGCACATCTTGGATCAGATCCCTCCAGAAGCAAACCCTGAGACAAGGATTCCAATGCCGATAGTTGTTTAAAGCGATGGGCCCAGGAAAAAGCAGTAGGGTAATAAGAAAGTGAGCAGGGAAAGGAAAGAAGTCAATAAAAGTGAATTATCAAGCAAGCTATCATTGCAGGCAACAGGAACATAATCCTGGGGAATTCCAGGATACTGAAGATTGTACCTCTCAGAGTCACCATATTAAGAGGAGCCGGGCCCAAGGGGATTTATACACCAATTTCCATCATCATTGACTGAGAGCCTCTCTTGGAGGCATTAATGCCCGGCACTCCAGCCTGCCATGTGTGTATGCAGAGCAGGTACCAGCCGTTCCAGAAAGCTCTCAGATGAAGAGTGGCTGGTGCTGTCAGTTGGAAGTCTGGCAGGTGTGCACTGAACTGGTGAGGTCGAAAGGATATGGGTGGGGCACCTGAAGCATTTACTGCAAGGGGTGAGGATTTACCAGGCAAAGATCAGAAAAGGTGTTCCAGGCAGAGGGAAATAGGTATGTGCACAGACATACACAAACACATAAGGGTGTTATAAAATGGTCAGTGGATTCATCTGAAGTCAGCCAAGGTTTGAATCCTGCTCCCATGGGCTTGCTGCTTGGTCCCATTGGGTAAGTTACTTCACTGCTCTGAGCCTTATCTATATGATAGGAATTATAGACAGGCAGTACCTACTTTGCAGGTTTGTTACAAGGATTAAATTAGACAATGTTTTAAAAGAGTATGGTGCCTGGTTAGTCCCTGGTAATGATAAATAGAAGTGTTGTACCACGTGTGGGTGAGTGGTGGTTAGTTGACCGTGATAACGCCTACAGTGCAGGGGGGACACAGGACCCATGAAGTGTAAGGGACAGAAAGGTGGGTAGCACATTAGGAGTTAGTTGCCTTTGTAGTATTTTTAAATGTGGGCTTGGGGCCAGGCGTGGTACACATGCCTGTCATTCTAGCAACTCGGAGGCTGAGGCAAGAAGATCACAAATTCAAAGCAAATTATCGAGGCCCCTAAGCAACTTAGTGAGATCTTGTCTCAAAATAAAAAATATAAAGGGCTGGGGATGTAGCTTGGTCATTAAGCACCCCTGGGTTAAGTCCCCAGTACCAAAAAAAAAAACCTAAAACAAAACAAAACAAAAAAGTGTGCTTGGGGGTAGGGGTATAACTCAGTGGTAGAGCATGTGTTTAGCATGTTCAAGGCACTGATTCAACCCCCGGCACTGAAAAATAAACTTAAGAATCATTCCCATGTTCACCAACTTCTGACTGAAATTGTTGACCTTTTCCTTCTGTTAAATGTGAGAACAAACCACAGTGATATTAGCAGGAATTGTGACTTTGTCACTAATAAAAAAGTAAACAAAAGTTTCAGATATTTTCAAATTTTAGCTGTCTTAAAATATCATTTATACTCACCACTACTTTGGGCTGGAGTATATAACTCTGTGGTAGAGTACTTGCCCGGTATGAGCAAGATCCTGGGTTCAATCCCCAACACTGAAAAAAAAAAAGCAACAACATATTCATTTCTACTTTAAAATTATGATTTTTCAAACATTGCAAATAAAGAACGCTACAACATATTCATTACTACTTTATTATGATTTTTTTGATTTTGAGTTAACAAAGAAGCATTTTTATGACTATCAGACATTTGATTTTAATACATTTTGATAAGTATACTTCAATATAAATGTTTTCCTATGTATTTTATCTTATGAATGTAAAAGTATTCTTCTAAGAAGGGGGTCCACAAACTTCACAAGACCATCAAAAGTGTCTGTGCAAAGAAAAGGGTAACGTGTGATATTTTATTGGCTCTGTTGAACATGTCTGTATTCTAGGACTTGTGATCAGACTGGCAGCAGCATCTACCCACCTATCTAATAATAAGCTCCTACAACCAGGGGCTGTCAGCAGAGGAATCACCACAGGAGATTTGCATGCTGAGTGACGTGGGCCCAGAGTTCCTCCTCTACCCCACCCACCCTGTCAGCAGCCTTGCTTCATGCTGGCCCTCAGCCTCCATGTGCACCGGCTGGGCTTCCTTAGAACAGATTTCACCATCTGTGGGGGAGTGTGTGTGTGGGTAGAAAAAGTTCCTCGGGTTTTCTGATAGTATTCTTGCTACCCCCAGCTGCTTTCTTCTCTCTTCTTCCTTCATAAATACTGAGAAAACAAAAATAGTCATACACAGTGCTCTAGGTCTGGGAGCTCAAGAGAATGTGGTCATGGTGAGCTCTTTTTGGAGAAGCAGAACTGGAGCGGCTCTTCTCTAAAGAAGTTATTATGTTCATGGCAAACCTATTAGCCACGAATATAAACTCCTGTGCTTAAAAAGGGAAGGATTTCACAGTTAAAATCATAAGGCTGAGTCTGCCTTGCTGTCTATGAAACCCATTTGCATAATCATACATTTACATAGGGTAATGATGTTTGATTCATTCTGTTATTTTTTCCTTCCCCCCACTCCTCCCACCCCTCTTTTCCCTCTATACAGTCTCTCCTTCCTCCATTCTTGCCCCCCTCCCACCTCCTATTATATGTCATCATCCGCTTATCAGTGAGATCATTCGTCTTTTGGATTTTTGAGATTGGCTTATCTCACTTAGCATGATATTCTCCAATTTCATCCATTTGCCTGCAAATGCCATAATTTTATTATTCTTTATGGCTGAGTAACATTCCATTGTGTGTGTGTGTGTGTGTGTGTGTGTGTGTGTGTGTGTATATATATATATATCACAGTTTCTTTATCCATTCATCAATTGAAGGACATCTAGGTTGGTTCCACAGTCTGGCTATTGTGAATTGAGCAGCTATGAATATTAATGTGGTTGTATCTCTGTAGTATGCTGATTTTAAGTCCTTTGGGTATAGGCCGGGGAGTGGGATAACTGGGTCAAGTGGGGGTCAATTCCAAGTTTTCTAAGGAATCTCCACACTGCTTTCCAGAGTGGCCGCACTAATTTGCAGCCCCACCAGCAATGTATGAGTGTACCTTTTTCCCCACATCCTCTCCAACACCTATTGTTGCTTGTGTTCTTGATAATCGCCATTCTAATTGGGGTGAGATGGAATCTTAGTGTAGTTTTGATTTGCATTTCTCTTATTAGTAAAGATGGTGAACATTTTTTCATATGTGTGTTGATTGCTTGTAGATCTTCTATGAAGCGTCTGTTCGTATCCTTAGCCCATTTGTCAATTGGGTTATTTGTATTCTTGGTGTAGAGTTTTTTGAGTTCTTTATAGATTCTGGAGATTAGTGCTCTATCTGAAGTATGAGTGGCAAAGATTTTCTCACACTCTGTAGGCTCTCTCTTTGCATTACTGATAGTTTCCTTTGCTGAGAGAAAGCTTTTTAGTTTGAATCTATCCCAGTTGTTGATTCTTGCTTTTATTTCTTGTGCCATGGGAGTCCTGTTAAGGAAGTCTGATCCTAAGCCAACAAGGTGAAGATTTGGACCTACTTTTTCTTCTATAAGATGCAGGGTTTCTGGTCTGCTTTCAAGGTCCTTGATCCATTTTGAGTTGATTTTTGTGCAGGGTGAGAGATAGGGGTTTAGTTTCATTCTGTTACATATGGATTTCCAGTTTTCCCAGCACCATTTGTTGAAAAGGCTATATTTTCTCCATTGCATATTTTTGGCACCTTTGTCTAGTATTAGAAAATTGTATTTATTTGGGTTCATGTCCGTGTCTTCTATTTTGTACCATTGATCCACCTTTCTATTTTGGTGCTAACACCATGCCGTTTTTGTTACTATTGCTTCGTAGTAGAGTTGAAGATCTGGTATTGTGATACCCCCTGTTTCATTCTTCCTGCTAAGGATTGCTTTAGCTCTTCTGGGTTTCTTATTCTTCCAGATGAATTTCATGATTGCTTGCTCTATTTCTGTGAGGTACGTCATTGGGATTTTAATAGGAATTGCATTGAATCTGTATAGCACTTTTGGTAGTATGGCCATTTTGACAATATTAATTCTGCCTATCCAAGAACATGGGAGATCTTTCCATCTTCTAAGATTTTCTTTAATTTCTTTCTTAGTGTTCTGTAGTTCTCATTGTAGAGGTCTTTCACCTCTTTTGTTAGATTGATTCCCAAGTATTTTTTTTTTTCAAAGCTATTGTGAATGGGGTAGTTTTCCTAATTTTTCTTTCCAAAGATTCATCACTTATGTATAAAAATGCATTAGATTTATGAGCATTGATCTTATATCCTGCTACTTTGCTGAATTCACTTATGAGTTCTAAAAGTTTTCTGGTGGAATTTCCTGGTTCCTCTAAGTATATAATCATATCATCAGCAAATAGGGATAGTTTGAGTTCTTCTTTTCCTATTCGTATCCCTTTAATTTGTTTGGTCTGTCTAATTGCTCTGGCTAGAGTTTCAAGGACGATATTGAATAGAAGTGGTGAAAGGGGACATCCCTGCCTTGTTACAGTTTTTAGGGGAATGCTTTCAGTTTTTCACCATTTAGAATGATATTAGCCATGGGCTTAGCATAGATGTGGAATACAGATTTTCAAAGTAGCTTCTCATTATGTTCTGTATCTCAGTGGTGTCTGTCGTGATATTTCCTTTTTCATCATGAATTTTAGTACTTTGAGTCTTCTCTCTCCTTCTCTGTTAGTGTGGCTAAGGGTTTGTCTATTTTGTTTATTTTCTCAAAGAACAAACTTTTTGTTTTGTCAATTTTTTGAATTGTTGCTTTTGTTTCAATTTCATTGATTTCAGCTCTGATTTTAATTATTTCCTGTCTTCTACTACTTTTACTGTTATTCTGTTCTTCTTTTTCTAGGATTTTGAGCTGTAATGTTAGGTCATTTAGTTGCTGACTTTTCATTCTTTTCTGGAATGCGTTCCATTCAATGAATTTTCCTGTTAGTACAGCTTTCATAGTGTCCCAGAGATTTTGATATGTTGTATTGTCGTTCTCATCGACCTCTAAGAATTTTTTTTATCTCCTCCCTGATGTTTTCTGTTATCCATGTTTCATTCAATAGCATATTATTTAGTCTCCAGGTGTTGGAGTAATTTCTGTTTTTTATTTTGTCATTGATTTCTACTCTCAGTTCATTATGATCTGATAGAACACAAGGCAGTATCTCTATTTTTTTGCATTTCCTAAGGGCTGCTTTGTGGCATAACATATGGTCTATTTTCGAGAAGGTTCCATGTGCTGCTGAGAAGAAAGTGAATTCACTCGTTGATGGATGGAATATTCTATATATATCTATTAAGTCTAGGTTATTGATTGTGTTATTGAGTTCTATGGTTTCTTTGGTTGGTGTTTGTTTGGAAGATCTATCTAGTGGTGACAACGGTGCATTAAAGTCACCCAGAATTATTGTGTTGTGGTCTATGTGATTCCTGAAATTGAGAAGGATTTGTTTGATGTACTGGGATGCACCATTGTTTGGGGCATAAATATTTACTATCGTTATGTCTTCCTGATTTATGTTTCCCTTAAGCAGTATGAAATGTCCTTCTTTATCCCTTCTGACTAACTTTGGCTTGAAGTCTACTTTATCTGATATAAGAATGGAAACCCCCGCTTTTTTACTGAGTCCATGTGCGTGGTTGGTTTTTTCCCATCCTTTCACCTTTAGTCTGTGGATGTCTTTTTCTATGAGATGAGTCTCTTGCAGGCAGCATATTGTTGGGTCTTTCTTTTTAATCCATTCTGCCAGTCTATGTCTTTTGATTGATGAGTTTAAGCCATTAACGTTCAGGGTTATTATTGAGATATGATTTGTATTCCCAGTCATTTGGCTTATTTTTGGTTTTTAAGTTGGCTTGGTTTCTCCTCTGAGTGGTTTTTCTCTAAGGTAGTTCCTCCCTTTGCTGACCTCCATTGTTGTTTTTCATTTCCTCCTCATGGAATATTTTGTTGAGAACATTCTGTAGTGCAGGCTTTCTATTTGTAAATTCTTTTAAATTTGTTTATCATGGAAGGATTTTATTTCATCTTCAAATCTGAAGGTTAGTTTTGCTGGGTATAGGATTCTTGGTTGGCAACCATGTTCTTTCAGAGCTTGAAATACATTGTTCCAGGCCCTTCTAGCTTTTAGAGTCTGGGTTGAAAAGTCAACTGCTATCTGTATTGATCTCCCCCTATATGTAATCTGATGCTTTTCTCTCGTGGCCTTCAAAATCCTATCTTTATTTTGAATGTTAGCATTTTCATTATAATGTGCCTTGGTGTGGATCTATTGTGATTTTGTGCATTTGGTGTTCTGTAAGTCTCTTGTATTTGATTTTCCATTTCATTCTTCAGGTTTGGGAAATTTTCTGATATTATTTCATTGAATAGGTTGTTCTTTCCTTTGGTTTGTATCTCTGTGCCTTCCTTAATCCCAATAATTCTTAAATTTGGTCTTTTCATGATGTCCCATTGTTCTTGGAGGTTCTGTTCATGATTTCTTACCATCTTCTCTGTTTGGGCAACTTTATTTTCAAGATTAAATATTTTGTCTTCATTGTCTGAGGTTCTGTCTTCCAAGTGGTCTAGTCTTTTGGTGATGCTTTCCATTGAGTTTTTTATTTGGTTTATTGTTTCCTTCATTTCAAGGATTTCCGTTTGGCTTTTTTTGAGAATCTCTATCTCTTTGTTGAAATGATCTTTTGCTTCCTGCACTTGCTCTTTCAGCTTATTGGTATTATCATTCATTGCCTGCATTTGCTCTCTTATCTCATCCTTTGCTTTGAGAATCATCTTAATCATGTATAATCTGAAGTCCTTTTCTGACATTTCTTCTAACATACTGTCATTGGATTCTATTAATATAAAATCTAGATTTGTTTGGATCATTTTCTTCCCTTGTTTTTTCATGTTGTTCATGTATCTTCCCCTCTAGCAGTGCAAGTCTGAGGTATTGCAGATTTCCCTTTATAGGCTTATAGTGGCCCTATAGGTTTCCAAAACCCTTTCTTTAAGGGGAGATCAATATTAGCAGTGCCCAATTCAGACACTATGCAATCCTAGACCAAATAGCCCCTATGAGGACAATAACAAAATTGTCATAATAAACAGAATGAGTTCAAATATTATCTTCAATAAAACAAACAGATTTGCAATAAGGTCTGCAGTTTCAAATAGAGGACAAAGAGGATGCAGAGGGATGTAGAATGTGGCTGTAATGGGATAAGAAAAGAATATACAGAAGTTCTAGATAATAGAAAGGGTAAGAGTGTAATCAAAAGAAACTGGATGTTAGCATGCAAAAAAGGGAGAAAAAGACTCTGAGGGAACAGGTAAACAAAAGGAAAAGAGAGCAACAAAAGTAAAGAAATAAAAACTTAAATTTTTTCTATAAGGAGAAAAAAGAAAATCTACAATATAACAGTCATATAGTAATGAAACCTCCCAGTGTTCAGTAGCCTGATGCATGAGAGGTTGCTGACAATGAGTTTCAAGCCTCCAGCAGGCGTCTCAGGATGGGATTTGCCCCACCTAAAGATCAGAGCTCCAGCCTCCAGGATTATCCAAGATGGCCACTCTGGCTTCGAAATGTGTTGGTAAATGGGGAGCTGCAGCTCAGGGTGTGGATGTGGTCGGCTGGAGGTCCTGGAGGCAGGATGTGGTTGGTCAGGCAGGGGTCCTGGAGTTCCGGTGTGTTTGGTGTGGTTGTGGGATCCTGGAGGCTGGGTGCAATCAGTCAGTCTGGGGTCCCGGTGATAGGGCGCAGTCAGTTGGTCTTGGGGTCCTGGCGGCAGGGAGCAGTCAGTCGATGTGAGGTCCTGAGAGGCAGGGAGTGATCGGTTGGGCTGAGGGATCCTGGAGGCGGGGCTCAGTCAGTCCAGCCAGGGGTCCTACGGGGCCTGGCTGTTGTCTCAAAATGGCGGCAGCCACATGTAATCAAACCTGCAGGGACTGTAACAGTGAACTTCCAGGCAACAGCAGGCAGCTGGTGCTCCACTGGCGGTTGACGATCAGTTTGCTGACTGTTGTCGGAAGATCGGGAGGTGAACCTTGTGCGTTGGGTGATGGATAGGTGTAAGGCAGGCGATGGACAGGCGAGAGGCAGGAAAATGGCGGATGATAGGTGCCTGACAGTGAGCAATCTGCACTCAAAAAAGGCGTCAATATGCTGGCAGACTGCAGGTGACAATCTATTTTTTTTTTTTTTTTTTTTTTTTTTTGAGACAGGCTCTCCGTAAGTTGCCCAGGCTGGCCTTGAACTTGCAATCCTCCTGCCTTAGCCTCCCTAGTCACTGGGATTACAGGCATGTTCCACCATTTATATTCCTACCCAGAGAGGAATATAAATATCTTAAGATGCAATCATACTAGGTCATGTGTTAAAAGGTCTGTGTACTTAAAATGGGGAAGAAAGGTTGTCTGGGGTCATCTTATTTTCTTCTTTTGACTCAGGCTAAGCTCAGGGTTGTTTATTTGAGTTCTGGCAATAACCCTGGGAATTTATTAAAGTGTGAAGGGAAACATTAGGAGAGTGGAGTCTAGAAACATTGTTCTCCAAGCCCCAGAAGACAGCAGGTACACATCCAGAGAGGGTCCTGCTGTGGACCCAACAAATGGCATATGACTTTTGTGGGGTGTCATATCCTGGGGCAATTCAGAACCTGGCTCCCAATGCAGCAGGTGCCATTCTCTTATGCAATCTTGCCCCTCTCCCAGGTGCTGGCAGAGAGCTGGGAGGGGTTCCAGCCCTCCCAGCAATGCAGATAGCCCCTTCCCCAGTGCTGGGGAAGCCAACTCTGTGATGAAGTTTTCCCTGTATGAAGTTTTTTGGAGGGTGCTTTCAGGGTCAGTGCCTTTGAGGGAGCACTGGGCAGATGGGGAAGTTGGACCCTGATGCCTTCATGATACATGGTCTTACACTGATTCCACTTGGAAATCTGGCTCTGGGGTGGCCCTTCAACCAGGCGTTAGATGGGCTGCTCACGAAGGGTGTGTCCGGTTGGTCAAGGCAACCACCAGAGGCCAGCCCTCCTGGTGTGGGGAGGGGGCATGTCTTGGTCCTGAGAGGGGATCTGGGCAAGGCACCACAGCAGCCAACACAACCACCCTGGCCACTCATTTTCCACCGTCAGTGACCTTCAGGTTTTGCTAGCAATAGGAAGAGCCGCTTTTACCTTGCAAAAACTGAAGGTTAGCTGCACTTGAAAAATAAAAGCAATATATGAAAGATAAAGTCAAATTTGCATTTTTTTTTCTTGCAGTGCTGGGTATTGAACCCAGGACCTTATGCTTGCAGGGCAAGCACTCTACTAACTGAACTATATCCCTAGCCCTCAAATTTGAATCTTAAAGCCTGGGTGGATATATACACACCTGTAATCTCAGCTATATGGGAGGTAAAGGCAGGAGGATTTCAGGTTTAAGGCCAGCCTGGACAATTGAGGGAGAAGGTGTCTCAAGACATAACAATAATTTAAGAAAAGGGGCTACCGATAGAGCTCAGTGGAAAAGCACTTGTTTAGCATGGGCAGGCCCTGGGTTCAATACCCAGCACGGCAAAAACACATGCAAAAATTTCAACTGGACATGGTGGCTCATGTCTGTAATCCCAGGGGCTTACAAGTAGGAAGATTTCGAGTTCAAAGCCAGCCTTAGCAACTTAGTGAGGCCTTAAGCAACTGAGCAAGACCCTATCTCAAAATAGAACATAAAAAGGGTTGAGAATGTGGCTCACTTGTTAAGTGCCCCTGGGTTCAATCCCTGGTACCAAAAAAAAAAAAAAAAAAAGTTTTATAAAGTACCAGGTGTATATTTTAGTCTTCAATGAACTTTCACAGACATGGCCCTATTTGATCTTCAAATTAACCTTATCATTAATATATAATATAACATTAAAAATTCACAATTAAGTTGGGTACAGTGGCACAAGTCTATAATCCCAGAAACTAGGGAGGCTGGGGGAGAAGGATTGTAAGTCTGAAGCCAATTTAGCAAGGCCCTAAGCAACTTAGTGAAACTCTGTCTCAATTTTTTTTTTTTTTTTTTTAAGGTTTGGGAACATAACTCAGTGGTAAAGCACCCCTGGGTTCAATTCTCAGTACTCTCCCCCATCCCAAAATTAATAATGTTATACAGGGTAGACTTAGTTCCCATTTTATCTGAGAGACTGAGGTTTAGAGAAGCTAAATGCCAAAATGGTGAGGAAAGGAACCGAGCCTAGTGCTGTGCCCTTCTTTCATTCTAGCATTGTTTCCATGTTGCAGGAGAATAAATAACTTAGCCAGGAGTAGTGACGTGCACCTGTGATCCCAGTGCTTGGGAGACTGAAGCGGAAGGATGGAAAGTTCAAAGCCAGCCTCAGCAATTTAGTAAGGCCATAAGCAACTTAGCAAGAAACTGTCTCAAAATTAAAATAATAATAATAATAATAATAATAATAATAATAATAATAATAAAAAGGGCAGGGGATGTGGCTCAGTGATTAAGTACCCCTGGGTTCAATCCCTGGTATGTATAAATAAATAAATAAATAAATAAATAAATAAATAAATAAATAACTTGAGTTGTCTTATAAACATTGGGGGAGGGACTTCTGCCAGTCCTGACCTTGCTTCAGGGCTGCTAAAAGAAAGGAATTTACAAAACTGCGAAGTGGAGAGCTTTCTAAGAGCCACGTAAGAACACAAATGCTCCAGGAAGGAAGACTAAGGCCAGCTGTCCTTTTAATGTGTCACTTTCCTCTCCTACAGCAGGAAGATCTGTGCAGAGAGGACACTGGGGAACCACAGGGCATAACGCTTAAGAAGCCAATAGTCTTCTTCCCCATTTGCTGCTTCTTTTTTTTTTTTTTTTTTTTTTTTGGTACTGGAGATTGAACCCAGGGGCGCTCGCCACTGAGCCACATACACAAGTATTTTTTATTTTTATTTTGAGACAGGATTTCCCTAAATTGCTAAGGTTGGCCTGGAACTTGCGATCCTCCTGCCTCAGCCTCCTGAGTCACTGGGACCACCACAGACACACTCTGTCGGCTCCTATTTGCTTTTTGATGTGGCTGAGCAGCTATTTGTTGGTTGTTCTCGATTTCATACCACTGCATCCTGGATACTGAAGGACTCATCATTAGCAAGCCTGAGCTTAAATGAGGGAGGCAACTCCATTTGGGATGGAAAACTTGCTGGGGACCTGGTGGGGACTTGGGTTGAAGTGCCTGGCTTCTAGGGCTTTTCTTCCCCTGGGAGGCAGATGGTGTGTTGGTAGAATCAGGTGATGGGAGAATTGGGTGAAGGAAAGGGCTGGATCCTTTGAGAACACCATAACAGAGCAGGGTGTGGTGGTGCATGACCGTAATATTGTAAACTTGAGGCCAACCTCAGCAGTTAATCAAGGCCGTTGGTAATTAGTGAGACTGACTCAAAAAAAAAAAAAAAAAAAAAAAAAAAGACGACAAGAAAAAGTCCCTTTAAGTAAGTAACGTTCATATATGGATATTTCAAGTGATTCTGTTGAGATCTGGCAATTATGTCAGACTGTGTCTCTAAAATAGAGTTGTGCCAGGTGTGGTGGTGCACACTGTAACGCAAAGTTGCTCCCCCCACCTTTCCGTTGCATCACAACTTAACTTGTAATTCTGAAAGCTGCTCTCCCCACCCTCTCCGGTGCAATCATTTCCCCGCCCCCCAACTACTGTCAGTCTGTGGACATCCTAGCTAGCTATTGGTTCATCAGCCAGCTTGCAAGTATCCTTCTCCATTATTGGTCCCCTGTTAGCCCGTGGGATAAAGATAGCTCCACCGCATCTTTTTGCTTACTTTTCTCTTCCCCTGAATTGACTTGTTTTCTCCTCCTCGCTTTCCACTCTTTCTTGCGCACTTCCTTTCTCTTTCCCTTCCTTTTCCTCTCATTTTCTCTCTTACCCTGCAGGGAGACACTCTGCTTAATAAACTCTCTTATGTGATTTCCCGTGTCCGGCGTGGTTTCCGTGGGATTCCTTACACACACCTTGTAATCCAAACAACCTGGGAGGCCAGGGCAGGAGGATGGCAAATGTGAAGCCAACCTCAGCAACTTAGTGAGGATATAAGCAATTTAGGGAGACTGTGTCTCAAAATAAAAAATAAAAAGGGTTGGGGATGTGGCCTAGTAGTTAAGTGCTCCTGTATTCAATTCCCCATATAGATAGATGGATAGATAGATAGATAGATGGATAGATAAATAGATAGATGGATGGATGGATAAATAAATAAAGTGGTATTGTAACAGTGGACCACTTTATGCTTTGAATATAGCCCTGGCTGCTCTGCCATTGCAACTTATTTTTCAAATGGTTGCTTCTTTCTCTTCCTCTCTCCCTGCTCCTCCCTATTCTCTCCCTCTCCCTAATCTCAGGGGAACTATGATTGCTTTCCTTCCCTATCTTTGGCAGATTTATCTGTCCCTGAGTACACACCTATCATAGGAACAAGTAATCCAGACTTTGGGGATGGTACTAGAAGATCTCGGAAATGATTCCCTCCCAAATTAACAAATGAATTACAACTTCAACAGAGAACCAGTGGAATCCAGCCTTTGAGTCACCTCTTTAAAAGCCCCTGTTCCTGCTGATAGGAGACTCAGTCTCTGGGACAGGAGGCCCCTGTGTTTCTCCTTTTCTAGAAAAGCAGTAAACCAAAAAAAAAAAAAAAAAAAAAAAAAAAAAAAAAAAAAAAAAAAAAGCAGTGAACCCTCTTTTTTCTTTTTCTTAAAATGGTGTCCTCATTATTGGATTGGTATCAGGGACAAGGACTGAGCTTTCAGCAACACTAGTGCATAAAGCAACAACAACAAAAACAAGACTTAATGGAATACCCAGAAAAAGATTTTTTTGTTGTTATTTTGTTCTCCTCTTTTCTTTCTTTCTTTTTAAAACTGGGATTGTAGACAAGAGTGCTCTGCCACTGAGCTACACCCCCAACCCTTTTTATTATTTAGAGACAGGGTCTCACTAAGTTGCTGAGGGTCTCACTGAATTTCTGAGGCTGGCCTCAAACTTGCTATCCTCCTGCATCAGCCTCCCAAATGGAGCCTGGGATTACAGGCATGTAATATCATGTGTCTGTGGTTTTGTTTTTCTTTTTAAGGTTCCTGCCTCCCCCTCTGAGATTATAATGAATGTGGTGAAACCACAAGTACAGATGGGGTAGTCGTACAGAGAGGGCTCTGAAGGCTGATTTCATCTTTGAGAACATTAAGTGTGGCTGACCCCTAACAATCTGTACGAAAATATAAATAAAAAATGCAAAGTAAAATTCCTTTTCAAGGTTCTTTGAAGGAGTACAACAGGGCCTTTTGAGCTCTTTTTTCTTCCCCTGTTGCAAGCTCACCCTGTGGTTTTGGGGAATGACTCGGAGGCGGATGGGTGGGCCTCCCTCCTCCTCCGTGACCTGTTTAGATTCTGAGACAGGAAGTGAAGGTGAATAGGTCATGGTGGCTTCTCATTTTTGTTTGACTTTTCCTTGTTGCTGTCTACTTATCCTCACACAACTGCCCCTTTGCCTGTAGCAGGTATAGGGGGCTCTTAAAGAGTGACCCCAAGGCTACCTTCCAGTTGTTCTCTGTCGGAGTTGTAACTGTTAATTTGGGAGACAATCATTTCTGAGATCTTCTGGTACCATCCTCAAAGTCTGAATTACTTGTTCCTATGATGGGTGTGTACTCAGGGATAAATCTGTCAAAGATGGGAAAGGAAGGTAATCCTGTTTCCCCTTAGATGGGGGAAGGGTAGAGATTAGGGTGGAGCAGGGAGAGAGGAAGAGGAAGAAACATGTCCATTTTAAAAATAAGTTGCAGTGGCAGAGCAGCTAGGGCTATATTCAAAGCGTAAAGTGGACCACTGTTACAGTTGTACTATAAATAGTTGATTTGTATGAAATAGTTGAAAAGGCCTGTGATGGGCTGACAGATCTGGCTCCAAGAGAATGTTATAGGCCAGACTCTAAGGGAAATGACTAAACAGACTCCATTTTTCTCTGAGACTCCATGTTATGTAGGAAATAAGTTTCTCCCATGGGAACACCCCGCCTCTGTACTCATCATCAGTTATTTAGTGTGACATGTTTAACAATACAGAATGATAATTCCTATGTAAAAAAAATTGCTCTCTTTTGATTCCTATTGCTCCTAAACAATGTACCATGTGAACAGTGATTGTGTGGATGTTAGTAACCATTCTTTAGTTTGTACCTAGGTAAGGGTCATTTTGACCCACTTCCCCCTGTCGATGATCTCACGATGTTAATGTATAATTTCGAATCATAGCAACAGACACTTATGATTGATGTGATTTTTGGTATAAGAACCCCTACAACCCTGTGGTCGGGGCTGTTCTCCCAATAGCCATTTTTTGGGGCATTGTGTGAGACAGTCAGCCAGCCGGCTTAATAAAGACTCTCAAATTTGGACTTCTCAGTGGTGATCGGTCTGTTCTTAAGTTGTGCCCCATAACAGGCCAAAAGATATGTAACACTTTTTTTCATTTCCTCTTTCCCCCTACTGTTGGGAATCAAACCCATGGCTTTCTGCATACGAGGCAAGTGCTTCACCACTGAGCCACACCTCCAGCCCCTCCTCTTTTTTTTTTTTTTTAATTTATGAAGCTGCTGTTTATTTTTTTCTTAACTTTTGGTTGGTTTGATATACATGCAAAAACAATGTTGTCCAACAATGAATGGGAATTTTATTTTGCTGAGTTTTTCCTTAATAACAAAAATTTGTTACAGTAATAGAGAACAGTGATAGTGCACTTACTATCCGCCATCTTTGAGGTCTCTTGTAGATATTGATTATTTATCTTCATAACTGTAATACAAAGCTGCTCCCCCGCCCTTTCCGTTGCATCACAACCTAGCTTGTCAGTCTGAAAGCTGCTCTTCCCTGCCTCCCAACTACTTGTCAGTCTGTGAACATCCTAGCTAGCTATTGGTTCATCAGTCAGCTTGCAAGTATCCTTCTCCGTTATTGGTCCCCTGTTAGCCCAGCGGAATTCAACTGCTTAAGGATAACTTCCCCGCCATCTTTTTTCATGCTCTCTCTCTCCTACTCACTTTCTCCTCCTCACTTTCCACACTCTCTCTACAGCGCGCCCTTTTTCTTTTCCTCTCATTTTCTCTCTTACCCTGCAGGGAGACACTCTGTTTGCTTAATAAACTCCCTTATGTGATTTCCCGTGTCTGGCGTGGTTTTCGTGGGTTTTCTTACAATAACAGCTCCATGATGTAAATAGATGTAAAAAAATGGGGGGGCGGGTAGGTGGGCAGGCACAGAGAGGAAAATAAGTTTACCACCCAGCCAGGAAGCATCTATATGACCAGTTGAGAAATCATGACCTTCTTTGGAAGGATCTCAGAACTAAACCAAGGCTATCAGAGACTTCCGAATTCTAAAAGCCAAGAAGTCAGTCTCCTCTGTCATCATTTTGACCTTCCCAAATTGCAGCTGTATGATACATTCTGTTGTTCTTTTTTTGTTATTTACGTGGTACTAGGGAGCAAACCTAGGGCCTTGCACATGCTAGGCAAGCACTTCACCACTGAGCTACTAAGAGTGGTTTGTTTTTTTGTCTTGCTAAGTTGTTTAGGGCCTCATTAAGTTGCTGAGGCTGGTTTTGAACTTGCAGTCCTCCTGCTTCAGCCTCCTAAACTGCCGGGATGACAGGCGTGCACCACCACACCTGGCTTCTAAGAGTGTTTTAAAAAGTGCTTTACTTGTCCTGAGAGTAGTTTCCCTGTGAAGGCAAAAATGCCATGAGGTGGCCCAAGACACAAATGTGAAGCCATGTGGTACTTGGCGTTTAACTATTTTGTGCAGGTTATTGACTGCCTGAAGTTTTGTTCACCCCTTTGTTCCACTTTTTTTTTTTCCTGCGGTGCTGGGTATTGAACCCAGGGCCTTGTGCTTATGAGGCAAGCACTCTGCCAACTGAGCTATCTCCCTAGCCCCCCTTTGTTTCTTTAGCGTCTCTATGGAAATATAGCAGAGAATACTCACATTGCACAGCCATGACTAAATACATGAAGTCACCAGAGTAGTGCTGGCTACACAAGAGCCCTGGAAAAGGAGGTGGGTAGGATTCACATAGGCCTCCTACTGTCCCTTTTTGGGGTGAGGGAGTTCTAGAGATTGAACCCAGGGGTGCTCTACCACATCCCCATACCTATTGATTGATTGATTGATTGATTGATTGAATGATTTTTGGTACTGGGGATTGAACCCAGGGATGCTTTGTTACTGAGTTACATCACAAGCCCTTTTCATTTTCTATATTGAGACTCGGTCTCACTTAGTTGCTGAGGCTGGCCTTGAACTTGCAGTCCTCCTGCCTCAGCCTAGTGAGCTGCTGGATTATAGGGGTGTGCCACCACGGCCAGCCCAGCCTCCCTTTATATTCAATGATTGATCACTGAACTCTCTCAGGCTCTACACTGGACACTTAGCTCCAACATGGACCCATTAAAGAGTGATCCATTAGGAACCTTTTTACTCACATATGAATATATACAGCCATTCTCTTCTACATGTCTGGAAATGTCAGGGCTTTGGAGAAAAAAACACCATCTAGGCTGTGGGCTTACTCTGCAGTATATTTACAAAAGGATAGAGAAAGTAATAGGCAGGAATAATGCAATAATGATACAGTAATTTAGAAGCATCAAAAGTCTGAATTTTGGGGTTGGGGAGATAGCTCAGTCGGTAGAATGCTTGCCTTATAAGCACAAGGCCCTGGGTTCTATCCCCAGCACCACCACCCCAAAAAAAAGGTCTGAATTTTTTTTTTGAGGCTACTGTGAATGGGGTAGTTTTCTTAATTTCTCTTTCAGTGGATTCATTACTGATGTATAGGAATGCATTTGATTGATGGGTATTGATTTTATATCCTACTACTTGACTGAATTCATGTATTAGTGCTAGAAGTTTTTTGGTGGAATTTTTTTGATCTTCTAAATATAGAATAAATATACTATTTATTCTATAAATAGTATAAATATACTATTTGCCTATGTCATAGGCAAATAGTAAGAGTTTGAGTTCTTCTTTACCTATTTGTATACCTTTAACTTCCTTCTGTCTAATTGCTCTGGCTAGTTTCAAGGACAATGTTGAATAAAAGCGGTGAAAGAGGGCATCCTTGTCTTGTTTCAGTTTTTAGAGGGAATGCTTTCAATTTTTCTTCGTTTAGAATTATGTTGGCCTTGGGTTTAGCATATGTGGTTTTTACAATGTTGAGATATGTTCCTACTATCCCTAGTTTTTCTAGTGTTTTGAACATGAAGAGGGGTGGTATTTTGTTAAATGCTTTTTCTGCATCTATTGAAATGATTATATGATGCTTGTTCTTAAGTCTATTGATATGATGAATTACAGTTATTGATTTCTGTATGTTGAAATGACCCTGCATCCCTGGGATGAACCCCACTCGATGGTGGGGCACTATCTTTTTAATATGTTTCATATGCAATTTGCTAGAATTTTATTGAGAATTTTTGCATCTATGTTCATCAGGGATATTGGTCTCAAGTTTCCTTTCCTTGATGTGTTTTTGTCTGGTTTTGGTATCAGGGTGGTATTAGCCTCATAGAATGAGTTTGGAAGAGTTCCCTCCTTTTCTATTTCATGGACTAATTTGAGGAGTATTGGTATTAATTCTTCTTTGAAGATCTCGTGGAACTCGGTTGAGAGTCCCTCTGGTCCTGGGCTTTTCATAATTGGTAGGCTTTTGTTGGTGTTTTCTATTTCATTACTTGAAATTGTTCTACTTAAATCATGTATGATCTCCTGATTCAGTTTAGGTAGGTCACATGTCTCTAGAAATTTGTTGATGTCTTCAAGTTTTTCTATTTTATTTGAATATAAATTTTCAAAATAGTTTCTAATTATCTTCTCTATTTCAGTTGTGTCCTTTGTGATATTTCCTTTTTCATCACGTGTTTTAGTAATTTGGTTTTTTTCTCTTCATTAGTGTGGCTAAGGGTTTATCAATTTTATTGATTTTTTTTTCAAAGAACCAACTTTTTGTTTTGTCAATATTTTCTTTTGTTTCAATATCATTGATTTCAGCTCTAATCTTAATTATTTCCTGTCTTCTTCTACTATTTTTGGTATTGATTTGTTCTTCTTTTGCTAGGGCATTGAGATGTAATATTAGGTCATTTATTTGTTGACTTTTTATTCTTTTAATGTCTGAGCTCAATGCAATAAACTTTCCTCTTAGTACTGCCTTCATAGTGTCCCAGAGATTTTGTTATGTTGTATCAGTGTTCTCATTTTACCTCTAAGTATTTTTTTTTTTTTATTTCATTCTTGATTTCTTCTATTATCCTTTGGAATCAATCTAACAAAAGAGGTGAAAGACCTCTAAAATGAAAACTACAGAACACTAAAGAAAGAAATTGAAGAAGACCTTAGAAGATGGAAAGGCCTCCCATGCTCTTGAATAGGCTAAATTAATATTGTCAAAATGGCCATACTACAAAAAGTGTTATATGAATTTAATGCAATTCCTATTAAAACCCAATAACATTCTCCATAGAACTAGAAAAAGCAATCATGATATTCATTTGGAAAAATAAGAGACCCAGAATAAAAAAAGCAATCGTTAGCAAGGAAAGTAAAGCAGGAGGTATCACAATACCAGACCTCAAACTATACTACAGAGCTGTAGTAATAGAACCAGCATTGTATTGGCACCAAAACAGACATGTAGAGCAATGGTACAGAATAGAAGACAGAGACAAACCCACATAAATACAGTTATCTCATACTAGACAAAGGGACCAAAAACATTCACTGGAGAAAAGAGAGCTTATTCAACAAATGGTGCTAGGAAAAATAGAAAGCCACATGTAACAAAATGAAATTAAACCTTTGTCTCTCATCCTGCACAAAACTCAACTCAAAGTGGATCAAAGACTTAGGCACTAGAACAGAGACCCTGCGTCCACTAGAAGAAAAAGTAGGCCCAAATCTTTACCATGTCAGCCTAGAATCTGACTTCCTTAACAAGACCCCTAAAGTGCAAGAAATTAAGTCAAGAATCAATAAATGGGATGGATTCAAGCAAAAAAAATTCTCAGCAAAAGAAATAATCAATAATGTGAAGAGAGAGCCTAAAGCTTGGGAGAAAATCTTTACCATGTGTACCTCAGATAAAGCATTAGTATATATAAAGAACTCAAAAAACTTAACACCAAGAAACCAAATAACCTAAACAACAAATGGGCTAAGGAACTGAACAGACACTTCACAGAAGAAGACATACAATCGATCAGCAAATATATGGAAATATGTTCAACATCTCTAGCAATTAGAGAAATGCAAATTAAAACCACCCTAAGATTTTGTCTAACTCCAATCAGGAACACAAGCAATAATAAGTGTTGGCGTAGATGTGGAGAAAAAGGCACACTCATACATTGCTGGTGGAGTTGCAAATTGTTGCAGCCACTCTGGAAAGCAGTATGGAGACTCCTCAGAAAGCTTGGAATGGATCCACCATTTGACCTAGCTATCCCACTCCTCAGTTCATACCCAAAGGACTTAAAATCAGCATACTACAGTGAAGCAGCCACATCAATGTTTATAGCAGCTCAGCTCATTATATCTAAACTATGGAACCAACTAAGTGTCCTTCAACAGATGAATGATTTTAAAAAATGTGATGTGATATATATATATATATATATATATATATATATATATATATTACTCAACTTTCAAGAATAAGGAAATTATGGTATGTGCTGGTAAATGAATGGAGTTGGAGATTATCGTGCTAATTGAAATAAACCAATCCCAAAAAACCAAAGCCTGAATGTTTTCTCTGACAAAAGGTGCTGAACAGTAAGGGAGCAGGGCACTAAGGAAGAATAAAGTTACTTTAGATTAGGTAGAGGAGAGGGAAGGGAGGGGAGGGGTACAGGGGTAGGAAGGATAAAAGAGTGAAACAGACATTACTTCATGTATATATATGACTGCATGACCGATATGCTCCTACAACATGTATAATCAGAACAATGAGAAGTTATACTCCATTTATGTATGAGTTATCAAAATGCAAAATGCAGTCTACTGTCACATATAATGAATTAGAACAAATAAAAAAAAATTAAAAGCCTGAATCTTCCATAAGATTCAAGGAAGACTCAAAATGCAATAAACTTTTGCTTCGCTCTTCATAATGTTGATACTGTAATGTACAAAGCTGCTCTCCCCACCCTTTCTGTTGCAGCCATTTCCCCGCCTCCCAACTACTGTCAGTCTATGAACATCCTAGCTAGCTATTGGTTCATCAGTCAGCTTGCAAGTATCCTTCTCCGTTATTGGTCCCCTGTTAGTCTGGTGGAATTCAACTGCTTCACAATAGCTACCCTACCATCTTTTTTCTTGCTTTTCTCTCCTACACAATTGCTTACTTTCTCCTCCTCGCTTTTCACACTCTTTCTTGCATGCGCCCTTTCTCTTTCCCTTTCTTTTCCCCTCATTTTCTCTCTTACCCTGCAGGGAGATACTCTGGTTTGCTTAATAAACTCCCTTATGTGATTTCCCGTGTCTGGCGTGGTTTTCGTGGGATTCCTTACAGATACTCTGTACATAAAGGTCTTCACCTTCTGGTTAAGTAATTATGCTTTCTTTCTTAAATGAAGTGATAACCCTTATTTGTAACATTATTTAGAAATAAAGGAAACAAAAGAAGAGAAAGTAGAGGGGAGAAGGAGAGAAGAAAGCCCAATACAACAGCACAGTGACCTACAAGTTAGTTGAGATTCTTTCTCCAAACTTCAAGAATTTTCCTAGAGGGTTGGGGATATAGCTCAGTTGGTAGAGTGCTTGCCTTGCATGCACAAGGCCCTGGGTTCAATCCCCAGCACCAAAAAAAAAAAAAAAAAAAAAAAAAGAATTTTCCTAGAATACAAAAATTTAATTGCTATATTCATGGTAATTTTTTTTTTAAGTACTGGGGATTAAACCCAGGGCCTTGCTCAGTGGCAGAGTTACATCCCTGTTTTATTTTAAAACAGGGTCTTGCTAAGTTGCTGGGCTGGCCTTGAACTTGCAATCCTCCTGAGTCCCTGGGATTACAGGTGTGCACAAATGCACCAAATTTATTAATGATATAATATATAATATAGTTACTGGTCTCTGGGGGATTCCTGCTGACACAGCTATAGTGAAGGAGGAACGTCATGTTCCAACAATTCAAAGCCCAAGTGTGACTTCCCCTGCAGAGCTAAGGGAACAGATTCCAGGAATATCATACCACTGACGTTTCCATTACTTTAGCCTGGAAACTTCATCATTAGAGTTGATGGAAAGATGATCTTCATTGCAACTTCTACTGTGAAAATAGCAGGGAGACTTCCTTTGAATAATTAAATGGCTGTACTAAGAAAGAGAAAACAGCAAAGGATAAAAAACAGTCAGTTGTAATCAGCCAGACTTAAAGGGGCCAAGGCCAATTTTTATTCAACCTGCTTTAAGTGAAACTATAACCAGTCATCACTTTTCTATTAGCAGGGAGAGGAAGCTTTTGCAACTGTTTTTCTTCCAGAGAGAATTGGTTGTCTGTTTACGGAAACTATAATAACATTAATGTAAAACTTCTTATCATTGAGCCGTAGAACCCAAGAGGTACCAAAGAACATTCAGCCTGGCAGAATGAATTAAAGGTCATGCAGCAAATAAAACTACAATTGGTGGAAGGATTAAGATACTTAAAGTCCCTAGTGCTGCTCTTAGAAAATACTGTCATGTTAGCTATTCTTCCTAGGGTACCGTTCTGTCTTAGTTGCATATGATTGCAGTGACAAATCACCCTAAGCTTAGTGGCTCAAAACACCTGAACTTATTATCTTACAGTTGTGGAAGTCAGAGGTTTAAAGCAGGTCAGCAGGACCACATTCCCTGAAGGCACTAGGGAAGAATAGTTTCCCTACCTTCCCAGGTTCTTGAGGCCACCTGCATTGCTTGGCTCTGGGATCACATCACCCTGATTTCTGCTGCTGTCATATCACATCTCCTTTCTGACTCTGACCCTCCCCCTTTTTTTAAAGTAGTAGGATTGAACCCAAGGGCAAGTCTACCACTGAACTATGTCCCCCAGCTCTTTTTACCTTTTATTTTGAGGCATGTCTTGCTAGGTAGCCCAAACTGGCCTTAAACTTGTGATCCTCCTGCCTCAGCCACCTGAGTAGCTGGGATCACAGGCAAGCACCATTGTACGCAGCCCTCCTTGCTTCCCTCTTGGAAGGACCTACCTGGATAATTTGAGATAAACTTCCCTCCAATTCTTATTTTAATCACACACCTGCAAAAGCCCTTTGGTCCATAAGAAGTTATATTCACCTGTTCTGAGGATTAGAATGTAGACAACTTTGGGGGACTGTGAATCATTTTACCTTCTCTCAACTTCCCTATTGCAGCTGTAATGACAGCAGCTTCCATTGATTGAGGGGTTCCTATATGTGAGCCCTTGAGGGGGGCTTTAGAGATGATAGAAAATGCAGCTGGGAGTAGCATGTGCTTTCTGTACTTTTATCCTCAAGTTTACTATTTCTGGATACTGTGGTCAGATTTCCAACTGACCAGGTACAACTATTTGCCTGAGGGCTTTCTCTGCTGAAGTCTACTCTGAGGGCCAGAGTGCAAAGGAATTAATGCTGCTCTCTGCCCCCAAGCAGTACTTAATCAATGACTGATAAAGACCCAACTCCCTTGCCCTCTGGCTGGGAAAACTTAGATGCAAATGACACTCCTCCAGAGTTCCCCAGAGGAATTAATTTCTGGTTGTCTACAGAAGTGACCTGCTTGGAAGCATGCCCTTTCCTCTTTTGTCTGCTTTCCCTTTCTGATCTCATTTCCCCCATTCCCCTAGCTGTTTTTTTCTGGGTCATCTACCAAATAAACTATTTGCACTTGAATCCTTGCCTTAGGAACTCAAACTTCCAGGGAAACTCAAACTAGAATATTGGAGCAATCAAATAATTTGCTCAGTGCCCCAGGGTTGGTAAGTGATAGAGGCAGGGTTTGAACCCAGGCCCACTGCAACGTGTAAGCTCTGAAAAGGCTCCCAGTTGTTCTCATAGCTAATTTATTGCTTATTGTTCCTAAGGGAGACAAAATTGACTCAAAGAATACCTCTTCTTTCTGTCTTTCTTTCTCTCTCTCTCTCTCTCTCTCTCTCTCTCTCTTTCTTTCTTTCTCTCTTTCTTTCTTTCTTTTGTGCCAGGGATTGAACCCAGGGTGCTTAACACTGAGCCACATCCCCAGCTCTTTTTATGTTTTAATTTGAGACAGGGTCTTGCTGAATTGCTTAGGGCCTCACTAACTTGCTGAGGCTGGCTTTGAACTCATGATCCTCCTGCCTTAGCCTCCCCAGCCGCTGGGATTATAGGCATGTACCACCAAGCCCAGAAGATGCCTCTTTCCAAGTAGGGAATTTGAAAGAAGAGAGGATCCCATCCCAAAGAGTGAGTAGAAACTGCAATCTGCCATCTGAGATCCTCACCTGACTGGGGTGGGGAGTCTGTGAATCTCAGGTTGCTGCAACCCATTGGCACTCCCTGAACATCCCTGGATACCACCTAAAGACCCATGAGTCTGATGGGAGTAGAAGAATTTAACTCTACTAGAATGTAGCTTTTCCAATATATGGACTTTAGCCCATGTATTGCTTGCACTACTGCAGAAGAAAAAGAAATAGGAGCCAGGCATGGTGGCACATGTCTGTAAACCCAGTACTTGTGAGGCTGAGGCAGGAGGATCACAAGTTACTGGCCAGCCTCAGCAATTTAGCAAGACCTCAGTAACACGCAGTATCCTGTCTCAAAATAAAAATAAAGGACTGGAGATGTACTTGGTAACAAAGTGCTCCTGTGTTCAATCTCGGTATCAAAAAAAAAAAAGAAAAGAAAAGAAAAGAAAAGAAATAGGTTACTGGGCACAGTGGTGCAAGTCTGTAATCCCAGTTACTCAGGAGGCTGAGGCAGAAGGATCACAAGTTTGAGGCCAGCCTGGGCAATTTAGGGAGTCCCTGTCTTTTTTTTTTTTTTTTTTCACTGAGGCATCCAGTTTCTATTCACAAAGAAAAAGTTCCAGTCCATCTTTTAATTTTTTTGAAAAATTCCTGACATTACAGAACTAAACTGAAATGTATTAGTAGTCCACTCTTACATTTCCATGACAAACAGAAAAATTCATGAGTCCAAAAAAAAAAAACCAAAAAAACAAAAAAAAAAAGGGGGAGGGGAGAAACTTATAGAACTAAATATGGTTCTCAGCATTAACAGCTGAACAGAGAAAGGAATTGAAACGCTTGAATTAAAAAAATCACGAGTGGATGATAAAATGTGTAGAAACTGAAAATTTACAAACTATTTAAAACCTGGAATTGCTGACTATTCAGAAATTACACAGATGGATCATGGGTGGTGGTGAACAGCAGAAAGGGATTATGGATGAATCTGCATTGTTCTAGCTGCTCCCCATGCCACCTGTCTCCGAGGAAAGCCTGAGGTTAATTAGATACTGAGCCAGGCTAATGCTGGCAGCAGATCCAGTAATGGTAACCTGTCTATCAGTAGACCCTTCCACTAGGTTCGCGATTTTGATCTGCACCCCAGACATCTGACGGATCTCATTGACTTTGGCGCCTTGACGCCCGATTATGCAGCCAATCAAGTCGTTTGGAATGGTGAGTTCATGAGAAGTAGTCTGAGCAGATGCATCCAAACCTGCACTGAATCCGGTGTTGCTACGCATCGTAGGAAAATGAGACTGTTGCATTGCCAACTGTTGCAGCTTGGTCAAATCTGGCTGTGGAATGACATACCGTCCTTCACGAATTTGCGAGTCATCCTTGCGCAGGGGTCATGCTAATCTTCTCTGTATCGTTCCATGTGCTGCCCAAGCGAGCACGGCATACTGTCCTTGAATGGTATAGGCCTGACCACCTGCAAAGATGACTGGAGAACTTGACGGCTTGGGCTGGTACGGGATGGTCATTACCTTCGGGAATGGGGGCACTGGGAGAGAGTCTCCAACATGACCACGCAGATCTGTTTGACACACTCAATGATGGATTGTGGGATGCCAGCAATAGAGATGGCCAGCTCAGTTGAATTGGGGAGCATGTCCCCTGCCACCTGGACTTGAGCCCCTGTACTTTCTCGTATTTCCTTAATCTTGCAACCACCTTTTCCAATGAGAGAGCCACACTGACTAGCAGGGACCACCAGCCTCAGAGTGACCGGGGGTCTACTGGCAGCTGTACTATTGGTCATAGAGCCGCTGATGTCCTCTCCCAGTTTTTCAATGATCATAGCAAAGACTTTGAAGATGGCATTAGTGGGTCCAGCCAAAGTGATAATTCTCCCAGGACAATTCCCTTCTGAGATGTTGATACAGCACCACTCTCCTCGCGCATCTTCTTCACCGATTCTCCTTTCTTTCCGAGGATACTACCAACTTCCTTTCCATGCATAAGTGACATTTAATCCACCTTCAATCACACCTGTGTCCATGTCGAGCAGTGTTATGGGGAGCTGGACTTTGAGTGGTCAAGTCTTTGGTCACTGGTGGGGGTGAAAGCCAAAAACTGCAGGCGCGAGACGACAGAGGGGAAAAGGGGAGCGGGCGCTATGGGGAAGGGCGGGAGGCGGGGGGCGGAACTATAGGGGCGGGCGGGAAGGCGAGGGGGGCCCCGCGGGCGGGCGGAGGAGGAAGGGGGTGGTGAAGGAGGAGGAGGAGCAGGGGGGAAAGAGACCCCGGGGCGGAGGGCGGGCGGGCGCGAGAGGGCGCAGGCTGCGGCTGCTCCGGCTGCTGCCTTTGCTGGTCTGGGCGGGAATCCCTGTCTTAACAAGTAAAAAAGACTGACTGTGGGGTGCGGCTTATTTGTGGAGGGTCTCTGGGTTCAATCCCCAGTACCAAAAATGGTGAAAAAGGAGGAGGAGAGGGGTAGGGAAGGAGAATGAGGGGAAGGAGAAAGGAAGAGATGAATGAGGAGGAGAAGGAGAAGAAATAGGTGGCCTGTCTCTGTCTGGCCCACATTTTTTACTCCTCTTCTTATACTTTTTTTTTTTTTTTTTTGGAGACAGAGTCTCACTAAACTGCTTGGGGGCCTTGCTAAATTGCTGAGGCTGGCCTTGAACTCTCAATCCTCTTGCCTCAGCCTCCGGAGATGCTGGTATTACAGGTGTGCGCCCCAACGCTTGGTTCCTTTCTTATCCTTTAGGGCTGACATTGACTCATCTTAGATGTATTTCAATACAAAAGCTCATGTGGGAGACATGAGTTTACCAGTCTTTCCACCCTTCATAAAAATCCTTGCCTTTTGGAGTTTTATGTGTTTATTAGGTATTCAAACCCTTTAGTGTCTGGAGAAGAAACCCTTGGAAAACGAAGGGTCCCATTAGGTTTAGCATTCAGACTGAAAAAAAAGCAGGGTCCTGCTCAGACTACGGCAGGGCTGCCAATTCAAAAGAGGTGTACCTGGCATCTCTCTGAGTATTGGGTGCTGCTTCATTCAATCCTGGTTTTGTCCCTGACTTGCTAGTGTCGGTCTGCATACTCTCTCTCTATTGGTTACCTCATCAGGGAAGCAAAGATGAAATTACAGCGTTAGTCTTTCTGCTGGAAAGCCCGCAGAATGGTTTGTACTGCTACATTCTTGGTGGGTTGATCCGCCTACAGCTACACCATCTCAGGAAACCTAAAAAAAGGCGAAGTTTTAAGAAATTGACACATTGACCGGGTGCGTGGGTATACCCGTAAACCCAGACCTTCAGGATGTTGAGGCAGGAGGATCACAAGTTCAAAGCCAGCCTCAGCAATTTAGTGAGGCCCTAAGCAACTTACTGAGACAAAGGGCTGGGCATGTGGCTCAGTGGTAAAGCACTCCTGGGTTCAATCCCCAGTACCCACCCACCCTCCCAAAAGAAGAAATTGACACATTGTTTTGTACTTTGTCTTCCCTAAGTCCTTTCTTGTTAGTTTATCATTTGTGACCTCCAAATCTACCATCATGACTTTACATTACATATTATAGATTGTATTCTATATTATAATAGCAATTATATTACCAATACCAGGCATGCTTGTATAGCATTTTTTCCATAAAATTGATTTGGAAACATTTTATTTATTTATTTTTTTGTGGTGCTGGGGATTGAACCCGGGGCCTTGTGCTTTCGAGGTTGGCACCATTTTATTTATTTATTACGGTAGTGGGAATTGAACCCAGAGGCACTTTAGCACAGAATTATAGACCCATTCCTGTTTTATTTTATTTTATTTTTTAAAATTTTGAGTCAGGGCTTTCCTGAATTACTTAGGCTGACCTCAAACTTCTTATTCTCTTGCTTCAGCCTCCTGATAACTGGGATTACAGGCATGCACCACCATACCCAGCTGGAAACATTTTATTCAGAGTATGGTTGAAGCAATTGATTGTTTGTTAATGATTTGGTAATACCAATGCTATTCGGTAACAATAGATATAAAGTCAATGCTATATTAGCTGACCAAACCCTTCTTGATTTCTTTTAATCCAAAAGGGATTTGCACATTATTGTGAAGTTGATATGTTGTCCTCTAAAAAGATAAGCAATTCCAAGTTTCTCTTAAACTAAGTAAAAAAATCATCAAACTATTTCCTAGGGCTGGGGTTGTGGCCAGTGGTAGAGTACTTGCCTAGCACATGTTGAGGCACTGGGTTCAAGACTCAGCACCACATGAAAATAATTAAATAAAGTACTGGGTCCATCTATAACTAAAAAAAATAAAAAAAAAAAAAAACAAAAAACTATTTCCTAGAAATTTCGATTTCATCTTGACCAAAAGTTTTGGAACTAGATAGTTTTTCCTGTAGAAAAATTTTAAAGGAGTTATTGTAGGAAGAGGGGAAAACATAGGGAATGTTATTGAACAAATAATCACTGGGCGTGTCATGGTGCATATTTGTAATCCCAGCGACTTGGGAGACTGAGGCAGGAGGATCACAAGTTTGAGACCAGCCTCAGCAACTTAATGCCCTGTCTCAGACATAAAAATATTAAAAAGGGCTCTGGATGTGGCTCATTGTTAACACATTCCTGGGTTCAATCTTCAATGCCAAAATAATAATAATAATAATAATGATAATAATAATAATAATAATAATAATGTCTTAGACTGTGGTTTCGCAGAGTTGCCTAAATCAAACTATTAGAACTTGTAACTAGAAAAATGGGTATTTGAAGCTATAGACAAGTGGATCGTATTATACTCATGGAGTGCTATAAGCACAGCCCCGGAAAAGTGAAGGGAGAGAAGGACTTTAAAGCCAACTGTCTTAAAACTGCCCAGGGCAGCTCAAGAAGGTTTGAGATGTGGAGAATTCCATCCCTTATATGAATGGGCTTCAGGAAGAGCTCACTCCTTTCTCAAAAGCAGTTACTCCCAGTCAGTTGATATTTACCTGGTGTCAACAATAAAATGTGAAAGAAAATACACAGTCACTTTTAACTACACGATGTGCAGATTTGAGAGATACAGAGATTTGGTGTGCACAGGCTGTAGGACATTGCGGCTTGTCCTGAACCCAGAGGGGTCTTACAGCTTTCCTATCACATGCTGTAGATACCCTTTTGAAAGTCCACTCCACTGACTGAGCAGATAAATGAGAAGGCCTGCTATAAGCAAACCTATTGTTCAAATAGCAAAAGAACCCAAACTGGGTTGCGGGGGTAGCTCAGTGGTAGAGTGCTTGCTTAGCATGTGTGAGGCATGTGTGAGGTTCAACCCCAGCACTGCACAACAAAAAAACAAGACAAAACAAAACCCAAAATCCACCAAGCTGTTCAAGGTTAGCCTAAAATAGAACACCCCAGTAATGTGATGAGCACAGATCAAAGATCTACATCAGAGAGAGGAGGACAGAAAGTGACACCTTTGGCCAGCAACCCTGCGGAGACTTCCAGGAATATGCAGTAGCAGCTCAGAAATGCTGCTGATAACCAGTGTGTGGGCTATCCTACAGCCCCTGGGTGTTCTTGATTCTTATTTTACGTTTTGTTGTTGCTGTTTGGTTTTGGGGTTCTTTTTTTTGTTTTGTTTTTGTTTCTGTTTTTGTTTGTTTGTTTTGGGTACTGGGGACTGAACCCAGGGATAATCTACCACTGAACTACATCCCCAGTCTTTTTAATTTTTTATTTTGAGACGGGATCTTACTAAGTTGCTGAGGCTGTCCCCAGACTTGTGATCCTACTGCCTCAGTCTTCTGAGTGGCTGGGGTTATAGGTGTGGTCACATGCTCTGCTGTTCCTCGGTTCTCTACCGCTTTTTTGTGTCACTAAAAATTGACTTAAGGGTTGGGGTGGTGGCTCAGTGGTAAAGCACATTGCCTACCATGGGTGAGGCACTGGGTTTGATTCTCAGCACTGCATATGAATAAAGGTCCATCAACATCTAAAAACAATATTAAAAAAAAAAAAAACAAAACCCTGACTTATATAGAACAAGTTTCCAAAGAGAAATTGAATAGAATCTCTTTAATTGGCAAGGGAACAGGAATTGCAATTTGCAGAATGTGGACCCAGTGAGGAATGGGCATCTATGTGAGAGGAGCAGGTATGAGCCCAACATGGCTACATACACTTTATCATTGGGCTGGCTGTTCAGTTGATATTTTATTCTTTTTGTTTATATTGGTGATGTGGACAAGGTTGTATGTAGTCTTATTCTGATGTGAATTCTTAAAAAATTTGTCTTTTGTCCCTTATTTTTCTGAAATTGTTATTCAAATTAAAAAGAAAAAAAGTTAAAAAGAGCCCGGAGTGATGGTGCATACCTGTAATCCCAGCCCATCAAGAGGCTAAGGCAGGAGAATCTCAAGTTTGAGGCCAGTCTAGCAATTTAGTGAGGCTCTAAGAAACTTATTGAAATTTTAAATAAAAAATTAGAAGGGCCGGAAATGTATCTCAGTGGTAAAGCACCCCTGGGTTCAATCCCCAGTACAAAAAAAACCAATTAATTAATTAAGCAAGTAAGTAAATAAGTAATTAAAAACAATATATATAGGAAGTTAAGACACAGCCCTCACTTTTGGAAAAAATTACTTATTGTTATCAAATATGGATTTGCACTTTGATTTTAGGTATAATACCAGTACGGCTACAAATAGAACTACTTTGTTAAAAAAAATTTTTTTTTTCTATGTTTAAAATTGCCTTACTTTGGGACTGGGGATATAGCTCAGTTGGTAGAATGCTTGCCTCGCATGCACAAGGCCCTGGGTTCAATCCCCAGCACCAAAAAGAAAAAAAAAAAAAATTACCTAACTTTGCAAGGCGTGGTGGTGCATGCCTATAATCCCAGCAATTCAGGAGGCTGAGGCAGGAGGATCACAAGTTCAAAGCCAGCGTTGGTAACTTAGCAAGGCCCTAAGCAATTTAGCAAGACCCTGTCTCAAAATAAAAAATAAAAAGAACTGGGGATGTGACTTAGTGGTTAAGTGCCCCTGAGTTCAATCCCTGGTACCAAAAAGAAAAAAATATATACGCTTAATTTTGTAATTGCAAATCCGAAATCCTCTAACCTCTTCATCTCATTGAAACAATTGTTTCTTTTTATATTTTGGTTTTATATTTTTAAGATCATACATGACAGTATTTTTGTTCTGTACTGAATGTTAATCTAAGTTATTGACTTAGAGAATTTTGCTTTCATTCCTTCTTTCATCTCTGACCTTCCAAATTAGATTATTTTCCTTCTGCCTACCTGACACTTGTTAGAATTTTCTTTTTTTTTTTAATTTTTTTTTAGCTGTTGATGGACCTTTATTTTATTCATTTATTTATATGTGGTGCTGAGAATTGAACCTAGTGCCTCACACATGTTTGGCAAGTGCTCCACTACTGAGCCACAACCCCAGCCCATAGAATTTTCTTTTATGTATGTTTACTGGTGTCCAGTTGTTTCTTTTGACTTATCCATTCTTCAGTTTGCCTTTGTTCTTGAAGAATACTTTTGTAATAAATTTGATTCTGGATTTGTGGTTACTTTCAGTCTTCTGAAGTTACTAATCCATCTCTTGTAGCTTTTGATAATTCTTTCAAAGTAATCTTTTTTCTATAAATAAATTACAGATTACTCTCTGGTTTCTGAAATTTGTGCACAATATGTTTGCATATGAACTTCTTTTTATTTATCCTACATGAGATTTGTTGGGCTTTATGAATATACACATTAATGTCCTTCATTAATTCCTAAGAATTCTTAACTATTTTTTTTCAGATATTGCTTTTGATTCATTCTTTTTCCTTTTTTCTTCTAGGAATTTGATTTAATATATATTAGACCTTCTCACATTGTCTTATAGGTCTCTTATCAAATTTTTTGTACTTTATAGCTTTTTGTCTGTCCATGCTATATCTTGTATAACCCAAAATTAATTTGTTGAAGCCCTAAACCCCACTGTGATTGTATTTGGAGATAGTCTCTAAAAAGACTATTAAGATTAATCCCATGCCTGTAATTCTAGCAACTCAGGAGGCTGAGGCAGGCGTATCATAAATTCAAGGCCATTCAAGGTCAGCCTCAGCAATTTAGTGACATCCTAAAGTTCAGCAATTTAGTAAGATCCTCAACAATTTAGCAAGACCCTGTCTCAAAATAAAAAAACAAAGAAAAGACCGGAGGTGTAAAATATACCTGGATTCAATCCCCAGTACAAAAAAAAATTATATAAAGTCATCAGGGTAAGGCTGTGGTAGGATTAATATCCTCATAAGAGAGTCAGGTATAGCAGTACACACGTAATCCAAGCAATTTAGGAGACTGAGTCAGGAGGATTACAAATTCAAGGTCAATTCAGCAATTCAGTAAGACCATGTCTCAAAAATAAAATAAAATAAAAAGGACAGGTAATGTAGCTCAGGGGTAGAGTTCCCTTGGGTGTTCAATCCCTGGTACAAAAGAGAGAGAGAGAGAAAGGAAGAAGGAAAAAAGCACCAAAGAATTACAAAAGCCAGACCCAGTGGCCTAAGTTTGTAATCCCAGAAACGTGGGAGGCTGAGGCAAGAAGATTGCAAGTTTGAGGCTAGCCTCTGCAATTAGCAAGATCTTCTCTCAAGATGAAAAATCAAAAGCACTGAGCGTGGTGTGTAACTCAGGGGTAAAGCGACCCTGGGTTCAATCTCCAGTACTTCCCCCTCCAATAAAAAGAAGAGACCGAAATGTAAACTCTTTTTCTCCTTCATGTGAGGACACAGTGAGAAGGCAGTTCTCTGAAAGCTAGGAAGGGAAACCCAACCCTGCCGGTACCCTATCTCGGACTTTCTGGCCTCCAGAATCGTGAGGAAATAAACTTATGTTTTGTTTTGTTTTTTTGCAGTGCTGTGGATCAAAACCAGGACCTCCCACTTACCAGGCAAGCACTCTATTACTGAGCTATACGCCAGCCCTAAATGCACATTTTTAAGCCCACAGTCTGGTATTTGGTTCTGGCAACTCAGGAAGAATAATACACCCTCCACTCATTCAATTTTTTTTTTTAATTTGGTAATGGGGATTGAACCCTGGGGTGCTTTACCACTGAGCCACATCCCCAGACCTTTCTATTTTTATTTTTAGCTTGAGACAAAGTCTCACTAAGTTGCTGAGGGGCCTCCTAAATTGCTGAGACTGGCCTTGAACTTGTGATCCTCCTGCCTAAGCTTTCAAGTTTCTTGGGATTACAAGCATGCACTGGACCCTCCACTTGGTTTATGTGTTTTTCTTTATTTTTTAGACCCAAATGCTCTTTTGAGCTCTTTTTCATATCTGCTAAGTTAGTTTTTACAGTTCGTTTACTATTGGGGTTTTCAAGATTATCTTTTATGTCTTCAAACACAGAAAACAAAGATTATCTTATTATTTGTGCTTGATGATTCTGATATCACAAATTTCCGTGGATCTGTTTCTATTGACTGTTGGTGTTTTTGTTTTTGGTCTTTGCTCATATCGTCTTGTGACTTGTTATCTCTGATGTGTGTTAAGCATTCAATTGATCTGTGGGAATAATTTGAGGCCTGGGATGATGGTATCTTTCTACTAGTCAGCTGGAGGCAACACTAGTCCACTTTAACTTTAATTCAAGTGCAAGTTTAAAGTTTCTGTAGACTTCTCAGGTGACCAAAACCCAGCTTCAGGACCTCAGGAGTTCTGGCTTACTTCTGGTTCACTCTTAGCCTAAAGTTGTAGTCTTGGTTCCATCCCAAAGTGGTGCCCAGTCTGTCAGAATCCTCAACTTGGGCAGCCTCTGATCTTTGACACTTAAGCCCCTTTCTCTTCGAGGCCAGGAGGATTCATGCTCAGTTCTGTAGTTATTACTTCCAGATCAACAAATATTCCAGGGGGGGGGAAAAAAAAAAATCCTGAGCACCATGATTACCTTTCTAGATTCTTGCCTAATCAATGATTTAAAGATATGTTATTATTTCTTCTAACTTTTAAAATTGTTCTCCAAAAGGGAGTTAGAATTATCCGACTTTCATGACCAGAAGTAGAAGTCAAACAAAAATATTTGTGTGTGTGTGGGGGGGGCGGTATGGGGGATTGAACTCAGGAGTGTTCTACCTCTGAAGTACATCCCCAACCTCTACCTCTCCCTTTTTTTGTGGTACTGGGTATAGTACCCAGGGTCTTGTACATGCTAGGATAGTGCTCTATGACTGAGTTACATCCCCAGACCTTTTTAGTTTTTATTTTGAGACAGGGTCTGACTAAATTGCTTAGATCCTTGCTAAATTGTTGAGGCTGGTTTTGAATTTGCAATCCTCCTGCCTTAGTCTCCTGAGTTGCTGGGATTGCAGGAGTGAGCCACCAAGCCCAGCCCTTTTTATTTTTTAATTTAAGACTTCTTAAGGTGCCCAGGCAAACCTTGAACTTGTGATCCTCTTGCCTCAGTCTTCCTTGTAGCTGAGATTACTGGCATGTGCCACTGCCACCCAGTTCCCCAGCCCATAGCCCAGTTCCCCAGCCCTTTTCAAATTTTATTTTCAGCCCAGCATGGTGGCACACGTCTGAAATCTTAGTGACTAGGGAGGTTGAGGCAGGAGATTCACAAGTTTGAGGATAACCTGAACACTTCAGGCACACCGTCAATAAAAAAAATAAATAAATAAAAAATAAAAATGACTGGGGATGCAGCTCAGTGGTAAAGTACCCTGGTTTCAATCCCTCATACCTACCCCCTCCAACCACCAGTTTTTTTTCAATGTTTGAAAAAGATTCTTCCTAAGTTGCCCAGACTGGCCTTGAACTTGGGATCCGCCTTGGCTTGGCCTCCTGAGTAGGTGGGGATATACAAGTATGAACCACAGCACCCAACTTCAATAATCCTCCCACCCCGGTACTAGGGATTGAACCCAGGAGCTACCTAACACTGCACTATGCCCCCAGCCCTTTATTATTATTATTTTAAAAATGTCTATTTATTTATTTACTTATTTATTTATTGGTGGGGGGTGCCAGGGATTGAACCCAAGGGCACTTAACCACTAAACCACACCTCTAGCCCTTTTTATTTTTTGAGATATGGTCTCACTAAGTTTCGTAGGGCCTCACTAAATTGCTGAGGCTGGCTGTGAACTTGCAGTCCTCCTGTCTCAGCCTCCCTAGCTGCTGGGATTACAGGTGTGCGCTAGGCTGGCGTTGAACTTGTTTTCCTCCTTTTTTTAGCTTCTGAAGTCACTGGGACTATGTGGTATGTGCCACCATGCCCAGCTTAGTTTTTTTTTTTTTTTTTTAATGAAATATAAATTTTTTTTATCCGTGTGAGATGTTCAAAAATTTAAATATTTTAGAGGAGAATTCTCACTTGAAAACTGTCTGTAATACAAAGCTGCTCTCCCCGCCCTTTCCGGTGCAGCCATTTTCCCCGCCTCCCAACTATTTGTCAGTCTGTGATCATCCTAGCTAGTTATTGGTTCATCAGTCAGCTTGCAAGTATCCTTCTCCATTATTGGTCCTCTGTTAGCCCAGGCGGGATTCAACTACTTAAGGGTAGCTACCCCGCCCTCTTCTCCCCTGACTCACTTTCTTTCTCCTCCTCTCTTTTCCACTCTCTGTAGCACACGCCCTTTCTCTTTCCTTTCTCTTTTCCTCTCATTTTCTCTCTTGCCCTGCAGGGAGACACTCTGTTTGCTTAATAAACTCCCTTATGTGATTTCCCATGTCTGGCGTGGTTTTCGTGGGATTTCTTACACTGTCCTTATGCAACTCTCCATCTGCAGGTTCCCTAACCTGTTCCTCCCTTGCAAACTTCCTTGTGCTCTACATATTTATCCCAATTTTAACTTGTCAGTAGTGGAGGTGACAACAAATAATGCTTTTCAACTGCTTGGATGTTGCAGTCCTTCTCTCTTGTGCAGGAACATAGTGTCTGTGACAAAACCTTGCAAAATAACTGTGGACCCAGGCAGAGATGAAAATATAGGACACTAAAATAGCACACTTGATTTTTCTGTCTCTGATCCCCCAGCTTCTGAGAGTAGGCAGGACTAACTTAGGGGAGTTCACACACATACCTGTTATGCAGTGTGTACTATTACCCAAACCCACCCTCAGTGTGGTTTCCCACCCTCAGTGTGGTTTCTTGATTTTTAATCTGCTCCAAGTTCTTTGACGCTTATGAAGCGACTTTTTTTGCCGACTTTGTTGACACTGCTAGTGTTGCCATGGCTACCACTGAGCTCAAGTGATACCTGGATCAGACTATACTTAAATAGATTTCCTTCCTGCCCTGACCTGGCCAGAGACATCACAACCTTTGAGGTTTCTGGTATATCCATGCCTCATATACAACCTGACATATACAAGTTGAGGTTACTGAAGAAGCAGGAAATTTCCCTTTTGCTCACTATTGCCACATATTTGATTACACAGAGCCAAGGTTTACACATAAAAATCATGATGAGAGACACTGTGTCTTTTTAGTAGGTTGGCAAGATCAAAATGCCTGATAAACTATTAGAGAGCAGGTAGAGAAAGAGATGTTAGTGGAGAGTAAATTGATATGATCCTTTGGGAGAAGGAAAGGACCTAGGTCCTTGTCTCTGGAGAAGTCAAACTGAGCAATGTTTCAAGTAACTAGCAAATTTTATTTTATTTTTTGTTTGTTTTTGTTCCAGAGATTGAACCCAGGGTGATTTACCACTGAGCTTCATCTCCAGCCCTTTTTAATTTTTATTTTGAGACAGGGTCTCGCTAAGTTGTGGAGACTGGCTTCCAACCTGTGATCCTCCTGCCTCAGCCTCCTGAGTCACTGGGATTACAAGTGAGTACCATCATGCCTGACAATAACTAGCAATTTGAACTTAAAGTTAGGCCTATGTCCTGTCTGTGTCCCCCACCCCAAGGTCATATGTTGAAGCCTAATCACCAATGTGATGGTCTTATGATATTGAGCTTTGAGGAGGGGATAAGAACCTAAGGACTTCCCATCAAGAATAGGATAAGTGCCTTTATAAAAGAGGCCCAGAGAGCAAGTTCAATCCTCCCACCATGCAAAGACACCACTAGAAAGTGCTATCTATGAGCCAGAAAATGGGCTCTCACCTGATTGCAAATTTGCCGGTGCCTTGATTTTAGATTTCCCAGCTTCTGGAGTTGTATCTTTTCTACACAGGCTCCTCCATGTGATCTTTTTGCATAGGCTAGTTTGGGTCCCTCACATGCCATAATCCCCTGAAGTAAGCATCCCAAAGACAAGAGCCAGACAGTGGGATTTTGTGACCTGGCCTTGGAAATCACATAAGCATCCCTTCCCCTGCACTCTCAGTTGGAATGGTCGAAAACCCACTGCAGCGCTGGGGAGGGGAAATGGAACCCACCTATATACTTGTGTATATAATCCTGAAATATTAAGTGGGCTTCAGATCAGTATCAGTGGGTTCAATGATCAGTATCAACTCACTGTTTTGTGAATTTTTGAACTGGGGATTGAAGCCAGGGACGCTTTACCACTGATCCTTATCCCCAGCCCTTTTTCTTTTTTTTTAAATCTTGAGATAGGTTCTCACTAAGTTACTTAGGCCCTCACTAAATTGCTGAGACTGGCTTTGAACTTGAGATTGTCCTGGGTCTCTGGGATTATAGGCGTGTGTCACCATGCCCATGCTGGATGGGCGGTATCAACTCATCTTTACCACTTTCTCTTTGAACAAATTCCTTATCTACTCTTTGACTTTGTTTCCTCATCTGTAAAATGGGAGAATACCACTTCAAGATTAAAAGAGACCATGACTATTAAAGATTTTTCCGTTGATTGCATTTTCCATCAACAGATCCTGTCCAATCTATTTCTACACAATATGATCTCATCATTCCCCTATCAAGAGATAGAATCTTTGCTGGGCACAGTGACACATGTGCCTCAAATCCCAGGTTGAGGTAGGAGGATCACAAGTTCAAGGCCAGCCTTTGCACATTAGCGTGATCTTCAGCATCTTACCAATACCCTGTCTCAGAAAAGTTAAAATGATTGGGGATGTAGTTCAGTAAAAAAATGACTCGGTTCAATTTCCTGTGTGTGTGTGTGTGTATACATGGAGAGAGAGAGAATATCTCATCCCCTTCCAATGGGCTTGTAACAGCTCTAACCAATGGCATACAATGGAAATTATGTGGTTGGCTTTCCAGGTCTGGCTCAGAAAAGATCAGATAGTTTCTGCCCTGTTCAATGGGAACACCCACTCTGGGAGCCCTGGGTTGCCAGGTAAGAAATCTTGCAATGCTAAAACTGCTGTGCTGTAGTGCAATCACAAGGTCACACTGAGACGCTTGGTCAGCAATCCCAGTCTTTGAGCCAGCCCATCCCAGGAATCAGGTAAGAGAACAATTCCAGATGATTCCAGCCTCCATGTGATAAGTCTCCACCAGCCCTCAAATTTTCCCAGCTGAGCCTCCATATATCATGGAGCAGAGACACGTCATTCCCACTCCACCTTGTCTGAAATTGCTATTCACAGTTTATGTAAGCAGAATTAAATGTTTTATTAAGATACTACCTTTTGGGGTAATTTCTAACGCAGCAATAGTAACTGGAACACTCCTAAAGCAAGTTTTAAGACATAGCTATTAAAATTAGTTATTTTTTTTCTCTCTCTCTTTTTGTACCAGCAATTAAACCCAGAGGGGCATAACTGCTGAGACACATCTCCCGCGTGGTTTTCATTTTTATTTTGAGGCAAAGTCTCAATAAGTTGCTTAGGGCCTCACTAAGTTGCTGAGATAGCCTCAAACTTTTGATCCTCCTGCTTTCCTGCTTCAGCCTCCCAAGCCACTGGAGTTACAGGTGTGCACCACAGCACCTGGCTCTTTCTTTTTTGAGACAGGATCTTGCTATATTTCTCAGGCTGACCTCCAACTCAAAATCCTCCTGCCTCAGCCTCCTGAGTTGCTGGAATTAAAGGTGTGTGCTTCCATATCCGGTCTAGTGCAGTGTTTTTCTTATTGTTTTGTTCTGTTGCAGTACTGGGGATGGAACCCAGGTCCTTATGCAAGGGCTGTACACTGAGCTATAGTCCAGTCCCCAGCTCTTTTACTTTTTTGCATTGCTCCAAACAACCTAGGACACCACAGGAAGCATCTGACAGTGTTGGGGATCTAGAAGAACACATTTGTAAGTAACTACAACAAATATTACATCACCTATATGCCACAGAGAGAAACCAAGAGAGCAGAGGTTAGACACTCATCCCTGGCAAAGCTATGGTGGATTTCATGCCAGGAGGCAGGTATCCAGAGTTCAGAGCTAGGTAAAGGGTCAGGAAAGGATGGGTCAACCAAGTCCAACATGCGACTGCTCAGCAGGGAATTGTTCCTGGGGTTTTCCAGTAGCATGAAGGACTTGAGAACAGGGAGGAACCCAGTGTTATTTAATCTTGGGGCTTGAACTGTTGCAATATGGTGGTGATTAATATGGGAGGGAATGGGAACTGACTGTATGATCTACCTCAAAATGGAAAAACACCATAAACTACCCATTATCCCAAGGGGCATGGTGCTTAGGATTGTTGGTATCCTAGATGATCAAAACCAGTGGTTAAGACAAGGCAACAAGTCTTAACCCAGGACCTTGTGCTTGCGAGGCAAACACTCTACCAACTGAGCTATATCCCTAGCCCCTAGGCAACAAATCTTCATAGATGGCAGGTCTTTCTTTAAATAAAGCAGTATCAGTCTTTCGAGTTCCCAGTCTATTTTCCAGCAGGAAACTGGTGTCACATGCAAATGAAGTAACTGAGGAAAATTTCATAGACTATTTAGAAAGGTCTTTGCAGATTAAGGGAAGTCAAAATAGATAGGGCAGTATGAGGGGACCAGCAAGAGTGGGGAGCTATTTATACCCCTAACCCTGAAAGGCCAATGGGCAGTATAAGGTATAATATAAAGTTGCTCCCCCACCCTTTACCCTGCAGCCATTTCCCCGCCTCCCAACTACTTGTCAGTCTGTGAACATCCTAGCTAGCTATTGGTTCATCAGTCAGTTTGCAAGTATCCTTCTCCGTTATTGGTCTCCTGTTAGCCCTGAGGAATTCAACTGCTTAAGGATAGCTTCCCTGCCATCTTTTCTCATGCTTTCTCTCCCCCTGACTCACTTTCTTTCTCTCTCCTCCTTGCTTTTCACACTCTCTTGCATGCGCCCTTTCTCTTTTCCTCTCATTTTCTCTCTTACCCTGCAGGGGTAATAAACTCCCTTATGTGAATTCCGGTGTCTGGCATGGTTTTCTGTTTTTTTTTTTTTTTTTTTTTTTTTTAATTGTAAACAAATGGGATACATGTTGTTTCTCTGTTTGTACATGGCGTAAAGGCATACCATTTGTGTAATCATAAATTTACACAGGGTAATGTTGTTTGATTCATTCTGTTATTTTTTCCCTTCCCCCCACCCCTCCCGCCCCGTTTTCTGGGTTCTTACAGTAGATACAGTTAAAAAGAGTAGCAACTTCTTGGTAGCTCTGACTTTCAGCTGAAGGACACAGCCTACCTGTTGCAATCTTTGGGGAATACTTCAGGAAAATGAAGTCTCTAGTCTTACTCTCTGCCAGCCACAACACTTCTTGGCTAGATCCAAAGGAAAGGCAGGGGGAAGGGCCCACTGCAGCAGTCCAGAGGTCAGCCTCCAGTGTACAAAACAGAATGGAGAAAGGTTAGGATTGGATTTGGAGGGGCAAATGTAAGAGTGTAACACACTTTTTTACCAGAATAAGGTCCAGGCTGCTCACCCCTCAGTGGTCAATATCCATGAGAGGACAGTTTATAGGAAGGAAACATGTTTATTCAAAGACCGGGACCTTGATAAAATAGAGAGGACCAACCTCAAAGTTCCATCTTGGGATAATCAGGAGCATAAAGAACTTTTATAGGAGGGAAAGGAAGGTCAGGACAGGAAATCTACGTGCTAAGCAGAGTCTCCGCCATCTGGGCTGTGTGTCTCCTTTTTCCTTCTCTGGAACATGCAATGGACCTCCACCTCTGGGGGCTAGTTCCTGTAGCTCTTTTTAGACATATTACTTTTCCCCAAATCAAATTTCATAGTAATTTACATGCTTTGTGTCAGTGTAGACATGAAACTAAAGACTAAGGAGGGGTATGACAAAGGGTACGCCAGATATTCTGGGTTCTGTAAAACTAAAGAGAGATTATTTAGCAGTTAACATAATAACCATTTAGGTAGGACTTCTCTTTAGAATTTAGAATGCTGGGATAAAGGAAGGGGAATGTAATCCTTTCAAAAGGATTAGGGATGGCCAGCAAAAGTCACTCTGCTGAGGGCCACAACTCCCATTGGAGCAGCCCAGTCATGCACCATGTCGTCTGCACATCCAATTTAGGATAACAGTTCGACCGTAGAGCAGGTGAGCATCCTTGAAAGAGCCTCGTTGGTAAGAGCTAGGCATGGGCTAGCCTGGGTTTATTTATGTGGTGGCAGAAGATCTTCTAGCAATAGGAGGTAAACCTTCATACACAAGTATTTTTTCAAGTCTCTATTTGCATCCTAATGCTAATGTTCCATTAACAAATTAATTTACATAACCAAGTCCAAATTCAAAATTGACTCCATCTCTAAATGGGAGAAGTTGCCCTATATTGTGTCCCTTCCTTCCCATCTCCAATCTATACTGTGTTTGTGGGGAGGTGGGGAGGGGTGTTGGTGAAGCAATGGTAGAGATTTTTAAGGAAAACACTGCAAACAAGCCAACTAATGTTGACCATACAAACACAAATGAACTGAATTTACCCTATAATTATCTAAGACTGCTCACTTGGCCTTAGCAATAAATGCATAACCACCAGAGGTGGGTGATATGTCAAATTATAAATACAGATAACGTATCAAGGACCTAGACTCTTCACTCTTTTTTTTTTTTTTTTTTTTTTTTTGACTCTTCATTCTTGCCTGTGAATGTCCAACCGATGACTAAAAGCAAGATTAGACGTGGCAGACTTGCCTCCATTTTGCATCTGTCTCCTTTGCTCCAAGTCACCTTGGATTCCAGAAACAAGGTCTGAATCAATAAACATCTTGTGATGAGTGAAAGCTACCTGACCCTGCTCCAGGCAACAGCAACATTCTTATCCAGCACAAGACTCCAACTGACCAATCCTGAGATAATGATGGACAGACCACATGTGATCAAGATCACCTGTTTTGGTCTCTGTGAAAGGCCTCCAGCTACTGGGCATGGTGGTGCATACCTGTAATCCCAGCGGCTCAGGAGGCTGAGGCAGGAGGATCATGAGGTCAAAGCCAGTCTCCTGCAATTTAGCAAGGCCCTAAGCAACTTAGTGAGACTCTGTCCCAAAATAAATATAAAAAGGGCTGGTTCAGTGGTTAAGTGCCCCTGGATTCAATCCCTGGAACCAAAAAAAAAAAAAAAGAAAGAAGGAAAAACCTCCAGCTGTGTCCCCAACCCTTGCCCTTATTCCTCTTTTAATAAAACCTCAGAGTCATTGTCAGACCCTCAAAGATAGGGCTACAGTGTTCCCTCTGTGACTGATAAAGTTCCTTTCATACTTTTCACCCCTATCTTTTCTGTTTGGTTTTTGGGATAAGAGTCTGGACCTGATTTATTGGATCCCCAAAGTCAAGCCTCTGGCCTAGAACTATAGAAACAACATGAAGGAAAGACAGACTTGTCATCTAAGTGACCCATGAAACCTGCCTATTTTGCTGGGGATATTCATGAGAGGTTAGCCATATTCACCTTTTAAATATTCCTGGTGGGAGCATGGTCCCAGGTTTTGTTTCAGAAGCCTTGGCAGCTTCTGAAACTGACTGTTGCACTGGAAAGTGTTGTGCAAACCACATCCAGCAGGATCTGGATGCCATTCTTAAACATGTCCCTTCCAAGAATGTGCTCGCCAAAACAATACGTCCTATTTCTCTTTGGATCAAAACCGAGTACAAAAGATTAGAATCATTGTTTCTGACTATTGATTACTGGGAAGGCAAACCTGGAGCAGGAACCAAATGCACCAGCAGTTTGGCCTTGGAATTTTTGTTTTGGAATTTTTTTTTTTTAAATAAAAGGACTATCAACTCTCAATGGCAACATAGTATAATGGCTAAAAGTATGGACTCTGAATTCAGAGTTCAGGGTTCAGATTCACTGGCCCACTCACTGTGGGCTTGGGACAAGTAGTTTAACATAATCTGTGCCTTCCTTTCCTTGCCTTTATTTATATTATTGTACTTGGGATTGAACCCAAAGGTGTTTACCACCAAGCTACATCCCCATACTTTTTACTTTTTTTTTTTTTTTGCAATGCTGGGGATCGAACTCAGGGCCTTGTGCTTGCAAGACAAGCACTCTACCAACTGAGCTATTTCCCCAGCCCCCCATACTTTTTAATTTTAAGGCAGGGCCTCACTAAATTGCTAAGGGTTTCCATAAATTGCCCAGGCTGGCCTTCAACTTGTGATCCTCCTGCTTCAGCCTCCCAAGTCACTGGAATTACAGACATGCACCAATATGCCCAGCTTCTTTGCTTTTAAAATGAGCATGAGGGGATGGGAGTGTAGCTGAACTATAGAGCACTTGGCTATCATGCACAAGGCCTGGGTTCAATTCCCAGAGATTGAACTGGGGTGCTTAACCACTGAGCCACATCCCCAGCCCTTTTTATTTTTTATTTTGAGAAGTGGTCTCACTAAGTGACCTAGGCTGACTCCAAACTTGTGATCCTCTTGCCTCAGCCTCCAGAATCAATGGGATTACAGGCATGCATCACCATGCGCAGCACCGCTAACGATTTTTAAAAGGACTATATAAGTTTATGTTTCTGAAATTTTGAAATTCTGACATCTGCTTTGGATAAAACTAATGAGACACAACTTGAAGGGTTTTTTTTTTGTTTTTTTATTTTTGGTTACTGGGGATTGAACCCAGGGGGCACTTGACCACTGAGCCACCGCTCTTTTTTATTTTTACATTGGGTATCTCTAAGTTGCCGAGGTGGGCTTCAAACTTGAGATCCTCCTGCTTCAGCCTCCTGAGTTGCTGGAATTACAGGCGTGCACCAGGGTACCCACCTCGCCATCAGCTTTTTGAGACTGATGGGGAAGAGATGGCAGTGTCAACACTGTGGCTAGAGAATGTCAGAAGATTTCAATCATCTATGCTTTTTCAATCATCTAATTCCTCAAGTTGTGCTTTTTGGTGAAGTGGAGTGTTAATAAAGTGTGAAAATCACAGTCTGTAGACTCGACCCACACATATAAGACTTACGTTGGCTTTCTTGAGCTACCCAACACAGAAATCGTAAGCTGGGCACCGTGGTGCGTTCCCATAGCTCCGGCTAAGGCAGGAGGATTCCTTGAGCTCAGGAGTTGGAGTCCAGCCTGGGACATGTAGTGAGACCCCGTCTTGACAAACAACAAAACAGTAAAATTTGAAAGAATAAGTAGCCATCATTAAAAATCACAAATACTTGGTATACAAAAATTATTCAGGAGGCATTACTAAATAAGCAAATTCTAAATGAATTTCAAGGAACACAAATGAAGATTAAATGACTCTACATGAAGGACATGATGACACATGCCTGTAATCCCAGTGACTTAGGAGGCTGAGGCGGGAGGATTTTATGTTCCAGGTCAGCGCAGCGACTTAATGAAACCCTGTCTCAAAATAAAAAAATAAAAGAGGGTTGGGGATGTAGTTCAGTTGGTAAAGCATCCCCGGTTCAGTCCCCAGTACCAGAAAACAAAACAGAAAAAGATTAAATGACTCTACAGAAGAATGAGTAAATTCCTTGGGGCTAGCTTTGGAGCATTTCATTAAATCAGATAGCATTTTATTTTAGGTTGATTAAACCAACCATCCGTACTACCCCAGATTCTTGTCTCATACGTCCTTGATGTCCTTTCTTTCCACAGAGCCAACACAAATATTTGTTGAATGAAAGAATGAATAGTTTCCTCAATGTAACTGATTTCAAAAAACACTCTATGAGGAAATGATTACTCCGTGAAGTCTGAGTCAACAGATATTGTTGAAGGGTGGGAAGAGAGATGAAGAGGGATTTATGCTAGCAAAATTGATAAGAAAATTATCTCGGAAAAAGATTTCATTTCAACAGCATTGCTGATATTTTAAGGATGGGGAAACCTCAGAAAAGTGAAAATAAGGATTATTTTTTTCTCAAAAGTGAAAATAAGGATTATTTTTTTCTCCCAATTGAGCATTATTTGCAATCTCACTCTCAAGTTTTGTCATCTGGAAACCCTGCCAAAAGAGGGTTATTGTTTGATGCTTCATTCTATAAAAATAAATTTTAAGGAAAAGTTTCCATGAGGTTCCATAAAATCTCTAAGAGCATTGAATTCTGACCACATCAGTTGCTGGGAAAAGATGAATTGAATTGGGGGAAGGAGGAAAGGTCAGCTCTAGATTCTATTAGTAGAATTGAGACATTTATTATTAAGAAATAAACTGGGGCTGGGCATGGTGGTGCATGTCTGTAATCCCAGCAACTCTGGAGGCTGAGGTAGGAGGATCGCAAGTTCAAGGTTAGCCTCAGCAAATTAAGGAGGCCCTAAGCAACTTAATAAGACACTGTCTAAAAATAAAATAATAAATAGGGCTGGGATTGTGCTCAGTGGTAAAGTGCCCCTGGGTTCAATCCCCAGTACCAAGAAAAAGGAAGGAAGGAAGGAAGGAAGGAAGGAAGGAAGGAAGGAAGGAAGGAAGGAAGGAAGGAAGGAAGGAAGGAAGGAAGCTGGAAAAGCTTCAGACATCTTGTTATGGTTATTGTGTTGGCTGAGAAGCATACCTGCTCTCTTTCAATACTTACATGTACCTGAGTATTCTGGGAAGGAGTACCACAGCAAAAACTGCTCCAAATTTGTTAGCATAAAACAATCAGCTTTTTATTTTGAGTGTATCCATGGGTGAGGAACTCAGAGAAAGAACAGCAGGGACAGCTTGTCTCTGCCTCGCAATGGGTGGGACTTCATCTGGGAAGACTTATACAGCAGGGAGTGACTTTGCAGGTTTGGCTGCAACCATCTGAAAGTTGCTTACTCACACGTCTGGCAGTGGGTCCTGGCTGTCAGCTAAGAACTCAACTGGACTTTTGTCTGGGACAGCAGCACAAGGCCTTTCCACGCCTCTGCTTGGCCTCCTCATGGCACAGTGGCAGGGTTCTGAGACTGAGTTTCCCACGAAAATCCCGGGGAACCTGTCCTCTTTTATAATCTGGCTTTGGAAGTCATGTAGTATCCTTTCCACCACAGTCACAAGTCCACTGTGATTCAAAGGGAGGGAGCAAGGCAGATAAGAGGATGGTCCTTTACATCGTAAGATGAAGTAGAAGGCAGGTATTATTGTGTCCATCTCTAGAAAATGTGAGTTGCAACTTCGGGCATAAGATACTTTTCAGTTGTTCTCAAGCAGTGTAGTTTATTTTTTTAAATTTATTTTTGGTCCCAGGAGCACTTTAACACTAAACCACATCCCCAGCACTCACACCCCTTTTTTTTTTTTTTGGTATTTTGAGGCAGGATATTGCTAAGTTGCTGAGACTGGCTTTGAACTTGTGATCCTCCTGCCTCAGCTTCCCAAGCCACTGCAATTACAGTCCTGGGCCACCAGGCCTGGCTCAAGTAGTATAGAGTTTAACAACGTCTTTAACCTTCATATCTGTTTGTGTAGTTTGAACAAAATTAATTAATACCCTTTTCTCTTTGCACTGGTGAGGGGGAAAATAATCTTTTGTTAACACAGAGCCAAGATAGAGACTGTGAGAATTACAGGTAAAAATCTATAGTTCCATAATAAGGGAACCCAAGAATATAATAGATCTAGGCAAAAATGAGGTACAGTGAACAGGATGTGATGGCACATACCTGTAATCCCAAAGTCTCAGGAGGCTGAGGCAGAAGGACTGCAAGTTTGAGGCCAGCCTTAGCAACTTGGCAAGGCCCTAAGTAACTGAGTGAGACCCTGTCTCAAAATAAAAAATTTTAAAAAGGCCTGTGGTTGTGACTCAGTGGTAATATGCCTCTGGGCTCAATTCCCCATACCAAAAAAAAAAAAAAAAAGTTATGGTGACTAGGAGAGGAAGTTTGATTAGATAAATAGCACCCTGGCATAAGAAAAGCCCAATTTGACAAAGCCAAGTATCAATGAAGCAGAAGCTTCTCTGAGGAATGAGCCCAAACTAACAAGAGAATTCTTGGGTTTAATGTAGCCTTAAAGCTTGCCATTCTTTCCCTCTTCTGAGAACCAAATTTCCTAAGTGTTTAGGGAGGGCCAGTGTAACCAGTTTTTGCAATTAGTCCAGTAAATTTCTCTGCACCAATATTTCCTCCTCTTTCTTATTGTGTTCTGCAGCATCCAACTCTATCTAGATTCAAGTTCAGGCAAATTCCTTAGACAAATTGCCAGGAGAGATTGCTCTTTCACCTTGCTGCATTTCCTATAAATTTTTGCTAGTGATAGACTTGAAATCCTTCCTTGGTTACTATAAGGGGTTCCTGCAACCACTTGAAAATGTGTAGAGTAATGGAGATCTTCCTTTTTTTTTTTTGTACCAGGGATTGAATCTGGGGTGCTTAAACACTGAGCCATATCCCCAGCCCTTTTTATATTTTAATTTTACTTTGACAGTGGGTCTCCCTAAGTTGCTTAGGGCCTCACTAAGTTGTTGAGGCTGACTTTGAACTTGCAATCACCCTGCTTCAGCTGGGATTATAGGTATGCACCTCCACACCTGGCTAGAGATCTTCCTTCTGAAGCAGTTTGGGGTGTTCATAAATTGTCAAGGGAATAACACTAAGAACAATGTGGTAGACAGACTTATGCCCTCCCCTGCCCACAGATATTCACTTTCACATTCCTGGAACCTGTGAGTATGTAACTTTACCCGGCAAAAGGATTTTGCAGAGGTCATTAAGTGAATGAGAGATAGATTTTCCTAGATTCTCTGGCTGGGATCAAGAGTCCTTGTAAGAGGGAGGTAGGAGGCTGAGTGTCAGAGAAGGAGATGTAATAACCAAGCAGAAGTGGGCCACAGGGAAAGAGGGAAACAGAGAAGAGAAGAGAGGGAGGGAGATTTAAAGATACACTACTATCTTTCTTTTTCTTTTTTCTTTTTGGTACTGGAGATTGAACTCAGGGATACTTTGTCACCTAGCTACAGCCCTTTTTATTTTTTGTTTTGAGACTGGACTTGCAATTCTCCTGCTTCAGCCTCCCTAGTCACTGGGTTTGCAGTTCTGTGACATAATCAGTTCTCTAAGTCTTTATGGGTTGAAATGGGTTCAGTATTAGGGGGGATTAAATGAAGCTCTGGACATTGACTTCTGAAAGCAATACCTGAAGATATGCAAGGACAGCAAAATATCCAAGTTTACTGTTCTAAAATCAACTTTTTTCCTATTTAAGCCACAATTACTCACATGAGATATAATATAGACTTATTGTACCAGATACCTGCACTGGTGACTTTTGTTATAGCAAGCCTAGCTCATATTAAATAAACCTAAATATGTTCACATTTGTCCAGAAAAATTGTTTTGACACTTCTGACTCAAGGTTGTACAAAACAATGGGGAAAGCTGTGTGGACAGACCTTTCAAATCTCATGTATGGTAATTGTGAGATTGGGCATGCCTAAATGCTAGAGTTACCTACAACTTAAAAAAATGAAATGCTTTATCTTCCAAATGTGTACGAGGATATATAATAACAAGAGTTTCTTGAGAAAAGCCTGCATTATATCTTCCATTTGCCCTTCAGACTGGCAAATGGAGAGACCCAGCAGGTAATCTGGGAATAAGGAGGGTCAGGTAGGATTATATGTCCTTTCAACTTGCTTCCCAATAGACTACTACTAGTCTAGTAGTAGACTAGTCCTAGTACTTGAATTCTTGATTTAGAGTCTGCTTTTGGGGGAGCCCAGTCTAAGACAGCTTGGCACCTGAGAATTGCCCTCCTCCCTTAGGCATCCTTGTTTGTACTACACAGAGTTGGCTGGACCCAAGCTGGGCACCTGACCCAAGCAGAACCCATCAGATTCTCTTTAAATTCTCATGTTGGACACAGAGAATGTCGGTGTCTGCAGGAGGCTGGGGCTCTTACACGTGAACTCAGAAACTTTGCAAAGTCATAGTGTACCACGTGAGGAGGAGGAACAGAGAAAGCTGGTCTGGGTGGGAGGAGATGGATAGGTGAGGAAATCAGAGCTGGCTTCCTGTCTTCCCGAAGCCCTACTCCTGGTCCTGGTCTATGAATTATGTCAATATACGTATAACAATAGCTCATCTCTCAGGCTAATCAATCAAAGAGTCAATTAATCCAGAAGAGCACACCCATACTCAGTGTGCCAGACAGTTCTGCTCCACTACACTCCTCATAAGACTTCCCTCCTCACAGCCCTAAGGCACAATGAGTGTTAATCTCCCCACAGGTGAATGAACAACTAACTACCCTCAGCTACCCTCCAGCATTCACAAGACCTGACCTGAAAACCTGGCTGGCACTTAGAGCAAAGTGCTTGTGGTCTAAGACAGTCCAGAATGATACAATTTATTCCCTAATTACCTTAACTGAGGCAGCACAAGCTCACCAAGCTGCTCCAGATTTAGAGATATGCGGCAGTGGGATGGAGTTGGGGAAATCAAATATGCAGAAAGAGGAACGGGCTGGGATGCCAGTTCTGCAGACTCCTACTTGCTTTATCCACCAGAGTTCCCAAATCCTCATTTCCCTGCCTTTGCTACTGAGTCACTTGGATGTGTGGGTAGAATAGGCAGCTCCCAGTGAGATGTGTTATTAGCATCTGTACTTCGACCAGAAATATCTTTCTTTTTTATCATAGTTCATAAAATTCTCATTACTGAATTATCTTTTGATTAATGTATTATTTATAAAGAACATCTACTAAGAACATAAATATACTATAAAAATGCAGAAAGAAGACTGGCAGCATAGTCTCTGCCTTTAGGGTACTGCCACTCTGGTGGGCCATGGAGTAGCTCAGTGACCACAGGCTTGGTCACTGAAATCTTTCTGACCCTCTAACCTCCATAACTGTTCATCCACAGACCTGTCCCATGGAGGTCTGCCACCTCCCAGGAACTCTTGCAGAGGCAGGTGCTGGACCTACTGTAGGTCTTTTCTCCCAGTGGGAGGGTAGGGTGACTAGAGAAGGAAAATGAAAATGTAACATTACCCCCCAACACACACACGCATCTTGTCCAGGAAAAATAAAACCCTTTTCTCTTCTCTCTCTGGAATAACTGATGCAATTCCCTAGGATGAACCAGACTTTTTGAACAAAGACCTAAAACTAGAAATGTCTTTGTTCCTGTCCAAAGAAACTCAGGAGTCTGTCCCTTCCAATCATGGTAGGGTAGCGACAGGGAGATTTCTTTTTATGCTTTTTGATGGTGAGAGAAAGGATATAAGAAAGAGAGAATAAATCATCAAAGGGCCTTTAACTCTGCTGGAATTAGATGTATTCATTCATGAAGCAAGTAGAGTCCCTACCTGGGGCATTGGGAATATGAAAACATTATAAAATTTAGAGATAAAAGAAGATACACAGAAATCGAATGGTCAGCAGAGAATGGTGGTACACACCTGTAATCCCAGCAATTTGGGAGGCTGAGGCAGGAGAATTGCAAGTTAGAGATCAGTCTCAGCAACTTAGTGAGACCCTGTCTCATAGTGAAAAACAAAAAGGGCTGGGGATATAGTTCAGTGATAGAGAGCCCCTGAGTTCATTCCCCAGTTTAAAAAAAAAAAAAAGAAAGAAAGAAAGAAAAGAGAGAAGAAAACAGAAAAAAAAAAGGAAAAAATTAAATAGTCACTTCTCAATAGTGGTTCTAAATGAGGGACACTTTTGTTCTCTAGGGGGACATTTGGGAATAATGTGAGACATTTTCGTCATAACTGGAGGGGCCACTGGCAGTATCTATTGAGTAGAGGAGAAGGATGAAGCTAAACATCCATTAAAGTACAGAACAACTCCTCCACAATAAGGAATTATCTGGTTCAAAATGTCAATAGTGCCAAGGCTAAGAAACCTTGCACTAAGAATGATTCTTGTGTGATACCAGGACAAAGAGCACTGGCATTCCTTGGGAGCTTATTACAAACACAAATTCTTAGGTCCTACTTAAACCCACTGAATCAGAAACTCTCAGGATGGTAGCTAGCCATCTGTGTTTTAACAATTCCTCCAGGGAATTTGGAGGCACACTAATGTGTGAGAACCACTTAATTAAGGAATGAAAGGTATCTGTCAACAGATAGATGCTGAGACAAATGTTCTGAAGAAAAAGAACTCCAGACCAACACTTCTCAGCAGCTCAGTACCATTCCAGATTTCGTTAGAAGTTCTACTGGAGGGCATTCTAAGTCATTAAGACTTTACATACTGACCAACAGTGGCTGTGGGAATGAGGTTGAAAGTGGCACATGCCAGTAATCCCAGCAATTTTGGAGGCTGAGACAGGAAGATTATAGGTTCAAGGCTAGCCTCAGCAATTTAGCAAGATCCTCAGCAACCTAGCAAGACCCTGTCTCAAAATAAAAAATAAACATGGACTAGGGGTGTAGCTCAGTGGTAAAGTACCCTTGGATTCAATCCCCAGTACTGCAAAATTAAATAAATAAATAAATAAAAACTTTGCATACTGGGAAACCAGGAGCCTCTGAATGATTCAGATGCTGGCAATAAAAAGGATTTAGTGGGTTGGGGCTGTAACTCAGTGGCAGAACGCTTGCCTAGCATGTGTGAGGCACTGGATTCAATCCTTAGCACCACATAAATATAAACAAATAAAATAAAGGCATTCTGTTCATTTACAACTACAAAAAAATTTTAAAAAAGAATTTAGTTGGAGAAACATTACAGGTAGAGAGGTCAGTTGCAAAGCTATTGAAACAACTCCATGGGGATATGAATCAAGGCAGTGGTTGCCGGGATAAGATGAAGGAAATACATGGGAGAAAACCTCAGATGCTAGAGTGAGCAGGATGTGACAACTCATTAGGAAATGGAGTGAAGGTATATCAGGAATTCTTTTTTTTTTTTTTTTTTTTCTTCTTCACAGTGCTGGGAATGAATCCAGGGTCTCCCACATACTAGGCAAGTGCTCTACCTCTGAGTTACATCCCCTAGCACGTTATTTTATTTTTTATTCTGAGACAAGGTCTTGTTAAGTTGCCCCCCTCTGACCTCAAACTTGCAATCCTCCTGTCTCAGCCTCTTAAGTATCTATGCCTAGCATCTCTGGAAATCTTTTGATAAAAAAAAATCCCAATTTATGCAAGCACAAGGCCCTGGGTTCAATCCCCAGCACTGCAAAAAAAAAAAAAAAAAAAAAAAAAAAAAAAAAAAAATTCCCAACTTAGAGTGGCTTTCTCACAAAGAGTTTATTTTTCCTCTACAAGAAGTTTGACTTGAGGCAATTGCTGTCTTTGGTTCAATGGTTCAACACTATTAAGATTAATGTATATATTAATATATACATATACTATATATATATATGTATATACTGTTAAGGCTAATGTATATATGTGTGTGTGTATATATATATATATTTTTTTTTTTTTTTTTGATACTAGGAATTGAACCTAGGAGCATTTAACCACTGAGCCAAATCTCCAGTCCTTTTTATTTTTTATATACTTTGAGATTGGGTCTTGCTAAGTTACCTTGTGCCTCACTAAGTTGCTGAGGCTGGATTTCAACTTGGAATCCTTCTGAATAACTGGGATATTAGGTGATTGGCACTATGCCCAGCTGTTGACCCTTCTTAATGTTTATCACTTAATGGTTATGAGGCTGCTGTAGCTCCAGACATTTTGTCTATTCAGGATTGGAAGGGGGAAATAAAGGCAGAATCTGTTCCTTTTAACAAGAAAGCAAAAGTTACACAGCAAAAGTTCACTAACCAGTCACAGAGGACTGTGAGTGTAGCCTAGTGATAGAGTGCTTGCCTAGCATACTCAAGCTTCTGGGTTTAATCCCCAGCACTGAAATAAAGAAAAGTTGTAGCAGATTTCAGTGTGTTGGCCAGCATTGCATCACATGAGGAACTGTAGCTTCAAAACTGTGTGAAAAAGCACATCTATTTAATATCTACATAATAGAGAAAGGGGATGGGAATTGACATCAAGTTCTCCAACCTATATCTGCTGCAAGGGATGACAGTGTAGACTAGAACATCTCTGGCTGGAATGAGTGGGGTGGGATGGGGGTGGGGGCACTACACCGGCACCTTCCCAGGGATAGAAGAGACAGAAGAGACAAGTTTGGAAAAGGAAGAACATTGTGGTAGGTTGTCTGTTTCAGTAACTCTCCTGTCTCTGAATACATGACCTTTTGTTGTATGTATTTGCTGTTCTTTCCAAAAAGAAGTAGAGTTTTGGGGGCTGGGGACATAATTCAGTTGGTAGAGGGCTTGCCTAGCATGCACAGGACCCTGGGTTCAATCCCCAGTACCATCAAAAAAAAAAAAAAAAAAAAAATAGAGTTTTATTTCTCTGTCCTGTGAATCAGGGCTTGGCTGTGCATTAGCCAATGGGACATTAGCAAGGGAAACCTAAAGAGAGATTTTAAAAAGCCTTCACATTGAGGCTGGAGTTGGAAAACTGAGGCAGAGATGTAAACAAACCTGGTGGTTAGCCATATCAAGAACAGAGATATCTTAACAAAGAGCTGGCACAAACCAGACATGCAAGTGAGGCCATTTTAAGCCACTGAGCCCCAGACGAGCCACCAGACGACTGCAGCAACATGAGTGAGCTCCAGCGACTTCAGTGGAAGAGCAGCCCAGCCAAAGCCAGCTTGTACTGCTACTCGCAGAATTATGAGCAAATTAATATCCTGAGGAAATGCCCAGGAAGTAGCTGGAGTCTTTGATCTGGAACTGAAGATAAAGATGTGGGAGTTATTAACAGAGAGGGGAAATTTGAAGCTATAAAAAAGGATGAGGTTGCCTTGAAGCAATCTCAAGCATACTAGTAAAGGCAGAAAGTAAAATGTAAAGGAATTATCATAAATCTCATTTAAAAAACCATAAGAGGAATTTCCAGAGAGGGAGGTATTGGTAGTACCATGTGCCCAGGAAAAGTTAGGGAAGATGAAAATTGGAAAGAGGACATTGGATTGAGCCATTGGTAGGTCATTAGGGATTTTGTGTAGAACCATTTCAACAGGCAGTGGAGGCGAAGGTCATGTTGAATGGGTAGAAGAGTAAGTGGGAAGAAAGGAAGTAGATTATTCATCCTAGGAGTTAGGAAAATGGAGAGAGGGGATGGTAGATAGACAAAAGTACATCCAAGCAGGTCTGGACCTTTTTAAAATTTCTTCTTCTAAGTCAGAATGGGTCAAAACTGTTTAGACAAAGTCCGAATGTTTTCTCTGATAAGTGCATGACAATATATAACAAGGGGGCTTATGGGGGAAAGAGAAGAATGAAGGAACTTTGGATGGTTTAGAGGAAAAAGGGGTGGGAGGGGGTGGTGATGGAAAAACAGTATAATGAAACAGACAGTATTACCCTATATATTTGTATGATTACATGAATGGTGTGAATCTACATTGTGTACAACCATAGAAATGAAAAGTTGTACCCCATTTGTGTACAATGAATCAAAATGTGTCTGTAAAAATAAAAAATATTCTAATTAAAAAATAATAATAATTTAATTATTAACTAAATAAAGCAATTAAGTAAAAAAAAAACTGTTTAGAAAGTGTTGGGAAAGGGAATTGTAAGAAAAGTCTTAGAGATCATTGGGGTTTGGTCTCTGAGAAGCAGAACATGTCTTTTTTCATCATGGTGACCAAAGACCCAATAAGAACAATTAGAGAAAGAAAAGTTTGTTTGGCTCATGGTTTCAGAGTTCTCAGCCCAGAGATGGCTGACTCCATAGCTCTGGGCCCAAGATGAAGCAGAACATCATGGCGGAAAAGTATGGCAGAGGAAAGTGTGATGGGCTGACAGATCTGGCTCCATGAGAATGTTACAGGCCAGACTATGAGGGAAATGACTAAACAGATTCCATTTTGCTCTGAGACTCCATGTTATGTGGGAAATAAGTTTCTCCCATGGGAACACTCTGCCTCTGTGCCCATCATCAGTTACTTGGTGTGACATGTTTAACAATATAAAATGACAATTCCTAGGTAATGAAAAATTGCTCTCTTTTGATCTCTATTGCTCCTAACCAGTGTACCATGGAGCAGTAATTGTGTGGTTGTTAGTAACCATTCTTTAGTTTGTACCTAGGTGACCCACTCCCCACTCCCCCCTCTGTCGATGATCTCATGATGTTAATGTGTAATTTTGAATCATAGCAACAGACATTTACGATTAATGTGATTTTTGTTATAAGAACCCCTACAACCCGGTGGTCCGGGCTGTTCTCCCAATAGCCATTTTTTTGGGCATTGTGTGAGACAGTCAGCCGACCGGTTTAATAAAGACTCTCAAATTTGGACTTCTCAGTGGTGATCAGTCTGTTCTTAAGTTGAGCCCCATAACAAAAAGCAGCTCAGGACACGGCAGTCAGAAAGCAGAGAGAACTTCTCACAAGTGACACACCCTCAGTGACCCACCTCCTCCAGCTACCCCCTACCTGCCAATTGTTGTCATCCAGTTAATCCGTATCAGTGGATTTGTGCACTGATTAATTAATTAATTAAGTTAAAGCTCTCATAACCCAATCGTTTCACCTCTAAACTTTCTTGCATTGTCTTTCACATGAGCTTTCAGGGGACACCTCATATCCAAACCATAACTATCTCTTAACCAGGAGAAAGGGCAACATGAAACAAAAAATGAAACAAAACAAACACAAAAAAATTAGAGCAGTGTTATGGGGAAGAACCACAGAGATAAGTTGCAAATATACGAATGGGAAGTTGAACCTGAGGTTGTCAGGTTGTTAGAGGTCAGAAAAGGCCCATGCTTTTAAGAGGTGAAGGTTTGAAATAGCCTCTATGGAAGAGGAAGGATAAGCCAACTCAGTATCAGAGCAGGATTAACTAAGGCACTGAGGTTCACCTGAGACTCAGCCATCACTCAGTTGACCACTACCTGTGCAGCTATGTAGTGTTTAGCAGTCTTGAGTGTAGGGACAAGAAATGTGAAGTTAAAACCGGGCATGGTGGCACGTACCTGTAATCCCAGCGGCTGGGGAGGCTGAGGCAGGAGGATCAAGAGTTCAAAGCCAGCCTCAGCAATTTAGCGAGGCCCTAAGCAATTCAGTGAGACTCTGTCTCTAAGTAAGCTATATTTTAAAATGGCCTGGGGACGTGGCTCATTGGTCAAGTGCTCTTGGGTTCAATTCCCAGTATAAAAAAAAAAAAAATAAGTGAAGTTTGGCTCCATTTGTGAATTTTCTCCAAATTTGGTTCCCTACAAACTAGCTCTTCTTTCAATTCTTCTAATTATATGTTGAGGCAGACTGTTTCTTATACCCCATAATTCATTCTGACATTTAACTGGGCACATAGCTCCTTGAATAACGGTTAAACTTTCAAGCATGTCTTCCACCTGGATGACAAAGCTCCCTGTTTATCCCGGCTGGAATGCAGGCACAATAATATGATTTCAAGCAATCATTTTCGATGAAGAAGAAGCCACACGTTTAATTGCAAAGTAACAAAATAAGAGTTTTGGTCCCATTTTAATCTTGGAGCCCATATATAAACACTAGCCTCTGGATTTCACTTAAGGGAAGAAAAATCTTCTATCATGTTTAAGTAAGTTTTATGTTATATGTAACTGAAGCTCATTCTGAATTGTTCATACTCATTGATAATCTATTTCTGATGCCTACATCTTCCACAGCTCACCGTTTCATCTTCCTCTAAGGTCTTTTTCAACATCTACCTTTTTTTTTTTTTTTTTTTAAGAGTAGAAAGTAAGAAGTTTTATTAAAGAAAAGTAAAAACAGACTTCTCCCTGGTAGAATAAGGGAACCCAAAGGCGGAATCCATGAGATAAGCAAATCTTGTCCTTTTTATAGGTTTTATTCTCCTGTTCCTTCCCCCTTATGTCTTTCCTTCCTGCCTATGTGACTAGACCAGGTTTTGCAGGTGAGATGCAAAAAGTGAAAAGTAGATGGGCAGAGGTAGGGCAGGTAAGGGCCCAGGGGCATTAATTAGCAACTCTGTCTGTAGTCCCCCATAAGGGCAGGTAATCATGGGCTCTGGAGATCCTTGACATTCCATTCTCCCAGGGGCAGTCTCCAACTTCCAGAGGCAGATGGCTTTCATGACCTCCATTTCCTCCATTTGACCCGATCCCCTATGTCTACACTAACTGCCTGTCCTCAATTTTGGCTTCACTTCCCCCTCTAGTTTTAGGAACTCCTTACTACTGTAAGGAAAAGGGGAGTCACCTTATGGTTTTAACCTGATCTCCTCTTTGCTTATTTAAATCTCTGAGCAAAGTTTTGTCATGTTTGCCTTTGGGGCACCTCTGCTTATATTTTATTTCTGATTAAATTGCAATAGAAATTCCCCAAACCATTACTCAGTTATTTTTAGTATGATTTTCATAGTGTTATTAATAACAATTCCATCATATATTTTGCATCTGTTAATTCATTTATGCAATATTGATAGAATATCTTCCATGTGTTGAGGTAATGTTCCCCACAGGGATACGAAAATCAGTAAGACATAAGGTCATCTATTGAGAACCTGACAACCCAGTTGGGAGGGGTGGCTCATTCCTGTAATCCCAGCAGCTCAGGAGGTTGAGGCAGGAGGATGGCAAGTTCATGGCCAGCCTGGCTAATTTAGGGCGACCCTTTCTCAAAAATAAAAAAAAGACAGGGGAGATAGCTCTATGACAAAGTGCCCCTGGGTTCAATCCCCAATACTGCAAAGAAAGAAAGAAAAAAGAATCTGAGAACCCAGTAGAAGAGAGAAATATCGAAATAACTAATGTAATGAAAGTGAAATAGAAGCAGCTATATTTTGCATGCCTTCAGGAAGTCCACAAAATTTGAAATCTTTCTGAATTCACCACTGACACTTATGACTAGAGTTTGAAGTAGAGTTCTCTCATTCTCAATATCCTGATCATAGTGTCAGAGTCCACAGCTGATTTTCATTCCACGTCTCTTAAAAATATTTTGAAGCCAGGCACCATGGTACAGTCTGTAATCTTAGCGACTCAAGAAGCTGAGGTAGGAGGATCACAAGTTGGAGGCCAGCCTGTACAACTAAGCAAAGCCTGGTCTCAAAATAAAAAGTAAGAATGTCTGGGGATGTGACTCTGTGGTAGAATGAGCACCTCTGGGTTTAAACCCTGGTACTAGGAAAAAGAGAGAGAGAGAGAGAAGGAAGGAAGGAAGGAAAGAAAGATTTGTATAGCAACAAATATAATAAGCAAGCAAACAAAAATCACCATGGGGCAAGGATATAGCTCAGTGGGTAGAGTGCTTACCTTGCAAGCACAAGGCCCTGGGTTCAATCCCCAGCACTGCAAGAAAAAAGAAAAATCACCATAAACAAAGTCAAGAGGAAAATAACAAACTTGAAGGCAATAGTTGCCGCACATTATATCTATTTTTTAAAAATTTATTTTACAATTTTTTATTTGTTCTTTTTAGTTACACATGGCAACAGAATGTATTTTGACATATCATAGATATGTGGAGTATAACTTCCCATTTTTGTGGTTGAACGTGATGTGGAGTTACACAGGTGGGGTATTTCTATATGAACATAGGAAAGTTATATCCAATTCTACTATCTTTCCCATTCCCATCCCCTCTCCCTTCTCCCTACTCCCCACTGTCCAATCCAGTGAACCTTCGCTCCACACTCCTACCCTCAAACTTACCTATTGTGAGTCAGTATCCACATTTCAAAGAGAACATATGACCTTCGGTTTTTTTGGGGATTGGCTTATTTCACTTAGCATGATAGCCTCTAGTTCCATCCAATTATCAACAAATGCCATAATTCCATTCTTCTTTAAGGCTGAGTAATATTCCGTTGTGAATATGTACCACACATTTTTATCTATTTTAAGTATTATAGATAAAGTGACTTATCTATCTATCCATGGAACCAGTTGAGAGGGAGAAACTGGCAAGGGGAGGGAGGACCAGTAGTGTGAGTGTACTGTGAACATGCAGGGGCAGAGGGTTAGGCATAGATAGACAAAAAGGGACCCTGCAACTTCTGAGCTAAATGGAGGGAAGGAGGAGCCATGGTCTGGACTTGTATGGATTTGGAGATTTAATAGCATTACGAAGCAAGTCAGCAACTGGGAGGGAGAGGAGGGAAATCTGAGATAATCATGGTGGAGGGGAGGAACGTGTGCTAACTGAACTGGAAGTGGAAGTCCCTGTTGAGTGAGCACAGGTGGCAAGGGAGGATGAATTTACAAAGGAGCCATTGTGCCCCATAAGTGACTTTTCCCTGGCCTTTCTCAGAGAACTGAATTTGACTTTTAATGATCTTCTTGGGAAAAGAAGTGCCTTCTCTTTGGACCATAATCATGGGAACTTGCCTCCTATAGCTCCACCCAAAGGGAGGAAATGGAGGAATGGTCAGTAAGAAGCACTTGAATTTGTATTAGAAATATTATGTCCAACTCATTAAATTTTTCATGTAAGACAGGTGAGCAATGTCTGACACAGAGAGAGGCAGAGAAACCCAGAAGATTCCGAGAAGAATGTTAGGGACGACCATCAGGAGAAGGTTAGTGATGAGAATCTTGTCTCTGTTCTCCACTCTTCCTAACATGGTGGGTGAAAGTTCTAATGCTATTAATGTCGGAGGTGATTGCCTGGAGAAGGGGCGTGTGGGAGTGTCTGCCTCTGGACCATGGATGCAGCAGATGCCTTAACATCAGCAGCTTGTGAATTTCTTTCTGGCCACCCTGCAACCCCATGCAAATTTGTTGTTGTTGTTGTTTGTGTGTTTTGAGACAGGGTCTCACTAAGTTGCCCAGGCTGGCCTTGAATTTGTGAATTGCCTGCCTTAGCCTCTTGGGTTGCTGGGATTACAGGTGTGCTTCACTGTGCCCAGCCCCGTACAATTTGCCTGTGTGTGTGTGTGTGTGTGTGTGTGTGTGTGTGTGTTCAAGGGATTGAACAGAGGGCCTCACACAAGCTGAGCATGTGCTCTATCACTGAGCCACCCGCCTCCCCGCACTGCCAACTTCTGCAGTCTGTAAATTAAATATGCATTAAAAGTTTTCTGTTATGAAAACCTCTTCGCATTCAGGGTTGATGGGAATGGTTCTTAGTTTTGTGTTGTTGGAATTTAGAGGACAGTACCAATCATGGTAAAAGAAAGAATGTGGATATAATTAGTTCTTTTGCAAGAGGGAAAAGACAGGACCTTGGGATTCTTAATCAGAGCAGAATACTGACTCATTCTCCATGGAAAAGATTTTTAAAATCTGTAGTGACAATATAATTTTTAAAAAAAGAAAGTCAATCCTCTGGGGTGCAGAGGAAGGAAAAGTCCCTAGATTTCTTGCCTGTCTACATCTGATCTGTGACAGAGCCCAGTCCCAGGGGTCTGCAGGGCCTCAAACCAAAGAGAGAAGTGATGCCAGTGAGTCACCAGTGTGCTTTGATTGGTGGCTGTTGTTTGCTGGGAAACTGCTTTTCAGTGTGGGGAGGAAGGTGACCACAGAGGGAGACCAGCCTGAATTGAGGTTTCCATGCAGTTAGAAAGTAGACCATCAACTTGGCCTTGATCATGTGGGATATAATTACCTACCTAGAAGTCTAAGAGTCCTCAGCTATAGGGCTTGTCCTAAGCAAGATGGTCTGTGTCTCCTTTCTGGGGAGAATTACACCCTCTAATTCTCATGGGGCTTTTGAAACACCATTCTCTAACCCCAATTTAGATCTCACTGCTCATGCGTCACACATCTGTAATCCCAGCGGCTCAAGAGACTAGGCAGGAGGCTCATAAGTTCAAGGCCAGACTCAGCCAAAGTGAGGTGCTAAGCAGCTCAGTGAGACTCTGACTCTAAATAAAATGCAAAATAGGGCTGGGGAAGTGGCTCAGTGGTTCAGTGCCCCTGGGTTCAATCCCTGGTACCAAGAAAAAAAAAAAAAAAAAAGGAACTCACCACTTATATGTAGGGCTGATGTGAGACTATTTGCATTTTGAAGGGGACTCTACAGGATTCAGAGGAATGTGTTTCTAATGGCGGAACTTCAATACATACAGTGACAAAGATAATTTGAGGTATTCTCTATCTTGTGCTATTCAAAATGCCAGACAGGTGGCCACCACCTTCACCCTTGTCAAAGGACAAAATTACAACAATTTAGTTCAGAGAAGTTAATTGGCTTTATTTTCAATTATAGAATCGGGCAACATTTTATTCTATAAAATAGGATATGTGTTCTAATGAGCCAAGTAGAGGAGGTTGATGGAGGTTGATTTTATAGACAGCAAAGGGCTGAAGAAAACAGAAACAGAACCAAAAGCAGATTGGCTTACTTAATTTTTAAAATTTTTAATTTATTTTTATTTTATATTTTTTAGCCACAGTGCTGGGGATCAAACCCAGGGCCTCACAAATGCTTGACCAGTGCTCAGTTCTTGTTTACTTCTCTTAGTTGCAGGACGGGAGATGGAACAATAGGAAAATAACTGATGGGGTTGATATCAGGTCACTTTTTTGGTGTAAGGATTAAGGCAGAGGCCTTAATTATCTTCCCAACTGACACTGGTTCACTGGGGAAATTTGGCTTAATCCCTCTAATCCTGATTTCTTGGAAGGTCAGATGAATGGCTTAGTTATAGCTTAATGAAGGAAACTTAAACATGAATTGACTCCATTTAAATTTTTAGCCTTGTCTGTCAGGGCCTAATACAGAAGCTTAGTCCAAAATCATGACCTCGTAGTTTTTATTAACACTCTCTTGAGAGGTTGGCTCTGCCTTTTGGAACTTCAGCAACATTTGGCTGGCTGTGCTCCTGAGAAATTCACTGACTTCAAGCAGCTGCAAGAACTTGTTGATAATGGGTATTTATTGTGAAATTTTTAAAATCACATATATATTTTAGTGGTTGATGGACCTTTATTTTTTTATTTATTTATATGTGGTGCTGAGGATCAAATCCAGTGCCTCACACATCCTAGGTAAGCACTCTACCACTGAGTTACAACCCCAGTCCAATAATGGGTATTTATAATAGATGCTATCAGTAGACAGTACGTCAGTGCTTCTCTCAGAGAAAAGGGAGTAGCAAGGACAGTCCCTTTGATGGCACGGGAAGACTATGCTTCATGCACAGTTCCCTGCCTTCAAGTACTAGGTGAGATAGGTTTTATTACCTTGGTTTTATAGAACAGGAACTTCTGAAGCCATAAGGTACTGCCCACCTCAAGTACCACTGCAGACATGAGATTAGCACTTGGCCTCTCTCCTGAGTCTATATGGCCATCCACAACAAAAGAGGGAGCCAATTTAAGATAATAAGCCCATGGGAAGGGCTGTCTTCATATGTTTATTTTCTACATCAATCAGCATGAGGCATGTTAGTTTCATAATTATACATTTCTCATTTATTCTTTTATTAGTGATTTTCCCCTCTCTTGCCTTTTAAACAAGCCACTTTAGCAATGAGGTACTCTGACGTTGGGGGTTTTATAGCACACATCAGTGATGCTTCTAAAACTCACCAAGAGAGCTGAGCCTGGTCAAGCACACCTGTAATCCCAGCTGCTCAGGAGGCTGAGGCAGGAGGATCACAAATTCCAGGCCAGGCTCAGCAATTTATGGAGGCCCTAAGCAGCTTAGTGAGACAATGTCTTAAAATAAAAAATAAAAAGAGCTGGGTATATGGTTCAGTGGTTAAAGTACTTCTGGGTTCAACCCCTCGTACTCTCCCTTTTCCCCAAATAAAACTCATAAAGAAGGGGTTGGGGATTTAACTTAGTGACAGAGTCCTTGTCTAGCATGTGCAAGGCCTGGATGTGGTCCTCAGCCCTGAAAACACACACACACACACACACACACACACACACACATACACATACACAGGATTTGGGTCACAGATATTGAGAACAGGGTTGCCCTACTGTATCTACTTTAGTAATGTTTTAAAAAATTCATGAATTCAGTATGGTCTGAGTCAATTTTTCTTTAACTAAAACTTACTTTATTTTATTTTTGGTACTGGGGATTGAACCACCACTCAGCCACTCCCTAGTCCTTTCTAATTTTTCATTTTGAGACAGGATCTCTCTAAGTTGTTGAGGATTTTGCTAAATTTCCCAGGCTGGCCTTGAATTTACAGTCCTCCTCTCTCAGCCTCCCAAGTCTCTGGGATTACAGGTGTGTATCACCTGACTTCTCCAACTTTTTTTTTTTTTGGTACTGGGGATTGAACTCAGGGCCACTCAACCACTGAGCCACATTCCCAGCCCTATTTTATATTTTATTTAGAGACAGGGTCTCACTGAGTTCTTAGTGCCTTGCTTTTGCTGAGGCTGGCTTTGAACTCTTGATCCTCCTGCCTCAGCCTCCTGAGCCGCTGGAATTATAGGTGTGGGCCACCATGCCCAACTCAAAACATTCTTTTAAATTATTTTCTAAAGGTGGGAATAGTAACTGTGTTAGTTTTCCATCACTGTAACAAATACCTGAGATAATCAGTTTATAAGGAGGAAAGGTTTATTTTGGATCATGGGTTTCGGTCAATGGTTGCTTGGCCCTGTGGCGGCATTGTACCTCATGGCAGAAGCACATAGCAGAAGAGGCCTATTCACCTCATAGTAGCTAGGAAACAGAGAAAAGTAAGGTCTGGGTTCCAATGTCTCTTTCAAGGGTACATCCACCAATGACCTACCTTTCTTCCATTAAGCATCACTTCCTAAAAATTACATCACCTCCCGTTAAAATTAATATATACACATATAAATATATAAATATCCATATCCATATATGTATGTATATGTGTGTGTGACATCTGTCTGTGTTGTGAGCAGCAGGTGGGACACTTCCAGCAACAGTTAAAACATTATTTTACAAAAGCAGGGATTTAGTGAAGCTACCTGGTAAGTACCTTTGAGAGATCATACAGAGAGGCTGACCCAGAGCAGGAGGTAGGGAACACCATTACCCAGGAGGAGTGAGGTGCTCGTTGTAGCTATCCCATGTGTGCTTGGTGGCAGTGACCTCATAAACGAAGAACCAGGTGGTGAAGAACATGCTGATAGCCAGAAGCACCACAGTCAGATGGGGAAGACAGCTGGGTGGACTGGGCTGGTATATCTGCTCCTGGTTCCATTTTGCCCTGCACGCGGTAAGCCTCTGCTCTGCCTCCCCAGGCTGGCATCCAAGCCTTTGTCATGTGAGCCTTTGGGGAACATTTAGGAGTAGCAGTAACTATGATTATTTTTGGATAATAGCATTCTTTACAGTTTATGTATTTGTGTGTGTGTGTGTGTGGGTGTGTGTGTGTGTGTGCTGGGAATTGAACCCAGGACCTTGTGCATGCAAGGCAAGCACTCTACCAACTGAGGTATATCCATGGCCCTAGTTTATGTATTTTAATATCTCTTAGCTAGTTTGGCTATTCGTGAGTTCTGTCACAGTTATTATATTCTCCGCCTCAGTTTCTTCATCTGTGCAATGATATACTAATAGTAGCCTATCACACCTTTGTTATTAAGATTAAATAAGGAAATTCACATAATTAGTGCCCTTAGTACACTCTAGAGTACTCTACCAAATTTAGCTATCATTAGCATTATTATAAATGTTTTTGCATTACAAAAGTAACATAGACTTATAAAAAAATACCGAAACAAAATAAATATAAAAGTTTTTTTTTTTTTTTTTTTTTGGATGGGGGTACAGGGGATTGAACTCAGGGTCACTGGACCACTGAATCACATCCCCTTCTCTACTTTGTATTCTTCATTTAGAGACGGTCTCACTGAGTTGCTTGGCGCTTCCCTTTTTGCTGAGGCTGGGTTTGAACTCGTGATCCTCCTGCCTGAACCTCTGGGGATCACAGGTGTGAGACACTGAGTCTGGCTTATTGTTTTTAAATTTTGAAACAGGGATCTTGCTAAATTGCCCCGACTGGCCTTGAACTTGCAATCCTACTTTGGCCACACTTGAGTCAGTAACTCTGGGATGTGTCACTGTGCTCAGCCAAACATAGATTATAAAGTAAAAAGTATTAGCGTCCATTCTTGAGTCAGTCCTACCCAATTCTACTCTGTAAATAACCACAGTCCGTTGGTCGTAGTTTTTGCAGAAAATTCATGCAATTGTTTTAAAATTTTGCTTGTGGCATCTAGCAAATTAACTATTACTTCTTTCTATGTCAACTCCTGGAGTACCTCTTCACATAATTATGTGTATTAGCTCTTTATCTGATTTGTATGTGGTTTTGATATGTGTTTAGGGCATCTTTCACACTTCTTTTTTCTTTTTTCCTTTTTATTGGTATATTATAATTATGCTTAAAAGTGGAATGTTCTTACACATTCACATATGCACACAACATAATAGTATAATTTGGTCAATTTCATTCCCCCTTTCACATTTCTGGGTAGTCAAGTCATCATTCTTTTCCTTATACCTACTGGTATTTTGTTTGTTTGTTTGATTTGGGGTGGGGTACCGGGGCTTGAACTCAGGGGTGCTTAACCACAAGGCACATCCCCAGCCCTTTTTGATTTTTATTTCAAGACGGGATCTCACTGAGTTGCTTAGGACCTTTCTAAGTTGCTGAGGCTGACCTTACAGGCATATGACTCCATGCCCAGCTATGTCTACTGCTTATTTGTTTGTTTTTGCAGTGCCGAGGCTTGAACCCAGGGTCCTCTACCACTGAGCTACATCACCGTTCTTTTAAAATTATTTCTGTTTTGAGACAGTCTCACTAAATTGCTCAGGCTGGTCTTGAACTTGTGATCCTCTGGCCTCAGCCTACTGAGTCACTGAGATTACACATGTGCACCACCACACCCAGTCCCCTGGTGCATTAAAAAAAAAAAATTTTTTTTTTTGCTCTTGTTGAGTTTTTAGGTATTTTGAATGTTAACCACTTATCAGATGCATAGATTTCCATTCTACTGTCTTTTCGCTCTGTTGATTATTTTTGTTGATGGGCAGAAGCTTTTGGGTTTGATGTAGTCCCATTTGTCTATTTTTTGCTTTTGTACTCTTGGGGTCATATCCAAAAAGTCATTGCCTAGACCAACATCATGGAACTTTTCCCTTCTGTTTTCTTCTAGTAGTTTTGTAGTTTCAGATCTTACATTTAAGTTTTTAGTCATTTTGAATTGATTTTTATAATTTTATTCTTCTGCATGTGGATACTTGATTGTCCCAATATTGATACCTCTGCTTAAAATCAATTGGCTGTAAATGTGTGAATTTATTTCTGGATTATTCTGTTCCATTGGTCTCCGTGTCTATTTTTATGCCAGTATTGTGCTGTTTGAGTTACTATAGCTTGTAGCATATTTTAAAACCACACAATGTGATGCCTATAGCTTTTTTTTTTTTTGGTACTGGGGATTGAACCCAGTGGCACTTAACCACTGAGTCACGTTCCCAGTCAGTTTTTTAATATTTTATTTTGAGACAGGGTCTCACTAAATTGCTTAGGACCTCACTAAGTTGCTGACTCTGACCTTGAACTTGTAGTCCTCCTGCCTCAGCCTCCTGAGTCACTGGGATTACAGATGTGTGTCACCATGACAGGCTTATAGCTTTGTTCTTTTTGCTGAGAATTGTTTTGACTATCCATAGTCTTTTCTATTTCCATATACATTTTAGGATTGGTTTTTTGATTTCTATAAAGAATGTTGTTGGTATTTTGATAGGAATTGTGTTGAATACACAGGTTGCTTGGGTAATAAGAACCGAGGTTCACTTTACCTCTGAACTATACCACTAGCCTCTTTTATTTTTAATTTTGAGACAAGATCTCACCACGTTGCTCAGCTTGGTCTCAAACTTGTGATACTCTTGCCTCAGTCCCCCCAAGTTATTTACTTCATTAAGAAGTTAAAAAAAAAAAAAGTAGTCCTGAACAGAAAGGGGATATACTGGGGAATGATATCGACCAAATTATATTGTTATATTGTGTGCATGTACAAACATGTAACAAAAAAAACCCACTATCATGTAGAACTATAATGCACCAATTAAAAAATATGGAAAAAGGAAAAAAAAAAAAAAAAAGGCCCTGATGCTGGGAATATCACTCATTAGTAGAAAACTTGCCTAGCATACTGCAAGTTCTGAGTTTGATCCCCAGAACCTGCAAAGAAAGAGGAGGAGGCGGGTGTGGTGGCGCATGCCTGTAATTCCAGCAACATGAGAGGCTGAGGCAGAAGGATCACAAGTTCAAAGCCTGCCTCAACAATTCAGCCAGGCTCTAAGCAACTAAGCAGAATCCTATCTCAAAATAAAAACAATAAGGACTAGGGATGTGGCTCAGTGGTTAAGTAACCCTAGGTTCAGTCCCCGGTACCAAAAATAAAAAGGAGCAGGAGCAAAGAAAAGTCTGCAAATCTCTCTGTCTCTCTCTTTACTGGGCATTGAACCCAGGGGGCACTTTGCCCCTAAGCTTTATCCCTAGCCCTTTTTATTTTTTATTTTGAGACAGTGTCTCACTATGTTACTGAGGGTCTCACTAAGTTGCTGAGGCTGGCCTCCAACTTGCAATCCTTCTACCTCAGCCTCCTGAGTCACTGTGATTATAGGCATATGCCAGCACCAGAAAGCATTTATTGCTCCCTTTTTGCGGATAAGGAAATCAGGGCTCAGAGAGAGGTTAAATGGCCATAGTCATATAATTGGTTGGTAAAAGAGCAGAACTCAAGGGCTGGAATCCACATTGAGTATATTCTTGACTCCACATTCAGGGCACCTGCTGTTTTGCTGTTGAGTACAGACAGTTGAGGGTGGCTCTGGACTGTGAGTCAGACACGCCTGCTCCTAGCATCATGAATTGTGCTCTTCATTAAGCACTTGAATACTTGAGGTGCCAGGAAATTCTTCTTCCTAGCATTATGGAACATCCATCAAGTAGCATTTTAAAAGTCTTTACCATTTACCTAGCACTGTATTAGTACTAATTTTAGTTTTTACAGTCCAAGCTTTTGTTCTTTGTAAATATACAAGAAGTTACTGACTAAAACATTGTCCAAGTGCTGGAAATTTATGGGGAAATAAAGTCCATACTACCACCCTTGTGGATCTTCCAGTCCTCCCCCGCTGCCCACCCCTTGACTTTCTTTTTCTTTTCTTTTCTTCCTCTTCTTCTTCTTCTTTTGTGCTATGGATTGAAATAAAATACCTTGAGACTCATTAATTTTTTAACCCTTGAACCTCTGGGATGTTTCCTTTCTCCTTTCTTAAAGTTAAGTTCTCAAGTGAGAGAGCAATTAGACAGATCGAGGTTCAGCATGACAAAGAGTGACAAGATAATTGCAAAAAACCTCACCCTATTTTGAAAAAGCTATTTTGGTCTTTCAACTAAAATGACTTCTTTCTGCTGAAAAGAGATTTGGTTGAAGGTAGATGGCATGAAATTTAAAGAGCATGATAAAGTTGTGACATAACTCACTTTCATAGCTTCTATACAATCAATGACAAAAGATCAGGGAATCCAAAATGATTTATACTTTGTTTGGAATGCAACAAACTATTTTACTGTCTCTGCAGAATTAAGATTATGTTTGCATGACTACTTCAATTAGTTTGCATTTTTTGTGGACTGAAAGGAGTTAGAGAGGATGGTCAGAGGCATGCTATATGGCAAGGAAAGTCACTCTAGACTTAGAAATATGCTCCAAGAAGCTCATTGGAAAGATGAGCCTCATTAAGGGAAAACCACCAGAGAATACCTGAGAGTTAAGTTAGACATATTTTTTTCTCTCTAGTACTGGTGACAATGGCAAAAAGGCTTCAAGGTTTGTTTCACTGTGAACAGGTCAGGAAGAAATCATGTCTTTGAGACTTCTGAGAAGTTGTAATGGGGTATGTTTGGAAAGGGGAGAATGAAGAATTCCTGGGTGAGATATAATCATTCACACACATAACAGCAATTTCTGAGCAGTTATATGTGAGTCATTGAGCTGGGGTCTGGAGGACAAGATAGGCCTGGTCCTTGCCCCTGAGGCAGGTACAGTTTGGTGGGGAAAGTGGAAAGGGCAAAGGAATTTAGAGTCATCAGGATGAATAGAGGAATGTGGACAACTAACTCCTGTTTGACAAATCAGAGGTAAAATTCCCTAAAGTTGAGATATGAGGAAGACCAAAGAAAAGAGGAATGTTTCTAAGGGAGGAAAGTTGTATAGGGGAAAACTCAGAGATAAGAGAGGGTAAACATGTAGTATTTAACAAGAAAACAAAAGAACAAAAACCCAGCCATTGTATGGGTAGAGGGTTGGGGGATAGTGAGGGGAATAGTTCCTGTGTATCTTCATGGCAGCTGGCATGTGGTTGGTCAAACCCCAGCCAGGGTCATTTAAAAATATTCATCTTAAATGCAGGAGTCCTAATTTGTGGGTCTTATCCCAAGTAAGACATTTCCAGGAGGCTACGAGTATTTAGGATTGTTTCAAGAAGAAGCTAAAATAGAAAAATTGCTCTCACTCTTGTTAAAGTTACTGTAAGGCCATTATTCTGGACTTCTGTATAGGCCCCAGCAGACAGAACTCAACCATACTGTAATCACCTGTACTAAGTGCCACATAAACCAACTTGGAAACTTAGAGATCAGTTTTCCCCAAACCGGAAGTTCTATTCAACCTGTCAGTGTACTAAGGAAGTCTCCGTTTTGTTTTGGTACTGTGGGTTAAACCCAGGAACGCTTTCTCACTGAGCTACATCCCCAGTTCTATTATTATTATTATTTTGAAACACAGTGTCACTAAGTTGCTTAGGGCCTCCCTAAGTTGCTGAAGTTGGCTATGAACTCGCGATCCTTCCTGCTTCAGCCCCTCCAGCTGCTGGGATTACTTGGCGTGCACCCCATCACGCAAAATGAAAAGTAACTTTGAACCCGACAATTCGTTTTTTGTTTTGTTTTTGCTTTCTTTAGCCCCTTTCTTCTTCTAAAGCCAACCTCCTCTGCTTAGCTCTTCAAAACATCGATTAGACTTTGTTGTCATTTTGTCTTTTAACAGTTCCTTGCCTGGTCTCTTTTCTATGGTCCTGCAATTCTAGCAGTTGTGTCTAGCTGTCTGAATGCATTAATGTATTAAAATACTTTCATGCTCTTTACTTAACTTCTCACTATTTTTAACGTTTCTTTTAAATAGTAGGAATTTAACTTTTTAAAGACTTTAAATATTTTTTTCTGTTCCCTTGGTATCTACCAAATGCATTTAAAAATGAGCGTCCTCTACAAATCAATCACACAAGTGCGGTGAACTTCCTAGGCCGCAAAAAAAAAAAAAAAAAAAAAAATGCCCTCAGTTAAGATGGCCGCACTCCTATCTATTGCCCTCGCCTGCCCATAGGAAGAATGGTTCCAGAGACTTCCTTTCACGCCTCGGTTTTCCAGTAACAAAGATGGTGTCACCACTTCCGGTTTCCGGACCCTGGCTGTGGGCGGTGAGTGTAATTGAAATGTCCCTGATTTTTTCTGCCACTTTTATCCATCAAATCAGGAGCGCCTTGGGAAGGGGACAAGAGGTCACAGCCATGTGTTCGATCATTCCAGCTTCACAATTAGAAAGCTATAACGATTTCCGTAGGCCGTTACCGTTTCTTCCCCTCCCCCTCGTCCCTCCGCTTCAACCCTAGACGCCCCGCGGCTGCCAGGGCTTTGGGACTCCCCGGAATGTACAAGCGGTGGAGTGGGGTGATTTTCAGTTTTTCTTTTTCTTTTGAAAAATGGTTTTCTTAAGAAATTTCACAAATTGTAAAGTTTGCTCATTTAAAGTGTAAGATTCAGTGAGGTTTGTGGTTCTCAGCCTGTGCAGTTATCATTCCAAGCTAATTTTAGAATAGTTTCGTCACCCCAAAGAAAAACTATCCGTGGGGACTGTAGTGAGTTCCTGTGCGAAGTAGCATCACACTCTTCATTCACCATGACCCTCCGGATCTAGGCAATTAGTGGTGTGCTTTTTCTAATGTAATATAAATGGAATCATATCTGTGACTCGTGCCTTTCAAGTAGGTATGTTTTTAAAACTTGTCCATGTCACTTGTTATCAGAACTAAATTTCTTTATTGCTGAACAATATTCCGTTGTTTGCATATATCATGATCCATGAATATGGGATGTCTTTCCCCTCCTTCAGCTTTTTTTTTTTTTATTGTAAACAAATGGGATAGATGTTGTTTCTCTGTTTGTACATGGCGTAAAGGCATACCATTTGTGTAATCATAAATTTACATAGGGTAATGTTGTTTGATTCATTCTGTTATTTTTTCCCTTCCCCCCACCCCTCCCACCCCTATTTACCCTCTATACAGTCCTTCCTTCCTCCATTCTTGCCCCCCTCCCTAACCCTAACTCTAACCCTAACACTAACCTCCTTCAGCTTTTTAATTTCTTCCAACATTTTAAAAATAGGTTTTTGTGTATGTGTCTTACACCCATTTAATGTGTTCGTATTTTTTCTTTTTAGACTATAAAGTGGAAATACTATACTTATACTATAAGTGGAAATGTGTTCTTAATTTCATTTTCAGATGTTTATTGCTAGTGTACATAAATTCAAATGATTTTTCTATATTGATCTTGTATCCTGCAACTTTATTCTAGTTTTTTAAAAAGTGGATTCCTTAGGATTTCTATACATAAGCTTATGTCTTTTACTGTTAGTTTTGCTGCTCTCTTCACAATCTGAATGCTTTATATTTTAGTTTCTTGCCTAATTGTCCAGGCATAAGCTTCTAGTAAAGTGTTGAATAGAAATGATGAGAGCAGACATCTTAGCTTGTTCCTGCTCTTAGGGGGACATCATTTAGTCTTTTACCATAAAGTAGTATGTTAACTATGTGTTTTCAAGAACACTCTTTAAAAGACTCAGGAGGTTCCCTTCTATGTTTAGTTTGTTGAGGGTTTTGATTAGGAAAGAGTGACTTTGTGGAAAACTTGTGTGTGTGTGTGTGATGTGGGGGAGGGTTGTGGGTTTTATACTTTATTCTATTAATATAGTATATTACTTTGATTTTCAGATATTAAAATGACTTTGAATTTCCTAGGGTTTCACTTAGGTATGGAATATAATCCTTTTATTTTTCTTTTCTTTTGAGGGGAGGGTGCTGGCTATTGAGCCCAGGGCTTTATGCATTATAAGCACAGCTGAACCCCTGAATTATACCCCCAGCCCCTGGAGTGTAATACTTTTTACATTTTGCTAAATTTAGTTTGCTAGTATTCAATGGAGGATTTTTGTACCTGTGTTCATAATATTGATTTTCAGTTTTCTTGTGATGTCTTTTTCCAGTTTTGATGTCAGTGTAATTCTGGATGCATAGAGTAAATTGAAGAGTGTTCCCTCCTGCCAGACCTGGTGCTACATCCTTGTAAGCCCAGCTGCTTGGAAGGCTGAGGTAGGAGAATCTCAAGCTCCAGGCCAGCCTGAGCAATTTAGAGAAACTCTGACTCAAAAAATAAAAAGGATTGGGGTATCTCTCAGTGGTAAAGGGCTCTTGGGTTCAAACCCCAATATTGAAAAAAAAATAAGTAAAAGAATCAAAAAAAAGAAAGATTGAAAGAAAAGGAAGTAATAAAAGAAAAAAGGAAATGTTCCCCCTTTTTGTCTTATTTATTTATTTATTCATTCATTCATTCATTACTTGGAATAGAACTCTAGGGAAATATACCAACCCTAGCCTTTTTTTTGAAACAGGGTCTCCCTAAGTTGCCTAGGCTGGCCTTAAATTTGTGGTCTTCCTGCCTCAGCCTCCCAAGTTGCTGGAATTATGTCCTGTGGCACTGTTCCTGACTCTCCTTCAGTTTTTAGAAGAGTAATAATTCAGGAGAGGAAGATGCACTTCTGTTGGAAGGAGGACTATATTGGAGAACCTGAAGGAAAGTTGTTATTCCTGAAGCAGGGAAGGAGAGGGGGCCAGACATGCAAGGGGGAGTTGAGGGAGAGAGAGGTTACTGCTGATCATTACTGCCCCACAAGAGGAAAGGAAAGGAGGACAGGAACAGGCAACAAGATGGGAGAACAGCCAAGAGACAGACTTCTTGAAAAGAGTATTTAAAGGAGTTTCTGGAAATTATGCAGTGGAGTGATGGAGTTGGTGGACCTGTGGACATGAGCCACTTGTAGGCTATTTGAGAAGTTGGTGGAGGGAAAGGAGGTGTCAGGTTTTTCATTGTGATTTTTTTTCTTTCTTGACAACTTTATATTTTTTTATTTTATTTTATTGAGGGGCAGTTACTAGAGATCAAACCCAAGGAGAGTTTACCACTGAGCCACACCCCCAGCCCTTTTTATTTTTTATTTTGAGACAGGGCCTTATTAAGTTGCTGAAACTGGCTTTGAACTTGCTATCCTCCTGGCTGAGCCTCCTGAGTTGCTGGTATTACAGGTGGGTGCCACCATATCCAGCAACTGTTTATTTCATATACTTTTATACCTTAAAAAAATTGTAAGACTAGGACTTGGGGTATAGTTAAGTAGTAGAGTCTTGCTTAGCTGTGTGAGGCTCTGGGTTCAATCTCCAGCACTACAAAAGAAAAATAAAAATTTCAAGGAATACCCAAACAACATTTTCCAGATTCTTTGTCTACGTTTGTTCCTTTTACTTTATCTTTCTCCCTCCATTTCTTCCCCCCCCCTTTCTCTCTTTCTCATATATTTATAGAGAGAAATAAAACATTAACAAATATGACTATATTATATGTAATAATAATTACAATAATAATTTAGATGAGGAAACTCAGGATAAGTTACTTGCCCAAGGTGACACAGTTAAACAGTGACAAGAGGGCTTGAGCCTGGGGGTCTTTAACTCCAGGGATATTCAGGGTCCACCAGTTTGTGTTTCATTCAGCTAAGAGTGAGCATCTGAAATTCCAAATTGATCATATTACACTCCAGTTCAACCTTCCTTAAGATTTAATGAAAATATCTATTAAAAGTAAGATGGATTGATGAATCAATAGAGTTGAATAGATGGGTAGTTATGAAATAAATCAAATTATAATAAAATATTAAGGAATCTGGATAGTTGCTTTGTGAATGTTCATTGTATAATTCTTTCTACTTTGTGTGCCTGTGTGTAGTGCTGGGGATTGAAATATCCAGGGTCTTGTGCACGCTAGGCAAACACTCTACCCCTTCTACTTTTAAGTTTGAAATTTTTCATGCAATATATTGGGAGGGGCCAGGTGTGGTAGCATTGACTATAATCCCAGCAGCTTAGGAGGCTGAGGCAGGAGGATCACAATTGCCTCAGCAATTTATTTAATTTTTTTAAAAATGTTTTTTATTTTTACAGACTGCATTTTGATTCATTGTACACAAATGGGGTACAACTTTTCATTTCTATGGTTGTACATAATGTAAATTCACACCATTCATGTAATCCTATACATACACAGGGTAATACTGTCTGTTTCATTCTACTATCTTTCCATTCCCCACCCCCCACCCCATTTTCCTCTACTCCATCCAAAGTTCCTTCATTCTTCTCTTCCCCCAATCACCCGCCATCATTATATATTGTCATCTACTTATCAGAGAAAACATTTAGCCTTTGGTTTTTTGGGCTTGGCCTATTTCACTTAGCATGATATTTTCCAACTTCATCTATTTAGCAGCAAGTGCCATAATTTTATTCTTCTTTATGGCTGAGTAATATTCCATTGTGTATATATACCACAGTTTCTTTATCCATTCATCAATTGAAGGGCATCTGGGTTGGTTCAACAATCTAGCTGTTGTGAATTGAGTTCTATGAACATTGTTGTGACTGCATCACTGTAGTATGCTGATTTTAAGTCCTTTGGGTATAAACTGAGGAGTGGGATAGCTGGGTCAAATGGTGGGTCCATTCCAAGTTTTCTGAGGAGTCTCCATACTGCTTTCCAGAGTGACTGCACCAATTTGCAACTCCACCAGCAATGTATTAGTGTGCCTTTTTCCCCACTTCCATGCCAACACTTATTATTGCTTGTGTTCTTGATAATAGCCATTCTAATTGGAGTTAAATGAAATCTTAGGGTGGTTTTAATTTGCATTTCTCTAATTACTAGGGATGATGAGCACTTTTTCATATATTTGTTGATCACCTGTATATCTTCTTCTGTGAAGTATCTGCTCATTTCCTTAGCCCATTTATTGATTGGGTTCTTTGTATTTTTGGTGTAAAGATTTTTAAGTTCTTTATAAACTTCGAAGATGAGTGCTCTGTCTGAAGTGTGTGTGGAAAAGATTTTCTCCCACTCTGTAGGCTCTCTTCTCACATTATTGATTATTTCCTTTGCTGAGAAAAAGCTTTTTAGTTTGAATCTATCTCATTTGTTGATTCTTGCTTTTGTTTCTTGCACTATGGGGGTCTTGTTAAGGAAGTCTGGTCCTAAGCCAACATGATGGAGATTCAGGCCTATTTTTCCTTTTCTTTGGTGTAGGGTCTCAGGTCTAATGCCTAGATCCTTGATCCATTTTGAGTTGAGTTTTGTACAGGGTGAGAGATAAGGATTTAGTTTCTTTTACTGCATATGGATTTCCAGTTTTGCCAGCACCATTTGTTGAAGAGGCTATCTTTTCTCCATTGTAAGTTTTGGCACCTTTGTCTAGTATGAGATAACCGTACTTATGTGCTTTTGTCTCTATCCTGTACCTTTGGTCTACCTGTCTGTTTGGGTGCCAATAACATGCCATTTTTGTTACTATTGCTCTATAGTAGAGTTTAAGGTCTGGTATTGTGATACCTCCTGCATCACTCTTCTTGCCCAGGATCACTTTAGCTATTCTGAGTCTTTTGTTCTTCCAGATGAATTTCATGATTGCTTTCTCTATTTCTGTGAGAAATGTCATTGAGATTTTAATTGGAATTGCATTAAATCTGTATAGCAGCCTCAGCAATTTAGCTTAGGGCCTGTCTCAAAATAATAAAATAAAAAGGACTGGGGATGTGTCTCAGTGGTTAAGCATGCCTGGGTTCAATCCCCAGTACCAACAACAACAAAAACGTGTTGATGGTGTAGCTCAGGGGAAGGCACCTGTGGGTTCCCCAGTACTCCAAAAATTTTGGGAAGGAAGTGACTTAATTGCAAAAATGTAAGTCAAGTTAAAACACTTTTCGTATGTGACCCTTATGGACTTATATTGGTAGGTTTGTAAGATTCTGTAAAGTAATAGAATACTAGCTGCTTCCTTCTGGTAAGCAGGCTTTTATGTAATTAAGGTCTTCTTATGCCCAACTTCAGGACAGACTAGACTTCCAGTATTGAAAAATAATATTATTTAGATTGTATAATTAGGGAAATTTTAAGAGTGGAAGATAAATATTCCTGGAGGGAGAAGTTGAAGCATCTATCAAAAGATTTTGGGGGGAACGGGCTGGATGGGGATGTAGCTCAGTGGTAGAACATTTGCCTCGCAGGTGCAAGACCCTGGGTTTGATCCCCAGCCCTGAAAAAAAAAGAAGAGTTTGAGGCAAAGGATAATCATTGCATCCTCCTTGCCAGCCATGCTATTTCAGACCACAGGAAGGGGCTCCTCTGTCTCATTGCTTGCTTTTTCCTGTACGTATTCACTGCTTCCCAAATGATGTGTTTAGAAGAAGAAGATGCTTATTTTGTAATTAAAAGGATTCACCTTTCGGTAGGCTTTCCTTTTGGGGGCCCAGTGAGTAATGTACTTGGCTTTTAATGTAAGCAATTCTAAAAGCAAAGAATAGGTAACCACATCACTGTGCTAATTGTTGCAGAAAGCTTTCCTTTCCTTTCTTTTTTCTTTTTGACCCAGGGGTGCTTTACCACCAAGATACATCCTTTTATTTTTACTTTGAGATAGGGTCTTGCTAGGTTTCTGAGGATCTTATTAAGTTGCTGAGACTGGTCTTGAACTTGCCATCCTCCTGCCTCAGCCCACCGCCTCCCCCCAGAGTCACTGGGATTACAGACATGTGCATAGACCTTGCTGATTGATTTCATCAGACTCTCAGTTGATGGTTCACTCAAGGCACCTTTGAAAACAGGCAGGATATGCCAATATCATTGCTGTTTGTGCCCTTCCGGAAGCCTCTGAAGCACAGTGTTAGGTAACTGGAGGGGAAGGGGAGCCAAAGGTGCCTGCTGCAGAGGTGTTTGCTGAAACCTCAGGGTTGTTGACTAATATAGCACTTGTGAAAAGACAGGACATTCTGACTTCTTTGGGAACGTTGATCATTCCACTCAGTTCAGGAGAAATCAGCTGATATGTTGTCTCCCTCTCTGCCTGAAGGATTGTCCACAACAGCACATGACTGGGTGTCTGCAAATAAGAAGGATCTCCCTGGGTTTCAGCGTTGATTTGTTTTCGTATGATTCCTGTCTTTGCTATAAGGTGTAGCTTAGGCTGCAGCATTGGGGCTGTACCTTCAAGTGGGGCTCATCCTAGTGTAGCTACTTTCTAGGTCTGGCTGTAAGTGAGGGTGATAATAGTAGGATTACTTACCTCATAGGTTTATTGCAGATGAAGCTCTTAGGACTATGACTGGAATCTAACGCGCATTCAGTAAATGTCAAGTACTCTTATTATACTGCTCATATTATTCTGAAATTGCTTTTTTTAATCAAACATGTCTTAGATCTTTATGTACTGATTAACAGCCCTGCCCCACATCCTGGGCTGGGGGTTGAACCCAGGGTGCATGCTAGGTGAACATTCTGTCCTCAAACTACATCCCCAACCCCTGTTTATTATTTTTAACAGCAGTGTAGTATTCCTTAATTGGGAACACTGCCTCCTCCCAAATCTATTCCTAATTCAGTTGATAATTAAACCAGCTACCAAAATTGTCTCACCTCACTGACACAGTTCCTCTTTAATGCCTTTGTTCATTCAGTTACTAAGTTCTATTCTCTGCTTGATTCTTTCTTTTCTTTTCTTTTCTTTTCTTTCTTCTTCCCCTTCCCCTCCTCCACTCTTCCCTCCTCTTCTCTTCCCTTCCCTTCCCTTCTCTTCTTTCTTTCTCTGCACCAGGGATTGAACCCTGAGGGTCTTAACCACTAAGCCACATTCCCCTACTCATTTTTATTTTTTATTTTGAGACAGGATCTTGCTAAGTTGCTTAAGGCCTTGTTAAATTGCTAAGACTGGCTTTGAACTTGTGATCCTTCTGCCTTAGCCTCCCAAGCTGCTGGAATTATAGGCATGTGCCATCACGTCTGGCTTAAATATATTCTTAATGTTTCTCCTGTTCTTGACTTGTAGGGCCTTGACCTGGTTCACATGGTTTTCCTCTCACCTGTACCATGTATGTGAGTGATTTCCTATTTCAAGACTGCCTTCTGCCATAATTAAGCAGGCTTAAGCCTCAATCCACCTGCCATCCAGCTACCAAACATGAAGGTATGACTACATAAATTCTCTGTATGGTGCATGGTAGCTGTTGGCATTCATGGCACCTCGTACTGGCCATGATAAAATTTATTGATGACAGCAGCTAATAGGGCAGAGAGTAGCAAAGATCCAAGATCTGCCCAGGCCTGTAGTTACTTCATAGAGAGGTACACAGGGCTGGGTGCACTGCACAGAGCCCTCTAGTAAGAATCCAGGTCCCCACAAGTAAACGTAGACCCAGGAGTGGGAGGGAACACAAGGAATGTTTAAATACTGAACCCAGCAATTCACCTTCAAAGCCTCCAGAGTTCAGCTGGAAAGTTTTTGTATTCCAAGTTGCTGACTGATAGCAGCAAGGCCTTACTGTCCCTTTCTAGAGTCAGTACAGGAGGGGGAGGGCTCCTTGGCCTTTCAGCTGGAGACAGCAGTGTTTGGCCCTACCCACTCAGTGCATGATCAGTACTTACCTCTCCCTTGAAAGTCCCAATACCCCATGTTACTTGTGGTTGTCTAAACTGGTTCTTTTTGAGTTCATGCTTGCTTCTGACCATGGCTGTAGCCTGGCTTGGTAAATTCTTTTGGAAAGACTCTGGTCCCCTTCTGGGCCGTTCTCTGTCTTGACTCACTATGTTAACAAAATAAGTCTCTGTGTTTGGATCACCCCAAACTAAGAGCTTCTTGAAAGAAGTGTCTGTTACATTCACCTTTGTATCCTCCCAGCTTGGCACCAAGCCTGGTATGCTAACTAACTGGCTGACTGCACATTTGAATAAGCTACAGGGGAACATGCAAATTGCCTTCACCTCATTGCAGTTAATTTGGAATATATATATCCTTTTGGACTTTTGCCCCTAGCTTTACATCTCTATTTCACACACGTGCACACACACACATACATGCATGCAATATTTTATTTTATAAAATTCAGATCAAACCTTAAAACCATCCCATAATTTACTATATTATGAACATTTCCCTTCATCAAAAAATTATTTTTATTTTTTACTTTTTATTTTTTTGGCACTGGGGATTGAACCCAGTGATACTTTACCACTGAACTACTTCCCTAGTCTTTTTTTTTTTTAATTTTTTTTTTTTTGAGACAGAGCTTGCTGAATCGCTTAGGGCTTCACTAAGTTGATGAGGTCGACTTTGAACTTGTGATCCTCCTTTCTCAGCCTCCTGAGCTGCTGGGTTTATAGACATATGACACTGCACCTAGCTATCAAATATTCCTGTGGCCTTTGAATCAGTCTTATATAGCATTTCAGTGAGGAAGTGGTCTGTGTTTGAACCTTTCCCATTTTCAAAAATATAGCCTGTTTTCCAGCTGAAATGAGTAATGGTGTCTTTCAGTCCACAGTATTTCTTTCTCATGATGAAGAAAACATGGTAAACAAATAGTAGATCTGAAGCAAGACAAGGAAGACCATTAATAAAAGGGGAAAGGAAATTATTCTGGTTTTACTGATGTTTGATCTCTAAGATTCTTCAGGCAGTGACTCTAATGAAGGTTTCTGCTATTAGTACCTTTTGTGAGAATCGTTGTTTTCTTTCCAGAGCAGAACTATGGCAGCCCAGGAAGCCAGTTCAGGCAGCCAGTCAGGGGAGAGTTGTGCTTTGGACCTACCATCAGCATGTGACATAAGAGACTATGTGCTGCAGAGGCCCAGCCAGGAGATCAACAGTGAGACTCTCAGTTCTGTGGAATTCCATTCTTTTCCTTGCTCTTCTGATGTGGATCCAGGTAATAAGCAGAGTTTAAAACAATCTAACATAAAAACAATTTAGCAGATGCACTGGTGTATGAAATAGTTTGTTTCTCCTTCTTCTAGTAGCAGATCTCAGAGGAATGATTTATTGTCCTATGTAGAAAAACATCATAACCCAAGAAAAACTGTAGGAAGAGACTTCAAAGGACAGCCTCCCTGACGTGACAGTGAGGAGGAGCTGTTTCCTGGAGTTCTTTTTAATCTTGGGTCCCTTTCTGATCTCTATCCAAATGTACTCAGAGACAGGCAAGCACTTTGTTCAACAAGGAGAGGGTAGAATTGGTTTTTGTTTTTTTTAAAGGTGTTATTGTTAGTAATTGAGATTATTATTCCTATAATGAAGCATATGCTGGACTTAATATGTATATATGTATATATATATATATATATATTTTTTTTTTTTTTTTTTTTTTTTTCTATGTATGGTGCTGGGGATTGAACCCAGGGCCTCATGAATACTAGTCAACTTCTCACCACCGAGTTATACCCCCAGCTACTCTGGATCTTTAAAAACAAATATTGACTTATTTATTTTATTGCTTTTTAGATACACATGACAGTAGAGTATATTTTGAGGTACTTTGTGTTTAAACAACAAATTTTCTGTAAGGGTCCCTGATTCTGACTGAATTGCCAAAAAGTTTATTATTTAAGCTTAATGATAATTCCCTGACAGAGCTAGTGACCATCTCTAGTTGAAAATTCATCTATTACCTATTCATTATCCATCCTGGTGGTCTACAAACCTGTAAAGTTCAGCTTTGCTATTTACTGCTGTGTGACTTGGGGCATTTTTTCTTAACCTCTCTGAATATCAGAGTCCTCTATAAAATGATAACCAGAATGCTTGTAGAATAAGGTTTAACTCAAGGAATAATGTAAAGTACTTACCATGGTATCTATCATATGTGGGTGTTCATACTGTGTTTTTTTATTGTTATTAAGAAATCAAAACATGTATTTTTAATTAATTGATTGTTTCTTGTACTGGGGATTAAACCCAGTGGCACTTTACCACTGGGCCACTTCCCTAGTTCTTTTTATTTTTTATTTTGAGACAGGGTCTCATTAAGTTACTGAGGTTGCCTCAAACTTGCAATCCTCATGCTTCAGCTTCACAAATTGCTGGAATTATAGGCATGTACCATTGCACCTGGCTAAAATACATATTTTTAAAGAGCACTCATTGGGTATGAAGAAAAATGTAGGCATTTGTGATAAATTCATTGGTGACTGTGGCAAGGGTATGTGTATTAGTCACCTTTCTATTGCCATAGAACAAATACTTGAATTAACCAACTGATAAAAAGAAAAGATTTATTTTGACTCATGGTTTTAGAGATTTTAAAGATTCCAGTTCATGGTTGGGTGCACCCATTGCTTCTAAGCCTCTAGTGAGTGGTTGGGGAGCATAGAATATGAGGGTGGGAGTACATGACAGAGCAAAACTACTCACCTCATAACCAGAAAGTTAAAGGGAAAGAGGAAGAGAGAGGCTGGGTTCCCACTGTCCTCTTCAGGGCATGCTCTAGGTGACCTCAAGACCTCCCACTGTGCCTGATTTCCTAAAAGGTTCTACCATCTCCCCACAGCACCAAGCTGGGACCAAGCCTTGACTGATGGGCCTCTGAGGGACATTTAAGATCCAAACTACAGCACAAGTACTTGTCATTGTCTTGAAGTATTCTATGAAAAAATTTTAAACTTCCTTGTGATTCTGTTCTGATGTACAGTAATCAGGATCAGTAAGCCTCCCATTTAATTTAGTTCCTGACCAAGAATTGACTTCATCTTATTTTCCTTAACCTTTTCTCTTCTTCTTCCTATAGTACTGTTTCTACTTTGAACCTCTAAAACGGATTTTGTTCATCATCTCTGATATCAACAGCTTTTCCTACAAGTTAGTGGATGTAATTGAACAGAACTTTTGAAGTGTTGGCCTATTGCAGTACTTCAGGGCAATGACTCTATGCCATGTAAACTACTCCATAACCCTTATGTTCGACCTCCACAACGTACCAGGGTTTTATGGTTTGGTGATGAGGTTTCCCCCAAAAACTGCTGTTCCTGCAGGAGTGAGGTGACATGATCAGATTGTGAGAGCTGTAACCTAATCTGTTCCATTTTAATTTGAACGACTGACTAGGTGGTATTGGCTGGAGGAGGTGAGTCACTGAGGGTGTGCCCTGAAAGAGTGCATCTTCCTTGTGGCCCTTCTCTGTTTCCTGTCATAAGCTGAGCAGTTTTCCTCTGCTGGGTCCTTCCCCTATGAGGTGCTGCTCTGTCTTGGGCCTAGAGCAATGGAGTCTCATCTGTCTATGGACTAAGTTCTCTTGAAACCATGAGCTCTAAACACACTTCCTTTTCCCTTTTCCAAGTTGTTCTTGTCAGGTATTTTGGTCACAGCATTACAAAATTTGATAAAAACATCTCCCATCTTTAAATAAAAAATACCCATCCTTGACCCTACATCTCTCTCTAGTTACAGTCTTTTTTCTCTGTTCTCTTCTGTAGACTCTCAAAAGATGTTATCTTCGCCTGCTGTCTCCAATTCCTCTTCAGTTCCTTCCAAATCCCCCAGCCTGGCTTTTATCCTGAGTCCTCCGCGGAAAGAGCTCTTCTCAGGGTCACCAGTGATCTCCACATTTTTAAATTCATTGGCCCTATTTTTGGCCTTATCCTTTTCAGTGTATTAGCAGCACTTATACAGTTGACTTTTTCCTTCTTTGAGTTTTTTCTTCTTGTCTCTTGGTGTTATTACTTTTCTGGTTGTTTTTAGTCTTTGCTGATTTCTTCTTTCTTATCTCTCCAGCATTTAACGTTGGAAAAACCCAGGACTGAGATCTCAGAGCTCTTCTCTTGTTATCACTCACTCCCTGAGGGATCTTATCCAGCCTGGGGGCCTTAGATGCCCTTAGTACCTTGCTCAATTCCAAATTCCTGTCTCCAGTTCAGACGTCTAGGCTGACATTTAGACCATCTGCAAACTTGACATCATCATCTAGTTCTACTTAGACTAATTAAACCTGACATGTCCTAAGCCAAATTAGTAATTCCTCTACTTCCTCCCCAACCTCTTCTGAAAACACACACACATCCACCTGCTCTTTGAAATTGTCTCATCTCAGAAAAGGATTTTCATCCTTCTATTAACTTAGCCATAAAACCTAGGAATTAACTTCTACTTCTTTCTTCCTCTTAAACTTCACATCCTATTCAGTTCTACTATTAGAATAAATCTAGAATCTAAACAGCCTTTGCCCTTTCCACTTTTGCCACCCAGATCCCAGCTACTCTCTTTTCTGAATTATTATTATATTCTCCTAAATAGTTTTTCCACATCTGCCCTATCGCCTTACAAGCTTTTTTTTTTGGAGGTGGGGTACCAAGGATTGAACCCAGGGGCACTTAACCACTGAGTCACATCCCCAGCTCTTTTATTATGTTTTTTATTTTGAGACAGGGTTTCATTAAGTTGCTGAGGGCATTACTAAATTGCTGAGGCTGGCCTTGAACTTGTGATCTTCCTGCTTCAGCCTCCTGAGCTGCTGGAATTACAGGCATGTGCCACTGTGCCCAGCACAGATCAGATTTAGGGCTGAAGTTGTTCACAACATAAAAATTTCTATTCTTTTCAAACACTTTACATAGTTTAGAGCTGGGTGGATAACTTGGGGAAGTTTCATGTAAAAGGAGTGAGAGTCATATGCAGCACTGAATTAGGTGGAGCCTGAATTTAGTCCCTAGAATGATCTTGTTAGAAGAGGAGCTTATCAGGTTACCTCTGCTTCCCAGAAGCCAAAACATGTGGCTGCAGTATATATGCAGCAGAACTGTCAACCATTTTAACATGTTCAAAGTGAGTCATAAAGTATGCTGCCATGCTGTAAACTCTGTACCACTCTGTCAAGATGGAAAACTTATGTAATGTGTGCTCCACAAACTGGTGAGTCACTCTGCCTATGCTCTTTGGAGTCCCAGTTCTCACTTCCCTTCTCCCCAGCTCTAGGTGACCAGTGCCTTCTTGTGTCTCTTATTAAAATTTCTCAAAAAAGTTAGAAACTTACTCAGAATAGAATACAAAGGACTGACTGTGGCTTCAAGTGCTACCTTTTCCAGGCAGGTGTTTATTGATGAGTACCTAACCTTAACCTAAAAGAGTGGTGAGATTTCAGGAATCAAGGGGTAGGTAGAAGACACATTTGCAGGGATTGCCTCTCTGGTATCCTCAAAAGACCTTTTATATTTTCCACCCCATATTTTCTCTCTCTTCTTTCTCTGCCCACCCTCTAACTTGACCTTTTATGGTGGGATTATTCCTAAGTAGCTGGGATTACATGGGTACACCACTATGTCTGCCCTAGGTGGGATCATTCTACTTCACTGTGACCATCTCTGATCATCCAAACAGAAGCAATTTCTATTCTGTACAACATATTTAATTGTTTTTTTTTTTGTTTTTTGGTACTGGGTATTGAATCCAGGGTATTTTACCACTGAGTTACAACCCCAGCCTTCTTTATTCATTCATTCATTCATACATACAAACATATATACATAGCAGGCATTGAACCCAGGGGTGTTTAACCCCTGAGCCTCATTTCCAGCCCTTTTTAAATATTGATTTTTTTTTTTTTTTTTTTTTTTTAATTTAGAGACAGGATCTTGCTAAGTTGCTTAGGGCCTTGCCAAGTTGCTGAGGCTAGCTTTGAACTTGTGATCCTCCTGCCTCTGCCTCCCAAGCTGCTGCAACTACACACAGCTCTTTATTTTTTTATTTTGAAATGGGTCTTGCTGAGGCACTGAGGATCTCTCTAAGTTGCCCAGGCTGACCTTGAGCCTTACAAATTGCTGAGATTACAGGTGTGTACCACCACACTCAGCTATATAGCATATTTAAAACACTCACATTAGTTTATACATCCAAGGAAGATTCTATATATAATAAGTTTCTCTGTATCTATAGACACTGGATGTTTTAAGGCCATTAATAATTATCACTTCCAGTTATCCAGAACCTACTACCTCTAAGTAGTAATTTTGTATTTCTAATTCTATGCTATGTATTTGATAAATCCAGGGACACCCAACCTCTGAGCCACATCCCCAGCACATTTTTATTTTTTATGTTGAGACAGGATCTTGCTATGTTGCTTAGGGCCTTGATAAGTTGCTGAGGCTGGCTTTTTTTTTTTTTTTTATTGTAAACAAATGGGATACATGTTGTTTCTCTGTTTGTACATGGAGTAAAGCGTACCATTTGTGTAATCATGAATTTACATAGGGTAATGTTGTTTGATTCATTCTGTTATTTTTTCCCTTTCCCCCATCCCTCCCACCTCTCCCCTCCCTCTATACAGTCCTTCCTTCCTCCATTCTTGCCCCACTCCCTAACCCTAACTCTAACCCTAACACTAACCCCTCCCACCCCCCATTATGTGTCATCATCCGCTTATCAGCGATATCATTCGTCCTTTGGTTTTTTGAGATTGGCTTATCCCACTTAGCATGATATTCTCCAATTTCATCCATTTGGCTGAGGCTGGCTTTTAACTTGCAGTCCTTCTGCCTCAGCCTCCCCAGCTGCTGGGATAATAGGTATGCATCACTATGCCCTTCACCTTTTTAAAATTCTTATCACAAACCTGCTAAGTAAAAATCATCCACCTTTTGTAAATGAGAGAACAGGCTTGGAGAAGCTAGAAAGCTCGTCCAGTGTCATTAAGTAGTTGAGAGTGGTGGGTCAATGCAGAGGCAGTGTTTTTATGTTTTGGTGCTGGGATTGAACCCAGGGATGCTTTACCCCCAACCCTCTGTATTTTTTATTTTGAGACAGAGTCTCACTATATTTCTTAGAACCTCACTAAGTTGTTGGGGCTGACCTCAAAGTGTCAATCCTCCTTCTTCAGCCTCCTGAGTCTCTGAATGATAGGTGTGTGCTACGGTGCCTGTCTGGGGCAGAGATTTTGTTTTTGGAGGTGGGGTACTGGGGATTGACTCAGGGGCACTCAACCACTGAGCCACATCCCCAGCTTTATTTTTGTATTTTGTTTAGATACAGGGTCTCACTGAGTTGCTTAGTTCCTCACCATTGCAGAAGCTGGCTTTGAACTTGAAATCCTCCTGTCTTAGCCTCCCAAGCTACTGGGATTACAGGCATGGGCCACCACACCTGGCCAGGGGCAGAGTTTTAAATCACATTTTTGTGGGAAAATAATACATTTCTAACCTTGGAAATGACTGAAGGGATGGTACAAATAAGGAACTGCTGGACATTTTAGGCAAGTTTTATTAGGTTGATAAAGCAAACAACTCACATGGGGTTAAGGAGGAATTAGCATGCTTTGGTATATTTTATTCAGACTTCATACTGAAAAACAATTTTGATTGTGTTGTACATTCTGCCATTCTCCATTAGTTTTGTGTATTATGCCATTTGTTACTCATAATAATTACTAGCTGTGTTAAAAAAAAAAAAAAAAAAGAATAAAAGGAGTAACTCATTCAGTTTCCCAGAACTAAGTAAAGATAGTATTTTCCAACCATGATGGGAGCAAGACATTAGAATCAAATGGAAGACCAGCCACCCTGTTTACTTAATAATATCATCTCTAGTAATTTATGCTCAGGTTTATCTACCCCAAAGGGAACTTTGTGTAAATAGCATGGAAACATTAATTTTTGTCCTAGAGCTACTGTCTACGAAGTCAGTACTGTCCTAGAGACTGTCTATAAAGGTCATCACTAGTGATACGACTATTACCAAGCAATGAACTTAAGATGGACAACCCTGAACCATGTCCTAATAGCCCAGCCTGATTTACTTGGATCTGACAGTTTTCCATCTCTAGTTTCTCAAAATTGTATAAGGGCCTGGGATTTTCATTTTCCATTCGCAAGGTCAGTCCACTTTCTCTCCTATCACTGCATGTTCATTGATAGTGGCAGTTATGTGTTCTCTCTTCTGTAACTTCTCAACAGACTTTTCTAACATTTTAGCTTTTCTCTGACAACTCTGACTCTTGTCTGCTCAGAGCCATACTGACCTTTACATTGATCTCCAGTGGTGTTCCGATGTCTACTGTTCTGTCTCAGATTCTTAACACATTCAGGTCCCAAGCTAATCTGGTATCCTTGGTTTGTTTGCTGTTATGTGTTTTGGGAAATTAATCTTTCAGAGATTGGTGAATACCAAAGTTTCCAGTTAGATAGTCATTCATGGTAACTCTGCATTGGTCTATACCCGCCCTGGTACTCAGTGAGGCACAGTCTTGGCTGTATTTGTGTTGCCATGCTTGGGTCTAAATAGAATTGACTGTCTCAAGCATTGGCAGAGCATGGCAGGTAACTTACAGTGGCATGGGGTGGCAGTGGGGGTGGGGTCCAAGGTGAACCTAGTACGTGACTCTCCCAGCTACTAGGTGAAATAGGAGCCAGGAGTTGACTATTAGAATTCAGCCAGATTATCCCAGTTGTCAGAATCTTCAGTCACAAGCCAGACACACAGTTGGCACTGGGGTGAGGTAGGCAGTAGAGTAGAGCCCTGCAATAGGTAAGCTAGCAAGAGAGCACTCAGAAACCCAGGTAGGTGGCAGGTAGTGCACAGGTGGCTTATCAGTGGGTATCAGGGGCCCATCTTCTGGGTTGGAGTTGCTGTCACAGTTTTCTAATCTCTGAAGAGTAGTAGGCAAGAGAAGAGTAACTTTAGGTTTATGAGGCAGCAGGGACACTATAACAGCTTAGTTACAATGATGTGGCTCAGGCTTAAGCCTAACTTTTGTAAAGGATTTCCTGTTTCATCTCTAGCTGTGGCATTTCTCTGCCTTGCTCTTCCCAGCCATTCTTTGTGAAGGGGCTGCCTACCCTTTTAAGATTTTTGGTGCTGGGCATGCTACGCTACACCCCCCAGCCCTACTCCTTTCTGCTTCTTCATCTTATGATTATTCCTCTTGCCTGGGCCCATGCCCTCTACCCCATCTACCCACTGGACTAAACCTGCACTTAAGAGCCAAATTTAATGGACACTTTCCTGTCCTTATGTGTCCAACTACCATGTCACTGTTCATGCCCTGGAGGAGGCTATTAGTGGCAAGAAACATGAGTCTTAAGAACACTTTCCAAGAAATTAATGGGTTGATAAGAATCCCAGTCAGAAAAGCCTCAAAAGTCTTGATTGTTTCACTCTGGTATGCAAAGGCCAGTAAGGCTGGGCTGAGATGTCTTAGTAAACATATATCCATTCTGAAGTTGGAGGCAGCACTTCTCATGAAGCCCTGGTTGAGGAAATGACTTTTCACTGGAGCCAGGCACAGGATTATGAAACTCCTCCCAGCTGCCCTTTCTGGTGAGATCAGGGAGAAGACCCACTGTTGCCAAAAAAGGTCTTCCCAGGATACTGCTTCCATTGCATTCCTTGTTTAAATTGCATTGAGATGTTGTGTGTACTGCTTCATAACTATCAGCTCCAGTCAAAACTCCTCTGACTCATTTTTAGGACTCTTTATAATCTGGTGTTCAGGGTATTTGTTCAAAGTAGTTAGCTGCTGGTATGCAGTTTGGCAGTATTTTAGCAACTGGTCAGGTTGTGCAGGTGCACATCAGCTGAATGAACATGGGCCTGGCTCTATCTAACTACTGATTAACACAGGCCCACTGCTTCTGCTTTTAGGCTGAGCCAACCTTTAATTCCTTACAATGTGTCCTCTCTTCCCTGATCAACTCTAGTTCACTCCAGAGGCTACTGAATTGGATCCATCAATTAGTCCCAAGTTCAGACTAGATGGACTTGAACTCCCTGTTAGGTGCTTGTTAGATCCATCAATTAGTCCCAAGTTCAGACTAGATGGACTTGAACAAGTTCAGACTAGATGGACTTGAACTCCCTGTTAGGTCCCTTCTCCATTGCTGCTGGCCTCCAGGGAAGCAAAGAGTATACAGAATGGGAATAACCCAGTTAAGTGACAGGTACTCTTGGTTCAACCTCTCATAAGCAGTGTCACAAAGGTTTCCTGGGAGCACAGTCCTGTTTATACTGCTGTGGCTTCATAAGCTCCTGGTAGCTTCTGTGGCATATCTTATCAGGGCCTGTGGAACCTTTGTCCTGCAGAGCACCCAAGGTGAATTCTAATACAGGACAAAGAGTTTCTCTGAAGTTGTTGTTTAGACATTGCAGTACGGATATAGGAAATCTCAGCCCTTTCCTTAAACTTGAACTTCTGTCTAAGAACAGTGTTGGGGAAATTAGTTGAATGTGTGCAGCAGATCTGAATGTTAAACACAATAAGTCTTTGATGATTAAAAGCCCTAGCTGGCAGGCGGCTATAAGTTTAAATAATAGTTTAAAGCCCCTTTATTCTTTTTTTTTTTTTTAATTTGTCGACATCCCAGTCTTTAAAGGTCACTTATAACCTTTATCTTGAGATATTTCATCCAGGGCATTTAATATTTAAGAATGAATAAATATAATTCATGTGGTATCTCTTTGTAAGTCTATAAAATTTTATTCTCATGTAAAAGCAGTTATAAGCTCTTGAGTCAAAAACTCAGGCTAAAAGTTTTCTAAATATTACAATATTCTGGCTGTGTTTTTACTGTTTTTAAATAGTAATCGGTATTTTTCAGACATGTAAATAATGTTAAAGACATTTTCTTTTTATAGGTACATTCAGTAATATCCAATATAGTAGCTAATGATCCAGCACCTTCTACACTGGACCCAAGATACAACGAGGAAAGGAAAGAACAGGATAGTAATTGTTAAGCCAATTCTCTGAGATATGACTGAATATAAAACTAGCTTGTTTCCTATCATATGCCAAATTGATGGGTTTTATAAAGAAGATTCAGGTTTTCTATATGGCAGTGCATTTTTTTTGACTCTTGCTGGATTGAGTTATGCAGATTCAGCCATTTAGACTGAATTTTCAGATTCAAAACAGGATTCTGAATGCATTACCTGCTGCTGGTGGAAAGCAACAATAGTGGGTCCTAATTGTGTGGCCCAGGTAACGAAAGAAACAACAAGCATGTTTACGACTGAGTGTCACAAGGTTAGAGCTTCTGGGCTGGTGTATGCTCTGGACAGCTCTTTAATAAATACAAATTTGGAATTGGGAGAGAGTTGAGAGCTTGTAGGGACCCTGGTCTCTCTACCTGTGCATACTTTATTAGCTTGTTTACAGTTTGGGCTTCCAGGCCAGCATTCATCCAAAGAACAACTTCCATGACCAAAGGGAGTTTGAACCACCAACCTTCAGTAATTCTCTTATTTTCCACATGTGGAAGTTGAATTTCAGGGTAATGAAGAAAATCACCCAAGGTCACAGCAACCTGGCAAGTCCTATTCCTGAGTACACAACTTATGTAACTTCTGAGCCCCTCCCTTTTTTTTTTAGTAAAAACAATATAGTTCTCTATTTAATTTTTTCTTTTTTTTTTTTTTTTTGTGCCAGGGACTTAACCCAGGGGCACTTAACCACTGAGCCACATCCTCAGTCCTTTTCTCAATTTTGTTTTGAAACAGGGTCTCACTAAGTTACTTAGGGCCTCACTAAATTGTTGAGGCTGGACTTGAACTTTCAATCCTCCTGCCTCGGCCTCCCCAGTTATTGGGATTACAGGTGTGGGCCACCATGCCTGGCAGTTCTCTATTTTAGACTGCTAAACTGTAGCTCACATCAGACAATCATTGGAGATGGTATTGTTTCAGAGAATTATTTTTAAAAGTTCAAGAATGATACTTGCTAATAAAGTATTCTCTAAATTAATAAAAAATTAGAATAAAGAGGGGCTGGGGTTGTGGCTCAGTGATAGAGTGCTTGCCTAGCATGGGTGAGGCCCTGGGTTCGATTCTCAGCACCACATAAAAATAAGTAAATAAAATAAAGGTCCATCAACAACTAATAAAAATATTAAAAAAAAAAAAAAGGAAAGAATGCTAGTTGCCATCTGTGACATCTTTGATGGCTCTTCAAGGATACCTGCTACTGGAAGAGATACTTGTTTACTTCTGTGTACTTTGCCTGCAGTTACAGTTTTATTTAAAAGAAATCCCAATGGAGTTGAAAAACAGGTTGCGCTTCTGTCACCAGTCACACCTGCAGGGCACTTATCTGCAGAGTCCACGTCTACAGGAGTGACTTCATGGTCTGACCCAACAACTTTCCTCAAAGTCTTCGCCAAGTGAGCATTCATCTATGACTTGTCACTCAGCTGTGTCTTCTTAAAATATTAGAAAACAACTTGATTACAGTAGCCAGGTAGACGCCACCCCTAGTTTAAAAAATTCATTGTTATATATCTATAGGACGAACAAGACTCTGTGATTAAGGGAAGATTGAAAGATTGATCATTTCTCAGTCGTCAGTACATGTTCACTGTAGGCACTGTGCCAAATGCATTTTATAGGCATTGTCTCCTTGAGTCCCACAGCCACTCCCAAGAAGTAAATACTGTTATAATCCCCATCTTACCCAGGAAGAAACAGAGCCTTAGAGAGGTTGGTTATATATTAATACATTACCCAAGAGTAGTAGAAAGTTGAGACTCAGTCTGGTCAGGCTGACTTCAAAGGCAGGACTTTAAAGAAATGTAAACATGAGATACGCTTAAGTGCTGTATATTCAGCAGTAAGCCTTAACCATTTATAGGTACCTCTTCAGGTCCCTGCTGGCTCTTTTCTGCTTACTTTGAATATTTGCAAAGTGATTTCAATACCCTCTCAGGGTCCACCATGCCTCCTGGCTCAGTTGGCCAGCCTTGTGTCCACTGTCCACAGAACTCTCAACCTCTAATCTTTCCATTGTGGAAGAAGCTCTAAGCACCTGCAGACTAACTGGAGAGAAGGCATTGCTTCCCCAGTTCAGTTCCACACCAGGTAGGATATATTAAAACCCAGGGAAGAAAATAGAAATATTAACTCTGTGGGAATGAATGAAACCCTTTTTCTACCCAGAAGGAATTTTCTTATCTGGCTCCAAAACCTTTATATTTGTTTATTTGGTAATGAGGATTGAACCCAGGGGCTTTTTACACTGAACTAAATCCCCAGTCTTTTTTACTTTTTATTTTGAGACAGGGCCTCAAGTTATTGAGGATCTTGCTAAGTTGCCCAGGCTGGCCTTAAAGTTGTGCTCTTCCTGCCTCAGACTCCCCAGTCACTGGGATCAGAGGCATACGCCACAGCACCTGACTTCTGGCTCCAGAACTGTTTTTATTCTTCCTTTTGGCCTTTGAAATTGTTCTATTTTTTTCCTTGAGTTGCTGCCCTTTTGTTCCCTGGGTGCTGACATACTTGAAGATACAAAACCCAGCTTATTGGAACATAACTCTTCAGGGTAAGTGCTTTATTCATTCCTGAGTTCCCCAAGCTTGACTGGCAGAATTCATGTTCTGATTTCTGCCAATTCTGATCACACAGCGCCTACAATTGCCATCTGCTAAACCTAGACCCTGGCGTGTGACTAGAGAATAAGGGGACAGTGTTTGACACTGGTAGGTGCTCAGTAAAGGCTGGTGGACTGAATAAATGAAAAACACATATAAGGGAAACTTGATAAGATTTAAAAATAGATAATATAGCATTTATCAAATGCCTTGCTCATCAATTTGTAACTATCAGCAAATTTCAGCTATGTTTGTGTAGGAGAGTATGAAAAAGTTTTTGAGTTAAAAACTGTATACTCCTACTTAGGCCCTGCTTAACTGTTTAACTCTTGAGTTTATATAAAAGTCTTATTTAGAAAGTCTGGATTAGCCCAAACTACCCCTGGCTTTTTTTTCTGTGAAAACAAAACAGGAAAATGAACAGCTGTAAGGAGAGACAGTGCTCCTGAGAGTAAAATATCCCTCTGCTTCCTCTTGAAGAAAGTATGTCCCAAGTAGATTATTTATTTATTCGGTAGATATTTCCCTAGTCATAATGTGTGAGGTTATGGCTTTAAGGATATGCAGAAAGACTGCTTTTAATGCAACTTTCTTAACTATTCCTATCACATAGCATTGTGAGTTTTTTCATGATTGAAAAATAATACAGTTGAGGTGAAAATTTAAGTAAATTCTAAAAATCTAACAAATAGAAATGTACACCTGTTTTTATACAATATATTCAGGAGTTGTTCAGAATTTCCTTTCACAAAGATTTTGGAAAATATTAGGTAATGTTAGGTGCAGTATAATTAAAAAGATGAGGAAGTTATTTACTGGCCAACATCATTTTAGAAGTAGAGTTCTGGGGAAATTGGTTGAAATAGTTTCAGCCAGTAATTTCTAAACAGCATAGTGGAGGTAGGACCTAGCTTTCTTTACATAGGGCAGTGTTTGAATCTACTGCCCTCTAGGGGCTGTTTTTTGCACATTCTTGAACCTTACAGTGAAAAGGAATTTAAATGTCCTGGATGTGTTAGGCCTTTAACATTTATTCCTTGCAGAGTTCTGTGCCTACTAGAGATAAAATGAAAAGTTGTTAGAGATTATTTTACTCTACTGAAATCTGAGAAGCTAATTTTTCTTAAGGTCACCACTGTTAGGAATATTCACTGTGCATGTGTTATGTGATTTGAAGAGACCTTTTTCATTTATCCTGCTCAGTTGATTGCAGACTAGGATGCAAAATATAGATAGTAATGTCTGATTTTTTTCTTTGTACATTGTCGAGTAAAAGTTGTGCTCTTTTTTGACCAGTCCAAAGGGATTTAAGTTTCTCCTTCTTTGAGGAAATTATAATAGCATTTAAGGGCACTCATGAAATTTAAAAACTCTTGAGAGTTCTAACCCAACAAAATGGCATGAACCTATTTCTCCTTGCTTTTCCCTGCTAAGTACAACTATAAATAACTTGAAATACAAGAGACAACTAAATGAGATATGATAAGAAGAAGGTGAGGACTGGGGTTGCAGCTTGTAGTAGAGTGCTTGCCTGACATGTAGGAGGCACTAGAGTCAATCCCTAGCACTGCCACAAAAAAAAAAAAAAAAAGTTTAAGAAGAAGATGAATTGGTTTGGAGCAGCAGGGTGTCTATGTCCTCTTACCCAACTAAAGAAGGTGATTCAGACCTTGTGCTTCCAGACCTGCAACCTAGCAACGCGAAGGTGTCCCAGGTAGGTTCATTTCTCCCCAGGATTGACTGGCTACCTACCCATCAATGGAAAAGGCTAGCACCCAGCAAGGGGGATCAAGTGGCCAAAGGACACACTCTTCTCTGGCACATCCTTCCCCTGCTAAGCTATACCCTGGGGACCAGGAGACACACAAGATTCGGCCAAAACAAATGATCCAGCCTGGGAAGCCTCTTTGTCTTTAGGACCCGAGACTCCTATTCCCCACCCACTCAATGGGGCAGCCAGGGACACAGGCAAAGAGGATCTCAGCACAAAAAGCAGCCTGGTCTGGGAAGCCTCCCCTTGAGGGGCCTTGAGATCTCCTTTTCCCACCAAGAGATATCCATACCTTGAGACTAAAGCCTGGGCACTACACCTAGATTAATGACCAGGGGGAGTCAGTACCTCTACTATACCAGATAAAGCAAGCCGACTAAAATAAGCCTTAGATACTCAGAAAATTCAATCATTGAAACCACAACCCTCAAAATTAGGTGAGGACCTGTATACTAAACCTAAACAGGATGACTAAAAAGTCATTTACTTTGGCATCTATAAACCTCATAGTTGGAAATGTTCAAGGTACAACCAAAGATCACCTGTCACACTAAGAACTGAAAAATCACAATTTGAGCATAATAAGAGTCATAAATGCCAACACTCAGAGGAATCAGATGGAATATGACAAGGGATTTACAGCAGCCACTGTAAAAATGTTTAAGCAATTATAAATTCTCTTGAAACAAGTGAAAAAAAAAACCAAAATCTGAAAAGAAGTTAAAGAAACAAATGGAAGTGATCAAACTAAAAAATACAATAGCCAAAAATTAGTAATATGACCTTTTCAAATTAAAGACCTTTACTTTGTGAAAGCCCATGTGAAGAGAATGAGAAGTTATAGATAGGGAGAAAATATTTGCAAATTCTGTATCTGACAAAGGACTAGTATCTAGAACATATAACTCAACTCCCTCAAAATTTATGCAATCCAGTTTTATAAAACAATACCCAGTTTAGTTTTTCCACATCCTCACCTCACTACTTATTTTCTGTTTTTTAATGGTGAAGTTCTTTGCCATTTAAAAAATTGAGTTACTTGATTTTTTTTTAATTGTTAAATTGTGGGAGTTCTTTATATATTCTGGTTATTAACCCCTAATCAAACATTTTTTCCCTTTCACTCTTTTGTGTCTTTTGGTATGTAAAAGTTGAGTTTTTTAAAATATATTTTTAATTTGTTCTAATTAGTTATACATGACAGTAGAATGCATTTTGACACATCATACATAAATGGAGTATAACTTATCATTTGTCTGGTTGTACATGATGTAGGGTTACAAAACTCATGTAATCATATATGTACATAGGGTAATAATATCTGATTTATTCTACTATTATTCCTACTCCCATGCCCCCTCCCCTCCCTTCATTCCCCTCTGTCTAGTCCAAAATACCTCTATCCCCCATCCCTCCGCCCTTATTGTGAATAAGCAATAAGGGATTGCGTATTTTGCTTAGCATAATATTCTCTAGTTCCATCCATTTACAGGTTATGCCATAATTTTATTCTTCTTTCAGACTGAGTAATATTTCATTGTGTGTATATATGTATATACCACAGTTTAAAAGTTAAGTTTGAAAAAAAAAAAAGTTACATTTGATGTAGTCCCATTTGTTTGTTTTTGCTTTTGTTGCCTGTCCTCTTGTGTCATCCAAGAAATCATCGCCAGTTCCAACATCATTCTTCTAGAAGTTTTATAGTTTTGTTTAGGTCTTTAATTTTTTCAAGTTAATTTTGGTATATGGTATAAGATAAATGTTTTAACTTCATTCTTTTGTATATGGATATCCAGTTTTCCCAGCACCATTTCCTTTCCTCATTGAATGGTCTTGACATTCTTGTCAGAGATCATTTGACCATGTACATGAAGGCTAATATATATATATTTTTTAAAATGTATTTTTTTAGATATACATGACAGTAGAGTGTACTTTGACATGTTATATATTCATGGAGTATAACTTACTCTAATTATGATCTCATTCTTGTGGTTGTACAAGATATGGCGTTTCACTGGTCATATATTCATGTATGAACATAGGAAAGTTATGTCAGTACTGGGGATTGAACCTGGTTGCTCTACCACTGAGCTGTTACACTTTTTAATTTTGAGACAGGGTTTTGCTAAGTTGCTTGAACTTGTGATCCTCCTGCCTCAATCTCCTGCTACCACCTGATTTCCTTTTGCTTTTAAAGGTTCCTCTTACTTTAAAAAAAAAAAAAAAATCATGGTCTACATTTTTATTTTCAGTTTTGGAGCCAGGCTTGTCTGAATTCGACCTTGATTCTGTACTTACTAGCTTTCTGACTTTGGGCAGGTTGCCACATTTTGCTTTGCTCAGTTTCTTCATCTGTAAAGTGAGAATGATGATAATATTGCCTGTTTCACCTGGAGCTCAGTATACTTCGCAATGGCTAGCTGTTGTTATGACTAGTACTGCTACTAGCACTGCTAGCACTGGCTTCTGGTCTGCATTTCTTGGTCAAATTCCTTTATGTTACTTAGAACAAAGCAAAAAAAAAAAAAAAAGGATTTGTCCTGGAACAGAGTCTTCAGAGAAGAAATTCTGATTAATACTGACCCAAAGTATCTGTAGAATTACTTTCAAGCATTTGCCATTAGTTATAGCCAGCCCTCTGTAACTGAGGGTTTCACATATGTGGATTTAACCAACTGTGGATTGAAAAAATATATATTTTTAAAAATTGTGTTGAAATTGAACATATACAGACTTCTTTTTCTTGTCATTGTTCTCTAAATGATATAACAACACAGTATTTACATTGTATTACTTATAACCTAAGGATGATTTAAGTACAGGCGAGGATTGTGCAGTATGCAAAGTGCTTTGACTTGTATTTGAAAGGTGTTCCTATACAGTCTCTACAAATAATCTTTGTTTTTTAACCAGGGATTGTATTCAGGGGTGCTTAACTATAAAGCCACATCCCCAGCCCCCCACCACCCCTTTTTTTTAACATGTAGAGAGAGGGGTTCTCTGAATTGCTGAGGCTGGCTTTGAATTTACAATCCTCCTGCCTCAGATCATCTACCTCAGCCTCCCGAGCCACTGGGATTACAGGGTGTGCCACCATACCTGGCTCTACAAATAATCTTAGGATTAAGGATCCCAGTGAATTTAAGGTGTCTTTCAGCAGAGCCACATCTGTAAGAATATATTATATAGCATGTTTATTATAGGTCTAATTAGTCAAATGAAAAAGTTTTTTGGTTGTCCTAATTTAACCAAGCACTATGATACAGATGTAGGGTAATAGGAAACAGTGGGAATACATGGTTCTCAGTGGCCTGGGTTTTTTTCAGTATTGGGTATTGAACCCTGAGCTACATCCCTAACTTGGGATTTCAGGCGTGCACCACTGCATCTGGCTGCATATCACTTTTCAAATATTAACTCAACCTTCAACAGGCATGAGAGGTTGAAGTTGTTTGTAACTGGCTAGGAAAATGAGAAGGTTTATCGAATGTCTTTCAGCATAGTGAAAACAACTGGGAAGAAATAACAAACAGAGCTGTGGATTCTATTTTTATTTTTGCCCCAAGTAATGACAAGAAACTTTATTTCTCTAACAGTGTAAAATGTAACTTCAAACCTTTAAAACTACCTTTTTTTTTTTTTTTTTTTTTTGGTACCTAGGATTGAACCTAGGGGTGTTCTACCACTGAGTCTCATCTGCAGCCCTTTTTACTTCCAGTTTTGAGACAGGGTCTCTCACTAAGTTACTGAGATTGGCCTTGAATTTGTGATCCTCCTGCCTCAGTCTGCAAGTCATTGGGATTACAGGCATGTACCCACCACGCCTGGCTGAAACTATCCTTCTCAATGAAAGAAGGAAAAATAAGGAAAGAAGAAGGCAGAAAGGGAGAGAAGGAAAGAGGTAGAGATGGATGGTAGGTCTGGATGATGTGTACTGCTTCCTCCTGCTAGTAGTCACACTATTAATTCTATCTGCCTCAACAGTGATTTAAAACAACTACCATTGTATTATCTCTCACAATTTTGTGGGTTGACTTGATTCATCTGGGTGATCTTTGTGCTCTATATGATGTTGACTGGAGCCACGTCACCTGGTGGGTAGAATGGTCTGGTAAGTTTAAGACTGCTGATGCTAGCCATCCGTGGAGCCCAGCTGGGCTGTCAAATGGAGAAGCTCCCATGGCCTCTTCGCGCCCATGAGGTTCAGGCTTCTAACCATATGGCAGCTGAATTCTGAAAGGGAAAATCCCAAGAGTGAGCCTCCCAAGAGAAGGAAAACAAAAACTGGCATCCTCATAAAGGCCAGCCCTTCTCATGTCTTTATAGGTCAAAGCAGTCACAGGCCAGCTCAGACTCAAGTGTTGAGGCTGTTGACTTTTTTTGTTTTTTTTTTGTTTTTTTTTTTTTTTTGGTTGCCAGGAATGGAACTCAGGGGCTGAAGGAATTCTAATCACTTAGGGATGTAGCAGTCACCATCCTCAATATTGTTATTGCCATGTAGAGAGGAAGAGAGAACTCTAGAGAGCTTCACTCTGGCAATTAAATGATCTACCCTGGAAACGGCAAGCGTCAAGCATCAATTCCATTCACAGTTCATTGCCTAGAACTATTTACATGGCCCCATTTCCATAAAGGAATGAGGAAGTGCAATCCCGACAGTGGCTGGAGAGGGAGGATCGGAAATGTTTGTCATACCGCTCTACTGCCTCCCTCAAGAGCCAGGGAGACAGAATCTGATAGATGGAAGAAGCCACAGCTCAAAGTTGCACAGGGCAGGACTACGGTAGAAGGTGGCAGTGTCTCCTAAAGTCATGAGGAGGAGGAGAGAACAAAACACAGTTATTTCTTAGAGCATTGTAACAGGAATGCTTATGAGATTGGTATCCACCTGTATCCCAGAGATGGGAGAATTAGGATGACTGCTCTATTTTTTTTTTTAATTGAAAGATATTTATTTTTTAAAAATTACCTTTAGTGATGATAAATTTCAATCCATTTCACTTATTTCTGAACAATTGTAAGAATCTCATCCTTTGTATATTTATATTAGGTTGAATCAAATGATATTGCTAATATTCAGCTGGTTTTGACCTACAGAAATGGCAGTTTTTTTTTTTTTTTAGGATGAGTGCTCTATTTTAACTTAGAAATTTTGTAATATTTAGTAAGTATTTAATGTGCTATAGAAGTTACACAAAGCCTTTCCTAAAAGGTTTTGTGTTCAAAATTACTGTGGCTAGGGTACAGTGCCTGGTACATATTATGTACTCAGTTAATATTTACTGAATTGAATGATAGCTGTAAACTTACCTTAGGAAAAAGCAAATGCTAGTTTTAAAAACTATTATTGTTCTTATCATCATCATCATCATCATCATCATCACCTGTTATTCTTTCTTACAGACAAGGTTTGTTTGGAAACAAGTCAGAGTCCTGACCCCTGTGATAGGACACTACTTCAAGGAATTGCTTCTGCTCAGCAGGCTACTGCTAGGATCCAAATAAAAGGCATGTCTGGCATGAGGATTTAGACTCCAACTTCCCTTATTTTATAGCTGAGTCCTATTTTTCCTTGTAAGTTCCTTGACCCACTCACCATAGCTGCTCTTCTCACCTTCTCAGCTTTGCAAAGGATGTCCTTGTCCTCCAGGCCCTGCTTTCCTGTTGGTGGCTTCTGTCTGCATTGGATTTCTGAAGACAATAGAAGTGGGTTCAGGAGTCAGACTGCCTGAGTCCAAATCTGCTACTCACTAGTTCTGACATATTTTTCTGGGTCTCATTTTCATTTGTAAAGTTTAAATATATTGCATACATCATAAGGTACTGTGGTGAATATGAAATTAGATAATGCTTAAAAAGTGCTTGGAACAGTGCCTGGTACTGTAATAATTTGGTCATAATTTGGTCACTACTGCACCAGGCTATGTCCATATCCAGCTCCTAGGACTTCTTAAAGGCAGCTCCTAGGAAGAATCCTCATCTCTCCATTCCCTTTTATTCTGGATGATAATTTCTTTGACATTGTTTTTATTTTGTTTATTATTAAGTCCATTTTTCAATACTTCAGAACCCAGGATATCATTTTTAGAACTTGCTTAGTATCAAGTCATTGTTAGCATTTAACCTCATGTACCTTCAGAAAATTATTTAGTGACTATGTCTTTTTTTTTTTTTTTATGTCTGTTTTTTGCTGTGTGAAAAAATGAGAAATACCTTTTCTTCCCCTTGCTCTTGGATTTGGGGTTTTTTTTTTTTTTTGGTTCTTGTTTCTTTCTCCAGGCTTTATTTTACCATCTTGTAGACTTCTGTATATCCTTAAAGCCATCTTCAGTCTTCGTGGGAAAAAATAGGAATATACATAAATTAATTAATTATTTAAATAATTTAAAAAGAGTAGTTATGAAAGCATTGAAACTGAAAGCATCATACATATTATATATAAGACATTCTTAGGCAGTGTTATTGCTATAGAGGTTGGAAAATCCACTTTGTCATTATGTCCTTTGAGCTTAGAAATATCCAAGTCACTCTAGACTTCATGTCATATCTACAGAAAATAGAATGTAAGAAAAATAATGTGATGGTTAATTTTATGGGTCAACTTGACTGGCCTAAGGGATGCCTAGGTAGCTGATAACATTATTACTGCTAGCAGAACTAAGAACATACTTTTTTTTTTTTTTTTTGGTGGTGCTGGGGATTGAACTCAGGGCCTTGTGCTTGCAAGGCAAGCACTCTACCGACTGAGCTATCTCCCGAGCCCAAGAACATACTTTTAAAACATGTGGTCACAAGGTTCTGAAATGGAAGAATTAGCATAGAGATCATACTAAATCTATAGTCTTCAATGCAAAGGTCACAAAAATTATTACAAAGGGAATATTAAATCTCCTGAAAATAGTAATCATGATATTTGACATTATTAAATATATACTTGGCATTATCTCTGATAATCCTTTAGTAAGCAAAGGTAGAGATACTATCTTTATCCCCATTTCACAATCGACAAAACTGAGGCCCAGGTAGGCTCATTTGAACCCTTAAGAACATGGTAGAATTAAACAGTCTTAACTCAGAGCTTTGTCAGAGACCATCATATGCAACACTGCCCCTTGATTAAGCAGTTTCTCTTAGCTCACACCCTAATATGGAACAGTGCTTCTGGAGATTTCTTCTGATAGCTGTGCCACAACAGAATTCTCTGTTGCTTACACTGCAGGACCAGGGCCAGCGTTGGGATAAAGTAAGAGGGTTCCATTTTGCTTTGGCACTCATCTGGCTTGATTCCCAGTCCTGGCTTTACCTTCTCCCCATCCTAGGTTTATTCTTACCTGTGGGGACTATATTTCAATATGACCTTTTTGAAGACCAGATAGCCCTTTGAGGACATTTGATATTGACTTCATATGATTACAGATCATGTTGAAAATCTGATAGAATAAAAGCTTTTGGGTTGGTGGGGATGGGTTTCAAACATGGAGGTATGTGGTTTTAGGGGAGCCACCAGAAACCTAGGCCTTGGGTTTAACATTTAAAGGAATACAATCGAAATGAGAAAAGAGCAAGTAGGCGGGCTTGCTGTTTGGGGTTTGGAGGCCTGGTTCCAGACTCTTCAAAGGGGAACTTACCTACTCCTATGATTGGACCAATATAATTAATGTAAAACATTAGTATAGTTAAAGAAAAAAATCTAGTTCCTATATGTTTTTTTAAATGACCTTACAGTCCCTGTAGGTCAGTTTTGTTTGTCCAGGGTCTGCCACATCTTGGGATCTTTCATTATCTTAGAGCTGATTTGTGACTATATAAGAACATTTCAGTTATGGCTTAACATAGTGTGTACCCAAGAATTCCACTGTAGAACTTGCACTTGGCAAAGGTGGCCACCTGCTATTTTTGTCACCTAATCCTGTATGCCAGTGTCCCCATATATTTTGAGACTGGCTTGGAAATTTGTTCATGTTCTCCAGGACAGGAATTTACATTAAAAAGTAGGATCTTGTTCAACTTTGCATGAGGTGCTTCCTGTTGTGGGGTGGAATGGGGAGGAGGCAGTGTTGGGGAGAGGCAACCAAAGAGATTCTACATATTCAGACCCCACTGCAGTTTGCTTGTTGAACAGAGAGCTGTCTGCTGGTGTTGAAATAAAACCTTTGCCTTGCCCAGGACATCTTGGTGGGGTTCAGGCAGAGCAGCCCTGCTAACAGTCCATAGTGATCAGCTGAGGAAAAACCAAAAATCAGTCTGGGGATATAGCTCTGTGGTAGAGAGCTTGCCTAGCATGCATAAGGCCCTGGGTTTAATCCCCGGCACCACAAAAAGAAAGAAGAACCCAAAATCCTACAACACTAACCCAAATATCATTTTTCCCTCCCAAAAGATAGTCTTGGCTTAGGAGAGTACTTCCTGCCCAACTCCTGGTCTAAGAGTCATGAAGCTGCAGTAAATATGATTATGGTCCTCTGCCACCCCCCACCCCTGGCATTGATCCAAGGGGTATTTTGCCACGGAGCTATATCCCCAAACCTGGATTCAATCCCCAGTAGAAATACATAAATAAATAGTAAATTATTTGGGGCATACAGCAATATAGGAATGTAAATTCTATAACTGTCTGCTGAATTTGTAATCAGACTGAGGTGGTCTTAATGTGGCAGGACTGCTAGCTAGCCTGGTAACCTCCATTTCTCTGTTGAGTGGGGAGAAACCATGACTTTGAAGTTGAAAGGACTTTGAGTGGGGAGAAACCATGACTTTGAAGTTGACAGGACTTTATCACTTTTTACTTAGTGTTCTTAGGCAAGTTATCTGAACTCTTACTTTTTAATCCGTCTTATAGGAATAATAACATCTCCATACCTGTGGAGTTGAATACCTAAGAGGTGACATAGATGGCAATTCTCACCTTCATACTATTAAACTTTTGCAAAACAATCACATTCAGGGTTACTTAATGTGTGGATTCATTGGTTGTATCTTTATCCTCTCTGTTGAAAATTAGAATATTTGCTTGTTTCATTTTCTTCTGTCACTTACCCTATCCCTTGTGACAGTTATGAAGAACAGATCATTTTCCTAAATAAATGGTCCCCATCTTAACAACAAATTGGCTTGTGATTTTTTGACTTTGTGATGGTGTAAAAGCCATACACATTCAATAGAAACTATACTTCAAATTTTGAAATTTGATCTTTTTCCACACTAGCAATATGTGGTATGTATTCTTTTGGGTGGGCATGGCAGTCAGTCCCATGACCACAGGAAGTGGGGGAGGACCCAATACTTCATAGCATACTGTGTTGCTGAGCTATGATGTGGAGTAGATTAGGGTATTAAATGCATTTTATTTTTTTATTTTCTCATTTTTTATTGGTGCATTATAGTTGTACATACCGATGGGATTTGTTGTGACATATTCATACATGCACACAATTTACCACTATAATTTAGCTAGTATCACTCCCCAGGATTTCCCCTCTCACTTCATGCCTCCTACCCTTTCCTCTACTCATCTCCCTTTGATTTTTAGGAGATCCATCCCCACCTTTGTTTTCTTTTTTCTCTCTAGCTTCTTCATATGAGAGAAAACATTCAACCTTTAACCTTCTGAGTTTAACTTATTAAATGCATTTTCAACTTAAATATTTTCAATTTAAAATAAGCTTTTGGGTGCATGTTCCCTTTGTAAGATTACAGTGAGACAGTAGATTAGCTTCAATAAAAGCCTTCTGTTCATTTCTACTCTTACTAGTGAGACATGGGTTTTGATAAACTGCCTCCCAACGTTTGAAATAATTAGGAATAGCTTGCAGAAACCAAGCAATAGAATGTTGAAAGAAGCAGCACAGAGGCCTGTAGTGCTGTCCCAGGAGCTGTTGACCATAGATAGAAATTCTGACCGTGGATAGAAATTCAGCATCACCATGTTATTGTAGAATGATGGCAGAGTTGGCTTCAATCATCTTGTCTGCCCGTGACATGCAGATCAGTTAAGACACCTACATTTGTTTTTACATTCTGTGGTTTTGTTTCTGTGTACCCAGAAAGTGTGTCGGAGAAGGTTTGGAGTAGTGGCAGTAATGACTGCACTTTCTTTACAAGAATGCCACTTCTTGTGTCTTTCCACTAAAAAACTTCATTTTAGCACCTAAGAGTGAGTGAGTGATCTTATGACTTTTGCCTGTAATTTTCTGCCTTGAATTCTCATTTTATTCATGAACACACTCTGGCTTAGAAATCAGTTACCTGGTAGCTGTGTGCCAGGACTGTATCCAGTGCCAGGACTGTATCCAGTGCGTTTTTGGAACTCTGCAGGGTTGTGCCTCTCCCTGATCAACCTTTGCCTCATTCCCCTCCTATGCCAGGCTGAGTGCTCTTGGCCATGTTTGACTATACTTGAATTGTAATTCAAAATTGACACAATGATATCACTCTCATTAAAAAAAAATCTGGAAATACAGTATAGACTCCTAACTTCTGAGAATATTTCTGATAATAATACCTATCCCAGTCCTTTAAAACAGTTTCATAAGTTACAGAGTCCAATTGCTATGGAATGCTTCCAATTTGCTAAATCACAAATCCCAGAATTATTGGGAAAGAGGTTTCCCTTACATTCCTTTGTCAGGATTCAGAACTCATGCTGCTTAGAAACTAGTAGCAATTTTAGGCAACGAGCTATATAGTAGCTCTTTTTTTTTTTTTTTAATGGTAGACTCACTGCTACTAGTCTTTGGAGGGAGGTACCCACTTGGGTATATTCATGATAGTTATCACACTTGTGATTTTTTTTTTTTCCTCCAGCATGGTACATATTAGGCAAGTGCTGAACCACTGAGCTACGTAACCCAGTTCCTAAAATTATTTCTAATGATAAAGCATTCATCACCCTTTTATTAAAAATTATAAATAGTACAGAAGAGAATGAAATAAAATATTAAAGTCCTGGGTCTCCTCGATGCTTCTTCCTAGAAATAATCATTAGAAGTAAGTTCTATATATTCTTCCAGATATTTTCCATGTGGGATAGGAGTATAGGTCAGTAGTAGAGCACCTGTCTAGCTCGTGTAAGCCCTGGATTCAATCCCAAGGACAAAAAACCAAAAACAAAGCACTCAGGTATTTTCCATGCAATTATAAGCATATAAATACATACACATTATACATGGACAGACATACTTAGGCACATTTATACCTATTCACATATTTTACACACACAAATAACACACATCTATTTAAAAAATTACAAATGGAATTTTACCATACTTCCATTTTGTATCTTGCTCTTTTCATTTAATGCTTTATCAAGGCACCTTGTTATGTTAGTACATGTAGATTACTCATACATTTAGGGGCTTCATTGTATTCCATTGTATGACTCGGCCACAATGAAGTTAATGTGATGTTTGCCAATGGATGTTTAAGTCACCCCTGCTTTTTCACTCTCATAAACAATATTGCGGTGGATCTCTTACCTGATGCATTTGGTGAATGAATATGCTCATTAATGTAGTTAAACGTTAACACGATGTTACTATATTTTAAGTATTAGAAATTTAGTAGATTTTAGTGGAAAATATATTGAAACCTAATGACTAAGTAAGAAAAGATGTCCCTAAAAATGTATAGGAAACATATTTCCAGATGGTAGAGGTGTTTAGAATCTAGGTTAGTTAGGTTTATTAATTTATTAATAATTTCAGTAAAATTTTTTTTTTTTTTTTTAGTAAAATATTTTAGAACATCAAATAAATGCCCCATGCAGAAGTTTAAGAGGGTCACATTACTACTCCAGACCTTGCTGTGGTGGCAGGTACAGAGATGTGGCACATGCAACATTAGACTGTACTTCCAGAGGTGGAACTGAAATGAATAATTTCTCATAAGAGGAGGTGAGAAATGTTGGGGATGGACTTTTCTTTCTAAAAGTGTATTTATACATGATTAAAATGACAGCTTTTAAAAATTATTTAAGAACTAAACAGTAGAAAGGATCTGAATGTATGTATTTGTACAAAAATAGGAAAGATCTTAATTTCATGAAATGAATACCAACTATTGTTCAGAGTGAATCTTGAAAACATTAATAGATATGACTGGTTTGTTGTTGTCGTTGTTGTTGTTTTGTACCAGGGGTCGAACATGGGGGCACTTAACTGAGCCACATCTGCAGCCCTTTTTAAATTTTTTATTTTGAGATAGGGTCTCGCTAAGTTGCTTAGGGCCTCACTGAGTAGCTGAAGCTGACTTTGAACTTGTGATCCTCCTGCCTCACCCTCTCAAGCCACTGGGATATGACTGTTTTTAAGTAGATCCTTAGAATTAGATTTGTTTGCTCTGAGTTCACAGTCAAATCCCATTTCCCTTTATGTCACATCCCTATAGTCAGGTGTCTGATTAGCAGATTCCAGGTAGGAGCTGAGTGTCTCGTGTGAGGTGGACCCCCATTACCATAGTTCAGATTGTTCCTGAGGGGACCGCCACTCTGCCACCACTAATTGCCCAGTGCATTTGGCCCTCAGCAGCCCCAGCTCCAGCTGGACTGGTTTTCTGCTAACTGCTCCTTATCCAACATCTTACAACAACTGCATCCATCCTCCCTCCGTGTAAGTTAGCTCAAGTATTTACACCACCAGTGGTTCTCAGTGCAATTTTGCCTCTGTGCATATCTGACAGAGTTTGGACTCAACATTTTTGGTTGTTATGGCCTCAGGTGTGCTACTGGAATCTCGAGGGTAGAGAGCAGGGACACCACTTAACATCCTACAATGCACAGAACTGCAACCCACACACAACTAAGAATTATCTAATCCAGTAGTCCTGGGGTTATGAAACCTTGCTGTACACAGTGCTGCCAGATACTGGGGTCTCATTGCTATTTTAATTTTCTGGTATCTAGTTGATTGTGTACTGTGCCTTCATCAAAAATTGTGTTATTCAATAATGGACCACCTTAGACTCAGAGTAACTAAGATGACTGATATTTCAGTGGAGTGATATTAGCATTAGGCTGGATGGCAATTAGGAGATAGGAATTCTAAGCTCATTATTGCCTCTAATTAGATGCAGGACCTTTGGCAAGCCATTTAATTATTTTTCTCTGAAATGAGGGCATTTGCCTGAGTTATCTGCAGAGTCTCTTTAAGGCTTAAAATATCCTATCACTCTACCATTGCAAATGTACTTCCAAGGTAGGGTAAGGATGAACAGTAGGTATATACAGATGTGCTGTCCCATTGATTCTTTCTGTTTCCCCTGTCACCAAACATAGTTCTGTCTTCTAATCCTTTGCTAACTCTGCAGTGTCCAGGATTTTAAGATCATCCTGTTCTTTGACTCTAGATCTCCAACTCTAAGAAGCTCTGATGACCTAATAATAATATATCACAATCGACCCTTAGTTTTCCTGCAACAGTAACGCAGCATTAGTTCATTCAGCATCCACTCTTCAGACACTTACTGAGCACTGATCTCTGCCAAGTATTTGATCCATACAGCAAGGCTGAAGACAGGCAGAAAAGAGCTCATTCTTCTGTAATTAGAGTATAGAATCACAGCTTACAGAAATGTCTCAGTCATATGGCCCCCTAAATGACAGTTCTAGGGTGGCAATCTCTTGGATCCCCTTAATTCTCAAAAGGGAACGTCTTTCTCCTGTGGTTCCATCAAGTCACAGGACAGCAGAACCATGACCAGTTGCATCTGAGTCGAGGACTTTACTGATCAGATTAGAAAACATGTGCCCTCAGAAAGGTGACGTCTCACAAAATGGACAAAAGTCTCAGGTGTTTTAAATTTCCTTTGTAAATAATGCATTCTAGATAATGCATCTTTGTTATTAAGGATTTTAGTCCTAAATGGTCTCTCTCTGGCAACAGAATTAGAACATGTATTTGACCAGTTGTGGTGGAACATGCCTGTAATCCCAGCAACTAGGGAGGCTGAGACAGGAGGATCATAATTTCAATGCTAGCCTTAGCAAGCAACTTAGTGAGACTCAGACTCAAAATAAAAAATAAAAAGGTCTGGGGATGTGGTTCAGTGGGTAAAGTGCCCATGTATTTTGGAGTCGGAGTCTTGCATTAATTCCATCTTCTACATTTGCCAGCAAGTTACTTAACCTCTAAATCTTAATTTCCTCATCTGCAAAATGGGAATGAATAATATTTAATTTGGGGAGATTAGTAGAGTAAAGGAAAGGGACCAGGGGAGAGAGGAGGAAAGGAAAAGGAGAAAAACTGGAAAATGATACTGCCGAAATTATATTGTTACATTGTGTGCATGTATGAATATGTAAAAACAAATCCCAACATTATGTATAATTATAATGCACCAATAAAATATGGAGAAAAGAACTGGGGATATAGCTCAGTTGATAGAGTGTTTGCCTTGCAAGCTTAAGGCCCTGGGTTCAATTCCCAGCACCACAAAGAAACAAAAACAAAAATATGGAAAAATACAATAATTTGTAGGGTTACTATGAGGTAATCTATATTTAAGAGTCCTAGACTTTTTATTCTCCCCTCCTTTTTTTCTTGAGAATCTATTATGGTTTAGATGTGGTGTCCCCAAAAATGCACAGGTGAGATAATGCTAGAAGGTTCAGAGGAGAAATGATTGGGTTGTGAGAGTCTTAACCCAATCAGTGAGTTAATCCCCTGATAGGGATTAACTGAGTGGTAACTGAAGTGGTAGAGGATGGCTGGAGGAGGTGGGAATCAGGGCATAACTTTTGGGGTATATATTTTGTATCTAGAGAGTGGAGTCTCTCTCTCTCTCTCTACCCCTCTCTCCCCCTCCCCTTCCCCCTCCTGTGCTCCCTCTCCCTCTCCCTCTCTGCTTCCTGATGATGTGAGCTGCTTCCCTTTGCCACAACCTTCCATCATAAAGTTCTGCCTCACCTCGAGCCCCAAGGAATGGAGCTGGCTTTCTGTGGACTAAGATTCTGAAACCATGAGCCCTCAAATAAACTCTTTCATCCTCTATAAATGTGCTGGTCAAATCATTTAGTCACAGCAGCGAAAAAGCTGACTAAAACAGAATTCATGTAGATTAGCCCAAATTTTTATTTTGCAACAGAAAGATCTTAGAAATAGCCTGTATGACTATCCCCACAAATCCACCATAATCTCATAAAAGAAATGATATTTTAATATCCAAAATGAAAGAAGGGCCTAATTAAAGACCAGCTTTCTGTAGTCCCTGGTTCTTTTACTTGACCATGGCTGGTAAGAATTTCATCATCTACAGGCCAATGTGTGGGAAACATATGTATGTAGCATATCTAGCACTGTTTTCTGTACTAGGTGCTTACTGGAAGGTGGTAAGAAATATCATCAATACCTATATTGCTTAAAGATTTTGATGCATAAAAACTTAAGAGTCCTTTCTTTCAGTTCTAAAGATCTAACAATCATTGAACAAGTGAATGAATGGGTGGCCTCTTGCAAGAAAACAAGTTTTGTTTTCTGACCAGATTAGTGGATCATATTTTTTAGATTATACAGATCTTTAAAGATCTCATAAGTGTCTCTCTGCTTTATAAAGTAAATCACGAGGTTAATGAGAAATAGCTTTGCTGTTTGTGTTACATTCACTGGGTCTGTGTCTCACCAACACACTGAGTTCTTTTCCGTTTTCTCCTTATTATATTGGGATGTTTATCTGATCCCCTTCATGACTAGATTCTTTTAGTGCAGTGGATGTTGTTCATTCAGTTGTTTGAGACATGTTTATTCAGTATCTCTTCGGTTCCAGGCCCCATGCTTGGCTCTGGGGATACACAGTGAACAGAGCAAAGACCCTGATGTCAAAGGGGCTTTTTTATTCTATCCAGGATTGGGGTGGGGTACTGAATAGGGGGTGGACAACTGAACAAAGAAATATCTATGAAGAAAAGGAAAGCAGTATTAAGGATGGGGATGTGTTTAAAACAAGGTGTCCAGGAAGGGCCTCTCTGATAAAATGACACATTTGTAGAGCCTGGAAGAACTTTGGGAGTAAGGGAGTAAATTCATATATTTTCCCTTTGCTTGTGAGGTTAATTCTATGATATGCCACTCTTCTGTGGAGGAAGAGAAAATGCAAATATTAGATGAGAACAAGAAATAGTCATATATTTTATAGCACTATTTCCTCACATTACAAAGAAAAGAAAAACAAATGTACACATACTAATTGGTTGTTTTAGGTTTGATTTTTTTTTTCTTGCCAAGAAATGAGACTGCTTGTTTTCAAAATGCATTATTATTTTTTCAAAATAGATTATTTATTCACTATGGCTGCCTTGGTATAGATTCTAGAACTATTTTTAAGAGTATTTAATATTTATTAACACTGGATAAAGTAAGTCTCATGTGTGAAATTGTATAGGATCTAAGTATCTTGGAGAAACATACTGACCACTCATTGGTGGCCTATTTAGGAATAACTGAATATTTTCAGTTAAATGTTCCAAAATTTAAAATATTTCTGAGCATAGCCCTAAAGGATTGAATTAGGTCCTTTAAATAGTTCCTTGAAAAAGATGAATGTGTTGTCTACTTTTAGGTAAATGTTAAACTTTTGAGGCTGAAATGGCTAATATCCTTTTAAATAAGTTCTGTATTTCCCAAAGTGCTTTTTCTAGTGACACATACCACCAGAGCCTTGAAAAGAAACATCAAGAATTTTCTCTAATGTTCTTTGTCATCCCTCTTGCTCCTTACTACCCTGTGGTTCTGGAATCCATTCATCCCTGAGAAGAACTAGCCCTGGCAGAGAATTGGGCTGCTTTCCCTACTAACCAGATGAGCTTGATGATTGATTTGATTGAGTCAGTCTCTCTCTTTCTCTCTCTCCCCATCCCTCTCCTTCTCCCTTCCTGCTCCCTCTCTTTCTCTCTCTATGAACATGCAGTACTAGGGATTGAACCCAGGGATGTTCAACCACTCAACTACATTCAAAGCCATTTAAAAATTTTTTTATTTAGATACAGGGTCTCCCTAAACTTAGCTTCTCTAAGTTGCTAAGGCTGTGATATCTAAATAAGACCGCAGAGCAGAAGTTGGCTGGCTACAGTGCACGGATGTTGATCTGGCCTGAGGTCTGTTTTTATAAAAACCTGTCCGCCGAGAATGACCTTTATACTTTTAAAAGAGCTATTTAAGAAAGAAAAGAAAAGGAGGAGGAGAAGGAAAAAAAGAGAAGAGAAGGAGGAGAAGTAGTATAGAGCACATATATGGCCCTTTAAAGAAAATGTTTGCTGACCCTTGCTCTAGAAAAGGATTCTTTAAAAAATTTTTTTTGATTTCTTCTTTTTAGATACACATGACAGTAGAATGTATTTCGACATTATACATACATGAAGTATAATTTCCATTCTTGTGGTTGTACATGATGTGGAGTTTTACTGGTCATGTATTCATATATGATCATAGCAGGTTATGTCTAATTCATTCTACTGTCTTTCCTATTCCCATTCTCCTTTCTCCCCTTCATTCCCTTTTATCTAATCCAATGGACTTCTATTCTTCCCTCCCTCCCACCCCCCAGAATAAGGATTCTTGATACAGCTGCACATTATCACTGAAAATCCCTTCTCAGGATTATCCTACATTGGATTCTACGACCCCTTTTCTTCCTATACTTAGGAATTTGTTTTTATATAAGAGAAGTGGCATTATTGGTAGAATTTGAGGCTCATGAATTATTGGTCATAGAACTGACTACAAATATAAGTGTTACAAAGGAAATATCTACTATAACTACCTTTTTGTTTTGTTTTGTTTTGTTTTGTTACCAGGGATTGAACCCAAGGGCGCTTAACCACAGTCCTTTTTATTTTACTTTTTTTTTTTTCATTTAGAGACAGGATCTCACTAAGTTACTTAGGCCCTCACTAAGTTGTTGAGACTGACTTTGAACTCAAAATCCTCCTTCCTCAGCCTCTGAAGTCCCTGGGATTACAGGCATGCATTATGCCTAATCACTACATTTATTTTTTAAAAATTCTTTAGTGATTTCATTGTAAATGTAGTGCCCAAAAGACACCTGCTCTTTGAGTGATGATTTTGTGGTTTTGGAATCCATTCATCCCTGAGATGAATATATACATAATATATACATACATAGTGGGGATTGAACCCAGGAGTATTCTGCTTTTGAGCTACATCCTCAGCTCTTTTTAATTTATTTCAAGAGGAGGTCTTAGTAAATCATCCATACTTTCCTGGAACTCATTATCCTCCCCCACCTCAGACTCCCAAGTAGCTGGGATTACAGTTGTTTTCCACTGCATCTGGTAATTTTCTGGTTTTAAATAAGGGTTCTCAGAGAAGAAGGATTCAAAAATCACTGAAGATTCCTCTTTAGATACAGTACAGTTCCACTATTGCAAATCCAGGATTTATCAAAGAGAATCTGATCAAACAGAACCCAGGATTTAGCAAACAGAACCTGATTGAAGAATGAAAAGTGAAATTCAAGTGAAATGCTAAATAAGTGAATTTTGGTGCTTTAGGAATTCATTGTCTGTGGGTGAATAAGAGGCAGTATGAGTCTAAAAAAAAAAGGAAAATTATTAAGATTAACATCTACAATTCACAGATAGGGAAACTAACTTTAAAAATTTCAGGTTAAGGATCTGAGGACCATAGCAAGACATTGGCAGAACTGGAACTTGTTCTAATTTAATTCCATTTCATAATTTTTCTATGATATCACATTCTACTCAAGAGTTAATTTATGACTAAAATGTATGACAGTATAAAAGGACCAATTTAAAAACTTATCATGGATATTCCTATTCCTTTGTACATTATGGTCATGCTTTTCTTTAAGTCTTTGAGGGTATTTATAATACTGTACTTTCAAATCTTTGCTTACAAATTGTGTCATGTCTGTAATTTCAACATCTGTTTCTACTGCCTGATTTTTCTTCTGGTTATAGATCCTATATTCCTGCTTCTCCTGTCTAGTATTTGTATTGGATTCTGGACATAATGATATTACATTGTTGTGTGTCTGGACTTTGCTCTTTTTCTTCAAAAAGTATTAAAGTTTGTTTTGGAAGACAGTTAAGTTGCTCATTCATCATTGGGATCCTTTCATTGTGATCACTAGGGAGATTTTAGAGTAGCATTTACTCTCTGACTAGAACTTACTACTAAGGTGTGGCATTTCTTCCAGAATAATCCAGGTGTTTCACCAGTATCACCACTCTGGCTGTTAGAGCATGCATTTCTCCCAACCCTGTGAGAGTTCTGGGAGTTGTTCAGTTCACAGCTCCCCTGGCTTTGTCTGCTTTTATGGAATTTCATCCTAAACATGAACAGTTTAGTGCTGAGGAAGACTCAGAAGAATCCCTTTGCTGATTCCTGGAGCCCTTTCTCTGGGTGGCTCTCTCTCCCCAGGACTCTACTGCACACATCCAAGCATCTGAATCTCTAATCTCTGTCTCTTCAGTGGGGAAATTAGAGACTGCTGAGAGTCAGTGAGTCTGCTGTGTTCTGCTTGGATTCTCTCTTCCTACACTGTGGTCCAGATGGTGCTTCCAGGCAGAAAGGTAAGGCAATTGTAGGCACACCTTACTTGTTTCCTTTTGCTCAGCAATCAAGGTTTATACCACCAGAGTTCAGTATCTGAAAACAATTGTTTTATATATTTCACCCAGCTTTCTAGTTGTTTATTGCAGAAGAGAAAGGTTATTTTGGTCCAGTTATTATGTCATTGCTGGAGGCTGTTTAATTAGATTTTTCTTTTGATATATGAATATATTTGATAGTGGGGATTGAACTCAGGGATGCTTTACCACTGAGCTACATCCATAGCCCTTATTTTTAAATTTTGAGACAGGATCTTGCTAAATTGTTGAGGCTCCCTTCAAACTTGCAGTCATCGTACCTCAGCCTCCCAAGCCACTGGGATTACAGGCATGCACCACCATGCCCAGCATCTTGATATTTTTCTCTTGTAATTAAAGTCAGGGATTCAGTCCCCATTTGGGGCAGGGTACTAGGGGATTAACCCCAGGGTGCTTTACACTAAGCCACATCCCTAGTCCTTTTTATTTTTTATTTTGAGGCAGGGTTTTGCTAAGTTGCTGAGACTGACCAGGGACTTGCAATCCTCCTGCCTTAGCTTCCAAAGTCACTGGGAGTTCAGGCATGCACCATGCCTGGCCCAGTCCCAATTTTATAGGTTAAATAACCCAGAATTGCCAGGAGTCACTGGGAATACAGGTGTGTGTCACCATGCCTGGCCCAGTTCCTTTTTTTATAGGTTAGATAACCCAGAGTTGCCAACAGTGAGCAAGAGTTTGACAACACATATTGGGTTGGCAGGTGGGGAAGAACTCTTGGACTACATGACCTGGGCCTTGCCCCACTAGACTTAATCCCATGTCTTTCCTTCTGCATACCTGAGCACACCTTGTATATTACTGGTTTCCACTGGCAGAGACAAAGCCCATGAAGTTAAAAAGGAGAGAAGAAAGAGTAAGACAGAAAGGTGATAGAAAACAGGGCAGGAAAAGGCTCTATAATGTGTCAGGGAAGAGTTTTGGGACTGGAAGAGGAACCCCAAGAGCTGCAACCAATATCACTCCCATCACCCATAATGATATAGAAATAGTAGGCACCTATATCAGTATGCCAGGATCCCTCATTGTTTCATCTTTTCAAATCTTCATTCTTTATAGAGGACCCTTTATCACTATTTTACAGATCAGGAAACAGATTCAGAAATGCAAAACTGTCTGCCCAGAGACCCAGCTAATATGCAGCAAAGCTAAGACTTTAACCCAGACTTCAAAGCTCATGCTTTTGATCATTGTGGTATACTACCAGGTGTTACTTTTCTCTGTATTCATTTTTACTGAAACACTGTTTTTCCTCCTTCCATCCCTGTTGGAGGACCATTTATTTTCTTCTGACTTTAAAACCAATCCATGTTAAGTATAGAAGAAGAATTTGAAGATACAGAACATCCAAAAGAAAAAAAAAAAAAAAGAGTTGTTTATACTCTTACCTTTATCTATTATTTCCAGTCCCAACTTTGTGTATTAACTGTAATGCTCACCTTCAGAATTGCTTTGCCTCCATCAAATATAGGAAGTACTCAATGAATGCCTTTTGATTTCAGGTACCATAGGAATGGCATAGAATATTTAAATACCACGTGACTTACCAAAAAAACCATACCTTTGCATTTACGCCTAAAAACCTACTGGGTTCCAGTGGAAAAACAATGAGAACTTGGGAGTCCTTCTAAATACTCTTAAGTAATATTTTACTGTAAGTTTTGTGGCCCTGACAGCTTTTGCACTGTGCTATAGCCTGTAAGCATTCAACAGATATTCTTTGGTAGGCCTTCAGAGATGGAAAGCAAATTCAGTGCATTATTCAGCAGATATTAATGAACTATCACAGTGCCTGGCATATATTAAGGGGGATGAAGGGTGAGTTAAATGCAATCAGTGTCTGCCATTTTGTAGTTTACTACCTAGTGATGGAACACTCAACAAACTAGCCCCCAAAATATTGAGGTTAGAAAAAACACTCCCACAGTGATATTTTCACCTGGGAAAGTTTAAAGAAGAATCATTGCAAAAGACAAGGGAAAGTTTATAAAATAAGGAAAGAAAAATATTACTTGAGACTGATATTAAGTGATAGCTTAGCCAGCTGACCATACTATCTCCACAGGGAAAGATGTTCCCTTTGGTCTTGTCTACTTTTCATCTCCAGGTTTGACATATACGTTTAACTTGGGCCTTTGATTTACAGTGTTTTGAAGAAAGAGACCAGAGATGACAAAACCAGCTAGGATGTACCTAAACCCCTGATGTGTTTGTTGTCCTAGATCCAGAAATCCTAGCTACCTCAGGGAGAGCCTGCTGGGAAGGTAGTTCCCCTCAAGCCCCATAAAAGAAAGAGTTTCCCAACTCTTCTTTGACATACATAATTTGCTTGGGTATTGGATATTCTAGCAATGATTTTGTAGTCCTTTGAACTATCTTTTAGCACTTGAGTTTAATCAGTTGAAAAACTAGATTATGAATCCATCAATTATAAATGTATTAATTATGAGGTTTTAAAAAATTGCATGCAAGTCAGTGGCCAACACTTTTTTACTGTAAAACACAGTTTGGTGAAGACTTTGTTTATAACATTCTTGATGTGGAGGGATAGGAAATTTGGTTACCTGTTAGGAGATATTACAAATTATTCCCCAAATCAGTGGCTTAAGATGACAAACATTAGTCATCTCAGTTTCTGAGGTCAGAAATCCAGGCTGGCTTAGCTGGGTGCTTCTGGCTCAGGCTATTTCATGGGATTGTTGTCAAACCTGGACCAGAGCTGGAGGATCTGCTTCTATGAGGGCATTAGGTGACATGCGGGCATTTGGTTCTTCTCCAGAGGCCTTTCCCCAGGGCTGCTGAGCATCCTCAACACATGGCAGTCAGTTTCCCTGACAGTAAGTCATGAGAGAGAGAGGGGAGACAGATTGAAGATATCACTTCCACCGTATTCTGTAAGTCACACAGACCAGCCTAGGTACAGTGCGAAAGAGGAATACACAGGGTGTGAATCCCAGGAAGTGGGAACCATCTTGGAGGTTGGTCACCACATGGGCTATTGGACAGGCAGAATTTCACTTAGTTAATTGGTTCATTGTGTTGGCTCAGGTGAACTAACATATACTGCATTTTTTTTCTCGAGAGATTTAAAGTACAAACCAGGAGCTATGTGGCTGTGTGTCTCTGAATCCCAGCAATAGGACCAATTGTATAATTATCATTCTAGGGGGTTCAAGAACTGACTCCTGAGAGTCAGGGATCAGTCCACAAGAAGACTTTAAAAGTTTTAAATCTCACCCTGAACAAGAACAATGCTCCAGGTATGAGGGACAAGCCCCTTCTATTCTATTCTTCGGTTCACTTCAGGGGGCACTGGCCAGGCTAACCCTGTGAGAGATCTGAGGAGGGAGCCTTTTTTCATTGGAACTATTCTGGGAACACTGTCTCAAATATGGCCTGGGTGCCTTTTCATCCTCGTTTTTCAAAAAGGGAAAAGTAAGAGAATCCAGTCCCAGGCAGCTGGTGGCGCCCGTTTCCACATTAGTCCTGGGGTTAGGTCTGGCAAGACCATGGTTGCTCTGGACCTTAATTTCCTCCACAGTGACCAAGTGTTTGAACCAGAAAGGTGATCAGCACATTCCTTCCTTTTGGGTCGACATTTTGCAGCTGCTAGTTAACAAGTATTCCACAGCAGAGTTCTACTGCAATTACCTGGGCACTCAAATGTGAAAGCTGCTGGCTTCCAAATGATATTTGATTTCAACTCAGAACCCTGCAACCAGCCAATCCTATGGTATGCAAGTGGAGTTATCCAGTAACACTGCAAAGTAACAAGTAGTTGGAGGGAATCTCCAAAGTCCCCCAACATAATAAGCAGTGTGCAGACCACTTGCTTGTTTATATTTTAGATCCAATGTTGCTTTTCTTCTTTTTTTTAAATTTGTTCTTTTTAGATATACATGTCAGTAGAGTTTATATTGACATATTACACATACATGGAGCCAATGTTGCTTTCCAAAAGGCATTAGTTGTTATAAGAGTAATGCTGTCATTGGGACATACAGAAAAGCTTAAAGAAGGCTAATAAAGAAGGAACTTCAGAAGGAAAAGGTTGGAAAGATAGGATGGTCTTCAAATGTATCTAATGATTTATTTCCTTGTAACCATCAATATTTGTTAATGATGCTGGGTGAGCTGGGTGAAGTGGTGCACACCTGTAATCCCAGCAGCTCAGGAGGCAGAGGCAGGAGATCACGATTCCAAAGCCAGCCTCAACTTAGTGAGGCCCTAAGCAACTCAGCAAGACCCTGTCTCTAAATAAAATATAAAAAAGGGCTGGGGATGTGGCTCAGTGGTTAAATGCCCCTGAGTTCAATCCCTGGTTCTGTCCCCTCCCCCTCCAAAATTAATAATAATAATAATAATAATAATAATAATAATAATAATAATGATGGGTGGTGGGTATGTAGAGGTTAACTAAATTTGCTTTTGTTTGTATTCTGGTTATTTGAATGCTTCCTTTTTTTTTTTTTTTTTAAGGAATTCAGAGGAGAGTCTCCTTTTTAAAGGCTAGAGATAATCATTGTTACCATTTTTGTAATTTACTTGTAGCTTTTTAATTAACCTAGTAAGGATTATGTTGTCCATGTGATTTTGCACCTGACTTTGAGTCTGTGGAACAGGTTCCTAGCAGTGCTAGGAACTTGATGCATCAAAGGGCATGTACATTTCCAAATTCATTAGAGAACTGCTATTAACTCTGAAAGTCAGTACCAAAAATGTGTGGGAATGTCTGTTTTCTAATATCCTTGCTGACATGGATGAAAAACAAGAACTCATTATTGTTCTAATTTATATTTCTCTCATTAGTGAAACTGAGGATTACTCCATGTAATTTTGTTAGACATCTTTATTTTCCTGTAAGTTTCCTATCCATTTCTTTAGCTCTTTTTTTCCCCCAAAATTGGGTTATTGGCTTTTGTTAAAAATATAACCTCTACAGATTGTCCCATTGTTAACATTTTGCACAGTTGCTTCATCATTCTCTCTGTATATTATTTTTTCTTGAAATAATTTGAGAGTAATTATATTCATGATCCCCACTTCCCTTTAAGTACTTTGAAGCCGTGTGTATTCCTAAATACAGGGAAATTTTCTCTTTTTTTCCCCCTCTTTCTTTCTTTCCTTCTTTCTTTCCTTCCTTCCTTCCTTCCTTCCTTCCTTCCTTTCGCCAGGGATTGAACCCAGGGACACTTTACCAAAATCATGCTCCTCCTGCATCAGTCTCCTGAGTCCTGGGATTATAGGTGTGTGCCACCATGCCCAGCATTACTTCCTTTTTTGACTATAGCATGATTATCAAAATGAGGAAAATCAACATTGATACAGAATTATCTAATCCACAGACCTGATTCAAATTTTGCCAGATGTTTCAGTTTAGCTATTATTATGAGCCTTTTCCTAGGTCATTTATAATCTGAAGTATGATAATTTTTAGTGACAAGTAATGTTCCAATATATAAATGTGCCACAATTTAGTAACCATTTTGTCACCTATTATTAATATTTTTGCTTTCAGATACTGCCACTGTGAACACAATGTCCCACATATTTTGCATTGTATCCTACTGATACACACACCAGAGCCGGCAAGTCTGAAAAGATGATAGTTTATAAAGTGTGTTAGAGACACCTGACTCAATCATTCTGATCTCTTTAAATAATATCCAGATGGACTGCTGACCTCCTTCCCCACTCTTTCTCTTTCCAGCTCCTCTGGTTTCTGATTTTAGGACAATTTCAGTTTCTGCTGAAACTGGAACTGGGCAGGGTGGTAGCTTCCCCAGTCTCTTGCCCACTATTATTTGGTGACATTTCTTCCAGTTGTTGTCCACTGGAGGTATGCTCTGGCCTTCCAACACAGTGGATCAAGACAAATGCCTTTAGTTATTCTGAGCCTGGATACTATTTCTTTTGAATAAATTCCTGTGTGTGTGTGTGTGTGTGTGTGTGTGTGTGGTGCCTGGGATTGAACCCAAGGTCTTGTGCCTGCAAGGCAAGCACTCTACCAACTGAGCTATATTCCCAGCCCTTGAATAGATTCCTGACAGATAAATTACAATTTTCTCTGGGAAAATGACACCTGCTTAACCTGCACCCAGTAGGCTGGGAGGGGGCTCATCCCCCACCTCTGCCAACCCTGGGGGACATTCACTCATTCATTCTGCAGATCTCCTTGCCCACTGTGTGTCCTCACCAAAGACACAGTATATGTGCAAAATGTCACCTCATTGTTTTAATTTGCATTTCTTTTGCCAATAAAATGCAATTTTAAAGAAAATTGTTGTATAATGCATTTAACAAAAAGTACCATATTAACCGTATTTAAGTGTATCGTTCAGGGGTGTTAAGAACACTCACATTATTGTATGACCATCACCACTATCCACCCTTAGAACTTCTTCGTCTTCCCAAACTGAAACTCTGTGCCCATTAAGCACTTAATTCCCTGCCCCACCTCTACCCCAGCCATTGGCAGCCACCACCCACTTTTTGTCTCTATGGATAAAATACAATTTTTTTCATATGTATTGGCCATTCACATTTTTTAAAAAAACATATGGATTCTTTGTAAATGACCTTAGCCTATTTTTCCTATTGAGACATTTTTCACATTGAGTAGGATGAATTCTCTGGGACTATTGAGAGTGAATGGATCAAAGATTTTAGTTTTAAAGCATTGTTAAAAGGATGTTAGTATTTCTCTGCCTGGTCCTGATTCCTGAGAGATTTGCCTTTTGTCTCCTGGCTGCTTAGTAAGGTATTCCTCTCCTTAGAAATGGGCTTTGCAGTCTCTTGCTGGGAGCTGAGCTGCCAGGTGGGCTCTGGCGCCCCCATGCATCCAGCCTGAGGCTTGTTATTGTCTCCTCTATAGAAAGCTGTTTCTGCCTTTTCTAGGGATCACCCCAAGAACCCAAACCTTGCTTCTTACTTTTACTGGGAAAACTGAAAAATCTTTCTCATCCCCTTACCACCTGCTTGTGTCCCCAGATGCCCCCAACTGTTACTGAGGATGAACTGTCTGTGCTCCTATTGAAGGCAGTCGCTCTACTTAATCCCACTTCCTGTCTCCTGGTCACGGACATAACACCTGCAATAATCTCCTCAATTCTACACTACTGATTTTTTCCTTCTTGACCTGCTCATTCTTAGCAACATACAAAGATGACATAAGTTTCCATCTTAAAAAAAAAAATCCTTCTTGACCACATATTTCTCTTTAGTTACTGGCCCGTTTTTCTGCCCTTTTTATAGCAAAAGGCTGTGAAAGATATGCCTAATTCATCTATACCCACTCTTCCACCTCTTCCTTTCCCAATTTCTCTCCAGCCCGCTCCAGTCAAGCTTTTGCCTTCCCCACCCCAACCTTCTCCCCTCCCCCTGTACACTTTCCACCACTGTCATTTTTACAGCTTTGCTGTGGTGTATTTTGTCTTCTAGAATCCAGTGGATAGTTCTCAGTCCTTATCATGTTAGACCAAAGAGTGACATTTGATGCATTTGGTGACTCCCTTCCTTCCCTGTCCTTCCCTTGGCTCTTGGGCCACCCCTTTCTCCTGCTTCTCCTCCCACCTCACTGGCTGCTCTTGTTCAGTTTCTTCTGCTGCTTCTTCAAGGCTCTTCCCTCTTCCTCTGTCTCTTGGTGATCTCTTTTTACCTCTGTGGTGCCAGTCTTCTCCACAGAGCCCTAGACGTGGACTGTCAGTGACTACTCAGTATCCCCAGATGGCATCCAACAGCACCTCAGACCTGGCAGGTTCCAACAGAACTCTTGATACCCTCAGACAACTCTAGCTCTTTCTTAATTGTCTTCTCTTCACCCAGTTTTTGTTTTTTTGGTACTGGAGATTGAACCCCCCTGGTGCTTCACCAACCCTTTTTACTTTTTATTTTGAGACCAGGGTATTGCTAAGTTGCTGAGGCTAGCCTCAAACTTGGAATCCTCCTGTCTCAACCCTCACTGCCAGCCCCACCCCACCCCACCTGCCCCGCAGTTGCTGGGATTGAAGGGTTATGGAAAATAATATTCCTAAAGGACAGCTCCCCAAGAAAAACAAAGGGACAGTGTGACTTGGGAGGAAGGAGGGGAATTTGGCTAAAGCCTCTCCCAGGGCACCCTTTCCTAATAACAATGGGCCCTGAACTTAGACCTTCCCCCATCAAAAATTAGCCCTAGATGGAGGCACAGCAAATACTGAAACTGTGGGAAACAATGGATCCCAGAGAAAGAACAATGAGTTTCAACCTTTTTACAACCACCCTCCTAAGTTAAAGTTTTAACCTGTACAACTAGTCCCTGATGGTCAAAACTGCATGAACATGGCTTCCAATGATTACATCATTGTACCCTATAAAACCAAAATCCTCCTTGTAACTGATGGTCATTTTCCCCATTTGGAAAATGGGTCCCAACGGCACCCGTGTCCGCAGAGGAATAAAGGTTTCTCTGAATGTGTTGAGTTCTGCCTCCCATCCTTTTGCACTTACAGGGATTACGGGTATGTGTCACCATACCTGGCTTCATCCAGTTCTTTAGGCCTGTACCCAATATAAGCAAGTCCCATTGGCCCTAACTCCAGAAGTGTTCAAGTAAGGTAACAACTCCACCTCCTCTGTTCTACTCAAACTCAAGCCATACCAGCTAACACAAACTCCTGTAGAAGCCTCCTAACTGGTCTGCAGACTATTCTTACTCTCCTGTCTGCTTCCCAGCTATGACTTCAGCTATGTCTGCTTCAGGCTATGACTGCTCTTCCTACTTGTCCCCAGCCACATTGACCTTCCTCTAGTCTCCACACTCAAGCTGATTGCCACCTCTAGGATGCACCACTGAACCCTAGAATGTTCTTCCCCCATGCAACATTCTTTCAGATAGCTGCTCAAATATAACTTCTTCCAAGAAGTCTTCCTGGCCCACCCATCCAACCTGGCTTTCCCATTCATTTGTCTCCTATATACTTTCTTTGCCTTCTCTTTCATCATAGCATTTATCACTGCCTTCAGTGATACAATTCTTTATGTATTTTGTCTGTTTTAGTTCTGGGAACCTAAGTTCCATGATATCAAGCCCTTTGTCTCTCCCTCCATTTTTTTTTTCTTTTGGTACTGGGGATTGAACTCAGGGGCACTTTACTACCTAGCCATATCCCCAACCCTTTATTTTTTTAAAATTTTGAGACAGGGTATCACTAAGTTGCTTAGGGCCTTGCTAACTTTGCCTGTCTTGTTCACTGCTATATCCCTAGCACCTGGAATAATACCTAGCACATTGTAGCTGCTCAAGAAATATGTGCTAAATATTGGATGAATGAATGAACGAATAAATGAGTATTTCTCTTTTACTGTAATTGAAAGGCTGTGTTTTAAACAAAATAGTACAGATCTCTGAGATGAATTATTTGCTTATATGTCTACTTTTTGCCTTGATTTAAAGTGTTATTTGTCATGTGAAGCTGTGACAGCATAGAATCTATAGGATTCTGCTTATGTGAGGGATCTAAAGCCTACCAGTACTAGCATCTACTTTTACCTTTTAGTGAAGAGGACTGGAAGTGCTATTTTTTATGGTAACTATCAAACATAATTTGGAGTAGACCAGAATTTTGACATGGATTTCCCCTATGACCATGGCTTAAGTGAAAGGAGACATTTCCTTCCTGGAAAAGGAGGTGGCTTAGGGAATTGAGGAAGATGAAAACAAGAGCTCACAGGAAAAGAGATGTTACCAGTCATTGGATAAATGGCATGAAAAAGAATCTGAATAAATATTTTTAAATAGATCAATAAATTTATTTGGGAAATAAATTTAGTTAAAATTATAAACATTTGCATATAAATTGATCATATTTAGCCAAAAAAAATTCTTCCCAATGTAGAATTTATTTAAATATCTGTATGTTGGTAACCCTAAGGTTATATATAGATGAATTATATTTTTTAAAAATACCTTTTATAAGTCAGTTGTTTAGAACTCAGAGTGATTTTTTTTTTCCCTGTAAAAACCATTTTGTATGCAGCATTTAGATTTCCAAGCATGCCTACATTTAGAAGTTGGTTTTGGTCACCTGGAGCATATGGATCACGGCAGGGAGATCGCTTCTCCTGGCCTTTGCCTCTGTAACTGCTTCAGCAGTTGTTGGCATAACAGCCCAGCCCCATCCGACTATCAGGGGAATCCTATGCTGTAGACTTGAGGAATTCCGAATTGCTATGGTGTTCAGCATGCCCACCTAGGCAGCATCTGGAGAACTATAGGAAAATGTATATGTGATACAGTGATACACTGATTTAGCTCGCTTCTCTTTCAGGCACTCTCATGTAATTCTGATTATAGAAAGTAATTTTGTTTTTTTATTTGTTAATTTTTCTACCTTTTTTTATATTATTGGAAACCACTTTATTGACTTTTTAAACTTTTTAAAAGTTGTGTTGAAAGGTTTTGCATTTTAAATGTTAACAAATTTTAATTTCACAGGAATAACCTATAATTTAATTTTTTAAGTTACCTTAAGGTTAAGCCTACATATTTCAAATGAGTGACTTTCTAAAGTTTTAATATAAAAAGGTGCTTGATTTTTCAGGCTACATTAAAATAAAATATAAATATTTTATTTTTGTTTCACAATTAAGTCATTTGACAAAATACTATAAAAACATTCTGTACCAAAAATGTTATCAACACAAAATAAGCACTGTTTTATAAGCATTTGTATTGCTGCTCCATGGCATATCACTCGTGAATTAAAATGATTGCTGCCCTGACAGGCTAGGATTCTGTCCGTTCTTTGGAATCTAAAGAATGGCTTCCCCCACACACATTTGCCATTTCTTTCAAAGTTATAATTAAACAGTAAAATTATTTGGATAATATTTAAATAAAAGTACACTGAAATGCACATAAACCTAAACAGTGATATTAAAAGAAAACATAAGTGTAATGTAATTATTTATATTATCTGAGATAACAGGTAAGATTAATTTATGCAGGAAGATTTTTAGCCATTTTCAGGTAGAACATTTAGCTCATGGTGGATCTGAGACTTGATGGTTAGAAGAGAAGCTGTTGAAGTATCAAGTATTGCCTCTTTCTTAAGTTTTAGAGATTAAAAATGTAGATGTTATCTTATATGCCAAATATCAGAAATAGAATCTGGGTCATCCAGTCACCATTCTGAGCTGGATAGCCATAAGATTCTGGGGCAGTCTAGAGTGGCCCTATTCAATATGGTAGCCAGAAGTTACTTAAGTTTCCTTAAATTAAAATTAAATGAAGTTTAAAATTCATTTCCATAGTTGTACTTGTAATATTTCAAGTGCTTGATGATCACATGATCTAGTGGCACCACATTAGATGGAATGGATAGAGAACGTTTCTGTCATGCAAAGTTCTCCTGGGTAACCCTGGTTTAAATGAAGGAAACAAAAATGAACTTTCCTTCTAGTGGCTTAATGGCTTTTGCAGAGTGCTATATAAATAGTCTGTTATCTTTATTCATTGAACTTAAAAAATAACTATCAGCTTTAAATTCACAGCAAAATTGAGAGGCAAGTACAGAGGTCTTGTCTGCACAAATGCATAGCCTCCTCTCTCACCAATATCCCCCACCAGAGTGGTGCATTTGCTATACTGATATGTCATTATTACCTAAAGTACAAAGTTTACATGAGGCTCTTGGTGTACGTTCTGTGGATTTGGACAAATGTTAAATGACTTATATGTACCATTATAGTATCACACAGAGTTGTTCCACTTTCCTGAAAATCCTCTCTCTACCTATTTCTTCCTTTTCTTCAACCCCTGGCAACCACTGATATTTTTACTGTCTCCATAGCTTCCTCTTTTAGAAGCTATGTAAGCTTCTTTTAGAAGCTATAATTTATACAGGGAAATTGATAATAGAATTTTGAATTATCAATTGTAAGCTTTTTTAGGTGACATTTTAATGTTTTATTAAACTTTTGAATAACCTAAGAATAGGATGTGAATACCATACTGTTTTGCTTACCCCAATAGAAATTTATTTCTTGCTCACATAAAACTCCTGGGCAGGTCAGCAAGGTGGTTTTTCTCTAAGCAGCCACTCAAGGACCCAGGTTCTGGGCTGGGGAGGTAGCTCAACTGGTAGAGTGCTTACCTCGCAAGCACAAGGCCCTGAGTTTGATCCCCAGTCCCCAGTACCACAAAAAAAAAAAAAAAGGACCCAGTTCTTTCCGTCATGTGGCTCCCCAGGCTTTATCATTATTCACAACCATCCAAACAGGAAAGAGTGTGAAGGAGTGAGCACAGTATTTTTATGGGCCATTCTTGGAAGGGGCACCTATCACATCTGATCTCATTCCAGGGGAGAGGCCATAATCATGTTGGCCACACTTGGCTGGAAATGCAGCCAAGTTGTGCATACAAAGAAGCAAAAGTCAGATTTGCAGGGGACAATTAGTGGAATATCACAGTGAAAAGGGAAACGGTCTCAGAGCTACTAAAAACAGAATGAAGCAAGATGTGAATGTACACTCTCTTCCCTGTCAACTGTAATGAGGATTTCAAGAAGAACCCAGGTAGTTCTGGATAACCCAGGCCCCACGCACAGAGGCAGGGCTGCCTTTGTACAGTCAGAGCACAGAGCAACAGACCAGAAAGCATGCTTTCTCCCAGCAGCTAGTGCCCAAGCTTAATTTTAGGTGAAGGTCGCATTTTTAAGGAAAAAACTGCACCATGGAACAGTTTTATGGCAAAATCTCCAATTTTCTACAATGTAGATTGAACTTTGTTCTTGTCAGTTTTATTTGAATATCTTAAACGAGATTGCCTTTTCCAATACCTGATGTTTAGATTAATACTTTAAAGTTGTGGATTGATTACATTGACCATTGTAATCATTAGAGACCTTAGCTTTCCTTTCAGAACCACAGGATTGCTTAGCTAAACAATGTTCTTTTACTACTTTATTGAATCCCTCCCTCTACCGTCCCCAAAGGAGAAGGTGTACTCCTTTAAAACAAAATAGAAGTTTGTACTTGCTTTTGCAGGGCTTCTGTTAATATAAGTGTGTGGAACATCACTGACTAACAAGTGTCATCTGCCCACTACCCTTTCTTGCACATAAAAACTAAGCGTAATCATGGCAAGGTGCCTTTGACGCTGAGTGAACAATTGCAGAAATGGACTGTTCTCTCCAGTTTTGTCACTGCTGTGCATGAGACCTTGCATGAGGACATTCAGGAAGCACAGAATGAGGTCAAGGCCAGTGGATAGAGTCAGTCACTGTTATCAAAAGCCCACTGCACAACTAAAGTCTCCTGGCAACCTTTTAAAGAGCCAGTTATTAGATTCCTCATTTCAGTCTTGGCTGAGCTGATATGTTTGGCAGCCCACAGGGCAAATAAGAAAGATATGGGTCTGACTGGGGAGCATTTTCCTTTTCTTTCTTCCTCCTTAAGGGGAAGAAAGTGCTTGCTGTGGAAATTATTTCTGGTATTAATAGGCATGTTGGCTTGGCTCAAAGACAGCCTGAGTTAAGATGGTGAGATGCCTTTTAAAACAAGTAGCAGGATGTGTCTTGCTCTTGTTACACACCTACAGAGCATTCCTCACTTTCCAGAGCACTGTTGTTTTCATGATCTTATCTGCCATAAGAGACCTTAAATAAACATTATTAACTATATTTTCCTTACAGTGTAAATTTTCATTCTGAGAACTGTTATCCTGCGAACTGGCTGTTATGTAACTGACTGAGCGGGGAGCAGGGTTTGAATATTCTGGACTACTAGTGGTTGTGATTTCAGCACCTGAGGGAGCCCTGGACCTGTAGGAAGGAAGCAGCTGCCCATGGAGCACAGGGCTCACCTCGCACTCTGTGCCTGGAGGGAGGCCAGCTGGCAGCACAGGCTTCTTTGCTGTGAGTGGGTGTGAACTTGGCTCAGGTTTTCTGTGCTGTTCATGTATAAGGTGGGATTTGTTATTACATATTCATATATGCACATGATATAACAATATAATTTGGCCAATATCATCAACCAGTGTTTCCCCTTTCCCTTCCCACTCCCATCCCTTTCCTCTACTCTACTGATCTCCCTTTTATTTTCATGAGATCACCCCCTCTACCTTTCTTTTATTTTTCCTCTTTAGATTTCCTTTGTAAGGGAAAATATAAGACCCTTGACTTTTTTGAGTTTGGCTTATTTCAATTAACATGATGTTCTGAAGTTCCATCCATTGGGTATACATGTATTGCCATAGTATGCTGACTTAAATTCTTTAGGATAAATACCAAGGAGTGGTGTAGTTGGGTTTTATTGTAGTTCCATTCCTCATCTTTTGAAGACCCTCCATACTGACTTCCATAGTAATTCTACTCTTTATTGTTGAAGTTCCTGTAGGAAAAATTATCTAGTTTGACTCTCTGCAAGTGCAACCCTCCTTTCCTCATATGGAAATAGCTGTTTCTTTAATATGCTTTTTAATAATGTGAGGTTTCTTTAAGACATAATTATGACTTTATAGCAAAACTAATTAATTTATTTGGATATGGTAATTTAGTTGAGAATTACTGCAATCTGCTACCTACACAAAACGAGGTATTGTCATTGAGCTGGAGTTTGCTTAGGATAGCAAGATTTTCCCAAAGTAACTTTTCTTCAGCAGTCTACACAGATGGCCAAGAGGCCAAGACTGCTGTGTCTCCTTTTCTACCATTCCACCCATCTACAGGCTGCTCACCAAACACACCATGACCTTTGCAACTTCTTTTCAACCTTTCATTCCTAGTCCCTTTCCCAGTAGTGCTCTGCCCCCTTTCTAAGCCTGGAGAAATGCTAGAATCATCCAGTATTGGATACCCTTGTTCTCTGAAGTCTTTCCCTGCCTCCTGTTAGGTTCCCTTACACCTGACTCCATGCATAACTCAGTGTGGTACCTTTCATGTTGTGGTCTTGCTGGTCCTTTGTGGGACTGCTTCCCTATAGACTAGATCACTCCTTGTGACCACACCATGGTCATGTCTGCATTCCTTTGTGTTGCTTCCAGGTAGTTGAACCAAAAATGAGTGTTCAAGAAATTACCTACATTGAAATGACTAATGGAAAGATATGATGAGTATCATTTACCTGACTGCAAATGGTGTTAGTTATGGATAGTAGACCCAACACATTTTACGCTCATTAACTGTATCACCTATTGTACATAATCTAGTCACTCCCTGACATACATGCTACCCACCCACATTTAGTTGATGTTGTGACCTCAAGGAGCACCTTGCATATCACTTATTCGTGTAATTACTTATTCTGTTTCACTCCTCTCTGGCATCTTTAGCTCAATGAAAGCAGGGTGCTTGCTGCATATTTGTGTTGTTCATCCTGGACTCTCCAGGCTTTAGAATAGTGTGTGGTATGTAATACATCTTTCATAAATGTTTTATTTTTACTTCTCATTTGTCTTTACTAATTATGCTTATTTGTATTTTTTTTAAATTTGTGGTGCCAAGTAAAATATATTTAATTGTAATTTGGACCACCTCAAACCTATTTAGTAATTTGAAAATGTATAATAGGCATTATTACATGTTATGATTGAAAGTTGGCATCTTTTTATATTATTCACCATTACGATAATCAAACCAGATTTTATTATTGTTAAATGACTTCAGGGAGTTCTTTCTAAAGGTCACAAGTGATGTTTAATAACCTGAAAAAAAGATTACCTTATGGAAACAGGAAGTAGCAACATAGCCTAGAAGCCTTAATTTATTTAAGCCCTATCATTGCTCAATGGTCTTTTCATCTGCCATTTTCCAGAGGCTTAATATTCTGAAAAAAACATTCTGGAAAGGAAATTAAACCTGCAGTTTGAGATAACAGGGCTTTCAGAAACTTATAAACTGAAGATATTAGAATAGATACTGATCAAAAAAACCAAAAATCATTGTTTAGAGGTACTAAGTAGGATTGTCGAAAGTGAAAACTTAAAAAAGGAATGGGCAGATGGTCTTAATAAACTTGGGGAAGACTAACTCTGGAGCTGTGTTCTAACAGGTTTTTACTGATACATCTGTTGCTAACTAATTTCCTCTTGCCTGTCTGATAAGCTAAGCTTAAGTTTGGAGGTTTTGTAGTAGAAGCAATTAAATGTTCAATACTGTCATATTTTTCATTAATTTACCAGTAAGTACTTGATTTATATGGAAAATTTGATTTATTTGAAGTGAATAGTAATTACAAGTTGTGTTTTATTAGGCAGCTTATTCTTTTGTGATATGATTTGCTTTTAGCTACAATATAATTTCTTCTGCCCTTCTTAGTTAATAGCTAGTTCTTTAGAGGGAAAAATAAACCTAGGCAATATTTATGAAGATAGGATTTTTAAGGTAGATTAAAATAGATTGGTTTGGGTAGGCTCTCAAACTTGGGTGATAGATTGGATTTGGCACAGACCTGGTATATGATGCCATTATTATGATGTAGATAAAAGTAGAACTGGGCCCTTAATTCTCTGAGAAGCTCTCATACCCATTTGCAGTATCTCCAAAAGCAAAATATATGTATAACTGCAATACAATAGTTCTACTCCCAGGTAGGTACCTAGCAGCAGTGCATCCATGTGTTCATGGAAAAACATGCCCTGAAAAGGTCATAGCAGCCCTAGCTGGAATCTACCCAAATGCCTGTCATCAGCAGAATGGATAAGTAATGGATGGTGATGTTTTTCCACAATGGAAATCTGTCATTGCAAAGGAACACACTGCTGCTGTGTACAACATGATGAATTTCACAATCATAAGGATGAATGAAAGAAGCCAGATACTAAGGAGTACATATGGTATGGTTTCATATATGTAAAGTATTTAAAAAGACAATCTAGGTGTTCAGAGTCCTTAGAAGTACTTTAGAAGAGTAATAACTGGAAACAGACATCAGGAGGGTTTCTGGGGCTCTGGTGCTGTTTTGGTTCTTGATCTCAGTGCTGATTATCCCTGGGTATGTTCAGTTTATGAAAATTATTAGAGCTTATGATGATTCAGAACATATGATGATATAAGCATATATATATATATATGTATTAGTATATAGTCATTTCTTTTGGTACTTGACTGCAATTTTGTTGAAACTACCAGCCACATCTTTAATTTCTCTATCCAGGATCAGGAATTTGGTGGACATTTAATAAAAATACAATAAGTGATTGTTTGTTGCCCATGGAGAAACAGGAAGATGAACGGAGGCACTACCTGAAGCAGGAACAAGTGTTAGCTTTTATGTAGCAGTAGCTTTGTTGATTCCCTTGAGTTGTCTCAATTTGATTAATCCCTTTGACCTCTCTCTCAAAATTTCCCTGTTTATGCAGTCATTGTAGAAGATTAGGAAATATGAAAAAAAAAACATAAAAAAGAAAAAGACAAACACTATAATCCTTCCATACAGAGGGGAACTCTTATGTTGTTTTGTTATATTTTTTCTTCTTTTGTTTTTCCTGTAATTCTATTGCTTTCATGCTCTCTGTCCTCCTTTCTCCTGTCCAACCCCCTCTTGTTTTCATTTCTTAATACAAGTGGAAGTTAGTTCAGGAGAGAAACTTCTCCACTGTTGTAGGGTTCTTGGGTCAAGTGGGACCTGCGTATGTTGCTGCCTGCATTTTCTTTCCACCACACACAAAGGTATAGCTTGTTTTAAGATCTGGGCCTTCATGTCTTGCTGGAAAATCATATCACATAACACGTAACTCAAACTCAAACTCCTCTTGTCCATGGCTTAAACTTTTGAAATTAGCTTGGTCAGTATATATCATATACTTCAAACTTCTGAGAAAGAATTCCTCCAGGATAGAATCATACTGCTTACTAATATTACCATCCTCAATCTCATCTTGAAAGAGGCCTGGATCCAACAGCTTTTAGATTAAAATCTCATGACTCCTGGTTCTTTGCCTTACAGTCTGAAGATTTGCTTCTCCAGGTCCCACCTGAATTTCTGGGCAGCTGTGCAATGCTGCACTGTTCTTTGTGTTTCCGGAACCATGTGGAGGCCAGCCAATGCTGTGTGGCTGACATGGCCCCCTTCTTCTGACTTGGAGCTGTGAGGCTCCTGGGTGCATACAACCTACAGCGTTTGTACTCTTGCTCTTGCCTCCTAAAAATAGAGTCCTAAGATTGTCTTAAAATAGACTCCTAGGCGTCTCTCCTTGACTTTCTCCAGATTTTTCCTTCCAGACTCCTCTGAGCTTTGTCCCTAGTTTCTCCTTTGTCTCCTAAAGTATTTAAACAATCCTCATTTAAATTATATTATTCATCCCCCTAACACTGATAGACTGTTTCTCTTGACCTTTAAATTACCTTAATGGGTACATTGTTTCATTTGTTCTGTTCTGCTCTGCTCTGGTTTAGGGCAATGTGACATTTGCATTATCTCTAAACCTCTACTTAACTGGGTTACTATACATTATTGCCTGTCCTGAGCACAGTCCATCCAAGTGAGTACCCTGCTGTGTGGTGTGTGTGTGTGTGTGTGTGTGTGTGTGTGTGTGTGTGTGTGTGTGTATATGTGTGTCTATGTGTATGTGTCTGTGAAATAGAGAGAAGGAAAGAAAAACAGGATATAGTTGGGATTTGTATCTTCATCATTTCCGTTTTGTCTAACTCTTGGCCTTTGCTCAGTACCTAAAGTGGCCTAGTAGTCCTGTCTCTTGTAACCTCCCATTCATCTGCAATGCTCCTGCTGTCCTTTGGTGCTGAGGAGTGAAAACTTCAGGTGATTGTTTACATTTCATTCCTTTGTGACCATCAGGGTCCAGATACCTGCATGAGGGTGAGTTTGTAGTGGTGATATTTCTTCTGTTCTGCTGGCTGTCAGGAAGGCAGTGCTCAATTTTTGGGAAAGCAAATTGGGAGCTGTCATTCACATCCAAGCCTTCTCCTGGAGGCCTGAAAATCCTGGGGAATAGCTGCCTACAGGAGGAAGGTTTATGGTAGGATCTTCATGCTTCCTGGAAGTGCTTCTCTATCCTGAGTCCTTCTCTTCCAATATAATTTTTTAAAGATTTTTGTTTATTCATTTGTATTTGAGAAACTAGCAGTGTGGAGCTTTCATGAAGAGGAAAAACAAGGAAAGGGGTCATTTATATAATAATACAAGCAAAAAATATTACAAACTCATCCAGTTGGGTTGCATTCTAATTTGATTAGTTCTTTGAATAAATTAGCTCTTTTAAACATTAAAAGTTTTTAATTGTTCTTGTGAAAAAAAAATCTACAGAATTTAGTGGAGGAGAAAAGTAATAATAAAGGAAAACAATTTGCATGTATCTAGCTGTTGGTAGCACTTCTGCATCACTTCCTCCCATCCTCCTCTAGTTTTAGGGGCAAGATGCTGTTGTGCAGAGGTCTGCTGTAAAAAGATCTGTTTACTCTCTTAGTCTCTTTGAGCTGCTATAACAAAATACCATAGACCAAGTGGCCTATAAACAACAGAAATTTATTGCTTACAGTTCTGGAGGCAGTGAAATCCAAAATCAAGGTGCCAGTGGCTTTGGTGTCTGGTGAGGACCTGATTCATTGTTCACAGATGTTGCCTTCTAGGTATATCTTCACATAAAGGAAGGGGGCATCAGGGCTGTCTGCGGTCTCTTTTATAAGGGCATAATCTCACTCATGAGGGTTCCTCCCACATGGTCTAATCACCTCCCAAAAGCCCCACCTCCTAATCTCATCAACTTGGGGTTATGATTTCAACATAGGAAATTGGAAAAGACACATAGCACCCTGCTATTCTCAAACATATTAGAAAACTAGTCCACTTTTTTTTTTTTTTTTTTTTTTGGTGGGATACTTGTTAGCATTCAGAGGACACAGGTGGTATTCTACAGACACACTGAAAAATGAGAGGTTCAGCACTCAAATCACCAGCTAGAGCTGAGCTAGAACCAGACAACATTTGCCTCCTGCTCTATTACTAGTTTTCCAGAGTCTTCCTGTAATTGAGTAGATGGTGATTTGGGATTTTTCTTTAGCATTGAAAACTAGGGCAGTACATTGTAATTCATTCTTTCTTATTCACTCAAACACATTTATTGTGGGCACTGTGCCAGGACACTATAGATAGGACAGGGTCCCTGCCTCTAGGAACTAAAGAATAAGAAAAGAGACACATGAACTTTCAGTAGGACATAACAGCTGTTGATGCCCTGTACTGAATGCTGTGGAATGTGGATGAGGGCTGGCCAGTGTCACCTGGGGAATTGGGGAAGACTTTCCATAGGAGGAGGATACAGGGTCCCCAGGAACTGTGGGGGCCTCCAAGTGGAAAAACCAGGGAAGGGGAGAGTCAGGAACCTTTTTGGTCATGTGAGTGCCAGGATTTTTGGCAGGGTAGTTGGTAGAGGAGCACAGATGGCATTTAAAGTCAACTCTGAGTCACTCTGAAATTATAGACATTCAAGGAGAAGGATCTGGAAACCCTCCAGCAAGTTATTTGACCTTCTGGTCTCTCAATAACCATTTGGTGTCACACTAATAAATGGAAGTTCTCTGCAAAATTGTGTCATACAGGAAGTTGCAGAATCATTTTTAAATTGAAAAATAAAAGTTCTCATGAATTAGTCTACGAACTGTAGCACTCACTTTATTTTCATAAGTGACTTTTTACTAGTGAGGCTCCCCTATATTGTGGATTCTTCATTCACACCCCATCTTCTAAAATGGATTATTAGGGGTAAATAAAACTTCAATTTCCGAATGCAATAGTTCTTGAGTTGGAAACTGTTTTTTTCTAGTTATTTTTCTTGTTGCCTTGACAACTGCTTGGTTATTTTTTTTTAAGCTTTTGATTTTTCTCAACAATATGAGCTGCTTCCTTTGGTATAGCTGAGACCTCTGTGTAGAGATTTGTATCTTATTTAGAGAGTCTCTAGTATAAGTGTTTATGAGGCATGGATTTTTTTGTTTTTCAGAATCTTAATAGGTCGAATGGGATAAAAAAATATTACATAACTGTTAGTCTGCCTGCTTCACCAAAGGAAAACTATTGATGAATTTCTGTGTCTGATATCAAATATTGTTAAAATAATTTGGATTCATTTTTACAAAATGTCATGAACTATTTTAATGTTTGACTTTTAAATGTCCCTGACAAAATCTATGTAAAAATTATTTCCAGATATCAGAAATGCAATCCTTCCTCCTGATCTCCTTTGCTCACATGGCACTAGCCACAGTGACCTCTTGGCAGTTCTCATCCTTGCTAACCTGTCCCCATGTCAGGGCCTTTGTCATTTCCTCTGTTTAGAGCCTGCCGCAGATCATAGCATTGCTCCCACCTTTGTTTAGTTAGTTCTCTGGTTAAACACTATCACCACAAAGAGGACATTTTGAATCTCTCTGTCTGAAACAGTATCCTTACCCATCTTTCTCTGGTTAGCCAAGCAGTAGGAAGGTCTGTTTCTGGCAAAACTGTTCAGACATACTGTAGAAATCTCCTCAATCCGTAAGCCTACCCATAGTAAGAGCTTCCAGTAAACATTTTAGTTTTTTTCCATTAACATTTTGATGCCTCACCCTTAAATATGAACCCACAGCCAAAGATCAGCTACTTGAAGAGATCCTCTATTACAAAATACAGAGATCAAGACTAGTAAGAAATAAAGAACATGAAAAAAACAGGGACAATAATGAAGGAGGAATAATAAACAAAAAATAAAACAGAAGACAAGACAGAGGAAATCATCATAGAACTGATCAAGAAATTTAGCAGAGGAACAGAGTGTAGTCCCAGGTCAGCAGCTGTAGAACATGCAAATGCAGAAGACAAAAAAAAAAACTAGTTACCATAGAAGCAGCAATATACTAATATAATAGTATTATACAATAAAGAAAAATGGTCTTAGGCTGTTTAGCAGTGATCATTATTTTTATTTTTACAATAATACAAACAATGAATATTGTTTTAATTAAAAATTAACATAACCATATTTAGAAAATGGGAAAGGGAAGTCTTTGTATCTGCACATATCAGTGTGTCTGAGGCCTAAATTCTGTTTTTTTTTTTTTTTTCTTTTTGGTACCAGGGATTGAACCCAGGGGTGCTTAACCACTGAGCCACACCCCCAGCCCTTTTTAGTTTTTATTTTCAAGTAGTTTTTATTGCTAAATTGCTTAGGACCTTGATAAGTTGATGAGACTGACTTTGAACTAGCAATTCTCCTGCTTCAGCCTCCTGAATTGCTGGGATTGCAGGTGTGCACCACTATGCCTAACTTGAGGCCTAAATTCTTACCTACCATTATAATATATCAGTAAACTATCTAAAAGTAATGCATTATTGTAGATGAGCATATTAATTAAATATTTTTAAAACTAGAATGTTAAGATTCTATAGTAGACTGTGAGGAATGGGAAAAAAGACAATAGAAGAAGTAAGGAACTATTGTTTTTCATCATAAGAACTTTAGCCTCATCTTATCTTAAAATCTATGAGCACATATTACATTGCTAGAACTAAAAGTTAGTTATTAATCAAAATATAAGTTTTAAGAAGCTCTCCTTGTGAGCGCATCACTGATACAGTTTGATGTACGTTTGATTAATAGGAAATTCTGTCCAGCATGTGGCTGATGAACTTGCCTGGCAGGCTCATTTATTTAACCAAATCCATTTTCACTTGCACACGGAATAATTAACTCAGACTCACCTTGTTGGAAGTCATGCTAAGGATATTTTTCATTTCCTTCTACACCATGGAGACAGATTGGGCTATGGTTGGTGAAGGCTATAAGCTTATTAAAAATGGAATAGACATGTGTGATAGTAAATTGAGCTTTTTAATTACTTTCGTTTTAATGACGTACCCTTGCCATGTTCTTAATGTTTAGCAAATATTTACCTTCCCGAACTGACATATTTACAATTTATAACTTGCCGTGTCAAAGGAAGCATTTTCTTTTTCTTCCACCCCCAAGAAGGATCTCTGTTCAAAATTATCTTTGAAAAATAGCTGACACATTCTCTTTTGTGGGGAACATTCAACATTTCCATCCTATGATTTGGAACTTACCCTTCTTTCTCCTCACAACCATAGTATATACTTATTGATATATTCATTTTTTGATATGGTTTAACGTTTTTATTCTGATAACTGAGTCATAGAAGGAGGAATGAATAGATGGATGAATGAGTGAATAGAGATCGGTAGATAGATGGATGAATGATTAGATAGACAAATAGGCAGTCAAGCAGGCGGACAGACCGAATGTATGGAAATACAGTTTCAGGTAGCAGAGAATACATTGCACATGTTAGTGTTAAGGTTTCCAGTCCATAAAAATCTGTATAATGGTCAGCTTTCAGAGCAAAGGCTAAATAATGATCATTCTGTTGTACCCAAGAATTACTGCTACAGGAAGAATCAGTAATATGCTGTATTAGAAAGTCTTAAAATAACTTAAGGATATTTTTTATTTGTACCATGACACTGATGTGAGGACCTGGAGTTGGAGATGGATAGCAAAGCCTGAGAATGACTGTGTGGTGATAGAATGATTTTTGGATCCCCCTCCGTCTTCCCACAGTACTTGAGATCACTATCTAGACCACAGGTAAAATAGCCACATAAATGAACATCTTTTGAATTTAGAAGATGAGAAACTGTGAGATTCAGTTCCTACAAGTATTATCAGAATTAATGAATACAGTAAGTTAGAAGTTGCTAATTACAAGCTGGGCGTGATGGCACACACCTGTAATCCCAGTGACTCAGAAGACTGAGGCAGGTGGATCACAAGTGCAAGGCCAGCCTGGGAAACTCATCAAGACCCTGCCTCAAAATAAAAAATAAAAAGGACTGGAGATGCAGCTCAGTAGTAAAATGCTTGAATAGCATGCACAAAGCCCTGTGTTTTATCTGCAGTAACACACACACACACACACACACACACACACACATATGCTGTTTTTTGTTTTTTAAGTGGGGCAGACAAATTTTATTCAATACTATACTAATGAGGAAATTTGTATGACAGGAATGGAGACTTCCTACCTATGAGTAAGACTGTGTGCTGTATTATTGTTCTTTTATAGGCTTAATCTCTGGGGACATATTTTTTGGGTTTGAATTCTGGCTCTGCCACTTGCTAGCTATGTGTCTTTGAACAGCTTCTTAATCTCTGTGCTTCAGTTTCATTATCTGTGCATCTATCAGTTAGCCCACTCAGCGCCTATTCCAGTTCCCTTGTAGCATGAGTTCTTGTTTTACAAAGGATGTGAACTTTCTATTTCCATAATCTCTAGTAACTAGTGTTCTGGTTATAAGTCAAGATCTGCTTATCAAATGTATTCCCATAAACATTTTGAATTCAGACCTAGATTATGTAGAAGAGAGATGGGGCATGGAACCCTCACTTTTAGCTGGTAGCAGCAAAGACATCATGGTTCTAGAACAATCGGCTATATTGATTGTGCCCTGATTCAGCAGGCAGCTTCCTGATTGGGAAGGTTCCCTCCTCCATTTTTTTTTTTTATTGGTTCCTTTTAGTTATACATAACAGAGGGTTCATTTTGACATAATTATAAAAGCATGGAATATAATTTGCTCTAATTTAGTCGCCAGTACTTCCCTTTTCCCTCCCCCATTCCTGTCCCTCTACTGATCTTTTGGCTCTTATAGTTTTTTCTGTTTTATTTTTACTTAGTGTCTCGTGGATATACATGATAGTGAGATTCACTGTGGTATATTTCTCTGACTTGCAAGCTTTGGTTGTTAAGCAATGGTGATAGTTTGGAACATCATTTGTAGCAGCAGCTTCCTAATCCTTTAGGTTCCTAATAGTGATGGGGACAGCATTCCCTTTGGCTATCCCATTCTGCTATATGTTTTTTTTTTTTTTTCTTTTTGATTTGATTTTATTCGTTTCTCAAATTCACTACATTTTGATTTTTTTTTTATTATTGTAAACAAATGGGATACATGTTGTTTCTCTGTTTGTACATGGCGTAAAGGCATACCATTTGTGTAATCATAAATTTACATAGGGTAATGTTTGATTCATTCTGTTATTTTTTTCCCTTTCCCCCCCCATTCTGCTATATGTTTTGAGGAATGATTTCTAAAAGTTCAGCCTATAGCCTATTTCTGCAGTTCTCCCAACAGTAAAATCAATCGTATTAAATTTCTTAATGTATCTTTCTGCTTATAGTAACTATAGTGATTTAAGTTGGTTGTAACCAAAAGCACAGAACAGTTAACTTACCTCATAGGGCATTTGAGATTTTTTTGTTAGTCAGCATGGTGTTACTATAATGATTACCCAAGGCAATTAACTTACAAAAAGAAAAGATTTGTTTTGGCTTATGGTTCTGGAGTTTCCAGTAAAATATTGGGTGGCCACATTGCTCTGGGCCTCTGACCACAGCAGCATGTCATGATGGGAGCAGTGGAGGAACAAACCATTCACATCATGAGTCAGGAAGTTGGGAAATACTGGAGACCAGGGTTCCACGGTTTCCTCCAAGCACATGTCCTCAGTGACCTAAGGACCTCCCATTAGGCCCCACCTCCCAAGATATCACTACCTCCCAGTAACACCACCCTGGGAACCAAGTCTTTCAAGACATTTGAAGAATACTAACCCAAATTATTCCAAGATTTAATAAGGCAAGACATTTAAAGTACTTAGAACATTAACTGGTTACCACCCTAACTGAACATTGGAACCATCTAGAAATCTTTTTGAAAAACTAAATTTCTGTGCTCTCTCCAAGATTTACTGAAGACATGGAGTATATGTGTTTGTAGATATATTTTTAATTGAGGTACAGTTTATATGAAGTACATAAATATGTGTTATACCTTGGTGAATTTTTACTTTTGTATCTATGCACGTGACCACTACCCAGATCAAGATACAGAAAAACAGAATGTGCATGAAAGATGGATTATGCACATGGATTCTGAAGGTTCCTTTTAGGAGCTAAAGTATCAAATGCACTTGAAGTTTTGCCACTTAGAGGTTAAAAAAAATTAAGTCATCCAGATTGACCAGTATAACTAGGTTGTTCTTCTATTTTTTTTCTTCTTCATAGTTCCCTTCAAGATTTTATTCCTTTTTAGATTTATGCATTTATATGTGAAATGAAATGAAATTAAGAATGATATTAGGTAACAGAAAATTCTAAAATGTCAATAAGGTAGTAAATGTTACCAGCAATAACTTCATGATGCTCTGATATATATATATATATATATATCCTCTGATGATTAACATAGTTTATTGGCTAAAAGGAAGCTTCTTCAAACTGAACTGTATAACTTCTTTTGCATGATTTCTTCAAAGACAGTGAATACCATGAAAGGGTAAAAATAACTATTTCCCTCTTTTTTCCAAAAGAGTGTTTGGAGCAGGTATCTTGTCTGAAGGCCAAAGGCTGTGAAGTATTGAAGTGCAGAGCAGCAGTTATCAGCTGAGTCAGGAAGATAAAATTAGTAGTTACTTGAAAAGCAAATGGAAATAGTTGATTACAGAGAGAGAGAAAATATCATCTGCAAAACATCAAGAACATTCACTTTTTTTAAAAAAAATAAAACCAACCTTTAACAACTTTGAATGATTTTACATAATTGACTTATGGAATGAAACTTTCAGAGCAAAATATAGGATGGATATGAACTATACTTTTTAAATGATCACATGTGATTTGGGATCAAAGTCTAGTGTTGGAATACTGTTTCAAGGATAGCTGGACCATCTTGGGGAAATAAGCAGACTTATGTCCACTTAATAGTCTTCCACAATTCCATGTGGCTCTTTCCTCTGCCTTCAGGCAAAATCTCCATAAATTGACGTAAGTGATATGAATTTTGAACATGTTAATCTCTTAAGTGAGCCAAGGACAATCTGACTCTGACATTTATGATTTTGTTGGTGGTCACTTTTGAAACTGATGTCTTAATTTCCTTACCATTTCCTGAATGGCCCTAGGTTAGTAATTATTTTCGTAGAACTTTGAAGGCATTATTCCATTGCTGTCTGCTTGCAATGCTGCTATGGAGATGTCTCATCCAACTTAATTGCCATTCATTCACCAGTAATTCCTCTTTTCATTGGTTGCAGAATTTTACCTTTGCCTTTAGTAATATTTTGTTTTATCTAGTACCTAGCTATAAATTTTCTTTTATCCTGCTTCCAAAACATCATATTACTAAATCTGAGAATTTATGCTTTTCATTGTTTCTGGAAAATTCCCATCCATTGTGGACGGCCTCCTAGATCAGGGCCAAGACTCATTGTGCACTGCCTCTCCATATTCTCTTTCTGAAATTTCAATTAGATGCATATTAGACTATCTCACTTTGACTAACATACTACTTACTTTTTTCCTCCATCACCTTGTGTCTATGCTAAATTCTTAGTAATATCTTTAACTCTGATTTCTATTTTTCTCCTTCCAACTATGTCTAGACTTCTGTTTTACCCATTTGAATACATATCTAGTACTGTAATTTTTCGCTTTTTCTATAATTGCCTTTTTTAATTGTTCTTTTTGTTTCTTTTCCTCATTTACCTCTTCACTTTTTGTAGTCTCTTATTCCTTACTCAAACCTCCAATTCTCTATTTTATTTCTTCAACCTATTGAGCACATATGTTTTATATTCTACATTCATTAACTCCAATATCTTAAGTTTCTGTGGGTCTCATTCTAGTGTTGACTCTTTTTGCTTATTCCCTCTCTCCATAAAGGTTTTTTACAGTGTAGATTTTGTGAATATTGTTTTTATTGTGAGCTTCTGGTTAGTGGAATTTCATGTGTAGGGTCTTTGAGCTGCAGGTTGGAAGCACATTACTCTAAGATTAAAATTTGCTTTCACTGGACATATGAAGGCACATCAATCCGGATTCCTATTAAAATAAATACCTGGCTTGGAGGTTTTTAGACCACAAAAACAGTCTCAATTCAGGTCACAAATGTGAGTTCTGGCTTGTGGTTAAACCTCAGGGGAGTTGTTTCTTTCTTTTTTTTTTTTTTTTTTCTCTCTCCTCCTAGATCAAGGCCAAGACAAGTTTTCCTACTATGACCCTTTGCAAGAGCTATGCTTTTTGTTTTTTGTTTTTCTGGTTCACCTTTTCTTTGAAGGTGTACCTTAAGGACTCTTGGCTTTTATCAATCTTCTTCTAAGCACCCTATCTTGCCATGGCTCTAGACTTCATGTCCTAAGCTCCGTATAGCCATCAAAGCTGACATGTTAGGTCTGAGTAACCTCTTGGAATTCCCACTTTTGTTTTGCTTCTGGTCTCTAAGGACTGTCCTTACTTAATTGCTAGCTCAGTCATGTATCTTGAAAGACTTTTTTTTTTTTTTTTGGTACCAGGAATTGGACCCATAGTGCCTAACCACTGAGCCACATTCCCAGCCCTTTTTTAATTTTAATTTTGAGATGAGGTTTCACCAAGTTTCATAGGGGCTTGCTAAGTTTCTGAGGCTGACCTCGAACTTGTGATCCTCCTGTCTTGGACTTCTGAGCTCTGGGTTTATAGACATGAGCCACTGTATCTGACTTGAAAGACTTTTAAAAATATTTTATATAATACTTTTAGATGTTTGGTAACAGAGATTTTCATGATATCTTATCCACCATATTTGTCAAAACTTTATAACACCTCTAAAACCTTGCTACACGTGTTTTTTCAAAGGTAGAAATTCAACTCTATATTTGAAATCCTCATTAGAAATGTTTTCAACACAAATACATCCCAAACCCATCCTGGCTGATATTTTCTGTTGTTTAGGCAACCCAGGTTTATACTTCTCTGCTCTCTATAATGAGTTTCTGCATAGGTTGTTTTATGGAAGTTTTAAATTTGAAACTTTTTTTCCAATTTCTCTGAGTTTTCCATGTTATCTGCAGTTATGTGCTGTAGAAGAGAAGGCTCAAAGCTTTCCTCTCCTCAAATTCAAGTGTAAATAGGGGGAGGGGTTCAGAATTGACTCCTATATCTATTCTTGTATTTTCCAGTCTCATCTTGCCTTTTTAAATTTAACTCCACTGCATTTCTGACTCAGTCTGCAATCATTCTGTGAACCCTGGATCTTTTCTACCAAATTTCACAATCTTTTTTGTTTTGTTTTGTTTTGTTTTAATATAGCCTGATTCTACTTTGGTGTATTTACTATCCCAAACTTCCCTGAAGCTCTTTGCCTGATTTGTAGTTACCCTCAACTTACAAAAACTTCTACCACCATCAAGCTCTGGAGATTGAATCATTTCAGACCCACCCACACTCTGGTGCTGGTCCCCTTGGGAGGATGTGTTTGGGGACAGCTGGAGGGCTCCACCAGCTTGAGCTTCAATATTTGACACTCCCACACGGTGAGGCACCTGCTGTTCTGCCCACACTGGGATCGTGTTTGCTTTGTAGTGGGTGCACTTGGGACCTCTCTGTAGTCATAGTCTCACTGCTATGAGATGGGTAGTGTTCACTGTGATTCATCCCTTCAATTGTGTTACCAGAGTGGAGCTATAGCTATTGGTAAAGGTGATGTTCCTTCTAGTCACACATAACCGTTTGTCCATCTGGACTTTCCATATAATGTGCATCTATCGCTATGTAGTAGAAATACAAAAGCACTTATAATTTATTTTCTTAAACCCCTGATGTTAAATGATCAACACTTTAATACCTAGATATAACAACTCTGCTATGGGTACTACACTTGTTACTATGGTAATGATTACAAAATATTTATTGAGTGTTTACTATGTGCTAAGCTTTATGCTAACAAATCATTTAATTCTTACAATAGTCCTATGAGATAAGAGCTATTAGTATATAAATTATATAGATGAGGATATGAGTTTCAGAGATGTTTAAGTAACTTGCTCAGGTCACGTAGCTCATCTCGTAAACCCAAAGTCAGTGTTTGCAAACATCTCTTCAGCAAGGGCACAAATGTCTGTGATCTGTGACCATGAACTTTTACAAGACCAGAACTTGCAATGCAACAATTTGAAAGTTTATACATGCTAAAACTGTGCTGCTGTTGCACAGAACATTTTAGAATTCTTTTGTGAGGATCGTTTTTAAAACCAGCTCGTGAAACGTAAGAAAATCATTTCCTTTTGTAGATAAACCTTGCATTTGACCCCGTGCCATGTTACTCTGCTCAGTCACCTACATTATTTACCAGATGTCATTGCTGATGCCTCTTGACAGTTTCCAAAAAGGCAACTCTGTCCTCTGAGAATGGAGATTTGTCACCAGGGAGGACATTTGGAGGAAATTTCCAGAAGGAGTGAAGACATTTCCTGACATGCTCTGAGCAGCGTTAGCATTTTATAAATAAGACCTGACCCCTAGGGTGATGCTTTTGGAGGGGGAACTCTGAACTGTATAAGTACATTCTGGCAGTAGGGAGGGGGTGTTTGTTTTTGTTTTTGTTTGCAGTGCTGAAGGTCACTCCACCACTGAGCTATATTCCCAGCCCTTGGTATATTTGTTTACAATTCAGTCTGTGATTTCTTAGATCAATGTGGAGATCCATTTACAAAAATCTTTCTAACAAAAATCCCACTGCAGGTAGAAATGTCAGACTTCCCTGGTTTATCCCAGATGTTATATTCTCTTGGAAACCCCTATAGTGAATGTCGACATGGATTGAAATTTTGTTCAGTTTTTCTTTAGGTTTTAAAATTGCCAAATATTGACTTGTTGATTTGAGCAAATTGTGTGAGCCCCCCATTCCTCTTCAAGAAAGGATCATGTTTCTGCTTCCTCAGAAAAGAGGAATAATCTCCTTGCTAAATTTAATATATCCATCAACCATGCTTCAAGCATCATTTTTAAAGTGCTTATATTTTTCTTACAGTTAAGGCTAAATTTTCAAGCCTCATCTTAGTTGGCTGCTCACATTTAACTTAACTCTGCTACAGTAAACAGTCATAATCAAAATAGCAATGTTGCCATAGCAACCAAGATCCAAATCACTGGCTTTTCCTTTCTGCTCACAAGGGCTCCTTACCATCTAGGCCAGGATATGAAACAAATCTGCAGAAACCTCCTATGTGAAATTAAAGTATAAAAACCATTTGAGGGCACATATTTTTAAATTATTGTTTTAAGTGTTTTGATGATGCTCTGAACTCCAAATGACTCCTAGAGGAAATTGTCTCTTTTCCCCTTGTTTGACAACCTCCCTCATTGTTTCTTCTTAGGATATGAGGTAAAGAAGCGCCCAAGAACTATTCCCCGGCACAAGGTCTGGTCTGGGGATTATAGTTCTTTGTCTTAACTCTAGCTACAAGATTCTAGTGCAGAAGAGTTGAACCAGATAATTTTCAATGGCTTTTTTAGGTACAAAGGTGTCTGATTCTATAGGGCTGGGGTGGAACTCAGTGGCAGAGTGTGTGCTTTGTATGTGCAAGACTGTGGATTCAATCACTTATACCACAAAAATACATACATACATACATACATAAATAAATTCTGGTCCTACTAATTTATGATAAAATATAAAACCAGGCTGTTTCAAATCTAGTTTCAGGGTAAGTTTCAATCTCATAACAAAGAAGAGAATTGTTAAAATATTTTTATGATCCAAGCCAGTAATTCCTAAACTTTTATTATCTGAATCATCAACAGGGGCCCTGTTTTTCCACTGCCCGGCCCACTATTACCAACATGTAACCCTGCCTCTGGTTCTCATTATGGCAAATGATAACCATATGAAGGTTCCATGAATTAGGAAAATCAATGAGCAGATAGACCTTTTTATGTTTTAATTGTCTGCCCCTTCATCCAGTGAATCTGGAAATTTGGTCCTTGTCTCAGTTTTCTTTGAAAAACCAGTCCTGATTGAGCCAGATGTTTTCCCTGCCCTTGGATCCAGCTTGGTACTGACTCTTGTATTAAATGAAGCTGAAACACAATATCATCACCTTTTGCTAGTGATAAGCTGACACTGTGAGCCATGTATTGCTTCAGATTTGTCATTAAAACAAAAACAAACTTGTATCTTCTCAGAAGTCTTTATTTTTCCCTCACATTCTTTTTATCCCCTTCCTTGTATGAGACTGGAGTAATCTATTTATGAGATTAATCAAAGAAAAGTCAAACAAAAATGTTTTCTTAATAATTCATTTTGTATGCCAGTAAAAAAAGAAGATAAAAGGAGAGAACAAAAAAAAGAAAAATGGTACAAAATATGAATAAGCAGTTCACCGAATAGGAAACTCAAAGGGCCCATAAGTGTGGGGAAAGCAGCTCAACCATGCTAGTAATCAGGGAAACGCAAACCAAATAAAGCAGTATAATCCAAAATGTCTGACGATATCAGGGTTTGGCAAAGATGTGGAGAAACAGGAAAACCCAGACCTTGCAGGTGGGAGTGTAATTGCTACAATCACTTTGGAGAGCAGTTTGGCAGGGTCTAGTAAAACTAAAAATGCATATTCCCCTTGACTCAGTAATTCCACTTCTGAATGTATTTCCAGAGAAAGTCTTGCAAGTGTGCACAAAGAAGTATGTGTAAGGAAGCTCACTGAGGCTTTGTTCATGACTGTGAAAAATTAGCAAACTATATGTCCATCAGCAAGAGAATGGATGAAAAATAATAGCATGTTTCTATATTAGAATACTATAAAGGAGATTCATATCTATCAACAAAGGCTAGAAGTAAAAAATTATAAAGTTGGAAGCAAGTATTTGTGTATCAAAAGCAGGATGCAGGGGCTGGGTTTGTGGCTCAGTGGTAGAGTGCTTGCCAGGCACATGTGAGGCACTGGGTTCAATCCTCAGCACTACATAAATAAATAAGTAAAATAAATTTCTAAAAAATAAAAAGAAGAGGAAACATTTATCTTTAAAAAACTAGGATGCAAAACTTTGCATATGGAAAGTAAAAAACTTGAAAGCAAGATGCAAAACTTTGTGTATTGAAAGTAAAATTAAAATGACCACCATATGCAAACAATACTGTATGGCAGATAGATAAAAATGGACTGAAAGGAAACATTCATATCTGTAAGAGAGCAGTCAATTTTAATTAAAATACTTAGTAAGAAAAAGATTTGAAGCAAATGTGACATTATGGAAATTGTCAACTGGGGGAAGTTGAACTTGGATATTTTAGTTCTCTGTAATTTTTAGAACATTTTATGTCTTACTTGAGAACAATATTGACCAAATTATATTATTATATTGTGTGCATGTACAAATATGTAACAATGAATCCCACTATTGTGTATGATTATAATGTGCTAGCAAAAATATGGAAAAAGAAACATTTTAATTTCTTAAGAAAATATAAAATTTGCAAAAGTAAAATAACTTATAAATCAGACCATTGGCATCACTAAATGATCCTGGCACCTGATTTGTGGGGGGTCTTTACTGTCCATACATATCTCTGTTTTTTTCCAGCGTTCATTTTATTCCTCAACAGTGGCCTCTTAGAGGACCTCATCCTCTTGCATTGCATCTGTTTGTCATTAGGATGAAGGGTGACAGCATATGCCACTTCCCTCTAGGTGATTCATCCACTTTTAGCTTTCAGATGTAAACAAGTACAGACAGACACAGTGGCTTCAAAAGCACCTGACAAAAGCATCCATCCTTTTGAAGTGTTAATTTGAATTAAATTATCTTGATAGCCACACACCCTCTCTTTGTGACTATGTGGTTTTTGTCCTTTAAAGGAACAGTTGCAAATTCTAAAAGGTATAAACTGTGCTTGGCAGGATTGCTATCAGGAAAAAGGAAGCTTAAGCTTATTGATGTTTGGATCATTAAGTTTATTATTAATAAGAAAGGCTATAAGGTGCCTTAGAGTGCCAACGCTGCTGCTCTTGCACAGAAGGGAATCGGGAGAGGCAGGTGAAACCAGAAAGAGGAATGCTGCCAGGGGCAGATGGGTAGAGTGACTGGGGGCCTTCACTTACTGGTAGTAACCAGGTTCTCAGGCAGCAAGGAACTAGAAGAAATACCAGTTATGAAAAGCGGGAAAAGGAAAGGAAGATTGTCTTGGAGTTGTAGAACAAATCCAAGATTATCAGAAAAAGCAAAATCTGTACACACCTTATATATTTACACCATGGACTGGGATTATTCCAGCTTCCATCTCAGCGCCCCCGCCCTACCCAGTAACATAGGATGTGTGGTAGGAACATGTCACTTTTTTTTTTTTTTTCATTTTTTATGTGGTGCTGAGAATCGAACTCAATGCTTCACACATGCTAAGCAAGCACTGTACCACTGAGCCACATTCCCAGCTGGAACATGTCATTTTAACCCAGCTGTATCTGCCCATCAATGTGTCATGATGCTTATACATGTGTTGTGAATAATGTAATCTGGGCCCCCCCCCCAGAGTGAAAGAGGGCACTATTAATAACTCATTGAGACAATAAGCATAAACCAGGACTGTCCTGGATAAACCTCCAAGTTAGTACCCCAAGTTAGTACTGGTCACCTCAATAATAGCATGCTTTTACAGTAGGGAATGGCTGAAGCTGGCTGATTATCAGAAGTGCTTCCTGGCTTCTCCACCTGACACACGCCTCCAGAGCCTAATCTGCTCTCTTGTAAGAATTCTCTGCCCCTGCCAGATCGATGCACCCTAGGCTCTTGGACATCTTTGCTTCAGGCCTTCCCCCAACTGGCATGGCTTTCCTTCCTCTGTCTGAAGATGACTCATCTTTCCATCTCAGTATTTCCTGTTCATCCTGGCCTTACTCAGCTTTTGCCTCCTGGACATCAGTAGCCATCACTGGGCCAAACTCTGTGCCTTAGGTGGTAGATGGTCTGTAATTATTGAATCTGAAAGGCAGAGACATCTGGGCCACTTTAGAAAGCTGGTCCTTACTTCCTTGTAGGAGTGTTCTGCAGGGACAGCTGGCAGAGGAGTATAACACAACACGGATCACCTGGGTGTGGACATCTCATGCTTCTCTAACAGTATGGGACAGCGCCTTTGCTATGGTTTGAATGGTTTGAGTTTGTCCAAGGGTTTGTGTGTTGACATTCAGCTTCATTTGTGAGGGGTTAAGAGGGTGGAATCTAAATCCATCTATGGTGTTTAAAGGTGAGGCCATTAGGAGGTGATTGGGATTAGGCAAGGTCATCAGAGAGGAGCCCCCATGATTGAATACTGGTGGCTTTATGAGAAGAGGGAGAGAGACCTGAAAAGAAAGTCACACACAAGAGACTCTCACTGGCTCTCCCTGTCTCTTGCTATGTGATTCCCTGAAATACCTTAGACCTCTGCCAGCAAGAAGGCCATCATCTGATGTGAGCCCTTTTACCCCCAGAACTGTGAGGTAAATAAACCTCTTTTCTTTATAAAGTTACCTACCCTCAGGTATTTTCATTATAGTAACATAAAATAGACTAATAGGGGCTGCGGATATAGCTCAGTTGGTAGAGTGCTTGCCTCGCAAATACAAAGCCCTGGGTTCAATCCCCAGCACCACCAAAAAAAAAAAAAAAAACACAGACTAATACAGCCTGCCTTCAGGATATCACCTGATCTCCAAGAGAATCAACAAAAATCTTCAGTAAAGATAAATATGGAACCAGTCTTCTTAAATCACAACTATAAAGAATGGGTAGACCAGCCATTGTCCAACAGAAATACAATCTGATATAATTTTAAAATCTCTAGTAGCCACATTAAAAAACATAAAGTTTTCATAATAGATTTTATTTAACTCAATACATTGAACATTTTCAGCAAAATATTTTTAAATTATTGAGGTATATATTTTTTCACGTTAAATCCTTTGGATTTGATATGATTTTATGCTTGCATCTCCATTCAGACTAACTGCTTTGCAAGTGCTGGATAGCAGCCTGTGGCTAGTAGCTAGTGCATTGCATAGCACAGAGAGATGTATATTTCCAGATCAGCCTTCATTATGCTGTGTGGAAATGACCTTGAATTGTAGGTATGTGGGGAGTAGAAATTCAACTGCTCATACTTTCTTGGCTTACATGTCTCATTTAGAATTTTGTTAACCTTAATTTCATTCACTTGTTTATTTATTCCACAAATGTACTAGTGTATGGGGCTCTGGATTTATTAAACATAGAATACATAGGTCTTTGTATACTAAAGGTTAATTATGTCTTTGAAAATGAAACTCATCAAATAAAAGGAAAAATATTTTAATGAACTGAGTATTTGCCATGTACTAGGCATCATATTAGGCCATCAGGATATAGCAGGAAACAAGAAGTAAAGAGCTTCCTCACACACTGCCTGCTTCAATGTGCTCTTTTAGCTCTGTTACATACAATCACTGAGCAATTAGGAGAGTAGCCGCTCCTTCAGACTGGGTTCTGGATTAAGGGTAAGGTGAACAGATCTATTTGTATATGTGTACATTTGTGGTGTGGTACAGTTCTATAGGTAGTGGTAACTATTCCTTTGTTATTTCACACCCCTGAGATTCGGTGCTTATTTGTTATGCAGTATAACTTAGCCCATTCTGACTGATACTGAAAGTTTACTAAAAAGAAACTGAAAGGAGATGAGGGAACAAATCGTGTAGACTTACGAAGAAAACATATTGCATGCAGAGGAACTGCAAATGTGAAGATTCTAAAGGGGAGCTTGCTTAATGTATTCAAGGGCCAGGAAAGAAACCAGGTTTCTCAAGGTGGTAATGCAGTCAGAGGTGTGAGTGCCAGTTAGACACTCGTGCAGCTTTATAGGGCTGGGCTTGAGGTCGCACTGAATTGTGCTCATTCTATGATCCTTTCCTCCATGGAGTATGGAGTAGGGTAGCAGGAGTAAGAGGAACAGAAAAGAGTATGAAGGAAAAGAAAGCAAGGTCCAGAGTAGGAAGATGCAGTGTAGCAGAGCAGAGAGCCTGATCTCTGGGCCATAGCCCATAATGTTGTCCAGGGCAGCTTGAAGCTTCCAAAGTCTAACTTCTGTCCCAAAGATGAGTGGCGTATCAAAGTGTACTAATAAATGATTTGACTCTCAGGAAATGCACCCCACACCCCTATTCACCTTGTTTTATGCCCAGGACTTTCTTTTAAAACCACACAAAACCCAGGGAGCCTCCAGCAGAAAAACCAGGGCATCCAGGCCTGGGAACTTGGGAGTGTGCCAGATAGCACCCTGAAATGAGCAGATTCCCATCGAGCAGCACAGAAAGAGACTTAGAAACCACGTAGTCCTTCTTTCCTTAGATTGTCATGCTTCCCCAGCTTTTTAAATTAAGTCTTAGATTCTTTTAGCTCTTACAGCCTTGAAACTACAGATTCTCCTAATGAACTGTTGCGAGTAAAAGAAATGGGGAAAAGGTGAGTGGATGGCTATCCATAAAGATACATGTAGACAAAATCCTAAATATCAAATCTATTTAGTAGAAACATGTTAAAGTTGAAGGCTAAACTTTACAGAGATAAAATCCTGCTGTGCATTTATCAACCACAGATGTAGCCATGGAAGGTTCTCTGGAAGAATTCCCCAATTAGATATATAGGTGTCTGAAGGCTAATGACATCTCTCACAGTATACAACTGTGCTAATTGATTGTCTTACATTACCAAATTCAAATTATCATTGGTAATTCCTAAAGCCATAAACTATTTTTACTTTTATAAGCATCTCAAACATCTATGTATTCTCCCTCCCCCGACCCCAAGAGGAAAATTAACAAATGGATGCTGTACCTTGAAACAGTGCATGCAAAGGCATTGTGATATCAAGCCCTGCCATCCTCCTTTTCTCCTCGTTATTTTCTAAAGAAATCTTGCTCATGATGGAAAGCATGTTGAAAGAGAAAGGGAAGTTCCATCTAATTTAGGTAATGCCAGGATCATTGGGAATGAGGTCCTTGCTAAGAAGGAAACAAAAACTATCTCAAGATCAGAGAAGGGAAGAACACGTAATGTGAATGGGGACCAGTAATAAGGGTGTTGGGCAGCAAAGGAGGAGCAATGGCAAAGCTGCCTTGGGAGTTCAAGGCCAGTCTATTACAGTGTGGTGGGACTCAGCACTCACTTCCTTCTCTTTCCAAAAATCCATCCTTTGCATCAGTGTTCCTCTTCAGGATAGGAGTAAACGGAGGTGGGGACATTATTGGTATTTGGGGGAAGACCACTTCTCTGTTGTGTGGGACTGACTTATGCACTGCAGGATGTTTACATCCTTGAACCCCCTCAATGCAAGCAGCACTTTGCAATCACTGACACCAAAACTTTTCCAGACTCTCCCTATTGTAGTTGTCTGTCGCCAATTGAGAGCCCTGAAAATTTGCAGGTGGGAAAAAATGGGGTTTGAACAGTTGGGAGGATGGACCTCTGAGCAGGAACTGACCAGGTTATGGAAGATCCACCTTTCTCCTCATGCTCAATTGTATCAGGAAGGGATAGGTGATGAACTTCACTCGCTGACAAAGAAGCAGTGACATCTGAAAGACCACAACAGCCATATGACTAGAGAGAGGGCTTTGTAGCTATAGTAAAGCACAGTTTTAAAGGGAATCAAAGGTTAAAATGGACCGGAGGCAGCGTTAGAAAGAACTGATACAGTAAATGACTGACATAGTAAATGACTCAAACCATATGTTATTGTTCTTTTGAAAGGGGAAGGGCTGTTTCTTTCATTCTGCTTGACATTTTTATGAAAAATTCAAGAGGCAAGCTAGTTTTGAGGCTTTTTTTTGTAGACACTCGATTTGAGAATTAAAATGAAATTAAATCTAAAAATGAAACTCTCATGAATATTTGACGTCTTTTATGTGAAAATATTATTGACCAGTTACTCACCAGGACATGCTGGGCTATTTGGAATGTTCTATATAAGTGACTACCTTGGGTGGGTAAATTTCAGGAATTCTTCAAATTCCCCAGAATTTCCAGGGATCTCTCTCCTCTCGGCTCCATCTTCTTACCTTCCTAAGGCCAGATCATCTGTGGAGAAGAAGGTGGCAAGGGAAACCTCCTCCTGCTATTGTGGGCCCTTATCCCCCTCCCTTCTCTTTTTGGTTCTTTAATAGCAATACCATTCATTAGGCAAGTGCTTTTTGCCAAGTTCCTAGGCTTTTTCTATTAAGTTGTTTAATTTTAAAATAGAATACCAAGGGAAGTTTTCACAATTATCCCTCCAAATTTAAAAAATTTTATTAAAAACAACCTCAAACTCATAGAAAATTTGCAAATACAATACAAATAACTTTTTATGGATTATTTGAGAGTAAATTGCCAACCTGATGCTCCTGACCTCTTGATTATGCAACAAAGATACTCTCAGACAGAATGAAATTGAAATAGCAACATCAGGAAATTAGTAGTGATACGTTACTACCATCTAATCATCCAGCCCCACTCCTGGTGCTCCAGTTGTTCCAAAATGTACTTTGTAGAAAAGGATCCAGTTCAGAATCACCTGCTGCATTGAGTTTTCATGTCTCTTTTTAGTCTCTTGCTTTCTTGGGTAGTTGCTCAATCTTTCCTGGGTTTTCATGAACTTGGCACTTCTGAAAAATACAAGCAGTTGTTGTTTCTCTGACATTAGGACCATCAAGAGACCAGTGTCTGCCTCCCTCTCCTTCCACCCATCCATGACACATCAGTTCAGCAATAGGATTATTGGGAGAAACAGGCAGGAGAACTGGGCAGAAGCTCCAGACCTATCAAGGTCAAGGGAAGTTTCCTAAACATCCTCTTTCTCTTCCTCTTTCTCCTTTTGCTTCTTCTTCTCTTCTTTCCTCCCTTCCTTCCATGATTGAGGGGCATGCAACATGGTTTTAGGCTTTCTGGGAGCCAGCGTGGTGGGAATACCATCCCTTACTAGTGAATTCTTTTAAAGCTGTGCTTTCTATCTTGTTCACAGTAGTTTGTCAGGCAAGCTCTGAGTTCTCACTTTCCTGCCTCCAGGCTGTCTCAGGGTGCTGGAAACATGGTCAGCTGGTAAACAAGGAGAACTGGAACCAGTCACAGAGTAGTTTTTGTTTCTTTTTGCAAATTGGTCTTTATTAGCCTTCCTCTGTTTCTGTGGTCTCTGATTTTTGGTTCTTTCAGGATAAGTTTCCAAGTGGCCTTGCACTGCATTTATCTATTGAACCCACACTGTTCCAGTTAATGTCATCACATTATTATGTATCTTTGTATGTCCTGTGTTTACTTTTCAGTTGTTTGATATCGAGAAGTATATCAGTCCAGATCCAAACCATATTGCCATCCTTTGCTCTGTAAGTTGTCTTGCAGCAACTTGCAATAATTTGCCTTAATATTTGCTTTCTATAAATGTGTGTTGGATCATAAATGCTTGCCCAGGTGTGCGTGTCTCAGAACATGTCTCCACATTCTTTTCAGATTATCTACTTCTCTGATCCTTATATTACCATAGACATGCTAGAAGAGAGAGAGATGATTTAGTAAAACATTGGTTTGAAGATGAGAATACTAAGACTCAGAAAGGTTGAATGACTTGGCTAAGGTGACATATCTGTTGGAAAAACTAGGGCAAAACTCCAAATCCTCCCTTTTTCTAAAGCTCCACCCACTACACCAAGCACTACACCCTTCATCATTAGTTAATACAAATATTTTAATCATAGTCATTAACAGAAGCAAGGAACTTCCAAGCTTTTTATGAAAGCTTTTATCTATACAAAAGGGAAAACATAACATATTGATTTAAAGTATAAAATGTTATAGAATAAAACAGATACATAAGGAACTCTGCAAATGAAATAATTCAGATTATGTACATGTATGATTACATGAATGGTGTGAATCTACATTGTGTAAAACCATGGAAATGAAATGTTGTACTCCATTGGTGTACAATGAATCAAAATGCAGTCTGTAAAAATAAAAATAAATAAAATTTTTCAAAGTATAATGCAGATTAATTATTTGTACAAAATCTTTTCTTGAATTCATTGATAGGAAAGAAAACCCTGTGTTTCAAAAGACCTAAGAGATCCCTATGTTAAGAATCACAGTGGTCAGAGAGGTTAGAAAGATAAATAAAAGACTAGGATTTGGCTTCATTCTGATATCTTATTGTCTATGGTTAAAGGACTCAGTTTATTTTTTATGTGCCTTTGAAAAAACACAAAGATGGTGATTTTTTAAATGATTTTTTTAATTGTCGATGGACCTTTATTTTATTTATTTATTTATATGTGGTGCTGAGACTCAAACCCCGTGCCTCATACATGCTAGTCAAACACTCTACTACTGAACCATAACCCCAGCCCAAAGATGGTGATTTTAATTTAGAAATAAATAGCCTCTAGAATTATTATAGGATGTCAGGAAAGAGAATATCTGAATTGTGTAAATGCTCAGAACTGTTTAATCGAGGGACTGCACAGTATTTGTGCCATGGACCCCTTTAGTGTCTGCTGAAGCCTGTCAACTCTTTCTCAGAATAATATTTTTTAATACATAAAGTAAAATACTGAATATAGGATAACCAAGAAAAAAATATTGGAATATTTTTTAAACAAATGTATGCTCCTATAATGAATATATGCTTTCAGTTAATGCATAAATCATAAGATCTAATATCAGGACTAATAATTGTGGTAATTTCTAAAAATACTGTAGCTTACATTTTTTTCGATTGGTGCATTATAGTTGTACATAGTGATGGGATTTGCTGCTACATTTTCATACATGCACACAATATAAAAATGTAATTTGGCCAATATAATTTCCCAGTATTTTCCCTTTCCCTCTCGTCCTCTCTCCTCTATGAGATCCACACTGCCACCCACCCACACACCCACTTTCTTTTCCTTTTTCCTCTCTAGCTTCTACATATGAGAGAAAAATTATGACCCTTGACCTTCTGAGTTTGGTTTATTTCACTTAACATAATGGTTTCTAGTTCCATCCATTTTCCTGCAAATGACATAATTTCAGTTTTATTTATGGTTGACTAAAACTCCATTGTCTTTATCCATTCATCTGTTGAAGGATATAAAATGATCATTTCAAAGTAGTGTGTCTTGGTCTCCTTAGACTGACATAGTAAAATTCCATAACTAGGTGGCTTAAACAGCAGTACCAGAGGCTGGAAGTCTAAGATCAGGATACAGGATGGTTGGTTTCTGGCAAGGGCTCTTCTCCTGGCTTTCAGATGGCCACCTTCTCACTGTGTGCTCATGTCTTTCCTTGGTCTATTTCTTCTTCCCCTCCCTCTTCCTCCACCTTCTCCTCTTCATATAAGGCCACCAATCCCATTGGATTAGAACCCCATCCTTATGATTTCATTGAACCTTAATTACCTCCTAAAAGGCCTCTCTGAATACCATCCCTTGAGGGGTTGGAGCTTTAACACATGAATTTTGTGTTAATACAATTCAGTCTGTAGCATAGTGATAAGAATAAATATTTCGAAACATCTTTAACAGATTACAATGTGAAATGAAAATATATGTGATCTATTGGTGACAAAGTGATAAGGATTGCTACTAATAATGTGGTTTGTTGCCTGCATTCATCATGGAAGGAGATGCGTAATTTCAGGTAGGCATTGATGAAAATAAAAATGATTCTTTCCTGTCCAAGCTCACAACCACCTGCCTTGCCATGCAGGAACCCCAGGTTAAGAACCCCTGATACATGCAAGGAAAGTGCTCTTGTGGTGAGCAAGCAAGTGGCATGGCCTGAGGCTGGTAGGAACAGATTCTGAAATCAGCTGATTCTGCCACTGCCAGTTCCCCAGGAGTAGCATGTGTGTTGAACTGAAAAGAGACATCATCTGCTCTTGGCTTGCTTTCCAATATTTTTTATTGTGTGCTCAGTATTGGAATGTATTTTGTCTTGCAGAAAGCAGTAATTCAAATACTGAACAGAAAGCCTCCTGGACTTCTGAGAACATCTGGTTTGACCCTTCTGTGAAAGGCCAGTCAGAGACCACAGAAGAGGAAGATGAACTTCGGAAATCCCTGGATAGATTCTATGAAGTGTTTGGCCATCTGCCGTCAGTCTCTGGGAATCCACTCTCTGCATCTGTCTGCCATTGCCTGTCTCAGAAAATCACTGAACTGGAGGACCAGGAGAGCCAAAAGTATGCCCTTCGCTGTTTCCAGATGGCCCGGGTCATCTTCAACCGGGATGGCTGCTCAGTCTTACAGAGACATTCCAGGGACACACACTTCTACCCACTGGGGGAGGCAAGTGCTTCTCTAGATAATGAAAAGCCCACCCCAGGACTTTCAAAAGATATTATTTATTTCCTCTTGCAACAGAATGTGATGAAAGATCCATAACTGGTGCTGGCAGTGAGAGCAGGCAGCATTGTAGGTGCAGCACTGTGATCAGTGCTGTTGGTACCCACCTCCCTGGAACCCTTGGGGCCTCTTGCCAGCTGTGTGTGCCCAACTCCCAGCTAAATGCTTTGCAGTTAAACACTGGCCCCTGCAACCTGTCCTGAAGCCAGTCGGCCTCTATGGAGAACCCTGTGGCTACCCCACCTCCCTTGCCACCTACCACTCACCCTGACCAAGGCCACTGACTGTCAGGGTTAGGAGTCAGAAGCCTGGCTTCCTTGCCTCAATCTATGCTCCAGAGTTCTCTCTTCTCCGGATCAGGCCAAGACTGGGACTTTGCAGGATATCACACCCTTGCTCTACTTCATCCCTTTCCCCATCCTCCTCCTCCCACTCCACCTACTGGTGTCTCTGGGAGCCTTTCCTTAATAAACCTCTTATATCTGAATCCTTGACTCAGGGTCTACCCCTGGCAGAGTCCAACCTAAGAGAACAGACTTTAGTGGGGTAAGTTTTATGTAGGGACAATGCTCTGTACTGAATCAAGTATAAAATTAAATCAAGTTGTAAGATGGAGACCACATGTTTGAGATCATAAGTCCTAAAATAATATAGAGATTTAAATATGGTGTTGTTTTGGTTGGTTGGTTGTTTCTGGTACCAGGGATTCAACCCAAGGGCACTTAGCCACTGAGCCACATCCCCAGCCCTTTTTATGTTTTAATTGGGGACAGGGTCTTGCTAAGTTGCTTAGGGCGTTGATAAGTTACTAAAGCTGGTTTTGAACTCACAATCCTCCTGCTTCTGCCTCCCTAGTTGCTGTGATTGAGGCATGCACCACCATGCCTGGCCTTTAAATATGGTTCTAAAAAGTAAACCACACTTGCCTTGCCCCTTCTCTAAGAGCCAGAATTCCATTTTATAATACTAAGGGAATATGGAAGGAAAATTTGTACCATCTAAAATAACAACTAAAATTCACAAATTAAAGAAAAATGGTTTCTTTGTCTCCAATATTGCAATCTGAAAGGTGAGAAACAAACACCCACTAAAATATGTGTAAGTGAAGTTATAATCTTCTAGCCTGACACCATGTGGGCTTGTCAGTTTGTGCTTGAAGAGAATAAAGAATCCTTTACCCAAGTAGAGGGTCCTTCTCTTATTTTTTCTTCTGCCTGCCAGCATCCTCTGTCATCCTCTGAACAGTCCCCTGCCCCAACCCTCTCCTATCCTTGTCTCCAACATTCTGGGCTCCATTACAAATACTTGCCCAGAACAGGGCCTCGCTACCACCCTGCCCCTGTCCGCCAGGCCTGGAGCTCTTTAAATAGCCCATGCAGGCTTGCACTGGCAGATGCTCCACTCTGCGGGTCGTGTCCTGAATGCTGGTTTGAGACTTTGTTGGTAGAATTACATCACCTGGCACAGAGCTCTCTTGAAGTATAATTGGAAGCCTCATACTAATCCCTGCTTTGACAGTTCTTCAAGCAAATTACCTTGACAGAAAGGGTTATATCATTTGTTTTGGGAAACAACAAAAGCTGGCAACCTGCTACCATTACATTTTGAGAAACTCAAGGTGTGATTTAATTGGCGCTAAGGCTCCAAAAGCTTTCCAGAAAGCAGATTATGCAAATGGGGCAGCCTAAAAGTGTACATTAAAAGTGAGTGCACCATCTCAGGATGGTCTTTTGAGGATTCTTAGATGGAGAGAGGAGCCTTTTAAATGTTAGCAATGACATACTCAGTCTACCAGTTCAGGGAGGATCAGAGGTGAGAAACTTCCAAGTTGAAGGGCAGAGACACCAGTGGAAGCAGACCTACATTGTAGAAAATTGGAAATGAATAGGCCTTTGAGAGGTACTCAAGAAAGTAAGACTCCAGCTTTTCCTTTGACAAGCATCATCTGCCTCTTTCTCCTAATCAACAGGCCCCCAAATAGTTGTGAAACCAGTGGGACTTATAACTGAACACCCGCCAGTGGAATTTTAAGGTTGCTAGCTTTATTGTTTTTTAATGTGAAACATATTAATAGATGCCCTTGAAGAATGTTGTCATTTTTAGTATTATTCAGCCACTGAAATATTTGCAATTAGTCTCCATGGCTACCAACAGAAGGAAACTGGGTTACTTTATACTGTTTTTAAAGGACAAAAAAATACAAGTAATTGAATCTCCATGTTGGGAATCAGCAGCTTCTATTTCACAGGGAGATCTTAGTATCAAAGTGTGTACTCTTCATGACTATCAGTGCCGAGCAAGAGGTGGACTCTGAGAGCAGAGAACGTGGAAGCCTAAAAGCCAGAATCACCTTAGGGTAAAACGTCATGGTACATGTTTACTTGCTTCTAAGTAAGTATTTGTGACAGGTCAGTGTAAGATATTTGATTCCCTGCAATCATGCTCCTTAATTTGATCTCCAGGAGGTTAGGATAGAATTTTCCATTTATCTCTGTGAACCTTTAATAAAGATTAACAGATAAGAATACTGAGACTCTGGCCTTTGGCATTATTGTCTGATTCCATCTTGCAGATAAATTCACTGACATCTCTTCATCCCACGAACATTGTGACCAGCCTCTGATATCATCTGTGGCCCTTTTCAGACCTATCAGGGCCTTTGTGAGGATGAATCTGCTTTTAGAAACATCAGAACTCTAAAGAAGAGAACTTCTACTGGTGTTTTAAGTTTGTGTAGCATTATTCCTTTCATTAGGCTATTTCTTTAGGTAATCAGTGCTGGGGGTGGAACCCAGCTGGAGTCTCTCACTTGCTAAGCCTGCATGCTTGCTCTGAACTACCTGCCCCTCTTGCCCTGAGCTACCTGCCCCCTAACTCTGTCTTTGTATTTAAGGGCACATGCAACAAATTGTATTACCAGTAATTAGCATAAAACAGTACAGTGATACTTTTAAACTTTTTAAAGCTTGGAAGGCTTTTCATTAGATTTTAATTATTCAGAAAAAATGCATATATCATATCACTGAACCTCTGGGTGATTTTCATTAAATGAGCCCACTGGGCAACCAGCATTCTGCTCAGGCGGCAGATCCAATTACCTGCCAGGCCCCACAGCCTGCTTCCAAGTGGAGGTTTTCATCTGGAGAACTAATAGCAGTGCTCTGACCAATTTCCTCAAACAGCTGTTAGCGCACAAAATCACTTTTGATGCCCTATGGACAATGTTTATTTTAAATATGAATTTGTTCAGTTTCATATATTGAAAAATACAACTACTATGTTTAATCCATACTTGCATAAATACTAGGAAGGATAAGCTTAATGTGTCTAACAATTTTTAAATAAACTGAATTAATCCAAAAATTAATAATAGAACATGAAGGGGGCATTTAAAATCTATAAGGAAAAGGTAGTTTTAAGCAAATGATCTTAGAGAAATCGGCTCCCCACTTTGGGGAAAGGAGAGTAAAAGAGACTGGATTCCCCATCTTCTCTTATCAAAATGAATGCTGGATGGGTTAAAGATTTCAAAGTAAAAAAAACCCAAATCATAAAAATCCTAGATTAAAACATAAGTATGTAGAGAGAGAGCAGGATATCTTGGCATAGGGAAGATCTTTCTAAGAATGGAAGAGCCTAAAAATTATGTAGGAAAAATTTGCTAAAGTTGGCTGCCTAAAAACATAAAATTCTATGGGCAAAAAAAAATGCATAACAAGATCAAAAGTAGGAAAAACACTTGGAATTCATATAACAGACTTTTTCTTCAACAAACAGAATTCTTAAAAAATCATTAGAAAAAGAATCAAAGAGAAAAAAATGGCAAAGGATATGAACAGTTAGGAAAACTGTAGAGATGCTTCTCAGTGTATAGCAGATCCTGATATACCTGGTAAGTTCATTAATTTGTGATATGCCCTGATAAATCCATCCTTAAGCTGAAAATATTGGAAGTCAGAAATGCATTTACTACACCTAACCTACCAATCATCATACTTAGCAACAACACAGTATGTTGTAAAGTACTGGTTGTTTTCCCTCAGGACCAGTTGGTTGGTTGGGAGCTGTGGCTAACTACCTACCTCTGCCCAGCATCTTAAGGGAGTATCATAAGTTGTTGATTTTGCAAAAGACAGAAATTCAAAATTTGAAGTTTGGTTTCTAATGAATGTGTATAGAATGTGAATTAAATACAGTTTCACTTTTGCACCATCAAAAATTTAGAATATTGTTAAGTCAAACCATCGTAAGTTGGGGACCATCTGTGTGTATGTGTATACACACACATGGATATGGTTAATAAACATGAAACCATGCCTAATTACACTTAAAAGTAAAAAACTGACATGTAGAAAACAATGATATGCTTTGTTGTTTTTTTGTTTTGTGTCTTGATTTTTTCTTTATTTTAAAGAATGATCAAAAGTTGACAGGAGCCAGGCATGATGGCACATGCCTATAATCCCAGCAACTGGGGAGGTTAAGGCAGGAAAATTGCAAGTTTAAGGTCAGTCTCAGCAATTTAGTGAGACTCTCAGCATTTAGCAAGACATTGTCTCAAAAAAGAAAAAAGTAAAAAGAACTGGGAATGTAGCTCAGCAGTAGTTAGCCCCTGGGTTCAATCCCAGTACTGTAAAAATTAATGAATAAATTTAAAAATAAATAAATTGAATATATCTGGAAAAATAAAATAAGAAAAAAAAGTTGGAAGATATCTAGTGTATGAGAAGTTTCAGGGAGACAGGTGCACTGGTTAGCAACAATTGGAGAGTAAATTGGGCTAGCCTTTCTCAGGGCAATTCAGCAGCCTTTATCAAAATTATAAAACCACACCTTTTTGACCCAACATCCCATCCATTCCTCAGCTGGGACTGAGTAGCCATAGAGCAGTGAGGCAGACCCAAAAGGTCTCCTGCTCTCATGGCACTTAGAGACAAAGGCAAGATGGTTTTGAAGAGTAAGAAGTATTCTGGGAGAATAAAGAATGACATGGTGGTGACTGGGGTGGACTCTCTGATGTAGGTGGTCTAAGGAAGACTGAAGAAGTGGCATTCAAGGTGAGAACTGCAGGAATCACAGGAGCCTTGGCACAGTGGCTGGAGAATCCAGGCAGAGGGAACAGTATGTGTAGAGTTCCTGTGAAACTCAGTCCAAAATAAGCTCGAAACCTCTGGACATAAGGAAGTCCCAAGTGTCTATCTGGCACACAGTCTGCTGAGGACAGAGTTGTGGATGAATTTCAGAATTACAGACTGTGGCCCTTTAGGCCAGGGTAAAGAATGTGAATTTTATTCTAAGAGCAATGGGAAATGATAAGAGGATTTTAAGCAAGAGAAGAAGATAAGTTACCATATTCATGGAAATTTTGTATTTGTTAAGGATAACATTTCAATTGCTTAGAAAGAATGACTTACCTAAATATCCAATAAATGGGGAGGTTCCCATCTCAAATGATATACCAAAATAAATTCCTGATGGATTAAGGATCCTGATATAAAAATAATAGTATAAAAGTTACAGATAAAATATAGGTAAGCGCTTCTATGATCTTTGCATGAAGAGGTCTTTCCTAAAACAGATGGCAATGTAGAACAGTAGAAGAAAAGACTGACAATTTTGACTACATAAAAATGAAAAAACTTGGACTCAAAGCTATAAATCTGTGATAATGGTAGTATGTTTTTGTGATATTTTTTAGAGACAAAATACTCAAGTATTTAGGATAAATTATCTTAATGTCTATAATTTCCTTTAAAATACTTCAATAACCTGGTGCAGTGGCACAAATAGTGACCTACCATCCTATTATCCTAGTATCCTAGTGACTCAAGAGGCTGAGGCAGAAGGATCACAAGTTCAAGGCCAGCCTGGGCAACTTAGGGAGGCTTTGTCTCCAAATAAAAAAATAAAAAGGACTGGGGATGTAGCTCGGTGGCAAAAAGCCCCTGGTTTCAATGCCCAATACCAAATAAATAATTAAAATTTTTAAAAAAATAGTTCAATAGAAATGAGATAAAACACATACACAAAATGTTCACAAAGTACTGAGTCATCACAAAGTGATGAGTACGTGGAGGTGTGCTTTCTTTTTAATCTTTTATATATGAAGTTTTAAAGTTAAAAAAAAAAAAGTTTTTGAAGGGAGAAAAATGTCGAAAGACAGAGCCAGACTGGGAGACAAAATTTTGCTACAGACATTAACAAACGAGTTCAATGTCATATTTGAAGAACTTCTGTAAATAGATATTAAAATGGTGGACAAGTTGAAAAACAAACTAAGAGAAGGAACAGGCATTTCACAGAAGAAATGCAAATTGTCAATAACTATGAATAGTCAGTCAACCTAGCATAAAGAAATAGAGTTTTTAAATTCCTATGGCTAGCCAAATATTGAAAAGTTCAATCCTAACCAGTGTTGACAAAGATGTGGGCACATGGGTACTCTAATGTGCAAGTGTACATCACCTTCTTAATGTAGTAAACACCTGAAAATTGAAAATGTACAACCTGACTTGTGACATAGTCCTTTCCATGCTCCTTGTTGCCCTTGGCTACTGGCAGCCTCTGCCCACATGCCACTTCCTTAGCCAACATGTCTTAGGATAGTATGGTTGAGTACATACCAAGTGCCAGCCAGCATTTCAAACACCACAGTTATGCCCACTTAGACAGGGGAAATTGAAATACAGAGAGCTATAGGTGGCAGAGGTGGCCCCAGAACCCAAACTTAATTCTCCCGTCCACGATGTTGCCCCTCTTCACCCCTCAGGGCCATACCACATGTAGTTCCCTCTGCCTGAAGGGTCCCTTCCTGAGAAAGGTCTTACCAGACCACTTCTTCACCCCCTGAGGAGAATCTCCTTTTTATAAGCCCCACAGCACCATGAGCATCACCTTTGTAACTTAATTATACCAAAAAAAGGTAATAATGCCCCATGTGCTTTGAGTGTCCCCACCTCATATCCCCCACCCCATCCAAGGAACATGAGCTCTGTTAGGTTCACCCTTGCCTAGCAAACCCAGTCCAGCAAACACTGATGCTCAACCATTTATATTTATTAACCAAAATGTAGGAAGATGTCCTTATTTTTAGCGATATCTACTGAAAGATTTAGAGGTAAAAAATTGTCATGTGACTTACTTTAAAATACTTCAACAGAAGCAAAATGAAGCAGATACGATCAATTTCATGTGCACATTGGTCTGTGTATATTCAAATAAATGACAGATATGCCTTTTTTCCTGCATTTCAACCCAAAGTACTTATTTATTTATTTTTCCTCTCTCCATTGCTGTTCATACTTAGGTCATGTCACTGTGCTTGTCTTTCTTAGGCTGTTTTCTTCTCTAGGGGATAATTGTCTTCCTTGCACATCTGAGAACTCAGTCCTCACCCAGAGCAAGTTCACATTCAGAGAAAAGAACCTATTAAGGCAATCCGAATGACAATCTCTCCAGCATAAATGATCCTCTTGGCAGCTGTGCTTGGAACCAGAGCAGGCCTGTGTGCTTGTCTGAGACCCACTGGCCTTATTCTTTCATTACTTTTTTCTTAATCCCTGAGAGCTGTGCATTACAGATAGTGTTTCTACCAGCAACCGATCCAAGAATCCTCCAAATCCCCCAAGTGAATCCTTTCCAGCTGCTGTCTCAGTGGGCAGTACATTCTCAGAAGACTAGATTTAGCATCTCTGCTCTCTGTTATTTTCTCTTCTGCTTCCTTCAGTATTTGCAGCTTACTGTCCGATGCTTTCAACACCCTGTATTATTTCCTGAGAGTGTAATTGATGTATATTCAAACTTTGAAAATTTCCTGGTTGCCTTTGCAAGTTCCTCTAAGATCCTGATCCATGCTTGCTGCATTGGCTCTCTAGATAGTGTGCGGAACATCTGCAGTGCAATTGTTGGATGCTCTGGTTAGAATCCTTGGCAGTAAAGATGAAATAATGCCTAAACCTCTGATTTTCACATTCTAACCCCTCTCCCTTGTCCTCTCCCTTTCCTATCACATATTTACAGATCTCCTTTATCTTAAAAATAATAATTGCACACACCTTTACAACACACACACACACCCTTTCCTTCAAAACAGCCTTTATTTAATCATAATTTGCATCTTCTCTCCAGCTCCTCCTCTTCCCTTTGTTCCCATCTTCTGTATCAGGAAATAGCTATGACACAACAAGACACCATAATTTGGAGACAAAGACCACCTAGGTTGGAGATCCATCTCTGCCACTGTGCATCCTCAGGCAAGTCACTTGACGTCTCTGAGCCTGAGTTTCCTTATCTGCAAATTATCATTATGAGGTAATTGCTATGTCTGAGACCTCATGAGGCTTTTATATGTTAATAACTATGTAACATGTATATATGCAAAATATGCCTGAAAATGCTTTGTAAATTGTGGGGTGTAGTGAAATTGTGAGATGGCCCCATTTGTTCCATGCTCAGCAGTTTCTTATCTTTTTCTACTCCAGCCTCTGCGGTCACTACTCCCCAGTTGAAGCCCCTCACATCCATGACAGTGATCAGCTGCCATCTCCCTTAAAAATAAGGGCTTCACAAGTTAACTCCTCAAATCCTAGAAGGACTTTTTAAAGAACTTCCATAATGGAATCAAACTGAAAATCAATAACAGAACAGCAGAAATATCTTCGAATACTTGAAAATTAAACAGAACCCTTCCAAACAAAATAAACAAAAATGTCTAAACCTAAAAGTCAAAGAGACACATATGAGACGAAAGGACACATGAATGAAGGAAAAATAAAAAAAAAAAAATACAAGAGTGGGGTGTGACTGACCGTGTTGAGTGGCAAACACATGAGAGTAAATATTTACATTAGAAACCAGGCAACAAATGCAAAATTTAAGTTCCTACTTCAGGAAATTAGAAACAGCTGAGCACAGTGGTGCATGCCTGTAATCCCAGTGACTCAGGAGGCTGAGGCAGGAGGATCACAAATGCAAGGCCAGCCTCCGCAACTTAGTGAGATCCTGTCTCAAAATAAAAAAGGACTTGGGATGAAAGTCAGTGGTAGAGCATCCCTGAGTTCATTCCCCAGTATCACAAAAGAAAGAAAGAAAGAAATTAGAAAAAGAAGAACACATTACCTTACGTACATGTATGATTACATGAATGGTGTGAATCTACATCGTGCACAACCACAGAAACGAAAACTTGTACCCCATTTGTGTACAATGAATCAAAATGCAGTCTGTAAAAATAAATAAATAAATAAAAAAGGACGTGATAAGGCAAAAAGTAGGAAATAATATAATTAAGAGAAGAAATCAATGAAACTGGGAACAATAATACAGAAAATCAATGAAACAAAATAAAACCCTGATTCTTCAAAAGTATCAAAAGAATTAAATAAATAAACCTTATGAATCACCAGTATCACTGTTCTGTGTGGTGGTGGATAAAGAATCTACACATGTAGCACAACTGCATGAAACCGCGGGTCACAGTGGCCCATGCCTGTAATCCCAGCAACTCGGGAGGCTGAGGCAGGAGGATGGCAAGTTCGAGTAAGGACTTGGCAACTTAGTGAGACCCTGACTCAGAATAAAAGAATAAAAAAGGCTGGGGATGTAGCTCAGTGGTACAGCACCCCTGGGTTCAGTCCCTAGTACCACAAAAACCAAACAAAACAAAAGATAAAGAAAAAATACATAGAACTAAATATACACAAATGAGTACAAGTCAAATAGAAAGATCTGAACAAAATCTGTTGGTCTCAGTGATAACACCCTGGTTGTATTATACTATAGTTTTGCATACTGGTATTAATGGAAGCTGGGTAAAGGATATACAGGATTTCTACTATTTCTTACAACTGCACATACATCTAGTTACCTCAAAATTAAAGGTTTAGTTACTAATTTTTTAGGGTATCAACTTGTGCCAGACTTAGTTGATCAGTTAGCTAGAGGCTACTCATGTAGCTTCAGTCAACTGGCTGATCAATTGGTGCCAAATGCTATAAGATGACCTTGGGATGACTAGCGGTTGGGACTGGCTGGTGGTGTTACCTGGAGGTAGAGAGTTCCAGACAACAGCCAGCCCCAAATGCTAGACATCCCAAGATCAGTTTAGAGCATTGAGCACCCCCACCCCACTGCACAAAATATTCTTCAACCCTCTGCTTGCATTACATTGCTGATGTCCCATTGGCCAAAGCAAGTCACATGACCACAGTCAGAGTCATTGTGGGAAATGACTACATAAGGGCATGAACATAAAGGGTCATGACTCATTGGGTGCCATTTTTTAAATGACCATCCACCAAGGGTGAGAAGGATTTTTCAACTGTATTTCTTCATGCTCAACTATCATTTGCGTCTGCCCAGATATTTTTTAATACCTCTCTATATTTAGAGATTCCCCCAGCCTTGAGAATACACCTTTCCCAGCTTCCCTTGCTATTGTTACAGGCATGTGACTTGGGTTCCACCAACCAGACATAAGTGTGAGACTCAAAATGACTTACAAAGAAACAGGCAGAGGGGTATCCATTTTGTTAAGAGTGGAGGAAAAGACAGCATATTTCTGAGGTTACGAGGAGTGGCAATATCTTCTTGACTGAGGCAGCTGCAGTGTGACTCTGGGCTTGGTGATGGTGAGGGGAGAGATTTGCTGACCATAGTGGAGGAACCCTGGCACAGAAGGTGGACAGCCATACCTCCCTGGTTCTCTCTAGTTCTATGTTGTGACTAGAGGGATTGTTGCTAGAACCTCAGTTTACAGCTTATTCCCCCAGATCTTGCTACATTTTGATGCATTTCTAGCAAATCCCATTCTGCTTAAACTAGCTGGAGTAGGTTCTGTTTTCTGTACCTTGTAATGCTAATGGATAAAATTCCTTTTTGAATTATCAGCCATAATATGGCCATCTTGCTTATTCAAAAATAAACAAAAATGCAATTTAAAAATAAATAGTGTAAAAGAATGTGGATGCATGTGTTTGTACAAAATCTCCCCCTCCACTAAACAGTTCCTCTCTCTCCTGACTTGAACCTCTCCTCTTTCTTGCCCCAAAGCACAACCTTGAGCCCTGACGGATTCATATGAAACCACCATATTTGTTGGTCCAAATAGCCATGTACCTGCAATTTCATAGGGTTCAACTTCACACATGCCATTCTTTTGAACTGATCCTCTCTCACAACCTCAATTATCCATTTGCCAATATTCCAGTCTTGACCAAGCTCCTGTCTGATAGCTCTAACTTCCCATGAGACATTCTATTCAGATGTGTCCATGCCACCTTAAACAAGATATATTTAAAAAGTCAAGTGTATCCTCTTTCCCACAGGTTGATATTCTCATTGGATGTGTCTAATCCATCATCAACATTAATATTTCCTATGTCACTCATGATGGACAAAGTGTAGACTCATTATGACTGACTTCTAAATATCTCACCATCTATAGCACAGAGTGATGGTTTAGGCAGAGACGTGGGACACAAACTGCCTGGGTGTGAATTTTGACTGCCATTTATTAGTGTATGTCCTCGGGCATGTTATTTAACCTTATTGTGCCTCAGTTTACTCATATGTAAAATAGGAATATCAGTTGTACTCAATCCAGGAGATGCAAATCAGTTCAGGTTTATTTGGCACTTGACTTTGTGGTGTGGTTTTTCACATCTTAAGAAGACAAAACTAGTGACAAAGCCATATCAATGTTTATAGCAGCTCAATTCACAATAGGAAACTATGAAACCAACTAGGTGCTCTTCAATAGATGAATGGATAAAGAAAATGTAGTATATATATTGATGGGATATTACTCAGCTTTAAAGAAGAATGAAATTATGGCATTTGCCAGTAAATAGATGGAGTTGGAGAACATCATGCTAAGCAAAATAAGCCAGTTCCAAAAAACCAAAGGCCAAATGTTTTCTCTGATAGGCAGATGCTAATTCACGATAAGGGAGTGGGGGCACTAGGTAAGAATAGAGGGGAAGGAAGGGAGGTGAGGAGATATGGGGATAGGAAGGATAGTAGAATGAAACAGATGTTATTATCTTATGTACATATATAACTGCATGACTGATGTGATTCTACAACTTGTACATTAAGAAAAATGAGAAATTATACCCCATTTATGTATGATTTATCAAATGCATAAATGCAATCTACTGTCATGTATAACCAATTAGAACAAATAAATTTTTTTTTTTAAAAAAGAAGCCAGGACTGGGGAGATAGCTCAGTCGGTAGAGTGCTTGCCTTGCAAGCACAAGGCCCTGGGTTCGATCCCCAGCACCGCAAAAAAAAAGAAGCCAAAACTCTTGCATTTATCTTTTCTTTCCCTTCCAACTGTCATTCCCAGCTTCAAGTTTTCTTCCTCCTGATTTTCTCCCTGCCTCCAGCTCTTCCTGTTCAAGGTTCTCCTATACACCATTGCTGCCACATTGATCTTCCCAGATCTCTGACGAGATCCCATTCAGTGCCCCACAGAAACCTCCCAAGCTGCTTCATACCAACAGGATGAAACAAAACCCAAATACACATGGATCTAACCCAGGTGATCTGTCCTTTCCACGTTTCTGGGACCTGACCCTCCAGAACATTCCATTCTTTGATCCCCAGTGCTCTAACCAAAATTCATTTGCATTTTTAGTTGCAGGACCATCTTTTTAGCTATTCACATGTGTATGTTTTCCTTCCCTGAATAGACAGAAAGTTCCTGAAGGTTAGAGAGCTTATCCTACCAAGGCCAGGCATGGACCAGTGCCAGGTAAATATTGATTTTGACTTGAATTTGCTCTGTATTCGAGTCTCATGTTCAACCTCCTGGTAGAACCAGTTTGACAACTTCTTTCTTTCTACAACTAAAACCATATAATTTTAAAACCAAGGGCAATTGCCAGAGTAGGAGGTAGGTTTGCACCCTCTGAGAGAGATTTTGGCAGAAGGAGGCGTTCAACTGTAGGCGTGAGAGGCAACAACATCACCATTAACAAGCAGTATGTCCAGAGAGGCTCGTGTACTGGACCTCATTTTTGTGTCTGCAAAATGAGGGCATTAACATAACTCCAAATCCCCATCAAGCTCAAACACTCTGTGACAAATCTCCAAGAGGGTGGATTCAGGAGACTGATTTTCAAATTGATTGAGCAGCATGGAGTTACTGTAGGAAGAACTAAACTGCTGTTCTTAACAATTCATTTCCTGAGTTCAGCCTATCAACCAATATTTATTAAGCACCATTTACTCTGTGATAGTCTGAGCTGAGTGCTATGGAGATACAGAAGTAGTATCACACAGGATCCATTGCCCGGAGGAGTTTGTTATATAATCAGAGTTTATTATATAATAAAACTTACCAAGCTCATGATGCAGCAAATTACTCTTTGTTTACCTAAAATTTCTTCTGGAAAACAAAGTTTACTTAAATCATTACATATCATCTTTATGTGGACTATAGGTTCCACACATCATTTCCATGTTATTTCATTTGAAACACACGGATGTACTCTACGTTTAGTTACAAATATACACTTAATATATGCTTAAACATAAAGATACGCTTAAAACATATATATTTAAAATATCTTCATGAACAGGCCGTTTTTTCAAACTTTTTAAATCTACCAAATGATGTAGATTTTCAAATATTCACAAAAGTAGAGGGAAGAGTACTGAGCCCCTCGTGCACATCACCCAGCATCCACAGTCATCAGCTTTCTGATGGTCTTTTCCTTCAGTCTCCCTCCCTCCCTTCTTGTGTGTATGCTAAAGCACTATTTCTAAGGCTGTCAATGGAAGAGATGCTCTCGTTTGATCTGCAGTTTGTCATGGACTCACACCAGTACACAGCTCAGGTCCATGCCACACACAACTCGGCATGCGAGTTTGACAGCACCCAAACTAAGTTCCATCCTGGTCAAGAGATGAGTCCACCAATCACAGCTTGGATGCCATGACAATGTTAAAGGATTTCAAAATACATTTCAAAGTACTTGTTGCCAGTTCCTATACTTATTACAGACCAAGAGAACACAGTTTGCAAACTCGCACCAACCCATGGACCATGCTTGGAATTGTACTGCTCTAGAGTATTCTAATGCAAGCCTTGGGCTTTCTTTTATTGCATCTGTAAATTCATTCTGTATGTCTAATGGAAAAGGACTTTTTTAAACAACTAAAATACCATGAATACTCCCAAGGAAATCATCAATAATTCCTTAACATCATCTAATATTTAGTCCAAGCTCAAATGTCCCCAATTGTCTCCAAAATGCCTCTTTTATAGTTGATTTGTTTGCATCAGGAGCCATGTAAGGATTTACCATTGTGTTTGGTTGAAATACTTCTTATGCATCTTTCAAGCTGTAGTAGTTCCCCTCTCCTTCAAAAGCCATTTTAGAACCACCCTCCAAATAGATTGGTTTGCCCTTAACCGTAAGTTTTCCTGACTCATATTTCCACTGGTTTTTCCTGCATTTGCTACAGAGTGATCTTCCCTTTGCTTATAGGAAGGCTTTAAAAAAATGACTCCCTATCCACAACCACCCCTGTCCCATGATTTGTGCATACTAACAATCACACTCTCACTCCCCACATTTGTTTTCAGGGCCACACAACTATTTAGATTGCTGTGATGTAAAAGTGCCAGTCCCTCTTACTGTCTTATCATCTCCAATTCTCTTTGTCTTCAGTGGGCCTATTTGTATAATAGCCATCTGTGAACTTTATTAATTGAACATGAATTTTCTTACCTTCAATATATCCAAGTGGTGTTTAGCAGGTATATTCACTGCTTTGGGGACCTATGCACATATAGTGACTAAAGACAGTTAAGTGATTGATTTGGGCTTGATCTAGCTGTGGTTTTCACATAATGACATGTTTTTCTATATCCCCACCCACCACCACTAAGGATGTAATTGGTCAACACTTCATGTAGAACCCAAAACTTTAGAGTAGGAAAGAAACCTAAGCAATTAAGTGGTTAGTCCTGCTAAAGGGAAGGAGACAAAGTCCTCCCCACCAACATCTAGATGCTTCCTGGACAAAAGCCCAGGTCTCTGACCTCCAGAGGAGACTCTGCACACTATGGGATATCAATTTCTGTACTTGTCAGGATTCTGAATTGCACATGAGAGAATTGGACTCTGGGTTCTCTAATGGAGAGACAGTGGGTAGCTGACTAGAAGGATGATAGACTGGTTCTGAGGGAAACTGGGCAGCAGGGACACAGCCAAAGTCATGCTTTAAGAACAATCTGGTTAGGATGTCTCAAACTCTGGCCCTGCTGCCATTGTGGCTGTTGGACATCACCACAGCTGAGCATAGAGCCAGATGCCACAGCTGCTATGGAACTGTAAATTGTCCCTGTGTCCAGATGAAAAGTCCTGGAGTGAGCATGTAATTTGCTGAGTCTGGATTATATGACTGTCCTCTAGTGGTCCAGGATCAGGGAAAGGGCATCTGGCTTGACTCCCATCTATAGTAGGAAGTAGATCCTGCCTCCCATTATGATCCACATCACGGAAGGGAGGGCATTAGGATGCTAAATAACAACCACCCACGATGCCAAATGACCACCCTAACTCCCCACTTGAACTTCCGTTCGCATATGGACATAGCCAACATTTGCTATCCCAAGCAAGGCCAAATGCATTATACCTCCAAATAGCACTATTCTGAGTGCTGAATTTGCAAGGACTTTAACCTCATTAAAGGGGAAATAGTTTCTCCATGTGTCTTCATGGTTCTGTGATTGTCACTTGGCCCAATCTTGGAGGAACACCAAAAATCAATCTATCCACTTGACTTGTGCTGAGGTGCTCAGTGCGAGCACATTAGCTTCCAGGAGCATTAAACCTTGTTCTATAAGGGTTCCATTAGCGATTAGATCTGCACTTAAAAGTATTTCATGCTCCTTCATATCAGATTGGGTCAGAGATGAACTGGCACAAAGGAGATTTGTTGAGCCAACAGCAAGAATTCCGCCACCATTCTTTCAGCGTTTTCCTGATGACTCTCAAATTCCATAATGGGAGGTGATGGTGTGCGATTAAGTAATACAAGGCCAGAGCTGACACTGTGACGGCTGTTCCCAAAGGCACAGGGTTTCTTTGTTACTAGGAGAAGATGCCCTTGAATATTCTGGGTGGAGGTAACACTGTTCGTCAGACCCCATTTTCTCTGCTTTCTGAATGCCTTCACAGATTACAAGATGGAAAATAATGAGTCAGAATGTTTGCCCCCTGACTGTGTGTCTAGTTTAGGTTCCCCTCATACAAAAACCCTGAGGCACAAATTCAAGTGCAAATAGTTTATCCGAGTAGAGGAATGGGGAACTGAGACAGAGCAGGAAGGAAGTCCATAGGAGGAGCTTTATCAAGCAATCAAGCAAGTTACCACTGTGAACAACTGGAGATTGATTTTTTTAAAAATTTTATTTATTTATTTATTTTTTGTTTCAGGGATTGAACCCAGGGGCACTCATCGCTGGGCCATATCTCTAGCCCTCTTTATTTTCTATTTTGAGACAGAGCCTCACGAGGTTGCTTAGGCCTCACTAAATTGCTCAGGCTGGCTTCGAACCTGCGATCCTCCTGCCTCAGCTTCCTGAATTGCTGGGATTACAGGCATGTGCCACCTTACCCGACCTGGAGATTGATCTCACTGGGAAAGTGCAGCCAGGGCAGAATGTAAATCTTCGAGTTATCGTGCACAAGAAATGAGGAGCTGGGGAATTTAAATGCCAATTCCCATCAGTCTTTGGTTGAAAGCTGTAAATAGCAGGGGGCTACTTCTCCACAGTGGTTGGCCTACTATGTGCATGGGCAGAGCAGTCCTTGACCACTAGACAAAGCCTTGGTGCAAAGAGGCAGATGATGCCAGTTGGAAGTAAGGCTAAACTGTACAAACTGCCAAGACCCAAGGGGGCTCCAGGGACCCCCTCAGCATCTGCTATACTGTCACCACTCTCGTCCTCCACACATGGACAAACTTTCAGTCCCCTACTCATTTGAAGCCCAGCATGAGCCTCCTCAGAATCAGTCAGGAGGTTCACATCCTCAACCACCCCCAAAACCAAATTTTCAATGGGTACAGATTGCTTATCTCACTACTTACATCTTAGTAACTCTCCACCACATTGCAGGGTCACTGTGTTGTTTACTTGTCCTTCAAACCCAATAACTCATTAGCAGCCCACCGACTATGACATCAGCCCTGGAGTAACTGAATAAATGCTCACTGGCTGACTAAATCCCACTTTCTCCATTTGGCTAATGTCCTGCCCACTTCAAAATCCTGTAGTCCACAGCCAATGTGCTTTCAGCCTGTCCTTGTCAGCCTTGACAGATTTGAAGAGATTTATGATTTGCTAAAAATGATGAGTTCAAGATCAGTGGAGAACTGTGATCTTGATGGAATAGAATATGTTTCTTCTCCAGGGAAAGAGACTGAGTTCCTTCAGGACTATGGGTAGCATTTATTTAAACCATGGGTCAGTCAGTTATGGGTTAATAACCTGGCAAGGTTGGAGAAAAAGACTGGGATGTTGGTGAATGTGAACACACTTGCTAAGTGCTCAGTTTTGTCTGGTGTATGAACAGCCTACTAACATTTACCAAATGAGTTGAAAGACCATCTGAAGTTTGCTATGTGATCTCATATTAATGAGGAGGTATCTTGAAATCTGATATCTTTTGGGTTTTCATTCATTTCTCTTTTCTTTTACCCAAGTATAAACTGAGTATTAGTATAAACTGAGATATTTCAGGATTGGGTGACTCTAACAAAAAGGACCTTCATAGATCATCTCAATCAGTTTCTCTCCCTCCAGACAACACCACACTTAAACCATTCCTGACAGGTATCCATGGTCTGAAGACTCTTCCAAAAGAGGGGTTGGAGAAATGCCATAGTTTGCCTATTCTCAGGGTCCATCCTTAATAAACTGGGCTTATGCTTGCATGAGTTCCAGATTAAAATTATAAGCAAATATCATGGTGACTTCTTTATTCCTGCAAAGATTTGCTCTGCAGAATATCATGGGTGATCTACAACCGTCATAGGCAAGATGATAATACACATCTTGCTGGTTTTTTGTTTATTACTAAACATTCCAACCCTATTGCTTATGGGCTCTGATAAGCCACCAAAAGACTCCCAATATGACTTGGATTGGAGTGAGAAGGTAAGCACATGTCTGAAGAATTTCATTCACATTTTCTGCCAGCCTCCCAGGACCAGAGGGCATCTGGTACAGACATGTCGTCCTACAGTTTATCACACTAGAGATAAAGAATAATTTCTTTTCAAAAGAACAATCACTGCACTTTGAGAAACTGATATGGTTTGATCACATCTTGTTCCACCCAAATTGGCTGGGGCTAGAACATATGCAGTTGGTTCATGGGACACTGCAGAACCTACTATTTCACCCCGGGCTCTTTGGGCCTCAGAGTAGTAAAAGACATCTGATTCCATGACCAAAAGGGCAACCCAGTTTGCCACCTTCACTTAAGACTCCTTAGGCAAGTGAGCTGACTTGTCAGCCAAGACTAAAGTTAAATGATGTTTCTAGATGAAACTGATAACATGGAAGATAAGCAAGAACAAATCCCTGTGGTTTCTGTAGCCTGTGACATTTGCTAGATAACTTTGCTTTCCTGTAGAAATCCGCTGCCTCCTGGAGACCATTATTTTTCCTCCCAGAACAAGACTGGCCTTAGGCAAAGTTTCAAAACAGACTCTCGCTCACCTTTTTATGTCCTCATCTGCTGTAATTTTCCCAAATCCTTGGGGCTTGAAAGAGAAGTCAGAAATTTTTCTACCCATTATTATAAGTTTCTTAACATTTTAAAATAAATAAGACATATTCTGCTTAGTAGCATTTACAAAGAACTTTAGCCTATAGCAAATATGCAAGCATTGTAAAATGCCAGCAAACGTTATTGAATAATTTTTTAATAATCCAGCATTTGAATCTAATTAAGCCAAGTTAATAGCATTGTACAAAAATCACATTTCAAAGTCACTGATATGTGGACATTTTTGCTTCCAAAAGTTATTTCTGGGAACACCACTCTTAGGATCTGTGTAAGGCATGCTATAAAAAGTATGAAGTTATTAAGATTTATTTTACATTCAAGTATGACTCCCAGTTAGCAGCAGACAGGACCAGTGCTTCATCCTTAAAGAAAAGGGGGACATAAAAACACTGTGTCCCTGAATGCTCCCTTTCTTTTCCCAAAAACCTAGGCAAATTAATGGAACAATGAGAGCGAGCCTGGGCCTGGATGTCCAGATACGTACTATTTTGAAAGACACTGGCTTTCTCTTATGCACACTGGGAACTAGGGCAGATTAGTGTTATCTGTAGAAAGCTACTTTCTTGCATGTACACCAGGACAGTCGCTCCTTGGGATGCTGGTAATACAAGCAAACTAAGTAAGTTAATGCTGATGATGCTCCTGCAGCCTAACATAAACAAACCCCTGTCAGTGGTGACTGGGATGAAACGGTGGGCACCGTGGAAAGGATATGTGTTGCTGGTCCAAGGCCACCATTGGACCAAACACTGAGGAAGACTGCTTGGAGAAGCACCTTGAGCAATGGAGGTACTATCTGTTCAACCTGTCACCCCTGAGCTCTTCTTGGAGCAGTAACTGCTGCCTTGTAACAATTCCCCAGTAAATAACACGTCTTGCATGCTATTTCCAGGCACTTTCTTCGGCCTTTCAGCCACCTCCCACTCCCTGGTCCAACTGAGTTGTGGATATCACAGCCAGGAAAACATGCTTCTAATGGGGTAACAGTTATGAGCAAGACATCACCCCATGATCTCTCTGACATTCTCCCTCTGGTTGCCAAAAATGTTCCCCTCCGCCTTCAACTCCTGGATCAGTGTTTCCTGATTTTACTTTCAGTGGATTCCTTCAAACAAGTAGTGTCTCTATTAATTGTTAAGCTTTCAATTTCTCTGGAGGTTGGGGATGTAATTCAGTGTAGAACACTTGCCCAATCTGCCCAAGGCCCTGGGTTCAATCCCCAACACTGCAAAAAAAAGAAAGAGAATTGAAATGCTTTCCCATTTTGTCCACTGATTTGGCTCATAATTTGAGACTAGAAAAAGTATATGAATTGCCCAAGAAATGCTGGGAAGAAATTTCTCTCATGGCAACACTACTCATCATTCATTAGTGGGAACTCCCTCTCTCCTGGTTCTGTGCTCTGATTGCTCCAAGTCCTTTTTCACCTGGTCTCACTCAATTTGACCTTTCACCTGCATCATTTTTGCCTCCAAGATTTAAGCCTCCCCACCAGCGAGGCTTCAGTTCCTTCTAGGTTGGCTTTGGACTTGAGGAGAAAAACAATTCCACTCATCATTTCACCCTGAGTCATGAAGAACTAATGTCTCTCTTGGTGATTAGAAGCATAATCAAGATAATGTAAGTAATTCTGCAAATGTGGGGAAAAACAACCCAAAGCCTTCCCTTCAAGGATCACAGAAGCAAGTGATTTCAAAGGTCACATAGGTAACCAACTATAAGAATTGAGTGGATGTAAGACCATAAAGAGATAGAATGTGGCAGACACAAGAGTTTCAGCTACAGTTTAGGGCTTAAATTTGAACATTTAAAACAGTCAACCAGTGCAAACATAAGCCACCAGAAGCGGGGCACTCTATTCCACCAGTACATTCACTTTGACTTGTCCAATGTCACCTGCCATAAAGGCCCTGCTCACATTCTATCAGCAGATGTACCATCCCTGATTGACAGCTGCTATAACCTTCTCCTCAAACAAGTCACAGTAGCATAACTATCTTGTGTCTAGGGGATCTGCTGATAAATATTTAGCAATCACCTGCCTTGGGCAGGCATGGGAAACCCTGATATTCAAACAGTTAGTTTCTGTGCTCTCCCATCATAGCAAAGTTCAAGCTACCAATGTGATATTAACCCTCTCTTGAAATCCCTGAAAATGTTTCACTCGGCTCTCCAACTGATATGAGCCAGATCCAGTACCAGTGGTCCACTGCCTGAAAACTGCTATTTTATCTTCCATGTTATGCATCCTATGAAATAATAAACTTCTCTGATATGTTTATTGAAAAGTCAGCTCAGAATCACCACCAGTGGAAACCTTGAGAGTCCCTGTGCCAACCTTCGACATCTCTATTGGTCCCAACCTATATTTTGTGTTTTCCTCTAAGGTAGCACTCAGAATCCTGTATTATAATTTCAGGCAGTCCCTGAACTCCAATGATAGTTCGACCTATAGTTTTTCAACTTTATGATGATATATAAGCAATACACATTCCATAGAAAACATATTTTGAAATTTGGTCTTTTCCCAGGCTACCCATGTGCAGTGCAATTCTCTCTTGCAATACTGGGCAGCAGCCATGAAGCACAGCTCCCAGTCACATGATTATGATGGAAAACAACTGATTTTCCACAGTGGACTGTGTTGCTAAGCTAGGGTATTCTGCAGATTAAGTGTTTTAAATGCATTTCCAACCTGTGAGATTTTCAATTTACCAGAGGTTTATCATGAGTAATCTCATCATAAAACAAGGAGCATTGGTATTTATCTGCTTCTCAAATTCCTGATAGGTTCATTGAGGTCAGAGACTATATGACCTAATTGTCCTTGAACCCCAACAATACATGCAATATCAGACTTTTAGCAGGTACTTTCTTATCAAACCGAATTGAGCTAAGGGGCTAGGGTCCATATCTTGTTTTATGTGGGTACTAAATGTCCACCTTTCCCCAAAACACTCAATGTCAGAGTTTTGGCCCCAACACTAGACCACCTCTTGGTTGAATGCATTCCCTAATTACAGTTCCCATATCTGCTTATATATGATGCTTCACTCAACAACAGGCACTGTGGAGCCACTATAAGCCAAGTCCTATTCTAGGTACTGGGAATAGAGTGTAGAATGAAACAGGCATGATTAACTCCATGCCCTTATGAAGCTTATGCTCTTCTAGGAGGGATGGGAAACAAACAAATAAGTTAATCATGTATGGTGTTTTATGGTGGAGATAAAGAGTGGTAGCTACCATAAAGACTTACTTTGTGAGTGAGATGGAAGCCTTTGAAGCATCTCCAGCAGAGGAGTGACAATACCTGCCTCATCATTCTAGGATGCCCCATCTGGCTCCGTGTGGAGGATAGAGCATAAAGAGACAAGAGCAAAAGCAGGGAGACCAGTGAAGAGGCTGTTCATTTATGAAGGATGGTGGTGACTTTTGGCACTGGTGGTACAACTCTGAAAAAATACTTTTAAAAACTCACCAACTTGTATGCTTTCAAGGGATAAATTTTGTTATATGTAAGTTTTGTCCCAATAAAGTTGTTATTTCTTAAAACATAATAGAAGCTACCATGTCTTGAGTGCTAGCACATACCAGACCCAGTGCTAGAAAGTTTACAAAAACTAGCCTATTTGGTGCACAGTCCAGGCCTCTGAGGCTGGCCCTTGTTACCCTCCTTTTATAGATAAGGAAGGCAAGTTTCAAAGTTAAGTTACTTGTCCACAGACACACAGCTGATGAGTAGCCTAAATGCGATTTGGTCTGAGGTCTCAAACTCTTAACTGCACATGACATAATCTTGGATTAGAATGGAGGTTTACTAGGAACAGGACAGAGATGAATCAGAAACAAGACTTGGTATAAGAACTCAGATTCCAGATTGGGCCAGACCACCTACAAGTGTGACCTGATGCTGAATTCTTTGTCTCTCCTAACAGAAACTACAGGATATTCCAAGACTCAGATGTGATGAAGCTCATAAGTGTCAGGTAAAATGTGTTAGTTTTGGACAAATGAAAACCGAAGAAGCAATCAAGTGATGCTCTAAGATCAATACCTTCTTAAGCCTGCTAACACGCAGATCACCTGATCCAAACAATCATCTCTGAGGTGGGGTCAGATGCTTCAGAGATAAACAAGAACCCATACCCTCTTCCTAGGAGTTCTGGAAGGTCTTCCAACCCATCATCTACTCTATACTACTCACAGAAATGTCCCCTTGAGCAGGTGTCTCAAGGTTGTTACCATGAGAGTTATCATTTCCAGGTAAAGTCAGAGTGAAGTTGACCCACTAAGTGGGGCATGACCCACAGGTTATGAGCTGAAGTATCCTAAGAAGTTTCTTAATTAAAGGGTGTCCCTGGTAGAACCTCTGCACTGAGTCTGAAATTCTACTCATGTTCTCCTTCCACTTTGGATGTCTTCTGAAACAGGTTGTTCTGAAATGACTCCAGGGATAATTTGGGTTTGGAGCCTCCCAGCATTCATTAGCACTTCATAATAGCACATTTTGTGCTAATTACCTTTTCACCTTTGGATATGGTATGGTGGATGTTAATCAGATTCTCAAGGGGCAGGCAGTTGATGCAACTGGGCTCATTTGGATGCTTCCTCTGGAGCAGAATGACAAGGAGACAGAGCATAGTCTCTGAGTTACTCCATCATCCCTTCAAGTTGTCTTGGCATTTTCCTTTCACTGGGAAAGGCCAGGAGAAATGGAAGAAAAGAACATGAAAAGAAACAGATTGGGGATGACTGACTGCCTTGGCATTTCAACACTGGCTCTGAGCCTTGTATCACCTTCTATGCGACCCTCAAAGTAAGAAGAGTGGCTCCCAAGAAGATCATGTTTACCAAGAGCAGAGAAAGGGAACTCTGTTCTACATTCTGCCTCTTACATACACTCTCTGCTTCCTTTTTCCCTTCACAATCCCACTGTCAAAATGCTGTCCAAAATTTTATAATGAAATATTATGAATTACTGTACAAACAAACCATTTCATAGTTTTTGAAGGATGCTGTCTGTCCATCTCATGGAGGCTTTAGGTAAATTTAAGAAATGAGGGGGGCTGGGGTTGTGTTTACCTCTGACCTGGAAATCAATTCATCTTCCAGCAGAGTCCAGGTCTGTTGAATTCTGATGATTTTGCTTTAGTCTGTAAATCCTGGGGTACCACTCCACACCTTGGGTCACATTCCTGCAAATGTTTTTCGTCCTTTCCAAAGCTAGATGTAAATTCTATCTCTACTGTGCTTCTGGGAGGTGGGGGGAAAACCATATTCAGCAAATCTCTTAATTTTTTAATGCCACTTAAGATAATATACCTTATAAAAAAACAAAAATATTAAGTTAAGACGGTTTCATTTATTGGTAATTTAACAGTTTCAGAGAAGACCATGTTTCTATGGAAGGATACAATTACTTGGCACTCTTTCCTGAGCTTTTCTGAGCAGGAGAGAGATAGATAGATAGATGGATAGAGAGAGAGAGAGAGAGAGAGAGAGAGAGAGAGAGAGAGAAACAATCTTTTAACAAAACTTATTAGAAGTGACCCACAGTACATCTCTATCTTTGTTACCCAGAACAAAAATATGGGCAATTACATTGTGGTAGATTTCAGACTATGAATATTTACTTAACAATAATGGCTCCTCAAGGACCATTATGAATTATTGGGAAATAAAATATTCATAGGTGTAAAATTGAAATTAGCCTACATGAAGTTTTCCTGGAGTTTACCTCTACAGAAAGCATTTTTGTTGAGGAGAGGCCTGCCTGGGAGTTAGTATGCTCTAATATTCTCCATAAATAATTAAAAATTCTGCATCAGCGGGATGCCTCCTCTCAGAGCAAAGTCAGCCAAATCTCTCAAAATCACAGAGGCAGAACCAACTAACATTTCATGACTCCTGAGGATGAGTGCAGAGAGGAGGGCTGAAGGAATTCAGCAGGCAGAGCAGGAGAGGGAGACCTCAAAACAATCAACATAAATCTGCTTCAGATTCTTAATATCAGCCATATTTGACTGCCAAGTGGTGTGATTTCTGGATCAAGGCCATCAATTCTGGCTGGGTGCTGCAAATGTGACATATTTAAATACATATTGTGGGATGAGCTCAAATTTCAAAAAACGCTAGGAAGAGTGCCATAAAGAGAAGGTTTGTCTCAGAGGAAGAGGAGAAAGAGGCTGTGAGTTTCAAGGCACCAGAGATACAGAGTAGTTGCTGCTCAGAGGTGGAAAGAACCCCAGCAGAATGGGATGAGGGATATCCTCCATTCAGCTAAAATTGGAGGAGGGAAGGGCCACACACTTGTACTTCCACCAGGGACCCCACCCAGACTTCCCAACAGTTACCTTTAAGTCTCCTTCTGCTTCTGGGCTTGAAGGAACCCCAAAGCTCCCCAAATCTTATGCATTAGTCCTATCTGAGGGTCTGAGATCTTTTTCCTTTGGTATGAATTCATCTACTTTTATTCTGGGGGTGTTCTCAGAGTACTTCCTCTTATATTGTAGCACCAATATTTGTAAACTATGTAAACATTTTTTAAATCCTGTATTATGCGTACAGCATATGCTGAATTTGGAAGGTACACACAGGAAACATCTTTGACTCTTCTCTCACAACCTCCTTCAAGCATGTTCTTGAAGGATCTCCCCTCCTGATCCTAGAACAATGATTCAGTCTTTTCATTAACTCTGGACCATCCCAACAGACTTATCAAACCCTGGACTTCCATGCAGATGCATGTGTGTGAAGCATCTCTCTGGTCTCTTGTGGAGCCTAAAGTTGAAGGAGACAGAAGCATCCTCTCATTCTGCCACATTGATCTAGTCTTTCTGCTGTCAATTCTAGAAATAAATACTAAAGCAAAAGATGTTAAGGAAATGAAGAAAATTAATCAAGTATTCTCCCAGTGGGTTTCAGTACACTTCCTTCATTGACTCTGCATTAGTACTGAATAACTTCTGTCTTTAAGTCCAAGTCTTGAGCACATAGGTGAAGAGAGTGAAATGTGGTTTGGTCTTTTTCTACTCAAGGCATCCTGGAATGAAATGTCCCACCCTCAACTCCAGGGTGTTTGCACCAGGGTAAGTGTTATATCACAGAAGAGCACCATGTGACATCTAAACGACCCAGATTTGAAACCCAGTCTCTGGTGTAGCCATTTCAGAAAACTAGTAGTGTCTGCTAGATCTGACTTACTAACTATACATATAAGAGTATATTCATTAGAAAAAAGTGCCTAGGTCTACCAAGCATGTTTATTCATGATATTTTCAAACTGGGAACATTCCAAATATCCATCAGCAATGGAATACATAAACATATTCTTCCATGTTCATACTATGGGATACTATACAGCAATTTTAAAAATGAATTTTTGCTATACAGAAGACTTAAAATCAAATGAAAATAGATACAAAAGAGCACAAACTGTATGATGTCATTTATACAAAATTTTGACAGGCTAAAATAATCTCTGGTGGTAGACATCAGAAGAGTGGCTATGTATGGTGGCAGTGTTGATGGGGAGAAATGAGGGAGCCTTCTGGGTTTCTGGGAATGTTCTGGATCTGGATGGGGACTATGTGGGTATATACATGTGTAAAACTCTAATGATTTATGCACTAAATATTTGTGTGCTTTACACTTGGTTCTATGTTAATACACTCAATTTTTAGAAAAAAGTCGTGAAAAATAATTTTAAGAAGTTAACCAAAAAGAAATTTCAGTCCTGCCTCTTACCAATATGTGACCATGGACAAGAAAGTTTGTATTTTATTTTATCCTCATTTTTCTCACCTGTGAAATGAATGTCGGAGACCTAAGCAGTCTGCCTCATAATTTGTTTTCTTTAAACATCCACTGTGCAGCATTTGTGAAAGTGCTTTGGAAATGATACTCTACCTAGTGAGCATGTCTTGGAGGGGGACATATAAAAGAACATTAAGTGCCCTCCATTCTAGTTCCATATCACGTGATGTTTTGCTAACTCTAGAATTTGTCAAGAACCTGATGGTCTTATCAACTCATTAGGCCCAAAGTATAATTATCCTGCCAGCTTTCTAATGTCAGAATCTTAATTTTTCATATATATGTATATATATATATATATATTCATCTGCCATATTCCATTATATGTAAACTTCAAACTGAAAAGGAACATTCCCTGCTTTGTCACACTCCAATGATTGTGGCTTTACCTCTTGACTTCTCTTGAGAAGTGCTAATTTTTGTTAATACATATCTACATGCAAGTGTATGGAGTTACATTATCCACAATTTGGTAGATTAAAAAAAAAGTTTCTATCCTCTCTTGAGAGGAGGGTTTGGTTTGTGATTTTATAAATATTTCTAAGTGCATCAAGAGTCTCACCTGACATAAGAAACCAGGTTCTAAATGTATTCCAGGACAAAACTACCCCAGGAAAATTACTTGTTGACATGGTGCTCTTTATTAGGGGGAAAAACAAGAACCATAGTCACAAGAGATAAGTGTTTGTCTCATTGGTCACAAACACAGGGAATTCTGTTTGCAGGGAGGCAGTTTCCATAGTAATTATCAGTCCCCCAACATGCTATGCTTTCTCACCCTTCATCACTGGAACCGAATGGAGTCTACTCCACACCTCGCACAGCCTTTCTCCCTAACTGGCTGCTAGACTCTGCTAGCGCAGTTGGAGTATACGCCCTTGTGCCATTAATGTTTGTGTTGACTATGTAATCACAGTATTTGACACATAGTCAGCATTCATATAAGCAAATAAAATGAACTAGTGATACCTATACTCCTGGGTGGTTTTGATCTATATGCCATTCATTTGTCTGTTTGCTTTCCACTTTTCTCCTCTGCGCCATTCTGCATCATTGGGGAATAGGAGAACTGGCCTTGCAAACTGTATTTTTCAGACTTTTGTCAGTAGGTCCCGGATAGGTTCAGTCCCAGATAGGTTCAGTCACTAAGAAGCACTAACAGTGAAAAGAAGGAAAAGCCAAGGTGTTTCTCCCCCTTTCTCTTCTTGGGAGGAAGAGGATGCATCGATAGCAGGAGCTGCTTCTCTTCTCTGTTTCTAGCTCCTGTCAGACAACTCTTCCTCCCCATGAATCTTGCCTTCCTGGCTGGCAGAGCTTACCAATTCTACAAAGTGGTCTGTGTTTCTGGGAAGCAGGGAGGACACATCCTTCCTTAATCCTTCCATCCCTAGGGGTGAAGCAGCTGCCTGGGGTTGCTAATCTCTGGCTTTCCTTGCCTTTTCCTATTTGCTTTTTCAATGTTTCTAATCCCTGCTATTTCCTGTGTCAAATTCCCTTTATTGGTTTCATTTTCCAGTCTGGACTCTGATAAATAAACTATTTCATGTACAAAACCATGGTTTCTCTTAAATTCTAGTCCCTTAAGGAAACATGTTTATTTTCTTCCTTTTTTTTTTTTTTCCTTTTGAGAGGATTCCTGGGAGATACTTTTCTCTACAGTTCCTTTTTCTGGTATTTTGGGCTACTTCAGATAAGACTATATCTGGAATATTATCAGCAATCAAAAAGCTAACTCTGGTGGCTCAATTTGGCAGCATGTATACTAAAATTGGAACAATACAGAGAAGATTAGCCCTTGTGCAAGAATGACATTGTAAATTCGGGAAGCATTCCATATTTTTTATTTGTGTGAACTAAATAACCTTCTCTATATTGTTGTACTGTTAAAAAAAGAAGCTAACTGCCTAAAATTGTGAAGATGTCAGTTGTTACTAAGTTGATCTATAGATCTGATATAATTCCTACAAAAATTCTAGCAGTTTTTAAGTGGAAATTAATAACTGATTCCACAATCTGTATGGAAATGAAAAGGGTCAAGAATAGCAAATACCCACCTAAAGAAAAACAAAGTGATAAGAGCTTTTTCACAAGGTAGCAGGGCATATTAAATGATATGATATAGGGAAAGCATGGTACTGCTTCAAGGAACAAATAGAACAATGAAATGGAATGCATCTATGGTCTGGAAGTGTCCAGAAACATACCCATATAGGGACTCTAGATTTTTTTTTCAAAACAACATTGAAAAACAGGTAGGAAAGGAGAGTCACTTTAATAGAAAATTTTGAGGACAACTAGGTGATGATATGGTAAAAAAAGTGACTATACTCCTGTCTCATATCATGTTTATTCTAAACCCTGCTTCCTAAGAGAAATATTGATTTTCCTTCTTTATCCTGCTTTTAAAGAATTCCTCAGAAATGCTCTTCCTGGTAACTTATTTTCTTCTAGTACAAAGAGATATAAATGTAAGAGGTAAAATCATAAGAAGTTAATAAAATAATGAAAAAGGAAAACTGAGTCTGAATATGGGATCTGCCTGTAGGCTAGGGCTGCCTCCTCCACTCCCTTCCAATTGGCAATAATGAAAAGATCTTTCCTACATCAAGGTTTTCTTGATGACTAATAAACTCAACCCAAGCACAATCTGAAAAGTCACAAAATGATGTTAATGTTGTTTGACCTCATGCTCACCAAGGGAGCAAGAAAAAAAAGGAAAGCCCTGGAAAATCAGAATGCAGATGCTTCTGGAAGGTGGTGATTCAAAGCAGTATTGGCAATCAGTGCATTTAAAAGTGCAGTTGGAACCCTTATATACTTTCAACAGTGGAGAAAGAATTTCTCACTTATCTACACTAAGGAAGGGCCTCATTTGACATCTCCTTTTTCTGTACACACTGACTTACAGAGGTTTTGAACAAACTCTTTGGGGCTCCAGACATTCTATTTCTTATTGTGAAAGAATTTCAGATTTCAGACAAATACAAAAATAGTCCAAATATCCCTATATGTTGTTCACCCCAATTGTCCAAATACTAAAATGTTGTCCCACTTGACTTAGTATCCTCTTCTTATTTCTCTACCTCTATATTTTTTTTCCAAAAGTTTGAGTGTAAGTTGTACATAGGACATCCTTTTACCTCTAGAGGCCTCAATATGATTTTCCTAAAATAAGGACATTCTCTTACATAACCATAGTACTAATTTTCAAAAGCAGGAAATTAACATTAGACAATAATATGATGTAATCCATAGATCATAGTCCAATTTTACCAATTTTCCTACAAATATCCTTTTTAAGATGACTATTCTTTGAAATATTCTTTGGCTCTAGTTTTGGTGAAATAATTCCCAGGTTTTTTTTTTTTTTTTTTTTTTTATTCCCAGCTTTTTCAGGAAGATGTAGTCAACCACTCAGCACTTGCAAAAAGAATTTGAGCCTCATTACTTTTCAGGAAAATGAATCTGAAACCTCTTTTGAGTCGTGCATGCAGCCAACTTCTTTCCCTAAATGAAGCAAACCCAAATGAAGCTTTGCCCTGTTCTCCAAAGTCTAGGTTATCAGAGAAGATTGTTTATCTTTTGTGTAGGGTTCTTGCCTCATGATTTTTCCTAATTTCTCATTAGGCTGAGGGAGTCCATCTCAAAAATACTCTGGAAGATATTTTCACACGAAATAACAAAATACTTTCCTATCTCAATTTAAAAGCAAAAGAGGATGCACAGCGTTTCTAGTTCCTGGGAGCAGGTTATTCCATAAGCCACCCATAACACTATACTTCTGTTGTAAAGGAGAAATCCAAGGTCAAAGGGTAACAACCTAAATAAACGTCCATCAGAAAGAGAACTGGTTTATCAGACATGGTGGTGCAAACCTGTGATCCCAGTGACTCTGGAGGCTGAGGCAAGATCATTGCAAGTTCAAGGCCAACCTCAACTCAGTCGTAAAAACAAAAAGGACTGGGGATGTGGCTCTCAGTGGCAAAATGCCCTTGGGTTCAATTGAGAGAGAGAGAGAGAGAGAGAGAGAGAGGCTAAAATTCCAGTGTATCCATACAATGCAACCGTGCAGCCATTCAAAAGTAAGTACAGATGTATATGTTCCAAAATAAATTAAGCCTAAACTACAGAAAGTGACTCCGAAGAGGGGAATTGGGGAACTTGAGAATTGAGATTGAGGTGGGAGTACACCCTTTTGTATCCTCAAATTTAAAAAATTTTGAATATATATTATGTTTGGGGGGGCGGGAGAAATCACGAATAGCAGATAGAATCATGGATAGGTAGATGGATACAAAGATCCCAAATTTGAAGGAGCAGCAGGTCCTATAATCCCTGGCTGCGCTTTCTATTTTTAAAGCCATCACTTCCTTTTTCATTTTCCCTGAACAACCAACCATCTAGTATTGTCTCGTTAGCAGTAATCTTTCCCTCAGTTAGGTAGTGGGGTCACAAAACAGACCTAGTCATGCACACACTCTCAGTAAAACTGCAAGCACATGCACACAGCGTCAAATACATGTTTTTAGATTTGGAGGTGTAGTGGGGAGAGATGGGGAGCAAGCTTGAGCAATCTGAGCCAGACCCCCTCCCTCTCCCCGTGTCTCAGATCTACACTACTTCCCTTCACCCCTTTCCTTCCACCGCCTTACTCCCCACCCCCGCTCCAGACCTAGGAGCCTGGACTGCCGTAAATTTCCGCCTACTTGCGCCGCAGCCCTGGGGGCTGCTTGGTGACGTCAGGGCTGAGCTAGGGGGTGCCGCCTTCTGGCTACCCGCCCCTCCCAGGACTTGCGGCCCCCGCCTGCCCTTTAAAAGAGCGCGGCCTGCGCCAAACGCGCCACAGCGCGGAGACCAGGACGCACAGTTGGTTTCCCGAGACATCTTCATCTCGCCTTCTTTCTGCACCTCGCCTCCCTGGTCCAGCCTCATCCTCTTTCCACGTAGGTTTGGGCGAGTGAGGCTATGCAGCCGGTGGTGCTTCTCAGCATCCTGGGAGCCGCGGTGCTGGCCGGTGAGTGGGCGCGGTGGGCTCTTCAGCACCGCGGACAGCGCCAGTCCCAGTCTTCCCCGCAGTTCCGGGCGTCCTGGCCCGTGAACAATAGGAAACGGTGGTGGTGGTGGTAGTGGGTGGGTGGAGGGCTGGTTAAGTGGAAGATTTCTCCTTTTACTTGAGGTTCTTCATTTCTTCCCTTCGCTGGTTGTTCCCCTTAGATTACCCACCCCCGCCAGTGCTCCCGTTTGACTTGGAAAAAAACAGAGGGCTCCCTAGCCCAGCCAGGAGAGTCTCGGTGTTTTTTTTTTTTTTTTTTTTTTTTTTTTTTTTATATCTGGTTTTCCTAACGCTAGAAAGGGAGAAAGCAAGCTGCAGCTCTGGGGAAACCCCACATTTTGTGCTGACTTTTAAGATATCACACTCTGCCGGTCTAGAAAGTCGCTGTTGCGGTTCGATTCTGTATTTGTTTGACTTTTTATAGCCAGGTGACTACAGGAAGGTGGGAATTTATGTAGTATATTAGTTGGCACCTGAATAATTTATTTTATTATTATTACTATTACTACATAAACAATTAGGTAAAACTGAGTTCCATATGCATAAAAGATAAAGCTTTTTAAAAACATGTTTATATGTGTGCATGTATGGTCACATGTATGTGTGTTCACGTTTCATACATTTCTGCAGTTTGTTTTTCCATATCTAGGGAGAGGCAATTTCACATTCAATTAATTCATTTTTAAGTTATGAATGGAAGCTGCACTAGACTTTTCTACTCCAGGAAAATAACTAGGGTTTAAAATAATCTCTAAAGTATCTCTGGAGTAGTGGAAAATATTTTAGTCAAGTTGGGAGGATGAAAATTTAAGTAGTAGATATTTGACAGTTTCTCTTTATGTGTGGAAGATTGTGGGATTCATTTTTCAAACTAATCTGAATCTCAGAGAAATGATCTCAGAAGATGTGAAGTGTGTGTGTGTGTGTGTGTGTGTGTGTGTGTGTGTTGAAGTAAAGTCCCTATGGATATTCAGACTATTGAGAATTAAACATAAAGGTTTTATTTGGCTGTTTTGATGACCTATAGAAAATTATTTCCTTCTGAAGTTGAGATTCCTGTCTAGAATTGAGATACTGAATATCCATATCTATATCCATATCCATGAGTATGAAACTCTTATTGACAGTAATTTCTGTGTGAAAAATGTTGAGACAAAGTGAAAACCAATGGTAATTTAATTTTTAATGCAAGCTACATACATTCAGAATTTTCTAAAATCTTTGTCATTCTTGCAAATTGTTAATAAGTGTTCTCAATTTAATTAAAGGAAACCAAATGACCAATTTAGAATTCTTCATGGTCAAAATATTTTTAAAAAGGAATTGCTTAAGAGGCCAAAGTAATGCTATCTGTTGTGTTATAGATTTAAAAAGGTGACATTTGTGGGACTTAAATAAGTGGGACCAACTATGATGGTAAAATGCAGATCTCTCATCAAAGAGGATATTTTAATCAAGGTTCATATGTTAATAGCAGCTAAAATGGAGACATAATATTATTTTTAGATATCTGTTGAGTTATAATCCATGCATCACAAAATCCACTCTTTTAGAGTGTATGATTCAATGGTTCATAGTACATTTACAGACTGTGTGATCATTACCACTATCAAATTTCAGAACATTTTCATCACCCTGAAAAGATAACCCAAAGCCCATTAGCCATCATCTCCCCGTTCCCCCTCCTACACCCCATGGCAATGAGACATTATAATCCCTCAATTGGAGTTTGTTATTTGGAAAAATCACAGGGCTGAGGGGAAACCTCAGGAAATCATTTAGTTCATTTTCTGCCCTTAAAAGCATCTGGAGGGAGTTCCACAACCGTCTATGGTAGCTGTTGTGCACTTTAAAAATTAATATGTGAAGTACCCATATGATCACCATATTATTCTAGGTAAGATGATTTCTGGCATTCAGAGCTTAATAAACCTTCATTTTAGGAGGAACTTGAGGTCTTTGTAGTTTATCAGCAGAAGAGCTAACAATCTGTTTTGCAGTTATATTTTCAATCTGGAATCAAACCTTAATAGTCCTAGGTGATATTAATAATACTTTAGAAGTTATTCTCAGATTTATTATATTAGTTTATATTTTTAACCATTTGATTACTTTTAAGATGAGCATTAGATTTTTTTCTTTTGTGCTCTCAGAATCTTAGTTTCTGCAAAACATAAGTTTAACTACTTTAGGGGAATCAACATAGCTTTGGCTATCATTTCACTGTAACGGATTCTATTGGAAGAAATACATAGACTTAGATATCTCTCCAAAGGTATAATGTACGTCCACAGAGTCTAGCTTCTTTCCATCAAAAAGAGTCTCAAGAGCTTCGATTAGGGAAACAGGGTTATTCTATAAGGACAAATACAATCCCCAATTATCTAGAATAATAAAGAAACGTATTTATCTCCCTCCCAAATCCAATAACTATTAATACTTTGGCAACGTCAGTAGTTAATAAAAGCATCTATTTTACATTTGTGAAAGAAGAGAGAAGTATTAGCCTGAAGTGGCATTACAAAAGAAGATTTACTAAAGCTGAATATTAAAAGGCAACTTCTAGTTTATTAGGAGAGTAATTCTCTCAGTTATTTCTTTACAGAGGATTTTATAGATTTCAATGGAAAGAGAAAGTGCCACAGTGGGTATGTTCTCGTATAACAGTCATTTGGTCTATAAAAGAATAGCCCAGAATATTGGACCCTGGGGTACGGTCATTGAGTTCTTGTCTGACCTGCATTTTAGGAAGAACTCAAGGTCCTCATAGCTTGTGAGGCAATTCTCAAACATTTTTAAATAATTCTAAAAATCTGAGCAATTTTAAGCTTCTTAAAACAGTTTGAGAAGATCCCAGGCCATACTTTGTAATGAAAAAGCAAATGAAATAGGCATTTCATTTCTAGGTTGAACCCAGTGATATGTAATTGATTGGGTGAGGATGGGTAGGTGTTTAAAGAGGCTTGGGGAACAAAGCATTTTGGAAGGAAAGATCTAGTTGCTGGTCATAACTAAACTACATATGAGTAGCTCCCATGTCTGGTGTCTGAGGGTTTTGCTCTTGCTCCAGCTAGTTCTTCTTTAGTTTCAGGGACCTAGGATAAATTTCTGCACTTTTTCTTTCACCATAATAGCAGTCGTGTACTACAAACAATGCCAGGAGAACTGTAGAGACGGGCCTATGTGTAAATGCTTTGAGCTGCTCTAATGGAAAGACTCAGACAAAACAGAAAAAAGGGAAAGACAAAAGAATCAAAGCAGCATAGAGACAGAAAAAAATGCACTGGGAAACTTAAATCACCTGAAGCACTTTCTAGGAGTTTTTTTAAATAGCAAATTCTCATGAAATTTGATATGCATAAAATTAAAAATTTCTCCTTTTAAAATATTCTCATAAACCTATTGTTCAGCATCAATTTGCATATGATATTATGATCGCCCTGCTGTACTGGGAGAACTTGATACCACCCATGTTCTTGACATGGTTGAAGACAATAGAAAGGAAGGGAAATGCAACCCTGATACGGACGCAAAAGCAAACTTGTTCAGAAAAAGGCCTTGGGTAAAAAACATGGTAATTATTACCTAAAAGTAATGTTTTTGTAAAGCAAGTTAGTTTGAGGGAAGATATTTTGTTGGGAACAGGGATAGGCAGAGGGAGCCACAGACCTGTATCCATTTGGTATATGCATAGGGTATTGAGGAGGGTCCTTGACTATATTTTTTGTTTTAAATTTTTAATTGAAATATATAGAAAACTGCACAAATCCTAAGTATGCAGCTTAATGATTTTTTCACAAACTTAGGATAACTGTGTAGCCAGTACCCAGATCAAGAAATGGAACATGATCAAAACCCAAGAAGTAACCCAACTTGCTTTTATTCTGGAATTGATTTGTACTAGATTTCTTATAGCATTCATTTCCAAATGTTTGGAACATTGCTAAGGAAAAACAACTGTGTTTGTGTATGTGTACATGTGCACATATGTACGTATATGTGGGCATGTGTGTACATGTGTGCAATGAGTGCACATGTGTGCAATGTGTGCATGTGCAGTTGGGGCAGTTGTGTCCACTGCAGCAGTTGTCCCCAGTCACCTGCACTCTGCTCAGTTCTGACTCTGTCCCTCTCTCCAAGTATTATGGAATAATTTGGGGAGGATGGTTGTACACAGCTTCCAAAAATCAACTCAAAGTCATTTTTTTTTTCATTCATTTTCCTCCTTCGAAGCTGTCAGCTCTGTGCCAGTGGATAACAGGAACCATAATGAAGAGATGGTAAGTCAAAATGTCAGTTGCTTCTATATTCTCTTACTCCTTAGCATACCAAACCAAACACAATCCCACAAAGTCAGGTTTTCATCCATGAGAAAATGGTGACAAGGGATGCCCCTCCTTCACTGAGCTCCTACATCCTCTAGAGAGGGTTTAGCACCTCTGAGGATTGCTGTGTCATCACAACATTTTCCTTCTGACCTGTTCAGACATGGGATTTATTTCCCCTCTTGAGGTAATCACAATTCAATGACTTCTTCCATCCAGGTACTGTAAATCTGTTTCCTTGTATTAAAGATCCTGTGTCAGTACAGGTCACATAATCAAACCTTCCCGACAGCGACTCTGGGTTGAGTCATCATCCCAATGACAACAGTTTCTCCAACCTGCTTTTGTATCCTCCCCCTACCCCAGGTGACTCGCTGCATCATTGAAGTCCTCTCAAACGCCCTATCGAAGTCCAACATTCCATCTATCACCCCTGAGTGCCGGCAAATCCTAAAGAAGAGTAAGTATCCCATGCTGCAGGCAGACCAGCATATCTACAGTGATCCTTACTGCGGCTCCCTCCACCTCACCTACCAAGGAGCCCAGGGACATAAGGCAGAAGAAAGAGTGTTAATTGACCAGACTAGTACTTGGGGATACAGAGATATGATTTCTAGTCTTTGTTCTAGGACTTGGTAACTGAGTGACCACGGGGGAAGACCCTTTTTCTCCCTGTGTTTATTTCTTCGAAGTAAAATGAGGGAGATGAACTCAAAGACAGTCTTTGAGATGTTTATCAGTTCTGAAATTCGTTGGTTTCATATTTTGGATTTTTAAAACACATCTTCATTTGGGTGAAAGGAGGTGTAGGAAGTGCTTTTTCGTGATTAAAAGAGGAGGGGTTTGAGGGAATGCTAGGTGATGAAAGGGTAGAGTTAGATTTAAAAATCATTTTGCCCTCTAATCTTGGGGCAGTGAGAAGTGAGAAACTTAGAAAGGCAATTTGAAGACTTCTGGCCTGTTTACATAACAGATTAGTTAAGACATTTTAATGCAGAGCTTATTAGAGTGGAAGGTGGTACTGCCAAATGGCCCAGTAGTTCCAGGTCTGAAAACTGGAAGAGTTTATAGGGTAGAAGCAGAGCATTCTAATGAGTCAGACTAATGGCCTTCTGCGTCAAGACCAGGATGCTTTCTTTGTACTAAAGAGCTTCTGTGGGAAACAAGATGTGAACAGTGATAGAAGCAGCATTCATTGGGAACTGACATTATGAGATCAATTTTACAAAACTATGCAGTCCTTTTTATGCATGAAGTCAGACCAAATCAATAACTGCCTCTGCTTTTAGATTTTCAGTTGAGCTAGGAGCAGTCAAGTTGTTTTTTTCTTTTTGCCTTTAAAATCTCTCATTGCAAGACAGCATTCTCTTGCAATTGCTGCATATGAGTTCTCATGCACAAAATGGTAAAAACAAGTATTAACGATTGACTCAAAGAGGAACCTGGGTGGTTTAATGTGCCCTCGGGGTTTTCAGGATAACAATGGTAAGTACAGGGAGCCTAGATCTTCAGGGACTCCACAAAGAATGAATGGAAGCTTTCCTATCACTCCCAGTCCACATACTTTTCTTTGAATTTCACCTCACTTTCCTTTCCAGCCATTACAGGAAGGAAGAGCAGAGTGAATCTTCAGCAGGTAGTAAAGACTGCTCCTTGGGGCAACCTTATCTTGCTATCTTCCTTTCCCTTGGATTAGCAGTTACATGCAGAAGTAAGGGGTCTGTCTGGTAAGGTCACAATGTAATTATGATTGCTTAGGAAAAGTTATTAGATGCCAAGCTCTGCTTGCCTACAAAGTCATATGCTTAGCCCTCAGGTCCGAACCATAGTAATTCCAACTTCTGTCTGTCACTAATTGTGCCCCGAGTTTTTTTGGTGTCTATTGAGAGAGCACCAGGGAAAATAGTAAAAACCCAAATGACCCATGTCTAGAAGAACCTTGAAGACGTGGAGAATGGCAGAATACTGAGACAGGGAATGTTTAAGAGCTCTCCAGGGTTGCAGCCTCAAAAACCAGTCAGGGCCAGACAGACGGGTAACATAAAGAAATAAGGCAGGACAGGGGGTGAGTCACAAATTTGAGATCACATGTCCCTTCTCGGGGGAACATGTGTTTCCCAGTTCTCATCCTTTTGAGAACTACAGACTCTGTTATTAGATCTTGCAACTTTTCAAAAGAAGTTAAAATTTTGATTTTTTTTCCATGCTGGGAATGGAACCCAGGGCCTTGTGCATGCTAGGCAACTAAGTGCTCTAGCCCTGAGCTATAGCCCCAGCTAAAATATTGGTTTTTAAGTCACATCTCCTGGCATTTAAATATTACCTCTGAATTCAGATTTACTAAAAAACACTGTTTAGGCCAAACAGAAATCATCTTTGGGCCAACAGTTTGCAACATCTGTCCTATTCTAGTCTTCTTTCTCTTGGCAATATAGTCTAAGCTAACCAGAAGACTGGTAGAGCGTTGGCTGATTTGATGGAAGATTCCTGCATGCCATCTCTGTTCCATTCCCAAGCCCATCTCCTCCCACTCTCTCCTGCACATCTCTGAGTCAGCATATGCTCATTGAGCAAATGAGCATTTGGGGAGAAGGGAAGAATCATTGTTTCATGGAGACTTTAGGGAATACATGGACCAATTTCTTAGCAGGTGAAAGGTCTTTTTGACTAGGGTTGATCTTGTCATTTTTGCAGCATGGCAAGAGTACAAGGTGCATTTGTCCCTTTTAACTTGAAAGTAAGGACGGGCTTCACACCTTGGTTTTACAGATTGACAATGACTGTGTGCTGCTAATCACAGCCCTTTTCCAATCTCACCTGCGGGGACTTAAAACTAAATTTAGGAGGACGTGGCTAAGCCCCAGGCACAAGCTGCCACAGGCAGTACACTTTTAACTGAGAAGAAATAAAAATACTTCTGTTCCTGACACTTAAGACCCACATGCGCCATCAGGCCACGTGACCCCTTCCCCTGGAGTCTGAGCTCTGTCTGATCAGCTCTCCTTCAGGTGACTCTCAAAATGACATCAGCATCTGCCTGTCTCAGCTCAGCATGCTATAATAAATACTGCAGTCTGAATGGCTTGAACAACAAACAGTTATTTCTGGTGTCCAAGATCAAGATGTCTAGTGAGGACCCACTTCCTGATTTATAGATAGTTACCTTCTCACCATGTTCACATGTGGGGAAGGGAGAGCATTTCTCTCATGTTGCCCCTAATTAGGGCACCAACGTCATCATGAGGGCTCCAACTTCATGACTTAAGTACCTTTCAAAGGTCCCACCTCTTAATACCACCACATTGGGAATTAGGACTTCATCCTAAGAATTGGGGGTGGGGGACACAAATATTCAGTACCACCTGAAACCTCCCTGCTTACCTGTACCCGCCTGCTAGCCCTGCCCCAATACTGTACCCACAATCGCTGACTCTTAAAGGACAAAGAGTCTGGTGATATAGAAAGGTCAGCCCTCAGGTATCTAGATGTGGAAGGTCAGGAACATTCCTATTGTCTCATAAACTTGAGAATATATTATCATGACAGGCTGGGCTTTAAATAAAGAGTTACAGACCATCTGCTATTCTTTGGATTTTTTACAAAGCAGATCATTTTTTCCTTTTGTAAATATCAATTCAAAATGACTCATCAGTGTCTTTCAATAGAAATACAGTATGACCCACAAATATAACTTCAAATTTTCAGGTAACCACACTTTTAAAAAGTAAAAATGAAATTAGTTTCAATAATATATTTCATTTTATCCAAATGTGTTTTATCTAATATATAATTTTATATATCCAACATATTTGTAATGTGTTTTCTAATACATTCAAAACATTATCATTTCAACATATAATCAATGCAACATTTTTTGAAATATTTTGCATTCTTTTTTATTCATATGAAGTCATGGAAATCTGGTGTGCATTTTAAACACATAGCATGTCTTGGTTTGGACAAGTGCTCCATAGTTCAAGTGCTCCATAGCCACAGGGGCTAGTGGCTCCCACAATGGACAGTGCAGATGTTGATGCCAGCGGTCTTGGCTTCAGGCTTTCTATCTGAACTTAGTGAGATAAGTCGAAGTTCAAGTCCTCCCAGCTAACTGCTGAGACAGTGTTAACACTGCAGATGTCCTTTCATAGGGTGCCCTTGAGTTAAAGAAAATTTAGTAAATGAACTATAGATATTTGGAAAAAACTGGAGGAGAAGAGTGACATATCAGTTATACCATCTACTGCTGACTCAAGAAACAGAAAGACAACTCAGTATTCTGAAAATCATACTCAGCATCTAAGAACACGTGGAGTAGATGGGACCTTAGTGAAGGAAGAAATGGTCCTTTCCATTGCTGTGCAGTTTTCTCAGGAAAAAAATTATATACCCTTCTTATCACCAACCATGGTCATGCATTGCTTAACAATGGATTTCTGAGAAATGCATTGTTTGGCTATTTTGTTGTGGTGCAAACACAAACACTGTCCTTCTGCAAAGTAAGATGGTTGTGGCATCAGTAGGTGAAGTGATCTTATGGTCTCACTATCATATATTTGCTCCACTGTTGGCTGATACACCATTATGCAGCCCATAACTGTGCTAAGTTAAATTGCCATTTACTTCTAGGTTGTCTACACAGCTGATTAGATGATCAAGTCTGATAAACAAATGATTAAATTTTAAATTCTCCTTTGAATCTTGATACTTCCTAAAGTTATGGGCTGCCTAACTTTATTTAGCTGGAGTATAATTAGAACCATTCACACAATGCTACTTTTTCACCCTTCTTCGAGTACATATGGAAAGAATGGTGCTGAATTATACCACTCTGAGTATCAGTATCCTCCACATCTGCAAAAAGAGGAGGTTGAACTGGAAGAATTCTAAAGTTTCTAAGATTAGAGTGTAGTTCTACACTGTAGTTCTACACTCTAATGTAATTTCATAAATCTATATCTGGATTTCAGCTTGATCATTAATAGTCCCAATGAGAGATGCTGATTGGATAGTATGAAAACTTAAAAATATAGAGTCTATTATTAAATTTAAATGCAGGTAAGGAGCTTCCATAGCATTTTAAAAGGAATCAGAGTATTTTTTAAAATTCATTCAAAAATCATCTAAATAGTGGTTAGTGTCCTCAAGATTTGAGGTGATTACTGAGGCTGGAACTTGTTGAATCACAAGCATGACTGAAGTTATACTTACTCTTCTGTTTTCATTGTAGGTGGAAAAGAGGCCCAAGATGAAGAGAAAAGTGAAAATGAAAACACAAAGTTTGAAGTAAGATTGTTAAGAGACCCAGTGGACACCTTGGAAGCCCACAAGCCCTCTACTGGGCAGGAAGCTGGAGTCCCAGGGGAAAAGGACCCTCAAGGTCCTACAAGGGCAAACACAGAGAAGTGGGCAGAAGAAGGTGGGCACAGCAGAGAGGGAGCAGAGGAACCCCAGGGGAGCCTCCACCCCTCCAACAGCCAAGTCCCCAGAGAAGTAAAGGCATACCATTCTGAGAAGAGCCAGGGAGAGGACAGAGAGGAAAAAGAGGAAGAGAAATATCAGAAAGGGGAGCGTGGCGAAGAGGCCAGTGAAGGGAAACCACTTGAAGAGCCAGAAGAGATACAGAATACTTTTCTCAACAAAAGAAACCAGGCTACCACTAAGAAAAAAGAGGAATTAGTGACCAAATCAGCTACATTCCCTACTGGGCACTCTGAGGAGAAGACACACAGCAGGGAGAAGAGCAGCCAGGAGAGTGGAGAGGAGATGGGGAGCCAGGAGAAACACCCTCAGGAGTCTAAACCCCAGAGTGAGGAGGAATCTGAGGAGAGTGAGGAGGACACTACTTCTGAGGTGACCAAACGACGCATGAGACCCAGGCACCACCACGGGAGGAGCAGGCCTGATCGGTCCTCTCAGGAAGGGAATCCTCCCTCTGAGGAAAGGGGACACGCCTTCGAAGAATCTGAGGAGGCAAAGGTTGGGGAGAAGAGGGACCACCATTCAACCCACTACAGGACTTCAGAGGAAGAACCCGAATATGGGGGAGAAGTGGGGAATTATCCAGGTGTCCAGTCTCCCGAGGACCTGGAGCGGGGACAGTATGGGGGCAGAGGAAGTGAGGAGTACAGAGCTCCAAGGCCTCATAGTGAGGAGCTCCAGGAGGAGGCGGACAAGAGAAACCCCCTCAGCTCAGAGCTTGAAAACATGGCGCACGGTTATAGTAAGGAAAGTGAGGTAGAGAGGGGCCATGAGAGGGGGATGGGGCACCATCCCAGAGGCAGAGGAAGGGAACCAGGTGCCTATTCTACTCCTGACATCAGAGAAGAGAAAAGGTTCTTGGGAGAAACCTATCACCATGTTCAAGAAAGCCAGATGGATAAGGCCAAGAGACATCCGCAAGGTGAGTGGCAGGAGCAGGACAGAACCTACCTCAACTATGATGAGGAAGGACCCCAAGGGAAGTGGCAGCAGCAGGAGGACCCCAGGGACCTTAAAGAGAACAAGGAGGAAGCTAGGCTGCAAGACAAACCATACGCTTCCCGTCACACCACTGAAAAGAGGAAGAGATTAGGGGTGCTGTTCAACCCGTACTACGACCCTCTCCAGTGGAAGAGCAGCCGTTTTGAGAGAAAAGACAACGCAGATGACAGTTTCCTTGAGGGCGAAGAGGAAAACGGGCTGACCTTGGGTGAGAAGAATTTCTTCCCAGAATACAGCTATGATTGGTGGGAGAAAAAGCCCTTCTCAGACGACGTGAACTGGGGATATGAGAAGAGAAGCTTCGCCAGGGCCCCCAAGCTGGACCTGAAAAGGCAGTATGACCGAGTGGCTGAGCTGGATCAGCTCCTTCACTACAGGAAGAAGTCAGCTGAATTTCCCGACTTCTACGACTCTGAGGAACAGATGGGCCCACGCCACCAGGCAGAAAGTGAAAAGGAGACAGCCGACCAGAGAGTTCTGACCGAGGAAGAGGTACGGTGTGAGGCTTTGGGTTTCAGATTTACTCGCCGTGGCCAAGGGTAATAATATGTTCAACACTATCTAAAGTTAATGGGGAGAAACTGGTGGGAATTTTTCGCCATGGGAACATAGCCCGAGAAACCAAGTGGAGACCACCTGTGGGGTTGATTTCCATCTACCATCCAGTCGTGGTCCACATCCCTGCCCACCTCTCCCTAGTACCGTGTTTCTCCACCTTGTTTGCACCGTGGAATCACCTGGCCAGATGCAAACGTTACCCTCTTGGGGATCCACCCTCAGACTTCTGTGTAATTGATTCTGGGTGCTCCCTGGGCATCAGGTGAGTCCAGCGTTCAGTCAAGGTTGACGCTGTTCTGGTGTCTTCCCCTTCATCATTTGACTGCTCATCACTATCTCCCAGGGTCTGGAAAACATGATACAGAAATTAGTTACTTTGGTATGTCTTCATTAGTTCATGTCCTCCCACAATCAGAAGTTTTCATCAGGGAGAGGTAATATTATTGGAGCTCTAGCTACCCAAACAATGCCTTCTCCCCTACCCCATTATTAAGTTAGTTGATGCTTCTCAAACTTGAATGTACATCAGAATCATGAGGGATTTCTAATCCCCAGAGTTTCTGATTCCGTCGGTTTTGGGTGGGACCCAAAAATTTGCATTTCTGACAAGTCCCTAGGAGATGCTGGGAATGCAGATGCTGCTGGTCAGGGGACCACACTTTGAGAACCACTGATGTGTGTTGACTTTCTACTAAAATTCCCCTTTCTACTCATATTCCCTCAAACTATAGCATATCACTTGATCTGGAACCTCAACTTCTGCACCCTCACCTTTTTGTATTTTCCAGGAAAAAGAACTTGAAAACTTGGCTGCAATGGATTTGGAACTACAGAAAATAGCGGAAAAGTTCAGTCAAAGGGGCTGATGGTTATTGGAGCAACGGGCAGTTTTAAGAAGCAGTTCTCACATCATCTATTTTCCACTTCACTAAAAGACACCATTTATTTATCCAAAGGCAGAAAGTAGAATTGACTACTCATTAAATGTTTGACACAATTGAAAATGTTGTTAATTTTTGCCAGAATGCTATTGAAAATATGAATAGCATGACTTGTCGCATATTCTTTCTTGCAAAATAGATATATTAACATGCTTGTGACAATGACTGAGCTACTGTCTTTGAAAATGTGTTTGTCTCAATTTGAAATAATAAAAGATTCACTGGAGACTAAAAGCTTCTTGGTTCTCAGCTTTCTTTGAGCTAATTAGGAGGAGTGTGATTTTCAAATCCATTCTGTAAATTCAGAAAGATGAAAGAATTTGTGGGTCTTTGGGTGTATCATAGAAAAAAAGGAAAACCTTTTGAAGTAAAACAATGCCCAGGACCTAAAATGAATGAGATCAGGGGAAAAAAAATATGCTGCCCCAGGCTGAGAGAGATAAACTAGGCTTGAAGACCCTGTTTTATTCTTATTTTTATTTTTTTATATTTTTTTATTATAAACAAATTGGGTACAACTTGTTTCTCTGTTTGTACATGAAGTAGAGGCATACCATTTGTGTAATCATACGTTTACACATAGTGTAATGATGTTTGATTCATTCTGTTATTTTTTTCCTTCCTCCCCACCCCTCCCACCCCTCTTTTCCCTCTATACAGTCCTTCCTTCCTCCATTCTTGCCTCCCTCTCACTCCCCACTATGTATCATCATCCGCTTATCAGCAAGATCATTCATCCTTTGGAAGACTCTGCTTTAAAAATAATCATAAGAACTGGGTGTGGTGGTGAGTGCTTGTAATCCCAGCATCTGGGGAGGCTGAGGCAGGAGGATCTCGAGCTTAAAGCCAGCTGCAGCATCTTTGAGGCACTAAGTGAGACCCTGTCTCTAAATAAAATACAAAATAGTGCTGGGGATGTGGCACCGTGGTTGAGTGCCCCTGAGTTCAATCCCTGATTAAAAAAAATCATACGATAGTACTTTAAAAATTCTATAAATTCTATAAACTAGGGTCGTCATACCTAGCAGTAGAGGGCTTGCCTAATGTGCACAAGGTCTGCAGTTCCATCTCCAGTACCGGAGGGAAAAAGCAGAATAAGGTAAAATACAGCTGATTATTATTAGCTGGGTACAGTGGCATGTGCCCATAGTCCCAGCTACTTGGGACCCTGAAGCAGGAGGATTGCTTGGGTCCAGGAGTTCAAGTCTAGCTTGGGCAACATTATGAACATTATGAAAGTCCATCTCAAAACAAATAAAGATCCTAAGAACTAGAGAGCTCTAGGAGTAGCCAGCCAAGGGCCTCCCACCCCACACTGCCCTGTCCCTGGCCCCTGGCTAAAAAGAAAGCCTGAATAACAGGATGAAACCCCGATTGGCACTCAGAACATCTGGCCTGTTAGATCCTTGGTCCCTCCCTCAAGACTGGATTTCTACTCTGTAAGAAAACAGAACTCTGACTCTGTAACTGTGTAACAGTAGCTGTGTGGCTTTGAGAAAGTTACTTATCCTCTCTGAATCATCAGTAGGGCATCTGTCTAATTGGGTTCTTACAAAGATGATACAAGTTTATGCAAAACACAGCGTGGTACCTAGTATATGTCAACGGCATAGAAAATGTTGACTGCTATCATTTTTATCCCTACAGTTTCTTTTTTTTTTTTTTTCACACAAGAGGGGTTTATTAAGCAAACAGGGTGTCACCCTGCAGGGTAAGAGAGAAAATGAGAGGAAAATAAAGGAAAAGAGAAAGGGCACACACAAGAGAGTGTGAAAAGCGAGGAGGAGAGAGAAAGAGAGTCAGGGGGAGAGAAAGCATGAGAAAAGATGGCAGGGGAAGCTATCCTTAAGCAGTTGAATTCTGCAGGGCTAACAGAGGACCAATAATGGAGAAGGATACTTGCAAGCTGACTGATGAACCAATAGCTAGCTAGGATGTTCACAGACTGACAGTAGTTGGGAGGCGGGGAAAATGGCTGCACCAGAAAGGGTGGGGAGAGCAGCTTTCAGACTGACTAACTAGGTTGTGATGCAACTGAAAGGGCGGGGGAGCAGCTTTGTATTACATTCCCCCATTTCTGTTTTTATAAGAAAATCTTTTGTTCTCCAGTTCTTTCCTGCCTTATCTCTCCTTCCTGCCTAAGTGACTAGGGCTGGTTTTGCAGGTGAGATGTCAAAAGTCCATTCTCTCAGGGGCAGTGTTCATCATCCAGACTTCCAGAGGCAGATGGCGTTCATGGACTTCATTTCCTTGATTTGACTGATCCCCTATTCTACACTAACTGCCTGTCCCCAATTCTGGCTTCATTCACCCCTCTAATTTTAGGAACTCCTTTACTGCTGTAGGGAAAGGGGGGGTGATGACCATTCTGGCTTCTTCGAGCTGGAGAGGGCAGCGTGGGGCAAGCAGTTTGCAGTTCCCTTTTAGAAATCCAGTCAATCGAGGGGTCCATGGTAGAAGTCCGGTTGGGGAAGAGCAGGTTGTAAAGGCATCTGGGGGTGGGTGCTTCTATGAGAGAAGAACAAAAAGACATGCGTACTGAAATGAGATTGATATAATATAAATGTTGCAGAATCTGGAACATGCCAATGAATATCATAAAGATGACTGAAGTCCATAATTCCTCACCAGGGGGTGGAAGAACTGAGTTGTTCCCATGACAAGGCCTAGCAAAGGCTGGAGAGGACAAGGCCTTTATTTGGAAACTTTAACATTGTCTAGGTTGTCAGGAATGTAAACACAACATTTAGTAGAGATACTAGCAAACATAGATTAAGCCTACCTGTGTCTGTAGGCCTTTAACTGACTAAAACTTCTGACTCTGGCAGTTTCTCTTGATAGTTATCAGGCACATTTGCCTAAGAATCTCTCTTTTGTAGCTTTTAGTCTTTATTCTAGTGGGTTAACACAAGTGTACATCTTAAGTTACATTTAACTATTATTTCTCTTAAATGCCCAAGAATGGCTATATTTTGGTTTTAACTATTTTGCTAGGTGTTTAAGATCAAGCAGGTCAAAGTGACCTGTTCCTGTCAAAGAGTCAGCTGAGTTCCCACAGGTGCCACTCATAGAGAACTTGAGAGCCTTAGCTTTAGTGCTGTCCATTAGGCAGGGTCTCCTCAACGAGGTGGCATCCCTTGGAAGCGTTAGGGGTGTCTCCCTTTTTCCATGACCCTCCTCTATCCCTGCAGTTTCTTATTGCAAGATAGTAGGACAATTTCCCTTTTTCCTTCTTTTACCTGTCATTTCATTCCTCACTAATAACAGCTTCTATTTTGCAGTTTGGGCAATGAACTATTCTCTGGGAAGCAGCAAACTGGATCACAGTTGACTTTTATCCATCTAGGAAGTCTGGTTACCCTCCTCTGTTAAGTCAAGGATTGCTTTGCTAATTTAACCAGTTTCTTTCCAGATTAACTTTCAGCGACATGCTTTTCCAGGTGAGTTGTAGTTTTATGATATGGGAAGCAAGTCAATTGCTACTATGAATTTGACAGTGAATTGTTCTAAACCTGGGCACACACTTCTAGAAGGTTGCTTACTCTCTCTCTGCCTGGGATCATTTTTCCCTGGCTGTGGCTATTTGCAAAGACTGGGGAGGGGTGCCAAGGAGATTGTGGCTTCTGGATGTAGCCCTCACAATGGATAAAGGGCTGGTATGTAAGTATCATCCCAGTTTCCAGGGTTCTCATAACAACGTACCACCAACTGGGGGCTTACAGCAACAGAAATATATTCCCTCACAGTTCTGGAGGCCAGAAGTCCAAAATCAAGGCATTCGCAGGGATGTGCTCCCTCCAAAGTCTAGACTACAGTGGTCTATAGCAGCTTTGGGGCCCCAGTGACTGCTCGGCTGGTGGAGGTATAATTCCAGTCTGTGTCTTCTCCAAATGCCATCTTCTCCCCAAGTCTCCACTGCTCACCTGGCACTCTTGACAGGAAGACATCAGTCATTTTGGTTAAGGGTCCACCCTACTCCAGTGTAATCTCATCTCCACTAATCACACCTGCCATGACCTATTTCCAAATAAGGTCATATTCTGAAGTATTCGGGGTGGGACTTCAACATGTCTTTTTCTGAGTACAAAATTCAACCTGAAACAAGACAGCGTAGCTACCACCTCCCTCGAGCGAAATGACTCTGAGGTACACACTCTTCACTGCCTGCTGGGATTCCCCTGGGGGTTGGGCCCCAGGTGACACCACAGGGACCTGCTCCATCTTTTATCAGCTACCTTTACTTAAACCTCCTGTTGTGCTGCCTTCTGGTCACCTTGCTGGTGTTTTCTGAGGACACCTCCCACATATACTGCTTATCCTCAAATTCTTATCTCGGGATTTGCTCCTGGGGGAACTTGACCTAAGAAACCACCCAAAGTTGAGGCAGGTATCTTAACAAATAATAAAACTGCAGTTGTAAATATCAGAGGTATAACCCCTTGTCTGGATGTAAGATACGAAGAAAAGCTTAACCTGTGCACAAACATAAAACACAAACATAAACACCTTTTTTCCAATTGCAGCCTAGTGGAAAACAAAATCATTTCCTAAATAAACAGCATTTTTATAAACAGCCCAAGATGGATAGGAGTTGATCTCAGTAGAAGAGAGAAAGAAAAACACTGCAATGCACCAAATGCCAGTCTAGCAATCACACACACAAACGCACACACACATATGCACTGTGTGTTGCTTAGTGACAGGAACATGTCTTGAGAGATGAGTCTTTAGGTGATTTCATCATGAGACCTTTATAGAGTGCACTCGCACAAACCTAGATGGCATAACCTGTATATACATCTAGGTTCTGTGGAAAAGGATGCATGCAATCAAAAGACACAGTAGACCAGGAGAGGGAGGAAGGAAGTGAAAGAGGGAAAGAGATGCAGCCCCCCGTTGTTATTTTAGAGTTTATTTAATTGAATATTTAAGTTGTCATGGCCTCTAATATTCTATCGAAAGAAGTTATATAGAACGGAGGCAGGACAGGAGGAGAGAAAGGGTACTATCATAAAATGAAAATGCATACCATTGTAAAACAGTATAACTGGGAGATCTTGGGTGCTAACATAATCAACTAACTGCAATAATTACAACTCTGCAGTCTAGGAACCAGCACTCAGATACATCACAGGCTTCATTGAGAAAGTACCTATTGACGAAAGACCTCCAGGAAGTGAGGGCATGAGCTTTGTGAACACCCAGGGGAAAGGCATTTCAGCAGAGGGAACAGCAGGTGCAAAGGCCCTGAGACAGGAATGTGTTTGAAGAGCAAGAAGGCTAGTATTGGAGACTGTCACAGGAAGTGAGGTTTGAGAAGTCTCAGGGATCATACCACTGAGGGTTTTGTAGGTCCTGGGAAGTATTTGTTTTGTGATTGGAGAGTTCTTAACATAAGGCTGACATGATTTGCTTTATCTTTTAACAACACTGACTACTGAGTTAAGAGAAGGCAGTTAGGAAGTGAGGGAAGAGACAGAAACCACTGCCCTAATAATCCTGGTGGACCTTCATGATCTTGAACCAGGGTGTTGGCACTGGGTGGGGAGAAATTGTCGAACTTTGGATCTATTCTGCAGACAGCTGACTGGCTTGGGAAGGGAGAGTTGGGAGCTCAGGCTTGGATATGTTAAATTTAAGAGGAGAATAAACACACATGGAAGTTGAGTTGGGCACGCAGGGCTGGCGCTGAGAGAAAGGGCCTGTGCTGAAGACAACCTGGGACTCCTCTTGGAGATGGCATTTAAAGCCTTAAAACTGGTGAGGTCACTTAGCATTATATAAATGAGTCCAGGATGACCTCTGTGAGGTGGCCCCTAGACCGTTTATTGCTTCACTGAAGGGCCAGATTGGTTAGATCACCTATGCCAAATGCAAATTTTTATACATCGATTCTGGACACATTATAAGCAATCTTATTTAGCTACTTAGGGTCTGCTTGTCCTCTCCTTCCCCTTGCCAATACCCACACCAAACTAAACCCAGCAAAGGCCAACCACTGACAGCCATTGATGGGACAGAGCCTTGTGGTTTAAGAACCCAAGTTGCTTCCCAAGAATCCTACTGAGCAACATCAAGACCAGCAGCCTCTTTCAGGTCCCCTCTCCCTGGGGTGGAGGGGTGCCTTGGCCTCCTTCCTCCCTTTCTGAGTAGCAACCTTGGTGCTAAGGCCTCTGGACAGACTCATCGTCTCTTCCCCATACAAACCTGTTGAGAATGTTACCCAGTGAAGTGAATGTGTGCTACTGCCACCTCATGGTCCTACCTTTTTCTTTGATCAGCCCCCAAAACATAATCATCCTAGGGAACCAGTGTATTAAGATGAGAGGGAAGAAGGCGGTGTATGGCAGAGCCTGGGACGTACCAGTGTTTAGAAATCTGAGAAGGAACCAGTGAAAGAAATCAGGGTGGGAGGGAAGTGGGGGACAGCGGGGTCCTCCAAGTCAAGTGAGAAGACTGGCAAGAGGAGGGGTCAAATGTCGCTAGTAGGGTTAGAGGTCTAAGAAACTCTGAATGGCACATTACATCCTTGCTGCCTACTCCAGACCCTCTGTGGCTGCTTCAAAAGGCAGTGCCCATAAATGCTTTCTCACTATGATACAGCTGAATAGTTGTGATTAAAATCTAAAATATTTTTTGAGGCCCTTTTTAAGAGTTTGTTGATCCCTGAAAAACTACGAGAGGGACTATGGCAGAGTAAGTTTGTGAACCACTGAATTAAGTCATCTCTATTCAGGGCAGTAAATTACATCTGAGAAAAAAATAACACAAGTTCACTTTTGTTGCTGCTGGGGAGGAGTTAGGTCCCCTCCCAGGACAGGAACATGTACAGGCAGGGCCTTGGTAGCTGAGACCTGACCAATCCCTCTCAGAACAGAGAACTCATGCAAAAGACTTAAGGAAGGGAATAGGACTTGGAAACTGGTTGAGTCCCAAGTAGAACACTGTTTTACCAGTGACCAAGGAGACAACACCAGTGAATCTCATCTACGGTTTTGTCTTCTTGATAAACTTGACTGGTTGTATGTGGATAGATGACAAATCTGATTCATGTTCAGTGAGGTACCAACCCAGGTATGCTTTCTACCAAGACAGACCCTGCGTCACAATCAGCTGGAAAGTATCAATATGGCATCATGATTGCATCATTAATGACAGTTACACAGATCATAGTAGGAAACTTTTATTCTTTAAAAACAACTGTTTTAAGAAAAATGAATCAAAATTGTACTTTTGGTAATCACACTGGCCATTATCAGAACAGGACATGCTGTTAGGAGGAAAATTTTTTCTGAGATTCCTCATTGGATAATACCCCTCTATACTATGACAACGTGAACGATACACAAGAGCATGTTCTAGAGAGCAAGACGATTCTCAAATGGAGAAGAGCCTTGGCTTGCTCAGAACACTTTTATTTGTTGCAACAGATGATTAAATAATTTGATTATAATTTTTCAGAGCTTATAAAGGTTAACCATCTAATCATGGCAGAGCTCTTCAGACCAGTATTAATAATCACCAGAAAAAGGCACTTTTAAAAAACATTTGACAAGGAGCCAACACCAATGCAATGAGAACTGGTCTAAGTCCTGCCCAAAATTTTATCATAGTTCAAATAAATAGTATGTTCTCTTTGTGTGTGTATATTATATAGGTAGTAATTCTGTGTGTATATACATATATATACCAACACCTAGACACCCATATACGTGTGTGTGCATGTGTATATATGTGTATACCATCACCTATACATACATATATATGTGTGTGCACAAGTGTGCATATATATACATGCATGCATGTTGTATAATCCTTAGGTCTCTGGGAAAAACAATTATTTTAACTAAGCATCATATAAAAATTCTAGTCATTTTATTTGGAACAGAGAATAAAAGGATTGGCAAATTAATGCCAAAAAGTACCTACTAAACTTTTCTAATGTACCAAGAAAAAAAAGGAAAAAAAAGAAAAAAAAAAAAAAAAAAAAGGCAGTAAAATGAATACTTGGAACTTTCTCAGGTTGAAAACTATTAGAATAATAGAACCTAGCATTTAAAAAATGCTCATTCTACACTGGGGAATAGAATGGATATTTTTGGTACTATAAATTTCATATATTCACACATTCATATTGCTTATATTGAAGAGAATGGAATGAGCAGAGGAAATTTCTTCCACAAATTCCTTCCCTTTGGTACCCATCAAGTTTTAGCTATATTGCGTTATTCCAGTTAGCTTAAAATGCAAACAAGGTCTTGTACAAATACATTTTCAGGATGCTGAAATTCGATATTTGCAGAGTATTTAGAAATACTCAGAGGATTTTTGTTAAACAAAATTGCCCCACCAATCCACTACTGCATACTTGAGTTTCAGTTTAGACAGATTAAACACATCTGCGTCGGAAGTGGACAAAGGCTATTCCTTCTCCTCAGGAAGGGGTATACAGCCACTTTCTTATTCTCAGAATACGCATACAGACAAAAAAATTAGTTATGACATTTAAAGTTTAAGTTTTAACTGCAGAATGCCTGAGAACAAAAATCAAAGCCATTCTTGAAAAGTTACGAGCCAGACTCTGGGCATTTCTGTCTTTTAGCTGCTGGCTCCCCAGTCTTGTGTGATTCTAAGGTGCTCGCGCTGGACTTGAGGCTGGTGTCTGCTCGAAGGTTGTCCAAGACAACAGTGAAGCCTGACAGAAGGTAACCTCCACCTCCACTCATCAGCAGCTTGGGATGACTTCGATCTGGCAAAACCTAATCAAAACAGAAAACAGACATTCATGTTTTCCCAAGATGATAAAGTGCATGCCAATGACACGCTTACTAAAAATCGTAATTTAAATAACACAGATTCTCTTGAGGATTTAAATGGGTAAATTTCTAAAGCTCATTCCTTCACATGGCAGTATAGAAATTGGGCAAATGGTTTGTGCACTTTCTTCATGGTTCCAAAAAGCTTCATAGCCAACATGGCCCTTGGGTTTATGGAGAAGGGGCTAGCAGATGCATACTCAGAACTCCCTTCCTTCCTATCCTGTTAACTGACAAGAACTCTTCTAAACTATTTCTTTAATTAAATAAGACAAATTCCACAAAGGGTAGGGTCTCTCAGGACTCACTGCTGCTGCGCTTTGGAATCATACTGAGGGATGGCCTGCTCTCAGTGGTAACTGAGCAGAGATGCCAGTACTAGATCATTTCTGCCCAACACAGGGCAGTCTTTGCTCCTGGGTTCCCCAGTGGCCTGGCTGAGACTTTCTCAGAGCAGCACTGCAGGATCTTTCTCCCCTGTTCTCCCTCTTCCACCCCACCACTTTATAGGTAACAACCTGTAAGATCTAATCCTGCTCCCTCTTGCTGTATCTATCCCCCAATAAACCTTATACTTGACTTCCATCTTGGCATGTTTTTCAGAAAACCTGACTGACATAGACCCCACCAGCAAATTCTGAAAACAAGCTTTGAAGATGTTCCAGCAGAGAGAGAGGTTCACTCCCTCATTTACCTGGGGATTTTGCTATTACCAGTTTGACCCCTCCACAAAGATGTCAAGATTTTGGGGAAATAAGAACTACAACTATTTGCACTTTAACCATCTGGGCTGGAATCACGACATAAATGTACCCTGACATGAAAAGGTGTCAAGAAAGGTCAGGGGCCCATTCTCTGAATCACAGGAAGAAAACATTTCCATTGCAGTAGCCAGAAACAGGAATATTTCTACTTAACCACTTCCAGTACTACTGTAAGGAGCCAGCAACTCTGGATAGACTGTAAGAACATGTACCTGATAATTTCTGAGCCAGGTTTCAGACAACCTGAGGTTGATGACACCTCCCCTCTCACGCAGTTTTGTGTAGCATTCCAACAAAGGCTGAAGGCAAAAACAGAGTTCTGTTAGAAATACTTCCTATGCTGCAGTTTGAGAATCAAAATCCAGATGTAAGAATTCTGTCCACCTTATTCCAGTATTACCTCTTTATACTGACAGTAGACCACGAAAGGCCTTGAAGGGGCCACAAAGTCCAGCAAAGACAGCAGCAATGGAGTGGGATGGAAACGACTGGCCACAATTAAACTGCAACGAAAATGTCAGACAAATCACTTCTGAAGTGAAGAATAGGATTTTAAATGCATTTAAAATAAATGTAGTTATTGATGCTATTCACACAAGAAAGATTTAAATATAACATTCCAGAACTTCGAAATAATGAAATCATGAGCTATTTATTTCTAGAAAACAAATTGGGTCACACCTCTCATAGAGCTTGGAAATTCTAAGTAGCACTTGATGACACTCAATTTTTTTTCTAGAAACAACTGCAACATGGTGTATACTGGTTCTGTAGATACCTAACTCTAACTCTCCTTGTCAGGTTTTCACCAGACCCTGCCATTAGTCAGTATCATGGTTATTTAAATGTCCCACCTCCTGCACCCAGTGGGACCACACAGCCTTATCTGATGCACTGTCATTGGAGAAACTCAGATTTCTTCTGAAACAGAGTAGCAACATCAATTTCCCACCTCTGCCAGATGCAGCTTTTCTTTAAAACCTAAGACAGAATCCTTATCTCAGTTCCCACTAGAATCAGAGCAGACAGGCAGAAAGAGAGTGCTGATCTGTTTGAAGCAGAGCCCACAAGCACCAAGAAGTACCCTGTATTCTCTATTAACACACCCATCTGCGTTCCTTTCACTCAGCAGAGCAGCAGCATCCAAGTGTCTTTTCCTCTGCTCTTCTTGTCTCCTTTGCTTTTCCTGAATCTTCAAGAAGAAAAAGAAGAAACCAATGTTCGTAAGTCATTCAGTCAGGTTTACAGAAATACTCTGGTCTATCAAAACATTTCAATGAACTTTATCAATCCAGACTAAAGTAACCTTTATAAGATGAAAATACACTAGAAAATCTGTTAGAAAACCTCCACCAAGCAACTACACGTTTCTGTATCCTAGAGCTCTATTCCAAAGATTAAGTCATGCACATGTGTCTGCACACATACACACAGTCTCCAACTGTGACATTTATTGGGCAGGGATGTTCCATAGCCAAATCAAATCTCATTACTTAAGTGAAGTTAATGAAGGTCCCGAGAATATTACAGGGGATATAACTGACATTCTTACATAATCTTTTTTGCTTCCTCTTTCTTTAGGCTCCTTATATTCTGGATCTTGAGGAACAACCTCCATCGATTCTTGTTCTGGGTTATTGCTCTCTGGGGCCTCGGCCATGCTGTCTTCATTGTCTGGTTTAGAATTCTGCTTTTCCTCAAGTGCGCCATTACTTTCTTCAACTGATGCACTGTCTTTTGGCTCTGCATATAACATCTCAGCAGAAAATGTTCCATTTAGGAGACTGTCCACTTTGTTGAGGGGGAATTCGTAAAGACCACTGAGGAAAGATTTGGGAAATCCAAAACATGCTGTTGCTACCCTAACAGGTCCATCTCCAGGGTAGAGCTGAATAATGGAGCCAAAACCTGAGCAAATAAAAGAAACAAACATCTGCACAATGGAGGCAACTCTAGACTACACAAACCCTCAGAGAGTCCTCCACCATAGCAAGACTTTCCTACTCTGTTTAGAAGTGGAGGAATGGTACAGCTCCTCTGGGAGTCTGTTTGGAGTCTGGGGAGTCTGTTTGGAGTCTATGAATATTCCAAGTGAAGACAACATAATTCCAAAACAGATGAATAGGAAGTCTTAAGGAAGCTACCCCCACTTGACATTACTCTTAAGACCGTGGGATCATGTGAATTTGTCTCTTACTCCAATTCTTAAGTGGCATAGTTTATATAACCTTGTCTTTCATAGGGTCAGAGAAAGAACAGGTACATCAGGTTGTGTTGTATTCTTTCAGGAGAGAATACATCCCCAGTAGTCTTCCCACTTAATCCCCTCCATTCGGGTCAATAAGATAAGCACCAGCTATTTTACTGAAATAAGTTTACTGAAATTACTGTCCTGAAGGTCCTAGTCAATCACAGGTCCCACACTTATACCCACTAATACTAAAGCTGAAAAGGACAACCACAACAAGGGTACCAACACAGTAGGATAGGAGATACAGACCACAAAGGAAGGTCCCAGAACAGTAGTTATAAAAGTTCATGCCAAATCCCTTCATTAATCTTGAAGTAACTCAATTCAACTTTTTAATTTTAATTTTTTGGACTAGGGATTAAATCCAGGGGTGATTTACCACTGAGCTATATCCCCAGCCTTTTTTTTTTTTTTTTTTTTTTTTTTTTTAATTTTGAGAGAGGATCTTGCTAAACTGCTAAGGGCCTTGAACTTACAATCCTGTCTCAGCTTCCAGAGGGACTGGGATTACAGGCATGTGCCACTACATAGGGTTTCCTCAATCCAGTTTTTTATCAGTTTACATTTTGGACCTCTCTACTCACATTAGAGTAGGGTTTTACTGAATGTGAAAATGTTAAATCTTACCTCCCATTCGTTCCATCATTGCACCCAGCACCAAGCCTGAACATGTTTCCATTACAATCATTTTATTGCCAGCACGGATATTTCCCAAGGTCAGCATCTGGGCTAGTGTATCATATCTCATGTGGCTAAAGAAAAAAAAAAAAAAAGGATGATTCATTCACTTTTTGCTAAGTAAAGCCTAAAAATTTAATCATCATTTTTCAAGTTTTATTGTTTAATAAAAATTATGTTGATAAACATTAATGATTGCTTTGGAGGTGACAGTAAAAGGACTTACAATTTATGAGGTAGGAGGACACTTTATGCAGGTGAGCAAGTTTTTCATTTTATTTAAAATCATGACTTTCTTAAAGATACATTTTCCCCCAATTATACTTTTGAAAGGAAACAAAGCGTACTTAATTTTTCCAGGTTCTCTTGCATAATACATAATTGAAAGAATACGGGTAGATGGCTTCAAAATAGTTATGACGGCTTCATATCTGGGGAAGTTAAAAACAGGACACCAGTTTTTAACAAATATCTAAAACATTTTACTTCTTAGTAATATATACCTCATAAATTCATAAAAAGATCAACTATTTTCCATCTACTTCTACTTACTTCTTTTTCTTCTTTTTAATATATTTATCTTGAGCAAATTCTGTCTTGTCTCGAAATGTTGTACTATTTTCAATTAACTGCTGAACTATTTCCTATAAAAAAAAGGAGCAAGCAGATTTTCTGAAACTTTACTTCCACAGAACAAATAAGTTCAAGTGTTTCTTACCCCAGAATATATCCACAGGTCTGATTTTTCAGTCCCTCTTCCACAGAAGTCCAAATAGATCAACTCTGTAGTTATATATTCTATTTAGAATTTGTAATAAAGTATTTATAAATCCATTTAAACCAAGGTAAAGAAGAGAAATATTTAATAAAACTGTCATTTCTGAGAGCACTGGCTGAAAACATTACTGAAAATGAATAAAGTTAAATCCTAATATGTATTGTTATTAAATTCTCTACCATGTTATTTCCTTATATTTTTCCATCTTAATAAGAAACAAAATCTTGATTACTAAATTGCATGTACATTACAACCTATTTCTAACAAATTATAACGTGATTTTTTCCATTTTGCCTTTGGCAAAGTCTGCTTTAAAAACCAACCACGGGCTGGGGAGATAGCTTAGTTGGTAGAGTGCCTGCCTCGTATGCACAAGGCCCTGGGTTCAATCCCCAGCACCACAAAAAAACAAAACAAAACAAAACAAATCAAAAAAACAACCACTTTCTATATACCAAGCAAAAACTGGGCTGGGGAGATAGCTCAGTCGGTAGAGTGCTTGCCTTGTAAGCACAAGGCCCTGGGTTCAATCCCCAGCACCCAAAAAAAAAAAAAAAAAAAAATAGCAACCAAGCAAAAACTAAATTTTAAAAGTTCTTTGAATATTACCTCTCCTTTAATGCCCTTGTCTTTCAAAGCTTTTATGTCATCTTGAGTAAGTTTCTGAGATTTTCCATCATCAATTATATTTCGATTATCAGTGCCAGCTTCTTTGGTCTCTAAGGAAAAGAAATTGCTCTATGATGACATTTATAATCTGAAATTATTTTACAATCTTTTTTCCCCTAAGTAAAATACCACATCTAGTCCATCGGCCATTCCAGTGTAGCTTTCTAGTTCCACTGCCCTCACTGTAGTCTACTCTCCTGTCTTGAGGTGACTACCCAAGCCTCTAACTCATCTTCCTGTTCCCACTCTTGCTCCCTTCCTATCCACATGGATGCCAAAGTGATCTTTTTCTTAAAATGCAAACTGGTACATCTATTTGAATGTTTAACAGCATACAGTGGCTTTCCACAGCAATGAGAATGCGTTCCAAAGATAACTGCAAGGTCATATATGATGTGGGCCTTGCCTCCCCTTCCTGGCCTCATCTCCTGACCCCTAAGCTTCAGCTACATTGCCCTTGTTTCTGTTCCTTGACCATTCCAACCAAGGTCCCTCAGCAGAATTTTGTTGTTCCCCCTACCTGGAAGGCTCTTATGACAGCTCTCCAAGTGGCTGGTTCTTTGTTATCTCAGTCAAGGCTAATCTTGCCCAATCAGGCTCCAGTACACACCCCTACTTTACTATTTTCATATGTATCATCATCAGAAATCATGCTGTTTGCTTGTCTACTTGATAATTTTGGTTATTCTCCACTGGTAAATACATTTTATAAGATACTCTGTCTTATGAATTGCTACAATAATAGTGCCCTAATCATGCCTGACACCTATTTGGTACTTAATAAAAATACAGATGTTAATTTTAAAATATCTAATTAATTGGTCTGGCTCAAAACAGTATTTTAGTTAGCTTTTAGTAATTATTAAATGTTTATATATTTTATTAATAACGTTTATTTTAATAAACAAGCATTTATCCTTAGTTAATAATAGCCAAAATGATGGGACCCTTACTATAGGCAAGGCACTGTTAGGATCTTCCTAAGAAGGCTATGTCACTAAACACTCATCACAACCTAGGCATTAAACTTGTTTATGTCCCCATTTAATGGACTAATAATATAATATAAGAACCACATGAACCAAATCATCTGCCCAAAGTTGCAAGTCAAGTAATAAAGCAGGTACTTAAACCTAGCCACTTTATTCAAAGCCAGATCTCAATCTTCACACTATCCATGACGCTGCAGTTTATGGGCACTGAAAAGGTTTTCAATGTGCTCTTGCAATAAAGCACCAAAGACTCATGGGATTGACCGCCTGGTTCAAGGTCAGGGAGCCAGCTAATGGTGGGCTAGAGCCAGAATTCAGGTTATTTTATTGCTGAAGGTAGTACTTGCTTCATTCCACCAAGATACAGTTCTAAGTGGTGCACCTGAAGTAGGCTCTTCCTTTTTCTTCTTGAGCTGAAGACCTCCTCCACTGGTCACTTCAAATGTGGATCCAAAGCTATGGCCAATCACATTATCCAGGTAGAACCACTGTTTTTCAAAAGTCACTTTTCTGGGTTAAGAAAAAGTAATCAATTAATTGATGTCTTTTGTATTCATTCAAGAAAAGTCTGTTCATTCCAATTTATTTCAAAAGTGGTCTCCTCAATGGATGATCAGCATAAACTACAGGGAACTGGTTTGGGGTAGAGACATAAAATGAATAAAGAAGCTAGGAAAACATTGAATTTTGGAAAGGGGAAGCAAAGACAAAAGATATTTCTCTTCTGGGGCATCATCAGACCCCCATTTTGTACTGTCTACCAGGATGTCCAAACTCACAGGCTCTGCAGATTCCTAAACAGCAGACAGGGTAACCAAGATTGCCAGGTCACCAGACATTCACTGTGACATTCCTCACAACTCACATGTCTCAAAACAGAACAATCACTGAGATGACAAGGATTCAGGGAACTCCTTGGTCTTGGTCTAAATAGCCATTTTACTGAAAAATTATCTAATACAAGCAAATTATATTTCAAATAAACGTCACCGGCATTTCATTTCCAAATGAAATGAAACCTAATACTGACAATGCTATACTGCAGACCAGGAAACAGGATTTTCTTATCACTCCAATTTGTATTTTACTGATATTTAAGAGGGGAATCCCATAAAAACAAAAACATTCCCTTTCAAAAGAAGAAAACTAACACATGCTGACATCAACCAGAGGCAGTATGTGCCACATATATTCATGTTTTTTAATTCTCATACTAATCCTGGGACATAGCTCTCTCCAAAGGAGAAATCTAAGGCCCAGGGAAAAGTGTTCAGTTACAAGGTGCTGGAGTGGGATTCAAATTCAGGTCTGTCTGATCCCTAGGTCTGGTTAATTCCACTATATTACACAATATTTCTCAGCAAAGGCCAAATGACTTTAGGAAGTACCATTGAGCTTCAGGCCCAGTCCACATCCAAAAACTTCAGAATATTGGAAAATGTGCTGTCAGTCCTATTTGTGCCCCACTTCAGTCCTTCTCTTCCTTTGTGGCCCTGGAGAGTAACATAATGCATGCTGTATCACCTAGGTTTGCCTGTCAAATGCTTCCCACCACTGCTAGTTCCTAAGTATGTCACCTTCATTTTTTTGGCTCCTTATAGCCTACCACACCTTTGTGTATATGTTCCATCTTCATTATGTGTTACTTCAAACACCTGAGTGAAATATGGCATGATCCTAAGTGATTCAGATAGGGCCAATTCTTATGCTTTGCTGGGTCTCCCAAAACTAACACAACAGATATTCAAAATATTTGCTGACACAACCCCCCTGAGAAGTTGAAATTCAGTTCAGCTATGTATCCACCACCCTTCAAGCACCTTGGTGCTAATGAACCACTGGATCTAAGCTGGGTTGGATTTCACCTCTGCTAGCCTATTTGATGTGCAAAGGCAGGGAGGGGTGTCACTCAAACTGACTGGTCTGACAGGCCAATGCACCAGGTAGGAAGGGCATGTGTAGTCAGAGGGGATGTGGGCATCATCCCATCTTCATGGGAAAGGAGTAGGACTTGCCCATCTCAAAGAATCAGAACAGATTCTGCCTAACCAGATGAGTAGTTTGGAAAGAAAGGTGATGGGGGAGTCTGGCCTGGGATGCAGCTGAGCTCAGAGGGTCATTTTCTAATTAAAACAAAATTAGCCATTATGGCTTTACCAAGAGGGACCAACAATATGTGTTTCCAAATCAGGCCTAAAGAGTACCTATTAGAACTTAAGATGCTGCTATCTCCTCGGTAATGAAAATGATTCTGTCCAAAAGAGCACATAATTAGAAACAACCATGCTTGAAAATTAAGGCAATTACAGGAATAGTATGCAAAAGAAACTAAAAATGCTTTACCTGGATAGTTATTACAAGATGCGTAATTTGGGCTTACTCATCAAACTGTGTATTTATAATTGTTATACTTCAACTAAAAAGTTTAAGCAATTTGTATTGGAAATGTTCAAAAATTATGCACTTGGAAGAAGGCACAGAAATTTTTCTCCCCACTTTAAAAAATTTGTTCTTTTTAGATATACATAGAGTGTACTTTGACTTATTATACATACATGGAATACAACTTATTCTAATTAGGATCCTATTCTTATGGTTGTACAAGATGAGGAGTTTCACTGTTGGTGGTGTGTTCATGTGAACATAGGATAGTTGTTTCCGATTCATTCCACTGTCTCTTCTACTCTCATCCTTCTCCCTTTCCTTCATTCCCCTTTGTCTAATCCCCTTCCTACCCCACCCCCTTCTTGAGTGTTAGCATCTGCATATAGGAGAGAACATTCGACCTTTGGTTTTTCAGGACTGGCTTATTTCACTTAGCATGACAGTCTCCAGATCCATCCATTTACTGGCAAAAGTCATAAAGTCATTCTTCTTTGTAGCTGAGTAATATTTCAAAGTGTATATATACCACATTTTCTTATCCATCCACCTGTTAAATGAATGGCCCCTAGGCTGGTTCCATAGCTTAGCTATTGTGAACTGAGCTGCTATAAACATTGATGTGGCTGTGTCACTGTAGTATGTTGATTTTAAGTCCTTTGGGTATACATCGAGGAGTGGGATAACTGGGTCAAATGGTGGTTCCATTCCAAATTTTCTGAGGAATCTCTATACTGCTTTCCAGTGTGGCTGCACCAATTTGCAATCCCACCAGCAATGTATGAGTGTACCTTTTTTCCCCACATCCTTGCCAACATTTATTGTTACTTGTATTCTTGATAACTGAGCAGGCACAGAATTTCTAATTAAAAATTCTGGACAGAAAAAAAAAAAAAACAGACTTCAAGAACACAGAAGTGTATCAGTAATGAGGAATAGTTACAAAAATTTTCATCCACCAAAATGTAAAAAAATGTCATCAAAGGAGAATTTTTAAATGCTTAAAAGCTAGTGCAGATATTTCATTTTCTGGACTGGAAGAACCTTCCTCCCCATAATTTTTTCTTTACCAAATTGATGCTTATGCCGAAAAACAAAACAAAACAAAACAAAAAACAAAAAAAAAAAACTTGGTTATCACCAGCTTGGTGCTTTGGGGATTTTAACTTGATTAATTTTTAACAATACCTGCTTTCTTTAAATACCAGTTTGATGAAAACAATACTAAAACAATTTTTGTTAAGTAGGCATTTATCAGAAATTCCAAACTAATGCCGAGTTTTCTGGTCTGCAGAATGATGTTCTTCTGACACTGCATTCAACTTACAACTTACTTCTCTGTCAAGAGTTAATACAAGACTAAGTAAGGATGTAGCTCAGTGGTATAGCACTTGCCTAGTATGTGTGAAGCCCTGGGTTTGATATTCAGCACTGCAATAACAAACAAAACAGTAATAACCTAGTGCAAAAGAAAACTTGGTTATACTTCTCATTCAAACAACCTAATATGTTGTTACCATTAATAAGCTGTTAGGATTTAACAACCTCACCATCACTGCCAGAGTTATCAAAATCCTACTTCTCTACTATTAAAACAGAATGTTACTTGCTAGCAGGTTCAGAAACCAAAACTTAGTTCAAGTTCTAAGACCTTGAGCAAATTGCTTTTGAGCAATTCAACTTTCCTGGACTTTGAACACCTTGGTGTAAAATGAAGCAACCCCCATGGGACTCCACACTCTACGGAAAGTTGTTTTCTTTTCTTATTCCACACAGACAGGTAGTCCCATTTGGACCGAGAGAAGAGGTCAGTCAGAAAGCCAGACTAGGTGGAAGAGATCTTTTTTTTTTTTTTTTTTTTTTTTGGTGGGACTGATCCTGGTTGAGGGATTAAAAAGGAAGGAGATCTGTGAGGAAAAGCGGGGAGCCGGGAGGAGACTCAGAGAAAAGGATGAGAACAGAGATGAAGACAGTGGGGGTCTGTAAGAACACAGAGCAGATCCTAAGAACGCAGAGGTAGAAACCCAGGCGGTGGGGAGCAGCGACGACGACGATGGAAAGGGAAGCAATCGAGCTGAGCAACCAAGGACCAATAATGGAATTCAGGGGAAAGGTTTTTGTGGCAAAACTGGAAAGGATGCCGAAGGTAGAAAGCCGGGTATGAAGTCCAGAAGGGAGACTCCGTGGGAAGGCAGGAGGGGCACGGGTTGTAAAAGAATCTAGTAGGTGAAGGCCTCTGTGACGAGATCATCTGAGAGGAGGAAACGAGGATGGGGATAGAGATCCAGTGAATTCAGAATGGGATCCTGGTGGAAAGGGTTGGAAAATCCGGAAGGAGGGCTTATCTAGAAAGTGGGGTGGGAGACTCCAAAACCAGCAACCTGACTTACTTTTTCCGCTGGACCTGCACTGCTTTGAACACATCTTCCCGTTTCAGCACCACAAAGTCGCCGTCGTGGATGCGGTTATCCCCGGGATACGGGGCCTGTGGGCTCGGATGTTCTCCTGAGCCCTCCATGACGTTCGGCCGGTCTCAGTGCTCCGCCGCGTCCCTGCAGCTTCAGGCGCCTCTCTCTTCCTGCAACACAGTCGCAACGACCAGCTTCACTCCCCGCGACACCACAGACTCTAGAGTCCTCCGACCGGCACCGCCCCCACGTGCTGTGCGCCGCTTCCGCTTTCCGGTCGGGTCCTTCCGACTGCTTCCGAGAGCCTCACGACTTCCGGTTGACCGAACTCCTCGATTGGCTACACTTTGCCCCGCCCTTCTTGTTTCGTCGCTTCCTTGGACGGAAGTTGCGTCACGGACGCGCCAAAAAGAATAGAGAGGGAGACTGGACAGTTCCTTGAGGTGATTTTGGGGTAACTGCTCCCCGACTCTTTCCCGAGGCCGCGGTGGAAAAACTGCTGCTGTGATTGAAGGGATCCGGCCTTGCGCAGGGACGTCTAAGGCTAAAGAAAATCTTAAGACCTGACAGGGATGGCCTGAGGAGCTGGAGGCTCTTCTTAGCCCTTTGTGCTTCCCCCCGGGAGGGAGGGAGAATCAGGCCATTGGGATTAGCACATACCCCGGAGTCGTGAACTGGGAGAGCCTGGGAACCCCCGTCCCATGCAAGTAAGAACAGCCTGAGGAGACGTAAATGAAGTATTTAACGACTGACAGCAGCCAATGGGCAGCTCTTTCTTGTCCTGCCCTCTTGCGTTTGTTTTGGAATTATTACTGTTCTCATCATATTTTCTCGTTTGAGAAGGGTATGGCACGGAGCGTTATCGAAGGAGCACTTCAGCTTGGGAGTCTCAGGACAGTTTTGACTGCTGTCCTGTCACCAAACAACTTTGATCATCCATTTTCTTAATTTCTTTGAGCTTCAGTTTCTCAATGTGTAATGTCTGGTTGATGATTAAAGTCCTATCGTGCCTTGAAAACATGAACTTTGTAGCTATTAACTCATTTACTAACTAAACCTCTTTTAAATAGAGATTTGCACAGGCTTCTTGTAATGAATTGTACTACAGTGTATAGATACATTATTTTTTAAGGAACAGTTTTAGTTTTACAGAAAAATTGTGCAGAAAATGAGTATGATACTGCAGGATTGGAGCTATGGTGATGTATCCCTAGCATCTCATAGTTCAGAATTATTTTCAACTACTCCTGCTTTATAATAGGTTTTAAACACAGCAAGCAAGCATCTTAGAGTTAATTACTGCTTACCGTCATTTCTGTCATGGGGGCTCCTTGAATACTGTTGCAGTGCAGTACCTTTTCTTATTTTTATTCCATGAGCACTTAATGTACTTAATAAAACATCTACTGTACACCTTAAAAAGTCGTGGAAATTAGAAGAGTAATTGCAGAATGTTCGGGATTTCTCCCACAATGTACAACTTTGTAAACCTGTGTACTGCTGAAAAACAATACATTTTCTGTTTTGTATTACATTAATACATTTTTAGGAGCACTATTTCCCTACTTGTTTTGGTGAAGTCTTTTCTAATATCTATCTATTAGAAGACATGAGTGGCGAGTGCAGAGGAAGAGGATTTGGACAGGGAAGATTTCAAAGCTGGAGAAGAGGAAGAGGTGGTGGGAACTTTTCAGGAAAATGGAGGGGAAGAGAACACAGACCTAACCTGAGTAAAGCCATGGGAAAAAATAGTTCTGGTATGTATGATCATATGAGACAATGATGGTTCAGTTTTTTCCTTCATGAAGCAAACAGTTCATCCCTATCAGACAAGGTAATTTAGCTCAAACTTCAATTGAACTTTTATTTGATGTTACTCTTTAGCAAGTATTTGAAAGTTAATGTGCAAAATTCGTACAGAAACCTTTAATTTAGTTGCTCTATTAATGCCATTTCATTGTTGAAAGGAGAAACAAAGTGGAAAAAAAAGGTTATTTTGTTTTTATTAACTTAGCATCTGGTTTTTGTTTTGTTTTCCAGAACAAACCCCACAACCTTTGCTACTACAGTCAACATTGGATCAATTCATACCATATAAAGGCTGGAAACTTTATTTCTCTGAAGGTAGAATTAAAAGTGCAAAAAGTACCATAAGTTTTATTTCCAAAGACATAGATATAACAAGATATAAGTTATATATCCAAAGACATAACTTGTTTTTGGATGTTACATTTTATATTACTGTGATTTATTTGACTTACTGCTACATACTTCCTAATCTTTGTTTTCCAATTAAATCATGTTTATATTAAAGAGCATTATTTTTAGGTTTTATATCAGTCGGTAAAATAAAACACAGTAGGTGTTTGAAAAGAGGGGTTTGATATAAAAATTGGGCATTCAGATGAAAAACTGAAAAAGTAGAAAGGGAACATCAAAATAAAACTCCAGATGGTAGTAATTTCAGGAAACAGTAGCCATTCTTTAACTTTAGCAAAAGTTAAGAAATACTGAGATTATCAGGACCTAGGAATTCAAAGGTGGGGGCATAGTTGTTTTGACCTCTAAAGTCCGCCCTATAAAACTGTACTTAGGCCCATGACGGATACACTGTAGCACTGTGTGCAACCACTGATGTAAAGGAAACTGTTCATCACTAGTAACTGATGGGGCATGACTTAGTTGTTACTTGGACCTGGAGGCTAGAACTGTAGTTATCCTCTGTAGCTGCCCAGATAACTAAAAAGAATTGGAGACAAGAATATATTTCTTTCCTACTTCCTACTATCTTCCAGTCTTTAAAGTGCCTCTAATTGGCAGAGTCTAAAAGGAATCTGGGAAATATAGGGTGCAGAGCTTGATCAGAGCATCATAGAACAGGAAATAGAATGATGAACTTGGAACGAGGAGCAAGTAATCAACCCAGATTTCGTGTGTGTGTGTGTGTGTGTGTGTGTGTGTGTGTGTGTGTGTTTCTTTCCCACTAAGCTACACTGCTTGAAGTCAGGACCCTGCCCCATACAGGCGCTTGCAGTTCATTTTATGAATGATACTTTACAAATGTTTTCTGTATTGACAGTCTTTTTTTAAATTTCTTCTATTAAATAGACACATGTGTTTCATAGATTGTCTTGTTGCTTGAGGATACATTAGCCACCAACACTTCATTTATTCCCCTAGTAGTTAATCTCAGAACACTATAAATAATTTTTGTACTGATCCTAAAAATAAAGTGCAAGAGGTGCCTTACGCCTGACCAGATGTGCTTCCATATACTTCATTGTACTATTTCTCTGTGAGGGAAGTTGAAAATATATATCTTTACAATGTTAAAAAATAAAGTGTAGGACTTGGGAGATAGCTCAGTTGGTAGAGTGCTTGCCTTGCACGCACAAGGCCCTGGATTCGATCCCCAGCACTGCAAAAAAAATTAAAAAAATAAAATAAATAAAATAAAATAAAATAAAGTGTATAATTTTGAGCTCAGAGTCAAATGTTTTGTACTCTGTGTGTCTCCAGGTCTTAGGAAAGAATTTGACAAGTGGCAATTTGTACTATTAGAATTTACTTTGCAAAGACCATAATTACCTTTTTCTCTGTTTCTAGAATAAGAGCTTATGTATCTAATTTTTACTTTATTATAATTATAATGTTTAGTTTTAGCTGTTGTGTAAGTTATTGGAACTGATATGTCCAATTAGGTATCTAAGGCTTCATTAGAGATTTCCCAAATATTGGGACTTTTAGGGACAGAGATTTCCTGTCTCCATTTCAGATTATGCAGGCCTAAACATGTTTTATAATCTTAAGTTTATGTTCATACTAGTTCTTATTTAAATGTAATCAGAATATAGAGCAATTGGGGAAAAATCTCTCATTTATAGTGCTTCTTTTATTTAATGAAAATGTATACTTGTACATGTATGATTATTAGTGCTAATGCCTATTTGTTGAATTAGTTTACAGTGATAACTCTCCTTTTATTGAGAAGATTCAAGCATTTGAAAAATTTTTCATAAGGCATATTGAATTATATGATAAGGTAAGGTTTCCTTAGAATAATACTACCAGTCAACCTTTATTTGTCATCTGACTGAATGGTATTATTTGAGGTGCTAGTGATTGTGATCATAGGCACTGGAGTCAAATTGCCTTAATTCAAATCCCAGCTCTGCCACTTACCTATAGTATGAACTTAGGTGAATTACTTAACTTCTCTGTGCCTCAGTTTTTCTCTTCTGTCATTTGGAGATAATAGTATAAATACCTACCTCAAAGAATTGTTAAGAGATATAAGTTAACATATTTAAAATGTTAGGACTGTGGTTGATACAAAGCTTATGTAGTACTCAGCATTATCACCATATGAACATTATATGCTTTCTCAAAGTGTATAATTAAATGCTCAGTTATGATAATTGACTCCAAAAGATCAATTGTTACTTTCAAACTTTAATCTTTTCTAGGATGAAATAGAAAGAAAGGGAAGTATTTTGGTGGATTTTAAAGAATTGACAAAAGGTGACGAAATAACTAATTTGATACCAAATATAGCGAATGAACTAAGGGATGCACCTGAGAAAATCTTGGCTTGCATGGGTCTGGCAATACATCAGGTAAATATTTATCTTGTGTCGACTCACATCAAAATTTTAAAGGAAGATTTCAGTGTTAGGACCTTCTTTAAAACATGCTAAGATTACCTGCATGTGGTGTTAATGCCATCAACTCAGGAAACTGAGGCAGGAGGATTTGCAAGTTTGAGTCCAGACTAGGCAACATAACAAGCACAAGACCCTGTCTTTAAAAAAAAAAAAAAAACAAAAAAAACAAAAAAAACTTAGGTTTTGCTAACAGATACGGCTACTGGCTTGAACTGAAGGCTCACAATCTTATATTAACAAAAATACCATTCATTCTATATATAAAAGCTTATCTAAATATAACCTTTCTTTTTTTTTTTTTTTACCTTTCCCCAACAATTTCATAGTTTTAATTAAAAGCTAAATTTTTTCCACTTTATTTTATTTTATTTTCATTTTTGTTTCCTTCTAGCATTTATCTTTTTTTATTAAAATATTTTTTTATTTTTATAGACACATTTTGAATCATGGTACACAAATGGGGTACAACTTTTCATTTCTATGGATATACACAATGTATATTCACACCATTCATGTAATCATACATATATGTATATAGGGTAATACTGTCTGTTTCATTCTACTGTTTTTTTCATTCCTACCCCCTCCCACCCCTTTTTCCTCTACACCATCCAAAGTTCCTTTATTCTTCTCTTTCCCCCTGCCACCTCCCATTGTTATATATTGTCATGCACTTATCAGAGAAAACATTCATCCTTTGGTTTTTTGGGCTTGGCCTGTTTCACTTAGCACGATATTTTCCAACTTCATCCATTTACCAGCAAATGCCATAATTTTATTCTTCTTTATGGCTGAGTATAATTCCATTGTGTATATATACCACAGTTTCTTTGTCCATTCATCAACTGAAGGGCATCTAGGTTGGTTCCACAATCTAGCTATTGTGAATTGAGCAGCTATGAACATTGTTGTGGCTGCATCACTGTAGTATGCTGATTTTAAGTCCTTTGGGTATAAACTGAGGAGTGGGATAGCTGGGTCAAATGGTGGGTCCATTTCAGGCTTTCTGAGGAATCTCCATACTGCTTTCCAGAGTGGCTGCACCAATTTACAACTCCACCAGCAATGTATGAGTGTGCCTTTTTCCCCCACATCCACGCTAACACTTATTATTGCTGTGTTCTTGATAATAGCCATTCTAATTGGAGTTAGATGAAATCTTAGGGTGGTTTTAATTTGCATTTCTCTAATTACTAGGGATGATGAGCACTTTTTCATATATTTGTTGATCACCTGTATATCTTCTTCTGTGAAGTATCTGCCCATTTCCTTAGCCCATTTATTGATTGGGTTCTTTATATTTTGGGTGTAAAGTTTTTTAAGTTCTTTATAAACTTCGAAGATGAGTGCTCTGTCTGAAGTGTGTGGAAAAGATTTTCTCCTACTCTGTAGGCTCTCTTTTCACATTATTGATTGTTTCCTGTGCTGAGAAAAAACTTTTTAGTTTGAATCTATCATAACCTTTCTTTTTTAAAATTTGTTCTAATTAGTTATACATGACAGAATGCATTTTGACACATCATATATGAATGGGGTATAACTTCTCATTTGTCTGGTTGCACATGATAGAGTTACACAGGTCTTGCAATCATATGTCATATAGAGTAATAATGTCCAATTCATTCTATCATTCCTACCCCCATGCTCCCTCCCCTCGCTTTACTCCCCTCTGTCTAGTCAAAAATACCTCTATCCCCCCCATTGTGAATTAGCATCTGCATATCAGAGAAAATTTTTGGCCTTTTGTTCTTTGGGATTGGCTTATTTCACTTAGAATAATATTCTCCAGTTCCATCCATTTACTGGCAAATGCATTATTTCATTCTTTAAGGCTGAATGTGTATATATCACATTTTCTTTATCTGTTCATCTACTAAAGGGCACCTAGATTGGTTCCATAGTTTGGCAATTTTGAATTGAGCTGCTATAAACATTGATATGGCTGTGTCACTGTAATATGCTGATTTTAAGTCCTTTTGGTATAAATCTAGGAGTGGGATGACTGGGTCAAATGGTGGTTCCATTCCAAATTTTCTGAGGAATCTCCATACTGTTTTCCAGAGTGATCACACCAATTTGCAGTTCCACCAGCAATATAACATTTCTAATTTATTTGAATTAGCTTAATATCATTAAAGGTGAGGCAGAGGGCTGGGGAGATAGCTCAGCTGGTAGAGTGCTTGCCTCGCAAGCACAAGGCCCTGAGTTCAATCCCCAGTACCACAAAAAAAAAAAAAAAAAAAAAAAAAAGGTGAGGCAGAAATTAAACTTTGTTTTGGGGGAATTATTCAGTCTCATAGGGAAGATAAGGCATCATGATGTTGCCAGTCCTGAACTTGGAGCAAGAAGATCTTCAGATTTAGGTTTTATGGCATGAAGCAGATCACTTCATTTCCTGTATCTAAAAGAGAAATAATAGTGTGTTTTGTCCCTGCCTGAGTTTTTCCTCAGGGTCAGATGATACACATATATGAAAGCTTTTTTTAGGCCAGCAAACAGATAAATGCATCAAGGTAAAGAGTTGCAAATCTCAGGACAGGCACAGATTATATTGCCAGTTGCATTCTCTCCTATGGGGGAGAATGGGGAAAGCTCAGAGGAAGACTCAGGGATTATGATAGGTCTTAAGAGGGTAACTAGAATTTGGACATAGAGCAGGTTCAAGGAATAGTTCATCACAAAGGTCTACACTGCTAGAAACCCTAAACTGTAAACTTTGCTTGTTGTCTTCAGATTCATTCAGCTCCTTATTAACCATATCCTTTCATTTCTCTAAAATGTCTCTTAAACTGAGTGTGGTGACATGCTGCTATGGTCCCAGTCACATGGGAGATTGAGGCAGGAAGATTGCTTGAGCCCAGAGTTTGAGGCCAGCCTGGGCAACATAGCAAGTTCAAACAAAAAAATGTTTAGTGCACGTCCTTTCTGTCCTTACTGCCTCTGTCTTAGGCTAGGCCTTTATTGTTCTCAAATAATCACTTTTGTAAAATATGATTTGTTCTTGAAAACTGGTCACCCTTTTCTTCTAAATGAATTTAAAATCCTTTATATGACATTGAAACCCCTACCCCCAAGATCTGGCTAAACATCTCTCCACTCCTCTCTTACATTCACTACCATCCAACTAAATTGAGCTCCTTCTAGTATTCTCTAAATACTCTTGTTCATGTTGTCCATTGAACAAAGGATTCCCTTTACCTCACATATCCAAATTCTTGTGGGCCTCTTTTCTCTTTGTAAAAGCATTTTTAGAAATCATTTTCAAAAGTCACAAGCATTTTATCTATAAATCATTATGGTCCTTATAACAATTATAGCTATATACAGGCTTCTAATTTTGCCTCTTAGATTGTTAGCACACAAGCAGGTATTATTTATTTATTTAGTATCAAATGCCAGTGGAGCTGGTACTGGGTATTTTAAAAATCATTACTTTTTCTCTCTTAATTATGAATATGGAGAAGTAGAAAAAAAAAGTTTTTATAGAATCCAAGTGTAATGGTTTTTGGGACTACTCTAAGGACTAAATGTTAAGTTTATTTGGAACAGTAGGTAGCAGAGAGGGATGCTGAACATTTTGAGTTCAGGAACAGCAAAATACCAGGTAAAATAATCCACTGTAAAATAAGTAGTCGTAATTAAACATCACACTTCCCAAGGGGTCTTGTTTTTCCAAGGAGTCTTGTTTGTATTCTGTCTTTTTCTGAACTGTTTATATTGGTGAACTTTAGATTCTCTATATAAGTTCTGCTTCAGGAGGATACTTTATTTTTCAACTTTTGAGTAAATGTCTGTCCTGTTTAGGTATTAACTAAGGACCTTGAAAGGCATGCAGCTGAATTACAAGCCCAAGAAGGATTGTCTAGTGATGGGGAAACAATGGTAGATGTGCCACATATTTATGCAAGGTGAGCAACTTACTGGTGTTATTTAAAATATGACCTGAAAGACTGTTTATGAGAACCTTATTTTATACAAACAAGGAAATAGTAAAAATGATGTGAGTTCCTTGCTAATTTCATAGATCATCACACCACAGTGAACCCACTGAAAATTATTCAAAGCTATCATGACAGAAATTAATGTTTTCTTCTCAAATATGTTGACTTTCCAACCTGAAAATTTCTGTAAATATTGGTTTTAGATATGTACTTATCAAGACTCTGATGTGCAAATTTAAAGTCCACGGAATATGCTAAGTGATATATATGTATATATCATATATATAGTTAAATTATTAGGCTTCTACTTGACACAGGGAATAAATTAAATTATTTTATTTTTCTTGAATTTATCTTTTTTTTTTTTGTAGTGTTGGGGATTGAACCCAGGGCCTTGTGCCTGATAGGCAAGCACTCTACCAACTGAGCTATATCTCTAGCCCTCTTGAATTCATCTTTATTGTATTTTAACATTTTTAATTCATTGAGAAATAGGAATAAATAAGGAAATCATCAGGGTTTTATTTTTATTTTCCAAAATTAATCAAAGGTATTTCCTAGCAATGTTTAAAAATAAGTTCAAATCCTGGAGGTTGTTGAATATATAACTTTTCCTATTGACGTTATATTTTCGTTTTTGTCTTTAAAATTTATTTCTTCCTTTTTCCCTAGACAGCAGTCTATTGAGATAAGAAAAGGAAAGACTTAATTAACATTTTTATTTTTAAGAATAATTTAATTATTGGGAGATTTCTGATATATAAAGTGGTGATATGTTTTGGGAATTCCATAATTGTTCCTAAAAAGAACTTGTGACAATACAGACATCAACTTTCTATTCATTTTTAATATGTTCCTGTTTTATTTTTAGGATATACAACTATGAGCCCTTGACACATCTCAAGAATGTCCGAGCAAATTACTATGGAAAATACATTGCTTTAAGAGGGACAGTGGTTCGTGTCAGTAATATAAAGCCTCTTTGCACCAAGATGGCTTTTCTTTGTGCTGCATGTGGAGAGGTTCAGAGTTTTCCTCTTCCAGATGGAAAATACAATCTTCCCACAAAGGTGATATATTTTTTTAACTGCTTCTTTGTTCATCTTGGTAATGAAGGCAAATCAATTTATAGATATCATTTCCCAGTGTTTGTGAACACAGAGCTTTTTATTTTTCAATTATTAAATACTTCAGGATACAAGAAATACAGAAATAAACATTCTTCTACCCACCACCCATTTTTCAGCTATATGTTTTTTTGTTTTGTTTTGTTTTGTTTGCGGTGCTGGGGATTTGAACCCAGGGCTTAGTGCTTGTGAGGCAAGCACTTTACCAACTGAGCTATATCCCCAGCCCTTCCAGATATGTTTTTAAAGACATGGAATATTATCTTCTTAACTCTTTGCCTATACCATTCCCAGAGATAATCATTATCCTGAAGTTATTGTGCAGCCTTTCCATTCATATTTCTATATTTTGACTTAATAGGTACCACACATCAAGTTGTTTTCTTTCCTTTATTCTCCTTTTTGGAAGTAATGTGTTTTGTTCTTTTTCTCTTTATTTACTTTTTCTTTTCTTGTTTTTTGTTTGTTTTTGGTACTAAGGATTGAGCCCAGAGGTGCTCCACCACTGAGCTACAACCTCAGCCCTTTTAATTTTTTTTATTTTGAGACAGGGTCTTGCCAGGTTGCTTAAAGTCTTGCTAAATTGCTGAGGCTGACCTCACACTTGACTCTTTCTGCCTCAGCCTCCCCAGGCACTGGATTATAGGTGTGCACCACCATACCTGGCTTTTTATTGACTTTTTTTTAACCTCTAGGTTTTAAAATATTAAAAAGTAGAGAGAATAATATAACTAACATCTATGTATCACACATATGGGTTGACAAATGTTAAGTTTTTTCTATTTTAACTTTTTTTTTAACAAAAATATAAAGTAATAACATATTACACTTAAAGTTGAGTCTCTTTGTTTCCTTCTCTTCCGTTTGTTCTCTTCCGAGAGGCAGTCATTATTCTGAAATTAGCATGTATTCTTCAAGTTTACATCTTTATTCTTCATCTTCTGTGTAAGGTTAGTTTTTTTGTTGTACTTACATAAATTATATACCAAATGTAACATTTTGCAACTTATTCTTCCCTTGTTTGGAGTTCTGCCTATTTTAATACATATCTAATTCTTTCATTTTTACACTTGTAGAGTATTCCATTCAAGGAATGGCCACTATTTATCCATTTTCCTGGTAGTTATCCATTCTCCTGGTGGTGAACATTTGTGTTGTTTCTGTTTCTTAACAATTACAAATGATGCATCAGAGGGCTTTCCTCTCCTTAGCTAAAGACTTTCAAAGTTACAGGCATAAGAAGCTCTTACTCATTCAAACATTATAAACTTATTTCCTACATTTTCTTCTAATATTTTTCAAGTTTTGTCTTCTATAGTTAGATCTTTCATTCATCTGGCATCTAACTTCTTGAATGGCATGAAGTTAGGAATCTTCTTTTTAGATGAAAAGCCATTTGTTGTACTGTCATCATTTATTAATTAAGCCTTCTGTTGCCTCTGATGTGTTATGCCTCCTCTGTGGTACACTGTGTTCCTGTAGACATGGTGAATCTGTTTCATGTCATTGGTTCTGTATCAGCTCTGTACCATGTTTTTTATATTGATCTGAATAAAACTTATAAGGCAGGATGATTTGCCCTGTCTTATTCTTTTCTAGAATTGCCTTTACCATTTTTGCACTTTAATACATTTAACATTTAAAACATTTTTACTCTTGTAAAGGTTAGAACCTTTAGTGAAATAAATGATTCTTTAAAGAATTTGTCAATGGAAATACTAGGGCTTTTTTCCTCTTACAGGAAGAACAGGGTATAGTAGATTCAGCAAAAATTGTTTCTGAATAATCATTGTTTTGATAAATGAGTGCCATCTAATATACGTCTCAGGTCAGGTTCAAGACACATCCTTTAACTCAGAGGCCAGAATTTAATTTCTGCCTTAAATGGGATATTTTCTGTGAGCAGTATTTGTTTAGTTTTTTTTCTACACACTCTAGTAAAGTGGGGAGTAACACTGCCTCAGAAGATGAGTACTCTTACAAAGAGGTCCTGCATGTGTGTGAATTGAAGTCTTCAGAAAGATGGCTATTCCAGGTGATCTCTGTTCTAGTCATTCTTGCTGCATAACAAATCACCATAAAACTTAGGGGCTTAAGATAATAATCATTTTATTTCTGTGGATCAGGAGTTTGGAAGAACTATTCACCTGTGTAGTCGAGGTTCTAGGTCTCTGGAGATATAATCAGATAGATTGTGACTGGAGTTGGGAATAGTAAGGTGGTTGGGTTGGCCAAGCCACGTGTGCATGGCTGGTTTTGTTTTTCGCACAGTTTGGCAGATCCGAGTACTTGGTCTGCTCATATGGATGCTGAGAGCTGTAAGGTAAGGAAGTTCAGTCGATAAGCAGAAATGGCTTTGCCTTTTATAAGTTAGCCTTCCAAGTCATGCAGCATCACTTCTGTCAACGTTCTGTTGATTACAGAGCGAGTTACCAGCTTGCCTAGATTCCAGGAGAAGGAATTACGATTCCCATCTGTTTTTTGTGGTCCCCCCTGCCACCGGTACTGGGAATTGAACCCAGGGCTTTGTGTATACTAGGCAAATGCTCTATCACTAAGCTACATCCCCCACACCCTTTTTTTGTTTTATTTTGAGACAGGATCTCACTAAGTTGCCCAGGCTGTCCTTGAACTTGCAATCCTCTGCCTTAGCCTCCCAATTATCTATAGATTCTCTCTTGATAGGAGAATGGTAAGGTTCTGGAAAGATTTGAGGGAAAACATTATTGTAATCATATTTATAAATCTTCCACAGTGTCTGAGTTTATAAATGTATCTTGAGGTCCAAATGCCAAGCAAGTGACTTATGGAAACTTAAACAGAACTTGCTTTTATTGGTGGGCTGGGGATATAGCTCAATTGGTAGAGTGCTTGCCTCACAAGCATAAGGCCCTGGGTTCAAATCCCTAGTACTGCAAAAAATAAAAAAAAGAACTTGCTTTTATTTTGAGGACTATCTGTGTGGTACAGTTTAAAAATATTGTATGAACAGCTCAAAAGGAAGCTAGATGAGAGCTGGGGATTTAAGACATAGGAAAGATTTTCAAAAAGGAGAAGATTAGGGCTGGATATATGGACTGAAGGAGGAAGAGTGTTCAAGGACCCCTTGGAGTTGGGAGACCACATGGGCACATAGGTAAAAATGAGTGCTTGGTCTAAAAGGTAGAGCAAGGAGCCTGCCTGCCCACAGCAAAAAGAATTTAAGAGCAGGAAGAGAGAGAGAGACCAGCTGGACAAAAAATGCCTTGAAAGCTTATGATATCAAACTGTTGCTGTAAGAAATGGAAAGTCATTACAGCTCTTAGTGGGTTTATTTTAAGAAGTATAACTTGAATTTTCCTGACATGTGGTTGTAGTTTATCACAATCTTAATGTGAATTACTTGTTGCAGTGTCCTGTGCCTGCATGTCGAGGGAAGTCTTTTGCTGCTCTCCGTAGTTCTCCTCTCACAGTAACAATGGACTGGCAGTCAATCAAGTAAGCAATCAAGACCTAAAATAAAGGCAGGTTTTAGGAACTCTCATACTGCAGAGTAAATCTATAATTTTACTGTAGTTTACTGTAGTTTTTAATCTGTAAAAATCATAAAGTATATAATAAGTCTCTTCAGTGAAGAGTTGAAGTGTTGAAATTGTAACTGTCTTTATTTGAAATTTATTCTCTGTTGGATTCCAGAAAGGATGTAAACCTTATGTCCTATTGCTACTGAGAAATAGTTCATTTTATATTTCAATTATGTGATCATTGAACTGGATGTAGGCCATAAACAAAGCTGTATGCTTCACTGCATAATGAGTTGTGATAGAAATACTATTGAAGTTTTCAGAAAATCTCTTAGAAGGGGTCCTGTTTCATTTCATGTACTTACTGCCCACTAAGCATTTTATACTATGTTCCCATAGGCTCCCGCCATTACCCACACAAGTCTGGTAGTTTTTTCTGTCTTTATTTTTCATCCAATAATTGTCCCATTTTTTTTTTCTAGCCATAGGCCCATAACTCATCCCTAAATATAAAATAATGAGGGTAATTGTGAAGTGTAGAATATTTTTCAGGAAACCTGACTGAAATAGGAGATGGCTCTAAAACAGAACCTAGGGCAAAGATGAGGTGGCATGCTACTAAACCCTGTCCTAGCTTCTCCCCATTCTTCCCTGTAAACACCAAGACCCTAATATGTAGCATATATCCATGTTCTAGTCAGAGATCTTTACAAACACCTCATTTTATAGCAGAGAAAGTGTTTAAGACTCTTGCTTAGGATTATGTCCTGGAAATCAGGTCTCTTTGACTTTTACTACCAAAGGAGCAGAGGCATTTTATAAACATTTATTTATTTAAAAAACATTTATTTATGGCAAAGTGATCTGAACATGTATCATTCTAAGACTTTTACTTTTATTCTGCTAGTTTTTTTTTCCACATTTTTTATTGGTGCTTTACAGTTGTACATAATGATGGGATTTGTTACATATTCATACATGCACACAATATGACAATGTAATTTGGCCAGTACCACTCTCCAGCACTTACTAATTTTTGAATGTCCATTGAGGGTGAAGGTGGCTAACCATGGAACAGGGTTTGAAGTTAAGAATGTTAGATGGATATTGGTGCCTGGCCATTCTCTGAAAGGAATTACAAGAATGTATTCCAAAGTAAATATTTTAATGTTGTGGGATTATAATTATATCAGTTATTTAAATAAAAATGTTTTGAAGTAATACATGTAAATTTTTTTTTAATTCAATTACTATAATGGGTAGTTCTATACAACTTTTAATAATATTCTTGGTCTCTTGTACTTGGCTTTATTGCATTTATTTTATGTGAGTAGATAACATTAGAGATGCTATACTAGCTTTCATGTCTTCTACTTCTAGAGATTCTCAATTCTGATGTTATGTTAAATTGTCAAAGTTTGTTTTCTATTTTTTAATCATATTGTCTCCCAGGGAGAGATCAGTTGGCAAAACTGGAAACCAGAGCAAGGGTAGACCCCATCTCTAGGACCAGTTTCTGAACTCTTGTTACTTGGGAGATAATATCATATTCAAACCATACACATTCTTTCTTAAATAAATTATTGAATATTGGGAATCCACGCTTTATTATTTAAAAAAATGAAATTGAAAAAAATGCACCTCCTGAGTCCTACTTAAGTCCAAATCTCTTGTTCTTTAGACCTACAACCCCTACTCCTTGCTGAGATTTTCATCACTGTGCATCTGAAATTAGGCTGCTCAACTTGGGCATTGTTTTCTGCTTTTAACAATTCTAAATATTGTTTTTCTAGAGGAATTATTAAGTAAAAAATTTTTTATTGTAAACAAATGGGGTACAACTTGTTCCTCTGGTTGTTAAGTAAATTTTTAGAAAGCGTGCATGGGAGGTAAGATGTTCTGGGTCCTTACATGTCTGGAAATGTCTCTGGATCCTAGTTTGGGTAAGAGTTTGCCTGACTGCCAAAGACTATTTTGTTATAATTTTCCTTGCTGTTGATGAGAGGTCTGATTCTTACTCCTTTGAGGGTACTGGACTTTTCCTTCCTTTGTAATTTCTTCATTGTTCTGAAACAGTGAGGGTTATCTAGTTGTGTCTTCATCCCCTAAGCAGATAGGTCCTTTTGTCCTGCAGTCATTTTCAACCATATAATATCTTTTTTCTGTTTTTGGGTTTCCTGTGATATGCATCCTTTGGATTGTTCATTTGTCTTAACTTTTGCTTCACTCTTTCATTTTCTTTGTGCTCTTCTCTAAATTTCTTGACTTTTTCTTGTGTCTTATAAATGTTTGACACATATATTTTTTAATATATATATATTTTTAATTTTTCTGATTTCACGCTTGTTTTTTCATAGTTCCTTTTTTTTATAGCAGCTTATTTTTATTTTTTTGCTACAGCAACAAACTTAGCCATTTTTTCTTTTAATTACTTGAATTACTGCTATTTTATTCTCTAATATCTGATGAAAAAAGAGAAAGTATTTGGAATAGGATGTTTTCTTTGCTATTTTGTAGGTAGAAGTTTTTCCTTGTGAGGCCTCATTCCTGAATAAGAAAGTGGGAATTTTGACTTGTGAATGTATTTTTGAATTGGTTTCAGCTTCTCAAATGCCAAATGAGAAGTCTTTATTCTGGAGTTCTGATAGTTTCACTGGACACTAGCTCCCTGTATAGAGGGAATAGATCCATTTCTGTAGAAAAATGCTCTAGTTGTTACCAGATTAAGTCCTCATTCTTTCCCTACCTGGCTGTCTACCAGTCTTCCAAAAAAATTCTAAATAGCTATCATCTTTTAGTTGATAATCTTATTTTCCTGTTCTCCATTCCTGCCATCTCCAACTTGGGACCTCTTCTAGAGCTCTGCTGAGAACATTGAGCGCTACTTCTCTTGTATCATAATTTTTGGCTGCATGCATTTTGGATTTTATTTGTTTTAGCCATCAGTACTTTTCCACCTGCTGTTTTCAGAAAATTTACTAATATCCCATTTGCTGATGACACCTCTACATGCCCTCAAACAACTTTATGAGGTTTTTTTATAGCAGTTTTTTTTTTATTTGTTCTAATTGATTAAAACTTTTTGCTTTTTTAGTAACTTTTATTTTGGTTGATCCTCAGAGGGAGGCTAAGCAAATGTGAATATTCATTATGCCATCCTGAATTGGAAACTGCTAAAGTAATTTTAGATATGTCATTAATCTTCTTTAAACTAATCTGCCCTTTAGCTCAGTACCATATGAACCTGGAATAGTTAATATGCTGAAGATCCCAATGTAAGTAGGTATTCTAACTGAAAATTTTTCAACTTTTTAGAATCCAGGAGCTTATGTCTGATGCTCAGCGAGAAGCAGGTCGAATTCCACGAACAATAGAATGTGAACTTGTTCATGACCTTGTGGATAGCTGTGTACCAGGAGACACAGTGACTGTTACTGGAATTGTCAAAGTCTCAAATGCTGATGAAGGTATGGGGTAGCTCTTTCTTCATTTTAATATTCTCTCAAAAATGTCAGTATTCATCTTTTCTCCTTATAAGATACTTCTGAATCTCAAACAATTTAGGAAATTCCTTGTTGCTTACATAGATGAAACTTTTCCTTTAAGATAAATGTTTATTTATAACTCTCTGTGACTTTCTTTAACATTTTAGTTGAGTCATTGTAGGGGAAATGAATGCCAATTATTGTATTTAATACTTTGAATTTACAGGTTCTCGAAACAAGAATGACAAGTGCATGTTCCTTTTGTACATTGAAGCAAATTCTGTTAGCAATAGCAAAGGACAGAAAACAAAGACTGAGGATGGTTGTAAGCATGGAACATTGATGGAGTTCTCACTTAAAGACCTTTATGCTATCCAAGAGATTCAAGCTGAAGAAAACCTGTTTAAACTTATTGTCAAGTATGTATGAGGGTATCTTAAGTTTTTTTACACATATACAAACACGACTTGGCTGCAAATCACAAAAACTAGTCAAAATGGCCAGCAAACTAGTATCCATGGACAAAATTCCAGCTCATCACTCATTTGGGCATAACCCATGAACTAAGAATGGTTTTTATATTTCTTAATTGTTGAAAGAAAAAGGAATATTTCATGACACATGAAATTATGTGACATTCAGATTTCAGTGTCCGTAAGTCAAGTTTTATTAGAACACAGCCACACTCAGTCATTTACATAGTGTCTTTGGCTGCTTTTGTGCTACAGTGGCAGAGTTGAGTAGTTGTGACAGCTCATTATGTTTATAAGAAAACATATATTTAGTTCATGGTGTTGATACTATCTTTTTACAGAAAAAAATTTCTGATCTCTAGTTTAATAAGGAATATTTACTATCTTAAGAAGTTTGTTAATCTACTACAGGTTATTCTGAAGATTTAAGTCATATTTTGTAACATGCTTATCATAATTAACACAGCATGCTATTATTTTTGGTAATCCCATGTACACATCAACTGGCATCAAACCCAGGGTCTCTTGCATACTAGGCAAGGGCCTACCACTAAGGAACAATCTCAACCCTATTTTTGATACTTCTATGACAATTTTTTTTGGATAATTTTGAGGAAATAGGGGCAAACAAGATAGACTGAATAATAGATGTACCTAAGACAGGTAAAGAACAGAGAAAATTTCAAAATGGATTTTATCAGAAAAATTATATTTGTCTTGCTTTCCTTTTCACCTAGGCTTTAGGCTTTAGGAGAATTTGATGCATTTTATATCTGTATTTAGGGGTTATTTATTCTTAAATCCTCAGATGCTTTCTTTGAAAATACCATCCAGACCTACCCTGAGAGAGAGGATGTGAATTGTGAGCAGGCAGGCAAGACCTGCCTGAGAATGCAAACACCTATTTGGTTCTTACTGGTTATAAATGAAAACTGAACGTTTTCAGTGGTACTTCTGCCATGCTCATATGTTAATATGAAAAACTTGGGTTTTCTTCCCAGTTTGCTTTTATCCCCCATGTTTGTGATTTCAGCATCATAACTAGAAGTTTTCATGGTCCTACATTTATTAATCCAACAAATTGACAAACAAGGCCAGTTGCCTATTTTTGTAAATAAAGTTTTAGTGGAACATAGTCCCACCCAATATATTTACATATTGTCAGTGATTGCTTTTACTCTACTCATTGAGTAGTTGTGACTGAGACAGGATAGCCTACAAAGCTGAAAATATTTACTTGCTAGCCCTTTAAGAAAAAGTTTGTTGACCCATACTAAATAACAAATGGAGGATCATGAAAGGAGATGGAAGAAGGCAGTGAAAAAGGCCTCTGGAATACTACCCTCTATAAACCTAATAACCTTAGTATTTTTTTCCTAAGGCCCTAGTTTGAGGCTACTCCCAGGATATGAAACATGACGGCACTTCTTGATGCTTTTGTGGCCATAGAAAACCCTTTCACAGACAGGTACAGGTGTTTGGTAGGTTACCAGCAGTATTAGGCAGGAACATGCACAACAGTGCATACCAATAGGATTATGGGCAGGGCACCAATTTCTTCTGTGCTCACACATATTAAAAGGGGATAGAACATCATATTTTACTCCTGGTTATATCTCTCACATGCTGTTCATTTTTGTTTGTTCCTTGTTTATAAAATGGACAAATGTAAATATAATTCTTTATATTCAGATTCTTATTTAATCTGACCCTTTTAGAATTGAACTGAAGAAAATGAAATTTTATCCCATCTTAACATAATTTGTACTGAGCTCTCTCCTTAGTCCCCTTCTTTCAGAGATGTCTGTTCATTTAAAATACATGTGATGATGGTCCAAAATGGAAGATCATAAGTGTGGTGCTTTTTTTTTTTTTTCCCCATACTGGAGATTGAACTCAAGGGCACTCAACCACTGAGCCACATCCCCAGCAATATTTTGTATTTTATTTAAAGATAGGTTCTCACTGAATTACTTATTAATACCTCGCTTTTGCTGAGGCTTGCTTTGAACTCATGATCCTCCTACCTTACCCTCCTGAGCCACTGGGATTACAGGTGAACCTCACCACACCTCAGCGGTATGGTGCACTTTAAAGGCTATTTCTATCAGAAAATCAATAACATATTTGGTTACTTTGCAGTGCTTTGCAAGTATCCTGTCTTTCTTCCACAAGTACAATTTTTAAAGTATTCTTCCCTTTATAGATTAACTAAGAACTGATAGGAATTTATTTTCTGAAGGAACATAAATTTTTTTATATTTGTCTTTTTTGGTCCTCAATAAAACAAGTTAAGCAAATTACTTTAAAATAGATCTTCTACTGGATTAATGAATTATAAGTTAGAATTTATAAGTTGTATTCTGTTTTTCAGCTCACTTTGCCCAGTCATTTTTGGTCATGAAGTAAGTATTTTAGTTCATCTTCACTCAAAAATATAAATAAAGTTGACAGTATTTTATAAAAAAAAAATAGAGCCAAAGATCAAGTGCTCCCTCTCAATTGTAGTCCTGTGGCTGTTGAATGTTTGGGAACCCTCACTTTCTATCAGAATCACCCTTGGAGCTCTGAAAATACTGTGGCCAGCCCAAGCCAACTGAATTAAGAACCTTGAGGTTAGAGTTCCAGTCTCTGTTCATGCATGGCCCTACATAGTAATTCCAAAAAATAGCTACTCATATTTTAATGTGAGTCTTTATTCTCCATGAATTAATGATATGGGAGGCAGACTATAGCCCTTTTTAAGGAAAGGCTGCCTACCAAGTATATTTCATAAGAATAAGTTTCTTAAAAGTAACTATAAGTTAAAGCAGGGACCATAAATATTTTGCAAATTAGACCTTTACTTAGCAATTTATAAGATATATTTCTGATTTTACATGTGTTCAAGCTTCTACTTTTTAAGCATTTATGTTATGGTTTATTTCTAGATTTTATTATAAAAAAGTTCAATCGTGCTTTAAAAAAATCCTCACCATATCAGTGTTGAAGAATACTCTTTTGCTGGTCATCTATATCTTTTTTATCTGGTTTTTGTTTGTTTTTTTTTCTCTTTCACACCCGAGCTTGTTAAAGCAGCTTTGGCATTGGCACTCTTTGGAGGTAGCCAGAAATATGCAGATGACAAAAACAGAATTCCAATTCGAGGAGACCCACATGTCCTTGTTGTTGGGGATCCAGGCTTGGGAAAAAGTCAGATGCTACAGGTAAAATATCAGTCCTTTCAGTGTTTGATCTTTTACTTGTAAAATGTATGAGTCATTGACAAGTGAATTTTCTCAAACCTTGGTGCATATTCTAGAGGATCAGCTTTGTTCAGTGGCAAAGGTAAGCTGGAGTTTGAGTAATATATAATGTGTATCTGATTCTGTTTTCAAATTGAATCAGTCTCCTGACATATAGGCTGCTTGTGCAGGTCTGATTCTTCAACTAAAATGAAATGAAATGTTAACTACTTCTGTAATATATATATATATATTTTTATCTAGCAGTGCTTTACTATTCTTCATTATTGTGATATGATCTTATATATGAACAGATTAGTTTAGGGGGTAAAGCAGGATCACCAATTCTGTCTTCATAAAAGCACATAAGACACCAAGGTCAGTCGCCATCGTGGACCACCCGACCCCGACACTGAGGTCGGACGCCATCACTGAGCGACCCCACCCGACCCCCAAACCGAGGTCGGACGCCATTGCTGAACCTACCTGCCTGCCTGCTCCCCCTACTGCTGAGGGACACTGCAATTGCCTCTGTGCTGATTCAGCACACCCTTGCTGGGGCTCTCCAGCTTCTCTATAGGCTGGTGCAGGCATTTTGAATTATTCCTGAGGGTGTGGCCATCATCATCATCGGAAGGGCGGCTCCATTCCTGAGATACCTACAGGAGACCGGAGGACCTTTGACAGCATTCAGGATTCAAGAACAGGAGGTATTGAGAGACTTGGGACCAACTCAGAGCCACCGGGTGAGTCTCTCCCACTGGGTGGGCTCCCCGGACAGGGTTGTAGTCCTGGAATGTAGGGAACTTTGTGGAGTAGAGTGGCCCAGTGAGACTCCCCCGCTGGAGCTGTGAACCTGGTCAACTGGGAGCATTCCAGAGGAGGGCTGCACAGCGAGAGGCTTCAACCCAGAGTGAGGGTCCCAGGCCCAGGTGGCAGGACCAGACCGCAGGCAGCATCTCAGAGGAGGGCCACACAGCGAGAGGCTTCGGTGCAGGGTGAGGCTTCCTGGCCCAGGCAGTAGCTCCAATCCCCAGGGAACATAGCAGAGGACAACTGCTCAGTGAGAGAGCCCCTCGCAGGACCAGGCTCCCCAGCCCAGGCAGTAGGTCCAGACCCCTGGGAACATTGCAGAGGAGGGCTGCCCAGTCCAGGTGGTAGTTCTGGACTGAAGGGAATGTCTCAGAGGAGAGCTGCCCAGCGAAATTCCCTGCCGGGTGAGTCTTCCCCGCTGGGTGAGGCTTTCCCACCAGGGCAATAGAACCAGAGACACAGGCCCAGACTAGACGTGCCCCAGTTCACAGTCTAGAACCCCTTTGACTGACCATCAGTCAACAAGTGGAGGTGCCTCTGCCTACTAGCAGGGAATATACTCCACCTGAAGGCTACCACCCCTAGAGGGGCAGCTTCCTTGTGGAGCACTGCATTATCAAGTTCCTCCAAGACTTCAGGCTACTGAAGGCTAGGAGGTGAGTTATTGGAATTCTACAGGGACACTATTAGTCAGTAGAGGAGATCTGCAATATCTCAGAGTTTCACTACCAGAGGGGTAGATAGCTGAGAAATATGAGAAAACAATGGAAGAAAATGTCCCAAACAAACCTAGATGCTACATCATTAAAATCCAATGACAGCATAGCAGAAGAAATGTCAGAAAGGGAGTTCAGAATGTACATAATTAGGGCTGGGGAGATAGCTCAGTTGGTAGAGTGCTTGCCTTGCAAGCACAAGGCCCTGGGTTCAATCCCCAGTACCGCAAAAAAAAAAAAAAAAAAAAAACAGAATGTACATAATTAAAATGATCAGAGAAGCAAATGATGAGGTGAAAGAGCAAATGCAGGCTTTGAATGATCGCACCAATCAACAGTTAAAACAGCAAATGTGGGAAGCAAAAGATCATTTCAATAAAGAGTTAGAGATATTGAAAAAAAAAAAAAACAAACAGAAATCCTTGAAATGAAGGAAACAATAAACCAAGTTAAAAACTCCATAGAACGCATAACCAATAAGATAGAACACCTGGAAGACAGAACCTCAGACATTGAAGACAGAATATTTAATCGTGAAAACAAAGTTGACCAAACAGAGAAGATGGTAAGAAATCATGAAAAGAATCTACAAGAATTATGGGATATCATGAAAAGGCCAAATTTAAGGATTATTGGGATTGAGGAAGGCTCAAAGAAACAAACCAAAGGAATGAACAATCTATTCAATGAAATAATATCAGAAAATTTCCCAAATCTGAAGAATGAAATGGAAAATCAAATACAAGAGGCTTATAGGACTCCAAATATACAAAATTACAATAGACCCACACCAAGGCACATTATAATGAAATTCCTAACATACAAAATAAAGACAATTTTAAAGGCCACAAGAGAAAAGAATCAAATTACATTCAGGGGGAAACCAATACAGTTTATCAGCAGATTTTTCAATCCAGACCCTAAAAGCTAGAAGGGCCTGGAACAACATTTTTCAAACTCTGAAAGAGAATGGATGCCAACCAAGAATCTTATACCCAGCAAAACTTACCTTCAGATTTGATGATGAAATAAAATCCTTCCATGATAAACAAAAGCTAAAAGGATTTACATAAAGAAATCTGGCACTACAGAACATTCTCAGCAAAATATTTCATGAGGAAGAGATGAAAAACAACAATGTAAATCAGCAAAGGGAGGAACTACCCTAAAGGAATAGCCAAATAAAGGAGAAACCAAGTCATGTCAAAAAAACAAAAATGAGCCAAATAACCGGGAATACAAATCATATCTCAATAATAATCCTGAATGTTAATGGCCTGAACTCATCAGTCAAAAGACATAGACTGGCAGATTGGATTAAAAAGAAACATCCAACAATATGCTGCCTGCAAGAGACTCATCTCATAGAAAGAGATACCCACAGACTAAAGGTGAAAGGATGGGAAAAAATATACCATGCACATGCACTCAGCAATAAAGCCAGAGTATTCATCCTCATATCAGATAATGTGGACTTCAAGCCCAAGTTAGAAGAGATAAAGAAGGACATTTCATACTGCTTAAGGGAAGCATAAATCAGCAAGACATAACAATCATAAATATCTATGTCCCAAACAGTGACCCATCCATGTATGTCAAACAAATCCTTCTCAAGTCCAGGAATCAAATAGACCACAACACAATAATACTAGGTGACTTTAACATACCTCTCTCATCACTGGACAGATCTTCCAAACAAAAATTGAACGAAGAAACCATAGATCTCAATAACACAATCAATAACTTAGACTTAATGCACATATATAGGACATACCATCCAATAAAGAGTGGATACACTTTCTTCTCAGCAGCACATGGATCCTTCTCTAAAATAGACCATATTTTATGCCACAAAGCTACTGTTAGCAAATACAAGAAGAGCATAATGGATTGAAATTAGAAATAAATGACAGAATAAAAAAACAAACTACTCCAACACATGGAGATGAAATAATATGCTATTATATGATGAATGGATAACAAGACATCAAGAGGGAAGTAAAAAAATTCTTAGAGGTAAACGAGAACAAAGATACATCATATCAAAATCTCTGGGACACTATGAAAGCAGTACTTTTCATGGAGCACATTCAATAAAAGAAGAAAAAAATCAACAAATAAATGACCTAACACTACAGCTCAAAGCCCTAGAAAAAGAAGAACAAACCAACACCAAAAGTAGTAGAAGACAGGAAAATAGTTAAAATCAGAGCTGAAATCAGTGAAATTGAAACAAAAGAAACAATAGAAAAAAATTGACAAATAGTTGGTTCTTTGAAAAAATAAACAAAATTGATAAACCCTTAGCCCACTAACAAAGAGAAGAAGAGAGAAAACTCAAATTACTAAAATTCAAAATGAACAAGGAAATACCACAACAGACACAAGTGAAATACAAAACATAATTAGAAGCTATTTTGAAAATTATACTCCAACAAAATAGAAAATCTCAAAGACATCAACAGGTTTCTAGAGACATATGAATTACCTAAACTGAACCAGGACATCCACAATTTAAATAGATCAATTTCAAGTAATGAAATAGAAGAAGTCATCAAGAGCCTACCAACAAAGAAAAGTATGGGATCAGATGGGTTCTCAGCCGAGTTCTACAAAACCTTTAAAGAAGAGCTCATTCCAATACTTCTCAATGTATTCCATGAAATAGAAGAGGAGGGAGCCCTCCCAAACTCATTCTATGAAGCTAATCTCACCCTGATACCTAAACCAGACAGAGACACATTGAGGAAAGAAAATTTCAGACCAATATCCTTAATGAACATTGATGCAAAAATTCTCAAGAAAATCTTAGCAAATTGCATACAAAAATATATTAAAAAGATAGTGCACCATGATCACGTAGGTTTTAGCTCAGGCATGCAAGGTTGGTTCAACATCTGGAAATCAATAAATGTAATTCACCATATCAACAGACTTAAAGTTAAGAATCACATGATTATTTCAATAGATGCAGAAAAAGCATTTGATAAAGTACACCATTCCTTCATGCTCAAAACACTAGAAAAAATAGGGATAGTGGGAACATTCCTTTATTGTAAAGGCCATCTATGCTAAGCCCACGGCCAATATTATTCTAAATGGTGAAAAACTGAAAGCGTTCCCCCTAAAAACTGGAACAAGGCAGGGATGCCCTCTTTCACCACTTCTATTCAACATCGTCCTTGAAACGCTAGCCAGAGCAATTAGACAGACCAAAGAAATTAAAATGAAACGAATAGGAAAAGAAGAACTCAAACTATCCCTATTTGCTGATGATATGATTATATACTTAGAGGAACCGGGAAATTCCACCAGAAAACTTTTAGAACTCATAAATGAATTCAGTAAAGTAGCAGGATATAAGATCAATGCTCATTAATCTAATGCATTTTTATACATAAGTGATGAATCCTCAGAGAAGTTAGGAAAACTACCTCATTCACAATAGCATCGAAAAAAATAAAATACTTGGGAATCAATCTCACAAAAGAGGTTAAAGACCTCTACAATGAGAACTATAGAACACTAAAGAAAGAAATTAAAGAAAATCTTAGAAGATGGAAAGATCTCCCATGTTCTTGGATAGGCAGAATCAATATTGTCAAAATGGCCAGACTACCAAAAATGCTATACAGATTCAATGCAATTCCAATTAAAATCCCAATGATGTACCTTACAGAAATAGAGCAAGCAATCATGAAATTCATCTGGAAGAATAAGAAACCCAGAATAGCTAAAGCAATCCTTAGTAGGAAGGGTGAAGCAGGGGGTATCGCAATACCAGAACTTCAACTATACTACAAAGCAGTAGTAACAAAAACAGCATGGTATTGGTACCAAAATAGAAAGGTAGATCAATGGTACGGAATAGAGGACACGGACACAAACCCAAATAAATACAATTTTCTCATACTAGACAAAGGTGCCAAAAATATGCAATGGAGAAAAGATAGCCTCTTCAACAAATGGTGCTGGGAAAACTGGAAATCCATATGCAGCAGAATGAAACTAAACCCCTGTCTCTCACCGTGCACAAAACTCAACTCAAAATGGATCAAGGACCTTGAAATCAGACCAGAGACCCTTCATCTTATAGAAGAAAAAGTAGGTCCAAATCTTCAACATGTCAGCTTAGGATCAGACTTCCTTAACAGAAATAAATATAAAAGCAAGAATCAATAACTGGGATAGATTCAAACTAAAGAGCTTTCTCTGAGCAAAGGAAACTATCAGCAATGTGAAGAGAGAGCCTACAAAGTGGGAGAAAATCTTTGCCACTCATACTTCATATAGAGCACTAATTTCCAGAATCTATAAAGAACTCAAAAAACTCTACACCAAGAATACAAAAATCTCAGTCAACAAATGGGCTAAGGAAATGAACAGACACTTCACAGAAGATGATCTGCAAGCAGTCAACAGATATGTGAAAAAATGTTCAACATCTCTAGTAATAAAAGAAATGCAAATCAAAGATCCTATCTCACCCCAATTAGAATGGTGATCATCAAGAATACAAGCAACAATAGGTGTTGGCAAGGATGTGGGGAAAAAAATACACTCATATATTGCTGGTGGGATTGCAAATTAGTGCATCCACTCTGGAAAGTAGTGTGGAGATTCCTTAGCAAACTTGGAATGGAACCACCATTTGACCCAGCTATTCCACTCCTTGGCCTATACCCAAAGGACTTAAAATCGGCATACTACAGAGATAACAGCCACATCAATGTTCGTAGCTGCTCAATTCACAATAGCCAGATTTTGGAACCAACTTAGATGCCCTTCAATTGATGAATAGATAAAGAAACTGTGGTTATATATATACAATGGAATATTACTCAGCCATAAAGAATAATAAAATTATGGTATTTGCAGGCAAATGGATGAAACTGGAGAATATCATGCTAAGTGAGATAAGTCAATCTCAAAAAGCCAAAGGACGAATGATCTTGCTGATAAGTGGATGATGACACATAAAGGGGCGTGGGAGGGGGGCAAGAATGGAGGAAGGAGGGACTGTATAGAGGGAAAAGAGGAGTGGGAGAGGTGTGGGGGAAGGAAAAAATAACAGAATGAATCCAAACTATTACCCTATGTAAATGTATGATTACACAAATGGTATGCCTCTACTTCATGTACAAACAGAGAAACAAGATGTATCCCATTTGTTTACAATAAAAATAAGTTTAAAAAAGCACATAAACATTGTATTGGACTTTAAGAACAATCTGATAGAGGTAAGGGATCTGTCTGTATACTTCTTGTTTCTCCCTGAATGCAAAGCAAAGCAACTTCTGTGACCAGTCAGTTGTTGGTCACCAAGAAGATTTTGCCCAGTGTTATTTCCCTCTTGAGTTTGTGATGGCTTCAGCAGGTGCTGTTTGTTGGAGTGCTTGTGGTTTCCTCAGAGTGGTACTTGGTAAGCCAGCCATATTGGTTTAATTCAGAACGCCCTGGACTCCCTTCTTCTCTGCCCAATGAGGAAAATGTGGCCAGACCAAGGGTTCCCTGTGAATTGTAGTCCTGTGGCTGCTGAATGTTTGGGAACCCTCACTTTCCATCAGAATCACCCTTGGAGCTCTGAAAATAGTGTGGCCAGCTCAATCCAACTGAATTAAGAGCCTTGAGGTTAGAGGTCCAGTCTCTGTTCATGCGTGGCCCTTCGTAGTGATTCCAATATGTGGCCAGAATCAAGAGCAACTTGGATCTTGCCATTGCATTGTAAACCCCATGTCCCTCAGGTGTGAGTCATCCTTTATTCCCTGTGCTTGAATATGAAACCAGTCATCATTTTAATTCCACTGAAGCATTGCATCCATGTTTGATTCCTTTTGATCACTTAAGCCTACTTAAAAAAAAAAAAATCTATTCTGAGCCCTTGCCAAAGCATGACAATTGGAGGCACAATACACAACTGTGTGTGGTAGGTAAGATAAGGTTCATAATAAAAATGAAAGCAGGACAGTTAACCCAAATATGCAGAAGGTATGTGTGGGGATTTGCATTGTTATAACTTTCTTTTCTATCTTTGTACTTGTGTGTGTTTTGTGGGGAGGAGTGAGGGAGAAAAGCCTCTTAGAAGATAAATGCTTCCAAATACATTTAAGGGTACTGAAAAAAATTTTAATACCAAGAAGTGGCATTGTGGGCCACTCAACTCAGTTGGTAGAGTGCTTGCCTTGCAAGCACAAGGCCCTGGGTTCAATCCCCAGGACCGCAAAAAAAAAAAAAAAAAAAAAAAAAGAGAGAGAAGTGGCATTGTTAATTTTTCTTGATGTTTAGAACTGGAATAAATGCTTTTATGACTCTTCACTCAATTTTAAAATATAAGCTGTAATATTAATGGAAATTAAGCATTGTAAACAAAGGAAGATATTGCATATAATCTTCACTAAGCCAGGTTTTTAAAAATTAGGCTAATACTAACAGTTAAGAGCTGTTTACATTTTAAAATTTGTTTTCCTCTATGTAGTAAACCACCTCACTCTCAAGAGTATTGTAAGATTTCTCAAAAAGATTAAAAATATGGAGTTACTAGTAACAAAAATAATGATACTGTTTATTGAGCCAGCATCATAGGATCTTTTGGGGTGTGCACTGCATAAGTCTAGAGCATACCACTGAAAAAGATAACGTGATCCCATCAGTGTGCACAACTGTAATGCAGGGGGAAAGATGTGAATGCCATCCCCTGGAGTCAAGGAGTGTACATTCATACACCATGGCTTTGAGTTTGGTGCTTATGATGTGCTGGGTACTAGGTTAAGTGCCTTGCATGCATAGTTTCATTTATTCATTTATTCCTCAGGGCAATATTGTGATAGAACATTAAGTTGAGATTTGGTGAGATCCAAGAGCTACATAGCTGGTAGCTATAGTGGTGGATCCAGGATTTTAATGGGTCTGCCTGGCTCCAGATATTGGTGCCTTTACTCTGCTATTTACTCTTCTGACATACCAAAACTTGTCTTGTGAACACATGAGGAGCAATTTTATTATTTGATCTTGATTCTGAAGCATTGAGCTTTCAGAATTAAAATTTGTACTCAGAATTTATGATTTAAACTTGAAAAATCAGAATAAAATGGAATTATGTTGAACATTCACATGACCACAAACTCTAGAATCAGATTGTCTGGGTTTGATGGAATCCTGGTTTCCTACCTTCATAGCTATGTAGTTCTTCACTCACCCACTGTAAGCCTTGCTTCCTACATTAGTAAATAGGAATAAATACCTTCCCCTTCATGGTGGTCAAGATCGTATAGTAAACTCTTATAAGAATTCTGGGCATGTAGCTAACATTTGTGAGCAATGATTTTTAGCTATCATTTCCCTTTTACATTGAATGATTCTTTTATACTTTTTGTTTCACAGGCAGTATGCAACGTTGCACCACGTGGTGTGTATGTCTGTGGTAACACTACGACCACCTCTGGTCTGACTGTAACCCTTTCAAAAGATAGTTCCTCCGGTGATTTTGCTTTGGAAGCTGGGGCTCTGGTACTTGGTGATCAAGGTGAGAAATCAAAAGGGGAAACTAATCAACACTTCTTTTTGTTGTTGTTCTTTTTAGATACACATGACAATAGAGTGTATTTTGACATATTATACACACCTAAGAGTATAACTTCCTATTCTTGTGGTTGTACATGATATGGAGTTACACTAGTCATGTATTCATATATGAACATAGGAAAGTTATGTCTGATTCATTCTGCTGTCTTTCCTATTCCCTCCCACTAATCAATAATTCTGTTTTTTTTTTTTAAGTCTTTTCTTTTTTCAATCAGTCACTTTACATTTGGTCCAAAAGGCATTTGGATAGCATTGTCTTAACCAGTGAGTTGCCAATGAATGTCAGAATTCATAATTGAAAATGGGGCTGGGGATATAGCTCAGTTGGTAGCATGCTTGCCTTGTAAGCACAAGGCCCTAGGTTCAATCCCCAGCACCGCAAAAAAAAAAAAAAAAAAAAAAAAAATTGAAAATGTACTTATAATTTATACTACAGAATTAAAACTTGTACTAAGTCATTCATCTTCAGAATCTTATAGCACATACATACTATTATATATAAAAATTAAATAATCAGATAAAATTTGTATTGCTCACTACACTTCCCATTTCATACCACCCCTCACATTTATGATCATTTGTTTCAAATCTGTTTTGGAGCTTGTATGCTCTCTGTGGAATAGGATTTGGATATCTTGTTGATTGCCTGTTCTCATTGACTAGTATGTAGGTGCTCAGTTAATACATGTTGAAAAATTAGCTCAAAATAGTTCTGGTTACCTTGAAACTCAAAAAAATGTGGATGTCATCCTATGCTAAAAAGAGACTTACCATGAAAGATTAGAGATCTTCCTTTAGAATTAATAGTTTTACTATATTTCAATCCATCTCTTTAGGGTTTTTCCAGGATTTGGGTGACAATTTATAAGAAATCCAGTAGGACTCCACAAGAAAAGATCCTTACATTGGATTTTAGTACTTACATTTTTCTTTGTGATACCTTAACCTTATTGGAAAAACATGTTCCTTATGCATGTATCAGGAAGTGTCCAGATCCCAGTCCAGTTGAGAATATTTCTTTCATTTTGCAAATGATCTCCATTATTTCTTTTTTTATATACCTTTATTTTATTTATTTATTTAATGTGGTGCTGAGGATCAAACCCAGTGCCTCGCACATGTGAAGCAGGTGCTCCACCACTAAGCTACGACCCCATTATTTCTAAGTTCAATATTGTCAGCCACATTTGACACAGCAGAATACTACTCCCTTTTGAAACACTTGAAACACTGGTTTCCAGGCCACTGCACTTCGCTAGGTTTTTTCTTACTTCACTTGCTGTTTCTTCTCAGTCTTTAATGCATCTTCATCTCCTCAGTCTTTTAACTAGTAGGTATTTCAGATACTTAGTTCTTGAACCTTGTGTCTTCCAGGTCTATACTTACTTTCTTGGAGGTCTTGAACTTAGTTTCGTGGCTTTGTTTACCTACTTGTCTGCTAAAAATTCTCCTTTGAACTCCAGGCACATATTTTTATATATATATAGTATCTCCACCAATTTCTCATACCTAATATGTCTAAAGCCAAAATCCTGATCTTGCCTTTCAAACCTATTCCACATCAATCAATAACAACTCCAGTTTTATTTGCTTAAATCAGGAAACATGGAGCCATCCTTGACTTGTTTTTCATACACACATACCTAACCTGTCAGTAAATCCCGTTCCTTTACTTTTAAAATCTATCTAGTATCTACTTCTTCATTGCTCCTACTCTGGTCCATGACATCATCATCTCTCACATGAATTATTACAAGGATCTTCAAATTGGTATGCCTTTGACAACTTTACCTCTTTCTACTGTTTTTAACAAAGTAATCTCACAAAAACTTGGGTTATGTTATTCTTTTGCTCAGCTCTCTCCAGTAGCTGCCCATCTTGATCAGAATGAAAGCCAGAGTCATGAGGGTGGCCAAGTGCCATTCACATTCTGACCATTCATCACCTCTTCTGCCTCATTACCTACTGCTTCCCTATTGTGTCCTCCTCTCTAGCTATACTGGCCTCCTTGCTGTACCTTAAACATCATCAGAGTTCTAGGTACACCACATTCCTGCATCAGGGCCTTTTGTACTTGTTATTAATGTATTCCAGGTATGTCTGCAAGGGTTGTTCCCTTTCCTACTTCATGTTTTTGCTCAAGTGTTCTGCCCCAGCAAGTCTTTCTCTAAACACATTTTAAGTAGTCATAGCATCCTTCGAACTGCTGCTACCTTAGCAGTCCCTACTCTCCTTCCACTATTTTTTCTTTCCATAGTGCCTACCACTTTCCATATGATTTACATTTTTAATTGTTTGCCTCCCATCAATTGAGTATAATATAAGCTTCACAAGGGCAGGAAATTTTGTCTTTTTAGTAGTATATCCTGCATGCAAAGAATATAGTACTGGTATATAGAAGGTATTCAATAAGTATTTATTGAATTAATAAACTCAAAAACCATTTACCTGTTTATAATAAAGCACATCAGAAGCAAAAGTATTTTTGCTGAGATACCAGGTGAAGAAAATATGCAAATGAAAAGGGTACTTATTGTTAAACCAGAAAACTTTTTGCTAATTAGAAGGTGATTAATTGAAGGTGATTTGGAGGTTTAGCTATACAGGCAGCTAATGGAATTTGGAATTTTTTTTTTTTTTTGCGGTACTGGGGATCGAACTCAGGGCCTTGTGCTTGCAAGGCAAGCACTCTACCAGCTGAGCTATTTCCCCAGCCCTGGAATTTGGAATTTAAAATGCAGAATGTGAATAGCCAGTGCCATAAGCTTAGTACTGGGATGGTGACCATAGCACTGTCAAAATAAAAACAAATTTTACAAATACAAAGGTAAGGTCAGTGAAGACTGGATTCTAGAAACAAACACAGGGTCCTACTAAGATCTTTACAGAAGACTTTGAAGGAATAAAAGATGTAATGAAGCTGTATAACACTTTCCTTCTTTAGCATCTAATGACAACAAAACGTTAAATTTCATAATTTAACATTTATATTTGAATAGGGAAATGAGTGTAAGATAGTCAAAGATTAATGCTTTAATCTAGATCAAGCTCAGCCTGTAGCCTGTTCAAACATAATACACAAGGTTAAACTGGTTTTTATGTTTTTAAAGGGTTGTAAAGAGCAAGCAAACTCAAGAATATGCAAGAGTGTAGTATCCTGCAAAACTGGGATATATACTACTGTTTCTTTATAGAATAAGTTTGTTGTCTCTTACTTTACACTCTGCAAAGTAGCAGCCAGAGAAAGAAGTAGCTTTGACTTTGTTTTTACCCTATCCCCACCTCTGAGGAAGAGTACTAATCATCTTGAGAATTTCTAATAACACCATTGATTCCAGAGAGGTGTGGGCAGATAGAGCAATGGGCAACACATGGGAAAGTTGAGATAAAGCCTTCACATGTCCCACTGCCAGGATCAAGGAACAAACCATAGGGAAGGCTCCCCATCACCCAGAGTGCCATACTGAGCAGCCGAGAGAGGCTAATGTACAGGGATCTTCTGTTGTGAGCATAGATGCATTCTCAACAGAGAGGCGTGAACCCTTTCAAAAGAGATCAGTAAGAAAGGTGACACAAAGTTCAACAAAGCCCCTTTGCTTCCTCTTCCAAATGCTTGGGTTACTTTCTCTTCTCATTAGTTTTGAACAGGTTGGATGAAATATGTGAAAGAGGAAAACAGATTTAAGTATTGCAGAAGTGAGAAAAAGATAAGAGTAGCTTGCAAATTGTAGCTAGAAAGGAAAAAATGGGTCAAAATTACAGCAGGAAAAGAGTGTTAATGAAAATTCATACACATTATGTTAAAGAAAATAGATTTGGACAGAACAGTCATCATTAAACATGAGCAAGATAGGCAGAATGGCAGCTATGCAGAAATAAGAAAAAAATTAACATGTACAATTTGGTTCTAGAAATAAACACAGTGCCCAGTCTAGACAAAATTGTAATCCAAGGAACAAATGAAAATTCTCCTTGAATTTTTCAAGAGTTTAATAAGTACATGAATTTAATGAAATAAAGCAAGGGAAGGATATGGTAAGGACACTATAGATAGCAAGTTGATGACTAGCAATATAATTATTAAAGTAGCATATAACACTAACCCTGCCAAAGGAATGATTAAAGGTACAGGGGGAAAGTTTAAGATACTCTCAGTGAATGCAGAAGAAAAGAGCAGTTTAAAATAGAGGGGCAATTATAGAGACAGAAAATAAAGGACATTTGACATAAAAGATAATTGACTCCATGAAGTAGAGAACCAAGTTAATGGAACCAGAAGCAGATTCTTGGACATAAGAACATCTTGAAATTTATACAGAAGTCTAATCAGCAGTTATTTCTTATAGAACCTCTTAGTTAACAAAGTTTACTTGGATATAGAGTGGATATATGTGAGGTTAACCCATAGCAAAGCCCTTCATATATGATCCCTTAACAGCTAACCTAACTGGTATGGGGAGATGGGAAGAAAATATTATAAGGTGATGTTAGAAGGTTTTCATTATCTTGTGGTTTATATAACATTCCTGCCCTAGCACATAAAATGCCTTCAGTCAGTGGTGATGCTTTGTGTTAGGTTTAGTTAGGTTAAGTGATTCCCTGCAAGTGTATGGTTAGAACCTGGTATTGCTAACAACTATGCTTGAGTTTTCAGTCTGTAGAGCCCATACTCTTCCTCCCAAATTGTGCTATCCCACTTTCCCTAACAAGATCTGGTTCAAATACTACTTTTTTCTTGAAACTTTTCCAGATTTCCTTCTTCTTTTAACCATTCCCCACTCCAGAAAACTCACCTTATATAATTATGCACATCTCATAGGATTTTTAAACTATTCTTCTTAAATTGTATGTATCTTATCTATGTGAGTTTAAGTGCTTAACCTCATGTCTTCTTCAGTTTTGCAACTCTCACAGCATAATTCCTTGTTTAGATAAAGTTGTAAATGAATAAAATATTACATAAAACTTAGTTAAATAAGACAAGTATATTAGTTGCTATAAAGCAAATAGTAATTTTCCAGTGTATTACATTTTAGAATTTTAACTGCTAGGAACAAATGGAAATAATTCTTTTTGTTTATCTTGTAAAATTTGCAACTTAACCAAAGAAAAATATTTTTATCCATGTTATTCTACTGTGATTGTAGGCATTTGTGGAATAGATGAATTTGATAAGATGGGAAACCAACATCAAGCCTTGTTAGAAGCCATGGAACAGCAAAGTATTAGCCTTGCTAAGGCTGGTGTGGTTTGTAGCCTTCCTGCAAGAACTTCCATTATTGCTGCTGCAAATCCAGTTGGGGGACACTACAATAAAGCGAAAACAGTTTCTGAGAATTTGAAGTAAGTTTCTTCAACTATTTATACCTTTAAGATAGTGAACCCTAATAAACTAATAGAAACATAACTGAGAATGTAAATAGATAGTTCACAGAAGTTAAAAGTTCCAATACACAAAAATGTGCTTGAATATTGCAGATTAAAACAGTGAAGTACCATTGACATACCATAGTCATTATTGGCAAAGGAGTGGGGAAATGGGTTCTCACATACACCATTAGTATTTTGAGGGATGACTTTCTATGTTTATCATAATGTTTTAAATGCACAATCCCATTTGTTTCAGCCTTTTTACTTTTAGGAGTCTTCATCACAGAAAAAGAGCATAAAGATATGTTTGTAAGGTGGCTACTGAAGCATTGTTTAATCACTGGGAAACAACCTAAAACTAGATTAAGATTGTACAGTAGAGAGTAGTAATTTTAAGAATAAAAGTGATTTTGAATGTACTGATAGAAAAGTGTATTTGTACTTCGTTATTGAGTAGACCATGTAACATACTTACATATATAGTGTGATACCACTTTAAAAAAAAAAAGTTTATATCTTAAGTGTTTGTACTTTTCTACTTAGTTTTGAACAGGTTGGATGAAATATATGGAAAGAGGAAAACAGATTTAAGTATTGCAGAAGTGAGAAAAGACAAGAGAACCTCATATAAAAATATTAGAACCTTAAGTCTAGTGAGGACAGAAAGCTAATTTCCTAGTTTTTTAAAATTTTATTTACTTATTTATGTTTTTGAGATGAAGATCTCACTTTGTGGCCCATAGTGGTCTTACTATGTGACCCAGGCTGGTCTCAAACTCATGGGTTCAAGTGAACCTTCTGCGTTAACCTCCCCAGTAGCTGGGCCTGTACCATCACACCTGCTAACTTCCTAATATTTAATAATTTAAACTCAGTATAAAAATAGTCTTTGATACATCATTAAATACACAATTACACTTGAGGATTTGGGGCATTTCCATACTACCACCATCAAAATAGTCAATCTATTGGTAGGTTTTCTTTAGTAAAGTAACAAAGTGATGTATTTTAAAAATCAGAAAAATGTTCTTGAATAAAAATCCAGGAGACTTGGACTCTGATTTTAGTAGTCTCATAGATCTGTTTTGGTCCCTTCTTCACATTGTTTAGTAACTCCAGAATTCATTTCTCTTGTCTTAAATAGAGAAGTTACCCAGATTGATGAGTTCAGAGATGATGACTAAATAGAACATTGCATCTTTACTCTAGTGACTAACAGACATGATAACCTTTGAAGAAAAAGTGGGTTTTTGCTTCTAAATGAGACAAATGCTTTGAGAACCTCAGTGTTTTGGTTAGAAAAAAGATAAAAACTAAGACTCCTCAATTAAGTACAGCCTGTGATAGAAAATGTAACATTGCCAGTTAGTGATAATAAAACATAAAGAAGTGATTTTGAGGGTATGGAAAGGGCAGTGTATCCTCAGCCTACCAAGATTAGATCATCTAAGTCTTGTGCACATATTGAAGGTTGTAGTAGGTAGATATATTGAATCTAAAGAGCTATTTACTGGTATCTTTAAGCTAAGGCTTGATTTAAGTTCTATATAGAACTTGGGTAGTAAACAAGTAAGTAAATAGTTTTCTAGATTTTCTGGTTATTTTGATTCCAATCATTGTTTCTTCTTTCTTTCATGCTTCTTAGAATGGGGAGTGCCCTACTATCCAGATTTGATTTGGTCTTTATCCTGTTAGATACTCCAAATGAGCAGCACGATCACTTACTCTCTGAACATGTAATTGCAATAAGAGCTGGAAAGCAGAGAACTATTAGCAGTGCCACAGTAGCTCGTATGAATAGTCAAGATTCAAATACTTCTGTACTTGAAGTGGTATCTGAGAAACCATTATCAGAAAGACTAAAGGTATACATGTTTTTCCTTAATTCTTCAGTTTGGTTTGAAAGTTTAGTGTGTGACAGAAGCTGGGGATGTGGTACTCTTATGGGACCTGGGTTCAATTCCCAGCAACCGAAAAGAGAAAAAAGTTCAGTGTTTGGTTTATGATAGAGCAATAATATATAAACTTTCATACAGTGATACTAGAGTTCATGTAAACTTTGAAATCATCTATATCAATGAGAATGAGAACTACAACTATAGTATTTGGTTTATTTAGAATTACATATTTTAGAATTATATATTTCTAAAGTTATTTTACCAGGAAGATTTTATTTGCTGCTTATTCTGTAATCTTGGGCCTCTCTATCATGTTTAGTTGGTTCCTGGAGAAACAATAGATCCGATTCCCCACCAGCTATTGAGAAAGTACATTGGCTATGCTCGACAGTATGTCTGCCCAAAGCTGTCCACAGAAGCTGCTCAAGTTCTTCAAGATTTCTACCTGGAGCTCCGGAAACAGAGCCAGCGGTTAAATAGCTCACCAATCACTACCAGGCAGCTGGAATCTTTGATTCGTCTAACAGAGGTTTGTTAATTTTACATTCATGTGTGTATGTTGTGTGGTTTTTTGTTGTTGTTGTTTTGTTTTGGTTTTTTTTGGGGGGGGCAAGAAGAAGGTATGATTTCACTTTTGATCAGTTTTCTGCACAGTTGACTTGGTTTTTCTTCCTATGGAGAGATGTTAAAAAATGGTGATAAAAGTGTTTAAAAAGATTTGGTCATAACTGTTAACATGTCCACATAAATTTCTTTCTAGGCACAAGACCAGTTATTTACTATTTAACTTTTATTTTCTTTTAATGGCATTAGGAGATTCCTAAAGTTTCTGAAAAGTGGTTAGGTAAACTTGGATTCTGGGATTCCTGTGTTGAGTATAGGTATTTGATTTGATTACATACAGGTCTGTATGGATAATGCCTATTTTTCTAACAGCAATATCTTTTCATTTCACATTGTGAGATGCTGAAGAGAATTTTGGTAGTTAAAATAATTAAATCTCCTGAAATGAATACACTCAGAAAAAGATGTTTAGTAGGTAGAAATAAGTTTTATCAATATTTTAAATGAGTTATTTTTATACTCGAGCTTTTTAATTATTTTTGTAATTCTGATTTTTCATATTACAACCTGTCTCTCTCAAAAGTCAGTTGTTATGTACAATGAATAAATAAGTTAGACATAGTATACCTACTCAAACAATGGTAAACATATTTATCTTCTGTTATCTTCAAATTGTTGTTTCTCTTTCAAAGGCACGAGCAAGGTTGGAATTAAGAGAGGAAGCAACCAAAGAAGATGCTGAAGATATAGTTGAAATTATGAAATATAGGTAAGATTAAAATTTTAAATTTTAAATTTTTAAATGAAATGGCAGTTATCTTACTTTCCTATATCAAATTATATTATTAATAAAGGTTACTTAGTCTATGAGATCATTTATTTTCCTTTGAAGAAATTGTATTTTCTTGGTTTAAAATATTTCTGACTGTGTAAATCTCTAGAAAATTTTTTAGCTGGGTGTGGTGTTGCATGCCTATAATCCCAACCACTTGGGAGACTGAGGCAGAAGGATTGCAGCTGGGAAAACTTAGTGAGACCTTGTCTCAAAATAAAAAGTGAAAAGTGTCAGGGCTGTAGCTCAGTGGTAGTGCCCCTGGGTTCAGTTTCCAGTACTGAAAAAAAAAAAATAGAAAAAGAAAAAATATTTTTGAGTGGGTAATACATTCACATGGTTCAGAAATAAATTAAAAAATACATATTTTGAGAATGCTTATTCTTGCCCCATTTACCACCCACCCTTCTCCACTGAGATACCCATTACTTCCCCTTAAATAGCATACTATTTACACTCTTCTATACCATTTCTTAATTTAACAATATCTCCATAGATCATTCTTTATTGTCGTAGGGAACTACGTTTTTTTATAGTTACATAGTATTCTATTGTATAGATACACTGTAATTTATTTAATCAGTCCTTCATTGCTAGATTCATGATTATTTTTGATTCTTTTGCTATTAGAAATAGTGCTACAATAAGTAATGTTCTAGGGCTGGGGTTGTGGTTCAGTGGTAATGTACCTGCCTAGCATGTGTAGGGCACTGGGTTCGATCCTCGGCACCACATAAAAATAAATAAATAAAGGCATTGTGTCCATCTACAACTAAAAACATATTTAAAAAAAATAAGTAATGTCCTATATAAGATACTTCATATGTGGGTAAATGTTTTTAATTCATTCTCAAAAGTGATATTGCTACTTACAGGGGTAAGTATATTTCAATTTTGATAAACAGTGCTAAACTGTATCCTTTGTATTTTATATATCATTAGAAGGTCATGACTTTTAGAAGGTAGAAAAGTTTCTATTTTAATTGAGCATATATGGCTACCTTAGACATGTATTTTTTTTTTTTAATCAGTAAAAGTAAAAGCTAGTTAGGTAGGGTTCTTTTTCTCCCAATTTAAAAAGATTTTTTTTTTAAATTTTAAGTATATTTATATACGTCAAAATTCCAAAGTTAAAAAGTTAGGAAGGAGAAAAGGTTTCTTCCTAACCTGTTTAATAGCTATCCAATGCTTCCTCCTTCTGCCCTAGTAGCAACAAATATTACCAATTTTGTGTATAACTTTCAGATACAAAATACTCATCACAAATACATGTCTGTATTTTCTTTTTTTCCACTTTGCAGACAGATGGTAGCATACCATACACATTTTATACCTGATTTCATTTAGAATGCATGTTGGCTATTGTTCCATTTCACGGCCTAGAGTTTCCCCTTCATTTCACAACTTTATCATAATTTCATAGTAATCATAGGTATCATAATAATCATAGGTATTAGATTTTTTTTTAATATGTTCTCACAGCAAATAAAATTTAAATCTGTTAGGAACCTATTTTTCCAGGGCTAAAAGTATGTTAAAGATTATTTTATGTTAAGTAATTTCTATTACAAACAAGTTGAAGGATTTGTTTTCTAGTTGCTGATATTCTGGGGCTTGCATGGTGTCAGAAACAGGTGACTTTGCCCAGTTCTTTCTCTTTGGCTATGAATAAAAGTGCCTCATAGCTGGGCACAGTGGAGCACGCCTATAATCCCAGCAACTGGAGAGGCTGAGGCAAGAGGATCACAAGTTCAAAGCCAGCCTCAACAAAAAGTGAGGCACTAAACAACTCAGTGAGACCCTGTCTGTCTCTAAATAAAATACAAAATAGGGCTGGGGATGTGGCTCATTGGTTGAGTGCACCAGAGTTCAATCCCTGGTAACCCCCACCACCCCTGCCAAAAAAAAAAAAAAAAAAGTGCCTCATAGCTGGAAGAACAAGTCCAAAGAACTTCTAGGATCTAGTCCTCAGTGCTGTCATTCTAAATTGTCCAATAGCCTTGAACTGGAGATTCTTTTTCCCTTTTCTAATGGGGAGAAACTTTACCTCATTTTCGTCATCCTCAGGCTGGTACTGCCTCACACATGGAGGCTGCTTGGTTCCCCCAGCTGCCTCTGCAGGTATGCAAATGAATAGAATGGAACCCAGACTGCCTTCTGAAGGCAGCTGCAGCTTGTTTCTTTCTCTTATAAGCAGCCTATAGAAGAGGAAGAACTTTTTCTTTAATTCAGAGTTTGTCAGCAACAGTGAGAATAGATTGCAGATGATTGTAATTATGTAGCATTATTTCCATGGTAGACCCAATTAAACACATTGAGATTACATTGAATTATCTGTTTGCCACACTAAACATGCTTTTTCCTTAGCCTATGATAGCAGGGACCTTCTCTGTCTCAGTGTATTTCCAAGGCCAGAATCATGTCTGGCACACAGTAGGCCCTCATTAAATGTACTGCATTAATGCTAAAAGTAACTTAGTAATCATTGTTCATTCTTTAAATTTTCTATTTTAGAATTTCTTATCTCTTCAGCTTCTTTGAAGGTTTGTCCTTAAAGTGTTTTTGAACCTGTAAAATTACATTTTAATTGGGAAGCCCAAGCCTGAATGAGAAAAATCTAAACTGTGATATAGTTCATCTGAGTTAGCAGGGCCCAGAGCTGTATATTTTTTGAAAACTAAAGGTTTGCCTTTAGTAAATGGTGCATATAAACTTTCTTCCAAAATTGAAAATATACAAGGAAGCATAACAGAATAGAGCTACTTTGAAATATTGGAGATTATTTTGAGTTTTTTCTATTTCAAAAAAGTAGCTCAAATATCTTACATAGCTTTCTCCAAATCTGCAGCAGTGTAGCATGGATTAAAATTCCAAATATTCCACTTATTAGTTGTGTGACCCTTGGCAAGTCACTTAACCTTACCAAGACTTTGTGTCTTCATCTGTATAATAGGAATAATAGTCTCTAAATCATAGGGTTTCTGGGGGGATTAAGTGGGATAGTCTAAAAAATATAATTAAGGTTAGTGTTACCTAATTATTAACCTAAAGCATTTTTGACAACTTTCTTATGAGAAGGAAGCATGCTGTAGATTAATCATAAGAGCCTAAATAAGAGTATATTTTATTTCAGAGAGGAAAATGCTCATCATGTTTTATTGTTTTATCAGTCTGATTTGAATGACCTATATTCCTATTATCACAGTTTTACTTAATGTAGGTGATTATCCAAGAAAAAAGTGAAGATTTATTGTTAGTAACCTTTAAGATCATTCCTTTGAGCTCTGTAAATATAGGGATTATACCTGTCTTGTTCACCACTATAAGCCCACTGCCTAGCAGGTGACTGATATGTATATATATGATTGATTAATTCCTGATTAAATAACATCTTTGCCTATTAACCTGGCTATGAGTATATATCTGTTCCATTGTTCAGGTAGGGAATCAGCAATAAAGCTGGGTTATAGGCTGGTTAATTTAATTTCTAACTGGTGTTTTCGGACTTCTAGCTAAAACTCACTGTTCAAGTGCATATTTCTTTCCTTGGTGGTATTGTACAAATAAGAGAAAGCAAAAGAGAACTGGAGGTAATATCTAATCATCATTATTGCAAGTCAACATAACCCTATTTCATTCCTAGAGTACTTTAAATGCCGTTTCTAGATATTTCTCTAGGAAATAGGAACATACCTTTAACAAATAAAGCCTAAATTTATTATGTTTAGAATTTCTTCTTTTCATAATTCAAAAAGAATGTTCTAGGTATTAGTAGTTTATCAACTCTGTTTTTATATATTTCTCTTTAAAATTTAGAAGTTTCTTAAAAGCAGTAGTAACCATGTCCAAAATATTTTTGTCCTAAACAAGTCCACACCATACTGCATTTCAAAGTGGTCACTCAGAAAATACGTTTGGATCGTTGCTTAGTGAGAGTCTTAGGGCTACTTCCAAGTTTTTCTTTCTTCCTTTCTTTTTCTTTTTCTTTTCTTTCTTTCTTTTTTTTTTTTTTTTTTTTTTTTTGGTACTAGGGATTGAACCCGGGCTGCTTTATCACTGAGCTACATTTTTGCTAAATTGCTGAGGCCGACCTTGAACTTGTAATCCTACCTCAGCCTCCCAGATCACTGGGATCCAAGTGTTTCTTATAACTTAGAAGCCCAGGACAAAAATTTCTATAGCCATGCCACATTGGATAACATTTTCTTTCCCTCTCTAAGCATGTTAGGAACTTACTCTGATGAATTTGGAAACCTAGATTTTGAGCGGTCCCAGCATGGCTCTGGAATGAGCAACCGGTCAACAGCAAAAAGATTTATTTCTGCTCTCAATAGCATTGCTGAAAGAACTTACAATAATCTGTTTCAATTTCATCAACTTCGACAGATTGCTAAAGAGCTAAACATTCAGGTATGATAAACTAGATACTTAATCTTTTTTAAATAATTATTTCAGGAGCCTCATTAATGTATAATAGAATAAAAGCAGTTTTTATTTAAGATTTATACCTACCTATTTACAAAGTTTTTTCAGCATCTTCATAGCTAGAGGCAAGCATTATAGCAAGTCTCAAGTCTCCATACAGGGATTGCCCACAATCCTGTGACTTGCCCATCTTAATCATCTTCATGTCTTTGAACCTCAGTTTCTTCATCTGTTAAATGTACGTGATTCCATCTGTTCTTCCTACTTTAGAGTTCTAGGAAATAATCCATGTAATTGCATAATAAATTGCATAGGTAATAATTTTAAAAACTAATATAATTTTTGTTTTTACACTAAAAACATACTGAGTTGCACTAAAAAAGTACAAATAATTTTTGCCCAAGAAACTTGATAGTTGTGTATTACTATTGGAAAGATTAGTAAGTCATATTTTGGCCTATTACTTAATGGGCTAATTTTATGTTTTCTTCCAGGTTGCTGATTTTGAAAGCTTTATTGGGTCACTCAACGACCAAGGTTACCTCTTGAAAAAAGGTCCAAAGATTTACCAACTTCAAACTACGTAAAGTGGCTTTGCCTTGTCAGGGCCTCTATTTTAAGCCATCTCAAAAATAAAGACTATGCAAAAACTGTTCTCTGAAAGATAATGTCCTAAAATAATAGGAAAAAATGTTAGATAATGGTCAACTAATATAAGAAGTGATAAAGTCATGTGTTAAAATTCTACATCTTCTCCAAAAAGCTAAAAATACATTACTTACATTGTTTTATCTAAATGATATAAATTATTTATAGTTGAATTTTTGTCATGTTTATATTTGTTTTGCATATTAGATGTTCATAGGGAAAACATTCAGATAATACCTAAACAAATGAGCATGTCCATGTTCCAAAAAAAAATTTGTTTTTAACACCAAAATCTGAATTTCATAAAACTTTCCTGTTGAGAATATAAAATATTCTGAATTTCTTTTTAACCATTTAGTAATTATAGGTAGTGTATCTGATTTGGCCCATAGGCTAGTTTGTAGACTCTTGGTTGCAAACAATAGAACTTGACTAAGCAAGAAAAGTTGTTTTGGGGAAGAATTTTGGTAAGCTAATAGAATTGTAAAAAAGTGGATGACCCAAGAGGATAAGCTTCCAGAAGCAGTTTGGAAAACCATGCCTTAGAACTAGCCTGAAAAGGGAACTGATAACACCCTGCTGCCACACTGGATGCTGTATAGGAATGTGCTACTGCCCCCTTGCCCCATGGATGTCACTTACATGCCAGGAACCTCTGTAGAAAGGCCAAAGAATACTGCTACCCACACCAGAATAGTAACAAAGGGATTCTTCATGGGTATCTTAAATTGCTGAATTCTAAAGAGAAGTCCTATCCAGAAACAGTTAAAGAAGGCTTTTCATAGGATGCTAGGGAGTTTTCCCAGTTCTACTTCAGGGAGACTGGACCACTAACATCAGAATTTTCCACGTTTTGTGAGTGAATTCAAACTGAACTGCCATATATTCATGTATGTAGTCAACAAATACTTTAAAATATAGGCAGTGTAAGCCATTGTTTGAAAATCAACTAAAACCCTCAGCAAACCAAATGAATGAAAAAAAATATATAGAAGACAATGAATATGTAACCAAAATAAAACCAAAAATATGGGTCTTACATTAAATATTTAACCAATAATAAGATCACAACTAAAATTAATGTGGGAGTATAGCCATACAACTCAATGTGAATATTAAAAGCTGGATTTTTGAAAAGGTAGATTGTAATGTAAATATGTCTTTAAAAGACTAGTGTAGGCTGGGTGCTGTGGTGCATGCCTACTGTAATCCCAGTGGCTCAGGAGGCTGAGGCAGGAGGATCACAAGGTCAAAGCCAGCCTCAGCAAAAGCAAGGCACTAAGCAACTCAGTGAGACCCTGTCTCTAAATAAACTACCAAAAAAAGGGGCTGGGAATGTGGCTCAGTGATTAAGTGCCCCTGAGTTAAAATAAATAAATAAATAAAAATTAAAAAAGATTAAGGTGGGGGTAAATCTATTAACAGCATATTTCATAAAATGTCAACAGGTAATATCAACAGTAGTAGACATGAAAGACAAGAATACATTGTTGAAAGAGGAAAAGGGAACTTTCAGATCTTTGCCTGAAAGATCAAAGGCTAATATTGTGTAAAGTTATAAGGGAAAAGAAGATTATAAATCTAATTTAACAGAAGAAATGGCTCCGTATTCTCTCAGATTCTTTATTGTCTATTTGACATTAGTGAATCACAGGACCAAACTAACAGTTGTTTACTTCTCCCTTGCAATCAGCTTTTATAGGTTTTATTTCAAACCCTTCAGTCACAAACCCCAAAGTTTATATTTCACTTCCTGCCCAATAGGGGGCCTCCCCTCAGTTTTCACCACTATAGTAGTAAAAGCTCTGGACTAGGCTTTCCTCTCCTCCTTTCTGCCCATCTCCGCCTTACCAGGGTTATCCAAAATCCAAGTCTACCTAGGAGAATTGTAGATGTCTAATTCCAGTGCTTGTTTAGAAACAAAATTACCCTTCCTATAATTCTAGAACAAAAAAATCTAGTTTTTCCCTCAATATCATCATTTCAACATGTGCATAAGAAATTAAAGATAGTCTTGGATAAAATGCTTAGGTCTATAATTATGTTCAATTTCAATTGGTCTTTAAGATCAACTTTAAGGTGGGTATGCCATCACAGACCCCACTGAGGGGTGTAGTGGAGGCTACCAGAACCATTCATATTGTTTGGTATAGCCAAGGGATGTAGCTCGATGGTAGTGGCACTGCAAACAAACAATAATGTTAAAATGTTAATATGTAACATTAATACTGAATATATAATAATCGGTGATGAACTGATTCATGACTACTTGGGATTAGTTTTTAACCTCTAAACCTGTTTTTTTTAACTGTAAAAATAAAGGTAATAGTGGAACCTATGCTAGAATTCGGAGGATTAAACGGGATAATGCACTATAACCTTTATAGTAAGTACTCCTCCCAGGTAAACAATTAGCAATTCTTACTATTGACATTTTCCATTATTCCTATTTTAGACGTAGATGTATATGCTCATTTTAATACTCAAAAAACAGGAAATGAGCAGAGAACTAGTACTTATGCCATGCCAGATACTTCACTAATATTTTAAGCCTCCTACAAGGACCCTAAAGCTACACACACACATCGAAGCGGGTTTTATGCCGGCCTCCGGCCTCGGAGGGTTTCACACTGTGACCTGAGATGACGCTTGCTGTCTTGAAGCTACTTTCGCCACGCAGTCATCTGGCCGTGCTCCTCTCCCGCTTTCCCACCCCACCAGCTTCGGTTCCGCCCGCAGTCGGGCGGTACCGACCACTTCCACAAAGCCCGTGGGACCTTAACGGCACACACCTCCCGTTGCCACCAGGAGGCGCTGGGGAGCCGGGCAGCGTCGGTGTCGCAAAAGCGTCGCGAAGGCGTACTTCCTTGGCGGCTCCAGGCCACCTGTATAAGCGGAGCGTGCTGGGATTTGAAACTAGTATGGAGGCAGCTGTGGCCGTGCTTCCCCGGCATCGCGGGGTCTCTATGGAGAAGCAGCTGGCTGGTGACCCGGGCTGCTGATCACTCACCGCTTCTGTCCCCGCGGCACGGCCGCAGGGCCATGCTGGCCTCGCGCGTGGCGCGTGGCTCGTGGGGGGCCCTGCGTGCGGCCACCTGGATACTAGGGGTGCGGCCGGGTAAGGGGCGCCCCCGCCGGGCCCTGCTGCCGCTTGCGCCCTGCTGCCTGAGCTGCCAGGCCGAGCGCTGGTCGCTGCGCCCGGCCGCGCTTGCCCTGCGGCTGGCCGGAGCCGGCCCACGGAGCCACTGCTCGGGCACGGGCAAGGCGACCCCCGGGCCTGCGGCAGGAGGGGACGCGGCCGCGGAGGCCCGGAGCGGCGGGTGGGTCCGGGCGAGCGCCGCCAGTCCGGTACGTACCGAGGGGTGCGGTGAGGGTCGCGGGCCTGCGGGGCTTGATCGTGGGCGTGAGTGACGGCCTGTGGGATTCCCCGACGCTTCGGTTTCAGAACTTTTACACTGTTTCCTGAGAAGTTACGTGGGAGTCATTCGACCGAGGTGAATTTCAGGGGCACCATCGGGGCCGCCTACAGTCTAAGTGGTCAGTTAGAAACCCCATTCTCATCCCTTTCTGTCTGCACCCGTTGCTAGAAGCGCCTATGCACTTTGCATTGGTTTAAATTAAAAAAAAAAAAAAAGAAAAAGAAAGAAAGTCTTCGCTTGCCTTGTTGAAGCCTTGTTGAAAGTTTATTTTTAATTTTCTAAAGCGAATCCCTAACCTGTAGGGCAAGTGTGTGGGAACTTTCAGAAAAGTATACAGTCCCTTCCCTTTGCTTGTGCAGGTTTGATTCACCATAATTTGACCTGACACATTAGGATGAAGGATAATTAGTTTATTAGATGGTAATTTAAAAATCCTTTCACCTCGAATTATAAAGAAAGATTAAAACTGTTGAGTTAATGGAGGTAAATACCTGTCCACTTACCTGTTGAAATTACTTCTCAGGCAGAAGACATTAGAGCATGAGTGAGACAGCTTTTGATGTCATGTTAGCAAGGTTCATGCAATTATTACATCTTCAATTGTTAGGTCTTCATTGGGCCCCTGTACTGCTTTCATCAGTTGTACAGCATGGGTTGAGGTGGCCACATCCTGGCAGGAGTCTCAACTCCACTAATAGCTAAAGCATGTTGGGGTTTGAATGCTGGATGCTTTGAAATTGCCCTGTCCTGGCTGAAGTCCTTCCCAGAACGGCAGTAGTTGGTCGAGTATGCCACAGGTTATCTGGTTGGGTAATCTGAGATTAGCTCTCAATATTAACTTTGAAACTTTTACAAATTTAATAGCTAGAAATTAATGAGGCACTTTATTTTCCTGTGATATTTTATGTAGAGCTCAAAAGAACCCTTTTCACTGATCTAATAACATTCAGTTGTTTATTAATTCACCAAAGTGGAAGTGGCTTTTTGCAATTTTGTGTTTAATTTTGCCTGATAGGTGTCTCTGAGGATGATTATTTGGGGGCTGTTCATTCTGATCTTGATTTGTTATCCCATTTTCCCAATCATAAATTACTTTTCCCTCTCCCACCCCTTCTGTGAGTCGTTGTAACTCTGGATCAGTAACTCTGTACCACAGTATTATCAACAGACTTATCTTTTTTCCTTTGGACTCTGACACTGTGATGATTTGCAGGAGTGGAGGACACTGGAGATTGAACCCAGGAGCATTTTACCCCTGAGCTCCAGCCCCAGCCTTTTTAATTTTTCATTTTGAGACAGGGTCTCGCTAAGTTGCTGAGACTGACCTCCAATTTTCAGTCCTTTCTCAGCCTCCTGAGTTGCTGGGATTACGGATGTGCGCCACCATTCCTAGCTCTAAAACACTTTGAACTTAAATTTGGAATATATTCTTAGACTCTTTTAATGTAATTCTATAATGTGGTCCTATTTCAATAAAAGATCTTAAAGTAGATTCTTTAGTGACTGTTCACTGGGAAATATGAAGTTGTTCTATAGTTTTCAATGACAGTATTCTGCCACCTGACCACCCACACAGCCACTCCATTACCCCTGTGAGCTGAGTGCTTTCTTGCTGGATTCTGCTTAAAAACTCAAACTTAGTATCTTTAGAGAATGCCTTTTCTTATAGGGTGGTTCATGGAATTTTGAAAGATGGAAGATTCAGGCAACTTGGTTACTAATTAAGAAAATGTTAAGTAGGGTTAGTTTTTTAAAGTCTCATGGGGTGGAGTTGGCAGTCTTACTTCAGTGGAGAAAAAAATCCGTGCTTTAGGAAAAAGCATTTTCTTGTTATTTCTGTACCCTGTTGTGCAGAGAATCTGAGCTCTGTTAGGCTGAGGTTTTTTTTTTTTTTTTAAGTTGAAATACCTTCTCATGAGATCAGACTCTGTTTGGCAAGGAAGGGTTGTTCTTCAGAGCAGCTGTCAAAGAGCTCTTTGGTTAATGCCAACTTCTACCAGCTTGGCTCCAAATGAAGTTTCAAGGAATCAAAGTTCCCATATGGGATCTGTGAAAGCCCTGGGTTTCTACTTGGGGTTGTAACATTGGCATGTCTGTTTTGAACAGATTTGCAAATATCTTTCATAGGCCAGCAATTCTCTGGCTTTTGATGAGATTATATAATGAAATCTGTTTTCCACTTTTCATTCACATCTCTATATACTGTGTTTAGCATCCTTTTGATGAATACATGTAAGGAAATGATTGTAATAATTGAAGCTACAGTGCCTGGGGTTGATAATTCAACTTTTTTCTAACACTTTCCAGACTGTCTATTTATAAGATCATTCAGAATTTCACTTTTTTTTTTTTTCTTTTTTTGCATGGTGCTGGGGATTGAACCCAGGGCCTTGTGCTTGCAAGGCAAGCACTCTACCAACTGAGCTATATCCCCAGCCCAGAAACTTTACTTTTAAAAGCAGTGTTGAAAGTTCTAAATTTTAAAGGAAGACACATAAAGATTTAATTACTTGATAATACGTTTGTCTCTTTGGTCTTTAGAATGAAAACTTTTTCTCTATATAGAGAGACACATTTATATATGAGTACTGAATTTAAAGTTTATGTAGTTTCTTTAAGTTTATTAAGTGTTTTTTGTTTGTTTGTTTGTTTGTTTGACAGTACTAGGGATTGAACTTGGGGCCTCCAACGTGCTAGGCTTTTACCACTGAGCCACATCCCCAGCCCCTTAAATGTATTTTTTGACGTATGAACTTATTTAAAGTGTGAATATAACATTTCATTTAAATTTTGTTGTCTTTGTGTTTCAGTATGAAAATCCATGGACAATCCCAAATATGTTGTCAATGACAAGAATTGGCTTGGCCCCAGTTTTGGGATATTTGATTATTGAAGAAGATTTTAATGTTGCACTAGGAGTTTTTGCTTTAGCTGGGCTAACCGATTTGGTAAGTCATAAATGCATTCTCACTTTGCTGCCTTTCACATTCCATGGTCTCTACTACTACCCTGAAATAGCACAGCCTTAGTCAGCTTTTCCTTGGAAGGAAATCCTCAAGATGAATTTGACCTAGTTCTTGATGTAAGGACTTGTCTTTTGCATCTGTGTGGATCATTTTATGTACAGTCTAAGGAGAGGAAGTAAAGGTTTTAGGAAGGAATAAGAGGAGGCACTTTTTAATCTTGGTTTTAAACTTCTTTATAAAAGGAATATGGAAGTTCCCAAAAGCTGAGTGCTTGTTTTAGGGGTGAAAATAAAGGAGAGGTTATGAAATTGTTTTTCTATTTATTATGATAAAAAATTCTCTGATCAGCAACAAGTGTTGGTTTTCCTAGTGGAGAAGAAAGCAATTGTTATGGCCTAGGGAGCTAGAATGTGCCCAGGGAGCTTATAGAGGCACGAGCTCTTCTCAGTTTTAATGCTAGGATGAAGCTGCAGTTACCTCACAAATTTGGTCCCTGATTCTGCTCCTTACCCCTTTGACTACACTGCAGAAGATCTTGCTTTGGGGTGGGCACTTGGGCATCCTTTCTTCTTCCACAGCCCAGGAGATGGACAAAAGAGGGAAGAGCTCTTTGATACCAGTATGTCAGTTTGGGAGGAGGGTAGATTTATTTGAGTCATTCCAAATTAGAACTGGGAGAATCATTTTATAATAGAAGACTACATTACATTTGTGGACTGGCTAGCTGTCAATCATCTATGACTTTATTTGTGATTATCACCAACCTTGTTTCATAAAGGATTTGAAGTAGCTTATAAAACTACACACCCTACACACCTCTACCTAGAGAAAAGGTAGAGGATAAATTACAAATCAGGACAAAGTTAGCATGTGGAAGTAGATATTTGTTCTTGCACAGGACTGGACTGAAGTCCATGTTAGCTCCCAGATAGGCAATAATAATTTGTGTTTCTTGAAACCAGTTAGCTTTTGAAAGGCTTTGCTTGATATTTCTGCAGCAAGAATAGAAAGAAACTAATTTTCTGTAAATAAAAGTGATATATCATCTTTCTTTATAATGTCAGCTGTTTCTTTTGAGGGTCATAGAAACAAAATCCTACCTTCCTAGTAATAGTAGCATTGGTGAGTAGTGTAGAATTAGCTGATTTTAAAGGGTAAACAAAGGACAGCATTTGCATTGTTATATGTATTTCCAAATATAGCCTCTCAAATTAGCTCTTAACCTCTTTTCCAGAGTTTAGCTTCTATTTGTCACCACCTTATCCCATTCTTAGAATATCTCTCCCTTTCTTTGTGCTTTCTTTTGTCTCTGATGCCTGAAGGTCTCCTCTCATTAGTGTGATCTTCAAGTCTGTCAAAGGTTGTTACACTGATAATGAAAATTTTCATATAACAGGACAGCAACTTTTTCAGTTATTGAATTTACCATTTTGGTTTGCTAGTTTTTTAGGTTTTTTGTTGTTGTTGTTTTGGATTTTTTTTTTTTTTTTTTTTGAGGGGTTAGCTGCCACAAGGTTGCAATATTCACTGTACAGAAGAGAGGCTCCATTAGTATTTTTCTAAATGTGTATGATGTACATGGAAACCTCAATTGACTGACACCATATTTCATTTACTCCATGGAAGTTTTGATGGTTCCAGATTGGCCACTGATCAGATAGCCAGACTCCTGATTTAGCAGGAGATTGGCAGGTCTAGATTGAATTGCATATAGGAAATGGACTATCTATCAGAGGTAAGAACAGAGGTTTACCTTGGAAAGAAATGGTGGTAACTTGGACTGGGGTGAGAGTTAGAGTTGGAAGTAGATGGGTTTGAGGTAATATTTTAAGATAGTGTTGATATGTTGATGAATTGGATATATAGATTGAATGAGGAGTCAAATATGAACACTAGGGTGTTACTTTTTTATTAAATTTCCTCTCTTCAACAATGAGATGCATGGAAGTGACATTTTCTGGAATGAGCAACATTTGGGGTAAGACAGGGTTTAGGGGAAAAATACAAAGAACTGTGCTGCCTGTTAATGTGGCAGCGTCAGTTGGAAGTCAAGTATAGTGTGGAGTTGGAGGAAGTAATCATTACAGAAGTGCAAATTTGGGAGCAATCAGATATATTTGGTCTAAACTGTGTGAAATATCAAGGCTGAGGTAAAAGAAGAGAAATGAGAACTCAGAGAAATGAGTAAGTAGAACAGAGAAGTAGTCAGTGAAGGACACTGAGAAGGAATATTTGGAGAGAATGGAGAAAAATTAGGCAATACATTGTGTCCCAGAGTGAAGAAAGCGCTGCATGCATTGAGGTCAAATAATATAAAAATGCAGAATTCATAGGTGACCTTTGTAAAAGCAAGCCGTCTATAGAGAAGTGGGGACGAGTAGAGTAAGTTGATGACAAATGTGAAGTGGTAAGATAGTGGGTGTTGCTTTAAGGAAGTTTTGCTTTGTAGTGGGATAGAGACATAGGGTCAAGTAAGGGTAGTTTTAAAGATACGTGTACTAGCTGGGTTTTTTGTTAGTTCACTGATTAATAAATGATCAGGTGGAAGGGAGAGATCGATGATGCAGGGGAGATGGGAAAGGAAGGAGCCAAATCACAGAAGGTGAGGGCTTGGGATAGAGATCAGGGAACACAATGAATGAATGCATCTTGGAGGTGAGAGTATGAGGGAGTACTGAAAATGGCTTTTGTTTTTTCCCTCAAGAAAAATATAGACATGGATATGGGTTAGAATGAGAGAATTTAGAAAAAATGAAATAGTGTGGAAAGAGAAGGTGAATACCATTGGCAAGCATAAGATTGCCAGGTATTGAGTGTCACCAGAGATTTGTGATCACAGATTTGGAGCCAAACCAAATTTCACTTCAACCATTTATATATTTATCTTTGGTAGTATTCAGCTGCTTGTCTACAGTTCTGGAACCCATGGTTGTTTTGTGGTGGGATCAGGGAGAGAAGAGTAAGGGAGTTGTAGATGTTTACAAAGGAATGGTTATGACTGACCTTGAAATCTAGTGTGAATGAGAGTAGTGAGTACAAAAGGGTGATAAAGGTTTAAAAAAAAAAAAAAGTGGGAGGTTAAGTTTCCTGAGATCAGTTAACTGACCCACAAGCTGGAGCTTACAAGGCCCCACCCAGTTCCCCTTTCTAGACACTTTCCTTTAGACAACATTGCCTTTAGTCTTCTTAAGAAGAAAATGGATTGTTCCCATTGAGATAGTAATAGCTAGTAACTACTTTGTTTTTTGAGGATTTACTAAGTGCTGAGCAATGAACAAATACTAATCTCATTATGTGCCGAAAATACCCAGCCCTTTGAGGTAGGTAATATTATCTGTTTTACAGATGAGGAAACTCCCAGAGGCCAAATAACTTACCCAAGGTCACCCAGTAAGTGCAGAGCCAGGACTTGAACCAGTTCTATTCTGCTACAAAGACCACATTTTTAATCACTGTCCTGTCTCCTTAACTCATTGGAATACTTGAGATGTGGAAGACTTTTCAGTCCTTTAAAATGTACTGTGTTTAATTATATCTAAGTTGATTTTATTTTTCCTTAGAAATAGGAATCAAAAATTCAAACATGGGCTGGGGATATAGCTCAGTTGGTAGAGTGCCTGCCTCGCAAGCACAAGGCCCTGGGTTCAATCCCCAGCACCGCCAAAAAAAAAAAAATTCAAATATTTGTCGAAACTTGATGTTAAATAAAATGAGTAAAAAGCCAGATAGGAACTGGGATAAACAGAAAACGTCTGCTTTGTTTAGTGAGGGTGGGCAGTATTTGGTTTTATGGCCCCAGGCTGACCTGGTCCTTGCCTTTCTCAAGTTAGGCTGTAGATCTGGATTTTTATAGTAAATATTGGCAACAGTTAGTATTTTTTAAAGCTTTGGCAGATCAAATAAAACCAGGCTTCCGGCCCCATTTGACCCGCTGGCAATTGGATTCAGCCTCAGCTTTAAAATATGTTTTCAACAATAAGAATAATAAGAAATAATTTAAGTATCAGCATTATAACTAGGCCAGGTATAGAGGATCAGGCTTTTTATTCAGATACAGGTAATACAAATATAGTCATAACATAGATTTAATAGTGGGACTGAACAAAAGAAATTATAACATTTAAAATAAGTTATAAGGAATTGAATCATACTATGGAAAAGTAGACAGGGGGATGTTCAGTGTCTCACAGGTAGAGTAGTTCTTGTAAGTTAAGGCAACTGTTTCGGCCATAGTGAATGTGTAGCCCAGGGCTCAAAATGCTGTCACAGTCATCTTTCTGTGAGTTTTGTATGACTTCCTCTAAATTTGTGTTTGATTTCCTTCCACAAAGAGAGACTGTGAAATAGTGAGAAAAAGACCTTGAGGGGGGAAAAAAGTAATATAAATCTGAAATTATTTCAGACCAGTTGCTAATTTAAAAGAATGAGAATACAAGAATGTTTGGGGGTAAGAAATAGAAGAGATTTTATTAACATTTTATGAAAGTAGTTGTATTTCTGGTATCTCTTAAACTTCAAGATATCTACTCTGTTCCTGTCATGACATTTATAAAAAAAAACACTTCTATTTTCAGTTGGATGGATTTATTGCTCGAAACTGGGCCAATCAAAAATCAGCTTTGGGAAGTGCTCTTGATCCACTTGCTGATAAAATACTTATCAGTGTCTTATATGTTAGCTTGACCTATGCAGATCTTATTCCAGGTAAGATCGCCATCATGCGTACTTTTAAATAGCACAGGGAAGAATGACATTGGTCAGTTTAGGATTTCTCTTGAGAGACATTATTTTTGTTCCAAAAATATTTTTTTCAACTTTAAACTATTTCCTTAATTTTAAACTGTTGAACTGCTTTGCTTATTAAACTGTTGTAGAGTTTACATCCTTGTTATACTAAATAAAGGCAATTGTTTTCTTCGATTGTTTAAAATTTAAATTAAGCAAACATATCAGTGCCAATTCATATTACTTAAAAATCTTTTGGTGTTCTAGTATATATTTTTAGTGCTTAACTTTTTAAAAGTAATTTAAAGTTTTCCTAGGTCTCTGATTATCTTTATAAAGTATAGTTTAATTATAGTGAGCATTCTGAAATCCTGAAGATATCTATAAAATTCCACAGTTATTATTTAGACAGTATTGTGCAATTTTCAAATCACATATATAGTTTATATATTATCTGAATACTTTTTCTGACATTTTATGATCTTTTGCTTTGTATTTTGCATGTTTATTTTCTACTTCAGCTGTATTCTGATTTTTTTCCCTTGATCCGGATTAAACCATTTTTTCCCCCAAGAGATAGAAATCTGAGAACAGTGAAACTGCCATGTGGCCCTTCAGTGTCACATCATTATTGATATTTGGTGGGAAGAAGTGTAGTGGCAGTTTAGTCTAGTGTAGTCTCTTCAAGCTCAAAGTTCTTTTTCTCCTTTACCTTGTCTTCTAAATTATCAAACCAAATTAAAAATAAATTAGATTAATGTTTATATTTATTTGCTGCTTTAAAAGGCAGAAGATGTGTATGTGATTGGGGAGACTAAAGGGGTAGGGGGTAGGAGGTGCTCTCTCTCATTCTAATGCATATAAATTTCTAGGGAAAAAAACCTGTAGAGCATTCTGTGGACATTCAAATTTCAGTTGATTTTTTTTTTTTTTTTTTTTTTTAGTTTGTATATTTTCATACCTCTCATTTTTTTTTTAAGTTACAATGTATTTTGTTATATTGTTTTTATTCAGGTTGGCCACTTCATTTTCCTGTTGAATATTGTTTCCAGGTTTTTGGTTTTATGTAATGTTGGGGTGAATTTCACTTCAGTAATTGGAATGGGTTGTTTTCCAAGCTGGTTTTCTCTTCATTACCATTCTGGGAGATTACATTTTCTCTTCCCTGTTGTGTCTGTTTTTTCAGGCTCCCATGTTTCCCTTTTTACCAAGTATCCATTTTGGTGAAGTGTATCCTTCAATTGTTTTCTATAAAAGGATGCAAAACTTTTGGCAGTCTTAGACATTTAAAATGTCTTTGTTTTACCCTCTGGACTTTATTGACATTTGAACTGGGCATAATTTTTCAATTGCAGATCACTTTCACTCAGAATTTTGAGGAACCTCATAGACTTCCAGATTTTATCTTGCTGTGGAGATGTTTCATGTCATTCTGATACTTTTTCCATTATGTGATTGTGTTTTGTATTAGAAATCTTTAAGGATTTTTTTTCCTAGTTGGTTTTGTTAAAATTATCTAAATCTTATCTAATTCATTTTCTAACTACCTACATGGATACTCAGTTATGATCCATGTTTATTTTTTTTCCCCTGTTGATTGCCTGTCTGTACCACTAACACTTTTCTTGTTGCTTTGCTAAACGTTTTGATATGTGATAGAGCAAGTCCCTCTACCTTGGATATTCTTAGACCATTCCATTTGTGAATTAATTTTATAATCATTTTTCCCCAAATTGATAATTCTCCAAGGTGGGGAGGCTGAAATCTGTTGAGATTTTGATTAGAATTGCATTAAATCTATAGATCTATTTGAAGGAATGGACTTTTTTTTTTTAAATTATAGTAAATCTTCCAGTTCACAAATATTATGTGTCTATTTGAATCTTCTTTAATGTCTCTGAAAGTTTTTTACTGTTCTTCAGAGAGGTAATAAATTTTTTGATAGATGTACTCCTAAGTTCTTGGTGCTCCTATAAATGATAGTTTTTAAATTTTCATTTTATAATAATTGTTGTTATGATGAAAATCAGTTTTTTTTCTAATGTTGATCTTTGTGTCTAGAAAAACTTGTTAATTCTTTAATAATATGAATTCTGTTGGACTTTCTACATCCTCTACTATATACTATATGATTAATAACACTATTTTTTCTTTCCAGTCCTTTCATCTTTTCTTTTACTTACCTTACTGCACCATACAGTATAATGTTAAATAAGTGACATCTGTCTTATTCCCAGTCTCAGAGAAAGCCTTTAACATTTCACTGTTGAAGTTTCCTCTAGGGTTTTGTAGAGAGGAAGTTCAGTTTGTTGGGGGGTTGTTAAGAGTTTTTATCACAATTGGATATTGAAAACTTTGTGTATGATGATGATCAAATCATTTTTCCCTTATAGCCATTAATGTGAGATCAAGTATATTACTGATTTTCTGGTGTTAAAACAACCTGAAATTTCTGGTTTAAATCCCCTATGGCCATATTAAATTATGAAGATATTGTTGGATTTAGTTTTAATCAGCTATTTCACTACTGTGACTAAAAGATCAGACCAGAACAATTTTAAAGGAGAAAAAGTTTATTTGGGGGCTCACAGTTTCAGAGGTCTTAGTCCATAGAAGGCTGGCTCCATTCCTCTGGGCTCAAAGTGAGGCTGCACATTGTGACAGGAAGAGGGTAGCAGAGGGAAGCAGATCATATCATGATTAGGAAGCAGAGAGTCCACTGGACAGATACAAATATATACTCAAAGCCACGCCCGAATTCCCATCTCCTCCAGCCACACCCTACCACTTCAGTTATCATGCAGTTAATCCCTATCAGGGGATTCAATCACTGATTGGATTAAGACTCTTACAACCCAATTATTTCTCCTCTGAACCTTGCATTGTCTCACAAGTGAGCTTTTGGGGGACACCTCACATCCAAACCATACCAATTTGCTATAATTTTATTGATGATTTCACATCCAGATTTATGAGATTGGTTTGGAATTCTTTTCTCCAAATATCCTGGTTAGGTTTGGTATCAAATTAATAACCTCATAAAGCAAGCTCGGGAATTTTTGTTTTTGCTCCCCCCCCCATTATTATGAAATGCTTTTGTGAGATTGCAGTCATTTTATAATTTTAAATGTTTCATGTAATTCTTTGAAGCCTTTAAGACCTAGAGTTATCTTCAAGGGAGAATTGAAAGAGGTGATTCATTTTTCTTCAGTTGTTATAGGATTATTCAGTTTTAATAATTCATCTTTTTTTAATAGTTCAGCTTTTGATCATTTTTTAAATTATGGTTTTGCATAAATTTGTCCATTTCATCTGTATTATTCTGTATTACAAAAATTTTATTATAAGCTATTGGCTCTTCTTCTTCCCTTTTTTTTTTTTTCCTTGATCCATCTTGCCAGAGATTTGTCTATTTTATGAGTTAATCAAATTTGGGTTTGGTCAAACATGTCTGATTGTTGTTTACTTCATTAAACCTTGCTCCTTTTTCTGTTTGTTTTCTTGATGTTCTTTTTCAAAATTCTTTAGATCAGTTGTCTAGTAGAAATAAAGTAGGAGCCACATACATAATTAAAAATTTTCTAGTAGCTATGTTAAAAATAACAGGAAACAGGTGAAAATAATTTCAGTGAATTATTTTATTCAATGTAGTATATTTAAAACCATGTCATTTCAACATAATCAGCAAAAAATGATTTTTAAAAAAACTGTGCCTTTGAAATCTAATGTTTGTTTTATGTTTACTACCCCTCTTAGTTCTACCATTTCAGGTGCTTAATAGCTACACGTGGCTATTGTATTAGACAGAGTGCAGCTGTAGATGGATATGTAATTCACTCCTTTTAGCTTTTCTAAAGTTTGCATGTAAGGCTATACATTTACCCTTAAATAACACTTTTGCTGCATCTTGTATATTGATGTTAATGTTTTTACTGTCAAGTATAGAATATTTTCCTGTTTCTATTATGACTTCTTTCTTTACCTATATGGTTAATAATGGGTGTTTTAATTCATTGTCAATTTGTGGGGATTTTTCTAGCTAGCTTTTTGTTGTTGATTTCAAGCATAATTACCTTATGTCCAGAGAACATGTGCTATGATTATAGTCTTTCAACCTAGTGTACAAAGTTGTTAAATGTTTCATTTGTGCTTCAAGTGAATTTATGTTCTGCAGTAATTGGGTCTGATATTCTTTATATGTTCATTAGAATCAGTTTTCAATCCTGCTAAGTCCTTTTTCTTTTTTTTTTTTTTTTTTGATACTGGAGATTGAACCCAGGGGTACTTAGCCACTCAGCCACATCCCAGCCCTTTAATTTTTGTCTTGAAACAGGGTCTCACTAAGTTGCTTAGGGCCTCAACCTCCTGAGCCACTGGGAATGTGCACTACCATGCCCAGCAGTATTTTATTTCTTTATTGACTTTTTCTTTCTCCTTTGTTCTGCTTGTTCCATCAGTTACTGGGAGAATAGGTTAACATTTCCTTCTCTGGGTCTAGTTTTCCACTATTTTTCTTTGCCGTTATGATTTTGCTTTGTATTCTTTGAAATCATGCTGTTAGATGCATATAAATTGGAAAACTTGTTGAATATTTTAATGGTGACCCACCAGACGATTGCAGGTGGTAAAATGAGTTCATAGATGCTAATCGCTGGGTCACACTGTTGGGTTTGAGCCCAATGCTCTGCCCAGCATAGTGTGAATTCCATAGACATGCAGTTCTTGCATGTTCCTTCATGGCTAACATACATGAATTTTAATTTGCACGAGTTTGCTACATTTTAAAAGTAGGATTGTCCTTAGAATTTACCAGCTAATGATTGCTATAGGAAAGTTTGTTGCATTAAAAAATGCTTTTAAGAATCATGATTTGCTGTTTTCTAGCTTGGCTAATATGCTAAAGTGCAGAAGCATTTTCTCCTCGAATGATGTTGTCATAGAGGACGGGGGCAAGGATCAACACTTACATCATATCTATAACCAATAGAGCTTGACAGTTTAAATCTGAGCCAGGCGTGGTGGTGCACACTGTAATCCCAGCAACTTGGGAGGTTGAGACAGGAAGATTACAAGTTCAAAGCCAGCCTCAGCAATTTAGCAAGTCCCTGTGCAACTTGGTGAGACCCTGTCTCAAAATAAAAAGTAAAAAGGGCTGGGAATGTGACCCAATGGTTAAGAGCCTCTGGGTTCCATCCTCAGTACCTAAATAAATAAATAAAGTTTAAATCTGTAATTAGTGAGATTTTGTTCAAATGGTAGAGCCAATAGAATGTCAAAACTGGCTAGGACCATAAATACAGCCTCATGTACTTCATAAAAGGATTGTTTGAAACTTTTATGGAAGGAATACACACACACACACACACACACACACATATATATATATCCTTTTATTTCAATAATTGACAAAATTTGAACTGAGTGACCTCAAAATTCTTTTCCCTTAAAAAAAAATTTTTTTTTTTTTTTCCCTTAGAAAAGATATAAGGTCATGGTTAAAATTCCCTTTAGTGCAGAAGGATATAAAGTGAAGTAAGTGTCTGCCCCCCCTCCCATTTTCATTCAACAAGAGAGTAGGGGTACTTTAGCTATCCCTCTAAAATATTCTTTTGGCTCTGGTTGTGGGACCATGTTGCAGAATCTAAGGAATACAGCATCCCTGATGACATGCTTGAAAAAAGTTTTGGATTTTGGAGTATTTTAAATTTTAGATGTTTGGATTAGGGATGTTTAGCTGATAAGTGTAAGCAAATATTCCAGAATCTGAAAAACTGAAATCTGAATCACTTCTTGTCCTAAACACTTTGAATAAGGGATACTCAACCTGTAATTTAAAAAAAAAAAAGAGAGAGAGAGAGAGACAAGTTGGATTCATTCAGTGCCTGAGTGGGGAGAAAAATAATAGTTGCCTGAGTAGAACTGTCTGTACAGAACTAGAATGAAAATATTTTTGTTTTTCCACAGTTATACATACAGGAGATTTACTCTTCAGAGAATAGTCTAAAATACAGAAGCAAGTTATCAATGCAGAAGCAAGTAATCAAAGCTCCGAATGAATTTAAGGCCTCCTACATCCTTCTTAACCTCATTATCATCTCTTTCCATTTAATTCTAATGAGCATGGTGATCTTTTTTTTTTTCTAAATTCACAAAGCTGAGAGTTAACAAAGAAGAAATTGGGGGAGGATCAGCTGAGTAAAGCTGTCATTGATATCTGCAGACTTATAGTTTTAAACATATGAAGGAAAAAAACAAAAAGAGACAAGAAGATGGACATTCTGAAAGGCAGATGGAGTCTTTGAAAGTCATGTCTGCACTTCACTTTTATTAAAAAACAAATCTAAAGACCAGTGGTTCACTGTAGGGACCCTGAACCATCAATAGGTATTTGTCATGAAATTTTTAATTATAGGAAACATCAGTTCATGGTAAAGTTGAATGAGGCTTTATTGTAGTCATAATGTCTATTAGTAATTTTCAAAATCCTTGTTAAAATTATTTTTTATTTGATTTTCAGTTCCACTTACTTATATGATAATTTCAAGAGATGTAATGTTGATTGCTGCTGTTTTTTATGTCAGATATCGAACTCTTCCAACACCGGTGAGTTTGTTTCCAAAAATTATTCCTTTAGCATTATTTATGTCTTAAGGCAAAAATAAAGTTTCATTGTATTATATTCTGTTTCACTTTGTGGGAATAATTCATCACAATATTTTTTATTCATTTACCAGAAACCTTTTTTAAAATTAACTATGCTATTTAAATCACACTATGGTATTTATTTATGGAACACATAAATAATCCATTTTAAAAAGGCATGTTTCTGTTTAAGCCCAACTCATTTTGATCAGTGGTACATGAAATCCTGCACAGCTGGTCCCCATCCCTAGCAGCAAATTCTTAGAAGAATTTCACATGGCTCTAAACCATGTTGTTGTCTTATTTAGCCTTTACTATGGATTGTCTAGAACTGGCTTCTAAAATTGTGGTTGAACGAATATGATGGTTTGCTTACATATTTGGTCATTGATTATATAAATATTTGAGCACATAAGCATAGCATAATAACCTTTTTTGATTCCCAGTCCAGTGAAAATAAAACAGTATTTTATTCATTTTGTTTTTTTAAGAAAATAGTGATAAGAGAGTTTCATTTAATTTATTTAACAAAAGATGCTCCTTAGGATTTTAAAGGACTTGAGAAATAAATATGTAATTTTTAAAGAATTGATTTTCAAAAGCCTATGTATGATTTATAAGGTATATAGATGATCTCATTTAACATGAGAAGAATGCGTATAAGGGGTTCTCACAGGGCCAGGCATATGGTAAGTACTCAGTAACTATTAATCTACATACTAAAATGTTTTAAACTTGAACAATAAATTGAAACTTTATCTTTTCTTTGTCCTCTGCCAGCGAACACTAGCTAAGTATTTCAATCCTTGTTATGCTACTGCTAGGTTAAAACCAACGTTCATCAGCAAGGTAAGAGACACACAACATTCTTTTAAGTTATTCCTTTGTGAATTTTTACTGTAATACAAACTTCAAGAACAACTGAAGCTCGGTCAAATTAAACACAATGAGTAGAGGGAATAGAGAAAGGGGTCAGGTAAACAACTTTAACCCAATTCTTTTGTCCTCCAAGCTTTTTGGATCCTTGTATTATATTTTGCTTCATGTTGGTGGTCTGAGTTTAAGCTTTAGGTGATATGATAGGCCAGGGCAGGTGAAGGGAGTTGAAATTCTTGATTGACACACAGAAATCATCAAGAGTCTCTTGTGTTTTTACTGTTTCCTTTTCTACTGAAAACATCATATAAAAAGACCCTTTGATTTTTAAGAGTGACCACTAAGTGGAAAGGGATAGAAAAATAAAGGTTTTTTTTTTTTTTTTTTTTTTAACAACTACTACTTTTAATTATCCCTTTTGTTTTCCTCAGTCTTTTTCAAGGTAGTAACTGCACACCAATCTTTGCACAAAAGAAAAATATTTTCAAGCCATACTTTTTTTTTTTTTCCTAGTAGCCTTAATTTGGTCAAGTCTTCCTGTTTCATCCCTTATGAAAGATTTAACAGGTTAGGGAAGCTGATCATCTTCAAGACAGAAGGACCATTGCTTTCTTAAATTCTTATGGGGCGGACTTTTACCTACATACATAGGAGCTTTTTGGCTTTGAGTGACTTGTGTTTATGTCAGGAACAGCAATTCGAACATAGCACTACATAGAAGTGTCTTAAGGAGGTACTGAGACAAATTGTATCAAAACAAATCCTGTTCTTGAAGGACATCCTCCAGATGGACTTTATCATAGTTTTTAAAATGAAGTGGAATCCTTATCATCTGGCTACAGAATGATTGCTAGAACTAAGGTGCTCCTCTGCACACATCACCCACTGCTTCATAATCACAGACTCTTCCTTAGAGTACTTCTCATAATGAGTGAAGGGTGTCTTCAGACTATTTCTCATTTTGTTTCCTTTTTTCTCCGTTGCTGTCTTTTCGTGTAGGGCTCTTCTTTCATGGAGATGAATACGTTTCTGTTTTCTAACCTCATGATCTGATAGGCAGGCAAGTTAAAGGAGTACTGGGTAAGGCAGTGGGGAATCTGGATTGCAGGTTTGATTCTCTTCTGTAACTGCAGGCAAATCACCTAATTCATGTCCTAAGCTTGGAAGAGGCAGCTTAATTATTTCCATATTTACAGGACTATTTTAATGGGGAGCTAGAAAAAAGGGAATGATTTATGCAACATTATTGGATTGCTATGGAAATTCAAGGTAGTGGTATTTTTCTGATAGTCATTACCCTCACTGTAGTGGGCAGCTATGTGGACAGACGAGTGAAGCTGACTTTTTTTATGTGTTCTCATCTGTGAATGCCAACTTCTTTGGCATGGATATTGCAGATCATCATTAAGCCCAATGAGTATGTCATGATGGGCTGGGCTATGCTTGAAACAGGATCCAATTTCTAACTTTTTCTTTTCTCTCTCTTTTTTTTTTTTAAAGGTGAACACAGCAGTTCAGTTAATCTTGGTGGCAGCTTCTTTGGCAGCTCCAGTTTTCAATTATGCTGATAGCATTTATCTTCAGATGCTTTGGTAAGCTAAATTTAGAATTGCTCTTGGAGATTGTCAAAACAGTAGCTTATTTAGATAGTCCTAGAATGACTTTATGTTTAATGAACACCTAACTGGATAAAGCCAAGGCCATATTTTGTGATTAATAACTATTCTTAAGAAGCTTACTATTCAAGAATGGGGTGTAGAAGCTAGTTGTCATGAAAATTAAAAGGAATGAGAGGTACTCCTAATGTTGTCAGGGTTTGAGCAGAGGGAAGATTCATTCAGGTAACAGGAAGAGGACTAGCTTCAGGGAGGAAGTAGCATTGAACCAAGAGGTATAGGTAGATTTTTGTATAAGACTGATGGGCAGCTATCAGATGGAGGGACAGATCCTCAACAAAGGTCAATATAAGAGAACAGTGGTAGGGGAAAAGGAATCCAGCCTGGAAAGGGGTATAGTGGGAGGGACCCCTGGAGAGAGGAGTTTGAATCTTATTATGTTAATTGTTTGTTTATAGTTTTGAAAATTCAAACTTTCAGAGTTCAAAATGTTTTGGTCCACTTTTACCTGTAATTAAAACTATCTTGCTTGATGCAATCTGGACCAGAAAGTGGTTGGTTAATCAGTCAGTTAAACTAAAGAATCTTTTAAAATGATACAGACTCCACATTTTTTTATTTTAACCTAAAAAATATGAGTATATTTATTCTGGTTCATCTTATGCGTTATGATATAAAATGAAGGCTTTTCTTTAAGTATAGGTCCATCAGTGGGAGTTTTCTGTCTTGGGAAAAAAACATCCATAATACAACCTCTCTGATTTCCATACTTTGTTTCTTTAAGGTGATGCAAGAACTTTATAATTATTGTTTTGTCTTGTCTTTCATTTTTTGTGTGTGTTTGGGTTTATTTTATTTTATTTTTTTTTACAGTGCTGGGATTGAACCTGGGCCTTGCACATGCTAGGCAAGCACTCTCGCACTGAGCTACACCCATCCTTACACAAGGACTTTAGACATTTGCAAAGCGTTTTAAATGTAGAGTCCATCTACATTTATATACATTTATATTTACCATGTTTTTCCAGTTTTATTCCACAGGCATGTTATATTTATTTTGATAGTCATTTTTTTTTAATCAATTTGCCTTTGACTTTCTAAAACCACCCAACTTACTTCTTAGTAGCAGTTAGTCCTACTTTTACATAGCATTGTTTATATATGAATTTAGAATACCAACTGATATGATCAGACAAAAATGAGTCTTAATGATTCTATATCACCTGGTGGTGCCCTAAAAAGCAACCTGTTAATTGCTAGTGTTCCTTATGCCGTGGGGATCCCTAATGTCATCCCAAGGGGAATTTGATTAACCTGGCAGTTCACTTAATGAAAAGTCAATAAAGAAAGCTGAATGTTATTTAAATGATTCAGATATCCTTAGAATTTTAAATCTGTATAAAAAAATAGAATCTAATATTCTAAGCTGCATGGAACAGTGAAAAGAGTACATGGGCTGTAGAGTTGAAACCAAGCCAGTTGCCTGCTTAATTCTGTCACGGTCCCTGAGCAAGTTCTCTTGTCCCATTTCTCATCTATAGGAAGAATAAAATGAGAATAAATGTGAGAATAAAATGAGAATGTAAGACATCTAAATAATGTCTGCCTAAAAATGACAGTTGCTGGGCTGGCTTTGTAGTTCAGTGGTAGAGTGCTTGCTTAACACGTGTGAGGCACTGGGTTTGATCCTCAGCACCACATAAAAATAAATAAAGGTATTGCATTCATCTACAACTAAAAATACATTTTTTTTAAAAAAATGACAGTTACTAGTTTTATCATTCACTTTTAGGACTCATTAGATTAATTTGTTTGACATTCAAATGAAGTCTTAAAAAGATATCATGTATTTAGATTTTTATAATTTAAGATAAACATTCCTTTCTGCCTTTTAAATAGATCTTTTCCATGAATTCTTTATGATTTCCATGGTTGCTGTTTTTTAGGTTTGATGACTGATCTTCTTTCTTTCCTTTCATAAAAGGTATTTTACAGCTTTCACCACAGCCGCATCAGCTTACAGTTATTATCATTATGGTCGGAAAACTGTTCAGGTGATAAAAGGCAGATGAGAGTCACTCATCACCATTAGCAGTGAAGCAATATACATCATCGGCGGCAATGCCAGTGAAAATCTACAGGAGTTTCCCTACTTTTGGTGTTCAGCTTGTAAAAGGACTTGTCAGAACAAACCATGTCATCAGAATTGAAGTAATGTGCATTGAAAATAAGCTTGATCATGGGCATATGCAGAATTTCCAATGTATTTTTAAATATAAATAAAACTATAATTTAGAATTTTTAATCTTAGGATTCTTGATTATAAGAGATGAATTATTCCAATTATTGTCAGTCCTTTTTTATGTTTTTTTAAAAATGCAGTTCAGAGCATGGAAACTGAAGTGTTGACACCTGTCTCTAGAACCTACATTGCTTATAAAGCCATAGTGAGTTCCCTGGGATTAAATACATATCTTATACGACTTGGCTATTCATTTTTATGTTTGACTTTTTTAGATGTGTGTACGACATTAATAGTTTATGTAGTTAATATTTGATCATTTAGGATAGTGAGAATAAAGTTAGCTGTGAATGAAGCAGAGTTGTGAAGAGATATAAATGTGGTAAGTTTTGAAAATAAATAAGATCAAACAAAAGAAGGTGTTGAAGCTCATGTTCAGTAGTCTTCCAGCCTCTCAGGTGCCTAATAGTTTATATATCAGGATAACAAGTAACAAAGACTGTTGAAATATGAGAACTTGTCTATTAGCCCTTTCATCTAAATGCAGTGAGTAACATTATGCCTTCCAACTGTGTTTCTAACGTAACAATATTTGTATGATATTGGAACCTGTACCTTATATTGTGTAAATAATATGAAACTGTATATTTTTCAAAGATTTTTTTAAACTTTGGGAAATCTTTTGTTAAGATGTTAAAGAAGTAAAAGCTGGAAAAAAAAAAAAAAAACTGTACCTTCAACTTGGGCTGTTCCATGGTGTGTATTCATACTCTGCTGTTGTTATGTAAGTTTTATGATTCATGAAGTCCATTCAGATGCACTTACATTGTAAAAATCATTGGTTTGGGACTGTCTAACTTAAAAGACCTTATTACTACACCATCATATTGAAGATAGTGGAGAGTACAGGTGGGGGAGAGGAAGACTAGTTGGTGCTGGTTGGTTCCTCTTAACAGTGGAGGTCTATTGCTGCCTATTGTCCTTGGTTTTAACCTAAGTGGAGTATGAAATCATACTGTGAGATTATCCAAACACAGCCTGTTGAGCTGCTTAAATTAAAATGGGAAGTTATAAGTAAAGCTTATGCCTCAGTGTGCCCCTCTTGCTTGCTGGTCCTGGCTTTCCTCTTGTCTGACTAGCAGCAGCTGAGTCACTGTAGGCTTAGAGCTTTCTGAAGCCTCAGCCAGGGACACTACCCCTACTGAATCAAACGTGGAGGTGGAAAAGAAGGTTGGCATATAGCTGGCTGTTCTCCCCCTCTGGAACTTCCCATAGAGTATCATAGGCTGGAGGTGGGAATCCCACTGATGGACCATCCAAGAGGTATGTAGAGGGCATCTCGGCACTAGCCAGGTGTGAGCGCAGAAATATTTTTTAAAAAGAAAACTTGGGGGCTGGGGATATAGCTCAGTTGGTAGAGTGCTTGCCTTGCAAGCACAAGACCCTGGGTTCAAATCCCCAGCACCACAAAAAAAAAAAAAAAGAAAAGAAAACTTGGGGGAAAATTTAGAATTTCATGCTGTGTTATGCTTATTGATAGTTTAGTATTGCTTTTTGGGGTGACATGTTGGATCCATAGTCTCTTTGGGATTAAGGTCTTAATCTGGCTCTGTCCTATGTACTTTTTCCATGTCTACCATTAGAAAAAATGGTCCAAGTCCCCTAAGATTTTTAGAGCCTGGATTGTTATAAAACATAAATTCTGCCAGTTTATAAAACATTGCAATTGTAAATTTTAGGCATGTTTGGGTACATATGCACACCGACTTAAAACATCACAAAGTTCAAGTCTTCACAGAATAGACAATGTAAAAACATTGGAATCATTTAATTACATGTCAGGATTTTACACTAATTTGTCACAGTTATGGCTTTTGTAGTTTTGAAGCAGGAGCTTGGGGAGAATTTTTAAAACAGTCCAATTCTCTTGGTTACACGTGTGATGAAATTAGGGATACACATTAGAATTTTAGGATGCTTTTTCAAAATTTCAAACACCTAAAAATATATAGTGTTCAGTTATTCAGTTCAAAATTGAATATGCTTAGTTTCTGCAGCATGTTTTGGGAACAATATATAGGATTCAAATGACTTTTCCTTACAACAGAAATTTCTGTCATAAGAAATAAGTCTGTCGTGGGGTAAATCATGTCCCCAAAAGATAGTCAAGTCCTAACCTTAAGTACGTGTGAATTGACCTTGTTTGGAAATAGGGTCTTTGCATATTTAATCAGGTCAGAATGAAGTCATATGGGACCTTAATCATTGGGCCTTAATCCAAGTGTCTACAACAAAAGGGAAATTTGGACACAATGTCATGAGATGATGGAAGCATAGATGGAATGATGTCTATAAGCTAAAGAGCACCAAGGTATTGCCAACAACCATCAGAAGCCAAGGGGTGGGGAGGATGCAGAAAAAATTTCCATTGGCACCTTCAGGAGGGACCAAGCCTGCTAACTTGATTTTGGGTTTCTGGCCTGAAGTATAAGAAAATAAATTTCTGCTATTCTAAGCTACTTAGTTTGTGGTAATATGGCAGCCACAGAAGACTAATGCTAATACAGAATGTTAAAATCTAGAAATAAGGCTGCAGTTATTTCCCCCTAAGTTTGTGTCAAAAGGAAAAAATACAGTAGACACATCCCATACTAAGAGACAAATCATAAGGCATTAATATAATTGAGAGATGCTTTGGCTAGAGCCTAGAGGTTTTCTTTTTCCTATTTTTTTACTAGATCTAAACAAAGTTCCTAAAAGTAAGCTTATGCTTCCTAAAAGAGGACTTCATTAGGAGACACAGACACACCCACATAAACAGTTATTCCATCCTACACAAAGGCACCATAAATGTACATTGGAGATAAGATAGCCTCTTCGACAAATAGTGCTGGGAAAACAATATGTAATAGAATGAAATTAAACCTATATCTCACCTTGCACAAAACTCAACTCTAAATGGATCAAAGCATTAGACCAGAGACCCTGTACTTACTTGAAGGAAATAGGACAAACTCTCCAACATATCCGCTTGGGAACTGAATTCCTCAAGATTTCTAAAGCATAAGAAGTAAAATCAAGAATCAATAAATGGAATGGTATCAAACTGAAAAGCTTCTTCGCAGCAAAGGAAACACTCAAGAATGTGTACAGATATCCTGCAGTTGGGGAGAAAATCTTCACCAGTACCTCAGATAAGGTCTTAATTTCCAGGATGTACAAAGGACTCAAACTTAACACCAGAAAAATAAATAACCCAATAAATAAATGGGCAAAGGAATAAAACATTTCACAGAAGAAGAAATATGAATGATCAAAAAATACATGAAAAAAATGTTCAACATCTCTAGCAATTAGAGAAACAAAACTACACTGAAATTCATCTCACTCCAATCAGAATGGCAGTTATAAAGAATACAAGTAACAATAAACATTGGCGAAGATGTAGGGAGAAAGATACGTTGTTGGTGGGATTGCAAATTGGTGCAACCACTATGGAAAGCAGTATGGAGATTCCTTAGAAAACTTGGAATGGAACTACCATTTGACCCAGCTATTTCACTCCTTGGTCTATACCCAAAGAAATTAAAAAGAGCATGCTATAAAGACACAGTCACATCCATGTTTAAAGCAGCTCAACTCACAATAGCCAAGCTATGGAAACAATCTAGGTGTCCTTCAACTAATGAATGGGTAAAGAAAATGTATATATACACAATGGAATATTACCTAACCATAAAGAAGAATGAAATTATGGCCTTTGCCAGTAAATGGATGGAACTGGAGGCTATCATGCCAAGTGAAATAAGCCAATCCCCCCAAAAACAGGCTGAATGTTCTGACTTGTGAATGCTAATCCAAAATAAGTGAGGATGGGGAGGGAAATGATAGAAATAGAATGGACTAGACAAAGGGTAAGGGAGGGTAGAAGGTAGGGGAATAGGAAAGACAGAGAATTAATTATTCATGACTTTACTAACCTTATATTTGTATACACTACCAGGGTAACTCCACATCATGTATGACCAAAATACATTCCATTGCCATGTGTAACTTAAAAAAGAGGAATTCGTAGTATCTTTGTCCACTTAGACTCCGGTGAAATGCAATAAATGCTGACTTTAAAGCTATCCCGTGTTTCACAAATGTTCCCAGAAGACTAGTTTTAACTGTAAGGCAGGAAAGACATTTTTTGCCCTATCCTGAAATGCAATTAATAAACCCAAAGGCCTCAGGAAACCCAGTACCTCTTTTCCCTGGCAGCCAGTCTCAGGTTAGAGTCCACTGGAGTTGAGTTCTTGAATAACACAGCTTCTGTGCCTTAGCCAAAGGTTCACCATAAGGGGACGTTGGCTGAGAAGACCCAAGGAAGTCATTTCCCATATGACAGAAGAGACTGGGTTATGTGATTTCTGTTTTCTCTCTTCCTACTTCCTATTCTACTGGCTACTAAGGAGCAGTATAGTACTGTTTTATAGTCTCCCAGATGAGACCACACAAAAGAATGGCAGGTGCCAATGGGAGTGGTCTGGCATTGACCATCGGGTTTCTGAACAAAGTAGAAGGAAGGGAAAGCAGTAGTTCTTTGGGCTAAGAAACCATGTGGCAAGTTCCTTGTGTGTCCCGGGCACGCTGGCTTCATGGAATCGGAGCCCACCAGGCTGTTGTTTTGTTGTCGTTTGTTTTGTCCTGTCCTCTGTATCTTCCTTTCTACATGCAGACGGAGTCTGATTAGAAGAAGGAAGCTGGGCGGCCAACGGAGGCTCTGGAGCTCCAGCAGATAACCGAAGGCTGGCAGGCTGATGGTTTTGCTGTTGTTTCTGTTGTGTGGTTTTGGTACTGGGGATTGAACCCAGGGCCTGGCACCCGCTAGGCGAGTGCTCTACCACTGCACTACACTTTCAGCCGTCACCGGGTTTTTGAAGGCCACCAAGTGTGTGTCGTAGCACTGCCTGCGTGATGTCCAACCCCGCCTGCAGAGACACAGGGACAGCACCAGGGTGCTGAGGAGCAGCAGACTGCTGGCTGCACACAGTCCCACGAAGATGCCCAAGAAGCTGGGCTTGGTGGTGAAGTTGGTGCACGCCCTCCTCCAGCCCGAGGCCCGCAGCAGGCTCAGGCCAGCCCTGTTGGCTGCCAGCACACACACACGGTAGGTGGTGCCAGGCGAGAGCCCATACAGAGGGTGCTGACGGGCGGTGGCATAGATGTTCTCCACCACCGACTGGTTCTCTGCCTCGCCCTCTGCAAAGTAGCGTATCTGGTACCCACGCACCACTGAGTTAGGGGCACACCAGAGGATGAGTGCAGAGGTGTCCGTCATCTCTGACACGCCCTGTAGCCTGGGGGGGTCTGGGATAGTGTCTTCCTGGCTGAGGCCAGGGCAGCTGCATCCTGAGTGCCTCTGCAGCTCTGCACATGGGGTCTGCAGGTGCTTGCAGGGGTGGTAATCACAAGGGACATACTGGTGAGGCGCTCTCACCTCTTCCTTGGTCCCGTCCTCCTCACCATAGTCATCCAACAAGAGGACTGGAATCCCACCTTCCGAGGGACTCGGTTGGGGGACCTGTGGGGTGGCCTGTGTCTTCTGATCAGGCTGAGATGTGCGAAGGGAGTTCGTTGAGGTGGGAAAGGGACCACGGTGTTTGCTGGCCCGTGGGGTGGAGGTAGCTGAGTCATTAGGTTCAAGGACACGCTTGGTAGTTTGTCTTCCTCCATGATTTGTCCCAGCTGTGCTGGTTGCCTTGGGTGGAACACTGAAATTATGGTAGCCTGCTGTGGAGTTGATACCAGAGTGGACAGTCCCCTCCCCAGCATCACCACGTGTCCATGCAGCTTGTGAGAGGGAAACCACAGTGTGGGAGGGGGTGTTGGTAACACCCTGCTGGCCTCCTGCAGGCTGAATAGAGGGGACCTTGCTCGGCTGGGTGGAGGGACCCTGTGTAGACGGAGCATAGGCTGAGTGGTCAAAGGAGGGTGGGTCTGAAGCCGGGACGGTGGTACTGTGGTCTGACCTGCACACATCAGGCAGCTGGGAGAGGGGAAGAGGGACTGAGAAGGGACCTCCAGATCCAGCAGCTGGTATGCACACGGTGTCTTCTGCCCTAGGGGAGAAGCCAACCAATTAGAAGATGTCTGGCTCCAGGGCTGCTCGTGGGCTGGGTTTCCAATCCTCAGTGCATCTGTCCCCTCCTGCCAAGCTTTGTCAACACATCTCTTGCCAACACGTCTAACCTGGCACATGCTCCTCACACGTGGCCTCACTGACCCTCAAAATATCTCTTCAGAGGGTTCCTATCACTGCTCCCATTGGACACAGAAGGAAACTGATGTTCAGAAAGAGGAACCAACTGCCCAAGATACCGTGGCTAGCCAATGGCAGAGCCTAAACCTGGGGCAAGCACCGTGAAAGGGCATCCGCTCTCCAAAGGTAGTTTGCCATTTTGTTCTCACCTGTCTGCTTCCTAGCTGAGAGTACTTGTGATGATACTTAAACACTCGATAACATTTCTGAGAGCTTGCCGTGTGCTGAGCACTATCCTTCACGCTTTATGGTAAACTAATTTAATCTATGCTACCTTATCAGATAGGCACCTTTATCCCCATTTCATAGTTGAGGCAGTAGAGGCACAGAGAGGTTAAGTGACTGCCAAATCAACTCTAGGAAGTGGTATGAAGCCACGCTCTGGCTCCAGCCAGTATTCTCAACTCCTTCATCAATACCATAGCGACAGACCCTTGACAGCAGAGGACCTGGGAACCAGTGTGGAGAACAACATGGGAAACATGTCCCACCTCACAGATGGGCTTGGGTGGGAGGTCAGAAAAGAATCCTGCAGATGGGGGGGTTATCTCCCAAAAAGGAGTGGTTGGCTGGAGCGGGTGGTTTGAGAGTACTCAGCATGGGGGGATATTCTAGTACCCCAGGCCCCATCTTCTCCTGGTACCACTGTGGGTGTGGCTCCCCCACTGCAAAAACAGCTCTTCCACTCAAAACTTGCACAGAGTTCTTTTTTTTCCTGTCCTGTAAGAGAGCTCTACAAGTCTAGGGGCCTTGAGTTGAATGGCCAGGAGCAGGAAACCAGACTACAATCACGGAGATTCAGCAGGGTCCAGTGGTTAAGAGTCTGGTTCAGCAAGCACCTCATCTGTTTGGACCCCATTTCCCTTGTCTATAAAATGGAGGCAAAGATACACTGGCTTTAGCAGAGATAAGCTAGGTGTTCACCTAACCCACTTCCTTTTCCCTCTGGGCACATGGCTAGACTACAAATCCCAACTTTCATTGCCATTACATGTGGCCTGTTGATTGAGATTTTGAATGAAAGTGAGATCACCACCTACCAGCCTGACACATATAAAACCTCCCAAGTCAGCTCCTCCATGCTGGCTGGCTGGAAAGGGGACAGAGCATCCACCACACTGGTCTAAGTAAATGGAGGAAGGGGTGCTTTGCCCAAGGCTGCTCAAATGCCCAGCATCATCACGTGAGCAAAGATGCAAACTGAGACAACTTTACCTCCTAAAGGCTGATTGCAGCCCCAGTTCTCTTACTTTGTAAATGTGTTACCTGCTTAGGAGGGTTCTCTTTGCATCCACAAGGAGCCAGGACAACTCACAGCTGCAAGTGAGAGGGTTGCCGAAGAGGTTGATGGACAGGACCTGGGAGGAATTCATGGTCCAAGGAGGGAAGGAACTCAAGTTGCAACTGAAGCAACACACACAGGCACAAGGAAAGAAAAGAAAAAGAAAAAGAAAAGAAAAGAAAAGAAAAAAAATTAACTTAGGCTTTTACAGATACTTTTTAAAAGTTTCCCAGAAAGGCATGGTGGTGTTATGGAAAAAATCATTGTTAGGGGTTAGAGGATATTGCTTTGGGTAAAACATTCAATGATTTTTGGACCTCATTTTTTGCCAACCTAATTCAGTCAGTATCATCTCTCATATCAAATAAAGATAACACTGTCATGCCAAAAGGTCATATCAAAATGAATTCATGATGAAGGTGTTTATGAATGAAAAATCTCTACACAAAAGTAGGTATTTCTATTATAGACCAGTGACAATAATGGGTAGAGTTTTTTTTCTTTGCAGTGCTGGGCATCAAATCCCAAACCTTTCACATGCTAGGCAATTGCTCTACCATTGAGCTACACCCTCCAGCCCAAATTTCTTAATGAGAACTTTATTGAATGGATGCCACTGCAGCTGTACCATAACTGATGGCACACAAGACCGGTCCTTGGAAAGATGCCTCACCTAAGTGTATCAGTTAGCTCTTGCTAAGTAGAGAACTGTGCCCCCAAACTTAGTAGCTTAAACCAATAAATATTTTTTTTCTTTCACATGATTCTGAGTGTTTGCTTGGTGCTTCTTTTTTTTGGTACAGAGGATTGAACCCAGAGCCTTGTGCTCGCAAGGCAAGCACTCTATCAACTGAGCTATATCCACAGCCCTGCTTGGTGCTTCTTGTAGTCCAGGCCAGCTCAGGTGAGGCTATATGATCTAGGATGTCCTCACATGTATGTGGTCTTGTCAATGGTGTGTGCCAGGACATTTCTCCTTGCATCTTGTCACTCAGGAGGTCAGCCTAGACTTCCACATGGCAGTGAAGGGGTCCCCAAAGCAAGAGAGGACCAGCCCCAACATTCAATTGTGTTCTAGTTTATGTTTATATCATATTTGCTAATCTCCCACCGGCCTAAGCAAATCACATGGCCAAGTCCAACTAGAAGCAGTGAAGAAACAGACACCACCTTTTGATGAGAGGAGCTATGCTATGCAGTGGGACCTGCCCACAGGGGTGAGAGGAGTTACTGTGGTCATTTTTACCAATAGTCTTCACAACAGCAGATCCATTCTTGGTTCTCCTCCCTTTATTCCCTGGAGTCCCACAGAAGGTTTGGCCTCAACTCTTTCCTCTCCAAGTCTCCTGTCCCTCATAGATTTTGCACTTTTTATGGGTATTCATTTAAAATTAATCATCAACATGAGCTGCACTTTTCCCGAAAGCCCTGTCTGACCAAAGGATAGCTTTCTTCCATTTACCTAGGAACCTGCCTCCTCTTACTATTACTCTGAAGCAGATGCTAATGTTCTGGATAAGGAATGACATACCACCCAGATCTGCTCTATCCCTTCTGTCCCCAGGGAAGGTGAAAGGTCAACTTTAAGTGTGTGCCATCTATATTGAAATTTAAACTATGCCCACATAGACAAGCTTGGATCTACCTCCACCACTATGCTGCAATCCTGTTCTTCCTGATCCAGTCTGATGAACTGCTGTTTCTGTCTACTTTATAACACATCACATGGCCTGTGCCTATTGCTATTGATCACATCCCGAACTGTGAGCTCCTTGAAAGCAGGGGCTAGCACCACCACCACCATCACTAATTCTTTAGGACACCCACTATGTGCCAGAAATTAAGTGTTCCACACACGAAAAGCTCCAAGGTGAAGTACTATTATTACATCTCTGTTTTACAGATAAAGAAACTTTAAGATGCTGATATTCTGGCACTTTATGCAGTTCTTAGATTTTTTAATCAAGCTCAGAAAAGGAGTTAGAGCCAGGTATGTAAAGTGTTTTCCCTCACAACATTGTGTGCTTAATAAATGAAGGGAAGAAGGAGTGAATGGCTCTATCTTTGAATAACTGTTCAGACTTTTGGAAGAAAAATTCCACCTCTAGTGACCGTGTTGGGTAAAACAGAACTAACAAGACCCACTTCTAAACTTCCCAGGGATTTTTTTTTTTTTTTTGTCAGTAGTATTTACACCCAGTGGTATTTGCAAGATTCTTTAGTACTTTCATAACAGTATCTCACTGGACTCTGGAAGACAGCTGGGGAAGTATTACTACTCTTTTATTAAAAAATATCAGCTCTGCTAGGTGTAGTGACACATGCCTATAATCCTAGTGGCTCAGGAGGCTGAGGCAGGAGAATAACAAGTTCAAAGTCAGCCCCAGCAACTTAGTGAGACTATCTCAAAATAAAAAATAAAAAGAGCTGGAGATGTGGCTCAGTGGTAAAGTGCCCCTGGGTTCCATCTCTAGTACCAAAAAAAAAAAAAAAAAAAAAAAAAAAAAGTCACCCTAGTCAGCGGTTGCTCCTAAGCAAAAAAGTGGGACACACTGGACATCCACCACGCCAGAGGGCACCAACCCAGATCCCAGATGCAAGGCCTTCCCTCCCCAGACCTGCTCAAACCCTGCAAGGAACTGAACTTGCATGAGGAGTGGGGAAGGAGGTGGATCCAGTTGAGGGGAGGCCTGAAGTCCTCATTCCCTCTTCCCACTGCACATTTCTCAGCCTGGACTTAAAAGAAACTTGAATAAAGAAACTTGAATATCTAAGAGTTTGGAGTTTTAATATGACTACGAACTAGACTGGTTGCTGGTTATTAGGCTGGGTGTACCACCTGGGACCTGTTTCAATTGCCCCAAAGGATGAGGAAGAATGAAACTCCAGAGAAGATTTAGAAGAACAAGGATAGAAAGATGAAGATTCAGTTTATTCTATAAAATTCAACATAGTATAATGGGTAAAAATCAATGATGTGATTAAGAAACACTTACTTCTGAAACAGAAGGACCTGTAGACAGGGAATGTCTTGAAAGATGTGTGTGTGGACAGAAGTAAGTGCTGGCGAAGCTTGACAATCCAGATGCTGGAGGTTAGGGGTCATCTTGAAAATGTCTCCCTCCAGGAGCCTCAGCCTGGGCATCTTCCTCAGGTAAAGGGACGTGAGCTTTGGCAGGTCTCTGATCCACCCAGGTTCAACTGAAACACAAGGGGACACTGTCCATTACCCAAAAAGACACAAATTCAGACCAGCCCATCATTAAGGAAACAACGAAAATGACCAGAAGTCACAAAGGTCTTTGTTGGGCATGGACACAGTTATTGACTTTGGGGATCTCAGAAGCAGGGCCTTTTCATCTGGAAGGGCCCTCAAGGATGACCAGTACTTCCTTTCTTCCAGTCCAAGTTGGCCAAGGCCAAAGAGGAGAATCGTTGGCCCAAAGCCACACAGCTGAGAAGGGACAGAGTAAGACTGGTATCCAGGACATTCCAAGCCACTGCTGCCTCCCCTGATTAAACTCCACACACAAAATAACCAGCCTGTGACGGCTCCCAGGAGTGGGGAACCTTTGAGGCATATAAGTGAGGAGAGGGGAGCTGGCCTAGAGTGGATTCCGAAACCAAATTTTGCAGCTTTCCTAATAAATGGAGACTGTACCTCTTCCCTTCTGTATTTTCCATTCTTGTTCTTTTTTTTTTCTTTGTCCCTGACAGAACAGGTGGTTACAGACACAAGAAGTGTTTTTCAAAAAACAATAAAACCAACCTTGCAAATCAAACTAAGAACACCAAGAGCAAGAAAACCATTAGTAGCCTGTGTCCTGTTCAAATGATTCAACATTCACAGAAACAATTTTAGTCAACGGAGTAGAAAAATCAATGAATTCATCTTCAGACCATCAGTTACTTCACATTAACTGCACGTTTGGTGCCAAGTTCATCCACTAACCAACCCCCAAAGTGACTATTAAAGTGTCCATTCCACCAACATTCACTCAGCCATGCTGGGAAGCAATAGAAAACAGCGACCATGGGCTGGGGAGATAGCTCAGTTGGTAGAGTGCTGCCTCGCAAGCACTAAGGCCCTGAGTTCAATCCCCAGCACCGCAAAAAAAAAAAAAAAAAACAAAAAAAAAAACAGCGACCTTGCTGGGAACGTTGGCGCACGCCTGTAATCCTAGCGAATCAGGAGGCTGAGGCAGGAGGATCGCGAGTTCAAAAAACTCAATGAGACCCTGTCTCTAAAAAAGGTATTTTAAAAAGGGTGGGGGTGTGGCTCCATGGCTAAGCACCCTTGGGTTCAATCGCCAGTACCAACAACAACAACAAAAGAAAACAAAACACTATGGTTTGGAGCTCTGGACCCAGAATGGCTGGATGGCTGGGCTCAGATTTGGGAGCACCAAGCATTAACTGACCTGTGCCATTCTACCTTCCTGTGACTTGGTAACCTCCTACGTAAAAGTTTTAATTTAACAGTCCCCGCTGCTGAGGAAATGTAGCTGGTGTTATTGTTGACCACTACTGACAACTAAACACTTGGCACACCTAGAGGAATACTTCTGTCCTTGAGCACCCGCCCCAGTGCATAGCCCGGCTCTGCGCACGGGCGGCCTAACACCCGGACTCGCCTCGCTCGAGGTACGTGCCGCTGAGATCCAGGACCTCGAGCGTGGCCAAGGGCTCGCCCTCCGCCCCTGCGAACGCTGCGTCGGCGATGCCATTCTGGGCGCCGCGGCCCAGCGCGGTGGCTGAGAGGTTGAGGTGCTGCAGCGCCGGGAAGCAGGCGAAGGTCCGCGGTTGCAGCGCCTGCAGGGGGTTCCCAGCAAGGACCAGCACGCGGAGGCTGCTCAGCACGGACCCAGCGCAAGGAGGCAGGGTGGCCAGCTGATTGTCGCTGAGGTCCAGAGTATGCAGCCCCTCTGGGCCGCCAGGGCTCCAGTGCACCGCGGCGATGCGGTTGCGGTGCAGTCTCAGCACTTGCAGCTGCGGCAGGTGGCGGAGGTCCCGCATGCTCAGGGTGCTCAGCAGGTTGTGGCTGCCGTCGAGCCTGCGCAGCGAGCGAGGCAGGCAGCTGGGCAGGCGCTCCAGGCTGCGGTTTTCCAGGATCAAGGTCGTGACTCCTGTGGCCGGGAGCCCCTCGCAGGGCGAGTCCGTGGCGTTGCTGCCATCGCTCTCCCAGGAGCCCTGCCGAGTGAGTCGGAACAGCGGGACCCTCTCCTGGACCCTCTTTGCCTGGCTCCGGCGTAGCACAGTCAGCAGCAGTAGTGGCAGCAGGGTCCACCGCATGGCGAGTGCCTGAGGGAAAACCAGCCAGGCAACCCATTAAATCCAGTGAAAACCCCAAACGAAGGGTAAATGTGTGCTCCCACCCCCGGGGGCAGGCTCTGGATGTTTACTGAAATAAGTGGACATTTCCTGTGTCGCCTGGTGTGCGGTGATTTCGCCCCTGCCTGCTTTCCCCCTATCAAGTACCACACGCACAGTGACACCTCTTGCCCTTTCTTCTCTTAGCGACGCCCTTCCCTCTTCTTGTGGGAGGCCTCCCTCATTGGTCCAGTCTGGGCCTGAATCTCCCAGTAACCCCCTCCATTTACTTATTATCCCCAGCTCTTGAGCTTCAGTAGGGAGGGACTATTCCCTTTTCTGCTGTGAACAGATTGCAGCTTCATAGCCATGAATATCCTCGCCTGGGAAGATGCCCTGTTGGGATAGAAGTGTGGGACTCAAGGAAGATTTCTGTCATATCCAAAGACACTCAATTGTCACGATTTTCCCATTAGAACCGTCCAGTCATAGGTGAATTCTACTTTGCATAAAATAAATTCGGAGTTCCCTTTTTTGGGAGCAAGTTCAGGCTTGCCTTCTATAGAAGAAAATGGCCTTGGGGCTCCGGACCTTGGAGTCAACCATTTCCTGGTCCTACATAGGTTTCAATAAAACCTTCAGTGTCCACACTGCCAGGGAAGGATGGCCGAGAGCTGCTAGGTGTGAGTTTCTGGGAGTACCTGGGATTGCACAGGGAAGCCGGGAGATCAGGTAGTGGCAGATCAGGCTGCTGTGGACTAGCTTGGGAGTGGCAAAGCTACTTCTACCCAAGCCCTGGTCTTGAAGTTACTGCTTGCTATCTGTGCTGTTGCTACAGATGTGTGTTTCTGTCCTGTCTCTGTGCTGACTGCTTGATCTGAGCAACCACCCAGGCTCCAGGGGAAGGACCTCCCTCATGCTAGCTGGAGGTCAAGGCAGGGAGAAAGATCCTGGAAACTGAGGCCAGAAACACATGTATCCAGCAATATGTCAAACTCACCGGGAAGCTGTCCTTGTGGAGTGTGGCGCCCCTGGATACTCCTGACAGTCTTCGATCTTGTTTCATGTATTCCAGGAACCAGTGACTTAGAGGGCCACTCGGCTTTGAATGCCGGAGGGGATGACTATTTCTCAACCGCCCTTCCCCCTCCCTATCCACTGAGAGAGCCTGAGATTCTCCAGACCTGCAGCCCCTCCTTCCCCCGGACGTTGTTGACTCTGGCCAACACCACATTGCAGTCTCTCTCCTCCCTTCTAGGAAGTGGTCCTGCCCCTCTCCAGACCCGGCACCTCCTCCCAGCCTCCCCACCTCCACTTTTCCTTACTCCACCAGGCTTGAAGAGTGGGGGGGGGGGGCAGCGGGGGGAGCAGCTAATGGTGCAGCCAAGCGGAGGCAGTTCTTGCATCTCTCAGGAATCCCATCCTCTCTGCCAGGTGCTTCTCACTTCTTGGGATGGGTGGAGGCGAATGGTGAGCTAGTAATGGTGAGGTGAAGCCCCCCTCTCCCAAGGAAGGCCTGGTGCTGTAGTCTAGAGAAGGACTTGCAGAGATTCACAGAAAAGTAACAGGAAAGGGGATCTTCGGAGGAGACAGGGAGCCAGATCTGCCCCAAGAGGAATTTGGTTGCTCTGAGAACCAGTTCAGTGGCAGTGTAGGTGTCTCTCATAAGGAGTGGGAACAAATAAAGAAGTCAGAAATGGAGAAAGCGCATTCCTGCCCCGGGACTGAGATGATGGCTCCTGATTACCAAAGGCCCCGGTCTCCTGAAGATGTGAGGGACAGCATGAGCTTTGTTTACCGCGTTGTTTAGAGCAGAGAGCCCTGTTCTTCCTCAGAGCAGAGATCACTCATTTTACCTAAGAAGCTTGGACCTCACCCTCTCCCCACTAACAGGTCTGAGAGCAGACCTGGGCTAACTTTCCCCAGTTCTTTGAGCACAGATCCTGAAACCAAAACTTCATATCTTTCTGTCTGTCACTCCTTATCTGGGCAACCCTGAGCAGCCTCAGGACACCCCAAAAACTGGTTCATAGGCTTAGTTAGATAATTGTAAGTCCCTGGGGGTTTCCTTTGAGTTCTTTTCTATCCAAAGCCTCAAAAATACCCTTGTAATGGAGGTGTGGGGCTGGGGGAAGGGGTGTTGCTCAAAAATATTGCTTGGTTTGCCCAAGCTAGGGCTGGAGGTACTCTTCTGTGCTCGGGGTTGGGCCAATGCAGTCCCCCCCCCCCCCCCCCCCCCCCCCCCCGGGGAACCTGGGCCCTGGCTCCAGGGCTGGAAACACTGCACTGTGCATGACCAAGAGTCCAAGCAGGAGAGAGAACTTGAGAGAAAGGTAGGAAGAGAAGGGACCAGTCAGTGGGCAACCTTCAGTGAAGCCCTTTCTTCTGCCTTTGAACCAAGAGTTCCCCACCCAAGAATCAAAGCCAGAAGCTTCCTTCAGAGTTAAACCAACTCGGTCCACCCAGGTAAGATGATTGGCCACCTTGAGGCCAGCAGGGGCTTGGGGAATCCAGGCAGGGCTGCCCACATAGGAAGAATACAGGGTCACTGAAATATACCCTGTACAAAAGGAGACCCTGAGGAGAAGGAAACCGGTGAACCAGGAAGGCCTGTAAAAATAAAACCTCAGGGAGCCACATTAGGGGTGCTCCTCTGTGCACCCCCAAGGTGAGCAGTCTGGAGAGGTCCTGGCTGAGGAAGTCCCTGAGGTTATCACCCTGTGCTTGCCTGGCACTCAGACCCTCCAAGCCAGCTTCTTATCATGTGCTTCTTGGCTAGTCTGTCAGTGGTGGCCAGGGTATGGCCTCCACAGACAGGCTGATGTGCTGTCTGAACTTGGCCTTTTGGGCGGCTATGTTGTTACGATCAACCACTACTCCAGCAGACACACTCTTGGTGGACTGTCCAGTCAGGTCCCTGACTGGCCAGGTCAATGACAAACCCTTCACGGGAGGGTTTGCTTATTGTCCCTCCTCAGGTAGGGAGGTGGCTTTGCCCTTGCCTCCCCCAGTGACAGTATACGCTGTCACCATCATGACCCATTTTTAAAAGAGCCTAATGCCATATGCATTATCTATTAAGTCCTCTCCAGGTATGATTATTCCCATGTTACAGTTAAAGAAACTGAGGCTCACAGAAGCTGAGTAGGTTCTGGGGTGCTGACTGACTTAAGCACTGAGTTCAATCACCTTCCATGGGCTTCAGCACTTAACTCTGTAATATTCCCCTTAAGCACAAAGAACTTTCCCCAGATATTTAGGTAGACTCAAATCATAGAAGAAGCCAGAATGAGTGAGAAATTTTCTTTCAAAATTGAGCAGTTCATTCTTAAAATACACTGAGCTGACTTCTTGGGTCACTGGACACAGGACTGCAGAACCCTGGGCACGGCTCACTGGACACCTCTCATGGAGGCCTCAGCCCCCTTTTCCAGTCCTTCCTCCTTTTCTAGTATGTCTTCAAGATGAGGAAAGGTTGACTGAAGTGTTTGTTCCCTTCATGGAAGGATGCCAAGGACTATGTGTTTTCCAAGTGCTGCACCAAATGCCATATCATGCAGAATGATACAGCAGGTTCTATCCCCATTGGCTGTCCCTGAGCTGTTTCTCCTGCCTGGGTGCTCCCCGGCCCTTCCTTGATTGGCTTAATCTATTGCATCAAGTGGTGAGGAGCCAGCCTCTGCTTCTGGTTGGTTCCAGGGTTCTTCCAGAAACTTTGACCTCTGGGCATGTCTGCCTTTCCCAAGATCATAAATCAGCAACTCCATGGAGGCTTATGAGACCATGGGTGGGTACTGACAGCATCTGCTATAGCTCCCATCAAGATTTCACCCCAGCAGGCCCTTCCTTGCCTCCCTCAATCTATATTAGGTGCCCTTCCTTGGTGTTCTCTCTCCGGTGATTGACATATTTCTTCCATTGCTTCATGAGAACTGGGTCAGATCATTCTTCTCATTAGCTCCAGAGCCCAGGGTGGAGTATGGCACTTAGGAGAAATGTTTGATAACTGAATGGGAAGAGGCATGACAGGAATATGGTGGATCCTGATGTTCTCCACAGTGCCCAGTGGGTGGATGGAACAGGACTCAAAATAGGACAAATTGAATCCAAGAGCCTAAGATTTGCAATCTAAATCCTCCAACATCCCAGTATTGAGAAAGGCTAAGGTGAAGGTGAAGATGATGGAGGTAGAAAATTGAATCACAAAGAATTTTGCAATCCACCTTCCAACACACTCATGGATCTTTGGTGGAAATTTCTCTTGGAAAATTTATGTTAATAGAACCATACCAGCAGGGAAAGAAACAACCAATAATTACACACTTGGCTACCCTTCTTTTCTGGATTAAGATAAACACCAGGATCGTAGATCCTTGGTTTCAACAGGGACTTTAGAACTTGTCTGGTCTCACCACCCCACACTTATTTCAGAGGGAGAAAACTGAGCCCCAAAGAGGGACATTGGTTTGTCTGAGGTCACAAACAGGCTCTTCTCTCAGTGAGAAGAGAGACTCATTCTCAAAATTCCACTTTGGGCTTATTTGCATAGCTGAGCAGGTCTCACCTATCCTGCATTAGCAATTAGCCAGAGTTATGGCTAAGTCAACACACCTGGTGAGAGCCAAGCCCTGGAAAGAGTTTCTAGAGGTTCTGACTCCTGCTGTTCCATCCCATTCCAGAAATCCAGGGACAAATACCCCTAATACAGGTTGCCCCAGAAATTAAGGGGGTTCTGTTTGTCTCTCTTCAAAGCTCTGGCAGCCCTGGATGGGCTGCGAGGAATTGGCCCAGGTGACAGGTGACTGCACAGCCTTGCTCTCCTTATGCCAGCTAGCTTTGCAGCAGGTTCTTCCCCCAAATGATTGGAATGTGCAAACTTCAAGCTACATTCTTCTCTGACACTAGAGATAAACCACAGGAATGGGAGGGCAACTGTGGGAGGAGATGGTACCAGGGTGTCAAGTCTCCAGGAACAGCAGGCTCTCCTGGAGTGGAATGCAGTAAACAGGCTTTCAAGGAAGGGACCCAGATAGCCAAGTGGGTTCACTGATGTCACCAACCTGCCTGCAAGGAAGAGATCTTAAGGAAATAACATAGTCGTGGGCTGAGATTCAGATTTATTTTCCTACTGAGGTTCCCTCACTAGCAGTACTACCAGTGCTCAGATGGCAGCCTGAGGATTTGTGGTATGCATCGATTGTAAAAAGGTACCATTTAAGTCTTAAAAGTCTATAGCAGAAGAGGAAGGATTCAAACTGAAATGAGAGGCCAGACTCTAATCGACCGCTTTTTTTACACGTGGCTGTAGAAAGAGAAATGAGACTGTACACAGATTGTTTTTATAAATCACATTCTGGAATTTACCCCAGGCAGAGGCAGCACACTAGAGTGGGGGAAAGAAAAAAAAAACTTAAACTGGGACACAGGTTGCTGGATTGCTCCCCTCTTCCTCGGTTCTTAAGCTCCTCCCTGTCTCAGCTTTCATCTGTAAAATAAAGGAATTGATTTAGCAATTCAGCACACAAATCTGGAGAACAGGCCAGGGCATACTCTAGGTGCCTGTATATATAATGCAGGAACTCAGAAATCAGTAAGATTTGCATCCTGCCCTCAAGGAGCGCCCAGTCTAGAAAGGGCAGAAGACAGAAAACGACCAAACAGAGTGTGTGTGTACTAAGGTCACACAGGACTGAATCGTGAGCTCTGTTATATTAGGGAGTGCATACAGCTGGTTTACGGCTCTATACCCCCCAGTTTATTGGCAGTTCACTCATACAATGCATGTGCCATAATTTGGATATAAAATGTCCCCCAAAGGCCCACGTGTTAAAGGCTTGGTTGCCAGCCAAGCACTACTGGAAGATGCTGGACCCTGTAGGCGGCAGGACTACTGGATAGAAGTTAGATTATTGGGAGTGTGCTCTTGAAGGGGACATTGGGGCCCGGGCCCCGCCTTTCTCTTTCTCTGCTTTCCAGCCACCATGAGGTAAACAGTGTTGTTCTATCATATGCTACTGCCATGATATACTATGCCTTATCACAGTCCCCAAAGCAACTGGCCAATTGACCATGAACTGAAAACCCAAAGCCCTGAGTCAAAATAAACCTTTTCTCCTTATCAGGTATTTTGTTATACTAACAGAAGGCTGACTAACAACATGCTTAAGAGATAGTTGCTGCAGGAGTGAGTGTTTATAGCTGTTTCCTCTGATCAGTTTTATTTCCTTATTTGAATTTTCTGCGGAAGAGCAGTCAGGATTTACCTATGTATTTATTTAGATTTCTAATATATTAAGGAAAAACACAAATGCTCTGGTTGTACAAACAAAGCAGTGATTCAAAATCTTAAGGAACGTGTTATTTATTCCCCTTTCCTATAACAACTTGCATGTTCAATATGAATGTTCAATAGGATTTTCTTGAGTGAAAACATGCATGTTCTTCAATAAACATATGAGCATGTGCTGAACATCATTACTCAACATGGAAATGCAAATTTAAGCCATGGTGAGATACCACTATGCACTTAAATGACCAGAATTAAAAGACTCATGATTTCAAGTGCTCCTTCCAAGGGTGTGGGGCGAAAAGAATTCTTATGCACTGTTTGTGAGAATGTTAAATGGTACAGGTACTTTGGGAAACCATTTGGCACTACTTATGAATGCTAGGAATATATCTACTCTATTACTCATCAATTACACTCTTGGGTTTATACTCAAGGGAAATATATGCATATAGCCACCAAAAGAATGTTTATAGCAAATTTATCGATAAGTGCTCCAAACTAGAAACAACCCAAAAGGCTTTAATAAATAGAAAAATGAATGCATAGACTATGGTATAATCATGTAGTCAGCTACTGCACAGTCACAGAAAAGAAGGAAAAGGCTACTCTCAATAACACAGATGAGTCTCAAAACATTAAGTTTAAGGCAGGTACACAGAATAAGTGCCATATGGTTCCATTTATACAAAGTTCAAGAACAGGCAAAAACTAACTGATAATCAGAGTAGTGGTTATGTCTGAAGAGCATCCCGGGGCGGATTCAGTATGTGTGCAAGAATGGAGGTTTGGTGAGGCATCGTGGGGTGCTGAAAGATGGGCGTTTCAATATGGCGGGCAGACAGCAGGGGCCATGGAGGAGGAGAGCAGAGAGAGGAGATTGGAAAGGTAGATTGGGAGTCCTTTTGTAAAAGCCTTTGCAGTACTCATTGGTGCTATTTTCCACATAATTTCAAGCTCTCTTCTGGCCATTTGGTAGAATTGTACTTCCTGGCTTTTGTGGTTGGGAAGGGCAATGTTTCCATGCTTTGTTCTGGTCAATGAATTGAAACAGGAAGTGATGTATGTCACTTCCAGATAATGCATTCAATTGTTGGTGTAAGATCCTGCAAAACTTTTTCTTCCTCTTTGGCATGATAAATGGTAACCATCTAGGATTGTGCATGTTCCATTAGCCCGGATGCCAAGGAAGACCAGAGCGTCCCTTGGGCTGAACACTTTGATATACAATGTGAGAAATAAAACTTTGTGGTTTTGGGTTGCTTGTTACTGCAGTATAACCCATTTATTTGGATGCATGCAGACCTTGATTATGGTGTCAAGTTCATCACTTATTCATGCATACATTGAAGGTCTGCTGTGTACACAATACTGTTCCAAATACTGAGAAGACCTAGTCCCTCCTTTCTAGGACCTTTCATTCTGTTGGGGAATATAGACTCTAAGGAAATAAATGAGGGTAGTTACAGAGCGCAGCAAGAAACAGGAATGAAATAAACTGGGTGTTGCAGGGGAGTGGAGATGGTCATCAAGAAGGGTGGCTGCATTTGAATGGAGAACTGAGGACAAGATGGGGATGCCATGCACAGGAGCAAGTGAATTGTGTTCCCAGGACTGGTAAGAAAGAGTCTGCTGTGTTTGAGCCACAGAAAGCAGATCCTTCGGCTACAGATAGTGAAGGAGGGGGAGGTGAAGACGCTGGCTTGAGAGTAATGACAGTGGAGGTGAAGACAAGTATGCGGACTTGAAACATGTTCAGGAAGCAGGAGGAACAGGACTTGATAATGGAGAGGAAGTGAGATGCACTGGGCTGAAGAACGGCCCTGAAAGATCCTTGTCTTATTTCCTGGAAAGTGTGAGTGGTTCCTGATACAGCAAAAGGAACTTTGCACATGGGATTAAAGATCTTGAGATGGGGAGGTTGTCCCGGATTATGCCAGTGGGTCCTGCATAACCACATGCATCCTTGTAGGAAGGAGGCAGAGGGAGATTTTACTGGAGAAAAGGGCGACTTGGAGACTCCCAAAGATGCCACATTGCTGGCTTTGAAGATAGAGGGAAGGGTCACGGAATGTGAGGAATGCAGCTTTAGCAGATGGAAAAAGCACGGAAGCAGCTTCTCCCCTACCCCCTTCCGAGGGTGTGTGACTCTGTTGACACCTTGATTTTGCCCCATTGAAAATGACTTCAGGACTCTCACTTCCAGAACTCTAAGAGAATAAATGTTGTTGCTGTTATTTCTATTTGGTAAAATAGAGATGATGTAATCTTTATCATTTTAAGCATTTGTGACGTTTGACGTCATTAAACACATTCATAAACGGTGTGACCATCACTACTCGTCATCCCTCGCAAAAACTCTGTACCATTAAACAATAACTCCTCTTCCCCACTGTCCCCAGCCCCTGTAACTTCATTCTGCTCTCCATCGCTTTACTTGCCTGTTCTCCATTCCTCACATGACAGCAATCATATTTCTATCTTTCTGCTTCTGGAATATTTCATTAAGTGTAATTTTCAAGGGTCCTCCATATTGTTTCAAATGTCAAAATTTCATTCCCTTTTATGGCTGAATATTATGGTGTGTTGTTTGAAGTCACCCAGTTTGTGGTAATTTGTTACAGCAGCCATAGGGACCTAATACATAAGAGATGAGAAAAAAGAAGGTATCAAGGATACCTTCTTGCAACTGATAACTGGAAGAACTGAGATGCTATTAACTGGGATAGAGAAATCTCAGAGCACACTAGATTAAGGGTAGGAAAATCACAGGCTCATTTTGGGTCATGCTATACTTGATTTCCTTCTCTCTCTCTCTCTCTCTCTCTCTTCCTTCCTCTCCTCTTCTTTTCTCTTCTCTTCTCCACTCCCCTTCCTTCCTTTTTCTTTCCTTTCTTCCTTCCTTCCTTCCTTCCTTCCTTCCTTCCTTCCTTCCTTTCTTTCTTTCTTTCTTTCTTTCTTTCTTTCTTTCTTTCTTTCTTTCTTTCTTTCTTTCTTTCTATCTTTCTTTCCCTTGCTACATTTGAAATGTCTGCCTGATCCTCAAAGGACATATGGAAGAGACCATTGGACCTCCAATGCTGGGATTCTGGTTGGAACTGAGTAATTACATCTGAGAGGCATCAGTATATAGCTGGTACTTGAAACTGAAACTAGTAGGTTGGTTGAGCTCACCAAGGTAAAGTATGTACCAAGTGGAGAGAAGGAGGTAGAACAGAATGAGCCAAGGAGGCTGAGCAGGAGCAGTCAGGAAGGTGGGAGAAAACTCAGGAAAGTTTGGTATCATGGAAGTTGAGACCTGTGCTTCCCTGAGGAGAGGATGACCAATCAGGTTTTGAGAGACTGGAAAAGGGAGAGACATTCACGTCTTGGACACTTATGTCTTAGTCATTTATGTGCTGGTCCAGGGTCTAATGGGGGTTAGGGACAGAAGCAACAAAGAAGTAAGTTAAGTGACAAAGCATATATTAGCTTTCTTAGGTCTCTGGAGAAGTTCTTCTGTGACATGTGGCAGAAAAATGGAACAAGGTAGAGTTTGAAAATCGGTTGAGGTGGAGATGTGGTTTGGCTGTCTAACAAGTACCCAAGAATTAGTGACTTAAAATATCAGTGGTTGTTTTCCATTCCATGATTTTGTGGTTTAGGAATTTGGTTGGAGCTCTTTTGCTCCACGCAGTGTTGGCTGAGGACGGGTGATGGTCAGCCATCCAGTGGGCGAGTGAGTTGAAGATGGCTTCCCTCCTGGTCTGTTGCCTTGGTGACGGTGGCTAGCAGGCGGGGCTCCACTAGGACTGTCAGATGGAGTTCCTACTTGTGGCCTTTCTAGCATGGTGGCCTCAGGGAAATCTAAGTTCTTACCTAGCAGCCTCAGGGCTAAGGGAGGGAAGTTCCTGTGAACAAGAGGAAGTTTTGTGGCCTCTCACTACCCATGCGTGGAAGTCCCATGCTTCATTTCAGGGCCAGTCAGATCCGCTAGGAGGCAACACTGACCCCACTTCTTTGTGGGAAGCCTGTCAGAGAATCTGTAGCCATGTTTAAAACCCCTACAGAAACAGAACGTGTTCAGAGGCTGGACGGGAGCGCGCCAGGAAATGGGAGGAAGTGAATGTTACAGAAGAGACGAGGAAACCGCAGACATACAGGCCTTCGGAAGTCTCAACGGGACCGTGCGCAGGAGAGTGAGACTGGGCACGTTTCTCACTAGGACAGGAGGAAGAAAGATGCTGGGAGGGCAGAGGTAGAGTGACAGATGAGGCTGTGCCCCTTGATGATGTGCGGTGAGCTGAGGGTGTGTGCCGAGAAGTCCAGAAGAAGGCACGACACAGCAACCCCAGAGCCGGAACATTAGGGGTATTTTATTTATTTATTTGCTTATTTGGTACCAGGGATTGAACCCAGGGGCACTTAACAACTGAGCTACATTCCCAGACCTTTTTTTTTTTTTTTTTTTTTTTTTTTTTTTTGAGATAGAATCTTGCTACAGTAACACAGCCACATCAGTGTTTATAGCAGCTCAATTCACAAAAGCTAGACTGTGGAACCAACCTAGATGTCCTTCATCAGATGAATGGATAAAGAAATTGTGGTGTATGTATATACACAATGGAATATTATTCAGCCATAAAGAAGAAGAATATTATGGCATTTGCAGATAAATGGATGGAATTGGAGAATATCAATGCTAAGTGAAATAAACCAATCCCAAAAAATCAAAGGCTGAATGTTTTCCCTGATAAGTGGATGATGATATATAATGGGGGTGGGGGTGGGGGGTGAGAGAAGAATGGAGGAACTTTAGATTATGTAGAGGGAAATGAGAGGGAGGGGGGTATGAAAAATGGTGGAATGAGACAGACATCATTACTCTATGTACGTGTATGATTACAGGAATGGTGTGAATCTACATCGTGCACAACGATAGAAATGAAAAGATGTACCCCATTTGTGTACAATGAATCAAAATGCAGTCTGTAAAAATTTAAAAAATTTTAAAAAGTAAAAAATAAGTTATTTAGGGCCTTGCTAAGTTGTTGAGGCCGGCCTGGAATTTGTGATCGTCCTGCCTCAGCCTCCCACGTAGCTGGGATTATAAATATACAACACCGCACCTGGTCAGGCAGTTCTTTAAAGGCAGATAATGGTGATAATATTCTGTCATTACCAAAAATAATATGGAGTGTAAATACGAGCCTACTAATCCCTAATAATGTATTAATGACACTAACTTTATTGGTAATTATTAATTTTGCCAAATACTTATGGAATGCGTGAGAGACCACTCCTGATTCTAGGACTTGCTGACCAGCTCTCCTTCATCACACTCCTCTTAGGAGGAAGTCACATGCTATTATTTTCATTTCATTGCTGCAAGAATTAGGATTAATTTCACAAACTAAGTCTGAGAAAGAACCCAAGAAGACAGTTTCCTATTTTGAAGCTATTGAGAACATGGAAAATACCTGCCTGTTGTACTTGAGAGAATGTTTGGATCACCATTTCTTGAGAGTTTTTTTTTTTTGTTTGTTTGTTTTTTTAAATTAGCTGGCAAGAGAATCTTCAGCAAGTTTACTTGATAGACAATGTCTCTCTCTTTTTTGATACTGAGGATTGAACCCAGAGGGGCTTTATCCCTGAGCTACATCTCCAGCCCTTTTATATTTTGAGACAGGGTCTTTTATTACCTATGTCACTAAGTTGCTAAAGGTCTCACTAAGTTGTGGAGGCTGGCCTCAAACTTGTGATTCTCCTGCTTCAGCCTCCTGAACTGCTAGGATTATAGTCATGAGCCACCATGCCCAGTCGTAGGCAATGTCTTTTTGTAAATGCTGCTTCCAGTGTTGAAAAGATGTAATACTTGTTCTGAAATTGCTTTCAGGAGGTGTTTATGACATATACACACAACACTGATCAGTAGGGTTACTTTTATTTATTAAATCATTCACCAAAATACTTTATCACAATCTCATATAGACAACTTATTTAGTCTTGGATATTTCAAAAAATTGAATCCTCATGAGATAACAAAGTTCTATCACCAGTGGGGATATTCATCTAAGGCCAATCAGTCAGGCTTTGCTGAGAACTTGCTGTGAAGGATAGTTGCAAGATGTTTAAAGCAGCACCATTGTGAAGGTCCACAGATGCTTCATGGAATCACACCACGTCAGGCATGACTGAGATCTCAGACTCACCCAAACAAAACTGGGTGACTCTCCACCCTCTGATATCCTTTGTATTTATCTGTGTATTGGGTTTCTTTTTTTAGAAAATTAATGTTTTTTAAAATTTGTTTAAATTGTTTTTTTATTTGTGACAAGGAATGATTATACTAGACAGTAGACTTCATTTTTTGACACATTGTATACAAATGGAGCATAACTTCTCATTCCTCTGGCTGTACATGGTGCTGAGTCATACCAGTAGTGTATCATACATGTATATAGGGTAATGTCTGGCTCATTCTACTGTCCTCCCCATCCCCACTGCCCGACCCTCCCTTCACTCCCATCTGCACAATCCAAAATTCCTTCATTCTTTAAGGCTGAGTAATACTCCATTGCATATATGTGCCACATTTTCTTTACATTCATCTGTTGAAGGGCATCTAGGTTAGTTCCATAGTTTAGCTATTGTGAATTGAGCTACTATAAGCATTGATGTGGCTGTGTCACTGTAGTATGCTTATTTTAAGTTGTGTATTGAGTTTCTGTCCACCCAGCTGGCCAAGCTAGAGACTGTAGGGTCAAGATTTACCCTCTGTTCCATAAAGTTATAAATTCACTTTTTCACTGTTTACCACAATTTGTTAGGAATGTGTTCACTGGCAAGTTATAGAAAACCCATATAATAATGGCTTAAATACATTCATGTATTTTTCTTTTATAACAGAAAGTCCAGAACCAGGTAGCTCTTGGTTTCTCTTCAGCAGCTGTATGATGGCACCTACATTTTCTGTTTTTTAGGGTCTACTCTCTTAGTGTATTCCATTTATCCTCATGTTTGTTTGCCTTCTGGTTGCAAGATGGCTGCAGCATCTCCAGGTATCACATCCACATTCAGAGCAAGAAAAATAGGAAAGGGTGAGGAGTGAAGCGGGCTACATCTCCCTTTTATTAGGACAGTAAAGTTTTTCACAGACTTCTCCATATCATAGTTCTCCTTAGGCCTTACTGATTAGAAATAGGTCATATATACTTCCTTATCTGCAAAGGAAGCTGAGGAATCAGGAAATAGGATCGTCACGATTGATAACAATCCATCACAGGACTAGACACATTGACTCAGCAAAAATCAAGTTCTGTAAACAAAGAAGAAGAAGGAAAAAAACCGGTTTTGTAGGTAAATAATCCTGTTGTCCACAATCGTGAAGCTTGCTGGTTTTAGTTTTGAGACAGCTCTCAAATCTCCCCCTGCTCTTTCCCTGGGCTTAGCTCCACCTGGGTGTTTGAGGGTCCTCTGAACCTCACTGTGGCCTCCTCTCATCCAGCCTCCGCCAGCTGCCTCCACCGCTTAGCTTTCTGACATGTAAATCTGATCATGGCGCCTCCTGGGTGAGAGCGTTCCCTGAGTCCCCTCTGCCAAGCTTGGCCTGATTCCTGTCCTTCTCTCCACTTGGCAAATCCTTTGTCATCCTTTAAGGCCAAGTCTAAATGTCCCCATCTCTGGGAAATATTTGCTAATTTGTCCCTGACTCTAACAAAACAAGAATTCCCTCCTTTCTGTGCCTGTGTCTTAATTGGACATTGTAACACTTACCATGTAGCATTACAGAGTGATTTGTTCCCACATCTGTCGCCCTCGCTAGTCTGTAAGCTTCGTTCACTTTATTGCCCTCAGCAGCTAGTATCATGCCTGGTATTCGTCTCCTGAGGTCTTTCCTCACCTTCTTTGTCGATAAAATATCCTTGATTTCTACTTGAGTCTGGCTACTTTGAATAAAGACCAAGTATTGCAAATTCCCTGCAGGCTCCCTGGAGCCATGTGACCTCATGCCTGGGGCTGTAATGACTTTGGTGACTAAGAGATAACTCTATGATGAGAAGCTGGATGTGCTGGATGAAAATATGTGAGTCCCTGGCACGTATGTGACAGCTTAGGTCTACGTTTGCCAGCCTTAGGAGCTGTAGGTAGAAGAAAGAAAAAAAACTCTGTTGTTTGAGTCATTCTTGGGGGTTTTCTGTCATTCGTAGGTAAACAATTCTGATAGAAAAATACATGGGTGTATGTATATGTTTATTTTTGTGGTACTGGGGATCGAGCCCAGGGACGCTCTAACCACTGAGCTGCACTGCCTGTCCTTTTTAAAGTTTTTATTGTGAGACAGGCTCTCTCTCTCCGTTGCCCAGGTTGGTCTTGAACTTGCCATCCTCCTATCTCAACCTCTGGAGCCACTGGGATTGCAGGTGTGCACCATGGTGCTTGGTTGTATATGTTTTTTTGAAAAATTGATTTGGTTAAATTACAGTCGGCTGAACCCTAACACAGGTTGAAAACTGTTGGCCTCCGGACTTCATGAAGGTCTGAGATGCATCATGTCACACGGCATTTTTAAAATATGTGGATACTCAAAGCAGGCCGTGCCTCACACTTGGTCTCGAATCTGACCAACTGTGTCCAGGATCATTTCCTACCTCCCCGTTGCCTTTGGGTCTGCTGCCCTTCACCTAGAGGCAGCTTGCTTGGGTGACAAGGAATGGATTATTCAGTACCTACTTACAGTGTATTTGTCTGCTTCTCCAGATAGCTCTCTGATTTAAGGGATCATTTATAAAGGGAGGAAAGGGCTGGGGAGATAGCTCAGTTGGTAGAGTGCTTGCCTTGCAAGTGTACAAGGCCCTGGGTTCAATCCCCAGCTCTGGAAAAAAAAAAAAAAAAAAAAAAAAAACCCACAAATATAAAGGGAGGAAAAGGTCAAGATAAAAACAATGCAATGCACTCAGCCTCCCTCTACAAACAGAGCTTGGTCCCTAAGGAGAAGTTGCCTCTCTGAGGTGGGATTTGGCAATAGTGAGAGTTGGGCCAACCGGTCACGGGGATGGGGGTAGATCATGGTTGGTGTTCTCTCTGTTGGGAAAAAGGCAGAACTCTTTCCTCCCCTCCTTGATACCTCCTCAGACCCAGACCTGCAAACAGATGTTATACTGGATAAATGGGTCAACAATTGGGTCTGAGGAGTTATTTAGTAGGAAAGTTCACTATTTTGGCATTTGAGATCTGGTACATATTGGAAGGAAAAAAAAATCTCTGGAGTTTTTGTAGGCTTTTTCCCACATATGTTCTGCAAAAAATCAGCTCAGGGATATTATCACAAATAAAGATAGTCTAGGATTCTTAGCTCAGGAGCCCTTGCCTTTACCTGGGAAATCAGGAGTAGGTACAGTTCAAGTCACAAGGTCCCAGTCAAATCCTTGCTTCCCATGTACTAGCTGGTGACCTTGACCCATTGCTTGAACACCCTGCACAGTCCTAGAGTGTGCAGGAGCTGGCTCATCTCTGCTGGAGACTAGGTGTACATCATCTCCTCCAAGTCTGGGTTCACCAATGTCATGTTGCTGTGGTGGGGTGGAGGGAGTCTTTTTTTGTTTTGTTTTGTTTTGGTACCAGGGATTGAACCCAGGAGCGCTTTACCACTGGGCCATGATCCCAACCCTTCTTTTTATTTTTTATTTTGAGACAGGGTCTCACAAAGTTGCTTAGAGCCTCGCTAAGTTGCTGAGACTGGCCTCAAACTTGTAATCCTCCTGCCTCAGCCTCCCAAGCTCCTAGGATTACTGGTGTGCCTGGCCCTGTTTTGGGAGTCTTTACACCATGGGAATAGGCAAACCAGTGCTCCCCTTGACCTTAACATCGATACATAGTTAGATTCCTGCAGTGGCAGATAGTACTTTCCTGACCTAAAGAATGAATTGAAAGCACATGTGAGAAGCACAGGTAATAGCCCTTGCTACATTAGCTTTCTAATTCTTTTAATCATGTGATATTAGTGAAATTGTTGAGACTACTATTTGGGGGGCGTGGAAGCTGGTTCCACTCACTCTCACATTGGTTTGCTAGCCATTGAACCTCCTGGTATCTCTCTTGCCCCTGGGGTGTGTTTGACTGCTGTGCCAGTCTGTCACCCTACTGTGAAAGGCAAGTTATATAACTAGGTGGCCTGATGCAGATGACAGATTTCTGTTGGCACTCGCACACCCCCTGACAGCAAGGGCCTCTTTGCAGATGCCCTGAGTGCCTGGCCTGCACCATCCTGGGACTGGGCCAGGTCTATTCTGACAAAGTCTGCGGGCCCGAGGACCGCACTTTGAGTAGCAAGGCCTCAAGTGTGTGGGTTTCGTGCTTGACAAGTGACCCTCAACAGCAATGAGGGTGTTTCTTTGTTGAAGTTGGGTGTATGTAATGCTTGGAAAAGAAACACTGGTTCTCCAAACTTTTTTTTCTTTCTTTTTTAGATAACACTGGGTCATTTGGGTCAAACTGACTGCCAATCTCAGTTCTTTAGGAATATTTCAGAAAGTTCAGTGGTAGCCCAGGGATCCAGGGCCCTTTTGTGAGCACCTGAACAGACAGACCTCTAACTCCAGTCCTTTCCGGTTCCCAGACTACCCATCATCGCAGTGCGGTGCTTCCTGGAAGCGTCTTGCTCCCTTCATAGTGACCAGGTTTCCTTTGCCAGCCAGGTGCTGGGTCCTAACCAGGCCCTGGGCTGCCAACACATCACCTCATTGAACCTCATTTGCTTCTCCGTCGCAGGCCTTGTTTAGGGCCACCAGGACCCTTTATGACGACATAGCTCTTGAAGCAGAGGACACAGAGGACACAGAGGTTTGAATCCTCCCCTCCCCGGAGGTCTCTCTGCTGTCCTCACAGAGGCCCTACCTCCTCCCCAGGGCGCTTTTGCATGCCAAGGATCTCCAGGCGCAGCCAGAGACCTCACCTCCCAACTTCCAGGGATGAGAGAGAGAAACACTATCTGCTATGTTCCCACCATGTGGGTCAGTGGGATGGCTGAGAAGTGGTTACAGGACTTTCCCTTGATACCAGCTGAAGGAGCTTTGGCATGCGGGACAATTCTGAGTCTTTTCAAGGTCACTCAGTGAATCAGAGAAAAGAGGCAAATCTGTTTAGTTAGAAGAATCTTTGTATTCTTTCCTACGTTTGCTAATCAGGAGAATTACAATGTACAGAGAAACCTCTATTCCCCATTCTGTTCGTGTGTTTGTCTGTCTCTCCCTCCAGCCCTTCCTTCCTTTCTCTCTTTTTCTATACAGCCCCTTCTTAGGTGACGAAGTGCCTTTCCTTACTTCATCTTCTGTTGTTATAACAATTCACCTGAGACAGGGTAATCTATAAAGAAAAGAGGTTAAAAAGAAAAAAAAGAGGTAAAAAGAAAAAAAAAATAGAGGTTAAAGGAAAAGATGCTAAAATTTCTGGAAGTTCAAGAATATGGTGCCAACATTTACCAGGCCTTTGGTAAAGACCTTGTGCTGTACCATGCATGGTGGAAAAACAGAAGGGCAAGTGGGCACATGCAAAGAGAGGAGAGGACAAAAGTGGGGGTCACATGCTAACAACCCACTCTCACCATAACTCTCTCGTAGGCACTGCTTTAATTCTCCCACAAAGGCAGAGTCCTCATGACCCAGACACCTCTTAAAGGCCCCACCTGCCTCAATTCTACTATTTTGGTTGTAATACAATATAAAAAGTTGCTCCCCCGCCCTTTCCGCTGCAGTCATTTCCCCGCCTCCCAACTTCTTGTCAGTCTGTGAACATCCTAGCTAGCTATTGGTTCATCAGTCAGCTTGCAAGTATCCTTCTCCATTATTGGTCCCGTTAACCAGCAGAATTTGACTGCTTAAGGATAGCTTCCCTGCCATTTTCTCTCTCTCTTCTTCTCTCCTCACTTTCATGCTTCTCTCTCTCCTCCTGGCTTTCATGCTGTCTCCTCCATTTCTCTCACTCCTGCCCATGTGCCCTTTCTCTTTTCCTCTCATTTTCTCTCTTACCCTGCAGGGAGACACTCTGTTTGCTTAATAAACCCTCTTATGTTAATTCCCGAGTCCGACATGGTTTCCTGGGTTCTTACATTGGCCAATAAATTTTTATTTATTTTCATTTATTTTTTGGTACCAGGGATTGAACTGGGGCACTGAGCCACATCCCCAGTCCTATTTTGTATTTTATTTAGAGACAGGGTCTCACTGAGTTGCTTATTAGCACCTCACTTTTGCTGAGGCTGGCTTTGAACTCTCCATCCTCCCTGCCTCAGCCTCCCAAGCTGGGATGGCAGGTGTGCACCACGGTATCTGGCATGATCAATGGATTTTTTTCATAGTATTTTTTTTTTTTTTTTGGTGGTGCTGGGGATTTGAACCCAGGGCCTTGTGCTTGCAAGGCAAGCACTCTACCAGCTGAGCTATATCCCCAGCCCCGATCAATGGATTTTGACATGAATTCTGGTGGGGACAAACCACACATTCAAACCATCGCACTGAATATCTATTCAACATTCCAAGTTTGGGCCAATGTCGGGAAACTCCTGGAAGTATTTGGTGGGGGGGGGGGGCTGGAACTCTGGGTTCGGGTGTGGCTTCGTTTATTAGGGTTTTATCCTTCAGTTAGCAAGAAAGTATCCTCAGGAATGAAGTCTGAGAACTTCGTGTCTCAGGGACTGCAAGGCCAGCACAACGTTTGTGAGGACAGAGAACTGGGGCCATGACTCCCCCTTTTATGGCACTCAATATTTCCACATTGCTTCAGTCAAATACAGAGAGAGAAACCCTAATGTAAGCTTGGGGGGCATGGCTAGTGGCCAAATAAAATGGGACAGAAAGTGGCCAAAGCAAGCTTTATTGGAATTTGGCTCTTGGGGGAAATTCCCAGCCCCTAGGGTACAGGTCAGGGTAGGGAGCCGAAGAAAATCGCATGAGGCCCCGGCTGCCCTGGGTTTTTATAGGCCGGAATGGGCGGGGGTCCTGATGAGTGACAGGTGGATGTAAGGGTCAGTGGAGTTTCTCTGCCCGTTTGATTGGTCGCTGTGTGGTGCACTGTCCTCGGCCTCAGTTGCTCCACTCTCCCTCATATAGTCGCCCAAATTCCAACCTAACACCTAACACAAGTGAGAGCCCAGCGCGACCTCCGTGGTTTCCAGGACTCGAGGGCCCTTGGAGACAGGCATCATTAGGGGGAAGAGGGACAAAAGAGCAAAGAAGGACGCTTCCCCGTCTCTCTGCCCACTGAGAGATTCTGGGGTGGGGGGGGGGAGGAGGAATCAGGAAAGTCACATTTATGTGGGAAAACAATGAAAATGAATACAGAGATACCAGATATGGAAATGAAAAAGAAATCTTTCAAGAGAATTAAAAACAATTTTTATGTGATTTCAGAAAAAAATAATTGCAAAATGTCTGGCCCTCTAGTGCCTCTGATACAAAGGACGACTTTTCCAGTGTAAAGACTTCTCGTTTCTTTACTTTTCGGACCTCGAGAGACTGAACAGGAAACTTGTCCAGTACAAAAAAGATAGTACTCTCTGTGCACCCCATTTCTCTGTCTCCCAGACCTTTATGGTCTGCCTTCACCTCCCCCAACTAATTGTGGGCAACTGCTTCTCCTTGCACCCTGGCTTTTTGGTGACCCTGAGGTGGGAACACTGAGCCCTTGAACTGGGGATGGAGTCGAGGGCGGGAGGGGTGGGGAGCGTTTCAAGGCTGAGCAGCCTGAAGGAGGAGGGTAGGGCTTGCTGGGATAAGATGGAATCTGGCCTTGGATCCTGGTTCCGTTGTTTCTTGGCTGTGTGACCCTGGGCAAGTTACATCACCTTCTGAGCCTGTATTCTTTGTAAAATGAGAAAACAGCTGTCCTTATTGACTCTTTGGGCTAATGTGAGTCGCACAAAAGGTATCTGGAAACTGCAGACCATTACCCCTTAGGAACCTTCTATCACCATGACGAAGAAGTACCCTCCATATTCCCCTCAATATTCCCCAGCAGAACCGGAGGCCTTCGGCTCTTCTTCCTCCTGGGTATTTATTTCTTTGCTTTCTAGATTTTTTTTTTTTTTTTTTAAGAGGCCAAGAGAGCCCACAGTAAGGCAGGAGAGACCAGGAAATCTGGTGACCCAGTCAGTGAGAAAAGAATGGGGGGCAGCAGTTACACAGGGGTTTTTAAATTGACTTCTGAGGACCCACGTGATCATCTGCCCCCCACGCCATGGGGGAGAATGAGCTGGAATCTGGGGATGGTGAGGACAGCCGTGGGCAGGGATCCTCTTTCACAACAGAGAAAACATTCTGCTAATTAACACTAAGTTGGACACAACTGGACCATTTCAAATCAATATACACATTTACTTTTAAAAATCATATAAAATAATAAAAAAAATACAGTTTCCAGCATTTAGGGTAGTAAGACAGCAAATGGTATGGAGAGGCACACGTGAAATGTTCATCATGGGAAGTCAGATGACCTTGTGTACCCAACGCAAAAACCAAACAAAACAACAAAACTAGTCCTGAGTTCGCTCTTGAGAACGGCATCATTTAAGCGTTTCTCGTCACACTGGTCCATTCTTTTCGAATGCTCCTGTGGAATACAGAAGAAATGCTACCCTCAAAACTGTAACAAACACAAAAGTTTGTCAAACCCAGTCAATTCCTTAGAGTGTTTTCATGGCGACAACAGTCAGCTATGAAATGCTAAGGAAGAGGAGAGAACGAAGGTTTGGTAATGTGGCTGAGCTGCCCTTGACAGTAAACAGGTAAAATGCAATCAGGGAACATTATTTTAATGTAAGGTCCACCATAATCTTAAAGACCTGTCTTGCTTCTACAACACCAGAGCCCGGGACTAGAGAAATGGTGGACATCAAGTTCGACACAGTACGCCTTGCAATAATTTCTACGTAAAGCATGCCAAAGTAAGTCATTAATCATGGACACAGTTTCTAAGAGTCTAAAGCACCTCTGGGCTTTAAGCTAGTGCTCAGAAATTCAGCTGGTGCCTGGGGGGTTTATGTACATTCACCTCTAGGGAGAGGCCAAACAGGAATTTCCAGAAGGCAGCTGTTGGCTCAGGGCCAGGGCTTCCCTAGCCAAGGCCGTCTCTGTGTGACCCCCCAGGATTGCTGAGCTCTCCCTCCCTTCTTGGATGGCTTTGTTAAAAAATAACACAACAGCTGAGGCTTGTGGGCCCCTGGGCTCCTGCCAAGGCCCCTGAAGGGTGTGTCCCAACAGAACAGCAAGATGGAAACTAAGAACTTGTCTTATTCTTCCAACTCAAGTTCTTCGTGTGGTGGGAGAACATTTTATAAAAACAAAATAAAATATTGTCTAATATTTCCCTTTACCTGTGATCTTGCTTTTCACCTTCTCAAAATTCACCCACCCCTCCTACCATGAACAAACCAAAACAGAAGATAGAAATTCAGGCAGGCAGCTGTTAATTGGCTCAAGGTCAAGTCTCAAGGCAGGGATGACACACTGCAAAGCAGAGAGACAAAAAGGAGTCTATTGTTGGCTCGTGATCGACTAAATCCAAAGGCCTTTAGGGAAAAGGCCAGAAGTCCTATAAACATAGACACCAAATCCAGGGCACACTGAAGAACAGGAAGAATGGCGCTTCCCTTCCATCCAGAATGGCTCCGAGGCTCACCAGTCATCCACACTTGGAACTTAGTAGTTTTTGAGAACAGGTCTGCCCTTCTCTCCCTGACCATCTGGGATGAGGCCCCCTCGGGATCCTCGGCTACTAGGAGGTGGTTTTTATAAGCAGAACTTGTGGGTCTTCCTTCTTTTATTCACAGTAAAAGCAGCTGAGACATCAATCTGAGTCAAGGAGTAAGCCTCCCTGCACATTTGTGTCATCCATGTCTTCAAGAAGGACTTCACTGTGTCTCGGGACCTCCAGGAATGAAATGGGATTTTGATCCAAGATCTGGAACAGATGGATCAGTGGATACTTTGGCAGATGCCACTGTAGAAGCATGGCACTGAGGGCCACTGCTGAGCCCTGGTTGTCAAACAGTACCACCGGGTAATCCTGTCGCTCCTCCCCTGACTTTTTGACCTTCAAGGAAAACGTGTGTGTAGATTCATTAGATCATTTTGACAAGATGGAAGCTAAAACTGCTTTCATTAAGGAAAGACCTATTTCCTTTCATACCTGAGTCTGTGGAATAAGAGTCGTACTTGGTACACATGATGTGAACCCTTCCGTCTTTGTTGCTGATTTAGCAATGAGGCAGGTAAACACAAGGCCAGCGTGAAGCCATCCCATGGCACGTGCCTACGTCACAGACCATAGCTGGCTGGGCCTCAGAGCTGTCTTAGAGTAGCACCCCATCCCTCACCCACCCACGTTATAGGAAAGGCAATGGAGGCCCCTTCTGCCACTAGTAGCACAGGGCACCCCATGAGGAAAGGGACATGCTGGCAGTGTGTTGAAATGAGGCGAGGATCTGGGTGTCCGCCGGTGCAGGTATGCTGTCTGTTAGCCCAGAATCCACACACTGGAGGAGCCAGGGATCCCGCTGGCGCGGGGAGAACGCCTCCTGTCTACATAGGCCCCGCAGGTCTGCCTCACTTCAATCCTGACCACCTGTCAACTTGTGAAAGAGGTCCTCATCGAGCGTTTCATTCTGGTCCTTGGAGCGGGTGGACAAGAAAATGTAGCCACCGATGTACTCGTGCACGATCTTGCAGTCTGCACTCAGGCAGGTAAACGCCACCTGGAAGTTTTGGTCGAACTCGATCATCACCTGGAAGAGGGGGTTGTGGATAAGCTTAAACTCGGACAAGGGAGGATGAGAAAGAAGCTGCTTTACTGGAGTTGGGCCCCGGAGCAGAGAGGACCACTGAGGTGGCTCCTGAAGTGGTTGACAGACGCGTATCCCTAACACTTACACGTCTTTGCCCTGTGCGCCCCCTTGTGGTGTCCACTCTGACTCACACCCGGTGAGACATCTCCCAACGCGTGTATTTTCCCTCTTATCCACCTGCACATTTAGATATCAAAACTTCCCAAGCACTCCTGTGTTGAGGGCAGGATGCTTTGCAGACTCTTCAGAGGAGAATAGAAGGCCTGCTTGAATTTCCTATAGCCCTTCCCAGCTGAAAGTCATAACCTTCAAGCACTAGAAGACTCGGGGACGTCACTGGTTTTTTATTCCCACAGAATTCCCATTGGAATCATGCGTGGAACTTTCAAAATGGTGAATCCCAGCCCATTCCAAGAGATATGGATTTAATTGGTTTTGGGTGTTGTCCAGAGAGTGGTATTTTAACACCCCCCCCACCCCCACCCAGGAGATCTTAAATGCATTAAGATTTCAGAGCTACTGCCACAGGCCTTCTAATCTCTGGGCTTCATTCCACATATGCATGTCCAGATGGTTGCTAGTACTGCTGAGAACAATCCAGAGGTCTTAAAAAAAAAAAAAAAAAAAAAACACAATCTGGGTCTCTGATTATTTCTCTATGCTGATGATTTTCTGTTGGACAAATGACAATAACAAAGGAAAGAGGGAAGATAGATTCTATGTCAATAGTATCAGACTGTTCTATAACAGCAGAACACTAAGGTGCCTCTAACTTCATCTAGAATTTTCCATGATGTACGCTTGGTCTGAACATGGTTCCTGGGATGGGAGTTGATGAGAAGCTATAACTCAGGCAGAAAGGCTGAGGGCCCCTTGCAGAGGCTAATATTTTCTCAGTCACTCTGAACCTCATTTGCTCCTCCAGTAGTTTTTTCCCCTCTTGGGCTGCTATGCTTTCCGAGAGGGTAACTGAGTGTTTGGATCCAAATTCAATTAGATCTCCTGGCAACTAGTCAGACAAGGCCTTCTTTGGATTTATTTTGCATAGTGGTTCCATCTCAGGTAGCTTTTGCTAGATAATGATTAGCCTAAATCTTATATAACCCTAGGCTGAGTCAATGGAAACTAACCCAACTGCTTGGCAGTTTTATAGCCTATCTGTATGGAAAGTCTGCATGGAGACTAAACCATCTTGCAGTGTAATTCAAGAACAGGTGGACTGTACTTGTTAGAAATTGCCCAGAATTGCGTGTGGTTATTTTAAAAGAAAATTACCACATATCTGTAGCTTCTTAGTTCTAAATATAAGAACATCTTTTGAAAGAATAATTTGCAATTCTGAGGGAACACTGAATACCAGAAACTTTTTTACTATACCTGCCGGATTTCCCAGTTGACGTTCCACTGTTTCATGTTCGTGAATCTCCATGTTGTATTTGGGATCCCAGTGGTTGCATCAATTTTAATCAACCTATTATAGGAAACTCCCAGAATGTCATCTTTCTTGCTCCCTTTAAATCTGAAAAAAAAAATTATTAATTAATAAAAGCAACTGTTCATTCATGGTACTGGGGATCGAACTCAGGACTTTGTGCTTGCGAGGCAAGCACTCTACCAGCTGAGCTATCTCCCCAGCCCACGACTTATTTTTAAAAATAGTTTTTTAGTTGTCAATGGACCTTTATTTTATTTATTCATATATCATGCTAAGAATTAAACTCTGTGCCACACACATGCTAGGTAAGCACTGTACCACTGAGCCACAAACCCAGCTCTCAACATAACAGCTTCTAAAGACTGGATGATACTTTGTAAAATGATTTAAGAAAGGACAATGAAAAAGCAACAATAAATGTTGGTGAGGATGTGGGGGAAAGGTACACTCATACATTGTTGGTGGGACTGCAAATTGGTGCAGCCGCTCTGGAAAGCGATATGGAGATTCCTTAGAAAACTTGGATGGAACCACCATTTGACCCAGCTATCCCACTCCTTGGTTTATACCCAAAGGATTTAAAATCAGCATATTACAGCAATATAGTCACATCAATGTTCATAGCAGCTCAACTCACAGTAGCTAAACTATAGAACCAACCTAGGTGCCCTTCAACAGGTGAATGGATAAAGAAAATGTGGTACGTATACACAATGGAGTATTACTCAGTCTTAAAGGGGAATGAAATTATGACATTTGCTGGTAAATAGGTGGAACTAGAGACTATCATGCTAAGTGAAATAAGCCAATCCCAAAAAACCAAAGGCTGAATGTTTTCTCTGATATGCAGATGCGAACTCACAATAAGGGCGGGGGTGGGGGACTAGGGAAGAATAGAGTTGTTTTGGATTAGGCAGAGGGAGATGAAGGGAGGGGAGGGGGTATCGGGCAGGAAGGATAGTAGAATGAATCAGACATTATTACCCTATGTACATATATGACTACACGACTGGTGTAACTCTATATCATGTACAACCAGAAGAATGAGAAATTATACTCCATTATGTATAATGTATCATAGTGCATTCTACTGTCACGTAGAACTAATTAGAAGAAATTAAAAAAAAAGAAAGGACAATGAGAGATTCACTTTGTACAGGAGGGCGTTTTTACTCTGATAAAGAGAATTGGAAGAATGGAGAGAATTAAAAGCTATCCTGAAGACATCTAAAAACTGACACAGACGTCAGAGGAAAGTAAAATAAGAGGGAGTCGAATCATGTCATATGAAGTTAGCATCAAGTGTGTGTTCCCTTCGAGACCCTGGAGTTACAGAGGTAAACCAAAAGTGGGGAATGAGAATCCTGAATAAATAAAATACATACATGCCAGATAAGACCTTGAAAGAAAATAAAACACAGAAGGGGGACAGGGAATACTGGAAATGAGGTTGTTAATGGTTTTAAACAGAAGGTCAGGGAAGGTCTCCATGAAAAGGTGACATTTGACTGAGCAGCTGATCCCCTGGGGAGTGATCCACGTGGATATCTGGGGAAAGAGTTTTCCAGGCAGAGGGCACAAACACTTTATTTCATTTCCTTTCATGCTCAAGGACTTGGCAGGAGGCCAGTGTGGCTGGAATAGTGAAGGAGGAGAGAGGAAATGTGAGGTCAGAGAGCCAAGGTCAGGCAGGCCATTTTTGGGATTTGGTATGTTTATTCTAAGTGCAACAGAAGCCGTGAGGTGGTTTTGAGCAGAAATTTAACATAGTGTTATGGTTTATATACGAGCTGTCCCCCCAAAATCACATGTGAGATAACGCGAGAAAGTGTCCGGGTGAAATGACTGGGTTAGGAGAGCCTTGATCTAATCAGTGCATTAATCCGCGTGGATGGATCAACTGGGTGGTAACCGCAGGCAGGTAGGGTGTGGCTGGAGGAGACAGGGCACTGTGTGCCTTGGAGTATGTATTTTGTACCTGGCAGCAGGGCTGGCTCTCTGTTTCCTGTTTGACCTGTTCTGAACTGTTTTCCTCTGCCACACCTTTCCACCATGGTGAGCACTGGAGTTAGACCTCCAAAACCCAGAGCCCCACATAAACTTTTCCTCCTTTAAAATTGTTCCTGTCAGGGGCTGGAGTTGTGGCTCAGTGGTAAAGCACTTGCCTGGCATGTGTGAAGCCCTGGGTTCAATCCTCAGCACCACATATAAATAAATAAAATAAAAAATCCATTGACAACTAAAATTGTTCTTGTCAGGTCTTTTGGTCACAGTGGTGAAAAACCTGACTAAAACACTTAGTCTAACCTAGATTTTATTTATTTAAAAAAAATTTGTTTTTGGTACTGGGGATTGAACCCAGTGGTGCTTAATCACTGAGCCACATCCCTAGCCTTATTAAAAATTTTATTTAGAGACAGGGTCTCACTGAGTTGCTTAGAGCCTCCAGAAATTGCTGAAGCTGACTTTGAACTCACCACCCTCCTGCCTCAACCTCCTGAGCTGCTGGTCAAGCACCCGGCTTGACCTAGATTTTAAAAGGATCAGTTGAAAAACTTGAGGGCCAAGGATAGGCAGGGAGGTCAAGTAGGATCTCTCTGGACCTGGTCCCCAGTGGCAATAGTGTGTTTGTTTTGAAGTCAGGGCCAGTGGGATTTGCAGTAGACAGGATGTCAGTTCAAAAGAGACAGTGAGTCAGAGTGACTCCAAGGGACTTGGCCCACACATCTCCAGGGAAGAGCTGCCATATGCTGAAATACAAAATAATGCAGAGGAGGGGCAGGTTTTCAAGAGAAAGATCAGGCATTTGGGACATGGTGTCACCCACTCAACACCCAAGGGTAGTGGGATAGACGAATCTCCAGTTTGAGAGAGCTCTGGGCTCAAGATATGCCTTTTAAAGGAATTGGCATCAAAATGAAGCCAAGGAGTGGTTGAGCGCTGCTCAGAGGGTGAGTGTAGAGTGAGGAGTGTTTTAAGAAGGAAGCTGCGCACCCCAGTATTCTAAGAGGTCAGGGAGATAGAAAGAGCTAGCCAAGGAGATCTGAGGAACTGGCCAGTGAGGGAGGAGGAGGGTTGGCCAAATTGAAAGGTGGGTAGAGGAGGAGGGTGTGACTTCACAGTCAAGTGGCTGAGAGGTCAGGGGGCACAAGGACCCAGAACTGGCCGCTGCTGGATTCAGCAATGCGGAGGGCATGGGGGAGCAATGGGCACTGTGACCATAGCAAATGGAGCAGGGGTGGGGGACAGCGAACTGGGGAGGGACCTGACTGGAGGGGGCTCTAGAGAGAATGAATGGAAGAAGAAACTGGAAATGGCCGTAGGATTCAATATCTGCTATAAAGGGGGGCAGAGATGGGGATGGCAACTAGAGAAGGATGGGATGCTGATGTGAAAATGGATGTCACAAGGACAGAGGAAAGTATAATCTGAGAAAAAAAAAACCTAGTTCGATAAACCACTTTCCACATCACCCCCACTTTTTTTCCTTTTTTGGAAACAGGGTCTCATTATGTTGCCCAGTTTGGCTTTGAACCTGCAATCCTGCCTCATCCTCCCAAGTAGCTGGAAAGACAGCTGCATGTCACCATGCCCAGCTTTTCACCTCATTTTTTAAATAAAAAAACTTCTTTATGTTGTTCTTGATTAAAGTTTACTTTTCTAGACTCATTCCTGAACCTTTTATTGTTTATTCTGCTACCTTAATGCTTAATATCACCCTTTTTTTGTGTGTGGCATGTGTGGGAATTGAATCCAAGAGCACTCTACCATGAGCTACATCCGCAGACCTTTTAATTTATTTATTTTTGAGACAACTTGCTAACTTGCTGAGGCTGGCCTTGAACTTGCAATGCTCCTGCCTCAGTCTCCTGAACTGCTGGAATTACAGACACCACGCACCACCCTGCCAGGTGTTAACCCACTCCTTGCTTCACCTGCTTCTCTTTTCCTTGAGTTGCTCTACAGCCTCCAGGAAGTTGTGAAGCTCTGATCCAGGTGTCCTGGTGTGGGCAGATCCCTATGGCCACCTGCCACCCTACAGTGGTGGGGTCTGCTCCAGTCATTGCTTCAAAATGGCCTGGGAAAAGGCAGATCTGTACTAAACCTGGGAGCTGCCTCAAAACCTCACCTCCATGAACAGATGCTACAGGTGACGTTACAGGTGGAGGGAGGTGAGGAGGAAATAGAGTAAAGGAGCGATGTTCATTGGAAGAGTGTTCAGGGCCCCTCTGCACTTCACAGTTTATCAGGTTCATGATCTGAGCTGTTTCACTGGATTCTCTCAACAACGCAGGTTCAGGATGCCCACTGAAAGTGCTTCAATGCCCAGGGTCCCAGAGCTGGCCGGGGCCAAGGTGGAACTGGAAGTTGAACCTGTTTGCCTTGAGTGTCCATGTTCTCTCCACTAAGTGGGGCTGACTTTAGAATTAGTGACTGCCCAGCAACTCAGGAGGCCGAGGCAGGAGGATTGCAAGTTTGAGGCCAGTCTCTCAGCAACTTAGCAAGACCCTGAGCAACTCAGTGAGATCCTATCTCAAAATAACAAATAAAAAGGGCGGGAGATGTAACTCAATGGTAGAGTACCCCTGGGTTCAAGAGAGTCGAGTGAACGCTGTAATCACCTGACAAGGTAGTAGGTGAGGCCAAATTCAGGTAGGGACTGCCATGCCTGGATGAACCGCAGCTTGGCTTCGACCAGGGGCATCTGGGCCACATTCTGGTGGGCTTCCATAATCCGGGCGGCCAGCTAAGAAGAAACAGGAGACATCAGCTCTCCTCTGCATTATTCCCCTCTGCCTGTTATCATCCCCTTAGCTCCAGATCCCCAGTGAGAACAATAAATGCCAGGCCTGACTACAGTTCTACAGAGACAACAGTTCATTCTCATTCTCAATCTCTCTCTCTCTCTCCTTCTTTTCTTAGAAAACATAAAAATCCCTAGGCAGAAGGAGGAACAAGATTGGCTAACCAATAAGCTTCTAATTTTCACACAGGAGCGTTCTGCCTCCATTTTTCAAGTCTCCAGTGTGTCCACGGACAATAAACTCATCTATCCACATTTTTAAAAATTATTTTATTTTTAGTCCATTGTAGTTACACATAATAGTGGGGTTCATTTTGACATCTTCATAAATTCATGTAACATAGTTTTCTCCATTTTGATCCCTAGGACTACCTGTCCCCTTTCTTCCCTCCTCCCTCCCCTTGAGCCCCTTCCTCTACTCGACTAGTCTTCCTTCTATTTATTTATTTATTTTAAATTGATGCACTACAGTTATATGTAAGATTGGAATGCACCGTGATATAGTCATACATGTGTATAGCATAATTTGGTCAAATTTATTCCCCAGTTCTGCCCCTTTCCCTCCTCTCATTTGTTCAACTTCTAATTTACTCTTATTGGAAGCATAATTTTAATTTTTAATTTGTAGGGACTAAATCATTTTATTGATAATTAGGTTCAATCTGGAACTATCGACCTGTTAGGTCAACAGTAAAGCCAATTGCTAACGAAATTAACAGTAATTTAGCTGGGAGTGGAGGCTCACACCTGTCATCCCAGTGGCTCAGGAGGCTGAGGCAGGAGGATCGAGAGTTCAAAGCCAGCCTCAGCAACTTAGAGAGGCCCTAAGCAAGTCAGTGAGACCTTGTCTTTAAATAAATACACATAAAAAAGGACTGGAGATATAGTTAAACTCCCCTGGCTTCAATCCCTGGTACCAAAAAAATACAAAACAAATCAAAACAAAAACAAAACAAAACAGTAACAGTAATTTCATAATAGCATCTAATACACAGTACATAGTAAAATTTCCCTATCAACCTATTTTTCATGATAATGGCCTTCATCAGATAGAATTATTTTTATTTCAGAACTTAAAGAATTTATGCAAACAAACGCCCCATCACGATGAGCAGTACCTGTTTAGACTTGTGTTTTTTCGCACACCGAGGTGATACAAAACATTCTGGGTTCATGTCCATGCTTTCGAGACTGGAAGCCAGCTGAAATGAGGATTTCCGGTCTTTCATCCTTAGAAATGAAAGGATGTTGAGGACCTCTGGCTGGTAGGAGCTGTCTGCCATGGTTTTGCCCTTTGATGCCAAGATGCAGGCAGCCATCCACTGGGCATATTGATTCTCCTGCAATAAATGCCAGAGGGCTGAGAAGCAAGTTCAGGTGCAAAGTCAACCTTGCTATAAACACTGCAGAACTTGGGGTTTCATAACCCAAAACCAACACTCTCTGTGCAAGGAGAGATAGGAAGTGGCACTTTCTGAGTGACTGTTAACCATCTAAACTAACACTCATTAATAGCTGTGTTGAATGTCGAAATGCTGAGGAGCTAGAGGCCAGAAAAGGGAGCTTCAATCCATTCTGTACAGGGACTTTGCATTTAAAGATGATCCAAGGAGTGCTATGGGGCACAGGCAGGTGAAAGTCCAAATTACCAGAGAGCCTGCTTGAACGTGTATTGCTATTTTCGTATCATGTCTCATCTCTATGAAAAAAGAAAACAGTGAAAAAAATCATTCCCTGATTCCCTGTATTATTTGTACCTTGGTCCATCCTTAGTGAAGATCCTAATTACAAGGTAGCAATCAGGGCCATGGATGGGATCTGAACCATTTAGTGGCAGTTTCTATTGTCCCTTAATGTCTGAGCTTATTTTCCCTTTGAGAGAACAGGAATGGTCTCCAGCAGCTGAAGGGTGTAGTTAGACAGAATTCTGCAGAGCAATCGTAGGTGCCGTATATTGAGTTACTGGCCTCAGGCTCCAACCTCCTGGTATCCATACTCTTTGCCATCTAACTGTAAAGTGCATCCCATCTGAAACAATGTAATTTCCATCCCTTGAATTCCACCTAATTTCCATCCCTTGAATTCCACCCACATTCATGTGTTTTGCTTTGGCTGATAGAATGTGGCTGGGAGTGACAGACAATTTCAAGTCCAAGCTTTAGGAAGTCACACGTGTGGTCAGTTGCCCTTTTGCACTTCTCCCATCACTATGAGAAGAGCTTTCTTCAGGAAGCCTGGGACACAGAATAAAAAAAAAATCAGCTCAACTCACGGCAAGGAGACAAACCTAGCTAGACCTGTGGCTCAAAGCACATCTGACCAACAGAACCAGCTTAGAAGATCAGATTCCCAGCTGACCTGCAGATCTTCCAGAAACAAATATTTATTGTTGAACGTCATGGGATTTTGTTATGATGTGATTTTTGTTACAAAGCAATAGCTGACTGACACAATCATGCCCTAATTTAAGAAAACACCTTATAGATGTTCCTTGATTCACGATGGTTCAACAAAAAATTTTCAACTTCAGGATGATGTGAAAGCATACCATACAATCATCTATTCTTCACTTTCAGCACAGTATTCAATAAATTATACATGATATTCAGCACTTTATTATAACAGGCTTTGTGCTTGATGATATTGCCAACTATAGGCAAAGGATTCTGAACCTATTTAAGGTAGGCTAAGCTAGAATGTTTGTAGATAGGTATAATTACATACATTTTCAACTTCCTAGTCTTTTCTATTTAGGATGGGCTTACTGGGATGTGACCCCATTTGGATAAGTCAAGAAACATGTTTTGTTTACAGGCTTAATGAAGGTCAAGTGACGTAAGAGTTTTGTGGCTTTACTTACGTGGTCACATCTCAAATACACTTCGTTCATACCATCAGCAACAGGGATTAGTAACTTGATTCCAAATTTTCTCCCTGCTACGTTCACATCTGGCACAACTTCACAGCCTGAAGTACAAAAGGCAAGGTCAGAACTGAGTTCGGAGGAAGCTGGCACATCAATATCGGGCATGCATCTGAAACAAAGACTTTGAGTGTAAGCGCCTCAGATCTGGTTCTCTTCTGAAAATGGAGGAGCAAGTTATAACATTAATTAAAGGTAAGCTCAATAAGACTTAGGAATAATTAGCATGGATAAAGAAAAATGATTTTCTTAAATAAATTTAAAAAAAAGATCAAATTCATTTTTTTCTGGATGATAATGGCTATCCTAACTCTTAGGAACAATTATGAATACGGACTTGAAAAGAGATCAAAGCAGAGGTAATGTTCCGATTGCCATGATGATGAGAGGGAAGTACACTGGTTAATTAAATATTTCAATTAATATATAGTTTCAGAGATTAGAACAGGCACTAACAGGACACTGAATTAAACATAACTGTTCTTGGCTTTTAAAAATCCATTTATTTATTTATTTATTTTTGATTCTGTGGACTGAACCCAGGGGTGCTTAACCACTGAGCCACATCCACAGTTCTTCCTACTTTTTAAAATTTCGAAGCAAGGTCCTGATAGTTGCTGAGATTAGCCGCAAACGTGCCATCCTCCTGCCTCAGTTTTCCGAGTTGCTGGAATTACAAGCGTGCGCCACCACATCCAGCATTATTGGTGTGGTGCTGGGGCTTGAACCTAGGGCTTTATCCATTTTAAGTAGATGAGCAACCACTGAGCCACACCCTCAGCCCAGAACTGTTCTTAAACTCAAAAAGCTTTTCAGGATCTTACAATGCTTCATGGATACCAACTACCACCACTTTGCAGACTCTGGACACAGTGGGAAAGAAGGGGCAGCAGAATATGAATAACCATGTTGACTAGACCACACCCAAGGTCCACACTCCATGAGGAAGAGGAGCTGTCACCTGGAAAATGGTGACACCAGAGGTCCCTCCAGAAGTAAACTTCAAACTTTCTATGTGGATCTTATCTTCCATCTGCAAGCCACAGTGAGCTAAGGGATGCTCTTACCTCTAAGATTGAGTTTTTCTATGGGTTCTCCTTGTTCAAGTTCCTCATTTTTAAAGTAGGCTATAGATGTGTCTTTAAAGACGAACCAATATTGTTTGAAAGCTTTTAACATTAGCTTCTTGGGCCTGCAAATTAAAGTACAGTTAACATTTCAACCACTCTCCAGAACTGCGAAATGCTGTGCAGATTTTGAGCAGATCAAGGTGCTTCCAAGGCCCTGTGGGCAAAATATTCTTTATTTTTTAAAAACAATTTTCAAATAACTAACTCATTTTTTCTCTCTCTCCCCCCTGGCCCGACTCTCATGCTAAACATGCGTTCTACCACTGAGCTGCATATCCAGACCACTAACTCATTTCTAAAAGCCAGTAACGGGGTGTTGCTTTGCAATGCAGAAGTTAACACAAAGGCTCAGGAGTTAGACCTCTTGGATCCACGCTCTGGCTCTGCTATGCTCATCCTGTGCTCCTGGGAAAGACACCCACCTGCCTGGGTCCCATGTATTGCCCCTCTGTGATGGGGGCAGTTTTGATTTCACACTGTCCTGTCGTGAGGACAGAATGAAGCCATTTATGTGAAGTGCTTATCTCAGATCTCGGTGCCTGGCACAAGGGAAATACTTGACACATTATTTTGATGTATCTGGGAAACCCACGTGACTCTAGCAACGTCTGAAATCTCAGCATGCTTCCTGGAGATGAAGAGAGTTGTTGATACCGACAGTACAAGCTTCATGTTGACAAAACAGAAGTAAGCTACCTTTTCTGCACAGTTTCCTCCTAACCCTTAAGAGAAACCACCAGAAAATGGCCTGATGGTTGCGTTATTCAAAACAGTTAATATGAGTGAGAACTAGAGGTAGGAAAGAGGGTACAGATAGGCCAAGAAAAGAAAGTAAGAGTTATATCTGGTTCAGCAGAACAATCTTGGCCTTTGTGGGTAGATCAGGGTGTCTCATGCTGGAGAGTGGACTTCTGCATTCAAAAATGGGAAGGAGGCTGGGTGTACCTGCCTGTAATTCCAGCAACTCAGGAGGCTGAGGCAGGAGGATTGCAAGTTTGAGGCCAGCCTCAGCAACTTAGTGAGTTCCAGACCTCCAGATCCAGTGGGTGCAGGTTGGTGGTCCAGTGGCCCACATTTTAAACAAGATTTCCTAAGCTGGCTCCCTGAAAATTCACAAAAACTGGCCCAGACCAGCAATCTGCAAACTATAAATGGGCACACCCCATCTTTAAAATAGTTTGAGGACCTACCCCAACAGGTGTGCAATGTTTTGTAAGCTATACCACAGTACTCTTATAAGCATTATGAGACCTATAATGGAATATAAAAGGATATAAATCCTTTTTGAAGCTGCCTGTTCTCTCTCTCTCTCTTTTTCTCTCTCTCTCTCTCTCTCTCTCTCTCTCTCTCTTTTTAGGATATTCTCATTTTTATTTGGGCCTTGTTTTAGAGCAATTTTATTTATTTTTATTTTATTTATTTAATTTATTTTTTATTGTAAACAAATGGGGTACAACTTGTTTCTCTGGTTGTACATGAAGTAGAGGCATAACATTTGTGTAATCATACATTTACATAGGGTAATGGTGTTTGATTTATTCTGTTATTTTTTCCTCCCCCCCACCCCTCCCACCCCTCTTTTCCCTCCTTGCCTGTTCTCTTTTATTAATCTTAATTTTTAACTTAATGATTTTTAAACATACTTATTTTATGGTTTCTTCAGATTGTTCCATTACTTAAAATTGCTGAAACTTCCCCTTTGGCAGTCCATTAACTCATATTGATGTCATTTTCATTGGGAGATTATTTTTCATTTTTAAAAAAATATTTTGGTACTGGGGATTGAATCCAGGGGTACTCTATCACTGAGCTACACCCCCAGTGCTTTCTATCTTTGTAAAAAATTTTAGTTTGAGACAAGGTCTCACTAAGTTACTGAGGCTGGCCTTGAACTTTCAATCCTCCTGCCTCAGCCTCTAGAGTTGCTGGGATTACAGGTAGGTGCCACTGTGCCTGGCAGGAGCTCATTTTTTAGGTAATTAATGTTGTCTACAGAAATCTATGCGTGCCTGGTTGTGTATATTTCCCTCTGAGTATTTTCACAGCTGCATTTACTAAGGCTAACATAGGTTTTGTGGTCCTGGACCAGTTTCTATTTAATTTTCCCTTATCGTATAAGACATTTCAATTCCTATCTACATTTGTATGGTCACAAGCCTTGGCTCTGATTTCTCAAGACAGACTTTTCATTTCCCCACAAAATCCAGTACAAGGATGAACTTCCTTCCTGCTTTCTTTGGTTGACGGGTAATTTTTCTATTCCCCTTTAGACAGAGAAAACACCATTAGGCAAGTGCTTCAGCGGGCTTACTGCTTCACGTAGGCTGAAACATTCATTTCCAATCCCTACCTGGAGTTGGAGCACTAGCCCCAAGCCAGGAGAGTCTGTATCCATGCCCTAAATCAGCCTCTGAGGCTGAGGCTTCATTTGGAGAACCAGGTTCCCTTCTCATTTCCTGAAAACTGACATTTCTCAGTTTCTCTATGATCTATATTGTATTTGCGATTCTTTTATTTTATCCAGCATTCCTATGTATTTATAGCAGGATTAGGGTTTGCATTAGAACTGATGTCATGGTGCTGGAAACTGAAGCCCACATTTTGATAGATTCTGTAGATTTTATTTAGAAAAAAGAAAGAGCTTTATTGGAAATGAAAGAAAAAAAAAATCGAAGGACTAGTCCAATGCTCTCATTTTGATAAGGAGAGAAGCCCAGGGAGATGAAGGACCTGCTAGTGGTCACACTCTTCCTAGAAATAGAGCTCTTCTCCCAATCCGGTCCCCTCCCCTTCTCTCACACTCTCCTTTTCCTTTCTTTATTCATTTCTTCATCCTATGAATTGTATCACACATTACATCCAAGATCTTGAGACCTTTGGTTGATAAAGTGCCCATTGGTCAGATACACGGGTAATTTGTGAATCTGAGCATAACTATCACACCAAATGCCATTCAGGTAGCACAGGTGAAGCAGACATGGCTAACTCCAACCTATCATCTCCTCCACTGAAATATAGAGAACATCTTCAGGAGGGACGCTGTCATCATTTGGTTGTGAAGAGCTAGATTTATTCCACAAAGAGAATATGGCAATTCAGTTTCACTGCAGAACACTGAATATTATATCAAGGTGTATTTGTGGCTTCAAATTGCTATTTCTTTTCTCTGCCACTCTTGATTATACCAATTCAAGTCAGTTGTGGTTACAACTATTCATATGACAGAAAATAAATGAATGACCTTATTGTTTGAGACCACAGGCTACAATTACATTAAAAAAAAAAAAAAAAAAAAAAACCTAAACAAACTGTAGAAATCCAGTGACAAATACTGTTACCTTTGGACTCTTGTTTCTCGATTATACCTGGTTCACTGTTCCTCTTTCCAAGTCTTTCTTTGCATCATGTATTATCAAAAGTAACTTGCATTTCTTTTAAAGCCAGCTGCCCCCAGTGAAGAATCGGTTTGTTAAGAAAAGTCAACAAACCATCAAGTGACTTCAGTAACTGATAGAACTTCAAAGGGCTTTATTGCTTTCATTCTAACATGCCTGGGCACCCATAAAGGTGGCCGTCTTTTCTTTCCATGAAAACAAAACATAACCTTCTCTGCATTTTTTTCTTTTCCCCTGGTATTGGGAATTGAACACAGGGGTACTCTAAAACTGAGCCACATCCCAGGCCTTTTAAAATTTAATTTTGAGATGAGGTCAAAGTTGCCCAGGCTGGTCTTGAACTTCTAATCCTCCTGCCTCAGTCTTCCAAGTAGGTGGGATTACAGGCACCCACCACTACGCCAGACTTCTTCATTTTTTTTTTTTTGGGGGGGTTGCTGGGGATTGAACCCAGGACCTTGTGCTGTGCATGAGAGGCAAGCACTCTACCAACTGAGCTATATCCCCAGCCCCTTCTCTGCCTTTTTAATAGTTTCAGATTAACTACCATTCTAACAGTGGAGAGTAGATAAAGTTAACTACTCTCTCTGTAAGATCAGGATCAAAGTTTGAGAGTCAAATGATTCTTGTACTGCCAAAGGTCTGTCAAACGGTGTCAGAGTCCTGAGCCTCCCAGGTTGAACCTATTAGAAATGCCAATCAGCATGTGTGTTCATCCTTACCGATGCCGGTGGTGTTCATACCACTGCTTAGTGAGTAAGTACTATGAGTCGGGTAACCATATTAAAATGCTTTTTTTTTTTTTTTAACAAAATTTAATCGAATCCTCCCAAAGAACCTAATGGGAGTTATATTCCCATGTTATAGCTCAGGAAACTGAGAACACTCCAGGTCACCTGTTAGTGCACATGGTGGAGCTAGGTTTCCACACACTGTCTGTGAGACACCAAAGCCCCATGATCTTACCTTTGAATGATGAACTTGACTAACAGATGTGCAATTTACACTCTGGGCTCTATTTGCAAGGCTTTGTTATGGGGAACTCCTTTTCTCCTTAAAGGCTACTTACCTAAACAATTTGAGATTGTCTGCAAGCTTGGGGATGTCGGTAATGTCCTCCTAAGGAAAACAGATCACATTTCATAAGCAGGAATTCCATAGGTGGTGGTGATTATCTATACCTGCCCTGTCCAATAGGGTAGCCTCTTGCCACAGACAGCTCTCTAAAATTTGAATGAATCCAAATAAAAGAAAACAATAGCCAAGTGTGCTGGCACACGCCTGTAATCCCAGCGGCTTGGGAGGCTGAAGCAGGAGGATCGCCAATTCAAAGCCAGCCTCAGAAACTTAGAGAGGCTCTAAGCAAGACCCTGTCTCTAAATAAAGTGTAAAAGGGGCTGGGGATGTGACTCAGGGGTTAAGGGCTTCTGAGTTCAATCCCCAGTATCAAAAATTAAAAATAAAATAAAATAATAAAGCTCTGTCCCTTAGTCACACTAGCCATATTTCCAGTAGCTACCGTTATAGGAGGAGAGGGTTGGGAATGGGGTGATGATGTGGGGGCTCTTAAGGGGATGGTCAATTTCTATTTCTTGATTCAGGTGGTGACTTGGGGGATAATTTGACACTCATTTGTTAATCTGTACACGGGTATGTTTTTCACTTTTAGGTTTGTCATGGATTATAAAAATGTAAAAAGACGATTTAAAAACTTGACCAACATTTCCTGTATCCACTATTCAAGTTAAAAATTTGAGTTAGCAATGACTACTTTTATGTACAAAATATTTTGCAATTTTGTGGTAAAGCAACTGGCTACACCTAGGTCACTGATTAAACATTCAAAGGAACTCGGTTCAAAGTTCATTCTGCCATGTAGGCTGGTGACTGTTTTCTTTTGAACTGAGAAGCCTATTGTTTAGTGCTACATACTGAGGGAGGAAGGAGGGAATTTTTCGTTTACTCCAAGAAGGATCACTTTCCTTTTGCATTTGTTCAGCAGAGAAAGGAGATAAAAAGATCTCTAGGGGCTGGGGTTGTGGCTCAGAGGTAGAGCGCCTGCCTAGCACGCCTGAGGCCCTGGGTTTGATCCTCAGCACCACACAAAAATAAACAAATAAAACGAAAGTATTATGTCCATCTACAACTAAAAAATAAAAATAATTTAAAAAGATCTGTGCATGGGGTCTGTGTCTTGGATAAATGGGAGACAGCTCTGTATCTCCACAGAACCTTGGCATTTAGTTGTTTTCGGTATTTGCTCTTGCATGATGCCAGTTTCTTATTTTAAGGCATTTAATGAGAGAACACAGAGTGAATGCATAAAAATATAGTGACTCATTCTTACTCATTATTACTATTTAGATCCAATCACAATAGACCCACCTCTCTGATTCAATGTGATTAAACTAAAATTACTTCCATGATTAAAGAAGTTACACAGAAGGGTGGCACTTCATGAATGAATCAAACTGGGGACAGGGGTGGAGATTACAATTATAAAGCTGCCACTCAGCCACATTTCAAAGATAAAAAGTAAGGGATAATACACTAGTGCTATTTCTTTATGTTTTCCTGGAGAATTTTTATTTTACTTATTTCCTGCCATCAAAAAGGTTCAGGAATGCTTGAAAATGCCCCAGCAAAAAGCCCTCCCTCACTTCTGTCAATCTTGCCCAGTGGAAATATATAACCAGGTAAACAGATGATAAGACGGTATCTGCAAAGCGTTTTCTCTATTCTCACAGCTGCTCCAAGCCACAGACAGGGTGGTTCTTTCTAGACTGAAGAGATCAATTCCATGTTCCATGCTAGTGAAATGGAACTCTCAGAGGTCTTCCCCTCACACCATGCCAACTTACACCCAAGGACAAAAAGTATTGTTGTTAGTTGTGATGAAAATATCTTATAGCCCCTTGCAGAACTAACCTGAGAAAATCTAGTCAGTTCTTGCTAAGTTTAAGTTTGTCCCATGAAGAGCATATTCTCCCCCACCTTTTTTTCAAAGTAAGATGAAATATTCTCTTTTTTCTAATTTTAAAATATTCATCTTCACTTGTCCATCAGTAGGAGCAAAGTCACAATTCTGAGCTAACAGAGAAGTTCATACCAAGGTGCTGTCTGCTTTTCCACCTTCGAGGGTCACTTCCAAATTAGAAAGGGCAGCTTCCACTTCGTCAACCTCAGACTCATTTGTAAAATCCTGTATCTCAGCCGACATTGACAATTTGCTGATATGATACTAAAGTGAAAATAAAGGTTTTAGAAATGTTATAGAAGTGAAAGGATCCATTAGCCATTTCTTCTTCTTTCAGTCATTCCTCTGGAATGCTAAACATCTCTTACAAGGAAGTCTCCTGCCTATGTAGGGAAAATGGCATTTTTAATTGAGCTCATTTTAGACTTATGTTTAGTCCTATTCAAACTTGGTTCTTCCCCATCACGGATTGGGCTGGTGGTAGGGGAGAGATCAGAATGCTTTACATAGGATGTGCACATATGTGTACTATGAGGAGATTCTTAAATTTAAATTTACTCTCCTCATTTTCATTTCTTTCACCAAAGAAACAAACCTGGTGGTGCACACCTGTAATCCCACAACTTGGGAGGCAGAGGCCAGCCTCTGCAACTTAGAGAGGCCCTATTTCAAAACAAAAAATAAAAAAGTTGGGGGTGTAGGTCAGTGTAAAGCACCCCTGGTTTCAATCCCCAGTCCCAAAGAGAAAAGAAAAAGAAACAAACAGTATGAAAAATGGGAAGCTTTAAGCAGAAGGAACTTGGTTTCTTACAAGTGATGAGAACCCAAGATTCTACCTGTAGTGCTGCAAAGATCAGCATTTCTTCTTCTGTGCAGTCAATTTCTTCTAAGAGAATAGCCCACCTGGCTTGTTCATAGAGCTGGTTTATCCGGACAGCATCGTACTAGAGAAATAAACAGACGTGTGTATATGTATACTTGCAGGCTTTTTTTTTTTTTTAAATACAAAAATTCTGCAATATCTGAGTCCATTCTCTGTAAATCAAATGTCCTACACCTTAGTTCAGGTAACTGAGAAGAGCACCTCTGTCTTTCCAATAACCCTGCTCATTTTGGTTCTGAACTCAGAACTTAATTTTCCCTAAATATTTTCCAGAGCTTTTTCAAGGAGCCAAACGGATCCAGCTTACATTCCATTATTTTCCCTCTGTCTAGCACGTTTCTATTGGCTCTCAAAGCAAACAGCAGAAATGGTTTACACAATAAATACTGTAAGGGAGAGGGAGTCCAAGCAGATCAGTAAACTCTGTGTAATTCCAAATAGAATCTGACAGGAATTTTTAACAGAACTTTATGCTGATTCTCAGTTAAGCTGGAAGACACAATGTTCAGATATTGCCAATAAAATTTTGAAAAAGGACAATATTGAGGGAGGCACTTGTCCTCCCAGATATTAAAACAATGCAGCAATTAATACAGTGTGGTATCTGTATAGTGACAAAGTACATGCTAAGGTCATATCTGGAGATAGATCTATGTATATATATTTATTTAATATAAAATAAAAATGACATTGTATGTAAGTAGGGAAGGGAATAATTCAATACCATACTCAGTGTTGAGAATGCCTAGGTATTTGGGGAACAAAAACCCAAAACAAAAAATACTACTTTACACCATCCAAAAATCTAAATGATAGATGGATTAAAGATTAAACATACAAACCACATGAGATACCACTTCACACCCATTATGAGGGCTCTAATCTACAAAATAATAACTAGAATTGGTGAGGATGTGGAGAAATTGGAACCCTTGTGCATGCTGGATGTAAAATGGTGCAGCCTCCACAGAAAACAGTTGGGTGGTATCTAGAGAGTTAAACATGAAATACGCTTCAGCAATTCCACTCCTAGAGATCCACCCAAGAGGAGTGAAAGTAGGTACTCAAACAGGTCTTTGTATACCAATGTCGACAGCAGCATTAACCACAATAGTCAAAAAAGGGAAGCAACCCAAGTGCCCATCAATGGATGAACAGATACCTGCACACATAGAATATTATTCAGTCTTTAAAAGGAATGAAATTCTGATAGATGATGCAACATGAATGAACCTTGAAGACATTATACAAGTGAACTAAATCAGACTTAAAATGACAAATACTGGATAGTTTCACTTACATGAACTACCTAGAATAGGTAAATCTATACAGACAAGAAGTAGAATAGAGGTTACTGGGGGTTGGGGCAGGGGGAGGAAAAGAAGGGGTGTAGTTGTTTGATGGGTACTTGGTTTCTGTTTGGATGATGAAAAAGCTCTGGAAATGGATACTGATAATAATTTCACAACAATGTGAAATGCACTTAATGGCACTGATTTGCCATCTAAAAATGGTTAAGATGGCAAATAAGTTGTATGTATGCATATTTTACCATAATAATAGTTAAAAAACACCAACAATCCAAACTTGGACATGAACATTCATAGCAGCATCATTAATAATAGCCAAAAAGTGGAAATAATCCAAATGTCTGCTGATTGATGAATGAATGAATGAATATATATACAGCCACAGGTATATACATACAATGGAATATTATTTGGCAATAAAGAGAAATGAAACACTAACACACGCTATAATACAGATGAACTTTGAAAATACACTAAATGAAAGAAGCCAAAGTTCAGAATGTTGTATAATTCTGCTTATAGGAAATGACCAGTGTAGGCAAATTTCACAGACAGAAAAGTGATTGATGGTGGCCTAGGGCTCGGACGGCTGGAAGGAATGGGAAGTGACAGCTGAAATTTGATAGTGGTCATGGTTGTGCAATTCTGTGAATATATTAAAACAATTGCATTGTACATATTAAATAGGTGAATGCATGATATATGCATTATACCCCCAAATCTGTTATAAAAAAGGCCTAAATACAGTTAGGCGCAGTGGCATGCCTGTAATCCCAGCAGCTCAGGAGGCTGAGGCAGGAGGATCGAGAGTTCAAAGCCAGCCTCAGCAACAGGAAGGTGCTAGGCAACTCAGTGAGACCCTGTCGCTAAATAAAATACAAAATAGGGCTGGGGATGTGGCTTGGTGGTCAAGTGCCCCTGAGTTCAAACCTCTGTAAAACACACACCCCCCAAAAAAAGCCTAAATATATAACCCAAATTATATTTAGAAGGAATACTTTCCACAATCTTTGAGTGGGGAAGGCCTTTTTTCTTTTGGTGCTGGGGATTGAACCTAGAAACTGAGCATGCTAAGCTCGTGCTCTACTACTGAGCTACACCCCAACCCCAGGAAGGCCTTCGTAAGCAAGACAGGATGCCTAAAATAGACTTGAAAATCTACACTTAAACATTTTAGGTTACCAACATTTATAATCTAAAGAAGGTTAGAAATTTATGAGACACAGATGGAAAATATTTTCAATACAAAAGATTCATCATGCACACTGTATTCCCACAAACATAAAAAGAGAAATAATTCAATAGACTTTGGTGCAAACATGGTTTCTGCCCTCTCTACTCCTTGAATCTCTATTCCTTCCCATCTAGTCAGTTCAGCGAATTCCCCTCCCCTTCCATCAACCAACAATACTAACAGAGGACAAAAGCCACCTATCACAGTTCCATCCTCTCTTGAAGGAAAGTTTACATCTAATCACAGATCCCTTGTTAGCCCAGTAGCAGCTGTCGGAATCCTCTGGGCCTCTTATGAAAACAGATGTGATGTGCTGGGATGCATGCAGCTCAGTGGTAGAGGGCTTGCTCAGCATGCCTGAGGCCCTGGGTTCAACCCCCAGCACCACATAAAAATGAAAAGAGAGAGAGAGAGTGGGGAGGGTGGGAATCAGGAAATGTATGGGTATAGGTCTTGCAGACAAGGCGATAAGGAAAACACCAGACAACTATAAAATTTCACGGTGACCTTAAATTTGCTCTTTAGCCATGATTCACTGGGAGTTACATATTCCAGACACATGCTAGATTCAAGGGCATTAACTTAGGTTTAAACCAAGGACTGAGCAGGAGTGTCTCCATGGAAATGACAAGGAACAAGACTTATTTTGAAGAAGATGCTAGGTAGGTCAAGGTGGGCCATCGAAAACCAGACTTAAATTCAGGACCAGGGAAAAGGCAGGGGTCTGGGGAGAAAGGCTGGCCGAGGCAAGGTCCTCAACAAGGGCACATCAGTGGCTGGAAGAGAACAAGATGCACCAGAGGAAGGAGAAATAGGTGCACTACCCTGAGCACTCAGAGGACCCGACACACAGTTTACATTTTCTGCCATTTAGCGGCTGATTCGCAGCCCCACAAATGGCTACTCAGGAGCAAGCAAAGGGCAGAAGTTCAAAGTACTCATTGTGCCTCTCATTAGGTGTCCTGATACATTTCAGGTGGGAGCTGTGCACTGACAATGAGGTGGTGGCCAGCTGGGGTCTTCATGTAGATGTGCACCACCTCGTGGTCCTGGCTTGTTCAGGAGAACCTGCCCTTGACTCTGGCCTCTGAAAGTTCCTTTCCTTCCTTTGGCATCAAGGACTCCAGGGCTGGGAAACATTTGCTCTTATCCCTTCGTTCCTGTGAATGCAGGGGCGGGGCGGGGGTGAGGGGATGGTGTGCACTGTGCTGGGCCACAGAGACCTCAGGGGACTCCTGTTAACTCGAGGACAGTTTATCTGCCCTCTAGAAACCAAGAGATGACAACTAAGAAGCCAAAACACATGCGTCAGTCTAACCCTGCAGAGATTAAGAGACCACACAAATCAGTTCTCATTTTGATAATGAAATGACTCAATTTTACACATCCATGCATTCACATTAAGAAAGAGAGAGGAGAGGAGAGAGAGAGAGAGAAAGAAAGAGAGAAAAGTTTTCTTACTTTAGGATTCAAATCAAAGAAAGTGTAGTATTTAAATCGTAACTGCAGTTGCTCATCCTCTTGGATTCCTTGTTCCATCAGGGAGCGTGAAGAATCTAGCCAACTAGAAAACAACAGAATGGGTTTTAAAGGTCAGTCAATTTTACATATGTACCCATTATATCATGTTATTTATTATACTACTATATATGCTCATATACATCTACACCCTTGAACAAAGGCAGAATATGCAATATTGCAAAAAACCAGTAAGCACATAATAGCTTAGAGTTACATTTGATCGTACAGTGTTTTAAGGTGATATATATGTATATAAGACATATAGGACATGCATTTGTGTACATATGACACACACAGGACATGTATATGTATGACATATATATGTTTATAAGACATATAGGATGTGCATTTGCATACATATGACACACACAGGACATATATATATGACATATATATGTATAGATGAGGTATATATGACATCTATACATATGTCACCTTTAAACACTTTAAGATAAAATGCAATTATATATACATACATATGTGTGTGTGTGTATATATATATGTTTATATATACATATGCTCATTAAACTTTAAAGTAATCCACTGAAGGAGCCAGGGCAGTTCTTATTATCTCAGTTTTATAGATGAGGAAACTGAGTCTTGGTGACATTAGATGATCCATTCACAGTCATAGTCAGGTGATGGAGTCAGCATGGTAGTCTGTCCCCAGCTGACTGCAAGACGGCTCCACTGTACGAGGTAGTTCACCCCAAAGCTAGGCCTAGCCTACTGTCTAGCACTTTCTGCAATGAGGGAAATATTCAAGTTTGTTCTGTCCAATGCATTCGCCTCCAGCCACTGTGGCCTTCTGAATATGAAATGAGGTTAATGCCTCATTTTAATTTTAATTAATTTAACCCAAATTTAGATTTAAATATTCCTATGTGGCTAGTGGTTCCTGGATAGTATTGTTTTCAAGTTGAGAAATACAAGCTGGGTAATGGGGAGGGGTGGTGGGATGGAGAGTAAAAGTTAGTAGCAAAATGCTACAGGGATGAAGTGTCACCTAATGCCACTGAACAGAAGTGGCCTGAACTCCCATTCTCTGAGACCTTGTGGAGTAGCAAGAATAACCAAGATGTAGTCTCCTTTCTAAAGGGACTGACGGTCCATGGGGGGCGATGGAGCCTCATAATAAAGGAACAAGGTGACAGTGGAGCAAGGTAAGTCAGGGAAGTGACTGACCAACCTGCATTAGTGATACTCAGGAAAAAGCCTGTGGCTGAGCCTTCAGGGACAAACAGGGACTGAAGAGTAGCACAGGAGTGGGGGCAGTGACAGAAACCGTGAAGGTGCCGTAGGGCAAAATGAGGGGCAGGGAGCCACGGTAGGATACAGAGACGTCCACTGGAGCCAGGTCTTCCAGGGAGTTGACTGCTATTAACAAGGTTGACTTTGTTTGGTGGGCAATGGAGAATAAAAGAAATGGTAGTCTGAGAAACTGTGTGGGTGTATTTTATGAGACCATTTCAAACAGAGGTCCAGGACTTGCCCTTAGAAGGCCTAAAGGGACAATGTGAGCCCAGGGGACCACCTTGCCTCTCCCCGACAGGTTCAGGAAAACCAACATGGGGACAAACTACTCTACATCCCAGAAAGCATAACTTTACACACCTGGAGTGGAGCAGAAAAGAATTATATTTACATATGTCACTCTGTTGAGTTATCCAAACACACAGATTTTTGTCACAGTTGAAAACTTAAGCCTTTTTTGCTGAAGTCAAGTACTAAAGCACACTCCCCAGGACTATTAACTTAAAACCTAAACACTCCCTGAGCTCTGGGACAACTCTCTCACTAAGTGAACACCAGTTCAGAGAGAAGCAACATGGAGTCACATACTTACCCTGCATTAAGCTTGGCTTTATCAATCAGAGACCGAGGCTGGTACATCTCAGCCAGTGCCTCTGGTGACTGGGGTGGCTGGCTGAATGCGAGGATGTTGCAATTTTGTTCTGTTAAAGGGCTGTCACTGAACCAAGTGATGGTGGAGGATGCTGGAGTTCCATTGATGGGGTCATACGTAGGAGTCATGGTCTTACTGTACAAGCCAGGACTTACTGCAAAGCAAGGGGTAGATGGACCTGATATGAGAGTCAGCTGGGAATCTTTAGAAAAAGAAGTACTGCCATTCCTTACACTAAAATGAAATTTGACTTTTAATGTATCATTTAGAATGATCGTAGGAGCCATAATGGTGGGGAGACCAGTTATACACAGGCAAAGATCTTGTCTGTATATTCTGTTTCTGGGAACTCAAAGATGTAAAAGTTCCTCCAAATCAACACAGATGAATGTTGGGGACTACTTTTCTAATAATTCAAAGTTCTCTTATTTTGGCAGAAGTCTTGACATGAGTAGAGAACTGGGGACTTCACAGAGTGCAGGTACAAAATAAATTTCAGATACTCTTTTTTTTTGCAGTGCTGGGGATTGAACCCAGGGCCTTGTGCTTGAGAGGCAAGCCCTCTACCAACTTAAGTATATCCCCAGCCCTCAGATACTCCTGAATCACATAGCAGCCCTTGCAATTTTAAGAATACAGCAGGTTAATCATCTGGCTCAAGATTGTATCAAGCACACATAACTGCTTTTTTTCTTGGAATTCATTGGAATATACTGTGCAAGAATGCCCTCAATATTGCACGCATGCTAGAGATTTGATTATTTTGATATAAAAAGAAAGAAGAGAAACCTCTCCAGAATTTTCACCTGAAGAACTTTCCCCCTATATCCAATGAGAACTTGAATTCAGGAAAGAATTGCACAAAAATAGAATCAGGAAGAGAGAAGTATATTTGAGTGACTCAACGTATCTCCTTTTAAAATATCACTCTTTTATCACCTATTTGTGGCCATCTGTACTAAGATTTTCCATTCACAGCAACACAAGATTCACAATTACAACAATGAAAGCATATGTATTAAAAAAGAGTCTGAAATAAAATTTTGTTATTTCCAAAGTTAACTAGGTAGCTCTTCCTCATTTAATTGATCCTAAAATCTTATTTCTCCTTTGAGGGGAAGAAGAGGCCTATTTTCCCTCTTTGGTTTTCATTTATATTCACAAATTGAAACAACACATCTTACCTGGTGAGCCTGTTGGAGAACTCTCCAGGTTGAGAATATCTTCAATTATGGGCTCCTTATTATTTTTATCTTTCTTTTTCTTTTTCTTAAAAAAGTCACCAGAAGGCTTTAACAAGGAAAGCTCTTCTGATCTTCTAATATCTAAAAATAAAATAACAAAAAATAAAAATTTTAAAAAGAAGAAAAATACAAGGGAAAAATAGAATTTTGAGACTTAGAGTCATTTAGTGCATTTGACACAGTGTCTCAGGAGATCCTTGGGAGGTAAACGGAACTAAATTTTATTTCTGAAGAAATAAAAGGGGAATAGAGACTCTCTAAACTGCATGTGTCTGGGGGGAAGAGTGGAGAGAGATTTAGTCTAGTATAATTTCTAGTTTGCTTTTTGTAATTTTGTCATTTTTGTCATTATGAAAATATTTCAAAAGTTTTCAAAGCCAAGGAAATAGCATATGCCCCCTTCATACACTCACTGCCCAGCCTCAACCACTTCTGCATTCTATCATTATTTTCTATTTGACACCAGCTTTTCCTTTCCTCTCTTCTTTCTTTCTCCCTTCCTCCATTTTTTGTTCTTGACAACAACCAATCAAGGACCCGCCTCCATTTTTTAGGGAGGACCACAAACCCCGAAAACCTTCACCTCGCACATTGTCCACCAGGTCTTTTCACCCCCTGGCAGATGTCCTCATGCCCTGCCACCTCTTCTGGGCCCTCGCCATTTCTGTGCTTCGAGAACCTTCAGGTCTGCCTGAGGGCTTGCTCTGGTGGCCAGCCAGGGTCTGCGCTGCCGACATAGACATGCCACTCTCCCCAGGAGCATCCCTCGGTGGTGCACAAGGACAGTGTCCCTGGGGTGGCAAGCCCGGAGGCTGCAACTCCACTGTTGCCCAGAGGTCCCAGCTGCCCAGCGCGTGGCTTGGTTGGTGACACACGCTTATGGATGGCTTGATGTTTCCGATCTCACTTTCCCACCCCTATGTGGTGTTTACTGATATCACCTACTAAGAAACTGTGTATACTTGACTTTTCTCCCCAGGGTCTGAGTCCATAGAACCAAATCTATGATAAACCCCTTTCCCCACCATTCACCCAATATGTGCGCTACTGCTGATCAGAATTGCCAGTAGGCAATTACCACAGTGAGTGGTTATAATGCCAGGAAAAAGCCAAGGGATGTGATGACAGAGGGTCCCAGGGCAGCATTCCTGGGCGTCAGTGCACGGGCTCCTATTAGATCCATGCATCTGATCAGTTCACACCCTGCCTCGTACCAAGGTGCAGTCCAGCAGTGCAGCCTGACTCCCCAGTAGCCCAGGGCTGACCAGCAGGTTGCAAAGCACACCTGTGACCACTCAGAATACATAATTTATGCACAAGCCTAGAGATGAACCTAAAAGCCCAGCTAATCGGGTGTAAGCATTAAACAAAAAATGGAACAATAACAGCACGTCTATCTCCAAGTCCAAGATCTGTATCCCCACCTCCCCCAGATGGAAAAAAAACCTTATACAACTTAACTGGATTTAGCTTCAGTTGATCAGATATAAAGAGCCATTGACTGGAAATGTCAATCTCCTTCCTTCCCTCCTGGTTTTTGCAGTGCTGGGGCACTAGAACACTGAGCTACATCCCCACCCCTCTTTAATTCTAAGACACGGTGTTAAGTTGCAAAGGTTGGCCTTGAACTTGTGATCCTCCCACATCAGCCTCAGAGTCACTGGGATTACAGGTGTTTCCCACCACACCTGGCTCAGGAAATGCTTTCTGCCCTCACGCTGTTTCATGCCATACTGGCCCTCCCTGTGCAGAACTGGTGTTCCCTCTCCTACTGACACTTTCCCCTTTTTTCTCTATGTCCTAGCCCCTTTTAAAACATCCTCTAATATTTTCTTATTACATTTACTGGTTATTGGGCTGGGGATGTAGCTCAGTTGGTAGAGTGCTTGCCTTGCAAGCACAAGGCCCTGAGTTCAATCTCCAGCACGAAAAAAAAAAAAAAATTGCTGGTTATTATCGCCTCTGCCTGTTAGAATGCAAGCACCAAGAGGGCAGGAAACCTAGCAATCTTTATCCCTAATGTCTTCCCTGCACTCCACACACTGCCTGCCACATAGTAAGTGCTCAGTAAATACTTGTTGAATGATGCTGTTCATAGTTTAACGAAGGAGACAGACAACTCAAGGATATATTATGTACTGTGTTAAAGAGCTGAGTATTGGTCTTAGTATCAAAGAAGATGCCTATAAACACTTTAAAAAATGTGAAAGAAGAGCACCTTGTAGAACCAGTTTCCCTTCTTTTATGGAATCTCAAAAAGAAGAAATGGTTTGCATAGTGTTGTCTCTATGAGTATTTTACTTTGGGACACCAATCCATAAGGAATTAGGCTTCCATTCACAGTGTGCTTTTCTGCTTAAAATAAATCTCACTGGTAAATTGTGTAGACATGGAGTTGCTGCTGGAGTTGCAGGTGTTAATGAGGTAAAAAAGTAATGAAGACAGCGGCAGCAGGGCAGAAGCCGTAAAGATACACCAGCTCTTTCAGTGGTGAAGGATTTAACAGCAGCTCTTTTGGGGGGTTTATCTTTAATAACGATTTGAGCATAGCTTGAAGAAATGAACTCGTGGCGCAATCTCAACAGTTTGTCTCTTCTATTTACGAAGATCTTTTTTGTTTGTTTTAGCTCTCTAGATTTAAATGATTTACTTATCTATCTTTTTTCCATATTTTTATTGGAGAATTATAGTTGTACATAATGGTGAGATTCAGTGTTACATATTTGCACATGCACAAACATAACCACATAATTTGACCAAGATCCCTCTCCAGTATTTCGGCTTTCCATTCTCTCCTCCCTGCTCTGGTCCCTTTCCTCTACGCTACTGATCTCCCTTTGAACTTCATGAGATTCTCTCCACCTTTCTTTTCCTTTTTTTTTTTTTTTTTTTTTTTTTAAACAAATATCTTTTGAAACAGTTTTAAGCTGCGTGGAAACGAATCTGATATGTGTCAATGATGTTCCATTTGGTGCAACCGCACTGTGAGGGCTGCAGTACCCGCATCTGGGCTTTGCAGTGTGCTTCCTAAGAAGGGGGTGTTTCCCCATCAGCCATTTGGGACATGCAGAAAGCAGCACACGTTTTCCCGCTTTCCTTTGCCGAAGGCCTAAGGGGCATGGGGGCACCGCAGGTACTTACTCAGGGTTTTGCAGATGTCACTGACAGCCTTAAACACCACGGCCGAGAAGCTGACTCGCAGCCTCACCGTCTTCATGTTAGGCAGGCGAAGGCGCAGCATTTTATGCTGAGGGGTGAAGAGAAGCTTGGCATCTGCCTGGACTCCGTATTTGTCCAGGGTCCAGTGGGTTTTCAGAAGCCAGCAATGTTTCTGTTCCCACCAAAGAGCAAAGTCTGACCAGTCTTGAGCTATGTCTACAAAGATGGAAGACACAATTAGGCAAAATGAGGAGGAGCAGGAGGAGCACTAGGGGGTTCGCATCCCCCAAGGTCCATTTCACTGTGTGCAAAACCTGAAACAAACAACCTGACTTTCAGGGCCCCGTTTCTCTTTACAGCTCAAGACTACAATCCTTGGCTTCTCTCCAAAGTCACCAAGGCCCGGCAGGAGGACAATGTATGAACTCTCCCATCATTTACATTTAAGTATCGTGGAAGAGCACGACATTTTCGTTCATGATGAATGCTGAAGTTATTTTTCCTAAAACCCATCTGTGCCACTGTCCTTTCTGGAAGGTCAAAAGCATTTGGCTTTGTTAAAATGCATCTTATTTCTCTTATAGAAATGGATCCTTATGCTAGGCATGGTGGCACATGCCTGTAATCCCAGTGGCTTGGTAGGCTGAGCAGGAGGAGTGCAAGTTCAAAGTCAGCCTCGGCAACTTAGTGAGGCCCTAAGCAACTTAGTGAGACCCTACTTCAAAATTTAAAAGTACAAAATAAGGGTTGGGGATGGGGCATGTGGCTCAGTGGTTAAGCACCCCTGGGTTCAATCTGCATTACCAAAAAAAAAAAAAAAAAAAAAAAGGGGAGAAAAAGAAAAGAAAAAGAATCCTTACACCCCAGGTCACAAGGGAGTGTCAACAGCCCCCAAAGTCCACACAGAAGTGCAGTGAAACTGGCATTTTCCTCTTTTCAATAACATCCCAATCTTCTAGAAGCACCATATTCCCATTTTCAAAGCATCTACACTAGAATCAGAGTTGCATATTTTCTCAATATTAGCACTGATATTGAATCTTTCCTCACCTTTTTTTAAAATTTTTATTTTTATTTTTACTTTTTTTGCAGTGCTGGGGATTGAACCCAGGGCCTTGAACTTGCAAGGCAAGCACTCTACCAACTGAGCTATACCCCAGCCCCCTTCCTCTCCTTCAACCCTGGCATCAAAGATGAATCCCTTCGTCAATGTTACGGCCAATATTCAATCATTCTTTTGGCTAAATAAAGGGACGCTAGTGTTTCTGTTTGGATACAAAGAATCTCCATAGACTTTTATGCTGAAAGCTTGGACCCCGTTGTAGCAGTGTTTAGAGGTGGGGATTTGGGCAGGTGATTGGCTCATGTGGGCTCTGACCTCATCAATGGATTAATCCATTGAAGGATTCACAGCTGATCCTAGGTTGAGGAAGTAGGTCACTGGGAAAGGAGAAAACTAGTCCTTATTCCCTTCCTTGGGCAAGTGTGTTATTTTGTTCTCTCTCTCTCTCTTTCTCTCTTTTTTTTTTTTTTTTTTTGGGTGCTGGGGATCGAACCCAGAGCCTTGTGCTTGCAAGGCAAGCACTCTACCGACTGAGCTATCTCCCCAGCCCCTCTTTCTCTCTTTCTCCTTCTCTGAGACCTGAGGTGAACAGCTCTGCTCTACCACATGCTCCTCACCATGATGTTCTTTTTTTTTCTTTTTTCTTTTGTGGTACCAGGGACTGAACCCAGGGGCACATTATCACTGAGCTGTATCCCTAGCCCTTTTTAATTTTATTTTGAAGACAAGGTCTCGCCCAGTTACTGAGGCTGGCCTTGAGCTTGCGATCCTCCTGCCTCAGCCTCCCCAGTCACCAGGATTACAGGGGTACACTACCACACCAGCCCCACCATGATGTTCTGCCTCACTGTGAGCTGACAGTGAGGTGGCCAAGCAAGTGTGGACTGAAATCTCTGAAATCATGAACCAAAATAAAATCCTTGCTCCTCTAAGTTGATTTCCTCAAGTATTTTTCATAGCAACAGAAAGCTGACTAATACAATCAGTATTTTTATTTACTTGTTATTTTGCTTGAAATGGTCTCTCTTTAAAATTTTTAAATTTGTTTTAATTAGTTATACATGATAGTAGATGGCACTTTGATACATATGATTATGGAGTATAATTTCTCATTCTTCTGGTTATATACAATGTCTTTTTAAGTTAGAAAAAATTTTCTCTCAATGCTGTTGGTAGACATATAAATTTGTAGCATCATTCTGGAAAATCCTGTGACTTGGCAATTTCTCTCTGTGCTTCATATCTGCAATGGTTTGGATGTGGTTTGATCTCCCAGGGCTTCGCGTGTTGAGGTTTGATCCCTCTTCTTAGGAATACAGGTGGAAACTTACTCTGACCATGGTGTTTGGAGGTGGAGTCTTTGGAAAGTAATTAGGATTAGCTAAGGTCATTGGAGTGGAACCTCTATGATCAAATTCTGGTGGCTTTATAAGAAGAGGGAGAAAAACAAGGCAGATCTACATGTACAATCCTTGTCTCTTGCCATGTGATGCCCCATGTTGACTTGGCCAAAAAGAAGGCCACCATCAGATGTGGCCCTTAGACCTTTAACCAGAACTATGAGTCAAACTATAATCTTGTTTCTTTATAAAGTTAGTAGCCTGTGGTATTGTGTTGTAGTAATGAAAATGGACAAATGCAATACCCATCAGAAATGTTCACCAGGTGCACCCCTGTAATACTAGCTATTCAGAGGCTGAGGCAATTATTATATATTCTATGATCTTTAAGGATCAAGAATGGAAACAACTCAAATGTCCAAAAGGTAAACATAAAATGTGGCAGATTAATACAATGGGATATTATATAGCAAGAAAATAAAATAAATGAATTGAAGCAACATGAATGAATATCTCAGACACATTGGGTGAAAGAAAATGTGTAAGAGTATATCCTGTAAAATTACATTCATATGAAGTTCAAAAACAAGCAAAATTGTTTCTGTGATGTTAGAGGCCAGGATAGTGGCTACCCTTAGTAGAGTAATAACCAGGAGAAATCAGGTATGGGGTGCGGGTGAGGGAACAAATGAAGAAACAGGTAATGGTCTCTGTAATCTGGATGATTAGTTATATGACTGAAAATTCACTGAACCATACCCTGATGATAAATGTACTTTTCCAGTTGTGTATTACATTTCAGTCAAGACTTACTTAAAAAGGCTTTATCTCATTAGCATAAATGGAAAGCCATTATCAAAGGCTTTAAATCAACAAAGAAAATAGAATGTCATTACATTTTAGGTCCAATAATGTTGACATGTTGACCCCTGATGTGAAGACTCTGACCCAGGAGATTCCTCTTTCTTTGTTTGAACAAGTACAGTAGCACATGACAGATAAGTGTTTTTATAGTTTGGGTCTGGAATGTCCCCCAGAGGCTCATGTGCTGAAGTCCTATCCCCAGCTGGTGACATTAATGGGAGGTGGAAACTTTAGGAGGTGGTCTAGATATAGGAAGCAGGTCACTGGAGGCATGCCTTCGAAGGGTTTATTTTTCCTCCTCTCTCTCTCTATTGCTTTGCTTCTTAGCCACCGTGAGGTAACCTCTACTACAAGCTCCTGCCATAATATTTGGCCTCAACCCAGACCCAAAGTAATGGAGCCAACTAACTGTAGACCGAAACATCCAAAATCACAAGCCAAAATAAACCTTGCCTCCTTTAAGTTGATTTTCTCAGGCATTTTGTCACAGTGACGGAAAGCTGATTAACAGTGCTAAAAGACACATCTGTACCAAGGGCACCTGATCATGAAGCAATCAAGTATTAACAGTGGCTTAATGCCATGTCACCTAAAATCATCTTAGATGTCACTAGTGGCAGGGGTCTCATAGATGTAGAAGTACAGCATTATACCTACTGGGGAGCATGAGTTTGTCACCAAAGAGTCAAGTTTTTACAAAGGTAGTAGAGTCAGTTCGAGGCTCCTGCAGGACTTACTATTCCTCTTCATCCTGGGAGAGACTGGGGAACCAGGAAGAGGGCTGTACTCTATGAGCCACTGTAAGATGAACGACCAGAAGAAATTACACGATCAGACGACCTAGACCAACCACACTGCAGTGATGTAACAGAGTGTTCCTACCACATAGAAACCATCCAGAAAAAAGAACTTACTGATCTGTTCCACCAACTTGAGCATCACACCCCCGACGTGCAGGTCTCCAGACACTCTCAGCGTGATGTTCCTCTGCTCCTCTTTATTCGGATGGTCAACTTGGACCGCGAGTTCCCAGGAAGCAGATGCAAAGTCATTGGATGAGATCATTGTGGCACAGGTAGGTGTCTGCCAAATAAAAATGAAGACATGGATCAGAATGGGTGAGAAGGGAACCTAATGGCCAGCAGTAGATCCCACAGAGCAAGACACTTTTGTTTCTGGGTTTCATTTTTGCCTGGTCTTCAAAAAACTCCACAGAGTTCCTGGTGCCCAGACATTAAATCCAGCATCTTAATGATAAAGACAAAATGTCTCATAAAAATGAACCTAAGCCATCTAAATTTATGTATTTTCTTTTTCTCTTTACATCCACTCCTCCAGGGCCACTTAGCTATGTTTTGTCCTTTGCCCACCCAGTACATCAATCTTTACTTTCCTTCCCTATTGAGTGTTCTGGGTTCTTCTGAATGATTCCAATTAAAGAATTCTCCATGATACATTTTTTAGAAATCAACTTTATCGAGGTTCAATTTACCTAAAATAAAACATACAGATTTTAAATGTACATACAATCTGATGTATTTTGTTGCATGCAAATTATACTTCAACAAGGTTGACTTTAAAAAAAGATGCCATTAAAATTTCTATCTTTAATAAATATGTATTACTACATTCCTCCCGTAAATATTTGTATCTTCTGGCATGAAAGCTCAAAAAATAAACACACAACAAAATGATTTCAATGTCAGTCATTATTCTACTTTTTTTTGACAAGTTTTTAGTGTGAAATATTGGATTTAGAAAAAAAGTACAAAATGTCAACAGTCAGATGTGTACAAGTACAGTATTTCAATAGTCTATACATGTGAACAGTTTAACAGGTTCACTGCTGAATGCTTATTTAGACCAATACCATCTAAAAAGGACTGCAATATTCACAGGCTATTAATACACAAATTACTTGAGTCAAAATGACCCTCACTGGTAAATGCTAATTAATCGTGGAAAACAGGCTAGAAGCACAATACAGCACACCATAGTATCTCCTTACAGGTCCACATTTAAGGAATATCAGCTCATTATGTCAATACACTACAGATAGGACTGGGACTCAATTACTAGTTTATACAATTGCAAAAAGTTTAAATTAGAAAATAAGGTCATGAAATAGAGAGGGTATTTAATTAGGATTAAAAACTGTGAAGCCCCTAAATGGTTTTAGCCTTGAAATTTACAAAGCTTAATCATTTAAACTGATTTTCTATTTTAACTTCAGCTAATGGGAGATGGGCGATTTTCTTGTGTAGCCTTTCCAAGAAGGTATAAGAACCATCACACAGTTTATTGTAGAATCATAATGATCACTGTGGATTGATAAACGGCTATGAAACCAGAATATAAAACATTACAATTTTTAAAGAAAGGTAGTGACCACCTTATGAGTTCAGCAAATATTGCAGACATTAAAATTCATGTTAAGGCAGTATCTACCATGGTTGAGAATACTAAATTTAAGAAGATTACTGCATGAAGGTCTCATTTTAAAAAACCAGCTTAATTTTTCCAAATATGGCAGATTCAATCATTTACTATTTCTTGAAAATTTCCCTAAATTATGTGTTTCCAAATTGGACAAAGATTCGTTATCAATGAGCAATTACAGAATAATCCACCGAAACAAGAATGATGTTAAAAAGAATTGCTATAATAACATTAAGAAAGTCAATTTGATATGAAATTCATAATCAACATTTAAAAACCAAACCTTCAAAACAGATCAATTTAAAATTTATTAGAAGTTTATCTTTGTCCATAAATTCCTAAGAGAACTAACTCTTTCACTCTGTACAGTGTATCTAACAATGCCTGAGGTTTTAGTATTGAACTAAAAATCTGAACTGATATTAAGTAGATCAATTCCTACTATAGACTGAAAACAACTAGATCAGAATATTAGTCAATAACTTCATATAAGCTACTCCACATTATCTTAACCTTTTGTAGGCAATTTTGAAGACTTTGAGACAATTTACTTATAAATAGTGCCTGAACATTAGACTCAATTTATTCAAAGGTAAGCACAGATTAGATTATAAAGTTATTTAATTTCCCAGATTTGCATTAAGTTTACAAAATAAGTATTGAGCACATAAATATTAACTTAGATAACCACAAGTTATGGGGAAAGCAGATATATGGACCACTGCAGAAACATAAACTTTAAAGAAATTTTATATATATATATATATATATATATATTTACACACATATATATATAAAAGCAAAACAAGTAATTCACAAAATATGAACATGAAGCCACATAACATAAAAAATAAAAACACTATCAGAAATTATTTAAAATTAAATCTTTAGGGAAATACTTCAACATAATTAAATGAATTCAGTGACCAACACCTTCCCTTATTACATAGAAAAACCAACCATAAATCACCTAAAGTTTATGTATTATCAGTTAGTTCTTTAATGCAACCTCAAACGTTATTAACAACTTTTCTTTCTTTTTGAAATAGGCTTCTATACATATGTATTTATATACAAACATTTATTGAACATGATTTTAAAACAAATTGTATGTACAAAATATCAGCATTCCTATAAATCAAAACATTAGGTGGCAAAAAGGCACTTGTAAGTAAAAATCTACAGTAGTTTTTACAAAACAAAAACACGTTTTACCTTGGATACTGTACAATAAACATTAATCCTATACCAATAATGAAAATGCTAGGTACTAACTGATGTTAATGATGTAACTTCTTTTTTTGGGGGGTACTGGGAATCGAACCCAGGGCCTTGTGCTTGCGCGGCAAGCAAGCTACCAGCTGAGCTATCTCCCCAGCCCATGATGTAACTTTTAAAAACATACTTACATATACTCTGAAGTTCATTTAATAAAAGCACCATGATTCTCACCTAAATTTGTGTTGATGCAAAGTAAAAATAGAATTCCAAAAAAAAAGCGTTCACCATTATCCTTGTTTAAAAGTTGTTGTATTTCTAAACAGAAACTAATTTTTTTCTGAAATTAGCATAGTGTTAAACAAAAACCCCCAAAACCCTGCTCTTTGACTTCCTAAAACCTTACCTACCTCTATTATTGCATGTTTCATTTTAGAAAGAGCACTATTCATGCACTCCTTTACAACTGTTTAATACTATTGCTGGCAAAAATTTCCTGGATATCAAATAATTAGAAAGTTAATTCAAACCAGTTGAAGTTTTATTTGAATGTTTTACAACTTAAAAAATGCTGTATATCAATTACAAAAGTGAATAGGAAACACGCCAATTCATTTGGTGTTGAAAAATATTTTTCCACAACACAGAATTTAAGGGCTTCACAGAATTTCCCCCCCAAATTTACACTGTAAGCAGAAACACTAAATAAATAACTTTTTCAAGGAGATGTTAGTATGCTTTCACTTTTGTCAAACTTTTTACCCGTGGACAATGCTGCAACCTGTTTGAGCAGTTCTCTGTTTTTGGCCTGAAGTTGTTCCACAGTTTCTTTGTGAGCTTTTTCCATACTGTTCATTTTGTTCTCAAATTTGACTCTTGGTACTGAAAGTCTGCCTTTAGTTCAGTTAACTTTTTATCTTTTTCTAAAATTGTCTGGTCTCTTTGCTGTAAGAGATGCTTAAGTGACATCATCTCTTCTTTCAGCTGACTTCTAAGGACAAAATTGTCTGTTCCCCCACTATCTGCTGACTGATTTATAGAGCTACTATCTCCATTAGATGGCTTAGATTCCAATTTGGGCTTTTTCTTTGGAGTTTCATTCTGAATTGCTGCAGAGGATTTATGGCTCTGTTTCCACAGTCCCTGCTCTTGTTCTGGACTTAGGTAGCTGATTTTGTGATGGCTACTGCGGTGAGGATGGTGATGATGATGATGGTGGTGATGGTGTTTAGAATGATACTGGTCTTTCTCCGTTAAGAGATGAGGATGAAGAATTTGAATGTGAAGATTCCAGGCTCTTCCTTTGTTCTTTTGTCTTCTGTAAAACTCTCTTGTATGATGAAATACACAGCCGGCAAAGTAACTTTCCATCAACCTTTCTTCTTCCTTCCTCCTTCTGATCAAAAGCACATTGTTGTTTGCACTGTTCACAGGTCTGAGGTGGTCCATACTTTTTTTCAGAATTTGTGCAACGCTGACACTTGGTACCAATAAATGCTGCAATTATGTTACTCTACTGACAAGGTTTGGGAGTCCCAAATTGCTTCACAGTTTGAGCACATTTCTTACATATTGTATTCGTTTTGCTCTCTTGTTGAAATTCTGACCTGCAGTAAGTACATTTTACAATGGGATGTGCAATCTGACATTCCTTGCAGAGCTGCTGGCCCTGGGAGAGCTCCTCCAAGGGATAACGCTGAGTACACTTGGTGCAAGCGTACAGGGCCGAGGCCGCCATCCTGCTCCTCAATCTCCTCCTCCACAGCCGCCGGCTTCGAGGCGGGGCCCCACGGAGGCGCCGCAGCTGCCGGGGCCGCGGACTCCCCCCCCCCCCCCCCTTTCCTTCTGCCAACCAGGGCCTCGCTGCAAGAGCCCCAGGCCCGCAGACGCCGCTATTATTCTACTTTAAACACATATAACGATAGAGACCATTAATAATTACTGCATGTATTTACTTAAGTTATTGTTTTAGATCATAAAGAAGTTGATATATAAATGCACTTTTGGCAAAATGTTGTAAAACAGGGTGAGAGACATAAAAAGCCCACTCTTCAAAGTGCAGATGGGCGTGGAAACTTCAAACCTATGAACTCGAAGGAACTAAGCAGTGTCAACACTGAACACTCGAATCCCAAACTGGCAAAACTTAAAACTTGAGATGTCGGTGTCTTTTAAATAGTAAGAAATGATACTACAGATCCTGGTTGTTTTAAAGATCTAAAATTAAAATCATTTAAGTGATTATGAGGAATCTATGTTTTCGTAAGGCCTACGTTGAGAAAAATCAATGAACTCACATTTCCATGGTTGGGCTTCTTCTCTAACTGTAGGCACACAGTTTCCCTGGGGATCTTATTAAAATGCAGATTCCATTCTGCAGGTCTGGAGTGGGTCCCTGAGTCCCTGCATTTCTAACAAGCTCCAAGTGATGCTTGTCCTTGGGTCACATTTTGAGTTACAACAGCCAAACGAAAAATTAGCGCCAGGACTCAATTCTACCCTTCGACCTACCAAATCAATATTAGACTGGGATTATGATGACATCAGAGGAACATTGTTTTTTAATTTTCTTCCTCTTTTTTTTTTTAGTTATAGATGGACACAGTATCTTTATTTTGTTTATTTATTTTCATGTGGTGCTGAGCATTGAACCCAGTACCTCACATGAGCTAGGTAAGTGCTCTACCACTAAGCTACAACCCTAGCCCCAGGAATAAAATTAAACCATCCACATCATAACCGTTTTGAATTTATATGAAACTACACATTTGTAAGCACCAGGAGAATCTCAAAGTACACAGTGTAGTTAAATAGAACGCTGCAAATCCGAACAGGCTTAGGGCAGATTTAGTATGTCTGAATCAATCAAGAGTTCAGAGGTATTTCCTAATGTTTTATAACCACAGGATTCTTCCAAGGCTGCGATGCATAGAACTCTCAATGCAGAGGCACACAGGCAACCTCTTGCACAAGCAATTCCCTGCAGAGATTATAGTAGGCCTCACTGTTGACTTCTGTCATCATTAGCTTGCAGCGTCATTTTCTGGGTGATGTATTCTGCATTAACTACTGTCCTTGAGTTACCTCCTTCATCCTCTCAGCAATTCCCATTTAGAAATGAGGAAACTCAGGCTCAGAGAGGTTAGGCTACTTGTCTGAAGTCACAAGGGTTAGATAGTGGAGCCCAGACATTAATTAATCCACATCTGTCTTACTCTTACTTGCCTACCACACTGGGAAATCTCCTGGGTAGTTAACATGAAAGACAACGTTTAAAACCTCAGAGGGAAACTGTAGCCTTTACCAAGTACTTCTATCAACACAAATCTTTACCAGTGAAGAGACAACAAAGAGAGCTCCTTCACAGTCAATTCACTACTTGATATTGAACTGCTTGATTTTGAGAGCCTTATGATTTCTAAATTGCTATGATCTGAGCTTTTGTTTTAAAGATGTTTTGTACATAAATAAAATCACCTTTCTTTGAAGATGACTCCTTGCTGCTGTTCCACAGGCAATCAAGACACCATGTCTTTTCCTAACCCTTGTTGATGAAAACACTCCTTGTATAGGCAATAGATGGCGATTCCCTTACAACGAAGTTCCACCTATTTCAGACAATCTGGTTTCCCCACATTCCTTTCCTACCTTTCTGAGCCTTCATTTTTGAATGAACTTCTCATCTGCAGCAAGTTGTTACTTGTTGAGAACAGCAAACTTTAACTGAGGAAAACGCATCCAAGGAGGTCCAAGCAAGAAACAAAACGCGATGGTAGACATGCCTTTCCTGGTGAAATTCACCGGCACTTCACAGAAAATGCCAGAGAGAAATTGAGGGAAAAAATGTGGATGGTGGGGAAATAAACCTGACGCTTCCTTCCTCTGGAGGATCAGAGGGTGCACGGTGTCTGAAGGTCATTCGCCCTGTTTATTGCTAGCACTGCGGGGTCCTGGGGCTGGTGCTGGGTGGGCAGAAATCTGCCCCTTACCCATTAACGCTGCAGCATCCGGGACAGGACATAAAGTTTATTTTGCGCAGCCGGATGCACAGGGCCAAAGAAAATGGTCACACACAGACGACATTATTTTCAATCCAACAGCCATTTAAATATGCAGAGGGCTGCAGCAATGAAGGGGTCGGCGGTCTCAAGACTCAGCAGTGCACATCAAAGCCTCCAGACCCCCGGCGCCCAGACCTAATTCCTGAGCACCCACCTCCTTTCCCGGAGCCTGTTGCGTCCAGCCTTGCAGATCGGCACGTGAAAAGGTGCTCCCCTAGAGACCAGGGCGGAGACCACCCCAGGCGGGACCGCGGGCGGCGCTGGAGAAGTGGAACCGGCGGGGGCACGCAGTCGCGGCGGCAGCTCGGCGGGGCTGTGGAAACGCTGGTGCAGGTGGCTTGGGTGCACTGGCTTGACCGCTCGCTCCCGGACCTCCCGCAGAAGCTCGGCGTCAACCCGCAGCCCCGTATCACGCACCAGGTGCAGGGTCTTCGCTCTACTCGGCCCCCAGCTTCATCTCCAAGGCCAGCGCGGCAGGGCAGGCGAGAGCACGCCCAGCCCCGGGCTTGCTGGGTCTTGCTGTCTAGAAGAGGAGGCACGATCTGCAGATTTGTAAAGGGCAAAAGGTGTTAAAAGGGTTGTTTGGGGGCAGGAGGGCGGAAAGGCCTGGAACACCCTGTGCCCTCTCCTGCAACCTCTTATCCCTCTTCTCTTAGACCGCCTCCTATTTTCCCGGTTTTCCCAGGCCCGCCCGGGATTGGCCCATGCGCTGGAAACTTTGCACTTTTCCCTGCGCTCTAGGTACACTATACCGCGCGGTGCGCCCAGCACTGGAAACTCCCGCTTCCTGATCAGAACAGCTGTCTCGCTTTATAAAGAGCCCTGCAGTGCCTGTGATCAACGAGGTGGGAAAAACAAAAGCGATTCATCTCTGAGTAAGGCGGTGATGTAAATCCTCAGGAAGAGTGAGGTACCTAAGGATGGAAGACCCCAGGTGACCCGAGGCCAGGTCTGATACGGAAGTCTGGCTGGGCCGCACCTGGATGGCTCACCTCAGGATCACCATCCAGTCCAGACTGCCACCTTCCTGCCGGATTTCATTGATTTCATTCCCTACAAGATGGTCTGTGTAGTATAATATTCCCTTTGCTATTCGGATCATTGAGAATATAAAGTCTAATTGGTTTAAAATATTTTTTTCAAAGTCTTTTGTTTTGAGATGACCATTTTATATGACTTCATTTTTCTTAGTGTTAAAGTGTCTCTATTTCTTTATTCAATTCTCTCTATCTTACCTTTTTATATTTTGGAAGTATCCACACTTGTTGCGGTATCCTAGGGAAAGGTTCCTTTTATCTTTGTGTAATATTCTACTCTTCCTTTTTTTCAAAAAAAATTTTAAATGTAAGATATTTTATCTCATATAACTTTTTGTTTTAAAATGTGTTGCATACCATAATTTTGCCACCCCAGCTTTCTTTTGCTGACTTTTGTATGTAACATTCTTATATCTTTTTGCTTTCAAAAGAGCAAAAGCTCCTGAGGTTAGCTTTTGTGTCCTTAGATGTAGTCACCTGTAGATTACATACAGTTGTATTTTTTTAGATTTAATTCTGTTACTCAAGCTTTTTGTTTTGATTGATGTTATGTAATAATGTATTTATAATCAAATAAATTTCTAAAAGTGAAAAAATCTTCCATGTTCATGGTGCAAATAATGAAATAGTATCTATCATTAGTTACCCATACACTGATAAACTGACTTGGCAATTAATACCATCAAAAAGGAAAGTCATGTCCTACTTGGGAGGCAGAGGTAGATGGATCAGAAATTCAAGGCCAGCCTCAGCAACTTAAGAGACCCATGTCACAAAATAAAAGAGATAAAAAATAAATAAAAAGGACTGGGAATGTAGCTTAAGGGTGGAGCAACCCTGAGTTCAATCCCTAGTTCTGCCAAAAAGAAAAAAGGAAAAGGAAATCATGTCTACATTATCATGCCAGACATGAGTAGATTTGCCTGCATGAGAAATTTGGTCATAGTTCATATTCATTGAACACAAAAGGGATATAAACAAGTAGAGGTCCTTTGAAAGTCCCAGCTGCTTAAAACTTGTTAAACCTGAGCAGCTTTCTTCCACTAGCACCTTCCCACTTTCTTAGATGAACCTTCAAATAAAAAAAAAAAAATTCTATGTTTTCTACAATTTAATTAGACTGAGAAAGCTGCTTGAAAGAGAAAGGAGGTGGAGTTTGTTTTTTTTTTTTCTGATTGATGGTTTCCTTTGACAAATCTAATGGGGTACTACCTAATATAAACTTCTCCATTAAGTCTTCAGCTTATAAACAGGCTAAACATCTGCCAACTAAGGTAAGAATGCAACAGACACCTAAAAAGTATTTTTATTTTCATCAAGACTTTGGGATGCACACAATAGGACCGGCTGTGTTCATGTGTGGGGAGAACGTGTTTTTTTCCTACTGGAAGTGGAATGTACTTATAATAGCTATGTTCTCTTTTCCAGCTGGATGGATAACCAGCACTTTCAATGCCCAGGCAAGTTCTAAAATGTTCTCCTTGCCATGGTGTAAAGGGTGTGTCCTGATGTATCTACAGCCTCTGGATGAAGAAGGGTGAGCAAGAACACGAAGAATAAAAAGAACTTCACCGGAGGCCATAATGTCCACAATGGAGAGGCAAGAAACACATGATGACTCTCCTTCTCTCTCTCTCGCTCTCTCTCCTGCAGAGCTCCTTCCCTTTTCTCTTCCTTTGCCCTTTCTCTTTTGTTACACTGCATCCATCTCAGGCAAAAGACACAAAGGAGATAGAGGGGTAATTAGGTCTTCCTCCCCGCTAATTATAAAGTTCCTTTCCATAGAGATAATAGTTACCTGTTTCTCTGGAACCTTCCAGAAACAGTCTATACATGTAGATTCTTTTTGCTTCTTAAGCAAGTAATAGGATTTCCAGCATATTGTTCTGCGTTTTGCTTTTCTCACTTTAACATATTTGGGTGATTGTAGTAGACATCAGTCATATTCATGACTGCCCACCATTCTTGGAAAGTCCTCTTTAATATGCATGGAAATACCTATGTTTTTATCCCAGTCAAGAAGTCGGAACTCAAATCCCCAGCTTCCCTTGCAGCTGGGACACAGGTCTATGACCTCAGCTATTTTATTCAGATACACGAAGGCATGACTTTAATTTGGAAGTGAGTGAGGTGTGGAGAAAGGGTAAACATGGAGCTTCCATCCTTCTGACATGAGTGTTGACATGGGTGAGTGACTGTGATGATGGTAGTGCAGTGTTGGCGGATTCCTGGAGGTTGCAAGGTTGACCTCCTGATGTAGAAGGGATGTGACAGCACTGGCTGGGAGCAGTAGCAAGAGTAGTGAAGTCAAGGTCACATGTTGCAATGGTGATTCCTCCCTCATGTCAGATCTGAATATTGTTATAGGTATTGCTTTTTAATTTTTTTCCCCCTTACAGTGCTGGAAATCAAACTCATGGCCCCAGGCTTGCTAGGCAAACACATAATCAACTGAGCTACCTCCTCAGCCCCAGTCACTGTGACACTGTTTTTGGTGCTTAGTTCCAAGTGTCTTTCTTTTGCTGTCCTCAAAGATACTGTGAGTATTGTTATTATTTTTCACTCAATTATGTTTCTACTTAACGTTGCCATAATGTCTGTAGTGAGTTATGTTATATATACCTGACATATAATTTCATATCCAGAAGTGAGGTGTAGGAGCAGGTGGGTCTTTGGGCAAGGAGGGGCAAACATTGCAGGCAGGAAAGCTGGTGGATTCTTGTTACACAGAGGCAAATGTTTGCTCAAACTTCCATATATAATACTTTAAGGTGCAGATAGTGAGCTGGCAGAGGCTGGAACAGAATGTTGATTTGAATGGATGACTTTTTGCCTTTTTCAACAGATTATTAATAGAGAGGATATGCCCAGACCAGAAGCAAACTGCTGACAGGAGAGATTGAGACATTTTCCTTTGCCAGGGCAGGCTCTCTCTGCTGTGGGTGCAGGTCCAACTTGAATGAGAGTCCCATAATTTGAGCTGAAAGAATAAAGTACCACTTTCTTCAAACCAAAGCAGGTATAGGCAGCTGTGTAAGGTAAATGAATAGCAGACCCTTGTAATACCATGATTATAAGGGTAATTGAAAGAGCCCATGTACCACTGGATGCGGGGGTAGTATGTGTTGTTCAAGACAGCCACAAGATCTCCAAGGGAAACTTCTAGTATTCTCCAGTGTCCTGTGTTTAATTCTCATTATTCATGGTAGTTCTGTTTTATAAAGCTACTGCGAACATGGAATTAGCCAACACTGACCATTGCTCTGTGTGAACACACACACATTTCACATAGATTACAACCCTTGATCCTATACACAACCTATCCTGGTAGATCTCCCCTGGCCTGTGGTCCTGGAGATTGAATCCAGGGCCTCATGCATGCCAGGCAAGTGCTGTACCAGTGATCTATATCCCCAGCCTGATCCTATTTTTAAAAAAAGTCCAAGGGTTAGAAGTGTTAAGCAGCTGGCCTGAGACCACCTCACTAATAGGGGCCAGAGTTTGGATTTGAATTCCATCCAAGTGGCCCCAGAACCAGAGCTTCTTACCGTACACTGCCGTGTGGTCTCCAACCTCTGGTCATCTCTGCATGAAAGCAGAAAGCAGAGTGTTTCTTCAGCACATTAGGGGCAAATTAAAGTGTTTCTTTAATTTCTACTAAGAGCAAAAGCACCATGAAGATTGATTTTGGAATTACAAATAAAATCTAGCTAGCAGACAAATTCACAAATATGGAATTTTCTAGTAATGAGGAAGGACTATATAAAAAAGTCAAAAGTACTGAAAATGGTTGCCCTTGGGAAGTAGGCTGTGGAATGGGAGGACACTGAGGATGGAGTTGTTACTTTTAATCAAACACAAGTTTTAATTTACTAAAACATTTAAAGTAAGTAATTTTTCAAAAATATCTCACATCATTCCCTCTCCCCTGCCTTTCTTCCTCCTCTCAGAGAAATGGTAAGAAATGTGATCTGTTGTTGTTGGATGTCCCTTCCCCGACCAACTCACAAAGATCCCAAGATTATTCTAGGGAAGTTATAGCATTCTGGAAGGGGTCTGTGGTCTCCACTTCCCATTGGTCTCTGCAAGTCTGTCTTCTTTAAACACTTAATTAAAAGAAGTGTCTTTCTTCTTCTAAGTTCAGTTCTGGATTGATGCTAGCCCCTGGCTCCCAAGGCACGTGATGAGCACCTCTTTGGCATCTTTGTTCTAGGAAGAGTATAGCTCTTGAGGTGGGAATGGAGGCAGATGGCCCCAACTGCTTAGTTGGAATTACATATGGCCATGGCCTGGTTGCTTCCAAATCTTGATGGCTGGGGACAGGTGCAGGTGTGTGTGTGTGTGTGTGTGTGTGTGTGTGTGTGTGTGTGTTTGTGTTTTTTTTTTTTTTTTTTTTTTTGTGTGTGTGTGTGTGTGAGGTCTGCAGTGTCCTGGGTCACCCAAGCAGCCATTTATATAGTAAGCATTTGGTGAGCTCTTTCTATGTTCCAGGCACAGTGACTCTTTCTTTGCATGCATTATCTCATAACTTCAGGTAACATCTTACAGATGAGAAAATGGAAGTTTCAACAATTTGCTTGGGATCACCAGGCTACTGCCTGGCAAATTAGGGATTTGAATTCACCCATTTAACTTCTAAAGCAATGTTCTCAAGAGCTCACAAGACTGTCTGCACACACATGCAATGCTTCTTTTGCAAATTTCCAATTGTATCTAGTTGTGAAAGAGGTTGAGTTTATGGCAGAGTCTGAAACTTTATTGCCACAATGAGGGCTGTGCCTCCCAGGATGGTTTGCTCAGTGCTTCCCACCTTTGTTTAGACTGTTCTTGCATCTGGACTGCTCTCCCCATTCGTTCTTCATGTGCAATTCCTGTGCTTCCTTTAAGACCTAGCTCTGCAGGTGGCCAGGCTATGACAACAACAGTTGGAGGAAGGAGAAATTTTAACTTTGAAGGAAGATTGACCTTTTAATTATTACATGGAACTGGACAACCTGTTACTAAACAGATTTCCCCCAAAGGCCAGCAGTGTTTGGAGCACTTTTCATGATACTAGAGGCCTAGTTGTCCCATGAAAACTGTTCTGATTTTCTTCTGTGGGACTGAAAACCAATGTCCTTTTTCTCAAAAGGCAGAAGGGGAAACAAAACAAAGCTGTTTTGTTTTGTTTTTTGTTTTTTTAAATTGCACTACATGATCTTGCTCAACTGACTACTTGTGATAGAAATATATTTTCATAATTCCTAATGTAATTTCAAAGCTTTGTATTATTCATATGTACCCAATTTATTTTAATCCATTGAATCTACTGTTTTGAATTATCTCCATTTTTCCCCAACCTAAAACCAAGCTAAATCTTTGTCAAGCTTAATTGCTTCCTTATGACATTTTTTATTTTTATATATAGGATTACTTGGTCAAAGATTATGTGTATTTAAAAGGTTTTGGTATGATTATCAGTTTTGGGTTCTTTTTTTTTGCCAAAAAGATTGTACTCAGTAATATTACCTTTAACAATATGTCAGAGGTCCTCTGAGATCATTGTTGTTGTTATCATGAATTGTATTTTATCAAAATTTGTTCTGGCAGGCCCTTGGGATAGACAGTTTTGAACAGGTAAGTGAAATTTCTTGGGAATGTATGGCACACAATTGAAAATATAATAAGGGTCCTGCATGTGTTTATTGCTTTACAGTTTATAAAATATTTTCACATACCTTAGTTCAAGACTTTTCAAACTGTAATGGGCATATGAAGCTCCTGGGGATCTTATTAAAACGCAGCTTCTGACTCTAGGTTTGGGATGGGACCTGAGAATCTGCATTCTAGCTCCCAGGAGGTCCCAATGCTGCTGTTCTGCAGACTACATTTTGAAAAACTAGTCTTCCTTCATTGGAGTTCCTATAATAATTACCCAGGTAGATCTTATTATCCTTATTTTAATGAGGAGGAAATTAAGACTCAGGTTAAGTAACCTGTCTGCAATGCTAACCATGCAGCCAATTTGGAACTTGTTTTCCTATTCATTTTATTTGTTCATTCACTTGTTTTTTTTTTCCCGGACACTGTGGATACATCAGTGAGTGAAATCAAGTGCTTGCTTTGTGAAACTTGTCTTCTGGCAAAGAAGACCAAAAGTTGGGTAGGTTAATACAAATACAACCTAATTTCAGGTAATAAAAAATGTTTTAAAAGGGAAATAAACCCCAGGGTAAGGGGTTGATTATAAACCAAAGGGGTGTTCTGAAGCTAAAGTTTACTGCTTGATTCTCCTCAGTTACAGATTGGGACTTCGCTATTGCACAACACTTGGTGGTTCATGTTTGGTGGTTCACATGTTCATTTACCTACTTAATTCTCACAATAACCCTGTGAGAAATGCAGGGAAAAGATCCAACACTGTCTAACAAGTGAACTAGCAAAGCTTCACCTAAAATACAGAGGGAGAGAGGCACTTCATTAGAGAATGGAGACTGGAAAAGACCTTTGGTTTTTACCAAGTCCACAAAGGAGCCACTTGGCCTCTTGCCAAACTCATCCTTCAAGGCTGATGGAAAAGGGGATATGGGAGAGCTTGCGGGGTGGTGGGGTGTTTGCAACACATTAAGCCCCTTTGTCTTGGAGGATTGGGTCTAACTATTTAGGATAGTCTGTTGTAGGCAACATAAACCAACTTGGTATCAGAAAGGGGAGAAACACAAAATTAAAAAGAGCTTATGGTAAGGATATTGGGATATGATCCACAGAATCAAAGAAAATCTCCCAGGTAGACTTTGGAAAGCACAAGTCAAGGTCAATCAGTGGTCTAGAGTGTTCCTCCAGCCTCCTTTCTTGCAATGCATGGGCTTGCCGTGTCTTCAGCTTCCTGTGTTATGAGTTGACTTGTGTCCCCCCAATGATAGACTGAAGTCCTCATCCCTAGTACTTCTGAATGTGACCTTATTTGGAAATAGGGTCTTTGCAAATGTAATCAAGCAAAAACGAAGTCATACTGGCTTGGACCCCAAGCTATATGACTGGTATTCTCATAAGAGGAGAGACAGAGACAAAGGAAGAAGGTGGCTGAGGAAGATGATGGATGCATAGATTAGGGTAATACATTTATAACACAAAGAATGTCATGGATCATCAGCAAGCCCCAGAAAAGCAAAGAAGGTGTCTCAGGCAGCTTGAGTTGCTATGAAAAACAACAACAACAGCAAAATAACCCACAAATGGGATGGTTTAAAACAACAGGAATTTCTCATAGTTATAGAGCCTGGAAAGTACATGATCAGGGTGCCAGGGTGGTTGAGTTCTGGTGAGGGTCCTCTATGCTGCTGATGGTGACATTTGTCCTCATATGGTAGGAATAGGACAAGGTGGACTTCTGGTTTCTCCTGTAAGGCACCCATTCATAAGAACTCAGTTTCATGAGCTAAGTATCTCCCAAAGACCCCACTTCCAAATTCCATCATATTAGGACTTCAGTTTTTTTTTTTTTTAAACTGGGGATTGAAACCCGGGGCATTTAGTCACTGAACCACATCCCCAGCCCTATTTTGTATTTTATTTAGAGACAGGATCTCACTGAGTTGCTTAGCACCTCTCTATTGCTGAGGCTGGCTTTGAACTCTCAATCCTCCTGCCTCAGCCTCCCGAGCTGCTGGGATTACAGGTGTGTGCCACCGTTCCCAGCTCCAGCCCTTTTTATATTTTGTTTTGAGACAGGACTGCATCAAGTTGCTTAGGGTTTCGCTTAGTTGCTGAGGTTGGCCTTGAACTTGCGATCCTCCTACCTCAGCCTCCCAAATCACTAGGATTACAGGCATGCACCCCCGTGCCTGGCAAGGAATTAAATTTTAACATGAATTTTGGAAAGGGGGATAACAAACATTCTGTCCAAAACAGAAGGTGCTTACCCAGTAGGATTCAGAGGGATCATGGCTCTGCTGACACCTTAATATTTCTCCACACTTATCTATTGGAGAATTATTGTTGTACAGAATGACGGGATTGGTTGTTACATATTCATACATGCACACAACATAACAATATGATTTGGCAAACATCACTCCCCGGAACTTCTCCCCTCCTTCCCAATCACCCACCTCTCAGTTCCTTTCCTCTACTGATGTCCTTTTGATTTTCATGAGTTCTCTCCCTCAACTTTCTTTTCCTTTTTCCTCTCTAGCGTCCCATATGAGAGAAAACATATGATCCTTGACTTTCTGAGTTTGACTTATTTTGATCTCTAGTTCCATCCATTTTCCTGCAAATGGCATAATTTCATTTTTCTTTATGGCTGAATAAAACTCCTATACCACCTTCATACACCTAGATACACCTAGTGTATCATTTTAAGCTGCTGTGACACCTTCATTTTAAGAGTTCTGGCCTCTAGGATTACAACATAGTAAGTTTCTTTTGTTTTAAGCCACCCAGTTTGAGATACTTGGTTATATCATCTCTAAGAATCAAATACAATGTCCCTCTGCTCCCGGTTCAAGTTTCTAGGTGCCAACATGTGAATCGTCCAACTTAGGTTATGCACCTGCCCATAAGGATGGATTTGAAAGAGTTGGTGGTCCTCCAAATGGCCCAGAGATGTTGTCACCAGATGTAAGGAGAGTGGTTGAAGGCAGCAGAATCAGGTGATGCCCCTGGCACCACCCCACAAGCTGCAGAAACCCCATGACCTGGGGCAATGGTTTAGGGCCACTTCCTGCTCCATGAGCTGCTCTTTTACCCAAGCTGACCAGAAGTGCTAATGGATGAGGTGGGTGCTCTGTGTCTTGGAAGAATTTTCTGGCTCTTTCTTAACTACCCTAACTCTTGCCCATTTTACAATGCAATGCCTTTCCTACCCCTTCCCCAACAACCTACCCATGCACACATTACTGGCTTCTCCCTTTATGATCTCATTTCCCCATCCTCCTGGGGTGCTCCCAAGGATCTCCATCCAAACATGCCACTTACACTTAAGCTCTTATCTTAGGGTCTGCTTATGGGTGGCAATGCCTACCTGTATGCTTTGCCACAATGACTGAAAAGCCATAGAGAAAGCACTTGTCTATGGATGCACCCAGTGAGTAAGGAGCATTAGTTTCAGGCAATCGTGCGATCCTGTCTCCTCTTCCTCACCCTGAACGCTGACTTTCCTCCTAGACAGGGTTAATGTAACAAAGGTCCTAGGTATGGACAAGTGTCATAAACCTTTCCTGAAAGTACTCTCTTGCTGTCCCAGGAGAGAGAAAGGGGACCCCTGGTTAGAGCACACAATTGAACTGTCAAGACCTGGATGCTAGAACATAGAAGCCTCTTCCCTAGAACTCCCTCATCATTAAGATGGTAACCAAGTCCCCAGACTTACTTTACGATTGGAAAATGTTATGCAGGTAAGGGTTAAGTCATCACAGACTGTTCTGGTTGTCATCCCCAGAGCCAGAGACTGAGACAAGGATTCAGGGTCACACAGTTCATTGATGGGGAGAAGAGAGTGAGGGTAGGTGGGGGAAGGAACTAAGCAAGGGTGTAACTGTGTTAAGTCCAGCATTGGCCTGTAGTTGTCCCCACCTGAGATAAATGGATGACCTTTTGTAGCCCTGCATTGGTAAGTCATAGGTTGGATGTCACTGCCAGGAGAGGGATGTTATAACCAGTTGGTGAAGGGGGTGCCATTGGTCAAGAGCTTTTCTTGGGGAATGGATGCAGCTATGAGTGTTTGCAACCAGCACACAAAGCTATTGCAGGATTGTGTGTCAGTCTGGTGTCTGATGGTGTGTGTGTGTGTGTGTGCATCTGCATGCGTGTGTGTGTGTGTATGTGTATTAGAGAGAGAGGGAGAGAAAGAGAGCGAGAGCGAGAGAGAGAATGCAATATCTGCATGCATGTGTGTGTGTGTGTGTTAGAGAGAGAGAGAGAGAGCAAGAGAGAGAATGCAATATCTGCATGCATGTGTGTGTGTGTGTGTGTTAGAGAGAGAGAGAGAGAGAGAGAGAGAGAGAGAGAGAGAGAGAGTGCAATATCTGCTGGTTGGTGGTTTCCATTGACTATGTGCTTTTGAAGTTATATCAACTGCCTCAATTATTCGCTTATCCCTTTCTTATCCTTGTTCATAGTCAAGAAAGTAGGTTTAAAAAAATAACACTAAGAAAGAGATCTGATAGTTCAGCTTTTTCCCTATTCATTTATTTTTTTAAATTTCATTCACTCAGAAGACATTTACTGAACCCCACCTATGTCTGTGCCATAAACACACCCAAATGCTGGTGATATTTTTGTGATTTCTTCCTGATTGGAGAAAATTCATGTTTATCTATAAGCTGAACACTATCATAAATATCTAGGTCCCTATACTGAGTCTTGCCATCTTTTAAATCATCTACTTATTCACCTGTCAATCCAGTCATCTAATCAGTCATCCACCTGTTCACTTGCTTGACTACTCATCCACCCACCACCCCATCCATCCACCCACCTGTCTACCCACCTGTTGGCTTACCCACCCTTCCACCCACCCATTCACTATTAACTCAACTCTATACTTGTTCACTCATCTGTGAAACCACCCATTCATTAAACTTTCCACCAGTGAGCACCTACCACCTGCCAGGTAATATTCCTAGATTCAATCAATTAATCAATATGTTTTGAGTACCTTCTAGGTACCAGATACTGTTCTAGGTGCTGGAGATAAAGCTGTAAATAGGAAGATATGGTCCTTGCCCTCATGAACTTTGTGATTCATAAGTAAGACCAGACATTCAACCAATAGTTAGGAAGGTAAAATGTGAAGCTACTTCTCCCCCATCTAACACCTTTCCCTATGAGTCTCCGCTCCCTTTGATATGCTTGAAAAATTTTGATTTTGAAAAAATTATAGAGAATTTAGCCTAGAGGGATGACTATACTGAGGAAAGAAACATCTTCCAGAATTGAGTGGGATTTATGTCCACTAGATTCTAAGATCCTGGAGGGCTGTAAGTGTGTGCTTTATCTTCAGGGCCTATCCCCTAGTAGGCACCAAACAAATATTTGCTAAATGATAAAGAGGATTCAGACTTACTCTAAGTTTCTGGAATTTTAGCTCACTGAAATCTTTAAAGAAAAAAATTTAAAAAGAAATTAGGACTTTTAGTAATATATTCTTATAAATTCTTATGGCTGTTCCATGTTAGCCATAGTAGTAGAAAATCAGCCCAGAAAATGAAGTTGTATAGATCAAAGAGTCCCTATGGACAATCCAAAGTTGATTAATCTTTAAAGATTCTCAAGGAAATACTAAACTAGGAAAGCATATAGAAAGCATATAGAAAATCTAGTAAACATTCACTAGGAAAATAATATTCTCAACACCAGCAAACTCGGCAGAATTGAGATAAATGACACGTAGCAGGATATTTCCCACACATGTGTTAATGCTTTTATTGAACAAATATTTGTTTTTTAAAAAAAATCATTTTGAATTTTAATCATAGCAAATGTGTATGAATATTTGTTTTAAAATGTATTTTACAGTAAGATGCATGTTGGTGGTAGCAGAGGTGGAATGTTCATCTGAAGAACTCCTGCAGAAAATTCCTCCCTCAGAAGAACACCTGAATTCATCTATCTCTTTTTTTGGGGGAAGCTCCAAAATAAAGTCCAAGTTGTTTCTATGTCCTCTGACAGTCCTTTAATGAGAAGATATAAAAGGGTAACACAAAGGAGATTTGCGACCGTCTTGGAAGTGGTGCCTTCCTTCCAGCATCTTGGGGTCCAACCAAGAGACAGTGGAGTAGGTGCCCATGCAAGATGGTTACTGTGGTTTGAGTGTGTTGCCCCAAAGTTCATGTGTTGGAACCTTAATTTCTCCATGCAGCAGTGTTGGGAGATGAGGCCTTCTGGGACATGTGTGGGTCCTGGGAACAGGTCATGTGGAGGTCATGAATAGATTTATGCCTTTCTCACAAGAATGGGTTAGCGATCAAGAGAAGTTTAGTCTCCTTTTCTGTCATGGCTGAGTCTCATCTCCCCTTCCAACTTCTGCCATATTATGAGGCAGCACAGGGCTCTCACTCGATGCAGCCATCTTTTTTTTTATTTTTATTTTTATTTATTTATTTATTTTTATTGTAAACAAATGGGATACATGTTGTTTCTCTGTTTGTACATGGAGTCAAGGCATACCATTTGTGTAATCATAAATTTACATAGGGCAATGTTGCTTCATTCATTCTGTTATTTTTTCCCTTCCCCCGCACTCCTCCCACCCCTCTTTTCCCTCTATACAGTCCTTCCTTCCTCCATTCTTGCCCCCCTCCCTAACCCTAACTCTAACCCTAACACTAACCCCTCCCACCTCCCATTATGTGTCATCATCCACTTATTAGCGAGATCATTCGTCCTTTGGTTTTTTGAGATTGGCTTATCTCACTTAGCATGATATTCTCCAATTTCATCCATTTGCCTGCAAATACCATAATTTTATTATTCTTTATGGCTGAGTAATATTCCACAATATATATCACAGTTTCTTTATCCATTCATCAATTGAAGGACATCTAGGTTGGTTCCACAATCTGGCTATTGTGAACTGAGCAGCTATGAACATTGATGTGGCTGTATCTCTGTAATATGCTGATTTTAAGTCCTTTGGGTATAGACCAAGGAGTGGGACAGCTGGGTTAAATGGTGGTTCCATTCCAAGTTTTCTAAGGAGTCTCCACACTGCTTTCCAAAGTGGCTGCACTAATTTGCAGCCCCACCAGCAATGTATGAGTGTACCTTTCTCCCCACATCCTTGCCAACACCTGTTGTTGCTTGTATTCTTGATAATCGCCATTCTAATTGGGGTGAGATGGAATCTTAGGGTGGTTTTGATTTGCATTTCTCTTTTTACTAGAGATGTTGAACATTTTTCCATATGTTTGTTGATTGCTTGTAGATCTTCTTCTGTGAAGTGTCTATTCATTTTCTTAGCCCATTTGTCGACTGGATTATTTGCATTCTTGGTGTAGAGTTTTTTGAGTTCTTTATAGATTCTAGAGATTAGTGCTCTATCTGAAGTATGATTGGCAAAGATTTTCTCCCACTCTGTAGGCTCTTTCTTTGCATTGCTGATAGTTTCCTTTGCTGAGAGAAAGCTTTTTAGTTTGAATCTATCCCAGTTATTGATTCTTGCTTTTATTTCTTGTGCTATGGGAGTCCTGTTGAGGAAGTCTGGTCCTAAGGCGACATGTTGAAGCTCTGGACCTACTTTTTCTTCCATAAGATGCAAGGTCTCTGGTCTGATTCCGAGGTCCTTAATCCATTTTGAGTTGAGTTTCGTGCGTGGTGAGAGATATGGGTTTAGTTTCATTCTGTTGCATATGGATTTCCAATTCTCCCAGCGCCATTTGTTGAAGAGGCTATCTTTTCTCCATTGAATATTCTTGGCCCCTTTGTCTAGTATGAGAAAATTGTATTTATTTGGGTTTGTGTCTGTGTCCTCTATTCTGTACCATTGATCCACCTTTCTATTTTGGTACCAATACCATGCCGTTTTTGTTACTATTGCTTTGTAGTAGAGTTGAAGATCTGGTATTGCGATACCCACTGCTTCACTCTTTCTGCCAAGGATTGCTTTAGCTATTCTGGGTTTTTTATTCTTCCAGATGAATTTCATAATTGCTTGCTCTATTTCTGTAAGATACATCATTGGAATTTTAATTGGAATTGCATTGAATCTGTATAGCACTTTTGGTAGTATGGCCATTTTGACAATATTAATTCTGCCTATCCAAGAACATGGGAGATCTTTCCATCTTCTAAGGTTTTCTTTAATTTCTTTCTTTAGTGTTCTGTAGTTCTCATTGTAGAGGTCTTTCACCTCTTTTGTGAAATTGATTCCCAAGTATTTTATTTTTTTCGAGGCTATTGTGAATGGGGTAGTTTTCCTAATTTCTCTTTCTGAAGATTCATCACTTATGTATAAAAATGCCTTAGATTTATGTGCATTGATCTTATATCCTGCTACTTTACTGAATTCACTTATGAGATCTAAAAGTTTTCTGGTGGAATTTCCTGGTTCCTCTAAGTATATAATCATATCATCAGCAAATAGGGATAGTTTGAGTTCTTCTTTTCCTATTTGTATCCCTTTAATTTCTTTGGTCTGTCTTATTGCTCTGGCTAGAGTTTCAAGGATGATATTGAAAAGAAGTGGTGAAAGAGGGCATCCCTGCCTTGTTCCAGTTTTTAGGGGGAATGTTTTCAGTTTTTCACCATTTAGAATGATATTAGCCATGGGCTTAGCATAGATGGCCTTTACAATGTTAAGGAATGTTCCCACTATCCCTACTTAGACATTTATTTGGCTCATGGTTCTAAGACTGGGAAGCCCAAAATCATTGACTGGCATTTGGTAAGGGCCTTCTTGTGGCAGAGGATATCACATAGCAAGATAGGGCAGGCATGCTAGATCAGGTCTCTCTTCTTATAAAGCCACTAGTGCCACCATGGAGTCCCCACTTTGATGACTTTAATTCTAATTACCTTCAAAGGATTCACATCTAGGTACCATAAGAATTTGGGGTTTAAGTTTCCAACACATGAACTTTTGGGAAACATATTCAAACCAAGAAAGAGGACATACACATTAAAATTGGTATAGCAGAAGGAAATGAGGGGGTGGCTATGAAAGATGGTGGAATGAGACAGACATCATTACCCTGTGTACATGTACAATTACATGAATGGTATGAATCTGCATCGTGCACAACCATTGAAATGGAAAGATGTACCCCATGTGTGTACAATGAATCAAAATGCAGTCTGTAAAAAAAAAAAAAAAAAGAACCACATGGAAAAAAATTCGGTATAGCAAAAGAAGAGCTAAATAATAAAAGACAGAATTGTAAGAGTCCACACATTATGGTTTGAGGAAGATAGTTGATAGATCCTTATCAATAGAAGTCTTGAAATTATCTCGGCGATATCATTTACTCAATGGGCTTGTCAGACCATCCTTTTCAGTCTTCTTGTCTACAAAGTGGGAATGAGGATAAAAATAATACCTACTTCGAAGGGTTTTTTCGGGAGCTAAAATAATAAAATAATGATAAGTAATAGGAATAGCAGGCACTGAGGCAGATCTCACCCCACGCTGGGTAGTATTCTAAGACTGTAACATGTGCACTAACATCATGCCCGCCCCTTGAGTATGGAACTGTATAATTAGCTCATTTTACAGATGAGACAATGGGAAGCCCAGAGAAGCTGAGTAAGTGGCCCAACATCAGACAGCTGAGAAATGGCAGTGGTGAGACTGAAGTCAGGCAGTTTAGCTCTATGTATCTGAAGGCGGCTTTGCAACCACTGGAATGGGGACAATAAACTCCATCGGCTACTGGTCCCATCTGTCACTAACATCAAGAGGGAAATCAGGAAGAATTCCTGCTGCAAGTGATTAGACCATTTCAAACTAGCCAGGAGGAAAAGAGGTTTATTGGTCGTAACTGAGAGGTCTGAGGCTGGATCCAGGGGTTCACCCAAGCCTTACCTCTTTTTTTTTTTTTTTCATCTTTGGCTCTGTTTTCCTCCACAATGGCATCATTCTCAGACTCATCCAACCTGGTGGAAAAGATGACCTTAAGTAGCTCCAGCCCAGTACGACTGGAAAGTGAATGGTTCTGACAGTTTCTTGGAAAGGCTTTTCACCAGTTGGCCGGGGGGCACATACCTACCCTTGGGAAGGTGGGACCAGCCTTGGGTGAAACACATCCACTGAGGATTCCTGCAGAGTGAGAGTGGGATGGGTTCTTAAAAAAAAAAAAAAAAAAAAGAATGCTTGGCAGACAAAAATCATGTATTATGCAGCCTTGCTACTGAAAGTGAGGTTGGTGGACCAGTGGCAGTAGCAGTAGCAGCTGGGAACTCTTAGAAATGCTAAGAGTTTAGCATTAAACTCTTAGTTTTTTTTTTTTTTTTTTTGCACCAGGGATTGAACCCAGGGGTGCTTAACCACTGAGCCACATCCCCAGCTGTTTCTTTCTTTCTTTCTTTCTTTTTTTTTCTTTCTTTCTTTCTTTCTTTCATTCTTTCTTTCTTTTTTTTTTTGAGACAGGATCTCACTGAATTGCTTGGGGCTTTGCTAAGTTGCTGAGTCTGGCTTGGAACTTGCAATCCTCCTACCTTGGCCTCCTGAGCTGCTGGGATTACAACCAAAAAACAACCAACCAACCAAATAAACAAAAAAACCAAAAAAAGAATTCAGGATCTTAGACCTCACCCCAGACCCACAGAGCCTGAATCTGCATATCTGCATCCTAATAAGACCTTGGGAATCCTGGAGCCTAATGCAAAGCTGAAAGTGCTGGACCACAGAGGACCTTAGAACAATATGTAGTTTTTCTGTATTTCTCTCTGTCTCCTCCTCCTCTTCTTCTGCATAATTTGCTATTTATTTATTTATTTATCTCTTAAATATGTTTTCAAGTGTTAGTTTACCCATAATAATTGTACTTATTTGTGGGGTAGCGTGACATTGTGTATGCAATGTATACAATGTGTGAGGATTAGAGCAGTAATTGGCATATCTGCCACCATATATATTTCTTGTGTTGGGAACAGTTAAAATCCTATTAGCTATGTTGGAATAGATTTCTTTTTGTGGTCAGCCTCTCTTATTCCTCTTTGCATGAATGTTTCAGCCATTATCACCATCATGAAAATTATCTCCACTAGGAAACATATGGAAAAGAAGGACCGGGAGGAACAACACTACCATTAGATCCCAGCAAGAGCCTACCAAAGATGCAAGAAAGAAGGACACAGGACTTTCCTCTCCCCATATCTTGCTCTGGCCACGTGTGTCCCACTGACTGAGGAGTCGCGGGACCCAGGGGAGTGTCTGCCTGGTGTCTTCCTTTGCCCTTCTAGAACCTCACTTTGGGTACCTGGCCCTCAGGAATTTCCCATTCAGATGGCCACAGTGTGTTCGCAGGAACTGCAGGGGACCCGTCCTTGACCACTGGACTCTGACCACACAGGTTTAACCTGCTCTGAAGGGCACCACCTCAGGTGTAGACTACCACAAGTGTGTGCACCCTAGGGTCCAACAGGCGATGGCGGAATCCCCAGTTTACTCCAATCATTATCTCTATCCCCTCTTCGCCCTCCCTCTCTCTCACAACCCTCACATTACCTTTGGATTTGTTGAAGGAAAGAAAAAGAAAAGACCAAAGATAGAACATGGAAACAAATCGTGGAGAGACAAATGCCTTTCCTAGGTCTCTGGTATCATCACCTATTTTAGTACATATGCTTTTCTTTATGCCCACAGGCAACTATCTCTTACCTTGTTTATACCTTATACCTGCATGACTTACCTAGGCACTGACTCCACAATTGGTCTTAGAAAAGAAACCAGAATCATTTTCTTCTCCTACTTTGTGCCTGAGACTTGGCAGAGGTGCTTGTGATGAAGCCACTCTCTGTGTGGAATGGACCCAGAAGACAGAAGGACACTGCCTTCTGCTTTCTTCTTTCTGAAGTTTCCTGGTAGGCACTGGAGGTTTTCAAAGACTCCCACTAGATGTCACTGTTGTCACGTTTGCGAGTCCCTGTCCCCCTTATGAGCCAACCCTCCCCCACCTTGGTTTGATTTCGGTAGATCTAGCACACAAATATGTCCTTTTTAAAGTTAGAAGGCAGATTTTCCTCTATAAATTCTTGGAATCGTTGCCTTATTTCCATGTTGTTACTAACTTTCCATTATTTTTGTTGTTTTCCCATGCCTATATTGGGCAAGTGAAGCTCTCTGTACACAGTAGATGTTTAATACAATTTGAGTGGAATTAAAAAGGAGGAAGTTCTAGGGACTTGAGTTCTATTTTAATTTACTGTGGTGTTATTTATTTTTTTAAACATTAAATGTCTTGATTCCATGAGGGTTCTCAACCAGGTCTTAAGATAAGTTCAGTGTGAATTTGCATGGGAAAATCATTAATCTCCAACACAATTAGCATTTTGGTTGTAAATTAGGCAACAAGTCACAGAATAGTGGAACTTGGGACAATGGAATCTGAGAAGAGGTCCAGAGGTTTTGCCAGATCACCTGTGGCAGGCAGAATAATGGCTCCCCAAGATGTCCACATCTTGCTCCCCAAAACCTGTGATGTTAATGCTTCATTCAGTTTCTGTGCATCAGAAATTTGGGAACGCTTTGCTGGATGGTTCTGGCTCTGTGTCTTTCATGAGGTTGTGGTCAAGATGTCAGCTGTGGGGCTGCACTCATCTGAAGGCTCCAAAAGAACCCATTTACCTGCTTCCAAGATGGCGCCCTGCGTGACTGCAGGCCAGAGACCTCAGTTCCTCACCACGTTGACCTCTTCTTAGAGTGGTTGAGTGTCCTCACAACATGGTAACTGGTTTCCTTGAGAGTAGCTAATACAAGAGAGAGAGAGCGCAAAGCAGAAGCCACATACCTTGGACAATCTATTCCCAGAAGTCACACTGTCACACAGGTTATATTCCATTCATTAAGAGTGAGGACACAAGGGAAGGAAAATTAGGTTCTACCTCTTAGAGGGAAAAGTACAGAAGAATTTGTGAAGATATATTAAACTATCAAGCCATTTCTCTGTTTCTTTGCTCCTTAAAACAATTTCCATGAACAATTTCATACCAAGAGTTGAAGCTGAAAAAAATTTGGATAGTTTAAATGACCAACAAGACTATATATAGAATAAATGATTATGTCAAAATGAACCCCACTGTTATGTAGCGCTATAATGTACTAATAAAAACATTAAAAAAGAAAGGCAAAAAAAAAATTTCCCCAAAGGATTAAATATAGAAAAATTCATTCTAATTTAATTTACCCAACTCATTAAAGTCTTAATTTAATCAAATTAGTAGTTAGCATCTTAAGCCAAAGAAATGAAACCATCCTTTGTGGAAATGGTGTCATTACCTACTTGGCATGAAACAGTATGTTTTTTAAAAATAAACTTTTTATTTGAGAATAGTTTTAGAATTACAGAAAAGTTGCCAAGACAGTATTGAGAGATCTCATTTCCCTTCTTGTTAATGTCTTACATTACATCGGTACATTCATCACAACTAATGAATCAATGCTGATACACTACTATTAACTAAAGTCTAAGTTATTTGAATTTCTTTAATTTTTGACCTAATGTCTTTTTTCGGGAATGGTAACTTTGTGTGTGTATGTGTGTGTGATACTGGGGATTGAACACAGAGGTACTGTACCACTGTGCTACATCCCCAGCCCTTTTTACTTATTTATTTTTTATTTTGAGACAGGGTCTTACTAAATTGCCCAGGATGCCGTAGAACTTGCCATCTTTCTGCCTCAACCTCTGAATCACAGGGAGCCACTGAAGTGCTTTCAGCAAATGACTGGTCAGATCAGAGGTTTTTAGAAATGGATCAGACAGGGAAGCAAATCAGAGCTCGGCTATCAGGACTGGAGGCTTTTGCAATGTAATGGTGAGGGATGGAGTGTTGGTCACAAGAGGAGCCAGGGGAAAGACAGGTTTAGTAGGCAAATTTAGCCAGATCTGGCGAAATGCAGCAGGTAATGGAAAAGGAAGCTGTCTTTGTTTCTTGGGGGCAGTTATAACAAATTACGACCAACTTGGACTTGGTGACTTAAAAATAACAAAATTAGCCCCTTACAGTTCTGGGGTCCAGAGGTCTGAAATCAAGGTGCCTGTAGGACCGTGGTGACCTTGGAGGCTCTAGGAAAGAATTCTCTTTTACCTTTTCCATCTTCAGGTGACTTCTGGTGCACCTCGGCTGTGACAACCTGATTCCAATCTCTGCCTCTGTCTCCACATAGCATCTCCTCAGTGTCTCTATGTCCTTTCCTCTTATGAGGATACCAGTTGTTGGATTTAGGGCTCACCCTAAATCCAGGATGATTTCATCTCAAGATCCTTAATTAATTTTATCTGCCAAGACCCTATTTCCAAATAAGATTAATTGAGGTGTTGAGTGGACATGAATTTTGGTGGGGGTACTATTCAAGCTACTACAGAGACAAAAAAAAAAAAAAAAAAAAGATTGTAACAGAATCATTCATAAAGTTCAAATGAAGAGTTAATGGTGCAGAGACAGAGGCTGAGGTGGCAATGACTGTAGAGCTGTTTCTGAGTCTTTCCTCTTTTTTCCTGAGCACATGTCTACTCTACACTTTTCAGTCTCCCTTGTAGTTGGATGTGGCCCTATGACGGAGTTTTGTCCAATGGAAGTGGATAAAAGGCCAAACCCAGGCCTGTATGACCTACCTTTTTCTCTTCTAGAAGGTTGACAGGAATGCAAACCACCCCCAAAGGACTTTAAGAAGCCACATGTTGAAGATGGCAGAGTGAAGGACCTCGGGCCTTCTACTCCTACTCCTGAATCATTGGAAGGAGATGTCCACTGAGGAACACTTGTTTTGGAATTTGCAGGAACGAGAAATAAGCTCAAATTGTGTTAAGGCCCTGTTATTTAGGGGTTATTTATTATGGTCATCAACCTACCCTGACAAACACAGCTTCTATGGATTGATGACAGGCAGGGAAGTGTCTCAACGCAGTTGGAGTTTAGGTTTAAACTTCTAAATTGTAAAACCCTGGGAAATGACTTTGGTCTGTTACGAAGATCTATAAAGCAGGCTGCATGTATAACAGAGTTGACAAAGAGACAATTCTAAACCATTTCTAGCAGCTTAGACAGAGAGGGAAGCGAAAATACACAGGCTTATGTTAAGCCTAATATACTTCATCAAACAAAAATAAAACTTTAATTATGTTAAGTCTTCCCTGGAAAGAAATTAAATTATAGAAGGAACTTTCTTTCTCTCAATAGTATGATAATGCAAGACCACGTAAAGAGACAAATGATTTTTATAAGACCAAATCCTTAATCTTGCCCTATAAGTAGACAGGAACAGGGTTTTTTTTTTTTTTTTTTTTTTACATCAAGTTTTCTTGAGAAATCTTACCAGAACACTTTCTTCATTGCTTCTTTTCAAATTTTAATTTTTCTCTCTAAGGGTAAAGAGACATTTTTAGTTATGTTTAAGAATGTTTTAGATTAATTTAACATTTGGTGTCCTCATTTTTCTCTCCCCTCCTTTTTATAAGGAAGTTCTTCACTTGATTAGTTTTAGCTACAGGTTTAAGCTATCTTCTGTAGTATTCTGGTAGGACCAGAGATCGGCAAAGAAAACCCTGTTAGATTCTTAGATTTAATTTAGGATGGAGCTAAGAGGATGGTAGTCCAGAACAGGCTACCTGTTCCAGACACCTGTCTGTGGGAGAGAGGAGGTGGGGAAGGGACCCTCCTGGAAGTAGTCTGGGAAGACATCATGCTTAGGCTGCCTATGTAGGCCACTCTTTAAGAAACAATGGAATGACCATAGCTACTTTAGGATCACTGAGTTTATCTTCTCATTCTCAAGCAATATTTGTGTAATAAATACTCCTTTAAATCATAAAAAAAATAAGGAAGTTCCTGTTGCTTCTGTCCTTCCTCTATGATGAAGAAACTTCTTGAATCCTATTACTTCCTGTTAGAGATTTTTCAAAGTAGGAAATAAGTTCCTGGACAGAACACATCTACATTCTATAAAGGATGTATCTTAAAGTTTTATTGAATATAATGCAACTTGTCCAAATGGGTCTAATGTATGGTGTTCATGAAGACAAATTGAAGTGATGTACATAAAGTGTTTGGCAGAGCTGACATGCAGGTGTTCCAAAAAATTGTGGGTTTTAAATTTATCATTTAACTTTTGAAGTCAAGGTTATCATCAGGACTTTAGTGAGGATAGCCCCCGACTTAACATTATTCACTGTATTTGTGGCTAGTGAAGTGGTGTTAAATTAGAGAATAATGTAACTGCACATCATCACTCTAAAACATTTATTGATGTACAGAGTTTGATCCTGAGATATCTGGTCAGGTGTTTTGAGCATCCATGTACCGAGCATGTTAATAGACCTGAAGCTTAGCTTTTTTAACATCCATATATTGACTACTTAATGCATACCTGAGACTGTGGAGCGAATGTGACCACTGGATAATCTTTAAACTTCTGGTCAATAGTAGAGGAAAGACAATGCTTCAGGCTTTGCTTCTAGTAAAGTGGATCTTCCATGAAAGATTTTGTAGAACAGCCTGGAAACCTATGGGAGCAATGTGTGGAATTCCCCAATAGTGAGCCCCCAATACTGTTCCCTTAGGAAACCGTGACAGCTCTACCTTAGAGATAGGTGCAGAACCTACCACCTCATACCACCTACACGGCTCCCACCCTGGTCTCAGCCACCTTTGTCTCTCACTGTGCTATTTCAATAGGCTCCTCACTGATCGATTTATTTCCACCTTTGTCCCCTTGCAGGGTTTCTTCACGCTGCAGCTGAAGGGACCTCCTTAGGAGATGCTTGAAACTCTGCATCAAACTTTTTTCTCTGGCTTTTCTTATAGTAGAAAATATATTTATTTCTTTTCTCTCTCTTTTTTTTTTTAACAAGACAATATAACGTGTTTTGACCTATCATACATATATGGAGTATAACTTCCCATTCTTGTGGTTGTACATGATGTGGAGTTTCACTGGTTGTGTATTCATTTATGAACACAGGAAAGTCATGTCTGATTCATTCTACTGTCTTCCCATTCCCACTACCCTCCCTTGCCCTCACTTGCACTGTCCAGTCCAGTGAACTTCCCTTTCTCCCCTCACAACCCCCCATTGTCATTATCTGCCATATCGAAAAGAACATTCTGCCTTTGTTTTTTTGGGATTGTGCTTATTTTACTTAGCATGATAGCCTCCAGTTCCATCCACTGGCAAATGCCATAATTTCATTCTTCTTTATGGCTGAGTATAATTCCATTGTGTATCTGTATCACATTTTCTTTATCCACTCTTCTATTGAAGGACATCTAGGTTGGTTCCATAGTTTAGTTATTGTGAATTGAGCTGCTATAAACATTGATGTGACTGCATCACTGTAGTATGCTGATCCTTAGTCCTTTGGGTATAGATCAAGGAGTGTGTTAGCTGGATCAAATGGTGGTTCCATTCCAACTTTTCTGAGGAATCTGTATACTGCTTTCCAGAGTGGTTGCACCAATTTGCAGTTCCACCAGCAATGTTTGAGTGTACCTTTTCCCCTACATCCTTGCCAACATTTATTGTTATTTGTATTCTTGATGATTGCCATCCTGACTGGAGTGAGATGAAATCTCAGTGTAGTTTTAATTTGCATTTCTCTAGTGATGTTGATTTTTAAAATGTATTTGTTGACCAATTGTATTTCTTCTGTGAAGTGTCTATTCAGTTCCTCTGCCCATTTATTGATTGGGTTATTTATTTTTTGGTGTTAAGCTTTTTAAGTTCTTTATATATCCTGGAGATTAATGCTCTATCTGAGGTGCAGGTGGCCAATATTTTCTTCCATTCTGTAGGCTCTCTCTTCATATTATTATTTCCTTTGCTGTGAAGAAGCTTTTTAGTTTGATGCCATTCCATTTATTGATTCTTGATTTTACTCTTGGGCTTTAGGAGTCTTGTTGAGGAATTCAGTTCCTAAGCTGACATGATGTAGATTTGGGTCTACTTCTTCTAGTAGGTGCAGGGTCTCTGGTCTAATGCCTCTGTCCTTGACCCACTCTGAGTTGTAAACTGCATTACCTTCTGATTTGTCCACAGCCCAGTTGTGCCAGGGCACTGTGGTAGGTTGCTGACAAGTCAAAGAAAGTGCCCAGAGACAGCATGAGAGACATGATTTATTGGGGGGAAAACTTAAAGGAGATCAGACTACTTCGAGAGGAGGTCAGTGGTGACAGGCTGACAGATAGCACCTCTCTCTGTCACTGTGCTTTGCAAAACAGCACCTCCTCTCCCTCACGGTGTTCTGTCCAGTGGTGGCAGGCTGGACAAGCAACACATACCCTTTCCACAGTGCCCTCGGTTCTGCTCTGCCTCCACTCAGGATGGGCTTTGTATGTTAGGCTGCAGTTTAGTTCTATGAAGAATGTTCACGTTGTTCTGCAACTCAACCTCTCTAAAACTTTCTTATCATTCCAAACTAGAACTATACCTATTACCCAGTAATTTTCCATTCCTTCCTACCTATAGCCTCTGGCAAACACTTGTCTGCTCTGTTTCTGAATTTTTTACTATTCTAATCACCTTCTATAAGTTGAATTATAATATCTGCCCTTTGTTGTGTTGTTTTCACACAACATAATTTGTCTTCAAGATTCATCCATGTCATAGTATATATCAGAATTTTCTTTTATGGCTGAATAATATATCCGTTGTTAGTTGAAGAAGTGACGTCATCAGTATTAGCTTGCTTAGCTTGCTTGTATGACCAGCATCCTGAGAAGGAACTGCCTTGGTGTACGTGCAAGAAAGCAGAAAGCAAGCTGTTTACAGAGGACACTAACTTGTCCTCATACCCACTGGGCAAAAGAGAAAGCCAGTGTCCTTCAAGATAATATGTATGTAGAGTTGGTGGCCCAGGCTTGCTCTCATTATTCTCTCCACTTGGCTGTATTTTGGGGAACAAAAAGCAGGAATTCAAGGTCACGGTGTTTTACAGTCTCCCTTTTCTTTGGTGATGATATATATACCTTCCTATCTCAGAGTAAAAGCCAATGCCCAAACAGTGGCCGGCAAGGTCCCCTAGCGACGGCTCTTCTCTGGTCTCATCTTTGCCCATTCCCCTCTCACTTCCCTCTCTGAGACCAGACCGAGGTAACTGAAGGACAGATATGCCAGATGTAACTGAAAAAAAAAAAAATTTATGGGATGGCTCTTGGGCGAGGTTCTCGGGTCCTCCAGGGTGAGGGCTGGGGTGGAGGGCCAGGAAAGTCGTGTTGGCCGGCTGGGCGGTGCTTTTGTAGTCCGGGTGGGCGGGGGGAAGCTTGAGGACCTCGTGTCCTCCTGGGATTGGCCGGGGGCTCTGCGGACCTTCTGGCCATTGCGAGACGCCAATAGGGTTTAATCTGTCAGGCCTGATGGATTGTTCCTTTGCACATGCGCGACCCGTTCCACACGTGGGCGGCCTGATGCCCCGCCCCCATCCAGCCGCCTCAGACCGCCCAGACACGCTGTAGCTTACTGCTCTGTTGTTCTTCACACATGTCAAGTACTTGCTGTCTCAGGGCCTTTGCATTTTGTTTCTTCTGCCTGGAATACTTTGCCCCAGATATGCAGGTTGCTAGTATTGCTTTTCCAGAATGGCATTTTTTTGAACATTTTAGGTAAAATAACATCCTTCCCTTCCTCTTCATTTGTTCATTATTAACCCTCTCCCCCTTTCTTTTGGTACCAGGAATTGAACCCAGGGGTGCTTAATCACTAAGCCACATCCCCAGTCCTTTTAACTTTTTTTATTTTGAGGTCTCACTATGTTACCTAGGGCCTCACTAAGTTACTGAGGTTGGCTTCAAACTTATGATCCTCCTGCCTCAACCTCCCAAGTTGCTGGGATTTCAGGTATGCACTATCCAGCCAAGTTTCCCCTTATTTTGATTTCTTTTAACCACATGACTTATCTGATACATTATGTCATCTGATGCATGACATATTTACTTATTTATTGTGCCCCAACTACAGAGTAAACTCCAAGAGGTCAGGGACTTTAACCTTTGTTCCTAGGACCAAGAATAGTGACAAGCACAGAGCAGCTCTCAGTAGATATTTGTTGAATTAATGAATGAGTAAATGAATACCGCCTTAGTTCTCATCTGCATTAGTTTACTATTGTTATTGTAACACATTAGCAGCAACATTTGTTACATTATAGTTCTGAAGGTCAGAGGTCCAAAGTGAGTGTCATAAGGTCAAGTCGTTGGCTGCAGCATTCCCGGTCTATTTGCTGATACCTTGTTCCCTTTTGACCATGTTCCTCCCTGTCCCCCAACATCTTTTGGTGAGACAGGAGCTAGAGGGGCCTTGGATAAGGCTCCAGCAAAGTCCTTTTCCTTGGATGACAAGCTCTTGTGTTGGAGAAGGTTGAGTACCTTCTAACACTATTCTCCCCTGCCCCCTACTAGGGCCACAAGGGGATCTTTCTTAGGTCCTCAGTATGAAAATCTGGTGGGCTACCTGGAAAGAAAACTCATGAAAGTGTGGGTCCCTGTGACTGTAGCCCCCAGAGTTTCCTGCTCTCATGCTAGTCCATACTTGTCTCCAGCAATTTCAGTGTTCCTACCTGTCTCCACCTCCAGTGGCTTCTGCTTCAGAGAACATTTTGGTGCTGTTTCTCAGGATACATCATTTTGCTGATGGGTCCAAGAAAAATGCTGATTTCCAGTTGGTCCAGCTTTGTGTCTCAATGTTGGGGCTGAAGTTGGAGTTGCATTCAGCTTTGAGAAGCATATTGGGCTGGGTGTTTAGGTCCCAGGATGAAGGTCGTCTTGTGGGTCACATCAGCATGACATTAGAAGACTTGGATCTGGATTGAGGGAGCTCTCACCACCTCAGGGGACATCCCTTTTCTTATTTGTGAAATGAGAGAGCGATGGTATTTGCCCCAAAGTGTTATCAGAGAACAAACAGGACAGTGAGGAGGGTTACGGCCTTTCGGTCCGTGTAAAGATGGATGTGCACCACTTCCCTGGAACCAGTACCTCTGGTAGGACATTTGATTTTTCCAATGTGCTTTGTTATGGTTTGGATATGAGGTTTCCTCCAAAAGCTCATATGTGAGACAGTGCAAGAAGGTTCAGAGGAGAAATGATTGGGTTACAGAGCCTTAACCTTATCAGTGAATTAATCTTCTGACAGGGATTAACTGAGTGGTAACTGAAGGCTGGTAGGGTGTGGCTGGAGGAGGTGGGACATTGAGGGCTTAGCTTTGGGGTATATACTTTGTATCTGGTGAGTCGACCCTCTCTGCTTTCTGATCATCATGTGAGCTGCTTCCCTCCACTACACTCTTCCGCCATGATGTCCGGCCTCACCTCAAGATCCAATGAATGGAGCCAACCTTCTATGGACTAAGACCTCTGAAACTGTGAGCCCTCAAATAAACATTTCCTTCTCTACAATTATTCTGGTGGGTCTTTTAGTTACGGTGGTGAGAAAGCTACTAAACCAAGCTTCTGTGTTTGTTTGTTTTTCTGATTTGCTCTCTTGTCACGTAGGTAGCCCCACATTTACAAAAACAGCAGCTTCTCTTTTTCTTACACACACACACACGCCTCACGCAGGTGAGCTGCCTTGATGTGTTTCTTTATGTGATCATTTGCTTAAGACCTGTGTCTTGTGCTGGAATCCAGTGAGGGCCTCGATCACTCATGACTGCATCCTTAGGGCCTAGTACAGTGCCTGGCACACAGTAAACTATGCATTATTTTAGTTACTCCTCACATAATTTAACTGAGTCTATGAATAAGATCTTTTATCATGCCCATTTTAGAGAATGGAAAAACTAGACAAGTTGACCTCAGAGAAGTAGAGACAGTGGTTGTCCTAAGTTGGGAGGAGAAGGGAGGAGAGGTATAGAGAAGAGGTTGAATAATGGGTAACAAAACACAGATATGAGTACATTCTCATCTTATTTAACACAGTAGGATGATTTACAATAAACTATTATATATTTAATAAAGATCTAGAAGAGAGGAATTAGAAGCTTTCTAGCATGAAGAAATTATAAATGATAAATTAAGGAGATGCAAATGCTCGTTACGCTGATTTGATTATGTTATTTATGTGTATTGAATTATCATACTTTACCCCATACATATGTATAATTACGTGTCAATTAAAAATTGAAAAATGGAAAAAAGCCAGATGTTTGAATTTTAAACCAGTCTTCAACTGACACACTATAAATCCTCTGCTAATGGAATGAGAAAGAAAATAAATGCATCATAGATCTAGTGGAACTTAACAGGAATGGAAATGAAACATGCTCAGGGTTCTGTAGAAAGGAGGGTTTAGAAAAATGTTTCAGGCAAGAACTCTCTGGAAGACCATTTCAAATGAGAAGCACCAGTTCTTGAATACTGTTGGTCCGACTAGTCAGGCTAATGCTTGTTTTGTAGAATCAGAGGTAGAAACTTTCTCTAGGGAAGTCACTAGAATTTTGAAAAAACATTCTATAAATGGATTGATAGGTCAGTCTTTTAGGATGTTTAAACACATGAGTTAGCGACTGATTATGAATTTACTTGACATAGCAATTGTTAAAAATGACAATTTACCAGCTAGAATTTAATTTTTTTTAACCTGGAGGAAGGGTGGGCATTATCACTTTTTAAGCATTTATATGTGCTAACCCTTTCACGTTGAACCGTATGAGGACATCTTTGGAGATAGATTGCATCTCTTCCCTTGTTTTATGGTTTCAATAAAGGGTGCTCGATAAATGACTAGAATTTGGAGACCCAGGGTCTGTTCTGGATTCTGCCTTTGTCAATCCAGAAAAATCCTGTGATCTTCCTAAAAATGCCATTTTCTTCTTAATTAAATGAAAACGGGTGATGGAGGTAGATGAGAAAGTATGTAAGGCTTCTTCTAGGTTAAAAGTTCAGTGAGTCTATAATTCCAGATGTGTTTTCTGGTTCCTTTTACAGCCCTTTCTCTTTAGGAATAATGGAAGAGTCAGGGAAGCAAAGCCAGGGTGCAGCCAACACCTGCAGAGCCTGTCTGACAGGTGGGCCCTGAGAATGAACAGTCTCTGTGTGCACCGGCCAAGAGTGGAACCTGCAGCCTGCAGCTGGCCCTGCTAGCTTCCGCCGACCCCTTGGCTGCCGTGTCCGTCTTTGGCTTTTCTGACTTGCTGGCAATTGTTCGATTATTTATTTTCTCTCCTCCTAAGAGACAGTCAAGGGTGCTGGAGGATGGGGGTGGGAGTTGTTACTTTGGGAAGTCTGCCACACTTAGAATGCCTCATAACCTCTTATTGAGTGACAGATTTATTCGGCCATTTTTGATAAGTGGGTTGTTTGGGACTCATTGATGGGGGAATTATTTGTAATTTCCACTTGAAAGGCTGAGCATCTGAGAGCCGTGACTACATGACTGTGTGTATTAAAAGGTTGTTCATAGTCGCCTAACCTCTTGTCATATATCATCTTTTGATCTTTCTGTTTTTATTGTTTTGATCTTAAAAAAAAAATAAAAAACTTTTAAAAATGTGAGCGCTAGAAATTGGGAAATGACAGAACTATTTATGGTCCCGTAAGCAACTGACCCACTTCAGTGACAAATGTTATAAACATGTTGTGTTAAAATCCCAGTCCTTTGCTTTTGGTTTTAATGAGTTGGACTCCATTGAACTTGAGGCACTCTGGATTCTGTTTCCTGCTGAGATTTGGTCATGGTGACATTCTGACTTGGCAGAGTGAGAGCCACTCTGCTGAGTCATGGTTCTCTTAACTCTGTCCAGGTCTCCACAAACCCAAGAAGTAGAATTTGGTCACTTTGCAGGTGTCTGGAACTGTTCCCAGTGCTTATTGCTAAGGAAAGAGACAGACTGTAAACTTTTTTGCTTTAAAGAAATTTAAAGCAATTTCTTCTCTCCTGCCAGGGCCCAACCTCTGGTAATTTAGGCATTTTATGTTCCATGTTATTAAAGATGAGTCCTAAGGCTAGTTGATTGGTTGAGTTCCAAGCACTTTATGTAAATTTTCCCTATTCAACCCTCATAATACCTTTCCAGGTAACTGCTGTCACTGGCCCTTTCTGGTGAGGGCTGACTAGCCAGCCTGTTGATGCTCGTACATGACGGAGTCAAGATGTGAACCCTGGGCGCCACATCTATTTCCTACCACTCCGACACTTGACACAGTTCTGTTGGAGTACAGGATTCAACACTTGACACGGTTCTGTTGGAGTACAGGATTCAACACTTGACACGGTTCTGTTGAAAGATCATCCTCCTGTTGGGGGCCATAGGTGTGGCACGTCTCCATGTGCAGTTGCTTTTAATACTAATAATCAATATATCCTTAGATTCCGATTATAGAGAATACTGGGAGATTTCATGGTGCTGGGACACAAAATAGCATACAATAAAGTTTAATATTAATACTTAGATGAAATCATAAATAAGCAATTATGATTTGCTCAAATTTATAAGGAGCCTGTGATTTCTTTTAGTATACAAATTCTCTAAAAGTCATATATGAGAGTGTATTCCTCTGAGCTTTGATGTGGTGTTTAGTCTTCCTTGCTTTCTTAGTGTTTATGATTAAGGTTAAGGACATTTTTCCCACTTAATTAATAAATAGGTTAATCATAAGTACAATTTGTATTCTTCCTATGTCTACTTAGAGTTTTAGTCCGTCATTGAGTACATGAAATAGAATAAATATTAACTCTAACCTGATTCCTCTATTCTCTGTTAGTTATTAACACCTGGAAGTGCTGATGCCAGGTCTTATATTATTGCTCTCCACAACTCATTCTAAATTCAAACGAGTCTAGTTCTTGGCCAATTACCTCAGGAAGTCACCTGGAAAGCATGTAAAACTGTCATGGTCAGAAGAGACGGGAGTGACAGAGACCAGTCAGATGGAGGAAGGGAGCTCCTTCCAGCAAATTCTCTCAAAAACCAACAATGAACACACAAACTAACTTGAAAAAAACCAGAATGAAGAACTCACCAAAACATCACATAATTTTTGTGGACAAAATTCAGTATTTTGTTGTTCAAAAATCCTAAAATAATATGAATATCCTGTTTCTCAGGAAAAAGGACAAAGGAAAAGGATAACATTTTTTCTCGGGTGGAAACCAGGCTACCAACAGAACACAGCTGTGAGGGGCCATTGACATCAATGGTTAGGATTTTTTCTTTTTCCCTGAAATAAATTTCTGTGGGGCATGGTGGCACACATCTAGATGGACAGTGTCCTTTTTTCTTTTTTTGGTGGTGCTGGGTATTGAGCCCAAGGCCTTGTGCATGCTAGGCAGGCACCAACTGAGCTATATTCCCAGTCCCTTGGCACACATCTATAATCCTGTATTCCCAGTGACTCAGGAGGCTGAGGTAGGAGGATTGTAATTTTGAGGCCAGCCTCTGCAACTTAGTGAGCCCCGGTTTCCAAATAAAAAATAAAAAGGGCTGGGATATAGTTCTGTGTTAGGGCTTCCCTGGGTTCAATCCCTAGGACCAAACAAACAAACAAAGAAACAAATAAATGATACAAACTTCTACTAAAATGCGTTTTTCAAAGGCCCAGTTCAAATAGTAGTAGATAATGGAACAATAGAAAGGTAATGATGAAAAAAAAAGTTAATTAGAACACAAATTCATAGATTTCTCCAAAGCAGCTAAAGCATAATTTTTTTTATGTGTGTTGACTTGCTTAAAGTATAAAATATTACAAAATGGAAGTAAATGCAGAAAAATGATAGAAATTTTAATTATAATTCTTTTATGTTCATCCTAAGGAGTGGCACTTTTATAAATAAACCAGGCTCTTTTGTGGTCACAGAAAAAAAAAAAAAAAAGAAGAATTCTGCAACTTTTAATTAATTAATTAATTTTTAATTTATTTTTTATTACCGTGTGATACTTTGAACATCAATTCATGTTAGTATATATAGATCTATCTGGTTCTTTTTAACGGTTGTTTACTGTTCTATAGTGTGGATATGTAGTTATCTTGTTACCTCTTTATTAATGCAGCATTGAAGTTGTTTACTTCTTTTGCTGGTACGAACTGTGTTGCAAAGAACATCTTTTGTGTGTGTTTCTTAGTGGTGGCCTATTCTTCATCAGAGCTTGTCTCAGGAGCAGAGCTGATTGACAGTTCCAGCTGCTGCACCTCTGAATTCATCACAGGCAGACCCTTCTTCTACCATGCTGCTCCCAGCCAGTGACTGGGCACAACGGAGGTACTATGACGGCCATTCCTGTCTGATGCATGGTTCCAAGGCTCTGTGGACTGGGCAGCTCCCTACTGGCCTGGCCTAAATTCTTTCTTTCAGAACTGTTTTCTGGTGTGAGAGTCTTCCTTCCCAATCTTTTCTTCCCTCTCTTTTCGGAGAGACTAGATCTTTGTCATAGTTTGAAGGGTCTTTTTGCCTTCTGCTCCATTGCCCCTTGTTCTTCACAAGTGTTTTCCCTCAATCAGTTTCTTGCATGCTTAGTCTTATCTTGGCACCTGTTTCTCAGAGGACCAGAATTGACTCACCTCCTGACCACCTCAGCAAACATTTCTTTAGGAAAAAAATTGGAGAAATAACATTTTGGGACCATTAAGGATATATGCATTTGTTTATCTGTCAGTGGATTAGTTTTCTATTGGTAAGTATATATGTATATACAATGCATACATCATAAATAAGTAATTTAAGGGATTTCACACATCCAACATGCCCAAGAAGGCCGGATACATTAGGAAACAACATCATCAGCTCTTCAGAAACCCCCTCAGGGTCCCTTTTACTCAGTCCCCCAAAGTTTTTTTAAAAAATATCTTTATTTATTTAATTTTATGTGGTGCTGAGGATGGAACCCAGTACCTCACATGTCTGAGGCAAGCGTTGTACCACTGAGCTACAGCCCCAGCCTTACCCCAAGTTTAACCACCTTCTTCCTTTTAACACCATAGATCGATTTTGTCCTACTTGAACAAACCATTCAATATGTATTGGGATCATGCAGTGTGTTTTCTTTAGCATTGTCTTCTTTCTCTCAACATTGTGAGATTAACCCATGTTCATTTATTATCAGGGTTGTGTATACCTATTTACTGTGTGACTAAATAATTTGCTCATCCATTTTAATATAACTATAATTTCCAGTTTATGACCACTAAAAACAGTGCTGAAATGAACTATCTAGGAATTGCAAGACTGCTTCTTTTGGAGATGTGCTCTTTTATTTTTTTCTTTTGGTACTGGGGGTTGAACCCAGGAGTGCTCTACCACTGAGTGACATCTACAACCCTTTTTTATTTTGAGGCAGGATCTCACCAAGTTGCCCAGGTTGGCCTTGAGCTTGTCCTCCTGCCTCAACCTCCTGAGTCACTGGATTACAGGCATGTGCCACCTTGTCTATCTGGAGATGTGCTTTATATTGGACCTTTTCCTGGAGAAGTCGTAACTGTAATAGAAGATTAAAATAATGGACACTTGACGGTGGGAAGGGACCAGAGTTGTAAAGAATGCTAGAATTGCAGATGTGAAGAGTAGTTACTTAGGCCTAGGGTTGAGTTAGTGTTCCCAAGAAAGAGTGGAAATGGAGTGCTCCCCCTGAGGTCCTCTTGAGAGGCAAAGAGGTGAAGGTTCTTTGTCTTGCAGATCCACAGAATGAGACCTATGGACAACCGAGGGTGAAAGAAAAATAACAATTTATTTTGGAAATGGAAAGGAAGCAAAGCTTGTACAAGGGAGGGGTTGCCAGCGAAGTTGCTACTATCTAGGGGTTTATATGGTGTGGTTGGAGGTGACCTTTAAAACTGTTGGCTAATGACATTAAGAGAGGAGGGTTTCTACATCCAATCAGAATGAGATGCTCGGTGATCATGAACTTCCTGTCCAATCAGGATGTTGACCATGCACTGTTCAACTGATGATCACTTGCTTGATCATGTGTGGCTTTTCCCCAGGGATTGGCTCAGGCATGTACCTGCAGGCTCCCATGAAGTTGCGGATCACAGGACAAGTTTATCGAGGTCTTGTCCTGAATGCCTATCATATCTCTGGCTCCTGCTGTCACTCTGACCTTATTGGGTGGATGATGTTGTGGCTTCCTGGATGGTAGGTAAATTTGGCCAAGGTATTGTGCTAATGGAACTTGCTGGAAACCTGCCCTCTGGGATGCTGGATATCCAGAGAGAGGTGCCTTGGTGGTGTCGAGGAAGCTGCTGGCTGCTTGGTGCTGCTACTCATTGCACATGGAAGAAATCCACTTCAGGAATGGGACCCTGGAGCAGCCATAGGCTGCGGAAGCTGGGTAAGAGGAGTGCACGAGACCTACTGACAATACTTCACATCATGCCAGCTGGCAAAGGAGGAATATCCACAGAGTCCATCTTCCTTTTTGCAGAGTAAGCACGAGGGGTGGATTTGGAGAGGAGGATCCTCAGACTGATACCTGACACACTATTATCTGCGATTAACAGGTACTCAGTAGAAATGAGTTGGAATCCATTGAACTTGAGGCATTGAACTTGAATGTTGCCAGTTATCAACAAAGACACTATACTAAGTTTTAAGTAGCTTCCTAATCCTATGAAAGTAATGACATTGCCAAAGCAAGTCATAAGGCAAGGAGAGACAGACTTCCTGTTGATGGGAAGAGCTTAAAAATCATATTGAATGGATAAAAGTGTGCCATTAATTGGGGCATCAGTGAACTCAATGTACTACAGTTGTCAACTGCCTTTGTCAGGTAGAAAAGAATTTATTGAATGGTATTTTGTATCTTAGAGAATCAGTAGAGATTAAGATATCTGCTGTTGTATTTGTAAATATTATGTGTATACAGCTCTATCTTGATTTAATTTTTTTTTGGTTTCTGATATTATCTACTATTTTTTCTTTTTTATTTGTACTTTTTTTAGTTACACATGATAGTAGAATGCATTTTGACATATCATACATACATGGAGGATAACTTCCCATTTTTGTGGCTGTACATAATCTGGAGTTACACTGGTCATGTATTTATATATGAACATAGGAAAATTATGTCCAATTCATGCTACTGCCTTTTCCATTCCCATCACCCCACCTTCTTCCCCCCCACTCCTTCATGTCCTATCCCATGGAGCCCCCCCTCACCTATTGTGAATCAGCATCTGCATATCAGGGAGAACATTTGGACTTTGTTTTTTTTTGGATTAGCTTATTTCACTTAGCATGATAGTCTCTAGTTCCATTCATTTACCGGCAAATGCTATAACTTCATTCTTCTTTATGACCGAGTAATGTTCCATTGTGTATATGTACTACATTTTCTTTATTCATTTGTCTGTTGTAGGGCACCTAATTTTCTACTGTGGAATATGAGAATTTAAGACAGTTCTTTGTCATGACCAGCGCAACCAAACTCTCCAGTCTGGTGAGAAGTGAAGGGGGATTGGAAAATAAAAATTCACAGACACAGATCTTGAAGATTAAGCTGGGATCAGGTGGAGTTCTACTCTCTGATGGAGATGCAGATGTAAAGAGTTAAGCCAGCAATCTTTATTTATATATGTCTCATTATCAGGTTAAAGACTATACAATCATTATTCTTTGTATTCAGGAAAGTTACAGACACTAGAACATCCTATGTAGCTTTTCCATAGTTGCAATCCACAGTTGCAAAGTGCAATGTTAGGAGCTTTGTGTAGCTCTCAAGAAAGTTCATTGTTAAAAGTTACTGTAAGGCAGGCAGGAACTGGAGATGTGGACCTGGCGTAACGTGGTTGTCCAGCCTAAGAGTTCCTTCTTTCCCAGGAGCTGTGTGTCTGAGATCAAGGTCAGAGCTGATAGGACTCTTGCACAGAGCCTCCTCATGTGGGGCATTGCCATAGCAGCTAAGCATCCTGTGCCCTTGCACAGAAACATTCCCAGGCACCAGGCAGGCATGCCACACCATGAGGTCATCAGAGACCCCCAATCTCAGTCACTGCTGTCCCATCCTCTGTCACCGCTCTCCACAGTTCTCCCTTTGCTCATGCTTTTTAAAATACATGCTCTTGTGTGTGCACACACATTTTTGTCCCTTAAGTTCCTCAGATACACTTATGCAACTTTTTGGTAGCTCAGTAGTGTATATGTTATTGATATTCAAATGCCATGGATTGAATTATGTTCTCCATTTATATGTTGGAGTCCTTACCCTCAGCACTCAGGATGTTACCATATTTGGACATAGGGTCTTTATAGAGGTAATGAAGTTAAGACAACCCTAATCTAATATGACCAGAGTTCTTTTAAAAAGGGGAAATGCACACAGGGAGACACCATGAGCACATCAAGGCAGAGAGTGGGTTGATGCTTCTACAAGCTGAGGAATGCTGAAGAGTGCCTGCACACCATCAGCAGCCAGGAGAGAGGGATGGGATGGTTTCTCCCTCGTAGACTTTAAACTTTCAGTGTCCAGGACTGTGAAACAATATCATTCTGTTGTTTAAGCCACTGGGTTTGTGGTACTTTGTTACTGTCGTCCTAGCAAACTAATACATCAAGTCGTATGTTATTATTGTATTTTCTTTCCTTTTTATTTTATTTTAATTTTTGGGATACTGAGGATTGAACTCAGGGGCACTTGACCACTAAGCCATAGCCCCAGCCCTATTTTGTATTTTATTTAGAGACAGGGTCTCACTGAGTTGCTTAGTGCCTTGCTTTTACCGAGGCTGGTTTTGAACTTGCGATCCTCCTGCCTCAGGCTCCCGAGCCATTGGGATCACAGGTGTGCACCACTGCTCTGAGCTGTATTTTCTTTCTTGAATTACTTTTTTTTTGGTGGTGCAGGGGATTGAACCCAGGGCCTTGTGCATGCGAGGCAGGCACTCTACCAACTGAGGTATCTCCCCGGCCTTGAATTATTTTTTTTCCCTTGGCATTGGTCAGTCCGTCTTCTCTGTCTCTCCCTTCACTTTTCTTTATATTACCAACCTACCCCAAATGTCCACCAGAGGTGTACTTCCCTTTTCAATTTGTTTAAGAAACGTTAGGTGGTTCCTTAAGCTCATCTTCTTTTCCTTGAAGCCGTCCTTCCTGCAGCCCTTGAACTTTGTGCTTCAGCCTGAGCGTGTGACTTCCTGCAGTCGTCCCTTGATTGATGTTCTGGAATTGTCCTTCCCCAACTTTGTAATTTTTTAAAACCATCCTGGGAATTCTCTCTTCTCCTCTCACATCAGTTTCCATGGTTTCCTGATTCCACATGTTTATTTTCTTATTTCTAAGAAAAAGTAGAGCCATGGAGGTAAATTCTTCGAGGAATATTTGAAATTATTTTAACCTCATTCGAGATTGATCATTGTGCTTTTGTGATGTTTTGCTATTGCTGCATAACAAATTATCCCCCAGATTTGATGCTTGAAATAATAAAAAAAAAAGTACATTTTGAAATCTTATCATTTCTGTGGGTTGGAGATCTGGCTGCATCCCCTGGCTGAGAATGTCTCGCAGGCTGCATTCCGGTGTCAGAAAGGGCTGCAGTCATCCGGGGACTTGCGTGGGGAGGATCTGTTTCAAGACGCACTCATGCGGTAACTTTCAGGGTTCAGGGTCTCAGTTTCATGCCACTGGACAGCTCGTGGCATGTCAGCTCTTGAAATCATCTCTACTGGGGACCCACCTTAGTTTTCTAGATTCCTTGAGCTCAGATTCCCTTTTACGCATCCTTTAGAGAAATCCTTTACCCTGATGTCTAGTCAAATGGTACCTCATCCTCTCTGCCTCTTCTTAGGTGAATGCCAAAACAAGGACAAGAGTGGTTTGGGCGTCTTCACCAAAGTAGAGTTAATCCTTGGGTCAAGCTAAACCCACCACAACCGGCTATCCAGATGTTTAAATAGATGATAAAAGTTCTTTGGCAGTGTGTCCTTGAAATCATTGACTACTCAGAAACAGCTAGGAATCTCAGGACACAAAGTTAGTGTGTCCTCAAACTGTGTCTTTCTTAGGGTTCTTTTCTCCAGAACATTGGAACTCACTTTGTGAAAAGCTGTGTCTACTGTGCCCACTAAGTCATTTAGCTCTCCATAACCCTCAAGGACCCTTTTAGCAGCTAAATACATGAGTCTGCAGAACCCAGTTTTGAGATACTGAAGCTTCTCTTTAGGGCCTTGCTCTGGAACAGGACAAGGATAAAAAAGTCCAGATTTCAGCCACTCAGCTGCTCTTGCCTGCTGTCCTTGTAAACATGTGTCAAAACATTTGCCAGATCACCGTTTTGACTGATCAGATACCACCTTTCCTATAAGATAATGATTTCCTGTGCATATGCTGTGTTTTTTTTTTCTGCATAGAAAATTGCTTCATTTATGTTGATTTTATGGGTAATGCATCCTTCTTGGAAACATTAAAACAATATATAAACTGAAGTTTCCTGAGGTCTTACCTACTTCCCTGGAGATGTTCATTGTTCACCTTTTAGTGACAGCCCACCATATAGCTTGGGTGTATACTGTTTATTGTAAATCAGTCTAAGTCCCTTGGTGAACCCAGTGGTGAGGACCATAAATTTTATTGATTTGAACTGCAAACGGAGAGAAGTGAACTAAATATATCAAGGATATAAAATGGAAGAAAAGGGTTAGATCCTGCTCTTAACAGGAAAAATAAAAGTAGGCAGGTACACGGGTATCAGAGAAATCTGATAACTGGTACCAGCACAAAAAAGTTGGGGCATGGGAACCCTGGGAATACATAACTATTCTTACATCACATCCCCAACTCCCTGCTCCTATGTGTACTCCCTCACCCAGCACAGTTAGCAATGACTTGTTTTTAACATTGTCTTCCTTTTTATTTTGACACATTATAATTATACATAATAGTGGGATTTGTTGTTACATATTCATACACGCACATAATTTGACCTATTTAATTTCCAGTTCCTCCCCTTTCCCTTCGCTGATCCCTCCCTCTGATCCCCCCCTTTTTTCATTTTTTAGTTGTAGACAGTCACGATATTTTTATTTATTTTTATGTGGTGCTGAGGATTGAATCCAGTGCCTTGTACGTGTGAGGCAAGCGCTCTACCACTGAGCCCCAGCCCCAGCCCCTGATCCCCTTCTTCTACAACATTGTTCTCCCATCTATTTTCATAAGGGACTCCCCCTTTCCCCTTTTTTCTTCTTTCTAGCTTCTACGTATGAGTGAACCCTTGACTTTCTAAGTCTCGCTTATTTTGTTTAACATAATGCTTTCAAATTCTACCTATTTTCCTGCAAAGGGAATAATTTTATTCTCTATGGCTGAATTAAAATTCCATTGTGTATATGCACCACCTTTTCTTTATCCGTTCATCAGTGGATGGATACCTAAGCTGGTTCCATAATTTGGCTACTTGTGACTTGTGCTGCTGTAACCATGGGTATGTGTGTGTTGCTATAGTATGGCGATGATTTTAAACATGTGCATATTGACATCTTCTGAAACCACAATGGGATTATTCCATTGTTCCCAGATCATTATTCTATAATCACCTTAGTGGTACATTGGGAATATGGAATTTAATCTGGAATTATTCATGTTTATGAAATGTTTAGTGTTTGTTGCTCATAAGCATTTAAAGAGTCTTTTTGTACAGTGTGTATTCATCCAACAAATACTTACTGAGTAGTTAATAATTGAGTAGGCGAAAGACAGACATCCTCTTTGTTCTTATAGAGGGTTAAGCCTGAAGGAAATACGTAGGGTGTATTGAGAAAGCAGTTTTGAGGTTTTTTTTTTTTAATTGGAGATTGGACTCAGGGGCATTCTATCATTGAGCTTTTATTTCTTGTTTTGAGGCAGGACCTTGCTACCTCAAACTTGTGATTCCCCCACCTCAGCCTCATGAGTCTCTGGGATTATAGAGGTGCATCATTGCACCTGGCCAGGGTTTTGTAAATTGGAGGCTCAGAGGATATTTCTTTGAGGAGGAGACATTTACTATGATAATGGACAGTCATTAATTTGGAGGTAGATAAATTTAGCAGCAAATGAGGTTGAAGGAACAGTTGTGCAAAGGTCCCGAAAAAGAGAGTTCAAGCATCTGAAGAAAACCCAGTGTGACTGGGCACAGGCTGAGGTGGAGGGTAATGAGGGAACACTGGAGCAGCCAATGGGACCAGACCAGACAAGGAGTAGACTGGCCCAAGAGTGCCAAGGGTGAAGATGAAAGGTAAGAATCACCCACCAGATAGCACCGTGGAGGCCCTTGGAACTCCGTAAGAGTTGTTCTAGAATAGTGGGGGCAAGAGTTTGATGAAAACAGACTGAACATGGGGAATTTGTGACAGCAGATCACTCTTGAGGATTTTTTGGAAAAAATTATACATAACATACTTATCAGAGTCAGAGATAGAGAGGAAATCACAACAGCACAACAGCTGGAGGGAATCAGGAGTGAGCTTTTCTTTCGTTCCTTTTTTTTTTAAAATATTTTCATTAGTTGTTGATGAAACTTTATTTATTTATTTGTATGCGATGCTGGGAATTGAACTCAGTGCCTCACACATGCTAGACAAGTGCTCTACCACTGAGCCACAACCCCAGCCCTTTCCTTCCTTTTTTGATTGGATGACTACAGCATGTTTTTACCAGTGTGTGTTTCACTGTTGGAGAAAAGGCTCTAGGAGGAGGGAGTCTGAAATTGTAAGAAAGAGAGGGGTTTCAGGTGAAAGGAGACCCCAGAAGACAGGAAGGCAGCAGAACCCTCAGAGAGCCACATCTGGTCCTTGCCAGAAAGGGAAATATTTCCTGCATTGTGACAGGTGGAGAGGAGACGAGAAAGGGCCAATCGGGCCATGGGGAGAATGGCCCAAGTCCCTACCTGATTTCTTTTTTCTCTGTGCAGTTTGACAGCAAGCATCTTTCTCTCCAGATGAGGCCAAGAAGAAAGGAAATGTTAAGAATGCAGAACTTGGCAAAGCACAATAAAATTACTCAGCTTTTCATTTTTTTGAAAAGTTTTAGATTTTTGCAAGGGTGAGGACATCCCCCTTGTTGTTTTCTTCTAGCTTCTATCATTCATTGGTACTTTTAATTGCATCAGGCATGTCTGTGCATTGATTCTCTGTGGATTGAAAGGGTGAGCAGATTTTCAGGCCACTGGAGTCTTTACTGACCCCTAGCCTGACCTCTGGCCTCCTCTGTCCCCTCTCCCTGACATGACTATCCTGCTGGTTCCTCTAGCTGTGCTTTCAGGTTGACTCCAGGTTGGCCAAAGAAGTCAGTAACTAGGTACCAACCTTTGTTTTGCATACCTGGTTGTCATTCTTATAAAAATTTGGAAACAAGGTCACTTGAATTGGCCTCTGAGAGTTCAAATGTAAAAGCAGAGATGTGCTAACGTATTGGGGGTGGGTGGGAAATGGCAGTGTTCACAACAGGGAAGACTGGCCAACTGGAACGTGTCAACCTAGCTAATGACGGGAGGGCCTCAGTCACATAAGGAAGGGCTGAAAAAAGAGAGCAGCGACCCTTGACAGTGCTCCTCCAAGAGCGGCCCCGGGGTCCAGGAGCTTTAGGTAACAGATTTTGATTAGTTCCCATTTCACCAGCTGTGATGGTTAATCTTGATTGTCAATTTGATTGGATTGAGAGACAACTTAGGAAATTAATAACACTTCCGGGTGTGTCCTCGAGGGTGTTTGCAGACACCATGGCAATGTGGGACAGCAAACCAAGCGGGAAAAACCCTCACTGAATGTGGGGACCCGGATGGAGCGGAAGGCGAAAGTCCATCAGCGCCTGTAGGCTGCATTCTTCTTGAGCCGATGCATCTTTTGCGGCTGACTGTTCCTCGTGGAAGAAGCTCTTTGATTTGAACTCACACTGGCGACTCTCCAGGGATCTTCCAGGCCTTCAATCTCAGACTGGGGCTGCATCATTGGTCCCTCCTGTTCTGAGGATCCAGCTCTTTGGACTGAGCAGCTACTGGTTTCTCTGGCTCTTCAGCTTGCAGATAGCCATTGTGGGACTCGGCACCTTCTGATCATGTAATAACCCCTCTTTTATAATTACATATAGATTCTATTAGTTCTGTGGGTCTGGAGAATCCTAATACTCCAGCAGAGCCATTGCTAAAGGAGACAGATGCAAATGGTTGTATCAGAGTCATTTGGGGGAACTTGGTAGACTTACAAAGTCCAGTCCTCTTCCACTTCAAAGGCCAGGGCTTCCATATGCTTTGTCAGCTCTCCAGATGATTTTCATGCACTTCACAGTGTGAGAACTACAGCGCAGCTTCCTGACTTGAAGTATCCTTGTTCTGTTTGCAAAACCTTTCCTCCTATGAGAACACAGCAGCCTTTAAAGGCCATTGGCTTCTCTAACTTCCTTATTCTGATTCTACTCACTAAGGTGGAACACCTCTGTGAGATTTGCAAGCAACTCTAGGTTCTGATTTCTCAAAGAACTGGACTAAACGGGGAAGAAGAGGATGCAGTGAGATCATCAGTAGTGAAAGAGAAGGCATACCCTTGAGCCCTTGCATAGAGACACCCCCCTTCTTTTTTTTGGTAGAAGGGTGACTTGAAGGCACTGTTCTCATCCTGAGGACTCGCTGATCACTCTCCAGTTATTTGCTCCAATCCAAACCATAAAGAAGAGTTTTGCTAATCTTTAGAATCTATTTCTAAATCAGAAATCATCCACTCCAGTCATCTCTTGTCATGTCGTTTACTCTGCTGGTTAAAGTTAAAGGTGTTGGGATGATGGTTTTAATCCATCTTCCACTGGCCTTCGTTTAACAGGAGGAGAGGATTTCTGAGTTGTCTTGCAGATTGGTGGGGACTGTGAAGAACTTCCCCCAAAGAAGGCCCCCTACCAACATTTGTTTAGGAGCCAACATTCAACTAGAATAAAGAAACAGAGAAGGAGGGTGGGAAGGAGAGGAAGAACAAAGACAGGGACAATTTAGAATTTAGAGCTCAATGATTTGGCTACTTCCTGCATTATATGGATCAGATTGGACCAGGAAGTGAGCAGTTTTACTTTGTTCATTGAAATGCAAGGAAAAAAATGTCAGAATATAATTTCTGTAGATGGAATCCAGACAGGCGACCAGACCCAGTGCTTCTGACCCGAAACATATCTGCCCAAATCAGGTGGTCTCTGAACATGGCAGGGATTGGATGAAATTGGGCCCATGTGAGGTGATCTCTGGGTGCTGGAACCTGAGCACCTTCCTTTCTGAAGCATAGCTGTTGAGATTTCTTCCTCTTGTGCTTCAGTTTGAAGTGATTCTATCTAAGGTGAGGACAATGGCATTCGAAGATTGCTTCTCAGTGTTTGCAAGCCTTTTCACACATTAGGATCTCAGTTTCTGGCCTTCTTATTTTTTTTGGTGAGAAATACGATGGGTGGTTAAATCCATGAAGTCTGTCTTTTGCACTTAGTGGAAAAGACTCCCAGCAGAGGGCATCCTTATGTCACGAATTTCTCTTAACCCTCAGAATTATTTGCAGCTTTTGAAGTGCACCAGGGAACCGTTTTTTGCTTCTGAAGTCTTTGCAGTTTTACTTATTTTTGGCAAGTCATTTATACATAAGGTGTTAAAGTGTTAAGAAGACTTGTTCCAATATTTTTCTTAGTTGGGTAAGTGATAAGTTGTACTGTTAATGATGGTGGTAGCAGATCATAAAGCGGTTTAACTAAATTTCGGCTGATTTTATTTACTCATAAATTCCACAGATATTGGTGGAGCACCTTCTGTGTGCAAGGCCTGGGGGCAGGGATGGGCATATGGGAGTGAACCTGAATTAAACCTTCCTGATAGAGACCTTTTGAAACATAAAGGGAATAAGATATAAATGCAGGAAGTGAAAAAATAAGAAAAAAAATTTCTTGTTTCAAGTGCTGGCTTAATAGAAGCACTGACTTCCCTACTATTAATTGTTGGTAAGCTTTAGAATTCTTTCCATTTCCTGTTGTAGATGGCAGCCAGAATAATTGAGTTGTTTTTGGAAGTTTTAGCTTCTGCCAAAATTGATTTGTTCGGGCCTCTCTTTCTTCCTATGTTCAAACTCCAGCTATGTTTTAAGAGGAAATTAATCTGTACGTTGCAATTCCACCTCTAATTTTTAAAAATAGATGATTTGGAAAGACTTGCTCATTGTCTTGGTATCTTCTCATGTCTTTCCATTTCTAGTGAAAAAGAGGAATTATGGTAGCTTGACTTTCTTCTTCCCAGAGGAAATCTGAAGTGACACGTGAAAGTGGCAAGAGTTGCTTAACGTTTTCCTGTCAGAGCGTTGGCAATGGACGTTTGGTCGAAAGTGTGTGACTGAATGAGATGCTGTAGGCTGGGTCTGGACCACAGGCTCTGGATGATCCATCGTAACCTCATGTTAGCCATTTGTCAGCAAAGGAAAGCAGAGAACTCTCTGGGTTCAGTTGCTTTGTCCACTTAGGGATGAGACCACTCAGACCTGCTAAGAGAACCAGACCAGTAGTTGCAGAAATTTGTTGCTCAGATGGTATGACCTGTAGCACCTTCAGACAGGTGGGCAGAGGGTGCAGCAGGGCAGATGTGATCATGAATGCTTTTCGTTTTGGGTTCCATGTCCTTTGAAAGCAGCACTGGAACTCAGGCCATACCCCAGGGAGCTCAGTTCTGGAGCTTGGAACACACAAGCAAATTCGAGCTTTCTGAGAGGATGAACAGGTGTTTTCTCAGAGCTTGAGGTGACCACACTTTCTATAATAGTCCTGCCAGAATGGCCTTGCATGGCAGGCTCTTGGGGAGAGTGCCATTCTGGAGGCCTGACAAGTTTCTCGGTCCTCAGCCTATTTCCATGACAGCGTCCATGGTAGACACGAATAGTGCCCTGTCCTTTGCTGGACCAGAGCTTACATACCCAGATGCTGTGAGTGGTGGCTGCTAATGACTCACAGCTTCCCTTTTCTCCAGAGCATTGTCCCCATCAAAGGGAATCACCTTGCCTTGGGATCTGTATCCTTCCAGCAATTCCAGAGGAGAGACAAAAAACAGGGGTGCCAAATACCAGCCAATTAGTAGGAGTTAATTTTGTGCCCTGACTCACACACTTCAGGCTTTCTATGGAATCAGAGTGAAGGTGAAGTTCAGCTCAGATGGACTCCTTCTTGCTTAACAAATTTCCCTGCTCCATCTTGCTCCCTCTCCAGGCTGCACTCCTACAGTAAATTATGTCTCAGAAGGCTTCTAGAGACCTTACCTGGAAAGACAAATAGCCTCTTCACTTTACCTAAGGTATTCATTGCCATCAGCAGTACCCCCTTGCTCTCTGTTTTGAGAGCAACAGTTTATTCATGTATCAGATGGCTATTGTGTTCAGTCCATTCTGGTTCCCAGGAGTAAATCTTGTTAGATCCAAGCTGATCACTGCAGATTTCTTTCTCTTTTCCAGTGTATGGGTTAAGAATAGCACACTACCCAATTCTGGCCAGTAGCACTTAAAGGAAGTTGGTCAACCAACACATATCTGCACACATTTTCTTTAATTTCAAAAGAAGAGCAAAGGAAAAAGCATGTTTGTATTCCTGTTTCTGGACATTGTCAAGCGAGTATGTTAGCAGAGATTCAGCAGCCATTTTGTGACTATGAGGGAAAACCAAGATGATCTTGGACTCTGAAGATTATGATGTCATTGAACCTTTGAATTAACTAATCCTGAAACCACCTCACTTTTAACTATGCAAAACGATGAAAGTTTGTATTTGCTTAAATATGCTTTGTTTGACTCTGCTGCTGTTTATAAATGAGAACATATGGATGCCCAAAAAGCTGATCTTGAGAAAAGTTGCCTTTGAATGACTAGTCGATATTGAGAAAATAGAAAAAGGGAATTGGTTACATTCAATTTTTATGTCATAAAACATCGACTGGCTGGTAAGAATTTGTAGAGCATTTTGTTTTGACTTTCATAGCAGATTTACTGAACCACCCTAAGTCGATGGAAACAAAAACAGGAAATGGGATTATTTTTCTTCTGTCACTGATTTTAAACATCCTGTTACATTTTTCTTGTTTCCCTCTTCCTGATGACAGGTTTTTGTTTACTTTCAATTGTAAGACAATCTCATTTATGTTTCATAAAATGGAGTCCAAGCTAAGTCAATAATTTCAATGTTGCTTCACTTAAATACATTCTTTTCTTACAGCCCATGCCCGAAGACTTAAGGCTTGAGGTCTGGAAAAGGAGGAGTCATGGTTTAGTCTCTCACATCTCATTCTTGCATCTGCCTCCCTTTCCAGGTTTGTTTTCTTCTCAGCTGGTGTTCAGTGTGGTTGTCCTGGCTGACTCCTGATGGCCACCATTTCCGCCATGATGGCTGCTGTCCACATGCTGACTTTTCAGTGGGACAATTGGGGTTCCTTGGATAGGTTCACTGAGAACACTTATGCTTTGCATTCCAAAAGCTGCTTGACCTTCTGGGATCCTTCATCTGTTCCTGCCCTCTGTCTCCTAGCAGTAAACTCCACGTAGCCTCTTCCTCCTCCCAAAAGGCACCCTGGCTTTGGGATGCTGTTAAGATGCATGGAGTCTGCCTACCAGTCACCTCTTGGTCAATATGCTTATCCATTCTTGCCCCACTAAAATAGGAACCAAAACTTGCTCTGTCCTTGTGACATAATCACCTCCCAGAACCTTCATGCCCTATACTCATCACCTTCAGGGTTAGAATTTCAACATGTGGAATCTCTTTCTCTCTTTTTTTGCCTCTGCCTTGACCACTGTAGATGGCTTTAGCTGTTCCCTTATCTCCCACATTCAGATCTTTCCTGGCAGGAAGCAGACACTTAGTCTACATTTACATATCCTCCCAACTCCTACTGACATATAGAAAATTCTTCTAAGGACTCTTGCACATGTTTCTCTACAGTGGTCACACCTACTGAGCTTTTAAATTTCAACTTTCTGCCGGGGAGTGAGGAGCGAGTCTCTGTCTTGTTGGTACCACATTCTCTGTGAGGAATTCCATAGGAAGTCTAGGGCAGAATGTAGAAAACCAAGCCAAAGAACTTTCCATTCCAATGAATTCCTGTTAACACTTTTCAAAGGTCTGATTTTCTCTGATTTAGGCTGGAGGTGTGTGATGGGGATTGATAGTCAAAGGCGGCAGTCTGGTTACCTCGTAGGAGGTCCTGAAGGAGGGCTGCTCTATTAGTTTCCCTGTGTCTCAGTCCATTTGGGATGCTGTAAGAAAATACCATCATCTGAGAGGCTTATAAACAACAGAAACTTATTTCTCACAGTTCAGAAGGTGGGTAAGCCTGAGATCAGGGTGTGAGCACGGTCAGGTTCTAGCGAAGACCCTCTTCTGGGTTGCAGACTGCCAACTTCTTGCTGTGTCCTCACATGGTAGAAGGATGAATGAGCTCTCTGGGGTCCCTTTTTATAGGAGCACTAATCCGACTAATTAGGGTAAAGGCCTGTGAAGACCCCGCTCTCTAACACTATCACCTTGAGGCTTAATATTCAACATATGAATTTTGGGTGGACATAAGCATCCAGCCTATTGCGTTTTTATTGCTGTCACAGAGTATCGCAAACTTGGCAGATTAAAACCAAATTCATTATCTCAAAATTCAGGAGGTCAGAAGCCTCACATCCGTCTCAGTGGTCTGAAAAGTCAATGTCTCTGTAGTTCCTTCTGGAAGCTTTAGGGAAGAATCTGTTTCCTGCTCTTTCCAGCTTCCAGGGAACCTGCATCCTTTGACTCTTGGGCTCTTCCTCTATTTTCCAAGTCAGAAGCAGTACATCTTGAGATGTATCCCTTTCTACTCCATCGTCCCCTTGACTTCTCTGACTCTGATCCTCCTGCTCCATTTCATAAGGACTCTTGTGATGACATTGGGTCCACTCAGATAACCCAGGAAAATCTCCCCATCTCCAGATTCTTAATCACATCTGCAAAGTCCCTTCTGACATGAAAGGTAACATTTTCAGATTCTGGAAATTAGGACATGAACATCCTTGGAGACTGATACTCAACCGATTTTCTGATCTATGGTGATTAAAAAAAATTCCCTGTCACTTTCTTTTCTTTTCTTTTTTGAGAAAAAGGAAAAGGAAGGTTTTTTGCTTTGCCAGAAAAGGAGAAACACAGGGGACTCCTGTCCCAAAGTCTGTGATTCCTCCCATCAGCAGGAACAGGGAGTTTTTAAAGAGGTGACTCAAAGGCTACATTCCACGTGTTCTCTGTCAGGAGTTGTAATTCACTTGTTAATTTGGGAGACAGTCATCTCTGAGATCTTCTGGTACCACCTCCAAAGTCTGGATTAGTTCCTTCCTATGGTGGGTGTGTTCCTGTCACTTCAAGTTCTGTGTGGCAGTGTGACTAGTTCCTGCTAATGACACGCGAGTTGTAAACCTGCATTTCACTTCTGGATGGAGCATTTACTTTCCACTGCTCGACTCCCCCAACCTCTTTTGCTTGTTGATGGCAAATCGTGCAGACCTGTTTTTGAGACATTGCAGTGGTAAGACCACAGTGTCACTGTCCACTTGGACATGAAGTCCCCGCCTCCACCAAACCTGCCTTAGGTGTAGTGGAAGCAAAACAAACAACCCCAAACAACCCTTGTTCCTGCAGTTTTCCCTTGCCCATCTTGACTGATAAAGTCAAGCTTTTGATTCTTTCACTAAAACTATGAGATAAAAGGAAAAATCCCCCTCAATACAGTCATCCTATAATTAAGTTTTTTTTTAAATGGCATATTTCTGTATGCTTCTTGAGAGTATCTGTGACTTCATCCCATAATACCGAAAAAACTTCGGTATGAATTCTTTGTAGTTGAAAGAATATGCATTTTTTGTAGTTACTCTACAAAGAAATGAGATTTTATAAAGAGATCCCAAGAGAAGCTTCTGAGGCTTCCATGGGGGGAGCATTGTCATATACATCTGGTCTCAGCTGGTCTCATCTGTCCTTCTCTCCAACCTGTAACCTCCAGTTTAGGAGGAACTTTGTATTCTGCTCAGTTTTGTCTTTGAAAATTCATTCTAACATTTAGTCACCTAGTCACTTTTTCGGTAGTTTGATTTCTTCTCTTTCCTTTTTATTTTGCCTCATCTATGGATTTAAGCCATCTCAGCAAATAATGGTAGATATCGAGCATTGTCTTAGTTTAGATTCTCCCAGCTAGACTTTAAGGATGCCAGAGCAGGTATTTATGTGAAAAGTGATCCCGGGAAACATGAACAGGGAGGTAGGGAATTGAAAATGAAAATGGAGAAGAGAACCAATACAGGTTGCCTTAATGCTCAGGCTATTGCTGCAGACAACTTGGGCTCAAATCTGCTGGCGACCTCTGAGACTGGGTACAACATGCCTCTGGGAGTCGTTCTACCTAAGGGGCAAAGGAATCAGGACTATGACTCACCAATCCATGTCCAAACTTTGTGGAGGGTTGTTCCAAGGAACATGGATTCCAGTTTTTATTTTTCTTCTCTGTGAGCTAGAATCCGACCACCAGAGATACCTCCCAGGGCGTATTTCTGGGTGCATGCAGTTGAAATTCTGGACCTGAAGGAAGATGGTGAGTGAGGAGGGGTCTGCCGCATCTTCTATGGTTATGTCCCATGTTCAGCATGCTATTTGGGTGCTCAAGTCACTCATGATTGAGGCAGACAGACAGGCCCCCTTGCACTTTACCATGAGGTAGGATGCTATATGATAACAAAATGGCTAAAAAAGAAGCCACATATGCCTGGCGGGAGGATAAATTAATTTTACTTCAGGAGAGCAGAAAAAGTGGACTTCGATTTTTCGTTAAAGGGTGGAAAGGGTTCATTGAAGTGAGGAGCTTGTTTCAAGTGTGCAGAGCGGTGTTAGTACAGGAATGGCTGTTGCTGCATCAGATTATATTTTGGGAAAGTTGTAAGCAGTGGGTTTGACTGGGACAAAAAGTAGTTGAGCTGAAGTAGGAAATTGAGTTGGAAGAGAATGGGGCCAGATGATGGTGGGCCAAGAGTTCAATTTATGATATTTTCATTACAGGAAGAAAGCACTACATTTTAAAGACTTGCAGATGGACTTAAACTCTTGCCTCTGGATCCTTCAGGCAATGCCATATCCCATCCTTTGCCTGCCCCCTCCTCATCCTCCTTTGCCTTTTCTCACGTGTCTGTGTGAATATTTATTTCTAAATTCTTTTAGCTGATTCCTCCTTGGCTTTTCCTAGGTACAGTGTTCCACACATTGAGTTTAGGATGGCTTTGTTTCCTAGCACTTGAAGCAGTGGCAGCCATCTTGGGTCCTCATCTCCCTGTCTCTTCTTCCTGTCTTGTGTCCTCTCTACTTCCTGCTCTAAAGTGCTCTGCCTTGACATTCTTACTTCTTTCTTTTCTGTCAGGTAATTCTTACTTTTATGCCATTATATGGATTATTAAACTCTTAACTAATAGTTGCAGTATATAAGAGTGTTTTAAAAGAACTGTTATCTTTTGAGTCCATCATAGCTACAGACTTGTGACAAAGTCTGCTTATACCTTTGGAGTAGGTTCCAGATCATAGAAAATCATGTTATTCTCTCATTTGATGAATCACCATTTTATATGTAATATTTAAGAACAGATATTTGTATTTGTATTATGATAAAATGACTTAGTAAGTAAATGTAATATAGTTTTTTTCTCTTTCATGTTTTCTAAAACTCTGCTAAGGAAGGATAATTTTGCTGAGTAAAGCTAGTACAAAAATAGGTTTTTGTCTTCAGTATGCATTGATTCATAACTGACACCCAGGTAACTTTTGTTGTTTGCTAAGCACTGTTCTGTACCATTTATATGAATTAACATTTCTAATCATTATGACAATTCCAAGAAGAAGTCCTGTAATTGTCCTCATTTTACAAAGAAATGGAGACAAAGAAAGTTCACATAATTTTACCTAAGGCTACACAATTTGAAAGAGGCAGATTTGAGCCACGACTTTGGCTCAGCATTCTAGTTCCTTAGTTCTAAGCCATAGCATTATCTATTGTGCTGTACTATAATGGGTATCTTCAGTAGTCCTGGGGCCAACAGCATCGGCAGCACCTTGGGACAGATTAGGAAGGTGCATTCTTTGGCTATGGCTCAACTTCCTCAATTAGCAATTTTGGGAATGGACCCAGCAATCTGTGTTGAAACAAGCCCTGGAGGTGATCTGATGCACACAACCATGGTAGACTGCCATCTGTGTTGAGCGTAGTTGGAGTTATGTCTCCTTTCAGATAAAGAGTGTCTGTGCTATCCAAGCAGTTACATGGGAACTGGGTTACCCTATCCTAATCTGAGGCAGGTGGATGCCACTAATACTTTCCTTAAACCTTCATTTTCTCATCTGTGGATTATATAGCAATCTCTTCCTACCTTGCTGGAAGCTTTGTGAAGGATGACAGAAATACTGTATGTGATTGGCTTTTTAAATAACAGATTGCACTGATAAAGTTTAAAGTCCATGGGTAAGTCATAAAGTTAATCATCTCTCACAGAGGATTAGCTCTAATTATACTACTGCTAACTGAAAGGGAAAAAGTAAGAAGTTTTGTTTTCTTCCTCTTAAGTTGTAACTTTTACTGGCATGTTATTGACTGTAGATGGCCAAGACTAGGATAAAGCAGTTTTCCACATTCTTCTCAAGAAACCTCCAGAGCCATACAGTGAGTATAGTATTACTCCTGGCCTCAAACTGATGACAGCAATTTTGCTGTCTTGTTTGATTTTTGTCTTTTAAGGCAGGTCTTCTCTGACACCCTAATTTTTACTGATCACCCCCTGGAGTTCTTTATTTCTCTTTGACACAGAGAGAAGTTATTTGGTCTCTCCCATTTTTCCCACCTGTCTCTTCAAGTTTTCTTTCCTCCCATCATTTTGGCATTTTGAAGAATTGTTTTATAAAATGCTAAGCTTAGCTTTTCTCTGTGCACTTGATCATAGTTCCTGCAGCAAATCCCACATGCATCTATATGTTTGACGTACAGTTGCTTCCCATATCAGATGTGGCCTGAGGTAGGGATTAGAGTGGAACTTCTCAAACATGAATGTTGTACAAGGCACCTGGGCAAGCTTGTTGAAATATAAATTTTGCTTCTGACAAGTTCCTGGGCTTGCAATTGGAGTAGCAAAACTCTTTCATCATTTTTTTTTTTTTTTTTTGGAACTGGGGATTGGACTTAGGGGGTGGTGCTTTACAAGTGATCTACATCTCCAGTCCATCTCCAGTCCTTTTTTATTTTTTGTTTTGGGATGTGGTCTTGTTACTGAGGCTGGCCTCTAGCATGCAATCCTCCTTCATCAGCCTCTCGAGTCATCGGGATTACAGATGTGCACCACCACATCCAGCTTTCATTCTTTTTTTTTTCATATATTTTTAAAATTTGTTCTAATTATTTATCTTTCATTTTTGACCTTAGATGAACATTATCTAATCATGGGTGGGATGCAGGGCATTTAAAGACTACCAGTGCTTAGGTTGTACCTCATAGACTGTGCCTCAGGCATTGGTATAAGTTTCTTAGGTGAGTCTAAAATGAATCTAGAAAAAGAGGAAGTCATCTTTCTTTCAGTGGCTCCCTGAAATTGTCCTTCAGGGACCCCCAGACATGTTCTAACTGACTTCAGATAGAGCACAGAGTGGTAGTTGGGAGCCAAAAATTGGATCCTGGCTTACCAGCTTTGGATTTCCACTTATTAGCTTATTAGCTGAGTGACTCTAGAAAATTTAATACACCACTCTGTATCTTGGTTTCCCTATCTGTTAAGTGGGGGTAAGGTGGTAGGTTCTATTAAAGGATTATTATAAATTAAAATATGCAAAGTCCTTAAAATAGTATATTATTTGTCTATTGCTGTATAACTAATTACTTAAAAAAGTAATGGCTGAAGACAACAAGCCTTTATTATCTTACAGTCTCTATGGGTCAGGAATTTGGAAGTAGCTTTGGTTCAGGGTCTGGAATGAAGTTGCAATCAAGATGTTAGCTTTAGGGAAGATGTAGATCAAAAGGTACAAAGTAGTAAACATATTGAACAAGTCCAAAAATGTAATGAACGACAGGAGGACTAGAGTTAATAATAGAGTATTATATTCAGGATTTTAGCTAAACAAGTGTGTTCTAATCAGCCTTTTCACCACTGTGACCAAAAGACCTGACAAGAGCAATTTTAGAGGAGGAAAAGTTTATTAGGAGCTCGTGATTTCAGAGGTCTCAGTCCATAGATGGTTGACTTCATTGCTCTGAGCCCGAGGTGAGGCAGAGCATCATGGCTGAAGAATGTGATAGAGAAAAGTGGCTCAGAACATGGCCACCAAGAAGGAGAGAGGGAGGGAGGAAAACAGAGAGAGAGAGAGAGAGAGAGAGAAATAGAAATGTCTGCTCACTAAGAACAAAATATATACCCCAACGTCACCCCCCCCATGACCTACTTCATCCAGTCACACACTTCCTGCCTGTGTCCCTATTAGGGGATAATGCATTGATTAGGTTAAAACTCTCATAACCCAATGATTTCACCTCTATCTTGCATTGTCTCACCCATAAGTTTTTGGGGGACAGCTCAGATCTAAATTATAACAGGGTGGATTCTATGTGCTCTTGCCACAGGGAGAATAATGGGCAACTGTGTGAAAGGATGGCTGTGTTCAACTGTTCCACTCTGTGAACATTTTATTGTATATGCATTTCTTATAATATCATGTTGTATAGCTTAAATATACGTGATACAGTTTCTTGAAAAGAAAAGTTGTCGGCTAGTGTGATCTTGACAGGACTAGAGGATTATCTTCTTCCAAAAGATCCCCATCCCTTGGCTCTTGACTGGAGCCCCAGTTTCTCTACATGGGCACCTTCATGGGAATGCTTAAAAGTCTTTACAACTTGGCAGCTGGCTTCTCTCAGACTGAGTGATCCCAGAGGGAGAGAGAACAAGGAGGAAGTCGTGGTGTTTTTTTTATGACACACTTAGAAGTCACACCATCATATCTGTCCTATTTTGTTTTTAGCAGTGAGGCCACACTTGAGGGGAGGGAAATGAAGCTCCACCTGTTGAAAGGAAGAATATAAGTTAATTTATAGATATATTTTAAAACCATCACAGTTTTGGGCTAATAGTAAACAATGTGTTAAATATTAGCCGTTTTCACTAGATGATAGCATATCCCCATCTGAAAATGCTTCATGGCGCCATTTTGTTTTCTTGACATATCCCTGACCAATGGAAACTTTTGTGATGATAGTATTGATATAAAATAGTGACTTTGCTTGACGGAACCTAAGAAGTTTCTGAGCCAAATATGAATGATTAAGGCTCAGAAGCATAGATAACAGAGACTCAGAATTTGCATCATGCTATCCTGAATGACATGTTCTACCATGGAAGAGTTTACATGAACTTTTATAGTCACAGAACTAAAAAGAAAGCACAAACCAGTACATTGACCAATTATAATAGTGGGAGGATCAGATAGGCGGAAAAATGGAGAAATCTCTTGTAGAGATTTTAGATGTTTTAGCATTCTTAGGGTTAGGGTTGGTGGAGGCTGGAGGTCTGCTGAGCCTATTGATGAATTCTGAGAAGTTTACATATCAGTCATGAGAATGTTAGTTCAGACACAAAAGGTGATTGACATTAAATGGTCTGAGATAGCCTAAGACTCTTGACCTACAGCGTTACATCTCTCCACAATCAAGATGATCTCCTTAGCCAAGTTCAAACAGCCTACAAAATCTTTCATATAGGTGCAGCTTCTTCAGAGAAATTCAATTTACTGTTGAAATGTTCTATTTCCTCCCTGTACAGTGAAGTAGCTACTATCTATTGAGCTCTTGAAAAATGTTTGGTACAACTCAGGAGCTAGGAATTATTTAATTCTAAATAATTATAATTTAAATTTAAGTAGCACTTGTGGTGGCAGCTACTATAATGGACAACTCAACTCTAGAACTTAACTTTCAACAATGTGCTGCATCCCTTTAGAGGTTTTTTTTAATATCACATAACATTAACAATGTTATTTCTCAATAAAAAATTAACTAAAATTCAAACTAGGTAAATGTGAACAATTCTCAAGGGAAAATACAATCCACAAAAATTAAGGTGGCCTACTTATCAAAATAATTATATAAAAACTCTACAGAGCTGATCATAAATATGCTCCATATGGTAAAGGAAAACACAATTGGAGTAAGTAAAAAGGTAGGATTACCTTTACAAAAAATTCAAAATATTAGAAGGAACTAAATGAAAATTTTAGAACTAAATGTACGTATCACCACTTTTATTTTTTAATTTTTAAATTTTTTCTTTCAGTGTGGAGGCCTTTTATTGTTTTCTTAATCTTTGTTTCCCCCTTCCTTTCTAGTTCACATGTATGTACATGCATGCACCTCTTTTTTTTTTATTGTAAACAATGGGGTATAACTTGTTTCTCTGGTTGTGCATGAAGTAGAGCCATACCATTTATGTAATCATACATTTATACAGGGTAATGGTGTTTGATTCATTCTGTTATTTTTCTTTACCCTCCCACCCATCCCAACCCTCTTTTCCCTCTATACAGTTCCTCCTTCCTCCATTCTTGCCCCCTTCCTGCCCCCCATTATGTATCATCATCTGCTTGTCAGTGAGATCATTCGTCCTTTGGTTTTTTGAGATTGACTTATCTCACTTAGCATGATATTCTCCAATTTCATCCATTTGCCTGCAAATGCCATAATTTTATCATTCTTTATGGTGGAGTAATATTCCATTGGATATATATGCCACAGTTTCTTTATCCATTCATCAATTGAAGGACATCTAAGTTGGTTCCACAATCTGGCTATGGTGAATTGAGCAGCAATGAACATTGATGTGGCTGTATCTCTGTAGTATGCTGATTTTAAGTCCTTTGGGTATAGGCCAAGGAGTGGGATAGCTGGGTCAAATGGAAGTTCCATTCCAAGCTTTCTGAGGAATCTCCATACTGCTTTTCAGAGTGGCTGCACTAATTTGCAACTCCACCAGCAATGTATGAGTGTTCCTTTTCCCCCACATCCTCGCCAACACCTATTGTTGCTTGTATTCTTGATAATCGCCATTCTAATTGGGGTGAGATGGAATCTTAGGGTAGTTTTGATTTGCATTTCTCTTATTATTAGAGATGTTGAACATTTTTTCGTATATCTGCTGATTGCTTGTAGATCTTATGAAGTGTCTGTTCATTTCCTTAGCCCATTTGTTGATTGGATTATTTGTATTCTTGGAGTAGAGTTTTTTGAGTTCTTTATATAGTCTGGAAATTAGCGCTCTATCTGAAGTATGAGTGGCAAAGATTTTCTCCCACTCTGTAGCCTCTCTCTTCACATTGCTGATAATTTCCTTTGCTGAGAGAAAGCTATTTAGTTTGACTCTATCCCAGTTATTGATTCTTGCTTTTATTTCTTGTGCTATGATAGTCATGTTAAGGAGGTCTGATCCTAAGCCGACATGTTGAAGATTTGGACCTACTTTTTCTTCTGTATGCAGGGTCTCTGGTCTGATTCCGAGGTCCTTGATCCATTTTGAGTTGAGTTTTGTGCAGGGTGAGAGATAGGGGTTTAATTTCATTCTGCTGTATATGGATTTCCAGTTTTCTCAGCACCCTTTGTTGAAGAGGCTATCTTTTTTCCATTGCATATTTTTGGTACCTTTATCTAGTATGAGAAAACTGTATTTATTTGGGTTTGTGTCGGTGTCCTGTATTCTGTACCATTGATCTACCTTTCTATTTTGGTGCCAATACCATGCCATTTTTGTTACTATTGCTTTGTAATAGAGTTGAAGATCTGGTATTGCGATACCCCCTGCTTCACTCTTCCTGCTAAGGATTGCTTTAGCTATTCTGGGTTTTTTATTCTTCCAGATGAATTTCATAATTGCTTGCTCTATTTCTGTAAGGTACATCATTGGAATTTTAATTGGAATTGCGTTGAATCTGTATAGCACTTTTGGTAGTATGGCCATTTTGACAATATTAATTCTTCCTATCCAAGTACATGGGAGATCTTTCCATCTTCTAAGGTTTTCTTTAATTTCTTTCTTTAGTGTTCTGTAGTTCTCATTGAAGAGGTCTTTCACCTCTTTTGTGAGATTGATTCCCAAGTATTTTATTTTTTTCGAGGCTATTGTGAGTGGGGTAGTTTTCCTAATTTCTCTTTCTGAAGATTCATCACATGTATAAAAATGCATTGGATTTATGAGCATTGATCTTGTAACCTGCTACTTTACTGCATTCACTTATGAGCTCTAAAAGTTTTCTGGTGGAATTTCCATGTTCCTCTAAATATATAATCATGTCATCAGCGAACAGGGATAGTTTGAGTTCTTCTTTTCCAATTCGTATCCCTTTAATTTCTTTGGTTTGTCTGATTGCTCTGGCTAGAGTTTCAAGGATGATGTTGAATAGAAGTGGTGAAAGAGGGCATCCCTGCCTTGTTCCAGTTTTTAGGGGGAATGTTTTCAGTTTTCACCATTTAGAATGATATTGGCCATGGGCTTAGCATAGATGGCCTTTACAATATTAAGGAATGTTCGCACTACCCCAATATTTTCTAGTGTTTTGAGCATGAAGGGATGCTGTATTTTATCCAATGCTTTTTCTGCATCTATCGAAATAATCATGTGATTCTTAACTTTAAGTCTGTTGATATGGTGAATGACATTTATTGATTTCTGGATGTTGAACCAACCTTGCATGCCTGGGATAAAACCCACTTGATCGTGGTGCACTATCTTTTTAATATATTTTTGTATGCGATTTGCTAAAATTTTGTTGAGAATTTTTGCGTAGATGTTCATTAAGGATATTGGTCTGAAATTTTCTTTCCTCGATGTGTCTCTGTCTGGTTTAGGTATCAGGGTGATATTGGCTTCATAGAATGAGTTTGGGAGGGTTCCCTCCTCTTCCATTTCATGGAATAGTTTGAGGAGTATTGGAATGAGCTCTTCTTTAAAGGTTTTGTAGAACTCTGCTGAGTACCCATCTGGTCCCGTACTTTTCTTTGTTGGTAGGCTCTTGATGACTTCTTCTATTTCATTACTTGAAATTGATCTATTTAAATTGTGTATGTCCTCCTCGTTCAGTTTAGGCAATTCATATGTCTCTAGAAACCTGTTGATGTTTTCAAGATTTTCTATTTTGTTGGAGTATAGATTTTCAAAATAACTTCTAATTATGTTTTGTATTTCAATTGTGTCTGTAGTGATATTTCCTTGTTCATTCCGAATTTTAGTAATCTGAGTTTTCTCTCTCCTTTTCTTTGTTAGTGTGACTAAGGGTTTATCAATTTTGTTTATTTTTTCCAAAGAATCAACTTTTTAATTTGTCACTTTTTTCTATTGTTTCTTTTATTTCAATTTCATTGCTTTTCAGCTCTGATTTTAACTGTTTCCTGTCTTCTACTACTTTTGGTGTTGGTCTGTTCTTCTTTTTCAAGGGCTTTGAGCTGTAGTGTTAGATCGTTTATTTGTTGAGTTTTTCTTCTTTTATTGAATGTGCTCCATGAAATAAATTTTCCTCTAAGTACTGCTTTCATAGTGTCCCAGAGATTTTGATTTGATGTATCTTTGTTCTCATTTACCTCTAAGAATTTTTTTATTTCCCCCCTGATGTCTTCTGTTATCCATTCATCATTCAATAGTGTATTATTTAATCTCCAGGTGTTGGAGTAGTTTCTGTTTTTTATTCTGTCATTTATTTCTAATTTCAACCCATTATGATCTGATAGAATACAAGTAGTATCTCTATCTTCTTGTATTTGCTAATATTAGCTTTGTGGCATAATATACGGTCTATTTTAGAGAAGGATCCATGTGCTGCTGAGAAGAAAGTGTATCTGCTCTTTGTTGGATGGTATATTCTATATATGTCTGTTAAGTCTAAGTTATTAATTGTGTTATTGAGCTCTATGGTTTCTTTGTTCAATTTTTGTTTGGAAGATCTGTCCAGTGGGGAGAGAGGTGTGTTAAAGTCACCTAGTATTATTGTGTTGTGGTCTATTTGATTCCTGGACTTGAGAAGGATTTATTTGACGTAAGAGGGTGGGCCACTGTTTGGGGCATGGATATTTATCATTGTCATGTCTTGCTGATTTATGCTTCCCTTAAGCAGTATGAAATGTTCTTATTTATCCCTTCTGACTAACACTGGCTTGAAGTCCACATTATCTGATATGAGGATGGATACTCTGACTTTTTTGCTGAGTCCATGTGCATGGTATGTTTTTTCCCATCCTTTCACCTTTAGTCTGCGGGAATCTCTTTCTATGAGATGAGTCTCTTGAAGGCAGTATATTGTTGGATATTTCTTTTTAATCCAATCTGCCAGCCTATGTCTTTTGATTGATGAGTTCAGGCCATTAACATCAGGGTTATTATTGAGATATGATTTGTATTCCCAGTCATTTGGCTCATTTTTGTTTTTTGGCAGGACTTGGTTTCTCCTTTTTTTGGCTATTCCTTTAGGGTAGTTCCTCCCTTTGCTGATTTACATTGTTGTTTTTCATCTCTTCCTCATGGAATATTTTGCTGAGAATGTTCTGTAGTGCAGGCTTTCTTTTTGTAATTTCTTTTAGCTTTTGTTTATCATGGAAGGATTTTATTTTGTCATCAAATCTGAAGGTAAGTTTTGCTGGGTATAAGATTGTTGGTTGGCATTCATTCTCTTTCAGAGTTTGAAAAATGTTGTTCCAGGACCTTTTAGCTTTTAGGGTCTGGATTGAAAAATCTGCTGATATCCATATTGGTTTCCTCCTGAAAGTAATTTGATTCTTTTCTCTCGTAGCCTTTAAAATTCTGTCTTTATTTTGTATGTTAGATATTTTTCATTATAATGTGCCTAGTGTGGGTCTGTTGTAATTTTGTATATTTGGAGTCCTATCAGCTTCTTGTACTTGATTTTCCATTTTATTCTTCAGATTTGGGAAATTTTCTGATATTATTTCATTGAATAGATTTTTCATTTCTTTGGTCTGTCTCTCTAAGCCTTCCTCAATCCCAATAATTCTTAAATTTCTCCTTTTAATGATATCCCATAATTCTTGTAGATTCTTTTCATGATTTCTTACCATCTTCTCTGTTTGGTCAACTTTGTTTTCAAGATTAAATATTTTGTCTTCAATATCTGGGTTCTGTCTTCCAGGTGTTCTATCCTATTGGTTGTGCTTTCTATGGAGTTTTTAATATTGTTTATTGTTTCCTTCATTTCAAGGATTTCTGTTTTTTTTTTTTTTTTTTCAGTATCTCTAACTCTTTATTGAAATGATCTTTTGCTTCCCACATTTGCTGTTTTAACTGTTGATTGGTGCGATCATTCAAAGCCTGCATTTGCTCTTTTACCTCATCGTTTGCTTCTCTGATCATTTTAATTATGTACATTCTGAACTCCCTTTCTGACATTTCTTCTGCCATGCTGTCATTGGATTTTATTGATGTAGCATCTAGGTTTGTTTGGGACATTTTCTTCTCTTGTTTTCTCATATTGGTCAGCTATCTACCCCTCTAAGTATTGAAACTTTGAGATATTGCGGGTTTCCGCTATTGACTTATAGTGTCCCAGTAGATTTCCAGTAACTCACCTCCTAGCCTTCAGTAGCCTGAAGTCTTGGAGGAACTTGATAATGCAGTGATCTGCAAGAAATCTGCCCTCTAGGGGTGGCGGCCTTCAGGTGGGGTATATTCCCTGCTAGTGGGCAGAGGCGCCTCCACTTGTTGACTGATGGTCAGCCAAAGGGGGACTAGACTGCAGACTGGGGCACGTCTGGTCTGGGCCTGGGTCTCTAGTTCCACCGCCCTGGTAGGAAAGCCTTACCTGACAGTGAAGAATCACCTAGTGGGAAAGTCTCGCTGGGCAACTCTCCTCCAAGAAATTCCCTTCAGTCCAGAACTACGGCCTGGGCTGGGGAGCCCGGCCCTGCGAGTGAATCTCTCTCTGTGTGGCCCTCCTCCATGAAGCTGCCTGTGGTCTGGTCCTGCCGCCGTGGCCTGGGAGCCTCGCCCCAGAGCTTTTTAAGAATGCAAACTCTCTAGCCTGAACCCACAATTCCTGAATCTGTACCTTAACAAAACTCCCCAGTGATTCTTAAGCACTTTAAAGTATTAGAAGCACTGGTTTGAAATAAAAAAATCTTTGACTTGTAAAACCCTTGAGTACCCAGGACTTTCCCTTTTCCAAGTCTGCTTCTCTCATACTTCCCCATACATTCTACCCAATCAATCTCTCCTGGAATGAGTGTTTTGTTTGAGCAGTTGCCTGTGGTGGAAGTCTCAATTTGGTTCTAAGACCAAGGGTCCAAACTGACCTCTTCCATGAGTTTTCCCTTCATTCCACTTGAGAAGTAGTTGCTTTTTGTATCCTTAGAGAGTGTGTACAATTCAGTTGCAGAACCATTGTGTTACAAAATTTTCTTTAGCAGAGTAAACTTTTACCTATTTACTGGCAAAAAGCAATATTTAGGTATCAAAGATTTACTGAGAATAGAGACCATGTCAAAAGTACCTAACACTCATGCACACATTCTTACGGACGGCTCTTTCTCGTCACCCTTAGTGGTATGTGCACCTTGCCCTTTGCCCTGGGAACCTATGGATACCAGAGAAATAAACTGGCTGCTAGTCCTAGAATCTTGTCTATGTGCAGAATTAAAGAACAGAGCTTTGCAGTTTGGCTAAATCCCTTGTACTGGCAAACAGTCTTAACTCTCTGGCAGTTTCCTAGTGCGTCCTAGGTTCTGTGGTGCATAAACCTAATGCAACCAGACATTAATAAACTAGTTTCTCTAGTTTATTGATTTTCAAGTATTTAAAATTTTTATTTCTATTAGGGCATTATAGTTTTACATAATAGTGGGGTTCATTTTGACATATTCATAAATGCACATAATTGGCTCCATTTTGATCCCCAGTGCTACCCCTTACCCACTCTCCCTTCCCAAATATTTTTTATTTGTAAGCCTCTTCTCTTCTATGAAAATTTAAGAATCAGTGTATCAAGTATGGCAGAAATTTATAGATCAATTTGGGAGTTACAAATTTGCTTATTTTCTTTTTTTTTGTGGTGCTGGGGATCGAACTTAGGACCCCATTTATGTCAGGTAAGTACTCTACATCCCTAGCCCTGTTATTTTAACATTTGAGTCTTTCCTTCAATTAATAATGTATTTTAAAAATCATATTTTTCTTACTGACTCATAAAAATGCAATTGAATATTTTATATAGATTCTGCTTCTGGCAATCTTGTAAGTTTAAAGTTTCTTATTAATTATAATAAATTGTACTCTTCTTCTTTTGGATTCTCTCTGGTAATAGTTGCACTTGTTTAGAAAATGTCAATAAGTCTTTGATATGTCTCCCTTCAAGAGGTGGAACCTAATACAGACCTCTTTCTTAACATGGGCTAGACTTAGTGAGTTTATTTTAACAAATAAGAAAATAGTGGAAGAGATGGTGAGATTTCTGAGATTTGGTTATAAAGGAGACTGTAGCTTCCATTCTGCCTTCTCTGTCTTTTTCTATCTCTGACAACTTGCTCTGGGGAAGCCAGCTGTCATGTCATGAGGACACTCAGGCAGCCCTGTGTAAAGTCTCAGATGGTTTTGAACTGAGCCCTCCAGCCAACAGGGAAGGAAGTGAGGCCGTCCTGCCGACAGCCGTGGGAGGGAGCCATCTTGGAAATGGGTACTCTGGTTCCAGTCAAACTTTCAAGAGGTCTGTGGCCTCATCAGACATTTTGACTACAACCTCCTGAGAGACCTGGAGCCTCTAAGCTGCTTCTAGATTTCTGACTCTCAGAAACCTTTTGAAGTAATACAGCCTTTTTTGAAAAGAGAAAAATGTAGCATTTATTTTATTATGACTATATAAATATTATTCACAGCCAAGTCACATAGTGTACTAAGAAAAAACTGACTTTCTCATGTAACCTTTTACTTTTCCTAGAGTTAACAATTGTTTCTTCTCTTTCTTTTATATTTGCTTGTTTTCTTTGAACCTCTTAGCAGTTCTTTCATCTTTAATGTCCCAGTTACTCTCTATCCTCAGGCCAAGATTCAGAGTTGGAAAGGCTATAAGAATTCTTAACTTCCTTTCAACTTTAGGAATCTCACTCTGTACCCAGTGAGATACAATTCTTACACAAGATAGTTGACTAATCAAAGAAAGGTTATCTTTTCTCATTCTTAAATTTGTTTTGTTTTTCCTCTAACAACTTTACTGATAATTTGACATATAGAAATTGTATTCATTTAAGGTGTACAATTTGGTGTTTTGATATATATATACATTATAAAATGATTACCACATTCCAGATAATTAACAAATTGATCACTTCTGCATAGTTACCATTTTTCTATTTGTGTGTGTGTGTATGTGTTGAGATTTACTTTAAAATTGATCACCTAGCTGATTTCAAGTGTGCAGTGTAGAATTGTTAACTACTATCATCATGATAGACTTCGGGTCTTTAGAATCTATTCCTCTTATATAACTGAAACTTTATGTCCTTTGACTGCCATCACCCTATTCCACACTCCACACATCCAGGCACCTGGCAACCACCCTTCTACTCTGAGCTTCTGAGTTTGACTATTAAAATAACCCATGTAGGTGAATCCCACAGTATTTCTCTTTCATATCTAGCTTATTTTGCTTAATATAATGCCTTCTAGCTTCATCTGTGTTGCTGAAAATGGCACCATTTCCTTGTTCTTTTTTTTTTTAATAAGAATAATATTCCATGGTTTATGGGAGTCAGCCCCATTTTTAAAAACCTATTCATTTGTCAAAGAACATTTAGGTTATTTCCATGTCATGACTGTTGGGAATAAAGCTGCAAAAAATGTGGGATTGCAGATATCTCTTCTGCATACTTATTTAATTTCCTTTGGGAGAGCAAAGGGGCTTCAGGGAAGGATAACCCTTCTAGGACACACTCCCAGTGACTCACCTCCCCTGATTCCATCAGGAGCAGAGCAGTTTTCTTCCTCTGGACCTGCCCTGCCATGATGTGCTGCCTCACCTGGGGCCCAGAGCAATGGAGACTATGGACTGAAACTCTAAAACCATGAACCCCAAATAAACTTTCCCTCCTCTAAGTTGTTCTTGTTGGGTATTTTGGTCACAGCAATGAAAAATCTGACTAAAGCTGGCACTTCTTTTTTTTTTTTAATACCCATTGGTTATTTGAATTTCCTTTTTGAGAAGTGCACATTTAGGTCTTTTGCCCATTGTTTACCCAGGTGTTTGTTTAGTTGTTGAGTTGTAGGAATTCATTATATATTTTTGATACCTTATCAGAAATAGGTCTGTAAATTTTTTCTCCATTTCTGTTGGTTTCCTTTGTACTCTGTTGATGTTTCTTTGGTAGTGCAGAAGCTATTTAGATTGATGTAATTCCTCTTGTCTGTTTTTGCTTTTGTTATCTCTATTTTTGTTGTCATATCCAAGAAATTATTGTCAAGACCAAAGTCAAGATGGTTTTCACCCATGTTTCCTTCTAGGAATTTTATGGTTTTGAGTTTTACATTTAAGCATTGAGTCCACTTTGAGTTGATTTTTGTGTACAATGTAAGATAAAGTCCAATTTCATTATTTTGTATGAGAATATCCAGCTTCCCCAGCACCATTTGTTGAAGAGAGTATCTTTTCCTCATTGTGTGTTCCCAGCGTCCTCATTGAAGTTCATGTGACCATAAATGTATGGTTTTATTTCTGGGTTCTGTATTCTGTTTCATTGGTTTATATATTTGTTTTTATGCCACTACTATACCATTTTGATGACTATACTTTTGCAATATAATTTCAAATCAGGAAGTTGATCTCTTTACCTTTGTTCTTCTTGCTCAAGATACTTTTTGGCTGTGTGGTGTCCTTTGTGGTTCCATATAAATGTTAAAGTTACCTTTTCTGTTCTTTTTTAAAGAATGCCATTGGGATTTTGATGAAAATTGCATTGAGGGGCTGGGATTGTAGCTCAGTGGCAGAGCACTTGCCTACCACGTGTGAGGCACTTAGTTCAGTCCCCAGCACCACATAAAAATAAATGAACAAAATAAAGCCATTGAGTCCAAGTACAACTAAAAATATTTTAAAAATTGACTTTTTGGATAGCTTTGCATAGCATGGCCATTTTAACAATATTGAGTCTTCCAATTCATGAACATGGAATATTGTCTACTTGCACAAGTCTTTAAAATTTTTCTTATTGGTTTGCCTTTTATCTCATAACCTTTCTTCACTACTTTTTTGTTCTTTTCCTTTTTTATTCCTTGATTGGATAATTTCAAATAATCTGCTTTTCAGTTCACTGATTCTTCTGATTGATTTAGTTTGCTATTGAAACTCTCTATCACATGGTTTACTTCAGTCATTATATTCTCAGATTCAGAATTAGTTTGGTGATTTTTGTTTTCTATCTCTTTGTTGAATTTCACATTTTCCTTATATTGTTTTCCTGATTTGATTGAATTTATATATCTGTGTTCTTTTGTAACTCACTGAGCTTCCTTAGAACAATTATTTTGAATTCTTTGTCATATAATTCATGTAGCTCAGGATCTTTGGGGTTGGGTATTGAAAGTTCATTGCAATCTTTTGGTGGTGGTGTTTCTTTTGTGTCCCTTAATCTGTGAATTGTTGGTGTACTTAAAGAATAGATGTTCAAATACATTCTTGCTTACATTGTAGATTGTATGGACCCAGTTTTGGTAAGGAAAGGCCTTCACTTGCAGGGGAGAGAGAACATGGGAATGCTGACTGGGAAGATATGGCAGAGTGTGATGTGGCACCAGGTGTGGAGGTGCTTAGGACACCAGTTGTGAAAGTATGCAGCAGCTCTAGGTCCAAGAGGACCTGGAGATTGGAGTTTTAGGCAGCTGGGATCTGTGATATTGGCAACATTTTTTTTTTTAATTGTTGGCAACAAAAGCTGCAGAGGAGTCAACAGTGGATGCAAAGGCTATTTGTTCCTATCAGTGCCTATGGGTCCAGAGGTGAATATTGCATGGTCTCGTGTTAGTAGTATGCACATTCCTGACTCTGGGGCCATTGGCATTTGTGTACACAATCTGGGGATTGACTGCAACTCCATATGGAGGTTATGCAGACTGGCAGTGAAGGGGCATGTGAAGTGCTGTGGATTGGCAGTGGTGATTGGGATTGGCTGTGTTTGAGTGTGTGTGTGTGTGTGTGTGTGTGTGTGTGTGTGTGTGGTGAACCATGAACCTGGAGCCAGGATGCCCATGGCAACTCTAGTGAGGGTAGGGCCACACCTGAGGCAGCTGGGATTGGCAATGGCCAAAACTGTGTTGTCCTCAGTGGTTAAACCTGCAGGTTGCCTGTGGTGGCTGGTGGTTTCCTGAGAAGGCTGTGATAGCTCGTTTGCATGGTTAATAGTAATAACTTTACCCTTATTCTTTGTTCTTAGCCTCTCTAGTTATCCTGGCTGTGCCAATCTCCTCAGCAATCTTGGTGGGTTGAAACCAAAGAAGGTGCTTTAGAAAATGCTCCGAAGGGCTTGGAAAACTGGTCTCTCATCATGTTCTTGTTTTCTCCTGAGAGGGAAACTCAGGGATTGCGGGATCTCTCTTGGTGCTGAGCTGTCAGTCAGGGGGATGAGATGATGCAAGCAAATTAAAACTGTTCTTCTGGCCCCTTTTGGTGTGCTCATTCTCATTTTTTACCTTTGCTCCACCGTGCTGCCGCAGCTTCTTAAGTGTACTCCTGAACACTCAGTTTTTTCTGCTCAAGGATGGCTGTCCGGTTGATTTTTGCGAGGGTAATGAAGGCTGAGATCTTCTACTCCACTATTATGTTGAAGTCCTCCAAAGATTTGTTGTGTTAAGTGGTTAAATTTGGGGGGGCAGTGTAATTTGATGCACAGCAATAGATAACTAATACTAGTGTCATATAGTCCGCTAGACTGCTAATAGGACAATTTTTTTCTGGTCTTTCTTTGTTTCTTTCTTACTTATCTTCAGACCCTCTGTGACAAGGGTTCAAGTCTTAGGCAGCTATGAACAGCATACTGATGGTCTGGTCAATGATGAATTGTGTATATGACAGTGGTCCCATAAAGTGATGTCCCTCTTGCTGGGCACCACTGGTGCATATCTGTAATCTCAGCAATTCGGGAAGTGTAGGCAGGAGGATTGCAAGTTCGAGGCCAGCCTCAGCAACTTAGTGAGACCCTGTCTCAAAATGAAAAATAAAAGAACTGGGAATGTTGCTCAGTGATAAAGTTCCCCCTGGGTTCCATCCCCAGAGAGATGTGTTTACATCTGCATTTCTCCATGTTTTTCTCCTGTACTTTTTGCTTTATTTAATACTAGTGCTTGGTTTTTAGGTGCACATTAATTTAGACTTATGTTAATTTCTGGTTAGGTAAACAATTTATCATCACCTCTTTATTTTTGATCATTATTTAAAAATATATACCATCCAATATGAATATTGCAATACCAGCTTTCTTTTGATTAATATTTACTTGAAATGAATGGCTTATATCATTTAAGTTTGATACTTCCATGTCCTTATATATGATATAAATCTTTGGTAAATGATAGAGAGCTAAATCTGATCTAACAGATCTTCCTTTTAAACTGACTTGCTTAGTTCAATAACATTAATTATGATCACTAAATATAGTTTATCTATTTCAAATATACTTTCTGTTTTCTCAACTTTTATTTTGAATTTGAACACAATTTTATTTGTAACTACTTTTTTTTTTTTTTTGCCCTTTAGCAATAATTCTTACACTTCTTCACTGAAAATTTTGTACTTTTTCTTTTAATAATTATTATTAAATTACCCACATCTGGTTTAAACACTATTTCTACCCCCTTTATGTAGTGCAAGGATCTTATGACACTTTAAATCCAATCACCTCTGCCATTGTAAATTTAATTATTTTCTGGTATTTCATTTCTATTTTAATTTTAACCCCAGCTAAGCAATTATTATGATTATTTTATATATTTTCCACTTTTAGAGAATTACATGTTTATAATTTTCTTGATCTCCACTCCTTTTCCATCACAGACCTCTCTTTATGGATAACTTTCCTTTTTCCTGAAGTAACTTCCTTTGGTCAAGGCATCTAAATTGAAATTTATCTCTGAAGAGCATTTATCTGACCTTCTTTGAATAAAGGTTAGCCAGGTATAGAACAGGTTAACAGTGATTTTTCTCCTAATATTTTGGTGATGTTATACTAGGGTCTTCTATTTTTCATAGTGGTTGTTGAGATGTCAACATTTAGTCAAAATATTGTTCCCGTGTAGATGATGTAAATGTAATCTGACTTTTGATTCATCATTGCCCTGCGTACACCGGGAAGCTTGTCATTTCCCAGGGTAGGACGGGGGAGGAAGAGTCGATGGCTTGGGCTGGGGAGATAGCTCAGTTGGTAGAGTGCTTGCCTTGCAAGCACAGGCCCTGGGTTCGATCAACAGCACACCCCCCCCCCCCCAAAAAAAAAGAGTCGATGGCTTGAGTGACAGCGTGATGTGTTCGGAGATGGTGCCCCGACCATGGCGCACACTTAGTCCGAGCGACACTCGTTAGCACGCCTCTGTTTCCTGCTCACATGTTAAACAACCAAAGTATGCTTCCTTAGGCTCCCAGGGAGTGAGAAGTTTGCATGCAACAAGGGACGAGGTTATGCTGAATTGAGTTCATTTAAAAAGCAACGAAGGTGCAAGAGGAATACGGAGCTGGCAACTGGTGAAAGATAAAGAGCTAGGAGGACGATGAGAGACGAAAAAATCAGAAAAGCCAACCGATTCAAGGTTCTCCCATGTGCAATGGGTTGTTCTAGTTGCGGGAACTAAAGAGACTGAGCTGGACAGATTCGTGGATGAAGGTGGGATGTGTACAAGGGAGATTAATTGGAAACCAGGTGTTTCTGTTTTTATGCTAATAAAGAGGATTTTAATGCATTCATTTTTATTCATGACTACTAACTTTTATAAGCTACCCTCCACCCCCCCCCCTTTCTTTTTTTCTTATTTTCAAAATGGTATTGGTTCTTTTTGTCTTTCATTCCTCCAAAATGAGTTTCAGGATCAACTTGAAAAATACTTCTTGGTAAATACTGTTAGAGGGGCTGTTCTCTAGTTCAGTGGTAGAGGTGCCTCACACAGCATGTGTGAGGTCCTGGGTTCCATCCTCAGCACACCCCAAAAACAACAGTGAAAAATACTGTTAGAGATTTTTTATTATTTTTTTTATTTTTACAGACTACATTTTAATTCATTATACACGAATGGGGTCCATCTATTTGTTTCCATGGTTGTGCACAATGTAGTCATACCATTCGTGTAATCATACATGTACATAGGCTAATGATGTCTGTCTCATTCCACCATTTTTCATTCCCGCCCCCTCCTCCCTCTCATTTCCCTCTACATAATCTAAAGTTCCTCCATTCTTCTCTCAGCCCCCCATGCCCCTCCCACCCCATCATATATCATCATCCACTTATCAGGGAAAACATTTGGCCTTTGGTTTTTTGAGATTGATTTATTTCACTTAGCATGATATTCTCTAATTCCATCCATTTATCTGCAAATGCCATAATATTATTCTTCTTTATGGCTGAATAATATTCCATTGTGTACATATACCACAGTTTCTTTAATTATTCATCTGTCAAAGGGCATCTAGGTTGATTAGAATTGTAGGTTAATTTGGAAGAGAAGTGCCTTTTTTTTTATATTGTCCTCCTATATGGCAGTCTCTTTAAGTGAGATAATTTTCTCCAGTCTTTGATTATATTTATTAATTTTTCACCATTAAGTACTTTTATGTCTGTTGTTATATTTTTCTATTCCTAGGTATATAGATTTTGTGGCTACTGTTTTTTTTTCAATTAATGTTTTCAATTAAACATTCTATGGAATTTTTCTGATACTTAAGGTTTTTGATTTATATATTTATACATAAAATATATATACACACATATATATATATTGATCTTCATCCAACAATTTTGCTAAATTTATAGGTTTTGAATACTTTGTGTTTTTTCTTGTATTTTCTGTACAATCATATGTGATGATTTTACTTCTGAGCTCTCTTATTTCTTTTTGTCATTTTATCATACAACTCAGAAGTCTAGACCAATGTTGAGTTGAAATAATGATAGAAAAAATCCTCACTTTCCTCCTGACTACTATAGGTAAAGAGTCTTATTTACCTCAATTAAAAATGATACTTGCTGTAGATTATTTGGTGGATATCCAGTAACTCAGATTGCTGCCTGACACCTATGTCCAAATGTCTATGTTTCCTTCTATATTGTTCAGTTTCCCAAGGGTGAAGCATTTAACCTGGCAACAGGCTAGATCTGATAATCAAATTTTCTCAGTGACAAGAAAAGAAGGGCATGTGTAATCTCATTGCAAAATGATCTTTCTGTTTTTATTTGGGCTCCTCATCCTTGTCCTTCACTCTGCTTGTTCTCCCAGGTATGAGCCTATCTAATAGGTTCTTCCAGGGAGTAGCTCTCTTTAGCTAGAGTTGAGAGGCCTTGCCTCTTGAGGGGAACTGTTTCCCCTGTAGCATTTCAATCATACTGCTTTTTAATGCCCTCCCTCATTGGGTATTTAGAGTTTTTTTGTGTCTTCATTTCAGGCCCTTCTGGATTTCTAGGCATGAGTCAGGTACTTTGTATTGCTTTCTTTCCCTCCACAAACTGGCTCTGGGTTTCATTTTTTTTTTCTTTTGCTTTGCTGCGTCAATTAACCACTTATTTAGCTGTGTTCCTTTGAAACGTTTCTTTTGACATTTTAAAAAATCTCCTCTTCTGTTACCTTATGTTTCCAGGTTTATTCCTTTAAGAAAATTCCTTTGGGGGACTTTAGAGGGAAATAAGGATCAATAATTGGTTTGCATTTCTAATGTTTAACTGGAATTCATACTTTATCTTCATCATCTCTTTCTTCAACAATTTCTGTGTCATCTAGGTTATCACATCTCCCATGAACAGTGTGTTGCTGCTGACAAATCTGATTAAAAATCCAATCTGAGAATCTTTGTTTCTTTATTGGTAAGTTTAATCCATTTATATTTATTGTGAATATTACTTTCTCCTCTATTAGTTTGGAAATTATAGTTTCTATTTTTTATGGCCTTAGGGATTATACTTAAATTTTAATTTACATACTTTTTTTTTAACCATCTCAAATAACATCTCCATCCTTCTCCTGGTTGATACAAGCTCCTTAGAACCTTTATCTGATTACCAACTCTTGATTAGTATCCTCTTCCATTGTTCAGGATCTGTACTGTTATGTTCAGCTATACATTTTCTACACATCTAGTTACACATTATTATTATCATAACTGTGTATTTTACAATCTCTGCTCACAATTGCTTTTTGCATTTAACATTTTCCTTTTGGATTCAATTAACGTCTAATGAAGAGCATACTCTTTTTTTCAGTGCAAATCTTTGAATAAAACATGTTCTTAGTCTTCAGGTAAGCAAAAATATATTTATTTCATGTTAATTTTGAAATCTTGGTTAGCTGTGTATAAACTTTTAAGGGCACAGTTTACTCTATGCATTGAAAATATTTTTCATTGTCTTCTGATGCCTGTTGTTGCTGGGGAAAGTCTTCTAATTGTTCTTTGTAGTTAACTTCTCCCCATTTTTTCCTCATAAGACTTTCCCTTTATCTTTTTTGTTCTCTGTGTTTATTAAGATTTAACTAGATATGGAATTATTTTTATTTTTATGGTTATGAGATTAAAAAATAAAGCTAGGTATGATTTTTTTCTTTTTTATGATTCCTAGTGTTATGCTTCTTTAATCTGATGATTCTTGTTTTTCATCCATTCTGAGAAATTCTTAGGCATTATCTTTTCAAATATCACCTCTGTTCTTTCTTTCCAGCTTTCCAGTTTCATGTGAGTTAAATCTCATTCTTCCCACATCCCTCATCTTTTTTATTTGCATGTGGATCATTCTTTCTGCTCTATCTTCTACAATACACTTCTTTTTAAAATATAACTAATCTGTATTTTAATCCATCAGTTGAGAGTTAATTTCATTGTCATTGATTCTTTCTCCAAAGCTCTTTCCCTAGAATATTCTTTTTTTCTTATATTTTCATTTTTTTCTTAGTTTTTATTAAAATTGTGCTTTCTCTCTTAATCTTTCTCAGATTATTCTAGTATCTAAAGTTCTTGGTATGGTACATATTCCAGCTTGTTGTATCTGCTGACTTTCTCTGATAGTAGATGGGTTCCTTATATAAGGTATAGTTTTTGAATGTAAGTATATCTTCACCAGGCTTTAAATATATATTTTTTTCACATATGTGAGTGTTGTTTGCAATCTCCATGGGACTTTTACTTTGCCTCTGCCTAACACCCTGGGATTTTTAAGTTATCCAATTAGCTTAGAATTCTGGCATTACTTGAATAGAATTAAACTTTGTTCAGACTTGATACTTCTGTTTCTTATGGGAAAATTTGATTTTATCTTGGCCATCATTTTGGGAAAATAGAGACTTCCTTGACAATTCTGTAGGCGCAAAAGCTAATTTTTGAAAATTTCTGTTTTCACGGAGGGAGAAATTTATTCATTATCTCTCTTTCCAGTTTTTGAGGTGTCTGTGCCCCAAATTGTGTTTGTCATTTTGTGTATAATGGATGCTGCCTTCTAGTCATGAGTCACAGCAAGGATTTTGCTGTAGGTTTGGTGTTCCTACATGCACTTATCTTCTTTACCCATTGCATTGGCAGATTTTCTTTTTATTCCTTTTTCTCTTTCTCTTTCTTTTTGTATTTTATACCAATACTTTTGTATCTATAGTGGGAAAGAATCTGCATCTATTTAATCTGCTTTGGTTTAGTTTCTAGAGCTGGAAATAATAAACCAGGAGAACACAGTAAATTAAAATACCACATTTGATCCTCCTATCTTACCAAATGTGACTGCAAGTCTATGAAAGACCAAAGATGATGAATTTATTATTATTGTCTGTGGCCCAGTGTTTTCTTGATAGATTGGCAATGTTTGGATAAGTGATAAAAGTTACCTAATTATGATATTAATTTTATAAAATTTGTTTTCTTGTCTTTATTTCAGCAAAGTTGCTACGCTTTCTGGTCAGAAATTTCACAAAAATTAGTTCTGAATTGATAAAATTGGTATTGAATCGATCTAAAAGGTTAAAAAGTAGAATGCAATTATAGCCAATACAAAAGTTTCAATATTTTATCAAAATGTGAATGAAAGTAAATATAAAATAAATTGAGGGTAGCAAACAATTTCCATTTGTGCCATTACTGGTGATATTAATTTTGATTACTTGGTTAAGGTGCAAGATTTCTTCATTGTGCTTTTTTTTTCTCTGTGTAATGAAAGTATTTCGTAAAGAGAAAACAAAAAGAGGAAAGAGTTACTGCTTCTGAAACAAAAAGTAAATGTAAAAAAAAGAAAAAAAGAAATCATGGAATTTAAATTTTATTCATTCATTTTCAAGATGTTTTCTTCTGAGATATTAATATTTATCAAAAGTAGTAAGCAAAATACAAATTGTAAAACTATAATTAAAAGTTAATTTACTAAAAGTTTTTTCATTTTTTTTTACTAAAAGTTTTTTATAAAAATAAAACTTTTTCTGATTCCAGTGTTCAGTGACTCTCTAGTTGCTAGTGTAAAGTGTATGTATCAAACTTCTCATATCTCATCTGTATCTATGTATATACAAATACAAAGGTGCTGTAAATTAATATCCCTTATTGTCTATACAACTGTTGAGGATACCAAGTTCGATTCATGAATGCCAGTAGACCTCTGAACTGCCTCTGGAGAAGCAAAAGACACCCAAGAGTTATGGGAAATGATTCTTCATTTTGCAAAAATCTGTTGAATGCATTTCTCGCAGAGGAAAGATTTGACAAGGTGACTTTTCTTATTACTTACCCAAGTGTTTTGGCACTCAAATATTCAAATCCTCCTCTCGCTCTGACTTAATTGCTCAGCATTTGGTTCTAGGTTCCCTTTATTTTGAGAACATAGGTGAGAGATGTGGAAAATGATTCCCTTGTGGCCTGAACAGTGTTAACTGTTATAATGGATGTTTAGAGTTCGTCTCATTCTCTGCCATTGCTTTGGATCAGATCCTGAGTAATGGAGGCACCCATGTGTTCTTTAAAAAATTTGTTCATATTTGTGGTATGTGAAACTTTCTGATGTCAGAATAGGGACCTTAACTGGATCTGAGGGAAATGTTGTTTTAAAAATCACTATTTATTTTTCATTTTAATTGACATAACAATCATACATATTTATGGGGTATAGTATGATATTTCGACATGTATTCAATGTGTAATGATCACATTAGGGTAATTGGCACATGCATCACCTCAAATAGAAATACGTATTTTGTTTTGGGAACATGCAAAACCCCTTCTACCAGCTATTTTGAAATGTACAATGATTGGTTGCCAATCTATTTTAATAATTCATGCTTTTGAAGAAAAAACTTTACCACTCAGTATTTCCTTTGCTAGGGGAAATAGTTTAACTTTGTTTAACCCCTCATGTTGGTGAGTTTTTGTGATTTTCTTATAGTCAACACAAACAGCTTTACCTGGTCACCATCCATTTTCCTTTCTTGGGTACGGCACTTTTCTTTGCTGAGCCACCTCCTGGTTCTTGGTCACCTCACTTTTGAAGTCAAAGTCATCACACCTTCCGTTCTACAAATCTCTGGTCATAGTGATTTTCAAGAATTTCTTGGAAGGGGACATTCTCTTTTTTTTTATGATTACGAGTACTAAATCCATGGTGAGTAAGCCAGTCATAGCTGGTGGCCGACACAGATATCACTGTTATCAACATGAAAGAAAGAGAAGTCATGCCACCCCTTATAAATTAATACCCCCCCCCCCCACAGATGTAGACTATGTACTGATGATAGGACCTAACTCATCGGATGAAGCCATCTCTATCCCTATATTTTTTAGTTATACAAACTGTCACGTTTTCTTTTCTTTTGCTTAAGATCATTTTAATTACATTTTTAGCATTTACTACTAAAACAACCCTATAAACTCCTAAAAATTTGACTAACATGATTTTTCCTAAGTGGAAGATTGAGACTGATCCATGTTAACAAGAGAATTGCTTTATGTTTTCCTAGTCTGAGTCCATTATTCTAGAATATCTCTCCCTTCCCGCATCTGTAGTACTGTTTTCTTGACTTATTTATTTATTTTTTTTTTACCATATGGCCTCCACCTTGCGCTCAGTAGTATTTATGTAAATAAATCAGATTGTTTCATTCCTTAAATAAGTGTAATTTATTGTGAACATGATTATTGAGAAGAAAGACTAACTAGAGAAGAATTACTTGGAATTAGTTTCACTTAGGTCGTATAACAGGAAGATCATGAATAAACAGATTATGTCCCTTGGCACACAGAGAGGTAGACTGATGTAGTACAGTGACTCTCAAATTTTACTGCACATAAGAATTTTCAGATGAGCTTGTTAAGTACATAGATTCCTAAACTTCACACATAATGGCTCTCTTTCAGTAGGTTGGCACAGAGCCCAGAGCTATGCATTAAAAAAACGCACTTCAAGGGCAGGCAAAATAATCTATGGTGAAAACAAAATTAAGAACAATGGTTGCCTGTGGAATAGGGAGGGGATTGACTAAGATAGAGAGATGAGGGAAACTTTGGGGGAGGGTAATGTTCTGCTTTTTGATAAAGGTTGGATTACACAAGTATGCACAAAATCTATTGACTGGTACACTTAACGATTTGTGCATTCCATTATATTTAAGTATATCTCTAAAGAGAATATTGGAAAACAAATGTTGAACACTAATGGTATACATGCTGAAATGTTTATGGGTGAAATGTACTGAGGCCTGCAATTTATTTTGACATACATCAAAATGAAGAATAGATTTGTAGTTTGATGTGTGAAGAAGCAAGTATAGCTGAATGCTAATTGCAGAATGTAGGTGGCTAGGTATACGGATGTTTGTCACATTCTTTCAACTTTTCTGAATGCTTGAAAAGTTTCATAGTAAAATGTTGGGGAAATAGAAGTTCTCTAGGCAAGTTCTATGACATAAAGGTAGTGAAAAGAATGTCCACCTTGGGAGCTGCACAGACATGGATATCAGCTCTGGTTTTTTTTTTTTTTTTTTTTTGGTACTGGGGATTGAACTCAGGGGTGCTTAGTCACTCAGCTACATCCCCACCCCCTTTTTAAAAAATATATTTTATTTTGAGACAGGGTCTTGCTGAGTTTCTTTGGGCCTCTGTAAGTTGCTGAGGCTGACTTTGAACTCACGATCCTCCCGCCTCAGCCTGTTGAGCTCCTAGCATTATAGGCATGCACCATAGTGCCAGGTTCTGGTTTGCCTTTTAATAATGTCATAACCTTAGATAGGTAAAGTTTTCTCTCTGCAGTTGTTTTCCTCATTTTTGAAATGGGGAATATTTTAAAAATAGGTTTGTGCTGACAATCTGTGACAGTCTTGGCCAAGTTCAGTGCCCAACACAGGGAGATTACATTTTTAAAGTAACAGCTACTATTATCCATATAAATTCAAAATATTATTAGGGAAGCTACTTAGCTCTAACTGCAGTGCTGGAGTCATCTCCGAATTGGTCTTGCTGATAGTCTTGCTTATACCTGAGTCTCGTGAAGACGTGAGGTGGATCTGGAGACAAGCAGAGCAAATGCATCTTAAGGGTCTTCTGGAGATAATAGTTCCCTTGACATATTTTTGGTCATTCCAAGACTAAATTGCCTTTTTAAGTCATTCAGTTTTTTTTTAAATTAAATTAATTTTTTTGATTCATTGTACACAAGTGGGGTACAACTTTTCATTTCTCTGGTTGTGCACGAAAAGTCATTCCATTTTTGGAAGTGAGTAGTTAATACCATTCCCTTGAATTTTCTGGTTCATCATCCCCTCCCCTTGAAAGAGTTCTTTCTCTGAAGATGCCCTGCTTGTACCACATAGTAGCAATTCCGTTTTCAGTGTCAGTTTTCATTTTTTTGTTCTTTGCTGTTTTGCTAACCTTCAGTGTGATGTATTATCCCCAAGTCACCAGTCCACATGTGTGCTACATTTTATCTCATCTACGTTTATCTAAATATTATTTAAGCCAAGACCGTCCCCAGTTATACCGCTATCTCCCCTTGCCAGTTCTCATTGTTCTTAGAGTTAGTAATGCAGCATTTAGCTCTTTAATAGTTCCTAGTGTGTTGCTGAAGTTAGCGACTTGAAAGTTAGGGTTATATCTAGAAGAAACTTTGTAGTTCATATCTCAGGTTCTTAGGTGTGTATGTTATCAGTTAGTATCCATTGTCAAAGTATAAAATAGGCATTTTAAAAGGAAACAATGATGGGCTACGAATATTTCTCCCCCATTAGGACTAGAAATATAAAGTATTGTATTTGCTCTCTCTTTTTTCCCCTCTGTACTTTTTTGTACTCTGCTACATGAAATATATTTTTGATACTATGTCAATGATAAATATAAATGAAGCAACTTTATAAGCTGCTTTTGCCCTCACTTCAGAGAAATAGGGTAATTTGCCTGCATTAATGCAAAAGGATCACTAGTCTTTAAAGTTTCTACTTAAAATTTATTGAACTTTCTCAGGCAGCATTAAACCCGATGGTTCTAATGATGACTTTTTCTGATTTTATCATGTTTTTTTTTCCTGCTATACCTATCAGAGGACTGGCACATTTCTATTTCTTTCCGGTAAGAAAGGACAACAGAATTACCTCAGTGCTAACAGGTATTTACAGTGATGCATGGATATTTGTCTAGTTCACTCTCCTTTTTTTTTATTAGACACAAGATTTGAAGAGAAACTAATATACAGACTTTATAGTCAGTTTACATGAGAACAGAAAATATCAGTTTTTCTTGACAAAGTCAAAATTTCTCCCACATTCCCCAAAGGGTGTTATTAATTCTCTTGGCATGTTACACAGCAAAATGAAAGTATTTATGAATGTGGCTACTTCTTTTAACAGGTTCCAGAAACTGCTTCCTAAACCTGGTGTTTTTATATCAATTACATACAGTAAGCACTAAAATCAACCAAAGAGAACTGCGAGGCCAACTTGAGATATTCATGTTAAATGAGGAGTGCTGCCTGCCAAAAGCAAAATGTGGATATAATTTTATAACACCATTTTATAATTAAAGTCATAAGTGAGGTTTCCTGCTATTGTTTAAAAAAGTGTCATGACAAATTTAAATCAAAGATATGGGCAAAGAAAGGTCTACAAAGTAACACATGAAGGTAACTAAGATGGTACAGGAACATGGACTGGTGCAGAAAAGAAACACATGCAAACAATTTCAGTGCAATAATTACATTTATTGTAGATGGGGGCTCCGTTTTAGAAACTATGACCACTTAGAAATGGTTTTCATTCATGTCAGATTGAGGTTAACTTGTTGGTACTATTTGTCTATAGAAAGATTTTTTTTTTTTTTTTTTTTTTTTTGCCAGCAGGGAAATTTTATACATTGATTTAGTGATAATACCATATCTTCTGACCAAATATCCACCAAAATCCCCTAAAATTGAATGTGACCCCAGCATGTGGAAGTCCCCAATAGTGTTGCCAAATTTAGCAAATAAAAGCACAAAATACCCAGTTAAATTTGGATTTCAGATCAACAACAAATACTTTTTTAGTATAAGCATGCCCCAGATATTGTATGGGACATACTTATACTGAAAATACACTCATCATTTATCTGAAATCCAAATTTAACTGGGTGTCTTGTATTTTATCTGACAACCTTAACACAAGTGAAGCTATAAAATTTGGCAATGAAGTTTGTATTTTTAAGCTAAATATTTGAAGGAGAATAAATTTAACTGATCAGAGCAGCAAATAAGGTAACTATTTTTGCAATGTCAGCCTGTTTAATTTTCTTATGTTCACAGTTACGTCAAGGAATGATGATTTCTCGAGTGATGGGGAAGATTTTTTTTGCTTCAGTGTTGGACTAGCTTTGCAAGTGAACACAAGTCATTTAAAAGACTTCTCCCCAAAGGAGGTATGTTGATTCACGTACATGGATAGATTTAATCATTAGGACATTCCTGGCTTTAGTGAGTCATGTTTGTCTAATGTGAAAGCTGTTCCCAATGCATCAATTCATTCATCTTGTCTCTAATACAAGCCATGTGTTTCTTGTGGAAGTTGAAAGGACATTAATCAGAATCTGCCTGTTTCAACCAGTCCAAGGGGATCCAAGTCTGTGGTTCCACCTCAAATGTCGATATGGGGAAATGGATAATAACATTCAAAGCATATCACTTGTAATTTGTAGGGTTGTTATAATTGCTGTGGAGTATGTTGGGGGAGGGAAGGCAATGTACCACAATATACTGTCTATTCCATGGAAACTGTGCCTGGAAGGGGCTGAAGGCTCTATCTGCTTTTCTTCAGTGGGCTCAGCTCCCGTGGAATCCACAAATAGGCAGGATTTGGTATCCTAACTTATGTTTAAGTTGATTGTCCTATAAGAGTAGAGGAAATGTGTAGCCATCTATGACTTGATTTCCTTGTTTTTAAATCAGTGGCTCTCCATCTTGGCTGTACATGGTAACCACCTGGGAGCTTTTAAACTCCCAACACTCAGCCCACACACCAGACCTATTAAATTACAATTTCTAGGTTTGGGACCCAGCATCCCTCCACTGTTATCAGAACTCCCCAGGTGGAGCCAAGGTGGAGCCAAATTTGAGAACTTATGGACCATCAAAGGAGATTCTTGTTATAGACAGAACATCTAGTGACCTGTAGTCATCCGTGGTATTTGATTTTTTTTTCTCTCTACATATTTTATTGGTGCATTATAGTTGTACAAGGTATTTGATTTCTAAATCAATTTATCATGTTATATTTATCAACTACTTTATTTACAAAATTTCACTAGTTCATCATGATCACCATCATATCATTATGATCATCATTTCCTTTGCTCTTGGAGGAAAAATGATGAGAAGCAACCAAACCAAACAAATAACTTTTAACAAGATGTCTGTGTTGGTCAGCTTTTCATTGCTGTGACCAAAACACCAGCCATGAACAACTTAAAGGAGGAAGGACTTATTTTGTCTCACAGTTTCAGAGGTTTCCATCCATGATCATTGAATTCCATTGCTCTGGGCCTGAGAGGAGGGGACAAGGGGGTGAAGAGAAGATGAACCCTTCCCAGGCACAGCCTCAGTGACCCACTTCCTCCAGGGAAGTCCCACCTCCCAGTAGTTCATCCAGCTATCATTGGATTAGCCCATCAAGTGCATTAATCCACTGGTAAGGTCAGAATCCGCATGACCCAATCACTCCCAAGAGCCCCACCTCTGAACACATGACATGGGGGACATTCCAGATCCAAACCAGAACAATGTCAAAATGCCTGGGGATGTAGCTCCGTGGTAGAGTGCCTGCCGAGCATGCATGAGGCCCGTTTTTTTTTTTTTTTTTTTTTTTTTTGTGGTGTTGGGGATTGAACCCAGGGCCTTGTGCTTGCAAGACAAGCACTCTACCAACTGAGCTATATCCCAGCCTGAGGTTCTAGTTTTGATCCCCAGTACAAAACAACAACCAATACAACAAAACAAAAATGAAAAAAACAATGTCAAAATGTAAAATGGATGAAATATACTGGGTATTGGGTCAGTGGCCAGAGAAGGCTTCTTTTATAGAAGACATTTAATTAAATCGGTGGTTCTCCAAGTTATGCTTAGGACCAGCAGCCTCAAAGTTATCTGGAAAGTGGTCAAAATGCAAATTCTCCAGCCTCAAACTCTGAAGGTTAGAGCCTGGCAATCAGTGTTTTAATAAGCTTAAAACTGATGCACAAATTTGAGTCTGTACTATTTCTCCCAATATTGATTGATATTCCTAATTAATTTATGTGTTGATTCTCCAGAAATTGATACCTTTTCTTTTTTTTAATTGTTCTTTTTAGATATACATGACAGTAGAGTATATTTTGGCATATTATACACACATGGAATGTAACTTATTCTAATTAGGATCCCATTCTTGTGGTTGAACATGATGTGGGGTTACACTGGTCTTGTATTCATATATGAACATAGGGAAGTTATGTCCAATTCATTATACTATCTTTCCATTTCTATCCCCTCTCTCTTCCCTTCATTCCCCTTTGTCTAATCCAAGGAACTTCTATTCCATCCCCCCATTGTGAATTAGTATTAGTGTGTCAGAGAGAACATTAGGCCTTTGGTTTTTTTGGGATTGGCTTATTTCACTTAGCATGATAATCTCCAGTTCCAGTCATTTACTGGCAAATGCCATAATTTCATTCTTCTTTGTGGCTAAGTAATATTCCATTGTGTATATATATCACATTTTCTTTATCCATTCATCTATCAAAAGGCACCTAGTTTGGTTCTATAGCTTAGCTATTGTGAATTGAGTTTCTATGAACATTGATGTGGCTGCTTCACTGTAGAATGGTGAACACTGATTTTAAGTCCTTTGGGCATAATCCAAGGAGTGGGATAACTAGGTCAAATGGTGGTTCCAGTTCAAGTTTTCTGAGAAATCTCTATACTGCTTTCCATAGTGGTTGCACCAGTATGCAGTTCCACCAGCAATGTATGGAGTGTAGCTTTTCCCCCCACGTCCTTGCCAACATTTGTTATTACTTGTATTCCTGATTATTGCCATTTTGACTGGAATGAGGTGGAATCTCAGTGTAGTTTTAATTTGCATTTCTCTATTTTTAGAGATGTGGGACATTTTTTCATGATATGTGTTTTCACTCACTTAAAATAATATGTAGTTTCAATTTGAGCTACTTTATTTGTTTACTTGCATTACTGGCAATTAAACCCAGGAACTTTCTATCACTTAGTTACATTCCTAGCCCTTTTTATTTTATTTTTTAAACTGAGACAGGGTCTCGGTAAGTTGCCGAGGTTGACCTCGAACTTGGAATCCTCCTGCCTCAGTCTTTTTGGTCTCTGGAATTACAGGGATGTGCCACTGTACCTAGTTTAATCTACTTCTAAATTTAAGGTTAATACAGAGAGATGTTTTATTATTCTAAGTTGTGTGATTTTTGGGGGTTGATTTTTTTTTTGGTATTACATTTAGAAAAATGACAGAGATGATTTTAGCTTTTGTATTTAACTGAAAATTTCCTTGAAGCCATGAGAACAATTTTGCAACATTTCATAGTTGCTTGAAGAGAACATGTATTCTTTATGAGTATGAGTACTTGTGTCTATTAAGAGAGGTATCAATTCAGTTATTTATTATGTGTTCGATCTTTGCATTTCTATTATCCAAGTGTGAAAGGTTTCCACTATAGTTACGGTTTACCAATCATTCTTTGATTTCCAACATTTCTATTTCATATGTTCCAAAACTATGTCCTTACTTAAAAATTCATAACTGTTGAATCTTATATAATTTTGTTACTACATGTAGCATTACTTATATCATCCTCAATGTGGTTTTTGCCATTGATTCTGTTTTGTCTGATATTTAATTTACTTACCGTATCTTTGTTCATCATTCTTTTCATATTTCATTTTACACATGGAGGTGTGTGTCTAAAAACAGCTATATAGTAGGAGGTATTCTTTTGGTTTGTTAGTTTGTTAATCCAGTTTGAAAGTCTCTGTCTTTTATTTATTTATTTAATTTATTATTATTACTGAGGCTGAAGAAATAGCTCGTGTTGGCGAGCGCTTGCCTAGCATGCAAAACGCCGCGGTTCAAATCCCTGGCACCTCAGAGGAAAAAAAAAATCATTATTATTTATTTATTTTTATTTTATTTTATTTATTTATTATTTATTATTATTATTTTTTGTGGTGCTGGGGATTGAACCCAGGTCCTTGTGCTTGCGAGGCAGGCACTCTACCAACTGAGCTATATCCCCAGCCCTATTTTATTTACTTTTAATTTGTTGTTTTTAGATATATGTGACATTAGGGTGTATTTTGACATATTATATATACATGGGGTGCAACCTATTACAATTTCAATTCCATTCTTGTGGTTGAAAATGATGTGGAGTTACACTGGTCATATAAGAGCATACGGAAGTTATGTTTGATTCATTCTACTGTCTTTCCTATTATTATCCCCCTTCCCTTCCTTTCATTCCCTTTTGTCTAATCCAAGTCTGTGTGTTTTAAATACTAGATATATGCCAGTCATATTCAATGTGATTTCTGAAATGTTTAAAATGCTGTGTCCTTACTACTTCTTTTATTGTTTCATATTTTCATGGATGGTGTAATTTTTGAGATTTCTGCTTTCTTTTTAAACCATTAGTTATTTTCTTAGAAACAATATATTTTAAGTAATTAAAGGAATTGTCTGCAAGTTCTTCGACACTTTCCGAATAAGAGGTGGAGTCTAAACTCTCTCTTGAATAGGGGTCAGGCTTAATGACTCATTTCCAAGAAAGAGAATGTGGAGGAAGTGATATGAATGGTTTCTGAAGCTGGTTCATAAAAGGCATTACAGATTCTAACTAGCATGCACACTCTCTCTTTTAGGATGCTTGCCATGGGAACCCAGCCACCATGCTTCCAGGAAGCCCAGGCTGCATGGAAAAGCCATGTTTATGTGTTCTGGATAACATCTCCAACTGAGGTCACAGAGGAGAGTCAGCATCAATTGCTAGATGTGTAAATGGGAGAATTCTTACCTAATTGTTCTAGTTGTCCTCCAAATCTTGAGACAGGAGAGAATTATTCTGTTAAATTTCTATTTAAATGCATTTTTCAGAACCTGATATTTCCTGCTCATATATATACATATATATATATATAATTTTCTAAAAATGTATTTCAGCTAACTAGTGGTCTGTTTGTTTTATTTGCAAACAACTCCAAACTTAGTGGCTTTAAACAGCATTCAATTTATTATCTAATGCTTTCATGGGTTGACTGGGGTTTTTAGCTGGTTAGTTCTTCTATTGACCTTTGTTGGACAAAAGTATCCACAATAATATTCTCCATTTTACATGCTCTTCCATGCTCCTACCACACTCTGATCCAGTGGTAGAATTTATGTACTTTCCTGTCAGACTGGGTAGAGTATTAGGATTGTTCCAATTAACAGAATGTGGCTGAAGAGATACTCTGTAAATTTGAGGTTAGTTTGTAACAGATGCTAGAGTTTCCTTTGGCTGTCTCATGGTACAGTTTACTTGGAAACCAGTCACCCTGTCCTGAAGAGGCCCAGGCCATATGAAGCCTCAGTCCTGCTGAGACTCCAACTAACAGCCAGCACTAACTTGCTAGCTGTGTAATTGAGTTAGCTTGGATGTGAATCCGCTAACCCTCAGTCAAGTTTTCCTCAGCTGAGGTGACGTGGGACATTACATGGAGAGGTCAAGGTTTGTCTAAAAGAAGATTCATGAGTAAAATAACCTTATTGTTTTGAGCCACCAGGTTTTGGACTACTTTGTCATGCGGTGGTAGGATAATATGCTCGTTTATGTCTTGTGGGGTTGGATACGTGGTGCCTTGGTACTCTCCATGTGTCTTCTCTTTTAGACTGGGAGCTTATCCTTCTTATGTGAGGTTCAGTGCTCTAAAAGAAAGGAAGTGGAAACTTCTAGGCCTTTTTAGTGTCTGAGCTTGGTCAAAAGAGTCACAAGGCCCTGCCCAACTTCCAGGCTGGGAGTCATAAGTTTCGCTGATGGGACGAATGAGGGTTTGCATGTGCACACAGAAAGGGAAAGAACTGATGATGACTCTCTTTGGAAACTAGCTGCCATGCTGTCCCTCACTTAGGTCTCTAAAGTTCTCAGTCTTGGACTCCCAGGACCTACTGCTGTATTTGACATACCATATCTGTGCAAATACTTACTATAAAAATGAACAAATGTGAAGTGAAACTGTAACTTTTGCTTGAGACTATTTCCTCTGACCAGAATTCCTTCTCCCCTTCCCTAAGCTGGCTACCTCCCATTCCTCCTCAAAACTCAAGTTTGAAGGCCATTTCCTCATGGCCCCAGGCAGAGTTAGTTAATCTCTTGTCTTGGCTCCCTCTGTATTTAGCTCATGTTTCATTGTTGTGTTGGGCATTTATTGGTTTCCTTTTGGGAGAATCTCAAAGGGCAAAATCATATCTTAGTCATATCTTTGAATGACTTCCAGTGTCTGGCAGGTAATCTGCTCAGAAATCCAGCCATGGCTTAGAATAGATGAACACTCAAAAGTGGAATCAATTACTTCTAATTCTGGGCTCCGCTGCTCTATAGGGAAATAAAAAATTTGAAATGTATTTTAAGAAGAGTTTATGATTAGGGGCCTTTGGGGTGGGTAGTGAAGGGAGAGATCCTTTTGTCCAGAAAAGGAAAATCATATTTTCCTTTAAAAAAAGATTACCAAATGTTAAAAATGGAATATCTAAATGTCTGAACTTCCTCTGTAAAGTGGACATGGTAAGTCTCCTTATAATCATTTGAGGTTGATGTAAGGAGTATGTCTGGGACATAGTAGGTGTTCAATAAATGGTAGCTTATTACCTACCTTCTTATAACAGTAGGTAAAAATAACACCTTCAATAATATCTGCCATTTATTGACTGGCCATTTTGTGCCAGATACTCTACTCAGAAATAATATGGGTGCCAAACAATAGTTTTTATTTTTTTAAACTAAAATAATTCAACCTGAAGCAAGAAAGGAGGAGTAGTCTTTTCTGAAACATCAACAAGGTTGATGAGTTCCCTTCTTGGAACTCTTTGCCACCAGTGTCCATCACGCTTTGCAGTGACTACAGTCTTCTCCAAGGCAGAATGGAAGAGTGGGTGAATCTGAGATGTGCAAATTCTGCAGTTTGGTCAACAGGTGGAAGATGCCTGGCGCACGCAGGGCTGTCACTTAGAAGAGCAAAGTTAGTCACACTGGGATTTCTAGCTTTTGTGAATTTGAAGCTCGTTTGATGTAGCAGTTCCTTTCTTCCATTCATAGAGCTAAAAAATAAGACTGCTATATCAATATGGGCTTTCCTATGGAAGTCATTCCTAATAAAGAAATGGAGCAGACCTGTCCTAACTGCCATGGAGATATTGATGGCAGTCTTGTAGCTGGGGCAGCCTCTCATGGACACTCTGGGTTTCTTTTAGAATCCATCATCGACTGATATTGCTTTGTTTGATAATTTAGGTGGCTGGTTCAAGGGCAGACTGCCCAGACAGACCTCTTTGCTAGCTGCCAGTTAATTAATTCACCTCCAAAATGCAAAATAAGACTCATTGTTCTGTGGTTTTTTCTCCTTCCTCTCTCCAACTACTGGGAAATTTATTATAATTAATTTATTTAAAAAACAAATCCTACTTTTACCTTTTTTTCATTGACAACAGTCTAATTGCCATCTCCTGAATATACAAGCAAATTGTTTGACATGCAGATAATTAACTACATGTCTCTGAATCATCCTTTGACACATGATGTCATAGAGATTTACTCTCACCTTCCGTGCAGTCCCTTACAGTATTAATGAATGCTCTTTTAAAAAACTTCTTAGTATAAATGTGCAAATTCTTAGTGTAAATGCTGCTTTTGGAGCTTACACTTTTGATACAAAAATGAAGTTGAAATCAGAGAGTTCATTACCCCAGTGGCTTCTGGAGACTGATTATTCTGGATTCCACAGATTACTAGACACAAGTGAAAGAAAGTTAGTTTATTTTTTTTTTTTTTGAGATCTTTGGGATATGTAAAATCTCTGAGATTCTAAACTAGGGGCAGTTCTACTGTCTCAGGGACATTTGTCAATTTCTGGAGATGTTTTTGGTTGTCAAGAATGGAGTTGGGGGCAGTGGAGTGCTATTGTCATCTAGCGGGTAAAGGCCCGGGATGCTGCTAAACATCTGGCAGTGCATGGCTTCTTGCAATAAAGAATTATCTGTCCCAAGAAGTGACAAAGTTGAGAAATGCTGCTCTAGGGCTACATCCTGTTGATAGTCACCCCAAATAGCATTACAGATTTATAATGGAGCTATGTCTTGATAAACCCATCATATGTTGAGCACATTGGAAGTCAAAAATGCCCCTAAGTAGCTGGACACAATGGCCTGTGCTGTAGTCCCAGCTTCTCAGGAGACTGAGGCACAAGGATTGCAAGTTGAAGGCCAGCCTGGGCAACTTAGACCCTGACTTAAAAGAAGGGGGTGGGGAATGCTGGGAATGTAGCTTCGTGGTAGAGCATTTGCCTAGTATGTGTGAGACCTTGGGTTCAATCCTTTGTGCCACAAAAAATATAAGGGTATCTGATAGAATGACAGTCATCAAGAATGTAAACAGTAATAAATGCTGGACAGGATGTGGAGAGAAAGGAATACTTTTACACTGTTGGCGGGATTGTAAATTAGTACAACCACTATAGAAATCAGTATGGAAATTCCTCAAAAAACTCAGCGTGGAAACACCATATGACCCAGCTATACCACTTTTAGGTATTTATCCTAAAGAATTAAAGTCTCATACTATAGTGATACATGCATACCCATGTTTATAGCAGCACAGTTCACAATAGCCAAACTGTGGAAGCAGCCTAGACATCCATCAAAGGATGAATGGATTAAAAAATACACAATGGAGTTTTATTCAGCCATAAAGAAAAATGAAATTATGTCACTTGCAAGAAAATGAATGGAGATCATTATGTGAAGTGAAGTAAGTCCAACTCAGAAGGTCATGCGTTTTCTCTCATATGCGAAGCTAGAGAGGAAAAAGGAAAAGAAAGGTGTGTGTGTGACTGGCAGGGATCTTCTGAAAATCAAAGGGAGATCATTAGAGGAAAGTCCAGAGATTGCGGAGTGGGGGGGAAGAGCTCGGGAGTGATATTGGCCAAATTGCATTGTTATATTGTGTGCATGCATGATATATAACAACAAAGCCCATCATTTCGTATAACTATAATGCACGAATAAAAAGTGTGGAAAGAGGAAAAATAAAAGGACCCGACCTAATGAACATCATGACTCTTAGCCTACCTCAACTTAATTGTTCTTGGAACGCTTATGTTAGCCTACACTTGTGCAAAATCATCTAATTAAAAGCCTATTTTGTAATCAAGAGTTAAGTATCTCATATGGTTTATTAAATAGGAACTGATGTGAAGAAACAGAACTGTTGTGTGGTACACTTTTGCAACATTATAAAGTCAAAACTTCATTAAGTTGAAGCTTGAAGTTGGAGACTGTAATTGGTTTGAATGTACTTGTTATCCCTCTACCCTTACCTTTGATGTGTTTATGATCTTCCTCACTGTTCAAAACTAGTTTCAAACACAGGGCTGAAATATACTATCAGCCCAATAAATATTTCTTCCTTGAATAAATATGTGACTCTCAATGAACATCTGCTGAATGAGTGAAGGGGTTAAATTTACCAGCTAATTGCAATGTTTATGCAAGTTTTCTTGCTTTAGTTTTTGACAGCTTTGCTCTTTCTTTACTGGTACTTAATCTCCTAATTAGCAAGGAGATAAATTCTACAGAGATGTGGAAAATAATAATGGAACTCCAGGCAGCAGGGAGGTAATTAACATTTCTGTGTGTGAATACTGAGATTACAGGGCCTACTGGTTAACATGAATTTATAAGGGATTATGTGTTGAGTGGTGACATTTATGCACAAAATAGATTTATTTAAAAAAACTCACATGAATGAACTAATCTCTACTATATTCCTACAAGGGATCTTCTAACAATCTTTGTATCTATAAGCATTTATTGAGTGCCTTTTGTATCCCGAGAGTCAATTATTTCCCCAAACTTTAGTGAGACCAAGAGACTTTATACATGAGCTGATGAGCTGTTCTCAAAGTGTTGGCTTGTTCATGACCAGAGAGTTCCATCTCTTTTGTGGTCTTGGCTAGATTTTATAAAGCGTAGCTTCTTGTTTATTTATAATGGACTTTGAGATCCTTGGACGAGATGTATTACATATGTGTGAAGGATTAGAGGGCAGTTTTTAATAACAACAGGAATAATACTGCTTTGTGCTGTTAAACTGTAGATCTTTTCTTCTAAAGATTTAAAGCCCATTATAGACATAATTTGATTGTTGCTCTATTGCAACAATGTTTTTCCTTCTCTCCTCGTCCAGGCAGATTTTTTTCTTTATTAAAGATGGCATGAATACTTTCTCATGTTACGACCTCTTTGATAAACAGCTCAGGATGTTATAAAAGCAAAGCAAGAGATGTCTCAAATAATTAGCGACAGAGGCTTGTTGATACTGGGGTGTTAATGTTGCCAGAAAGCTCAGATATTTGTGGGTTGCTCAGTGCGTTTTTGTACTGATGTGTGTGAGGTTGGGTTTCAGCCATATGCCTGTACAGCATCAGGAAACATTTTGTCATGCTACTTCCTTGGGTGATCTTTTATGACCAAGAGGGGGAAAAAAAAAAGTCATACTTCTGTCTTGTGAAATTGAGCTCAAATTCTGGGTAGTTTAGCAGTAATCAGTATATGCCCGAATCACAGCTGCACGGGATGGTTTGTATTATAAACCAATGGCAACTACTGCTCTAAATGTGGAAATTAAATACTTTAGGTTCAGGCTGATTCAAATCTGTGGGTAGGAAATGTCTGATCTTTCCCAAGATAAATTTAGAAGTGTGCAGAGGTTTCTCCAGGACTACAAATCCTGTTCACGTTCATATGTGTTGCTCTTGTGATGGTCCCTTGGGGCCTCTTGGCAGCCACCTTCTTTAATATGGGAAGAGATTGGGATCCATAGGAATGCCAAAAAAAAAAAAAAAAAAAAAAAAAAGAAAGAAAGAAAGAAAGAAAAAATAGTCCTCAGAAGATTATCAGAGTATGGTGATCCAGAGACACAGTCTGACAGTTCCAAGCCTCAAATGATGAGTATCAAACAATACTGGGCTTTCCTCCCTCCAGGCAAGAGACATCCACATTCACCCAAAATTCTTTCATAATTTGGAAGCTTCTTGTGTTACTGACTTCCTCAGATCTTGCACCAAATGTTTCATCCACTTTGCTAATCATAAGTAGTTATGTATACTATGATGGTTGTGGTCTTGCTGCTTTTATTAGTCAATCATTCTGACTCTATTTCTTGGAGCCTTTGTGTCATGGAACATGACCCAAGGAACTCGCCTAGGAAGACATGGGGTTCCCTTAATGTGGTCTAATTAGAGCATAGTAAAGCTTACTTAAAAATGTGTTGGGTGAGATCTCTGTTTCCTGACCAAAATGTAAGCTGCTTCCTTCCGCCATACTTATCTGCCATGATGTTCAGCCTCACTGCGAGCCCTGAGGATTGAAGCTGGCCTTCTATGGACTAACCCTCTGAAACCATGAGCTCTCAAATAAAGTATTCCTCCTCTTTAAAAAAAAAAAAATGTGTTGGGTGAAATGGACATGATAGCTCAGAAGTTATTTATTATCTTCCAGCCAATCTGAGCTCGCGATTGTCTAGATACCATCAGACTATGCTGTGCCCTGCCCTTGCCTTCTCCACCCACCTCGAAGGTCACCCTCTACTTCAGTGGGTACTTTGAGCCACACCGATGACTTCCTAGCTCAGATACTGGGGACTCTGCCTGAGGTCTGCCATTGTTCTTGCTCAGCCTGACTTGGGGCAGGCCACAAGTACTGGGGAATGAGTACCCTTAGGACTGACCCTCAGCTACTGAGGGATGAGAGCTGGCGCGTGTGCCCCAGCCTCCCTCACCCCCGGCTCCATTCTGAGTTGTGTTTTACACAGCATCTGAGAGGCTCCCGGGCAGACTGAAACCCAGTGACCACATCTGGGAGCTTCTCATTAACACACTTTTCTCTAGTTCCTACCTAGTTCTACCTAGTTTCTCTAGTTCTTACCTGTCTCCCTTGCTTGTGCTTCTTGTCACTTCTCAGTTGTTGTCTCAGGATCTGTGGTGGGAGTAAGACAAACCGTGGCAACATTTACGACAGCGGCCCACCAGGGAGCCCCCTCCTCTCTTCAGTGAATTATTAAGAACTTGTTCTCTGCTTCCTAAGTAGCCCTGGGCTTGCCTTGCTCTCTACTGCTAGAGCACAGCTCCAGTCCTTCGTGTCTTAGTTTGTTATGGTGGTGTTGTAATGGGCGTCTTCATTTTGTCTGTACTACTCTCCATGACTACTCTTCCACAGAACTGCTAGCAATATCTCTCCAAAGGCAGACCTGATGCTGTCACTTACCAGCTTCAAAACTTCCATGGCTCAAGTCTTTTATTATCTGGCCCTTGCTTACCCATCTCATGTATTTCTTTTGCTTTGTTCTTTTTTAGATGTTGATAGATCTTTATTTTATTCATTTATTTATATGTGGTGCTGAGAATTGAAGCCAGTGCCTCACCCGTGCTAGGCAAGTGCTTTATCACTGAGCCACAACCCCAGCCCCATCCCCTGCATTTCTTAAGCACTGTGGCCATAGTGTGGAGTGTAGACTATTTTTTTTTGTTCACCTGTGAACTTCAGCACAACTTTTTAAAGTATACAATACATTGTTTTTAACTATAATTACCCCATTGTGTAATAGACTTTTTTGAACTTATTCCTGGAGTCTAATTGAAATTTTATATTCTTTGTCCAGCATCTACCCAGTTCCTCCCACCTCCTAGCCCCTGGTAACCACTATTCTACACTGCTTCTATGAGTTTAACATTTTTGATCCAATATGTTAATGAGGTGATGAGGTATTTGTCTTACCCATTCCTGGATTACTTTATTTAACATAATCTCTTCCAGCTTCATCAATGTTGTTGAGCACAATGGAATTTTCTCCTTTTTAAGGCTAAATAGTACTCCATTGTATATACCACATTTTACTTTTTTATCATGCATCCCTTGATGGACACTGGTTGATTCTATATCTTGCCTCTCACAGAAAATTCTGTAAAGAACATGGGATTGCAGATGTCTTCAATGACTGATTTCATTTCCTTTGGATGTAATCAGAGGTGGGATTGCTAGATCATGTGGTGGTTCCATTTTTAATTTTTTCAGAAACTTCCATACTTTTTAATCCATAATGGCTCTACTCATTTACTTTTTCTCCAATAGTGTACAAGCTTTCCCTTTTCTCCACATCCTTATGAACCCTAATTTGTCTTTTGTCTTTTTGATCATAGCCATTCTTATGGGAGAGGGGTGATATCACATTGTGGTTTTAATTTCCATTTCCCTGACAATTAGTGACCTTGAACATTTTTTTCATAGACCTACTAGCTATTATCTTCTTTTCAGGTCCTCTCACTATGTTTAATTGAATTGCTTTCTTGTTACTGAGTTGTTTGAGCAACACAGTCTTAAAGACAACGTGAAATTCATCTTTTCTTTGGAACGGTCCCTTGCTGGCCATCCCCCGGCAGTGCTTCCTTAGTCCCATCCCTGTTCCTTGTACATCTTGCCACGAGTGTCTCTGTCCCTGTTTCTTGGTGTGTGAGCATATTGGTCTTTACCACCCAGCCCTGAGTTTCTTAAGAGTAGAAACCAGATACAATTCCCAGCTCTGGCTCAGTATCAGCCATGAAATCAACACTTGATCCTCCAAGGACAGTTGACCGACCATTTAATTTGTGTTTCAGGAGTTTGCTCTGGAAAATATGGTGGGCTGCAGGTTGGGAGAAGCAATAAGAGCAACTGTTAATGAGGAGAGACGAATTGATGATGATAGCTTCATGAACCAGAGGTTTGATAGGAGAATGTGATTAAGATAATTGCCAAATATTTTATACTAAAAACTTACTCTAGTGCTTGCTTGTTGAACCTACTTACTCTGCCATGTTTAGCTTCCTTTGAGTGGGCATGCTAAGTCTTTGCTGAACAGGTAGGAGGAAACGGAGTCATATTAGCAGGAAACTTCAGTTTTCCAAGATCCGGTGTACTCCCACCCCCAGGTTTATTTTGTTAAGACCCAGAGTCAGTGAAGTCAATTGAAACAAAAATTATAAAATAGAACAGTGTTCAGTTCAGTTCTATCTTGGCTTTGAGGATACCTGGATTTTGGTTGGTTAGTTTTACCTCTTTGGGGAACATTATATGGTCCAGTCCAGTGCTGTTTCTTCCAAGGGAGAATTTTCCTATTCTATGGCCTGGGTATGGACTTTGGCTCTCTTCCCTATGGAAACTTTTCCATTCTGGAAACCAGATTCCAATCTACTGTCCCAGGGAAGGGGTGGGGCAGGCACTTACCATCGTTTATACGTGGTCTAGAAAGGGGAGTTGATTCTAGCTCTTTGATGATAGTCTCCACGACTTTAGTGTCATCCCTGGAACTTCCTAGTTAAGGGAAAGCTGGTGTAATGGAGGAAACATCATGCTTCAGGGGTGTCTCTGTGGAGACTCCATTGGTAGGAGTCACCAAGCTGGGTTGCAGTCAACTGTGGACATCCTTTCTGCATTGAAATACATAGCTACACTTGTGGTAGCTGGGACATATCTTAAAGCAGATGGGAAGCTAGGTGTTCCCAGCCTAGGAAGGGGCTGGGAACTTCATTTTAATTGGGTAGAGCCCTGAGGCCTGTGTAATGGGACATAGGCGTACCCTGCAATACAAATAAAGCCACAGGTGTGGGTCTACCCTGGGGAATGGAGACAGAAGATACTGGCCAAGATCAGGCAGAGAGGAGGCTGGAAGCACCTGCCTGTGAGCAGGACACAGGGGTCCAGTTCCCACGCACAGCAAGAGACCAGTCTTTCTGCCTGGGTTCCCAGCAGAGTACTCCTCTCTGACCCAACCTGGGGTTTCACTTTCTGGTATTGGTTTCCTCACTTTTTCCATGGGGAGCCCAGTGTGATGTGTTCTCCCCTGTGTTTCCCCATCTGCCCAGACCCATGCGAGTTTGGAAGGTTGTGAGTCCTGAGTTCCAGGCAAGAGCCTTGTCCTCCACCTTGATCCCTGCCTTCTGCCTCTGCTCTCAAATAAGTCTGTCTTTCAAAAACAAAAAGCAGAGATGAAAAATAATTTCCACCAGTGATATCAACACTCCTGATGATTTTGTTTTGCTCTGAGAAGTGCTGAAGAATCATGTATTTCCATTCTAATAAAGAATTGTAGCAGCTTATATTTAAATGTTTTATAGATGGCTCAGTCCTATGTAAGGCACTTTGGTTTCCATCTTTATAATGCTTTTCTAAAGAAGGTATTATTAACCCCATTTTATAGACAAGAAAGCAGAGGAGCAGAGAAGTTTTGCACCTTGGCCAAGGTTGCACAGTATGTGTTCCCACTGAAGTGTTGTTTTTCATGATTCACTCCTTGCCTCAACAAACATAAGGACTGATCCAGGTGTTTCCTAGCATTGGGACAATGTGGAGCTACCGCAGCACTGCTGTGAGGGCACATTTTATATTGCAAGGGACAATGGGCAGAGGTGTTCATATTTTTGTTGACCTCTTATCTTCATTTTGAGATTCATCTCTGTCCCAAGGAGTGTTCTGGTGGCCATCAGATTTCCAGGAAATCTGTCCTCTGGTTCCTGTCTCTACCCAACTTGTGGACTTCCTCTCTCTCACCTCCACTCATCTGCCATTCCTTTCCCTCAGAATGATAGCTCTAACAATGATACCGATTTCCAGAACAAGTCCTGGGTTGCTTATTCCTTGGGAAAGAATGCATGGATTTCTTCAGGGAAGCCCAAATAAGAACTGGCTATCTTCGAAACATGCATTACCCCAAACAGGAATCACAAGCCCCAGGTGGTTCCTGAGCCTTTGAAGTGGGCAAGTCAGAACTGAGAGGTTCTCTGAGTATAATCTACACATCAGACTTTGAAGACTTGGTCTGAGGAGGGTGGGAGAAGAATGTAAGATATCTTATTAATAATTTGTTAAATACTGACCATAAGTTGAAATGATGGCTTAGATAAAATATACTATTGAAATTAATTGTATGTATTATTAATTTTTTCCTAACGTGATTACTAGGAAATTTAAATTGCCCGTATGTGGTTCACCTTGGGCACTACTATTCTAAAGTTGGGCTTGATGCTTAGGTTGAAGAATGGAGAAGCCCCACTCCTGCCCTGAGGGAACCCTCCCCACGCTCATCTTTTTAGACTCTGGTGTTCATTAAAGATCTGGGTCCCCCGTGTCCTTTCCCTGTAGAAAGTCTGTTCATTTTAACAGAAGGCAAATGGCATATTCTAGTGGTGTGAGTGTAGGTTAATGACCTGCTGGAGAGATCAATGTTGGCTGTACGTTCCTGGAGGTCACATCTTCTTAGTAGTTTGCCAGCACTGTATCCAGAACAAAATTTTGAGTAATTGGTAGCAGTTCAGTGATGGAACATATTTGCTTCAGAATGGTTTTGTCTGGTGTTCCTTGAACATTATCATGTGGACAGTTGCCTCCTCTGCTTGTTTCAGATGGATTCTTACCTCTCTGTTGCCATACCTGCCCAGGCACCAGTCTGCCAGCCCTGCTTCTTTAATTACTCTCCAGGCAGGACCAAACCTTGTCATCTCTCATGTGAATCTCATCTGGTCCATCCACCTCCCAGCTAACTCAGGGATTCCCAAACTCTCACATGAATCAGAGTCGCCTGGAAGACTTGTTAATATGCAGATTTCTGGGCCCTAACCTGGTGTTTCTGACTCACGTGGCCTGAGTCGGGCCTGAGGATTTGCATTTCCAGCAAGTATCCAGGTGATGCTGATGCTATTGGTCCAGGGACCACACTGAGGATTGCCAGTTGCTATAGTTTAGGTATGACTTGTCCCTCAAAGGCTCATGTATTAAAGCCTTGGTCTCCAGCCTGTGGAACTATTGGGAAGTGGTGGAATTTTTAAGAGGTGGGGCTTAGTGGAAGGAAGTTAGGTCACTGGGGTTGCCCCTGAAGGAAATATTGGGATTCCTGCCCTTTCCCTTCTCTCTCTTTGCTTCTGAGCCTCCATGAGGTGAGTAGCTTTCCCTACCATGTGTTCCCACCATGATGTTCTGCCTCACCACAGGCCCAAAGGCAAAGGGGCCAAGTGACCATGGACTGAAATCTCTGAAATTATGGGTTAAAATTAACCTTTCCTTCTAATAGGTTAATTATCTTAGGTATTTTTTTCACATTAATGGAAAACTGACAAACACACTAATGTAGGCTACTATTCTTCATAAACACAAACCTGATCATGGCACTCTCCTCCTAACTACCAATAGCAGTCCAGAGTCTTCTGGATAAAGTCCAAACTCCTTAGGGCCCTGCCTAATGGTCTGTATCATCTGCTCTGTGTACAGCCTCAGTTCTGCCGCTGAGGCCTTAGCTTTGCCTATGGGGCCGGCGACTCTGCTAGTGAACCAGACTCAGCCTCACCTCTGGGTGTCTGATGCCACAAGCTTCTTTCCTTGCAGGCTGCCTTTCCCAGGTCCCTGTGCAGTTGACTTTCTGCTGGACTGGGCCAGTGGGAGGTACTGGTAGGAGATGGGAAGGTAGTGAGAGGAGAAAGCAAGTAGAGTTCTCTTCCCTTTTTATTTTTTGAGTGTCATCTTCAGCAGTGCCGGTATGTTCTCCCTGGCTTCAGTGACTGTCACACAGACTTCCTGTGTTTTCAGCTTGTGCCAGATCACTTCAACTATAGGGTGCAAATATCACCTTCTTTCAAGGTTCTTTGCTTTCCTAGGTTCATGACTGATTTTCCACTGTTTCCAGGATCTGGGTGCTTCTCTGGTTCATCTGACCTCCTAGATCTTCTATAATCAATATCCTGCACAAAATTATCTCTATGATAAATACATAAAGTGGGGCTTCTGATATCCTGTAGAACTTTCTGTCTTTATGGAAACAGTTCATTATCTGTGTTGTCCAATATGGTAGCCACTAGCTGCATGTGGCCATTGAACACTTGAAATGTGAATGGTGTGGCAAGGACCGACTTTTCATTTAATTTAATTTAAATGAAATTAAATCTAAATAGTCACATGTGGTTAGAAGTTACTATATAGGACAGTGCAGGCTTAGACCCTCACATGATACATTGGCATGGAAATTTAGAAATAGATTGTAAAATCAGCATCGAAAGAATAGAGGGGTGTTCCGTGCTCTGTGCCCTTCTAGAACCATCCTGTTACCTGCATATAGGCTTCATTAGTTTTTCAAGTTTCAAGTTAGTTTTAAAAATGTAGAACTACAAGGACTGAGACTACAAAAAATAAGAAAGATGAACAAGAATCATCATTAAGAAAATAAAAGTAAGTTACTGAACCGTATGCATAGTACTAACTTATTGGGTAAAAATAAATATGGTAGAAATGTGAATCCTCATATGAAAATGAATGAAAGGATAAACAAAATGCTGTTAAGGGTGTTATTATGTTTTATATTTTTCTATTGTATGCATATAATTTACTTTTTTTCCATGAACATGTATCAAATTTAGTGTGGTATATCATTCTCCATCCTTTCACTTTTAATCTGTGTCTTTATATTTAAAGTGTGTTTTTGTAGACATCATGTTGTTGGGTCTTGTTTTTGGATCCACTCCAACAGTCTCTGTCTTTTAATGAGTACATTTAGACTATTTATGTTCAAAATGATTATTGATATCGCCAGATCATTATCTGCCACATTTGTTACTGCTTTGTTTGTTTCTCTTGTCCTTTCTTCTTATTTTTGTCTTCCACTCATTTTATTCTTTTCGTATTTCAGTTGAGCATTTTAGATGATTCAATTTTATTTCCCTTCTTAGCATATCAGTTATCTTTCTTCTTTTTCTTCTTCTTCTTCTTTTCTTTTTCTTTTTTTTTTTTAACTTTTCTAGTGGTTGCCCTGGAATTTGCAGTATACATTTACAAGCATTTACAAGCAGACTTTCAAATAAGACTGAAGAACTTCATGGGTAGTGAAGTTTTTTATAACAAAACATTCCTAATTCCTCCCTCTGGTCCCTTGTATCATTGCTGTCATTCACTTCACTCATCCATAAACATCCACAGAAACATGCACATAACAATATATGTCATTGAATACCTTGTTGCTATTTTTATTTTTAACAAACTATTGTCTACTAGATCAATTAAGAAAAAGAACATAAAAACTTTTCTTTAACTTCCACTTTTCCCTTTTCTTTTCCTAATTTTGATCTGAGTTTCTGACCTGTAGTATTTTCCTTATTTTTAAAGAACTTCTTTTTAACATTTCCTGCAAGGCAGGTCTACCAGCAACAAATTCCCTTAATTTTTGTTCATGCTTTTTATTTCCCTTTCATTTTTGAAGGATTGTTTTACAGGATACAGAATTCTAAGCTCCTAAACTCTCTCAATTTTTTAAATATTTCATGCACTCCCTTAATCTTGCACGGCTTCTGAGAAAAGATGGATGTAATTCATATCTTTTACTCCTCTACAGCTAAAGTGCTGTTTTCCCTCTCTATCTTCTTTTGGGAAGTTTTCTTTAACTTAGATTTTCTGTAGTTTGAATTTTTTTTTTTTTTTTTGACAGTTATCCTCCTGATTGGTATTCTCTGAATATCCTGGAGGGGAATTCCCAGACATAATTATTCCAAATATTTCTTTCGTTCAAAAATGTCCCAGACATTATTATTTCTTTTATTCTTTATCTTCTTATGATAATTCCATTCCATTACATAATACATCTTGTAGTTCTACAGATCTTGAATATTCTGTTTTTGTTTAGTCTTGTTTTTTTCTCTTTAGTTTTCAATTTTTGAGGTATCTATTGAGGTATCTTCAAGTTCAGAGATTCTTTCCTGATAGTCTCCAATTGACTAGAAAACCCACAAAAGGCATTCTTCATTTCTGTTAGTATTTTTGATCTCTAGCATTTCTCTTTGGTTCTGTCTTGGATTTCCATCTCTTTGCTTATATTGCCCATCTGTTTTTGCATGTGGTCTAGGTTATTCATTGGATCAGAGATCCATTTGAACCTTCAGTGTATAAATCATAGTTGTTGTAAATCCCTAGCCTGCTAATTCCAACATCTGTCTCATTCGAGTCTGGTTCTCATGCTTGCTTTGTCTCTTCAAGTTGTTTGTCACCTAATGTTATGTATTATAATTTTTGCCTGGTAGACAGACATGATTTACTGGGTAAAGGGAACTGCCATAAGTTGACCTTTAGTGGGGAGACGTGGAGGGAAGGGAAACATTTTATATTCCTAGGACTAGATCTCAGTCCTGTATGGAGCCTGTGTCTTTGGACTGTGAGCTTCACAGTTCTCAATCTCCCTCCCTGCTGACGTGGCACAAGAGAGTAGAGGGGACTGGAGTTGAATATTTCTCTTCCCTCGGGCCAGTTAAGTTCTGATAAAATCTATCTAGGTTATACTCTGGTAAGAGATTACATTGAGGGCAGACCTTGTTAGGAACAGAAGGCTCTGGTGTAGTCCAGGTGGTTCTTTGTCCTTTCCCTCTGCTGGAAGCATGAGGGATTTTCCTCTCATTTCACTATGAGAACCTGGTAGAGGTACAGGAAGTAAAACTCACAAAAACTGGGGATACCTCTCCATGACTGGTCCCCCTGGAGTTTTTTTTTTTTTTTTTTTTTTTTTTAACTCACAGGCTTGTTCACATTGAGCTTCTGGTTATTCTTCAATTGCAGTTTAAGCTTTTCTACCCTGATACTGGTTTCTACTCTGGGAAGTTGTAATTGTATTCGCCCGTCCGTCTCTCTAATTTTGGGAAAGCCAGTGGCCTTGTGACCTCATTTCCCTGTGACCTAAGAAGAGTTGTTGATTTTTCAGTTTGTTCAGGGTTTACTTGTTGTTAAATTGGAGTGATGGCTTCCAAGCTTCCTACAGGCTGAACTAGGAACTCCAGAAGTCCACATGTATTGCATTTTTTAAAATTAATTTTTAAATTTGTTCTAATTAGTTGTTAATGAAAGCAGCAAAGAAAAAAAAAACTCAAAGAAATGTTATTACAGTCATCTAGAATAGATATATACACCTTGGAACTTTGTTACTTATTCTACTGAGTAGAATTTAATCATTTTCTTGATGATTTAGGGTTGTCACTGAATTTCAGATTATGTGTTATGATTTAGCGTGTTTTAAGGGGGCCCAGGATTTGTTTTGATCAGATATTCTAAGACATACAGACACAGAAATGACTATTATGAAGGAATATATTTTTACACTCACAGATCCCTAGAAATAGGAAGCACTGCATACCATACAGGGCCACGTAGTTTGGTCAGGAGGCTGAGGGAAGGAGAGGAGAACGTGGTCAGGAGCCTTTATTGTGGGTTCTGTGGGAAGCAAGAGGCAAAGTAGGGTAAACAGGCTCAGGATTGTTGAGTATGAATGATTTCAGAAGGTTCTTGGGCAAAGGGGCTGTCCCTAGTTGCCTGGCACCTGGTCCTGGGGTGATTAGGTCATAGAAATAGTGGCCCAAGTAAGAGCCCAGGGGGCCTGATAAAGGAGGTGCTTGGGGTTTGGCTTGCATATGAAAAGCAGGCTCCCAGGCAAGTTGTTTGCTGTCTCTAGAATTTGGCTAGGCTTGGGAGGCACAGTCTTTCCAGGGTCAGTGAGGCTCCAGATTTCTAATCATCAGAAATATAGAAAATAAGCACACATGATGAATACCTACGATGAAGTCTTCAGTAAAGCGGGTGCCATGATTTGGCGTGGTTTGTCTTCCATAGGTTCATTTGTTGGGAGCTTGGTCCTAGCTTTGATGATGTGGAAAATGGTAAAACCTTCAAGAGGTGGAGGCTAGTGGGAGGTCCTAAAGTCATAGGTGCACACCTTTGGAAGTTATTGTGGGACTTTCTTTAGCTTCCTTTATTAAGAAGTGCTATCTTACTTTGGCATAAGCTTCTGTCCTTGTCATGCCAGATGGCACCATCGGGTGCTTTCCAAGTGGAGCTGATACTGGCATGATACTCTTGAACCTCAAGAACTGAGAACTAAATAAACCTCAACCTGTATCAGATATTTTGTTACAGTAATAGATAAACTTTTTTTTTATAAAGTTAGCCTGCCTCAGATATTTTGTTATAGTAATAGAAAACAGACTAATATAGAAAATTGGTACTGAGGACTGAAGTTGTTACTGTAACTATAACTGAAAATGTGGAGGCTTTGGAACTAGATCATGGGGAGAGGTTTGAAGTATTTGGAGCAGGGAACTAGAAAATTCCATGAATGTTGTATATGGTGTTATAAGTGGTTCTCATGAGGAGTCAGAAGACAAGAAGACTAGGGAAGAACTAGAACATCTTAGAGTTTGGATAAATGCTCATAATCAGTATACTAGTACAAATGAGGACATACCTTTAGGATATGGACTGAAGGCTGTCCTTTTTACACCATTGCAAAGAACTCAATTTCATTTTCTCTATGTTCTAATCTTTTAGGGAAGGACTAATCTATTTGGTGGAGTAGATTCCAAAATGATATAGCATTCAGTTGTGGTATAGATATTATTACTGCTTTTAGTCAAATCTTACTGTACTACTTCTTTTGGGAGGAAAAGGAATCAGAATAGAAAGTTTTAGAAAATTCACATCTTGGAGAAAAAGCATGTTTGGGACAGGGCATTGTGGTACAGCAACCACTTACTAATGAGATTAGCTTGGATTAAAAAAAAAAAAAAAAGCCAAGTATTTTGCATCAGGCTGCCCCTCTCACCACCGTCCCAAAGGTTTAGAAGTGCAAATTTGTTTCAAGGGCTGAGCTCAGGACACACTCCAATGTCCAGGGCCACCTCAGGATTCTCTTATTGGCAATGGGCTCTGCAACTGCTATAGCCATGATTCAAGCAGGCCTACGTACCACTTGTGCTGGCAGCAGACTTTGGTGTTTATAAGAACAGAATGCAGGAGTTATGGGGTCATGGCAGCTTCCACCAATCTTTCCTTTCTTCCTTCCTTCCTTCAGTACTGGAGATTGAACTCTGCGGCCCTCTACCAGTGACATACCCCAGTTCTTTTTATTTTTTATTTTTAAAAAGCATCTCACTAAGTTGTTGAGGTTGACCTCAAACTTGCCATCCTCCTGTCCTAGTCTCCATGGTGGCTCATGTCTATAATCACTGGGACATGTGCCACCATGCATGAAGTCCATCAGTATTTCAAAGGACTACCAGGGAGTCCAGAGAGAAGTTTGCAGTCTTTCACTCCTGTGTGTGCTTCCAACCATTGTGATGCCATCTGCCATGAGGTCCTCAGCAGAGCCCAGCTGATGCCAATGCCATGCCCAGAATGTGAGCTAAATAAACTTCTTCATTAAGTTAGCCTGGCTAAGGCATTTTGTTATAGTAATGGAAAATGGACTATGCAGTTGAAAAAAAATCTTTCTTTAAGCTGAATTTCCCTTATCTTTGTTTTGCCCTCTACTTGAAGATGTGAGGAATCCTTTCTCCAGTGGCGTATGGGTTTGTATCTGGCCTTCTTTTTCCTTTCAATTTGCTAGGCTTATATGTCAATCAAGAGTAAACTGGCTCTGACTGAGAGTTTGTGGTGTTTGCTCTTCTGTTAGCCCTCATTTTGAAATTGCTAGTGTCTGATGGGCTCTCAGTTCTTTGGGAGAGATCACCCTCTCTACACTATAAGACTGGGTGGTGTCTAAGGACATGGAAATATCATTAAAGACCTGTGGACCGCTCAGTGTAGGAATTTATGCAGCAGAGCTGACCCTACTGCCCTAAGCTACTGCTGCCTCTTTCTGTGCCAAGCTTGGGCCTGCTAGGGGCCAGGTGCCTTGTTTTCAGCACCCATATCTTTAACACATGGACCCAAATGGCCACATAGGGAAAGAAACTTGCTGCAAGCAAACTCTACCCCAAATAGGAGCCATTTATAACACTTAGGACCATTCTGATGCTTGGACCAATGTTAGCATCAACAAGCCATGTCCCCATCACGGGAGTCTCCAGAGTCTTGGAATAATGTGGGTACCTCTACCTTTTGGGGATCCTGGAAATTCCATGTACTATGTTTCTTTCTTTCCTTGTCTTAGCTGTATACTGGGTTTGCTATTAGAGTCCTAGGCCAGAGGAGTGACTCTGGGAGTTCCAACAAAACCAGGTCCAGCCACATGCTTGAAGAACCCAACAGGAAAGGCAATGTTAAGAAGAAGGAAAGGAACAGGGAAGGTAAGGAGACTCTTATCCTTAGTCCTGTCTTGAGGGTATTTACACAAGCTTTGGATTTAAAAAGAGAAAGAATTGCGGCAGGGTGTAGGAGGGATGCATAATTAATCAGTCTTGGTCAAATGGTGTTCTGGTTGATCTTATCTCATTTTGGTCCTGTGAGGTAGCTTTGGAGAAGTTTTTACTACTTGAGGGAGCAAGCTCCACTCCTTGCTCAGAATGCTTATCTATCAGACCTGAGATTCTGTAAGGGGACAAGTAAGTTCTCATGAGATGACTGCTTCTGCTTGGGCAGGGAGCAGTCTCACCATGGGATGCTCTGTCTGCAAGGCTCCTCTTGTTCCCAGGTGGTATACGACAACCACTGAAGACATCTAAGTGCCACATCAGGAATCTGAAACATAAAGCGATGAAAGCTGACTGTCCAATGTCCCTGCAGATCTTGTCTCAGTCTTGAAGGTGGACAAGATAGGTTAGGTAAATTTAGGGCTGATAAGACTCATATTACTAGTTTTTGGATGAACACTCCTTAAATGATTAGCATGCCTGCATGCAGAATTGTGCAGGGACCTGAGTCAAGTTTAAGGTAATAAAGGAAACAGATACAAAATGAAGGCAGAGATGCAGAGCTTTACCCTACTTTGTTACATATTGGGCATTTGCAGGCCTAAGTAAAGAGTCACTGCTTTTAGCCAAGGCAGCCTCTCTTAGTCCCTGTTATAGATTCTTGAGGCCTTGGTTTCTAGATAAATACAGTCACTATTTTTATGGAGCACCCATTTTCACGTGGTTTAGTCTAAAAATGACACAAAACAAGCCTGTGGATGCGGTAGCATGAATTTTGTGGCTGTATGACTTGGGCAACCTACTTAACCTCCCTGTGCCTGTTTCTTCAATGATAAAATGGTAATCATAATGGGACCTATCTTGTAGGGTCACTATAAAGGTTAAGTGACTGAGTTTCTGTAAAGTCAGCACTTGTACAATTCAAGACAAACAGGTGGTACCCAATATGTGGAAACTTGCTTTCAAGGAATTAGTAAAGTAAGTGTGAACTGAGTATGCAGGCTTTGTAAAAACTCATATGAAATTCTGAAGATTTCCTCCACTGGAAACCAAACTCTTGCAGAGGGATCTGCCTCCTAGAGGTCACATCAGTCTTGCATGTTGGAGGAGTGCATACTTGAATCCCTGAGTCCTCTGTCTGCTGATTCTGATGTCCCTGTGCAGTTCTAGAGGAAGTTTCAAGCATTTTTTAAATTTAAATTTTAAAAAAATTGTTCAATTTAGTTCAAGTTTTGATACCCTCTTCATTGTGGGTTAATTAGTACAGTTATCTGTTAGTTCCATGCTGAGATCAAACACATGAAATTTATAGTCAATGGACAAAGGGGCCTGAACACAAGGGAGCATTGGACTAGAAGACCCATTTTGCATCAGCCTTCCAGACTCTTCTTTCCTAAGCCCTGGGTGTTGCAGAGATGACTACTGAACTTGAGCTGAATCTCCCTACTAGAATCTGGACTTGCAGATTTATTACCTCAATTCTGTGCCCACCTCCAGGGGCTTATTGCTTTCTAACTGGGCAGTGGTAAAGAAAGATTCCATATGTAGAATTTCTATAGCAAATTATAAACCCATCTATTGGGTTGTGAAAGAAATTTCTTAGCAGCTTTGCTCCTAATTGCCAAATCATGCAGACACCCCAAATATTCATCAGTAGGGGAATGGATAAACTAATTATGGTATATCCATGCAATGGAATACTAATCAGCAATAAAAAGGAACAAATGACCACACTCAATAATATCAACTGAGATTTAAAAACATTTTATTGAACAAAAGGAACCAGACAAAAAGAGTATGTACTATGTGATTCCATTTATGTGAAAACTTGTTACTGTGATAGAAATCAGAAGGGAAGTTGTCTTCATTGGGGGATGGTATATAGGAAAGGTATGGAAAAAGTCTATGCCCAGATGTGGATGATATTTGCATGGGTTTAATGGTTAATTTCATTGAGCTTAAGTTCAAGGTTTGTGCAAGCTTCTGTGTATATATTCTATTTCAATAAAGTACCATTAGCATACTAAACAACTTTCTAATGGGGAGAGTTATGGGAGAGATGAACTTTTAAAAATACTTTATTAAATGGGAATTCTTTAACAGAGAGGACTCCTGCATAGAGTGCCTTTGGTTCTTTTCCCTGTTTGACTTCTTTCTAGTCTTCTTATTTCACTGCTTATTGTTAGAGCATTGGAAGAGAAATTAAAAGTGTTGTGGTTTATGAACAGAAGGCATTGAGGTCTTCAGAAAAGGACAGTCATGGACTTGTTTGGCGAAAGTGGGGTATGAGTGTACCTACCTGGAATTTTAAAAGTAAACTGTAAAGAGGCAATCAAGTTCTATATTCAAATTACAGACTCTTAAGACACCCTATTCACCATATTCATGAAAATAGCAATTAAATTATAATGATCGATGTAGTTTTAAAATATTATCCCCTCCACAATACTGCAAAAGCTCTCAAGTGGTTCTACAACAGCACGTTTGTATCTCTAATGCTCAGCATGGATGAATGAATGAGTGAATATGTTTGGGGAAGTGGGAGGAAGATAACATCATACATTGATTAATTTATCTACTTAAAATATTTTTGCTGCTGTCCACACCAATCCTGGCCCATTTTTTAGTGCCCAGTTTCTCACCTATATTTGCTATGCATTCTTTCCTTAATTCATCATTTATAATGCCATTTAACACTAATCAGTCTATGAAACCCATAAACCTTGCTTTTATGGTATATGCTGGTTTTAGGTATATGCCTCTCATCACAGAGAGAGTTTGGTTAGAATCCTTTGGTAGTCAAGGTTGTGTCTGGTTTTTGATGTCTTGGATACTTCTTTCTTTTATTGGGAGGGGGTAGGGGTGTACCAGGGATTGAACTCAGGGACACTGGACCACTGAGCACATCCCCAACCCTATTTTGTATTTTATTAAGAGACAGGGTCTCACTGAGTTGCTTAGCGCCTCGCTATTGCTGAGGTTGGCTTTGAACTTGCGATTCTCCTGTCTCAGCCTCCTGAGCTGCTGGGATCACAGGCCTGTGCCATCATGCCTGGGCTGGATACTTCTTTCCTTTCCTTTTTCCTTTCCTTTTTCCTTTCCTTTTTCCTTTCCTTTCCTTTCCTTTCCTTTCCTTTCCTTTCCTTTCCTTTCCTTTCTTTTCCTTTCCTTTTCTCTTCTCCTCTCCTCTCCTCTCCTCTCTTTTCTTTTCTTACGCCATTTCTGTTACCTGCAAAAAACTTCTCCCAACAATCATCTCTCATGAAAATCCTCTGAAGACCTGTTCATGGGCCATGCCACTAGTGATTGGCCCAGATGGAAATGACCTTTCTCCCTTCTGAGTTCAGGTAGCACTTGTTGCTTCTGCTCTGAGAACACCCGCTTTTCCTTCCTTGTTTGGTGGTCCTTCCGGTACATGATGTAATTCTTCTCTATGCTGATTGGCTCCTTCATAACAAGACCAAACACTGAGCCCCTTGGTGCTGTTGTCTATATGTGTAGGTGCACAGTAAGTACTTCTTGTATGACTAACACAAATGTGTAGATGTCAAAAAATGAATATTATAGGGTGACATATAATAAATTTGAAAATGGAACAGGAAGGGAGATGAAATTTTAAATTTTTGGAAGTGATTCAAGTTTAGTATTCAATACTCGAAGAAGAGGCAGTGGAAGAAGATGAAAACGGGAGAAATATATCCCAGAACTGTATTAATGGAGACTAATTGGGATTAAGAGAGACTCAGCATGAGATGGAGTATGGCATCTTCATGAATTTCCTTTTCTTCTCTGGTGTCTAGCTGGCATGATGCACACCATACTTAGGTGACAGAGACATTTCTTCTGTAAGGTCACTAGTCCCACATTTTGGGGCAGTTCCTCCCAGAACTTGAGTCACTCAGATCCCGGGTCAGGATGGCCTAGCCTGTATTGCTGGAGCTGGAACAGATATTGATCATTTCTTAGTTTTAAACAAGGATTTATAGTGCTAGCCATTCATGTTAAATGAAGCCTAGTTCCTCCATAATGTGAGAGTACTTTCCTGATCACTCTTTAATCAAAACAGATTTTTTTTTTTTTGCAACCTAGAACAGGATATGAAAAATTTGGCCCATGATCAAATATGGGTTCAAAGGGAGATCCCTGATGGCTCGCATGGAGCTATGACCACAGTCTAAAAATAGCGCAGGGTACAATAGTTCAGAAATGCATCCAACTGCTAGAGATTGCTGCTGAATTCTAGAAAGCAGTTATAGGATTTTACCATGATGCCTGCTGCACTTTGGAGGGTGGATATTGTGTGGGCTTCTGTAGAAGAGTCATGTCAATGGCTGTTCTTTGGAAGACTGTAACTTAACTCTTCTAATCTCCCCATACCTTAGGAAGTGGAGTCGCTGCTTTCAGGGTGTAGTTCTAGAAACCCAGCACATATGCCTTACCCAAATCTGACGTGTATTGGGGAAACTTAATTCCATGCTATAAATACTAATTTAGACTGATAACTGTGCTGACTTGCTACTGTAATGGATCCAAAGATACACCAATGAAGTAAAGTGGTAAAGTTGAGAATTTACTTGAATTGAAGAATTAGAAGGGATTTTAGGGATTAGCTATTTCAAAACCCTGATTATCATGATGGTGGGGTGGGAAGAGAGGAAAAAGAAAATTAACATTAATTATAGGGTGGTTATGTGTCTGTGCTATTTACTTCTCTCACCAACTCTAACTCTCTGTAGGAAAAGGTGGGAATGAATCTATCCATCTATTCATCTATATTTTAATTGAGTGCAATCTAGATGTTGTGCTGAGGTCTTTAACTAACTTGAGTTCTCACAAAAATCCCTGTAGACAGATGTATTTTTCATTTTATAGAAGAAAAAAGTGAACCTCAGAGACATTAAATGCCATTGTGGTCCAGTTGGGATTTGAAGTGGTCTGTCTATAATCAAAGCTCTTGCTCCTTTCTGGTCCCCATATTTCAGAACAGGACACGAAGGTGCCGAGCAGTGATGTATCTCAACTGAACTTTCTGATCCTGGGCTCCATTTTCGTTGAGAGTCAGTTTCACACTGAATGTACTTGAATGTACCTCCTTCTTCCCAGATTACATGTCCTCAACCAACAAGTTTAATTCCAAATTCTCTGTGGGAAGGAATTCCTGAGACCAGAAAACATAATTTCCTTTTAGGATGTTTCCAAAGTTTCTGATGAGACTACTTGGTGGGATGGGCTGACAGATCTGACTCCATGAGAATGTTATATGCCAGACTCAAAGGGAAATGACTAAACAGACTCCATTTTACTCCGAGACTCCATGTTATGTAGGAAATAAGCTTCTCCTATGGGAACACCCCGCCTCTGTGCCCATCATCAGTTACTTGGTGTGACACGTTTAATAATATACAATGGAAACTCCTATGTAGTAAAGAATTGCTCTCTTTTGATTCCTATTGCTCCTAAACAACATACCATGTGAACAGTGATGGTGTGGATGTTAGTAACCATTCTTTAGTTTGTACCTAGGTAAGGGTCATTTTGACCCACTTCCCCCTCTGTCGATGATCTCATGATGTTAATGTGTAATTTCGAATCATAGCAACAGACACTTATAATTAATGTGATTTTTGGTATAAAAACCCCTACAACCCTGTGGTCAGGGCTGTTCTCCCAATAGCCATTTTTTGGGGCATTGTGTGAGACAGTCAGCCAGTCAGCTTAATAAAGACTCTCAAATTTGGACTTCTCAGTGGTGATCAGTCTGTTCTTAAGTTGTCCCCCATAACATTGGAATGTTCCTCTCTTTTCTTAACCCTTTGTTGATTTATGAGATTTTAATCCATTCTTTTCTAGAGTTTTTATTATCAAAAGTCTGGAGCCAGCTTCTCCAGGTTCTCGGAACGGATCTGGCCCGCTAGTGAGAGCCTGTCTGAACAGAGCACGCTCCGAGTCCCGGAGCCCCTGCAGTGCAGTGTACTCCTGCAAAGAACCAGCGGAGAGCCTCGATCTGCAGTCAGCCTCAGGGATAAGGGCAGGGCAGCAGGAGACCTCTTCAGGCGGCACTGCCCACTCCGGCTGCGGGCTCTCTTCACGGGGCGATCCAAGATGGCGGCCTAGAGGGAGACTGCACCCCCGGTCGCTCCAGAACCCAGGAGTTAAGAAGGGGAGGCATTGAGAGACTCGGACTGAAGTGGAGCCACGGGTGAGTCTGCCCACTGGGTAAAGCTCGGCCCGGGTGGCAGGCCCAGATAGAGGTGGCTTATCGGAGCCGGGCAGGGCAGCTAGAGTCATCCACAGGCAGTCCTGCGCACTCCGGCGGTGGGCCCCGCCCACACAGCCAGCTTCTCCAGGTTCTCGGAACGGAACTGGCCCGCTAGTGAGAGCCTGTCTGAACAGAGCACGCTCCGAGTCCCGGAGCCCCTGCAGTGCAGTGTACTCCTGCAAAGAACCAGCGGAGAGCCTCGATCTGCAGTCAGCCTCAGGGATAAGGGCAGGGCAGCAGGAGACCTCTTCAGGCGGCACTGCCCACTCCGGCTGCGGGCTCTCTTCACGGGGCGATCCAAGATGGCGGCCTAGAGGGAGACTGCACCCCCGGTCGCTCCAGAACCCAGGAGTTAAGAAGGGGAGGCATTGAGAGACTCGGACTGAAGTGGAGCCACGGGTGAGTCTGCCCACTGGGTAAAGCTCAGCCCGGGTGGCAGGCCCAGATAGAGGTGGCTTAGCAGAGCCGGGCAGGGCAGCTTGAGTCTTCCCAAGGTAGTCTTCCACACTCCGGCAGTGGGCTCTTCCCACACGGCCAGCTGCACGGTGCAGGCCCACAGTGAGAGCATTTCCGCACAGAGCCAGTTCCAAAACGTGGAACCAGTAGGGGGCTAGGGGCAGTATTCTTCGAATGAGCTGCTTTATCAGATTCCTCCAAGACATCAGGCTACTGAAGGCTGGGAGGTGATACACTGGAAATCTACTGGGACACTATAAGCCAATAGTGGAAAACTGCAATATCTCAGGGTCCCACTGACAACTGACCATTATGAGAAAACAAGGGAAGAAAATGTCCCAAACAAACCTAGATACTACATCAATAAAACCCAATGACAGCAGAGCAGAAGAAATGTCAGAAAGGGAGTTCAGAATGTACGTAATTAAAACGATCAGGGAAGCTAATGAGGAGATGAAAGAGCAAATGCAGGCATTGAAGGAGGAGATGAAAGAGCAAATGCAGGCATTAAATGATCGCACCAATCAACAGTTAAAAGACCAAATACGGGAAGCAAGAGATCATTTCAATAAAGAGTTAGAGATACTGAAAAAAAAACCAAACTGAAATCCTTGAAATGAAGGAAACAATAAACCAAGTTAAAAACTCCATAGAAAGCATAACCAATAGGATAGAACACCTGGAAGACAGAACCTCAGACATTGAAGACAAAATATTTAACCTTGAAAACAAAGTGGAACAAACAGAGAAGATGGTAAGAAATCATGAACAGAATCTCCAAGAACTATGGGATATCATGAAAAGGCCAAATTTGAGAATTATTGGGATTGAGGAAGGCTTAGAGAAACAAACCAAAGGAATGAACAATCTATTCAATGAAATAATAACAGAAAATTTCCCAAATCTGAAGAACGAAATGGAAAACCAAGTACAAGAGGCTTATAGAACTCCAAACATACAAAATTACAACAGACCCACACCAAGGCACATTATTATGAAAATACCTAACATACAAAATAAAGACAGAATTTTAAAGGCCGCGAGAGAAAAGAATCAAATTACATTCAGAGGGAAACCAATAAGAATATCAGCAGATTTTTCAATCCAGACCCTAAAAGCTAGAAGGGCCTGGAACAACATATACCAAGCCCTGAAAGAAAATGGATGCCAACCAAGAATCTTATACCCAGCAAAACTTACCTTCAAATTTGACGATGAAATAAGATCCTTCCATGATAAACAAAAGCTAAAGGAATTTACAAAAAGAAAGCCAGCATTACAGAATATTCTCAGCAAAATATTCCATGAGGAAGAGATGAAAAACAACGATGCAAATCAGTAACAGGAGGCGCTAGCCTAAAGGAATAGCCAAATAAAGGAGAAACCGAGTCATGTCAAAAACAAATATGAGTCAATTGACTGGGAATACAAATCATATCACAATAATAACCCTGAATGTTAATGGCCTGAATTCATCAATCAAAAGACACAGACTGGCAGATTGGATTAAAAAGAAAAATCCAACAATATGCTGCCTGCAAGAGACACATCTCATAGAAAGAGACACCCATAGACTAAAGGTGAAAGGATGGGGAAAAACATACCATGCACACGGACACAGCAAAAAAGCTGGAGTATCCATCCTCATCTCAGATAATGTGGACTTCAAACCAAAACTAGTCAGAAGGGATAAAGAAGGACACTACATGCTGCTTAAGGGAAGCATAAATCAGCAAGACATAACAATCATAAATATCTATGCCCCGAACATTGGCTCATCCACGTACGTCAAACAAATCCTTCTCAATTCCAGAAATCAAATAGACCACAACACAATAATACTAGGCGATTTTAACACACCTCTCTCACCACTGGATAGATTGTCCAAACAAAAATTGAATAAAGAAACTATAGATCTCAACAACACAATCAGCAATTTAGACTTAACGGACATATATAGAATATACCATCCAACAAAGAACGAATACACTTTCTTCTCAGCAGCACATGGATCCTTCTCTAAAATAGACCATATTTTATGCCACAAAGCTACTGTTAGTAAATACAAGAAGATAGAGATACTACCTTGTACTCTATCAGATCATAATGGATTGAAATTAGAAATAAATGACAGAATAAAAAACAGAAACTTCTCCAATACCTGGAGACTAAATAATACACTATTATATGATGAATGGATAACAGAAGACATCAGGAGGGAAATTAAAAAATTCTTAGAAGTAAACGAGAACAAAGACACATCATATCAAAATCTCTGGGACACTATGAAAGCAGTACTTAGAGGAAGATTTATTTCATGGGGTGCATTCAAAAAAAGAAGTAGAAATCAACAAATAAACGAGTTAACACTACAGCTCAAAGCACTAGAAAAAGAAGAGCAGACCAATACCAAAAGTAGTAGAAGACAGGAAATAGTTAAAATCAGAGCCGAAATCAACGAAATCGAAACAAAAGAAACAATCGGAAAAATTAATAAAATAAATAGTTGGTTCTTTGAAAAAATAAATAAAATTGATAAACCCTTAGCCACACTAACAAAGAGAAAGAGGGAGAAAACTCAAATTACTAAAATTCGGAATGAACAAGGAAACATCACAACAGACACGAGTGAAATACAAAACATAATTAGAAGCTATTTTGAAAATCTATACTCCAACAAAACAGAAAACCTTGAAGACATCAACAAATTTCTAGAGACATATGAACTACCTAAACTGAACGAGGAGGACATACACAACTTAAATAAACCAATTTCAAGCAATGAAATAGAAGAGGTCATCAAAAGCCTACCAACAAAGAAAAGTCCAGGACCAGATGGGTTCTCAGCCGAGTTCTATAAAACCTTTAAAGAAGAGCTCATTCCAATACTCCTCAAACTATTCCATGAAATAGAAGAGGAGGGAACCCTACCAAACTCGTTCTATGAAGCCAATATCACCCTGATACCTAAACCAGACAGAGACACATCAAGGAAAGAAAATTTCAGACCAATATCCTTAATGAACATCGATGCAAAAATTCTCAACAAAATTTTAGCAAATCGCATACAAATATATATTAAAAAGATAGTGCACCACGATCAAGTGGGTTTTATCCCAGGGATGCAAGGTTGGTTCAACATTCGGAAATCAATAAATGTCATTCACCATATCAACAGACTTAAAGTTAAGAATCACATGATTATTTCAATAGATGCAGAAAAAGCATTTGATAAAATACAGCATCCCTTCATGCTCAAAACACTAGAAAAAATTGGGGTAATGGGAACATTCCTAAACATTATAAAGGCCATCTACGCTAAGCCCATGGCTAATATCATTCTAAATGGTGAAAAACTGAAAGCGTTCCCCCTAAAAACTGGAACAAGGCAGGGATGCCCTCTTTCACCGCTTCTATTCAACATCGTCCTTGAGACTCTAGCCAGAGCAATCAGACAAACCAAAGAAATTAAAGGGATACGAATTGGAAAAGAAGAACTCAAACTATCCCTGTTCGCTGATGACATGATTATATATTTAGAGGAACATGGAAATTCCACCAGAAAACTTTTAGAACTCATAAGTGAATTCAGTAAAGTAGCAGGTTACAAGATCAATGCTCATAAATCCAATGCATTTTTATACATAAGTGATGAATCTTCAGAAAGAGAAATTAGGAAAACTACTCCATTCACAATAGCATCGAAAAAAATAAAATACTTGGGAATCAATCTCACAAAAGAGGTGAAAGACCTCTACAATGAGAACTACAGAACACTAAAGAAAGAAATTCAAGAAAACCTTAGAAGATGGAAAGATCTCCCATGTTCCTGGATAGGCAGAATTAATATCGTCAAAATGGCTATACTACCTAAAGTTCTATACAGATTCAATGCAATTCCAATTAAAATCCCAATGATGTACCTCGCAGAAATAGAGCAAGCAATTATGAAATTCATCTGGAAGAATAAAAAACCTAGAATAGCTAAAGCAATCCTCAGTAGCAAGAGCGAAGCAGGGGGTATTGCAATACCAGATCTTCAACTCTACTACAAAGCAATAGTAACAAAAACGGCATGGTATTGGTACCAAAATAGACAGGTAGATCAATGGTACAGAATAGAGGACATGGACACAAACCCAAAGAAATACAATTTTCTCATACTAGACAAAGGTTCCAACAATATGCAATGGAGAAAAGATAGCCTCTTCAACAAATGGTGCTGGGAAAACTGGAAAACTATATGCAATAGAATGAAACTAAACCCCTATCTCTCACCCTACACAAAACTCAACTCAAAATGGATCAAGGACCTCGGAATCAGACCAGAGACCCTGCATCTTATAGAAGAAAAAGTAGGTCCAAATCTTCAACTTGTTGGCTCAGGATCAGATTTCCTTAACAGGACTCCCATAGCACAAGAAATAAAAGCAAGAATAAACAACTGGGATAGATTCAAACTAAAAAGCTTTCTCTCAGCAAAGGAAACTATCAGAAATGTGAAGAGAGAGCCTACAGAGTGGGAGAATATCTTTGCCAACCATACCTCAGATAGAGCGCTAATTTCCAGAATCTATAAAGAACTCAAAAAACTCTACACGAAGAATACAAATAATCCAATCAACAAATGGGCTAAGGAAATGAACAGACACTTCACAGAAGAAGATGTACAAGTAATCACCAGATATATGAAAAAATGTTCAACATCCCTAGTAATAAGGGAAATGCAAATCAAAACTACCCTAAGATTTCATCTCACCCCAATTAGAATGGCGATTATCAACAACACAAGCAACAATAGGTGTTGGCGAGGATGTGGTGAAAAAGGAACACTCATACATTGCTGGTGGGGTTGCAAATTAGTGCAACCACTCTGGAAAGCAGTGTGGAGATTCCTCAGAAAGCTTGGAATGGAAACACCATTTGACCCAGCTATCCCACTCCTTGGCCTATACCCAAAGGACTTAAAATCAGCATACTACAGAGATACAGCCACATCAATGTTCATTGCTGCTCAATTCACCATAGCCAGATTGTGGAACCAACCTAGATGTCCTTCAGTTGATGAATGGATAAAGAAACTGTGGCATATTTATACAATGGAATATTACTCCGCAATGAAGAATGATAAAATTATGGCATTTGTAGGCAAATGGTCGAAATTGGAGAATATCATGCTAAGTGAGATAAGCCAATCTCAAAAAACTAAAGGACGAATGATCTCGCTGATAAGCGGATGAGGACATATAATGGGGGGTGGGAGGGGCTAGCATTAGGTTTAGGGTTAGGTTTAGAGTTAGGCTAAGGAGAGCAGTAAGAATGAAGGAAAGAAGGACTGTGTAGAGGGAAAAGAGGGGTGGGAGGGGTGGGAGGGGGGGGGAGGGGGGGGGGGGAGGGGAAAAATATAATAAACATCATTACCCTATGTAAACGTAAAAAAAAATAAATAAATAAATAAAAAAAAATTGAACATAGAAAAAAAAAAAAAAAAAAAAGTCTGTTTCCAGTCTCCCACTCTATAGAGTGTCTAGCCCTCCCCTCTCCCTGGTGTCTATCTTGAATCCCACAAACTGGAATTAGAACCGTTTACTCATTCTTTCTTCAGAGCTTCTGAAAAAGAGACAATAATTATTCTTTGAACAATACCCATTGCGTATTTGTAGGTAATTGCAGAATTCCCTTTCAGCTTTTATCAGTATGAAGCTTTCCCTTAGATTTGGGTTTTTAGAATGGAGAAATTGTATATTACAAACTCCAGACATACTTCTTCAGATTGGGACAGGACATGTGAGGCAGGGAGGGGATATGGAGAAATCCCCATTCTATGATTGATCAAGATAGAGCTCAAACACACTTGGGTGGTGACTAACACTGAAAGATTTCATGCTGTGTGAGTCTCATGTGTCCTTCCACTCAGCTTAATGGAGAAGGAAATTAGCCTAGCTGTCAGGGGATCAATAAAATTTATTTGCAGTGGTCAAGCATGTTAAACTGGATTTTTGCCTCTAGTGACAAAGCAATGTGGTCAGTGGATTTAGCAGTGACTTTGGACTTGGCACACCTGGTAACTAATTGTGTAATTAAGATGAGCTTCTTCACTTCTCTGGGTTCTTCCTTCTCTTGGGTGGAATGAAGCATTGGAATAAACAATCTCTAAGAACTCACTCAGATCTGATATTCTGTGTCTTAGAAGGGATTTTAGGAGGGACATGACACTGTTGCTTTTTTGCCTTACTTTAGACAGGCACACAAAAGATGGGTTACTTCAAGGATTAACAGAGGAAACGTCTGATACCAGAAAACCCACCAAGAGAATACAACATTGTGTACTGAACCAAGAATCAGATAGCCTGAGATTGAGTCCTAGTTCTGCCATTAATTTACTGAGTGACTTAATTAAAAAAATATTTTAAATTTGATCTTATTTGTTATATGTGATAGTAGAATGTATTTTGACATATTATACATATATGGAGTATAACTTACCATTCTTCTGGTTGTACACGATGGAGAATTACACTGGTCATGTAATCATATGTGCACATAGCTTAGTAATGTTCGATTCATTCTACGATCTTTCCTAGTCCCATTCCCCTTCCTTCCCTCATTCCTTTTGTCTAATCCAAAGAACTTCTATTCTTCCCTACCTACCCTCGCTTATTGTGAGTTAGCATCTGCATATCAGAGAAAACATTCGGTCTTTGGATTTTTGGGATTGGTTTATTTCACATGGCATGATAGTCTCCAGTTCCAGCCATTTACTGGCAAATGCCATAATTTCATTCTTTCTTATGGCTAAGTAATATTCCATTGTGTATATATACCACATTTTCTTTATCCATTTATCTGTTGAAGGATAACTTGGTTGGTTCCATAGTTTAGCTATTGTGAATTGAGCTGCTATGAACATTGATGTAGCTGTTTCACTGTAGTATGCTAATTTTAAGTCCTTTGGGTATAAACTGAGGAGTGGGATAACTGGGTCAAATGGTGGTTCCATTCCAGGATTTCTGAGGAAATCTCCATACTGCTTTCCAGAGTTGTTGCACTAATCTGCAGTCCTACCAGCAATGTTTGAGTGTACGTTTGTTCCTCACATCATCACCAACATTTATTGTTACTTGTATTTTTGATAATTGCCATTTTGACTGGAGTGGGATGAAATCTCAGTGTAGTTATTTTATTTTATTTATTTATTTATGGTGGTGCTGAGTATCGAACCCAGTGCTTCACATGTGCTAGGCAAGTACTCTACCACTGAGCCACAACCCTAGCCCTCAGGGTAGTTTTAATTTGCATTTCTCTAAATGCTAGAGATGTTGAGCATTATATTTGTTGATCAATTGTACATCTTCTGTGAAGTGTCTGTTCAGTTCCTTTGTCAACTTATTGATTGGGTTATTTGGTTTTTATGGTGGTAAGTTTTTCAAGTTCTTTATATATCCTAGAGATTAATGCTTTATCTAAGGTGCACATAGTAAACATTTTTTCCCAATCTGTAGGCTCTCTCTTCACATTATTGGTTGCTTCTTTTGCTGAGAAGAAGCTTTTTAGTTTGAGTCCTTCCCATTTATTTATTTATTTTCTCCTTCCTATTTATTGATTCTTGATTTAACTTCTTGTGCTTTAGGAGTCTTGTTAAAGAAATCAGATCCTAAGCTGACATGGTGAAGATCTAGGCTTACTTTTTCTTCTAATAGGTACAGGGTCTCTGGTCTAATGATCTAGGCTTACTTTTTCTTCTAATAGGTACAGGGTCTCTGGTCTAATGCCTAAGTCCTTGATCCACTTTGGGTTGAGCTTTGTGCAGGGTGAGAGACAGAGGTTTAATTTCATTTTGCTACATATGGATTTCCAGTTTTCCCAGCACCAAAAGAGGCTACCTTTTCTCCAATGTATGTTATTTGGTGCCCTTCTTCAGTATGTGATAACTGCATTGATGAGGGTTTGTCTCTGTGTCTTCTATTCTGTACCATTGGTTTTCATGTCTGTTCTGGTGCCAGTACCATGCTGTTGTTGTTACTATAACTCTGTAGTATAATTTAAGGTCTGGTATTATTTTGCCTCCTGCTTCACATTTCTTGCTAAGGATTGCTTTGACTATTCTCTTAGTTTTCCAAATGAATTTCATGACAGCTTTTCCTATTTTTATGAAGAATGACATTGGAATTTTAATAGAAATTTCATTAAATCTGTATAGTGCTTTTGGTAGTATGGTCATTTTGACAATATTAATTCTGCCTATCTAAGGATGTGGGAGATCTTTCCATCTTCTAAGGTGTCCTTCCATTTCTTTCTTTAGTGTTCTGTAGTTTTCATTGTAGAGGTCTTTTACCTCTTTTGTTAGATTGATTCCCAAATATTTTATTTTTGGGGACCTATTGTGAATGGGTTTATTGTGAGGCTGCCGTTAATTTACTGGGTGACTTTAAATGAATAATTCAAACACTTGGGTCTAAGTTTCCTCATTCTTCAAGAGACAATTAAATTCAGTGATCTGCTGAACATCTACTATTGGTGCCTTTTATATAAGGCACCAGTTGAACTAAGGGTATAAAGAATAGGACATGAAACTTGACTTTGGAACTTCGTAATTTGCAGAAAAATAAGTAAAGTATTACAGTACTTACATTAAGTGCCATGATAGAAGAATGTCCAGATGCTACTCAGATGAGGAGTTCAGAATTTGTGGGGAGTAAGAGAAAGAACAGGGAAGACTGTAGTGAACCAGGGCTGTCAAGATAAGAGGGTGAGGTAAGGGCATCCAGGCAGAGGCATGAGCAAAGACAGGGAAGAACATGGAGATTAGGGATGATGATTCTGAGGCAATAACACTGGAAGAAGTGAGGGAGAGGGAGAGGGAGAGAGGCTGCAGTAGAGGCTGCATCCTCCTCTACTGTCTTTTATGTCTTCTAAGGAATTTGAATTTTTTCCTGCTTGTAGTGAGGATCATTTGAAAGATCTTAAGGATGTGGTGTGATGAAATCTGTATATTCTGGAGCTGAGAAAGACAGAAGGCAAGTAGACAAATTAAGAACTCCTGCAAATATCAAGGAAGAGGATGTGAGGGTCTGACCTAAGGCCTTAGCAGAGGAAAGGAAAGAGCACGCTTCAGGTTGGACATTGCCTTACAGGTGAAACCAGAATTAGCTACATAATTTGCTGGACCCAGTGCAAATAAAAATTGGTGAGATCCTTGTTAAAACAAGAATACTTTAAAGGCAATGACAGCAGAGCTTTGAGGCAGGCACAGGGGCCTTCTTGGTATGGGACCCTGTGTAACTCCAGGGGTCACATGTCCCTGAATTTGGCTCTGAGTAGAATAATGCTTTCTTTCCTTCTAGACTCATTGTGATCATAGTTAGAAAGACTTTAAGATTTATAAGCATATATTTTGGGGTGTCCATTTTGCAGGTAATTTCATTCTGCCTATTTTGCCACTTCTTTGGATTTTTATCTACATTGTATACAGATTTTAAAAATTGTCATGCCACAAGATAAGTCTGAATGCCTCAAAGTGAGGCTCCCAGTTCTTCTCTTTTATGGAGAAAAGTTGTTCCTTAATTTACAAAGCAGTGGTGGAGCTTCTTATAGAGGAGGGTAAGAATAAAATAAAAAAGTGGAATAATTGAAAAAGAGGACCTTATGATAGGGTGATGTTGAGCTGGGCTTATCTAACCAGGAGAAGGTAATAGAGGAGGACTTTATTGTAGTGGTGTCATATTATTCAGTGGTGTCATAATAATCCTATGTAACAAATTATCCTCAAACTCAGTAAGGTACAGTAGGCATTTATTTTCATGCTTATGAGTCTTCAAGGGAGCTGTGGTTTAGCTGGCATGAAGCAGGCTTAGATGGATGACTCTGCTATAGATTGAGGATTGTCTGGTCTTAGATCCAGACTGTGAATTGGGTTTAGGTCTGCACCTTACATAGTTTTTCTGGGGGTCTTATGCTAATGAGGTAGTGTCTAGTGACATATGCGTTTCTCACAGCTGTCATAGGAATGTGAGAGGCTTTTTAGTCAGCTTTTCATTTCTTTTACTAAAATATTTGACAAAGACAACTTAGAGGGGGTAAAATTTATTTTGGCTCATGTTTTCAGAGGTTTTAGTCCATGGTTGATCAACTCCATCACTTTGGGCCTGAGGTGAGGCAGACCATCATGGGGACGGACATGCAGAGGAAGGCTGCTTAACTTATGGAAGACAGGAAGCAGGATCAGGGGAGACCAGGGACATAATATTGTCCCTGAGAACATACCAGTGACCTAATTCCTCCAGTATGTCCTATCTGCCTAGGATTACCACCTAGTTATCCACTCAAATTATTAATTCACCAAAAGGATTAATCCACCTATTAGGTTAAATTCCTCATGAGCCAATCATTTCCTAAAAGCCCCACTTCTGGATATTGCTGCATCGCCTTCAATACATGAGCTTTTAGGGAACATTTCAGATCCAAAGCATGACAGAAGCCAAGCCAACATGGTGGAAGCATATGTAGGTCTCTTAACGTTCTATTGACCATGATAAGTTATGCCAAAGGTCAACGCCATTAGGGAAGGAAAATAAACTTCACCCACAGAGGAGGGGATACGTGGGTAAATATTTGAATAAACAAGACTCTTATAGGATTTAAAAGTTTCTATGCTTTTATAGGAGCTAGTAAGCCTATTGCTGGATTGTTAGTCTGAGGATAATACTGAATATAGAGGGAATGAAGGACTCTGGTTAGGTACATGATCCTCTCTGTCAGGAAAGATTTCTCAGTTTGTCAGAGGGTAGGTTTTCTGAAGATCTTCACAGTGTGCTTTTTTTTCATCTGAGGATAAGCTATTGACCTGCTGAGAAGAAGGGGCAAGGGTCAAGATGAGTTGTGGCATCTTTCCAAGTTCCTTCCAGTCACAGACTCTAGTGATTGAACACTGGCCTCTGGTAACCATTCATCAGGATGGATAATTCTCCTGATTTTCAGACTATCCGGGAAGGATCTTTTGGCCTCTGTCAGACCAACTCTCAGGATATTAGAGGTCTCTCATCTTTAAAGAATCAAATATGAAGGGTCATATCTTATTTTAATTTTAATTGATGGCTCTCTTTTTCCTGATCAGATAATTCAATGTTACTTTTAGGTGAAGTTAATTTTTTTTTTTCTGGTACTGGGAATTGAACCCAGGACCTTGCATATGCTAGCAAGTATTCTGCAACTCTTTTTTAAAGTTTTCTTTTGAGATGGGATCTCACTTAGTTGCCTAGTCTGGCCTGGACTTGTCATCCTCCTGCCTTAGCCTCCCAAGTAGCTGAAATTACAAGTGTGAGCCATTGCACATGGTTCAGTTTTTAATTTTTGTTTTGGCTTGAAAATTTCAAGTTTTTGAAAGAAATTGCTTAAGGTTTGGAGGGTTTTGGGGGCATTATTTAATATTTTTCTTTTGGACTTAATACCCACAAAATTTTCAGAATTTTCTTTCAATTGATGTAAGAAGCAACTTACATCCTTGTGAGTCATGCTTCTCATTTGCAGTTGGGAGCTATGGGTGATACTGAAATATGTTAGGCTACCTAGTAATGTGGAAAGGATGATGGCATTAGAAAAATCACTGTTTTGAAATCATTAGTAAATAATTTAGGAAAAATATCAGTGCATGTCAAAACTAGGAGGGAAAATTTTATGAGGAATTGTATGTTTTCCAAGTTTTAAAGTATCTTCCCCCAAGTTAGTTATTAATTATAAAGGAAAAACTGATAGTTTTAGAATGGATAAAGTTGTTGAGCACCATTCATCTCAAGTAACCAAGGTCAATATTGCCAACATCATGTTTCTCTTGATGTGATGCATTGAGAACACAACATCATTTCACGTCAGTCACGTCAAAGGGGCCATAACTCTAAATGAGCTTGTCTGGACACTTTAAAAATGTCAAAGTCATGAAAGAAAAAGGTTGAAGAACTACTTTAAAATAAAGGAGATCAAAGAGACATGATAATGAACTGAAAGGAGTGAATCTGGATGGTATCTAGGACTAGAATTAAAAATATGTGGGGAGGGCCAAGATGGCGGACTAGAGGGTGGCTGCATTTCACGCTGCTCCAGGACGCAAGATTCAAAAGAGGAGATAGTGAGAGACTTGGGACCAACTCAAAGCTGCCGGGTGAGTCTCTCCTGTTGGGGAGGCGTCCCGGATGGGGCGGTAGCCCCGGAACGCAGGGAATTTGTGAAGTGGAGTTGCTCGGCGAGACGCCCCTCCCCCCGCTGGAGCAGTAAACACGGACAACAGGGATCATCCTAGAGGAGGCGGCTCAGCATAGCGCTTGGACGAGCAGCCGCTGGGGCTCCGGGCGGCTGCCTGGGGAGGAGCTGCGTGGCGAGCTGTTTGGACCCAGAACAACCGCTTCTGAACACCGGGGGGTTGCCCGGAGGAAGAGGAGGAGCGCGGCAGGACGCTTGGTCTGGGAGTGACTGCATCAGAGCCACGGGCGGTTGCCAGAGGAGGAGCTGCGTGACGAGCTGTTTGAACTCGGAGCAGCTGCTCCAGAACACTGGTGGCCTGCCTGGAGGAGGAGAGCAGTGGGACGCTTAGTCTGGGAGTGACTGCATCAGAACCACAGGCGGTTGCCAGAGGAGGAGGCGAGTGGTGAGTTGATTGGACTAAAAGCGACCGCTCCTGAACACCAGTGGCCTGCCTGGAGGAGGAGTGTGGTGAGTCACCTGGTCTCGGAGCCACCGCTCCTGAACACCCGGGGGGCTACCCCAAGGAGGAGGAGGAGGAACAGGGAGGGTCACTTGGACTTGGAGTGACTGCCTAGGGCTACGGGTGGTTGGCGGGAGGAGGAGACCCGAAGTGAGTTGCTTGGACTCCTAGTGACTGCATCGGAAACCGGGCGGCTGTCCGGAGGAGGAGGTGTGTGGTGGGTCTCTGGGTCTCGGAGCTATTGTACGGGGCTCAGGGGAGGGGCTGCATAGCCAGGCGATTGGTGCAGAGCAGGGTCCCAGGAGCTAGGTGGCTTCTTGCTGGAAGAGCCGCACAGAGACACGCCTAGGGGCAGAGCGAAGTTTCCAGGGCGGCGGGCAGAGTCTCTGGGAGGGGCAGCCTAAGGAGACTCGCCTGCGAAGGGTGAGGCTCCCAGGCCCAGGACGTAGGTCCGGGCCCCTGGGATCGTTGCAGAGGAAGACAGCCCAGCCCAGGTGGTGGTTGTAGATTGAGGGGAACCTATAGGAGGGCAACTGGACCAGCGAGACGTCCCCACCGAGTGACTCTTCCCGGCCGGGGGAGGTTTTCCCACAGGGACGGTAAAGCCAGAGACATAGGCACAAACAGGCCTTGCCTCAGCCCGCAGTAGTTCCCCATTGGATGACCATTGGTCAACAAGTGGAGGCACCCCTGCCCACTAGCAGGGAATATACGCCACCTGAGGGTCACCACTCCTAGAGAGGCAGCTTCTTCGTGGAGCTCTGCATTATCAACCTCCTCCAAGACTTCAGGCTACTGAAGGATAAGAGGGGATATACTAGCAATCTTCAGAGACATTATAAGTTGATAGAGGAAATCTGCAATACCTTAATGACCCACTGATTCCTGATCAATATGAGAAAACAAGGGAAGAAAATGCCCCAAACAAATCTAGATGTTACAGCAATAAAATCCAATGACAGCATGGCAGAAGAAATGACAGAAAGGGAGTTCAGAATGTACATAATTAAAATGATTAGGGAAACAAACGATGAGATGAAAGAGCAAATGCAGGCATTGAATGATCGCACCAATCGACAGTTAACAGAGCAAATTCAGGAAGCAAAAGAGCATTTCAATAAAGAGTTAGAGATATTGAAAAAAAAACCAAACAGAAATCCTTGAAATGAAGGAAACAATAAACCAAATTAAGAACTCCATAGAAAGCATAACCAATAGGATAGAACAGCTGGAAGACAGAACTTCAGATATTGAAGACAAAATATTTAACCTCGAAAACAAAGTTGAACAAACAGAGAAGATGGTGAGAAATCATGAACAGAATCTCCAAGAACTATGGGATATCATGAAAAGGCCAAATTTGAGAATTATTGGGATTGAGGAAGGCTTAGAGAAACAAACCAAAGGAATGAACAATCTATTTGAAGAAATAATATCAGAAAATTTCCCAAATCTGAATAATGAAATGGAAAATCAAGTCCAAGAGGCTTATAGGACTCCAAATACACAAAATTACAACAGACCCACACCAAGGCACATTATTATGAAAATACCTAACATACAAAATAAAGACAGAATTTTAAAGGCTGTGAGAGAAAAGAACCAAATTACATTCAGGGGGAAGCCAATACGGATATCAGCAGATTTTTCAATCCAGACCCTAAAAGCTAGAAGGGCCTGGAACAACATTTTTCAAGCTCTGAAAGAAAATGGATGCCAACCAAGAATCTTATACCCAGCAAAACTTACCTTCAAATTTGACGATGAAATAAAATATTCCATGATAAACAAAAGCTAAAAGAATTTACAAAAAGAAAGCCAGCATTACAGAACATTCTCAGCAAAATATTTCATGAGGAAGAGATAAAAAACAAAGAAGCAAATCAGCAAAGGGAGGAATTATCCTAAAGGAACTGTCAAATAAAGGAGGAACCAAGATGTGTCAAAAATTTTAAATATGAACCAAATGACTGGGAATACAAATCATATCTCAATAATAACCCTGAATGTTAATGGCCTGAATTCATCAATCAAAAGACATAGACTGGCAGATTGGATTAAAAAGAAAGATCCAACAATATGTTGCCTGCAAGAGACTCACCTCATAGAAAGAGATACCCATAGGCTAAAGGTGAAAGGATGGGGGAAAACATACCATGCACATGGGCTCAGCAAAAAAGCTGGAGTATCCATCCTCATTTCAGATAATGTGGACTTCAAGCCAATGTTAGTCAGAAGGGATAAAGAAGGACATTTCATACTGCTTAAGGGAAGCATAAATCAGCAAGATATAACAATCATAAACATCTATGCCCCAAACAGTGGCTCATCCATGTATGTTAAACAAATCCTTCTCAATTTTAGAAACCAAATAGACCATAACACAATAATACTAGGTGATTTTAACATGCCTCTTTCACCACTGGACAGATCTTCCAAACAAAAATTGAACAAAGAAACCATAGATCTCAATAACACAATCAATAATTTAGACTTAACAGACATTTATAGAATATACCATCCAACCAAGAGCGAATACACTTTCTTCTCAGCAGCACATGGATCCTTCTCTAAAATAGACCATATATTATGCCACAATGCTAATGTCAGCAAATACAAGAAGATAGAGACACTACCTTGCATTCTATCAGATCATAATGGATTGAAGTTACAAATTAATGAAAGAGTAAAAAACAGAAACTACTCCAACACCTGGAGATTAAACAATATGCTACTATATGATGAATGGATAACAGAAGGTATTAGGAAGGAAATTAAAAAATTCTTAGAGGTAAACGAGAACAAAGAAACATCATATCAAAATCTCTGGGACACTATGAAAGCGGTACTTAGAGGAAGATTTATTTCATGGAGCGCATTTAATAAAAGAAGTAAAACTCAAAAAATAAATGACCTAACACTACAGCTCAAAGCCCTAGAAAAAGAAGAACAGACCAACACCAAAAGTAGTAGAAGACAGGAAATAGTTAAACTGAGAGCTGAAATCAACGAAATTGAAACAAAAGAAACAATACAAAAAATTGACAAAATAAATAGTTGGTTCTTCGAAAAAATAAACAAAATTGATAAACCTTTAGCCACACTAACAAAGAGAAGACGAGAGAAAACCCAAATCACTAAAATTCGGAATGAACAAGGAAATATCACAACAGACACGACTGAAATACAAAACATAATTAGAAGCTATTTTGAGAATCTATACTCCAACAAAATAGAAAATTTCGAAGACATCAACAGGTTTCTAGAGACATATGAATTGCCTAAACTGAACGAGGAGGACATACACAATTTAAATAGACCAATTTCAAGTAATGAAATAGAAGAAGTCATCAAAAGCCTTCCAACAAAGAAAAGTCCAGGACCAGATGGGTTCTCAGCCGAGTTCTACAAAACTTTTAAAGAAGAACTCATTCCAATACTTCTCAAAGTATTCCAGAAAATAGAAGAGGAGGGAACTCTCCCAAACTCATTCTATGAAGCCAATATTACCCTGATACCTAAACCAGACAGAGACACATCGAGGAAAGAAAATTTCAGACCAATATCCTTAATGAACATCGACGCAAAAATTCTAAACAAAATTTTAGCAAATCGCATACAAAAACATATTAAAAAGATAGTGCACCATGACCAAGTGGGTTTCATCCCAGGGATGCAAGGTTGGTTCAACATCAGGAAATCAATAAATGTCATTCACCATATCAATAGACTTAAAGTCAAGAATCACATGATTATTTCGATAGATGCAGAAAAAGCATTTGATAAAATACAGCACCCCTTCATGCTCAAAACACTAGAAAAAATAGGGATAGTGGGAACATTCCTTAACATTGTAAAGGCCATCTACGCTAAACCCATGGCTAATATCATTCTAAATGGTGAAAAACTGATAGCATTCCCTCTAAAAACTGGAACAAGGCAGGGATGCCCTCTTTCACCACTTCTATTCAATATCGTCCTTGAAACTCTAGCCAGAGCAATTAGACAGGCCAAAGAAATTAAAGGGATACGAATAGGAAAAGAAGAACTCAAACTATCCCTATTTGCTGATGATATGATGGTATACTTAGAGGAACCAGGAAATTCCACCAGAAAACTTTTAGATCTCATAAGTGAATTCAGTAAAGTAGCGGGATATAAGATCAATGCACATAAATCTAAGGCATTTTTATATATAAGCGATGAATCTTCAGAAAGAGAAATTAGGAAAACTACCCCATTCACATTAGCTTCGAAAAAAATAAAGTATTTGGGAATCAATCTCACAAAAGAGGTGAAAGACCTCTACAATGAGAACTACAGAACACTAAAGAAAGAAATTCAAGAACACCTTAGAAGATGGAAAGATCTCCCATGTTCTTGGATAGGAAGAATTAATATTGTCAAAATGGCCATACTACCAAAAGTGCTATACAGATTCAATGCAATTCCAATTAAAATTCCAATGATGTACCTTACAGAAATAGAGCAAGCAATTATGAAATTCATCTGGAAGAATAAAAAACCCAGAATAGCTAAAGCAATCCTTGGCAGAAAGAGTGAAGCAGGGGGTATCGCAATACCAGATCTTCAACTCTACTACAAAGCAATAGTAACAAAAACGGCATGGTATTGGTACCAAAATAGAAAGGTGGATCAATGGTACAGAATAGAGGACATGGACACTAACCCAAATAAATACAATTTTCTCATATTAGACAAAGGGGCCAAAAATATGCAATAGAGAAAAGATAGCCTCTTCAACAAATGGTGCTGGGAGAATTGGAAATCCATTTGCAACAGAATGAAACTAAACCCATATCTCTCACCATGCACGAAACTAAACTCAAAATGGATCAAGGACCTTGGAATCAAACCAGAGACCTTGCATCTTATAGAAGAAAAAGTAGGTCCAGAGCTTCAACATGTCGGCTTAGGACCAGACTTCCTCAACAGGACTCCAATAGCACAAGAAATAAAAGCAAGAATTAATAACTGGGATAGATTCAAACTAAAAAGCTTTCTCTCAGCAAAGGAAACTATCAGCAATGCAAAGAAAGAGCCTACAGAGTGGGAGAAAATCTTTGCCAATCATACTTCAGATAGAGCGCTAATCTCCAGAATCTATAAAGAACTCAAAAAACTCTACACCAAGAATGCAAATAATCCAACTGACAAATGGGCTAAGGAAATGAATAGACACTTCACAGAAGAAGATATACAAGCAATCAACAAACATATGGAAAAATGTTCAACATCTCTAATAATAAGAGAAATGCAAATCAAAACCACCCTAAGATTCCATCTCACCCCAATTAGAATGGCAATTATCAAGAATACAAGCAACAACAGGTGTTGGCGAGGATGTGGGGAGAAAGGTACACTCTTACATTGCTGGTGGGACTGCAAATTAGTGCAGCCACTCTGGAAAGCAGTGTGGAGATTCCTTAGAAAACTTGGAATGGAAACACCATTTGACCCAGCTATCCCACTCCTTGGCCTATACCCAAAGGACTTAAAATCAGCATATTACAGAGACACAGCCACATCAATGTTCATAGCTGCTCAGTTCACAATAGCCAGATTGTGGAACCAACCTAGATGTCCTTCAATTGATGAATGGATAAAGAAAATGTGGTATATATATACAATGGAATATTACTCAGCCATAAAGAACGATAAAATTATGGCATTTGCAGGCAAATGGATGAAACTGGAGAATATCATGCTAAGTGAGATAAGCCAATCTCAAAAAACCAAAGGAAGAATGATATCGCTAATAAGTGGATGATGACACATAAGGGGGGGTGGGAAGGGTTAGTGTTGGGGTTGGAGTTGGGTTTAGGGAGGGGGGCAGGAATGGAGGAAGGAAGGACTGTATAGATGGAGGGGAAGGGTGGGAGGGGAGGGGGGGAAGGGAAAAAATGGCAGAATGAATCAAACAACATTACCCTATGTAAATTTATGATTACACAAATGGTATGCCTTTACGCCATGTACAGACAGAAAAACAACATGTATCCCATTTGTTTACAATAAAAAAAAAAAAAAAGAAAAAAAAATATATGGGCTGGGCATAAAGAATAATAAAATTATGGCATTTGCAGACAAATGGATGAAATTGGAGAATATCATGCTAAGTGAGATAAGCCAATCTCAAAAAACCAAAGGATGAATGATCTTGCTGATAAGCGGATGATGATACATAATGGGGGGTGAGAGGGAGGCAAAAAGGGAGGAAGGAGGGACTGTATAGAGGGAAAAGAGGGGTGGGAGGAGTGGAGGGGAAGGGAAAAATAACAGAATGAATCAAACACCATTACCCTATGTAAATGTATGATTACACAAATGGTATGCCTCTACTTCGTGTACAAACAAAGAAACAAGTTGTACCCCATTTGTTTACAATAAAAAAAAAGAAAAAAAAATGCAAAAAAAAAAAAAAATGGCCTGGGGTTGTAGCTCAGTGGTAGAGCTCTTACCTAGCATGTGAGAGGAACTGGGTTCAATTCTCAACATCAGATATAAATAAATAAAATAAAAATCCATTGACAACTTAAAATATTTTTAAAAAATATAGCTAAAAAGGACATTGTTGGGACAATTGGTAAAATTTGAATGTGGACTATGAATTAGATAGTAGAATTACACCAATGTTAAATCTCGAATCCACTAATTATCTAAGAGAACATTTCTTTTTTTAAGAAATACAGGAGCATGGTGTTTACAATTTATTCTCAAATGAGTTGGAAAAATGATATTTAAGGAGAAAGTTATAAAAAAACAGGAATGCAATTTTTACAGTTTGCGCCGTTTTGAATCTAGGTAAAGGTTCCATGAGAAGTGCTATTATTCTGGAAGTGCTATTATTCTCTCTTTTTTGGAGAGTTAAAATTGTATCAAATATAAAAGTTGTCCAAAAGATAAAAACAAACAAATCAAAAAAGCAACTATCCCAATATGAAAAGTACAGAACACAAATATTATTAATGTGGTCCTGTTGCATTTCATAGTTTACCTTACCATGAAACCAAAGCTGTCTATATGTATTTTACATGGTTAAATCTCATTAATGAAAACAGAAACAACTTTTAGACTTAAAAACAAAGAGGCGGTATACCTCGACATACTGACAGTTCTTAGTGGTTTTCTTAATTTTAAGTCCTAGCTCAGTTGTGCTACTCACTATTTACAATGAAAAGTGGGAGAAATGTCTTGGTTCCTCTATATTTGACCTGTGGTAGAAAGCTAGTTTTTGCCTGAAAATCATTTGAGACTCACAGGAAGAATAAAAGAAGTAGAGAAGAAAAGCAAGTTTCCTTGTTGGCATTTTCTTAATCCCATATTGAGAGAGGAATAGCATAATCTATTGTGGCTGAGGGTGCAGAAATTAGGAAAGTTTGCTGCAACAGATGGGCATTGATTTAGAGATTTGGTAGCAGTGGAAATAGTCAAAACAAAAGAATTAATTCCACTGGAAATTGTTTCTTGGACCAGATCCTGAATGTGTGAACCATGAAAAAAGACAAGGAAGTTAAGAATTGGATCATTTTAAAAGGACCGTTTAAAGACTTGGATTCTCTCACTTCTCTCTTGCCTGCAGCTCCCATTTCATCATTTTCTTCAATTCCAGGCAAAACAAGATGCCCTGATACCATCAGTCCTCATGTTTGTGATTATTTTGCCTGTGTTTTAAAGTCAGGTTTTTTTACCTCCAAAGTTGTGTACTCTCCAAGGATTTCTCTGGTCATCTCAGTTTTCAGCAGATGTTGGCAAAGACGTTGATAGATAGGATGTTTCAAAATACTCAAACAATTCATTCTGTGCCTGCTTTTTATTTCCTTTCTTTTGATAGTAAAGCCTAATGTATGGGCTCTATATATTTGTTTTGCCCATGGTAGAAACGTATAAGCTTACTTTTACTGAAAGCAACTACATAGATGAGTCGTATTTTGAAAATGGAGCTGTTTCGCTGGATCTTAGTTTTCATTTTTCAGTACTGAAACTCCAGTTGTCTTCTTTGGGAAAGCAGTAGGTGGAGCTACAGGCTTTTTATCACAGAAGAATTTTTTCAGTAGCTGCCCAATTGCCAGAATAACCTGAACAAGCACCCATTTCCAAAAATAACATAGGCATTTCCAAGTATTCCAGAAATATATGCACGACTGTTTAGTCATTCATAATCACCGCTTTGCAAGTACTAGATTCTGCAGAAAATATTTCAGAAGCAGAAAAAAGATTCATAGAATTCCCTGTATTTTTAGAAAAGATGAAAAAAAAAAAAAAAAAGGAATTCAAGAGGGAGCAAGAGGCACTTACTCTGCTCAATCATGTACCACTCTCTCTCTCTCTCTCTCTTTTTTTTTTCCAGGTGGTGAAAGCACCCAGAGGGGTAACCGGGGGTGGAAAAAAAATCTTTTCCATTTGCGTCAGAACTGAGGAGCTCTTGATTTCTCCACTTGATGAACTGTTTTCAAGGCTCTGAGCTGTGGTTTCAATTTTCTCTGAATCACAGAGAGGTGGCCTAGGTTAAGTGATTCCGAGGAGGCCAGAAGGCACCTAATAAGAGATCACTCTTGAAGACCGTAGCTCTCATTGGGTACCCTGATGTTCTTGAATGTCTTCCTGAGAGAGAATCAAACATTAGCTTTTCAGTGCTATGGAAAATGCAGATTCTTTTCACGTAAAAAAATCATAGCTTCTAGGAAATGCTCTAATGTTCCTGGATCAGTTAGGGTTCTCAAGAGAAACAGAACCAACTAACTGGATATCTCTACATCTCTCTCTCTATGTATATATCCATAATTAGCACATACATGTTTGTGTGTGTATGTGTATGTGTGTGTGTGTGTGTGTGTGTGTGTGTTGTGTGTGTGTAGCGAGGAGAGAGAGAGTGATGGTATAAGAAATTGGCTTACCTAATTGTTGGAGTTGGCATGTCAGATCCATAAGGCAGGTGCTGACTGGCAACTGGGCAGGATTTCGATGTCACAGACTTGGGGCAGGATTCCTCCTTTTCTATTAGCGTCAGTCTTTGTTTTTAAGGCCTTCGACCAATTGGATGAGACTCACCCACAACATGGAAGACAATCTGCTTTACTTAATGTAAATATGAATCGCATCTCAACATACTTTCAAAGCGACATGGAGACAAATGATTGACCAAACAACCAAGCACCAAACCTTAGCCAAGTTGATGTATTAGATTAACTCTTGCAGGTTTCATTTTATGAGTTGGTCTCAGAAGCCCCACAAAGAAATGATGAAGAATATCTTCAAGTTTATCATCACCCAGTTGTTTAGTGTTCAGGGAAGGTCACAGATGACTGCAGTAGAAGTGCTCACCTACCCACCCTGTCCCTAAACCAATCTGTCCCTCCTGTTAGTCCCATCCTTTCCTGGGGACAGTAGATTATGATTCAAAAACAGCAAAGAGACATAAAGGAAGACATTGTTAGACTTTGATAGAAAAGGGTTGCAAACACCAGACTTCTCTGCATTCTAGAGAATGCACCTCTTCTGGATGTTGCTGTTGATGATGACTTGTAGCTGGAAGACCACACCGTGGTGTCTCATGATTGCAAGGCAGTCTGGGTAGACTTAGCTGAAGCAGGGACAGACTTGGCTACCATAGAGGCCCCTTCTGTTATGCTGTGTTCTTTAGTCCCAGCAAAAGATCTCTGATTTACTGATGAGGAAGAAGACTCAGAAAACATCACTGATTCCTTAAGAATTGAGCAGTTGCCCTATGCCGTGCACTGCTGTGGGTGGTAGAAATATACATGAGAATGATGAAAATGTATCCATTTCTTTCTTTTTGGCTCTAACATTCTATTGGGGATTACAGAAAACAAAACAAGTGAACAGACAGGTAAAAAATTGCAAGCTACAGTAGTGATAGGAAGGAAACAAATAAATGGCCCGAGATAAAGTTTCCTGATGGGATGGTAGGAACCATATTTTAGTATGTCATCAGGAAGCCTTCTCTGGAGTGGTGCATTTAATCTGAGATGTTAATGAACCCAGTGGACTCAGCCAAAGCCTCCACTGATAAGGAGTAGGGCTGGGTTGCACACCAAAGTTTTTGTTGGTTGGTTTTTTACTCAGATCTGTCAATCTTTATGAGTCACAACTCTGTCCTAGCTTAGGAGTTAAGGGAGAGAAAGAGGTCTAGTATTCTCTCCCAAATTTAAGAGAGAATTGTGTGTACATAAGCCAGGGCCTGTGTGCACATACAAATGATTATAGCTTTCTGAATCCTAAGAAAAGAGAAGCTAGAGCATCCTGAGAAAGCCGAGGTAGACTCTTCCCACTACACCTGGTAGGCGACTTCTTCCTTCTGTCGCTGCACATTCAGGCTGTACCTGCAGTCTTCTTCCTTGGCCTTGTCCCTGGTTGATGTGGAGAACTGCCCTTTGTTGCCCTTGGTGGAAGAGTTGCTTAACATGCTTCTGCCTTGGATGAATGCATTTTTTTCTTTAGTTAGTCTGTCCCTCTGGGTCTTATTTTCTGGCTATTTCATGGTCTTGCAGGCTCCACCCAAGTTTTGTGGATTGTCCTTGAGACAACCCCAGAGGGTGCTGTTCACATTGCAGATGTCATAGATAATCATGGAGGCCATTTATAACAGAGTGTAGCAGAGTCTAATGGAAGGAGCTGCTTTCTGTATTCCGTATAAAACAGCCTGACCAGCTAGTTATAGCTGCCCATCTCTCTGTCTTACTTATCCACCTTCTTGTCTCTTCCCAGTTCAGAAAAACACTTTGGACACTTGTGAATTGCTGCCCTAGGTACTGGAAAGGCACAGAAAGCATATCTTACAGGGCATTGTCTATTTTCTTCTTTTTACTGTTGATGACTCTGGCTTTTCATTTGGTGTCCGGCAACCTCCTGAGGTTACACGTCAAATATTGTTCATGTATGGTTCCCTCCACACAGGGTTAGTGTTTATTGCTTTCACAGGTCTCAGGGTGAACCTCCCTAAATTAAGAATTTCTTCCTTTCAGGACACCCTTAAGTGTAAAAGGAATGGCAAAGGCAGAATGAACATTCTTTATTTTAAATATCTGGAGGGTTGTTTTAGATGATAACTTGGTGTGACCAATGGTGGTGGTGGAAGGACCAAGTGATCCCTCCTAGAGTTTTTTTCCCATCACTTCCTTCCACTCTGCCCCCTGGAGATCTGTCAGAGGCTCAGAGTAACATCCCTTCTATTGAACCTTCTCTGAGAGGCTCTGAAGTCTTGAGTCTTCCCCAACTAGAAAGGCAGTTCTTGGGTCTCATGCTGCCTGTCTTCATTGGATAGTGAGCAACTCTGCATGGTGGTTTAGTGGTCATTTGTCTTAGCATTCCAGACTTCTTCTATTAAGATGAACAGATGACATTTGGAAATTACTCTGTCCTGAAGGAAAGTTTGGCAGCTTGAACCCAATGAGGGATGCCAGATCAGAGAGTCCACCAAGGAGAGAGAGGAATTGGCCAGGGAGTGCCACATGTGCTTCTCAATGTACTCCTGTGGAGAGTTGAGTCAGAGACGTTCTAGTTCTTTCTTTTTCAGGTCAATGATCTCATTGGAAAGAGTTCACTATACTTTATTTATGCATTTTAAAAGTTCAGATTGAAACTTCCAACTGAAGACAGAATTTTTCAGGAGGGTGGGATTATAAGAGACTTTTGATTCCTGGGTTGGTGGTTTAGTAGAATTATAGCTCTTACCACTTACTAACTTTTTGACTTTAGTCAAGTTGCTTCACTTTCTTAAGCTTTCTCAAATTTTCTTTATTTGTTCTAATTAGTTATATGTGACAGTAGAATGCATTTTGACACATTATACATAAATAAGCTTTCTCAGTGTTGTTGTCCATAAAATGCAGATAACAATAATTCTTATCTCCTAGTTATTGTGAGGATTAAATGACATGATTCACATGAAGCACATAATATATTACCTGGCACATAACAAATATTATATATTTGCAAAGTTATATGTTTCTGAAAATGATTTGAAGTTTTGAAAACTAGTATATCTTATTTTTATAATCCTAACAATTAGACTAGAACACAAAGAAGTAAAGTCTAGGTTCTTCAATTCAGGCTTGTTGTAAATTTGTTTTTCATACTTTTCGTGTAGGGTAAGCCTCATGAATCACTCCTCCTATTGAGGAAAAGATAATTCTGAGCATTGACTTAAAATGTTAGAGGCAGTGAGCAGAAAAAAGAGAGTTAAGTTGGTTGTTTTCTGCAAGTCAAATAGATAAATTTTGTGGTTAGTAAATGACACAGAGTAAGATTATTGGGAAAACTTTAAATGAACTTATGGAATTTTAAAATGGGAAGCTTAGAGTATATTTAGGGAACTGTGAATTATTTCCTTTGTTAGAGCAGAATGCTCTTTGGGGGAGATAGTTGGAGATGAGGCTGAAAAAAGAAGTTGAGTTTTAAGGGCTGTTGTTGCTTAGGTGAGAAGTGTGGACTCTTAGTGGGAGACCAGCAAAGGTTTTGGAGAAGAAGGGTGATTCAACCAGAGAATGAAAGTATTTTTATTACCTGATTTAATAAAATAATTTCATTTAATCCCCAGTACCAAAAAAAAAAAAAAAAAAAAAAAAAAAAATCCAAGTCTTTGTGAGAATTTAGCAACCTAATTTTTTTTTTCTTTTCTTTTTTAAAGTAGGCATGAGCAATAGATGTTACTAGAGCTCACCAATGTCTGACTCTTTTGTTCTTCCTGGGTGTATGGGAGCCTGTATTTCTTGTTCAGTGGCAATTAAGATTGTGAAAATTGTTTAGTCAATGAAATAGCAACCGAAGAGAATTAAGTTGCTTTCAGTCTCTCTGCAATGCTCCTATTTCTTTTTTACTGTCTTTTTTGATTATGAATACATTTTAATGTTTTGATGAATTTGCTCCTAAGTCAAAGAAGCATGTATTTTGAAGTACCATATGGATGGTGGTTGCTCTTGGAGAGTCCTTCAGGTTCACAGTGTATTTTGTATGAGTGATAAATAAACTCCTGTTGTGTGAAGCCACTGAGATTTTTTTGTTTTCTTACTGCAACATAACCTCTCTTATCCTGACCGTTCATGGTAACAGCCAATAGTGTGCCTTGTAGGCCATGTGAGTTGCTCGGGAATTAAGAGGTTGTTAACTGGCAAGTGATGGTTGTATAGGCACAGTCTCCATTCTCAAATAGTTTTTCTGGCCTAGGAAAAATAAAATAAACTACATGCAAACATGGAGGAATAAGATAAATTGCACACAAACAACCCTGACAAGCTAAGGACCTAGCTGTGCTTAGGGGATATGTACTTATGAGTGCTGATTTAACACAAGTGTGGAGAAGTTAAGGTAAGGGATTTTTGGAAACATTTGAGTCATGTTGTCTGGACCACTTTCCTAGAAAAATCTGCTCCAAGTTAAGAGGAAGGGAAGGAACACAAAGAAAAATAATTTTGTGTGATAGCATTAAGAAAGTCAAAGATAAAAATTTAATGACTTCCTTTAGGTAGGATTTTAAATTAGTATAATCACTGTGGAAATCAATATGGAGGTTCCCTAAAAGATTAGGAATGGAACCACCATATGACCCAGCAATACCTCTCCTCAGTATTTATCCTAAAGAATTAAAGTTATCATATTATAAATGTGATTTATGCATACCCATGTTTATAGCAGCACAATCCACAAGAGCTGAACTATGGAACCAATCTAGGTGTCCATCATGGTATGAATGGATAAAGAAAGTGTGGTGTATACATATACTCATAAAGAAGAGTGAAATTATGTCATTTGCAGGAAAATGGAGGAACTAGAGATCATTATGTTAAGTGAAATAAGCCAAACTCAGAAGGTCAAGATCTTATGTGTTCTTTTATATGTAGAAGCTAGAGAAGAAAAAGGAAAAGAAAGGTGGGAGTGTCTTGTGAAAATGGAAGGGAGATCAGAAGAGTGGAGGAAAAGGACCAGGGGGAGAGAGAAGGGGAGGGAAAGGGGAAATACTGGGGAAAGATATTGACCAGATTATGATGTTATATTGTAGGCATGTAGGAATATGTAAAAACAGATTCCCAAATTATGTACAACTATAATGTAGCAATTAAAAATATAGAAAAAATAAAAATATTAAGGCAAAAATCTTATGGTTGGGAGATAAAATGAATGATTAAAGATAATTGAGGTGGGGGAAATAAAGGTAGAAAAATTTTCCAGCAGTGGTAAGAGGAGGAATTAACAGGTGGCAGGGTAGTGCAGGCAGAGGGAAATACCATCAGTCATTAAGGACTGCAGTGAAACAAACCAGTTAAGAAAAGCAGGTTCATTCCTGACCATAAGGTCTGAAGGAAGTCTCTAACGTGCCCTCGAAATTAGGGAACTGTGATTGAGTGACTGCAACTAGGTAGGAAAACAAAAACAAAAACAAAAAATCCTTAGCTGTACGGGCTGGCCAGGAGGAGCTGTGAGCTGTTTCTCTAAACAAAATGAAACAGAAAAGCTCGGAAAAAGTACTATTTCACTGTGCGTCTGCATGGGTGAATAGAGTAGTTTTTGGTAATGTTGAAAGAGTTCTATTGCAATACCTGATATGTTTGCTTAAAAAAAACTCCTCTCCAACCTTTAGAAAGATATTCCAGGAGTAGTAAAAGTATTGATCATTAAGGACAGCCACAGTAGATGGGTCTCAAAGGATTGCCAGTTAAGTGAGATGGTGAGATAACTTTACAGTTGAACCAAATGACCAGAGAGTTCTTTTACAGCTACTTAAATAAGTTAATATTGATTTTATGTTGCTTTTTCTATTATTTTATAAGGGAAAGCAGTGAGAATATGAGGTGTTGGCGTCTGTTACCCACTTTTATGAACTGGTCTGCTTGCCTTTTTTTTTTTTTTTTATTTTATTAACTATTTCCTGCTTTCCAATGTAATTGGGAAGACTGTTCATTGGCCAAAAACTAGGTCAGAAAACAAGTGTTCTTTCCTAAAAAATTTTTTCTTTTTACTTAAAAAAAGACGGAAATAAATAATCGAATAAACTTGCAACCCTAGCACCTTTCGCTACATAATTTTGACTTGAACTTGGATTCTTTTATTTATATGTTAATAGAACCAGGTCTTTTGTTGAAATGCTAATTGGAGTCTCACAAGTATGTCTCAAACATTTTTATAAAACTGTGTTTTCTCTATATTGTATCCAGGACATTCTCAGTTACTTTTCCCTGAATGTTGTTTAAACATGTGACCTACAAAAAAATCATTGTTATGGCTGCCTGATTAATTCTTTTCTTTTCTTTTATTTTCTATCCAATCTGCTTTAACTCTTCTTAAGCTTATCTTTGGGGGTCATTTTATGACCTAATCTAGCCATTGGTTTAACCATTCTGATTTACATATTTTTCTTAAAAAAAGTCTCCTTTTCTTTCTTTCTTTTTTAAATACCTTTATTTTATTTTTATGTGGAGCTGAGGACTGAACCCAGGGCTTCACTCGTACTAGGCAAGCGCTCTACCACTGAGCCACAACCCCAGCCCCAAGAGTCTGCTTTTCAAAAAAATGGTTCCGTTTCAGTTATGAATCTCCTGAAGTCAGGTGTCACCCTTCCTGGAAGTATGAATTCACTGGCACCATTATATGTATAGATTTGTGTCTCAGGTGTTCCATTTTTTCTGAACTTCAGCATCTCAGGCCATGGTATCAGTTGAAATAGATTTATACTCTCTCCTCTAATACAGTTTCCATGCATTGACCTGGTTTGGCAGATCCTGAGTGAGCTCTGACATGGAGGTGAAGTATTCTTGGGAAGGTATTCATACAATTCTGAAAAAGTGAATGGTCAGTGAATCCAGGGGTCCTGGGTGACTTTGCTGCCTACAATTGGACTTGCCCAAAGCCCCTTTTCCTTTTTTCCTTCAGAAATTATGGAATTCTTAAAAAGAAATCAGCTCTGGTGGGAAATTTTGGTTAAAGAATTTTTATTTTTAGGCTTCTGCCTTCAACATGTCTTTTTTTTTTTGAAAAGGAAATACAATTTCGTTCAGCAGAAGGACACAGGGGTTTTCCCCAGGGATGTACGATAGTAGTGCTTTCAAGTATAAGGCTGATGCTGCGGGGAGCTTTATTTCAGACTGACCTCATGGACTGTGGCATCTTGGCACGAAACCAACAGGCCCACCCTCTGTTAGCTCTTGGGAGACCGAGGCCAGATTACAAAAGGAGCCCATGTACCCTATGTCAGGCAATTTAGAAGTTAGAGAATAAGTTGAAAACCACCAATAAGAAGCATAAATTAGCCTCTTCTTTTGATACATTCACCTTCATCTTTACCTGGAAGGCAAGGTTCAAATTTAGAATTCTTTTTTTTTTTTTTTTTTTGTGGTGCTGAGGATTGAACCCAGGGTTTTTGTACATGTGAGGCAAGCACTCTACCAACTGAGCTATATCCCCAGCCCTCAAATTTAGAATTCTTAAAAATGAAAGATAATTAATTTAATTCTCTGTTGGATTATGCTGACTGGGAACAGCGTACCTCGGCCCAGGCTTGCAGCCTTTCTCTGCCCACTTCTCTCTCCTGCCTCTACCAGTGGAGGCCTCTCTCGTGTGCAAGCTGGTGTACACGAGCTGTCCCTCAGCCCCTGCTTGGGTCTAGGGGGCACATACAGAGGCACATTCTGCTCTCAGCAGGCCCTGGAGGGGTTCTGGGTCCTGACTAGAGATGCATGCTCTAGAAGGGTGTATTAGTGTGCCAACAACTTTGTAACAAAGTACTACAGAGTGTCTTAAACAACAGAAGTTCATGGTCTCATAGTTCCGAAGACTGGAAGTCCAAGGTCAAAGTATTAGTAAAATTTATTCCCGAGAGTTGTGAGGAAAAATCTATTCTGTGCTTCTTCTCTAACTTCTGGTGGTTTGTCAATAATCTTTGGCATTTCTTGTTTTGTAGACACATCACCTCCATCTCTGCCTTTATCTTTGCGTGGCATTTTCCCAGTGTGCATGTCTGTGTTATAATTTACCCTTTTACGGGGATGCCAGTCATGTTGAATTGGGATCTGCCCTCATCCTAGCCCGACTATATCTGCAAAGATCCTGTTTCCAAATTAAATCACATTCCAAATAAGTACTAGGGATTAGGGCTTCAAATAAATTGGGGAATACACAAGCCAACTTAGAGGGTAAAATGTGGGTTCCCAAGCGTGGACTTATCTCCTTGACTGTTTCATTGCATAGGGAAAGTTGTGACTGGATGAGGTCCAGAGTGGAGCTTGCTAGGGCCTGGGATCAGTGACAGTGACTCCTCTAACAGCACCACAGGAATACATTCTTTCTTTTCACCAGTATCACCAAAGTCTTTGACCTGGGTTGACTCAACAGTTTAAAAAACAATAGAAAGTAATAGAAAGACTGTTAACATCCTTGGAGTCTCCCAGTTGGCCAAATTAATTAAGGCTCTCCCCATCCTATGAAGAGTCTTTCCAGTCTAGTTCATCTCATCAGTTCATTCCCTCTTTAACCCCAGTTTCCATTACAATTTCTCATTTAATTCACTTAATAGATTATGAGTCACTACCTAAACTGAAAGGAGGGCTGGTCTTCAGCACTATGTTGGAGTGTGGAAATCTTCAATGAAGATGTGTCGGCTATCCAGGCCCCTGACTTTTGTTGGTTGCATATTTCATGCATCGGTTTTCTGGATAGTATATTTCTAGTTCTGAGGGCTGTCAGGCCTTCGATGTTCTGTACGTGGACTATTTCTGAGCCTGCATTTTAAAAATAATCCATGGCGGGAAGGAGGGGTATTCAATTCTGTGACTAAAAACAATCTCCTGGGAGCCAAAGAAACACACAGATAATGTTTATTCTCCATGCTAAAAATAGGTAGCCTGGTATTTTTAGTCATTCCCCAAAATATAATGTCTGGACTCAAATTCAGTGGTGGGTGCCTGGCTTTATGGGATCGAATGAGACTGGCAGTGTGGGGAGGAGCTGGGGTCAGATGTTAGGGGAAAAAAAAGTTTCTAGGAGAGAAGTTGGGCCTTGCTACCAATTTAAGGTTTCCAGCTAATGAGGGTGTAGTTCAATTTCAAACATTTTTAGAGTTTAAAAAAACAAAAACAAAAACAAAAACGAAGCAACCTCAAGGAATTATCGAGAGCATAAAGACCAGCAGTTGTTATATCCAGGGTTGTAAAAATGAGCTACTTCTTCCCTTCAGATGAGGGCAAAACGTGGTCTGGAATCACAGCAAAATTAATTTGTTTGCTTGGGTATAAATTTAAAACGACTCACCTGATTTTTTTTTTTTTCTTCTTCTTCTGTAATTTGCCAGAGTTAATTCAGTCCCAAGAGATTGGCTTTTTACCACCTTGCTATAAAATCTGATTTGGTTTTGTACAGTTCTTTTCCCCTTCACTAATGCCCAGGCTAAATGTATATTTTAAGACAACACCAGGGCTCTAGCTCAGGTTTTTGCCATGTTTCTTGTATAAGCTTTCTTGTTCTCTAGGGTGTGGGAAAGGAAAGCAGGGTCTTCAGGGCATTTAAATAGTTTAAGAAATTTTTCCAAATCAACATGTTTCTCTCTCTCTCTCTAAATCCCTTCATAAAAGTCAAGTTTAAGGAATCATTTCTTTACTAGATCTTGCATGTACTGAGTTACTGTTGAGCTTGAGATCAGTAGTGAGGCTTCAAAAGGAATGGAAAGAAACATATTTAGTGAAAAAGTGCTGAGGATTGAGTGTTGAACTTAAAAATAAAAATAGAATTCAAGTTATTCCTGTGTTGTATGACAAAGCCATTTTCCTTGTCTGACTAGCCTAAGACCAGAAATAAGAGGGCCAGAGGTCTGTGTCCAAGTCACAGGACTGCACGTGGGATTCAGACTAACACATCGCAGAGCAGAGACTTCTGGAAGATGTTTAATGTGACCATCAGGATGAGTGATGTTGGTTTTCCTGTGTTTTGCAGAGGCATGTGTCATCCAATGCTCTGTATGAACATGGCGGGGTGTAGGACACAATGTCTTACCAAGATGTTGTCATTGTGTGTTGTGTTAGGCTGACTGATACATCTCTGCATGCTCTTTCAAGCTGCTTGGAAGTTCACTGTGACCATGAGTGGGTTCAGTATCAGACTATTATTTCTTATATTCAAATCAAGTCCTTGGTTGCATAATCATTCCATTATCCCAAATGTTAATATTTGGTAATGTAAGAGAGGGGATCTAGGCTCAAAAACCACACAACTGAAAAAAAAAAAAAAAGGAAAAGAGATATGCCGAGAAGATGATGACCTTTAACTCCATCCCAAATTAATTCCCTTGTCTATAGTGGACTGTTAGAGCTTTTTGATGGGCATCATGGACATTTTGAGGGACAGTGGTACTTAATTTCTACACTCATTTTTTTCAAATGAGTAAATTTTTTACTTCATTTATTATTATATTTAAAAGTTTTTTCCACTTTTTTATTGGTACATTTTAGTCATACATAATGGTGGGGTTCATTGCTACACATTCATACACGTGCACAATATAACAATATAATTCGACCTGTATCAAATTAGTACATTTTATATTATGACCATCCTGAAATTTAATGACCATAATTTTGGAGTCATTTTCTTCTCCTAAAACCAAAGTGCAATTTCTTTCCTTTATGACTTTAACAAATTAAGTAACCTACTCTATTGTCAGGATGGGAACCTGGAGGCCAGGTCCCGCCTGGCAAAGGCAGGAACCCACAGAGTATGGCTAACTCTCAGATTTCTCTGGGTCTTGACAAGATGCTATCTATCTAGTGATTTTTCCATTACTTATAATTAAAATATGAAGAGCTTTTCTTTCTTTCTCTCTTTCTCTCCCTCCTTCCCTCTCTGTTTCTTTCTCTCTCCTTCCCTCCCTACATCCTTCCCTCCTGCTCTTCCTTCTTTCTTTCTTTCTTTCCTTCTTTCTTTCTTTCTTTCTTTCTTTCTTTCTTTCTTTCTTTCTTTCTTTCTTTCTTTCTCTCTCTCTCTCTCTCTCTTTCTTTCTCCCTCCCACCCTCCCTCCTTCTCTTTTTTTTCTCTCTCTCTGTCTCTCCCCTTACGATTTTCTGTTTGATTTTCTCCACACAAGCTTTTGGGAGGAGCGTGAGGATTTTTCTGGACTCCTGGAGCTTGTCTGGCTACCTCTTATGGACAGGCCTGGACACAGTCCTGTGTGTGTTGCACTCAGCGGGGCAGCAAATGGCAGGCTCCTTCTGTGACTTCACAGTCCCACCTTTCTTCTCGGGCATCCAGGCTAGGATATATATACCATTACCACATCATTCACGGTGTGCTGTCAGCAGGCCAAGACTCACACCACCTTATCCTGCACTCACATTAGCACGAATAATTTAAATCAACATTTCTGCTGGGCTGCGTTGGGGATACTGTTGTTTGGGAAGTCGGGTGCATCCACGGAGCTGGCTGACAGTGGTGGGTTTTCCTTGCTCTTGGTGGGCTCAAGTGCTTGTCTAAATACAGCCCCTTAACACTGCCTGGTTGTCTTGGCCTAGCAGGCAGTGATTTTGGCTCACTACATCAGAGTCTCTGGTGTCAACAAAGTCTTGTCTTCACAGTTTTCCTGGTGTTAGCCCAAGGGATGGATGTCCTGTCTGTGAGTGTGTTTGTTAGGAAAGTTTTCCTCCCTGATGGGGGAGAAGGAAAATGGAAACAAGCCACAGATTTCTCTAAAAAATGCCCAGGATATGTTCAAATTTCACTCTGAGGTTATGGGCTCTTCTTCCTCCTTCAGTCTCTTGAGGCTCTGCATTGGCACATCATGAGCTATCACAGACGTCAGTGATCTTTAACTTGGACAGTGTGCCAGAAGGTGATCCAAATATGAATATCTCTCCAGGCTCCTCAGTGCCTATCAGTGAGAGAAACAGTAATACCTGTCCGGCTAGCAGATGACCCTGGCTCTTGGTTTTGGACTTCTCCATGTGTCTTATTTGATGCAATGGATGTTAGTTGATGTGAGGCCCAGTGATGCACTTGGACTGTTGGCCTACTGTGCGCGGCAGCCCCAGCAACCTCACGTGTGAGGCAGCGCAGCGTGGCAATAGCCGTGTGGGCGAGCCAGTGGCAGTGCAGCGGGGACTTTTCCAGCCACAGGCCGGGGAACAGGACGCTGGGGCCGGCGGCGGAGAACGCCTGGTGCCCTGAGCGGCCAGCGGCTGCGCTTGCGCTGCGGGCTGAGAACCTCGTGAGTGAGGCCTTGGAGGAGGAAGACGCTGAAACGCCGGGCTCCTGGGGGCTCCGACGCGAGACCGGCACTTCACCCTGCACTTCAGCCCGCAAGACCTGCAAAGAGAAGCGTGCAAGGAAGCATCCCCCAAAAGTAGAATAAAGAAGTTGCTCATTCCCAGTCGCCTCCGATTCTTTCCCGCGGTATCGTTGCTCCAGGCGACAACAGAACATTTCTATCTGTGGTTGGTTTCCCATAGTATGTTGGTTTCAGGAGAATGAGAAAGATGAAGGAGTCCTGAAACTAACTCCAGCGTAAAGCCAAGCCCAGCTGAGCCCAGCCTAAATCATCTGAACTCAACCAAATTTGCAGATGCATAAGCAAGAAATAAATGCGTATTGTTGCATTCCTTAGATATGGGATCTATTATGCAGCCACAGCTGATTCTTTATAATGCTACTATTACTATTTTATAATGTTACTACTATGCTCTCAAATTTTTTTTTTTTTTTCTTTTATGGTACTGAGATTGAACCCAGGGGTGCTTTACCACAGAGCTATATCCCAACCATTTTAATTTTTTTATTTTGAAACAGGTCTCACTAAGTTGCTTAGGGTTTCACTAAGTTGCTGAGGCTGGCTTTGAACTGTTGACCCTTCTGCTTCAGCCTCCCAAGACTCTGGGATTAGAGGCCTGTTCCACCGTGCCCAGCAAGTCAATGATATTCTATTATTCACTCTATATTCATTAACTGGAATTCTTCTAGAGATACTATTTGGTTATTTACACTACAGTTATATAGCAAGGGCAGGATAAATGTTTTATTATTTTTTTCCTTTATTTATCTTGCACTTAAGTATTGAGCATTCTCTAATGATGGCATATTAGCCTATTAGGAATTTTTTTTTTCTTTCTTTTTTTGCGGTGCTGGTGATCAAACCCAGGGCCTTGTGCTTGCAAGGCAAGCACTCTACTGACTGAGCTATCGCCCCAGCCCCTATTAGGAATTTTAAAATTTTATTTATTTAAACACTTATGTTTTAATTTGTTACAATTATTGTCCTTGGTGGTACTCAATTTTTCCATTTTCGGTCAATGAACATTTCTTTAAGTTGGATCCTGAGTCCTTCTGACCTGGCTTTAATAGATTTTAATTGTGCTTTCTTCTTTTCTAAAATACAAGATGTGACAATTCTGTCCATTTATTATATATACATATACTCATACACATATGTATATGTATGAACTTATGTGTATCTTGTATATGTGCAATTGCTTACTCTAGTATCTGCTAGGTCTGGTACCTTATCAATATTTGTTAAAGAATAAGATGTACTCTATCTTTTTTCCTAGTTCTCTTTAATTTTTCCTGCTAGATGGTCTTTCTGAAACACACAAATTAAACTTCAAGTAAAATGACTAAACAATTCCACAAGATGTTCCTTCCTGAGAATTATCCAAAACATTGCAAGAAAAGCAGTGTTAGAAATTCACATTGTTCCATGTTCACCAAAATGAGCAATGTTGTGATGGCAACCCTGAGTTCTGATCATCAGTCCAATGCAAGGAAACCTAGATGACGTTGGAAGAGGATGCCAATGTCTGAGATAGCCAACACAGCTCTCTGGGTCGAGATTAGGGCATTTTTTGCCTACATATTTTTTGTGAAGAAGGAAAAAAAAAAAAGGTAAGAAGCCTTGTGGGTTACTCTAATGAGAACAAGAAGGAGGAACTGAGGGAAGAATCGCCAAGATGCATCATTTTTATCCTCTCCAAATTTCTCATCAAGAGAACCAGTCTGGTGCTAAAAGAAGAAAGGAAAAAGCAGTACTTGGTAGTTTTGACCAGAGGCAACTGAGCAGAGATAAACAAACACTAATCAGCAAACCAAAGATTCCTGCCAGTTCCTGCCAAACTCCCACCTGGGTGGTGGGCTTGCTGCAGAATGAGATGCCTGCAGGATGAGACACTGAAGGGGGATGCGTCCCTGAGGACAAAGGGCATACTTCTGAGACAACAGATCTGAAATGGAACTTTGGGCTGCACCAGTGCATACTCACTTCTCTTCATTATATTTGAACAAACTAAAGGCCAAGGATATGCAAATCCACCTGGAGAAGAGTAACCCACAGAACATGCTCTATATTATGTAGACAGCTTGACTCTGTATATCAGTAAAAAAAGGAAATATTAAATAAAGAGCATGAACAACTGCTTGTTCAACTGTCCCTTCCTCTAGAATGTCTTTCCTACTTCTGCTTTCCCAGCTACATGATTCTTTCCATTTCCATGGGTCCATGCATATATTTTCCTGTTATACTGTTCCAGTTTTTGGTTTTCTTGGTCACTGTCTCCCTAGGTTCCAAGATTCTGGAAGGCTGGTGCTTGATTTTTATTTGTATATCCTCAATAATGTGGTTCTTGGAGCATAGATAAACATTGGATATGAGTTAAAAATGCAATTACTGTTTGTTTACACAGCATAGAAGTAATAAAAAACAAGATATGAAATCTTTGACTCCTTGATTAGATTATCATTCCAAAAGTGAGTTGGAGAATTAGTGTGATTCTCTAGGTCAAGGATGTCCAATAAAAACACATGAGTTACATAGGCAGTTTATAAATTTCCATAGTCATGTTAAAAAAGTAAAAGGAAGTAGATAAAATTAATTTCAGTGATATATTTTATTTAACTGAGTCTGTCCCAAAGATTATCATATCAATATATAGTAGATATTAAGATGATTAATATTTTATGTATTTTTTATACTAAAATTTAACTTCTCAGTTGTACTAGCATATTTCAAGTCTTAATAACCTCACATGTTGGACAGTGTCTTTCTAAGTAATGCAGATGTCAGGTATGTGGAAAAAGATGGATCCTTGCTTCAGAATTAATCAACCATTTTCCTTCCTTTGTAGTATCACTGTTTTCAGGAATCATACACATCACATCTGTTTATTAACCTGCAGACAATAGTTCTGTCATAAGAAAAAGCTTTTTATTTTTCCTCTCAGAAAAAAAAATGGGAAAATTCTTGATCGTGCCTATGGGGCTGAATTTAGTCACTTTGCATGCCACAAATGATGTACTTTTTATTTTTTTAGCTGTCCTGTGGGGACCTGGTGTTTTTTCAGCTTGCAGCTGCACTATTTTTAGGTCAACAATTAGTCCAGTCTTTTGAGTTGCATAACAAATATACTAGCTCCCAGGAAATGAATGGTGCCAAGTCAAATGTATGCCAGTTTAGGTGGGATCACTTTCATACATCCTTTGTTGTGGCAAGATAGGGCTGTGAAATAATGTGGCATCATAATGTATTTTTCCAAGAGAATTTTAAAGAGAGAATAAATGGATTAATTTTTTTCTCTTTCATATCACTATTTACCGAGGAAAGGTCCAAACTGGAAATCTGGAAAGGTCTAGAATTAAATCCTGTGTGTGCCACTGAATTTAAACATTAGTCAAATTCTGTCACTCTTTATAATTCCAGATGCCCACAAGTAGGAAAAGGCAAGGAGGTTATAGATATTTAAAAATAAAGGAGCCAGTATATGAAAATTTCTAAGATAATGTAATACTCAGTGGTGAAAAGGGGAAAGTGTTTCCTTTAAGATGAGCAGCAAGATAAGGATGCTCACCGTGGACACTTGTATTCTGTGTAGTATTGGAAGTCCTAGGCTACCATAATCAGTTAAGAGAAAGAAATGAAATACACCCAAATTGAATTTAAAAAAAGAAGCAGAATTATCTGTTTATAGATGACATGATCTTATATATACAAAACCCTAAGGATTCCATAATACATACAAAGAAAACTATTAGAAGAGATAAATGGATCAAAGATGCTGAATACAAAATCAACATACAAAGTAACTTTCATTTTTATAACAAGAAACAATGAATAGCCCAAAAAGGAAATTGATTATCCCATTTGTAATGTCATTAAAAGGAATAAAATACTTACGAATAAACTTAAACAAGGAGGGAAAAAACTAATACACTGAAAACCACAAAATAGTGCTGAAATAGATTAAAAACACAAATAAATGGAAAGACATTCCATGGTCATGAATTGATTGGAAGATTTAAAATTGTTAAAATGCCCATACTATCCAAGGTGACCTACAGATTCAATGCAATATCTATCGCAATCTCAAGGGCATGTTTAAACAGAAATAGAAAAAATAATCCTGAAATCCATATGGACCCATAAAAGACCCCAAATACCCAAAACAGTGCTGAGAAGGAACAATGAGGTCTGCGTATTGTATTTTCTGATTTTAAGACATATTGCAAAGTAATAGTAATCAAAATAGCATGGTAATGGTGTAAAGACACACATAAAATTGATGGAATAGAATAGAGATCTCAGAAATAAACTCATATATATATATACGGCCAGATATCTTTAACAAGAGTGCCAAGACTATGTGTAGCAAAAGGAAGTACCTGCAACAAATGCTGTTGGGCAACTGGATAGCCACATGTAAAAGAATGAAACCTTATTGTTTTAGTCAGCTTTTTTGCTGCTATGACTAAAGGACACAACCAGCGCAACTGTAGAGGAGGAAAGGTTCATTTAGGGGCTCATGGTTTCAGAGGTCTTAGTCCATAGAAGGCTGCTCCATTCCTTGGGGTTTGAGGCGAGGCTGAACATCATGGCAGGAGAGTGTGGCAGAGGGAAGCAGCTCACATCATGATCAAGTGCTGAGAGAGAGAGAGACTCTACTGGCCAGATACAAATATATACCCCAAAGTGACACCCCAATTCCCAGCTCCTCAGCTACACCCTACTACTCCAGTTACCTCTCAGTTAATCCGTGTCAGGGATTTAAACCAATGATTGGGTTAAGACTCTCACAATCCAATCATTTCTCCCCTGAACCTTCTTGCATTGTCTCACACGGGAGTTTTGGGGGACATCTCACATCCAATCCATAACATTTGTCTTATACCATGCACAAAATTTAACTCAGAAAGTGTTACAGATTTAGGCATAAAGCTTGCAACCATAATACTCCAAAAACATCTGGGGGAAATTCTTCTTGATTTGGTCTTGGCAATAATCTCTTATATTCAACACCAAAAATAGACATCAATAGACATCGAGAGCAAAAATAGACAAGTGTGAATACATCAAACTAAAGGGCTTCCACACTGCAAAGGAAACAATTAACCAAAAAGAACCTATGCAATGTAAGACAGTATTTGCAAACCATGTATCTGATAAAGGGTTAATATTAGAAACATAAGAAACTCTTACAAATCAATAGTTAAAAACTAAGAAAGCAAAACAAAATAACAAAACCAAAATCAAATAAACTGATTAAAAAAATGGGCAAGAGATTTGAATAGACATTTCTCTGAGGAAGATGTACCTAACAGGTATGATGCCAATATTGATAATTATCAGGGAAATGCATGTTAAAAGCACAATGAGAAAAAAAAAAAAAGAAAAAGAAAAAGAAAAAAAAAAAGCACAATGAGGTATCTACTCATACCTCTTTGGATGGTTATTGTAAAAAAAAGTAACAAATATTGGGAAGTATGTGGAGAAAGTTTAGAATCTTTGTTCACTGTTGGTGGGAATGTAAAATGGTAAAATAACTACAAAAAATGGTATGGAAGGTCCACAAAAATAAAAATGGAACTACTCTATAATCCAGCAATCTCACTTTGGGTATTCATTCAAAAAAATTGAAATTAGGATTTGAAAGAAATATCTACAATCCCATGTTAATATTAACACTGTTTATAATAGCCAAGACATAGAAATAACCTAAATCATCACCATGGATGAATAAAGAAAATGTCACATATACATGCAGTAGAAGATTATTTAATCCTAAAATATAACCAAACCTGTCATATATTATAATATTGATAAAACTCTGAGGACATTATATGAAGTAAAATAAGTTGACCACCAAAGGATAAATATCTCATGATTACACTTGAATGAGGTATCTAAAATAATCAGTCTTTGCAATAGAGAGTAGAATGATGGTTTGTAAGGGTTTGGGGGAGGGGAAATGAGAAATTTCTATTTAACAAGTACAAAGTTTTAGTCACCCAAGGTGGAAATGTTCTAGGGATCTGCTGTAAAACATTGGACTCATAGTCAGCAATATTGTACTGTACACTTAAAATTGGATAAGAGGATAGATCTCTGACTGCTATATTGTTGTAATTAACAATACTGCACCATATTTTAAGAGGTGGAGCATATTTGTCTTTTGCCACAGTGAAAACAGCAGGTCAGGCACTAGGTCAGACATTGTAGCTCAGTGGTAGGGTGCTTGCCTAGCATGTGTGAGGCCCTGGGTTTGATCTCTAGCACCACACACAAAACAAAACAAACAAAACTTGAACAACAATAAAAACCAACCAGTCAACCAACCAAAAAAAAAAAAAAACCCTGGAAGAGGCACATGCTTGAGACAGTGCAGTCATTTCAATCTCTGTTGAAAGTGGGGAATTTACTTTTTAATTTTGACAGTCTTGGCCAAAGTGTATATACATCCCTAGGAAACACTTCAAAAGTTGAGGTATTAAAATATTTATTTGTTTTATGTTATTATTGCAAACAAGCATAATTTTCTAACCTGGTAAATGGTTATATCAGTAGATGAAATTTAGAGTACAGCATTATTTGTAGTTTAGAATGAAAGCTCACATAATACATTGGTTTTGACACTGATGAAGTTCAGGATGAAACAAAGTAGTTAGATTACTTACCTAAAACAGCTACAAAACACAGCAACATATTATCTTTTGTAATGGTGCTGGATCTGGTGCTGTCAGAGCATTGGACACTCAGATGTAATAGTTTAAAACATTTTAAAACATTTTATTGAAGCATAATACACATACAAAAGTGCCTAAACAATAAGGGGACCACTTTTATGAATTTTCAAACTGAACATACCTATGAGTAAATAGCTTCCAGACCAAGAAACAAAACGTGGTTGGCATCCCACCTGTACCCTGGTGCCCTCTGATGGTCATTACCTCCCCTAAGGTAGGCACTAACCTCGTGCCTTTGTCTATTTATGTATTTCCTGCGAATGGAATCATTCAGTGTGAATCTTCTGCATTTGACTTATTTTTGCAGCATTATGTTTGTGAGATTCATGGATGAGGATGAAGATGATGGATCCTTCATCCTTATTGATATTTAAGATTTCCCTGGGTGATTCTGTCACAAGTTGTTCCTCCATTTTACTCTCAGTAGTCCTTTACCAAGTTTCAACTTTTTCTCTACTAACAAATGCCATGGACATTCTGGTACATGTATTTTGGTGAACATATTAACATACTATTTTCTTAGGCAATGTTATAGTTTGGATCTAAAATTGTCCCCCAAAGAGCTCATGTGTTAGTCAATGTGGGAAAGTTCCAAGATGAAATGAGTAGATTAGGGGAGCTGTAACCTCATCAGTGGGTTGATCCATTTGATGAATTAATAATTTGAATAGACTACTGGGTGGTGACTATAGGTGTGGCTGAAGGAAGTAGTCACTGGGGGAGTGGCCTAGACTATCTCAGTACAGGACCCCTTCCTTTCTCCCTGCTCGCAGGCTGCCATGAGCCAAGTAGCTTTCCTCTGCTGTATCTTCCCACCATGATGTTCTACTTTATCTCGGACCCAGAGCAATGGAGTAGGCTGACCATGGACTGAACCTCTGAAACCGTGAGTCTGAAATAAACTTTTCCTCTTCTAATTTGTTCTTGTCAGATATTTTGGTCACAGTGACAAAAAGCTGACTAACACAGGCCTACATATAGGAGTGGAATTGCTGAATCATAGGGTAAGCCTGTAACAAGCTTTGCCAGACATAGCTAAACCGTTTTCCAACTGTGCCAGTTCACACTGCCGTAAGTCATCTTGAGAGTTCCATTTGCTCCAAATCTTCACCAACACTTGGGATTTTCCATTTTTACCTTTTAGTTATTTGGGTGAGTGTACCAGCAGAAAATTATGGTGCTGTAATGGGAGACTGTTCTTACGAGGGCTTTTGATTAATGTGAGATTTATTCAACTTGCTTTAAGCTGTGGGAGCTTTACTATAAGGAGACAGATGCACAAGTACCAAGGAGAAGCTCAGCATCCACATCTGAACAGTGCAGGATCTAGCAAAACCGGAGTGTGAAAGGGCAGAATTATATTAGGGACCAGGCATGTGATTCTGCTGTAAGACGATCACTCAGTCCCTCTGTTCATCTTTCCTTTTGCTTTCTTTGCGTTTACGTGGACAATTTGCTTTTAGTTCTAGTTGAAATCTGAGAAGGAGACTCTGGCTCAGCAAATCTCCTCCTTTCAGATTACATTAGTTCTCTACTATGGACAGGTGGCCTTGGGTTCAGGGGCAACTCCTCTCCAAAGAATATTCTAGTTCTGCTTCCCAAAGGGGCTACTGAGGGTGTGGTGGACCCAGGTAAAGGAGATGGAGAACAAAAGTTTTTTTAAAGGTAACTCAAAGGAAATATATATTTACATGAGTGGAGTTTGAAGATGTTGCTAGTGACAATAATGATAGCAACAACAACAAAAATTACATATGCACATGTATATATGCATATGTGACATATAGATGCACATATTGAGAGATGAACTCATTGTGTATACTTTGATCAGAATTAAAGAAACTCAAAGTTTGACTTGCAAATTAGATTAGTTTGACTTGCAAATTAGTAGATTAGTAAACAGTAGGATGTTAATAGTCACTTAACACTTGAAGTACAGACCCTTGATAAAATATTTTGAATAATAGGCTCTATAGGGAAAAATAACAACAGTCTGTTGGTGAGAAACGGTTGCAGTTCACGACTCTGTTGGAAAAGTGAAGTGAATCGTGGCATTAAGCAGCAGTGTCTGTGGGTATTCATATATATATGGAATCCTTTTTTGAATACCTTGGATTTGACAGGATATTGAAAAGACACAAGAAGTGAGATACTTGAAGATTGGAACATACAGAACCTAATCCTCAGGATTTAAACCTCAAAATTCACATTATGCTTCTTTAAACTCATATTTCTCAAAGAGTCAATAGCAAGTAGTCAAAGAAATTGTATTTCTTTATCTATTTTCTGTTCTATCTGGAATGATCAAGATTTTGAGCTGTAGAGGAACTTATTGCTGGAAGAGTCCAAACCACAGTACAGTGTGACTAAAATATTGGGATATTTGGAAGCCAGAAGCTTGGGGCTGTGGATGCTCATCTTGAATTTTCCACTCTGATGAATTGTTGTTATATTTCTGTCTCAGAGATGTTCTTGAATGGGCCTAGGACCACACTTTGTTCCCCAGTCTTTCACCTTTCCTTTCTTCTTCTGCAGGATGTTGGGTGAGAGCACCCTTCTCCTGGTATCTCCCTCTTCTTGCCCCAGGCCATGCTCAAGGTCTAAGTGGTTATTTTTACCTCTCCTTTTGAGACCAGTGTTCTGCTTATCTAGTGCTACATAACACACCACTCAAACCCAGTGTTATAGGACAATGATCATTTATTATGATGATCTTGCATTGTTATGAGATTGCTTGGATTTGGCAGGACAGCTTTCTTTCACTCAGAATGTATCCTGAGGTAGCTGTCAGTCAGCAGCTAGAGCTGGGGCTTTGTTCTTCACTGGGTCTACTGTTTGATGCTGATTTTGTCTAGGATCTTAGCTGGGGCTGCTGTTTGGAACCTGTACTCAGACTCTGTCCATATGGTGTGGCCCTTGAATAAGAACAGCAAGAGAGTTCAAAAGTAAGTTTCTTGAGGGGGAGCACCAGGCAGAAGCTATACTACCTTTTATGACCTTTCCTTGGAAAGCACAGAGCCTTACAATGGCCTACCCAGTTTCCAAGGGAGGGCTCACAGCCTTTATCTTCTACAGGCAAGAGATAACACAGGCCTTCAGTACTCAAAGCATGGTTGGTTTTCCCATAACATTCTTGTTTTGTGGGTTGGGTGAAGTGGAGGGATTTGTGAAAAGAAAATATCACTGGTTTCTCACTCTAAAACATCTAAAAGAGAGCTTAGTTTCTCCATTAAGTTATCCTGCCACTTTGATTAAGTGAATGAAAGCTACCTCTTATTGGAGTGTGCGCTTAAAGATAACTGTTCCATTTATCTATTTCTGTAAAGCAAACTACACCAAGACCTTGTGGCTTCAAATAGCATCAGTTTTATTATATATTATGGTGTCGAGGGTCAGAAATTTTGATGGGGTCAGCAGAGTAATTTTTTGGGGGGATTGGTCCCAGAGATTGAATTCAGGGGCACTCAACCACTAGGCCACATCCCCAGCTCTATTTTGTATTTCATTTAGAGACAGGGTCTCACTGAGTTTCTTAGTGCCTAGCTTTTGCTGAGGCTGGCTTTGAACTTGTGATCCTCCTACCTCAGCCTCACGAGCCACTGGGTAATTTTCTTGCCCCACGTGATATTGACTTGAATCACTAAGTGGTCTGGGTTTGCCTAGAGGGTCCAAGGTGGCTTCACCAGCATGTCTGGGCCTTAACAGGCATGTCTGGGAATGGGCTTAGCTGGGTAATTTTTTTCTCTCATTTCTCAGGGCCTCTCCCCTCTTCATGGGGTCTCTCCACAGGGTCTCTTCAGCAAACCAAGTGGAGACATGACAGCTGATCACTTCCATGGTTTACTGGCTAAAGCAGTCACTGAAAGTCCCCAGATTTAAGAGGAAGAGAAATAAATTCTCCTACTTGATTTGGTAAGGCTAAGGTCACATTTCAGAAGAGCATGTGGAGTGGGAGACATTATTGTAGACATTTTTGGAAAATAAAACCATACATTTTAGGTCATGAAGTAGAAAAGAAGAAAACATTGACTTTAATACTAGGATCAGCAGTTCCAGACCGAGTATGATTGTTGACTAAAAGTGATATGGTGATTTGCTAAGTCAAAGAAATTAAGACTGCTTAGTTCCTTCTTTTGAGCTTGATAGTACTATGCATCATTGATTTATTTATTGACTTAGCATTGGCAATTTATTTTTTTTTCTGGAAAACACACTTTTAGGGTTCCCAGATTCAGAATTTGACTCAGTGATTTACATAAAAATTTGCTCGTTTTGTTTAGTTTTGACAAGGAAAGCTCCATCCATGTATCTGTCTATCTGTCCATCCATCCCTCCTTCCTTTCCTTCCTCTCTTCTTTCTTCCATTTTACTTTCATTGACTGGTATTTGGTTAGTGTCCATTATTTATATACCACACACTATTTCAGGTGCTAGAGGTACAGCATTGATCAGTACAGCATCCCTGGGCTTATGAAATTCACATTCTCCATATTTTAGTTTGGAAAGCCACTAAGAACAAGGCAGAGGGCTAGTTATAACTAATGAGGAATTGGGAATTAAAATAAAATGTCTGTAAGACTCTAATGGTATGAGCAGAAATACTTCCCTCTTAACCAGTACATAAACACATCGAGGGAAGCCCATTTCTTTTTGTGCATGTGGGGAAAATAAAATATATTGGGGAATGTTACAGAAAACTTTTTTGGAAGCCTGGAATGACTTTAAATTTGCCAGAAGACCCCAGATGAAATTAACTCTTGTAGTCACGTGTAAGAAGAAAAACCTCAGACCAGGAAGTTCTTAGAAGCTATCCTTGTCGGCCTAAATGTCCCATAGTCCTTTTTATTCACTTACCTGCCGCGGGGGCTACAGAATGTGAGGGGCTTCTGATTTTATCCACAAAGCCATGCACCTGAGAAAGAGAGCATCACACGCTATAAACAATTCCAAATCCTGCTTTTCTTCACTTTATATCATGAAACCAAGCATTTCCCTATGTTAATACATATCTTTGAAATGATGAGTTTTAATGGCTACGATTCCTTGTATGAATATACCAACCCCTATCTGGATATTTACATAGTTTCTTTTGTTTTTAATACTGCTGTAATAAACATCTGTGTGCATTACTGTTTGTGTGTGTCTCTGATTGGTTTTTCCCCCCTTAGGATAAACTCCTAAAAGGGGAATTTCTTGGTCAACGATGCAAACATTTTTAAGGCAAACAACTTTTATCTTTTCCAGGCAGATAAAAAAGGGGGATTTGAAATATAAACTAAACTACCCCAAAATGGCATCTGAGGGTTGTGTAGGTGAGAGTGTTGTCTTGTTACCAGGATGAGTATTTATCATTGTTGTCTTATATAATTTCTTAATGGGGAGAAACCTCAATGACAGTATTCTCAAAGCCATTTGAGATCAGTTTGAGAACAAAGTCCTCAGTCAAACCAGGGTGCTTTTCTTTCTTTCTTTCTTTCTTTTTTTTTTTTAAATAATTTTCCTTTCAGTTCCCAAGTCAGAGCAAGATGAGCAGACACATAAATTGGAGGGTGAATCCATCACTTACAGCTGCTCCTGATAAAAGAGAGCAGTTCCAAGTGCTTTCCTGCTGGCAGCTCCCTCTGTGCCAGCTATCATTCCTTTCTCTGTATCATCTCGCCTTTCTCATTTTGTCCCAAGTGCAGAGGCGAGAGGGCATCTGGTCTCCAGCTTGAGACTTGTTCACCTTATCGCTCCGCATTGCATCGCACAAAGACAGGGGCTTTTCTGTTTCTTTCCTCCTATCCTTTCACCCTCCCCAACCTTTTAGCAGTTTATAACAAGTTCCTCTCTTGTATACAGAAAAAGCAGGCTCTCAACAGGATCTGAGTGTGCTGTTTGGAACTGTTTATGACTTATTTTGGACTCTCCAGGCAGGGCCATAAATACACAGTTAATCTGCCTGATAGTAAGAACAGTCACCTTGGCCCCAAGAGATTAACCACATGTGGAAACACAGAGACCCCAACCTTCTTACATCAGCCATGCAGTGCAGCTGCCTGTCAGCCTGGCCCTCTGTGGACTGGATGTGTATGTGTGTGGTTGGGGGAATGCCCCAGCTGCCCCCCTGGGCCATTTCCTTCCCCTGCATAGTCTTTCAAACACCCATTGCCACCTGTCCTTGATCTTTATTTGCCCTTGGAAAAGATCTATCAGTTGTTGCTTTAGCCATGGTATTGCCTCTTTTAGCATAAATTTGTAATTTACTGGCTGTCACTGTGCCTTCAAAGCCTTGTCACCTCTGATTTGTCATTTAGAACTGTACTGTCCAGAAAGGTAGCCACTAGCCACATGTAGCTGTTTAAACTTAAATAAAAAAGAACTGAAATAAAAAATTAGCTTTCTCCATCACTCTGACCACATGTCCAGTACCCAACAGTCACACGTGACTCGTGGCTACTGTATTAGCTAATGCAGATGTGGAACATTTCCATCCTTAAAGAAGTTCTTTTTGGGACAGAGCTCTGATTTGTGACATTGGCACCAGAGGAAGCAGAGGTAGGAAAATATGGCCTCCCCACTTTATAATTTGGATTTTCTGACAACTGGAGGATGGAAAAAAAAAATAATAGTAGCTGACAGTTTTTGGGATTTTACCCCATGCCAGGGCAATGTGCTGAGAACCTTCTGTGGCATATCTCATTGAAACCACAAAATAAACCTACAAAGTGGAGATTATTCTTTGTCTTACTTAACAGATGAGATTAAGTAGAGTAAGTCTCCTGAGATCATACAGCTAGATTTTAAGCCTCTTCTGCCTCATCCCAGCCACCCTGCCCTCCATCACTGTGAGTGCCTCACATTAGGGCTTGCACTCCTAGGCTTCAGGGGGTTTTAAGGATTTCTCAAACTCTGCAGGGGTCCTGGGGTGAGGGTCTGAGGTTGGGAGACTTCTTTGGTCTGGAGTCAGCCCCTCAGTTTGTGTGCTCCAGATTCAGCTGTACCTGGAGGATGGCATTCTAGGAACTCATAATTTCAGTTTTGGGGCTGTTTGGACAAAGACTGGGAGTTCATGGTGCATTACCTGGAAGCAGGATTGCAGAGGGTCCCTACATTTTTTTGGCTTAAGACAAAAACTGACTTGGATATCAAAGGTCCTCAGAAGGAGTGATTCCAGCTACCTTGAATGCCCCTGTGTGTCAGAGATATGCTTGGGGTGATGGTCATATGGATAGTGACAGGATGGAAGAATACAGAGGGCCCAGGGTGGTCCTCTAGAGAACTTTGTATTATGTCCCAAGGAGGTTGTCCTATATGCAGTTGCTCCTCAGTTTTATTAAGGAATAATTGACAAAATTATATACTTTTATGGTATACTATGTGATATTTCAATACACACACATTGCGACATGATTAAGTCAAACTGATTCACATGCTCATTCATTTTTTTATGTGTTATAGTGAAAGCATTTACCATCTCTTGCTCTCTTAGCAATTTTCCAAGAATGCAGTACATTATTATTAACTACAGTCACCATGCAGTGCACTAGATCTCCAGAACTTACATCCTGTCTACCTGAAATTTAGTATCCTTTGACAGTACCTCTCAATCCTCTCCTCCCTGTCCCTCACCTCCTTCCCCAATCCCTGGCCAGCCAATGTTCTATTCTCTCCTTCTGATGTAGGACCGAAGAGGCTGGACACCTGAGGAATTTTCAGGAAGCAGGTTTATTGACTTCGGGGTTCAGAGGGGCTATGACTCAACTCATTCTCTGGATCAAAAGTCTAGAAATTCTTTGAACTTTATACTTTGTGGGAGGAGGGGCTTGAAGATTTACATTTTTTGTAGGAGTCTACATAAAAGTAATTTTTTCCTTTGAGTTCTCAGAAGGTGCTTTTTGTCTCTTTTTTTTTTTTGAACAGTCAGAGGTTTTATACTTTTTAATCACAGAGCAAGGCAATATCACAAAGCAGAGTAATATCATCATCAAGTTTGCGACCAAACTTAGCTTTTGCAGGGTAGAGCAACAGGAAATAGGAAGTTCTTACCACACGGAACTCTTTTGCAGAAATCTTTGTGATATTCCGTTAACAAGAACCATTATGCTGAGGGCCTTCTGGGTGGGGGTCTCTGGTCTGCTTCACTTCTATGAGTTCCCCTTTTTTAGATTCCACATATAAGTATTGTTCTTTCTTGTGCCTGGCTACTTCTGGTCAGCACAATGTTTCTTCTAGGTTCATCCATGTGAGAAATGACAAAATTTCCTTCTTTTTAAAGGTCAAATGGCATTACATTTTGCATATGTGCCACATTTTCTCTTATTCACCCGTTGAGGGACCCTTAGGTTGATTCCACATCTTGGCTATTTTGAATAGTTCTGCAGTGAACATGGGAGTGCAGATGTCTCTTAAACTTACTGATTTCATTTCCTTTGATATATACTCAGAGGTGGGATTGTGGGATTGTGTGATCATTCTATTTCTAATTTTTTTTAGGAAACTTCACATTATTTTCCATAACAGCTGTACCAATTTACCTTCCCACCAACAATGTACTAATGCCTCTCTTGCCCACAGCTCCACCTCCTGTGTCTTCCCTTCTAGACATTTGTGGGCACTGAAGTTTTCTCTTCAGCCTGGATGTGAGCCAGCACCCCAGTACTTTGTGAGTCGAGTGTCAGGACAAGGTGTGACTTGATTCTCCCAGAAATCTCCCTTGTACTAGAGATAGCCTCCTGGGTCAGGGAACTCTTAAGCACCAAAGTTCAGTTACCACTGCTCCCCATCACACTGGGAGTCTCAGAAGGTGCTAGATCCACATTTCCTGGTGGTGACAGATCAGAGGAGGGCCAGACGCGACAACAGGGCTGCTGCTGGAGGGCCTGAGAGGTGACTGATTGCTTAAGCCGGCAGAGCAGATAGAAAAGTCACCCCTTCCTGCCTTCTCAAGCAGAGGAGTCTGCAGTGGAACACACAGCCCCCTGATCTGAGCATTTAAGGTCTCAGTTGTCGAGGGAGAACTCTTTGTAGATCTTCTGTTATTGTGTTCTTGAATAATTCTTTAGTTAAATTGTGGGCTCCTGGAGAGTAAGGATTGTGTCTTGGGCTTTTGTATTTATGAGGAGGTGGATTCTAGCTTTCCTCTATGGCCATGGGTTAAAAAATTTGTTAGGAGAGACCATTAGAAGTGTTGGCCACATTTAATAAAAAAGATAACTTACCAATCAGTTTATATTGTTTCATTTGTTTTTTTGAAAGCAAAAATCATTTCCACAAAACCTGCCTTCCTTTTCATTTGGATTGTATTTTACTTTAATGGAAGTAAAAAAAACAAAGAAAACAAACAAACAAACAAACAAACAAAAACAACCAGTCCCAAACCCCAGGATATTATCCATGATATATTAACTGCTGGTTACCTCTGGGCATTGGGAGAGAAACAAATCTGAGTAACTGAAGTAAATATGGAATGTCTTGGAGGATGTGGGTCAGAACACAGACTTGAACAAGACCCCAACACCAGGGCATTGAAAGGCCACTCTGATAGGCGTCTCTCAGATATGGATAATAATCAGAAATAAAGGGTAGCTGCTAGTGCTGGAGTTCATCAGCTCCAAGCATTTTCCATCCTTACATATGTCCTTCAAGATTCAAAATCCTAAGGAGTGGGGGATCTTGTTGTCCTAGCTTGGATCACATGACCATCCTGGGTTCCATGAAAGCACAACACTAGGTGGGAAACCAGTGCTATTACCAAAGAAAGGGGTAGGGCTGCTGGGAAACAACCAATGACCGCTACAGACCATGGGCACTTTTATTTTCCTTTCTTTTAATTATTGTTATTATTTTTGGCAGCACTGGGACTCAAACCCAGGGTCCTAAGCACACTAGGCAAATACTCTAGCACCAGGCTATACCCCGCCAACTTTGGCACTTTTCTTTTTATCTGTGGTTTTTGGCTTTTTTCCAATATTTTCCATTGGTGCATTCTAGTTGTACATAATGCTGGGATTTGTTGTGACATATGAGCATGCAATATAACAATATAAATTCAACCAATCTGGTTTTCTGACTTTTTACAATAAACATCTGAAATATTTTAATATATTCCTTTCATACTACATAATATACATTATAATAATACACCTTTTAAAGCTTATTTTATGCATAAAAAATACAACAGGGCATTAACACTCTGGGAGAGAGATGGTAGACTAGAAGAGTATCAGAGGTGAGCAGTTGGGAAGATAAAATAACAGGAAAATATGCAAAACAAGTTCTTGGGAGGAACATGGGGGTATAAATTGGGGGATGAGGAGACTCAGGTGTATTTGAGTGGTCCTTCCAGCAACCACATTAGGGAGCAGAGCCTGGATGTGGTGGGAGGTATTCTGCAGGGCTCCGGGGGTGAGGTGGAAGGCCCCAAAGTGCTTCTGAAGGCTTTCCCTTGCTTCTGGAGATGGTTGCTGCCCAGCAATAGGACAGGCTGCCTCTAGAGCTCACATGTGACCTTACCCAGGGCATTCATTGAGAAGCTCAGTGATTCCTGCTGCAGTTGGTTTCTTTGGATGAGAGGATTCTGACATCTGTTCAACTTTAACTCCTAGGATTCCACCACTTTCCACAGTGCATGCATCTGTGGGGGAAGCAGGCTTTCTAATTTGTTTGGAAAGTCAGTTAAACTCAATATCTGGATGACTGGGAGGAGTTATAAAAAGAATATAGTTGTAATATTTCTACATATTCAAAAATATGTCCATGAGTTAGTATTAAAGATTCTTATATCACAGGACACCCTTCTCTTTGTCCCATCTCTGATCTTTAGTTTCTCCTTCTCTTTGTTTCTTAACCTTTAGCTACAGCAATGAGAAGATGGAGCAGAGACAAATTGAACATCTTTTAAAATGATAATATTGATAACATCAAAATTTGTCAAATATAACCAGATATAAAAAAAGAGTTAAACTCAGAGAATTACTCCTTTGGTGATTTGACATTCAGGAAATTAGCTTGTGATGAAATGAACTTCAATGAAGTGATCTAGAGTCATTTTGGGTTATTTTCCGCAGACATGGAAATGTGAACTGAAGTTTCTCAATTCTTTCAAATCTAAGTTGATCTACATCAACTTTTTTGAGACATATCCACCTTTAGAATCATCTTTGAGTATTTTAATCCTGGGATAGGTGAAGGACTCTTTTGGGAGCAGCAAACTTGGGATGTCCTGAATTAGATGTTCTAGATGGTTCTGAGGGGTTCCTCATTTTTCCAATTTAAAACTATCTTGGAAGGACTTTTGAAGGCCAACAGCATCCTTCCTGTCAGAATGATTTCTGAATCAGTCAGCATTATTTTTTAATGATTCCTGGGAGTTGATAGGTGGACACTGTGCTGAGCCTCTCAGATCCATCTTCATGGATGACCCTACTCCCCAGAAGCCAAAAGTGCTGCCTCAAGACAACTATTAGTAGCCAGGTTCTTTGGTAATTGCCCTGACAGAAGAAAATCACCTTATCCAAAGCCACACTCCTTTCCCAGGTGGCTCATATTCGAAGACTGTTCCCTTGCTCCACCTTGACAGCTCCAGTCTTAACTAAGTTACCCATGAGTTCCACTGGACCATCCAAGTTGCTCTGAAATTCTTCATGCTATATTGTTCAACTCACTCAGAATATATTGTATATTATACTTTATGTGCACATGATTTTTAAGTATTTTTATCTTTCTCAAGGCTAGAAACTATGTCTAATATTTATATGAATCCAAGTGGTTTGCACATAGTAAGTATTCAATAAATGTAGGTCAACCATTACTACTAATGATGACTGCTAATGTTTTTTTAGACTTACTATAGTCCAGTTTCTGATCAAAGAGCATTATGTACAGGCTTTCACTTGATCAGACTATGTTCATATATGGTATTATGACCCTGATTTCAGAGATAAGAAGCCTGAGGTCTGGAGAAGTACAATAACATGACCAAGGTCATAGATGATAATTGGTGATTTGGAGTAATCATTATCTTATAGTACACTTTTTTAAAAAAAGAACTATTTATTGTTTAATTTTCAATTTACTTTTCTTATATTTATGTGATGAAACCATTTTACAGATAAGGAAATAAAGGTTTATACCATCTAAGTCTGAGTAAAGTCACATAAGTTTTAGTGAAAGTCACAGAAAGGTGGCTGAAGGAGTTCTAAAGTCAGGACTGGTGTACCTTGAATCTGGTGGCCTTTCCAACAACCATGGGGACTCTGAAAGTTGGGCATGAACTTGACTGGCAGCTGGGTAAACTTGAGAGGCCCTGAGGATACTTATGGCTCCAGAAACGATAAAAGGCTGCTGATAAAATGATAAAAGTCCTGGATTGTTTTGTAGTTTCAGGGAAAGTCACAAATAGTGCCACCTCACATTGTCCAGTACAGAGTGGCAAAAAAGATACATAGAAGAAATATTCAATGGTTCTGAGGACACAAACATGTAGCCATGACCAAGAAAACTCCAAAGAACCTTCCATTAGAATAACTAGAGATACACATCTAGTAATACTTTTTATATTCTAACTCTGCTAATGTTGGACAAGGACCACAAATCTGTCACTGAAAACTCTCACATTTTTTACAAACCCAAAAGACCATGATTTAAGGAAAAAAGTATGCCCGTACTGTGTTTAGAATTTCACATCAATAACCCTCTAAAGATTTACAGAAATTGTGTCCTATTTCTTAGGAATTCTTCTACAGGCTACATCACAACCCTCCAAGTGTGTTTACTGCTTAAAAATAAACAATGTAGACAGGAAACCGATGTGGGATAAACATGATCCTTATGTTTTACTCCCACATTTCAGAAGGGTCAAGGTCTTAATGACTTCATGTGGCATACTATCAGTGGTTTAGCTTGGCTATCTCTTCCTATGCTTCCTTTTTTTTTTTCTTTAATTGACAAATTATAGTTGTATATATTTGTGGGGTACAAAGTGGTGTTACGATTTTTTGAGGCAGAAGGGAAATTGCATGACAAGAACATGAGTGTTATTAGCTAGGCTTTCCATTGTGATCAGTGAACAGCTGGCCTGTCTCAATAAACAAGGTGCACTTTTGTCAGCAAGAGCGTGGACAATACAGATGAGCTTATTTTATCTTCATATTCAGGAAGTGTACACAACACAAGGCCAAGGCCAGATTTCAGCAGCTGCTTGACTCTTCTTTGAGTTCTGGTCCACCAAGAGTACTCGGGGCTTTCCTCCATTTCTTAATAGGCTGTCCTCCTTCCTCTCTTCCTTCTTCTCTTACTGTCCCAGTTCTTTAGGTGCAGTAGACAAAGCAGTTCAAAGGCCATTCTTGTCCCTGAGGGGCTTGATTGTAATGAACGTTTCATTCCTTAGGGTCTCACCAGGAAAATTCATGAGTATTTGAATCAGAGAGACTTTAGTAACTCGGGCAATAATGATAGCAAGAAATCATAGACACAGGCGATGGATGAGGTGAGAAGCTAAACAGGGGCCACTGAAACCACCACAGATTAGCAACAGCAGGCAACTCTTCCCATCCTTGTCAGAAAAAAAGAGAGTAAGGGAGTCAAGTTGGAGAAATCAACTCATCCAAGCTGGAACTTTGGTGGGTCTGCTCAGTGAAAGCAGATCACAGTGGGATTTAGCTGTGTTGGAGATACTGTCCCAAGTAGAAAAGGTACAACCTGGCTTCTCCACCCCTCCTGTGTTTCCATCCCAGTCACTGCCACAACTAGACAAATCACTCAAGAATTCTATTGATACTGTTTACCTGCTGGGATGGTTTTGGATCATTTGATCTTCAACTTCAGTTCTCAGGTCTCCTTTCTCTGTTCTGAAATTCAGAGGTTGACAGTAACTGGGAATTACAGCCAATGGGGACCAGTCCCTGAGATCGTAATAGAGCAGAGGAAACCCAAAGCCTCTATGGGTGGGTAAAGGTGGCCAGGGCCATCTTGACAGCAGGTATCCAGTATCTACAATAGAATCCTCACAGAATGTTATTTCTCCAATTCTTCATCTTTCTACTTGCTGGTTGTCTTAAAGTCAAGATCAGGGTCTTTCCTAGAAAGATTTCTGAGTTCTGTCTTCATGCTCCTATGACATCCTGAAGCTTTTGTTAAGACATGGATTATATTCAACTGTAATTGACAATGTACTTCTTTGTTTTTCTCCATCAGTCAAACATCTCAATGGTATTTCTTATTCTTCCTTCTATCCCCAGTCCCCTGCACTCCTCTATAATAGGAGGCTATGAACGAAGAGATGCCTGAAACTTACTAACTGAGAAGATGTGTAAGACATCAACAGCTATCTTCACAGGCTGGTTACTTGCATTATGAAATACAAAAACTGCACATTGAAGAAAAAGTGGTCTGATTCACTTTTTTTCTTTGAGAATATACTGTTTTATTTTTAGAGCCAAATGTAAACTCCATAGGTGGGGAGCTGGATATCCTTTATCATTGCTTTTGGATGCTAAATGTGTGTCTTTGGCAGATAGAAACTGTTGACAGATTGCTGGAAGGGCAACCAGAGATGTCAGAAGTGTGAAATAAATGGTCTCGGGAGCTGAAAATTGATCTTCTGAATACTCCCTTCTCTTACACTGATGGTTATCTGTCAGAATAATATGTCGATTTGTCCTTTGGTCTCTTTTCCCTTCATTCCATCATAAATTGGGTGTTGATAATATAGACAGGAAACAAGAAAAGAGTTTTAATTTAATCATCGTACTGCAAAAGTGCATGATCTTCATGTTTGGAAAGAAAGAACTTTATCCCATTGGTCCTTTTGAATTTGCAACAACTGCTCCCCTTCTCTACTGAGTTTGATTTGGTGGCTTTTTTTTTTTTGGTAAGTCAATGACACTCTTTCTGACGAAAGTGTCTTGTCTCCTCTTTTCCTCCTGAGTGCGTGGAGACTGAGTTGACATAATTTGTCATAAACATTTCTTTCAAACCTTGTGGGATTTGTCTCTTCATGAAACAAGGAATAGTTTTCTTCATGAACTTTGTTGAACTAACTAAAAAATTTCAGAATATATAGTGCATACTCAGGTATAAAAATTTTAAGGCAAGACATGTTTTCTATCTTGTTTCTGCATATAAAGAAACAGATGACTAAACACATCTCATTGCATTTCAGATTTCAAGTACATCTTTTACACATTCTAGACTTTCCATCACCTTGCTTTCCTCTCCAAAATCAGCTGACATTACTTGTTTCTTGTGTATCTTTGTAGAATATTCTCATATATATACAAGCATAGGATGCTCTCTCTCCCTACCCCCAGCAAAGAGATGGAAAAATGGAGCATACTGTAGGTGCTGTTTTGCATTTTTTAAAAATTATTTTTATTTAGCTTTTAATTTTTTACAGACTGCATTTTGATTCATTGTACACAAATGGGGTACATAATTTCGTTTCTATGGTTGTACACAGTATAGATTCATACCATTCATGTAATCATACATGTACATAGGGCAATGATGTCTGTCTCTTTCCACCATTTTTCATATCCCCCTCTCTCTCATTTTCTTCTACATATTCTAAAGTTCCCCCATTATTCTCTCATTCCCCACCCCCACCCCCATTATATATCATCCTCCACTTATCAGGAAAAACATTTGCCCTTTGGTTCTTTGGGCTTGGCTTATTTCACTTAGCATGATATTCTCCAATTCCATCCATGTATTTGCAGATGCCATAATATTATTCTTTTTTATGGCTGATTATTATTCCACTGTGTATATATACCAGAGTTTCTTTATCCATTCATCTGTTGAAGGGCATCTAAATATATGAAAAAATGTTCAACATCTCTAGTAATCAGAGAAATGCAAATTAAAACAACTCTAAGATTTCATCTTACTCCAATTAGAATGGCTTTCATCAAGAACACAAACAATAATAGATGCTGGCGTGGATGTAGGGAAAAAGGCACACTCTTACATTGCTGGTGGAGTTGCAAATTGGTGCAGCCACTCTGTAAAGCAGTATGGAGATTCTTAGGAAAACTTGGAATGGACCCACCTTTTGACCCAGTTATCCCACTCCTTGGTTTATACCCAAAGGACCTAAAATCAGCCAACTACAGTAACACAGCCACATCAATGTTTTGCATTTTTTAAACATAGCGCCACTCAGTCCATAAATCCATGCATACCAGTGGAGCTCTTCTTCCGCTTTAGATTTCCTAAATAGATCTATTTCTGATGTTTAAAAAGTTACATTTCTGCAATAGATTTTTCTGCAAACAAATCTACAACACTGAAGAAAAAACACATCAAACTTCCTAACAGATTCAACACTTCTTACAAACTAGTTAATAATCTAGCTTTCTAATCTACTAGTGTGGAAGAGGGGTTGGTGAAAGTATAAGGGACCTGCTTTGGGAGAGATAGATTGCTAGGACAAGGAAGAGAGGTGCTAAGAGGAAACTTTCCCTGCTTCTGCAGTCTGTGGAGTACCCTTCCAAAGTGTAAACAACTTAGAGGGGGTGAAGTCATGAAAGGCAGAGGGCCAAGGCGAGCAAGACTTGAATCAATATTGCAACACCAATGTGATCGTCAAAGACAAACATATTCTAACCCTGGGAGATAAGGATTGCTTTGTAAATGCTGGAAAGATATATTAATCCGGATGATTTCAAGGAATTTATTCAAAGGCTCTCAGATGTATTCAACAATATAACTGTAAGGATATTTGTTCATCACAGCATTGCAATGAAGTGGTGAAGAAGTCTAAATGAACTGTGTCCAGCAACATCAGATGAATCACAGTATGTCTATATAATGAAGGATCTTGTCTGGCAAATTTTTGATGAGAAAGGGTTTGCAATGTAATGTTAATTAGAGAAATAAGTTTGTAGACTATTTTTCAATTTTGTAGAACCATATCACTATTAACATATTTATGAGAATGTATGTTTGGAAAAAATATATATTTATATGCAACCAATCTGGGTGGTAGGATTTTGAATGATTTTAATTTTCCTTTCTGCTTGCCTGTATTTTCTAAATCTTCTACAGTAAGTATGTTCATTTTGAAAAAGTAGTTTTGAAAAATGTAAGATGTGACATACGTGAAGTAATTTATATTGTTAGTTTCAACTTCACTTCTACTTCTTCTGTTTTGCCATGTCCTTCTTAAAATGACTGATGGAAGTTTAATATGAAATACATATGATGTTAAGATAATAGGCAATGTAGCCCTCGATGAAATAATACTCAAGAATATCCAATCTTCTTTTCTGAACTTCTTTCCTGAAAATTCAATTCAGCATCATCTTTTTTCCCTTCCTCAACTTAGAAGAGAGTATTTGCCCTAATATTGTGTGTAGTAGCGTCTGTAATGAAACAAAAAATCACATCACGTTCACTGATTTTTGGAACTCATACATGTGGCCATCCAGTCACCTTTATTCCCATTTTGCTCTTCTGATCCTGGACTCTTCTCTCAGAGCTTGGATGATACTACTTATTTTCTTTCTTTTTAGAGATGTGCGTGTTTCCAAAAGAGGCTTTGTCACTCCAAAGCATGTCTGTGTCTCTCATTCTCCAGCAGGTTAATCTGGCCTTGTTCTCATGGTAGAAGCAGAGGTCCAAGAGATAAGGGAAGTTTTCAAGGCCTCTTGAGGTCTAGGGTTGGAGCTGACTCAATGTCATTTCCAACACATTTTGTTGGTTGAAGCAAATCACAGGGCAATTTCAAGAGGAAATAGACTGCACCTCTTGATGGGAGTTGGTGCAAAGACATATTGCAAAGGGCATAGATCAGGAAGGGGTAGAAAAATGGTGCTGTTTTTGCATAGCGATTGCAGAAACAGCAACATTTTATATTTTGAAAAATAAAAGATTGCCCCTTATTGATAACAGTGATAATTAGTGGCTCCTCTTTTTGTAATAGATTCGTCACTTAATAAGATTTTCATATTCTCAGTTGATGTCTCACAAAGGTGAAGTCTACATGAAAATGCATTCATGATATCTATTCATAGTTCTTACAAAGGACAAAAGGAATTGACTAAGAGGAAACACTTTAATTTTCCAAGTAGAACTTTATGCTTTGGTTTTGAATATGATGAATATAAATGTGATGGATGTATAGCTGAAACACTTAGTTCTCTCTATATTTGACTTTGAATAAAATTAAGAGAATGTTTATAATCATAGGATTAAACAATATGAAACTATTTGAGATTGCAAATTTTAATTTCATTACTGAAGACACTGGCACTCAGAGAGATAAATGATCATATCCATGACTTTAGTTTTTAAAAACACAACATCCAAATGCAGAAAATAAAAGTGACAAAAACCAAAATTATGGTGAAGAATTGAAGATAAAATATACCTCTAAGGATGTAAATTTTATTCTTTTCTTTTTCTATGTTTCCCCTCTCTGTACCATGTTAAGGATGATTTCCTCAGATCTGTTTTCTGATTCACTAAGTTTTTTCTCATCTCTATCTAGTCTACTGTATAAGTCATTTCATTATTCAATACTTTATTTTTCAATTCTAGAATTATTTGTTTTTTTTTCCTCCCCATAATATCCTAGATGTGTCATAGTAGATGTTTTCAAATAGCATGTGTGATTCTTTCTGAATCGTTGTTTGGGACCTACACTCCTGAATTGGCCTTATTCACTTTCTGATGAGTACTTCTGTCAGTATAAGTGACCCAATATAGAATTGGGCTTTGGGCAAGTCAGAAGCCTACTGGCCCATAGCTTTGAATTTACAAGTTATTTTTCTTTTGTCGTTCTAACTGCCTTGGTGGCAGCTCCTGTTGTGATTAGCTACGAAATTGGAGCACAACTTAAGGAGGACTCTTGGCAGTTCTCATTAGCTTTTAAAGTTTTATTTTTGGAAGTTATACATTCTATTTATTATTGTGTAGTTGTTTCTATTAAGCTACACATAGGGAATGTGTTGCCTAGTCCCATAAACCTTAAAAGCTTATGAGATATCAATCTCATAGCTATTATAGACCTGTATTCCATGTAATTCCACCATGCCTTGATTTATAAACTCCTCCCCCACAAAATAGTGGAGCAATAAGTAATGACTTTTCTGACAACCATTTGGAGGCTACAAGATATAGGATCAGGACAGAATGAAAGATGAAAGTCATGGCAAATAGGATGTCTGTCTTAGGGCAAAAAATACGTGTTTTACTTTGTGAATTTCAATCCTTCTTATATATATATCTCTAAATACGTTAAAAAATAAATACTTATTTTAAACTACTTTCAAATTTAGCTGCATGATCTCTAGCTCTTCATGGGGAGTTCTTCATTCGTTCCAGCTGCTGACTGTATCTCTAATGGTGGTGGGTTTCCATTGTGCATGGCGGTGTGTTTCCTTTGTATGTTTTATTATTTCTGTGTGAACTCATTTTTGATGGTGCACATTTTGCTCAAAAGTCCCTTGAATGCCTCAAGGTATGCAGTCAAATTATACCATAGGTTCTGTTGGGGCTTTATTGGGTTTACTGGCTCCAAATGAGTTTTGTACTATGTCTTCACTTGGTTTTCATGTGCCATTTAGGTTTGCATATATATGCAAGATGGTCTAGGACTTTGAAACTTTCCCTGGCAACCTTTTTCCTACTAGAGCTTGGGGTATGAGTCTCACTTTTGTATCATAACTCCAGGCAGTGATAGGTTTTCTTAGACCCTGTTCAAGAATGGAGTGTCTTCCCAGGCTCCTGGTTTTTTGACCCAAACTAAAAGGTGTCTTTCTAATCTGAGCATCCTTGAAGGTTGAATGGTTTCAACTCTTGATCAGCTTTGTAACTTTGGATATGAGTTTCCTCTTTATTTATGGCATCTGAATTTTTCTCCCATCTTATTTTCAGGATCAGTTATGTGAGTTTATTTTTAAAAAAACATATTTTACACATTTGAGGAAAGATGGGATTTCTAGCATCAAGTTAAATCTGTTGATGGCATACTTACAAAGACTGTGCTTAGTCACAAATACAATATACAAGCAAAATCATTTCAGGTAACAATAAGAATTGTCAAGAAAATGACAGTGTGGAGATTCCTTAGAAAACTTGGAATGGAACCACCATTTGACCCAGCTATCCCACTCCTTGTCCTATACCCAAAGGACTTAAAATCAGCTACTACAGAGATACAGCCACATCAATGTTCATAGCTGCTCAATTCACAATAGCCAGACTATGGAACCAATCTAGATGCCCTTCAATTGATGAATGGATAAAGAAACTGTGGTATATATATACAATGGAATATTACTCAGCTATAAAGAATAATAAAATTGTGGCATTTGCAGGCAAATGGATGAAATTGGAGAATATCATGTTAAGTGAGATAAGCCAATCTCAAAAATCCAAAAGGTGAATGATCTCACTGATAAGCGGATGATGACACATAATGGGGGGTGGGAAGGGGGCAAGAACGGAGGAAGGAGGGACTGTATAGAGGGAAAAGAGAGGTGGGAGGGGCGGGGGGTAAGGAAAAAATAAAGGAATGAATCAAACATCATTACCCTATGTAAATGTATGAATATGCAAATGGTATGCTGTTACTCCATGTACAAACAGAAACAACATGTATCCCATTTGTTTACAATAAAAATAAATTAAAAAAAAAAGAATTGTCAAGATATATGCAACCAGAAAAGGGCTAGGGAATTGGGGTTTATTTTAGAGGGAGATCACGGAAGACTTCTCTGAGGAGGTAATATTTGAACAGAGCCCTCACTGAAGCAAGGAAGTAAGCCACACAAAGATCTGAAGCTGTAGGATATCAAGTGCACAGATCCGGGGTCGATTTGAGAAATCTACTTAGATTTATAAGGGGCATTCTTATTGCTGTTTGTTAAAGAAACTAAAGGGAGATTAATTGGAGACCCAGAGATTCAAATAGTGATGGGAACAGGGTTGTTAAGTGTCCAGATTCAGGATGCATTGTAAAGAGAAACTTAATAGGACATGCAGGGTGTTAAGGAAAGGGTAATCAAAGGTAACCCTTGGATTTTTTTTTTTTTGAACAACTGGGTTTTTGGTAGTGTCATTTGACGAATTTGGAAGGGTAAAGAATTTAGAGTTCAGTTTGTGGCAGGGTATATTTGAGATGAATATTAGACATTCAGGTAGAGAGTTCCAGAAGGCAGTTTAGTAGAATAATCTAACACAGGGAGAGAGGTTGGGCTAGGGAGCTATGTTCAGAAATCATCAGCATACAGTGTTACAATCCATGGGCTGCATGAGAGCACTCGGGGAGTGGATGTTAAATGCAAGGTATTATTAATATGGGTATGTAGAATCCTAAAAGATCTGTAGATGAAATTCAAGAGGTCTGTGAATGTAGATTTTTTTTTAATTGCATACATGTTTTCAGTAACCTCTGTTGAGAATTAGCATTTATTTACTTTGTGAATGTAAGGTACAAACCATAGCAATATTTGTAGTTCTGTGACTTTATTCTCTATCTAATGAGGATAATATTTATCCTCATTAGAAACAAGAGATCTTTTATGTTACAGTATAGTTGTTGCAAATATCTTGAAATATTGTTTCCTGGGGAACATCATCATCTTGGAGATCACATTAGTTATTGAACCCATCTCTTGGCCATGGAATTGAATGCATTAAAAAAGTATGCCACAATCAAAAAACCATATAAGAAGTATTTTGACAATGATATATCAAAGTCATTTGTTTTCTTTATGATTCTTTATACTTGATTGTATACCTTTAAAAATATTGTTCTAAGAAAGAGCCCAGAAACTTCTCTGGGTTGTAAAGGGATTCCCAGTACCAAAGAATTAACGAATGTGTGGTATAGATAGAGAAGAATGGGAGGGGGGAAATCCTCCAAAATTAGTGGTTAATAGTGGAGACAAGTCAGAAGGGTCCTCAGAGGTCATGGAAGAGGTTGAGTTCACATGGAACCAACTGATATATTTTCTGTCATCAGATAGAACAAGCACTCAAATAGACATTAACTTTAGTTATAGAGAGGAAAATCTTAAATTTAAATGTTTTTAAAATTTATTTTTATTGTAAACAAATGGGATACATGTTGTTTCTGTTTGTACTTGGAGTAACAGCATACCATTTGCATAATCATACATTTACATAGGGTAATGATGTTTGATTCATTCCGTTATTTTTTCCTCCCCCTCACCCCTCCCACCTCTCTTTTCCCTCTATACAGTCCCTCCTTCTTCCATTCTTGCCCCCCTCCCACCCCCCATTAAGTGTCATCATCCACTTATCAGCGAGATCATTTGCCTTTTGGATTTTTGAGATTGGCTTATCTCACTTAACATGATATTCTCCAATTTCATCCATTTGCCTGCAAATGCCACAATTTTATTATTCTTTATAGCTGAGTAATATTCCATTGTATATATATGCCACAGTTCCTTTATCCATTCATCAATTGAAGGACATCTAGGTTGGTTCCACAGTCTGGCTATTGTGAATTGAGCAGCAATGAACATTGATGTGGCTGTATCTCTGTAGTATGCTGATTTTAAGTCCTTTGGGTATAGGCCAAGGAGTGGATAGCTGGGTCAAATGGTGGTTCCATTCCAAGTTTTCTAAGGAATCTCCATACTGCTTTCCAGAGTGGCTGCACTAATTTGCAGCCCCACCAGCAATGTATGAGTGTACCTTTTTCCCCACATCCTCACCAACACCTATTGTTGCTTGCATTCTTGATAATCGCCATTCTAATTGGGGTGAGATAGAATCTTAGGGTGGTTTTGATTTGCATTTCTCTTATTACTAGAGATGTTGAACATTTTTTCATATGTTTGTTGATTACTTGTAGATCTTCTGTGAAGTGTCTGTTCATATCCTTAGCCCATTTGTTGATTGGGTTATTTGTATTCTTGGAGTAGAGTTTTTTGAGTTCTTTATATATTCTGGAAATTAGTGCTCTATCTGAAGTATGAGTGGCAAAGATATTCTCCTACTCTGTTAGGCTCTCTCCTCACATTACTGATAGTTTCCTTTGCTGAGAGAAAGCTATTTAGTTTGAATCTATCCCAGTTGTTGATTCTTGCTTTTATTTCTTGTGCTATGAGAGTCCTGTTAAGGAAGTCTGATCCTAAGCCAACAAGTTGAAGATTTGGACCTACTTTTTCTTCTATAAGATGCAGGGTCTCTGGTCTGATTTCAAGGTCCTTGATCCATTGTGAGTTGAGTTTGGTGCAGGGTGAGAGATAGGGGTTTAGTTTAAAATTTAAATTTTTGTATGCCAGAGGCTACTGCTTGGGAATACTAGAACATAGTATACTAGGAGGTTTTGAAGCCAAAGAGAAATATATCAAGGAAAGAAAGATTAACCATGGCAAATACTGCTGAGAATGGATCCTTGGATTTGGCTAAATGGGAACAAAATTCTTCTTAACTGAATACAAGCAGTTTCAGTAGTTGTTTTGCATTCAAGCCTGATTTCAAAAAAGGAGAAAATGGAGATGAGGAATAGAGAAATTAAGTAAAATTCTTTCTATCTTTCTTTTTTAAAAGGTCTCTTTTTGAGGATTTTGCTATAAAGGGGAATGGAGAAATTTGAAGGGAGGGGATGTGGTCAAGAGAAGACTTTCTCACCATATTTTTCTATTCTTTTCTTTCTTTCTTTCTTTTTTTTAAAGATTGGTGATATTACATTATACTGAAGGGAATGGTCCAAGAAACCGATGATGTATCAGAGAGAATGGATTACTGAAGAAGAGACAGAGACTGTAACCCAAGAGGGCTGGGTTTTAGATTGGAGCAGTAGTAGTTTATACATCATAACAGGAAATCAGCGCCATGATTTAGGTTTGCATTTTTGGTGGTTTTCTGGTTGTGTCTATCTTTTCAGTGAAAGGAAAACAGAGTTCATTAACTGAGAGCAGGAGTGTGGAGAGGGTTCTGAAATTTGTATGGAGCGAGCTGAGATGACGGGAGGGTGATTGGTGATTGACAAGAGGAAGAATGGGCACTGTGAGGGAATGGGGGAAATTGCAGGCAACGACCGAAGAAGTAAGCAATGTAATGACAAACTATAAAAAGGAGGAAGCTCAAGTTAGTAAAGATGAAATCTGATATTGAATAGAGTGAATATAAAAGGAGAGTAGAAAGGATAAACAGAATGAAAAATAGATTCTTCTATACGGACTTCCAAAAAAATCCACCATTGCCACAAATAATTAAGGAAAAAGAAAAAAAAATCAACAATAGGAATGAGAAACCAAATGTATTCATGGATATAGAAAAGAATTCTTATCATTATAAGAATGTATTATGTATAGTTCTATGGTAATAATTTTTAAAAATAATTTTTAAAAAAATTTAAAAATCTAGTGGAAATGCACAATTTCCTAACAAAATATCAACTAAAATTGATCATAAAGAAAGTAGTAAATCTTGACTAGATTAATCAATATGCAAATGTGTACAAGATAGAGATATAGCATTTTAAAAAGGCAATAGGCTCAAGTGGTTTTATAGCAAATTTTTTTACAAACTTTAAAGAAGAGTCAATTTCTAAATTGCCTAAATTATCCCAACTATCAAACAAAAAGGAAAATTCATAAATTCATGTTATGAAGTTAGTATCACCTTAATACCAAAACTTGGTAAAGATAGTTTGAGAAAAGAAAACTATGGGAAATTTAAACTTGAATAAACATGAAATATTTCCTAAAATAAATATTAGTGGGAATGGTATTTTGAGTGAGCAGGACTCACAAGATGTCCTCAGAAAGCAACTTACCATTTTCCCCTCTGTGCCAGGGTTTCTCCTGAAATATACGGCAAATTCTGTGACTTTTAAAATTATGACTATTAACACATATCAATTGTACAAATAGCAGATTTCATTGTGACATTTCCATACATGCATATAATGGTATATAATGTGATTTTATAGCCATTTTCACATAATAAAAACTCTTCATGTCATTTGTGATTCTCAAGGATATTCTTATTTCTATAATTAAAATTTCCAGACTTGTATAATAATCAGAAATCTAATCCCAGAGTTAACACTAATCCCCTTCTCAAGTTGGGGTTTGCTCCTGGACATTCATGTGGAGGGTGGTGTTATGGGGGGGCAGGCTGGGTTTCTACTTACTTTTCTGCTTTCTGATTCTGTCCCCTCTGTCACCTCCACTCTGCTGTCATATGGCATCTTAGGCAGATTCTTCCTCCCTAGATTTTTCAGGTGTGAATCAAACATCTGTTCATTGTGTGCCTCAAGGTTCAAGAGATACACATGGAAAGACACAGGAGGGTAATTTTCTTATAATTATAAACTCTAATACAACTCTTGCAACAATGACAGAGATAATTGCTAGAGTTTTTGGAGTTATTTACGTTATAATCTCTATTAGGGTAAGAACTTTGGTTGCCTTATCTTTAAGTGAAAGATATAAAGGAAGCTTTCTACCCTTGAAAGATCATTTGTGTTATATTATTATAATCATCAGAGAACATCTATTGAATGTGATCTATGTTCAGCACAGGAAACACTCTAAGGTTGAGTATATGAATTTAATCCCTGAAAAACTATTTCATGTTATGCAATTAGCAAAAAAAAAAAAAAAAAATAGAGATTTGTGCATAGCATGCTTGGGTTATTCAGTAGGTAACAGAGAAAGAACTAAAGCAGGAAATAGATAAATGGGGAAGATAACTGGGGAAGTCATTAAGCATGTAAGATCTTTATTTTTAATGGTGTGATTTTAAAATACAAGAAGTGTTTTATGTCTCTCAGGTCAAAAGTACTTTAATGTTTATACTCATAGTGCTTGTTTTTGTATAGACCTTACAGCTAGGCAAAATTAATGCAATGTAAAGCAGTACTGGAGGTTGCCAGTAGATGGAACCATAGATTTTAAGTTTTCTTTCTTAGTAAAAGATAATGTAACAGCTTTAAGAAAGCACCACTATTTTTTTTTTTAATTTAATTACACTTTCCTGGACACATGTCAACCATACTAGGGAGTAGTAGCAACAATAAATTTTATGTACAGGATTCATTCTTTGAAGCTACTTTTTAAAGAATAAGTCTTGGAAAAACATTTTTTAAAATTTCATGTTCATAACGTAAGGCAAATAACCCTCCCGGAGACACCATAGGATAATGAATGCTGTAGGCAGAGAAAAGGACAGTGGTATTGAGGGATTTACTTATTTACTTATTTATTTTGCAGTTAACAATTTATATTTATTGTTTATATTCAATTCCATAAATATAACCCACTTTGAACATCATCGTGTTTATACAGTGAAGATCTTAATTAAACTGGCATTTTACATTTTGCCAATATTTTGCAGTGTAGAATTAAATTCTTGTGCTCATCAAATTTAAGGATTAGGCTTAAAATACAAATTTATGGTTCAGAAAGAAAATTCCAATATTTCAACAAAAGTGTTCCATTGTGCTCAAAATAAAAAGAACCAAATGAACAAGTTAAAAATAATAATGCAAACAGAACTCTGTTTGCGGCTGCAAGATTAGCATTTTTGTTTCTACAAGATAATTATCATGTGTTACACTAATTTAGTTTTGTTAAATAAAATTTTACTGGTTTATAGGTTTGTTTGTGTTTCACTTGAGTTTTATATAGTGACATAAGAGGTTATAAGTTAAAGAGTTTAGATGCAGTTGACTATATTATTTAAATGACATTGTGATACCAATTTTATAATGATTGATTACCTATGAGAATTTTTTCCTTTTATGGAGGAATGAATCCATTTCCATTATCTGATATTATTATTATTATTAATTTTTCATTTTTCATTTTTTATTTGCTCTAACTGGTTATACATGACAGTAGAATGTTTTTGACACATCATGCATAAATGAAGTATAACTTCTTATTCTTCTGGTTGTACATGATGTGGAATTACACCAGTTATGTAGTCATATATGTACATAGGGTAATAATGTCCTATTCATTCTATTACCTTCCCACCCCCATCCTACCTCCCCTCCCTTCACTCCTCTCTGCCTAATCTAAAATACTTCTATTCTTTTCTAGCTCCACCCCCTCAGTCTTATTGTGAATTAGCATCCACATATCAGAGAAAACATTTGGCCTTTGGTTTTTTGGGATTGGTTTATTTCATTTTGCATGATATTCTCCAGTCCATCCATTTACTGGCAGATGCCATAATTTCATTCTTCTTTAAGGCTGAGTAATATTCCATTGTGTATATATACCACATTTTCTTTATCCATTCATCTTTTGCAGGACCCCAGGTTGGTTCCATAGTTTAGCTATTGTGAGTTGAGCTGCTATAAATATTGATGTGGCTGCTTTACTGTAGTATGCTGATTTTAAATTCTTTGGGTATGAACTGAGTGGAATAGCTGGATCAAATGGTGCTTCCATTCAAAGTTTTCTGGGGATTCTCCATACTGCTTTCCATCATGGTGGCACCAATTTGCAGTCCAACTACCAATGTATGAATGGAGGAGGCATCACAACACCAGACCTTAAACTATATTACAGAGTCATAGTAACAAAAACGGCATGGTATTGGCACCAAAACAGACATGAAGACCAATGGTACAGAATAGAAGACACAGAGACAAACCACATAAATGCAATTATCTCATACTAGACAAAGCAGCCAAAAACATTCACTGTCAAAAAGATAACTTATTCAACAAATGATGCTGAGAAAATTGGAAATCCACATGTAACAAAATAAAATTAAACCCCTGTCTCTCACCCTGCATGAAACTCAAATCAAAGTGGATCAAAGACTTAGGCACTAGAATAGAGATCTTGTCCCTAATAGAAGAAAACGTAGGCCCAGATCTTTACCATGTCTCTTAGGATCTGACTTCCTTAACAAGACTTCTAAAGTGCAAGAAGTAAAATCTAGATTCAACAAGTGTGATAGATTCAAACTGAAAAGTATCTTCTCAGCAAAGGAAACAATAACTTGAAGAGAGAGCCTACAGAATGGGAGAAAAGCTTTACCACGTGCTCGTTAGATAGAGCATTAATCTCCAGGATATATAAAATGTAATACAAACCGGCTCCCCCACCCTTTCCGTTGCATCACAACCTAGCTTGTCAGTCTGAAAGCTGCTCTCCCCGCCCTTTCCGCTGCAGCCATTTCCCCGCCTCCCAACTACTGTCAGTCTGTGAACATCCTAGCTAGCTATTGGTTTATCAGTCAGCTTGCAAGTATCCTTCTCTGTTACTGGTCCCCTGTTAGCCCGGAGGAATTCAACTGCTTAAGGACACTCCCTGCTGTCTTTTCTCATGCTTTCTCTCTCCTTTTCACTTTCTCTCTCCTCCTCGCTTTTCCACTTTCTCTAGTGCACACCCTTTCTCTTTTCCTCTCATTTTCTCTCTTACCCTGCAGGGAGACACTCTGTTTGCTTAATAAACCCCCTTATGTGATTTCCTGTGTCTGGCGTGGTTTTCTTGGGATTTCTTACATAAAGAACTCAAAAAACTTTACACCAAAAACAAACAAACCAACAAAAAACCAAATAATCAAATTGGCAAAGGAACTGTTAGTGTGCCTAATTTACAAATGAAACTTTATCATAGGTCTGTATGTTTTGGAGAACCAGTATATGTAGGATTTGGTTCTATTTGTGATTTCAGATCCACTGGGGGTCTTGGAACAAAGCCTCTGAGGGTAAGGGTGGGAAGACTCTGTATTCTCAGGCAGGGCTTTGAGAAGCGAGTGGCAAGCTGACTTCCCACCAAAGTTCTCCATGCTGATACATGCAGAGACCTTTCCAGGGACCATGGCCATTCCCAGCCCTGTCCCTGCTGTTGCTGCTGCCACCATTACCACCACCAGGTCCCAGTCTGGCTACCCTCTTGGGGCTCTGCAGTACTGCAGACCACCCTTGGCATGGTAAGCACCATCAGGCCAGGCCAGCTGTTGGAGGGGATGTGGCTGCCCTACCTCTGGGCTTGCTTCTCTCTGTGTGTGTGCCTCTGCCTGCAGTATTTCCTCTGCTCACCCACCTGCTCCATTGTACCATCAGTCTTCATTTACAAACATAAGTTTAAAAGGAAAATCATCCTCAATATCATATCAACAACAGCAAAGCTTTATACCAAGTCAGAGGCCTTTATTTTTTTTTTATTGTAAATGGGATACATGTTGTTTCTCTGTTTGTACATGGAGTCAAGGCATACCATTTGTGTAATCATAAATTTACATAGGGTAATGTTGTTTGATTCATTCTGTTATTTTTCCCTTCCCCCCACCCCTCCCACCCCTCTTTTCCCTCTATACAGTCCCTATTTCTTCCATTCTTGCCCCCCTCCCTAACCCTAATCCTAACCCTAACACTAACCCCTCCCACTCCCCATTATGTGTCACCATCCGCTTATTAGCGAGATCATTCTTCCTTTGGTTTTTTGAGATTGACTTATCTCACTTAGCATGATATTCTCCAGTTTCATCCATTTGCCTGCCAATGCCATAATTTTATCATTCTTTATGGCAGAGTAATATTCCATTATATATATATATATATATATATATCTCACAGTTTCTTTATCCATTCATTGATTGAAGGACATCTAGGTTGGTTCCACAATCTGGCTATTGTGAATTGAGCAGCTATGAACATTGATGTGGCTGTATCTCTGTAGTATGCTGATTTTAAGTCCTTTGGGTATAGGCCAAGGAGTGGGATAGCTGGGTCAAATGGTGGTTCCATTCCAAGCTTTCTGAGGAATCTCCATACTGCTTTCCAGAGTGGCTGCACTAATTTGCAACCCCACCAGCAATGTATGAGTGTACCTTTTTCCCCACATCCTCGCCAACACCTATTGTTGCTAATATTCTTGATAATCGCCATTCTAATTGGGTGAGATGGAATCATAGGGTAGTTTTGATTTGCATTTCTCTTACTACTAGAGATGTTGAACATTTTTTCATATATCTGTTGATTGCTTGTACATCTTCTTCTGTGAAGTGTCTGTTCATTTATTTAGCCCATTTGTTGATGGGATTATTTGTATTCTTGGTGTAGAGTTTTTTGAGTTCTTTATATATTCTGGAAATTAGTGCTCTATCTGAAGTAGGAGTGGCAAAGATTTTCTCCCACTCTGTAGGCTCTCTCTTCACATTACTGATAGTTTCCTTTGCTGAGAGAAAGCTTTTTGGTTTGAATCTATCCCAGTTGTTGATTCTTGCTTTTATTTCTTGTGCTATGGGAGTCCTGTTAAGGAAGTCTGATCCTAAGCCAACAAGTTGAAGATTTGGACCTATATTTCTTCTGTAAGATGAAGGGTCTCTGGTCTGATTCCAAGGTCCTTGATCCATTGTGAGTTGAGTTTTGTGCAGGGTGAGAGATAGGGGTTTAATTTCATTCTGTTGCATATGGATTTCCAGTTTTCCCAGCACCATTTGTTGAAGAGGCTATCTTTTCTCCATTGCATATTTTTGGCCCCTTTGTCTAATATGAGAAAATTGTATTTATTTGGGTTTGTGTTCATGTCTTCTATTCTGTACCATTGATCTATCCGTCTTTTTTGGTACCAATACCATGCCATTTTTGTTACTATTGCTTTGTAAGTAGAGTTGAAGATCTGGTATTGCGATACCCCCAGCTTCGCTCTTTCTGCTAAGGATTACTTTAGCTATTCTGGGTTTCTTATTCTTTCAGTTGAATTTCATAATTGCTTGCTCTATTTCTGTAAGGTACATCATTGGGATTTTAATTGGAATTGCATTGAATCTGTATAGCACTTTAGGTAGTATGGCCATTTTGACAATATTAATTCCGCCTATCCAAGAAATGGGAGATCTTTCCATCTTCTAAGATTTTCTTTAATTTCTTTCTTTAGTGTTCTGTAGTTCTCATTGTAGAGGTCTTTCACCTCTTTTGTGAGATTGATTCCCAAGTATTTTATTTTTTTCGAGGCCATTGTGAATGGGGTAGTTTTCCTAACTTCTCTTTCTGAAGATTCATCACTTATGTATAAAAATGCATTGGATTTATGAGCATTGATCTTGTAACCTGCTACTTTACTGAATTCACTTATGAGTTCTAAAAGTTTTCTGGTGGAATTTCCAGGTTCCTCTAAATATATAATCATGTCATCAGTGAACAGGGATAGTTTGAGTTCTTCTTTTCCAATTCGTATCCCTTTAATTTCTTTGGTTTGTCTAATTGCTCTTAGTGTAGATGGCCTTTACAATGTTAAGGAATGTTCCCACTATCCCTATATTTTCTAGTGTTTTGAGCAAGAAGGGGTGCTGTATTTTATTGAATGCTTTTTCTGCATCTATTGAGATAATCATGTGATTCTTAACTTTAAGTCTGTTGATATGGTGAATGACATTTATTGATTTCCGGATGTTGAACCAACCTTGCATCCCTGGGATAAAGCCCACTTGATTGTGGTGCACTATCTTTTTAATATATTTTTGTATGCGATTTGCTAAAATTTTATTGAGAATTTTTGCATGGATGTTCATTAAGGATATTGGTCTGAAATTTTCTTTCCTCAATGTGTCTCTGTCTGGTTTAGGTATCAGGGTGATATTGGCTTCATAGAATGAGTTTCCATGAAATGAATTTCTATTTCATGAAATACTTTGAGGAGTATTGGAATGAGCTCTTCTTTTTTAAATTTAATTTTTTTAAGTTCTTTCCTGATGTATATATTCACAATTTAATCCTTTTTTTTATTGTAAACAAATGGGATACATGTTGTTTCTCTGTTTGTACATGGAGTAAAGGCATACCATTTGTATAATCATAAATTTACATAGGGTAATGTTGGTTGATTCATTCTGTTATTTTTTCCCTTCCCCCCACCCCTCCCACCCCTCTTTTCCCTCTATACAGTCCTTCCTTCCCCCATTCTTGCCCCCCTCCCTAACCCTAACTCTAACCCCTCCCATGCCCCATTATGTGTCATCATTCACTTATCAGCGAGATCATGGAATGAGCTCTTTTTAAAGGTTTTGTAGAACTCGGCTGAGTACTCATCTGGTCCCAGACTTTTCTTTGTTGGTAGGCTTTTGATGACTTCTTCTATTTCATTGCTTGAAATTGATTTGTTTAAGTTGTGTATGTCCTCCTGGTTCAGTTTAGTTAATTCATATGTCTCCAGAAACTTGTTGATGTCTTTGAGGTTTTCTATTTTGTTGGAGTATAGATGTTCAAAATAGCTTCTAATTATGTTTTGTATTTCACTTGTGTCTGTAGTGATATTTCCTTGTTCATTCCAAATTTTAGTAATTTGAGTTTTCTCTTTCTCTTTGTTAGTGTGGCTAAAGGTTTATCAATTTTGTTTATTTTTTCGAAGAACCAACTATTATTTTGTTAATTTTTCCCATTGTTTCTTTTGTTTCAATTTCATTAATTTCAGGACTGATTTTAACTATTTCCTGTCTTCTACTACTTTTGGTGTTGGTCTGCTCTTCTTTTTCTAGGACTTTGAGCTGTAGTGTTAAGTTATTCATTTGTTGATTTTTTTCTTCTTTTGTTGAATGCACTCTGTGAAATAAATCTTCCTCTAAGTACTGCTTTCATAGTGTCCTAGAGATTTTGATATGATGTGTCTTTGTTCTCGTTTACTTCTAAGAATTTTTTTATTTCCCTCCTGATGTCTTCTGTTATCCATTCATCATATAATAGCGTATTATTTAATCTCCAGGTGTTGGAGAAGTTTCTGTTTTTCATTCTGTCATTTATTTCTAATTCCAATCCATTATGATCTGATAGAATACAAGGCAGTATCTCTACCTTCTTGTATTTTCTAACAGTAGTTTTGAGGCATAAAATATGGTCTATTTTAGAGAAGGATCCATGTGCTGCTGAGAAGAAAGTGTATTCGTTCTTTGTTGGATGGTATATTCTATATACGTCTATTCAGTCCAAATTGTTAATTGTGTTTTTGAGATCTATGGTTTCTTTATTCAATTTTTGTTTGGAAGATCTATTCAGTGGTGAGAGAGGTGTGTTAAAATTGCCTAGTATTATTGTGTTGGGGTCTATTTGATTTCTGGAATTGAGAAGGATTTGTTTGATGTACATGGATGAGCCAATGTTCGGGGCATAGATATTTATGATTGTCTTGCTGATTTATGCTTCCCTTAAACAGTATGTAATGTCCTTCTTTATCCCTTCTGACTAGTTTTGACTTGAAGTCCACATTATCTGAAATGAGGATGGATACACCAGCTTTTTTGCTGTGTCCGTATGCATGGTATGTTTTTTCCCATCCTTTCACCTTTAGTCTGTGGGTATCTCTTTCTATGAGATGAATCTCTTGCAGGCAGCATATTGTTGGATTTTTTTTTTTAAATCCAATCTGCCAGTCTATGTCTTTTGATTGATGAATTCAGGCCATTAACATTCAGGGTTATTATTGAGATATGATTTGTATTCCCAGTCATTTGACTCATTTTTGTTTTTTGACATGGTTTGGTTTCTCCTTTATTTGACTATTCCTTTAGGCTAGTTCCCCCTGTTGCTGATTTGCATCATTGTTTTTCATCTCTTCCTCATGGAATATTTTGCTGAGAATGTTCTGTAATGCCTGCTTTCTTTTTGTAAATTCTTTTAGCTTTTGTTTATCATGGAAGGATTTTATTTCTTTGTCAAATCTGAAAGTATGTTTTGCTGGGTATAAGATTCTTGGTTGGCATCCATTTTCTTTCAGAGCTTTTTTTTTTTTTTTTTTTTTTTGCGGTGCTGGCGATCGAACCCAGGGCTTTGTGTTTGCAAGGCAAGCACTCTACCAACTGTGCTATCTCCCAGCCCTCTTTCAGAGCTTGAAAAATGTTGTTCCAGGCCCTTCTGGCTTTTAGGGTCTGGATTGAAAAATATGCTGATATCCATATTGGCTTCCCCCTGAATGTAATTTGGTTCTTTTCTCTCACAGCCTTTAAAATTCTGTCTTTATTTTGTATGTTAGGTATTTTCATTATAATGTGCCTTGGTGTGGGTCTGTTGTAATTTTGTGTATTTGGAGTCCTATAAGCCTCTTGTACTTGATTTTCCATTTCATTCTTCAGATTTGGGAAATTTTCTGATATTATTTCATTGAATAGATTGTTCATTCCTTTGGTTTGTTTCTCTAAGCCTTCCTCAATCCCAATAATTCTCAAATTTGGCCTTTTCATGATATCCCATAATTCTTGGAGATTCTGTTCATGATTTCTTACCATCTTCTCTGTTTGGTCACTTTGTTTTCAAGATTAAATAATTTTTCTTCAATGTCTGAGGTTCTGTCTCTCAGGTGTTCTATCCTATTGGTTATGCGTTCTATGGAGTTTTTAACTTGGTTTATTGTTTCCTTCATTTCAAGGATTTCTGTTTTTTTTTTTTTTTTCAGTATCTCTAACTCTTTATCGAAATGTTCTTTTGCTTCCCGTATTTGCTCTTTTAACTGTTGATTGGTGCGATCATTTAATGCCTACATTTGCTCTTTCATCTCATTCTTCAATGCCTGCATTTGCTCTATCATCTCCTCGTTTTCTTCCCTGATTGTTTTAATTATGTACATTCTGAACTCCCTTTCTGACATTTCTTCTGCTGTGCTGTCATTGGGTTTTATTGATATAGTATCTAGGTTTGTTTGGGACATTTTCTTCCCTTGTTTTCTCTTATTGGTTAGATATCAGTGGGACCCTGAGATATTGCAGATTTCCTTTTTGGCTTATAGTGTCCCTGTAGATTTCCAGTATATCACCTCCTTCAGTAGCCTGAAGTCTTGGAGGAACTTGATAATGCAGTGCTTCTGAGGAAAGTTGCCCCTAGCCCGCTACTGGGTCCAGGGCTGGGGGCTGGTTCTGCGTAGAAATCCCCTCACTGGGCAGTCCTGCTCCTAGAAGCTGACTATAGACAGATCCTGCCCCCGCCTGAGGGATCAGGCTGCTAGGGGAAGGCCTCTTCCTGTCCTTCCTTGGTCCCAGAAGCCTCCTGCGGGCCTGGTCCCGCCGCAGGGTCCGGGGTTTGGGGTTGGCTCTGTGAGGAAAAGTTCTCACTGGGTGGGCCTGCTCCAAGAAACTGGCTGTGGACAGGGCCTGCCATGGGAGGGAGCAGGGCTGCTTGGGGAATTCTCTTGCTGCCCTGCCCTGGTCTGAGAAGCCGCCTGCAGGCCGGGCCGCAGCTAGGTTTGGGGCTTGGGGTTGGCTCTGTTTGGAAAAGCTCTCACTGGGCGGACTGCTCCCAGGAGCTGGCTGTAGATCGCGCCTGCCGACGAGGGAGCAGGGCTGCTTGGGGAATTCTCTCGCTGCCCTGCCCTGGTCTGAGAAGCCGCTTGCAGGCCGGGGCCTGCCGCTGGGTCTGGGGCTTGGTGTTGGCTCTGTGGGGAAAAACTCTCACTGGGCGGACCTGGTCCAAGAAGCTGGCTGTGGATTGCGCCTGCCGCCAGAGGGAGCAGGGCTACTTGGGGAAGACTCTCGCTGCCCTGCCCTGCTCGAGAAGCTGCCCACTGTCCAGGCTTGCCGCCTGGGCTGAGCTTCACCCCGTGGGAGAGACTCACCCTGCTGCTCTATGTTGGTCCGTGTCTCTCAATACCTCCCATTCTTGAATCCTGAGTTCTGGAGTGACAGGAGATGCAGTCACCCTCTAGTCCGCCATCTTGGATCTCCCCAGAGGCCTTTCTGAGTACAGAGTGCTTAGGGACTGCACATGTCATGTGTCCACAGACTCAGCCCTGACAGGGAGGCTGCAGTGGTATTCCATTTACCATCTTGAACTGATCTCTGGAGGAAAGCCAGCACTGCTTTACAAAACCACTCGTATGTGGCATGTGGTTCATTTGCCTCTGAATTGTCTGATCCTAGTCTGTATTTTGCAACTGGACCAAGGCCAGGATCAATAGCTTTACAGAAAGGAAATAATCTTAGTTCAATGTTATCTTGATTCTGTGGCCAGACTCCAAACAGATTTTTAAATCTCTTTTTGAAATTCAAAAGTCACCTTTGTCACTTGGAATGTACAGTTAATATTATTCAGCAAATGCTAATGAATGTGCATGAAGAAAGCTCATTGTCCATGTCTAATCATCTGGCCCTTAAAAATGTAAACCCTCTTTTGACTTCCCAATTATACCTCATGGATGGGTTTCTGGTATGATCTTCGTCACTCCTTAGTGACTTTTCCCCTTTCATTTTCTGCATCTCTCTATATCTTGTGTTTGGGCATAGGGAGGTCATTACTAATTTGAATATCTGACTGTAACAACAGACTCATAAAAATGGTTGAAATGTAAAGGTTAGAGATTCAGGTCTAGATGCTTATCTGAAAACACTTGCAACCTATCTAATACTGTTGGACATGATTGTGGAAGAGAAATGCTATAATAGTTCCTTTATTTCCAGATAGGAAACAATGCTGGAAACAGCTTGTCAAAGTATTTTCTTACCATTTGCACCATTTTTGGTGATAGAAGAATAAGAGTAGGCAATCCTGTTTATCCTCTGAACTCTTAATATTACATGCTACCATGTGGTATTACATGTACTAGTTATAAAATGCATGCCACATAAAACCATATTGTAACTGGAGGACTAGATATCAGTGAGTTAACAAATTACCCAGATGTTCTTACTGCATTCTCATAGAGCTTTATTTGATTGTCTAATTATGCCTTTTGTTTGATTGGAGATGGTTCTATATAAAAATATTTGGTAAGCCTGACTTTCTGCCAGACCAAAGAGATTCAGACTTACTTGAGAAATATAAGCAACTTTCATTTACTAAGTGTCTGTGATTAAGGCAGAATCCCCTGCTTAAATCATAGCTTTGGGAAAGGAGGATAAACAGAAGCAGAATGTGTGCGTGTGCCCACTTTTCCTCTGATCTGGACACTAGCCAAACTTCAGTGTAGCATCATCACATATACAGAGTACATTGCTATTAAAAAATGCACTCAAAGCACACTCAAGACGGAGCTGATATTGGGCTAAGATTTATTATTTTTTAAAAAAATTCTGATTTAGCTGCGATTGTTGGTGAGCACTTGAGAAAACTGAAATTTAGCATGGTATCGAGTGAAGAGGCCAAACCTGTTGTGCTGAAACTAATGAGGAGATTCGTTTTTCTGTCAGATTCCTATTTTTGTACTTCTTGTTGAAGTGAGGTTTTTGGATTAAAAGGCCTCTTTTTGATGTATATTTATTCACATTGCTAATAATTTTAAAATTATTTTCCTTTAAACATTGCTTTTACAGGAGGGGAAAAAAAAGGTGATGAAACCTATTGGTCTTTGAAACTTGACGGAGTTGAGGCATTAGCCTTTCATCTTTGGGGACTTCAGTTTAAACCTGGCTCAGTTTAACTGGAAACAAGTCTGATCTTGTCACCTACACTTCTCCAAGCTTTCAGGATGAGCAGTAATTACAACAAACTCAAATCTGTCCAACATATTTTAGCCTTACCTTCTACTACATGAAGAACAGGAACAAAATATTTCATTGTGTAACCAAGAAGGATTGACATTTTTATTGGAAATCATTACACTGTAGCCTTGATTAGAAGAAAAATAATCACAGTTATAGCTTTTTGTTTTTGAGAAGACATGGAAAATGCAATCAGAGTGGATTATGGTGCTTTTCACAACATTGTGATCGAGAGTCTGTGGGTCTGGTGACCTTAGAGGACTCTGTTTTACTCCTTGTGGAACATTTCCCTACCTCTCTGGTCCTCCACCATGATGTTTTTCCTTTATTATTTATCAACTCCCAATCTAGTAAGTCACTAATTTTCTAGGCCTTTGAGTTTCATATTGAAGATACCAGTCTGAGTTAGAATCCAGCCTCAGAATATTTACACTTCAATAGGATTCATAGACTAAAGCTGAAAAAAGAAGCCCGAGAGTCAGAAGTTTTGGTAGACAAGAGGAGCGAGCTCCACAGTACTCAGGAAAGCCTTTGAGCCCTCCTGAATTCACATTGGAACTTTGTATTTGGAGGTGAGTCTGTAAGAATGCTAGGGACAGCAAAACATCATTTTCACAAACTTAACTTTTTTTTTTGCTATTTTTCCTCAAAAGGAACAAAGCATCCTGGGGGACTTGGTGCATTGTGTGATTGCTTCCTGTTTGGAGTAACTTGCAGAGGAATTGCTGACTTGGTCTTATGCTCAAGTCTCTTTACACTCTTGGAGTGGCCTTGTCTTATCCTCAGCGAGGTCCCTGCATTGCCTCAGCACTTGGTGGGCGGAGTGGGGGAGTCTTCAATTTTTCTGTACCTTCCTATTTTTTTCCACATCGTTATGACAGCTGTCCAACTCTCCCTCAGTGTCTCTGTAGCTGACAGGTATCTGACTTCTTGGGGAAATGTCTTGGGTGCTTCTTGGCTGGAGTCTTGAGTCATTTCCTTGAATGAGTCAGGTACAAACTTTGTGAAAGAATTTGCTGATAGTCTCATTTCTATTATATATTGATATTTTTAAAAAAATCAAAATATAAAATTTATCTATTAACTTACTTTTATTCCTTCACTATGTAATTAGAAGCCAAATTTATTTTCTGTGTGGTAAAAATGCCTCAATTTTAATGTTGGAGGCTCTTTATTTATTTTTTATTTTTTAATTTTTTAAATTTATTTTTAATTTATTTTTTAATTTATTTATTTATTAATTTTTAATTTAATTTATTTTTAATTTTTCAGTGCCATTCTGCAAGTTGTACAACAGCTCCAACCTGTATACCTGTTTGACATGTCAATTATAAATGACAGTAGAATCCATTTTGATAGAATTATACAAGCATGGAATATATCTTATTCTAATTAGGACCCCATTCTTGTGAAAGTAGAGGATCTTTAAATGCACTAATTCAGGCCTTGTTGGTGTTGTCTCTAATAGAAGCTCATCTTTGCACTGCCAGATGGTCTCTCTGTCAGTTTACTTGTGTAGATATCAGATGCAAGAAACTGAAGTGAGGTCAGAGACCTCTAAGGGGAGGTTGCATGGGCCTTGAAAATGCCTGATATCCCATCTGTTCAGAGATCACGAGGCTCAAAATATTAACTCTTCATTACTGAAAATCTGTAAAGCTAAGAATGACAGTTTAGTGACAATTTATTAATTCACAGTAAGAAATAGAGCTGTCACATGGAAAGGATGGTGGAGATCTGTGATCGGCTATTTTTTCCTTATCATCAAGCTATGTGGTTCTTCACTTTGATCACCAATTGAAACCACTGCTGTGCAGGCCAGGAACGCTCCTGTTCAGAGGTCAGTTCCCTGTCTTCCACTGTAATTGACTGACTTGGAAATTGGTAGGACGTATGTGGAGCAGATCATTGGACCAAGCGGAATTGAATGAAAAATCATTATCAATAGCTAGCCAAGGTTGTTGATGTCTCTAGCACACAACACAGTAGCCTTGTTAAGGGGGCCAGTCTGTTGGTTGCATGTTGCATCAAGTTCCACTGGGAATAGGAACACATCAGCTTCAAAGTCTAGGCCTTCCTCTCTCTTGGACTGTGCTTTGTGGGGCATTGACAATCAACTGTCCTGGCTTGTCAGTGCCTATTTTGACTGATGTGCTGATTCTTTGAATGGGTGCTGAATTCCATATGATGATAGTCAAGTCTTTTGGCCTGAAAGCCAATCTGGTGACTTGATACAACAGCACTTAATCTCTGTATGTTGTTTTTATATTTGACTCAGAAGAACTACCATTTTTATGTTCTCTGGATCACCTAAGCCCCCAAGTATTAACAGAACGCACTTGTTAGCAAAAATAAGAAAGACTAACAGTCATCAGTAGACATTTTTTAGGTTACCTTCCCTGTTTGATGCAGTATATTAGGAATGATTTTTGCTGTAGTTATTTTATATGAAGTACTTTGACTCTTCTAAATAGAATACCCTTTTATTAATTTCTTTAATGAATTAAACTAAAATATCTCCTTGTGATTTTTCCAGGTTTTAACTTCCTGCTTGCCAAAAGATATAGTGTGGTGACATTTTGAGTATAATCTTAAGCAGGAAAAAAAAAAAATCTAAAATTGCTTGCTCATGTGACATGACAAGTTCACTTGAAAAAGGTTTTTAGGAGCTATTAATGATGTACAATTCTAGTAAATATATGATGATCATTTATGATTTCTCCCAGATGTATTTTTATAGCATTTTCACTTTTTTAAAAATTGTCTTTTTCACAGTCACCGTAACTAGTTTTTTTTTTATTACATTGCAATAATTAGAAGCAGTACAGTTCATTTCAAAAATATTACAAATTTTGAATCACTTCATAGCATATACTCCTATAAGGGTAACATTTAGAAGTTAAATTTAATTAAAAGAGTGATGATTTTTAAATGCAATGTCTGATATGACCAACATTCCTAAGTGAGCACAACCAAATGGTGAAAAACAATTGAATCACACTGCATATAACCTGCAGAAAAAAGCACAATATACAAAATCTGTACCATGTGACAGTAGTTAAAATACATTCCAGGTAAATGTGTTACATTAAGAAATAGTACTAGTAAGAAATTGGCATCAAAGGAAAGGCGCAAAAGTATTTTCAACATGAAAACACAAGATAGTGGAACTGGAAACTTTGGGCTAAAACATTATGTAACCCCTTTAGCTCTATTGGGGGTGGGGGTGGTCCCTCTGAAATTGGGTCTTTAGCTTTTTTGGTACCTCACCAAATTGGGCTCATCAGAGAAGGATCCAAGGATACTTGGGACTGGATTTTGGTTTCTGTATTCCATTGCATATGAAATTGCTGGCTTGGTTTTTAGAATCGTTTAAATAAATTGACAATATTGATAATATATTGGTATGTGGAAAAGCAGCTTTAAAAAACAGTATGTAATGATATGACTCCAATTTTGTTATGGCTCTGTGTGTATGTGTATGCATCTATATCTCATTAAGAATAGGAAGAAAGGATATTAAACAAAACATGAATCATTCATTTTGTTTCAGGGTGATAGGAAATCAGAGTGAATTTTCTGTTTTTTCTCACTGGTTTTGTATACAAAATTTTACTTAAAAATATAGCTAATATGCTGTTTACTGTAGGATGGCAATAAGTTAAAAATACTTAAAAGGATTTGTTCTTCATTCTAAAATGGCAAGGTATTCAGCAATTACTTCACCTTATGCTGGTCTCATTCTTTTCTTTTTAAAATTAGGGCTCTTGATTTTTTCAGTTACCTTTCATCTTTACAACTAATTAACAACCTAAAACCATTGAATCCAAAGCCACTTTTCTACTCTCATCTTTGAGCTGGCCACCAACATTAGCTTTGTTATTGTTAACACGGAAGTGAAATCGATTTCCATAATGTTCTCCATTTCACTAATCCAGTGACATCATGGATTAAAATCCCTTATTCTTTGAAGGAAAAATTTTGAATTACTACTAACTAGAATAATTCATTGGCTGGAGAAATTGTTGCAGGACAACCTCCTTTTTAGATGATAGTTAGCTTGCTAGATAAAGTTGTCATTACATTTAACTTGGCCTTTAATTATAAGCAGATGGATGAATTATTTTAATCGCTGCTATATATCTTAACAGTAGTTCATACATTGACACAAAGTGAGGAACATCAAACAGAAATTAAATGCTAGGGCAGGAAAGGAGCCAGCCTTCAAGGGAAGCAATTGATCACAACCTGTCATCTTTAAAGGCCAGAAGAATGCAAAACAAACACTTGGGATTAGTGTACTAAATATGGTTCATCAGTCTCCAGCTCTGCCCTCTGATAATTCATCTATCTCATTGATTTTAATGCTTTATCATGTATCTCTGCAGCTCTGTAATTAGCCTTTCAGGTATTCTCCTTTTCTTCCTGCCTTTGAAATTGTGTGTGGCACAATCCAGCACAAAAGAAGCAACTTTTGAAATGATTCCATTTTATAGTTCCCATGCTAGAATTCTTGCTAAAACTTAAGAGGGTGTGTTAGACTGGTTTAAAGATAAGGGCTTAGCCAATTTACCTTATTGTTTTAAATAAAGAGTTTTGTTTGGCTTATAGGTAAAGTGTTTGATTTTATAAGAGGAATCTGGATTTAGACTTGTTCAATTTTTAAAAAAAAATAAAAAGTGCTAAAATTAACTTCTGAATTAAAGCCATTAAATACTAGCATTTTATTGCTTTGTTTTAGACCAATATGCACCTTTCCATGACTAAAACCAGTATGAATTTTGGTCTAATACAAAGCAATAAAACACATGTTTTCTCCTACAACAAGGAATGGTTACATAGTAAATTATCTTTGAGATTTATATCTTGCCATAAATTTGCTCCAGAACAGGAATGTTCCCAAGGTCCTACTACAGGATATAGACTTACTAATTTTTTCATTGGTCTCAGGATATTAACAATGGTGAATCATTTTCATTATTCATTACTAAGCTTTGAAAACCTGAATCAGTGCATACAATATGAATAAGTATGTAGTTTTCACCTTGACATTGTAATTATGAGATAGTTTCAAGGTTTCAATTTTTTTGAGCATGAACATAATGTCAAAATATTGAATTATCCTGTGCTGCTTTACAGAACCAAGAGTGTGGCGCTTTCTATTTTGAGCTTCACTTTCGATTGCATATTTTCATTCACTTCATAGAATACCTATGGAAAGTTTTAATTCTATCAGACTTCGTATTTTCTCTAGGCTTCTTCCCCTGGCTGGGTGCTGGAGAGTTCCTGTGAACTCAAACTTTCCTAGGAATTCACTGAAGAACAATATCATTTGGTGTTCCCAATTTTGGTCAAAACTATGTTCTAAAGTTGAATGGATTTTTGTTTTTAAAGACTCAGTGGTGCTTTAGTTTATGCAATTGTCTCCTTTTACTACTGAGGATCTACTACTTGGGGAGAAATTATTCCACATATTGCTATGAACAATGATATGTGTGTTTCAGACCAATAGTTTTTAAGGGTTTTGCACACAAATATTGAGAAGGGCTTGTCATTAGAGGCTCGTGAGCCAGATTTGTTTGCAGATGATTCCAAAGGAAAGGATCTCAACCAGGTGTCATGGTGCTTACCTGTAATCCCAGCAGCTTGGGAGACTGAGGCAGGAGCATTGTGAGTTCAAAGCCAGCCTCAGCCACTTAGCGAGGCCCTAAGCAACTCAGCGAGACCCTGTCTCTAAATAAAATCCAAAAAAGGGCTGGGGATGTGGTTTGGTGGTTAAGGACCCCTGGGTTCAACCCTTGGTGCAAAAAACAAAACAAACAAACAAACAAAAACAAAGCAAAGGATCTCAGGTTCAAAATCTTATGTGATCTGTCCACCAAACTCATTTCTCTGAGTGTATAGAAATTTAAAAATACTAGTAGAAATTCAACTCTATTATTTGCTTCTGAATGACAGAAAATCTGTTTACCTCTTGAAACCCACATTTCCTCAGTTACAGAATGAAAATGAAATAAAATGTTGTGGGACACAGGAGGACTCAGTCAGCTTTCCTCCCTCCTTCTTACCTCTCCTTCCTTCTGTCTTCTGGAACCATGGCTAAAAGTATTTTGAGGAACAGAAAACCAACCTTTGGTTGTGGCACTCAGTATTTGGTTTTCCCCTGTTGAACATAAACAATTTTATAAACATCAACACCAGACAAGGTCATTCTGTGATGCTGATGGGGCAAACTGAATCAAGACCACCCCATTATCATGCTGAAGCACAAAAGCAATACTGTTCCACACACACACACACACACACTCACACACACACACACCCTCTATTCTGGCTAATGCAAGTGACTGCTGCCTCTTTACCCAACACCAACTTAGCCTTCCTTCATTCCTCCCTCCTTCTAGATAAGATTTATTTTGTTGCCCCACTTTCTGACAGCACACTTCAGACCCTTCAGAGGCCCCAATCTGCGAGTCCTTTTGAGCACTGGGATATTCCATGGTTTATAGTGGTGTGGTTCTTGGTACTGTTTGACTGTCGGACTTTGATGGTATTTAGGAATCACCATGAAGTCTTTATTGAGTATGATTGAGTTCAAGGGATCAGTTTTCCCCCTTAATAGGAAAAAGTTATGGAGCTCTAGAAAGCTGTCTTAGTTTTGAATTTGGTGCTGTCATTTTTTAGTTTTACTTCACTACCTGTCTAGGCCATATTTTCTTAATGACAAAGTTGGGTTAGAACAGTCTTACAACTTTTGTAACCCTAACATTCTAGGGATGATTTTGTAGAAATTGTAAGTAGAACAAATGTTTACACAACTGCCAACGTGAAAAATGTAATGTTACTTTAGATAAGTTTCTTACTGCTTTAAAACTTCCATGGAATTGTTGTTAGGAAAATAGTGTTTGTTCAGGTTAGGAACAGGTAGACTGAATTTCAAATGCTTGTAAGGGAAGAAGATGCCTCAGTAGCTGTCCTGCCTTTATTATTACTGATTGATGTTATCAGTTGTGTAGGGGGGGAGTGTTATTTTTATGCCTGGTCTTCTCCACTAGATCTTTATTTTCTAGTCAGTTGGGACAATTATTCATTGCTTAGTGTTGTACATATAGTTGTTATTAAATAGATTCTCCTTCTTTTCATGTCTGTGTTTGTCATCAGCTGAATCAGAGCAACAAACCATGACCTCAGGCACCTAAGGGTTTCTGGAACGCAGGCCCAGTGGGAGCCATTTATGACCTGGAAAGTGAAGAGTGCACTCTCAACTTAAGTACCAATCCATTTTACTTCCCTACTCAGGCTCCTATTGCTGTTCAATTATCAAGTGAACAGCAGCAACTATCAAGTATTAAGAGCTTATAAATGTACCTGGTGGCCCAGTCAGCCTTATCTGATGTAAATATCACAAAAGTCTTGTAAAGCAAGTTTAATTATTTCCATTTTGCAGGTAAGAATATGGGGGTTTAATGAGGTTATTCTGTCTTAAGTCACAAAGTTAGAGAGCAATGACGATGTATGTTTGGTCTCCAAATCTTGACCTTTGTATGATCTTTATTTTTATGTGATCTTGTAAAATGGCAGAATTACCAACAATTGCCAGCATGACATACAGTTATATGAAAAGGCAACACTGTGTCACTGAACCACATCCTCAGCACAAGACTTCCACATTTTAAGGACATACAAGTCCTTTACCATATAGACCAGGATCTCACTTTTTCTTCCCCCATGAAAAGTTTTCTGGAATCATAGTCTTCCACTTTTCTGCTTCTGGATCTTTGCTTAGCTTCTAGGGGACTGTGCACTTTATTGGGCTTCAGAATTACACATAGTTATTGGTTCCTCAACTTAAAATATGTGTGACCTTGGGCACAGTACTTATCCCTTCTGATACATAAATTATTTATCTATAAATTATAGAGTCATTATGGAGATTCAATAAGATTTTGTCTGTAAAAGATTTGGCATGGCACCTGATGTATATGATTATACATAATCTGGCATTATATGTTCAAAATAGTTGGTTCATTTTCTGAAACCTTTCTGGTAAACAGGAGCTATGTTGTTCAGAAGCTTCTCTGAATTTCTTTGCACTATAAATTACCTCTTAAATACTCAATCTGTTCTAAAAGTACCCTTCCAAATCCCAGTTTAAGAGTAATTGAAGGAAAGGAGCGGGTCAGTGGATGGTATTTTAGGTAGAGTATTCCCATCATGGCCCAAGAAACTTCCAGTCTCTGACCAGGGCATGAACTAGAGCAAGCTTCTCCCCTGCAGGGACTAGAGTTATGGTCCTAGTGGGAAAGGGGCAGAGTCCTCTCTTCCTTGGAAACATGAGAATGAAGAATCAGATTCTTCACATCTTGTGTGTGGTGATTACTTTCCATGTGTCCATCTTTCTGGGTTTCTCTAAAAATCCAATTAAATCAAGAACCATCAAGTCAAGAACTATGGGACTTTTCATTAGAGCTTCCTCTTAACCTGATTGGGTGGAGGAGGAGTATTTGTTTGTGGACCATGACCATGTCCTTGGTTTAGGTGGTCTGCCCCTCAGCCCAGCTCCCTTGGTCTTCTGTGGTACCCAGGGAAGGGTGGCATTGTTCTTTTCTCTGGAGTGCTGTGTGTCATCAATTGTTCTAATTATCCTCCTATTCATTCTTCTCATTCTCTCTGAGATCTGAATGGATTTGAGTCTAATCTCTACTCCTTGACATAAAGACAACCACAGGAGGTGCACATCTGCCCATTCCAGAGTGACCAAAGAGTCGACTGGACACCTGGATTCATCAGTGCCACATTATGGCACTTCCCACTCTTGAATCCATACCCCTACTCCAGATCATCCTGAAAATGTGATTCTTTGTACTGAATTTATTCCTTGCCTCCCCTCGCATACCTTGATGAGTCAGTTGATGGTTGTAGATACAAATCAGGCTTGCTAACTGGAAAACTTCCAGGGATATATCAGCAAAGATGATTTAGAAAGAAATATGCCATAGAGTGTTGTCATAGGATAATGGTTATTTTTTCTTGTAGCAGCTTGACTTCTCCTCCCCTGGTTAACCTTTCTTTCTTCTTTTTAAAATCTAAGTATCTCCATAATTATGAAGGGTGGGCTTCTTTGTTAATGGCAGACCAGAATGGGGATAAGGAAAGAGATAGTACAGGCCCTGTGGTCACAGATCTCACGAGGAGATAGGCTAGTAAACAGACTGATTTCTTACTGTGGCGAATCACCATGAGGTTTGGTGCAAGGATTGAGGGCAGTGCCAAAGGGTTAGGTCCTGCTCCTGAGAGATGCACTCGTGAACTGAGCTTTGGAGAGAGACAGGTGATTAGTCCCCATTCCTCTCTACCACTGTGAGATATGTTCTTTTCCCTTCCTTGTCCAACTTTGAGTCCCAGGAAGGCTTTCCCCTGCCATACAGGATACTGTGATGTAGTACATAGGCCTCACATTGAAGAACAAAGGACTCAATCCCTCAGCTGTTGGAAGAGAACCCTCAGGTCTGTGTCAGTCATTTTTGAGGATTGCATCTTTGGAAACTACCTCATCTAAGGTCATGCATCCTTCAGGGGACAGCTTATTTCTAATAACCCATCATTGTGGGGCTATAAAGCCCAGCCCCCTTGCTCCAACTCAAGGGAAGTTTGAAGGGTCATATCAACTGTATGGTTTGCATGGACTCATTCGAGTCTTCTGTTGGGAGTCAGCCTCAGCTCACCCTGTCTGCCCAGCTCTGTGTATGTCTCCTCCTTTCCACAGAGGGTTATCCTAAGAGCATTCCACTGTAAGTGTTTTGCACATTATCCTCCATCTCCTGAGAATCCAACCCTTGGTATATCTGTGGCTACAGGACCCAGACTCCCTCACTGGTTGGATTCTTGATGGGTTCAGTCAATGGCATGTAATCAGAGGTGGGAGGAAAGAGAGGAGCTTTCTCCATGCACCCTCCATTTCCTCAGTTCTCTATTAGAGAGACTATCTGCTCAGACATCCTCTCTGCTTCCTGTCTCAGTCCTAAGTCCTAGAGAGATTGCTAGTCTCTGGGGCTCAACATCTTTGGTTTCCTTAAGCCTATTTCCTTAACTCAAATAAATCCCTTGGCGTAACCTTCAGTTGCTGCAGTGATGCACTGGCAAATGTTTAATTGGATCCTGGCAAAAAAGTGTCCAAAGCCCTGATTCATAGCTTTTGTCAGTTTTTGTGGGGTAAATATTCTCACTGTGGCCCAACATGATACTGTTGAACACAGACTTGAAAAAGATGCTCCATAGTTAGTCCATTACACAGGTGAAAGAGATATAAATGATCTCCAGATTGTATGTAATGGTAAAATAATGAGAAAGGGATGGGTTTTGAATATTTATTTTCTCTATTTTTAATATAATTTAAATCATTATGAATTGATTTTTAATGACTGTATCTAACAACCAGTTTGCAGAATTCCTGAGAATTAACCATCCACTCCTGCTGATTATAGAATGCTAGTGAGTTGAAATATCTGAGTGAATTTTGTTTGATGCTGGGAACTGTCTGGTGCAGGTGAAGGGCAGCTAACCAGGTTAGTTATAGATGAGGTTGAGAGAAGAGTGGGGGGGCAGCAGGGGAGGTTAAAGTGTGAGTCAGGGAAAGGGTAGGTGATATCCAAGGTAGAAAAACCAGCGCTCATGTATGGATCAAAGTGTGTGCACTTATCAAATTCTCAGCATCCTGAACAGTGGTAATTATTAATGTCACATACCTTCTTCTTCTTTGACAGTTCTGCTTCTTTATGGCTTTTGGCTGTTTAGGTGTGCCATAAACTTTAGAAAGGAAAAGAACTCCGGAGATAAAATCTTGGAGAAGGGATTTAATTTTTCAAATGAGCTTTGCCAAATTTCAGGATGTCTGAGATCAAGAGCTTAAGTTTGAGTTCTTTGGCTTTAGAGTCTGGGTGTAGCTGGAGAAGAAGGATTGAATGAGTTGGGAAGAGGAGGAGGGAATCCTATCAGTTAGAAAGAGGTGAAAAGACACAGAAGAATCGAGAAGACTTGGAACAGACAGGAGTGAGTTTGCAAATGAAGTTTTTCTTTTGTTTTTAAAGCAAGTCCTCTTCTAAATTTTTATTTCTTTACTTATTCTGAAAATATGGACTCATCAGTATTTTGGCAAATCTGTTAGGACCACACTGAAAAGTGCAGACGTGGAGAGGCAACTGGTTCTGAGAAATTCCCTGCCCGCGCCTTCAGGTAGGGTTGAGATGACGTTTGTATCACACTCAGATCATGTGCTGTGCGTTGCGAGACGTGTTCACAGAGCATCCAGAGCTGTTCCAGATGATGACGAAGTGCCTTCTGAGCCTTCATATTCTGTGTCTGACCTTGGCTCTTACAATATTCCAAGAGAAAAGGACACCTGTCCCATGCTGAAAAAGTTCCCTGGGCTTTTTATAACCCATGAAATGTGTACTATATAGTTGAGAAGGAAATGTGTTTTCCTTCCCTGATCAGCGAAGCCTTTATTTCAGAACTTGTAATGAACCTAGAGCCTCAGTGCTTGCCCTAGACCCTGTAGGTGCAAACCTCTTTCACCAAATTGATCAGTGGGAAACTCCTTCTTAGGACATACCCAGGAGCATTTCCTTAATTAGTAAGTCACTGCATTACTAATAATGGATGTGTGTTAGGATCACATTCAAAACTGTCACGTAAAAGCAGAAATACTCTTTCTGTGATCCTTTCTGAATCAAACCTGAAAATTATTTTATTCCTAGGAGCCTACCCAATTTAAAAAAAGTATATTCTTTAACACAGTTAAAAAAAATTCCTTTTAGGAATGGATTCCTCACATGCATCTGTCTATAGGGTACTTTTGCATTTTGAAATCCTTCCACCTCAAGAAGAAAACAGAGAGTGACAGTAAATAGAATTTCATTTGCTTTTCCTGGTACACTGTTTTTATAGACAAGTAATTTGGTTACATTTTGTGTTGCATGTTGCATTCATAGTATGTAGGATATTCTTTTACCTTCCCTCCTCCATTTCCAATCTAACATCTTAATCATATAAGAGCAGCAACTACTATCATTTGTGTGGAGCGTGAGAGTTTGTAAGGTCTTACACTTGCATTATTTCAGTTAATTCTCACCAAAGACTGGTGAAGGGGGTACTGTTAATTTTTGTATTTTATGTGGAGGTACCTGTGTCAGAGAGTTTACGCAACTTCCCCAAGGTTAAACAGCTTGAAAGTACTATGGCTGGGATTCAGTCCATATCCTTTGTATTCCCACTTACATAAGGTCTGCACTGTCCTTGACCATGCCACCAGTGTGTTCAGATCTGTTCCTGCCTCCACCTTCATTTTCATGGTGAGGACTTGAATATCTTGTGCCCAATAAAGACACTCAGGGTGCTGAGAGGAGGGAGAGACCTCTGTACCTAAATGAGAATCCATTTCTGTTCTCTCTCTCTCTCTCTCTCTCTCTCTCTCTCTCAACTACAGTAGGGGGAAAATGAGGTTCTGCAAATGTGTTTCCATAACTCAATCTGATGACCCTGTGTTTATTGTTTCGTCCGCAGCATTTGCAAACAGTTTTACAGGTAAGAGCTCATCTTGATTTTAACAATATTCCTGGCACATGTCCCTGTGGCTACTGTTTAGTCCTGGGGACTAGGAAGGAACTACATTTTTCAGAGTAAGGGGGGAAAAAAAAAGTTGAGCTGGTAAATTATCCACCGAGAAAAACTTCGAAGCAGGAGGTCAAGGGGAGAATGTCAAATAGGTGGAAGTGGATTTACGTTTTTTTGAGCCCTGAATCTAGCAGTTACTATGCTAAGTGCTTTTCTTAATTATTTCATTTAACCCTTAAAACTATTTTATGACATAAAAGCTAATGATATCTTCATTTTACAGGTGGGAACACTGAGAATGGAGAAATTGATGGGTTAGCCCAAATCTATGTGTCATAGACAAGTAGGGAGTGGCAAAATGCAGATTAGTTGGCATCTTTTCATGCAATACTGTTGTCCTCTGTCCCTTAGGTTATTATCCAGTTCTGAATAATAGTACATAGAAAAACAATCTGAATCCATAGCAGGATTTCCAGGGTGCTTTACAATGGACTTACCTAAAACTTCTCTTGCTTTTGGGTATTTCCCAATTCCTTCAACATGTCATAGTGAATGTTGTGTAGTTTACAGAATCCTCTGTGGTACCCCTTCTTGAGTCTGCAGTTTTTGGAAAAGTCTTTATCCCATTCTCTTGGATACTCTTGGGATAATCATCCCCCTCTTTTGAAGACTGTAATGTCCTCCCAATTGTGAATTTGGAGCTCTGAGTATCCCAGACCATCCACATGTGCTCCAGAAGAGCACACACTAGAATTTTTGCTTGCGTCTATCCTCTGCTGCAAGATAACCTTAATGACAACAAGGACAATCTGACATGTTTGCTGTTGTCTTAGGTTTTCATCATCATGACTCAGAGGGTGTTTAAGAAATCCTTGCTACACAGTGAACAAGAATACTTTTGGCTCCCCTGCCTCTGTATGTATGTGCTGTTTCCTCTACCCTCATCCTCTTCTTTTTTCTGGTGAATTCTGGTTTGTGCTTTGTGTCTCCATGGACCTTCTGCTGAAACCCCAGCTGGGTGAGGTGCTCCTGTTAGGTGTTTATGGCACCCAGCTCTTTGCTCAAGCTTGTCATTCATCATGCCCTGTTGCTACCGCTTCTCATTAACTCTGGACTGAAAACTCCTTGAGGACAGAGTTTATGTCTCAATTATGCAGTGATCCCATTAACTGGTGCAGTGCCTAGCATGGTGAAATAACCATTGGGAGAATGAATAGATACATTATTTTGGACACCATTAATTAAGGGACCATGACACTAACAATGCTCATTCATCTAACAAATATTAATTACATGTCGACTCTGTGCCAGGCAATGCAGATGATAAAGGTACCATAGTGAACAAAACAGACGTGTTCCTTGCTCTCACAGTTCTTAGAACTCAGTAGTAGAGGTGGCAGACGGTGGAAGGAAGCAGGTCTAGTCGAAGGTGACTTGAAGAAGCCTTCTTGTGTTAAAGTATCATCCCTTTTCCTTCCTGGGTTAGTGTTGAGGATAGCAGAGGTGTATATATTTTGTATTCTACAACTTCTGATGATTTCACAGTTTTAGTGTGTCTTTTCCATTGTGATGTAGCCTTCCCTAAATAGTAGCTAACCCCCCAGTTACCTAAGCGGAAGTGCATTGGCAGCTCATTATACAGAGGTTTTGTCTTTTTTGTCCTTTCAAAGCAGGTTCCTTCAAGGCCTGATGCAGGGGGATGGATGCCATGACCTTTTAAAGTTCAAAGACTTTCTCAATTATACAAATTAGATTGAAATTTTGTCCTGGTTAAGGAATTCAGCAGAAGGTGATGATGAAAAGCATGAGCAGACCTATTTTGGACGTTCTCACTAGAAAAGATAAGAGTAGTGCCGATTTTTGTGGTAGAAGAAGGCACCAATGTTTGGCAGAAATCCAAAGTGGATCGTGAAGTCCCACGAATATAGGGAAACATGGACTCAAGCTGTTCACGGGAAGGAGATCACAGGCATCATTGAAAGAGACACGTGAAAGTCTGCAGCTTGTGTTTGGCACGTCAAGTCAGGTCATGATATGATCCATAAAAGTGAATGCAGGTTGAGAAGAAAAATAAGGATGGAACCCAGGAATTCTCCAACCCTGAGAGGTAAGAGAAATAAGGAGGAACCAGTGGAGGAGATTAGAGGAGCAGCAGCAAAGGAGGAAGCGAAGTATCAGAGAGTGTCCTGATGCCCACGGAAGAAATGGCATGGAGTGATGCTCAAAGGTCCACAAAGAAAAGAATGGAAAGTTGATGGTTGGCTTCTAGACATCATTGCTGTTGGTAACTTTTCTTGTTACTTGTGACCTTGACAAGAGTAGTTTTTATGGACCAATGAGGACCAAACCCTGACTGTAGTAAGTTGAAGAAAAATGAGGGAGAGGAACTGCAGACTTCATATACAGACAGATCTTTAAACAAAAATTTATGTAAAGAGAAACAAAGGAAGTACTTGGTGGGGAAAAGTAAGAGACAAGAGAAGGGTTTTCCTTAGGATGGAAAAAATGATAGCATAATTATATGACGATTGAAATGATGTAAACTGATGAGTCAGGACAGAGGCGGGAAACTGTTTATAGCAATGGGCTGGTATTTGGTGTTTCAAGCAAAGCACTGGCCTCAGATAGGAGCTTGGATAATTAAGTGATGTGCAGAAAGAAATAGAGTAAAGTAGGAGGTAGGTAGATAGGGTGGTGGTGGGCTATGGAAATTCTCTTTTAATTGTGTCTTGAAACAGTCCATTTATCACACAAAGCTTTTCACTCTTCCTCACCAACCCCAGGCATCCCACCTTATGCCACTTCTAAGATTTCTGTCCTTTGTTGTCTGCTCCAATGAAGGACTCCCTTCCTTCTGTCATCCCCAGCTCTCTTCTTCCTCTCGTTCATCTGAAATGGTATCATTAGTCTTCCAGGTTTCCTGACTGCGTCTCTCTTTTTTCTTTGCCTTGTGTCTGGCCACTTCTGCTCCGTGTGCAGTCCTCATTACCCAGATGTGGATGCCCACTCCTACAATAAAAATCTCCCTCTCCACAATTACTGTGGTTGTTTGTCTTGGCAGCTACAATATTGACAAAGGCGATCCCTTCAGAGTTCTGCCCCCTCAATTCCTTGACCTCTTTTATGCAATGTGGTTTTTTTTTTTTTTTTTCCCTTCATCTCACCTCAGTCACCCCATTGTGGTCATTACCCAGCTCTTGTCATCAATAGCCACCATAGCCCTTTCTGAACTCTGTTTCACATCTTCCAGAATCAGCTTCTTACTCTCCATCTCAACTTCCTTCAGGGCCTCCATTCATCTGCTGTTTTCTACCATCTATTGGCCCCTTCAGTTTCTTAATTCTCTCTAATTTAGATCTGATGATATGGAATCATAATCACACCCATGAAAACATCCTTGATGCTCTTGTTCTCTCTCCTCTGTCATACTCCTCTGCAAAACCCCACCCTAGTTAAGCCCAAGAATCCATTCCTTCCCTCCTTACACTCAGGCAGCTGAACATAAGTGATGAAAATCAAAACGTATTGTCATCTTGGACTCACTTTGGCTTCTGACCGCAAATCTCAAATGTGCATCCAACTCTTCCAGACAATTCTACTACAGTACATCCTAAATAAATTGGATTTCCAACTCCCAGAGATGACAGTATCTTCTTTTCAACATCACTTCCTCTCTGCATCTTAGCTTTTGCTCTAACCTCATATTTTAAGAGAAATTAAATACATTCACATGAGAATGACATTGTCTAAAAATGAAATTTATTAATCCATTTCATCCTCTACTTGTGTACTCTGATGGAAAGATATTCTTACCCTTATATTAAACCAATCTTTGGTTCCATTCACTTGATTCTCAAGCAGCTTGCTCCTAAAATTACTCTCTTTCACTATGAACTTCTCTCATTTCAGTATTGATAGTCATTTGGATTGTTTCCAGATTTTTTTCTTTATTTCTTCATCAGAAGCAATGACACTATGAAATATATATATATATATATATATATATATATATATATATATATATGGCATTTTATGCAAAAGGTTTTCAGTGTAAATAGCTAGGAATGAACTGTGGCGGGTAGCAGAATTTGCTTGTGCTGACCTGCATCCGTGTTATTTGTTCTTCTATGGATGCAGACTGTTATTTCAGATTCCTTGGGATAGTGGATAAGGCCTTTGCATTCTGGCCAGTGGAATACAGAGCAGAGTGATGTGGGCACTTCTAGGGCTGGCCCATGAAAACACCTATGCAGCAAACTTCCCTCTCTTCCCCCACATGACTGTGGATTAGTGCAACGTACCCACTCTCTGTCCTCATGCTAATCATGCCATGGTGTCCTGAAGAGAAAATTAACTTCTATCATGCTAAATTTCTGAAAGTTGGAGCACTTTATTACAAAATTAACTCATCTTGACAATATACTGTATCTTAAAATGTGTAGTATTACAAGGTCAGGGCAAACTGTTTTGCAAAGATTTTCTATTATTTTTTTTTTTTATAAAACAATTTCCCTTGCAGCTCATATTTTATTAACAAGTGTATATTTTATTAGCAGATATAAAAACCTATTAGGTTTTTCTTAGTTTATGCCAGCTCTATCTTTTTCTATCATTTTAATCTGAGTCTTTCTGTGTCCTTACATTTTAGGTGTTTCTTTGGGGAAATCTTGTACCTTAGAGGAGTTGCTAGTGTGTAGGTAACCATATCCAGACTCAAAGTGACTCAGAGAGTTATACAGTTGTCCCTTGTTACCTACCAGGAATTGGTTCTACGATCCCCCATGGATACCCAAATCTGCAGAAGTCCAAGTCCCTTACATAGAGTGGCATGGTATTTACACATAAATTATTGTACATCTTTCTGTATGCTTTAAATCATCTCTAGGTTACTTATAAAACCTAATACAATATAAATGCTCTATAAATAGCTGTTATACTGTATTGTTTAGGGAACAATGAAAAAAAAAGTCAGTACATGTTCAGTTCAGATGCACTTTTTGCGAATATTTTCCAGCCATAGTTAGTTGAATACATGAATGTGGCACCTGTAGATACAAAGGGCCAGCTGTATTCATAGCTTTATCCTAGGGAAAAAACAGATGTGTCAAGTTGCTTCTGTTATCTTTGTGCAGGCCTGAAGTAACTTACTACCTTTCTCTTCAGATTAACATTCCCACTAAGAACTTTCCTCAGGGTTCAGTTTGTTTAGAATGTGGTCCTCAAGGCCTGGGGCCATACCTGATACTACAACCCACTTAGTGTGTGCAGGGGAGGGAGAGGGAAGTCTGAAGGATCCAGTTCCTTTAATAGCATGCCTTAAATTAATGGTTCCATTGAATACTGCAGGGTCTCTTTAATGATTTTTTCCTATGTATGATCTGAGCTGTGGTTTTCCTTTCTTGTGTTTCTTTTTATATCTAATCCCTTTTACTCTGTTTTAGCAATTCTCCCAAAACATCTGACTTGCTATTTACTGCCTTGTGATGACTAATTTTATGTACTAATTTGGAGGGTTTTGTTGGATGAGATCAATGGTTAAGTTGGTGCACTTTGAGTAAGTAGATTGCTTTCTCTAAAGTAGGTGACTTCATCTAATCAGTCGAATGCCTGAATAGAGCAGAAAGACTGGCTTTCTTGGGTAAAAAAAACCTCTCCAGCAGAATGCTTCTCAACTGGAACTGCGGTGGCTGTCCTGAATCTCCAACCACTGACCCACTCTGCAGATTTTGGACTCCTGCCTCCATGATCATGTGATCCAGTTCTTTATAATGGATCTCTTTCTTTCTTTCTGTCCCTCCTTACCTGTGGCGGATGCATTCTAAGACCTCCAACTGAAGCCTGAAACCTCTGATGATGCTGAATGCTATAGACACTCTACTTTTCCAAACTCATCTATGATCAAGTTTAATGTACAAGTTAGGCATAGTGAGAGATGAACAAGAACTAATGATAAAATGGAACAGTGATAACAACATGCTATAAATGTGCCCCCTCAAATATCTTATTGTTCTGTACCGTACTTTCTGACCACAGTTTACCATGGGTACCTAAGCAGTGGGAAGTGGAATCTCAGATAAGGCAGGACTGCCACACACACACACACACACACACACACACACACACATTACTGCTTCTGTTTGTGTGAAAAACCCTGGGTAATACACTTTTATACCATTTTTGGTTTATTTCTGATGTTACTGACTAACCTTCTTTAAATTCTCCTTTTTGTCACTCTAAGAGGGAAGGCAGATAAGTACCCTTAGTTCAGCAATGATCCACTTCATCAGATTTTTTTTTTTTGTTGCTTTTATTACCAATATCGATTAGGTTTTATTACATTCACATCTCGGTCTGTAGTAACTCTGTTAATACTACTTTTCATATTTCTCATCTAATTATTTTTGCTTCTGACTTTATATCAAATTCTCAGGTGATCACTCTGTATTCTTCTAGGAGGGATCTCGGAACTATGCTCACCTGGCTTCAAATTTTATGATTGTTGGAAAGCATGGAAGAAAGTTCTAGGGTCAACTTTGTAATTTATTGTTTTAAAAATCTGATCAATTCACCCAAATTCTCTAAGCTCTAATTATTGAATAGTCTTACTATTTCAATTCTATAATTTCTATAGCATGAATTTTGAAGTTAAATAGTCCTGAATTCAAGTGTTACATGTGCCATTTTTCAGGAAGTTGCTTCGTCACTTTGAACTGCAATTTTCTCTTCTTTAAAGTGGACTAGCTAATAGTTATTTCACAGGATTGACAAAAGAATCAAATGAAATAGTTTATTAAGCAATAGAAGTGCTTAGGATGTAATAGAGTCTATATAAGCTGCATCTATTGTTGCTTTTATTATTACCAGTATCATTTATTTATTCATTTCTTAATTCAATAAGTGATTATCAAAAGCCTACTATGTATCAGCACTCTCTGTATCTCCTATCTGACACATGGTAGGCACCTAAGAAACATCAATGACCAAAATGAAAAATAATATGCTCTCACAAAATTTAAGATGCTTTGAAAGCTATGGTGTCAGTAGCAAGCCTAGAACTTGTGCCCCACATGGGATACATTCAGTCAGCACACTGACTGGTTGGCTCTTCAGGTCTTGACTGGTTTGTTTGAGGATTTGTGGACTGTGTCCAATCTAGATAACTCAGACCTTCTCTATGTGTCTCAGCCTCTGGTGGGTTAGCCCAGGAATGTTCTCATGACAATGATATAGAGGGATAAGAGCTAGTGGAAACATTCAGGTGCTTTTTCAAGACTTTGCAGCCAAGTCTGGTAATATTTCCTTGGCCACATCAAGACAATACATACTTTATATCCTCAAAGACACAGATATGAATGGATAAAGAAACTGTGGTATATATATATATACAATGGAATATTACTCAGCCATAAAGAATGATAAAATTATGGCATTTGCAGGCAAATGGATGAAATTGGAGAATATCATGCTAAGTGAGATAAGCCAATCTCAGAAAACCAAAGGACGAATGATATCGCTAATAAGTGGATGATGACACATAATGGGGGTGGGAGGGGTTAGTGTTAGGGTTAGAGTTAGGGTTAGGGAGGGGGGCAAGAATGGAGGAAGGAAGGACTGTATAGAGGGAAAAGAGGGGTGGGAGGAGTGGGGGGTAAGGGAAAAAATAACAGAATGAATCAAACAACATTACCCTATGTAAATTTATGATTACACAAATGGTATGCCTTGACTCCATGTACAAACAGAGAAACAACATGTATCCCATTTGTTTACAATAAAAAAAAAAGACACAGATAGAGAGAGGGGTAGAGAATTAGAACCATTAATGTAATCATTCCATCCCACCAGTAAAATATAATTTAGTGTAATGACATTGGCAAGTGTGGATACATACATAGAATGTTACTTAACAAGACTACTCTGTAAAGTTGTAATGACGTAGTATGTGACATTTATTTCTGCATGCATGGCTATTCTGCTATAAGTTCAACTTTGAAAACAAAATTTACAAGATATGTACTAACCCAATATTAGTCAATCTCCAGCAGTATGGGTAGGGTCTAAAAACTATTGGTTTAAAGAAAACTTCTTGATTCAAAAGACCTAAAAAACTTGATAATAGAGTTTGCAGGCCACACAGATATTTGGTTCACAGTCCCTGGGTTTGCAAGAACATACTGTGAAGATCAAAGGCCTAAGTTAGCCCAGGCAGCAGTAGGTTGGGAAGGCAAGTGGGAGTGAGGTGTGTGCTGTTTCCAGAGGTCAGGGCCAAATGTTGGGTCAGGAAGTTCAAGACAGGCAGGAGAAGTTAATAGGTGGCCTGAATGCCAGGAGTCCGTGACATCACCTTGATGCTGAAGCAACTCTTTGGCCCAGATGGTAGCGTGGGATGTTTAGAACCGAAACATGGGGTCAAGAAAACATGTGCCTGGAGAGAGGGACCATGAGAAGGCTGCAGAGAGTAGACACAGACAGCATCTTTCAGTGGGACCACTTCATCTTTTTCATTTACGCATATCACTCTTGTCCTGTCCCTTAATGACTTCCTGGACACACATGGCTCCTTGACTACCCACAAATGATCCACTCTCCTAGGAGTTTTGTTGATGACCCTCCCTAGCATTGCTTTACAGAATGGAAGTTTTAATGGTGCACCTCTTCACAGGTGTGCTTCCAGTGACTTCATTTGACCTTTTGATGAGTAACTAGGAACAATTATGATTCATGTCTCTACTCCCTTTCTCTCAATATCCAGCACATTGGAATAAGGACCTACTCCCTGTATTGCCTCTCCAAACTCAAAAGTTTTCTTAACAACACAATTAGGTACTTCATAGCCAATATTAAAACATGTATTTTATCACCAAAATGTTATGTTAAATTTTTTTTTAATTAAAAAAATTTTAGTTGTAGATGGACAGAATACCTTTATTTTATTTATTTATTTTTATGTGGTGCTGAGGATCAAATCCAGTGCCTCACATGTGCTAGGCAAGTGCTCTATCACTGAGCCACAACCCCAGCCCATATATCTCATTCTTTCTGCTTCCCCACCTCCAATAATGAAATGGTCTTCATCCTCATAAACAAGATTTCTTTGCTCAGTGTTTGACCAGATGATGGCCAAACCAAGATGGAAGCTCCACATGAGAGGAGTCATTCATTGCACTGTGTCCATGCTGAGGTTAGGTCTGCTGTCACCCAGAAGAGCCGATGGTTTGGGTCCTCCCTTAGAATTTCCAAGGCGAAGTTAATTATAATTAAGGCTAAACATGGGGTTATAATCAAATGGTGGGTCTCTTAAGACTGGATTGTTGAACTGGAAGTGTGATATAGTAGGAATAGCTCTAGATTGGAAGCCAAAAACTTTAGGTAAAAATGCTAATGTGATCCCATTGTTATCTGTTATGGGTGGAATTAGGTCTCTTCCTCCCTCAAATTCACGTGTCGAAGTCCTAACCCTAGTACCTAAGAATGTGACCTAATTTGGAAATAGAGTTATTGCAGATATAATTAATAAAGATGAAGTTATGCTGGAGTAGTCTGGGTCCCTGATCCAATATGAAAGATACAAGGAAGGATCCTTCCCCTACAAGTTCATAAGGAGCATGGCCCTGCTGATAGCTTGGCCTGGAACCTCTTCCCTCAAGAGCTGCAAGACAATACACTGCTATTGTTTAAGCCATTTGGTTTGTAGTACCTTGTCATGGCAGTCCTAGAAAACTATTAAATTATCCACAGGTTGCTTATATTTGGCTTAAGAATGCTATAGTATTGACCCAACAGAGGAATATTTATCATGTGAGGAACAGACTGGATGGTGGGGCCATGACTTGCCCTTAGATACTCATTTTAGGGACAGCAGGTGTCTTCTGCTGTTCAGGGCTTCCTCAGTAATGTGAAGGTATATGGTATGGAGTGGGGGCTGTTAGGGCCCCACCCCGACTGGGAAACTTATTCCCTAGATATTGATTTTCCACAGGATTTCCCTCCGCTAAATTAGAGTTCCTTTTCCAGGGAAACTCCTCCTTCTCCTTCCCCTTTTAGTCTGAAGCCATGAATTGATTCAACTCTGTGATGTCATTTGTGCTCCAGAGCCCTGTCAGATCAGATTGCAGCTAGACTCCAGCCCAGGTGACATCTCTACGCAGTTCCTTCCCCTGCCCTCTCCCACTTCCCTCTCTCTCCTTCTGAGAGTTCACCCTTGATAAATCCTTGTCTCTGTCTGCGCTACTGGTACTTTACTTTAAGGTTCTTGCTTTTTTTTCCTTAACAAGATGGAAAGAGTGGTCACCCTATTGAACAGAGAAGGAGGCAAGGGGGAAAGGAAGAAGCGACTGAGGGTAAGGACATGGTTCAATGAAGGCAGGTGCTAAGGTGTGGAAACCTGAATCTTTGAGGTGGTGGAGTTCACCTAGGCACTGTCTCTCTTTCATTTGCTGTCCTTACACAGTCATCAGTCAACAATCCTACTTGTCTCTGTGGTCATTATGGGTGTATGGACCTTGTTCCCATAACCATCTTCTCACTGATTCCATCCTGAACTTTCCAAACGAGGGCCAGGTGGGTGAGGAGACTTGCGAAAGATGCCCTTTCCCAATCAGGTGAGTGTTGGGAGCTTGTCTGGCCAGGGTTTGCTCCTCCAGACCTGGCCTTGTCTGCCCTGTGTTCTTGGCATTGGCACTTGCCAGCAAGACCCACTCAGCTTGACAAAGAAGCCCTTGGTGACCACCTTACCTCAGGTGAACCATCAGTGGAGAAAGAGCGGAGGAGGCAGGGATGGGTGACTCAGACATACTAGGTGCATAGGTTCAAAGAGAAATAGAACATTTGGAACTTAAAGGCAGCAAGAGGTCCTAAAGACCAAAGTTAAAAGAACAAGATCCTAGGAAAAAAAAGTCTGGGTCACAACAATCTGGAATGTGGGTTTCTTGGGCACATTTTCTTGTCAGAGATTCCTTTGCACCATGTGTCTTGCCTATCTACTCTTAGAATGGCCTGGTTGAAAGTTCATTTATATTTAATGTTTATGTAAATAATGTGTGAACCAAGGCTACTCTTATCACCTAAAAGTAACTGTGACATGACAGACAACATTGATTTCTTTATCATAGTAGCTATTTTACTATGTTATGTAATATATTATAAATCTCAAATATATACAGTAAAATGTATTTAAAGAAGTATAAAATTTTGCTGATCCCTGATCTATATTCTTTCAACACAGAATAATATCAAACTTTCTTACTCTTCTTTTTTTGTGGTGCTAGAGATCAAACCCAGGGCTTTGCACATGATAGGCAAGTGTTTCACCATTGAGTTACACTCCCAGCCCAGTATCAAACTTTTTAATGCTTGCTAATTGGATGTAAATAGAGGATTTTATTTTAGATTTATATTTCACTTTTTGTGAGTTAGGTTGAAAATTCTTTTGTCATTTTTTTTCTATAAATTCTAAATTTGTGTTCATATATTTTGCCTGTTTTTCTTTTGAGGAAATCATTTTTTTTTCTGATGAGATGAATAACAAATATGTTCTCCTATTTGTTGTTTTTTCTTTTAACTTTGATTATAGTGTTAATTTTTGGCATGTAGAAAGGTTTGTTTTCTATGTAATTGAATATATCTATCATTTCTTTTGTGATTTCAGATTTTCTGTCATGTTTATAAAAACCTTCCCCACTATTCTTTTCTTCTTTACCTTTTAATATGCACTTCACGCATTTGGAATTTTATCCTAGGTCATGACACAGCATTGACTCCCTATTGCTTTTTTCTAGAAGGCTGGTCAGTTGCCTGAAGTCCTCATTTACTAATTAGTCGAAATTGATCAGAAACACTGTCTCTATCATGAGCTAAATTCTACTTTTATTTAACTCTGAGTGTTTGTTTTGTTCACCATAATTATTATTCTACCTTCATAATATATTTTAATTCCAGAAAGGACTCATTTCCCCTCATGATTTTTCTTTCTTTCTTTTTAAATTTTGTACCAGGGATTGAACCCAGGAGTACTAATCACTGAGCCACAGCTCCAGTCCTTTTTTATTTTTTATTTTGAGACAGGGTCTCTCTAAGTTGCTTAGGTCCTCACTAAGTTGCTGAGGCTGGCTTTGAACTTGCTATCCTCCTGCCTCAGCCTCTGAGCATCTGGGATTTCAACTGAGTCTGGCATTACTTTTCTTTTTTAGATGAATTTTCCTGGTTATCTTGCCTTTTCTCCCTTTTTCTATGTGAATATTAGAATTAGCTTGTGGTTTTAAAAGAGGCTTTGTTACTTCCTCTTTCTCAAACTCCTATGGAGAACTAACTCAAACATAAGCTAGCCTACTGGACCAAGAGAGCAAGTGGAACACAGCTGAGTCCTCCCAGATGAGACCATTCCAGAACAGATGCCCCCAGTTGATTTTGCAGTTGACTGTAGATACAGGAGGAAGTCTAGTAGGTAATAGTTAGCTCTGATCCAGATGCGCAGAATTGCCCAGACAACAATAGATTAATAGGGAAAAATGAGTACCTATTGTTGTATGCCATTGAACTTCCATAGTTATTCTTACACAGAATTATCTTGGCAATAGACAACTGATAAATGAATAGAAGAGATCATCCAGAGAGGTACTACATACAGAGACAGAGAGATAGAGATGGCCTATGCTGGGATCCTAGGCCACACCATTATTTAGAGGTCAAACACAGGACTCAGGATGCAATCTTACCTTCAATTATACTCTTATTTCCAAATAATTATACCTATATGACAATGTATTACTCAGAACAAGCAACATTTAGTACATATGGGCAATGTCCTATGTGAATAACTGGAGAGTGACAGATCAAATTTTTTCATTCGGTTACTCAAAAACTTTGTAAGTGCTTTGTCATATCTGGCATGATCAAATATTCTAAAATAAAAATAATATAGAAGTCAAGAAAGGGCTCACATTCCATTGAGCAGTTACACATACAGCCCATTACAAAGTGTGAAAACCATTGTCAGGGGTTTTAGCAAGTTTTCTTAGTCCTTCACTTATTTGGAGGTGTCTTGAGAAATATTGATTCCATCCTCAAGGAATTACGTTCAAATTAAGCAAAACCAAGTGTTATGATTTGGATGTGAGGTGTCCCCCAAAAACTCATGTGTGAGACAGTGCAAGAAGGTCGGAGGAGAAATGTTCGGGTCATAGACTTAATCTAATTAGTGAATTAGTCCCTGATGGGATTAACTGAGTGGTAACTGGGGGCAGGTGTGGCTTAGCTATGGGATATGTAGTGGTTCGTTGGGGATGTGACTGTGGGATATGTATTTGAATCTGACAAGTGGTGTCTTTCTCTCTCTGCTTCCTGATCACCATGATGTGAGTTGCTTTCCTCCACCACACCCTCCCGCCATGATGGAGCCGGCCTTCTATGGACTAAGACTTCTGAAACCGTGAGCCCTCAAGTAACACTTTTCTCCTCTACAATTGTGCTGGCCAGGTCCTTTAGTTATAGCAGCCAAAAAACTGCCTAAAATACCTAGTACACAGAGAAAATATACACTGAATTGTGACAAAAAAGTCAGAAAACTGCCTTATAATACTGACTGTGGCCAAGACTGATCACAACTCATTAGTAACCAAATCCATTTTCATTACATTTCTCACCTTCCTTTGTAGTTTGGTATAGTCTTGTGACTGAGTTTTTAGGCAATGAAAGGAGCAGGTCCAACAAAACCTCTTCCATATGATCCTGTTGAATTTTTTTGCCTTCCACTGGCTTCATGCAGAGGAGCCCACTGACCCTGGAGACCGGTGGTGAAAATAGCAAAGCAACACTATAAAAGAAGCTTGATCACTGATTGGTCAGAATTTAGAATGTCTTAGAATCATGCTGCCTGCTGACTAGGGACCCCAGTTTTGCACTTAATGTCGGCAAGAAGAAACTTCTGTTTGAACCATTATAGATGTTTATATTTGTTTGTAACAGCAGCTGATGCGACCCTCATACATCCTTAGTAAGGAAATTGTACTAAAGGCTGCTATGCTGTCTGACATTGCTGGAACAAGGTTGTGTAATGGGTAATTGTTTTAACGGACATATTTTGGCCTCCCCCTCAGTTCAAACCAAGTAATAACAACCCATGTCACTTAAATAAACTACAACATAAAAACAGTAGATGTAGACACAGTTTAGGAGCAGAGGGGTTGTGTGATGAACTCAGTTTGGAAAACACCTTAGGAAACATGAATCATACACAACATATTGAAGGAGGGAAGGGACTGTTGGAGTGATGAGGACGAATGGGAATGTGCAGAAGGAGGAAAAGTTTTGCTGTTATTTTTTTAATAAAAAAATGATGACTTCAATGGCCAATGATCTTTGATTGTCATGTATGGAATAACCTAGGTCATTAGTAAAGTTATATAGCAAAGGTTCTGTAGGAGACCACCCTGGGTGCTTATATTACCTGCCTTTCACTTACTTTAAGTTTTATCTGCAGCAGTGATGGATGGTGCCTCCAGCTCCAATGCTCCACTTCCAGTGAGTTACTGATTTCTGTCTTAGTAGCTTCTCCCACACTTGGAAGCTCCATCATGTGGCACTAATGCCCTTGTTTAAAACCTTCACCAATAGGGAGAATAGCGGGATAATTGATGCCTCAGTTTCCCATCTTTTAGGGGAATAGTCCTAGGAAGCATTCAGAATGCTCCTCAGGAGGTCCTGGTTGGGTCTCTGCACTTACATACAACAGCCACTTTGTGGCAATATCTCCTAGATCAGCATTCCTTCCTTCCTTTTTCCTTCTCTCTTTTCTTACTCTTTCTTGGGATCAACCCCAAAGGAAAGTACCTGAATCCAAGTCTTGACTCAAGGTCTGCTTTTAGAAGAAGAAAAAGTATAAGTCCAATTTCAATTTTTTGTCTTTGAACAAAACTTTGGATGGCAATCCAAGATGGTGGACTAGAGGGAGGCTGCGTTCCTTGTCGCTCCGTAACTCTGGTTTTAAGCAGAGGATATCTGTTTCTTGGTGAGGGAGTTTTTGCTGCTTATCGATTCCTTGGTGTTTGAACAAAACTTTGATTTTGTTGTAAGGACAGACTGGATTCTGCTTCTAATGCCAGCTATTGTTTCCTTTGGAAATTCAAGATCTTCTGATATTATGTCTAATCATGGTGAATTAAATATCATATAATAACACACATAAACTCAAAAATATGTTATTTATGTAATTTTGAACAAATATTTTTTGAATATCTTCTTTTTTTTAAAGTCAGTTTATTTTACACAAATCTCTTCTGATATATATTATGAGTAAAAGCTGATACTAAGAAATATTTGGAAGAATTACTAACTGAAATCAGAACATCATGCCTTCTAATCCGTCCTCCATGAACTTTTTATCAAGTGCCATAAATTTGGCTACAAATGTTTCCAAGTGATAAATGGCTTTGCTACCCAGTTGTAGATGATGTTCATAATAAGCTGCCATCTGGGCCACTTCCCCTTTCAGTTGTCCATCAAAATTATGCAAAAGTTCTGGGAGAATGCTCTTCATTATTATCTCAGGAGGAATACAATGAGTTAAAAGCTCAGAAAGCCTTCCACGAACTTCAGGAGACTTTGAGACCTCTGCTGACTGACAATAGGATTTGCTGTCTCCCTCAGATACACCTCCCAATCTGTCTCAGGGATTTCTTGATCTGCAGTGAAAGGATATTGCTGTACTTGGCACACTTAAGTAGGGCTTTTCTGAGATCTCTACAGGACTTTTCTGCAGGTCTATGAGCCAGTTGTGAAGGAAGATTCAGACCTTCCTTCTTGCACACAGTAGATAACACATGGCAAATATCTTCAATGCTGGAGCAGGCACACGAACTGCCAGGCATCTACTAACAGTAGGTGGTATCGCTTTGGATGTAGAATTGCAGCACACGATCAATCTACAGGCGGGCATATATTTTTCCATGGTTCTATGCAAAGCATGTTGAGCATCTCTGGTGAGTTTATCAACTTCTGTCAATAATACCAGTTTAAAATCTCTTTGAGAGTTTGTTTCAAGTTCCCGTGAATGTGCCACTGTTTTCAACATCTCCTGAATTACCACCCGGTCACTATTTCCAGCATCACTGGGATTAACTTCAAGGTGGTAATTACTTGCAATGGTGCTGATTTCAATTTTCTTTTTAGATGGAGTTGTGATGGTTTGATGTTCAATTCTTAATTTTTCCACCCCAACACCATAAAGTTCACGTAGAATACATATAATTCTTGTCTCTTTTCCAGCACCTGATGGTCCATACACTCACAGGTGAGGAAAGTCACCATGCTGAACCAGGTTGTGCAACTGGATCACCTGCTTCTTGTGATAGTACAGCCACCCAAGGAACATGGACAGTATTTGTCCACCCAGAGACTCATGTCAGCCGGAGCTCCTGGGTTTGAAGTTTGAAAGCCCCGTGTGCGCTCCCTCCTTTCACTGAATACCTTCTTAATGCCATTGTGTTTGTCACTGGGATTTACTTTTTGTTTGTTCAGCCTTATAGCAATGTTTCATTAATTGTGCTGTTTGAGAACTGGATATATGTTTGCAAGAAAACAAATCAAAATTCATCTCATTTATTCACTTAGCTGTTTAGCTTACCTTTTGTTATGTTTTATTTATTTAGTTTTTAGTTGTAGTAGACACAATACCTTTATTTTATTTATTTATTTTTATGTGATGCTGAGAATCGAACCCAGTACCCCAAATGTGCTAGGCAAGCACTCTACCACTGAGCCACAACCCCAGTCCATCTTTTGTTATTATTACCAGTTTTTTCTTTTTTATTTCTAAATACATTTTCCTTACTCTTTTCCTGACCTCAATCATGATCTGCTTGAAACTGATAAAGCATGTATCTTGTGTCTCTTACAAATGATTCTAGAAAACTGTCTTGCACATTTAAGTTGCTCAAATTTTTTAAAAATGGAACTGCACTATAAAATGGTTCATAATGATTGCTTAGAACCAAACTTTCTGAATGAATTAAACTAAGATAAAGTTTCAGAGAACCATTGAATTGGTCCCCATTCATCTTTATTTTCTGACAACAAACTATAAAAACTCCAACAGGTTGGGACTGATATGAGGATGGCAGAAGTTTAAACTATGCTTTTATCATGTTGTTTTCTTCCTAGTGAATTCTACAAGACCCACCTGTCCCTCTTTCCTGGTTTTCAGTGTCTTAGAACGCTACCTTGATCTGCTCATTCCCAAATTAAGTCATTTGCAGCATTTCTTCCCCTCTGATAATAATTACCATTTGTGAGCTGGGGATGTGGCTCTATGGAAGAGCACTAGCTGGCATGTGTGAGGTCCTGAGTTGGATCCCTAGCACCATGAAAAAGGAAAATAAAAGAAAAGAAAACAACAACAATAAAAAACTAGCACTTGCATATTCCTTTCTGTCCTGGGTCTGCTCTGTTGCATTTATTCTTCACAAAATCCCATTTTACAGGAGAATAAAGAAAGTAAAGAGATTGGTATGTTGCCCAGTGTCACAGAGTTAGTAGGTAGTAGAGCTAGGATGTGATTCAAATAGTCTAGATCCAGACCCACAGACTCTAGCTTTATGCTACATGTAATTCTGAGTCTATGCCTTGAGAACCTTTCCTGTTTTCAATTTCATTCCTTTCATTTTTTTCTGAGTCTATTTGCACTTAAGTTTTAGCCAATTTATCTGTAATGTATACGGACACACTGATGGAGCTTTAAACTTGTACAGTGTCTTTAGTGGTGAGAGTTTTAGGCACCAGTGGATTACATGTTTCTAGTGGATTAGATGTTTTAGGAAAAAATTGTCCTTTCAGTGTCTCCAACTCTCAGCTTGTCCTAGGTCAAATACCTGTGATGCTCTTAGGAATAGGGTTAGGGTTGAAGATGCCCAAACCCTCAGTTGGTCTGCCATGTATAGTTATTAGCAAATTTCTGACTTATTTGGAAATTTGACCAGATACAGACTCAGAACATAAATAAAATCTATAGAAAATTGAAAATTGTTTTACTTCTCACTGTGACTCTCCCTTGGACTTGTTATATTCCTAAACACATGGAATTGTGACTTTGTCCCATTCTTTGCTGCTTCATGACATTTTGGAACCACTCAGAAGCAGGTACTGGGGCTGGGGTTATAGCTCAGTGGTAGAGTGCTTGCCTAGCATGTGTGATGTGCTGGGTTCAATTCTCAGCACCACATATAAATAAGTAAAATACAGGTTCATTGACAACTAAAAAAATTTTAAAAAAAGCAGGTACCATTTGGCAGAGGTAGTGAGGAATGGGAATTAATCAGAAAAACTGAGTTCTAACTGCTTACTCACTGACTGATATTTAGTAATTGTCATCTTTGTGGAAGGGACTGGGCTGCATACTGTGGGGGACAGAGAGATACAAGAAGGTGAGTGTGCTCATATTTTGGGGAGCTCATTAATTTGTAAATTACAACGCTACATACTCTTCCTTGAGATTCTGCACTAATTGAGAAAAAGATGCAGCATTCCGTGTAGGATAAAATAGAGCTGTTTGATTGCTGGTCAGTCTGCATGGGGAATGGGCAACATGTATTGACAACCTAACTTTCTAATTATCCTCATCCTCTTACCCAGGAGACACAGCCCCTCACAGTTGCAGGTGCAGAAACCCTGTTCCAGTAAGCTTACTGTCCACGTGGGAGGACATAGGATGCAAGCAGGGTGGTCCCGGAAGGGAGAATTCAGAAGGAATCAAAGACCTTTCAATCTCACTGGTGAGATGGATCACTGTTTCCACTGGGAGAGGAGTAAACAGGGATAAAGGGAAGAGACTACCCCCGCCCCACATTTTTACAAATTTGAGTTCCTCTTTGGTCAGTTAAGGCAAAAATGCACAGATGGGTCAGAATGTCCATTTCTAAAATATGTTTAAACAATAGAAGATAGAGAGTGATTATGCTCAAAAAGGGGGTGGGATAAAGGAATAAGGTCTGTCTTTATGTAACATCTTCTGGAGTTCTTGGTGTGTGTATAGTAAAACTAAAAGAATCTATAATTGTCTGTAGATTTTTATTGTGCTCTAACAGCCTCTTTATCATACTAAATTCTTCAGTAGGTCAAAGAGAGCTAATCTTCTGATTAGCTGAAGAAGATCATCTAATTCTGACAAATGTTTTTATCTCTCTCTTTGTAAAATTTTTAACAGATATACTAAAACATAAATGTTGTACGTATTAATGGAGTTCCATGTAATGCTTGATACAAGTATATATTACATGAAGTTTAAATCAGGTTAAACATATTGATGTTCCCAATATTTATCAATTGATTTTGAAAAAAAAACTTCAAAATTCTCTCCTCTAGGTTCTTGAAATATACACTACATAATTGTTACCTATAGTCACCATACTGTGCAGTGGTACACCAGAGCTCCTTATTTATAACTGACTATTTATAATTATGACTATTTATAATTAAGCACCCAGTGATCAGATTTTCCCCATCCTTCCCCCTATGTATTTTTCAAAGTGGATTTATTAGAGAAATGAGTTTCAAGTGCATTGTTGTGGAAAAGCATTCTCCAGGAGTGTTCTGTAGATTTATTCCTTGCATGGAAATAAAATGGTGTGTATGTTTGCAAATGAGAAAAATTTAAGAAACAGAATCCACAGTCAAATAAGGAGGAGAAAATCAGAAAAGGAGGTCTTGTGCTTCAGGATATTTCAGAGCCCTTAGTATACAACTGTAAATCATGACTTTCTAAAGGGTAGTTGTAATAGGAAGTATTAATCAAACTTGTTCATGGTACTGTTATTGAGAATTGAATAGAGAAATTAAGCTAGATAATCAAGTTAATGTGGTCTATGGAACACACTTTGGGAAATGTGGTAGCAAGGACTGAGCTTTGCAGAGCTGGCACCGAACAAGAAGCATAATCTCTCCAGACTGAGCAGGCAGCATACTCTTCAGGTCGAGTGTGGAACTTCATTGGACATTGACAAATGGGAGAATCTAGTGGCAAAGAAAGAAGTAGATAATCCATCTGGGGAAACCACATTGGCCTGGAATCACTGCAGGAAGAGTTAAAGAAGCAAAGAAGATGAAGGTCACTGTGATAAGATTGGATTTAAACAAAATTCTGGTTTTGGTCATTATAAAATGTAGTTTCTGGAAATACATATAACACACATCATAGTCCCTAAAAGAATGATTTGAGGGGAATTTTTGACAATTTAAGGTTTTGATATTTTGGCATTTTAAACATAAGAAAGGTCTGGGGAGAGTAAAATGCATGCAGAGAAGATGAACAGTGATGAGGAAAGTGTTGACTGGCACCTATGTACCCATGCCAGCCTCTCACCTTGGAGGAATGGTATTTGTATTAAACAAATGTGGCCCGAACACTGACAGCCGCTTCTGGATTTTTGCATAGTAAGGTTACAATTCCATTTCATGTGGCTCACTAGGCTCCCTTTGGTATCACTTCTTTTGGATTTTGTCATGTGCTTGCATTTCCTCTGCATCTCACCTGAGTACATTATATCTTTGGATGCTTAGGGAGGGCTGCCCAGTTCCATGGGCATCCCAGAAAATGTTTCCAGAAAGAATGAGGAACTCTTTGCTGAAGCCACAGTTTTCTGACTAGTGTCTGTGGAATGGAGCTGTCTCATCTGCTCTGGGATTTTAATTACCTAGGGGTGATAGGTGCATTCAAATTACCTGTCTCTTCCATGAGTTCATCCTGACAGTACAGAGCTTGCCATCTAAGAGAGTCAATCACAGATAATTGCCATGGGAACCTGAAGGCAACATACCCGCTCCTGTGGGACTGAGTTTTGTACTGAGTTGGCACTGAACAGTGTTCATTCACTGCAGATGCTCAAGTGGAGAAGTTGCCATTGCTCTGCCCTTGACTTTACTGTGCTTTTGGTAGTCAAATAGGCCCAGAAAAATGATAATTTTTAGAGTGACTGGGATCTCCAGATGCTTTACATATCTGTGGTTAAGTGTGACATAGTTTCCATGTGATGTGAATTTAGGCAGTGTGTGCTGAACAGTTTTTCTCTTTTCTTCAAAAATTTGATATTCCCTATTTGTGATTAGTAAAATGACCATCAATAGATGCATGTGGAATACTGTGGGAGGTATTAGCAAATGTATTCCTTTAAGTTGTTTAAAATTTTTTTCACATAATCTTGGTCATACCATTAATTGCTAACATTTGTTTTTGAAAATTCCAGGTATGATATATGTAGTATTTTGCCACCAGAACATTCACATTCAGATTCCTATGTCTTTTAACGAATCCATACTGGGTATCAGGATGCATGCTAGATGTTTTGTTTGCTTTCTCAGTCTTTACAACTGTGATAAAATATTGTTTCTATTTTATCAATGTATAAACAAACTGAAGAGGGTCTATAATTTTCTATCTTATTCCTATTGATGCTGCCATAACAGGACACCTGAGACCAGGCAAATTATAAAGAACAGAGATTAAATTAGTCAATTATAGAGGCTGGGAAGTCCAAAGTTAAGTGCCTATATCTGGCTAGGGCCTTCTTGCTGTGTCATCCTATGGTAGAAGGCAGAAGGGCAAGAGAGAATTGCATGTCTGAGAGAGCAAGAGATTGCACTTGCAGGTTTAAGCCCTTTCATAATGGCATTGAGATGACCTTTCCTAAACACCTGACATTAGGTCCCACATCCCAACACTGTTGCATGGAGGATTAAGATTCCATCACATGAAATTTGGGGAACATATTTAAGTCATAGCATTTACCTAACACCACACAGCCTGTGACAGAGTGAGGGACTTAAAATCACATCTATTTGTTCTTTTCCCTAAATTCCATATGACCTGTGAATGAGGCATGCCGAAGGCTAGTTGTCGCTCATTCAAAAAATTTTGGTCTTGTTTAGATTAAAAAAAGAATCAACTTTCTTTTGGTGGCTCATTTTAACTCTAGGGCATGTTAAAGTTAGAAGCATAAGTTTTGATCAGATTTTGGGTGGGGGAATGTTCAAAGTTCAAGATTTCCCAAGAGGAACCTCCTGTAATCTCTTAGGGAGATCTCTTCGTTCACCAATGGCATGGCCTCCTCAGAACTTTGAGAGGATCACTAAGTGACGAGGCCTGCATCCCTGTCCCCTCACCTATTCACTTGGTCATTTACTCTGGCTCCCACTGATACCTGAATCGAATTTGAACTTTGTTTCTTGATCACTCTGCAGTGGTTGCAGATGTAATTCCCACTTCTCCTGCAGACCCTTTTCCATGGGGCTCTTCTCTGCTACTTGTATCTTCTTCATCCTTAGGGGTTCAATCTAAGACTTGTTGGTCTTGAACATGGGTCACAGCTTATTCTCATTGGCCCCACCAGTGATGCTCTTAGATGCTCTTAGATACTTGATTTTCAAAGCAATGGCACTGGAGTTTGAAGCCTCTGGAGAATGTTTCCCAGAAACCATGAAGGAGATGCGAAGGGAGGGAATCCTTGATCTTTACTCCAGCAGATAGTAGAGCAACCAGTCTTTTTAAAATTTCTGGTGGATAGGAACTTTATTTGCAAAAAGTTTCACCTTTTCCATTTTGATAGTGTGTAAGCACCAGGGAGTGGTGGTGTCTCTGGGACTCAGAGCTTCAGGTTTCAAACTGGGGTGTTGGCCCAGGCCAGAAACACCCCGTGAGTGATTGATTTATAAAAGTCAGGAAGCTAATTTATTAATTTAGCTTGGGAAATATAGCACCGAGGACTGGAATGCCTTAGTCAGCCTGGTTAGGGCACTCGCTTCCTGAAAGCAAGCCTAGTTACCTGGAAAATCAAGCTCTTGCCTAGGTGCCAGGAGGATCATGGAAACAGAACTGGACGTCATTTGGAACTAGCAATGTTTCAGAGCCAAAGTAAATCTCTGCACTCTAAACTGGTAGTTCTCAAACACTAGTTTGCCTCCGACTCACCTTGATTTGGGTCCCCAATCCTAGAGTTAATTGTGTGTGTGTGTGTGTGTGTGTGTGTGTGTAAGGAATAGGAATTAGTATTTCTAAGACATTTCCAGATAATGCTGGTGCTGTTGATCTGGGATCACACTTGGATAACCGCCACTCTCAATTATTAAGAGGAAACCATAGTGGTGTGTATACACACACACACACACACACACACACACACACACACTTTCCTTTAGATATTTTTGAAGGACACTGTTAACTTTGGACTATTTTTTTTTTTTTTATGTAATCTAAGACTTACCAACTAGTAATTCCACTGCCTTTCTCCAAATCTCTCCATGAGCATCAATAATGGATGAATCAGTTTCTCTCAACTACTTTAAAATTAACACTTTAGATCTGTATCTCTGAAATGACTCCCAGGCCACCCATGTTTCTATGCATGTCAGTATTCTTAAACCGTTCAGTCACACACTTATGGCCCATCCTTTTTTTTTTTTTTAACCTCTGCCACTCCTTCCACATACAAACATGCTCCCTGAGGGCTAAATCTCAAACTGTTTTCACAGTTTATTAATTTTTATGGAAAGCATTATTTCTTTTGGAGGAGAGGACTCCAGGTTCATTTTTCTTCACATTACCTGTGATTTCATTTTTCCACCATACCAAGTGCCCAGTAAATGTGAACAATGGTGTTCTTCTTCTGCCTATTTTTGTCATGAGGTAATAACGTGAAAGACAGTTGGTTGTAATTTACCACCAATAGAGATTTCCTGCCTAAAAGTTTAACAAGAGCATGAGTCACAGTGTCATGGATATATGAAAATAAGCTGTGACCCATGTCCGCAGAGTAATTAGACCCAGGCTAATGAGGACCAAGTGGTTGGTGTGCACAGCCTAAATGCAGTCACTGATGCTCTCTGCTTTTTCTTCTATTATCTTTCAGGCTTCCTGAGGAGCTGGCTTGGCTCCCCAAGGAATCCAGCAAGCCCTGAACTGTGGGATCCATTATGGGTATGGTGGATATGGAGGACTGGATTAGATGCAGCTGGTGACTATACTTGAGAAGGAGAAACAATACTCAAAATATCAGAGGATTTCATTTTCCAGTTAATGGTTTTTATTGTTCTTTTCTAGCCCACAATGAAATGTTTGTCATTTACTCACTTCGGTCTTAGGTGACATCATAAGGACATCAGTTTTAAGTAGATATGCTAAGGTGGGATCTCCAGAACCTTCCCACTAGTTAACCTTGGTTTAATCAGAATGCCACAGAAGATTGAGCGCTCAAGAATGTTAGGCATCATTGCAACATTTTAGTTAAAGTGTCCTGTGCACCGACTTTTTTCCAAGCCTGGACAATTTGTCACCTGTGATTATTCTCTTTGTGTTACAGGAGGTTTGTACTCTTTTTCTGTTTTCTAACTCCCTGGGTAGTGTGCTAAACTTTCCTCCTTCTTACTTCTCATTCCCCTTTCCTATCTCTATTCTTCTCCTCTCTTTCTTACATGTCACATGAGGACAACCAAGAGAAGTCTGCTTAGAGGGAACAGTTGGGGGCTAGACATCCAGTCAAGTTGGGGTGGGTTTGTATTATGTCAACTTAGCTTGGTTGGAACTACCAGTGTTTTTCTTCCCCCACAAAAAAAAAAAAAAAAAAAAAAAAAAGAGCCTGTGATTCATGCTCTAGTTCAGAATTAGCTTCCTAATATAGTTCTGGGTTTCAATGGGCCACAGGAGACATCTTAGGAAAGATTTAGAAGGTGGAGGTGAACCAAGAGCTATGTAGATATCATACTTGTGAGGTCTGGGCATGGCATCTGGTGCTTATTCTGACAGGTAATCTTGCAGTTCCTGCTGCGTCTTCCTTCAGCTGCTCCACTACTTCCTGGGCCAGGCGTGTCTGGTTCTGTGATGAAGAACCCCAGAAGAATACCCTGTCATTGAAAGTGGAAGCTTGGGAGAAATGAGAAAATAATACAGGTTCCAGTCTGTCTTGGAGGATCACAGCCCATCCTTGCAGGTCCCGTGTGTCCTTGCTTTCCCCACCTCACCTCACAGCCATGTTTCCCTTCTGAGAGTTGACTCTTCTGGCTTTAGACCTCAGCACCAGATTCGAAGGCACAGCCTCGTGTGTGTCATTTAACCAGCTCCCACCACTGTGAAAAATTAAATCCTTGTGATAAATCCCTTATTGGCCATCTCCTGAGGATCAGCTGCTTTGATTAAACCCTGACTGATATACCATACCTCAGTTATGATTCTTAGGCAGGAGGACAACTTGTAGCATCTCTGGTTGGAATCCATCTGGGGGAATTTAGTCACTGAGTTTTGAGATTATCAACGACCCAGTGGCCATTGTGGGAGCTGATTTAGAATACTCTGTTTGAATCTGAATGATCAACTCAACATCAGTAGCTGATTCCACTGAGAGGCACTTTATGCAAACCAACCCTGGGAAGAGGAGTTTCTGGTCCTGCTAAGCCACTCTGCAAACTGTTCTTGAGATTGAGGGACTTCCAAGCAATAAATGGCTTCCAAGCAATCTTGGGCCTTGAACTTCCAAAAGGCAGATACCATATGCCAGATTGTTTTAACTGATGCAAAGGAAGATAGCAGGAAGAGAAAAGAAACTCTGTTACCTTCGTTTCTCTCCTCTTCCATCATTTCACAGTCCACCTGCATGTGAATATCAACTGTGAATATTATTTCAGTGCTAGGAAACTTGACAGTTTTGGGGGAAAAAAAAAAACCCACTCTTCATGTTTATGGAATTCCATCTTTTGCTTGGGAAGTTGCTTAGGGCAGTAATATTCCCCTTGGCCCTCCTCTCTTTACCTGGTTACTAGCTTTAGGATCTTTCTAAAGAAGCAACCAAGAAAAGAATCTCTCTGAATTCTATTTTTGGGGGAGAAAAGAATTTTTTTGAACCATGGTTTAGAATTAAATTATAAGCCTTTAATCTACCTTTTGTAATTCAGAAAAGCACAATACAAAAAGGTCCCAGAATTTTTCTATTCTAAGCTCTTAACACAAGCTTACTTTTAAGTTGAGGTTATGACAAACCACTTCAAAGCACTGGAAGTGGCATGAAGCAACACAGTTGAAATCTATGTTTATATTTTCTTGCTTTTTGCCTTCTTTCCTTACAATCATTGCAGACAAAACCAAGTAGAAGGTACAATATTCCTGGTGTTCTCAAGCTTCTGCACTCTGCTTTAGGCAGTAAAGACCTTGGTTCCTCCATCCTTTATTACATGGCTGTAATAATCCTTAATTCATACCGAGGTAAGAAAGGTAGACCACAACTTTCTGCGCAGAGAGATGGGGAGGAATGGAGAGTTTTTGAATTTAAGGGTTTAAACCTTTGGAAGAATAATTCAGACTTCATCTGAACATTTGGAGAGAGATCTTTTTGTAGGTTGAGATTCTTTTCTCTGCCTCTAAAATCAATCCCATCAGATAAGTAACAGTGCCCCTTATAATAAGATCTCTTCTGCCTTCTTTCATTAGTTTCTGAGTTGCACAAAGAGCTTCAATAGCAGAAGTAGAAAACACCACAAGATTGCACATGGATGTGTGCGTGTTTTTTTAAACCTCATCTGGAGTGAGCCCAGGTCACCTTCGAGAGTACTGGCGAAAAACCCTGTTGAGTGAATTTCTTCACTTCTTGGATTGCTCATAAAGTGAAGGTGGAAATGAGAACAACTTTTTGCACTTAAGAAAAATCCACTTGCTTTCTCTAATATATATAAATATATATAAAAAAGTTTAAGTACTTTATATATAATAATATAAATGAAATATATGAACAAACATTATTTATAAATGTAAATTACATACACACACACACACACACAAACATACACATAAAAACACGCACAAAATCTTTCCTCCTTTTAAAAAAAATAAGAGCCACCTTTTCACTATACATTTGGAAAGATGAGGGCAGGTGATGTAGTTTCTCTGAACACTCTGGACCAAGCACCTGATATGCTGATAATGTTATGAATACTTACGAGAAGGAAGCTGAAATACAGCTTTAATTTAGGAATGCACAATATAATTCAAGTTTCTTTTATGCGGGTGTAGACGTACCCTACAATCTCTGTATACAATGTTAGGATTCTAACTCAAAGGTCTGTTGATATGGAAAAAAAAAATGTAGAATCCCTGTGACCTCTGAGGTACCCTTGCCTGACTGTGCATTTTGGTCATATTGATTACTGTCTTAGCGCTCACTTCAGATGTTTTGTAACTACTCACTGAGCCTGAAAGAAGGAAAGAATATGCACCAGGTATAGCTTATGTTCTGACTTCCTTCACCATATATTAGTTTTATTCAGGCTTAACCTTAATATAAATGGAATTGTTTAGCATGTTTTCTTTTGTTAAATTTTCTTTTTGCTAAACATAGTATCTTTGAGGTTGCATATGAGTCCTGAAATTGAGTTTCTTGAAAATTGGGATCTTGCATTATATTTTATGATTTACCCTCAGTTCAAAAATAAATATTTTTGAATGAGTACAATGTAATATTTCCCTTTTAGCCTTTCTCCTTATTATCTGTCCATATAATAATACAAAACAGCACATTTCTGCCTTCCTGCACAACTGATGTAGTAGCTCATTGAACTGGTTACTAAAAGAATAAAAAACAGGTCTTAGTAGTAGTCAGAGAACTTCGTAGTGACTAAGTAGGAAGCTTGCTGACTTTAGATCTGTTAAAATTTTTCTTAGAAATAATAAGACTATTGGAATCATCTTGACCTAAATAGATCAAGTGGTGTAGTTTAATCTAAATATATATGTTAATAGTAAAATAATATTTGAATTCTGAAAGCCTGATTTTGAAACACTATCAAATATATCTTTGCTTACAGTTTTAGATGGCTGAGAAGTTTTTTTCCTACTCTTTTTTACTATTTTATCTGCTATTTAATGCTATATTTTAAAACATCATGCAAATTCTGAGGGCTTATATGGGAATGCTTGTTATTTGAGCATTTGAGAAAACTCAAGTCATGGATGCTCAAACCTCTGGTAGGATCACAAGGTGTTCACTTTTTTTCTGAGATTGGGAACATCTAAGAGGAAATGTGTGTTTTATTTATTCATTCAACTAATGATTATTGAACATCTATCATGGATACTGGACTAGACTTGAGGATGCAAAAGTAATTGAAATGGATTTTGACCCAGGGAATGTACATGTTAGCCAAGGAAAGAGACATACCCTGATAGTTAAATACGATGAACGATCAGTAAGAACTACAAAGTACCTGAGAGAACAGAGCTGGGAGCCTTCTCAGAAAGTTGGCGATGAGTGTCCTAGAAGGTGACATTGAATTGTGCCATAAAGTACAAGCCGAACTTTCCCAGATAGAGAAGGGAAGAATAAAATCTCTGAACAGTAGAAATAACACACACACAGGAAAAGAATGGTGGAATATCCTGACAAATTCGAGAAAGAGAAGTTAGCATAGCTGGCATTTAGCATGCATATGGTAGGATACGAACAGGAAACAAGAATCCTGGAGACAAAGTAGGAAGAGTCAGCCATCAAAAAAGTTTGGATTCCATTTGGGTAGGCACTTGGTATGTAGGCCGTGGTGGCCAACTTAAACCTCTAAATAAAAAATCTACACCAAAAGACATCTTTTCAAGGTGGATATATTTGGCAGTATTCACATGGTCATTGCAATTGTTCAGATAAGATATGAGAGTCTGAATTAAGAAGTGATGAGAGAAAGAGACAAATTTACACAATTTTGAAGGGGCTGAACTATTAGGAGTTAGAGATGAGATATGTGGGGCACGCGGCGGGTAGCAGATATGTAAAGGCCACTTTGGAAGTTTTCTTGCTTCACTTATGATTTTAGCTGCAACTGTGATGGATGGTTCCCAGCAGACTGGAAGTGTAGGGAATGCTCAACTCACGCCCTGCTCCCAGTAACCCTAAGCCATTAGGAAATGAGAATCTGTAAAGATGCTGCAGCCTCTCATTCCTTAATGGGGGAAAATCTGGAAGCTTATTCCATGTGGTTTCTCAAAACGTCCTGAATGAAATTTCACTACAGTTGCCCACACTTGGAACCCACTCAAGCACAATCTCTTTATTGGTCCTTTCTTTTTTCCTGCCTCGTGGTCCCTACCCTCTCACTCATGCTTTCTAGGTTTGCCTTCCAGTTAAACTCTCTGTAGTTGTTTCTTGGTTTCAGGTTCCACTTTGGAGGGACCTCTCAAAGATAAAAGATTAAAGAATAACCTTAGGGTTCATGGCTGGGTTAATAAGGAGGACAGGGCCTACACAGGAAATGCTGGCAGAAGAACAAAGTAGGAGAATGGTAGGAGATGGCAATTAGATTTTGACTGGAACAATGGAATTTGATGTGTCTTTGGAATATCCTGTGGAAGAGGTAGGATGGAGAGAAGTGGGAACTTTGTGAGCCATTAACAAGAAGGCCAAGTGAGGGGGTGATCCAGGGAGCGTGCTAAGTGAGAGGAGATGTAGCTGGGACCCTGGAGAAGGCCAACATTTTAGGGGTAGGCAGAGACAAAAACTATTGATTTCATTGCAATTTTGTTAGATCCCAGGGTTGTCTGGCAGTAAACATTTTCTGGTGACTGAACCAGAAAAAGAGACTGAGAGGGAGTGAACAGAAGGCCTGAGAACTAGGAAAACCTGGGGTCTATGGAAGAGAGAGCATAAAAATGTGAAAGTGCCAAAGGTCACACTAGGTTCCTCGGGGCACTGGCTGACCTTGGCCAGTGGGCAACTTTGCTGGTTTGGTGAGGGCAGTAAGATGGGCAGGTGCAAAGAGCTGATGGCGAGGGACTAGAATTCTTGAGTCTCAAAGAAAGGAAGATGGAGACTTCAACTACTTGTTTGTAAAAAAATATGATTTCAAAATGAATGTAAGCTTCCTGAAAAAATTGGAAAAGTAGAAGAATGTTGTTTAAAATAGAAAATAATGACCCCTGAAGATCTCTCCATCCCAACGTCGTTCCTTCTAAATAAACACTGTTAATATATTGGGGTATGAGGTTGACTCATGTGAACAATTTCATAGATCAAAACCAGTTGAATGTTGACAGTTTCCTGAAATTCAAAGTATAGTTCTTTGCAGATAGATAATTATTCTTTTAAAGGAAGGAGGAAGAGCATGTAGGTGTAGCTTGTGGGGCTTGCAGAATCTTGGTAAAATTGAAAAGTTTTAAAATTTATCTAGAAACTCATTTTTTTTTTAAGGTGAGGATGACTTAATATATTTTTGCAAGCTGAGAAGTGGAAGGAAGGTTGATGACAACTGATGACAGTTGCTCATTGGGGTTAGAAATGTGAAAATTGTTTTGCTGCCTGATGATCTGGATGTGTGCTTTGCTCCAGCAGAGCTGGGGCTGGGCAGCTGGGGAAGCCGTCGTGTGGGGATTGCAGGATGCCAGCTCCCAAAAAAAAACAGCTTCCTTGCTGTGCTTGCAGGGACTCAGGGAGAGTCCACCTCCTGGGCCTTGCCCTGCAAATGAACCCAAACAGCCTGGATGGAGAACATGCTGAGGCTCTTATCAGGGAAGGAATCACATTTGTAAACAGGTTGTTTGAAGGGACTTGAGCCTCAACCTCAAGGTAGGAAGCAAGATGTCTTTTGCTTATTTTTGGAGTGGAATTTTGTGGTCCAATCTGCAGAGAGTTCAAGAATTTGTTTCCTCATCTGGAATACCATTGGAGCATAGAGAGACCGAAAGTGGAGCTGGCCTCTGGGGAGGTCACAAGAGTCAGGCATTTAAGCTCAGCCACTGTTGACTTCTTGAAGTACAAAGGTGAGCAGGACAAGGTAGAATACCCTTCTTCCATTCCACATGGAAGAATTATAATGCTTGTTTCATTTCTTAATAGGAGGAGAATTAGCTGCTTATCAAGCCTCTGTTCTATTAAAAACATCAGTGTGGGTTACCATTAGCAAGACTGACATCTACTACACAAGAGAAAATAAATGATCCTGAAACCAAAAACAATGACCACAAATGAAAACCAAAATCTCTCCAGAGAAAGCCCCTCCACCTGCTGCTTGTTCCATGTAGAAGAATGAACTAGACCCCCACCTCTAATCAGTTACAAAAATCAAATCAAAATTGAATTGATTAGGGACTTAAATGTAAGACCTAACACTATGAAACTCCTAGAGGGAAACCTAGGGCAGACTTTGGGCAAGGCTTTTGGGGGGCAAGACCCCAAAAGCATAGAAAACAAAAGCAAAACCAGAAAAATAGGATGACATCAAACTAAAAAGTTTCTGCATAGCTAAGGAAGCATCCAGAGTGAAGAGACAGCCTACTGAAATGGGAAAAAATATTTGCAAACCATACATCTGATTAATGAGTTAATATCCCTAAAATATAAGGAATCCAAAAATGTAATAGCAGAAAAAAAGTTCAAGTTAATAATAAAAAAGGCAATAGACCTAGACAGACTTTTCCCAAATGAAGACATACAGATTGCCAATAGATAAGTGAAAAAAAAAATGCTCAACATCACTAATCATCAGGGAAATGAGAACAAAAACCTCAGCGAGATCTCACCTCACTCCAGGAAGAATGGCTATTATCAAAAAAAGACAAGAGATTAACAAGTGCTGGTGAGGATGTGCAGAAGAGGAAACCCTTGCACACTGTTAGTGGGAATGAAAATTAGCATAACCACCATGGAAAACAGTATGGAGATTCAGGCACAGAAAGAGGAGTCCCACATGATCTCACTCACGATTTCATATTCCACGTGAATTTGCGGAAATCACAAATACGGAAAGGTCAGTGTCATAGAAGTTGAGAGTAGAATGGTAGTTACCAAGGGCTGGGGAGAGTGGGGAGGAGGGAGGGGTCGGGAAAGGTTGATCAATGAGTACTAAGTTGTGGTTAGATGGGGCAGGAAGTTCTGGTGTGCTAATGCGCAGCAGGGTGACCATAGGTAGGAAGAACGTATGATCCAAAAAAGCTAGAAGAAGTGATTTTGAAAGTTCTCAACACGAAGAACTGATAAATGCCTGGGGTCATAGATACGTGCAACTTGATTTAAACCTTGCACGGTGTAAATGTGTACAGAAGCATTGCATGGTACTGGATTAAGTATGCATAATTTTTATGTTTTGAATGTATTGGTTAAAAATAAATCAAAGTTAAAGCAAAGCATGGATTCTCCTGTTTTTCATTCATAAGCATCTGGATTTTTCTTCTCAAGTGCTGGACAAACAATTGTCTTACTTGTGTGCAGGATCCACAGAGTGAACCCTGAAGGAAACAAGAAAATCATTCTCAGAGGGGTAGGATGATCCTGGAGTCTTGTCATGTTAGTATTCCTAGAGCTGTATCTTAGGACGGAATCCTTCTAATGAGACCCTTGTGATACTGCATCTAATTAGGACTCTTCGGTAGAAACCTTCCCACGTGTTCTTTTTGAATGTAACTATTGTTAGAAAGGGGTAATTAAGGTCCAGCCAACTTGCTTTATAGTGGTTCCAACTTCAGGCATTGGTTACCTCTCCACTCCTGTCCCCTGCCCTCCTGGCCCTGTCCCTTAACTTGAGATATTACTAACAACACTAACTAACCTGGACCCGATCTTACTGTGTTATAGGCACTGGGCTAATTGTTATACACACCTTGTCACCTTTAACCTTCAACAACCTTGTAGGACTGTTAGACATTACTCCTAACTCACCTAAGGGGATGCCAAAGTTCAAGGAGGCCTGAGTTTTATCTACCTAATCTTTGGGTCTGAGGTCTGCCTGAAACAACTACAGCTGATGAGGTGTGACTTATACCTGTGCTAACCTGCAGTCATGTAATCTCTGCAGAGAAGTTATATACATGACAATCCAGAAAAGCCATTGGTGACCCAGCAGATGTGTCAACCTGCAAAGCTGTTATAGGGCTTTGTTTGGGTTTTGTAAGGTGCTGAGATACAAGTTTCAAATAGATCCGATTAGTCGATTCAAATAGATTCTGTTATTTACATACTCTGTGTTTGCTTTCCAGGCCACTTAGGATGGGTGGCTGGTACTTAATAAACATTTGTGGGGTAAGAGCCCTTTATATCCAAGATGATGGATAGCTGAGCTTTCTGTTCCAACTTCTTATAATAGAGTTCATCTCTATTGTACATAAAGTATATAAAGTTTCCAAGATCTTGCTAAACAAATTTCTTCTTAGCTTTCTCATCCCTCTACTTGTTTTTCCAATAGACCCAATAACATAAGTATATTTTTATTCTTCCTGGTTGAAACACTTCAGAAAGTATCTGGCAATAATCTTGTGTTATGTGTATTAGTCAACCCACCCTAATTTGTGTGTGTGTGTGTATTTATGATTTCATGATCTTGACAAATGTGCAACAGGCAGAAAAAGCCTGTTTTTTCCTTTTACAAAAGGAAAAGGGAGTTAGAAATTTTGTACAATTGGAAGTAATGATAAATTCTGGAAGTTTTGGAGCTTGTATCTCCCTTTGGCTTTGGAATTAACTGCATGTTAAACAAGTCTTGATGATTGATGGATTTATCTGTTGATGAACATATTCTAGAATGAATCACTTGCCTGCTAAAGGATGGCATCTGGCAGATGGGGGAAAGTGGTCCATATTGGTGAGGCGTCTAGTGCCTCATAATGGCAGGCTTTTCAATAGTGCTGTATGGTGGCAGGCAATCAAAGGAAAATGGAGGTGATTCAATTTCTGAATATAAACTTTTTAATTCCCCAAATTTGCATATTATAAATAAAAAAGACTGAATTAGAGAAGGGGAAAATCTTTCTGTCATTTGCATGCAGTCCTGGGAGGGAATTCTAGTAAAATAGGAAGGATTGTGTATTGAGAAAAAGCAACAGGTTTGAAAATGTGTGACATAGGCCTAAGGAGCTACCCTGAAACCTGTAGTCTACTGTTGGGGATTCCGCCAATAAAATAAATACCTCTTTTAAATTTGTTAGTCCTTTCATGAAATAATACTGTGTGAAGTTGTTATATTCATTATAGTTCCTCAACAGGTGTGAGCAGACAGTTTTTGAGGTTGCCACACCTGTGTAGGGAAAAGTATTTGCCTTGTAAGAAATGTCGATTTATTAAGTATCCTATTTGTACCCTAATTGATTTAACAAGTACCCTAATTGTGTCCCATTAGTAAACTGGTTTGATTGATGGTCCTTCTCCACACTACTTCAGTTTGTCTTCAAGAAAAACCATAGTATTTTCTTTTCTGGAAAATTCGTTATTACTAAAATATAAGATACGCATAGAAAAAGCTTTCTTTGCCTACTCTAAGGTAACAAAGATGAGTTCCTTTTAGCTTCTAGAAACTTTGTTGTTTTACTGTTCTTATTTAGGTCTATTTGCTGTATGTGTAAGAACTCCACATTTTTTCCTTAGCATTTTTTGTTCATTCTTGATCCTTTGCATTTCTTGGTCCTTCTGCATTTCAGTTTCTACAAAAAGCCTGCTGAGAATTATGATTGGAATGTTGCTGACTATAGATCACTTGGAGAGAATGTATATTTTATGATATTGTGTTTTCCAACCCATGAGCAAGGATATTTTTATTTAGATATTATTTAATTTTTCTCATTTATATTCTTCTACAACTTTTAAAAAACTTTTAAATTTGTTCTCATTTATGTGAGTATATATATATATTTATAAACCCATGACTTATTACTTTCTAATATAAATTATATATCTGCATAAATTACATATATAAAAGCATATTTCCCACTTCCTAGAAACTTTATCATTCTCATGTTTTATATTATTACTTTCTTTTGTATACTACAATTACTGAAATATATGTAATAGGCAGAACAATTTATACTTTTTAGATGTCCAGTGCTATGAGTTTAACAAATATATATATATATAGTCATTTACATGCCCATAATTAAGATAATGAATATTGCCAGACACTCAGAAACAACAAGTATTTCCTGTGCCCCCTTATGATCAAATTTCTTCCTCATCTTAGTCTGTCAATCACTGCTATGATTTTTATTGTTAACACTTTGCCTTTTCCAGAATATTACTTAGAATCATAGAGTTATACAAATTATAAAGGAGACTATTTTGTGTAGAACATCTTTCACATATGTAGTGATTTGGGAACCATGTATACTGTTGGATGTATTACCAGTTCATTCTTATTGTTGCAGACCAGTGTTAGATTGCACTGCAATTGGTTTATCCACCCTCTGGTTGATAGACATTTTTCAAAAGTTTTGGTGATTATGCCTGAAGCTGCAATAAACATTCTGTAGAGGCCTTTGTATAGACGTATGTTCTCGTTTGTCTTGCAAAATACATCTCTGACAAAGATCTCTTGTCCAGAATAAATAAAATGCTCACCACTCAATAAGAAAACAAACAGTTCAGTTTACAAATGCACAAATGAAATGAACAGACACTTCAAAGAAAATATGTGGACAGAAATAAGTGATTGAAAAGATACACAATATTATTAGTGATTAGAAAAATGCAAATGATAACCATAAGTAGCAGCTCTTTGAATAGCTAAAAATAAAAAATAAAATGAAAAAACCAAGTTCTTATGAGGAGCAACAGCAACAAGAACTTTCAAGTATTATTGAAGGAAGTATAGAATAGTATAATTTGTTTGTTTCCCTTTATTTTAATGAAATGATAACCCAAGCTATTATTATTTGTTATAATTAATATTCATCTTATTTATTTAATTAATTAATTTATTTTGGTGGTAATGGAGATTGAACCCTGTGGTGCTCTACCTCTGAGTCACATCTTCAGTCCTGTTTTAATTTTTATTTTGAGACAGGGGCTTGCTAAGTTACCCAAGCTGGCCTCAAACTCATGATTTTCCTGCCTCAGCCTCCCAAATAGCTGGGATTATAGGAGTGTTAATAATCATTTTCTTTGCCCACAATTAGAACTCCCATTGCTCCTTATTCCTATCTGTGTTTCTTCGGGATGTATTTTCCTTTTATTTTATTTTTTAACTTTTTAAAAACTTTTTTTGATTCATTGTACACAAATGGGGTACAACTTTCTTTTCTCTGATTGTACACAAAGTAGAGTCACACCATTTGCGTAATTATACATGTACATAGAATAATGATGTTTGTCTCATTCCATTATTTTTCCTTCCCCCTGCCCCCTCCCCACTCCTCATTTCCCTCTACACCATCCATCCTTTCTCCATTCTTCACTTACCCCCTAACCCCATTATGTATCATCATCTACTGATGAGAAAAATCATTTGGCCCTGGTTTTTTGGAATTGGTTTATGTCACGTAGCATGATATTCTCTAGTTCCATCCATTTACCTGCAAATGCCATAATTTTATTCTTCTTTATGACTTAATAATATTCCATTGTGTATATATACCACAGTTTCTTTATCCATTCTTCTGTCGAAGGGCATCTAAGTTGGTTCCACAATCTAGCTATTGTGAACTGAGCTGCTATAAACATTGATGTAGCTGCATCACTGTAATATGCTAATTTTAAGTTTTTTGGGCATAGGCTAAGGAGTGGGATACCTGGGTCAAATGGTGGTTCCATTCCAAGTTTTCTAAGGAATTTCCATACTGCTTTCCAGAGTGACTTCACCAATTTGCAACCCCACCAGCAATGTATGAATGTACCTTTTTCCCTATATCCTCGCCAACACCTATTGTTGCTTGTATTCTTGATAATACCATTCTAGTTGGGGTGAGATGAAATCTCAGGGTAGTTTTGATTTGCATTTCTCTTATTACTAGAGATGTTGAACATTTTTTCATATATCTGTTGATTGCCTGTAGATTTTCTTTTGTGAAGTGTCTGTTTGTTTCCTTAGCCCATTTATTGACTGGGTTATTTGTATTCTTGGTGTAAAGTTTTTTGAGTTCTTCATAAATTCTGGAGATTGGTGTTCTATCTGAAGTGTGTGTGGCAGAGATTTTTCTCCCACTCTATATATAGGCTCTCTCTTCGCATTGTTGATTGTTTCCTTTGCTGAGAAAAAGCTTTTATTTATTACTGCTTTTATTTCTTGTGCTTTGGGAGTCTTGTTAAGGAAGTCTGGTCCTAAGCCCACATGATGAAGATTTGGACCTACTTTGTCTTCTATTAGGTGCAGGGTCTCTGGTATAATTCCTAGGTTTTTCATCTATTTTGAGTTGAGTTTTGTGCAGGTTGAGAGATAGGGATTTAATTTCATTTTGCTGCATATGGATTTCCAGTTGTGCCAGCACCTTTTGTTGAAGAGGCTATCTTTTCTCCATTGTAAGTTTTTGGCACCTTTGGCTAGTATGAGGTTACCATATTTATGTGGGTTTGTCTCTGTGTCCTCTATTCTGTACCATTGGCCTACCTTCCTGTTTTGGTGCCAATACAATGCCATTACAGTTACTATTGCTCTGTAATATAGTTGAAGTTCTGGTATTGTGATATCTCCTGCTTTGCTCTTCTTGCTAAGGATTGCTTTGGCTATTCTGGGTCTCTTATTCTTCCAAATGAATTTCATGATTGCTTTCTCTATTTCTATGAGGTACGTCATTGAGATCTTAATTGGAATTGCGTTGAATCTGTATAGCACTTTTGGTAGTATGGCCATTTTGACAATGTTAAATTCTGCCTATCCAAGAACATTGGAGATCTTTCCATCTTCTGAAGTTTTCTTTAATTTTTTTCTTTAGTGTTCTGTAGTTTTCATTGTAGGGGTCTGTCACCTCTAGCATTTGCCTTCTAATTGAACAACTCTCTGTCATACTTTTAGTGAAAGACTACTGGTGACAAATTCTCTTTGGTTTTGATTGCACGGAAATGAATTTATTTTGCCTTTGCTGTTATAGGATGTTTTCTCTTGGTACATCAGTCTAGGCTTGCAGTTATTTTCTTTTGGTGTTTCAAATAGTTTATTCCATTGTCTTCTGGTTTCCATTATTTCCATTAAGAAGTTAGACATAAATCTCAATGTTTATGTCGGTTTTCTTTGCTAAGGACTTCTGAGCTTCTTGAAAAAGAGATGTCGTATTCATGACTTAAATATTCCTCATATTTCTTCTTGTAAGGAAGTAGACTATGCCCAAATATGTTTCAGATATCTAAGAGAACATCTGGTGGGTTCATTCTCCCATGAGTCTCTGCTCAGCTTCATAGGAACTCAACCTCAGTTTCACAACATTCCTTGAATATTGTGCGTGCTTGATGTTCTAAGTTAGAAAGACCCAGAGCAGGCCCAGCACCTGGGGCCACCCAAGTGCTGTCAAGTTACCAGTATAACCCTGCAAGGAACTTCCATTCTAAGGTCCTAAAGGTTTTCTTCTTCTGGTACACAAGAATGAATAAACCTTTATTATTGCCATTAGTGTTGTAAAAATCAGTCCTTCATTTTTAGGCATTTTGGGGGCCCTATGGAGAACCTTACAGATTTGGGTGAAATGTGGGCAGATTGCCACCATGAATGTACAAGAACCAGGAGAGGGAAGTTGTAAAGCCTTTCACTGAGTCAAGCAGCTGTTGTCAACCTCAGTGACGTTTGTTTGTGTCCTGAAGTCCTGGCATCAATTATGTAAACTAACTTCAGTGAACTTCTTGTTCTAAGTTGTTTTTATTTGGGGAAAAAAAATGAAAGGGTGTCATAGAAACAGGGAGAGAGAGAGAAAAATAAAAATCAAACCTTGTTAATCTTGTTTAACAAAGCATGTTTATTTCTTGTGATGGCCCATCATATTCTGTATGCAAAGTTGGGGACCACTTTTTTTTGAATAGTCTTTGTCATTTATACTTTCCTAAGGGTTGGATCACTTATGAGTGAAATTAAATTTTTCAAAAGGGAAAAAGTTCTTATTTCCTTGTCTTCTTGTTTGGAGGTATTTGGTGGAGAGACAAGGGGACGGGAACCAATAGAACGCTTGTTTAACTGGTTTCAACCACAATTGTGCACTCACGTTCATGTCTGTGTGCCCTTTCTATTGGCACACTCACTGGTACCACTGATACTATAGTAGAACACCAGATCACCCAGAGACCCTCCTTTAGGAAAGAACAAATGAAATTTTGTCAGGCACACTTATTTATAACATTGTTCTGTAGCTCCAAATTGTTTACTGTGTTTTAGCATTATTATTTCACAGAGTTTTCCCCCACTTTCTTTTCCTTGTTCCCTCCTTCTTCCCCTTCATTTTCTTTTATTTAGCTTTTAAAAATCCTTTCCCTGTTTGGTTTTTGCTGTCAGCTAAAATTCTTGCTATCAGCTGCTTCAAATGAGGTGAATCTGGGACTTGGGACAGGATCACTATGGGGAGCTGAGTATAGATAGTGTTTTAAAATAGTCCATGATCTTTCTTGCAGTTTATCAGAGTTCATGATTACTGCACAGAGGAAGGTTGGAAGGGATGATGCTTGTTTATCAGAAAGGGATTTTGTTTCTAAGAAGTAGCTTTCATATAGGTTCAAAAATTGCTTTGAGTAGAACAACACATTAAAACAGGAATTATTCATATAGAAACAAACGATCTACACCTCAAATTGGGAAAGTTACTCAAAACAAAAAATATGATACATTTTTATAGTTTTGTGGCCCAAAGACATCGAGTGTATATATATATAGTGTGTGTATATATATATATATATATATACACACATTATATGATATAGTTTCTATATCTATATCTATATATATAGAGAATATACACACACATAATGTTATACATACATCTGCATGTATTTGACCATAAGATATTGATATTTTACATACATATATGTACATATATATAGACACATGAATGTGTCATATACCCATGTACATATATGTAAAATATAACATGTATATATATATATATATATATATATATATATACCATATAATGTACTAATGAAAAGTTTCAAATAATTTAAAGAATTTTTTTTTGATCAGTAAACCTCTTGATTGATCACAGTGGATTTCAGCCCAACCTCCTCACTGGGGATTTCCATAAATAGAAGATGCTTAATATCTTTGGGATTAGGCTTAAATTCATTTTTTCAAGGATGTATGGATTTGTCCTCAATTCTTGGAGTAGTTCTCTTCACTTAGCCTAACCAATGGTAATTAAAATACCCTGAACAGATTTGGACATATCCTACATAATTAAAAGGGGAAAATTGTGTCTCTGTACATGTAAGGGAAGAGGGGTTTCTGCGAATGTATGAAGTAAACTAAGTTTATAAAGTTGCAGAGAATCATGTGGGTACATGATTCTTCAAATCAATTCTTACAAAAAGATGCAGACTGTGGATTAGAGATACCTGGGTTGGAAGTTACCCTTCCACCTGCCACATGCACAATACTAGACAAGTTTCATTTTTGTAAGTACCAGAGTCTTTATTTCTGTATCAGAGAACTGTGGATCATCATAGCTACAGGAAGAAGATAAAGATGAAAAAAATGATAGGGAAAATAAAGATGTAAAGTGAATCCATAGGAAAGGAAGAAAAAAGAGATAAAAATGATAAAAATTGTTAGATGAAAGAGATGAAGTAGTAAACCATGGTTTGCCATGTAACCATTAGGGACATGATATGAAAATCACTATCCCTGGCATGGAGCAGGTATTTAATAATTTGCTGCTGTTGTTATACTGCAATTCTAATTATCTTCCTGTATATAGTCATAGACTGGGACACAGAATATGACCTGAAAAATGACTGCAACTTTGAAATATTTGGGTACTAATCTATTTCAAATTATTCTCACAAAATCAGGATTATTTAAATGTTGACAAGTAAGACTTCTCACTCTCATTAAAAATGACTCCAAGATAAATGCTATAAATAAATAACATTTATCTGTAAAAGTACAAGTAGTATAGAAAACCAGAGACAAGGTCTTCTTATGTCTTTAAAAACTAGATTAAAAAATAGATTTTCTTTGTGTTTTAAAAAGTAGATTTTCTGAATTTTTTTATATTATGAATATTGCTTAGAGGTTATTGCATCCTCATTTTTCCCATGTCCTTTACTGGTGCATTGTCATTGTACATATTGGTGGGGTCTGTAGTTACATATTCATACATACTCACAGTACAACAGAATAATTTGGTCCCAGGATTTTCCTCCCCCTGCATCCTCCACTTTAAAATAAGTTATCTTAAATATGAGATCCCTTGTTGAGATTTTCTATAATCTAAGCTCTGAGGTATAATTGAGTTTTCTCTTTTTAATCAAGTAAACAGGAGAGAGTCGTGTTCATGTTTAAGATTATTAGTCGATTATTCAGTAAAAGACACCAGTGAGGAGGAAAACTGTCAAGTGGATGACGTGCTCTAGGAAAAAACTAGCTTACAATGACTTCTTGTGCAGCCAGTCAAATCAGGAGATTGACACAGTGGCAGGCCTTAGAGGAGACGTTAAAAATCCCTGATGGCTCAGATTGGCTTGCTTGTGGAGGAGCTGGGGAAAGGTAACTAAATCCCATAACTGACATTCAGTTGACTAGATAATTTCCAATTCGGAGGAAGAGAAAAAGTGAAAAAACAGGTGGATTGAGGAGGAAAAGAAGACAAAGGAGGAGGAGGAGGGGAGAATAGGATGATAAGATGATGAAATTGAAAATAACAATGCCCAAGATGAAGGAGCGAAATGAATGTAGGCATCAGAGGGGAGAAGAAGGGGAAAATGGAACATGGAAAAGACCGTGAAAACCATGAAGAGACTCCAAAGGTGCTCAGATTTCTAGTCACTAAGGTCTCCATTTTAATTCTTTCATGTTATGGTAGAATTAAATGGTTCTGGAAGAAGACAGAAGTGACTTTCAGCAAGTTCAGCTCTGCTGAATTCCGTTGGGCAAGGCAGCACCCGATTTCTAAGGTGGATTGACCTCTGTTTTATATAATGGTGACTTTAACGATGCAGTTACAATAGCTCTGGGATTCATCTGTGATGTATTTTGTTATGGTTCTGTGACAAAAACATTAACAAAAGCAACAGCAACACAAAATTAGGTGTTTATGAAGGGTGACATTAGCACATTGCCACATGGCCTCTCTTTTGTCCATGACTGGGGTAGGACTAAGTCTCAAATAATTCTGGTGATTATAAAGCTAATAATCACATAAATCAGTTTACTCTTGAAAGCAGCAATTCCCAACAGTGGTACTATTGACTATGCTGGTTGCATCTTTGCTGAGGGGTAGGGGGTGTCCTCTGTATTGTCTTTATTCACTAGACATCAGTATCGTGAACTCCAGCTTGTGACAATCAAAAACATCTCCATACATTTATTTCCAAATGTTCCCACTGGGCAAAATTGCCCCAAGTTGGGGAACCACGACTCTAGAGGCATTGGTTTATGAATTCACTGTATCAAGAACAGAAAGTTGGCTAGATTTAAACCAAGAGATCATACATTAGTGAGCCTTTGTTGAAAGTTCTTCCAAAACACTCTCATATATTTTATTTCTTTCTCATTCATACACATTCCTTGGAAGAACATATCAGGAGATGATATGATATGTCTTTTTCCCAAGGACACTGAGATACTGAGGAAAAGTGAGGTCCAAACCACAGTCTTTTTATGTAGGTTCCCTAATAAGAAAACCTTGGGACAAGCAATGTGTTTGCAAAAAGCTTATGTAGGAGGTGGCAGTAAACTTTAGTTGAGAAAACAAAAGGGGAGGGAAGGTAACCATTAAAAGAAGGATGTGCATCTATCAGCTCACTAGGACATTGAACCAAAGTTAATCCTGCTGGGGAACTCTGGGGACAGGATAAAACATGCTCCTTGAATTTACCCGAGCTGCAAGGCAAGGGACTGGAGTGTTTATCTACTAGTTCCTGCCAGTCATTGATTAGGGGCTGATCCCAGGATGAGGATGTAGTGAGGGGAATAACGGGCCCCCAAGGTTGTCTACATTCGATTCCCTGGAACATGCAAAGATGTATCTGGATAAAGGGACTTTGCAGGGGTGACCATGTTACAAACTTTGATATGGGAGGTTATCCTGCATTATCTGGGTGGGCCAAATACCATCCCAGCGTCCCAGTAAGTGAAAGAGGAGAAGCAAGAGGGTGAGATTGAGATGAAATGTGAGTTCCTTAAGGTGAGAAAGATTTGATTATTTGTTGTTAGCTTTCAAGACAGAAGGGAGCAATAAGCCAAAGAACATGGGAAGTCTCTAAAAGGTGGAAAAGCTAAGAAAATGAATTCTTCCTGAGAATCTCCAGAAAGGAATTCAGTCCTGCTGATACCTTGGTTTTGGCTCAGTGACTCCCATTTTGGACTTCTGACCTCCAGAATTGTGTGTGTGTGTGTGTGTGTGTGTGTGTGTGTGTTATAATTAATGTATGCATTGCATAAGATGATAAATACATCCAATAATAAATATATATTGCTAATGCCATGAATTTTTTAAAAAATTCATTACAGAAGCAGAAGTAAGAAACAAATGGGTAATTAGGTCTCTAGGACTTCTGACTGAATATGGATTCTGTCATTAGCAAATGGGTTTGGCACACAGTGAAGGGAGGGGCCAAAGACATAAATAAGCAAATAGGCTCCAAATCTGTCTACTACACAACTGTGGCAGAACTCAGTCTCAAAGTTATAGTTTTGATTCCAATTCTGATATACCATGAGTGTTAAAAGTCATTGAATCACTCATCTCAAAAACACTTAGGTTTTATTTTTTAGTGTGTCAGTCAGTGGCCAGTGATGGAAACTTCTATACCTGATTGTTTAATAAAGGAAATTTCATGTGAAAACTAATTACAATTGTGTTGGAGAAACGGAAAGAGCAAATGGGAAGTTGAGATGGCCCCATGGATGAGCAACATTGGGGAGCCAACCAGGTTTCTAACACACTTTGATGCATTTTATTTTTTTCTTATTCATACACACCTCTTGACACTGGACAACAAAGACAAGAGGCTGTGTTCTCAGCACACAACAGGAACTAGGGCAACTCTACTTTTCTGAACTGTGATATTAAATAATTTATCGTCAATTATCTACTCTGATGGAGGTCAGTAATGGCTTCCTCCTTAAAATCAGGACATTTTAAGAACAGGTTAATTTGTGGCTAATATTTTTAGAAGTCATTTTACCTTTATGGTTAAGTTGAAGAGCATCAGGCAGGCTCAACCACTGTGGTTAAAATTTTTCTTTGTTCAACTCACAAAGCCTGCAGTTCTCAACCCTTCATTGATCCATTGATTTGTTTATTCACTATAAATTAGTTAATAGAGCACCTCCTTTGTGCTAGATTTGAAGAAAATGCAGTAAGTAGAAAACCAAGGTCCTTGATTTTCACAAGAAAAGTGCAAAAACCTGAGACAGGAATGTGTTGAGCAGGAATGATTTGAGCAGACACAAAATAGCCATCTGAGTTGGGATATATGGAAAGAAAGCACATCGAAGTGGCTGTTCAAAGCCTTCAGAATGATCCCTTAGCAGAAGAACATTCTCTAGTGAACAGAGGAGCACAGGAAAATAAACTCACTGATGCATGGCATCTCTCAGTCGTTTCTTGACCATCTCAAGGTCAAACAGTGCTCTTTGATATTCCTGGAAGTCTTTCCTCAGCCCCCAATGTGTTTACTCCATTCCTACTGAGCTTGTGGGTATCAAGGAATTTGAGATGGCTAGATGCTCACTTTACTTACATGCCCATAGTGCAGCTGAATCTTGGAGAAAGAAATTTTTAGTAAAGCTTGTTTCTATCAACATCTCATCAGGAAATGGATGGCATTCTCAGATGGGGAGTTGAGAGTTGTAATGATAGGACTATTAACGAAGTTACAACAGGTTAAGAAAAGCAGTGAGATGTCAAAGCACCTAGGCTATCAATGTTGGGGAGTACTTACCCCCAGTAGACCTAGGTCCACCCCTGGTCATGAAGGGGAGAGGGGAGGGAGAAGTTACCAAAATAGAAGGGTCTTCAGCAGCAGTTGCAGCTTTCTATTGGAGATGAGTCAATCAATAGAAGATGTGACTGACAGAAGAAAGCAGCCAGTGCCAAAGGAAGCCTGAAGTGAGGGAGCTGATTCCATTTTGCCCCCTTCCCCAGTCACTCCAGGCATCTGCTTGTGCAGGTTCTCCCATTGGCCAAATGCAGGAAAACCATTGTGACCATTTGTAGAAGTCAGACTTTGCAGAACAGAGTGGCAGCAATGGACCCAGGGGGGTAATGAGAGAATATCCAGATCAGCTGCATTGGGCAACACTAACTTCATAGTATTAATAAGTTCCTCCAATAATTTCGAGTTTGTCATCCCTCAGAAATGATGCAGAATTAAGCTAAACATTGTTCTTTTTAAAAATGGAAAAATAATTGCTCTATAATTGAATGGTACAAATGAAATTGCTTTGGGGGTGGGATCGAGTCACTGAATAAAAGATAGGAAAGCACTTTGAAGACCTTTATCTACAAATAATTAATAACCATTATCCAATTTTAAAAGCAAATATGCCCCCATAGACCCATCAAGTCTTATTTGCCTTCCCCATAAGTGAATGTAATAGAGCTCTTGCTTTAAAAAGTATTCTTTGAATGCACGTTTCAATATCCATTTGGCTTCACCAAGCCCTGTCTGATGGGGCAGGGATTTTCTGTAGTCACATGTTTGTATCTGGTGTGTCCATTATGATCATGACAACAGCCATTACATAAGTAAACCATAGAGGGTCTGATTTCTCACTTGATCTTGTATATTATTTCTTTTCCTTTGTGTTAGCTCTTCTGCACCTGTGTTTGAGTTTAACTCTTGGCTCTGAAGACATTTAGGGGATGATTTAGAATATTTAAAAAGCAGGGAGTAAACAGATCTCATAATTAGTCGATTGCCTGTGTGGCCACACAGAAGGATTGTTGTATTGTTACAGGAGCTCAAAGTGAACACCCCCCTTTTGAGAACCTAACACACTGCCACCTTCTCAGGCCTGACCTGGTCATTTGGCGTCAGAAACCACGAGGTCATGCCCGGGACCAAAAGCTTTCTCTAAAACCTTTGCTGGAGGTATTTTGTTTTGAATGAGCAAGAATTAAGCTGGCAGATTTAGTCATTGAGAGAAGACTTGAGGAACAGATTGGGCGGGGTTGAGAAGGTGGCATTTTATTTTAATTGTCTTTTGGGATGTGAGGCCTTATGCTCCCACCAAGTAGGATAATAAAGAGGAAGAAGGAGGGGATGAGAGAGGGTAAAGGGAGAAGTTCAGAGAGAGCCAGAAATTCTAATACAGAGCCCATGGAATAAACATTTGTGCTTATTCCTTGACACTTTCCCATCAGCATCTTAGATAATAACCCTTTTTCAGTCCTCCAGAGCTTCTTGAATTTCCCTTATCATAGTGAAACCACCTGCATCGTAATTGCTTACTTTCCTTCCTCCCCTTCCCTGAGGATGGTGTTTCCTAAAGAACTTTCTACGATGATGGAAATGTTCCACATTTGCACTGAGGCCATGGAGGACTTGAAATGTGGCTAGTGCAACAAAGGACTGAAGTTTTAATTCTATTTAACTTTAATGAATTTAAATTTAAATAGGCACATGTGACAATTACTGCCATATTCAGATTTCTAGACTACCAGCTTTATGAAGGCAGGGGCACATAGACCCTAAATAATAGCACCCATCAAGTTTTCTGGTGGAATTTCCTGGTTCCTCTAAATATATAATCATGTCATCAGTGAACAGGGATAGTTTGAGTTCCTCTTTTCCTATTCATATCTCTTTGATTTCCTTGGTCTGCCTAATTGCTCTGGCTACAGTTTCAAGGACGATGTTGAATAGAAGTGGTGAAAGAGGGCATCCCTGCCTTGTTCCAGTTTTTAGGGGGAATGCTTTCAGTTTTTCACCATTTAGAATGATATTAGCCATGGGCTTAGCATAGATGGCCTTTACAATGTTAAGGAATGTTCCCACTATCCCTATTTTTTCTAGAGTTTGGAGCATGAAGGGGTGCTGTATTTTATCAAATGCTTTTTCTGCATCTATTGAAATAATCATGTGATTCTTGACTTTAAGTCTGTTGATATGGTGAATGACATTTATTGATTTCTGGATGTTGAACCAACCTTGCATCCCTGGGATAAAACCCACTTGATCGTGGTGCACTATCTTTTTAATATGTTTTTGTATGCGATTTGCTAAAATTTTGTTGAGAATTTTTGAATCGATGTTCATTAAGGATATTGGTCTGAAATTTTCTTTCCTCGATGTGTCTCTGTCTGGTTTAGGTATCAGGGTGATATTGGCTTCATAGAATGAGTTTGGTAGGGTTCCCTCCTCTTCTATTTCATGGAATACTTTGAGGCGTATTGGAATGAGCTCTTCTTTAAAGGTTTTGTAGAACTCTGCTGAGAAGTTCAGAGACAGCCAGAAATTCTAATACAGAGCCCATGGAATAAACATTTGTGCTTATTCCTTGTCACTTTCCCATCAGCATCTTAGATAATAACCCTTTTTCAGTCCTCCAGAGCTTCTTGAATTTCCCTTAACATAGTGAAACCACCTGCAAGAAACCTCCCATCAAGAAATATTTGTTATGTGTTGGAACAAATGAAGGAAGGGAGAGGGAAGGGGTAGAAGGATGAAGGAATCCCACAAGGGGTTGAATATATGACTGAGAATTTGGAAGGATGCTAAACACTGTGGCTGCGTGATGTTTAAGGAGAATTATAGTCTAGAACTCTGAGCAGATGTTTGAAGTCATTCCCGAACTGTGGCAGTTCAGACAGGCTGTCCCATGCAAACATGCCAACACCTGGGACATTGTGGTGGCTCTGCCCCTTACAAGTAATGTGGCATTAACCAGTTCATTTCCCTGTGTATTTCTACTTTTTTAAGATTGTGAGACTCAGTGAGCTACTTGCTGAACTCCCTTCTAATTCTGACTTTGTAAATATGTATCAAGGCCCTGTTGGCCTTTAAAAAACAGAGCCATTTAATATAAATTTATAAAAAGGTATTTGTGTAGTTATCCACTCACAGTATGAAGGATCTTCTAATTCGACAATCTGGGGTGAATGCAATTGCTTGCAAAGAGAATCTGTGATGACCAGAAGTTGCAGTAGCATGTTTTTTTAGGGAGAGGCAAAAAAACATTTTAGAAGCATTGGCTTGACCATGTAAATAAACATTGACTCATTTAAGTTATTGTAACTACTGAATTCAATATTTACAATGCTAAATTTAAAGGCATTTATTACCAAAGTGCAGCCTCAAAAGGAATATGAGTCATTTATTTTATCTCTTAAAAAAGACAAGATTTTTCCCATTACAAGATAAGAAAATCCACCCATTAAGTTTCGTAGTCAAATCTATACATTTTTATATACTTTTTAGTAATATAGGCACAGTGAACAAAATTTGTACACAAGATAAAAGAGAATAGTTTACCAATCATTTAACCCCATGGAAGCTACTATGTTCAGTTTTTTTCTGTGCATATTCCTTTTTATGTATTTTATTTTTCATTATGAAACATGTAATTTGCACATGTTGCTTGGTTGTTTAATGATGAATTAGGACGTTTTTGGCCTCTAGAAAAGTATAGAAATAATATAGCCCATATCCATGGATTTACCACCTACATTTCAGAGATGAATTTTGACATATTAGTTTCAGGTCTATTTCTTGTTTTAGATATTTTTGTTTTTAAATAATACTGTGAGGGGGCTGAGGTTGTGACTCAGTGGTAGAACACTTGCCTAGCATGTGTGAGGAGGCACTAGGTTTGATTCTCAGCACTACATATAAATAAATAAGTAAAATAAAGGTTTATCAACATCTAAAAAATTTTTTTAAAAATAATACTGTGAATACAGCAACAAACTCATCATTTCCTTTCTTCTCTTTCTTCCTGAAATTGTTCTGTTCCCGTCCATGCTTTCCTACCCTTTCTTCCAAATTGTATTATTTCGCAATTTATAGTGTTGTCTTGTGGGTGTAAAAATGTGAGTTAAGTGCTCTCATCTACAACTTGCATTTATCTTTCGTTATAGAGTTTTTCATAGGCATTCATGTTGGCACAGGTACATCTAGTTTATCCATCTTTACCATTTATATAGAATTTTATTCATGAATTACTCAGAGGTTTTTAACCTATTTGCCTGTGATATAAGTTGTTTTCCAAGTGTTTATGATTATGGCACTTTTGTAACAAATATTCTTTAAATATTTCTTTGTGAATACATAGAAGGAACTTTGGAGGGCGATACCAAGATGTTAACTGGTAGAAATGCCTTGATATGGACTAGATATTACCAAATTATTCTCCCAAGTAATTGAACTGATTTACACCCCTTTCAGTGGTATAGATTTTCATTTTACCTTATTTTCACCAATAATCAGTGCTTTCAGACTTTCAAAGTTGGTTCATTTGGTTAAGTATAAAGTGATAGAGCCTCATTATTTGAGTTTGTTTTCCATCCTTTCTCTGATTTCTGGTGAGGTTGAAAAATCTTCCTATTTATATTGGTCATTTGAATTTCTCCTGTGAGGTGCCTCTAAATCCTTTGTCCTTGTTGTTTCTTTTCTTACTCATTTGAAGAGGTCTTTGGTTCAATAATTATATGGATAATAGGTACTTAAAGTATGTCATTTATTTACCTATGTTTGCTCTATTCCTGTTTAGTGATAATTTAACATGAACTTGATGAAAATCATATTCACAGCTTACGATTCTAAGGTGACTTGAGGATCCTATTTCATGGGTATGAAATGTAAACTGTGAAAAGTACTATTTATTTTTTACAGTTGCAGAGAAGTCTATGCACAGCTGTGTTGGAAACAGTCCTTTGGGAGATTGCAAAAGACCAACTGAGATCATCATTTTATCTCCCTGGAATGCCTGTTTCTTACACCTTACAACAGACCTTATAGACAAAAAAAATTTCCACTGATGCTTTTTTCTTCTTCTTCATTTGGAAGTTCTCTTTGGGCACACAGACTGCAAAATCTAACTTTTATAGGAAGATAAAAGTAGTGTAGAGCTTTTACATGGAAAACATAATCATCTTATCAATTAGATAGTTTCCAAAGGTATGGATGTTTATGATGCAAGTCCTTTTTATATCTTCCAGATGTTTGAAAGTCAAAGCTATTGTTATATGTCTGCCTTTCCTGCCATCTCTTCTCCCCTTAGTTAGCTCTCGGCCTTTCTTCTGGGTAGCCCTCATCAACACTCTCCTCATTACTTTTAGAGTGGCTGTTTTATTCAGTTTTTTTACTGCTGTGATCAAAAGACCTGACAAAAACAATTTTAGAGAAAAACTTTATTTGACTCTCACGGTTTCCGAGGCCTTCTGAGGTCCACAGACAGCTGACTGCATTGCTCTGGGCCTGAGGTGAGGCAGAACATCATGGTGAAAGGTTGTGGTGGAGGAAAGCATCTCAGAGCATGGCAGTCAAGAAGCAGAGAGGGCACTCCGCTCATTAGAGACAAAATATGAACCCCAAAGTTATGCCCCCAGTGACCTACCTTCTCCAGGGAATGCTGAGATGGGAAAGCAACTTAGAAGGAAATCCATGATGGAGAGGGAGGCCAGACAGTTTTGCAGAGGAAAAAGCCACCTTTACCTAGGTAGTTCTTAAGATTGTATTTCTGAGGCAGGTGTGGGGACCAAAAATGACTCACAGCTCAGATTCCACCAAGGACAGCATTGTGGCATTGTGGTTGGGTTGGTTGAAGGAGTTAAACTCTTATAAAAATGGGAAGAAAATGCTTCTCTGCAACTGGTCTTCTCATCATAATGGTGGGTAATTGAGATTTTATGATGCAGAAAGATTTTAACTTTCAAAGAAGGCATTGTTTGCAGCAGCTGAGTGTTCCAAACAGTTTAGGGTTTAATACCTTCAAGCATAAACACCTCTTTAAAAAATTTACCCAGTATGTATAGGAATCATTCTAAAATATATGTTTTGTTATTCTGTCTTTCAAAGCAAAACATACTTATGTAATTTAATCTTTTCTTCCCGAGTCAAGAGAATCATTATGCATTTTAGTTTTTATATCATGTCATAATGTAGTGGTGCTCTTGGGATCTATTAACATATAAATGTCTGCACCAGCCTGTTTGAGTCCCAGGTCTGCCTTTAAAGTTTTATTCTGTTTTCTCTCTTGCTTTTATTTGTCTTCTGATGTGCTGTCAAACATGTCGCAAATATTTATAAAGTGAAAATAATTAGACTCTGAGTGAAGACCTGAGGAGCTCTCTTTTTATAGTTCAAACAACTTCAGTCAAAACGTGTTGAGTGCCTAATATGTGACAGTATGGTGCTAAGTGCTCAGAATATCAAGATGAATAAACCTCTGTCCCCAAGGACCCCACGTGCTGAAGAATTGTAAGTGTTCCTGTGGATAATAGGCCTGCAATTTCTTCTGTAAACTTCGAGACACCTGTTTTCGTGATTTGCCAAGCAGTCTTTCTTGATCGTGATTCTCAGTTGAATTTTCACTCCGTGGAGTTGATGCATAATGAACGTTTCAAGAGTTGATAAATTCCTTTTACATATTAAATAGTTGTTAGGTAAAAGAATGAGCAGAGAAAATGCTGAGGGGACTTGGAGGCCGTAAAACGGCTCGAAACACTTTACAAGTCTTTCTACTGGCATGGTGTTTCAAGGTCCGAGTTTTGGACAGAATGCTTTTGGGAAACTGAACTTTAAGCTATCCTCTGTTCTAGACAAGGTTATGATATACAGTATTTCTAAACACTAGAAAGACATAGGTACGCTATGAGACAAAGAGAAAAGGCATAGGGTGGCAAGGTGAGGCTGGAGTTATGAATGCACTGTGCTCCTGGTCTGGAGGTAGGCAGAGGAGGTCAGAGGTTTGACTCCTGAGGGCTGAAGCAGCATCTTACGTTTGGAACTGAATTGGTCTCCTTATATGAAACCAGAGGTGGTGTTGGCTTGTCATGAAAAAGGCTCAAAAGAACCAGGATAACACATTTATCTTGGACATATATCTTGGGTTTTTGTACAGCTGCTGGAAGGACAGCCTTGCAGTCGGAGCCCTTTGGCTGGATCAGATATGTGTTGTTTTGTAGGACAGATGCCCTCAGCTGACAGTAGAAGCTTAGTTCTGGAAGGTACCAGTTCCAGAGGCCTGGAGGAAAGGAAAATTAAAACTGTTAGCCAGAAAGAGGGAAGCAAACTGGTAGGGGGAAGTTGTCCATCAACACTTTCTGCTTTGCTGGGGATTTTCCTGTTGTTGCACTGATAACCCTGACTATAGGAACACCATCAGTCCTGGGCAAATCAGGATGATGGGCGACCCTAAACTCCCTCAACCCTCAAAATAAATCTGAAGACTACAATGTTGAAGCATACAAGAATAACGGTACCGAGTGTACTCCTGCAAAGAACCAGCGGAGAGCCTCGATCTGCAATCAGCCTCAGGGATAAGGGCAGGGCAGCCGGAGACCTCTTCAGGCGGCTCTGCCCACTCCGGCTGCGGGCTCTCTTCACGGGGCGATCCAAGATGGCGGCCTAGAGGGAGACTGCACCCCCAGTCGCTCCAGAACCCAGGAGTTAAGAAGGGGAGGCATTGAGAGACTCGGACTGAAGTGGAGCCACGGGTGAGTTGGCCCACTGGGTAAAGCTCGGCCCGGGTGGCAGGCCCAGATAGAGGTGGCTTATCGGAGCCGGGCAGGGCAGCTAGAGTCATCCACAGGCAGTCCACACAGCCAGCTTCTCCAGGTTCTCCGAACGGAACTGGCCCGCTAGTGAGAGCCTGTCTGAACAGAGCAGGCTCCGAGTCCCCGGAGCCGCTGCAGTGCAGTGTACTCCTGCAAAGAACCAGCGGAGAGCCTCGATTTGCAATCAGCCTCAGGGATAAGGGCAGGGCAGCCGGAGACCTCTTCAGGCGGCTCTGCCCACTCCGGCTGCGGGCTCTCTTCACGGGGCGATCCAAGATGGCGGCCTAGAGGGAGACTGCACCCCGGTCGCTCCACAACCCAGGAGTTAAGAAGGGGAGGCATTGAGAGACTCGGACTGAAGTGGAGCCACGGGTGAGTCTGCCCACTGGGTAAAGCTCAGCCCGGGTGGCAGGCCTAGATAGAGGTGGCTTAGCAGAGCCGGGCAGGGCAGCTTGAGTCTTCCCAAGGTAGTCTTCCACACTCCGGCAGTGGGCTCTTCCCACACGGCCAGCTGCATGGTGCAGGCCCACAGTGAGAGCATTTCCGCACAGAGCCAGTTCCAAAACGTGGAACCAGTAGGGGGCTAGGGGCAGTATTCTTCGAATGAGCTGCTTTATCAGATTCCTCCAAGACATCAGGCTACTGAAGGCTGGGAGGTGATACACTGGAAATCTACTGGGACACTATAAGCCAATAGTGGAAAACTGCAATATCTCAGGGTTCCACTGACAACTGACCATTATGAGAAAACAAGGGAAGAAAATGTCCCAAACAAACCTAGATACTACATCAATAAAACGCAATGACAGCACAGCAGAAGAAATGTCAGAAAGGGAGTTCAGAATGTACGTAATTAAAACGATCAGGGAAGCTAATGAGGAGATGAAAGAGCAAATGCAGGCATTGAAGGAGGAGATGAAAGAGCAAATGCAGGCATTAAATGATCGCACCAATCAACAGTTAAAAGACCAAATACGGGAAGCAAGAGATCATTTCAATAAAGAGTTAGAGATACTGAAAAAAAACCAAACTGAAATCCTTGAAATGAAGGAAACAATAAACCAAGTTAAAAACTCCATAGAAAGCATAACCAATAGGATAGAACACCTGGAAGACAGAACCTCAGACATTGAAGACAAAATATTTAACCTTGAAAACAAAGTTGAACAAACAGAGAAGATGGTAAGAAATCATGAACAGAATCTCCAAGAACTATGGGATATCATGAAAAGGCCAAATTTGAGAATTATTGGGATTGAGGAAGGCTTAGAGAAACAAACCAAAGGAATGAACAATCTATTCAATGAAATAATAACAGAAAATTTCCCAAATCTGAAGAACGAAATGGAAAACCAAGTACAAGAGGCTTATAGAACTCCAAACATACAAAATTACAACAGACCCACACCAAGGCACATTATTATGAAAATACCTAACATACAAAATAAAGACAGAATTTTAAAGTCCGCGAGAGAAAAGAATCAAATTACATTCAGAGGGAAACCAATAAGAATATCAGCAGATTTTTCAATCCAGACCCTAAAAGCTAGAAGGGCCTGGAACAACATATACCAAGCCCTGAAAGAAAATGGATGCCAACCAAGAATCTTATACCCAGCAAAACTTACCTTCAAATTTGACGATGAAATAAGATCCTTCCATGATAAACAAAAGCTAAAGGAATTTACAAAAAGAAAGCCAGCATTACAGAACATTCTCAGCAAAATATTCCATGAGGAAGAGATGAAAAACAAGGATGCAAATCAGCAACAGGAGGCGCTAGCCTAAAGGAATAGCCAAATAAAGGAGAAACCAAATCATGTCAAAAACAAATATGAGTCAATTGACTGGGAATACAAATCATATCACAATAATAACCCTGAATGTTAATGGCCTGAATTCATCAATCAAAAGACACAGACTGGCAGATTGGATTAAAAAGAAAAATCCAACAATATGCTGCCTGCAAGAGACTCATCTCATAGAAAGAGACACCCATAGACTAAAGGTGAAAGGATGGGGACAAACATACCATGCACACGGACACAGCAAAAAAGCTGGAGTATCCATCCTCATCTCAGATAATGTGGACTTCAAACCAAAACTAGTCAGAAGGGATAAAGAAGGACATTACATGCTGCTTAAGGGAAGCATAAATCAGCAAGACATAACAATCATAAATATCTATGCCCCGAACATTGGCTCATCCACGTACGTCAAACAAATCCTTCTCAATTCCAGAAATCAAATAGACCACAACACAATCATACTAGGCGATTTTAACACACCTCTCTCACCACTGGATAGATCGTCCAAACAAAAATTGAATAAAGAAACTATAGATCTCAACAACACAATCAGCAATTTAGACTTAACGGACATATATAGAATATACCATCCAACAAAGAACGAATACACTTTCTTCTCAGCAGCACATGGATCCTTCTCTAAAATAGACCATATTTTATGCCACAAAGCTACTGTTAGTAAATACAAGAAGATAGAGATACTACCTTGTACTCTATCAGATCATAATGGATTGAAATTAGAAATAAATGACAGAATAAAAAACAGAAACTTCTCCAATACCTGGAGACTAAATAATACACTATTATATGATGAATGGATAACAGAAGACATCAGGAGGGAAATAAAAAAATTCTTAGAAGTAAACGAGAACAAAGACACATCATATCAAAATCTCTGGGACACTATGAAAGCAGTACTTAGAGGAAGATTTATTTCATGGGGTGCATTCAAAAAAAGAAGTAGAAATCAACAAATAAACGAGTTAACACTACAGCTCAAAGCACTAGAAAAAGAAGAGCAGACCAATACCAAAAGTAGTAGAAGACAGGAAATAGTTAAAATCAGAGCCGAAATCAACGAAATCGAAACAAAAGAAACAATCGGAAAAATTAATAAAATAAATAGTTGGTTCTTTGAAAAAATAAATAAAATTGATAAACCCTTAGCCACACTAACAAAGAGAAAGAGGGAGAAAACTCAAATTACTAAAATTTGGAATGAACAAGGAAACATCACAACAGACACGAGTGAAATACAAAACATAATTAGAAGCTATTTCGAAAATCTATACTCCAACAAAACAGAAAACCTTGAAGACATCAACAAATTTCTAGAGACATATGAATTACCTAAACTGAACGAGGAGGACATACACAACCTAAATAAACCAATTTCAAGCAATGAAATAGAAGAGGTCATCAAAAGCCTACCAACAAAGAAAAGTCCAGGACCAGATGGGTTCTCAGCCGAGTTCTACAAAACCTTTAAAGAAGAGCTCATTCCAATATTCCTCAAACTATTCCATGAAATAGAAGAGGAGGGAACCCTCCCAAACTCGTTCTATGAAGCCAATATCACCCTGATACCTAAACCAGACAGAGACACATCGAGGAAAGAAAATTTCAGACCAATATCCTTAATGAACATCGACGCAAAAATTCTCAACAAAATTTTAGCAAATCGCATACAAATATATATTAAAAAGATAGTGCACCACGATCAAGTGGGTTTTATCCCAGGGATGCAAGGTTGGTTCAACATTCGGAAATCAATAAATGTCATTCACCATATCAACAGACTTAAAGTTAAGAATCACATGATTATTTCAATAGATGCAGAAAAAGCATTTGATAAAATACAGCATCCCTTCATGCTCAAAACACTAGAAAAAATTGGGGTAATGGGAACATTCCTAAACATTATAAAGGCCATCTACGCTAAGCCCATGGCTAATATCATTCTAAATGGTGAAAAACTGAAAGCGTTCCCCCTAAAAACTGGAACAAGGCAGGGATGCCCTCTTTCACCGCTTCTATTCAACATCGTCCTTGAGACTCTAGCCAGAGCAATCAGACAAACCAAAGAAATTAAAGGGATACGAATAGGAAAAGAAGAACTCAAACTATCCCTGTTCGCTGATGACATGATTATATATTTAGAGGAACCTGGAAATTCCACCAGAAAACTTTTAGAACTCATAAGTGAATTCAGTAAAGTAGCAGGTTACAAGATCAATGCTCATAAATCCAATGCATTTTTATACATAAGTGATGAATCTTCAGAAAGAGAAATTAGGAAAACTACCCCATTCACAATAGCATCGAAAAAAATAAAATACTTGGGAATCAATCTCACAAAAGAGGTGAAAGACCTCTACAATGAGAACTACAGAACACTAAAGAAAGAAATTCAAGAAAACCTCAGAAGATGGAAAGATCTCCCATGTTCCTGGATAGGCAGAATTAATATCGTCAAAATGGCTATACTACCTAAAGTTCTATACAGATTCAATGCAATTCCAATTAAAATCCCAATGATGTACCTCGCAGAAATAGAGCAAGCAATTATGAAATTCATCTGGAAGAATAAAAAACCTAGAATAGCTAAAGCAATCCTCAGTAGCAAGAGCGAAGCAGGGGGTATTGCAATACCAGATCTTCAACTCTACTACAAAGCAATAGTAACAAAAACGGCATGGTATTGGTACCAAAATAGACAGGTAGATCAATGGTACAGAATAGAGGACATGGACACAAACCCAAATAAATACAATTTTCTCATACTAGACAAAGGTTCCAACAATATGCAATGGAGAAAAGATAGCCTCTTCAACAAATGGTGCTGGGAAAACTGGAAAACTATATGCAATAGAATGAAACTAAACCCCTATCTCTCACCCTACACAAAACTCAACTCAAAATGGATCAAGGACCTCGGAATCAGACCAGAGACCCTGCATCTTATAGAAGAAAAAGTAGGTCCAAATCTTCAACTTGTTGGCTCAGGATCAGATTTCCTTAACAGGACTCCCATAGCACAAGAAATAAAAGCAAGAATAAACAACTGGGATAGATTCAAACTAAAAAGCTTTCTCTCAGCAAAGGAAACTATCAGAAATGTGAAGAGAGAGCCTACAGAGTGGGAGAATATCTTTGCCAACCATACCTCAGATAGAGCGCTAATTTCCAGAATCTATAAAGAACTCAAAAAACTCTACACGAAGAATACAAATAATCCAATCAACAAATGGGCTAAGGAAATGAACAGACACTTCACAGAAGAAGATGTACAAGTAATCACCAGATATATGAAAAAATGTTCAACATCCCTAGTAATAAGGGAAATGCAAATCAAAACTACCCTAAGATTTCATCTCACCCCAATTAGAATGGCGATTATCAAGAATACAAGCAACAATAGGTGTTGGCGAGGATGTGGTGAAAAAGGAACACTCATACATTGCTGGTGGGGTTGCAAATTAGTGCAGCCACTCTGGAAAGCAGTGTGGAGATTCCTCAGAAAGCTTGGAATGGAAACACCATTTGACCCAGCTATCCCACTCCTTGGCCTATACCCAAAGGACTTAAAATCAGCATACTACAGAGATACAGCCACATCAATGTTCATTGCTGCTCAATTCACCATAGCCAGATTGTGGAACCAACCTAGATGCCCTTCAGTTGATGAATGGATAAAGAAACTGTGGCATATTTATACAATGGAATATTACTCCGCAATGAAGAATGATAAAATTATGGCATTTGTAGGCAAATGGTCGAAATTGGAGAATATCATGCTAAGTGAGATAAGCCAATCTCAAAAAACTAAAGGACGAATGATCTCGCTGATAAGCGGATGAGGACATATAATGGGGGGTGGGACGGGCTAGCATTAGGTTTAGGGTTAGGTTTAGAGTTAGGCCAAGGAGAGCAGTAAGAATGAAGAAAAGAAGGACTGTGTAGAGGGAAAAGAGGGGTGGGAGGGGTGGGGGGAGGGGGAAAAATATAATAAACATCATTACCCTATGTAAACGTAAAAAAAAAAAATAAATAAAAAAAAATACTTACTATTAATAACAATAAAAAAAAGTTAATATTTTATAAACATCGTAAAATTGTGAATTTTTAAGTTGCTGTTAAGGATGTAAAATATGTACAATATGAACTGTTATAAAAAAAATCTCCATATATATTAGCTATTGCACAGAAATACTATCTAGTCCTAATCACCATGATATCTCAATAGAAAAAAATGATTTCTGTTTATATAGTAAAGGAGTCCCCAGATTGGTATGGGGAAGACTGACCTAGAGGAGGTTCTCCTGGATGTGATTTTGTCTCTCATTCTTTTCTTGGGAGAGCAGGCTAGCCCAGGCATATACTCTTTGTGATGAGAAATGGGAAAAAAAATTCAAAATTAAAACTCCAAGTGTATTTCAGGAAAATATATTATGTTTGCTAAAATACAATTGGTCAAATAAGATACATGCAGGTTGCAGTGGTGCACCCCTGTAATTCCAGTGATTTGGGAGGCTGAGGCAGGAGGATCTCAAGTTCAAAGTCAGCCTCAGTAAAAGCAGCTCAGTGAGACCTTGTCTTTAAATAAAATACAAAATAGTGCTGGGGAAGCAACTCAGTGGTTGAATGCCCCTGAGTTCAATAAAAAAAAAAAAAAAAGAATAACGGTACCAAGAAAGACAGCCAAAAAGATCAACAATCAGCCCAAATGAAAAATGACTTTCATAATAAACATATTTCCAGAAAGTAATAAATGTTATATAAAAAAGTCAGAAAGCTATGTATTCAAGCAGATGAATATGGAGAAAGATCTTTGAGAGATCCTAGAAACAAAATAAATGTATTAGCATGGACATTTAAAAATATTCTAGTTGGTTATTCATAGTAAAAATAAAATTTGCGAATACAACGATGTTACTAAAGAATCAATACATAATGCTGTATAGACTAATAAAATCTTAGAAGGGAAGTAGAATAATAGAAAATGAATTGAAAAATTATCTGTGTATACACACACATGCACACATACACCCTCATATATTTGGTTAGGAGATCAGCAGGATGGTTGAGAGGAGTTATACAAATGAATTATTGCTAATATTTTTAATAGTACCAGAAAGACACAAGTCTTCAGATCAAAAGTGAACACCACCGAATACTAAGTGGATTACATGAAATAAATTCAGAAAGATTAATTGAAGTCACAGAGTATCAAGGATATATTGAAACATTTTAAATTATTAGAGAGACAAGAGAAGGAAGCTAATGTTCTGTATCAAGCTAAACTGTCATTTGAGAGTAACTATGAAATTGGGAACTTTTTTTTGATACCAGGGATTGAACCCATGGGTGCTGATCCACTGAGCCACATCCCCACCCTTTATTTTATTTTATTTTTATTGAGGCAGGCTCTTGCTAAGTTGCTTGGGGCCTTGCTGAGTTGTTGGGGCTGGTTTTGAACTTGCTATCCTCCTGCCTTGACCTCACAAGTCGCTGGGATTACAGGTATGTGCCAGCACTCCTGGCTAATGAGCACATTTTTAAATGCGCAAAACCCAAACCAAAACAAAAGCAAAAACCAAAACCTAAGAGTGCGTTCACCAATCATATTCCTTTACTGAGCTTACTAAATAGGAATTCTATACCAAGCTCAATTGTCATTTGATAGTATCAGTGAGACCATTTTCAGATGTGCCTAAACTCACAGAGTGCTCCGAGACTCACCATCATTTGATGAAGGTACCATATAAGAAGACTTTTCTGAAAAGCAACTATGAATAAAGAAATTCATAAAATTGTATTAGTAAATACTAACTATAAGAAAAAGAGCAACTTTTTAAAATGTAGATCTGAAATTCTGGGTAAAACTTATAAGGAAGACAGGAAGGGGAATTATAGATAAGAGCCACTCAGTCAATTGTACTTGATATGCTCATTTGTGAGAATGTTGACATCTCAAATATCTTATTTGCTTTAGATTCAGAAAAGTCCTTGACACTTAGGTGCTTGACCATTTCTACTTTTTTCTAAGCAAAGGAGACCTGAGAGACGACAGGTGTTTTACCAACTTATTGACAGACAGGGTGGGAGAGGAAAGTGAAAAGAGGTAAGTGTGAAAGATTTGAGACAACTCAGAAACTCACCAAAGCTTTCATAATGTGATGTTAGAGTTCTATTTTTTATCGTAAATTCCTGTTTAATTCCTAGAAATCCTGGCACACATATTAACATTTTCATATCAAATTTAAGTAATTTAAACTTAGTTTTTACTTGGTCTTGTTCAAATTTCTTGTCTCCACCATCAGTATGAGTGTCTGTGAGTCTACTATAGTGCTGTCCTTCAAAGAACTTAAAAACAGCTTAGAAAAGACACATATTGGCTTTGTAACAGAAGGAATTTATTGATGATCAGGCTTGATCCCAACATGACTTCATATATTTCGATGTCATCATTTTAAGCTGCCTAATGAATTAATCTAGAAACTTGTATTCAAATGAAGTAAAGGTAGGGCTTACCTTTTTCTTTTTTTTCACTGTGTATGTACAGTTGAGTACTGATACAGTCTATTGTTCTTTTATGCAGTGTTTCTCAATTTGATTGCCAAAAGAAATATATTTCTTACAAAATAGGTTCAGACCACAGAACTCAAGTTTTAAGCCTTTTGTTTTTAAATGTGGAAACTAGTAAGAAAAAAGGAAGAGACGAAATAAGACAGCAGTTTGAAGGAAGTAATTGCCTTTGCATGGTGGTTTTGAGCCCGCATTGTTAAGTGGTTTCTGGCATGATGCATGATTTTCCTATATGATATCCTGAATGTGTACCATAACAATTAAAAACATATGTTAAGAAGTCAAGGCAAACCTGTGAGATTGCAATAGGCCTTATTTATTCATTCATCATAGATTTATAAACATATACAAACATTCATATATGTACACAGTACATATTTATTTAATGCACATATTCTCCCTATGTCCTTTTATATATATGTACACATATATATGCATACTATATATATGCATATTATATTATTATCCTGATAATAATATGTTATCCTAACTTCTGTGGAGTATAAAAGAAGCAATATAAAATCCCTAATCTCCACAGCTTATTTCATGACAGGAGAGAAAAAAGTATGTCAACATACTACTATTTAAGCAAAAAATATTTATGATGACGATATAATACAAGTGACAACAGGCAGCATATATTTCAGAGCTAAAGTAAAATATAAATTAACACACTTTGGAAAGAAACTTTGGTATATATACACAATGCAATATTAGTCATAAAGAAGAATAAAATTATGGCATTTGCAGGCAAATGGATGAAGTTGGAGAATATCATGCTAAGTGAGATAAGCCAACCTCAAAAAACAAATGGGTGAATAATCTCTCTGATAGGTGGATGATGATACATAATGGGGGTGGGAGGGAGGCAAGAATGGAGGAAGGATGAATTGTATAGAGGAAAGATGAGTGGGAGGGGTGGGGGGAAGGAAAAATAGCAGATTGAGACAGACATCTTTACCCTATGTACATGTATGATGACATGGTATGACTATACTTCATGTACAACCAGAGAAGTAAGTTTTATCCTATTTGTTTATTAAAAAAAATTTAAAAATGGCAAAAAAAGAAAGTTATTGAAAGGAAGAGGCAATGGGTGTTAAGGACATTTGAGGACATTTTCAATGAAAAATGGGACTGCAGATAACTGATGAGAGCAAGAATGCTGTGTCAGAAAACCACAATAATGTGATCTTAACAGGAACACGTTATACTTATTCTATGTATAATATGTCAGAATACACTCCACTGTCATATATATCTAGAAGGAACAAATTTAAAAAAGTGATTATCAAAAAAAAAGAATAGAAAAGAAAGAAATGGCCATGGAGAGCTTGGGAAAGACTGAGTCCATTCACCTGGCTGTGGCAGTTGGAAGTAGAAGTGAGAGGAATAGGATTAGAAAGGTAAGTTGAGCACTGTCTTGTCAAGAGTTGTCAATGCTGACTAATAAGTAACTTTGGAAGTTACTTCAGCAGAAAGTGACAAAATAAAGTTATTTTAATTGGCAGATGATTATAGCATGGAATGGCAAGGAAGCGTCCAGAAGCTAGGTCAGTGGCAAATCATCCAAATGACGTTTAAAGAGCCAGACAGCAGCATGTGTGGGGGAGAAAAAGGACACACACAGAGAGAAGGAAGGTGAAAAGAGTTGACAGATCTAAGTTCAGGTTAAGATATGATAGGCACAGACCAACAGAGAGGAGTAGAGATGACTCTGGAATTTGCCAACCTGGAGGAGTTGATTTTAGCAAGGACAGATAATGAGTTCGCCTTAGTAAACTACGTTTCTTTTGCAAACATTAGTGGAAAGCACTTTTTAGAAATTAAAGAAGGCTATGAAATTTAATTGCAAAAACCTCTTAAGGAGTTGTAGGCTGGGCAATTGTACTTTGGCGAAATTGAGTCCAAGCTCCTCAGGATTTGCAAACGAATTCTTAGAAATCAGACAGTTTGGGAAGTTTCACACCTTTGAATAACTTAACAGAGAAGAATTTGGTTACATATTTGAATGTTTCCTGAGAAGCAGGTCTGTCCAACAGAACTTTCTGCAATGATAGAAAGGTTTTTAAATTTGTATCGTCCAATTTGGTATGTGGTTAGTGCAACTGAGGAACTGAATTGTGAATTTTAGTTAATATAAATTAATTTAAGCTTATTTAAGTAGCCGCATATGACTAGTATGATTGGACAATGAAAGGCTAAAGGGTCTCTAAGTCAGCATGCTTGATGACACGTGGATCTTCCATGAGTTTGGGAAAAATGTTGGCTTTAGCGTAAGTGATTAAAACCTGAACTTCCACTGGTAACAAAACTTGTCATTTGGAAAGAAAAAAAAAAGACTTTATTGAGTCAAAAGAAAATTTCTCCACCTCTTCAAGGGTTAGTGTCAGTGTCAGTGATACAAAAATAGTTGTAGTCCTGCCTCAAGTGGATCACAAAAGAGGAAATGCATTCGAACAAGGTTGTACCATCGCACATTGTATATGAGCAAAACAGAGCAGGGTAAAATGAAAGATTACAATGGTGTTCTGACTTAAGCTGGGGACAACTGGGAGATGGCTTCATGATGAGGTAGCATCTCAGCAGAAACTTGAACTATGAGTAAGAACTAGCTAAGAGAAGACTGAAGGATTTCTAGCTGAGGGAGCCTTTAAGTGTCCAAGAGGACAGTGCCTGAGGAACTGGCAGAAAGACCTCAACCCTAAAGTTCATGACTTGTATTTGTCCTAGGGGAGGAAAGTACCATCTATCTTAGGTTAAACTCTGGATTCTGTGAATTACTTCTTCAAAATTTAGTTTTGTATTGGTTAGGGGTAAACAGCCTTAGACATAGGGTTCCATTTTGTCCGCTCCTTTCCCTACTTTTCATTATAACCTGGAAGTTCTGAGTGATGCATTAAATTATGGTTCCTAACTTGCACTGCCTCTCTGTTATGGAATGCCAAGCTCAATCCCTGTGCCCTGGGACATGGTAGTATTTCTCCCTGAGAATGCAGAGTAGATTTCTCCACTCCACTGTTACAGGACTTGGCTGTGTGACTTGTTTTTGCTACAGGAGTGGGAGTCAATATGATATGTATGAAGGAAATAAATATGTTTGCATTATTTGGCTTGGCATCTTAAATGTCACCTTCCTCTGTGAAGAGAATCTCTCCTAGATAGATACTGGTTAATGATCAGGTGGAAACTTAAACCCAACTGACACTCTGGGGCTAAATGCTTCTAATCCAAGATGAGATAAGATCAGTCCCAATCATAAGAGTGAAAGAAAAGAAATATTTGTCATAAGACACTGAGTTTTGGGGGTTATTTATTATGTAGCATAATTGCAACAAAAACCTTACTAAGACAGAAGGGTGTTCTTTATTCTTATTCGTCAAATGGCTAGTCACATACCAAAATATTTTCAATAAGTGCTTGAATTTTTACTTTTTATGTCTTTTTCTTGTTAAAAAACTTTAGACATGGCTAGCTGCAGCAGAACTTGGGGCTGTTTTGTGAGGGTCAGTTAAAGCAATCAGCATCTCACACTAATCTTGCTTGGATGGCTATTAGAGTTTGGATGTTGAATGTTCCCCAAAGGTCAATGTGTTCCAGGTTTGGTCCCCAGGGTGGTGCTATGGAGAGGTGCTGTGGACCTTTAGGAGGTGTGGCCTTATAGGAGGTGGTTAGGTCATTGGTAGTGTTTTTGAAGGGTATTGTGGGACCCTGGTTTCTCAGTCTCTCTGATTCCTGACTTATGCTGTAGATAGCTTGCTCTGCCATGTGCTGCCATCACCAAATGTCCAAAACAATCTGGCTGTCCAATCTTGGACTGACACTCCAGAACCATGAGCTAAATAACCTTTTTCTATTTATAAATTAGTTGCCTCCGGTACTTTGTTATAGTAACACAAAGATAGCTAAAACAGTAGTCTTGCCAAAACAGTAGGCTTGCCGATTGTTCTATTTTAGAATAACTTGAGTGTAATGAGGGGTACATAACATATGTGACATGTATTTCCCACTCCATAAGTGTTTTAATTCACTTAACAAAACCAGGAAGTACACTGGAGGAATATGATACAGCTCCTCTCAAATAGAGCCCACAGCCTATTAGGGGAAATGGGTAATTAAATAAATCCTTAAGAAAAAGAGTAAGGGAAATTATAGTGTTGTAAGAGGGCTCTGGGTATCACTCTACATTTATTCCTTCCAGGCATTTTCTTCTATTAAATAAGTCAATGTAAATGTTGCATTTATGACATTTTTATAATTATTTTTTTTTTCCTGAGCATAATTTAGCCTCTTCCTTCAGCTCTCAGAAGCTTCAAATCGCAGGTTCTCTCTCCCCTACTCTTGTGCCTATGTATATATTTTTGAGTTGGCTGAACATTTGATGTTGCTTTAGTTGATGCTCCTTGATAGTTCCACCATAATACCTCTTAATCCAAGTCCCACGTGGGGTTTTAGGTTTGTCACCTCTAGCTGTTGTTTTTGACCAAGAAATATGGAACCCATCTTCTTCATTTTGAAAAGAATTGCTATAGTCCACTGAACAGACAGTGCTTTAATTTTCTGTGACATAATTGGTCAAGCATCTTCTCCTTCCTCTTTCATGTGAAGTTTGTGGGGTTTTGCTGACTTCCTTTTCTTGTGTCATTATTTACAGACTACACCTTGGGATTTAGGAGTTTGAGCAAAGAATCTTTCAAAGGTGCTGTTTAAATTCTTTATAAACCTTGCCATAAATTCTGTTGAAAGGAAATTAAATGAATACTTAGTAATATATACTGAATTGCAGGCTAAGGATGCAAGTGGGGAAGTATGTGAATCAGAGTAATTGATTACCTGTTTTTAGTTTTTGACAAGATTCCCCTGAGGAGACCTCTGTTGTCTTATTGCTTGGAGAACTGGAAGTTGGGAAGAAATGCTGAAGACTTGGATCAATTCCTCTTCCTCCTCTTTCCTCCTTTTTCCTCCTTTTCCCCCTGCCCCTGTCCTTCACCTCCTCCTCCTCCTCCTCCTCCTCCTCCTCCTCCTCATTCTCTTCTTCCTCCTCCTTCTCCTACCTCCTCTTCCTTTCACAAGGAAGAACCAAATCCATCCTTATCCATAGATACTATGATTGTGTACAAGAAAATCCAGAAGAAAAGAAATAGGAAAATGATTACAATTAATGAATGTAGAAATAATTTTGATTGTTAAATTAGTATATAAAATTGATTTGCATTTCTATGTATTAGAAGAGAAAATCAAACTCAAAAGATGACCTTGTCATAATAATTGTTTGTGTATATATGTATGTATCCATCAATCATTATCTCTGTCACTGATCCTAGATGATAGATATTTATAATTAAATCTAAATTTAATGTGGTACCTATAAAATTTTATCAAAAGACATTTTAAAAGAATAAAATACCCAGGCATGGTGATGCACTCCTATAATCCTGGTGGTTAGGGAGGCTGAAACAGGAGGATCTCAAGTTCAAAGCCAGCCTCAGCAACTTTACCAGGCACTAAGCAACTCAGTGAGACCCTGTTTCTAAATAAAATACAGAAAAGGGTTGGGGATGTGGCTCAGTGGTTGAGTGCCCCTGAGTTCAATTCCTGGTACTGAAAAAAAAAAAAAAAAAAAAAAACGTAAATAAATAGAGAAATATACTATGTTTTTGGAAGGGAAGAAAATATTTTTAAGTTGTTAAGGCTCCCCCAGATAATTTGTAGACCCTGTATAGTCCAGTGGAAACAGCAAGGTATTTTGTGGAATTTTAAAAGCTGTTTTTAAACCTTATACAGAAGAGTAAAGGGCCAAGAATAGCCAAGAGACTCCAACAATATAAATATCATATGGGGCTGTGCAGGGGATTACCTTTCAATATATATATGAACTGCATAATTTAGGCAGAGTGGTATAATATAAGGATAAACAAAGAGAAAAAATGGGAAGAGAATGGAATTAATATGAAGTCTTATATATAACAAAACCATCAATGAAGATCAGTGGAAAAAGATCAATTATTCACTGAATCATGGCTAAGACAATTGTTTATCCATAAGGAAAAAGAAGGTGGAATTGTACCCTTGCCTCACATCATGCATATCTTGCTTTGTCTTATAGCCTTAATACTTCTGAGGGACTTTCTTCTTCACAGTGACCAATGGGACAACAGGGATTAGAAATTTCCAGAGAGATTCATGGTGGAAAAGTCCTACATAGAGGAACTGATAGAAGTTCCTGAAGCGTAGCAAGCTGATTCAGCAGTTGAGCTGGTTGCCACATAAAGGGTATATCCAAATGCTGGTTTCAGTTCCCTGGTGATTCTAACAACAGTTTGGAATCCTAGGTACTTCTAAGGTACAGTTCCTTTTCTTTAAGGAAAGCTTAAGTGGTAATGTTGTTGCTAGTTCAACAAGTGAAATCTGGCCAGTCTTACAAGTGCACATGTAAACTGTAATTAAATTCTTCATGTAAAGTTATCCATCTCACTGCTTTGAAAATAATACTTAGCTACAAAGCCATCCTACATTCTTCTGCTAATCAGTATTGACTGGAGTTGGAGAAATGATTTTTTTTTTCCTGGTCTGGTTGATGATTCAAGTGACAAGTTTTACGTTTTGTGGGAGGCTGACATTTTCATAGGGGAGGTAAGACATTTTTAACCTGTCTAAGCTATAGAATGGATCTCAGAGGGTCATCTTGATTAGAGAGGAAGTCATTTATGGTGGTGCAGAGAAGGAACAATTCCACAGAGATAGTAGAGAGAACAGTCAAAAGGAGGAAAGACCACAACCTGCCCTTGGTGAGTGTTGAACAAGTCTTTTCCTTCTGAGGCATGCCTGAATGAAGTTAGGAGATGTTAAGTGGTCCAGATGAATGAAGTAATGAACAAGGAATGCCTTTCACTTTTGAAAACTAAAAAAAAAAAAAAAAAAAAAAAAAAAAAAAATTTGCACTAACACATATTTGTAAAATTCTATGCAGGTTTCTACATAGGCCTTTGATATATGATACACAGATATATTTTCTCAGCTACATGTATCTATGATAGCTTTCTATATCACCTGTAGGAGCAGCCTGCATCAGAACCATGTGGGGTGTGTGCCAGTGCTTCTGGATTTTACTCACTTCTTTTTTTTTTTTTTTAACTCATAAACCTTTTCCTAAGGCCAGGTTTAAATTAATTCATCTATGTCTATTTCTAGTACTTGTATGATCTAATTTTTCTGTAGTAGAGTCTTGATTTATTAGTAGTTTATCCTTATGTATGGTGTGAGGTAGAGATTTAATTTTATCTTTTTAAAAGTGGTAAGCCTGGGGGGATCCAAGTTGGCGGACTAGAGGGTGACTGCATCTCCCGTCGCTCCAGAACCCAGGATTCAAGAAGGAGAGGCATTGAGAGATTCGGACCAATATAGAGTCATGGGGTGAGTCTCACCCACCAGGTGAAGCTCGGTCCAGGCAGCAGGCCTGGACAGGGGCAGCTTCTCGGAGAAGGGCGGGGCAGCGAGACTCTTCCCCAAGCAGCACTGCTCTCTCTAGCGGCAGGCTCGATCCACAGACAGCTACTAGGAGGAGGCCCACCCAGTGAAAACTTTTCCGCACAGAGCCAACCCCAAACCCCAGACCCAGTAGCGGACCCTGACCTGCAGGTGGCTTCTAGGACCAGGGCAGGGAAGCCAGAGACTTCCCCAAGCAACCCTGCTCCCTCCGGCGGCAGGCGGGATCCACAGTCACCTTCTTGAAGTACCCAGTGAGAACTTTTCTGCACAGAGCCAACCCCAAGCCCTGAACCCAGCAGTGGGCCCTGGCCTGCAGGCGGCTTTTGGGACCAAGGCAGGACAAAGAGAGACTTTCCCCTAGCATCCTGGCTACCTCAGGTGGGGGCAGGCTCTGTCTATAGCCAGCTTCTAGGAGCAGGACTGCCCAGTGAGAGGATTTCCACACAGAACCAGCCCCCAGCTCTGGACCCAGTAGTGGGCTAGGGGCAGCTTTCTTTGGAAGCGCTGCATTATCAAGTTCCTCCAAGACTTCAGGCTACTGAAGGCTGGGGGGTGATATACTGGAAATCTACAGGGACACTATAAGCCAAAGAGGAAATCTGCAATACCTCAGAGTCCCACTGATATCTGACTAATATGAGAAAACAAGGGAAGAAAATGTCCCAAACAAACCTAGATACTATCAATAAATCCCAATGACAGCACAGCAGAAGAAATGTCAGAAAGGGAGTTCAGAATGTACATAATTAAAACAATCAGGGAAGCAAACGAGTAGATGAAAGAGCAAATGCAGGCATTGAAGGAAGAGATGAAAGAGCAAATGCAGGCATTAAATGATTGCACCAATCAACAGTTAAAAGAGCAAATACGGGAAGCAAAAGATCATTTCAATAAAAAGTTAGAGATACTGAAAAAAAAAAAAACAGAAATCCTTGGAATGAAGGAAACAATAAACCAAGTTAAAAACTCCATAGAATGCATAACCAATAGGATAGAACACCTGGAAGACAGAACCTCAGACATTGAAGAAAAAATATTTAATCTTGAAAACAAAGTTGACCAAACAGAGAAGATGATAAGAAATTATGAACAGAATTTACAAGAATTATGGGATATCATGAAAAGGCCAAATTTAAGAATTATTGGGATTGAGGAAGGCTTAGAGAAACAAACCAAAGGAATGAACAATCTATTCAATGAAATAATATCAGGAAATTGCCCAAATCTGAAGAATGAAATGGAAAACCAAGTACAAGAGGCTTATAGAACTCCAAATATACAAAATTACAACAGACCCACACCAAGGCACATTATTATGAAAATACCTAACATACAAAATAAGACAGAATTTTAAAGGCTGTGAGAGAAAAGAATCAAATTACATTCAGGGGGGAAGCCAATAAGAATATCAGCAGATTTTTCAATCCAGACCCTAAAAGCTAGAAGGGCCTGGAACAACATTTACCAAACCCTGAAAAAAAACGGATGCCAATCAAGAATCCTATATCCAGCAAAACTTACTTTCAGATTTGACGACGAAATAAAATCCTTCCACGATAACAAAAGCTAAAAGAATTTACAAAAAGAAAGCCAGCATTACAGAACATTCTCAGCAAAATATTTCATGAGGAAGAGATGAAAAACAACGATGCAAATCAGCAACGGGAGGAACTAGCCTAAAGGAATAGCCAAATAAAGGAGAAACCAAACCATGTCAAAAAACAAAAATGAGTCAAATGACTGGGAATACAAATCATTTCACAATAATAACCCTGAATGTTAATGGCCTGAACTCATCAATCAAAAGACATAGACTGGCAGATTGGATTAAAAAGAAAAATCCAACAATATGTTGCCTGCAAGAGACTCATCTCATAGAAAGAGATACCCATAGACTAAAGGTGAAAGGATGGGAAAAAACATACCATGCACATGGACACAGCAAAAAAGCTGGAGTATCCATCCTCATTTAAGATAATGTGGACTTCAAGCCAAAACTAGTCAGAAGGGATAAAGAAGGACATTACATACTGCTTAAGGGAAGCATAAATCAGCAAGACATAACAATCATAAATATCTATGCCCCGAACATTGGCTCATCCATGTACGTCAAACAAATCCCTCTCAATTCCAGAAATCAAATAGACCACAATACTAGGCAATTTTAACACACTTCTCTCACCACTGGATAGATCGTCCAAACAAAAATTGAATAAAGAAACCATAGATCTCAATAACGCAATCAACAATTTAGACCTAAAGGACATATATAGAATATACCATCCAACAAAGAATAAATAAACTTTCTTCTCAGCAGCACATGGATCCTTCTCTAAAATAGACCATATTTTATGCCACAAAGCTACTGTTAGCAAATACAAGAAGATAGAGATACTACTTTGTATTCTATCAGATCATAATGGATTGAAATTAGAAATAAATGACAGAATAAAAAACAAAAATTCTCTAATACCTGGAGATTAAGTAATATGCTATTATATGATGAATGGATAACAGAAGACATCAGGAGGGAAATAAAAAAATTCTTAGAAGTAAACGAGAACAAACACACAACATATCAAAATTTATGGGACACTATGAAAGCAGTACTTAGAGGAAGATTTATTTCATGGGGCGCATTCAAATAAAGAAGTAAAAATCAACAAATAAACAAATTAACACTACAGCTCAAAGCCCTAGAAAAAGAAGAGCAGACCAACACCAAAAGTAGTAGAAGATAGGAAATAGTTAAAATCAGAGCTGAAATCAACAAAATTGAAACAAAAGAAACAATTGGAAAAATTAACAAAATAAAGAGTTGGTTCTTTGAAAAAATAAACAAAATTGATAAACACTTAGCCACACTAGCAAAGAGAAAGAGGGAGAAAAGTCAAATTACTAAAATTCGGAATGAACAAGGAAATATCACAACAGACACGAGTGAAATACAAAACATACTTAGAAGCTATTTTGAAAATCTATATTCCAACAAAACAGAAAACCTCAAAGACATCAACAAGTTTCTAGAGACATATGAATTACCTAAACTGAACGAGGAAGACATACACAACTTAAATAAATCAATTTCAAGCAATGAAATAGAAGAGGTCATCAAAAGTCTACCAATAAAGAAAAGTCCGGGACAAGATGGGTTCTCAGCTGAGTTCTACAAAACCTTTGAAGAAGAGCTCATTCCAATATTCCTCAAAGTACTCCATGAAATAGAAGAGGAGGGAACCCTCCCAAACTCATTCTATGAAGCCAATAACATCCTGATACCTAACCAGACAGAGACACATCGAGGAAAGAAAATTTCAAACCAATATCCTTAATTAAAATTGACGCAAAAATTCTCAACAAAATTTTAGCAAATCACATACAAAAATATATTTAAAAGATAGTGCACCATGATCAAGTGGGTTTTATCCCAGGGATGCAAGGTTGGTTCAACATCCGGAAATCAATAAATGTCATTCACCATATCAACAGACTTAAAGTCAAGAATCACATGATTATTTCGATAGATGCAGAAAAAGTATTCGATAAAATACTGCATTCCTTCATGCTCAAAACACTAGAAAAAATAGTGATAGTGGCAACATTCCTTAACATTGTAAAGGCCATCTATGCTAAGCCCATGGCCTATATCATTCTAAATGGTGAAAAACTGAAAGCATTCCCCCTAGAAACTGGGACAAGGCAGGGATGCCCTCTTTCACCACTTCTAGTCAATATCGTCCTTGAAACTCTAGCCAGAGCAATTAGACAAACCAAAGAAATTAAAGGGATACGAATAGGAAAAGAAGAACTCAAACTATCCCTGTTTGGTGATGACATGAATATATATTTAGAGAAACCTGGAAATTCCACCAGAAAACTTTTAGAACTCCTAAGTGAATTCAGTAAAGTACCAGGTTACATGATCAATGCTCATAAATCCAATGCATTTTTATACATAAGTGATGAATCTTCAGAAAGAAAAGTTAGGAAAACTACTCCATTCACAATAGCCTTGAAAAAATTAAAATACTTGGAAATCAAACTAACAAAAGAGGTGAAAGACCTCTACAATGAGAACTACAGAACACTAAAAAAGAAATTTAAAAAAACCTTAGAAGATGGAAAGATCTCCCATGTTCTTGGATAGGCAAATTAATATTGTCAAAATGGTCATACTACCTAAAGTGCTATACAGATTCAATGCAATTCCAATTAAAATCCTAATGATGTACCTTACAGAAATAGAGCAAGCAACTATGAAGTTCATCTGGAAGAATAAGAAACCCAGAATAGCTAAAGTAATCCTTAGCAGAAAGAGCGAAGCAGGGGCTATCACAATACCAGATCTTCGACTCTATTACAAAGCAATAGTAACAAAAATGGCATGGTATTGGTACCAAAATAGACAGGAGATCAATGATACAGAATAGAGGACATGGACACAAACCCAAATAAATACAATTTTCTCATATTAGACAAAGGGGCCAAAAATATGCAATGGAGAAAAGATAGCCTCTTCAACAAATGGTGCTGGGAAAATTGGAAATCCATATGCAACAGAATGAAATTAAACCCGTATCTCTCACCCTGCACAAACTCAACTCAAAATGGTTCAAGGACCTCGGAATCAGACCAGAGACTCTGCATCTTATAGAAGAAAAAGTAGGTCCAAATCTTCAACATGTTGGTTTAGGATCAGACTTCCTTAACAGGACTCCCATAGCACAAGAAATAAAAGCAAGAATCAACAACTGAGATAGATTCAAACTAAATAGCTTTCTCTCAGCAAAGGAAACTATCAGCAATGCGAAGAGAGAGCCTACAGAGTGGGAGAATATCTTTGCCACTCATACTTCAGATAGAGCGCTAATTTCCAGAATATATAAAGAACTCAAAAAACTCTACACCAAGAATACAAATAATCCAATCAACAAATGGGCTAAGGAAATGAACAGACACTTTACAGAAGAAGATCTATAAGCAATCAACAGATATATGAAAAAATGTTTAACATCTCTAGAAATAAGAGAAATGCAAATCAAAACTACCCTAAGATTCCATCTCACCCCAATTAGAATGGTGTTTATAAAGAACACAAGCAACAATAGGTGTTGGCGAGGATGTGGGGAAAAAGGTACACTCATACATTGCTGGTGGGGTTTCAAATTAGTGCAGCCACTCTGGAAAGCAGTATGGAGATTCCTCAGAAAACTTGGAATGGAACCACCATTTGACCCAGCTATCCCACTCCTTGGCCTATGTCCAAAAGACTTAAAATCAGCATACTACAGAGATACAGCCACATCAATGTTCATAGCTGCTCAATTCACAATAGCCAGATTGTGGAACCAACCTAAATGTCCTTCAATTGATGAATGGATAAAGAAACTGGGGCATATATATCCAATGGAATATTACTCGGCCATAAAGAATGATAAAATTATGGCATTTGCAGGCAAATGAATTTAATTGGAGAATATCATGCTAAGTGAGATAAGCCAATCTCAAAAAACTGAAGGATGAATGATTTCACTGATAAGTGGATGATGACACATAATGGGGGGTGGGAGGGGTTAGCATTAGGGTTAAAGTTAGGTTTAGGGATAGGGTTAAGGAAGGTGGCAAGAATGGAGGAAGGAAGGACTGTATAGAGGGAAAAGAGGGGTGGGTAGGGTGGGGGAAGGGAAATATAACAGAATGAATCAACCAACATTACCCTATGTAAATTTATGATTACACAAATGGTATGCCTTGACTCCATGTACAAACAGAGAAACAACATGTATCCCATTTGTTTACAATTAAAAAAAAAAAGTAAAAAAAAAGTGGTAAGCCATTTGTCCCAGCACCATTTACTGAAAGTTCATCTTTACCCTCACGATTTCGGATGCCATCTTAATCATATATTAAAGTTCTATGGTAACTTTGGTCTCCCTCTGGATTGGTTAGTTTATTCCATTGGTGTTCCTTTAAAATAGTCTGCCTAAAATGCCCCATGCCAGAATCCCTGTGAGTAGACCTGGAAATCGGCATTCTAGATACGTTTCCAGGGTGACTTTCATGCCCATTGTTTTAGTCAGTGTTTTGCTGCTGCAACCAAAAGACCTGACAAGAACAATTAGAGTAGGAAAAGTTTATGTAGGGGTTCATGGTTTCAGAAGTCTCAGTCCAGTGATCACAGTCTATTCCTTTATGCTTAAGGTGAGGCAGAACATCATGCCAGAGAGTGTGGCAAGAGGAAAGCAGCTGGCAGCAGGGCACCAGGAAGGAGAGAGAGAGAGAGAGGGAGAGAGAGAGAGAGAGAGAGAGAGAGGAGAGAGAGAGAGAGAGAGAGAGAGAGAGAGAGAGAGAGAGAGAGAGAGAGAGAAACAAAACAGAAACCCCACAGGCATGCCCCAATGACTCACCTCCTCTAGCCACACCCTACCTGCATTCATTACCACTCAGTGAACTCCTATGGGGGATTAATTCACTGATTAAGTTAAGGCTCTCAAAACCCAATCATTTTACCTCTACACTTTCTTGCATTGTCTCACACGTGCGCTTTTGGGGTTCACCTCATGGGTAAACCATAAGACCTGTTCCATACGTAACTGTTCCTTTCCAACTTCTTCAGGCATTTTAACAACGATATCACCTTGAGACCTATTGTAACCATGTAACATGGGGGATTTATGTTCAAGTTTTGTTTGGAAAAGTGTTTTTCATTTAAATAAAATGATCCCAGGTCTGATATGAGAGGGTGGATTGCTTGTGAATATTACTGTTTCCTTCTCTGAATCTGTAAACAAGGCAGTGAAAAGTTAAAGGTAATAAATTCATAAAGTTGTTAAAAGTGAATGAGGGAGGGATGTGGAAAGACATAAGCAAACTAAAGATTCTATGAATTTCTGGAAGATGGAAGACTACCTGTATCTGTGGTTTGTTATCTATTACTGTATAACAAGTTTACCTCAAGTGTTAAGTGGTTTGAAAAACAATAAACATTTATTATCTCAACTGATGTGTGGGGGTCAGGAATTTGAAAGCAACCTACCTGTGTGACTGGAGCTCAGGCAGTCAAGATGTAACCTGGAAATTAACGGGGGTTACAAGGTCTATTTCCAAAATGTCTTGTTCCTGCAGCTGGAAAGCTGTTGCAAGCTATTGTCGGTAAGCTTCAGTTCTCTTCTGACGGATCTGGAAAATAATAAACTTTCTCAACATTGTAATCTAGGAATGACAAAGTCAACAAATAATGAAAACTGAGATGAGAGAGGGAGAGGTATAGTGGAGATAAAAGTGTTAAAATATTAATAAAAACAAGCTATGATGACAACTGGAAAGTGAGTGGATTAAACAAAATGTCATATATCCATGCAATGGAATATTATTCACAAATGAAAAGGAACAAATGATTGACATATGCTACACTAAGGATGAATATCAAAAATGTGAAATAAAAGCAGCCAGATAAAGTCATCATGTTGCATGATTCCATAAGTATGAAATATCCAGAAAGGCAAACAGAATAGTAGTTTCCTAAGACCAGTGTGGGAACAGATATTAACTATAATCGGCATGAGAGATCTTATTGAGAGAGGAAATGTTCTAAAATTGATTTATGGTGATGGTTGCACCACTTGGTGAAGCTACTAAAAATCATGAAATCATACCTTTGAAGTGGACGAATCTTATGACTTGAAAAGTTGTTTAAAAAGGAATTATGTGGAATGTAAAAAAAAACAAAAACGCTGCAGGTGATAGTTTTATAGGACTACTAATGAAATCATTTATTAATAATAGAATATCAACTACCATAAGAATAAAGAAGGAATTTCAGTGCTAGTAGGATTTGTGGCACCATTTAAAATAGACTTGTAGCTGGACAGAGTGGCATATACCTACAATCCCAGCAACTCAGGAGGCTGGATCACAAATTTGAGGCTAGCCTCAACAACTTGGTGAGACCTAAGAAACTTAGTGAGACTATCTCAAAATAAAAAATAAAAAGATAAAAAGGACCGAAGATGTATCTCAGTGGTAAAGTGCCCCTGGGTTCAATCCCTAGTATAAAAAAAAAATTATAAAACACTCCGTATTTTCCTAGATTGCAAATACAATACATGTTCATTGTGAAAATTTTAGAAAATTTAGATATGTACACTGAAGAACAAGAAAACTGCATACATTCTGTCTTCCCAGGGTAAACGCTATTTAAGATATTTAGTGCCTTTATTTCCATTTCCCCCCAGTTTTAAGGTGGACCTTCAATGTGTAGAAATGCTTTTAAGTTTCCTGAAGCTAATTGAAATCTTTAATTTTGCAGTGATGCTTTATCATAAATTGTGTGATCTTACATGCCAGGATGTTAATTAATAAAAATAAGGGTTGAACCTGAACTTTGAAAGAATGCGTTGAAGGAACTTTAAAAATGGTTGGTTCAACACAGTAGCAAAACAAATTTAAGTGGCAAATATGAATTGAATCTCTCCTGCAAATTATAGTACTGGAATGAAACAGTCTTTAATCCATTGCAATCATTTCACAGAGGGGGAAACCTAAGTCTCAAAGGCTTCTGAGTTTTCAAAGCTTACACAGTGGGATCAGAGTGAGAACACACATCTTCTCACTCCCTGCCCACATTCCTAACCTTGAACTTGTGGTAGATCCAGAGATGTGGGAAAACATAAAGGCCACTTGATGGAATTTCCTGCTGTTCTTATACAGGATGCCCTTTGGTGGGCCTGCCCTGTATTAGCAGATGTTGCTACTTGTCTAGGGTAAAGTTAGACCTCCTGAGAGGGTCATTTTTAATTTCTGTTTTCTTTTCCTCTTCTTATAGATTGTTTCTCTAGGTAAACCCTGTTATCTTCTCTACCTCTCTGCCCTGATCTCAATTTAGAATCAATGATCAGTGAGCAGATGGCGGAGTGCTACTAACAAGCCTTTAGAATCCATGAAAGTAACATCACGACTTTCATTCCTGGGTGAGATATCTTGAGGTTGCTATTTGAGAAAATAATGGTACTTGTCATATATTTCCTCTAAATAAATCTGGCTTTAATAGCAAAAGTCCCTGCTTTCTTCACTTCTGTTTATTTTCAGTCACTCAAACTGACGCGTGCTGTCAATATCTCCTCACTGTAAGTATAAAGTTGAAGTATTTAAAGAAAGCGGTATTGTTTTATTTTGAGGTTAGCAATTTTCCAGGGCCTGCTGGAAGAAGCACTTAGTTCTAAAGAATTGCATGTGTTTGCTTTGTTCTAAATATAGGCTAAACAGTATGCAGCCTTGCCTGAAGGCTTCAAACCAAAGCACTTGGAATAAAAAAAAAAAAAAAAAAAAATCCAGGGAAGCAGTGTCTCTTGCCCAGCACTAAACAAATAAGCAGATTTTTACTAACTGCAGGAAACAAACTGATGCAGATCAGATTTTCTTCTCAAATCTTTTGGTGGTTTTTGGACATTTTTCCTTTAAGACTGTAAAACCAAAGTCAGCCTCTGGTGCTACACCGACTCCTTGCTATGTTGGTAAATGGCAACCAGTGTGTGGTCTTGCCGGACCATGGGGAAGGGCTGCGGTGTAATGGATGTGACGGTTTTGAAAAAGCACATCATTATGATTTTTTTCTCTGAACTCTGGCCTTTAGAATATTTTTTTCATGGTCCTGGCATAGTGCCAAAGATCTTCTAATGCAAGTCTTTTGCCTTCGTGTTACACTGCCAGTAAGAAGGGGAGGTGTGTCTGTAACATGTGGTATTAATATTATTAAGTTCTGTTTTACATTGTTTCTCAAACTGGAAACTATAGATCCTTGTGGCCTTTGGACATAAAAGTTCTCTATAACACAAGCATTCAAATATATTCATATATATAATTTATATTTAGATAGACATATTATTTCCAATTTTAAGGACATACAAGAAAATTTAAACTGAGCATCTTTAAAAAACAACTCTTACAGATGGTCATCTTCTGTATTAGTCTGTTAGAGCTGCTGTAACAAAGTAACACAAATTGAGTAGATCAAACTATGATTTACTGTCTGACAATATATATTATATAATAATATTGGAGGTAGAAGTCCAAGATGAAGGTTCTGGCAGGGTTGGTGCCTTCTGAGAACTCTGAGGGAGAATCTATTCCATGCGTCTTTTGTGGCTTCTGGTGGTTTTCTGGTGGTATTGTTTTACTGGTCAACGAGAAGGACATCTGCCATCATGGCATTTTTCTTGGGTCTCTGTGTCTTAATTCATTCTTTTCATAATGACATTGGTCATAATAAATGAAGGCCCACCCTGATGATCTCATCTTAACTTGATGATATGCAGACTGTGTTTCCAAATAAGGTTACATTTGTGGTTACTGGGAGTTAGGATCTAAACATCCTGTGAGGGGGGCACAATTCATCTCAGAATATCTTCTATTTGTTTGTAATTGGGATAAAGGGAGGCAGCACTATTTCAGTTGTCCTGTCCTCGAGAAGGAAAAAAAAAAAAAACAAAAACAAAGAAAAAAAAAGAGAGAGGACACACACACACACACACACACACACACAAACACATAATATAATATATAATATATTGCTGCCACGAGGGGCCAGACGGTGTCTTGTCAAGACACCTTTTGGGAATTTTTTTCATAGTAGTAGTTGCAATAAAGAATAGTTGTGGTATTTGGTAGAACAAACATAATAAACTCTAAGCAACTTATGCCACAGAAGCCCTATTTTGTGAAATCAAAGTAGCAATTCATCTGCATTTTTACCCCAAATAGGAACTATGACTGAATTTGAATCCAGGTAACTGGCAACCAGTTTGGCATAACCATATTAAAGGGAAGAGCTTATGTTTTCCTTAAAGAAAAAGGTATAGAAAAAATATTCTGATTTTACATTTTAATTATAGTAACTATCATAAGAGTTGTCAATTATTAAAGAACTTCTTCATGCCAGGCATTGCATAAATTGCTAATCCTCTTCATCATCCACCAAGTTGGGTAAATGAAAACATTTGATGGACTGGCATTTGTACCAGTTCCATCTCAACTCAAGGTATTTTTTTTTTTTTTTTTTTTGTATCAGGGATTGGACCCAGGGGCACTTAGTCACTGTGCCACATCCCTATCCCTTTTGTTTATTGAGACAGGGTCTCACTAAGTTGCTCAGGGTCTTGCTAAATTGCTGAGGATGACTTTGGACTTGCAATCCTCCTGCCTCAGCCTCCTGAATTGCTGGGATTTTAAAAAATATTTTTATATGTTTATTTTAAAATATTTTTTGACTTCACCTAAAATTTGTGCAAGCCAGATGAGTATTTCTTAGTACACATCCTAGATTTGATTTTGACTATTCATAGCTCTTTTTCTTTTTAAATCATGTGTCATTTATTCTAGACATGTAAAATCAAAGGACAATGAAGTATATAAAGTGACATTTGGGCCCGTGAATCTAGTGGAAATGTAAAACTGATGCCTGACCAAGGAAACCTCTGATCTTACTTAACAGAGCACTATTCCCTAAGGGTACCCCATGGAGGAGCTCAAGGGAGCAATGGTTCACCCTAATGAGATTAAGTCAGATAATAATTCATGAATTTAATAAAAACCCCCAGCAATGTTGATATTGGCACCCCTCATCCTCTAGGAGAGAAATCAAGGGAAATCTCTTATCTCTACCTCTGAAATTATTAGCTGGGAGTTTGTTTTCAATTCTTTCATGGAAAGCTGCGTTTGTTTTCAAAGTTTTCAGGGTTCTCCACTGTAGCACCATTGTTTCTCAGGCACATGGGAAATCTTTACCATTAAGGAGTACCTTGAGAGTTGGTCAACTAAAATTGCCTCTGGAAAGCTTAAGAAGATGAAGTTTGACAGAAAAAAACCAATCATTTTTAAAGAAGCTAATTTCTTTGAGGATTAGGCACTTACTATTGTTTATTGAACCATCCAGTTCCCTTTTCCTTTGGACCAATCTTGTGCCATAAAATATTCCAAACTTTTAGGCAGGTTAGATGTAAATCAGGAATGAAATTGTAGCTAAATAGTAGAGCCAGTTTGTTTCCATTTCCTGATTGAAAAATAGGCTTTGCAGTGTCATTTCAAAGATTTTTGTTTAATTTTTTGCTTTGACAAGTAAGTACAAAGATCAGAAATCACATATGCAATCCAGTATTTCAGTGGTACCCACTCCCACCTGGCAAGCACACCAAAGCTATGGTGGCATCTAGGAACATGTATTGCAAAGGACATAATTTATTATAACTGAATAATTGTCTTATCTTAGCAGTGCTTCCAGGATAGGAAATCTAGGAAGAAAATTGATCATAACAAAAATTGCTTAGCTCAAATAAAATAAAAGTAGCATACAGTATATAAATAGAATGGAATGTAGAGTTTAACTCTTGCCTTGCCTTCCTGTCTTCCTTCCTCCCTTCCTTCTAGTTTGCTTGCTATTTATTTTGAATTGAATAAAAGGTGTTTATTTTAGAATAACTAGGTAGTATATTGTTTATTTTCTTTTGTTAGATTATCTTGCTGAATTTGAAGTTCCAAAGCCAGGAAAACAAATAGCTCTTGGTTGCAGCTTCCAAAATTCGTTTTTCTGCTGGGATTGAGGAGACGGGCCTATGAGGTCGAGCACATAGTGACACACATGGAAGTACATGCATTTCGACTCTTTGCAACCTTGTGATGTGAAATTTGACCACCTCAACAATAAAAGATAACTTGACTGAAGGATTATCCTCCCAACATGGTTTGAGGAAAACAAGAGGAACAGAGAAGAAATGGGTGAGGATTCAGAAATACAAAGTAGAACTTCATACAATTTTTCAAACACCTACTATTTCATCCATTTGAAAAATTATTTCAAGCCATATACTAGTCACTTTTCTAATCTCTCTTACTTGTTGGGAATCGTTATTCATTCATTGAGCTCATATTTACAAGGGCCTGTCATGGATTGACATGGGGCAGTCAATACATGAGAGAGGTAAACATGCCTAAGACAAATTCAAATCTGTTACTATGCAGTTGAGCTCTTAAAAGCTTCCATGGAAACCCCTATGCTTAAAGTCTATGAAACCAAATTTCAGAAATCTCAGCATATTTCCACTGTCAACTACAAATTATCTAGGTATTGTCATCTTGAAGAAACTGAGATCTCTCCCCCTGGACCAATTTGAGAGTTTCTACAAGAAGCTAACCTAACGCTTTCTCTGGATCTTTTATAGAAACTTACAATTCTATTTTGCATTGGTTCTAAATTGTGAGTTCTGTGTCCCTGTTGAACAGTGGATGGGAGGAAATCCTGTCTATGCATAGTGGAAAAGATATACCAACCTCAGCAACAATGATAGTGTCTAACATTAACTGGATACTTTGTAGCTTTCAATAGTGTTACCATGTTGTCATTTCTTTCTGACTGCAATCCTGTATGGATAATATAAATGTATATAAATGTGAAAATTGGCCAGAAGAAATTAAGTGACCCACCTAGTTTCACTTAAGTAATAAAGGGGAAATGTTAAGGTTTGAATATGAGGTGTCTCCAGAAAACTCATGTGAGACGATGCAGGAATGTTCAGAGGTAAAATTATTAGATTATGAGAGTTGTGGTCTTATCAGTAGATTAACCCATTCAATGGATTAATGATTTGAAAGGACTATTGTACTAGAAGGTAACTGTGGGTAGGGTGGGGAATGGATGGAGGAAGTGGGTCACAGGGGTATGATACTTTATACCTGGCTCCTGGCTCTCTCTGCTTCCCAGCTGCTGAGGCTGAGAGCTTTCCTCCACCATGTCTTTCCACCATGATGTTCTGCTTCACTTCAGACTCAGAATAATGGAGTTGACTGACCATGAGCTAGACCTTGGAAACCATGAGCCACAACAAACTTTTCCTCCTCTAAGTTGTTCTTCTTAGGTATTTTGGTCACAGTGATGAAAAGCTGACAAACATAGGAGGGCACAGATTGGAGCTGAATCCTTTTGATTCTAGTTTCAATGATTTTTCTGCTATAAAACATTTCTCAAATTTTCATGTGAATAATTTTTTATAGCCCCAATTGTGATTATTCTCCTAAATAGTTATCATTATTATTTTAAATATCCTATAATATACCTGTTTGGGTAAATGCAAATGACTCCAAATATACAATTTTTAAAAAAGGTCTCATTTTTCACTTCCCATTGCCATTATTGCATAAACCCAGATAAACAGTACTAATATTTTGGCATATAGTCTTTATTTTTATTCCCCTTATTAATAAATACCAACATACAAAAGTCTTTTTTTTTTTAAAGTGGGAACGTTCTTCTTTAAAGCAGAGTAATATTCCATTGTGTGTGTGTATATATATACACCACATTTTCTTTATCCATTGAAGGGCATCTAGGATGGATGGAGTTAGAGAATATCATGCTAAACAAAATAAGTCAAACCCAAAAAACCAAAGGCCGAATGTTTTCTCTAATGTGTGGATGCTAATTCACCATAAGGGATGGGGGTAGAGAAGAATGGAGTTACTTTATATTAGCTGGAGGGGAGTGAAGGAAAGGGAAAGGGTGTGGGGGTAGGATGATAGCAGAGTGAAGCAGACATTGTTACCTCATGTACATGTATGACTGCACGACCAATGTGATCCTATGACATGTGTGATCAGAAAAATGAGACATTATACTCAATTTGTGTATGATCTATCAAAATGTATAAATGCATTCCACTGTCATGTACAACAAATTAGAACAAATTAAAAAATTAAAAAGACATTAAAAAAGGGAACATTTTTTTTACCAATTTGCCTTTTATACTTTCTATCTTTTGAAACTTAGTCCAAATCAGCATATGTATATCTGCTTTTTTCTCTTAATAGGTGAATGACTCAAATTAAAAAATAAGGATGTTATTTAAAAATTTATTTACTTTATATTTTTCTTGTTTTGAGAGCAGCTGGTGTGTTGTGCCTCTACTTGTATATAGTCTATCCCATCATCTCTTTTGAGAGGAGAGGGGGTTTACAATACTTTTGGTCCTCATATTGAAGCAAAAAATAATTGAATCTGTTTTTGAGGGAGATTTTTAGATGCAGAGTCAGAGAGACTAATGTAACATGAATAACATGAATTATTCTCTTTGTATAAATATATTTTAGGTAAACATGTATATACTTGATGGGGGTAGACTGGACTATACAATTTTATGTCCACAAACTAATTTTATCTTTAATCTTCTTAATTCCATGTGTCCTAGCATATAAAGATGATAATAGGAGCATTAGTTTTAGGTTATTTCAAGGAATAATTTTTCTTTCAGTTTAAGGAAAGTGAGTTTTTATTAACTTACTAGTCTATATATAGAAATTATGGGTGGACTACAAGTCAATATATGCCTTATTTCTACAAATTTTGCCCGTGGTGATACAATAATTAAAAAAAAATGGGAAAAGGCAACTAAATTCCATGCTAGAAGATACTTCTAGGAATACTCAACCTTTACCAATGTGGAAGTACATAAATTATGGTAAATGTACAACATAAAAAATTACAAAGAGAATTTTACAAGCAGTGATGTCCTTGAACTGAAAATTTGGAATTATAGTATTGGTATAGACACCTATTGGAAAACTTTTGATAGTTTGAACTAATTTAATTTTATTGCATTTGTGTGAACATATATTTATTGGATCATTTCTTTCCTTAAAATAATCCCAAATTAAATTGATATTCATGGTGCTTTAACACAGGATCAAAACGTTTTCAAGCAGTAATTTCTATTTCCACTGTTTTGAAATCTCCTTCTAAGAAGTGAAAAGCAAGTGTATGTCACTGTAGTACTGTCGGTTTAATCTTTGGTTGCATACTGGAATCACCTTGGGGAGCTTTTAAGAACCTCTCCCAACCCCAATGTCCAGCTGACTATCCAGGTCAATCTCATCAGCATCTCTGGGAATGGGATCTTGGCATCATAATTTTAAATATTTCCAAAGTGATTCCAATGTGATCCCAAATGGAAGAAGTATTATTCTCCAGTCCCTTGCTACACAGCATAGCAGATATTTTTGTTAAAGATATTTAGAAGAGATGTTTCCAACCTATTATATAAAAAATGGTTTACTCGAGTGAAAAGCATCTTGGAGATAGATAGGCTTAAGTGAGGGTCTTGCAGTTGTTGTGAAAATTGGCCAATTTAATTTTTAGGTGTTTCTCATCTGTAAAATAATTTGGTAAACAGTGCCTGATTCGTGCTATATGTCATGCATTATATCATCTAGCCTGTAAATGTCTCCCCATATCCCTCCTGACTAGGTTTTGTTATTACGTTTCAAGCATCTTCAGCATAACCTGGGAACTTTGAAATGCAAACTCTTCAGGCTGCTTCCCAGACCTTCTGAATCAGAAACTCTGACAGTGGAATCTCAAAATCTGCTTTTGAGAGGTGCTTAAATAATCCTGTTTTATGCTCTTCTTTCAGACTTTGACCATAATTCACTGAGATTTGCTATCTTGACTGCATTTGTGGTTTTAGAATTAGAGCTTGTAACACTGCTCTAATTTTTTCTAATTTTTTTCTTCAATTATTTTGATGACAGTTTGGCATAAATATTAAACTTTTTATAATTTCTGCCAGAATGTGCTATTGCTAGCCCTCTGCCCCTCTCCCCAAATGACATGTCCCATTGCCTTGCACAGATGGGCATTTGAGATTCTTTACTTAACCATAACCAAAATTTAAGTTAACCAAAAGTTCCAGTTGCATCACCTTTATTTGCCTCTCTACTTGTGGGACAGTACTATCCTCTCTGCTGGAATAGTCAACATGGTGCTAATTAATTGATGATGTAAACACTAATGATAATCCTGCTGCCTCTTCTCTTTGCCCTCAGGTAACCCCAATTATTTTCCTGCTGCAAAAGCACATTTTGCTATGCTATTTATATCCCAATGAACAGATCTGTGCTAAGGGACATGCCTTTTATGGGAAGCATTAAAACCATTTGGAGGTAAAAATTCAGACAATTTAGGTTTTAATAATAAAGCTAATCAAAATGTGTTTGCAAGCTTTTAGTTCATCACAAAAAAGGAAGTTACACAAGGGCAGAGACCATGGCCATAGTCTTACATTCTGAGCCTTCATTTTCCTAATGGGTTTCTGAAATGATTCCACAACAAATTTCATTCAAGTTATGTTCAGATTGCTATTGTCAAAGAGCTGTTGTAAGTTTCAGGGATTAAAGAAGAATCAACTAGGTGATCACAGAATTATATGTCACCTTCTTCTGATGATAGATTTTCTTCTCCTTTATGAGGCACACTTTCTCCATCTATAACAAAAGACTATTCATTTTAATTGTTATTGCACATATCTAAGATAAAATATTCAATAAAGTATATTCAATAACTCTCAGTAGTCTCCAGAGGAAGAGAGAGTATTTATAGTTGTCTTCCATTGATTTTTGTCTAAGAGGCAAGGAGCTACGTGATGTCTTATGTGGTTGAGCTAGGTAGAGTGAATGGGAATGGGGCTGCTCGATCCTTTGACTAAGACAGGAAAGAGTCAGAAGAATAAGCCTTAGGGTAGTTTTGATTTGCATTTCTCTTATTACTAGAGATGTTGAACATGTTTTCATATATCTGTTGATTGCTTGTAGGTCTTCTTCTGTGAAGTGTCTGTGGAGATTCCTTAGAAAACTTGGAATGGAACTACCATTTGACCCAGCTATCCCACTCCTTGGCCTATACCCAAAGGACTTAAAATCAGCATACTATAGAGATACAGCCACATCAATGTTCATAGGTGCTCAATTCACCATAGCCAGATTGTGGAACTAACCTAGATGTCCCTCAATTGATGAATGGATAAAGAAACTGTGATATATATATATACATATATATATATATATATAATATATGTATATATATAATGAAATATTACTCAGCCATAAAGAATAATAAAATTATGGCATTTGCAGGCAAGTGGATGAAATTGGAGAATATCATGTTAAGTGAGATAAGACAATCCCAAAAAATCAAAGGACAAATGATCTTGCTGATAAGCGCATGATGACACATAATGGGGGGTGGGAGGGGGGCAAGAATGGAGGAAGTTGAGACTGTATAGAGGGAAAAGAGGGGTGGGAGGGGTGGGGGGAAGGAAAAAATAATAGAATGAATCAAACACCATTACCCTATGTAAATGAATGATTACACAAATGGTATGCCTCTACTTCATGTACAAATAGAGAAACAAGTTGTACCCCATTTGTTTACAATAAAAAATAAATAAATTTAAAAAAAAATAAGCCTAACAGAAAATAAGGTCTCCAGATAGTCAAAGCATTGAATTTTAGATCAGATTCCCTAGAACTTGCAACGGGGATTCTAATGCAGTTGTTTATTGCATGTTTTCAGGAGAAATTTGTAAGGAAGTGAAGAAAGCAGGATAGGAAAAAGGAGGGAGCCCAGCAAAAATTTGAGTTCAACTGAAGTCTACTTGGAGCCAATGGAAAGTTCTAGAAAGACACTTAGAGTTTTTCTGCTTTGGACATTTATATCCCAGTCATTGGCGCAGGATATCTTTAGGGTGGGGAGTCACTCCCTCCCAGGTATCCCCAGGAAGTCTTTTGTTTGGTTTGGTTTTACTGGTCAAGAAACCATCTGTGAACCATTAGCAGCTAACACTCACAGTGGTTGGGTAAAAGGAATCTAAAAGGGCTGCCAACAGTGTCTTTTACCTGTGGTTTCTGGGATCTAATATTGGTACAGGTCAACGACTTCTAATGGACAGATGGATTCTAACAGGTCTATTACTGGTATCCCCAAAGGAGGAAGGATTACAAAAATAGAAATGTCAAGTTGGAGCAATTCTCAAGGTCCTTGATAAGAATAGTGAGTTCAGACATAAAAGGTCTATGTGAATTCCTGGAATACGGATCTTTTCCAGTGGACTCTGGAAATCAGAACATCAGAGCCTATTCTCAGAATATTGCTCTGGGTGTCTGGCTAGAGGAAGGAGATTAATGAATCTATCATTTGTGTATTCTGAATCATCCTGCTTTCTGGGTAACTTGATTCTAAACATTCTAAATGCTATTAGATGGAAATACCGAATTTGCTTACAATTTTCCATGTTTTTAGTTCATCTGAGAACAGAAGCTTGTGGGGTAGAAATAAGTGGCCTAACTAAAGAAACATTGAGTAAAACATGACAACAAGAAGACCATAAGTCATGCAAACCATCAGAAGGTAACATATTTCTATTCTTTCTTTAACTTCTTTTCTAGGATCATTTTCTTTTCTACCAATATGCATAACTACTTTCTTTTGTGCCTAACCCTAGATCCTCCTCTAGAACTTTGTCAATTCATTGGTGAAGCCACAAGAATAAGACTTTTTGAAGTGTTACTGGCAACCTGAGCAATGGGCTTCACTTTACTATCTTTCCCCTGTGTGCACCATTTTAAAAATCTACTTTCTATAGTCCCTTAATCTCCCAAGGGAACTTTTTCATTCAAGATATCACTAATATTCTGTGTTAGTCAGCTTTCCATTGCTGTGACAAAATACTTGAGATAATCAGCTTATAAGAAGAAAGGATTTGTTTTGGCTCATGGTTTAGAGGTTTTAGTCTATGTCATTGGTCCCATCACTATGAACCTATGGAGGCATAGTACCTCTTGGCAGGAGTGTGCAGCAGAGGAAGTCTTTCACTTCATGGTTACCAAGAAGCAAAAAGAGGGAGTGGAGGGGGAAGAAGGGATCACCATCCCCAAGTCCCCTTAAGAGAACACCCCAAATATCTCAACTTCCTCTCAGTTAGGTTCTACCTCTTAAAGGTTCCACAACCTCCCAATAGTGCATAGGGTGGGCATCAATCCTTTAACACATGGCCTTTTGGGGACATGCAAGATCCAAACTATAGCATACAGTGATCACCATGTCAGGATAAAAGTTCCTCAAACTACAGATATTTGGGTGGGTACATCTTTGTGAGGAATGTCATATATCCTTTGCAACAAAGGGAAAATTATAATTATATGGACAAATGTTTGGAATGTAACATATTATAAAGAACCTCTTATATTTAGTCTCAGTGTCTTATTCTGAAATTGTTACCCAGAAAAGATCTGACAGTGTCAAATGTGAATGGTTAATTGGGCCAGTCTTTTAGCTTATATCTGGATTCAAATTCAAACTCTACCATTGGTTAGTTATGTGAGCTCTGTATTTCTCTCTTGTAAAAAAGGGAGGCAATAGTATCTCCCTTGAGCTGACATGAGATTTACTGCATGTAGCTGACAGGAACTTATAACCTTAATTGGCAGGGACAGCCACAATTCTTAAATTTGGTAATAATCCTTAACTACAATTATCAAGCAGAGTTTGTGTCACTAGTAGAGGTCATGAGAGGGACATTGGGAGTAAATTTCTTATTAGGAATTTTGAAGGAATTTTTGAGTTATAAGTCTATCTTGTTAATAAATTGACGTGAGAAACTTCCAGTGAGGGAGAATCATTGAAAATTAGTGGTAACAATGCTCTAATGTGTCTCATTCTCAGGATAAAGGGAGAACTAGTTGAAAACTCAGTTCTTAAATGAGGCTTATTTTATATCTGAAGTGTGTGATTTGATGAATGTGGGAACCCAGAGACTTCACTTTTATAAGAAGTTGGGTGAGAAGAAATGAACTTCATTTCTTACACAGTTTTCTTTCACCATTATTCACGAAGGAGGATTTCAGGGTTAGACGAATTCTGTCCAAACATCCTGTGTCTATAAGATCCCCATCTTATGGCTAGATGCCTTTGTCTCGAGTTCATGCAGCGATGAGGAACTTCTTATAGCTTAGATAGTTTGGGAATGATTTAATAGTTACAGAAATTTGTATTTTGAACTGAAATGTGTCTTATCATGCCTTCTATAATTATTATGGTTATTTCCTTTCCAGTTAGTTGAAACAAGTCTAATCTCTCATTCCCATGACAACCCTTTAAGTATCTGAAGACAGCTCTGTCCCAAGGCCTAAAATCACAAAGCTCCCCATGATCCTCCTTAACGCTATGCTGACTGTTCTGTGGACTTGCTTTTGTTTCTTTTTACAGAACCAGACTCCTTATTCAGTGTATGAGCAACATAGAATGGGACAGGGTCAAGAGGATGTGGCAACTGTCTCTGTTTTGGACATACCCTTTTAAATTCAATTCAAGTTTCAAAGATGTTGGCAGCCATACAATTGCTTGACTCATAATGAGTTTACAGAAATCTATGATCTCTAAGTCATTTTTATCCATGCTACTGTTAAAACATGTAGCTTATACTTGTTTTGGGGGATTAGTTTCAGGATAGAACATTGTTCACATGAAATTTCATCTTATCTTAGTTTTGACTCAACATTCCAGATTGTCGATGGCACTTTTTTCCTTGTAACTGATGTCTTTTACTACTAGTATTAGTTGTAACAATGATATTTGTATCATGGATCAGTCAATAGCTAGTCTTGACGACAGAAAATCCAAGAATAATGCTATACTGTCAATCAGTTGTTAAGTCATTTACTATTTTGGAAACCATGCTATTATGTAGATAGTGTGTGGTGTCCATATGATATATTTTATTTTAATGTCTCCATTTGAAATCAATATGAAAGTTATCACAACTCTTCAAAATATGTTTAAGAAAAATATAGTCAACATACCAAGGGTGTGCTTTACATGTCCTGTGGAGAGTTCAGACAATATGTAGCCTGTCAGCTAAGAAGTGGGTGGTCATTTAACTCTTCATGGAAGTGGTGGAAGTGAGCCAGGTAGATCTGGAAGGTTAGTTAGAGTTGGGTAAGATGAGGAAATGGGAACACATATTTGAAAGAGTCTTGAAGTCCAGGTTGACAAGGCAAGGAAATCTGGGCTGCATTAGGTCATGGTATAGAGATGCACAGGAACAGAGCTTCTGAATAGGAGAAGGTTGCAGGTGAGTTCAGGAAGGTGGCTAGTGTGTGATGTGAATATTAGAATCCGTGCTCTGAAAAGGAGCAACTCTTTTCTGGTTCCAAGTGAGCAGGATGATATTTCCTCCATATTGCCTGAATGCAGACATGTCTGCATCACTTTCAGTTACACTTGAGTATCAATCACAGGATGACTTTTGCAAGTCGTCATGACTCCTAGGATACTGAAAGGAAAATATCTTTTTTTTCCCCTTTAAAATAACCTGGACTTAGGATTTCTTTGGAGAAGCATGTTCATCTCTCATCAAATATGGTTTTCTCCTAAGTTCCTTCTAACATGGCCCACCTGGTCATTGGCTTTTCTCTTGGGATACTTTGAAGTGCCTATGTTTTATGCCATTAAACCTGTATTTAAAGCATATGGTTTATTTTGATTCATTAAGTTAATAATTACTTTCTTGTCCTGTCATATGTGGCCTGTATGGCAAAAACATCTGCTCTGACGATGGGAGAAATCACGAGCTATTCACTCCTCACTGAGTTATCAGAGCAGTGTAGTTCTCTTGACATCCCTTCACATGAATTGTTCAGCTTCTCTGGGTATTATTTCCTCACCTCTTTATAGCAGATTCTCAGTGAAAAACAATTTTTTTGGTTCTATATTTTTCTAATGATATATTTAATGAGGGGAAAGGAGGAAAACAGGGCACCAATGATCACAAATATCTATCTACATCTGGAAGAGGATTGAAAGGAAAACTGATCACAGCTGCATTTGACAGTTAATGTTATTAAAATGCTCAATGTGGAATTTCTATTTTAAATAAGAAACACTTGGAAGAAATGGTTGGGATTAGCAGGAGCTTAAATTGAAACCATGTTGGTTTGTAGGTAACAGAATGCTAGAGACAAATACTGCTTTTAATATAAAAACATTCTTTACCACCAAATTATTCATGTGGCCCTGTTTGGACCATTGGAATTTGATTAGGTTTGGCTTTTTTCAGGAAACCAGGAGGTAACCCATTTAATCTCCTGTTAAGGAATTTATTCCCTGCCTAAGTCTTTGGGTGACTCAGTTTATGAAAACGTTCTGGAGTTCAGATTTGCTAACCCAATACTACATCATCCACATGCCTGCCTTCTGGCCTGTGTTACAATCTAACATTGAATTTGCTTGAGATGAGGGTAATAGAATCAGTGTACAATGGAGAACCTTGTTGGGAGCCCAGGATGTGAGGCTGAGTTCATTGTTTGTTGAAGCTCATAATGCTCCCATCTGGCAGTCTCTCAGTTGTCATTTGTTGTGTGAATATAGAGTAATGTACTCACTGAAAGAGAATTGCTGGTTCTAATTCTTCTAATGTATTCAGGAGCCTCAATGCCCACACAAATCAAAATTCCTTGCACCATTTTAGGAGAACTTACATTGACTTATAGCCCAACTTTTTTTTTTTTTCTTTTTTGTCCCACGTCTTTGTTAATCAACTTGGAAAAGGAATATCTATTTTCTTAGGAATTTTCCACCAACTAGGATATGCGTATTCATAGGGAAAAGTCCATTGTGCATCATCAGCAACAGCATTTCCTAAGAGATATTAGGGGAAAGAGATACAAGAAACAAAAGTTAGCTAAGGATGTGGATCTGAGGGTGCTTAGCATGCTTGAGGCCCTGGATTCAATTGAAGGCACTGAAAAAAAAATCTACTAAAGTGTTCTATAAGAAAAACAGCTTCTGGAAGAAATAAAATTTCTTTCATTAATCCTACCAGGAAAAATGTGAAGATTCCACAAAGTTGTTACTCTTGGAAATAGAATTTCTCAGGAGTAACAGTAGTAAGTGTGGTGTGTCTATCACCAATGTCTATTCCATCAATAAATGCTTGCTGAAATTAATAATAATGAGTTCAGGTCCTTATTATCTATTATTCTTATCCTATTTTAATAGCCTCCTAACAGATCTTTCCTTTCAATAGCACACACAAGTCTTCCCATGTGAGTCTGCCAATGGTACTGGTTGTTTTGTTCATTATTCAAAAACTTCTAGTGCTTTCAGCTTGCCCATAGAATAATTTCAAAACTCCTTGGTCTTACAGCATTTAAGTCCCAGCAAAATACCTGTCCTGCTTACCTTCTTGTCTTCTGCAAAATTCCCCTAATCAAATAGTCTTTTCCAACTAGTGCTTTTTGGTCTTAGAGTGAATTGTCCTGCACCCATTTTGACCCTGACTATTCCAATACCTGCTGTGCCCTTCCTGGACCTCTCTGCCCAGCATCTATTTCTGATTCTTTAAGAACTATCTGGAGTTCACCATTCTCCATGAAGCCCTTCCTGGCATGTCCAGTTAGAATACACATGAAATTTTGCTTGCACAGTGCTGACAGCCTGCCATCAGTAACCCCAGGTGAAAGAAATCCTATATCAAGCCAATTTTTTTTTCTTGCCTTTTAGTACTCTGTTGGACTGTTTTTCAATTGGAAAGTCACTTTCTTCCATCTCTGATATTTCTCTGGATCCACTTTAATGAATTATAAACTGACTGTTTGGTTTCCTGCTTGTTTGTGTGTCCTGGAGATTTTTCTCTCTGCACATCCTTTAGTCAAACCAAACATAATATTTTCCTACCAGACCTTTCTTACTTCCAGGAAACATAATAGACAAGTATAAAGTATCTCCTTTCCTTGCTCACTGAACACTTATACCTGTGGTAGGAACTGGCCCCTACAGGTGAGGATGAGGACTGAGTCCCATGTGGTGAGACACACTGTATTCATCGATGCTGGCAGTGAATGCTTCCTTTGATTCAGCTTTGATGGGGATCCTTGTTCAGATAATGGTTTACATGAGTGCTTCTCAAATTATGTATGGTCTTTAGAAGAGTGACATTGGTCTCATCTCACTTCAACCTAAGAGTTTTTAGGAATGCAAATTCCCACTGCAGATCTACAGAACCAGAATTCTGGGGGTGGGACCCAGCAATCATCCTTAAGTATGCCCACTGAAATTTGAGAATTCTGTTTTTTGTGGTTAACAGTCTACATATTCTAGAACAGTGGAGCAAAGGTAACACTCTGATACTGCCAATGGCAATGGGAATTTTTATACCCTCTTTGGAAAACAGTTTGACTTCATCTAATAGAATCCACAGTGGGCATGATCTATGACCTAGCCATCCTGTTGGCAAGTCTGGATGATAAGGAAGCTTACATGTTTACTGCAGTATATTATATGAATGTTTATAACAGCATTGTTTGCATTGTATTGACCACCAAAGAAAAACATCCTACTCATGGTAGAATGGATAAGTCAACTTTGACTATTTATGTGTTGGAATATGGTGGAATGTGAAAACAAATGAATTTTAGCTACTTAGAGAAATGTGGATAAAATTTTCAAACATAATACTGAGTAAAAGAAGTAATTCACAAGAGATTCAGCATAAACTCAGAAGAATAAAGCCTACAAAGTCTTCGAATAAAAGGAGCTTGATTCAGGAGTTTTCTACTCACTTAAACTAATTTTGAATATAACAGTGTAAACGTGATTTTGAACATGTGAGGATTTAAAATTCCATTTATTACAACAAAGAACCCTGGACATTGAAAAATTTGGAATTTAGCTTTCCATCATATATTGGACTGGGGTTACCATTAAGTATTCACATAAAATACCTAACTATCACTTCCTTAATTCTGGTTTATGTGTATGCAAAAAAAATAAAAAGTAGAAATGCATACCCTCATTGCACATCTCATCTCAGGAAATTCAGGTGCTTCCAAATGAGATTGACACAATGTTGTCATTGTAGGTGCCTCAGAATATGAATGATATCTGACCAGTTTAAGATTTTCTCATTGCTGGTATTTGATTTCCCAATGTTAGTGGTTTTAGTATTTTTTACAGACGTCCTTCAAAAAGATTGGTAACTGTAATTATTATTTATTTTTAAATGGTACAAAGTAGAGTAGAGGAAAAGGGTTGGGGGAGGGAGGAGGAGAGGGAAGGAAATAGTACTGGGGATTGAAATGGAGAAAATTCTGTGGTATGTATGAATATGTCCAGATGAATCTCACTATTATGTGTAACTACAATGCACTAAAAATAAAATAAAAAAGATTGGTATCTCTAGTAATTCGTAGTGTCTAGGGAGGTCTTCTAGGGCATTAAATGCCCCAACATTTGGTTGCTGACATACCAGAATTTCCATTTAAATTTCAAAAGGACCTGACCACTAAGTTCTTTAATCCCCTTTTGTCTCAGGAAATCCCTCTACCTGGTCCTCATTCCTGTGTATGAGCTTTTATCCCTAGGGAATTTACATTGTGCTTGGATGTTTCCTATTGTTGGCTGATTATGACTTGCAGGCAGAGAACAGGAGAAAAGATGGAGTAACCCACCTTATGGGCTTAACAAATGTTGGCCCAGGAGGATCAGCCTGAACTAAACTTAATATAACCAAATGGCAGAGTTCTACTCAGGGAAACCAGGCTCAGTCAACACATCCAAGAGGCATTAGTAAATTTAGAATTAGGAGGTGAAATGTAGAGTTGAATGGAAACCAAAAAGCCATTAACAAATCTAGGAAAAAGTTGAAGGAGGTCCCAAAGGATGCTATAAATAGAGTTTGTGCCTTTATTGGAGAACAGCTATGCATGACCTTTGATGCTATCATAAAAGTAAAAGTCAGAGAACACATCCAGGAAAATGATATTAGTGGTATATGATTTATTCTGATTGCAATAGCAGAAAACTATTTGCAAAAATATAGGCTAGTGATGATGGTGTCTTGGAAAGGAGAGTTGAGAGCTTTGGTGGGAACTGATTGGATGTTAGCTATAGCTTGAAGGAGATGATAGGATTTACTGATGGGCATGAGAGAGGGAGATTTGAGGAGAAATGATTCTATTAGCTGAGATGGGGAAGACTGAAGGAAAGGATTTGAAGTGCCTGGTGGAAATTAAGAATTTGTTTTTGGAAAAGTTAAGTTTAAGATGTCTGAAAAACATCCCAGTGGAGATGTTTCTTTCAGCAGGAGACTCAACAAACACAACCTGTGGTAGCTGTTACTTTTCATCACTTTGACATTCAGTGACATAAATCCCTGGAAGTTGGAACCTGCCAACATCTGTCTCAGAAAACAGAATTCTTACTCATGAGAAGCTGCTCACATTCAGGGTTTCCTTTCCATATAGCATTCTGGTAGTCATTCTATTTGGTTCTCACTTCTGTCTTTTGACTTTACTTATCATTCCAGGGCATCTAAATTCACAGGATGTGAATAGGAAGCTCAGAGACCTTCTATCTCCATTGCCAATTCTGTGGGTCTACTTAATTCTAAATATGTTTATTAAGTTATTACTTTAAGTGTCTAAATCAAGTCTCCACTGCCCACAGTGGTGACCTCAGTAGTACTCTTTAAATTGGTATGACTTCCTTCTCCCTTTTATTCTCACAATTTCCTCTCTCCTGTTTGGGGGATCTTGATCTCTGGCTCTGCTTTTGGAAGGACATGAAGCATGTCATTCAAACAACAGTCAACAAGGAGTTAGGATATACTATTGAAGCCTTAATGGACTATCAGCTTCCCTTGGCCATGGGAAGACCTGAGAGTGGCATTAATAGCAGCATAATGCATGCCTTGTCAATCAGATCATTTTCCACGCTATGTAGAGCCTCCCCTAGCTTCAGGTTGTACTCAGAGTAAGATCTGCACCTCCATCACACTTACCCTCTCCACAACCACTCTTTCCTTTGCACACTACCTCCCTGGAATACCAACTTGCCTTTGCTTTCTCTTCCTTTTATGTGCCTCCTGTGCATCTTTGGGCTTCTGTGCTTGCTTTTCCCTCTTCCTGGGATGCTCTTCTGCTATAAAACATAAAGATGCAGATCTGACTCTTTCATGCTTTCCAGTGTCAGCCACAGTGCCCGCTTAACTTAAACTGAGGGACATTCTAAAAATAATTGACTAGTTATCCTCAAAAGTAACAAAATCATGAAAGGCAAATCAAGAATAAGAAATGATATTAGATTAGAGCAGATTAAGAAGTCATGATAACAAAATGCATTTAAGGACCTGAATTAGATCTGAGACCAAAGAATGTAATAGCAGTGGAGCAACTTGTAAAATTCACATGATGTCCACAGTTCATCTAATAGTATTCTACCAATGTTAATTTTCAAGTTTCAATAACTATATAAACCATGGCTGTGTAATGTGTTAACACTGAAGAAAAACAGGTAAAGGATATAGGGAAATTCTGTATTATTTTTCTACTGTTCAGAAGTCTAAACTATGTCAAAATAAAGTAGTTGTATATTTGCATTTCCCTAATAATTAAAATGTTGAGCATCTTTTCATATGCTCATGGGATGTTTGTGTATTTTCGTTAGAGAATGTCTAAATCCTTTGCCTATGTTTTAATGGTATGACCTGCTATTTAATTTAGATCTCAATAAAAAAAGGTCATTTTCAAAAAATTAAGTAGTGTTGGCTTTTCAGAGAGATCTTGTTTGATGTCACCTGCGAAGTCAGGGGTCCTGTCTTTTGTCCACCACTGCGTGCTCATTGTTTGCTCCAGTGCCCAGGTGTCTGTCACACGGATGGGCCTTGCAAGCAGATGCTCTGGACCTCTACCTACATCCTGTCTGCACTCACCTCTACCTCTTGGTTGTTGCTTTGCTGACACCCATGACTCTTCCAGAGTTTTTTTCTGGCTGAAGGTGCCTGCTAGGCTCGTGAAAAGGGCAAGCCAGAGTGTCGAAGGGTTAGCACCCTTGCAGCAGTGCTCCATGGCAGAAGGTGGGGAAGAATGTAAATATCCTGGTTTCCTTGTCCCTTCTCCCAGAGTATCCAGTTGGATTTAAGCTTCAGTTGCCAATAGTAGCAACTTGCCAGGTGATGTACTATCTACTTACTGGTTTTCTTTTCCTGCCTCGCTTCTCCTTGCCCACCAGTGCTTCCCTTCCTGAGACTACCCTCCAATGAATCTACTGGCACTTGAATCTTTTTCTTATATTCCCTTTCTTCTGGAAAAGAGAACCCCAAGAAATCTGTGTTTACATCAAAATAATACTTTTTTTATTGTAAACAAATGGGATACATGTTGTTTCTCTGTTTGTACATGGCGTAAAGGCATACCATTTGTGTAATCATAAATTTACATAGGGTAATGTTGTTTGATTCATTCTGTTATTTTTTACCTTCCCCCCCACCGCTCCCATCACTCTTTTCCCTCTATACAGTCCTTCCTTCCTCCATTCTTGCCCCCCTCCCTAACCCTAACCCTAACACTAACCCCTCCCACCCCCCATTATGTGTCATCATCCCCTTATTAGCGATATCATTCATCCTTTGGTTTTGTGAGATTGGCTTATCTCACTTAGCATGATATTCTCCAATTTCATCCATTTTCCTGCAAATGCCATAATTTTATCATTCTTTATGGCTGAGTAATATTCCATTGTATATATATATATATATATATATATATATATATATATATATATATACCACGGTTTCTTTATCCATTCATCAATTGAAGGACATCTAGGTTGGTTCCACAATCTGGCTATTGTGAACTGAGCAGCTATGAACATTGATGTGACTGTATCTCTGTAATATGCTGATTTTAAGTCCTTTGGGTATAGGCCAAGGAGTGGGATAGCTGGGTCAAATGGTAGTTCCATTTCAAATTTTCTAAGGAGTCTCCACACTGCTTTCCAGAGTGGCTGCACTAATTTGCAGCCCCACCAGCAATGTATAAGTGTACCTTTTTCCCCACATCCTTGCCAACACCTGTTGTTGCTTGTATTCTTGATAATCGCCATTCTAATTGGGGTGAGATGGAATCTTAGGGTGGTTTTGATTTGCATTTCTCTTATTACTAGAGGTGTTTTTCCATATGTTTGTTGATTGCTTGTAGATCTTCTTCTGTGAAGTGTCTATTCATTTCCTTAGCCCATTTGTCGATTGGATTATTTGCATTCTTGGTGTTGAGTTTTTTGAGTTCTTTATAGATTCTGGAGATTAGTGCTCTATCTGAAGTATGATTGGCAAAGATTTTCTCCCACTCTGTAACCTCTTTCTTCGCATTGCTGATAGTTTCCTTTGCTGAGAGAAAGCTATTTAGTTTGAATCTATCCCAGTTATTGATTCTTGCTTTTATTTCTTGTGCTATGGGAGTCCTGTTGAGGAACTCTGGTCCTACGCCGACATGTTGAAGCTCTGGACCTACTTTTTCTTCTATAAGATGCAAGGTCTCTGGTCTGATTCTGAGGTCCTTAATCCATTTTGAGCTTAGTTTCGTGCACAGTGAGAGATATGGGTTTAGTTTCATTCTGTTGCATATGGATTTCCAATTTTCCCAGCGTCATTTGTTGAAGAGGCTATCTTTTCTTCATTGCATATTTTTGGCCCCTTTTTCTAGTATGAGAAAATTGTATTTATTTGGGTTTGTGTCCATGTCCTCTATTCTGTACCATTGATCCACCTTTCTATTTTGGTACCAATACCATGCCGTTTTTGTTACTATTGCTTTGTAGTAGAGTTGAAGTTCTGGTATTGCAATACCCCCTGCTTCACTCTTTCTGCCAAGGATTGCTTTAGCTATTCTGGGTTTTTTATTCTTCCAGATGAATTTCATAATTGCTTGCTCTATTTCTGTAAGGTACATCATTGGGATTTTAATTGGAATTGCATTGAATCTGTATAGCACTTTTGGTAGTATAGCCATTTTGACAATATTAATTCTGCCTATCCAGGAAAATGGGAGATCTTTCCATCTTCTAAGGTGTTCTTTAATTTCTTTCTTTAGTGTTCTGTAGTTCTCATTGTAGAGGTCTTTCACCTCTTTTGTGAGATTGATTCCCAAGTATTTTATTTTTTTCGAGGCTATTGTGAATGGGGTAGTTTTCCTAACTTCTCTTTCTGAAGATTCATCACTTATGTATAAAAATGCATTAGATTTGTGAGCATTGATCTTTTATCTCGCTACTTTACTAAATTCACTTATGAGTTCTAAGAGTTTTCTGGTGGAATTTCCTGGTTCCTCTAAGTATATAATCATATCATCAGCAAATAGGGATAGTTTGAGTTCTTCTTATCCTATTTGTATCCCTTTAATTTCTTTGGTCTGTCTAATTGCTCTGGCTAGAGTTTCAAGGACGATATTGAATAGGAGTGGTGAAAGAGGGCATCCCTGCCTTGTTCCAGATTTTAGGGGGAATGCTTTCAGGTTTTCACCATTTAGAATGATATTAGCCATGGGTTTAGCGTAGATGGCCTTTACAATGTTAAGGAATGTTCCCACTACTCCAATTTTTTCTAGTGTTTTGAGAATGAATGGGTGCTGTATTTTATCAAATGCTTTTTCTGCATCTATTGAAATAATCATGTGATTCTTAACTTTAAGTCTGTTGATATGGTGAATTACATTTATTGATTTCCTGATGTTGAACCAACCTTGCATCCCTGGGATGAAACCCACTTGATCATGGTGCACTATCTTTTTAATATGTTTTTGTATGCGATTTGCTAAAATTTTGTTGAGAATTTTTGCGTCGATGTTCATTAAGGATATTGGTCTGAAATTTTCTTTCCTTGATGTGTCTCTGTCTGGTTTAGGTATCAGGGTGATATTGGCTTCATAGAATGAGTTTGGGAGAGTTCCCTCCTCTTCTATTTCATGGAATACTAAGAAAAGTATTGGAATGAGCTCTTCTTTAAAGGTTTTGTAGAACTCGGCTGAGAACCCATCAGGTCCTGGACTTTTCTTTGTTGGTAGGCTTTTGATGACTTCTTCTATTTCATTACTTGAAATTGGTCTATTTAAATTGTGTATGTCCTCCTCGTTTAGTTTAGGTAATTCATATGTCTCTAGAAACTTGTTATCTTTGAAATTTTCTATTTTGTTGGACTATAGATTTTCAAAATAGCTTCTAATTATGTTTTGTATTTCAATTGTGTCTGTTGTGATATTTCCTTGTTCAATCCGAATTTTGGTGCTTTGGGTTTTCTCTCGTCTTCTCCTTGTTAGTGTAGCTAAAGGTTTATCAATTTTGTTTATTTTTTCAAAGAACCAACTATTTATTTTGTCAATTTTTTGTATTGTTTCTTTTGTTTCAATTTCATTGATTTCAGCTCTGAGTTTAACTATTTCCTGTCTTCTACTACTTTTGGTGTTGGTCTGTTCTTCTTTTTCTAGGGCTTTGAGCTGTAGTGTTAGGTCGTTTATTTGTTGAGTTTTACTTCTTTTATTAAATGCTCTCCATGAAATAAATTTTCCTCTAAGTACTGCTTTCATAGTGTCCCAGAGATTTTGATATGATGTTTCTTTGTTCTCATTTACCTCTAAGAATTTTTTAATTTACTTCCTAATATCTTCTGTTATCCATTCATCATATAATAGCATATTGTTTAATATCCAGGTGTTGCATAGTTTCTCTTTTTTATTCTGTCATTTATTTCTAACTTCAATCGATTATGATCTGACAGAATACAAGGTAGTGTCTCTATCTTCTTGTATTTGCTAACATTAGCTTTGTGGCATAAAATATGGTCTATTTTAGAGAAGGATCCATGTGCTGCTGAGAAGAAAGTGTATTCACTCTTCGTTGGATGATATATTCTATAAATGTCTGTTAGATCTAAGTTATTGATTGTGTTATTGAGATCTATGGTTTCTTTGCTCAATTTTTGTTTGGAAGATCTGTCCAGTGGTGAGAGAGGTGTGTAAAAATCACCTAGTATTATTGTGTTATGGTCTATTTGGTTTCTAAAATTGAGAAGGGGTGCTCCGGCCTGCAAGCGGCTTCAGGGACCAGGACAGGGCAGCCAGAGACCTCCCCAAGCAGCCTGGACCCCTGCGGTGGGAGGCGCCATTCAAGGCTAGCTTCTCAGAACAGACCACCCAGTGAGAGCCTTTCTACATAGAGCCAGTCACAAGTCCCCGAGCCAACGGAGAGCTTCGATCTGCAAGCAGCCTCTGGGATCAGGGCAGGGCAGCCAGAGACTTCTTCAGGCGACTCTGCCCACTCCGGCTGCTGGCTCTTTCCACGGGGCGATCCAAGATGGCGGCCTAAGAGGGTGACTGCATCTCCAGTCACTCCAGAACCCAGGACTTAAGAAGGGGAGGCATTGAGAGACTTGGAGAAAAATAGAGTCACGGGGTGAGTCTCCCCCACTGGGTGAAACTTGGCCTGGGCGGCAGGCACAGATAGAGGTGGCTTATCAGAGCAGGGCAGGGCAGCTAGAGTCTTTCCCAGGTAGCCTTCCACACTCCGGCGGTGGGCTTCCCCCACACAGCCAGCTGCATGGTGCAAGCCCCCAGTGAGAGCCTTTCCGCACAGAGCCAACTCCAAGCCCTGGAACCAGTAGAGGGCTAGGGGCAGCTTTCTTCAGAAGCACTGCATTATCAAGTTCCTCCAAGACTTCAGGCTACTGAAGGCTGGGAGGTGATACACTGGAAATCTACCGGGACACTATAAGCCAATAGAGGAAATCTGCAATATCTCAGATTCCCACTGACATCTGACCAATATGAGAAAACAAGGGAAGAAAATGTCCCAAACAAACCTAGATACTACATCAATAAAACCCAATGACAGCACAGCAGAAGAAATGTCAAAAAGGGAGTTCAGAATGTACATAATTAAAACAATCAGAGAAGCAAATGAGGAGATGAAAGAGCAAATGCAGGCATTGAAGGAGGAGATGAAAGAGCAAATGCAGGCATTAAATGATCGCACCAATCAACAGTTAAAAGACCAAGTACGGGAAGCAAGAGATCATTTTAATAAAGAGTTAGAGATACTGAAAAAAAAAAAAAACAAACTGAAATACTTGAAATGAAGGAAACAATAAACCAAGTTAAAAACTCCATAGAATGCATAACCAATAGGATAGAACACCTGGAAGACAGAACCTCAGACATTGAAGAAAAATTATTTAATCTTGAAAACAAAGTTGGCCAAACAGAGAAGATGGTAAGAAATCATGAACAGAATCTACAAGAATTATGGGATATCATGAAAAGGCCAAATTTAAGAATTATTGGGATTGAGGAAGGCTTAGAGAAACAAACCAAAGGAATGAACAATCTATTCAATGAAATAATATCAGAAAATTGCCCAAATCTGAAGAATGAAATGGAAAACCAAGTACAAGAGGCTTATAGAACTCCAAATATACAAAATTACAACAGACCCACACCAAGGCACATTATTATGAAAATACCTAACATACAAAACAAAAACAGAATTTTAAAGGCCGCGAGAGAAAAGAATCAAATTACATTCAGAGGGAAACCAATAAGAATATCAGCAGATTTTTCAATCCAGACCCTAAAAGCTAGAAGGGCCTGGAACAACATTTTTCAAGCACTGAAAGAAAATGGATGCCAACCAAGAATCTTATACCCAGCAAAACTTACCTTCAAATTTGACGATGAAATAAGATCCTTCCATGATAAACAAAAGCTAAAGGAATTTACAAAAAGAAAGCCAGCATTACAGAACATTCTCAGCAAAATATTCCATGAGGAAGAGATGAAAAACAATGATGCAAATCAGCAACAGGAGGCGCTAGCCTAAAGGAATAGCCAAATAAAGGAGAAACCAAATCATGTCAAAAACCAAATATGAGTCAAATGACTGGGAATACAAATCATATCACAATAATAACCCTGAATGTTAATGGCCTGAATTCATCAATCAAAAGACATAGACTGGCAGATTGGATTAAAAAGAAAAATCCAACAATATGCTACCTGCAAGAGACTCATCTCATAGAAAGAGATACCCACAGACTAAAGGTGAAACGATGGGAAAAAACATACCTTGCACATGGACACAAAAAAAAGCTGGGGTATCCATCCTCATTTAAGATAATGTAGACTTCAAGTCAAAACTAGTCAGAAGGGATAAAGAAGGACATTACATACTGCTTAAGGGAAGCATAAATCAGCAAGACATAACAATCATAAATATCTATGCCCTGAACATTGGCTCATTCATGTACGTCAAACAAATCCTTCTCAATTCCAGAAATCAAATAGACCACAACACAATAATACTAGGCAATTTTAACACACCTCTCTCACCACTGAATAGATCTTCCAAACAAAAATTGAATAAAGAAACCATAGATCTCAAAAACACAATTAACAATTTGGACTGAATGGACGTATATAGAATATACCATCCAACAAAGAACGAATACACTTTCTTCTCAGCAGCACATGGATCCTTCTCTAAAATAGACCATATTTTATGCCTCAAAACTACTGTTAGAAAATACAAGAAGGTAGAGATACTGCCTTGTATTCTATCAGATCATAATGGATTGGAATTAGAAATAAATGACAGAATGAAAAACAGAAACTTCTCCAATACCCGGAGATTAAATAATACACTATTATATGATGAATGGATAACAGAAGACATCAGGAGGGAAATAAAAAAATTCTTAGAAGTAAACGAGAACAAACACACAACATATCAAAATTTATGGGACACTATGAAAGCAGTACTTAGAGGAAGATTTATTTCATGGGGCGCATTCAAATAAAGAAGTAAAAATCAACAAATAAACAAATTAACACTACAGCTCAAAGCCCTAGAGAAAGAAGAGCAGACCAACACCAAAAGTAGTAGAAGACAAGAAATAGTTAAAATCAGAGCCAAAATCAACGAAATTGAAACAAAAGAAACAATTGGAAAAATTAACAAAATAAAGAGTTGGTTCTTTGAAAAAATAAACAAAATTGATAAACCCTTAGCCACAATAACAAAGAGAAAGAGGGAGAAAACTCAAATTACTAAAATTCGGAATGAATAAGGAAATATCACAACAGACACGATTGAAATACAAAACATAATTAGAAGCTATTTTGAAAATCTATATTCCAAGAAAACAGAAAACCTCGAAGACATCAACAAGTTTCTAGACACATATGAATTACCTAAACTGAACGAGGAGGATATACACAACTTAAATAAATCAATTTCAAGCAATGAAATAGAAGAGGTCATCAAAAGCCTACCAACAAAGAAAAGTCCAGGACCAGATGGGTTCTCAGCCGAGTTCTACAAAACCTTTAAAGAAGAGCTCATTCCAATATTCCTCAAAGTATTCCAAGAAATAGAAGAGGAGGGAACCCTCCCTAACTCATTCTATGAAGCCAATATCACCCTGATACCTAAACCAGACAGAGACACATCAAGGAAAGAAAATTTCAGACCAATATGCTTAATGAACATTCATGCAAAAATTCTCAAAATTTTAGCAAATCACATACAAAAATATATTAAAAAGATAGTGCACCACGATCAAGTGGGTTTTATCCCAGGGATGCAAGGTTGGTTCAACATTTGGAAATCAATAAATGTAATTCACCATATCAACAGACTTAAAGTTAAGAATCACATGATTATTTCGATAGATGTAGAAAAAGCATTCGATAAAATACTGCATCCCTTCGTGCTCAAAACACTTGAAAAAATAGGGATAGTGGGAACATTCCTCAACATTGTAAAGGCCATCTACACTAAGCCCATGGCCAATATCATTCTAAATGGTGAAAAACTGAAAGCATTCCCCCTAAAAACTGGATGCCCTCTTTCACCATTTCTATTCAACATCGTTCTTGAGACTCTAGCCAGAGCAATTAGACAGACCAAAGAAATTAAAGGGATACGAATAGGAAAAGAAGAACTCAAACTATCCGTGTTCACTGATGACATGATTATATATTTAGAGGAACCTGGAAAATCCACTAGAAAACTTTTAGAACTCATAAGTGAATTCCGTAAAGTAGCAGGTTACAAGATCAATGCTCATAAATCCAATGCATTTTTGTACATAAGTGATGAATCCAGAAGGAGAAGTTAGGAAAACTACCCCATTCACAATAGCCTCGAAAAAAATAAAATACTTGGGAATCAATCTCACAAAAGAGGTGAAAGACCTCTACAATGAGAACTACAGAACACTAAAGAAAGAAATTAAAGAAAACCTTAGAAGATGGAAAGATCTCCCATGTTCTTGGATAGGCAGAATTAATATCGTCAAAATGGCCATACTATCAGAAGTGCTATACAGATTCAATGCAATTCCAATTAAAACTCCAATGATGTGCCTTAAGAAATAGAGCAAGCAATTATCAAATTTATCTGGAAGATTAAGAAACCCAGAATAACTAAAGCAATCCTTAGCAGAAAGAGTGAAGCAGGGGGTATCGCAGTACCAGGTCTTCAACTCTACTACAAAGCAATAGTAACAAAAATGGCGTGGCATTGGTACCAAAATAGACAGGTAGATCAATGGTACAGAATAGAGGACTTGGACATAAGCCCAAATAAATACAATTTTCTCATACTAGAAAAAGGGGCCAAATATATGCAATGGAGAAAAGATAGCCTCTTCAACAAATGGCGCTGGGAAAACTGGAAATCCATATGCAACAGAATGAAATTAAACCCGTATCTCTCACCCTGCACAAAACTCAACTCAAAATGGATTAAGGACCTCGGAATCAGACCAGAGACCCTGCATCTTATAGAAGAAAATGTAGGTCCAAATCTTCAACATGTTGGTTTAGGATCAGACTTCCTTAACAGGACTCCCATAGCACAAGAAATAAAAGCAAGAATCAACAACTGAGATAGATTCAAACTAAATAGCTTTCTTTCAGCAAAGGAAACTATCAGTAATGTGAAGAGAGAGCCTACAGAGTGGGAGAAAATCTTTGCCACTCATCCTTCAGATAGAACACTAATTTCCAGAATATATAAAGAACTCAAAAAACTCTACACCAAGAATGCAAATAATCCAATCAACAAATCGGCTAAGTAAATGAACAGACACTTCACAGAAGATGTACAAGCAATCAACAGATATGTGAAAAAATGTTCAACATCTCTTGTTATAAGAGAAACGCGAATCAAAACTACCCTAAGATTCCATCTCACCCCAATTTGAATGGTGATTATCAAGAACACAAGCAACAGTAGGTGTTGGCGAGGATGTGGGGAAAAAGGAACACTCATACATTGCTGGTGGGGTTGCAAATTAGTGCAACCACTCTGGAAAGCAGTATGGAGATTCCTCAGAAAGCTTGGAATTGAACCACCATTTGACCCAGCTATGCCACTCGTTGGCCTATACCCAAAGGACTTACAATCAGCATACTACAGAGATACAGCCACATCAATGTTCATTGGTGCTCATTTCACCATAGCCAGATTGTGGAACCAACCTAGATGTCCTTCAACTGATGAATGGATAAAGAAACTGTGGCATATATATCCAATGGAACATTACTCGGCCATAAAGAATGATAAAATTATGGCATTTGCAGGCAAATGGATGAAATTGAAGAATATCTTGCTAAGTGAGATAAGCCAATCTCAAAAAAAACAAAGGATGAATGATCTCGCTGATAAGTGGATGATGACATATAATGGGGGTGGGAGGGGTTAGCGTTAGGGTTAGGGTTAGGTTTAGGGTTAGGGTTAGGGAGGGGGGCAAGAATGGAGGAAGGAAGGACTGTATAGAGGCAAAAGCAGGGTGGTTGGGGTGGGGGGGAAGGGGAAAAATGGCAGAATGAATCAAACAACATTGCCCTGTGTAAATTTATGATTACACGAATGGTATGCCTTTACTCCATGTACAGAGAATCAAAATGTATCCCATTTGTTTACAATAAAAAAAGAAAGAAAAAAAAAAGAAAGGGGGAAAAAAGAATAAAATTTTCTCTAAAAAAAAAAAAAGAGAGAGAAGGGAAGACAGGAGGCAGTATGAGGAGAAGGAATTTATTTACTGTGATCTCAACCACACTGGAATTTGTTTTTATCAAAATGAAACCAGGGGTAAGTCAACCGGACCGAGTGAAACCGGGAAAGTATGAGGTTTAGGTTCCCAAGCAGGACAATATATATACTGGAAGGATGTGAATGCATTTTGATTCTTCCAGAAGTTGCTCAATGTTCCTGGAAAACTCTTGGTTTCCCTTTACTCTTGTTTTAAAATATTTTATTAATGTATTACAGCTGTATTTAATAGTTACTTCCTAGCCACCTACTAAGTGCTCCCTGCCATCATGTTCTGCCCCTCATTTTTGAAATGCAAAGTATTTTCTTTTGGAGGAATGTAACCTATCAGAGTTTCCAAAAACTCGGATTTAAACTTTAGGCTCCAGTTTCTATAAGGCCATCTAGAATTTGCTCACAATCAGTATCTGGGATATAAGCAATCCTCACCATTTTGTTCTCTCCTTTTGATGTTGTTTGAGAAGGCAGAGGACTTTTGAGTCATCCTCTTGCTTCCTTAATGTTTAGAGAGGGGACAAAACCTCCACAGTGGCCAGTGGTTCGGAGGAGACCATGGATAATGAGACAGTGTATGTTCTTGGAGACTCATGGGAGTGTGGGAACAGTGACATGGGATTTCTGACCCAAAGTCTGGATTTCTTTACAAAAGTTACCCAATTTTAATATTTTAGTCATTCCATGAGAGGAAAAAAAATATTTTGAAGCTTGTTTTTCACTTTTTTTTAAAAAAATAAACATTTTAAATTGACATTCTATTTGCACATATTGATGGGGTAGAGTAAAATAATTTGATACATGTACACAGTGTGTAAAGATCAGATCAAAGTAATCAGCATTTCCATATCCTTGAAACTTTATCATTTCTGCAGACTGTTCTAGTTATTTTGAAATTCATCATAAATTGTTGTAGTCTATTGCTGTGGTTTGGATCTGAAATGTCCCAAAGCTTGACTTGGTCCCCAATGCATCCAAGTTCATAGTTTGGTCCTTTGTTGGGTGGTTGGATTATGGGGGCTCTAACCTTATCAATGGAGTCATCCATTGATGGATTCCTACCTTAATGGACTCTCGGGAGGTTGTAGAAACTCTAACAGTAAGGCCAAGTTGAGGGGCTTAAGTTGTGTGCGTGACCTTGAAGGTTATATTCCATCCCTGACCTTTGTCTCTCTTTTTTTGCTCCCTGGCCACCTATCAGGCGCTCCCTCTCATCATGTTCTGCCTCTCCACAATCCCAGAAACAAAAGTCCAGTGAACATGAACTGAAACCTCTGAAACTGTGAGCCTAAATAAACCTTTCCTCCTTTAAGCTGGTTTTCTTAGATATTTTGTCATAGCAGCAGAAAGCTGACTAACATCTATGGTTACCTCACCATGCTATGAAACCCAAGAACTAATTCCTCCTGTGTTTCGGTACTAGTGATCTAACCTCTCCTTTCCAAACTCTAGAGACTCAGGGCTATTTTGACATCATAATAAAAGAAGAGGATTCCTGGTAATGAAAGTACCATTAGGGTTCTCTGTTTAGATCTACTCTCTTGCTGTTTAAAGAATGGTCATGGGCCTGTCAGAGTTCCTTCGTTCAATTGTAAAGCCTTTCCACTACCCAGAAAGAAACCCCAACCTGTTACCTTCATGCACTGCTTCCTCCTTCTTCACACTGCCCTTCACCCATCCCTGTCCGGAGTGACTACTAGTCTGCTTTCTGTCTCTATAGGTTCGCCTGTTCTGGACATCACAATACGTGATCTTTTGTGACTGACTTTTCTCACTTAAATTCAGTATTTTACAAACTCTCTGAAAACAATTTTTTTTTTTTTTTTTGGTGCCAGGAATTGAACCCAGGAGTGCTTAACCCCTGAACCACATCCCCAGCCCTATTTTGTATTTTATTTAGAGACAGGGTCTCACTGAGTGGCTTGCGGCCTCACTTAAGCTGGCTTTGAACTTGAGATCCTTCTGCCTCAGCCTCCCGAGTGGCTGGTATTATAGGCGTGCACCACCGTGGTGCCTAGCAACTCCCTGAATTTTACTTTCATTTTTTTTCTTTTCCTTGAAATAGATAAAAGAAACATAGGCTAAAGAAGATGTTAGAATATCATGGAAGCATAAATGACCTCCGAAGCTTACGCTGCATCAAGTCTTTGTTTATAAACTAAGAAGCACACATGTTCCCTCTGTTTCCTTCCAGTTGTCCTGAACCAAGTTTTATTGGGTGTTTGGTGGGACTTCCAGGAGAACTGGCTGGTCCTGGGAAATGTTGTGAAATGAATGGTGTTTACTTTCCATGCCTCTTCTTTTCATTTTTCTACCCTCCTTTTCCCTTTAGATATCCATTATTCTAATGGTACATCCTTTTTTACCCTGAATTATTACATTCTGAAAATGTATACTTGTTAACCTTGCTAAATAATATTCTCATTCCCATAGACATCTTCAGTTTTCCTATTTAAAGGAAAGACAAATGGCAAATGTTTCAGGAAGACAGAGGAATGGATAACTATTTTGGTTTAAGGTCAATTTCTTGAACATTTGTTGAGAATCTACCATATGCCAGGTGTGCAAATGCTGTATCAGAGAGGTTAAGTAACTTGCCTGAAATCACAAAGCAGAACTTGAACACAGTTCTTCCTGATTACAGAACCTTAATGCTTAATTATTGTGATATACTATCTCCTCAATACTCATTAGTAAACCTATAGAGGCTGCAGGCAATGATGATTTCCATCTTGTCCCTTTTCAAACAGACACAGAATGTATCATTTTATATTTATCTTGTCTTTTGGCTCTCTTTCTAGAGACATTGTTATCAGTTGTAGTCCCTATTGATCATTTAAAAATATGAAAGTCAATATTTTGTTTGTAAATTTCCTTCTCTGCCACTACTAGAAAACTCTGGATGTAAAATTTACTTGCCTGCATGTGTAATACACAGCATGGAGACATGGTTACTATCACCAGGAAGGGTTCAGTTGCTTTAAATTGATTTGATGAAAATTTCAGGCTAACCTGAATGAGCATTTATTCAACTGCACAAGTGTTTCTTAACTATCTAATCAAGAAATGACTTTGAATGAAAGGATATTAAAGAGCAACACAATACCACATAAAATACCCCAAAAATTTCCTGCTAAGGATAAAAATACAGAAACATACAGAATACTGTAGAACTGTAATGGTGGTGTGAAAATCACTGAATAGCATAGTACTGTAATGGTGGTGGGTAAGTCATTTTTTAATTCTGATATTAAAGTTAAAAGGTGAATGGCCGGGTGTATAGTTCAATGGTAGTGCACTTGCCCAGCATGCATGAAGCCCTGGGTTCTATCCTCAGCACCACAAAAAAGTAAAAAATAAAAAAGCCATAAAGTTAAAAGGTGAAAATATTAAAAATAACTGTAATATGCTAATGTAAATAGATATAAATTATGATACTGATGACAAAGTATGGGAAGGGAGAAGTAAAAATGTAGAGCTGTAGAGGATTAACTTAAGTTATCATCAACCTAAAATAAATTCAACAAGTAAGTCTGAGCACCATGGGAACCCTTGGTGTCTCCTTAAGTAGGTGCTGGAAAAGACAGGACTTTAGTGTATGCTCAGTGATCTAGGGACTGTTTAAGGAAGAAGAGTTTTGCTTTTAATCAAAGGCTGTTGGGAAACAAATCTGTAATTCGGTATATTAATAATTTCTATGTGGAAGGCACATGGAATGAAATGAGGCTAGCACTGATATTGGTAAGGCATCAGCAACCGTTCACATCAGTCTGGTTGTAGGGCTATTTGGTCATTTTTCTGGCATGGACAATATTTGTGTTTTTGTCTGTGCTCGCACATGGTGATGGAGTGGTCTTGTTTGTGTCTTGGTCCATTATGGTCAGAGTGGGTTTGTCTGATGTTGGTGTTCCGGGAAAGTTTTTATGTTCAACAGGACATGCAGTGACAGCTGTGACCACGAGGCCAGCTCTTCAACACTGAGCCTGGTTGTCAGGGGCTGTTTTTCTCTTTCTCACCATGCACTCTCGTTTGCAGAATAAGGCATTGTGGAAACCTGGGTTTTACTCTAGTCCGGCAGTTTAATAGCTGTTTAACTTGAGAAGACCTCAAAGTTTCAGTTTGCTTACATATAAGCCTTCATTTCCTTATATGTTTTTTCTGTAAATGGGAATAATAAAAACTAACTTGATGGTTTATTGAAAGGATGAAAGAAAATGCACTGCACCTTTCAGACAATTAGTCTGATTTGATGAATGGTAGATAATTTTTTTCACTTTTATACTGTTAAAATCTCATGTGATTAAATTTCAAATTTATAAAGGATGTTTGTCATAGCAGCTAGGGCATCAGGTGACCATGTGACACTTTTGGTCCTCAAGGTGATCTTAATCATAAGAGGGTATCACAGGTTCATACTGTGCACTGTGTCTCACAGGGAAGTTTGGGGTCTACTCTGTAGGAAGGGTACCCCATATATGCTCACCTTTCCCATTTCTCCTTTCAATTCACTCTTCCCATTTCCACTATTCCAAATATACAGATCTTTGGGTTGTTATTCTTATTCTCAAAGTGGATGCACATTGGAATCACCTTGAGAATTTTTAAAACTGATAATCTGTATTCCTCCTCCAGGGATTCCAATTTATTAATTTGTGCTGAGGGTATTTAGCCATTGGCATTAAAAAAAATTCTCAGCTAATTGCAATGGGCAGTAGATTTTGAGAACCATTGATAAAGACAGCATTTCTCCAACTTTAATTAAAGATTATGAATCATTTAGGGAACCTTTTCAAATGCAGTTTCTGATTTCAGAAGTCAAGGGCAGAACCTGGGAGTCTGCATTTCTAGCCAACTCTTAGATGATGTCATTACTGCTGGCCCAAGGACTATACTTTTAGGAGCAAGGCTGGACACATCTCTTCTCACTTAGCCTTGTGGACTAGTCTATGAACGTTTCATTGGTGTTTCAGGTGGGATCTTTCGATGGAAAATAAATACAGAGAAGGAGAGAGGAATGTAGTCATGCAGACTTATGTTCCTACTATCAAAAGAACACATTCAAGAGGTGGAATTTGCTGTGTGTGTGTGGTAAGGTTTGTTACTAAGGGTGACTGGACTGTGTGTCTGTATCCATGAAAACCAAGTTCTTCCATTCCTGGTTGTGATGAGTCTCCTAAAACAAAGAACCTCAGTCAGTCTCAATAACAGTAAATCTAGGTGGGGGAGGGTCAAGATAAAATTTCAGATTATGTCATGTTTCATGGTTCTGCACTGTGCAATGTAACCTTCTTGTAAAGAGACAAAGCTTGACTTTCTACTCCCTGCTGATCCCATCTCAAGAGGGTTTATCTATAAAGAGTATGCACTCACTGCTTGGATGGAGAGGCAAAAGGCTGTGGCTTTCCTCCTAATTCCTTTGCAGAGTATTTGTGAAAGAAGTATTGGGCAAAGTCTTTGTAAACTTTAGGTTCTGTTTGTAAGAAAAGACAATTTATTTTTTTGGCAGATGGAGAGAAATATAGAACTATGGGTGACTATATCCATTTTGGTCTTTATCAGTTTCTTTTCTCACAGAAAAGCTTTATCCATTGCTTATGGACAGAGATTGCTAAGGCTGTAACTCTGAGCTTTAGATGAAGATATTTGTTGTGTCCAGATCATTTTTAGTTCCCTCTGCTTGAAGAACTTATAAAGTATTTACTTAAGCATGCCTAGGAGAAGCATAGGCCTTGGATGACAAGGTGAAACAGAAGAACCTAAGCACTTTAGATAACTATGGAAGGAGAGTTAAGAAAAAGAACATTAGGGTGTGATAAAAGATGGATAAAGAAAGGCTATCACTGTAGTGGTTCATTTATGGCTAATGGCTATAGGAGACCAGATAAATTCAGAGCTGATATGGTGAAGGGAGTTGGGTTAGGGTAGTAGATTCTGGAAAGAAAATTAAGTGTCTTAGTCTCTCCTGCTGTCATTCCATTTTAGTTCCTTTCCAGAGTAGTGGGACAGAGATGTTAAAGGGGAAGAAACTGTGCTAAAGAGAAGGTACGACTTTCACAGGTTGGAGAAGGCAGAAACTAAGAGAGTGGGGTTAGAACTTGGCTGTTTGACCCAAGCACTCTTCTCATTACACTGTGCTGTAATATTTCAATAGAGTGTGAGTAATGGGCAATACATGTGGCAGACTTATGTTGTACAAGGAATAACATTTGAGAAACTTAGGCTCAAGCTGGGCATGACTTTGCTTCCTCCTAATTCCCCCTGAGATTGTGCAGATGAGTACACACACATGCACATCCCCTGCATGGTCACTAGAAGGATATATTTTTCATTGAAAAGGTTTAGTGGATCTTAGCATGATCTTACTGAAGAGTCAATTAGATGGATGAACTATTCTGCTGAAGGATACTGAGAATGGAACCAGTCTTCTCTTAGCAATAGCACAAGACTGGAGAAGGCTAGAACCAAACAAAGAAGCAAACAGTTGAAGGCTTATGCTGCAAAAAAAAAAAAAAAAATTATCAGTTTTAACAGGGAGCATCACCCCATGTCTTTGGTCTGGCAGGCCAAAAATCCATGTTTGTCATTTTCCAAGATTTCACAGTGCAGAATCAATCCACAGGAAACTCATAATACTACATTCTCTAATCAGTCAGTAATTGCTTTTTGTACATGATATACACTCACTGGTCCTATTGCATAGACTATATAGACAATTTCAATTACTATGAAAATGAGGATTGAAGCTTCAATCCTTTAAAATACTTTTTAGATCCTAAAATAAAGTAAAATTGGGTTAAAATTGAATCACAAGACCTGAATGAAATGACCATTAATCCCAATAGGTTTTATGCATTTGTGGAACATGATTTTCAAAAGAAATTTTATAAGTGAGACTAATATTTTTAAAATGAAATGATCAAAGCAGCCTTGGTAAAGGCAGGGATGGAGCCCTAACTTCTCGCCTTTCCTCCTTACCCTCTTCTTTCCCTTTCTCAGTGCATCCTTTCCATTTGGATCTAATATGAACCTGTGCAAAGACTGACAAAGAACTTGGGAAATGTCTGTTCTAGCTTAGTCCTGTCATATAACAGTTTGGTAAAAAGAGAAAAATCCTTGTTTACAACTACAGAACCAGTTAACAATTAAACCAAAACAGAACTGAGATGTTTGAGTCTCTGCTCTAGGTTCATATGTGCTGCCATGTAATCTCCTTTGGGATAACAGCTTTATTTCCAAAGGAAAGTGTTCTATTTTCCATATTTTTTATTGGTGCGTTATAATTGTACATAACGGTAGGATTTGTTGTTACATCTTCATATGTGCACACATAATTTGGCCAAGATCATTCTCCATTATTTCCTATTTTCTTCCTCCCCTACTCCCTTTCTTCTAGTCTACTGAACTCCCTTGGTTTTCATGAAAGCTCCCACACTCCCTTTTTTCACCCACTTTTTTTCTCTCTAGCTTCCACATATGAGAAAACATATGACCCCTGACCTTCTGAGTTTGGCTTATTTTGCTTACTATAATGTCCTCAAGTTCCATCCATGTTCTTGCAAATGACATAATTTCATATTCTTTTTGCCTGAATGAAACTCCATTGTGTGTGTGTGTGTGTGTGTGTGTGTGTGTAACACATTTTCTTTATTCATTCATTAATGGATACTTAGGCTGGTTCTGTAGTTTGGCTATTATGAATTGTGCTGCTATCTACGTGGTATGCATTTATCACTACAGTATGATGACTTTAATTCTTTAGGATAAATACTGAGAAGTGGTACAGGTGGGTCATGTGTTGGTTCCATGCCTAATCTTTAGATGAACCTCTATACTGATTTCCATGGTAGTTGTACTTCAGCCATAAGGAAAGAATTCTTAAAGACCAAATTCTCAAGTTTGCTTCGTTTATGGGTCACTATTGATTTTGCCTTTTCAGATGTTCTGCCAACTCTATGACTACTCTTTTTATTTATTTATTTTTATAGTTCCATTTGTATCAAGTTCAAAAACAGGCTAATTATTCTACTGTTGTAAATAGTAGATAAACTATACCTTTGGTAAGTTGGGTAATGAGGAGTGGGGTTACAAAGAGAGTTTGAGGGCACTAATAATTTGGTTATTGATTACAGATCTGTTCTCTTTGTGAACTTTCATGAAACTGTACACTTATAATTTGTGTACATTTATAACTGTATACTCATACTTTAATAAAAAGTATCACAAAAAGCATATTTAATGACCTATTTATGCATGTGTCAAGAGAGAAGAACTAGTATTTACTTAGGACATTTCACTTGCCTGAACTGGGTAAAATTGTCATGTTATAAACCAAAAAATAAAAAAAAAAATTAAGAAAAAAGAAGAAAATTTTTATAAAAAGGAAAAGAGAGGCAAAAGGGGGGTGTTGATAGAAGAATGATCATGATTTCTGTTTAACTTGGGCTCTTGAAATCCAGAAGGAAATATTTAATAATCAGTTGGAAATACAGATTTGGAGATCAATAAATAAGATCATGAGATACACATTTGTGAATCAAACAGGTATGCAGACCTACTGGATCATCTTATTCATGTGACTTCCTGGAAAATGTTGTGCCTTATATCAGCATTGAATATGTCTTTCATACGGATCCTGATGGAAAAAATGTTTAAGATCTACTGAACTGAAGGCTTTTACCATGACCCATTGATATAGGAAACAAAGTATCCAAAGAAACTTGGATTTGGACAGTTCATTTTCTAAGAGATATAGAAGTAATGTGAATATATGCACACTGTAAATTGTAGTATTTTATTAACCTCACCTTTAAATCCTTTTCCATATCCAGGCAGACCTAATTTCCTGATATTTTAGCATTGATATTCTCACAGTCTTTTATATGCCCTTTGTCAGTACCCTGGTTCTTAACACAGTATATCTCCTAACTGATCTTTTAGTGTTTAATATTTTGAATCTAATCCATCTTGACAATTGCTGCTTATCATAAATCCAAATTGAATTTCAAGCATGAATAAATGAGAGAACACAATGCAAAGAATCATCTTTTATTAGAGATTCTGAATCATTACAACTTAAGTTCCTAAAGTAGATCATAGATTTTTATAAAGCTTTTATTTTCTATATGAATACATGTAACAAACTTATTGAAAATGTTAACCCAAGTGTTTACAAAGAATAAATGATAGAGAAGGAAGGATCCAATGATGATGTCTTTTTCTAACATTACAAATAATTTGTGACTGTTTTTAAGTCATGTTTGATAGGCGAGGGTGTGTTCCATTATAAAGTGGTTTATTCTCTTTCCAGTTGGTTCTGTAGACTGGGTACTATACAGGGAAAGAATTGTTTCCCTTCTCTGTTATGAAGTGATGAAGTGATTCAGCAGGATGTGAGCTTTGAACTTCACCAAATGAAGTCTCTCTCTCTCTCTCTCTCTCTCTCTCTCTCTGTGTGTGTGTGTGTGTGTGTGTATGTGTGTGTGTGTAGGGGAGCCCTCAGTTTCTCTTCATTTCTCATCAAGTCACTGATCTTGGACTTCACATCTCTGGTCCCAAGCCTTCTGTTCCCCTCACGTAGTCTCAGAAGAGATGCTATTCCACAGTTGTTGATGCTGGACTTTCTCTGGAACAATAAGATGCTTGCTAATCCCTTTCTTTCCAAGTGACATATGTGAGTCTAAGAGAAGGGCACTTTTGCATATTGTCTTAGGGAATGGGTAAGAAAAGAACAGGTGAAGAGACCCCATAGCCTGATAATAGTGACCCTGCCTTGTCATGCCATCCACTGGGTCTAACTCATGAGGATAAATGCACTGGGTGACTATACCCCACACTGCAAGTTTGAGACTGTAGGGGTGTGGCATGAAACTAGTTTAGCTACAACCGTGAGCATAAGTGCCTGCAGTAAGCTGTAACTGATTCTGCTCTTTACCGGTGACGAGTCCTGCTTCCTCAGGTGTTGAAGTATAACGCCGGAGAAGCATGCCGAGGCAAATGTAGAGTGGAAATGCAGCTTTTTTAAAGAAAAGTAAAAGCAGACTTCTCCCGGGTGGAAGAAGGGAACCCAAAGGCGGAATCCATGGGATGAGCAAATCTTGTCCTTTTTATGGGTTTTATTCTCCCATTCTCTTCCCTTTATTTCTTTCCTTCCTGCCTACGGGATTAGGCCTGGTTTTGCAGGTGAGATGTAAAAAGTGAAAAGCAGATGGGGCAGGGGGAGGGCCAAAGTGATTCAGGCAGGTAAGGACCAGGGGGCATTAATCAGCATCTTCCTGCCTGTAGTCTCTGAGAAGGGCAGGTAAATTTGGTAATCAATGGGTTCTGCAGGTCCTTGACATTCCATTCTCCCACAGCAGTCTCCAACTTCCAGAGGCAGATGGCTTTCATGGCCTCAATTTCCTCGATCTGACCCGATCCCCTATTTCTACACTAACTGCCTGTTCCCAATTCTGGCTTCACAACCACACCAAGAGTTTTGACATATGATTGGATTTTAACGGATGTGAAAATATAGTAATTATTAATTTGAAGAAATTCTCACTATAACTATAGAGTTATGAGGTGTTTCTCAAGAAATGGGTCTTATCAATAGAGCACGTCTGTCTTTTTAATTTCTCCATCCTACCAAGACTAAAATATATATAATAATAAAAATAAGTGAATATTGATTGTACTTGACTTGAGAGGTTGAAAAGGAAATTAATATATCTTATTTGAATTAAAGTGTTTACTTGAATTTGTCATAAGAAACATAAATTAAGGTGAAATTGAAACAACAGTTACTCAACCTCAGAAAAACATTTTTAATAGCAGATGTTATTTCCCAAAATATTCTCCCAGAAACAAACAGATATTTAAAAGTTAAGGGCTTGGAGATTTTAATATTTTAAATTCTTCAATTTGAGAATCTATTAGCTACCTATCACAAAATATTTTAAAAAACTCATATTATTCTTCCTCTATTTCTATTCCCTTTATCCTTTAGATTCTTGTGAATTGTATTAATTTTACAGTCAAGGTTTAGAATATTAATACTTATTCTTTAATTATAATTTCTCATCCAATTTAATTTTTAGTTTTCATTTTTTATTGCTATATATCAACTTCCTAGATTGTGTTGGTAATAATACAAACCCATATGGAAATTTGTAAGGGTAGAATAAGTTATTCCATGTAAATCACTCATAACAGTACCTAGTTAGCTATTTTCATTTTCTGTGATACAGATGACCAATGTCAAATACAAGATGTAGCCACATTCTATAATGGAATCATTATCAGAAAAGTCTTATTCTTACGTATTTTTCTTGAACTTGAAAACTCGTCTTCTCCAAGTTAGCATTTACCTTTCTCTTTCTAAACAAAGTATGTTTTATTCACTATGGTTCTTTAGAAAATTAGCTAAGGTTTTAGGCCACTCCTTAGTTTAATTGAGCCAGTGTTGAGTACCTCCTCTGGTGAATATATGGTAGTACTCTATATACTATCATATGCCATCTACTCCATGTTTTATAATTTTCCTTATCACATCAAAAACCATAGCTGGGGACCTCTTTTTGATAGAAATGAGAAGTTATGATAAATCGATTCTATAAACTCTTATCAAGCATCTACAATAATTCCTTTTTTATCAGCAATTTCACTTTCTATAATCTCAGGTGCCCGTGGTAAATTGCAGTCCAAAAATATTAAGTGGAAAATTCCAGAAATGAAGTATTCATAACATATAGATTGTGCATTGTTCTGAGTAATGTGAAGAAATTGTGCACTATCCTGCTCCATCCTGCATGGGTCTGTAATCATCTTGTGGTCCAGCATATCTGTATTTTATAGGCTACTCACCCATTTGTGACTTAGCTGCCTCAGTTATTGGATTAACTACTTTGGTATATTGCAGTGCTTGCGTTCAAGTGACTCTTACGTAGAAGTCTAATGCTACTTCTCAATGCCGACAGCATTTCCCTCACTTTGGTTCATCACATAGACATTGTATCATCTCACATCATTAAAACAATAAGAAGGGGGAGTATGGGACAATTAGATATTATGAGAAACACATACACACAGAGAGCTAGCTCACATTCACATAACTTTTATTGCAGTATATTGTTGCAATTATCCTGTTTTATTATTAGCTATTGTTCATCTCTTTGTATCGAACTTATAAATTGAACTTCATCATAGGCATATGAGCAGAAAGAAAACATAGTATACAGGGTTTGACTCTATTTACAGTTTCAGAATGTATCTCCATGAGTACTACTGTATTATGTGAAAAAAAAGTTTTTAAAACACTGCGGACTACTGTAATGAAGAATAAATCCAGCAAAATGTCTGGATAATGGGCAATAACTTACTGCCTGTTCGATGGTTAAACTTAGTGAAGTCTCATATATTTATCAAGTGAACTGAGCACAATGTGGGCTAAGAATAAGGTTACTGGGTGGAGCTCCAAATAGCAAAGTCTTTGCTCCTGTAAAGGAGATGTAGCAGTACTTCTTTAAGAGAATTAACGCAAAGAACTGAGATTTGCTTCAGATCTGTCATGAGCCAAATGGGAATATCCCAGATGCTCCTCAATACAGGGATACTAGATGATGATGGCCCGATTGTAGAGATAAAAATAGAAGACCATTTGTTAAATTTGAAGCAGTATTTACCTGAAATTTAATTTTGAGTTTATAGAGGACTCTATATTAGATTCGTACAAAGGCCCTGGAATCTGGATCGGGACTAACCTGTAGCTTGGAACTGAGTCAGCTTCAGGTAGGAGGGGAAGGCATGCCAGAGGGTTGGGGCCTGGGAGGGTCATTCTGAGTCTCTTTGCTTATTTCCAGTTCCTTGTCTATTAGTTCCTATATTCACTGTCTGGCAGGTTGGTTGTACTTTTGGATTAAGTTCTTCTTTTGAACCTTATCTGAATTCTGTTTGCTCAGGTTTCCAAATTGCTCTGGGTGACATCTGCTTGTCACCAGTAAAACCAAAAGGACAGCAGGGTAGATTGCCTTGCACAGGGCAGACAGGTAATTGCAGCTTTAATTTTGTTTTGTTTTTGGAAGGATCCAGGTGTCCAGCATCTTTATCTCACAAAAGAACCTTAATAAATGTGGGAGTGTTGGCAGACAAGATGGCCCAGTGGGCAGTCTGCCCATCAGATGTGTTAGCCCTGTGCTATTGAAATAGTGCTTCCCGTGGAAGCATCACACATCAGGAATTCTCTGCTGCTCCAAGCACCCCAGCAGCTTCCAAGTTAGGAGCACAATTAGAGACATAGAGACTTCTAAGCAGCCAAGAGACACATTTCACCCTGGAAATTCAGATCTCAACAGGGAGTACTCAAGCCATGTGAATGTAAATCATTCCCCAGAATAGACTTTCTTCTTGTGAAACCAAATTTTCAAGAGCTGGAATCTGTTGGCTGGTTGGTGAATCTTTGGCTTGGAAAGATGGACCATTTTAAAAACTCTGCACATGTAGAATGTAAGCTGGGTTGTGTAGAATCTGGCTTTAACTGTCTTCCCTCTCAAAATCAGCCTTCTTTGTTGTATACATACTAGAGTCAGATGTGGGGAAAACAGGGTTTAAGTAAAAGCGCTAAGGCCTCCTTTACATAGAGACCAGAGTTTGTGGGTAGAACTGTAGTTCCTGGTGACACTAGGGATAATAAGAGGCAGGAGACACAAACCAACTGAGGATTCAGGTGGGGGCTTAGAGAAAGTTCCATCTATTAAAATTATCAAAGGAGATGGGAAGGGTTTGATCAGATAGAATAGAGCCCAGTGACCAGAATTGATTGAAATTAGGGACCCAGACCCAAATAAAAGCATTCTTCCCTCCTTTAAGTCCCAGGGAAATGCATTTTCACTTATAGCATACAGTAGGTACTATTTTTAATAGACAAGAGTATAGCATATAGCATATAGCAGGCAAGAAGGAATGACTGAAAAAGACCTCTTGGACTTAGAGTATTTAAGTACTTAAAGTACTTGTTTTTAGCCATGGCTAGATCCAACATTGGACTCTTTCAGAACTGCCTTGATTCTTGAATTCTGGCATGGATCTATTCTCAGGGTATTGGAAACAGATTGACCGTGACCCACTGTCTTGAGATGTTGCAGGGTCATGGGTGGGGGCTCAGAGAGACTTGACTTCAGTAAAATTGATTGCTTTAGAAAGTTTTGCCTCATCCCCTGGCCTTCCACCTTCAAGAATAAGCAAGCAAAATTCCTTTCTTAGGGTAGAAATAATTGGATCTGGGACTAGTCTGGAAGAGACATCTAAACCTATCCCTGGACAAGTCAGGAAACTAATTGAAAGTAACTACAACTGGCAAAGAAAACATTTCTAGAACATGGGCTTACCTAGGGGTTTGTAGTGTAACCCCAGTGAGAACAAAAGAATAGAAATCCAAGGATGGGAAGGACCAGTTAGGGCTCATAAAGGCTCTGAGGAGACAATATTATTGGTTTGGAGCATATATATAGTCAGACTTTACTGATTCCAGAGAGAATTGGCACAGAATTTCAGTACTTGGAGAGTTTACAACAAACCTGGAGACAAAGCAAGGCTAGGTGAACATGTGTCTATGGAAGCAGAACTCTGAAGGCTCCCTTGATTCTAGAAATGTCTGCCCACTGAGTACCCAGCACACACAAGTACAGATGTTGGATCATCTTGACACATGGGTGCATGTATTTATGAAATATTTATCTGCTCAGATGTAGCCTTCTTTGATAATGAGAACGAGGAACAGGTATAACAATGTACACAACTGAGTTTGGAAATGGAAATTAGATCACAACTGGGTTCTTTTGTACTCTTCTGGCAAGCTACCAGTATTCTCAGGTATTCCACTCTACTTCATTCAATTCGACTTGATTCCATTCCATTGCATTTCACTCCACCCCATTTGTATCATTCTGTTCCCATTTAGTTTGTCTCATGGCTGGAAACTTGCTAGTGGAGTAGTCCAGTGATAAAGGGAAAAGTGTTGGCTCACCAGGAGTTCCCATAAAATGTGTTTCATGAGGGACAAATCTTGTGAATACTTAAAACAAAAGTTCCATTTGAATCTTGTGTTATCACCTGGAAATGTTCAAAACATTTGCAATAAATTGCTTACTTTTATTCAAACTAAGTTTCCCCAAGATACTTGACTATAGAAATATTTAAAAAATTTAGAATATACCTGTCAATGACTTGTGTAATTATCTGAGAGGAACAAGTAGGATTGTTACATGTGATGACTGGTTGGGTGATCTAGAACTGGCCCCCAAATTTAAGTGTCCAGGTAGATTGGCACTTTTAGTACAAACTGGGTACCACTGGCATCTTAGGAATATTGAAGACCTGGTGTAGGAATTGATCATGTAAATGGACTGAGATTCTAGTAATTACTCTAGGGATTTAGGTGAGGTATGAAAGGGAAAGTTTTGAAGGAAGAAGATGCAATCTTTTTCTACTGCTTGGCTTGAAGTTTCAAGGGTAACCAAAATTAACTACTGAAAATAGTTATCAATTTTTTAAAAATCAGAGAACATATATCTAAAGATACTCAAATGAAAACTCATGTCTATAGCTATCCCCAAAGTTTTCCGGTGATCCTATCCAGGATCCTGACTCTTATGCTCTGGACAAAATACTTAGTTCTTGAATGTTTGAAGACACTAAAACACAGGCCAGGCCTCAATCTTGTGGTGTCTAGATTAGGAACATAAAAGCCAGCGATTCTACAAAGGGTTGCTGATGTCCCTTACAGGAATTTGGTTATTTCAGTGCCTTGTGTGTTATCTAAGTCAGACTAAGAGGCCTCTTATGAACATGGCTGGTTTCAATATTCCAGATAAACATGCAGTGATGAGAAAGGTAACACAGGAAACCAGGGCAGTAGTTGACTTACGGTTGGAGTTGATGGTAGAGAGAAGCTTATGTCAGAGTGAAGGCAGAGCATCTATGCTCTTTTTTGCAGCCTGTAGTAAGATCTAGAAGAAAACTTGCTCTCCTCAGAAAGACCTGGTGTCAGAGCATGAGGAACCAGCTGTGAAGATTAAGTTTCAAAGTGGTTTCAAGTTGTCTGGATGGAGCTGAGACTGGAACCTCAATCCCAGAACCACAATTAAAACAGTGGCTCGTGCTTGGAGAACAAGTGAAATTCAAACAATAGACCAGCCACCGACTGCCTCTCATCCTCAAATAGTCTATGGCCAGAATTGGGTCTGGGTGTTAGTTGAAGGGCTCAACTTTGATGTGGGTTCTGTGGTTATAGCTGAAAATTTTTCAGGATAGTAGGTAGGGGCTCATCAATTTATACTGATCTAAGTGCTCACTGCTTACCCTTGTAATGGATTAATGTTAGAAATCAATGTAAAGACATAATTAGAATTAAATAATGGTGTTTGAAAATATTTTCAATGACTACTCCAGATTCCATTGACATTATACCATATATATATGTCAGCATTCCCAAGAACAATTAAATAGAAATACAAATATTCAACAGCATTAGATTCATAGTGTGATATGATACTGTTTGTGGCATTTTTCACATTTCTAATACACTATAGGAGTATATCCATTATTCTATTTCTATTTAATTAAAGTTTTTTAAAACTCATTTATTTCTTAGTTATGGAACAATTTTTTTAAAAAACTTGCTTTTTCATTAAAAAACACATTTTCATTCTTATTCTACCCTTACTTCCTTCTTGTTTTTTCCTTAAATGTTTATTCTTCTGGAACGGGCTTCTCATTAAGTTTTATTTTAGACTGTTTGTGGTTTCTGCATCATAGGATCCTTGTGCCCCAGTGATTTCTCTCTTTTTAATTTTTTTTCTATTTTTTTTAAACAAGGTTGTGTACGATTTTCTCTCCTTTCCTATAAGGTAAGTAGGGTGAATGGAATTTCCACTTTATAGACAAAGGATCTGAGAGAGAGAGAAGCAAACAAAGATTTATCAAAAGACTTCTGTGATATGTGGAAAAATTTTCCATGGAGAGTTTTCAAAATCTCAAAAACCACAGGGTTAGCCCCGCACTCAGATATTCTCTGGTGTTGATTGAAATTTGGGCAACTGGGATTTTCTCTTGCAAGTTTAGGGTTGAGAACCTCCTCCCCAAAGCATATTCCATCTGCATGACTTCATCTATCACAGTCAGGCCGCACTGTCATCAAATTCACCTTCTTAATAGCACAGTATCTGCTTGGCCACACAGATAATAATGATCCAGGAAGATAGGGTTTCAAATTAATCTTGTGGGAAGCAGATGTTAACTGTCACTTGCCAAGGAAACAGGAGGAAACTGGACACTCTTTTGATGTGTTTGGAGGTGACAAAAAATGACACTTTTAGTCTCTAACTCTTTTAGGGAATGTATTTGAATATCGGCACAACTTGAGGCCATCAGATTGAGATTATGAGCACTAACTGACATCTTTTCTATAGTAGTTTAATGAATCTTGTCACATGGCATAATAGGTCAACATTACCTGAAATCTAACTGTGTATTTATTCCACAATTTGTAGATAAAAAGGTAGGTCAGAGTCCTGATTAATGTCTGCAATTTCTCCCACATATACTTTTTTGTTGGTTATTTTGTTCATGTTACAGGAGAGATAGTATCAAGTTTCCATCCATCACATGTGAATGCCTTCCTTGGGCTGGGGGGTGTCCTTTTTATATCCAAGTCTCAGTACAGTGGGGAAGCAAATAGTCTCACACAGGTTATGATTACCTATTCTTTAGGTGAAGAACATGGTAGAAAACTAATCTCCTCCACACAAAAGATGATGTGATTATCTGGGAGTTTAGAGACCATGTTTTTGGGAAAGAAGAGGAGAGCCATGGGATTTTGATGTGTCCTAGCCTGGGGAGAAGAACCAGTTGTTAACATGAAATACTGTAGTGGTTGGACCAGGGTTGATCCGCAGAGGTTTAGTGGCTGTCTCTAATTGGGTTTCCCAAAAGTAGACCTTGAGACAAGATCTTGGGTCCAAATATTTATTTGGGAGGTGATGCCAGGAAGAATGGTGTGGGGAGTAGGGAAGTGAGACAGGAAAGCCAATAAAAGTGTGTGTTTATGAGTGGGTCACAACACTGGGCAGTGGAGTCACTCTTGCTGGGCACCCTCTGTGTTTCCAAGAAGCCGGGGAATTTAATTCCACACTTTTATTGCACCATAAGGACAAAGAGGCACATATTGCTGTTGCATGTTTGAGAACTGTAGGGGCTTCAGGTGTCCTCTAGGGTGTGTTGAAATCATCTACTTTGATTAGGAAGTCCTTACAGCTTAGACTCTACTCTGGGATGTACTCTGACATGCCTGACGGATCTCTTAGATACTTAGCTCACTACAGAATCGAGGATGGTGAAATGTTCAACTCATTCAAATATTTGTACACTGCTGATAATCTCAACTATTAACAGATGATATATATTAATTTGTATATATTCATTTTTTTAAAAAAATCTTGAACTTATTTAATCCTTTTACATTTGTTTGTATGCTTGGGAAAGTAAAGCACGCGTGCATGTATGTGTGTGTGTGTGTGTGTGTGTGTGTGCGTTTGTGCATGCACTTGTGAACTTGACAATGTGCATAAGCCTTAGTCACTGAAGGAAAATTGGTTGGACATGTCCATGAGTATGTGGTATAAAATACATGTTCATTGACATGAACTTCTTAAGATGAAATGGCAAACATCTTGGATAGAAAATTGCCCTTCTACTCAATGTGATATGTATAGTATGGAGTATTTTCTTGACACGGAGTTGAACTAAATGTAGCTGCTGGATGGGAACCATGTGCTTTTCTTGGACCTTTTATTTTCCCCTTAAGTCCTTCTTACTGAGTCGTCTGTGTGTTAAAATTAGGAACAGAAAAGTTGACCGCACCAAAGCCTCCCTGTATCGGAATGCCTTTGGTAATGATGATGAACAGTGAGAACCAGTGTGGGCAACTGTGTTAGAGACCAATTCTTTTCCCCACATGACCTGGGGGAAGCACAGATGACCTTGCACAGCAAAAGCTTGAGAAGGGCAAGTGAGCATGCTACTGAAAGTTAGTTGGGATGAGCATCTCAGAGAGCCATTTGTGTCAAGTCTGGGCTGAGTTTGTAAAAATATGAGAGAAGTGTCAGAATGAATCAGTCATCAACTCTACTTTTTCGAATAAACCATAGACAAAAAATGGATTCATCATTTTCCACTATTTATCATCATAGTATGATTTGGCAGGTTAAGAGCCTAGTGATTTTAGACTGTGCTGGTATGAAGGCAACAGATGTTTTTTTTGCCACTTGGATACATTTTCAGTGGACTTGGAGGGGGTTCAGCCTGAAGAAATGCATAGTTACAATAGCCAGTGTGGTTTGAATATATTAAAATATGTATGGTATCGTCACTTTAAGGTATTCTATTTTTCTATGTCTCTGTGTTTCTCTCCATATGTGTAAAATAAACATGTATATAAAAAATGTATATAAAGTACAGATTTTAATTATGTATACATATTATATCAGTCAAGATATGGTCAGAGAAGCTAAGACCATGCTAGTTATTTTAACAGAGAAAATGTAATACATGGAATATGTTAAACATATATGGCAGATTAAAATTTGTCAGAGAATTAGCAAATATGTCATGCAGCTACTACCTTGGGCTATGGGAACAAGAGGAGGACCTAAGTTTATGAGAAGATTGGAGGAGGGACTCTGCAAAACTGGATCTAAGGGGATGTGATGAGACTAGTTCTTGGCATGTAGGGCAAGAATAAATGCATAAAATCGCATTGAAGGCTGAAATCCAAAGTCACAGCTAGGTGAGGAAACATTGATAGGTAATGTGGATTGGAATAGAAAACCAACAGAAAAGGCAAAACTTCTCCCTCTTCCCATCATTCAGTCTTCCTCCAGCACCCCTTACTGGTCCATACTAGCAGAGATCAGGTAGCAACACTGAAATGGTCTGCAGAGCTCCAACCCCAGCATCCACACCAGCCTTTTGAAGGTGACCTTAGAGGTGAAACACTACAACCTAATAATCACTGTGCATACGTAGTGGATTGAACACTTTGAAATTGCTGATGCTCTTTTAAAGTATTTTAATTCTATAAAAGTATTTTTTCAATCTACAGTTTTATATGAGCCAAAAATACAGGTGAAATCATCTTGTATATAATCAAAATATATTCATGTGTTCATAAAGTTTTACATCATTGTGTATCTAAATATAAACACATTATCACACATATTTAAGGTAGAAGAAGACATTTCTATACTTAATTAAGTTAAAGGCAGCTGGTACTCTTCTCTGAATGAGATAGAAATTTATCAAACTTCCCCCTATGTATTAGTAGCACGCATCCTGGGACCTGATGATACTCACACTGACATGATTTTGCATAGTGTAATTTGCCTCTGCAGAATGCCTTCCCATCATGGATCTCTCTTTGATTTATCATCCTGCTGCCTTGACTGTGATCCATTGAGTCTTCAAGGATCCACAGGGGGCCACGTTCCAGTAGCAAGAGGTTAGCTTACAAACTCCTCCAGTATCTAGATTAGAAGAGGGTCTTATGAGGAGTTCCTTTAAGGATGTGAAGTCCCTTACAAGGTTGCTGCCATGGGAATACCACAATGTTTTAATGTACAGCTGCTGTCTCTTAGAGAGGCAGCTGTCTGTCTGCTTGGATACCCATATGCATTTTGCAACTGGGCTCTTCTAGTGTAAAAGAAAAGTATGTTTGCATTTTCTTTATGGGAATGATTCAGAGACCATTGAGTAAGTCATCGGTAAAGGCACACGGTGTGCTCATAACAGGCCCTGTGCTCCTTGAGCATTTGTCAAGGGCTATTGTGCTGTTCCCAAAGGTCATGGTACAAATTCCCAATTTGTTTATTTTTTTTTCCATTACTCGATTTAAGTAGAGTATAAGAGAAGGGAGAATGAGACCTAAAAATCTGGAATAGAAAGAATGAATTCAAGAGGTCTCTAAATTGTTTAGGTAGCAACAATGTGCAACTCATTTCAGGGAATCCCACAGACAGCTTTCCCAAAGCGGGCATTTCCTCTCCAGCTACCCACTCTCCTTTCCTGCAGTCTCCTTTCTCCCTGACAAACCAATGCCACAATTTCAAAGTGATTCAACTGACTCCCAATTCTTCCTCTTTCACAATAGCAGGGAGTAGAGGAAACTGACAAATGAGCTATTTCTGAACCAGAAGCTGACCCAACTGTCAGGCTTAATAGCAGCCGAGTGATGTTTGTGGGCTAGGCCATGCATGAAAGATGACTTTATAATTGCCTTCCAGATCCCAAGGATAAGAGCCTATGTTGAAATCAGCATAACCCTCTTCAGTTTTTCAGACTCCAACCTCTAGAGGTCCGGGAGAGGTGTTGGCAGCACCAGCATTTGGTCTTGATGTGAGGATCATCTCCCTCTTCAGCTGAATGTGTTCTGGGTATTTTGTTTACCCCTCATTTCCTGTTTGTGCCCTCTAACAGATCACATGGCACCTATTAATACACTGTGGTCTCTTTCCAGAGGGGCTCATTATTGCCTTTACTGCTTATAAAATCCTTTTGTGTTTAAGCCTCTAGGCACTTTCCTTTTTTTTTTTTTTTTTTCTTCATCCCATCTGTCAGTGGGCTTTTCTGCCCTGTGGGTCAGCGTATGAACACTTCACTCTTCCTCCGAATGCAGCTCCTGTTTCTGAAGTCCTTTCACTGGGGAAGGCTGCTGGAACAACTTTCACAGGACAAATAGGAGAAACAGAAGAAAAAACAACAACAAAAAATGTCATTGCATTCAGCTCAGGACAGTTTGGTTTATAGCCTGGTGGGCTCCTGCTGATCTGGGGGTCTCCCTTGAACCATAGTTTCACGCTCTTATCTTGAGAGCACCCACTTTCTTCGGTATAAAGCAGAGGTGAATTGTAGGAACCTGTAATTTTCTGGGAAGATGGACTGTTCTAAATAAGATGGTAGTGCTGTCTCACACTTACTGCTTCTGTTAGACATGTGGATATCTGTGGATGTCTCTAATTCTGGGACAAAGGATACTGAAAAAAAAAAAAAAAAAAAAGAGTCCTTAACTTTTCTTGATAAATCTCAACCCCCTTGCACTCTTTTTCGATTAAGTTACTTGCATGTTCTCAATCAGAAAATTTCTAAGGCACAGAGCAGAGTAGAGTTGGTACTGACTCCAGTCAGTAGGATGGGAGGATGTGTGTGACCTTGATCTGAATACAGGTGTGCATGTCACCCGGTAGCGCACTGCGTCATTCCTAAGCTAAGTGTTAGGAACAGTGGAACAAGGACTCAGAGGTCTTATGTCTTTCAGACTACCATCTTAATTTTTGAACTGTTCTATGACATTGGGACTGAGACCCAACAGTTCGGCACCAGTGGAATGTGGTAGCAGGTTATAGGAGTCTCATTGTGCAATCCATGAGCCTCTGCATCAGAATTGCCTGTAATGTTTCAGAGAAATGCAATATCCAAGACCCACCCTAGAAGTACTGATTCAAAATATTAGGCCCGTGTGTTTTAATAAGTACTTCCAGTTATTCCAATATACACCAAAGTTTGAATATTATTTTTATAGCGGGCCAAATGGTAACTGTAAGTGGGATAAAAAAAAAACATAAAGCATTTCCCTCTACCTTGATTAGAATATTGTCTTATTTATACCAGGAAGAACATCCCTCCTTACCTATGAAAGTGTTTTATGTGGAAGAAAATAATGAAAATGTTTCACCTGGGGACTTCTCCTCCAGCTTAGTTTGAATAGACCAATTGGCCATATTCTCAGTTTCATGTATATTTTATTTCCTCACAGTTCTTCTCATTTAGTACTGTCAATACAACAAATAATAAGAGCAAAAATAATCATCTCTTCTTTATCCTCCTGGGAGCTGGGTAAATTGGAGATACACTGAATATCAACCAGCAGCTCCAGGGATGATCTTATGATGCCTCATGGTAACCTTTGGTAGAACAAATTTTCATTCTAGAATTCACATTGTTGCTGAAGAATATGTCCATGTCCACGTGACCTTTGGAGAAGATTGTTTTTTTCTTCCCATTTAGATGAAGGACCAGCATGAAAAATGATTCAGTAAAGATTACAGAAGAACAATTGGATAAAGTAACTAGAGTGTTCAATAAATGCAGGCTTTCCTCTATATGGTTCTGAATCCAAAATCAATGGTCAAAGTCTAGACAAAGGAAACAGCAGCTTTTATCCCAGGCACAATATTCTGCCACCAAGACTGTCCTTGCCTCTCTTGGCACAACACCACAGAAAGTAAAACAGGCTCCCAGAACATAGTTATTTCCATATCCTCCCACATAGTATTCCCTGTGGAGCAAGCAATTTGTCTGCACTCAACTTTTCCCTGTTGATTCTCTGAATCAGACAGGCTTTCCCCAAACCCCTAGAGCTATTAGTCCTGTTAATCTTTGCCCTTCACAAATGAATCTTTTGTATTGGATTGTTATTGGATTTGGATTGCTGTCTTCCCTTCCCTTTCATTCTTTAAAAAAAAATATTTTTAAATGAACAATAAGAGCAAACAGCTCAGGATGAGGGACAGGGGAATGAGGAACGCTGACCTCTGGTTGGTCAGTCTTGATGAAGGTTTATGGGTTTGGAGGACTCCGTTGTCAAGGGACCCAGGGTAAGGTCAGCTCATAAGGAAATAATGCAGTCATGTGATAAAGAGTAAGGATGAGAGAAACCGCAGGGTTTCTGCTGCTGAACAATGACAAAGTTCACTGGTGTTCTCAGGTGCAAGGGAGAGAATAGACTCTCATTGTTAAGGCAGCATCAGCACCTGCCTTTGTTCCTGCTTCCCTTGCTGTGGCATTAACACTATCTTGTCAATCTGTAGACAGGCTGGCATGGATCATAACCACTGATGGATAGTTAGCCAGTCAGTACATCAGAATGGTTCCTCCTTGTTGATGTGTGTCTTTGTGCACCCCTTCACTAGGTCCTAGGTCGTAAGTACCTGAAACCTTTACCAGTCACCCAAGTCTCATGAGGAAGCTTAACCCTTCAGTGACTAGTTAGATCTGTCTGCCTGAGTGTCATTATATATTCTAATTTAAAAGCTTAACAAATTAAACTTGGCAAGCTATGAACATTGGTATTTTAAATATTCATTTTTTCCCCTTCTAATTCCAGGTGGGATTTTCTTTTATTGTTTTTAAAAATTGAGGTATAATATCTAGTGTGCCTCTACTTGTTGTCTATAAATTTTTATAACACATGCACCCAGGTAAACATCCACCATTCAGATTAAGATGTGGAACATTTTTTGTTGTCCAAAGCCACCCTTCTTTCTCATCCCAGTCATATTGATTCTCAAGAAATCCCCAAAGTTATGGTTATCAGAAGGAGATGATGGCTAAGTGCCATTTTCATAAATAGTTGTCTGTTAGATTCATAGAAAGACAAATACAAAGGAGAAAAAAAAGTTACTTATGAATCAGAATTGGCTGTGCATCTTCCAACTTAATTATCTCTATGGATTTCAAGCTGTGGGAAGAGGTATCCGTTATTGCTATTTCCTGAAACTACAGGCTGAAAGCTAAGGATCCCACAATTCCACCTCTTTGAGGGTAAAGAAGACGAACACAGGACACATTGATTTGAAATAAGCAGGACTTTGAAAGCAGAAACCTTTTTCTAACTTGGAGACAATTATGATGTTTCTATGAAAGTCAGAGCTCCTGGAGCCAAATAAGAAGAATGCAAAACTGATTTTTGGGACACCTTAAACAAGGGAAAGGGGAAGTGTTGCTTTGCTGTTATGAGATGCAATTTTATGTCCATTGTTGCAAGGGATGTCTTTTCTTGTGAATAAAACATTCGATTTTATGAAGATGGGCTTTCAAAAATCTGTGTTGTCAACAGAGCAACATCATTGACTCAACGTACATAACGCTCTTTATATTAGGTATTATGGAACGCATAGGAGTGAAGACAAGTTCCTACCTTGAGCAGTTTAAGTTTGACCTGGCAGAGGAAGGAAACTCATGAAATTGTTTTGGAGTTAGCACTAACCCTAAAACACTGATGACAAGTTCAATAGCATTCAGAAAAGAAAGATGTGATCAATGAAGGCTGGTGTGGTCACATGAGCCTGTGGAAGTGGTCAGGTTGAAGGCCAATACTGAAGGGTAGGGAGGAATCTAGGTAAAAGGATAGAAGAGACTTCTATCTAGAAGAGGCTTATGGGGAAAGAGGTGGTAGAATAAGCTTTTAGTAAAAGCGTAGGAGACGAAATTCAGATTCACTTTCAAAGAAAGGATAATTCCCCTGAAAGTCAACCAGCTGTGAATGCGTATCTTCCAAAGGGAAATTTCAGGCAGTTCTTTTTAAAGTAGTGTGGTTTTAGAGTAGTACAGATATTGCAGTGATTCACAGGTTCTCTCATTGTGCATAACCTTGGGAATGAAGATCCCCAGGCCATTCTGCAAGAGTACACAGTATCAGAGCTGGGGTTGTGGCTTGGTGATAGAGCGCTTGTGCTTGCGTAGCACGTGTAAGGCCCTGGGTTCAATCCTCAGCACCACATTAAAAAAATAAATAAATAATGTAAAGGTATTGTGTCCATCTACAACAAAAAGAAATATTTAAAAAAAGAGTACATAGTAGCAGTCTAACTGTATAACAAACAAGCATAGTAGCTATATAACAAACCAGCCTCCAATTCAATGTCATACAACAGTTTATTTACATACTCAAGTTATGCATTTGACTCAAGTGTGCTCCATGTGTGATCATTCTGGGACCCAGAACAAAGAATTAACAGCCATCAGGAGTATGTTGAAAACTTCCATGGGATATTCCTTATGGCATATTCTGAATAATTCTATCCACATCCCATTGGTTAAACAAATCACAAGACCATGCCTGACATCAGTAACACAGGGAAATAAACTCTGTCTTCAGTGGGAAAAACTGCACAGTCCTGTAGGGATAGGGGTGAATGTAAAGAGGGAGAGGGGGTGAAAAATCAGGAACAATAACTCAAAGGACCAAATCTGCTAAACATTGAACCCATTAATACACAACCTCAGAAAAACCCTAAAGATTTGACCCTATTTTTATTCTAATTTACAAATAAGCAAACAATGACTTGGGACAGGAAGTTTATTCAAAGTAATCTTGTTAGGAAAGTGACCAAGATAGAGCTCCGAGTATTTCAAACTTAAAACCATCCCAATAGCACAAATCACCAGTAAGTCCCCAGAAGAAGCTCTGAGTAGTATTATGAAGCATGTTGCCTGAGCTGTTCCCTCCAGACCTTCTGCATCTACCTGGAAACTTCGTTTTCCAAGGTGACTGTTCACAACCTCTCTTGCCCGGATCCACATATATATTCATAAAACAAACTTTCTTTGGCATCTGCTTCCCATCTCAGGAAGAACTTTGGTCAGGCCTGGCTTCCTCCCATTTCTTTACTTCTCCATTCTGGACATCAGTTAACTCCAGGAATTCACTGGCATTGTAGTAAATTTAAAAGAATCGAAAATACCAAAAATATAACCAAGCATTGCCCTATGAGTTCCTGGGTCAGTTAAGGGTACATGTTTGCCAGGTGCAAACAGTACATTACAGTGGTGTTCTCCTGTAATCCCAGTGACTCCAGAGGCTAAGGCAGGAGGATTACAAGTTCAAGGCCAGCCTCAACAACTTAGCAAGGCTGTCAGCAACTTAGCAAGACCTTGTTTCAAAATTAAAAATAAAAAGGCCTGGGGATGTGGCTCAGTGGTAATGTGCCCCTGAGTTCAATCCCCAGTACCAAAAAAAAAAAAAAAAAAAGGGGGATACATGTTTTACTGTGCCTAAAACCTCTTGCTACTTAGCAAATTACTTACTTTAATTATCTATCTTTTCTAGGAGTTAGGAGGAAAAGTTGGGCTTTGCTAAGTGTGGATGGCTTGATCAATACCCCGCTCACTGCAGACCCTGCATTTCATGCTTTTTCTTTTCCTCTGCCTTTGCCTTCCACTCTGTCCTTCTCTGCTTCCAGTGTGCATCATCTCTGCAACTGACTCCCATATTCTTAACTGTCTCAAATGTTAAAATTTCCTTTGGGCAGCCATCAGGGCCACCGCTCCTTGCTTACACATTCCCAAGCCCAGAGCCTACGAACTCACTGAACCAAGATGAGCTGGGAGATCTCAAAAGGCAGTGTGTTTATTTGTCCAGTATCTTGTGGTGATGCTTAACATTGTTCATTGATGTAGGCCCATTGGGTCTCAGAGTTCAAGAGAAAAGTGATTATGGACCAGTTTAGAAGCTGCCTGATGATATTTCCTGACATAAGGCTCATTGAGGAGGGCATCTTGGCAGATAATGCTCCGCCGTGTCTTGCCCTTTGGATTAATGGGTCAACCTAGAAAGTAGCACTTTAAAGAGTTTCTGAAGGACCACTTGGCCTCTCTCTGCCCTTTGTGAGGTGCTCCTGGATGTGGACAGAGGCGCCTGATATTCCCAAGGGTCTTTTATTCTCTTGCACACCGTTTTCCATTCCTTTCAATATTATCCATTTCACTTTTGGTTGACTTTAATATTTCTCTAGTAACTTATATTTGGGTATCACGAAATAATGGAACATTTGGGTCATTGAACATTATTAATATTATAGTAATACTGTAAAATATGAAACTAATAAAATATTTTATGACTTAATCAGAAGCAAGGATGAATGGAAGGGTTGGGGGTGTGGCTCAGTGGTAGAGTGCTTGCCTAGGAAGCATGAGGTCCCGAGTTCAATCCCCACTACCCCCACCCACACCCAGAAAAAAAAAGTAAAAAATGAATGGAGAACATGTATGTACATGTGATCTGGGCTCTAGATTTTATTTACAAATTATCTTTTTGCAACATTCAAAATTTTATTTATCAATTGTAATGAAAATGTCTTTTTCATTAAAATGAAGTTTCATTTACATTAAGTATATATTGCTATTAGATACCTCACCACCTTTACAAATGTAATGTACAAATGTATCCGGTACACACATAGATTTTTTCAGTTCTTGTCTCCTATTTCTTTTCTTCTAAAGAAGCAACAACAGACATTTTTGTGTCTGTGTCTTTATTTGTATTAGATTACTTTTTATTGTAAATTGGAAATACTTAGCCCTTATAATACTATAATGCAAACTCCTCTTCCTTGAGGAATTTATTTTTTTAGGTAAGTTGATTGGTTTATCTGGAAACTTCTTTAGCGGTCAACTGCAAGGTGAGCTGGGGCTTTTGGAAATGCTTCATTGTTCCAACTTATTGTGAACAGCAAGGCCACCAAAACAATTTCCCCCAAGTCTGAACTCAGAGGAATGTCAACTTGGCATTTGTTTTAAAATGAAGAGGTAACTTCCCCACATTAATCTTGCAGAAGTGTGTCTTCCTTTTTTATGTTAATCTTGTCATTCAAAATTATAAGACAAGAATTTCAGTCAACCATGGTGGCACAGGCCTGTAATTTCAGCAACTCAAGAGGCTGAGGCAGAAGGATCTCAAGTGGGAGGCCAACCTCAGCAACTTAGTGAGACCCCACTTCAAAATCACAAAATTTAAAAAAATTTAAATTTTTACGGATGTAGTTCAGTGGTAAAGTGTCCCTGGGTTCATTTCCCAGTACCAAAAAAAAAAAAAAAAAAAAAAAAAAAGAACTTTGGAGATCTTTGAAACTTGAATTCCAGGGAATTCCATTATTTAAATTGCCCCTTTCAGAAATTTCCAGTCATTCACAGTGGAATTAAATAGGAGTAAATTGGTAATTCACAGTGGAATTAAATAGGAGTAAATAGGTAATCTACAAAAAAATTCACAGTATTTCTTTTTTTAAAATCACTGTTGATTTGCTGTGCCCAGATCTGCATGGAGGTAAAATATCCAAACTATCACATTTTTATTTAAAAATTCCATGCTTGTTACTCACAGAAAAATTAAGTATCAGTTTTGTTAGGGAACTTCCCCCAAATTCATCATTTCCGGGAACATGCACTACTCTGATAAACAGAAGAAACTCTCTGCTATTGTTTAATGAAAGTTGTTTTTGATCTCAAAATTTTGAGTCTGCATTTAAGAGTCAGCATCATCCCACTGCCCAGGCTTCTAAATAAATTCTAGTGGTTGCCTGTTTGGATTAACCTATCCTGAGTCTCTGTGACTGGGTAGAGGCTGCTGGCAAGGGAGAAGGTGAAGAGGAGGTTGCTGGCTTGTCTCAGGTGCTGGCTTATCTTTGCTCTTCATTGAGCTTTCTACTTTTTCTTACTGGTGGCAGCAATCACGCCGTTGGAGTCTATCTGTGGAAGTGGGGACAATCACACTCCCCACTGCTCTCCCACCTCTTTCTGGATTAGGAAACACTTTTGCACACATATCAGAGAGAACTTCCCTGCTCCACAGTGAAATCCAGAGTCATCTCTGAAAAGCTCAGATTCACAATGCTATTCTTCACATTTCATCAAGCTTTGCTGGCCATTTTGTGCTTCAGGAGTCTTTCCCTCTGTTCTTCAGTCCATTTGACAAAAGATTGTGGAAATTTTTAACCAAAAAAAAAAGTAGAAGCCAGAATGACCAAAATGTAATAGTGATATCAAGTGAATGATGTAGAATGTCAATCAAACTAAATCCGGCCTAAGGAAGTCTCTCTATGAATCCACACATAACGACCTGCACTCTAAATTGGTGTATACCCATGCTGAAACCTAATTTAGGAATTTACTTTCTAGCTGAGTGTCAAATCAGTCATAGCAGACAAGTTTCAGCATCACAGGTGACCAACTGTTGGAACCATATTTCAAACAAGACAAATATGACCAACCCATTTGTACCTCACTTCCATTTTCTGTATGTCATTTCTTCTTCACTGGCTATAAATATAAAATGCATATGAGATGGAATGATGCATTAGGAACCATTTTTGGTCCCGACTACTGCAGGATTCTAGAAGAATAAAAGCCAAGAAACATATGTAAGCCAACTAAGCCAAAGAAGTGAGAAGAGATTTTAAGTCACCTACCAGAGGAAGACTGAAGAATCAGTGTGAAATTTACTATTTTCTTTCTTTCCATTAGCTGTGGTGACCATCAATAATCCTTCTGAAAAGAGGCTTTCTTTTTTTTTTTTTAATCACAACCTGATTCCCAACGTAAGGACAGTGCTAAACTCAACCCCAGCTGACACATGATAGAAATGTAGTATAAGCAATAGATTAAACCTTTGATGTTTTAAGCCATTGAGTTTTCTCTGTTTTTGTTACTGCCGCATAACCTAGCTCATGTCGAACTTTACAGATAAAGCCCATAATTAGTGTCTTAAAGATCTTTTTTTATTTATTTTTTATTCAAACATGTCCCAAATAATAGGGCTTCATAGGAGACAAGTAGACAAGTGGGACTGGGAAGACACCTGATGAGTCAGAATCCTGGGCACAGAGGAGAAACATCCTATGTTGTCCTGCCATTCTTTGCAGTACTTTTGAGTACAGGTGAATCATGGTTCAGTGATTCACTATGTGAGTAGGGTCACAGAGAATGACTAAACCATTGCATTTCATATCAGGGATCCAACAGTCTGCTGGGTTGTCCATGGCTCAGGGCTTTGAGGACTTAGTGGCATTTCCTGGTAAACCACAGTCATTTATTCTAACACCATCTAAGTTCTTTGTACTGTCCATAATAAGGAATACTACTAATTTGCAGGAAAGGCAGGTGTTTAGTAATAGATAGAGATGCTTTTAGATATAATTACAGCCATGGTTTGTCCTTTCTGGGTCTTCTATTCTGATTTGTTATTTTTTACAATCTCAAGTCTAATGAAGTTCAGTGACCAGGTAATAGCTACACAGCAAGTAAGTGGCAGAATCTGGCCTGAAATCCAAGCCCATTTCACCTCTAAAGGACTCTCAACACCCACTGGGCTGTATGTTTGCTTGGAACCAGAATAGAAAGAGAGGGTAGGTCATTCTTGCATTTGGTTCTCAAAACACCTTCTACAGATAATCTCTGAATGGGTCTTGCAGGCTGATCGCACCAGTTTGTGGTTGGTAGACCTAGCAAAGAGAGAGAAACTAGAAATTTTGGGGACTGGGGAGACAAGAGAGATTAGAGAAGGTAAAGTCATGTATTCATAAGTGACTTTTCACTCAGACTTCACTAGCTACAGCCAAAAAGAGTCAGGCTTCAATTTCTAGTATAGACCCACATTCATCATGAAACACAGGCCTGCTGCTCTTATCTCAGCCACTGCTAGTTATCACTGTGGAGAAAAACCATGCCTGAATGGAGAGCAAGAGGAGGCCAGGAACCTCCCAATAGATTACAAGCATGAGGTCAGCTCTCGGGTCTCAAGAGAACTGCTGTAAATGATGAGTGGCTCATAGCCACTGATTTGGATGAAAAGGAAATTGGCTGGCTTCCCCTCTGCTTATCAGTGAGCTCCGTGTCAGAAGCTGCCTAAAAACGGGGAGTGAGAAGGAGAGTTGGTGAGAGCATTCCTGAGGGGGATGGCAACAGGTGACCCCCTCCCCTCGGGACCTCTTGTTTTCCAACTTTCCCAAAGATTTGGCCTCACCAGGATTCTAGTCCCTTCTTCCCCATTTACTCACAGGGAGAAATGACAAAGGTTGGATGTCTCCAAAGGTAGCATGGATGAAAGAGTATGGTGCACCTGATCATCGATCTTGTCCAAAAAGTTCCTATCTGGAAAATTCTAAGGTCTCCTGACTCCAGCAGATTCCATTTGCATATATGTATATATCTACTTTCTAATTTGTATGTGTCTACTTCATAATTCACCTTGATTCAAAGTAAAACAAGGCCAGGGATTACTTTGTCTTATTTTAAAAAATTGTTTCTTTATGCAGCTTTGCCTCCCATTCACTTCCAATTTCAATGTTTATGCAAATGTACGCTCTCTGCTAAATGAAGTTAAGTGGACCCACTGAGTGTTCCATATGTACCTTGTGTGTCTTGTATTGAACCTGAATCCCCTGTAAGCATCGAACGCTGGGTGATGCTCTATGGTATTTGAACACCAGAGAAGTGCTGAAAGCTTCAGGTAAAAACAGGAAACTTCCTCAGAAGTGCGAGGCTGCCCCATTTCCCACATAGTCCCTCTGTCACACTTATCTCTGGGAGGCTTTGTAACAACATCTGGCCCTCTAACCACAGACCTCCTTGAGATAAGAAGCCCAGCTTTTCCCAAGGAGGGTGATTCTCTTCAGTGTGCCAACCTGGCTTGGTGACCTATTTCATAACCTTGAGTCTCCCAAAACAAAGTTCAGTCTTGCTCAAGATGGATGAGATGGCAACCAACAGAACAAAATTCTACTATGGAATAAAATAAGGAATTTTTGATAGTTTCTTTCTAGAGGTAACCCAAGAGAACAGGGAGAAGGATTCATAACATAGGAGGAAGATAACATAATTAGAGTGGACTGGGGCTTCCAGGATAAATGATGGTTCCAGCGTGTAAGAGTGGCTTATGTATTTTATTTTTATTATTTTAAAATTTGTCCTAATTAGTTTTGTTATACATGACAGTCAAATGCATTTATGCATTTTGATAAATCATACATAAGAGGAGTAAAATTTCTCATTTTTATGTATTTTTAAGCACACTGCTGGAACTCAGAATGGTTTTCTGTTCTGTATTCTGTGCTCACCATTATCCTGAGCCTTTCACACAATCCTATGGCATGTATCCTGCTTTTAATGAGTGACCTTTTGAAGGAAATTATTTAGGTTAACACAGAATGAAAGGGAGTGAGAGTCAACCAGGGACTGTGGAGTGAGAATGTTTGTCAGAAACAGAACATTAGAACAAAACATGAATAGGAGAAAAGTAATCCAAAACACCTTTTTGTCCTTCCTTCCATCCTGCTCTGGAAGAATCCCCAAATATATGGAGGTAGGGCTAAAGGGATTTATGTTTGGGACATCCCTTTAAGTATTATGAGTTTAGACAACCTTTTTAAATGTTGTGCAATAGAGGAACTCCTGCTGTCTGCAAAGCTAGGGGATATCTTTGAAAATTTCCAAGAGGCTTGCTTTGCACTGAATTGTATTTTCTTTATTTTTAAAGGCATAGCAGGTTATATATGCATCTAGCACCATAGAAGGTAAATGAATCTATTTACCATGCTTGCCAACAAAGACCATCTAATAGAACCCTGTTTTTATAATTTGATCACCCTGTATATTTCCAGCTCACCTCAATATTCTGCAAAACTTCACTTATAGTTCGGATCTTATGGGCTTCTGTCTTCTAAATTTTTATTTTCGTTTTGTTTGTTTGTTAGAAAGTTTGAGAACCAACTGTAGGAAGATTTATGAACAGCGCATTTTACCTTTGAGGCTTTGATTAATCTCAACCAAAGGACCCATATTTATATTCCAAATTGAGAACTCACAAATCACACAAATTGTGATCACAAATCACAAACTTAAGCAATTTGGAGTGGGGTCTTAGAGATACAGGATTGGGGGAGTAGGAGAGGAGGCTACAGAGTATCGTGGTTATAAGGACATTGGCTTTCTAGTCAGGTAGATCTTGATGCAAATCCTGGTTCTTATGTTTCACGTTCCCTCTTGTTTGACCTTTTTGAGTTCCAGTTTCCTTATCTGTGAAGGGGATAATAAGGTCCTGGTTGGTCTTGAAAATGAAATGAAGTGCATTTGGCACAGCTCCTTCCATACAGAAAGCAATTGACAATAGTAGCTGTTGTTTTCATTATTGATAATGTAATTATTACTATTTATTTCATGCCCTTCATTTCAAGGTGAGAAAATTAAGGCCTTAAAGGCAACTTGACTGAGACCACATAATTAATAATTAACAGCTAGAATTAGACATCCCAACTAAGTCTAGCTCTCATTCAATTACTTGGTGAGATTTCTCACAGCCCTTGCCAAACTGCCGTTCAGTTCTGTCTTGCATGTCTGTATAGCTTACCTGGAAGAAAAGATGATGCAGACAGACCTGGCCAAATGGGTCTGTGGAACAGTGGTTTGATGGGGACATGCTGTGTTGGTGAGCTCACTGCGAAGGCTTTCTGCCTTTCCTTCCCGTCGAAACCAAACACGCTCACCTGGAAACTATGCATGGTCCTCAAACATGATGCGTGATACTCCACCACCTTCCCAACCCTACCTATGGCTTGAGCAGTGTTTACCTTCCTCAGACCTTTACCTAGCATTTTCTAATGAAGGAGAACAGTGTGATGTAGTGGAAAGAACAATGAGGTGAGAATTGAGAAATGTACCTTCTAGTTCTAGTAAGGACACTTTCAACCAAGGGGTACCAGGAGGCAACTCAACCTTTCTAGACTATGACTTATTTCTCTAAAAGTGGAATTAATTCATCTGTCCAGAACACATGTTTTTGAAACTATGAAAAGGAAGAAGTGGAAATTTGCTAAAAATACAAAGTGGATCTGTTTACATGGTTATTTGATGTCTTATTGTTTATGAAAATGGAGGAAAAGGAAGTGTGTTTTCTTATACAAATAGAAATGTTACATCAGGATGAATTTTAAAATTCTTTTAAATATTCGATTTTTGGCCAACCTTGAACACATAATTGGCAAACGTTATTTATTTTTGATTGCTATTGAGCATCAAGTACATAATTCCCTGCCTAAAGATGCTAGCTGTCTTTTTTGGGCAAGGGTTTCTCAATCTAGGTATTATTGAGGTCTGGGGCAAGATTATGTTGTTCTGTGCATAGTAGGATCTTTGGCAGCATTCCTGTCCCACTCGATGCTAGTAATACACCCTTTCCTATTATGATGACCAAAAATGTCTATATATATTGTCAAATGTGCCCAGAGGGTGAGTGGGGACATAGACATATCCCCTGGGTAATAGCTAGGTATATGTATGTGACATTTTAGTGGAATGATTCTCTGCTCCCAATTTATTTATTTATCTTCATTGTATTAGTCTGGATAGGGTAGCAAGTGTTGAAATGATAAAGTCCATGTGTCAATGGCTTAATGGAAAAGGTTTATTTGTAGTTCCAAGGTTGCTCTCCTCCATGTGCTGAGTGAATGGTCCAGGCTACTTCCATCTGGGTTCTACCATCTCAACCCAAGGCCTCCTTGGCTGTGGAGACAATATGAAGAAAGAGCACAGAGAACTCACCACCGTTCTTCCATGCATTGGCTCAGAAGTGACTCACCTTTCTTACTTCCACAGACCATGGTGAGATATAGTCACAAGATTCTTCCCCACTGTGAGGGAGCTGGGGAATAACTGGGAACACGTAGATGGTTTGGTGAACATTATTTTATCAACCACACCAAACATTTACAACTTGGAGAGTTGGCTACAAATGGTGGAAGCCCAGAGGGAATTTTCCATTCATCTGTCATCTTTCATCTTGGGAGAGGCCACTAATAACTAGAACAGAGAATGTTCTCAAATTCTTCCTTGTGTTTTGTTTTACTCTTCATTGAATAGGTGCTAATTCGAATCATCATGGTGATATTTTAGTTGCTCAACAGTGTTTTTTTAAAAGTCCTACTCCACCTCTTTTTCCTCAAATGTCTCCAGAGAAGCCCAGAATATAAAGCAATTTAAGGTTGAACTGGAGTGTTGGGAGTGGGGGATGGTTACTTTGCTTTCCTAAATGTTCCAAACATTCAGTGGCTAGTGGACCCACAGAGTATGTTTGCAAGATTGTTATCAATGCAATTTTGAGTCACTTGCTCTGAATGAATGTAACCCATCTGATCTGCTTGGAGAAGGGCATTTGGATAGACGTACGTGATTATCCTTCCCTCCATAGGTAAGAGAGGTCTCTCCTAAACCTATTGATAAAGTTCCTTGCATCCCAACTATCCCTGGAAGTCACTTGTCACTGAGGAGCACTACAGTACCCTAACACTTTCACTGACATTTCTTGCCTCATGTCCAAAGTTTACACTATCCATTGCCACCTGAATCATATTTCTATATATCTCTGTGTATCAGGACTTACTGTACCAATTGGTATTGACTGTTCCCTAGGCCTTAGCATAGAACCCCTCAGATACTCAGATTCTCATTCCATTTCTAGGGGAACAAAGACAGGTCCCCTGAGGCCATAGGAAAGATTTCCCCTCCCAAATCTCCAGGACAGATTTGCGTCTACCTCTCTGAGCTGGCTCCTCCATTCATCCTTAAGTCTTCCTCTAAACTGGATTTTCTAGGTTCACTCTGTCTTTATGATCCTTCCCTTTTGGGGAATTATTAGTAACAGTACCATTTGGTATTGTTTATTAAAAAATTTCAAACCACCTGTTTGCTGTTAAAAGCAGGTAGTTTCTTTTCATTGATAGAAAGTTAAAGTTAGAATTGGGGACGAATTTGTGCCCCTGGGTGAAGACAGCATATTATAATTGCTTAACGATACTAATTCTGGTGCCAGCTTGGTTCAAGATGTTGATCTTATAAGTTACCTGGATGTGAACATATTACTCAAATCCCACTGTCTCCATTTTCTCATCTACAAAATGGGAATAATAATAATACCTACCGCTTTCCATTGAGTTGTAAGAACAGGTCTTAAAATAGTTAAATTGTAAAGTATTAGAAGAAGTTCTTGGCAGGAAGTATGTGCTCATATGTGTTTTAAATTAAAATAGATAGATGACTGCGTCAGTAAGCCTAACATAGCACAACTCTGCTGTACAAAAGGAATGTGCCATACCCCCAATAATCCTTGACTAAAGGCCCAATTAAGATTCTAGAAAGATAACAGAGGCTAGCCAGAAAATCCTAGTATAACAGGTTAGCCATTAAAGCAGATGTCAGGTTGTTTGCCAACTCTAATATTTAAAAGTGAATTTGCTAGTTAGCATTCTATGGTAAGGAAGAACTTTCTGGAATCTCTCCAGAATGAAAGAATTGGAAAATCACAATTTTGTAAGAACCATCAATGGATTCTTAGGGAAAAAAAAAATAGAGGTTAAAATTTGATGAAAAAGAGGACATTTACATAGTCTCAAATTATCTGGCTAGATTTTACATATTGATTATAAAGGGAAGTGTAAAAATGAACCAGTGGGAAAACCTGGTAGATACAATGGTAGCAAAGTGCTCACAGCTGACACTACTAGAAATGGAACAAACTGATATAGATGTCTTAATGCGGTGTTAAAAGAGTACATTGCTTGTGTAGTATTTCTGCCAAACTCAGATCAACCAGCCCAATCCTGAGAAATATATGATCAACCTAAACTAAGAGATAATCTCTAAAATTCAAGATGCCCGTATCATGTAAGCAAAGAAAGACTGAAGAATTCTTCCCACTAAGATTCTTACAGGAGACTAAAATGACATGACATAACATAAATGCCATTGGTGATTCTGGAAAGATGGAAGGGTTATCTATAAAGGACATTGTTGGGTCAATTGATACAATTTGAATAGGAGTTAATTATGTCAATCTTCAATATCTTAAATTTAATAATTTTATTTTAAATATTTAAGAGCATATCCCAGTTCTTAGGAAATACATGATGTGATATTTAGGTGTAGAGACTCGTGATGTCCAAATAGAAGAGAGATCAGTGGAATAAAGGAAGGGAATTGAAGAGGAGGAAGAAGGGAAGGGAAAAGGGAAGAACAGTGGAATGAATCTGACCTAACTTTCCTATGTAAATATATAAATATACCACAGGGAATCTCACCTTTGTGTATATCCCACAAGGCACTAAAGAGAAAGATGAGTAAATAGTAGAAAGATTGGTAGAGTAGAGGGAAGAGAAGAGGGGGAGGAAGAGGAGGAGGGAGAGGGGAGATACTGGGAACTGAATTAGAGCAAGTCGTATTTTGATGCTTCCATCAATATGTCAAAATGAATCCTAATATTATGTATAACTAAAAAGAAGTAATGAAACTTAAAAAAAAAAAAACTGTGAAGTTACAAAAAGATTCCTGATATCTGCAACTTATTGTCAAATGATTTAGAAAAAAAATTGCTCTTTGTGTGTGTGTGTGTGTGTGTGTATGTGTGTGTGATGTGTACTGAATGTAACAGAATAAATGTATCAAAATAATGAACATGGAGTATCTGAGTAAGAACATACAGAACCTCTCGACAGTATTCTTGAAATTCTTCTGTAAACTTGAAGTTATTTAATATAAAAGGCTAAAATTATAGAAGGATAAACACTTTTTTTTAAAAAAAAATGCATATGCTACTCAGCTTTTAAGGTCAGTGTGAACCTGAATAATCAACTCAAAAATTCAATAAGTACCCAAGTACTATGCTAGATAGACCAAAGACTATGGGAAATTATTAAAGAAGATAAATAGTTCTCTGCTTTGGGTTGAGACTTAAACAACAAAAACAACAACAAAAGACAGTAATTTGTTGGAGGCCTGAAGTATTTGCTGCGTACTTTCCTGATGCAGTTTTATCTAGTTGAATTAAAAGATATTTTTGGAATTTTGCTGCATGCATGAGGTTGGCATGTGACCTTCTGGTGGTGGCAATGTATGTATTACACCAACAGACATACCCTAGGATGAGGGGAGTATTTGGTATTTCTAATAGATAAGGTGTTACAATAATGTACACAAGAACTTATTCTAACCAAATGAGCTCATTCAGAGGTATGTCAAAGGAGGATGGTTTGCTTGCTTACATCACTCACTTGTTCCCTGGTTGTGCATGAAATCCACCCTCTTATAAGGATTCCAGACCATCCTCATAGACTATGTGCTGCTCAGTTGATGTCCTTAGCTGATACTCAGGAAAGCCCTGAGCAAGGAGAAGATAAAAAATAGAATTTTGATAATCCTTTCTGGGGTTTGAAAGAGGGAGGAGGAGGAATCTGTAGCTGAAAACACGTGTTCCCTGAGCCAGTGGTTGGTGATATACCCAGTTTTGAAGATATAAGAAATTTCTGTGCATAAAAAAAAGGAATGACTATTACGTTTGAGGAATGGCAAGAGAAATGAGTTCCTGGGAAAAGAACTACCTGCCAATAAGCCTGGAAAGAACTATTTAAAAAATTTCATCAAGAAAGTAAATTCATTAAAAAATTTCCAGCAAGTGTTATGCCTACAACATTGTTTTTCTTTATGAATATTCCAAGATCATTTTGGCTTACTTTGAATCTTAAATGGTTACACATAAATTTAAAAAAATTGTTTTTCTATTTCAGTAAAAAAATTCCACTAAAAGATTAATAAGGATTGTTTTGAATCTGTATATCAGTTTGGATAATAAGGACATTTTTACTAAATTAATTCTTCCCAATCTAAGGACACAGTACATCTTTCTTTTGTTTTCACCTTCCTCAAAATTTCACCAATGTTTTATAATTTTTAATGTATTTATCTTTTACTTTATTTGTTAAATTTTTCCTGTTATTCTTTCTCTTTAATGCTATCATAAATGGAATTGTTTTATTGATTTTTTTCAGAAATATTATTATTATTGATGTAAAGAATATATATATATTGATTTTGTGTCTTGCTACTTTACTGAATTCAGGCAGCTCTAGTGTGTGTGTGTGTGTGTGTATGTGTGTGTGTGTGTGTGTGTGTGTGGAGTGTGTGTATAATATTTAGGGTTTTCTAAATATAGGATCATATCATCTAAAATAAGGATAATTTTACTACACTCTTTCCAACGTGAATGCTTTTTATTTCTTTCCCTTGTCTGATTGCTCTTGCTAGTATTTCTAGTATGGTATTGGATATAAGTGACAAGAATGGGTATTATTGCCTTGTATTGGATCTTAGATGAAAAGTTTTCTATTTTTTTCATTGATTATGATATGAAGAAATTTCCTTCTATATATTGTTGAATTTTAATCCTGAAATAATGTTGACTTTTGTCAATGTTTTTTCTTTATCTTTAGAAATATTTTTTTTTCTTTTATTCTCTTACTGTAATATACAGCATTGATTGATTTGTGTATGTTAAACCTTCAAATCTGCATCTTGGGGATAAATCTCCACTGATCATCATGTATACTTTTTTTGATGTGTTGTTAAATTTGGTTTCCTGGTATTTTGTGGAAGATTTTTGCATTGATGTCCATCAGAGATAGTGGCCTATAGTTTCCTTATCTTGTGGCATCTTTGTTTGCCTTTTGTGTCAGTGATGCTGGTCTTATAAAACAAATTTGATAATATTACCTCTAATTGTTAAAGAAGGACTGATGTCAATTCCTTGAAACTTTGATAGAATTCAGTCATGGAGCCACATGGTCCCAGGCTTTCCTTTGTCGGATAGTATTTATTAATTACAACATCTCTATTTGTTATTTATCTGTTTAGACTTTCTATTTCATCTGAATTCACTCCTAATAGAGGGTATATTTCTAGAAATGTATCTATTTCCTCTTGTTTATCCAATTTGTTGGCATATAATTGGTCCCTTTTATATTTCTTTTGTTTTGTTTTAAATTATTTTAGTTACATATAACTTTAGGATACATTTTGATATAATCACAAAAGCACGGAATATAATTTGCTCTAATTCAGTCCCAAGGAGATTTTCTCCCTTCCCTTCTTCTCCCTCCCCTATTGGACTGAGCTTTCTGTAATTTATTTACAGTTTTTTTTTTTTTCTAATTACTGTCTTATGGATATACTTGATGTTGGAATTTGCTGGACTATATTCATGTACATAAATACAGGGTTTGATCAGATTCAGTCCACTATTCTTCCTTTTTACAGTCCTCTTTGTATTTCTGAGGCATGAATTATAATATCTCCTCTTTCATTTTATTTGAGTTTTCTATCCTTTTTCTTAGTTTAGCTAAGGATTTGTCAACTAAAAAATACAACTTGCAGCTTTGCTGATTTCCTTAACTGGTTCAACACTTGTGGTCAACAGTCACACTTCTTCCCTGTACTCTGAACTGCTGATGGCATCCACTGGGAAATGCTTTGGACAAGTCTCTGTGTCACAACTGATAACATAGATCAGGAGTATCTGAACTTTCAAGACCTTGCCTGGGTTCCATCTGAATAAGCATCCCCACATAGGTAAAATAGCTACAGGATGTTTCCTCCCAAATATATTGAACTAAAAATCTCACAGGGCTCTATCCCATCTCTATTTTAACTAGTATAATAAGATTTCTCAAAACCATCAGCCTTTGAGCTGAAGAATCCTAACTCAATCTTGCTGTTAAAAGGAAGGTGATTATTTTGGTCTCCCCGTGTAAGATAAAACTAATCATTTAATACACAGCTGCACTATACTTCATCAGCTTTTCAACTCAGCTCAGCATTGTTCAGCATTAAGTACTTACTAATGGATTGCATCTGCATCAAGAATGAATGCGGAGCTATACTACTGGCACCATGACCTTGGCAGGACTCCTCCAAGTGGTTAATCATGCACTACTTCATAGAGTCAGCCTTCCATTATGCCTGATTAACTGGTGGTCAGTTTATTCCTCACCTGCTGAGGGGACATAGTCTAAGATTAGCTTAGATATTCAGCCAGGCAGCAATTCAGTAGGGGTCTAAGAAAAGCTACATTGTCTGTTCAGGAAGTGACCCCAGCCTAGAAGCATTTTATCACAAAGTGGATATGGATGTTTGGAAAATCCCTCATTAATGCACATCCTCAATCTCCTTCCTCTTTCTTTTCTCTTCGTCGCTTCTTTCCTACCTCAAATTGGAAAGGACCTTTTAACTGGCAAATGCCTTCCATAATCGGAAGCAATTTACCATTGCTAGATGATGTCAATAGACTGATAAGAGGGCTCTTGTTAGGGCATGGTGCTGATAGCAGGCTCTAGATATGCTTTTTTGGGACCGTTGATAACTTTGGATATGAACAGAGAGTGAGTAAAACCCTTTATTATTTTTTTTTCTCAACGGTACTACTTTTATTTTGATGCTACTTAATCTATAATTCCAAGCATAGGTTTCTTTCATTCATTTATGTGAGATATTTTAGAGTACCTACTATATATTTTAGGTGCTGTAATGATTTAGAGCTTACTGGTAGGAAAGGACTACAGAAACACAAATAAATCAGAGTAATAAATGCTATTATCAAGGGCAGAAGGCCCATGGTTCTGCTTGGATCTCCATTGTAATATTAGTCTTCCAGATTCAATATTTTCACTTATTAATATATAAATGCTATAGATAAATAAGTGCCCCATTACCTTCTACTGATGCCTTTCAAATGGTCAAGTTTATTTCTATTGGCATCTGATCTGCTATTTTGCTGCCACCAGTATTCTGCACCCCCCACCCCACCATTTTACAACCCAGATTACTAGCCCACCAACTTCCTAGTCAAGTCATGGGTCCAGATTTTTAGCCCTCGAACCTCCTCGCCCTCCATTGGTCCAATTGCTATTAGCCTGTGAAATTCCACCACTTAAAAATAGCTCCCCTGCCATTTTTCTCTCTCTCTCTCTTTCTCTCTCTCTCTCTCTCTCTCTCTCTCTCTCTCTCTCTCTCTCTCTCTCATTGGTCCAATTGCTATTAGCCTGTGAAATTCCACCACTTAAAAATAGCTCCCCTGCCATTTTTCTCTCTCTCTCTCTCTCTCTCTCTCTCTCTCTCTCTCTCTCTCTCTCTCTCTCTCTCTCCCTCCCCCCCCCCCCCCCCCTCTCTCTCTCTCTCTCTCTCTCTCTCTCCTCTCCCCCCCCCCCCCCCTCTCTCTCTCTCTCTCTCTCTCTCTCCTCTCTCTCTCTCTCTCTCTCTCTCTTTTCCCTCTCCCTCTCACCCTGGGGGCATACAGTCTGCCTGTCCACTTAATAAAATCTCTTGTGTGAGTTCCCAAGTCCGGAGTGGTCTCTGGCTGCTTTCAGTATCTCCTCAAGGGTATCTTTCCAACCTACTTCAGTTCTCACTCCTCTTATTCATAACCCTTAATTGACCATACTGTACTTTTTTGTTCTTGTGGTACAGGGAATGAAACCTAGGACTCTCTTCGTGATAGGCAAGAACTCTATCACAGAGCTACACCCCCATAATGTGGTCTTGGGGCAACTTCCTTTGCTCTCTTTGTTGGAATTTAATTTTTTTGTCATTTAAAAATCAGTTACGATTTCATGTTTATCTCCTAAGATAAAATGTTCTGACTATAAGGCCAGAAACTTTGTCTTGGGATTTGAATCCTCCAATATAAAAATGTGATATTTGAATTTGATCATTTTCACAACCCCTTTGAGTTTTAAAAGTCCAGAGAACCTACTACAGGACTCTACTTCAGTGTCTAGAGCAGTATCAATAAAATTTTTCCTGTTCACTTACATGAGAAGGAAAGGTTTACATTCAATAGTCTTGAGAGGGAATGTCTGGCACTTTTTGAATTACTGAGTAGATTCATTCTGAATACTTGGTGTCCTGGAATCACCAAACTACCTTCTTGGGAAACAGCCAACCATCCCCCAAAAAATAGAGAAGCCATATTCCAGGGCTAGTAGTAATAAATGTTTAAAAGTATGAAACACATTATATGTAAGGGGGAAAGCACCCTTCGGGCTTTTCCCCTGGAAACTCTACAAATAATGACCAAATTAAAATAATAATGTAACAAGCAACAAGTCCAACTCTGGAGATGTCGATTTAACCATAGCATACGAAAGAGAACTTATAGACATTAGCCAAACCTATTATTTCTCCTTATAACAGGTTCGTTTTTGTTAATTTAATAGCAGTGGCTCACACACAGTCCTGAAACCTGGAGTTTGTTTTACTGAGGAATCTTTAGAACCAAACAGTTACTTCATTATTCCTTTAAATTGCTGGCAGGTGATCTTCAAAAGACACGGGAACTCAATTAAAATGAAATGGCATACACAGCTGAACGCTTCATTCTCTTACATAAGCTCATTCTGGTCTTCCTTCTGTTACTTTATTGCAGCGTCATTATGATTCTTTCTGCTTCTCTTACAACTTCTGGCTGACTTCACTTCTGAACTTTCTGAGTTTAATCCTTCAAGGGTCTGTTGGCACCATAACAACTCGGGTGACAGAGGAAGACAAGCATAAGCTGATCACAGGTGATTTACTGCCATGATTCTCCTTCCCACCTCTGTCTAGGCTGTGAAGAGGAGTGATAGCCCATAAACCCCAGACAGGCACTTCGATAGCTGGCCCTTCGAGAACGTGATTTACTCAACCTCCTTCATTAGTTTTCTCTCAGGATAACTGTCATGATGCTACAGAAGGGCTCTGACTATCCTTGTTAGAGTCCTCATATTTCCACCACAAAATGAGCAGAGGAATGTGGGGACCACAGAGGAGGTGGCACCACAAGGAATTACCAGAAATTGGTCAACTGGTCAGATGGCTTTTTTGGACATTTTCTCTATCAATGCTCACTAATCTTTATATGGCCTTGATGGAGATCTGGGCTCCACTCTCATTATTCTAAATGATAGCTAAAAAGGGACCATCCAGTGCTGAGTTTAGTTATAACTGGACCTTACTGGTATCATGGAGGGACTGAGCTCCTTAGAGGAATTCTGACAGAGCCTTAGGGTTTGTTAATTTAATTTTAGTTGACTTAGTTATCTAGCTTAAGAATAGTATTTTTTTCTATCAATAGTAAGAAATGACTTGTGGAATACATATCATGGTTGCTTTTCATGTCAATGTTAGAAGCCTACAATCATGAGTTAACAATCTCTGGTCCACTTATTAACTTATCATAAAGCCAACGTCCACAGACTAATTTCATTTTGGCTGTGGACTAAACTCATAGTGTTATCAGAAAAGTAATATGTTGACATTCATACTTTTCTGATCTATAGCATCTCAGGATCATAAACTTGGTATGCTTGTTAATCAGGAAATTTTCCTCTATTAGACTGAAATTCAACTTAAAAAATGTTTATTATAAGCTCCTTACTTTTCTTAGCCAAATTCTTTTGTAGCTTTAGACTCTGTGCTATATTCTAAAGTGCTTATCGACTATAGTCCTTTGGATATATTCTCATTGCTATATTTTAAAATCCTTATATTTATAAACTAAAGAATTCTATTTCTTAGTCTGTTGTCACCAGGAAGAGCCTTGTGTAGCTTAGTAGATTTCCTCGGGTTGTCTCCATGCTGGTGTTTGGTTTTCTTGAGCTATAATGATACACATAACCCCAGGTGTGCGTAAACCACGTTTCCAGAGAGGCGATGGATGAAATCATCTGCTCTGTTTTCAGTTCTCTTTCTGGGACTGCTCAAGGTTCTCTGTCTTCTCAGCCACAAGAGCACATTGTGCCAATTTCTTCAAGTCTACAGTATGACTCTTTTCTGAGTCATAATTGTTGAGAGGATTTTGAGAATAAGGTACATTGCTACTCTTTGTTTATCTTACTTCTGTTGCTACTGAAACATTTGGTCATTACTAGGGACCTTTCAAACAGTGTAGGAAAACCTCAACCTATCGATCCCAGATTTCTTTTCTCCCATGTAATATTCTTATTTTAATTGAATCATTTTTTTCCATAGCTAGAATTTGATCTTCTAAAGGAGTGAGGTTTCATACATGGCCTGGAAATCAAAATTTTCTCAAAGCTCATATGTGAAATGTATTCTTACCTGATTAGTGTTTTGTTCTCCATAACACTATATATATAATGTCTCCATTAAATACATAAATATGTAAACATTATAATTCAGTGTTCCAGTGACAAAGACAGAAATAGAAAACATGGGTCTGGTTCAGGTGAATTCTGATCAGTGGTTCAGTGTTAAGCTTGTTCTATCTTAAAGACTCAGTATCATTATTCATAAGTCAAAGAAGGTAACTCTTCAGAACTAACATTGCAACATTAATAGAATGATCCCTGTAAGGGGTATTTGGATATCTTTGAGGAGAAGGAACTATTTAGATTTAATTGATCACAATATCAAAGGAATGGTTTAAAACAAGTTCACTTACTAGTTGAGGCAGTCTCACATACTAGTTAAGGGGACTCCCTGGACTCAGACTCAGACTATGACTCCAACACATTTTGACTCAGTGATCTTGGGTGACTGTGTTGAAACTCCCCCCAATGGTTTTATTGAGGTATGGTTGACAAAAATTGTATAGTTATTTTGTATAGGGTCAAGGTTTGATGTAAACATACATTGTAAAATGATTACCAGAATCAGATTAGTTAACATATTATCACCTCACCCAGTTACCATTTTTGTGTGTGTGGAGCAGGGAAGAGACTTGAGATCCCTTCTCATCGCCAATTTCAAATGCACAAGATCTTATTATTAACTGTAGTCAACATGCTGTATGTTAGGTCTCCAGAATTCCAGAACTTGTTCATTTTATAGCTAACCGTTCATACCCTTTGACCAAAATATCACCTTCTCTTCCACTCCCATCCTGAGCTCCTGGTACCTACCATTATACTCCCTGTTACTATGACTTCAATTTTCTTTCTCAGATCAGTGAGATTGTGCAGCATTTATATTTCTGTGTCTGGTTATTTTAGTTAGCATAATGTTCTTCATGTTCACTCATGTTGTCATGAATGATAGGATTTCCTTCTTTTTAAGGCAGAATAGTATTCCATTGTATGTGTGTATGTGTGTGTGTATTACATTCATTTCTCAATGGACACTTAGGTTGTTTACATATCCTGGCTACTGTGTATAATGCACATGGGTGTGCAGACATATCTTTGAGATAGTGAATTTATTTCCTTTGGATATATATCCAGAAGAGGAATTGCAGGATTATGTAGGAACTTTACTTTTAATTTTCAAAAATTTACTTATTTATTATTAATTGGAAAAATTGTATCTATTTGTGGTATGCAACAAAATATTTGATACATGTTTTGATACATGTATACATTGTGGAATGGCTAAATCAAGCTAACTGAATATGCATTACCTCACATGCTTTGCTTTTAGTGTGGCGAGAACACTTAGAATTTACTCTTTTAGCAATTTTCAAGCATACAATCTATCATTATCAATAATTCTCTTGAATTTATTCCTTACTCAAACTCTCTTGAATTTTTAAGTGAAATTTTATATCCTTTGACCAGTATTTCTCTAATGCTCCCACTCTCCAGCCTCTGGTAATCACTCTTCATTAAACTCTCTGCTTCTTTGAGTTCAATTTTTTAAGATTCCATATATAATAAGAATCATGTTTTTTTTTTTTTTCTGTGCCCAGCTTATTTCACTTAACATAGTGTCCTCCAGGTTCATCCATGTGCAGATGAAGGATTTCCTTCTTTTTTAAAGTTGGAATGATATTCCTCTGTGTTTGTGTGTGTGTGTTGTGTGTGCACCAGATTTCTTTATCCATTTATAGACTGATGAACTTAGATTGATTCCATATCTTGGCTATTGTGATTAATGCTGCAATGAATATGAGAATATAGATATCTCTTTGACCTGCCTTAGTTCATTTCCTTTGGATGTATACCCAGTAATGAGATCACTGGATCATATGGTAGTCCTATTATTCATATTTTGAAGATCCTTTACACATTTCCATAATAGCTAAACTAATTTACATTATCATCGATAGTGTGCAAGTGATCTCTTTTTTCCACATCCTTGCCAAGACTTATTATCTTCTGTCTTTTTTATAATAGTTATTCTTACAGGAGTCAGATGATAACTATAGTAGTTTTTATTTGCATTTCCTGGATGGTGTTCAGCAAAATCCATATACCCATGTCCTGTTCATCAGTCTTCTACTGAGAAATGTCTCTTCAGTTCCTTTTCCCATTTTAAAAACAGATTTTCTTTTTCTTTTCTTTTCTTTTTTTTATTTTTTACAGACTGCATTTTTATTTATTGTACACAAATGGGCTCCATTATTTCATTTCTATGTTATGCATGGTGTAGATTAATACCATTCGTGTAATCATACATGTACATAGGGTAATGATTTCTGTCTCATTCCACCATTTTTCACACACCCTCCCTCTCATTTCCCTTTACGTAATCTAAAGTCCCTCCATTCTTCTCTCACTGCCTACCCCCCCACCCCCATTATATATCATCATTCACTTATCAGGGAAAACATTTGGTCTTTGGTTTTTTGGGATTGGCTTATTTCACTTAGCATAATATTCTCCAATTCCATCCATTTATCTGCATATACCATAATATTATTTTTCTTTATGGCTGAATAGTATTCCATTTTGTATATATACCACAGTTTCTTTATCCATTCATCCATCGAAGGGCATCTAGGTTGGTTCCACAATCTAGCTGTAGTGAATTGAGCTGCTATAAACATTGATGTGACTGAGTTACTGTAGTGTGCTAATTTTAAGTTCTTTGGGTATAAACCAAGGAGTAGGAAAACTGGATCAAAAGTTGGGTTTAACATCTCTAATAATTAGAGAAATGAAAAAAAATACAACTCTAAGATTTCATCTTACTCCAATTAGAATGGCTATTACCAAGAACACAAACAATAATAGATGTTGACGTGGATTTGGGGAAAAAGGCACACTTTTACATTATTGGTGGATTTGCAAATTGGTGTAGCCAATCTGGAAAGCAGTGTGGAGAATCCTCAGAAAACTTGGAATGGACCCACCTTTTGACCCAGTTTTCCTACTCCTCAGTTTATACCCAGATTGTTTTCTTACTCTTGAGTTATGTGAGTTCCTTATATATTTTAGATATTACCAGATGACAGTTTGCAAACGTTTTATCCTATTTCATAGGTTGTTTCTTCACTTTGTTGATTGTTTCCTTTGCAGTGTAGACAATTTTTAGTTTCATATCATTCCAGTTGTCAATTTTTGCTTTTGTTGCTTTGTAGATTCATATCTGAACAGCTGCTGCTCCAACAAATGTTATGGAGGGTTTTTTTCTATGTTTTCTTCTAGTAGTTTTAGAGTTGCAGGTCTAAAATTTAAGTCATTACTCTCCTTCTAGTTGATTTTTTTTTTTTTTTTTGGTACCAGGAATTGAACCCAGGGGCACTTAACCACTGAACCTCAGCCCTTTTTTTATGTTTTATTTTGAGATAGGGTCTCACTAAGTTATTTAGAGTTTCCCTAAAATTTGCTGAGGCTGGCTTTGAATGTGTGATCCTCCTGCCTCAGCCTCCTGAGCCACCAGGATTACAGACATGTACCACCTCGCCTGGCTCTGATAAATTTTTGATTGTGGTGTGAAATGATGCCTAATTTCATTCTATTACATGTGGTTATCAATTTTCCTAGAACCATTTGTTGAAGAGATCTTCCTTTCCCCATTGTGTATTTTCAGCATCAGTGAATGATCAATGAACTATAAATATGGATTGATTCAGGAATTCTACCTTGTGTTCCCTTGGGCTATGTTTCTGTTTTTATGTCAGTACCATGTTGTTTTGATGGCTGACTACTGCTTTGTAGTAGATTTTGAAATTAGGAGTATGAGACCCCCTTGCTTTTTTCTTTTTGTTCAAGATTGCTTTAGCTATTAGAAGTCCTTCTGTGAATCCATAAGAATTTAGGATTATTTTACATATTTCTATGAAAAGTGTCATTGAAATATTGATAGTGATTGTACTGTTTTGCAAATTGCTTTGTGTGGTATGTACATGTTAACAATATAAAACCTTCTAATTCATGAACATAGGATATATTTCCATTTATTTGTGTCTTTTTCAAGATCTTTCATCATTGTTCTATGGTTTTAATGTAAATATCTTTCACATAGTTAAATTTATTTCTAAATATTTTAGGTTTTTGTGGCTATTATAAATGGGATTATTTTCATTTTTTTTGAGAGTTTATTGTTAGTGTTTATACATGCTACTAATTCTTATATTGATTTTGTATCCTGCCACTTTGTTGGGTTATTTTATTTTAAAATTCAATTTAATTAAAAAAATTTTTGGAAGAGCTGGGAATGTAACTCAGAGTCTTGTGCATGCTTAGGTGTAGATAATTGTGTGTGTGTGTGTGTGTGTGTGTGTGTGTGTGTGCACATTGTAGGACATTTAGCAGCAACCACGATTTCTACCCACTGGATGCCAAAGGTATTCTCTGAGTTATAGTAGTTAAATATGTCTCCAGACATTGCTAACCCACAGGGACCCCAGTTGCAAATCAGTAAAACTTTGCAACCCTTAGGGTCCTGATGGCAAGCAGATGGTGTTCTTAAATTGGGTAGAGTTTAGTGAGGGGAATGTGTTTCCAAAGGTATGGTCAGGCAGAGGGGAATTCAGTGAGGGGTGATGAAGTACCTCTGAGCTGGTTAGAAGCGGGGAGATTCCTAGGTCCTTGATCCATTTTGAGTTGAGATTTGTGCAGGGTGAGAGATAGGGGTTTAATTTCATTTTATTGCATATGGATTTCCAGTTTTTCCAACACCATTTGTGGAAGAGGCTATCTTTTCTCCATTGTATGTTTTTGGCAACTTTGTCTAGTATGAGATAACCATAACTATGTGGATTTGTCTCTGTGTCTTCTATTTTGTACCATTGGTCTACTTGTCTATTTTGGTGCCAATACCATGCCATTTTTGTTACTATTGCTCTGAAGTATAGTTGAAGATCTGGCATTGTGATGCCTCCTGCTTCACTCTTCCTGCTTAGGATTGCTTTAGCTATTCTGGGTCTCTTATTTTTTCAAATGAATTTCATGATTTCCTTCTCTATTTCTATGAGGTACATCATTGGGATTTTAATTGGAATTGCATTGAATCTGTATAGCACTTTTGATAGTATGACCATTTTGACAATATTAATTATGCTTATCCAAGAATATGGGAGATCATTCTATATTCTAAGGTTTTTAAAAATTTCTTTCTTTACTGTTCTGCAGTTGTCATCATAGAGGTCTTTCACCTCTAGATTGATTCCAAGTATTTTAATTTTTTTTGAGGCTCTTATGAATAGGGTAGTTTTCCTAATTTCTCTTTCAGAGAATTCATCACTTGTGAATAGAAATGCATTAGATTTATGCATGTTGATTTTATATACTGCTACTTTGCATTTGCTACATTTATGAGTTCTAGAAGTTTTCTGGTGGAGTTTTTTTGGATCCTTGAAATATAGAACCATGACATCAGCAAATAGCAATAGTTTGAGTTCCTCTTTTCCTATTCATATCCCTTTAATTTCTTTGGTCTGTCTAATTGCTTTGGCTAGTATTTCAAGGGCAATGTTGAATAGAAATAGTGAAAGAGAGCATCCCTGCCTTATTTAGACTTCTTTAACAAGACTCCTAGAGCACAAGAAATGAAAGTAAGAATCAATAAATGGGATGGATTCAAACTGAAAAGCTTCTTCTCAACCAAGGAAACAATCAATAATTTGAAAAGAGAGCCTACAGAATGGGCTCTCTTTTTCACATGCACTTCAGATAGAGCACTAATCTCCAAAATTTATAAAGAACTTAAAAAACTTTATACCAAAATACAAATAACCCAATCAATAAATGGGCTAAGGAACTGGGCAGACAATTCACAGAAGAAGATATGTAAGGGTTCCACAAATATATGAAAAAGTATTCAACATCTCTAGTAATTAGAGAAATGTAAATCAAAACCATCCTAAGATTTCATCTCACTTCAATTACAATTACTATTATAAAGAATACAAGCAATAATAGGTATTGGTGAGGATGTGGGGAAAAAGGCACACTCACGCATTGCTGGTGGGATTGCAAATTGATGCAGCCACTCTGGAAAGCAGTATGGAGTTTCCTCAGAAAACTTGGAATGGACCCACTTTTTGACCCACTTTTCTCACTCCTCAGTTTACATGCAAAGGACTTAAAATCAGCATACTACAGTAACACAGTCACATCAATGTTTATAGCAGCTCAATTCACAATAACTAGGTTGTGGAACCAACCTAGATGCCCTTTGATAGATGAATGGATAAAGAAACTATGGTATATATACATAATGGAATCTTATTCAGCCATAAAGAAGAATAAAATTATGGCATTTGCAGGTAAATGGATGAAGTTGCAGAATATCATTCTAAGTGAAATAAGCCATCCCCCCAAAAACAAAGGCTGAATGTTTTCTCTGATAAGTAGATGCTGATACATAATGTGGTGAGAGAGAGGTTGAGGGAAGAATGGAGGAAAGGAATAATGGATTGTGTAGGGGAAAAAGAGGGGAGGGGAAGGAAGAGGTGGAGGAAGGAAAGATAGTGGAATAAGACAAATATCATTACCCTATGTACATGGATGATGTGAATCTCCAGAGTGTAAACCATAGAAATGAAAAGTTGTATCCCATTTATGTACAATGAATCAAAATACATTCTGTAAAATAAAAATAGAAATTAAAAAAAGAAGGAGGAGGGAGATTACCACAGCTGAACCTGAAGGACAGGAGATTAGAGGACTGCCTAACAGGAGTTGTGCTGAATCTCCAGTGTTGTCCGCCATTGCTTGAACCTAAACACAAGGAAATAAAGTTATCCAAACAGTATTTAGATCAACTTCTTGGGGTGCCCAGCAAGAAGTATAAGTGTTTGTTTGATGTACACACATGCTTCATTGTTTGGGGCATAAATATTTACTATTGTAATATCTTTCTGATCTATAATTCCCATAAACAGTATGAAATGTCTTTCTTTTTTCCTTCTGATTAACTTTGGTTTGAAGTCTACTTTATCTGATAAGGATACAAACCCCTCTTGTTTATGAGATCCATGTGAATGATGTATTTTTTCCCATCCTTTTATCTTCGGTTTGTGGATGTCTTTGTCTACGAGGTGAGTTTCTTGGAGATAGCATATTGTTGGGACTATTTTTTAATCCAATCTGTCAGTCTATGTCTTTTGATTGATGAGTTCAGGCCATTTACATTCGGGGTTTTTATTGAGAAATGATTTTTACTCCTTGTCATTTTGGTTTATTTCTAGTTTTTAATTTGATTTATTTTATATCCCTCAACTTCATGAATCTAGGATGTGTGTCTTTTGTTTATGTTGGAAATGTATCAAATTTATATATCTAGAAAAGATAATAACCTTTTTCTAACTCTACTTTTTCTTTTTGAAACTTGAATCAAATGTATGTTAGACCTTCTCATATGAGTTTCCTTGTGCCTACAGGTTCTTTCTATTTCCCACCTATTTATCTCTCCCACGGCATTCTTGGTGATTTTTTTTTTTTAGATCTCTTTCAATTTTCTTTTTTAAATTTTAAAAAGTTTGTTCTTTTCAGACATACATAATGATAGTGTATTTTGACATATATATATATATACACAGAGTAAAACTTCATTCATTGTGTCCATTGATTTTCTAACTGAATTGAATTTTTGATTTTACACCTTTTGTTTTTTTTTCAACTTTAATGTCCTGCTGTAGATCATAATTTTGACACACCCTTATATCACACCCTTGAAACACACCATGTCAAATATGATTTTACATATCATTATATTATTAAATGTATTATGTATATGTTTATATATATAATAAACATTCTATTATCTTTAATATCTTTCATCTCTTTTTTTAAGTTGTTAATGGATTTTTATTTTATTTATTTTTATGTGGTGCTGAGGATCGAACCCAGTGCCTCACACATGCTCGGCAAGCACTCTGTCACTGAGCTACAATGCTAGCTCTAATACCCTTTATCTTTATGGGCCAGACTCTGTGTGTATGTTGTGTGTATGTGTGTGTGTGTGTGTGTGCGTGTGTAAGCATATGTTTTCCTTGCCTACTGCTTGTGTGGTTTATTTCTCTGTGCATTTTATGAATTTTTTATGATGACTCATAATACATGAAGTTTCATCTAGGAATTCTTGATGCCTCTTGGAGCCCCCTCTCCATTTAGAGTTCTATAGTTGACTTACCACTTTGTGGAGGCTACTGGCTTTACCTTCTGTCTCAAATTTTGCATTGTGTGAACCAGAGGCCACCAGTGATTGGACAGTGCCTCAGAGTAGCCATCAGGATGTTTCTGGGTTCATACTTTCATGTACTGCTCTTTCCACATTTTTATAGGTTTGGTAATTATCAAATAAAAAAATTGGAAAAACATAATTAAATTATTTTTTTGGAAAAGGATCTAACTGACTAGGCTTTTCTCTGCTAAAAAAAAAATAAAGGTAGCTGGGATTTTTTTTGTTTGTTTTGTGTGTGTGTGTGTGTGTGTGTGTGTGTGTGTGTTCGCATTTTGGTACTGGAGATTAAACTCAGGGGCACTCAACAACTGAGCCACATCCCCGGTCCTATTCTGTATTTTACTTAGAGACAGGGTCTCACTGAGTTGCTTAGTGCCTTGCTTTTGCTGAGACTGGCTTTGAACTCAAGATCCTCCTGCCTTAGCCTCCCAAGTTGCTGGGAAGGTACCTGTTTTTATAGAGTAAAAATTGTCTGCTTTATTATTTTTTTTAAGAAAGAGTTGCTTTTGTAGTTATGGATTCTATTGTTCTTTAATTTTTTATTTTTGTCATTTTCTTGCTATTTTAGTAGTGTTTCTTTTTTTAAAATGAATACTTGTTTAAAAATCATATTTCACTGACTTTCATTGCCAATTTATCAATAACACAATTCAACATTACACATTTTTCCAAATCACACTTCAGTTGTTTTGCAGAAGTGTTGAGAGCTATAATGATTTTCGTCTTTTCTAAACAGTATTTGATTATACATCTTTAGTGATAAAATTATTCATTGTAAGGCTATTATATAGTTTCCATCAGGAAACTGACATATATAGATGAATATGAAAAATAAGAACCCTATATCACAATACATAATTTATATAAGTAAATATAAAAATACAGATAAGCATGAAAATAAAAATTTAATTGTTATTCCAACCCTCCCTCCAGTATGAAAACCATCATAGGCATTCTGATAGATAGGCTTCTAGTAGTTTTTTCCACAATGCACCAATTGTTTTCATTCTAAAAAAACCCTGAGATGCCATTACACATTAAAGTTTTGCATCTTAAATTGGATCATGAGTATTGTCCTATCATCATACATTCTTCTGGAAAATGGAACTATTGGCTATGTGTCAGTCTATCATGTATATGTATTTTTGCGTTATTTGTCAATCTGTTCCTTTTAGTTAAGATTTTATTCATTTTTGCTGTTATAAATTACATGACAATCTATGTCTTTATTCATAAATCTTAGTGTGAATCTAAGAATATTTAGTTAAAACAAATTTCCAGAACTAAATTGTGAGGCAAAATGGGCTAAGTATTCTTTAGGCTTTTACAATATTGCTTAATTGTCCTGTAGAAAAGTTGTATACATCATGCAACCATCAGTTGTCCATGTTAGAATCTCTCCTCTTATCCAAGAGAACTAAAAGCAATTCTGTGCCTGCTTGGTTGGCGGTATATGATAAATTCTTGTTTTGATTTTTTTTTTCTGGTCCTGGTGAACCTTAACAAGCTTTTCTCATGTTTGTTGGTTGATAGAATATTTTTTTTATGTCTATATCTATCTTTTATGCACCTTTTGGGGGCATTCATCTTCTTTATCAAGTTTATATGGTATTTAAAGAATGTTCACTTTGTCGTTAAGTTGTGAAAATATTTTCCTAAAGGTTTTTCAGAATTTATGATATACAGAAATTTTAACCTCTTATACACTAAAGATATTTGTATTTAAATAATTTCTTCTTTTTTCTTTCCTGTTTGGAGAAATTTTCCTCTGATTACCATGAGATATTCACAATATCCTTCTCTATTTCTTTTATAGTATTGAACTTATATTTAAACCTTTTATCATTATGAAATAAATTTTAGTATGTTATGAGCTAGTGATCCAAATTTTCATTTCCAAATACTTAATCAATGTCCCTAAACCACTTTCTTATATTATTTTCTCTCATTAACTTATATTGCCACCTTTGTCACACTGTAGATTAGAGTTTTGATTCCCCTTTTTGACAAAAAATCATCTAGGGGGTGCTTTTGAATTTTCAATCTTTAATTAAAAAAAAAAACTTGAACTCAGATTGTGGAACTCAGAGACTCAGCAATTTCTGTATTTTGTTACTTTCTGAGTCTTCCATTAGAATTAAATATGATCTTAAGTTTAGTCAATGTTCTATATAGTATTACAAAGGAGATATGTATACTACACAGTATAAAATATATAGCTATTCACTTCTATTTATTACTGTTTAATTTATCTGTGGTTGTAATTATAATTATTTCTTAGTGTTGAAAATGGTTAAGTTTAACAAACTTTTAAAAATCACCTGGTAAGATTTTTATCTGGAGAAGCTATTCCAGGTGCTCCTTAATCTGACATCCCTCTTTAGCACTTAGTTCGTTTTCCTGGTTCATCTACTAACTAAATCATAGTGAATCATATGTGTAAACCTCACCATGAACTCTATGGTGGTAAAACTCATGCATTCCCTGAACCTATCCCAGCATATAATTTGTAAACAATAAACACTCATTAAATGCATGTGAATTTTACTCAAATTAAACTTATTCAAATCAGCAAAAGGAAATTCCTTAAAGAAAGTAAATCCCAGAAATAGTATAGAAAATTATTGTTTCCTCAATAACAGACTTCTGGTCATGGAGTAGAAAGTGGTAGATGTTTAAATATGATTGCTCTCACTGATTTTCTCCCCAGACATATGCAAGATATTGTCTGCTTCTCACAGGGTTGTCCTGTGAAGAATTTAAGCTTAACAGTGGATTGAATTAGGTAGGCTGGTATATGATTCCTATTCCTAGAAAAATAGGTGCTCATCAAATCAAATATTCTTCCTAGGGAGTGGTACATTAATACAGTAGTATGGCCAGTAGCCCCTCCACCACAGGCCATCGGGATTCTGCCAGTGTCCTTACCTGGTTAAGTCCTCATGGAACTTGGAAGACACATTTTTCTTTTTTCTGTGAGAAATTTCAGCACAGGATTCTTTATCTGCCTCTGTAACCCTAATGTCCAGCTTCAGCCTTTCTAGATAAGCAGCCATTCTCCTCTGAGGTTTTCCCTTGATGCTCTCAGTGTGTGGGCAGCATCAGCTGCTCCCCACTTCTTCCCGTCTGTGAGTCTTTCCTTTTCTACTGCTGTGGCCTCTCCCTTATTTGAGGAACTCACCTCTCCCTTCTTCCTTGGGTACTTCACATGTAGCATTATCACTGCAAGGCTGTAGATTTTACAAGGATAATTAGAAAGGTGATCTGGCAGAACCTCCTTTTCAGCAGCCACATAAACCTAAACAACCGTGAAGGTAAGAGAGCAGAAAGGGCCTGGTCAACTTGAGAGGGGTGTGTGTATGTGTGTGTGTGTGTGTGTGTGTGTGTGTGTGTGTGCACATTATGCATGTGATAGAAAGAGGAGAAAGGGAAGGCTGGTATGAGGAGGGTGGGAAACACAAATGAACAACTCAGTGGATTGTCCTGTTAAAGGCACTCAGCCCGCATTCTGTCTGAGATAAGCTGAGTTAGCTCTGTCAGGGTCTATGTGTGCAACGAATTGAGCTCCCTCTCTGATGCTCAGATGTCCATTCCCAGGCAGGTTGAGAGAAGGTTCTCACCTCTTTGCTCCAGAACTTCCTGCCTTCACTTCTTGCCTGGGTATCTTTGGTTCTTTCCTGCTTGCTTTATTCTTGCTTCACTCTTTAGTTTTTCCTCCCTCTGTGGAAACTCAGAGAAAACAAAATGATGACCCACGTATGAACCCAGCATTCAGACATAACTGTTTGGTCCCAAGGATGGGGAATCTTGTACAGCATTCAATTTGAATTCATGGCCAATACTTAAACATCGGAAAATTTCATGTAAAAAATCCTTATTTGTAACTTCTCTTCTTCTGGCCACACTGGGCCCACAATTGTGGCAAAAATGGTTTGGAATCCTTGCCAACGTGATGCCAAGTGAAAGAAACCATAAAACGCCACATTTTGTATGATCCCATGTATAGGAAATGCCCACAGCTGGCAAAATCTATAGAGACAAAGTGGATGGGAGGTTTCCCAGGGTTAGTGGAATTAGAAGGAAATGAAGAGTGACTGCTAATGAGTATAGGGTTTTTTTTTGTTGTTGTTGTTGTTGTTGTTTTTTGGGGGGTGCATGAATAATCTAGAAGTGATTATAATAGATAAATCCATGACCGTACTAAAAATAATCGAATTGCATAATTTAATGTGTGAATTACCTGGTATGTGAATTATATCTTGATTCAGGGTTATTTTTCAGAGAAGTAGGTTGGCGTTAGGTGCCATACATCTTCTTTGGATGGGTTCGTGAACTCCAGTTGCCAATCATTATTCTATCTTGATCCCACCACACTATGGCTCAGTTTTTCTCCTTACAGCCTCTATGCGCATTTGACTTTTTAGCCTCAGTTAATTTTCACGAATATTTTCCTTTATTGAACAGCTTCTTATGACAAGTTTCCTTTTCCCATCCTCTTGCTCATGAAAGTTACATTTATCTGTCATCTCAGACCCCATCTATGGCTTCCCCCTACCCCACAGGTAGCTGCCAAGTTCCTGCCAAAGAAATCTATTTACTTATTAGCAACCATATGGCTATAATAGTAAGCCTTATCAAACCCAACTTTCTTCCAACTACAACCTGGATTCTGGATTTAATAAGCAAATACTGTGCGCTATGCCAACAGAAGAATAACAGGAAGTGGCTTATGACCCCCCCCAATCATCTAACTCTTCTCTGCTAAACAACTGTAGCATGACCTCGTTGGAGATGCTGCAAGAGTGGAAACAGAACTGTAATCGCTGGCATTTTCAAACAGCTTGTTGACGGACCGGCTTGTGAGAAAACCAACATTACACTGAAACTCTTAGGGATACTTTAAATTGGTGGATTATATGGTTGCTTGATTAAGTTTGGGTTATGTAAACAGTAGAGTGTTTAGATTTAGGCTTGGCTGTTGGAGTCCGGGCAGCTGTTTGTACTTAAGTCCAGCGAGAAGTCTTGTTAATCAAAGAACTGACTGAATTTCTTTCTTTCTCTTACCCCCGCCTGCTTCTTTTTTTGTACCTATGTGTTTTTCCTCCTGTCCAAACCTTTTGGGTTTAGGATTGTCGGGAGGCAAAGGCAGAGCGTTCTGAACACTCCTCTGAGGTCCGGGAACTTATTTTTTTGATTACTTAGTGATGTGCCTCACAGATTTCCCTCACTGTGAGGTAATCACTCCATTTATCCAAGTTCTACAAAGCCTTTATTATTTCAGTTAGTTCATATTTTCAAAGCTAAATCATCAGTTTGATGCGTTTGTTGTAAAATGTGGTTTAACAGCTTGTTAGCACATTTATTTATTTATTTTTTTTAAATGGAATCCAAAGATATTTCATGCTTGAGCAGCAGTCGATTTAAGAGCCGCTGAAAAGGCCCGCGAGCTGTGAGCATTCAGCACAGAACAATGCACGAGAAAGTGCCGGATCCCTGTGCGGGCCGGCTGGGACCAGGGGGACCGTGCTCCTTCCCTTCCACGAACTCAAGTTCCTTTTCAAAAAAATATTTTTTTCCTCCCTCTGACAGTGTCTCATAAATAGCTATTGCTGCATTACCCTTATTGGTTTCAGGTGGTCTGGGATGCCTGGATCATTTGAGCAGTCTGAGTTCATGTGGTTTTTCCACCTTCTGACATGATTCTCCTCTGCTTGGTCCACTGAACCAAGGGGTGGTTCTTTTCTGTCTTGGGTCTCTGGCTTTGTAAAGCTGTCTCAGAACCAGTGGGTTGGAACTGAGAGCCATTGTGGAGCTTGGTGAGTGTCAGGCAGCCAGTCTGAGAAAAAGAAAGGCAGGGAAGTCTACAGCTGTGTCACAGGTACCAACTGGGTCATTTTCCTGGGAAGAAGCAAAAGTGAACATACTGTGTTTGACCAAAGGCAACCTTCCAGTTGAGGTTTTGATAACCCTGGGGATGAAATCAAGGCAAATGGTTTGTTTTGCCTAAATCCAGCCCTATTTTTGTATCAGTCTAGGTATTTGTTGGCGTAAAAGATCTGCAACTCTGGAAAGTCCTGAAACTGGAATTGCCCAAAATGGACCTTCCGATAGCAGTTATGTTTCCTTATTGGTCTCCCCTTTTCCCCCTTGTTATGGTTTAGGTAGTAGGTGTCTCCCAAAAGCTCATGTGTGAGACAATGCAAGAAGGTTTCGAGGTGAAATGATTGGGTTATGAGAGTCTTAACCCAATCAGTGGATTATTCCCCTGATGGGATTAACTGAGAGGTAACTGGGTAGGGTGTGGCTGGAGGAGGAGGACATTGGGGGTGTGCCTTTGGGGTATATATTTTGTATCTAGTGAATGGAGTCTGTCTCTCTGCTTCCTGTTCATCATGCGAGCTGCTTCCCTTCACCAAACTCTTCCACCATGATGTTCTGCCTCACCTCAAGCCCCAAGAATGGAACCTGCTGTCTATTGACTGAGACCTCTGAAACTGTGAGCCCTGAAATAAACTTTCCTCCTCTATAGTTGTTCTGTTCAGGTCCTTTAGTCACAGCAGAAAAACAAAAAACAAAAAACAAAAAAAACTTACTAAAATACCCCTTTTGTATTTCTGTTGTCAGTGTGTAAACCAAGCCACAGTGGTCTTTCAGTAAGTTGGAAGTCATGTATTCCTTTTATGTTCAAACAATTAGAGGTTAAGAACAAGTACTGAGATGAGAAGGCAGGCTTCTTGGGTAGTACTTGAAGTTCTCTGAGTTGTAGTGAATTTTGGTGTAGTGCTTGGAGCCTAGATTTATTCTAAATCTTGAAATTTAGATTTCTTTTTCCTCAAGTAAGTTCCTTCTGTTTTCCCTCCCTCCCTCTCATCTCTCTCTTCTTGCCCTTCTCTTTCTTCTTCCCTCCCTCCCTTTCTTTCTTTCTTTCTTTCTTTCTTTCTTTCTTTCTTTCTTTCTTTCTTTCTTTCTTCCTTCCTTCCTTCCTTCCTTCCTTCCTTCCTTCCTTCCTTCCTTCCTTCCTTTCTTTCTTCCTTCCTTCCTTCCTTCCTTCCTTCCTTTCTTCCTTTCTTCCTTTCTTCCTTTCCTTTCCCCCTTCCTTCTTTCCTTCCTTCCTTTCTTTCATTCTTTCTTTCTTTTTTCCTTTCTCTATCCTTTATTTATCTATCCATCCTATTGACACATTTTACCCAGATATCCATCCTACCTACCTAATCTCTCCTTCCTTTTTATCCTTATCTATTGATAGATCGATTGACCTATGTAATGCTGAAGCACTTCAACGAGGGAGAGGCCATGTGAGAAAAATGACCAGCTGCTGTGCCAGAAATTACTGACAATGGATGAGATCCATAATTCCAAACTGCCCACACCGACAGCGCCTCTTCGAAGTTGAGAGCATAAAATGGAACGCCTAATGAGGCATCTTACTTTGTCAAAGAAAGAAGCAGCGATTGGTGTTAATGACCATGGTACTGATTTACAGAATGGTAAGAAAAGCTAGCCTTGGAAGAAACCCTTTGCATAAATTGTCTGATTTTCTACGAAAAGAAATTGAGATAAAGAAACTTGTCCAGAGTTCTCTGGACTTCATGGACAGTCCCTATTTTGCATATTTCATACAAATGGAATCCTGTGATATGTGACCTTGTATTTCGGGCTTCTTTCTTTTATCATAATGTTTTTAGGGTCACCCATATTGGAGCTCATATCTGTAAGTCATTCCTTTGTATGGCTGAATAATATCCCATTGTATGATGAGTATTTCACTTGGTTCATCCATTTGTCAGTTGATGGTACTTGGAGTTGTTTCTACCTTTTGGCTATTGTGAATGGTGGGGCTTTGAGTATCCGTATACAAACTTTTGTTTGAACACCTGTTTTCAGTTTTTTTGAAGGAGAATTGCTGAGTCATATAATAATTCCTAGGTTAACTTACTGAACAGTCACCAAATTGTTTTTACAGGGGGTGAACAATTGTTTTCATGCCTAGCAGCAGGGGCTGAGGGTTCCAATTTCTCCACATCCTCACATTCATTATTCTTTAATTTATCCTGCCACTCTAAGTGGAGGTGTGTGTGATAACTAACACTGTAGTTTAGGATTGTGTTTACCTAATAACTAGTAATGTCGAGATGCTTTTCATGTACATTTGCCATTTGTATATGTTGGAGAAATGTCAGTCAAGTCCTTTGCCCATTTTTTAATTGGGTTGCTGTCTTTCATTGTTGAGTTGTAAGACTCTTAGATTTTTTTGGACACCAAATCCTTTTCAGATATATGATTTGCAAACATTTTCTCCCATTATGTAGATAGTTTTTTTTTCACTTTCTTGATATTGTTTTTTTCATGCACTAAAGTCTTTAATTTGATGAAATCCAATTCATTTTTTTTCTATTGCTTCTTCTTTTGATATCATATCTAACAAAGTATTACCAGATTCAAGGCTGTGAAATTTGTAATTTGTTGTTCTGATGAAGCTACCAGGCTCTAGGCTCTTCTTTTTTTTTTTTTTTTTTTTTTTTTTTTTTGGGACCAAGGGCATTTAACCACTGAGCCACATCCCCAGCACTTTCTATATTTTATTTAGAGACTGGGTCTCTCTAAGTTGCTTAAGACCTCACCAAATTGCTGAGACTGGCTTTGAACTTGTGATTCTCCTGCCTCAGCCTCCTAATTCTCTGGGATTACAGGTGTGCACCACCACACCCAGCTTTCTTAATTGTTTACTACTGAAGATTCCATTAGTTTGAGAGTAATCTTAGGCATGAACTTTCCCCATACTCTGTTTCAAATAAATCCAGATCCTCTGGGGAGAGCCTTACTCGCTCCCTGGGGCAAAAACTCTGGGTCACTGCTCTGGCACAGGTAGTGGGGACAATGGCTCTCTTCTCTTGAATCTTCTTAACTTGCTTCTCCTAGTATGATTCTCTCTACCCTGGGAGTGAGCTGGGATGAGGAGATCAGGGCCCTAGTAGCCTCAACCTGCTGCACCTGGGTGGAACCTGCCCTGGATGGGAACTGTGGGGAAGAGAGGATATCCTGACATGTGGGCTGTTCTAGCTTGAAATGCAGCCTCTGAGACCATGCAATTGGGAGGAGATCTGAAATATGTGGAGTATGTCCCTACTGTCACCCTCTCTAGAAAAAAAAAAAAAAAAAAAACTATTTGTTCTAATTATATGACAGCAGAAATGCATTTCAACTCATTGTACACATATGGAACAGCTCTCTGGTTGTACATGATTCAGAGTCACACCATTTGGGCAATCATACATGTACAAGGGTAATATTGTCCATTTTATTCCCACCACCATACCCTCTCCCCTCCCCTCACTTGCTTCTGCCCAATCTGAAGTTCTTCCATCCTTTCCTTTCCCCCTACCCCTGCCATCATTATGGACCAACATCCACATATCAGAGAAAATATTTGGTCTTTGGTTTTTTGGATTGGCTTATTTTGCTTAGCATGTTATTCTCTAACTCCATTCATTTACCTGCAAGTGCAGTAATTTCATTCTTCTCAAGGCTGAGTAATATTCCATTGTGTATATATACCACATTTTCTTTATCCATTCATCTGTTGAAGGGCATCTGGGTTAGTTCCATAGTCTACCTATAAATTGAGCTGCTATAAACATTGATGTGGCTGTGTCACTGTAGTATGTTGATTTTAAGTTCTTTGGGTATAAACTGAGGAGTGGGATAACTGGGTCAAATGGTAGTTCCATTTCAAGTTTTCTAAGGAAGCTCCATACTGCTTTCCAGAGTGGTTGAACCAATTTGCAGTACCACCAGCAATATAAGAGTGTACCTTTTCCCACACATCCACAGCATTTATTGTTGATAATTGCCATTCTGACTAGAGTGAGATGAAATCTTAAAGCAGTTTTGATTTGCATTTCTGTAATTGCTGTAGATGTTGAACACTTTTTCATATATTTGTTGATTGATTATATATCTTCTCCTGTGAAATGTCTGTTCAGTTCCTTAGTCCATTTATTGATTGGGTTATTTATTTATTTATTTTTGGTGTTAAGGTGTTTGAGTTCTTTGTATATCCAGGAGATTAGTGCTCTATCTGATGTACATGTGGTAAAGATTTTCTACCATTCTGTAGGCTCTCTCTTCACGTTCTTGATTGTTTCTTTTGTTGAGGAGAAGCTTTTTAGTTTGCATCCATTCCATTTATTGATTCTTGATTTTATTTCTTGTGCTTTCAGAGTTTTGTTAAGGAAGTCAGGTCCTAAGCCCACATGATAAAGATTTGGGCCTACTTTTTCTTCTATTAGGTTCAGGGTTTCTGGTCTAATTCCTAGGTCCTTGATCTACAATTGAGTTGAATTTTGTGCAGGGTGAGAGATAGGGGTTTAATTTCATTTTGCTGCATATGGATTTCCAATTTTCCCAGCACCATTTGTTGAAGAGGGTATCATTTCTCCAATGTATGTTTTTGATAACTTTGTCTAGTATGAGGTAACTATATTTATGTGGGTTTGTGTCTTTGTCTTCTGTTCTGTGCCATTGGTTTAAATGTCTATTTTGGTGCCAGTAACCATGCTATTTTTGTTACTAAAGCTTTGTATATAGTTGAAGGTCTGGTATTGTGATGTCTCCTGCTTTACTCTTCTTACTAGGGATTGCTTTGTCTATCTTGGGTCTCTTATTTTTCCAAATGAATTTCATGATTGCTTTCTCTGTTTCTATGAGGAATATCATTGGATTTTGATTGGAATTGCATTGAATCTGTATAACACTTTTGGCCATTTTGGCAATATTAATTCTGATGGGAGATCTTTCCATCTTCTAAGGTCTTTTTGAATTTCTTTCTTTAATGTTCTGTAGTTTTCCTTGTAGAGGTCTTTCACCTCTTTTGTTAGATTGATTCCCAAGTATTTGTTTTGAGGATATTGTGAATGGAATAGTTTTCCTAATTTCTCTTTCAGAGGATTCATCACTGATATATAGAAATGCGTCCAATTTATGGGTGTCGATTTTATATCCTGCTAATTTGATGAATTCATTTATTAGTTCTACAAGTTATCTGGTGGAAGTTTTTGAATCCTCTAAGTATAGAATCATGTCATCAGCAAGTAGTGATAGTTTGAGTTCTTCTTTTCCTATTCACATCCCATTAATTTCTTTTTTTTGGTCTAATTGCTCTGGTGAGTGCTTCAAGGATGATGTTGAATAGAAGTGGAGAGAGGGCATCTCTGTCTTGTTCCAGTTTTTAGAGGAAATACTTTCAATTTTTATCCATGTAGAATGATGTTGGCCTTTAACTTTGCATAGATAGCCTTTACAATGTTGAGGTAGTTCCTACTATCTCTATTTTTTCTAGTGTTTTGAACATGAAGGAGTGCTGTATTTTAGCAAATGCTTTTTCTGTGTCTATTGAGATGATTATATGATTCTTATCTTTAAGTCTATTGATGTGATGAATTATGTTTATTGATTTCTATATGTTGAACCAGTCTTGCATTTTGGGATGAACCCCACTTGATCATGATATACTGTCTTTTTAATATGTTTTTATATGGGATTTGCCAGAATTTTATTAAGAATTTTTTCATTTATGTTCATCAGGGATATTGGTCTGAAGTTTTCTTTCCTTGATATATCTTTGGTTTAGGTATCAGGGTGATACTAGTTTCATAGAATGAGTTTGGAAGAATTCCCTCCTTTTCTATTTCATGGAATACTTTGAGGAATATTGGAATTAGTTCTTCTTTGAAGGTTTCGTAGAACTTGACTGAGAAACCCTCTGGTCCTGGACTTTTTTTGTTGGTAGGCTTTTAATGGCATCTTCTATTTTATTACTTGAAATTGTTGTGTTTAATTTGTATATGTCTTCCTCATTGAGTTTGGGTAGATCATGTGTCTCTAGGAATTTGTTGATGTCTTTGAGATTTTCTATTTTGTTAGAGTATAAAGTTTCAAAATAATTTCTAATTATCTTCTGTATTTCAACAGAGTCCATTGTAATATTTCTTTTTTCACTACAAATTTTAGTAATTTGAATTTTCTCTCTCCTTTTATTCATTAGTGTGGTTCTTTTTCAAAGAACCAACTTTTCATTTTGTCAGTTTTTAAAATTGTTTCTTTTGTTTCAATTTCATTGTTTTCAGCTCAGATTTTAATTATTTCCTGTCTTTTACTACTTTTGATGTTGATTTGTTCTTTTTCTAGGTCAATGTTAGGTCATTTATTTGTTGACTTTTTATTCTTTAATGAATGAGCTCAATGCAGTGAACTTTCCTCTTAGCACTGCCTTCAGAGTGTCCCAGAGATTTTGATATGTTGTATCAGTGTTCTCACTTATCTCTAAGAATGCTTTTAGTCTCTTTGCTGATGTCTTCTGCTATCTATTCATCGTTCAATAGTCTCCAGATGTTGGAATAGCTTCTATTTTTTACTTTATCTTTGATTTCTAATTTCACTCCATTATGATCTGATAGAATACATGGTAGTATCTCTTTTTTTATTTACTAAGAGTTGCTTTGTGGCATAACATATGATCTGTTTTAGGGATGGATCCATGTGCTGCTGAGAAAAAAGTGTATTAACTAGTTGATGGTAGGATATTCTATATCTCCTAAGTCTAAATTCTTGATTGTTTTATTGAGTTCTATAGTTTCTTTGTTTAGGTTTTGTTTGGTGAGAGAAGTGTGTTAAAGTCTCCCAGTATTATTGTGCTGTGCCCTATTTGATTCTTGAAATTGCAAAGGGTTTGCTGATGTATGTAGATTCTACAATGTTTGAAGCATAAATATTTACAATTGGTATGTCTTGTTGATGTATGATTCCCTTAAGCAGTATGAAATGTCCTTCTTTATTTCCTCTAACTTTGACTTGAAGTCAACTTTATCTGATATTAGGATGGAAATCCCTGCTTGTTTATACAGTCCATGCAAGTGATGTGTTTTTTCCCATCTTTTCACCTCCAGTCTGTGGATATCTTTTCCTATGAGATGAGTGTCTTGAAGGATGCGTATTGTTGGCTCTTTTTTCAATCCAATCTGTCAGTCTGTGACTTTTGATTAGTGAGTTTAGGCCATTAATAATCAGGGTTATTATTGAGATTTGAGATGTGATTTGTATTCCTGGTCATTTTGGTTTATTTTTATTTTTTAACTTGACTTGGTTTCTCCTTTGATTGGCTTTTTCTTTAGTGTAGTTCTTCCTTTTGCTGATTTTCATTGTTGTTCTTCATGTCCTCCTCATGGAATATTTTGCTGAGAATATTTTGTAGTGCAGGTTTTCTATTTGTGAATTCTTTTAACTTTTGTTTATCATGGAAAGCTTTCATTTTGTCATAAAATCTGAAGCTTAATTTTGCTGGATGTAAGATTCTTGGTTGGCATTCATTTTCTTTCAGAGCTTGGTATATGTCATTCCTGGACTTCTTAGCTTTGAGGGTCTGGGTTGAGGAATCTGCTGAGATCTGAGTTGGTTTTTCCCTATATGTAATCTGATATTTTCTCTTGTGGCCTTTAAAATTCTATCCTTATTCTGTATGCTAGGCATTTTCATTATAATGTGTCTTTGCCTGGATCTGTTGTAATTTTGTACATTCGGTGTTCTGTAAGCCGCTTGTATTTGATTTTCCATTTCATTCTTCAGGTTTGGGAAATTTTCTTATATTATTTCATTGAAAAGTTGTGAATTCCTTTGGTTTATATCTCTGTCCCTGCCTCTATCCCATTAAATCTAAAATTTGGTCTTTTCATGTTATCCCATAATTCTTGGAGGTTCTGTTCATGGTTTCTTACTATTGTCTCTGTGTAGTCAACTTTATTTTCAGGATTAAATATTTTGTCTTCGTTGTCTGAGGTTCTGTCTTCCAAGGGATCTCATCTGTTGGTGATGCCTTCTATTGAATTTTTTATTTGGTTTATTGTTTCCTTCATTTCAAGGATTTTTGTTTGTTTCTTTTCAGAATCTCTGTCTCTTTATTAAAGTAATCTTTTGCTACCTGCATTTGCTCTCTTATCTCTTTATTAAAGTGATCTTTGCTGCCTGCATTTGTTCTCTTATATCATCCTTAACTTTGCAGATCATTTTAACTATGTTCCTTCTGAACACCTTCTCTGACATTTCTTTCACTGTGCTGGCAATGGATTCCATTATTGTAGCTTTTTGGTTTGTTTGGAGAACATTCTTCCCTTGTTTTTTCATGTTTGTGTGTCTTCCTCCTGGCAATGCAGATCTGAGGTATTTACAGTTTCTTCCCTATAGACTTATAGTGTCCCTGTAGGTTTCCAATACTTCACCTTTAAGGGGGAGATCAATATTAACCATACCCAATGCAAATAATATGCAGCCTAAACCAAATAGCTTTTATTAAGATGTTTACAGTTTTGTCACATAATCAGAAATGATATGTTCGGTTATTATATATAGTGTAAACCCAGTAGTTTTGCAAAAGTGTCTACATTTTCTAATGGTGAACAAAGAGAGAACTGGGTGGGGAGTACAGGATGTGATGTTTATGAGGTAGGAGGTGAGAATATAGAGGTATTAGATCATAGGAAGAGTGAGAGAGGTATCGAAAGAAGTTGGCTGTTAGCAGGAGAGAAAGAGCCTCCAGGGAAACAGATAAGTGAGAGGAAAATAGAGTTTAAAAAAATAGAAAGAAAAGAAAAAAATGTAAAAATAAAAGAACATACAACAAAACTGTAATATAGTATTCATACATTCTAGTTCTCCAAAGTCTGATGCATGAAAAGTACTTGGTTTCACAAATGTTGGGGATGTGAAGGCAGGAAAAGAAGGAACAAAACTGAACAGTTGTTTCTGTTGGAAGTTCAATATCTTCTCTGCTCCCCTTCTCATCTGATAGATGAGGTCGTCAGGAGTTTGCTGGTAACTCCACCCTCAGGTTGGTGAAAGTTACTAGGGTGGGAGGGTTAGTCTTGAAGGTGAAACTCCTGGAGGTGGGGTATAGCAACTGCCAGTTCCTGGTGGAAGGCTGCACCCCAGGAATCTCCTCTGGGGTCAAATCATGTGATATAGGAGCCTGGTCTTAGCCCCTTACATTGCCTGTGGACCCTTCAATTCCTGGTCTCTAATTTAGTCTTTAAAAGGTATCTCTCCTGCCCCCATCCTTTCAACTTCCCAGTCAGGCACCTCTCTCTCTGGAGGTTCTGAGGGCTGAGCACTGGCCTACGTGGGCCTACTGTGGAGAGCTCTTCTGTATCAGGAAGATCAGGACCAGGCATTGAGATCACAGGCGAGCCATGTAGCTGCAAGCACTGGGCCAGGTTGGTGGCTAGGGGGTCATTGGGAGACTGGGCATTGGTGAGCCAGAGCCCGTTGATTGCCAAACCAGCGGGGCCAGGTGATTAGTGGATGCTGATTGGGGAGGGAGTCAGGGTTGGTGTTGGGTCCCAGCAAGTGCCACAAGAGTTGGTTCGGGGAACGCAGTGGGTGCCAGGCTTGTTGGCTGGGCCCACCAGGATCAAGATGCCCTCGCACCCTCTTCCAACCTACTTACACAATGCAAGGATGTCTCCTGCCTCTGCAACAAAATAGTGGTTATTACCACTATCCAGCACTGGCAAGGAGACCTCAGGTGTAACCAAGCCTGCAGGGACCTTGGTGATGATTTCCCAGGTCCTGAACATTGTTCCTGGATGAAAGTGGCCATGTCCCTGGTTGGTGGTGGCAGTGGCAGCAAACCTGTAGGTACGTTGGTATTGGACTACCAGGCCCCGCCAGTGTCCCAAGATGGAAGCTGCCCCAACAAAAGATGGTGACGACGGCAACAGAGGTAACCCAAGATGGAGGTGGCTGCTTTCAGAGATGGGGCAGTGAGGGTGAGCTGAGTGAGTGGTGATGTTGGGCAGCCTGTTTGGAGATGCAGCACTGTGGCAGGCAGTGCTTCAGCAGGCGGCTGCCTCCAGACCCTGTCTGGTGTCCCAGGTGGAGGCTACCACATTGATGGGGCTATGGCAGTGGGTGCAGTGTCCCAAGATGGAGGTGCCTAGGGTAGCCCCGTGTTGATAGACAGATCCCGTGCAGCATGGGAAGTTCCCACGATGGCAGTGTAGAATGGATGCCTACTATCACTCTTTACTGGCATCCACAGTGAGGCTTCTGTCATGCTGAACTGAAGGTGAAGAGGGAGGGAGCAAATCATGGTTCAAAGGTTCAAGTGCTACAAATTCTCAGCCTTTGGAGGGGAGAATTGCCTCAGTGGTAGAGTGCTTGCTTAGCATGTTCAGGCTCTGGGTTCATTCCCTAACACTGGAAAAAAAAGTTTCTTCATATTCTATATGCCCTTAAGACAACCCCAAAGACTCCTACACTTAAAAATACATAATTTTCACTAATTATGTTGTTTGAGGAACAAATGCCTGGATCTTTTAATGCCTCCATTTTCTTCTTTCTCTCTTTCTTTCTTTTCTTTATTGTTCATTTTTAAAAACTTGTCTTTGGAAGGGTTACTTTTCACTCTTCCTTTTACTCCAATATCCATATCTATAATGGGTGTCATGTTTCATCTTTTGAGATTGTTTAAAATTTGAGTATAGGGACTTATTTGATTCCTTAAACAGTTTCTCTCAAAAGAACTCATCTGTACTTCTTGTGTCTTTTGATTATATTCCTTTCCTCTTTTTGCTGTGTGGTTTCCTTCCATAAGTTCATAGCTGTTTCTTTTCTCCTTAGTTCTGACCTTTGAAAGGCCCAGGCTGTTTTCTAGTAGGTTCCAGGGGTAGGAAGAAAGTAGAGCAGTTTGAAATTTCTGTTTGGATTTATTTTTCTTTAAACTTCTCACCAGCAAATAAATAAATAAATGAATAAGTTTTTTAGAATCTTTAGCTGGGGAACACAACTCTATATAACTCAGCCTCCATGTTCTGATCTACAAATTGATGCTAAAGATACCTAGTTCACAGAGTTGTTTTGTGAAAATATTTGTGAAAGCACTGAACTAGAGACTATTGCAGAATGGTAATGGACCCAAAACCTGTTAGAAAAGACCAAGACTTATATATTGATTGGCACATATAATTTTCAAATGTTGCAAGGTAACCCAATAAGGATGATGTCTACATTTATGGCTAATTTTGTGGTACACAGATGGGTAGAATGCTAGCTGCTTGAATGGTAATCATTTTCCCTTTCTTTTTTTCTCTAATAGAGTCCTTGTGTTACTGAGGGTGGCAGTGTGCCTAATTAAAATCCTGCATATTATAACCTCCCTTGCAAATAAGGGTGACAAGTAAAATATAAAATAGTTATCGGTAGGGCTTCTGGGAAATGTTCTTTAGAAAAATGCAAAACTAGGATGTGTACTTATTTATCCTTATTCCCTTTCTCCTGTTGTTGCGTGGAATACAGCTGTGATGGTTAGAACTACAACAGCCATCTTATGATCATGTGATGATGTTGTGAAGGGAAACCAGTATGAAGTATGGTAAATCTGAGAGACCAAACAAATATCTTGGGTTTCTGAAAATCATTGTACTAACCCTGGCTTTCCATTATTTGACAGAAAAGTAAGCTTGCATCCTGCTTGAGCTACTGTTGCTTGTGTTTTCTGTTACTTGTAACCAAAACAAATCTAATTTGATTCGAGTTTCTTTTGAAACATGCACACACGGAGTGAACTGAGAGTGTTTTTATGATTTAATATCCTTTCTTTTTAAAACATGACAAAGTCAATGGATTTCAAACAGAAGTAGGAATAGTCAACAGTATTCTAAAGAAATTAGATATTACAGTTCATTTGAAAATCATTTGAAATAATACCCATTCAAACTCCAACAATTTGTCTGTTCCTTTTCTCCTTGCCTTGTGGCACATTGTTTTCTTTGATGAATACTTCCATTTTCTCCATTGATACTCCTTTTACCAAACAGTTGCTAGACACAACTGGTTAACAGGTTGGGCTTTCCTTTGATGGTCCTCTCAGGGGAACAGACCCACAGTGGAATTGCGAATGTGTACCAATAATCTCCAGCCCTCTTTTCTCTGACTCCGGGCCTCCTTTGGCTGCTGGAGATTGTGGGGCCAGGAAATCATGGGACACTGTGGACCAAACCTGAACTGAAGCCAGATAAGATCTTAGGGGCTTTTACAATGTTTGTACTTTTCCTCTGAATGTGGGGAGGATATCTATTCCTTGGCATGTTACAACTATCTTCTAACACTTTTATTTTTTTCTGGTGCACACATTATATTTCTAGAGTCAAAATATCACAAGAACCATTCCTATTCTTTTCCTTGCACCTCAATAAATGCAGAGGTACCTTTTACTTACAGCCTATTATGTATTAAAGAAGTTGAATGTATTTCTTTGTCACTAGTTATTAAGCCTCTACTTCATCCCAAGTTCTAGGATGTAGATCATGCTGAAGAACCTGGTGAATGTCACTTGGAGCTTGCAAAGCTCCTTCTTGACAGAGGCCCTTTCCTCGACATGCAGTCACCCATTGCCACAACCCAAGCACCACTCCCATGGGAAAACTAGATATGTGAGATGCCAAAGTCACCAAACATCCTCCAGGCTGGTCACTTCTGCTCCACTTTGCCCACATTCAGACCTTTTGAGCTCATGGCAATAATGTAGCTTAGGTCAATTTTGTATTCAGAGGTATGTTCTTCAGTGTTTCTCTCTAATACTGAGTAGATGTTTTCTGCACTTTACACAGGAAGAGATGCAGAGGGAAATGCCAGGTGATTTTAGGGAAATACTAGAAATAAGATAGACAAGAGATGTTAGGATTTGGAAGATGTAAGCTCTGGGTTTTCACAGTATTCCCTTGGCAGGAGACATCCTTGAGCCTTCTGCCACATGTGGGCCCTGTCATGCTTGTGCCCCCTTTTTTTAACCTCTGTTTGTCATCTAACAGATTCTCCTTGGTCATAACATCTGCTTACTTGGGATCCAGATGATTCACAAAGGCATCTCACCTCAGGGTCCTCATTCCCTGCTGAAACATGATTTATCTTTGTGTTTCCAATCCACTCCACATCAGAACTGATTCCAGTTCTTATAACTTCCCAGTTATAATGACCTGGAGAGCATCTGATTGGTTTTTCATTAGCCGTATCCATTTACAGTCCAAGAAAAACTGCAAATTTTGGAGATTCTCTGCAAAATATTGAGTTCCTAAGCCATAAATGGCTTCATATTATCTCCTCTTCAAATCCAAAAAGCCTAATGAAGTAACAGACATCTAAAACAGGACTTTGAAAAATCAAAGGAATGGGGTCTCATTTTGAGGAATTTCTGGAAATTCTAAAGCAGATGGGACTGGACTGGTGAGTGAGCAGTTAGGGAGGTAAATGGCCTTGTTCCTAACCAAGCCCTGGGAATGCCAAGCCAGAAGGCCATAAGTACAGGAAAAACAGAGCCAGTTGTGAAGTCAATGATCAGAGCAACTAGTTAAAGCTCTTCTGTAGACCATGCAGGCCCATCTCCTACCCCTAACTCAGAGATGATATGATATTTGACTCTGGGGTAAAGCTCTGTAATAGAGTGGGAGAAATATCCTAAGAAGCTTAGAGGGATACTGGAACTACGAGGAAAACAGAGAAATGTTAAGATATAAAACCAGAATTTTCCTACAGGGAAAAAAAAAAAAGATATGCTTTGTACCCATCCTTAAAATGAAGTTGTGTTAGGTCATTACTATATTGAAATACCTCAGATAAATAACAGAGAAAAAAAGGTTTATTTTGGCTCACAGTTTTAGAGGAACTGGTTCAAGATCAAGTGAACCCATAGCTTGGGGCCTCTGGTGAATGTGCTGGATGATAGGGAATTGATGGCAGAGCAGACTACTCAGCAGGTACAAAGATAATGAGGAAAGGGCCTTGGCCTACTATCCCCTTTAGGGGCATGCCCCCAATGACTATTAAGGATCTCCCACTAAGACCCACCTCATAAAGGTCCCACCACCTCCTGATAGTCCCACCACCTCCCAATAGTGCCACCCTGGGAACCAAGCCATGGACCTTTAGGGACTGCTCATCCAAACCACAAAAGAAGACTTTGCTACTTTGTCATTTTCTACTTTTCCTAAATTAAAGGCTGCCTTGTTTGGCATGAACTGATGTGTGTACAACACCATGAATATACTAAAACTGTTTAATTATGTAGTTTAAATCAATGAATTTCATAATATGTTAATTATTTCCCAAAAATGTTACAGAGAAAAAAAATATAGATGGTAGAGAACAAGGATGAGATCCAGAGAGCAGGCAGTGGGTTTATTCATGGTCAGGAGCAAACACGTTGCTTTCACCCTAATCAGAAAAGAAGGCTTCTCTTAGGCTAATTTTGCATGACTCCTTGTTCCTATAAAGACCATCATCATGGTTGATTTTAGCTTGATTTCATTTGTACAAAAATATTCTCTGAGCCCCACACCCTGTAATTTTTCTTTAAGCCCCAAGTGACAAATTCTGCTGCTCGTCATCTGTACTTTGGATATGAAGTTCTGTACCTAATCTCCTGGATGACCACAGCCTTTTCCGGTCCACAGATCCCAGCATCTACTTTGTTCTCCTTTCCATCCTCCTTTTCTGCTGGAAATAATTTTGAGTCAGTGCTGCCCACGGAATAGAGCGTGCAGCTGCCCGGAGCCGCAGATGGCGTTGTCTCCTGTCCTTGGAGCTGCACACACACTGCTCCTATTATTCAGTGGTTGGAGGTGAAGATGATCTAGATGCAGCTGCCACATCTTCTGAGCCTCTTGTGCAGTTCCTTTCTAGTCAGTGAGCAATAGGAAAACCTGGAAAATTAAGTCATTTGTTGCATAATCCTTGTTTATTTAAGGAAAGCACTTTAAATAGTGCCCAGTCTGCTTTTGTTAATAATGACTTTCTTTCTCATTTAAATATTTGGGTATGAAATTCTGTGGAGGAGGAAAGGCTATGTTTAACAAAATTTAAATAAAAATTCAAATTAAAAAAAATAAGAGGCGAAAATGGAAACTTAAAGGATTCGAGTGGGCTAGGGAAGAATAGAGTTACTTTATATTGGAAGAGGGGAGTGAGGGAGGGGAAGAGATATGGGGGCAGGAAGGATAGTAGAGTGAAACAGACATTATTACCTCATGTACATATATGACTGCATGTTTGATGTGCTCCTACAGTGAGTACAATTAGAAAAATGAGAATTACTCTCCATTTATGTATGGTTTATTAAAATGTATAAATGCATTCTACTGTCATGTACAACTAATTAGAACAAATTTTTAAAAATTTAAAAAAAGAGTCAGATGTCAAACTCTTGCCATCTAGAGGTACCTCCACTTTTATAACTCACTACCAAGAAGACGTGCTCAGTTATCTGCAGGGAAACTGATTTATTATTAGGTAGTAACTCAGTAGGAAATATTCCTTATTTGACACTTCCTCCCACAAAAGATAATTGTATATTTAGAGGGCACAAGTGTTCCCTTTCAGAAAGCGAAATGAGAAGGAACAATTGCTCTATAGATGAAGATGTGAACTGTATGCACTTAATTTAGGGTAGACTTTTGTCTACCCTAAGGAATGGTAATTCTTGTAAACTGCTTTCAAATGAGTGACAAACAAGGATTGCCACCCATACTTGTATGGTAAGCAAGGTATGCCTACCATAGGATCTATCAATTATATACTTAGATATTTAGCTCAGAGAAAGGAAGGTGTCTCTACACAAAGACTCAGTTCAAGGCAGGGTTATTTATGATTACAAAAAATTTGGAAACAACCCAAGTGTGTGTCAAAGGATGAACAGATCCACAAATTGTGGTGTATTCAGACAATGAGATAGTACTTGGAAATCAAAGGGAATGAGCTATTGTTAGATGGAACCACAGAGATGAATCTGAAAATAAAGAAAAAGAAGTCAAACAGTATATACCATATGGAGGTGGAGGAGAGGATGGGGAGATCACAAAGAGGTACGGGGGACATCTGAGAGTGACACGTGTTTCTGGATTGTTCTGAGAGTTTTAAAGCTATATACCTGTACCAGAACTTTTCAAACTGATCATTTTAAACATGGTTATTGTATGGCAACTATGCACAATAATAGTGTTTGAAAATAATAAGTTCTGGTGTTATGTAGCCTCGTTGCCCTCTATACTTGCTGAGGTTCATTACCATATCCTCTGAGTGCTAATAATATCAACATTGATGTGAAACACAAAGAAGCAATAAGTTAGTGTAGCCATAGCTATGAAATAGCAATCAGTCTCCACAATGAACCTAAATTCACTGCAATTAAATATCAAATATTTACCCTACCAAGTTCGTTGTAGAATAATCCTTTCTACTAAAGTATTACAGACAAGTGCACCAGTAATAAAGATTACAGCTTACTGAATTTTCCCATAGTAAGCACACCTGTGTAACTAGTACCCAGATTAAAAAAGAGATATTATTAACATTCCAGAAAACCCTCTTGTACTTTTTTCCAAAACTAGCCCCTCCCAAGGGGCACACTCATTTCTGACACTGGAAATGAGTTTTGCCTGTTTTGATCTGTACATCCTTGGGATCATACAGCATGTGCTTTCAAAAAGCTGCTTCCTCTCATCCAACATTATTCTTGTTAGATTTGTCCATGCTATTATGGAAGTGGCAATTTTCATTTTAGTGACCATATAGTATCCCCCTGTATGACTATACAATTTACCGATGTCTTCCACCACTCCTGGATAGGTATTGGATTGTTTTCATGTTTTGTCTATTATATGAATAGTTTTCTTTTTATTATTATTATTATTATCCCTTTATGATAGAAAAATAAATTGCTAACAAAAGAAACCAGTAACAGAACTTCTTTAAAAAAAAAACATAACAGAATGCTGTGTATCTTTTAAACACACATACAGTCTTTATCAGCTTCTTTGAAATAGAATACATACATGGGATATCAAGCAAATATCACTATATTCTTATGATCGGTATACTTTTTCTTCCAACTTTTCACTTTCTGCAGCTTTATAAAGTCCAACTTTTCAGAGTTCCATGTATTGAATTCTTGGCTGTAAAAGTAACTTCCCATATTTTAAAAAAACACCTTATTCTAAGTTGTCGTTATTCTGATCTTTCAGTGTTGCTACAGTAGTATACCTTTTTATCCCCTCATTTGTCAGCATTTTCCTTCCTCTCAGCAAAATCTAGAATAATTCTATGTGTTCCACTCCCTTTGCTTTGTTGACAGGAAAGCATTACATTTTGAAAGTGGCTGGATGGAGGTTAATTCCATGTCTGCACAGTAACAACCTAAGAAAACTTAGGATCATTGCTTTCATTTGATCCCTCAAGTGATAAGGCATGAATGGTGTTTCTATAAACATTTTTCTATATGTCTTTTGATGAGTGTATGTGTGCACTTCTGTTGGATATGTACCTAGTAGTGGAATTGCTTGATCATAGGACATATGTTGTTCAACAGTTCTCTTAATGACTGGGCCATGCATGCTAGCAACACATGAGCATTCTTGTTGGTCAACATCATCAACACATAATAGTTTCTATTTTTAATTTTAACTTTTCTAGTGGTTATATGTTGGCATCTTCGTGTGGGATTTTAATTTTCATTTCTATGACCACTAATGAAGGTGAACTACTTTTCATCTATTATTGACTTTCTGATTTAATCTTTTGTGTAATGCCTGCTGAATTTATTCATACATGTTTCTATTTTTCTTATTGATTTGCAGGGTTTTAAAATATATGATAGGTACAATCTATAGTTTGTCCCTGTCTGGTCCCATTTTTGATGCTTTCTCTTTTATGTTTTGATAGAGTGTGGAAAACAAGTTTCAAATTTCATGTAGTCCCACTTACTAATGTTTTCCTTTATGTTTACAATATTAGGAGCTCACTTTGAGTAAATATTTTGATGTGACTGCTAAAATAGCTAATGCTGTCCTAGGCATTCATGCTAAATGTGTTAAGAATGTCAGTCTTAACTACTCTCTATGGTAGAAATTTATTCTTTTTAATGTACATCAATATAGTATGAAAGATTTGGAACATCCGGTGAGTCAGAAAAGAACTTCTAGGATGCTGAAATATTTCCAAATCCAAGTCTCTGAGGAAGAGTTAAAGGATGTGGGGACATTTAGAATGATCCTGTATGACAGGTGTGAAAAAATGTTGCTTTGGATGCAGAAGTGAACTTTGTTCCTTATCATTGCAGTAGGAGGAATGTGTCACAAAGGCTGAAAGTGACAGGCATATCTATTGCATCTTCACATTAGGGAGTACTCGCTGTCACAATGGTCCAAAGATGGGACGATAAATAGAGTTAGTTTTACCAACATGTATAGTAGTCACCCTCTTACCTGAGGTTTTGTGTTCCATGGTTTCAGCTACCTATGATCAACCACAGTCTGAAAATATTAAATGGAAGATTCCAGAAACAAACAATAAATTTTAAATTGCCATAGTTTTGAGTAGCATGATGAAATCCCTTGCCTTTGTGCTCCATCCACTGGGTTGAGAGTTGTCCCAGAGTTTCTGTGCTGTGTACACTACCTATCCAGCGGTCATCAATTGATGATCTAGAAAATGATCCTCCTTCTTACATATCGTCAGAAGACTGATAGCAGCCTAGTGCTACACCACAAAGTCTACTTCATTCATATCACTTCATCGCTTCTCAGGATTCATATCATTTCATATCATCACAGGATAAGTGAGCATATCAAATAAGATATTTGAGAATGAGAGAGACCACATTTATGTAATTTTTACAACAGTTTATTGTTTTAATTGTTCTAATTATTATTAGTTGTCATTGTTCATCTATTACTGTGTCTAATATGTGTATTAAAATTCATCATGGTATGTATGTGTAGGAAAAAATATAGTATATGTATGCTTTGGTACTATCTATAGTTTCAGGCATTCCCTGGGGTCTTGATATGTGTTTCCCTTAGATAAGGTGGGGGGACCACTGCACTGTCAATAAGGGCTTCTGGCATTAGTGGAAAGTGACTAAGAGGAAACTGGTCATTCCTGAATGCAGTATCATCTTATCTTTGGTCATAGCTTGGGTCTTCCAAGAAGCAAACACTGTGATTAGGGAGAGAAGGAAACAGGAGTGGAAGGGAGAAACTGAGTTATGTAGTCTCAATGTCAACCTTGGCCAGTCCAACAGGGAGTTCTGGAGATAGAGAGGCCCTTGAGAGTTGCATCAAATTAGGCTACGATGGCCTTGATAGTGCCACAGTGATTAATCATTTCATGCCTCCTTCCCCAGGAAGAGCTGTGACCTGGGAAAGGGCAACTCCATGCAGCTGAGACAACCTATGCAGGTGCTAAGAGCCGAAGGCCATCTGCTGAACACTTTCCTGTGGACAGACATCCAGTCTTTCCTCGAAAGAGAATCGGTGTCTACTACAGAAGATTTTAAATATTATTATAAAATTTCAAATAAACCTTTAACCTATAGTCTTCATTTCCCTTTTCAATGTATCTGGCTTAATCATAACCTGCCCAGATGTCAACTTTACCACAATTCTAAGGACTGTAGCAATGACTCTCCACACCATCTCCATTGTATAACTTCCCTTGTGGTTAGAAACACCCTGCTCAGTGGACTACCCAGCTGCCCCATGACCTCATGCATGCCCCACCCCATCGTTGCACAAGCCTACCTGCAATGGGGTTTTTGTGTAAGGAACTGGGTTTCTGTGTGCCCTTGTGTCCGGAAGCAATGAGCAGCAGCACATAATCTAATTTCATTCAAAAACCACAAAAGACCATGTCTGCTGGGATGTGTTCCTCCAGGACTCCCAGAGTCACTGTTTCCAAAATTGAAATGTCCATTTACAAATTATTAGATGAAACTTTTATTCCCAATAGAAAAAATAAAGAGTCAGATGTTTAAAAGATTTCTGGACAACAAGAAAAATAAATAAGTAAACTTGTGTTTTGCATTTAAACCACAATTTCAGGTAGAAGGATGACTTACTACTGCCATATTTACAACAGGGAGTTGGGGAAGCCGGGGCACTGAATCTTGAAGCTGAACCTGTGATACATACACTGGGTCAATTTATGACCCATTAGTATGACTAATTAGAGTCGGGGTGTGTGTATGTGCGTGTGTGTGTATTGGCTGTTAGTTGTAGGATGTTTTTAAGGACTATTTTTTAAAAGCACTTTTGGATTCATAGCAAACTCCAGGGAAAGGTACAGAGATTTCCCATCTCCTCCCTTTCCTCAAACATGTGTAGACTCCTCAATTATCAACATCTACTAGAGTGGCATATTTGTTAAAATTGGGGAACCTATACTGACACATTATAAAAACTCCATTTTCATTAGGAATAAATGTTGGTGTTGTACATTCTGTGGATTTGGATAAATGTACAATGATACATATCCACCATCACAGCATCCCCCAGAATATTTTCAGTGCCCTGAAAGTTCTGTGCTCTGCTCATTTGTTCTCCCTCATCTTTTTACTCTCTGCTTAGTTTTGCCTTTTTCAGAATGTTATAGAATTGGAATCATATGGTATGTAGCCTTTTCAGATTAGCTTCCTTCCCTATTAATAAGTATTGAAGGTTCCTCTGTGTCTTTTTATGGGTGGATAGCGCATTTATTTATTTCAGTGCTGAATAACATCCCATTGTCTGGTGTATCACAGTTTATTTATCTATTCACCTACTGAAGCATGTCTTGGTTGGCTCCAAGTTTTGATGATTATGAATAAACTTCTATAAACATCCAAGTGCAGGGTTTGGCATGGAGATAGGTTTTCAGGTCCCTTGGGTAGACAACAGTGAGCATGACCGCTGGACCATATGGTAAAAGTATAGTTATTTTTCTCAAGAAACTGTCATGCTGTCTTTCAAAGCCTCCATGCTTTCTCATTTTATATTCTCACCAGCAACAGATGAGAATTCCTTTTGCTCTACATCCTCACTTGCATTTTATGTAGCCAGTATTCTGGATTTTGGTCATTCTAGTACATGTGAGGTCGCATTTCATTGTTTTAATCTGCATGTGATGAGAAGCATCTTTTCATATTCTTATTTTCTATTTGTATTTTTGTGTCTTCTTTGAGGCATTGGTTAAGACCATTAGGTATATTTTTTTCAATGCTCACAATTGAACCTGGGACCTTACATATGCTAGGTAAGTGCCTTACCACTGAACGACTCCCCCAGTTCTCTCTTTCAAAATTGAGTTCCTTGACTATGGGACATATCTCTGTTTATTTAGTTCTTTGATTTATTTCATCAGAATTTTGTAGTTTTAGTTACATAAACATTGTACATGTTTTATTAAATATATACCTATACATTTCATTTTGGGGGCTGATAATGTAACTAATATTATGTTTCTACTTTCAAATTCCTCTCATTAAGTACTATTATAAAAGAAAGTAATTGACTTGTGTATTAACCTTGTATTGGAAAACTTGCCTCACTCAGTAATTTAGGATATTTTTCTTGATTCTTTTCCATTTTCTACATATGATCATGTCATCTGGAACAAGGAGTTTCATTTCTTCCTTTCAAACAGTCTACCTTTTATTTCCTTTTCTTCTCTTACCACATTAGCAAGGAGTTCTGGTACTATGTTGGAAAGAAGTAATGAGAGGTCAACTTTGCTTTGTTTTTTATCTTACTGGTAATGCTTCTAGTTTCTCATCAAGCATGATGCTACCTACAGTTTATTTTGTAGATATTCTCCATCAAATTGAGGAAATTCCTTTCTTTCCTAATTTACTGAGAGTTTTTTTCATGAATCGAATGGGTGTTAGATTTTGTCATGTGCTTTCTTTGAATGTATTGATAATATTTTGTGACTTTTCTTTTTTAGCTTGTCAACATGATAGATTACATTAATTGACCTTTCAATGTTGAACCAACTTGCATAAAGAGATAAATTCCACTTAGTCATGTTGCTTAAGTTTTCTCTTTATACATTGTTGGATCTGACTTTTTAATGTTTTGTTGGTGATTTTTGCCTCTATGTTCATAAGATAGATTGATCTATAGTTTTCTCATGCTTTTTTGTGATTTTAGTAATAGGTAATGTTATCCTCACAGAATAAATTAGGGTATTCCCTATTTTTGTATCTTCTGAAAGAGATTATAGAGTATTGGTGTACTTTTTTCCTTAAATGTTTGGTAAAATGCATATATTTTAAATTTTAATGTCCATTTGAATAATTTATTTATTTGAATACTTAGATATTATTTAGGGAGTGGATAGATCACTAATAAATACTGGGACTCTGCTTTAGTAGCAGATGTTTCAGGAGAGCCCATCAACCTGGGGGTATACTTAGCCCCAGGTATTACTCTAGCCTCAGGTGGGGCGAGGCACTTATAATCACTGTTGCCAAACTCACAGACTAAAGGTGGAATGATGTAACTTGTTAAGAGTGGATTTTTCCTGAATTGGCTTAATTGAGCCTGCCCAGTAGTCTTTGGCAGTAAGCATCTCTAGTTAATCTTTGGGTTGAGGTCACCTTGTAGTAACCCTGGCATGAATGCCATGATGTTCCTTAAGGTCTCCTTTTGGAAGTGGAGAACTGATTTTTCTGTTGCAAGGAAGCTGCAGAAGACAGCTTTCAGGTATCTCCTCCAAAGTCATGTCTTCTTCCAGAGCAGCCTCTATTCAGTGAGTGATCGCTATAGGAGTGTAAAACTCAGGCCTACCGCCCCAGCTAAATGACCACTTTAGGACCTGAGATCTCCAAGGGCTGAGAACTCATTTGGAACTTCATTGTAGTTCAGTTTCTCTTTCTGTCCAATCCTGCTTTTTCTCCACTTTTTTACAGGCATAGATCCCAAAAGCTATCCCAAGGTTTTCTAGGGGCAAGGATCAAAATACCAATCCTTGCTTTAAAATTATCCGACAATCCTCCATCTGGTAGTTTGAGTTTGGTAATTATACTTTTGTGGCTGTAGGCTCCAGAGTCACTTTCTGGGTTCAAATCCTGGTTCTCTCATTTAGGCACTATAGGATCTTATGCAGGTAAATTAATCTCACAGTTTATTTACTAATCTGTAAAATTGATAGAATATTTACACCAGCATGAGTGTACCTCAGATACATTCCAACTCGAATCAGCCAACTTGGAGGTGAAGTTTAGTGTGTAGGATGTTTATGAGAGAGAAAAATGAAATCCAGGATTGCTAAACTCTAATGGGTTGTTGGGTGAGAGGTAAACAGAAAATGATTAAAAGAATAGCAAGCTAAAGACTAAGGAGTGCGACTGGATTCCATCTTCCAAAATATTCCACACATTTCCTTGCAACTTTTGAGCAACGGAGAAAATGCAACAAAGACATGGTCATAGTAAAAGTCTGGGGGATGGATAGTAAAGCTAACAGACGATATTTATGGTAAGTGGGTTGCCATTCTTTATTACATTCCATCCACTTCCAAAAATAAGTGGCTGATGAAATGGAATATACCATATGACAAAGATAATATTTTCTAAAGGAAAAAATTACTGGGATCAAAAAGTATAGATAGACATGTCAGGTACCTGGAATGAAAAGCTCATCTTATCTCATATGATTAACAAAGTCTTCTGTCTGTCTGGGACAAAACCATATGTTTCCCTGGGACTCAACCTATGGAAGAGTGTATCAGAGATGTTATATCTTCAACATATTACTAAATATCCATAGCAGAAATATTGTTTGTATGTTTACATTTACTTTTTAGCAAAACTGTTGACATAAGATTGCCTTTATTCTCTAAAGGTATTTTTGCATAAATCTTAGGAAATATGGTCCAATTACTTGCTTAGGTTTACACTGCTAACTTAACTAAAGGATAATATTTAGAGAGTACAGAGCAGAGGTTCTCAACTCTGACTGTACATTAGAATGAGAGGAAACTTTGAAGATTCTGATGCCCATACCACATGCTGGATCAATTATACTGAGATCTCTGTTGAGAGCCCAGCTGATTTTCAAGTTTCTCAGATGATTCCAATGTGTAGGAAAGATAAAGAATCAGTGATAGAAAGGACTGAAGAATTACTCTTTCCATTAACCTGTCCTTTTGGCATATCATTATTTCTCAAGTAAACTTTTGATGCTGGGTTGCACCCATATAAAATACCAATAACTATCTGAAGTGCTACTCTTAGACAAATTGATTAAATAATGAAGCCATCAAAATGAACTGGGGAGTGATTAATACCAATAGGCTAGGGGGTAAATTAGTGGGGAATTGAGTTATTATTTCTTGGCTGGTGAAGAAATAAAACAAGTGCTTGTACTTTTCAGGGTTCAAAGCCTGTGACCAAGTAACTTGCTTCAGGAGTTTGCCTCAGAACTGCAGGTTGATGAACAGTGAACAAAAATTTCATAATATCTGAAAACACTGGGCCAATTCAGAAGATGCTCTGGGTTCCAACGTTGCAATTCCCCAAATGATTGTAGACTTGGTTGAAGTTCCTAGGAATTAATATGAAATGTGACTTCATGAATCGAAATGTGTTTGTAAATAATAGTTTCATTCTTCACCAGTCTAAGGTGGTGGCCTTATATCTTATCATAAGATCTAAGGCCCTAATGGAATTGCAACTCTTTCCAAGAGCTTTCATTCTTTTCCTGTTCAAAAAGAGAGCTCTGAAAGGCTTATAGCTCTGCCCCTTTATTGCCAAGCCTTTCTGAGTCACTTTAGGTCTCATGGTTCACTTTGGCTACAGGCCATTCCTCTTTTCACCCCCATTTTATTTGGGGTGATGCAGCTGAGAAGTTCAGCTGAGAAACAGATTGAAGTTTTGACCTTTTGGCCTATTCTTACCCCTGAGACTCTGAGCAGGCTGCCCAACTTCTCCAAACCCATGTTCTGTTGTTTATGTAGGGCTAATAATCTATCATTAAAATATTTAATATGATGCTACATCTGCAAGAAATTATATGTGAGAGAATTTGATAAAATGTTTAGCAAATATTGTTCCGGAAAAGGGAATGATAGCACCAAATAGGATAACTAGAGATTTTAAAGTCTGCACCCTACCCAAATTTAAACAGTGTTTAGTAAAATATATACAAGAGAAGGTCCTAACCAAATTCACTGGCTATTAGAGAAGGGAATGATTATTTTCCAGCATTGCTTTGTGCAATGCAGAAGTCACTGTCCATGGGAAATGTGACTTGTCTGAAATTATGGTGTGCTACAGATAAATACACATGGAATTTCACACACCTAGAATTTAAATAAGAATGTAAAGTATCTCACTAATAATTCTATGCTGATTATATGATCATATTTGGGACACATTAGGGTAAATGAAACATATTATTTTAGTCAAGTTCATCTGGTTCATTTTCGCTTTTAAAGATATGGCTAGTAGAAAATTTTGTATTCGTGGCTCAGTTTGTGAATCTCATTGTACTTGTACTGGAGAGCATAGCTCTGGTGCTTCCTTTCAGACTAACACAATCGGATGAGAAGAAACACTGAATCTTATGCTGATTGCTTTTCATGGAAACTACTGTATCTTTGCATTTTCATACATTTGTCCTACTGACATGTTGTTAGATCCATTCTTTTTTTAAAATTTGTTCTAATTAGTTATACATTACAGTAGAATGCATTTTGGCACATCACACATAAATGGAGTATAACTTCTCATTCTTCTGGTTGTACATGCTGTAGAGTTTCACAGATCATGCAATCACATAGGCACATAGGGTCATAATGTCCGATTCATTCTACTCTCATTCCTACTCCTGTGTCCCTTTCCCTTCCTTCACTCCCTTCTGTCTAATCCAAAGTACCTCTATCCCCTGCTCCACTAAGAATTAGTATCTGCATATCAGAGAAAACAAGTTCTGTAGAACTTGAGAAATTGAGCATCCTTGAATAAACTCAATAATGACTCTTTCCACAAACAAAACTCCTCTTTATTGTGAACAATATCATTGCTGCTTTTTTACAAGGAAGATTGTTTTATTCTCCAATATTTTTTCCCTCTTTTACTGCAGATACTTCTTAAAGGCCCTCAATTACTCTCTGGGTCACTTGAAGCATGACCTATCATTCTGAGAGCTTTGGGCTATGCTGTATCAGTCTGACCTCCTGAGGGCTGGTTATTGGAGTAGTTAAGGTCAGCCACGTGGATGCTCCATGTCTATGTGAATGATCTTCAGTAAAATTCCTGGACACCAAGGTGTGGGTGAACCTCTGTGGTTGGCAATACTTTGCATATGTTACTACATATCATGGCTGGGAGAGTGAAGTGCTGTTCACATGAATCCACCAGAAGAGGACCATTGCTTGTGCCTGGTTTTTCCCCAACTCTGTCCTATGTGTGTTTTTCCTTTGCTGATTTTTAAAAAAAATATCTTTATTTATTTATCTTTATGTGGTGCTGAGGATAGAACCCAGTGCCTTGCACGTGCAAGGCAAATGCTCTACCACTGAGCTACAGCCCCAGCCCCTCCTTTGCTGTTTTTTTTTTAAATAATCATATTTTTATTTTTTATAATTATACATGACAGTAGAATGTATTTCAGCCCATCATACATAAATGGAGTATAACTTCTCATTCATCTGGTTATACTTGATGTAAAATCACAACAGTTGAGTAGTCATATATACACATAGGGTAATAATTTCTGATTCATTCTACTACCCTTCCTACCCCCCATACCACCTCCCCTCCCTTCACTTCCCTCTAATACAAACTACCTCTATTCTTCCCTAACCTCCCCCACTTAGTGTGAATTATCATCCGCATATCAGATAAAACATTTGGCCTTTGGTTTTTTGGGATTGGCTTACTTCACTTGGCATGATATTCTCCAGTTTCATTGATTTACCTGCAAATGCCATCATTTCATTCTTTTTTAAGGCTGAGTAATATTCTATTGCGTATACATACCACATTTTCTTTATCCATTCATCTGTTGAAGGGCACCTAGGATGGTTCCATAGTTTAGCTATTGTGAGTTGAGGTGCTATAAACACTGATGTGACTGCATCACTGTAGTATGCTGATTTTAAGTCCTTCGGGTATAAATAGAGAAGTGGGATAGTTGGGTCAAGAGGAATCTCCATATTGCTTTCCATATTGGTTGCACCAATTTGCAGTCCCACCTGCAATGTAAGGGTGTACCTTTTCCCCTACATCCTTGTTAATATTTATTGTTGCTGCTAGAGATGTTGAACATTATATTTGTTGATTAATTTTATTTCTTCTTCTGTGAAGTGTCTGTTCAGTTCCTTAGCCCATTTATTGATTGGGTTATTTGCTTTCTTGGTGTTGAGTTTTTTGAGTTCTTTATATGTCCTGGAGATTAATGCTGTATCTGAAGTCATGTGGTAAAGATTTTCTCCCATTTCTGTAGCTCTATCTTCACATTCTTGATTGTTTCTTTTGCTGAGATGAAGCTTTTTAGTTTGAATCCACCCCATTTATTGATTCTTGATTTTACTTCTTGTGCTTTAGGAGTCCCTAAGTCAACATGGTGAAGATTTGGACTGACTTTTTCTTCTTTCCAGTGCAGGGTCTTTATTCTAGTGCCTAAGTCTTTGATTCACTTTGAGTTGAGTTTTGTGCAGGGTGAGAAATAGGGGTTTAATTTCATTTTGTTACATATGAATTTCCATTTTTCCCGGAACCATTTGTGGAAGAGGTTATCTTTTCTCCAATGAATGTTTTTGGCACCTTTGTCTAGTATGAGATCATTGTATTTATGTGGGTTTGTCTCTGTGTCTTCCTCCATTGATTTTAATATGAATTATTTCATCTGAATAAACCAAAACATGAGCATAAAAGCTTTTTTGAGTTCTGTGAATCCTAGTGAATTGACAGATTGAGGGTAGTCTTGGGGAGCCCTGATGCACATGAACCCCCACCTGGGTTCACTGTCCATTATCTATCAATGTTTTTGATAAAGAAAGGGGAAACCAGATACTGGAGTATGGGATGGGATTCAACCCTAAAATCTGTGATATGTTTATTTTAGATGATTTCCATGCATCCATTATCATATTTCATCCTTGCAGTAAATTTTGTATCTGTTTTACATAAGGAAATGGTGTTTCAGTTTCTAGCCTCCAAGAGATCAAACTGATAATACAGTATGGCCTAAAACTGTAAGCATAAAAAATGTATTCACCACAAATGCATGACAGAACCACATTCCCACTGGGTTCTCTCAGATCTCAAGCTTTGGTTCTGGCATAACATGACAAAGATGTAGATACATACAGAGAGCAATGCACTAGTTGCAGAGGCTGTGAATTCTTGAACTGCATTGGAGCCCTCTGTGAAGTTCCTGGGCATGGCTGCATCTTTGTGACTGACAGCTCTCTTTCATAAGACTGGGTATGTTTATCCTGCACACAGGGATGTAAAGTTCCAAGAGTGGCTCTCAGCTGATGAGGAGATACAAGTGCCTCTAATTGGGGCAGTTCTGAGGCCTGTTCCACAGAGCCTTCTGTGAGATCCCCAGTGAAACTGAGTCCTGATTGCTCCCACCAGTGTCCCACTCTGCAACATGCCCTTTAAGGGCCTTCTTCCTTACCCATCTCGCTTCCCCTTCCTTCACTATATGATCTTCCACCCCCTCATAAACTCCTTGAACCCAAATCTTAAATTCAACTTCTGTTTTTCGGTGGGAAGTCAAATTTAGAAAAGAGATAGGATCACATCTGAATAGTTATATACAAAGAGAAACAACAAAGGACTTGAAGGACAGTGGTACTGCAGTTACATCCTTTATTCTGTATGCTTGCATTTTGCCTTTGTAACATACGTGTGGTCCATTGGCCCATAAGTGACTTAAGTTGAATCACTGTGTTCAATTCTAGCATGATATATGTACTTACTGCAAGTTGCTATGTATGGTTCTGTATTAGAATATGTTCTTCGTGCTTTAGTGTGTACCTGGCTAATTCTTCTTGTTTTCCACACTTAATATCATTAAAGTATGTGCCTAAATGAACTAGCCATTTGTGAGGCTGAAAGCTGATATTTACTTAATCAAAATTAGACTTCCTAATACCTGCTAAAGGGAAAACCCATTGAGAGAAGAAAAAACAGAGAGGATAATGCTCATATTATTTTTCAGACAATAAACAACCTTGTGTAATCCTATTATTAACATTAGCATACATTTCACAGCCCATCTGGCAAACAATAAAGGTTGTAACTCTGTGTATTTGAAATGCTATCTAGGGCATTGTAGTAAGCAAAATGGTAAAACCTACAGCTGTGTCAGTGGGTCAAAAAGCGGTCACGGCACATTTCTCAGACACCACGGATTACCCAAATAGACTTTTATGGAGACAAGCTGTGTGTTAGGAGACATGTTTTTCAAAGTTAAGCAGGTCTGAAGGAACAGTGATGTGAGCCGCTGGGGTGGATGATGGTGGAATATTACCTGGTTTTATGATTCATGGTGACGTTAAGCAGTGACAAAACTCCAGTGCCTTGTGGAAAGCAAATTGTTATAATAAAATCATTTTTTATGAGACAGAGAAAATACAGTGTCTGCTTTCAGTTACAGAATTCTTTTCCTGAATTTCTGAAGAGTTTAATTTAGTAAGTTTGCCTGAGAATTTCTAACCTGAAAGAAGGGCAGATTTTTCTCAATAAATCATACTTAGTAATAATGATTTATCAGTAAACTTATGAATTATTTAAAATAGAAATATCTTAAATAATGTGAGATATTAGGAATCGTTCAACTGAGGGCCATGTACATCTTTCGTGCTTCTGGTACTTCTTTGATTTATTGCCAGATTCTCTGCATATTTCTTTCTGAATGAACTATGAAAATCAAATGAGGATTGAATATAAAATGAGATGTCATATCTCTCAGGAATATATGTGTTATATGATATATCCTGGTTTTGAATTTTATCTCAGCTAAACCTGGAAAGCAGATGCCACCTTCATTAAATGTTGTTTCTTTAGAGCGCGCGTTTATCCGAATGTCTGTAATTATTGTTCTAGGTATTGTATACTGTTGAAAGCTAAAATTTATGAGCATGCTGACATTAACATTCCATCACTCACAAGCTTTGTAAATATACAGGATGTGTCATTGTCATGCTGAACTACTTTTAATGATTCCATACCTGCATCTTGCTTACCTTGTACTTAAGTTTGAAGGCAATCTCACTGGTCACATTTCTTTCTCTGACAATAATGATGAAATCTGCCTATTGGAAAGGAAATTTGAAAGTCTTTATCAAGAATGACTGAATTATTATGTTCATTGAACGCTAACGGGCAATGCAAAATTAAGTGTGAAATTGGTAACGAGTCAAATTCCTGAGCTCTGCCTTTCTTTGGAAATATCACAGATGCAATGCGGATCTCTAAATGACATGCATTTTCAGTAGGATCAACAAATAGCAAGTCCTGTGTCTTGCCAAAATGTCAGAGCTTGACACCTTCTTTCCCCATGCCAATCCCTCAATGTTGTCTCATTCCAGAAAACCTGGGTAAGAATGCAGAAACCATTTTCCTGATAGAAGGAAGTTCTGCAGTACCTTACAAATACACATGTATCTGGCTAAACCCAACACTAGCAAGAGGAATTGGTAGGGTATCAGAGAAGGTGAGGCCTTCTTAACACACTACAGATGACATCACTCTCTTTATTGCAAAATTTGAACAACTATAAGGGGGAAATAGAATTGTTTACAGCTTTAAAGTTCTATTTTAAGGACACAACCATGGCAAAGCCATATGAAATGCACAGATGAAAGGAAGTAAAATCCAAGACAACACCAGAAGAGAAATACTGAATTGCATCAGATGAGGCACTGCTTTGTTATAGCCTCTGGAAAAAAAAATTGTTAGTTTCTTAGTAATGAAGACATTTCTGTGACAAGAAGTTTTAATTCAGTAGAATGTATAATGGTTTATGTCTAAGTTTCTAATCAGCAGATGATTCTTTACTACATAAGCAACGGGGCACCTAGTCTTTTCCACCTATGCTTCTGCCATCCACATAGGACAGTTGATGGAAATGGCAAAAAGATCATGGAGGAGGCATACCTACTTCTAGCAGCCTTGGCTCGAAATGCCAGTTGTCACTGCTACTTATGTCCCACAGTGAGAATTTATCACATAGCCAGGTCTGGATGCAAGAACTCTGAGGGACATGGCCTGTGACTGGACAGCTACTTCTTAGTTAAGTTCCAAAAAGGGAAAAGATTATAGTGGGCAGCAGGTAGCCATTGCTGCAAGAGGAGTTGGAAATACCAGAATTTTGTGTACAGTATCTGTAGCATTTACTATCTGATATCAAAAGAGCAAGGAAGAAATGCTGTCAATAGATCTTTGCCCATTGAAGTCCCATTCATCTTTCAAGTGTGTTTTAAATAATATGTTCTTCAAGGGAGCTCATCAAGTACATCTCCTATTGCCCATTAGAGGATAATGAATGCCACCGATGCTAACAGAGGACATAGGTGCTGCTGATTCCCATTTTGGTTTGCCTTTACCAGGCTGGTGGACCCATCTCCCAGCAGCTAGGACTATTTCATGAACAGCTGCCAAGGGCTCAGAGTTGCTTCCTTCTCTTGAAAACCTGCCAAATAGAAGACACTTTGCCTTGAAAATGAACAGATCTCCCTCTCACCCAAGGTGGAGGCAACCAATAGCCAGTGACTGACACATGAATAAATGAGGCTAGTCCCAAGGTACGACCCACTCTGGTGCACTTCACACTCCAAACCCCCACGGGATTGGGCTGGGGCTAAGTTGCAGCTCACCTCCTTCTCTTGACTCATCCTGACCCCTCATCCCCCATCTTTTGAGAGCATCTTCCCCACCCCATGCCCTGACCCCAGCAATAAACCACATGCACTTAAATCCCCATTTAGATTCTGTTTTTAGGGAGTTAGGACCATAGCCACCTTAGCTCCTAAAATTGTGAGAATATGCAATGTTCTTGTGTTCCCTTCTACTGCATTTTATTTTTCAGAGGTGAGCCAAACCTTAAGACAAAAGTATTATAGCTGGGCACGGTGGTGGTGCTTGCCTGTAATCCCAGGGGCTTGGGAGGCTGAGGGAGGAGGATCTTGAGTTCAAAGCCAGCCTCAGCAAAAGTGAGGTGCTAAGCAACTTAGTGAGACCCTGTTTCTAAATAATACATAATAGGGCTGGGGATGTGGCTTAGTGGTTGAGTGCCCCTGAGTTCAATCCCTGGTACCAAAAAAAAAAAAAAAGAAAAACCAAATTCCAGGGCTTATTTCCCATCAATGAATGTTCCCCTCAATTTCCCAAATCCTGCACATTTCAGGACCTTACACTAATAACTGAGTCTAGATAATAACCATGGCATATACCATAATGCTTTTTGAGATTCTCTATTATCAGAGGGTTTTGGTGGGTCTTTATATACACTAAGCAGGAAAGTGGACACATATTTCCTTTTTCCCATAAAGGAAGCCTCAAGGAACCCAAAATAAAAATGAACCATGATAGCTTATTCTATAAGATATGTCCATTACGGTTTGGATCTTAAATGTGAACTAAAAGCCCATATGCTAAAGACCTGGGGACCAACCTGTGATGCTCTTGGGAGGTGGTGGAAATTTTAGGAGGTGGAGCCTGTGGAAGAAACATAGGTCGTTGGGAGCATGCCCTTGGAGGCGATATTGGGATCCAGACCTTTCTTCTTTCTGTTTCCCAGCTACCATGAGGTGAGCAGTTTTGCTCTGCTACTTGCCTCCTGCCATGATATGTCATCTTGCCACAAGCCCCTCCAAAAAAGTGAACCAACCATGGACTGATACTCTGAATCTGTGAACAAAAATAAACTTTTTCTACTGTTAAGTTGATTTTCTCAAGTATTTTGTCCCAGCAACAGAAAGTTGACTAACACAGTTGCACTAGATGAACTGAGGATAAAATAAAATATAAATCGATGCAGTGCTATGTACTGGGACATAACAAAGCATTCATAAATGTTTGTTCTTGTTCCCCTTTACTTTCGTAATGAAATATCCCAAGATTTTGTTGTCTTTGTGTAGCCTCAGATGAGATAAAAAGGGGCAGCCTTTTTGGTGGAAGTAAGATTTAAAATATCAGTGTCAGCTTCAGATCATGAGTACTACAACAGCAATGTGCAATGCCATTGATTTGGTTTGATTGTCCCCCAAATTTGTTATGGAAGTCCCCAGCACGCAGTAAATGAGGGAACTCCCACTTGGTTTTCTTAATGTTCATACTTGGCTTATGACAGGCAGAACATTTTAGGTTCTGCAAGGAATTAAGTTCTCATTAATATGTTTAATAAGAACCAGACATGACATCACTGTAGTGTACCCATTAATTCCTGTGGATATCACCTATATGGAATTGTTTCTTGAGGTGAAGCATTTAAAAATGCATTTTAGAACTTGCCTGATGGTGAAGCATAATGAGTCTTTTGCCTTTATTGGGTACAATATTCTCATAATTTTCTAGATTAATGAGACAGATGCTCAGGTTCTCTTACAGACTTTCAGATGTGCACCTAATCTCTCCATTAGCAGGTAAGTGGATTTCTCTCTTCAAATCAAATTAGACTAATTTTTGCCTTTCTTGACTAAGCTATTTCTTCTATTTGAAATAACCTGACCCCTCCATTTTGCTAATCCACATAATTTTCTGTCTTTCAAGCTCAACCTTCACCATGAAAAGTTTCAAAAAACTGTAGGCTACAATTACCTGCTTATATTTTGATTACCTAAAGTATGTCTTGTTTGTACAGATCATTCTTAGATTATGTTCAAATTATCACTTAATTTCTGTCTCTCATGAGTTGACAAGTTTGTCAGTCATACCTTTTCTCTGACTGTGTACTGCATGGAGACATAGATCATGACTCATGTAGCTCAGTGGAGCGCTCATTGTGCCTAACACACAGCTGAGCAGACAGTGGGTGCTCAGGATGTGTTTGAATGTCTGAACAAATGACATCTCATATTCCATGGCACCATCATTACTGGGTCTCTGAGATGAAAGGGGGTCAGGAATGTCCTATGCTTCTTCATCTCACTTCCTTGACCCAGTGTGACCCAAGGGTGTTGTACAATCAAGTGTGGAAAGGAATTCACTCCCTTGCCCCCCTCTCCCAACACGTACTGCCCAGAGACAGCTTTAGACATAATTGGCAAGAGAATGTCTATGAGCAGGTCAGAAGAAAGGGTCATGCCTGCCTTAGGAAAGGTCTGTGGAATCTACCCCTCAACAAGGAGCAGGACCCCATTAAGTGCCAATCAAAGCACAGATAATATAAGAGTGTGGAATAATATAAGAGTGTGGAAGAATATGCACGCACACAATTGTGTATTGTGACATATTAAATGTTACATATTAACTACATGTTACATATTAAATGTTTCTTCTGTGATTATTTCCTAAAGAAGCAACTATAAAGTAAATACATACACATAGAATAAACTGGCCTAATCCTAAGGTGATAAATATGTATTTATGTCACTGTAGACTTTTGACAGATATCTGGATTTTACATAATAAAATAACACAGAATTTCTTCCAATTTCACCTGTCATTTATTTACTGTCTTTTTCTAACTGTACCAAAATTTGTAAAACTATAGAGAATATGCAAGATGATATATCCTTCACTATCAATTATAAAGATGTCAGCCCTGTGATAGAAGGAACAAACCTCCGAGTCTGTCTCACTTTATGAGACTTTTGAGTGATGTAAAGAAGCAACTTTGACAATCCCAAGCTCTACCTTAACAGAAGAATTGAAGAAAGCAGCATATCAACCTTAAAACTCATTATCCTTGATTTCATACACAACAGAGAAAATGTGGGTGTTCAGGGTGGTGACCTTCAAAAACATTTGTTTTTAGTTTTTTTTTTTTTCACAAGAGAAAATAAGGGGCATTTCTCATGAGCAACAAATGATTTAGAGGAGAATATGGTAATATGCCCAAAGTGTTAAAGAAAATTAACTGTTAACCTTGGATTTTGTTTGGACTGCCATTCTCACTAAGGTGAAGGTGAAACAGAGACTAACATTCATCAAGTCCACCACTCTTGCTGAACAAACTGAAAGGATGCAGAAGACAGACTGAAAGGGTGGTAAGAGAGAAAAGATTCCATAGGGATTTAGTCGGATGCAAGCTATAAGCACGAGAATTGGTGAAAATTTTGGCAAATTCATTATAATTAGCATTAATGACAATATTAATAATATTTCATTTGTTCTTAAAACCAAGGGGAATAAAATATTATACAAGACACAGATGGAAGACAAAAGACAGATATCAGAAGTCACACAAGAGTTTATTATTCTGCAATACTCATGGTCAGCATCAACAAGAATTATGACATATTCAGATAGGAATACATCTTTTTATCTTATTAGAAGTACAGAGATATTGGTAAGATGTAGAATTGATTAAAATATAAAGGTAATTGTGTATATTAATGAACAGATCTGGTATGTAATTGCAACTTCCCAAGTAGTTCAGGGGAGGCTAAAGAATTCGTTAAGTTGAGGCATGAAAAGAGAACAAGTGAACAGAAAAATCTTAATAAGTATAAAATAGTTAAAGATAGTTGAAACAAGTCCACATATATCAATAAGCAAAATAAATATAAACTGATTCAGTTCACCTCCGAAAAGGCCCTGGATTCACAAGACTGAATTTGCAAAATCCAAGCAACTTAGGAGATACACTCAAAACACAATAAATAAGAAAAGTTGGAAAAAGTAGGCTTTAGATATTAACATGATGGATTTAAAAAAAATTTAAATATAATTCAATACTGAAATTAGCACTATTTCCTTTCCTCCTGACTTTGCTTGTGCTGAATTCTCTGTTCAATTAAACCTTTTAAAAATAATATTCCTCTGTGTGTTTGACTTTACATTTGATGCACAACTTAGACATAAACACAAAGATTTATAATTTTTGTTTTGTTTTCCAGAATATATTCACCAGAATATATTTAATGTAACCCCATTCTCCAAACCTTCCCATTTAGAGTAAGAGATAGAAACCATTTGTAGCCTATCTATTCTCAATCCTGACTCATGCAGTTCATTTTTTTTACCATTGGAAGAAAATGTCATGGTATAGAAAAAGTCAGTTAATTCCTGTGCAAATCCCTTTAGTGATTTTTCAACACTTTTAAAATAATGACTTAAATTCTTACTGTAGTTTAATCTGGATTCTGTTTATCTGATGGAATTCTTTGCATGTTACTTTCCACCTTACTCACTAATCTGTGGTCATGTGCATAGCCTTTCAATGTCTTGCGCACAGTAAATGTTTTTCCACCAGACCTTTGCACACATAGCAAATGTGTCTCGCTGTAAAGCTCCCCAGTGCAGTTTACGTGATTGAGCTGGTCTCTTTCTTTAGGTTGTAATGGTTGTTTTTGGGTCAACTTGACTGAGCCATGGGGTGCCCAGATGTTTGGTTGAACATTTTTGCTGGGCCTATATTTCTGGTGAGATTAACATTTGAGGCAGTTGAGTGAACAAAGCAGATTGCCTTCCCCAATGTGGGTGAGCCTCATCCAAACCCCTGGAGGCCTCAACAGAACAAAATGACTCAGGAAAGGAGATGTTTCTCCCACTGCTTAACTGTCTGAGTTGAGGTCCTGGTTTTCTCCTAACTTCAAAAGTGCCATTAGCTCTCCTGAATCTTCAACTTGCCAGCTACAGATTTTGGGATTTCTGAGCTCCCAGACCATGTGAGCTAATACTTTGTAAAAATTTCCCTTTCTCACCTCTCAGTCTTGCTCTTTTCAATATTTTTCCCCTTTGGAGAACCCAGATGCATACAGAGCTCAATTTAAATGACACCTCTGTTGGAAAGTCTTCCATTTCTTGATACCTGTTTCAACCACTTGTTTTTGTCATAGTACCTAGATTGAAATTGTTTCATTTTTTTTCCTTTTTTTTCCTTTTTGTAACCAGGTATTAAACCCAGGGTGCTGTACCACTGAACTCACTCACAGCTCTTTTATTTTTTGTTTTGAGACAGGCTCTTGCTAAGTTCCCGAGGTTGACCTTGAACTTGCAATTCTCTTGCCTCAGTCTCCCCAGTCACTGGAATTACAGCATGTACCACCACACCCAGATTTTTTTTCCTTATTTTTAATTTGCCTCCCCAATTATGATATGCTACCTAAAAACAGAGATCAAGTTGGACCTACTCATTTTCTAAACCTTGCCCAAAGCCTGATGCAAAGTAGGCTCTCAACAAATACACATGGAATAGTGATGGGATGAGTAAATGAATGCTTCAGTGATTGGTTATTTTGTCTGGGTAATTATACTTTTTTCTAGTGGACCGAAATACTGTCTTTATATTTCTGACTTCCAAACCATAATCTCTAGTTTTGAATTTTCATTGCTGAAACTCAAGATTCATATTTCCAAATCTATTTGTCATGTGAACTTAAAATATCCAAAACTAAATTCAATTCTTTTAAACTCTAAATTACTCTTTTTTTTTTTTTTCTTCCAGAAAAGGGAATTGAACCCCAGTGCTTTACCACTGAGCTTCATCCCTAGTCCTTACTTATTTTGAGACAAGGTCTCACTAAGTTTCTGAAACTGGCCTTGAATTTGCAATCCTCCTGCCTCAGTCTCCCAAGTAGCTGGGATTATGGGTGTGCCTCACCTAAGCTTCTGGCTTAAATTACCAACCTATTTTTGGATAATGGTCCAGGCATTATCCAAGTCGCTCAGGTGCAAGACCTGAAAGTCATCGGTCATTCATTCATTTGCACTTCATTTTCTTATAAGAACATCTGTTACATGGGTCATACCATGTGAAGCATAGCACATGTAATGGTGAGCAAAACAGACACCTTCCATGTCCTTGTGGGATTCATCCTACAAACTGTTGTCTGCTGAAACTTGTCTGTTCATTCTATTTAAACAAGTCTCTTGAATTCTTTGTATCTCTCTCTCTCTCTCTCTCTCTCTTTCTCTCTCTCTCTCTCACACACACACACACACACACACACACACACACACACAAACACCCACACATGTGCATGCTTTGTCTAGATCAAGCCAACATTATCTCTTATTCAAACCTTTATAGCAGTTTCCTGATTGGTTTCCTTGCCTCTACACTCATCTCACCTCAATTCATTTGTCACACTTTTCCTAAGACACAAATTGAACCACCTGATGGCGCTAAAAAAAGTCTAGGTCTCGTCATCACTTACAAGACAAAGCTTAAACTCCTTATCCTGCTTTACGATTCTGCTCCCTCAGGTGATGTTCAGGTTCATGTACATAGCCCTGGCTTTGTATGTGCTGTTTCCTAACCCTGGAGTCTCCTCTTTCTGCTTTACTGTATCTGCCTGAAAATCCCTTCAATCCTTTTTTCTCATGGAGGCTTTCCTGATTCCTCTGCGTAGTCAGGAAGAAGCAAGATCGTTTGAAACCATGATCTTTTAAAACCATATTCTTATACCTCACAGGAATCTGGGCCTTCAGGCTTCACTATTAATGTCAAACATGTTTACAGGTCTGGATTCCTCACTTGACTATGGGCAACTTGCATGCATAGGTCATGGCTTAGACAAGCTATCTGCACGGTCCCTGCAGCATTGAAGTGTTATTACTAAATCTGTTCCGTAAGTGATCACTGAGGGAACCAATGACATAAATTCAGTTATTTGCCTTAAGTGACATAGTAATCAGTGGCAAGGCTGACTCAAATTTCTAAGTTTCCATCCTAATGGTTTTCCACTAAATTGAAACCCTGTTGTAATTTATGCAATGATTTTTTAATGGTCCAGGGGAGAAGAAAGAAATAGAACATTGCCTGGGTTAGGAAGGTGGGCCAGAATCATCTTGGGCCTTCCACCTACTTATCCTCAGCGTATAAATTCTTATACCTGTTCCCTAAAAATAGGTCACTGAGTATTGTATATGCTATATAGAGTGAAGTATAAGCACTGCTCATAGTGGGGAGAATGGGTTTGGAGCCAGGTAGATGTGGATCTGAACACTGATTCTTTTGTTTGTGGGTGAGGAAAGGGAAGCACAGACTTTATCATTTACTGCCTGCCTCAGTGTCCTCACCTGTACACGTGGCACCATGCATGCCAAATTATCGTGAGGATGACATCAGGTGACTGACCCTTCGCGAAGGATCAGAATACTGCCTGGCATATACTGATATACTGACATTTAGTTTCCTTTTCTGTCCTCTTCCCTAGGCTTTGATTGGAAATCCCAATGCACCGAAGTGGCTTTTCTATTTGTGTGAGGCAAAGACTGTCGCTCTGCTGACGAATATTTCACACACACTTTAACAGTTCTGGGGTGTCTTCAAATTAGAGCTCCTTATCACTCATTAGCACTGTGGCATAAAAGCTGATAAATGTCACCTCTTCTTGGGCCTCCAGTGTAACTGGGGAAACCTCCATTTTCTTTTATCGTCTGGATTCTGACCTTACAGATTTCCCTCTAACCCGAGGGCTTAGTTTATCTTCTGTTAAAAGCAGTGGTTTTCCCTTACATGGAATCGGTCTTGCCCAGGAGTATATACAGCAAAACCAAAAGAGCCTGCCTGCTTCATCTCAGACACAAGGCAGAAAAGTCCCTTCACCCTTCCCTGCCACTGTGGACAGATGGCGCTTTGATTACAGAGCAGGCCATTGCAACTTGAGGCTGCTGTTGTACGCCACATACTGTAGAGGCTTAAAAGGTGACAAAATGCTTAAAAGGCATTTTGTGAGGTCAAACTCTGATTTGTTTTACCTACCCTACGTAACAGCCTACCTTCCGATAGCTGAGTTTGTGTTGTTTTGACTAATTCTGGACAAATATGCATAAAATATGTATTCAACAGATATTTCACTTAAAAACAAAGAAAGGTTTGTGTCTTTAGATTGCCCCAGAACCTGAGGGCTACTGAGAATTATAAATAAATTTGGCTTCACAGGCCTGCAGTCATAAATGACATTTTTCTAAAATGATGGAAGGGGGGAGATTTGAGTTGTACAAGACCCTTCCGTTTAATTCCCCTCCTCCCCAATATGTCCAAAATGTAAAGAAAGCTCCTTTAAATATAACTCTCTGTTGAAAAAGGCCTTTTGATTCTTGGTTATTAGGAAAAGACCTGTTTAACTATTTATACCATTGCTTTGTTTTCTTAAAATTGATGCAGAAAGAACATGGATCCAGTCCTTTTAAAATCCTATGTTTTATCACTCTCTGGCTGATGGGCACAATCCAGCCTGAGGAAATTAGAAACAGCTGGGGTAGACACAATACCTTCCTTTGAAAAGATAGTTCAACAGTACTAGAAGGAAATAGAGATCATACTACATCGCATATCTCGAAATGTGGTTTCTGGATCAGCAAAATCAGCATCACCTGAGACCTTGTTCAAACGCAAGTTCTTGGGCCTTATCCCGCCCTACTGGATTAGAAATTGTGAGGGTACAGCTGGACATCTGTGTTTTGACAGATCTCCTTGCCCCCATCTCCCAAAATTCTGATGCACAAAAAGGGGTTAAAAATGCAACCTAGACTACAGGAAAGAGTAGCAAGAGGAAAGGAACCTTGAAGGATCAGACTGACAGCCCAGAGAGGAATGATTTGAGAGCCCTTAATGGCCCAAATGGGACAATGGGAAGATACTGATCAGGTTGTTTAACATCTGGGCTTCCACAAGCATCTGTTTCTGAATCTGAAATTAGTGGATGGACTATTACCCTTCTAAGGACAGTGGAAAAGACACACTGAACAAAACAAGCCAGAGTCAGGAAAGACACTGGTCATGGCGTGACAAAAAGAGCAATACCAAGTACCACATGTACTTGGATAGTTTTTCTTTGAAGACTTGGTCTGCATAGCTATCTTAACATTAATAAAGAGGGAGTGAAATTAAATAAGTGCATAGGAGTCAAGAACATGTATGAACAGTACATGTTTGCTTCTTTTGTGAGAGTAACTTACAGCATACCTTCTGTTGAGAAAAACTAGAAAAGGTGCATAAAATACAGAAATCAAGTGCTTGAAGGCCTTAGAAATCTGTCTAAGCAGTTAGATCTTGGAAGGAAGGAGAAAGAAGTCTAACTTTCATCCAAGTCTCCCCTGAAGGTGAACATACTGTTTGACTAGTAAGTCCATATATACTATACCCAGCAGAACCTCATTTGTAATTGCCCCAAAAGACATGCACGAGAAATTTTTGTTTATTATTTGCAATATCTCTGACCTGAAAACTACCAAAATATCCATGAACAACAGAGCAGATGAATAAATTGAGGTATATTCACACATGAGACATCAAGAGTGAATTTATTATCACTACATGTGACAACATGGATGAATCTCACAAATATAACATGATGTATCCCATTTTCATAAAGTTTGACATCATACAGAGATATTCTATGGTGTTAGTAGTCAAGATTCTCTCTCCTGGGCTGGGGTTGTGTCTCAGAGGCACAGCTCTTGCCTGGCACGTGTGAGGCACTGGATTTGATTCTCAGCACTGCATATAAATAAATAAATTAAATAAAGGTCCCTCAACAACTAAAAAAATTGCTTAAAAAAAGATTCCTTTTCCTACAGTTAGACTTTCCTACTCTTATTTTTAGTAGATCCTCTTTACCAGAAACTCTGTCTTGGTCTACAGAATTATCCCTTCCACTCTGGACCCCAGGCTACATGTGAAAATAAATAGTTCTGAAGGAATTCTCCCATAAAGGCAATAAAATATTTCAATACATGGTTTTATACCAAATCTACAATGATCACTCTAAAGAAAGAACCTTCTGTGCTCTGATTTTTTTCAGAACTTCTTTTCTCCTTGTGTGGCATCTTAACACTAACTAGTATGATGGTGGGTTACCATTACCTGCATTCAAGAATAAAAAGAATGATCTCATTCTACCTATCACCCTATCTGGAACCCACAGCAATGCACCAAATCACTTTGCATTGACATCCACCTCTGGTCACAGGGTTTATCAGTGTACCTTATGGGGGCAAGACAATGGTCACTGGTGTCCTCCCCACTTCCTTTCTCTAAGCATACTAATCTGGCACAGAAACACCCATGAAGATGGTCAGCTGCAGCATAGGGAAAGCCCTGAGAGCAAATATCTTGGTGGCCCCGCCTTGCAAGGGACTTCAAATGCATGTAGTCCCAGGATGCATTTTCTGAGAGTGAAGCATTTTATGCTTCCCTCAAAGGCAGAATGAGCTTTGCCTGTGCACAGCAGTGTGGGTTGCAGCCCTCCAAGTTTGCTTCTGAGTATCACATTATTAAAATAGCTACTGAGCAGAAGGCTGCGATTCCCAAAGCCACTTTGAATACATGAAACAGGAGGCAGAGATGAGGTCATCTCCCTAAGGTCAGCCGCATCCCCAGATATGCTCTTACCTCAGCCCTCACTTGAAGAGAGCCAGAGAATGTCTCATCATGGGGAAAGTGTGGGGACCCATGCCCACATGTCCACAGCAGACCCAGCACCTGGCCAGGCCTGGCAGCCAGGAAGGGCCCCGCCCCTAGTTCTCTGCCAAACATTGTTCCTTGTACTCGCCCAGTGCCTGGGTTTTGTAGCCTCGGACACCTAACCACCTTTTCCAAAAGGACCTCACCCACTTTACCTCAGCTCCACCCCGTCCCTCCCCTTGGCCAGACTTGTAATTATCTGACCTGAAAAGCAGCCCGAGATACCACACGGGGGCAGGGCAGCCCCCAGCAAGTGGCCGAGCTGTAAGATTTTCTTTCTGTAATAGCCCTTCACTGTGGTCATTCTGCATCAGCCTCTCCTTAGCTCCCATCAGGTGGCTGTGCCAGTCAGGTCTGCCCCTCACGTTTTGCAGGCCAGAACAAGAGGATAATGGAGTCCCTATCTCATGTCTGTCTCCTTCTCTTCCTGGCTTTGTCCACATGGGAGGCCCACTTGTTTGTATAACACCCATCCCACTCTTCCACCCCCACTCCAAGCAGCAGTCACCTGCCACCTCTTGGGCCTGGATATGTGCAACAAGCACACCAGTCATCCCTTGGGGGACAAAACTGGGAAGGAGACCCCCACAACTCCTGAGACCAGGCTCAGAACCACTGGGAATTCTGAGGTCCCAGATGTCCAGGCTGTGGGTTAGATGAAGGCATGTGGGCCCTAGTCATTGGGTCTTGAAGATTCTTTGCCAGAGAAAGGCCAGAGTTGAGCTCTCCAAAAGGGGACCCAGGGTAGAGGCACTCTAGGAACTTGTTACCATCTAACTCCACCTGGCTACAAGGTTATCTCCTGGCTTCTAGCGTGTTCCTTCTTCCCACTAAAAATATATATGTTGGATCAAATCAATTTCATCACACAGTAGGGTGACTACACTTAACACTACTTTACTGTATATTTCAAAATGTTCAGATTTGGAATGTTCCCAATACCAAAGAATGTTAAGCATTTTTTTTTTTTTTTTTTTTTTTTTTTTTTTTGGTGCTGGGGATTGAACCCAGGGCCTTGTGCATGCGAGGCAGGCACTCTACCAACTGAGCTATCTCCCCAGCCCCAATGTTAAGCATTTGAGGTGAGAGATTGGCTAATTAATTGAATCATTATGCATGTCAAAATATACTTTACCCCATGAATGTGTACAATTCTTAAGTGTCAGTATAAAAAAATATTTTTAAGAGATGAAGTTGTTAAGGGCTTCTATCATCCTCTTAAGTAAATTTGGCTTCTCTGTTGGGTGATCTGCAATTGGAATCCAGCCTGGCTTCCCAAACCTTTTTTATTTTTTCTACCTGAACATTCTGTGACCAGCAAACAGAATCTTAAAAAAGAGGACCCTGGGAGAAAAGTACCATGAACCATGGAGCTGCTGTATCTTCTGTGAATGAGGATTCACCTGCCATCCTCTTCAGAAAGGTCCTCAGCTCTGCTTTCCTGATTTCATTCTACTGTGTGAGAATAGGTCAGTCAATAAAGAATATATTTAAAGTGATAAGTACCAAAAAAATTTATAAGTGCAATAACAGAGCTTACAGGTTTGCTATTTTAAATGTGGGTAGGCTTAACGAGAAAATGACATTTAGACAAACACTAGGACATAAGAAGGTTATCCAGGTGATTCTCTGGAGGAAGAAATTTCCAGACAGAGGGAACAGTCAGAACAAAGGCCCCATGGAGGGTGCTCATCTGGTTGGAAATCTAGGAGCTTTGGGGCAAATGTTCCTGGAACAAAGTAAACAATGGGAGAAGGAGAGGGGACAAGATGGTACCAAGATCACAAGAGTTAAGAGTATCTTAAGTTCAAGAACCTTCACTCACTGGTGAGTGAGATGGGAGAGGGAGTGTTAGAAGGTCTGGAGCCCACAGTTGTAACATGATGATTCTGTCTGTCTTTATTGAGAAGAGGCAAGATTAGAAGTAGGAGGACCAGGTAAGGGACCTTGTCATGGACCAGGCAGGAGATGGTAGTGGCACAGGCCAGCGCAGTTCCAGTGTAGGAGGGAAGAAATGGTACGAATCGTGTATATATTGAACATCAGTTCAATGGAATTTTCTGATTTTCTCCATTTGGTGAGCCCCAATCTGGGGTTAGTCTGAGTCACTAGTTACAGATCAAAGGATAGGGGAAATAAGCTTCTTTCCATGAAGGTCATTGGTTAGAGTTAGTGTGAGAGCCACTTCTTCATCTCTCACTTCCCCTCCAGTCCTTGCCCTTCACCTCTTGTGACTCATGTTTCTCTTTGTCCAGTTTCTCTCCATTCATCTCATTCATAAGTGACTCTGGTGCCAGAGGCCACCTTCTCAGTTAGCCACTCCCCATAGCTCTGAAACAAATTGGAATGTGAGCGACCACATACTTCCTAGCTAGATAAATGAACAGATAGAGGCAGAGATTCCCAAGTAACCAAAAATAGGCACCATGATCTCTGTTTGGCCATGTGTTTGCTTAGATGGGACCACCCGTCATTGAACAAGAGGTCTAGTATCCGTGATGTTACTCAGTAGCTCAGTAACAGCAAGCACATTTCTCCAGTCACTTTGGCTTCTACTTTCTTTCTTGAAAAAAGTAGTGATGGCAGTTTCCTCTAAGGACCATTCAAGTTTATGCATCACACTTTCCTGCTTCCAGCATGGCACCTGAGACTTTCTGTCCTCTCCTCTCTCCAGTGTTTCCTCTTGGCAGCTCAGCTCTTCAAAATCTTCTCTTCCTCATTTGCCTCTTTTCCACAGTGTGCCTTTTTCTTCCAGTAGATGGCAGTATTCAGTCTTGTTTCCCACTGGTACGTTTCCCTGTTGGAGGGCCTGGGCCTGTTGCCCCACCCCGCCCCCCACTTTTTTTTAAGAAAATTATTTTATTTTATTTGTTCTAATTATTTGTACATGACAGTAGAATGCATGTATACATTTTGATAGCTCTTACATAAATAGAATGTACTCTCTCATTTTTCTGATATACATATTGCAGGATCACATCAGTCATGCAGTCACACATGTACATGAGATAACAATGTCTGTTTTACTCTACTACCATTCCTTCCTCCAAACCCCTTTCCCTTCCTTCACGCCCCTCTACCTAGTATAAAGTAACTCTATTCTTCCCTATCTCCCCTACTCCCTTATTGTGATTAGCTTCTGCATATCAGAGACAAATATTCGATCTTTGGTGTTTTTTTGTTTGTTTGTTTGTTTGTAAAGCTGTGTTCTCTTTTGCATTACTAGTGATCATGGAAGAGGAAATGAGGAAAGACCTGACCGGCGATAAGAGGCCTCTTTGAAACACTTGGCAATGCCAAGTGTCCTCACTTTGTTTCTCAAGCACGTTTATTTTATTTAACTTTGGGTTAGATACGAAATCAACAGCTTTCCTCCCCCATTCAAAGAGTTATCTCAGCCCTCCTGATCTTTAGACCCAGTGATGTAGTTAATACAGAACTCATTTACTGTGGGTCTCGGGCTCAGAAATTGTAACAGGCTGATTCTGGCTGCTGTGGTGAAGGGTTAAAGTCAAGCTGAATCAGAAGGTCCAGTTAGGAGGCTGTTGCAGTGGGCCTGGTGAGAGGAGGGGGACTCAGCTGGTGGCTGCAGGCAGACATAGCAGCAGAGCTGGAGAGTGGTGGGATGACCTCTGGAGAACCAGAGTCCCCTCTGGTGCTGCTGCTCACTGACATCAGGCAAGACTCTCGCTTTCTCTGGGCCTCTGAAGTTACTCCCTGCTCTAGGAGTCTGTGGAATCATAAAATAAAATTGATCTACATGTAACTTTCAACCCCTTTGCAAGGGACATACTATGGATTAATAGTGATGTGAGAACTAGAAGTCAGGTCCTCAGTGGGTGCTTGACCTAACAACTAACTGAACGTGATGTGAAAAAAATGTCTATTTCAGTAGTCTGGTTGCTTTGCTTTTCAGAAGAAATCTTGTCTCGGAAAACCAATAGGTATAACAAATCAAAGCAAGCTGCTCTAGTGGAAAGAGAAGGTCCTGGGTCCTTTGGGCCTCCACCTTCCCATAGACTGCAAGTAAAAGAATAAAAAAATGCCAATATAAGCCAGGTGCAGTGGCATATGCCTATGATTCCAGCAAATGGGGAGACTGAGATAGGAGGATGGAAAAATTTGAGGTCAGCCTTAGCAACTTAGCAAGACTCTCTCAAAATAAAACAATGAAGAAGGCTGGGATGTAACTCAATAGTTCAGTCGTAGAGTATCCCTAGGGCTATGATCTGACCTATGTTAATCAAGGGATCTTGGAATCTCTGACACCAGTTTTTTGTAACTGTGTTGGGAAGATTTTGCAGCGAGGAGAATACAATGAGGGTATGGAAGAATTTTTCTGGGGTATCAGATGCTGCCTGGGTGTGGGTTATATTGGGGTAAATGGTGTCACATTCCTACATAAAAACCTTTTATGGTTCCTAATATAGGATCAACTTCAGACTTGTTAGCAGAAAAAAGTTTTATGATCTGCCCTCTGTTGACCTTGAGAGCACATTGGGTTTCTGGTATGTCCTTGAAGATGCCCCTTGAGGCTTCCACTTATTCTGGAAAACAGTGCTCCAAGATCTGCCTTACCACCTCAGCAGACATTCATAGTATTTGTACCCAGTCCTGTTATAGTCTATATCACAGTGTTTGTTTCCCTACCAGCTTGGTTCCTTGTTTGTCACTTGCTTGAGAACAGTGACCATATATTATTCTATCCTAAGCATCCAGCATAAACCAAAAGAAGGACTTGCTCTGGGGCATCAATGAATAATCAGAGATGTTTGGGGTTGATTTACAGCCATGATCATATAAGATTATAGTGGGACTGCAAAATTCCTATTGCCTAATGCTTTCACTTAGATATGTTTAGATAAGCAAATATTTATCATGGTGTTCCAGTCGCCTACAGTATTCAGTACGGTAACATGCTGTACATGTTGGTTTATAGCCTACGAGTTACAGGCTGTACCATATAGCTCAGGTGGGTAGTGGGCTACACCATCCAGGTTTGTCTGTATGCAATCTGTGATATTCTAATAACCAAGGAATCACCCAGCAATGTGTTTTTCAGAATGTGTCCCTGTCATTAAGCAAAGTGTGGTTCTGTCTGTGTGTGTGTGCGTGTGTGCGTGTAACCAAAATGTCAAGTGCAGGTCTGTTTAGTAATAAAGAGATTACATGATTTATTGTTATTGCTTGTAAATGACCTTGGCAGAGTTGCTTTACAATCCAGCAGGAAGATAGACCTTCAGTATAATAAAGAAAATTGGAACCCAGGAATTCAGAATACACAATAATTCCACCAATACTGGTTCTTACTACCATCCTTTTGGGGGAAAAACAAATCAAACCAGAAATAACTGTCAAGGCAGGGTTGTAGTAGAAATTCTGAACTATTTAAAGAACATGAACTACTTTATTGTACACTAACAATATCAGTTTGTATGCAAATGATAATCAATGAGCTATGTATCTACATACATCTATCTTTCTATCTGCATGTAAGTACTCCTTTGTCTTTTTAAAGGAATGTGGTATTTTATATTGGAACTTCTCATTTATTTCTTCTATTGCTATAAATAAATTTGTACAGTTAGTGATCAAAAATGATATAAAGGAAATGATTTACTGGCTAATGCTAACCAAGTATCAGAGAACATAACAAGTCCTGTATTTTATATTCTTTAGAGATTTTTTTTCATTTAGAGTTTTAAAGCTTTAAAATATCCCCTGCACTTTAAAAAATAACATATCAATTTGATCCTCAGTGGCACTTCTCTAGGTAAGTAATTCACAAAGTTGTCTATATGTCTTAATATTTGACGGAATTTTGTGGTGGAAAGGAAGGGCAGCTTCTAGAACCTTGACTGGGTTCAAATTCCAGCTCTGCTCCTTAGAAGCTGTGTGACTCAGCACAGTCACTTTCCATTCTGTGCCTCATTTTCCTCATCTGTAAAATGGCAGAAATAAATGTACCAATCTCCCAGGGCTGTTGTGAGCAGTAAATTAGATATGTAAAGTTCTTAGCTAGAAAAGGTGAGGAAACAGATTCTCTCCCAGAACCTGGGAAAGGGACACATCCTGCCAATTCACTGCCTTTAACCCAGTGAAACTGACTTGGGGATTCTGTTCCATAAGACCATAATAAATTTGTGTTGTTTTAAGTCATTATGTTTATGGTAATATGTTACTACAATCATGGGAATATAGTACAGATTTTGGTAATGGAACTCACTATTACATGAAAGTCAATGGCAAAATCAAACTCTATTTGTGTAAATCTAATTTGAATTGAGTTTTAATAAATCCCATTAGTTTCTAGCAAATAGAAATTTTGTAAAAACTTTAGTAATGTGTATTTTTATGTTTTTATTAGTGCATTATAATTATACATAATAGAGGGTTTCATTTTGACATATTCACAGATGCATATAACATTTCTTCATTTCGATCCCTAGTACTTTCCCTCTCCCTCTTCTTGATCTCCTTCCTCTACTAGACTGATTTTCCCTCCATTTATTTATTATTTTTTAATTGGTGCAATGTAATTATACATAAAAGTGGAAATCATTGTGATATATACATCCATGTACATAGCATAACTTCATTACACAGTTTTTCCTCTTTCCTATCTTTCTCCCTCCACCCTTCAACTCCTTTTTCTACTGTTTTCATGAGATACCCTTTAAAAAATTACTTATTTCTTTCTACCTTCTGCATATGAGAGAAAACGTTTTACGCCCTTGACTTTCTGAATCTGGCTTATTTTGCTTAGAGTGATTTTCTCTGGTTCCTTCCATTTACCAGCAAATGACATAATTTCCTTCTTTATGGCTAAATAAAACTTCATTGTGTATATATACCAGTTTTTTTAATTCATTAGTCTGTTGATGGATCCTTATGCTGACCCCATAACTTGGCTATTGTGAATTGCACTGCTTTTTAAAACATGGGCATGCATGTATCATTGTAGGATGCTGATTCTAGTTCTTTTGGATAAACACGAAGGAGTGGGATAGCTGGATCATATGGTGGATCCATAATACAAATAGTCCAACAAATACATGAAAAAATGTTCAACATCTTTAGCAATAAGGGAAATGCAAATCAAAATTACATTGAGATTTTATCTATAGTTAGAATGGCAATCATCAAAAATACAGATAACAATAATTGTTGGTGAGGATGTGGGGGGAAAAGGTATGCTCATACATTGTTGGAACTGCAACCACTTTGGGAAGCAGTATAGATTCCTCAAAAGTAATGCATATTTGGAAATTGACTTTATATTGAAGACACAGGTATAGGAGTTCCATATATTCTGATTATAATAGAATATTTCATAGGGAAGATGCTCAAGTCTTCCAAGTTCAATTAAAAATAAAGTTTTGGAATTCCATTATCTCCATAAGATTTGGTCTGATGCTTCTTCTCAGATTGAATGACTCTTTACTTTTGTGTCTATGGGAAGAGTACTTTCTGGTCACTTCTATTTTCCACTGAGTATATTCTATCATTTTAGATAATGAAGTAGGCAGGAAGGAAGGGAGGGAGAGAGAGGGGTAAAATAGAGGAAGAGAGAAAGAAACAAAGAAAATCCTGTTCACATGTAAGAATAAACTTGAAAGCCATCACCAACAATTTACAACTCCACCCCAAAATGCATGCCGATTTATAATCGTCTTTCACTAAGTCTGTAGATGTTTAAATCACTACAAAGGGTATGAAACATTTAAAATAATACTCCAATGCCCTCAAAGTGTATGCATATATATTTACATCCTCCAAGTATACACATGCCCGTAACCAATGTTACCTTAAAATAATTCTCATTTCAAAAGCTACCCCAAGGGGCATATGGAATTTATCACCCATTCCTCTAGAAGTAATTTCCCTTTTTTATACTTTCTGTTATCTGTATATAAACTTGGTTCCTGGATCATGGATCATGAACCAAATTTATTTACAGGTAAAACAGAATTATAATTACACAGAACTATAATTAAACAGAATTACAATTATATAGAATAACAATTCTATGTAAAACAGAATTGACCTTTTATTCAAAATACATAAAAATAAACTTTCTGGTTCCAAACACATTTAAAGTCCTAAAGATATATAAAGACACCTCAAATTACCCATGAATAGTTTTCAGTAATGATTTCAATAATCAGCTCATTCACATTTTTAAATTATCACCTTTTCTTTTCCTGTATAAAATTTGACTCAAGTTAACATCAATAATATGATTGGTGCTGGAAAGATCTGCATGGGGTAGGTCCAGGAGATCTTCCTCCAGTTCTCAAACGCCATACATTTTCTTTGCAAAATAAAGCATTATTTACCAGGATCAGCAAAAATATTATGTATACATTAACACAGAAGTTAAAAGCATAAATTCAATTGATGAATGAATAAAGAAACTGTGGTATATATACACAATGGAATATTACTCAGCCATAAAGAAGAATAAAATTGTGGCATTTGCTGGTAAATGGATGAAGTTGGAAAATATCATACTAAGTGAAATAGGCCAAACCCAAAAAACCAAACGCTGAATGTTTTCTCTGATAAGTGCATGACAATATATAACAAGGGAGTGTGGTGGGGGGAAGAGAAGAATGAAGGAACTTTGGAAGGTGTAGAGGAAAATGGGGTGGAAGGGATGGAGGGCAGAAAGATGGTAGAATGAAACAGAAAGTATTACCCTATGTATATGTACGAGTACATGAATGGTGTGAATCTACATTGTGTACAACCACAGAAATGAAAAGTTGTGCCCCATTTGTGTACAATGAATCAAAATGCAGCCTGTAAAAATAAAAAAGATTTTAATTAAAAAAAAGAACCATAAATTCAGCTATAAGCAAGTTAACAAACTCTTTTTTGACCCAATTTTGCCATTTGTAAAATTGGGGAAATGATAGCTCCTGCTAAAGAACTAATAAAGATGAAAAGAACTCATGTCCCCATGATCTGCTCTCAATAAAGGGCATCATCTTCATGAGCAAGGAAGTCAGTCAGTAGGGACAATGACAATATGAAAGCCAGGATTTTTTGGATAGTTTTGTAGTCCTTATGGCTAATGGGAGGAGCTATTTCTATCTATAGATAAAAACTTCCACAGGGACATAAGTGCGAAATAGTATAAAAGTATTTCTTATGAAGTGACTGCAAGTTAGTAGTTGTATAGCATCCATTCACAGAGTGCATCAGTGAAGGCTTCCACGGTAGCTAAAAGCACCTACAGCAGAGAGATGGACTGTACTGTACATAAACTACTGGTCAGCGTAGGTTACCAATCCACACCTCTAGACACGCTCATTTCCGAGTGCATTCTGTTGGATTGGTCTCCCTTTCAGCAGCCCTCTTTCTTCCTCTGCTTAGCAAATTCCTTCCTGTTCCTCATGAATCTCCTTCCATCCCCAGCTCTGACTCTGAACCTCCCATTATTGTAGCACACGTGGATAGTGGCTTTCTCTGAACTGCTGCCCAGTCTGGCATTAGATCAGATTCTGAATGCTGTAGATATGAGCCTTTCAGAGACCCACTGAGCTGGAAGGGGCACTAAGAGAATGTCTAGTACACCCCCCTAATTTTATAGATAAAGAAGGTGTACTGCAGAGAGTGTGGGCATCTCGCCAAAGATCACTCAGAGTGAGTAGGATCCTGGATTCTTGGTGCCTCCTCTACAGCTCTTCCCACTTCACAGTCCAGATATTATGTTGTTGCTAGGATTTCATAGTTTTTGCTAATCTCTTGTTGTAAAATCTCATATTTAATATTCATATCTTTTTCCTTTCATTGCAGAGCACAGTGAAAAATTCTGCTTCTTGATTATTGGCATGCAAAGGTATTTGTCAATTCACCTTAATATGGGAATTAAAAATAATTTCTGATCTTCCTCAGTTTGTTGGAAGTTAGGGAGATGGTAAAGAAAAGGTTGTCAAACTGTTTTTTTTTTTCCAAAATTGCAAATTTGTTAGTCTCCCTCCTCTTCACATAAAATTTTATGAATGTTTACCTACTTTTATAAGTTGTATACCCTGCTAATCCTGTATGCATGAAGAAAATACATATAATTTCCATACAATATCCATAAATGCACTGAGATTTCCATGCAGTATCCATAATTGCACTTGAGATGTAGATTATTTTAAACATGCATATACTCAGGAAAGGGAATGAGCTGATCGGATTAGCTTAAATCCTGAGCTCAGTGAGCATATGCATGTTTAAAATAATCTAGACCTCAATACCTATTAAGGGATATTGTATTAAAAACTAATCTGGACTCAAATAATGATAATATTATAAAAGAAAAAAGCAAAACAAAAATCATATTTCATATTAAAGAAGCATAAAAGGAGATGACAATAAATTGCAGTGACTTGTGGTGTGGGACTTGGAGTGAGCAAAAATAAGTTATCTGTAAAAGACTGTGTTTGAAAAATTGGCAAAATTTGATTTTGAACTTTGGATTTAGATAGTAATTCTGCATTAATACTAAACTTCTTGGTTTTATTAATTGCACTTTGGTTATATAAAGGAATAAGATGGTGTCTTTTTCCTTAGGACATCCATGATGAAGTATTTTAAGGTAAGGGGACATGATGTCTACATCCTATTTCCAAGTAGTATAGTATAGAAGAAAGAGAGGAAAGGAGGAGAGTATAGGGAAGAATGAGGAGAAAGAAGGTGGGGGGAGGAGAGAAATTTGAAATATAGTATAACACAGTATTGGATAAAGTAGGTTGGATAAAGAATTTTTAAAAAGTTAAAATTTCTACCAATACATGTTCCAATCTATTGTGCACTTCCAGTAATCCCAATATGGTTTCCAGCATTTCTCAAAGGGACTAGCATCATCATTCCTATTCAGACATTCCTATCCAGACGGAATGAAGACATTTCCAATCTTCCACAACCTCTCCCCCTTCCAAAAAAGAGTCCTGTGCTTCACGCAGATTGGCCTGGCCTTATCACATAGCTAAATCTGAACCAATTCCTGCACACTGTGTCCTGGAAAGGAAATGGACTGATCTGATTAGCTTAAACCCTGAGCTCTAACCTTGAAGCTCAGCATGAAGCATCAGAATCCTTGGAGCTCACTTGATACCCAAGTCAGACATAAAGGAGAGCAGGGCAAAGAGCTAGAGTGGGTTTTAACTGGAGCTTAAGATGTTAATAAACAGTGATAAGTTCCCAAAGTGCACAAAAAGGGAAGTTGGAAATGAAATGGGCATGAATACTCAGAGTCCCAAACAACTACATTTTCTTAAATGACCAGTAATTAGCCATGTTGTAGTTGAACTTCTCTTGCTTTTAAGAGACTCCTTAACTCAAAGCTACTCTACGTGCTATCACTTTCCAATCTGATATCAGCCATGAACACCTGGGTGTTAATGAGTTGCTAGTTTTTCTGGGGAAAAAAAAAAGTTCTTAAAAGACAAGAAGATGGAGTACAAAAGGTTCCTGTACAGAAATGAGGACCTAGAATCCCCCAAAGCCAGACTCTAATATAGACCTCACCATTTTTCCTGATGTTTCTCTTATAATAATACTACTACTGAATTAGTTGTAAAATCATTTAGTTTTTAAGCAGTCTGCCTCCATTGTGAAACATTCAGCTCCATTCAAATAATTTAAGATGAATATAAAAATAAATGGCCCCAAATCTTACATTTATTAAAAACCATCAGGAGTGTTATGCTCAGACTTTGAAAAGTGATGGAAATCGCCATCTCTTCAGCCATGAGTGACAGTGGTTTCCTTTTCTTAGCCCAGTCACCTGTTCATCAGCAGGTCCAGTTTAAAAGCAGGGCTGTGTTCTCTCAATAAATAAATAAAATTATTAAGATGGTTACCTGCAGGCTGGGAGGCAAGAGGAGGGGAGGGAGAAAGTGGGGAATAGTAGCTAGGTTCCCCCACTAGAGAATATTCTTTCACCCAGGCTTTGAGAGATTTCTTCTATCATCAGTTTTGTGTTTGCATCATAATCTCTAGGATCACTCCTCTCCATTAGCTTGGGGGAGGAAAGAAGTACCACATCAGATTTCTATTCAAATCTAGGTGTATTGCTAGCTAACTATGGGATTTTAGATTCAGTCTTTCTACGTTTCTGAGCTTCTCTGCAAGGAGGTGACCCTATTTTAATTACATGGATGTTTTGATGCAAAGAAAAAAAATCATTTTCAGGAAAGTCAGCATTTATGAAACTTTGTTCTAAGACCCAATTAAAAGACCTGAAAAACCGAAAGTTTATCTGCCTTAATATGTTAAGATTTTTGTTCATCTAATTAGGGAAAAAAAATCTCATTCTGAAATTTCTTTTGTTTCGTGTAGCCCCTTCCTGAGTGTGCATCAATATATCCAGAAAGTGATTTAGATTACAGATTTCGGGGCTTTATTCTAGATTTCTACTAAATCAACACATCTGAAAGTGTGGCCAAGTGATCTGTATCTTTAAATGATTCGCCACAGCCAGAACCCATTGATCTAACCCCATGGTGCAACTGGTGCTTGGCATGGTCATCAAAAACCTAAATTTTAGGCTTGGCTCTGCCATTTATTGCATAATATTGGCAATTTGTCAAGGTATTTGGAACCCAATTTCTTCATCCATAAAATAAAGAACTTAGACAAGATTATCTCTATGTTTCAATATTAATGTTTATGAGTTTATGTGCAGTCCTTTGGGTTATTCAAAAGAAAGTAGGAATATGCATTAGAAACACTGATAATAATCTGTTCTTAACTACAAATGTATTCACAGGGCCACAAACTCTGTGATGTGATGTGTCTCTGAGTTACGCCATCGATGTACAATCAACTGGGGCTCTGTGACCACAACCTAGCAGTTCTTTCATCAGAAACTACCTGGCAACGAGAATGTTTCTGACCCAGTGAAAAGCAAGACCATATGAATGTTCACGGCTCCCATCTCTGACCATTGCTCAGGGAATTTTCACGGGAAACTCCCATGCCTACAAATTGGGTTAACGTGTGAAAACCTCATTGTATTAATGGGGGAGCAGTCAGTAGAAAGGAATGCTGGGAGAGATGAACCAAACTGATTGTCTGGCAAATATGGGGCATAAATTCTGCTCCATATATAGGCACCTGGGTGTCTTCTCCCTCCCCTGCCTTATCTCACATGACAAAAACTGTTTAGATGAGATATGTTTCTCAGAGCTCATGAATTAGCTGCTGTTGATGGTTCTAGGTCATCCTGGTTGTTAGAGCTTCAGGAAATCCCAGTCTTCAGTAAATGACCTTCAGGCCTGTCCATCATGCTGAACGTCTTTTCTCCCTCCATTTATATCAGGTGATTGAACAAAAAGGGCAAGGGTGGGGGAACGCACTGACGGGAGCTCTTGCCCTTGTCTGCACTATTGAGTCATCACCTCATGCCAAATTGCTCAAATAAGTCTGGTCATGTTCACATTCGGCAGTGAGGAGGATACTCTGCATGACTCGCATAAGGACATGAAATGCCAGCGGGATTCGTATAATCAACGTCTTGGCTTTTGCCAAGAAGGGTGGGTGGAGTCGTGTGCCACATGCAAGGGATTCCTAAATGTTTACTCTAATTTGCTGCCTGGTTATATTTGACTTCTGTGGGTTGGCACAGCAGCCATTCGATTTAACTCTGGCTCTTCTAATTGTTGGAGGAGCAGTCAGGGACTTTTAAACTAATGTTTAAAATACAGTTGTGTGGAGGCTTTTTTTCTTCTCCTTCAGAGTAGTCCTTGAACTTGGTGCTGTGGTTAATCTGCAAGTTTGGGGTGTGGGGAGAGGATGGGTTTAAATTTTGGTTCTGGATCATATTCTGGATCACTCTCCTGAACTGTGCCTGTCTTCTCCATTCTCCTCTTCCTTTCTTATTTCCATGATGAGGATAATAACAGCACTTGCTTCATGGGGTTACTGGGAAGATTAAACTAGTTATACATGTTGAACACTGAACATGATGCCTACTAGATAGTAAACTCTCAGGAAATGTGACTGGATTAAAAACACCCACTAAACATCAAGTCATATGTGTGCAGATCTTCTAGGATGGTTTGGAATTTTAAACCCTCTTATGTAGAAATGAGCTTTCCTACCTGGAAGTCAACAGAAGCAGAACTGCTGAGGGTTGGTACATTTCTGGTCCAGGTCAGAAGATTTATTGAAGGCTGATGATAAAATAGCTTTGATCATATGCTGCTGTATACCTGAAAAAATATGATTTTACTTCTGTGTTCTGTGAAACCATGCTCATTGCATGTGTCCTCTCTCTCTCTCTCTCTATCTCTATCTCTATCTCTATCTCTATCTCTATCTCTATTTCTTTCAGACTGATACAGATGCCTTGCAAACTTTGATGCACACATGAATCACCTGGGCTCTTGTTCAAATGCAGATTCTCATGCAGCAAGTTTGGATAGAGCTTGAGATTGCTACCAGGGGATGCAAAATCTATTGTTCCATTGGGCCACACTTTGAATAGAGAGGTTGTTTCTGCCTCTCTATTGGTTGTTTGAATAGAGAGGTTGTTATTCAATGCTGAGTTTTGATCCCATTGTTTTGGGACAGGCCAAGGCACTGGTACAGTGACACTAAACCAGTACCCACTTTAAAGGTAATTTTATGTGTGTAGTGCAGGTAGAAGGAAATTTAACAGCTAGGACAACATTTTTCAACTCTAACTACATATAGATTCACTTGTTGAGCTCTAAAAAGTACTTTAGAATCCACACAACCCTATTGGAATATAAAAGCTTGCCGGTGGGAGGGATGATTCAAGTATTTTTTCCCATTTTTTATTGGTGCATTGGAGTTATACATACTGATGGGATTTGTTGATACATATTTGTATGTGCACATAATACACAATATAACAATATAATTTGGTTCAAGCATTTTAATAAAACACCACAGGTGATCTTAATGTGCATCCAAAGATGAGCATCACTGTTCTAAGATAGTGGTTTTCCAATGTTAGTATGTCTCACTATCACTTGAAGAGATTGTTTTAAGGCTTGCTGGGCCCCACTCCCAACATACCTGATTTGGTAGGTCTGTACGGAGGTCTGAGAAGTTGAATTTCTAACAAATCTCCAGGTGAAATGATGTTGCTAGTCTGTGGACCACACTTGGAGAACCACTGCCCTAGCATTTAGTAAGTCACCCATCCATCCATCCATCCATCCATGCATTCACACACCCATCCAATCTTTGCAGAGGTACTATGTGCCATGCAGAGTCCTTATTGTGTCTCATACAGAATTCTAGATGGGAATATAGTGATGGTCCTTAGGAGTTTAGGAAGAGGGAGCATCAGCCAGTGAGAAGGGAGCACTGGATACGTTTGGGAACACATAGGAGAGGCAACGATCCCAGGGAGTATGTCCAAGTGGAAATCTTAACTATAACTCAGAATTAACCAGGACATAATCCAACATTGGGAAGTGGGGCAGGACCAAATAGACCGTGTCAGGCAGAAGGCCATTTGTGTGTTGGGGAAAATTCCAAGAGCATCAGAGCTCATCAGTGGAGAATGGGGTGCCAGGAAGGGAAGGAGGAAGAGTGGAGAGTGTTTGAGAGACAAGGCTGGAGAGATAAACAGAGCCATCTTACAAAACTCTTTGTGTGCCATTCAGACTTTATCCTGGAGACAGAAGGGTGCCAATGAAGCATTTCAAGTAGGAGAGTAACACAATCAGTATTACTTCTTCAAAGCCTTCTGGCCACAGGATGGAGAATGGAAAGGAGTGGAGGTAGGGAGACTGGTTTTGTGGAAGAAAGGCAAAGCGATTGTCATTTTAAGAAGTTGACTTGCAAATTGTCCCAGTAGCCTTTTTCTTAGACAACCAGATATACCTTTGCATTTCAGTGTGTGAAGTCTGAATTAGCCCTAGGACAGTAGAGAATGGAACTTTAATGGTGGCTGAAGTGTGGTAGGGTGGGATAGCGCAATGAGAGACCTCATCTTTAAAACACAATCAATAGTGAGCCAAAAAATAAACTTATTTTCAATTCAGAACTTGTCTGAAACTTAGTTTGGGGAATTGTTAACTACTTCGACAAATATTTAGCAATAAGCTCTTAATTCAATTCTATAATCTTAAGGTTACCTGAGCTTGAAAACAATTGATCAGGGTGAATTGCAGCAACTTAGGAATGCAACCACAAGAATTTTCAGTGCTATCTAGACGGTTGGGCGCTTACCCATCCTAATGCCAACCCCACCTTTGATCAGGACTAATGTTCTTTCTGAGTCTCTTCCAATCATAATAGAGATATAGGGCTAAAGGGGTAACGGTGATCAGCTCATCTTCCTTCCTCATCTCACAAAGACTGAGCAGTGTACACATCTTCCTGAGTGTGGAAAACTACAAGGGCACCTGGTCTTTCTGACGTTTGTGTGGATTCACAAACTCCCAAAGCACCATATTATTTTTAAATTAGAAATTTCTGAACAGACGGAGAATTCAGAGCTCTTACAGCTAAATGCTAAGGAAATATTTATTGATGTCAGGATATTTTAAATTATGGTCTTCTCTCTCCTAAAATATTTCCCAGCCATCAAATTAGCCTCCAAAGGAAATCCTTCAGCATCTCTAATGCTCACTCCGCTACTCCTAGAATTTCAAGCTGCCTTGCAAAGTTGTTCAAGTTTTTGCGACAATTGGAAAGACAGGTGCATTTGTTTATTTATTTATACTATACATATTTGGTCTATACATTAGCTTATTTAGGATCCACAGCAATAGTGTGATGTAGGTTTTATCATGCTAATCTTGCAGAAGAAATTTAGGCCTGGAGTTCAAGACAACATGGCTGGCACAAAATCTTATCAGTGGACTGGGGAGATAGCTCAGTTGGTAGAGTGCTCGCCTTGCAAGCACAAGGCCCTGGGTTCAATCCCCAGCACCGCAAAAAAAAAAAAAAAAAAAAAAAAAAAAAAAAATCTTATCAGTGAGTTTAAAGAGTTTAACTTAAAAAGATTACTCTACTTGGAAAAAACTAAAACTAAATTGAAAAACGGCCCCAGGCTTTTCAGTTGAGCATGAAGCAAAACTTTGACTATGGTGAGAAGCTGCAACTTGCCACAAGTTCAGACCTGTTCAGGCAGAGTGTTCTTGTGCTTTGGATCTCACCCTTGATCTTCATGTTAGTCACATGGAATGGTACCTTAAAAGGCAATACCCTGGTTAGATGTCCCCTCAAAGTGGCCTGTAAAACCTTCTGAGCTTAAAAAATCACCCTGGAGCAAAGCTTAGCATGGAGGAAATAATCATTATTCCTCTTTAAACTTTGGATTGGAGGGCAACATGGATGAAAGTTATCTTCCCCTGTCAATCTTCTCACCTTAGAGACACACACCTTTTTTTTTTGCCTGGATTCTTCATTCTCATTGAACCTATGGGAGGTAAAGCAATGTTGTGTTGTTCATCACAACACTGAGAGGTAGGAGTTTGAATAACCACACACTTGGCAGTTCCTAATATATTTATTCCCACTGCACCCAACCCAATGTCACTCAGCAAGAATGCATGATACACTCTTGGATAACTTTTGAAGTCAAAATGCAAATGGGTGGGAATACAACTGCCTCAACCTCTGTTAGATTCCCCAAGTATTTATTTATGTTTTTAGCTCTTTGCTACTCAAAGTGTGGTTCATGGATATGACTTTGGAGGTTTATTAGAAACTCAGGAGCACAAATGCTCAGTCTCCATGCTACTTGACTGGAATACGCATTTTAACAAGAATGTGCCCTCCCTATCATTGAGGCACTTGCAGTTTAAATGTCTGGAGAACTGTTGTGAGGGAAGCGTGTCTCCCATTCTTTCCAGGATGCACCGGCTACAAGAAGGAGCCTTGGCAAGCACCTCTAGAGACACAATGCCTTTCAGAGTTTGTTTCCTGTTTGATAACTCACCAAATCTTTAAAACTGGAATGTGAAGCGTGGGTTCAGCCAAGGAACTGGGTGAGAGTTAATGGATCAATCTGCTCTCCCCCGACAGTGCTTTTACCACTGACTTCTGGAATGTGTTTGATGAAAAGAAAGCAACTTCTTCAGACAGAAGATACTGATGTAGCATGCTGAGGTTAGGACCTACTGGAACAATACACCAATGTTATCAGGGCTTCCTTCGCCTCCAACTCCATTCCAAAACTGATGATGGGGAGGGAAAGCATGTTTTAAAGGTTTTGCTGTCGGTTGTCATTATTATAAAAAGACATAGACTTTGCCTCTCCCTGGGGGGAATGTAGGCATCATTGTTCAGGTCTTGTTTTGATTAAGAGTTTCTTTTCAATAGCTTTTAAAAAAATAAGTCTGAAAAATGGAACTAGTAGCAAAGTCACATTGCATTCATTTATCTTTCCAGAAGTGTGGATATGTTGGAAGTCAAAATAGGAAAAGGAAGTTCTCCCTTTTTCCCATCATCAGTTAAGTGTCCTTTATCAATGAATAATTAACAAAAGGTTGACTCTAATTAAAATTGTGTTTGCCCCAGAATTTCAGGAAAATAAAAAGTAAGGAGAGTCAAAAGAATCTCAAATCACTGAGGTCTCCTTCAAACCAACACTTGAGACCTCTAACAGTTGATCTCCCAAATAAACATCTTCCATCTTTCTCATGGTTAAGTGAGATTCTGAATATAAACCAATTGACCTGAGTCCAGGTTCAAAATGTAGCTCTCAGGGCCAAAACCAACCGAATGACTTGTAGGTGTATGAGAGTAACATAAGACCTACAGGCTGTCAGAGGCAATTTTGAAAGAAAGTTGTAGTGGCAAGTGCAGGATAAGCTTTAAGTTCATTATTGCTGCCTCTGGTTATGGATATGCACCCAGGACCCATTAAAAATAGTACCTAGCATTTTGACTTGTATTTCTTGGAGTGGGTCAATTTCTGGGAGTTGGGTCAATTGACCTGCTCTCTACAACATGCCCCTCTTTTGTTAGGGTTGGCAAGCATTGCAAAATGACTGGAGTCAGTTAGTTAGAAAACCCACCTGGGGTTTATAAAGATACCTTGTACTTCATTAGCACCAAGACACTGAGCCAACTAACAGCTAAGGTCATTGAGTTTGTACACCTGGCTTGCAAGGACCATCCCATCAGAATTGATCAAAACTGAAGTGTAAATGGCTGTACTGAACAGATGGGGCATCTGGTGTGAAACCAGCACATTGAGGCCCAAAGAAAAACCACCTGAAAGACTTGAGCGCACCAAGGAATCTTGTTGGCTCAACAAGCAATTTCAAATTTTCCCACTTAGCTAAGCCCATTAATATTAAGAGCTTTATTAGATTAACTGGCTTCTGGTAGAATTTTCAAGGCTCAGCCTGTATAGCACTCTTCCTCAGCAAAAGTTTCCTCTGTGAAAATGGTTTGTTTTTGTGTTTCTTCAACTTCCCAGATACCTGCAGTTCTAAGAAAGGTGAGGTACCTGTCAATCAATATAGTTTTCAGAATGGTGAGCTTCTGGTGAAGAGGACAGACAACAGCCTGGTGTTCAGTCCTCTACCTTGTGGCTCTTCCTAAATGAGCTTGGGAACACAGACAGGCCTTTATGCAAAGAAAGGGTTCCACTTGAAACACACCTGATTACACTCAACCTGGATTCAAAGAGCCTGTGCCATGTCAGAGGAAAATGTTCTATCATAAATCTCCAGAAATGGAAAAGGTCAAAGTCACTCCTGGTAATTAGTCTGCTGAAATACAGTGGCTCTGCTTTTTGTTTAACCTTTTAAGAAAAGGGCTTCACTCCCACAAGGCTCAACAAGCAGCCTTTCATTAGGCACATCCTGGACACTCCCACCCCTCTTCTTAATCCCTTCCCCCACCTGGAGCCCCAGTAGGACATGATTTTGGTTTGTTGGTTGAACTTCCTAGTTTTGGATGGATTCTTGTTTTCTTCTCAGGGTGTTCTATGCACTCCTAACTACTTGATATTCGTGGAATTGTACCATTTTGCAGAGTGTAAGTAAATTTCATATAGCTTGACCTCTCCAAAAAAGCATCATTTTAAGCATCCAGAAAAGTCCGTAGGTATGCACTAGCAGTTAAAAAAAAATTTATTTTGCCTAAGCAGTGTAGCAATAAAAACCAAAAAAATTTTGGTTTTCTGTTATTGTGTAGAACTGCCCGGCTCAATTCAGTAGCCACTAGTTATGTAAGCTCTTGACATCTAGTCTGAACTGAGATGTGCTTTAAGTGTAAAATGTGCATTGGATTTTGAAAACTTAGTATAAAGGAAAGCATGTAAAATATCTTATTAATTTTCATGTTGATTATGTGTCAAAGTAATATTTTGTGTATACTGGATTAGATAAAGATGTTATTAGGCTTGATTTCATCAGATCTTTAGCTTTTTATAAAGTGATTGTAAGAAAATTCAAGATTTTAAACATGGGTGGCTTTGTATTTGTATTGGACAGTACTGATGCAGCAGAACAGTATTATTTTTTGTGTGGAGGAAAGGGAGCAATGTGATATATTTTATTTGGGAATCAAAGGGTTTGTCATATAATTTTGACCCACCTTGTATTATTTTATATTTTTATTGTTTTTCCAATGACCTTCTAGTTACATTGGAATCTTTTGGAATATAAATAAAACATTTTATACCTATTTTTATCTTTTATTGTACCTAGTACAGTGCTGGGCACACGGTGTGGGTTTAATCAATGCTTGTTAATGGGGTACAACTAATACAACATGCGTATTTGAATATAGGTTGGTTTCTAGGCTATTTGTGGCTCTAGCTTTGAAAACCTTGTATTTCAATAATGTTTATTCTTATTAACCAAAAATAGAGGGTCAGCATTATACTTACTTCTTGAACCAATGATGATCTTTACTTTCAATATTGGAATAAGAGTGTCCGCCATGCTGGGCGTGGTGATGCACTACTGTAATCCTAGTAGCTCAGGAGGCTGAAGCAGGAGGATTGCAAGTTCAAAACCAGTCTCAGCAAAAGTGAGGCACTAAGCAAATGCAGTGAGACCCTGTCTCTAAATAAAATACAAAATAGGGCTGGGATGTGGCTCAGTGGTCAAGTGACCCTGAGTTCAATCCCCAGTACCCACCCCTCAAAAGAGAGTGTCAGTCATTAAAACCTTAATAGAAATTTTAACAATACTAATAAGTTATGTCAATCAATTTGCTCCAGGAAACTTCCCCTTTGATCAAAGGGAGTAACTATAAAGGAGGCGACATATTTAAAAGGGTCTGTTGCAGATCTCCTTAACTGACACCAACTGAGGCATGTTGAATCATTTCACTCCCTTTTAGCCACTGGTTTTGAGAACCAATTGTGCTTCCTGCCTTACTGCACTGAGTTGATTTAACAAGGATGTAGGACCAGGGGGTAGGGGTGTTCAGGGTTAAGGAGCATGACTTGAGGATTACTAAGGAAAGCAGTAGTGGAAGAGAAAAGGATTAGTCACAATGAGGTGTCCCCAGGAGAAAAGTAAAGAGAACTAATCTAATCAGTTGGCAGTCTAAGCCAAGTCCTGAACTTTGAGTTGACTGCTCTGACTTAGCTCTGGTCTGCAGTTCTTGTGGTCTTGTTATGTTTTACTTCTAAATAAAATATTTATTGTCTCTATGTATTTTAATTCCTGTGCCTCAACTCAATTTGTAGAAGAGTTTCCATCCACAGCACTGATGAATAAAGCAAAAGATGAATGAATCATTTTACTATGAAGTAGAATAAGGCAGCATGGCCCCAGGAGTTGTGTGTTTAGTTCCGATTCGCCTCTGGGATGCTTCATGCTGGAGGCACCACCTAACTCCCCTTGTCTTGGTGCTCCCCGGATGGTGCTCACTGTGTCACCAGATGAAGTGTAGACCATGTGTGAGACCTAAATGGAGAGCCAGTATGACTGCATATTAAAGGAGGAGTTTCAGACTCTATAGATCTTTTTCCAGCTGAAACTTTGGAGAGAAGAAATAAGAGAATGGGGGAAATCCTTGGTTCTTCTAGGAGGAGACTCCTTCATGTTGTGTTAAGTTGGCTAAGAATTTAGTTTTTCTCTTCTCTAGACAGTATGTATCCTGCTTGTTTTCTAGAAAAGGTTGACTTTTCTAGAAGCAGAGTTTGAGGCAGAAATTCAGGTATATGTGCTGTATTAAAGGAGAGAAAGAGAGAGAGAGAGAAAGAGAGAAAGAGAGAGAGAAAGAGGAGGGAGGGTGGTCTAGGTCGGTGGCAGAATCTTCTAGGCAAGGTGGCTTCTGGTGGCTCTCAGCGGTTCTCTGGAGAAGGGGGAATAAGCCATTAGCGGCCAATGCTCTCAGCAGCTGGGGAGGAGCACTCTTGCCTAGTGGAAGGACGCGGGCAGGGCCCCCGCAGTACCCACCCCTCTGCTACAGCTCTTCCTCTACTTATACTCCTGTCTTTCCAGGTTTCCATGTCTCGGACCTCCACGTTCCTTGCTTTCTAACTTCATGGTTCCCTAATCTAAAAACCAAAGCACCAGCTGCCTCATTTCTAAAATGAGGGGGCAAACTCACTGTTCTCTAAAGCCCCCTTCCATGTTCTCTTAATAGGTCAAAGGTTGGCAAGTTTACCCTTTCCTGGAAATAAAGAATGTCAACCCAATGAGGGATTCTGATCTGTTAGGTCTAGAGAGAGCTGGGTATGGAACCTGGCCAGTGCAGCTCAACCCCTCCTTGAGATTTGCCACCTATGCTGATTTCCTACAGAGCTGAATTCATCAGACTTCTGTGCACCCTAGCACCTCTTCCTGGTGGTGCTCTGGGGAGTCTAGATATTAAGGAAACCCAACACCATCAGGTCAAGTTATAGTCAGGGCAGATATTGTCTGAAGATGAAGTCAAGGAACAAGCCCATTCTGGCCTGCTTGCTTCTGCATATGCAAGAACAATGGCAACCCCTACTTCCATTGGTCTGCCTTAATTCTCATTTTTCTGCCTTCTTTTGATCTGTTACCTTTGTCTTTCCATCATCTCCCTCCATCTCCATTCTCTTGATCCAAAAGAATGCAGTACCACAATAAAACAACCCCTTCAAATGATGTGGGACTATCTGAATTGTTCAGTACCTAACAAATGCAAACGTCCTTGGAATAAATTATGTTTAACCATCTGATCAACTAGTTTAGAATGGAGGTAACTAGTGCACTTCTTCATCAGTATAAACTGAACTGCTTGATGGAAGATGGGTTCTGGAATCAGACAACTGGATTTAAATCTAGACCCTTCCATGTACCAGCAGTGTGACCTTGAGCAAGTTATTTGACCTTGCTGTGCTGCAAGTTTCCTAAAAATTTCCCAGAAGACTTGAATCTAATCATCATATATAAATATAAATCACTAATATAAATCCTACTGAAGTCATTAAAATCCAAATGTGAAGGAAAAACTTTTCATGGGCTTTTAGACAGAAAAAAAAATTCATCCATTAGGAAGAAGTCAGAGTTTTCTCAAAAATATACACAGAAAATAATGCCAAAGAAAGTAGAATAGTGTCCACAGGATCCTGGGGAAAAATGTGAGCTCAGAATTTTAGGTTCAGTCAATCATCCTTCATGCATAAATTCAAATATTAGAATATTTAATCCATTCAATGAACCAAAGAATCAATATTAAAAACTTGAAAATGAAGCAGCCATGATAAAAGGGCTGCTGATGGAGAACATTGGTGTTATTTAACTCCAGCAATAAGAACTGAACTGCCATTGAAGTTGCATTACAGAACAGAATGTGTCATAAAACTAAAATATTAAAAATAATATACTTAATAAATACGGAATGCTAGAGTCCACATTTTTCATCAAGAAGAGTCAGTAGATACTATCTAATGTTAATGTTTTCTTTAGAGACGTACTTTAGAAACTGATTCATTATGTGAAAAAGCATTCTTTTCCTGAAGTTGAATCATTTTTTAGCTTTCTTTCTTTACATTTAAATTTGAGAAAAATTACATTTAAAGTTTTTATTTCAAAATGTCATAATAGCCAGGCATGGTGGCACATGCCTGTAATCACAGCGACGTAGGAGGCTGAGGTGGGAAAATTGCAAGTTCAAAGCCAGCCTCAGCAACTTAGTGAGACCTTAAGCAACTTAGCTAGACCCTGTCTCAAAATAAAAAATGAAAAATTCTGAACTAAGTGGTTAAACGACCAGGGGTACTAAAAAATAGGTCATGATACTAATTCTTATGCATATAAATATTGATTGATCTGCCATCCTTCTTTCCTCTTTTCTCCCATTCATCTATCTTTTCATCCCATCCTCTGGGTTTTTCATGAAAAGATGTTTTTGGTGAAGATCTTCAAAGGTAAATAGTCATTGTTTCTGGGTGGAAACGATCTACATAGTTCCAAATTTTATTTTTTATTTTTTATGACTTGAATGACGTACTATAAATGCACATCATCTGAATAAAAATTATAAAGACATCACATTCAAAAGAAAATGTGTCGATATTGGGAAGCGAAAGTGGACACCATGCATCCTCATCAGTGTTTGGTAATGGATGTGAATACATACACCTTGACATTCTCTGGAATGGTTCCCTACGAGCAGGTAATAGTGGTTACTGAAGAAGTGGGAATGGGAGAATGAAATAAGTAGGAGATGTCTTTCTTTATTTATATTTTTTATTTCCCAACACATTTCTATAACATATTGTAATAATGTTGCAAAATACTAGGAGAAAAAGGAGAAATACTAAAGACCATCTTTAGACTAGAAGAGGAAGACCATTGACAAGTATTTGGGTTTATTTTCTTCAAAAGCCCTGAACCTTTATTGTTGGTGGAATCTGACAACTCCTACTCCAGTGCATAATAGGAAAGCCAGCATCCAAGCCACAGTCCTATTTCCAGGGCATCCCCTTTCTTTATTTGCCATACACAATCTCTTTAGTCTCAAAATCAAGTTCTTGTTTACATTAATGGGTTTTTGCCTCTCATTTCTTAAATGTCTGTAGGTCAGAAGCACATAGGAAAAACTAAGACTGAAAGTCGCCCAGAAACAGACCTTAACAGACCAAATAGAATGATAAACAGTAATGGACACTTCCTGTAACAGTAGCTAGGGAACTGTGGGACTGCATGAAGGCAAGGCACGCACTGTCTAGAGGGAGGAGTCTTACTCAAAGGTGAGACTTGTTTTCATGTTGGAATAGGGCACAATGAGACAAGGTAGTCTGGAAAAACTTTGAAATGTGGATCTGTAAGTTAAATTTCCCAATTTTAACATGCTTTTCAACTCATTCAAATAATAATTTTTAAAAAGTATCATTGATGGCCACTCAACACATCTGTGCAGGCTGGAATTGGACTACTGGCCACCATTTTTCAACATCTGTTATAGCTCACAAAGGGTGTGCCTTTGAACTTCAGTTGTAATTGTTACAGGGCACACCAGCTCATCGCCATAGGTAAGAACAGTAATGGCTGGGCAGACTTTAAACTGTGTGTGGACCCCAGAGAAAGGGGTTTTTATCCTTCACTTCCCACTAACACTTTGGAAAGCTTTTCTTCAGAAATGGATGGCCAATTAGAGAGTGTCCACAAGAAGGTGACAGTAGGTGCCCACTGTGGGTCAGGATCATAGAATTCCTCAGGCTCCTTGGATGAAAGCAAGATTGAACTTCAGTTATAGGCATTAACCCCCCCAACAATGCCTAGTTTGGGGATCCAGGCAAAAGAAACTCATTCCATTTTCATTTGGTATTTGGCAGAGAGAGATAAAAATCCTAGCATTAAGTTGTGGGTGGCATGCTTTTGAATATTTGTTGGCATTTTAGCTTCTACTGGCCTACTTGTACCACCTAAGATGTGGCTTCTGCAGCTACTCTGATTTATTGCATTCTTTTTCATTAAAAAAGTACCTTGGACATAACAGCCTACACAGGGACATGCGTTTTTGCCAAGATCTTACAATCACATTACAAGATAAAGCCCAGGACGCCTCCTGCTTAAAGATGTTCTGTAAGATGGCCCAAAATACTAACAGAAATTTGATTAATAATCCCATATGTTTCATTCCTTGAATTTGTTTCCAGGGAAAACTTGCCTTTGATCACTAAGCGCTGACGAGGGTATAACCTAGCCCGAGGTGTTTCCCTGGAGTGAAATATGCAGCACTTCTCAACTCCCAATTCCATTTAATTTATTGTTTGTTTTTGCTCAAGAAGAGCCTGTTTTTACAGCTGAACAGAATTGGAAGCTGGTTTGGGGTGTTTCATTTCCTTACATGAAGAGTTATAATGCAGGGGATGGTAACCAGCTGTTTCTACCTTCACTAAAGACAGAGCAAAGGGAAATAAGCTTGTACTGCAGCAAAAGGGACTTAGGCTAGTTGTGAGAAGGAACTTCCCAGAGTTGCCTAGGGAGGCTGAGACTCTCTTCCCTGGCCATCTGATTTCTAGGCAAATGACTGGTGGTGGGATGGAGTGTCAATTGTTGAATATTTCTTTGCAAGTTACCATGCACAGGTGTGGATAAAAATTAAATTTAGGTGCTTACACTTAAATAAATTATATGAAAACTAAAGAAATTAAATATGAAGAACTCACTACTTCCTAATAATTATAGTTCCTTTTAGTTTTATGTATGCTCTTGAGGTTATTTATAGCTATTATATTGGTTTTGGTCCATTTTGTGTTGCTGTAACAGAATACCTGAGACTAGATAATTTATGAAGAAAATAAATTTGTTTTCTCATAGTTCTGAAGAATGAGGGAGTCCAAGGTGAAGTGCCAGCATCTGGTGTCAGCTTTCTTGCTGTGCCCTACATGATAAAGGGGAGAATGGGAAAAGAGGAATTATATATTCTCACACAGCAGATCCAAAAAGCCAAAAAATGGGGGAGACTCTGTGCTCTCAGAAAAGCAGAAAGGTGAGAATCCGTTTTTGTAAGACATTTTTGTGGCAGCATTAATCCTAAACAGCTTTTGTTAGTCTCTACTTCCCATCACTGTTGCACTGGGGATTAAGTTTCTGACACATGAATTTCACAGGACACTCAAAGATCATAGTAGTCTCTGTGTGGTGGAATTGTGTTGCTAGTTTGAAATCTGTCTGGGGCAGTATTTACACCATGGGAATTGAAAGACTATAAATCAGAGTTTTCACAGAGTCAGAGGAGAGGGAGTGAGCGATGCGGAGGAGGGAGAGAGAGAGAAAGAGAGAGAGAGAAGGAAAGAATAAAAGAAAATTATTGCTCTTGTGAATTTGATGCCTGCCTTCCTGATACTATCTCAAATCCTTTTGGAGTAAGTATTATAAGTAAAGGCCTTTTAGGAAAAAAAAAAAAAAAAACTCAATATTCCTTAAGTTCAGAAACTCCCTTTATTTTACCTTGATCACAAAGTTAAATCCAGACTTGATGATAATGATTATATGTTCAAACCCCTCTGGTTTACCACTCAACTTCTAAGCCAAAGCTCTTCAATAGTAGTAGAGTGTAGAACAAATATGTAATTTTAATTTTTCTAGTAACTAAATTAAAAAAATAAAATAAAAAGAAATGGGTGAAATCAATCTTAGTACTGTTTTATTTAACCCAATTTTTTAAAGAATGATAATTTAACATCTAATCAATATAAAATATTAGTGATGTGCAATTTATTTATCGGCAGTGTGTCTTTTGAAATATGGTATGCACAGTCACAGAAATTCTCAGTCAGACTAGTTATATTTCAAGAGCTCACTAGCACATTTGGCTAGTAGCTACCATATTGGAAAATGTTGGTCTATGTTCTTGAGAATGCAAAGGCTGAGTTATGACCGTGGCCATTGCCCATATGGACTTGCACACTGGTGCATGGAAGAGTTAAGTTACTTTATGAGTACTCGTTTATTTATTTTTAGAAAAATTAAAGTTATCAGATTGTTATTTCTTGAAAATTCATATAACAGTTTTGCTTTTGATGTGAAAAAGTGTTATCTTCTGCTTCTAGTATCACCATTCTCTTTAAAGTAGAAAATTCTAATTTTTTCTCAATGAGACAATGCTATTATATAATGATGTCCATTTATTCAAACTTTTTGCAGTCTGATGTTTCAAAATATTTCAGAAATCACCTGCCATCTACTTCTAGGTCATCCTCTTTGAAGTCCCCTTGAGACATGTGTGGAAGAACACATATATTTTTTTCCATTCTACACTGAACACTTCACAGGGGTGTTTGAAAAAGAAATTGATAGGCAAATCAAAATGTGTGAGTGAATATGTGTGTGTATGTGTTCATAGTATTTGGTAACCAATTTGTGTTTCTCAACAGAATTTTCGTTTTGCTTTGTGGTGTCGGTGTGGGCCATTCTTTATTTGATCAACACAAGCTTTGGCATGCTTTAAAGGAGTCAGTTAATTCAGCTATGCTGGAATTTCTTTAGAAGTTGGGATGGTATTTCCATTACCCAGAAGGGTGTTGTAATTAACGAGAACAAATGCCATTGGGATAAAATTATGATGGGACTAATACTTTTCGATGCTGTCGGTCTTTTAATATCAATGTAATTTTTCTCCTAATGCATATTTCACACTTGGCCAGGGAATTATGGAAAACATTATTTAATTCATTTGAAAAAATTTTGAATTCCTGTAGTATGTTCAGCACTGTTCATGCTGTAATTAGGGAATACTTTTAAAAATGCATATAATACAGTCTTTCCATTAAATACCTTTAAATGTCGTTGGGTAAGACTAGACATCAAAGACTTGGACAGCAATATAAAATAATGAGTGATTATGTCCTCAGATGAATGTTTAGCTTTTACAGTTGACTTTTCTTTTTCTTTCTCTTTCTTTCATTTTTACGGTTGGATTTTACTGTAAAACAAACCAACTTAAAACTTACTGGCTTAAAGTGGCAACCATTTTATTTAGCTCACACCTTTGTGGCTGTCTCTGATTTTCTGCTGTGGGCCAGGTTTGCTGATCTCTGCTGGGTTCTCTCATGGTTTGTAGTAAGTTGGGAAGTTATGGTTTGATCTACAATGACTTCATTTAGATCTCCGGTGGTTGGCAAGCTGGTTATTCCTTGTGGGTCTTTAATGGGGTGGTTTTTCTTTGCTCCATGAGGTTTCTCAATCTCTAGCAGGTTTGGGTTCCTTCAAGTGATGGCCCAAGAATCCCAAAGAACATGAACTTGGGCACTTTCAAGACTCCTCCTTTATCACATTTGCTAATGCTAATTCTCTAGAAAGCTGGACACTATTTCCAGTTTTATTATGTATAGGACTCTTTTTTATAGATCTCTTCATAGACAGAAACCTGAAGATGAAGTTGGAAAATTCTATCAGAAGGTATCAGGAATGGATAAAGATTATACATTATTATATTATAATAAAAACATTATATTTGTTTGTTTGTTTTTGCAGTGCTGGGGATTAGAACCCAGGGCCTTCTGCTTGCAAGGCAAGCACTCTACCCACTGAGCCATATCCCCAGCCCAAAAACATTATAAATATATACTATAAATATATAAAGATTATTATAAACAATCTAGAGAAGATTTAAAGTGTATGGGAGGATGTATGGAGATTATATGCAAATACTATGACATTTTATACAAGGACTTGAGCATCTACAAATTTTGTTATCTGAGGATCCTGGAAACGATCTCTCACAGATACTCAAGGACAACTGTATATTCAGAGACTCAACATCATGCTTGTCCTTAGTAAGTGAGTACAGAATACCAGCTATTATTTTTACTCATCATAACTCCCTCAACTCAATATATGATTCCTGCTTGATCCCTTTATAACTCTGACCTTGGTTAGTTTGTTGTTAACATCTTTGGATCTGTTTCTTTTCAGTAAAGTGGGATGTGACCTATTTCAACCTCGCATCTATATAAAAGTGAAATAATTTTGTGGACATGACTTCCAAAGAATGAGAACTCAGTAAATGGGGGTGAAGTGGAATAACACTGTTTTGTGTTCTATGGGGAAATGATGGAGTCTTATATGGAAAAAGGAAGATTGATATTTGTCTAAATAGTTTAAATTTTGATTTGCCTAACTTAGTATTTGTATATAATCAACATGTATCCCTTTCTACACTTTAAATCATCTCTAGATTATTTTTAATAATCTTTGTAAAAATTTATATATTGATAAAATATAAATAATACATCATATTTATCATAATATATTAATTTATAATCTTTATCCATTCCTGACACCTTCTAACAGGGTTTTCCAACTTCATCTTCTGGTTTAAGTCTATAAAGAGATATAAAAATAAGTTGTATACATAATAAAAGTGGAAACTGAATCAATAAGCCAAATCTATTTGACCATCTTTTGATTAGCAGTTTTGGTGTGTAAAGTGAGGCAGAAACCTGGACAGCTTTTAAATTTGTATACCAAGGTTTCTTGGCAAATTGACAGATCATTGTTGTTTATCATCAGGAATCTATCCCAAACTATCAAAATAGTTTTTAGAACTTTCTAAATACTATTTACTTTCTTGCGTTCCAGAAGACTCCTCAAGAGTAACACATAGTTATCTATCGCTTCTTGTCAACCCAGAGGTGACATACAGGCATTGAAAGGAGGTCACAATGTATAATGGCAATTTCAATCCCATTGGCATTTTTGGCCAGTACCTCCTGTCTTTTGCTGGTGACTTCCAGGAACTGTGGTTGGCTCTCAGAGAGTCCTTTCCAAGGAACACAACTGAATTCTTAAATGCAGATGCTCCAGAAGTATCTACCTCCAAAAATCATCCCTTGACTGCTTTTTCTGAAGCAAAAATCTGCACAGTTCTGCTTTTTCTGAAGCAAAAATGGCTAAGAGAAAACCAAAGGCACAAATGACATTTGTTACATTTATGACTAAATGTTCATAGAAATACTACCCTTAAAAAACAGAATACCTAAACATACTAAAAGTGATAGTATAGGTAAGTCCCCTGTGAACCCAGAAATATGAAAGGAATTTACAGGTTTACCTAATACTATGTATGAAATTTAGTGACTTAAAAATCTACATTTATTATTTCTCATCATTTAGAGTCTTGGCTGTGCTCATCTTTTTTGGTCTTCAGCTCCACGTGGTATCACCTGGGCTCACTCATGTAAGTCAGTTCAAGTCTGGGTCGGCTTGGAGGTGAGATGGCTTTGCTCATGTGTTTCAAGATGGCTAATCTCAGCTCGATTGGCCAGAACAACTGGGTACTGGCTGAACCTTCCTCTCTCCACATGCTTCCTCTAAACTTATTTACATGGGAGCTGTATGTAGAGCAACCAAAAGAGTGAAAAAGAAAGCTTTCAGAATTCTTAAGTCTCAGATTGTTAGTTCAGCACATTCAATTGATCAGTGTACAACACAAGGCCATCCCAGATTCAAAAGGAGAAGAAATAAACTTCTTTCTTGATGAGAAAGTGATGATCACAGAGCCAAAGAACTATATGGATTTTCTATATTTGATAACTTCCTATCTCTAGATTCCTTAGATTTTCAAGTTGGATTTTCTGTTATCTGCAACTGATGCATCCTTATTGATGAAAATCATGTGGAAAGACAGAAAAAGAGACAAGCAGATTAAAAAAAAGTGGTCATATCGGATGAGCGTGATGTATACTTTACAAAAGACATGAGAGGAAAGGCTATCAGCTAAACAACCTCATTGGGTGGCATTTTATTTTTTTGAGCAAGTACTAGAGTCTAGAGTCTAGGGCTCAGCTGTGCAAACTGAGAAATAAATTTGTCAATTGATCAGGAACAATTCCATATTTGAGAACTGAACATATGATAATCCAAATTCATAAAATTGGGATGCCATCTTATGAGTCATTTAAATCCACAAGATGGCATAAAAGTAAACTGTCAATGACAATTTATAATAAATATTAGTGGGGTGAGAAACTTTGAAGTCATCATGACCTGCATGCTGTGCAATCAAAACAAGAGGAACTGATTGAATTAAATATTTAAAGACAACTAAAGTAGCCTGGTTCATCTACTTTAAAGGGACATTGGTTTTGTCACTAGTATAAGAACATGGCTAGTTATTCTTTGTATTCACTTTCATGTTCTTGCTAGGAGAATGGGATATACTCAAAGATGGCTTATTATGACCTCCTTTCCTTGGACAGTGCTGGGGCAGATATAACCCATGATCATCTCTATTTCTCCTTTAGTCCTCTTCTCCTAGACTGACCATGCCTTACTGAAAAACACAGACAGCATGGGGAGATAGTTTCCAAATGGCTTTCTGAACTGAAATTGATTCATGATTTTTTTTTTTTTGATGATCTCTGGCAAAATGAGAGAAATAAGGACACAAATTCATAAACCCTGACACATGTATTTCAGGTTGATTATTTATGTAGGAAAATCAACTTCTTTCCTTCAAGAAACACTTTTTTTGAGTGCTATCTTGAGAAATTCACCTGTCAATTACCTATAATTTCTAAATCCACATGGACCATGATGTGGGTAGATGATGAATGCAGCCCCTCAAAGGGCTGCCTCTCCTTTTGCACAGGTTACTATTCTTCCTTAGTCTATTTCTTTAATCTCCATCCCACCGACACAGTAGGCTGTAGCCACATTTCAATCTATTAGGGAAGATTACCTGCCAAGCATAATATCTCAAATCTCAATAGCTCAGTTTTTAAAAAGCGTTCTTCTTCCTCATGTAAAGTCCTGGGCAGCTTAGTTGATTGGATCTTTTTCATGAGGGAGACTGGAGTCTCACAATTTTCCATCCTTTGGCTCTGCCATCTTTATCTCGTGGCCTCTGGAGTTATTACTGAGGGAGCATCATAAATGGCAGCTGCATGATTAGGCTGTTCTGCAAAGGACATACCACACTTCACCTGCATTTCACGGATGTGAACTCAATCATATGGTTCTCGCTGACCTTACAGAAATTGTAATTTTGCCTTGTGTCAAGAAAAGGAGAAAAATGGGTGCATTTTAATTCCAACTGAGTTTTCCTGAGGATTCAAGAGTTCTAAAAGTAATAACAGAGGAAGAAAAACCTAAAATCGTGTACCCAATGTGATTGTCTATAAGACTCAAGGGAAAAGCTACTGGAAAATCAAATTAGTCTCTCCTTAAGGGTATCTGTATTATAACCTTACTCTACTGATTTCAAATTGAGAACTTTCCTCAAAATACTGTTTTTTTAATAAATTCTATTTTTAGTGCTTTTTTCTCCATTTGACCTTTGCCAACAGCATTGCATTTTTGTAAATCTGATTTATTGAACATAGAATAGCACCCTGGGGTAAAAGTTGTGGTTATGGTAAGGTGTTCAAGGTAATCATGCACATTCTTATGTCCAGGCAAAAATCCAAACCAACAACTTAAGACATATCCATTTATTCTTCTGACTGACCAATAATACTGGTAGCACACATATTTATATATATGTTCTAAGACAGGGAACACCTCAGTTAAACTACGGCCTTTAGAGCCAAACCTAACTCATTGCCTATTTTTGTAAATAAAGTTTTGCTAGAATGCAGCACTCATTTCTTTCTTTCCCTATTGCTATGGTTGCTTTTATGCTACAGTGGCAAAGTTGAGTATTTGTAAAAGAGACCATATGGTTCATGAAGCCTAGTGTATTACACATCTGGCCCTGTACAAATGTAGTCTATCCATGGTTGGTCTAAACTATAAGCAGAATAGTCATATCACTAATGAACCAGAAAGGTAATGTTGACAAGAAAAATGAAACAACTATACTATAAAAAGGAAAACAATTTTTCTTCAGATGCAAAATACACACATACCTGTCTGAAAGCATTCAGTTGGTAAAAATCTGTGAGCACACCAAGTTAGACTCAGAGTCAACCAGTTTACAATGTATGAACTAAGTTTATAAGGACAAAGAAAACTATCCTCCACCACCCCATAATGAGCAAGACTGCCTCTTTACAAACAAGTTTGGTCACTAGATCTTCCCTTTATTATGTGAAATAAGGTCACTTCCTTTACATATCAGCACCACAGCCTCCTACCCACACCCACCTTCAAATTGTGACTGCTTGGATTTTCCTTAAATAAGAAACTTGTCATGCTCAGCTATATCCTATTATTGCTCTTCCAAAACCACAAAGACCAGAGAACTCTGACATCACAGCTTGAAAGGATTCGATGAATTGCTTAGCATGGGGACCATTTTACTCCCTGGCCCATGGAGGGGGAGGGGTTTCATCCTGATATTTTATTGTCATTCTAATATTCTTACTTGATAAATGTGTACTCTGGAAACTCTGGATTTTATTTCATTTTTCAACATCCTTGTTTATGAAATTTCAGAGTATGGTAACCACAACCTTACCGGGATTAGAGTAGTGTAAGATCAATTGAAGATCTTTGCTTTGATCCTTCATTATTAATTTTCTGTGGTGTAAAATCTCAATGGGGCAAATGTGTCCTGATATTTATGGAACTTTTCATTGAAATCAGAATTTATAAATGAGAGAAAATACCAAAGAGAGAATACCTGTTTCTGGCCCAGGTTTAAATAAGGGAAAGGAGAATCTTGTAATGTTTTGAAAGAGGTACCAAATATAAGAATATAAAAGCCTTTATAATTATGTGTGCCACAAGGGCAAGAAGGTAGAAACCAAAGATATCCTGTTTTCAAGATGGAGCATTGAAATGTGAATTTTATAGAATATTTTCTATATGTAGTTCTTTTAGCACATCCTGTAAAGTAGAGCTCACTGTCTCCAATTCATGGATTAACAACTTGAGAATTATAATTAAGCAAACATTCTCTGGGTTGAACAGCAGGTGAAAGGTAACTCATTATGAGGCAAAACCTTTTATTCCCACATTGAAACAATAGCTAATATTTCTACTGTCCTTTCTCATTATCTTTTCTTTTGTTGAGCAGAGAAAAAGGTGAGTTAGAGCAACCAGTGAATTAAAGAAATTCTTGGAAGAGTTTATAGACTTGAATATTAAACAGAAGCATTTTGAACTCTAAGAAGAACAAATAGTGACCTTCCATGTACCAGTTAGTTTGTAGACAATAGAAGTTGGAAGAGACATCTTATCTAAAAGAAGTCTGGTGTGGGCTCCATAATTTAAAAGGGTAAACAACCATGTTTTTTTATCCTGGTCATCTACTCCATATTCAAAGTCTCAGGAGAGAATCTGTGATTGGCCCATGCTTAGTTCCCAGTTTACCACCTTGCCCTATCAGGGAAGATAAAAAAGAAAACCTGGATCTTGGGCCATCAGAGTTTGAGACAGGAAGCCGGGTTTGCCTGACTGCCAAGACAGAGAGGGATATGGTTCCTTCTCTAAAAAAAACTCAGTGTGCAGTTTGGAAGGAAAACAGGATTCTAGACAACAAAAAGTTGGCGATTGTCCTCAATAATTAAAAAAATATATTGGATTCATGACATGCTTGCCTCTTATTTGGATAAATACATACTATGTACATGATTCTTTATCAAGGTCCTTAGGAGAGTTTCTCATGATATCCTTGTCAAAATAGAAAAATGGAAGAGGGCAGATGTCATGTTGGTAGCTGGTAGAATATCCAAACCATCACTGAACCTCAACAGGGACTGGTCTCTGGTCAGAGAGCTGTGTATTCTGTTTCAGTTCAACATTATAATAAGCATTTGAGTGTGTATATGAGTGAGGTTAACATTCCTTTAGTTACAAGTGACAGAGACTCAACCAGAAAATTTCAGAAGTGAAGCTAGAAGCAGAGATTAAATTATGAAACTTGACCAGTGTGATAAAAAATGGCATTTTCTCAATATCTCTTGGCTCTACTTTCTCTCTGTTGCTTTCATGCTTTAAAAGTTTCTTAAAGTGTTGTTAAAGATGGCCCCATGGCCCATTCTTATATTTTTATCATGTTAACAACTTCAGGTAAGAAGTATAATTCCAAGCAGAAGCTCTGAGGTGATTCTCCTGACCTGAATTAGTCACGTGTCCAATCCTTAATGAGTTAACAGTGTCCAGGGTGACACAGTATTCTGATTAGGCAGGACAAAATCACACACCCACCCATGGAGTTACAGATAATAGAGGAAGAACAATTCTCAAAAAGAAAATTGAAATTTTATTACAAAAAAAAGAGGAGGATTCATAAAGCAAGAAACAAATTGGCAAAAACAATTAACTTCTTTTTAAACATGCTCGTTCCATTTAAAGATGAATGAAAGAGTTAATGTTAATAGTATTCATGTTCAGTTCATTATAGATCCTTGTAGGTTGACTGTATCGCATCCAGAAAGTGTATACATTACTGAAAGATGTATCTAGTTTTTTTCTTAGACTTGGTATAAGCAAAAGCAAAGTTCACTGTGTTTAAGATGACCAGGGACAAAGAAATGCTTTGTGTATATACTCTGTTAAACACACATGTCAAATAAAGAAACCTTTGGGCTTAGTACAAATGAAGATTGTCATTAATTTGTCTTTTTTATACGACACACATATCATGAATATGTTGATGAGGATGTCTATGGACACGTACACAATATTCATGAATATTAACACAAAAAAAGACAGAATGTGTCCACCCATGTATCTGCTTAGAAGTACTATTGGGAAAGTATCTCTGCATAAGAGCCACTAGTACAAAGCCCTGGATCTGTTCTAAACCCTGGGGAAGGGCTGTGTTATCTTAAATGTTGTCTTTTTGTACCTTCCTTTAGTGACACATTAACTTCTGTGCTTTTGACCACAGCACAAACCAGTTTTCCTTACTTCCTGTTATCTTGCTCCCACTTTATAGTGAGGCTCAGAGGGTATTTGAGGGGAGGGAACATTTTGGTACAAAGGCAATAGGCAAACAGGAAAAGCAACTAGCCTGCTGGTTACAGGTTAATAAGGACACCAGACAGAGGAGTTCCTTAGACTTCCCCTGGGCTGGTCAGCTTCCCTCGAGGTCAAGAAGTCATAGGGCAGCTTTAATTTGATTTTTAAAGACGAGGAAAAGTGACTTGTGGCTTACTGTAAATAAAAGGAGCTTCTGGCTGGATCAGTAACACGGCAGATATGCTGTGGTCAACTGGTATCTGCAGGTTGTGGAGGGAGAATGAGGTTGGTGTGTTAGAATACATACACATTGAGAACCACAAGATTCCAGAGAAATAATCTGTTATTTTTGGCTAGGGAAATTTTCTAGACAACTTCTATTAATCACACTCTTTTAAAAATCTTTGATTTTAAACCATTTTGAATGAAATCAATCTAAAACATATTACTTTCTAGTCTTTAAATAAAATGTATTGTTCAAAAGAGATTCTTTCTGATATAATCCAAAGTAGAATTATGACCATTGGGTCTTGAAATATGGTACAATATGTAATAATTGACACTTCATGAAAGTTTACTGTGTGCCAGGAATTGTTCTAAGTCCTACTTAACATTTAGATGGTTTGACTTGTGAAACAATCCCCCAAAGTCAATTCTATGTCCATTTACCCATTTTATGTATAATTAAACTGAAGTCAAGAAAACATAACTAATTCAGATGGAGTTAAACAACCAGTAAGTGATGCCTAGGGAACTGGACTCCACATGTACCAAAATGCAAAACCTAAGCTCAAAACCACCAGTGTGTACCTTGAGTACTGCTGGGTTGGCAAATGTTTGACAACCGGTTTTCCAGAAAGCATATATTACATGTACACACACACACACACACACACACACACACTTATCTGTTATACATTTTACTGATGTTAAAAGTATGTAACAAAGTTAAAGTAATTAAAACACATAGCATTCTCATATTCTCTATTATAAATTCCATACAACCAATTAAAAATCACAGAATACTTTGGATAATTTTTTGTCAAATTCTTACATTATTGTCTACTATAAAATTCTAGAGGAAAACATAGTAAAGAATCTTTGTAACCTGGGGCAAATGATCATGTACACAAAGGATTCTTAGACATGAGATCAAAGCAAAAAAGAGTTCCTAACTGGATTAGAATCACTGTAGAAATATTTATGGGTCATTTGGAATTTTCTAGTGGTGGAGATTCATAAAGGAAGAAATAAAGTGGACTTCATCAAAATTAAAATTATTTCTCTTCAAGAAACACCCCCTGAGAAAATAAAAGATAAGCCATGGAGTGGGAAAAAATATATGCAAATCATATATTGGATAAAGGACTTGTAACCAGAATATATAAAAATATATTTAGAAAGTTCAATGTTAAGAAAACAACACTTGATTTAAAAAGACAAAAATATTGAACATATATACACGAAAGAGGATGTAGGGATGAAATGTAAGCAAATGAAAAGCTGTTCAACATCCTGAGCTGTCAGAAAATGAAAATTAAAGTTACATGCTACCTCTGTGCACACTGACAATATTGAGTGCAATAAGGAAGCAGAGCCCCTGGAATTCTCACACATTGCCGAGGTAATGCAAAATGGAATAACTGTAGAAAACAGGCTGCTACCTCTTGTACAATAAGGAATACACTTAGCACATAACCCGGCAATCTCACTTCCAGGTATTAACCCTAGAAAAGTGAAAGCATACATTCAAGCGAAAATCTCTATGTGAGGACTGAGGGTATAATTCAGTGGTAGAGCACTTGCCTAATGTGCATAAAGCCCTGAGTTGCATCCCCAGTAACACACCCACAAACAAAAATAATAAATATATAAATAATCTTGATGTGAATATTTATAGCAGATTCATTCATAATTGCCAAGAACTATGAGTAACCCCAGATATTTTTTCAGCAGGTCATAAACTATGGTACATCCATACAATGAAATGCTGGTCATTAATAGAAGAGAATGAGCTGTTGTACTTGAAACAACTTGGATGTATCGCAAAGACATTCTGCTGAGTGAAAGAAATTAGTCTCAAAGGTTACACATTATGTAATTCTACATATATGAAATTCTCAGAGAAAGGAAAGTATATGGATGGGGAACAGATGAAAGGCTTTTAGAGATTTGGGGTCGTTGGAGAGTATATAGAGGGGTAGTGTGAGGGACTTTTTCAGATAGTAGAACTTTTCTGAATCTTGATTGTGGTGGTGGTGGTCACATTAATCAATATATGTGTAAGTTTTCATAGAATCATCTATCAAAAGAGTCTACGATACATTAATTTAGAAAAAAAATTTAACAAGTTAAAATTAAAAAAAAAATACAAGTCATGGCTGAACAATTCTGTGATATTTGGTAATCCAGGTTTTTAAAATGAATTTATCAAGAGCAACTACTATTTTTCTTGAACATCTTCTACCATTTTGAGCCATATATATATATTTATTATATTTATATATAAATTTATTTATCACAACTTAATTAGCTCCATTGCAGATTTTCCCAAGTGTGCTATATTGTGTTCTGGTTCAGAACCAACCACTTCCACAGACATTTTCTGGTCTTCTTAGGGTCCTATAACATTATGATTCATTAAGGTGAAATTCTTGACATTTGCAATTCTATTCTTACAAACTCTTTAATGGGTTTTACCCGCCATCTTTTTCCCTGTACTATTGGCTAGAGCTCCAAATTGTCTCACTATATTGTGTATATATATATGTGTATATGTATATGTATATGTGTGTGTGTGTGTGTGTGTGTGTATATTTATACATATTTCATACTATACATATCCTACATAATTCCACTCAAACAAGTGAGGGAGCAAACCTACAGAGGCCATATAGTCTTCAGAGGAAGCAGCCCCTTTGGGTCTTTTGACATCAGAGGCCACATCATGGAATTTACTTAATGGAACATCTGCATGTCTATCGCTTAATCCTGATTAGTAATGGATTCAGAAGAGATAATCACTCTGCTGCTTCATAGTGTTAATCTTAATATTAGTGAAGATACATAGAAAAGATTATTTATCATAGTTTGAAAGATGAGTTGCATATACTTAATCACAATTGCTCACTTTAAGGAAAGAAATTCCTGAGGGAAGTTTCACTAGCTTCATAGATTCTGGTTTCTTCCATTTCTCTTCAAATGGTTTAAAGACACTGATATTTCTTGAGCTGAGGTTTTTGTTAATGGTCTTCCTGTTTTTTTTTTTTTTTTTTTTTTTTTAACTCAGAGGTTTGAATTCCAAAACACAAACGAATAAGAAGTTTAGCAATAAGAGTGTAAACTTGGATAAGACACTTATAATATCTTAATGAACAGTGTAGTGTCTCCAGAGGTCAGGGGCAGAGATTTCTCCTAGACCTGGGCTACATTTTGTGTCCCACATTCTTCACTGGGATGAGGCCCACCTGACACTCCCCTAAGGCAGTGTTGTTCTCTCCTGCTGAAGGCCACACTGAAAAGGCTTGCTGGTGAATGGAAGCTTCATCCTTGTCTTGTTCTGCAAGCGTTGCCTATAATATACAGTAGTTTCAGCTGATGCTGGAAACTTCTGTCTATTCTCTTATGCACTCTTGTGCATCAACTTCTTGAAGCTGATGAAGTGACCCATCATTTTTAGTCCTGTGTTTTCACACATATTCTAGTAGTAAAGTCCTTGACCCGGCCATTCAGATTATAAATGGTGGTAAGAGATCTCTTATATTGCTTCTAACCAAGCAAGACTCTTAGAACGTTTTTTTAAAAGATCCAAAGATTCTTTTTGCATAGCCCACAACCTAGTTATTAAAAAGGAATAACATTTTCCTAGCTTATAGATTAATTTTCAACCTCTCATCCCATTCTTTAGGCAACTGGGTAATCACCAAAGTCAATTCTCAGAGAACAGAATTACCTGGTTTATCCATGCTCCTGTCTTTATCCTTATTATCCCCCTATTAACTGGATTGTACCCAGTCTGGGGCTCTAAATCATTTCCCCCAAATCTCACAATACATCTTTGCTGAAACTAGAGAAAGACTTCTTGCATGGGTGAAGTTCTCTGATGTACTTTATACTTAGTAATCACAATAGTGAAAAGAGGTGGGATGCTCTCACTGTGGGAAGATTCTGAGCTTATCTAGCAGCTTCCTCTGGCCTTCTTGCAGATGAAGTCGATAGGTTTATGATACCTACTTTTTAATTTCCTTTTTGTGGTTCTGGAGGTCAAACCCAGGTCCTCACACATGCTAGGCAAGCACTCTACCCTTGATCTACATCCCCGGTTCCTGACCAATTTTTTGTTTTAAAGATCCTGACCAATTCTTGATTGGACGAACACCCCAAGAAGTCTAATATTTTATTATTTCTGCATCTGATGATGCAGCATAGCTATTTGCAGCTCCCTGTAACACTGGTTTGCTTTTGTCTGAAAGCTTCCCTTTCTATTCCTTTCCCTGTCCTTCCTTTTCCACAGATTTACTTTAAAAAGGGTTTAATATTATTGTGGGATAACTGGAACTATCTTCACCTTTCCCCTTCCAGGTGGTCAAGACCTTAGTATTAGCTTGCATGAAGTTTTTTGTTTGGTTTGGTTTGGTTGGGTTTGGGATTGATTCTACAGTTGGAAGTCAGTCAAGCAGGGGTCTGAGCTGGTCCTGATAGTTACAAAAGCTAGTGTACCTCTTTTTCAATTAAATGCACTAAGATTTGAAGCCTGAAAGTCTGACCTCCTGGGCCCTATGAAGTCACAGCTGTCTAAGTTTGCTAAACCTTGAACTTCCACCAACCACTTACTCATAAAATACAAGAGGAGAAGCAATGAGGATTGATTTTAGCTTGGGGTTCTCTGATAAAGAAAGAGAAAGCAGGGCTGGGGAGATAGCTCAGCTGGTAGAGTGCTTGCCTCGCAAGCACAAGGCCCTGAGTTCGATCCCCAGCACCACAAAAAAAAAAAAAAAAAAAAAAAAAGAAAGAGAAAGCATTATAATTATGAAATTTTCTGACAGCTTCCTCTTTTGATGCTCTCTGGCTTGGAAGGAGAAGAATTAGCTTTGTGGTTGACCTCAGGGAAAGCAAATGAACCTGGTGTTTGGATCTGGGATGAAGAATTTTAGTTGCGGGCTGGGGATATGGCTCAGTTGGTAGAGTGCTTGCCTTACAAGCACAAGGCCCTGAGTTCAATCCCCAGCACCACAAAAAAAAAAAAAAAAAAAAAAAAAAAAAGAATTTTAGTTGCTAGACACAACTTGCTGTAAATCTCTGGCCTCTGCTGTGTCTGAATGGAGTTGATAAATCAGTCAGAGTTGAGCTGGGGACCAGAAACCACTAGATATTTAAGACAGAGAAAATAAAATACGGGAAATCAGTTATACAAGTGATGGAGGCTCTGGTGAGCCTCACAGGTATAAGAGGCAACTTAGTCATCAGCAATGATTGAAATCCTTTGATAACTGTAGGCTGGAAGGACAGAAGGAAGAGCTGGTTTTACTGGTGTCTAAGGACTAGAGTCACATGGTGGAAGGCAGAATGGCTACATCGAAAAAGCTGGACCCACCAAGAGATGCAGCCATGGGCAGGGATGCTGCCCAAGGTAGTGAAGGGGTGAGGGTGGGGAATGGGTACCCTGTTTTTTCTCTTCCTTCTACTCTCCAGTCTCCCATAATGGCTCCCAATGGCCAAAGCCAATCAGAAGTCAGCTTATATGTGTTATCGAAAATTTTAGCCAGGTGACATTAATTGTTTTTTTTTTTTTTTTTTTCTTCCAAGATAAAGAGCAGAGCAAGAATAGAGCAAAGAATGGATCTGTGGGAAGACAGACCTTCAGTCAGTTTGGTCAACATTCATTCACCACAGATCAGTCTTGTGATTGCAGTTGGAGTTGCTGGGCCTAGGTTTTGGACCCTTCATCACTGTAATGGAGGATTTTAAATCACTGCAAAACCTCTGCCTGTCATCTTCAACAGTCCAAAGCAGACAAAAAGGGAAAAATATCCTGGATTCTTCTTTCCATCAGTTCTCCAATCTCCTCACTACTTTTCAATTACTTAAACTAACTCAGAAGCCTGATGGATAGAGGGTTCAAAAATTGAGCTTTCATTTGCAAGGGCAGGAGAAGAATTTAACAGCAAATAATTCAGCATATTAGTTTTACTGGGTTATACTTTTTGATAGCTCTGGAATTTCCACTGTCTGTCCCCAGAGTTTTATTTTTCTTGAAGGGTCCACTCTTAACAACTCAGCCTCCTCCTGCTAGTGGTTTAAGAAATGTAGACACAGAATGACTAGAGCATCGATCTAGTTTTCTACCCAGTGTTAAACCATGATTCATTGATCTGTTGCAAAATCTATCCTCCATCCTCTAGCCATGGTATCAACTCCCCATCCAATTAAACTATGCATTTATGGCAATAATACATGGGCAAACACATTGACATAAATGCTGAAAGCTAATATAGCATGCATGCAATTGATAGCAAAGAATGTGCAAATTATTAATATACTTCCCCATTTTTCATCACTCACTGGCCCACTAAGATACTCCCATAGATGGTAGAACTTCTCACTTCTCATCTCTCTCCTGTTAACTTTCCTTTTCCTTTAGTTAATGAATTCTTTCATGCTTGTTTGCCAGTTCTAAACCACATGTGAAAAGCAGATATTGCTACATAAGTGATTTATTTTTACTATGAAAATGTTCTTGAATTATTAATGTCCTTGCTAGATTCATGATTCTTAGTTATCCATATCTCCCACTCTGAATTTGAGCTTCTTTTCCTTCGATACACTGTATCTTCTCCAGTGGATTCTGTTTCTTACTCAGGAGGGGTTTTTCATTATTTTACTTCTGTTTGTCATCTTTTTAGTCTTCTGTTTCTTCTAACTGAATTGTGAGAGTCTCTGGGGGTTCCTGTTCCTTCAGTGCAGAGCATTAATTACATTTGATGGGCCCTAAGACAAAAAGGCTCCTTTAGAATTCACAACTTGATGGACAAATGAGAGAGGGGTAAGTTTGGCACGAGTTAGTACTGATCTAAAATGTTTTCCATGTTGGGTTAGCAGCTGCTACCTGGTACCACCCCATTTCCTGCTTTTGGAAAGTTGAAGGAGCAAAGAACAACTCCTGGTTCATGACCTCTTTTTTAGAGTGTGGTCTTTTTTAGATCTACTTGTTTCTGTTCCTATTGCTCTTGATAGTGTCCGTGCCACCCAGACAATTGCAACAGCTTCCTCTCAGTTATCACACTATGTGTTTGTTTTGCATTTTTGTATAAATGGAACCCTACAGTTTCTACTCTGAACAATTTTTTCTCTGGTATCTTTTGCTTAACAGTTTGCTTGTGGAATTCACCATATAGTTGCAAACAGCAACAGTTCATTCATTCTTTTGCTGAATATCCTTTCATGGCTTTTGCTTCTTTGAATAGATTTCTATTTCTTGCAATTAACAAGCCATGACTAAGGGAGATAATGAAGCATGAAACTGTTCTTCCCAGAGAAACCATGGGCATGGATTAAGAAGTCCCTAAGGAGACCTTTTCCATCCTTCTTCCATCAAGCTGGGACATTCCTTTCATATTCAGAGAACTTTGGAGCAACACTAAGTTTCCTTGAGTGGGTTCAGACCTCCATATGGCAAGTGTCTCAGATTCTGGCACCAGGCCAAAGGATGATAGCTCTTATCTCCTTTCATGTTCTTTTGCCCAACCTCAGGGAATATTTCTTTACATTGTGATTGCTCATATCTGAAAATCTTACTCACACTCTACAATCTTCCATCAGTCCAAGGCCATGTGGCATTAACCCTTTGTGTGCTGCAGTGCTGAGTTGCAAATTTGCCATTTTATTATAGGACTCCAAGGTGGCCAGAATATCTTGAACAGACAATATTATTTTAACAGGCATTTCCATATATTATCAAACCATTGCTTCTTTCTTTGCCTATGCTTATAGGCATGGTAGCTTCTTTCAAGGTCAGTGTCATCTTTTTTTTTTCTTTTTTTCATAATTTGTTGAGAAATTGAAGTTGGGGCCAATTGAAGCCACTATGATCCTAGCAAACTTCTTCTCTTTTGGCATGTGCTTTCAGGCATACAATTCTGCTTGGTCAGAATAAAATTGTGTGGATGGTACACACTTTATTATGTAACTACATCCTGTTTTTCCCATTGGTAATAACATCTTAAAGAACACAAGGAGAATCAGGAGGGAACATTTTGTAATAAAAAAACTGAAGCTAAGGAAATTATTCTTCTGAGTGAATCTGAGAGAAGGGTTGTCATTACCAAAGTCAGCAGAAATTGAAACATAATGCCACTACACGTTTTCCTTAATATACTATAGAACCATCATTTTAAAACATTTTTATTTGTACTTTTTTATTTTTTATTTAGAACCATCATTTTAAAGGCCTGCTTTTTAATTTTGCTAGCTGAATATCCTATACCTTGCTGTCATTCTTTTCAAGGGGTGACTTGTAATCCTGTTGACTCTTGCAATGGCGTAAGTGAGGGAGTTTACTCCTGAATAGGCCAATCAAAGGAAATGCCTGAAGTAGATGGATCAACCAATCCATGGACCTAACAAAGTAGGTGTGATCTGAGGTCCAGGTATGAACAGAAAAATGAGCTCATAGTCAGACTTCACTGTCTTTCTTTAGAGGAAATCAGATGCAAAGAAATGTCAAATGAAAATAAAAAGTGGTCATTTGCTTGCCAGGGGATAAAAGACCTACTGAGAAGTCAAGGTACCCCCAAACCCTTGAGACCGACATTTTGTGTCTGTGGGTTTTCTTCTTTCCTTCTATCTTGTCTGTCTTGTTTTCTGTGTCCTCTTCTGGCCCTCCTCTTCACTCTTCCCAGGGTGGAGACCTAGGCTTTATAATGCTGAAGTTTATATGTAATATTTTCTTCAAGGACCAGGGGAAGAGGAAGAAATGATTATAAAAATATCTATAGAATAAACATTTACCTAAAATGAAAAAAAAATCAGCAGAAATCATATGTTTTAAAAAGTTGAAAATGCTTCAAACATCATACAACTCCCAAAAGTAATCTATTTTTTTTAAATCAAAGTGCTTTATCATTTTCCCCCTGCACAAGTCTATATTTTCTTTGATTCTTTTTTCATATAGCCACAGTTTTTATTATTTTAATAGAAAGATGAGTTAGTCTTTAGTCTCCTATGATTGGCCCAATCTATTTTTTATTATTGATGAAATATAAAATATGGCACCTCTTACATAGGTGTAACATGGCTTCTTTAACACTGCAAAGAATTTTTGGCCTGCAAACTCAGGAGTTTCTATATATTCTACTTCACTTGTTTCCCATCAAAAAATAAAATAAAATAAAAGAAGAAAGTCATATGATGGATTTACAATTGTATGTGTTAGAAAACTCAGTGTATTCTTATAGGAGAGAGCTTGTGTTTTGGCAAGTTTTCCTCCACCTGCAGCCTCCAGAGTCCAGACTCGTGCTTGGGTCCCTACACTCATGTCTTGCCTCTTCTCTCCTCAGTCATCTGTCATGTAAGCATAGAACCCTAAATGCTCTGACATGATCTGGACCCTGGTCCTTCTTGTCATGACATTGAATGCTTTAACGTAGCAGGAAATGGCAGGTCATTCCTGTAGAAGGGTGGTATATCTGAAGGTATTTCTATGCTGGGGTGGAAAACAGCAATGTATGTGACAATATACAAGCAACTGTGAACCACTAAACTATTTTCCACTAAGTGAAAACCATCCCCTACTCAACTCTCCCTTATGTAGATCCCCAAGATCCCATGACCACTCAGTAGCACCTAACACAAAGGAAAGGGTGACAGAACAGAAGTCAGAGTGGAAAGAAACAGGTGTCTTAACTGATGATGAGGAAATTGTGTTTTTGATAAAATTGTAAAACCAAAATATGTTATGAACACATTTTTCTAGGTCTGTCTTAGGACATGAGAGGATCTCCTGAAGCTAGGATCATGTCTTTTGAATGTTCTGGTAACTTCTTTATTACTATTGTCAGTGCTGGGCTTGGTATCTTGTCTGCTACTTCTCCATCCCAGTAGCCTGAAGCTATCATTTGCTCAGAAAGTCTCATCCTTAGATGGGATGATACCACATGTCCTTGACTACAGATGCTGCTAGGATAGATAGGTTTGACCACATAAAACCATGGGTTTGGGCCTGGGTTTTCCAGATAAGAGAGATGTGACCGATGGCTACTATAGTTGGAGCTTTGGAAATTCAGTCTTTTCCACCTGTGAATGAAGCCTGAGAGGTTATACCCAGTGTTTATAAAGCTTACATAACTCATATAACTTGAGTAAAACAAAAGCTTTTCTTGTGCATTTAACTCAAAGTGTTTTCTTTCTTTTACTCTCATTTGATTATTTTAATAGGAGACAGAACTAAAAACTAGGATCCTGAGTTTCTGTTTTGATGTGATTTGCCATACAGTCTGTGTATCCCTGAGTGATTCCCTAAACTGTTGAACCTCACTTTCACTACCTATAAAGATAGCAGGTGAATTTGATATGCTCTCAGTTCCCTTTCCTAACATCTGATTTTATATGATGTTATAATCTTGAGGTTATGTTGTTACTAAGTCAGTTTCACTTAATAAATAAAAGTATCAATAAATTGAAATGTATCTTAATAAATAAAGTTATTAAGTATGTAGTGTAGTATGAACCTAGTCCTAGATGGAATGCTTGACATGTAATATTTCAGGCAAGTCCCTAACAATCAATATCTTTGAGAAAAAAGTATTGGTCACTTCAGATGTTTCAGGTACTAGGATGAGTTTTTCTGAAAAAGCCCATGTCATGCCAGTTATCATAAAAATGTCATAAGACTGAATAAATTACATAATCAAGTCCTCACAATAACTTTAGGAGATCAGTAATATTTATCATCTTCTTTATTTTAAAGAAGTGGAAAACAAGATGCAGAAAGCTTAGTATGATAACACTAAGCAATGATAAAGTGCTATAGCCACTGCCTCCAATTATCTCTATGTCCCAGAGGAGAACAATTAATTTACCCAGGAGTATATAGCCCCTAGATGGCAGAGGTAGAAACAGCATTCCATTGCTTCTAAATAATGAGATGACGGCCTAAGAAAACCTCACTAGCTTGAGGTCCTTTCTCTTTGCCAAATGCGGTTGGCAATGATTTTTCTAAGAGAAATTCTTTTTTTCTCTTGCTTTTTGCTTCATCTCCAGTTAGGAGGATAGGAACATTAATTTAGTATGAAGAACTAGAAAATAAAAGTGTGAGTTGTTCAGGTAATCACTTAATCTTTAAATCTAGTTATATTTGGTGATGTTTAAACGAATGTTCAGGCAAAAATAAAAATCTGGAAAAAATGCTTTCCTGGCATCAAAGATGAAAGAAATGGTAAACACTTCCCTGGACCTAGGCATTTTCCCTGCTTAGAAAGGATTTATTGCAATGCTCCACCAGGTGGTGCTCTGGTGAAGACATGCTGTCAAGGGCTCTCCAACCCCTTAACTTTATGCCTGGAAGTATTTTGAGTAGGTGAAATCATTACCCCTAAGAGGCTACCTATTGAAGGTGGCCCATCTTGCCAAAAAAGACACAGTGAGCAGACAGAGGGAAGTTTATGAGCAAGGATGCTCAAATGAAGGACAATGACCCTGGAAAATGTCAGTCCAAAAACATCTTCCAGGGAAGCATTGGAACAGGGGAAGGGGTCTTGGATAAGTCCCATGGGACTAGAATTAAGAGTTTGGAGCCTGTATCTCTGCTACCAACCTGTGAGATCTGTGTAGAAACTCGTTTCTCTGGACCACAGTGTCTTAATCTATAAAGTGTGTGTTTTTGTGTGTGAGTGTGGTGGGGGATGGGGTGGTAAGACTACCAGAGTTTTTTAGTTGGGTGTCATGGAGTCTGTGTTCCAATCTCCTAGAGTTTCATGGAAAACTTTCTGTGTATATACATTTTTTTCTGAGGAAAAAAATCTGTTGCTTTTGATAAATTCTACATAGAGTCAGTGATTCCCAAAGCATTAACAACAGTCAGGTTAGGTAATCCTAGGGTATGTCTGAGCTTCAGTGTTCTATGATGCTATAATCTTTCTGGGGAGGAATCTATGGCTGTCAAATTAATTGGATTACCTCCCTGGCTCTGTCGTAGCTCCATCCCTTCCTTACGCACTCTCTAATGGTTTTGTTAGGGCAGTCACACCTAAGTCTGAGTCCTACAACACCCTCTCCTGTAGATTAGGTGGAGTGTCATGTGACTGATGTGGTTCATTAGAGAGCAGTGGCCAAGACAGACCGGAGGAACTGTGACGAGAACTTGCCTGATCCCACAGGAGTTCAGTGGTAGAAGTAGGTGCTAATTATCATTCTTTGGATGAACAGGATATGCATTTTTTGGGAGTGGGTAAGAATTTCTGGTTAGACAAGCTCCAAATTCTTTGGCCTACTTTGAAGGCACTACTAGTTCCATCATTAAGGATGAGATTTTGTTTCCTGTTGAGCACCTGCTCAGCCAAAGAGGAAGACTGAGACAGGAGGTGGGGATATTCTTTTTGGAGGCCTTGTCATGCAGATAAAGGTTCCTTCCCAAACCAGGCCATGAGGGAGTGTCAAGGTTCCACCTTTCTGGCTCAGGGAAAAAAAAAAAAAAAAAAAAAACTCTTAAGTCTTTTTACAGCACTAGGTTGGTAGTTGAGTAATGTAATTATATAGATTACCATTATAAATCTACAACTATGTAGAAACTGAGATTTCAACCTGTCCTAGATTTACATTATTTGTAAGGGGAGGGGATTGGAGAAGGGCAGGAGTCCTGGTTGGGAATGTAGCCAATGGGGAAACCCCGTTATTAAACAGAGAGTAGAGTTCAGGCTGTGCATCCACAGAAAGGCCTATGTGTGTGGAGATGCTGGGAGTGGACATCGGTACGTGGGAGAGAGGAACTGAGAGACACAGCAATTCTTCCAAAATATGTAAGTGAGAGTGTTGGACAAAATAGGAGTTGAGACTAGGGTGGAATGTCCTTTCTTAGACTTTGGAAGACAGAGACTGTAAAATGATATGACCTGTTGCTAAATTTCTCAGCCCTGGCTACACATTAAAAATCAACTTTAAAAATGTTACCGATGTCTTGATTCCGCCCCAAATCAATAAATTAGAATTTCTATGGATGGGGTATGGGCATCACTATTTTTTTTTAAAATCTGGTCCTAGTGACTTTAATATGTTACCAAGGTTGAGAATCACTTGTCTAGAACAATAATGATGCCCGTGAGGTGCAAAGGCTGATAGTCTCCTCCCAAGCTCACAGAATGTGTTTAGCAATGACAGTATTCACAGGGTACTGCTTCTAGCTTAAGTCTTCAGTGAAGGGGGCAAAAGAAATATTTCAGATGCACCCAAGGGCCAGTTTAATTCTCCAGGGACTCAAAGAGCTTCCTAGAAATACAGTATGCATTTATCCTTTGTCTCATAGATGCCTCAAGAATTTTTCTTTTTATGCACTTATCACAGATTGTAAGTATTTATTGTGTACTTCTCTCATTACTTTCTTGGTATTCCATGAGGATTGACCTATGAATATTTGTTCACCACTGAAGCCCTAATGCCTTCTATATCGGCATGTAGTAGTCACCCCAAAATATTGTTCAAGAAATAAATAAAAGAATGAGTGAAATAAATCTCATGTAGTATTAAGAAGCTGGTAAGAAATTTTAGAGATTATTATTATTTGTTTTTTAATTTTTGGTACAAGGAATTGAACCCAGGGACCCTTAGCCACTAAACTACATCCCCAACCCTTTTTATTTTTTATTTTGAGACAGGGTCTTTCTAAGTTGCTTAGGGCCTCACTAAGTTGCTGAGGCTGGCTTAGAACTTGAGGTCATCCTACCTCAGTCTCCTGAGTCTCTGCGATTATAGGTCTTGGCGACACTGACAGGCCTCTACTCCTACTTTCTAAAGTGCTCAAACAAAATTGCACAAATTAATAAATAAGTCTATCACTTAGATATTTGAGGATTTTCTTCTTCTCTAAAATACATTTATGTTCATATGGTATGGCCTTAAGTCAGGTAGGATGTAAATAGGGAAACCTCTCATTTTTATCCCAAACTATCTCACAGTAGTAATTTATGATTATCCTAGTTATGTATCTATGCTTTCATTTACTATATCACTTCTTTGACTCTTCTTCCTTAAAGTCATTTGCTTAATTTTGATGGAAAAAAAAATGACATAAAAGCATGGTGTGTATCTTCTGAAACCTCCAGGTGTCTAGAAGAACAGATAATGAATGGGGCAATTTTGACAACACTGATCAGGTCTCAGGGTACCCTGGGCACACAGAGAAAGACACCTTACCCAGAAATGGTGAATATTTGAGAAGGAAACTAGGACAAGCAGTGCTCTGAAAACCAAGGGAAGTGTCAACCCCAAGGAGGAGAATGCTTCCACCTTGAGAGCAGGTGGAGTAGATCAGAGGTGTGAGTACGAGGTGGGAGGGAGGCTTGCCGTGGAGGGGTATGTGGGAATGGTAAAGGGGCTGAGGAAAATGAAGGAGTGGAGGACAGAGATTGGTGGTGAGAGAGATTTGGGGAGCGATGGAGAAATAGGGACCCATAGAGGAGAAAATGAAAAGGACTGTCTCTAGTAGTAGTGAGTACTACTCGAGTAATACTATCTAAAGTACTGTCTTCTAAAGTAGTAGTATCTAAAGTACTATCTGTAGCAGTGAGAAGAGCAGGCAAAGAGGAATCAGGAAATTGAGCCGGGAGGCTGTGAACGGAGGGAGAGGTCAGTAGTGTCAAATGCTGTTGACTTTGGCAGAAACAAAGCAATGGTGAAATGGTGACAGGAGGCAGATCTCAGGTGAGAGAGGAGCAAAGAAGTGCAGATGACTTTTTCTAGATGCTTACCTTAAAAAAAAAAAAAAAGAAAAGAAAAGAAAGTAAGGAAACAGGTAGGATGGTAGCTAGAGGGAGATATAGGACCAAGGTATGACTTTTAAAATGTAAGAAATTTTCACTTAGTTATAGGTGAAGATGAGGTAGCCAGGTCAAAGGGAGAGACAAAGACAGGAGATGGAGAATGTTCCACCCTTTTGCAATTGCAGGCACCTTTAAGCATCTTCACTGACTCCCGTCCCTGAACTGTTGTTAGATTCTTCTGCTGAAGTTGATTTTCAATCAGACTGCCAGCCTCAGACAGTCTTTGGTCAAATCTGGTCTGTCATGCCCCTTAGCAGGCTCCTGAGAGTTGGGTTACTTTGTCGTTTGGCTCAGGGATTCTTAATCTGGTATCCACAGATGTCCAAGAGCACTTCATCGATATACTTTACATTATAAGTGTGACCAACTGTGTATTGAGAAATGGATGCCTTTCTCCTACCTCCCCATTCACCTTCCCTGTTTCAGATTGACTGAAATGAATGAATCAGGGAAACCCAAAGACCAGAAATGTGTTCTGCCAGTGATTCTCAAAGATGTGTAAAAATCACCTAGAGAGGGGAGACCAAAGGACTGATTTCAAAAGCTCATACATGCATAACTAAAAAGAACCACAACAAAGAGTCCAGTTGGATACCTTTAAGAAGGAGAACAAGAGCCTGTATTTTTAAAAATAAACACACCTTAGGTAATTTTAATGCAAGCTGACCTTTGGCCAATGTAAGGAAACTTACCATTATCTTTCCCTGGGATTAAAAAAAAAAGTGTCCTAAATATATTTAATTTTATCAAATGTTTTTAGTTACTTTAAGAAATGTCAAGTCCTCAAAATTAAACCTCTTCCAAATTTCCCAAAAGGAATGCTGCCATTTCTAATATTTCCACACGTGAACCATCCAACCTTCACTGGTATTTGTCTAAGCGTTCTCAGAGGCTCCTCATATCATGGTCAGAGAATAATACATGAATTGCTGTACATGGGGTAGTACCTGGGTTTATGGAGCCTGTGAGGATTGGTATTCTTTGAGAGGTACAGTGTTAAGCTTTTGGAAATAATGACATTTGTAAATACCGAATGAGTTTAAGAAAAGAGAAAGCCTAGCAGGTGAGAAAGCCTAAATAGTACATTCCACAGTTTTTCTTGTGAAATAGCCACAACATAAGCCAGGTATTTCCTGTAATACCAAATCATCAGGCAGGTTTTTCAGGGAGTCACTTCCCAAACCTGGTCAAAATTTCAGGCGATCTCTAGAGACACAGTGTGTCAAGATGTCGCATTCTGAGAAGGCTCAGGATCACAGAACTCTGTGATACCACCAATGCCATTCAACCAAAGAATGCATTTGCCAGATCTGATTAATGGTTCCAGGGAACCTTGGAGTCATTAATTTTCCAGATCTGGGAAAACCCTGAGTGGGGCCTTCATGTGCCTATCTTTCTGAGTTGAAGACGGAATTCATCCTTCATCTCCAAGTCAATGGCCCAGACTGAATTCTATGCCCAGGTATGTCAAATTCCTGCCAAGAAAGCTGAAATAGAACATTTCAGTAACTTGTTCCTTATCAAGGAATTTTTAAATTTCATTAGAAGTGGAGCTAATCAGGACAGGGAGGCAAAAACATGAAATTTGTCTCCAGAACCTACAGTTAAAACATATTCCAGTCATCAAATGAATTGAGTCTATGCATCTTCGTCTTCTCAATAACATCAGACTTCAGCATAATTGCAAAGACATGCCAGATACTATGCCAACACATTGAGTATTCCATGACCTTTTTGGCCCCCAAATAAAATTCACCTATTTTATACTGTTCATTGGGTATTTAGATTAACTAGTAGGTGATTGAAAGCAACTTTTTAAATTTATAGGGAGCAGAAGAATGAACAAGAACATGAAATACTTCTTCAGATTCAATAAAACCATTTTGTTGTAATAACAGTCACTAATGGACAACAGCCATCAGTTAAATAACAACGTCAGCAGAGGGCACATACCTGGTATGATTCTCTGATTGAATAGAGGTTCAAAGCAAAGTTCAAGATCATCATGTTGACAGAGTTTCTTTCTCATCAGACACAGGATGTAATTATTCATGAATTATTCATATGTTTATTTCACCTGCACATTGTACTTCTTTGGACCAGGGAAAACTGTATAAAGTGTATGTTTTCCCATGTTTTATAGAACAACAGAGTTCATATTTGAATAACAGAATTTCATCTTAGGCCTTTATGACAGACACTTGATTACTATCCAGTTGTCACTTGCCCACCTTTGTTTCTTGCCTGCAGAGTTCAACCTTTGTGATAAGATGTGGAAAAATTCCAGACACTTGTTCTCCCAGTCTTCCTGGGTGAAGGGCATAAGACCACATCTTGGCCAGTGGTTGTTGAAGGGGAAACCTACGAAGATGACCCCTAAGGAAAAGTTTTCTTCCCTAGTCAAAGACTAGTGTTTGCCCAAAATTCTCTTTTTTGTAGGGGAGGGGTGAGTTTGAACCCAGGGGTGCTAACCACTGAGATACATCTCCGGCCCTTTTGATTCTTTTGAATTTTGAAACAGGGTCTCACTAAGTTGCTTAGGTCCTCGTCAAGTTGCTGAGGCTGGCTTTGAACTTGCGATCCTCCTGCCTCGGCCTCTGGAGTCTCTGGGATTACAGTCACGTATAACTGCGCCTAGCTGTGACTGGTGTTTGGAGGTAATCCTTTCCTTTTCTCCTTCCTGGCCTTAAGCTCAGTTGTACCAGGGTATGTGGTTATGTGGCAGCCATGTTTGTGACTATAAGGGAAAATCAAGAGACTAATAGCGAAGTCAACTTAGTGCCTTGATATAGTCGAGTTGCTCTGGAACTCTGGAAACATGTGCCTCTGGGCATCTTACTAAGTGCAGTCAGGTATTCCATTCTTTGCAGTCAAAGACTTCCTAACAGTGCTTCACTCATTTTTTCAAAAAATTTGTACTGAGTATCCACTGAAGACCCAGTGCTGTGCTAGGTACTGTGCTCTGATCATAGTAGGCATTACACTTCAGTAGGTTACTACACTTCTGTGGACTCCAGTCCAAGGGAGGAACAGAAACTAATTAGGGGCTATATGGCATAACACTTAGCTTGATTTTGTTTCACATCAGTGAAGGTTTCTCTGAGAAAGTGATGTTAGAACTGCTAGTTGAAGAATGAATGGGAATTAACCAGGTGAGGAGGGCTGTTCTGATTGTGCTTCTGCGAATTAATCAATTAAAAAAAAACGAATCCTCTAAGAGCTAAATAAGTCCATGACTATAATCACCTGAGAAAGAAAAGTCACCTCCGGTTGTCAATTGTGTGGACTGCTGACTCCTAAGTCAGAGTGATCCATGGTGTTGATGAGTAGGCTTCCTAGGGACCCCCAACCTGAATGAAAGTCCTCCTGTGGGCCCCCACAAACCTTATTGTGATCACTCTTATAAATAGAAAACATCACTGTGCCTGTGGTAGCTGAGGTCACAGACACCAGTTTTCATTTGCTTGTTGTGTTCCTTGTGATAAATGATCTAATAAATTACCCCTTTCGGCTAAGAATTTCCATAATTGGTTTCAGCCTCGGGCCCTTTTTTGTTTGTTTTTAAACATTCGGCCATTTTGATTTATGTGAATGTGAAAATATCTACTTTTTTTTTCTGCGTTTCATCCAATCTACAGAATATTATTTAGCACAAGGAAATCTCCAAAATAGCTGAACCTTTCCACTTATTTAGATTTCACCAAAGAGTCCCCAGGGTAGAATGAAAACATCTCCAAGCTAGGGTAATTTTACAAAAACTGCTTAGAGTTCAACAGCTATTTCTGTACTTTCGGAATTCTGTAAACATATGGGGGAAAATCTGTCCACAGTTATGCTGGAGCTGCGCCGGGCCCTGAATTCCCCTATCGTTTCATTGTTGGGAAGAGTTAGAGACTCCGATTCAATGTCGGCATTGGAAAGGCCCTGGAGGGTTTTTTGTTTTGTTTTGTTTTTTCTGTCTTTGCCTTTCTCTCCTGCTTTCCTTCTCTCCTCCCTCCCTCCTTCCTCTCTTCTTCCCTTATCTCATTTCCAGATATCTGCCTAATTTCTTTTTTTCTTTCCTCTTTTTTCTGTGTGTGTGTGTGTGTGTGTGTGTGTGTGTGTGTGTGTGTGTTACTGTGGATTGAACCCGGGGGCGCTTTGCCACTGAGCTAACTCCCCAGTCACTTTTTTCTTTTGTTGTTGTTATTTTTTAATTTGTTCTTTTTAGTTACATGTGACAGTAGAGTGCATTTTGACATCTCATACATACTTGGAGTATAACTGCCCATTCTTGTGGTGATATATGAGGTGGAGTTACACTGGTCCTGCATTCATATGTGAACGTAGGAAAGTCCTAGCCTGTTTCATCACCTTCTCCTTCTCTTCTGATTGGGAATTGCCCTTGGATGTCCTAGGCCCAGCATATCCTTTATTAGGTAGTTAGAGAATACCTTCTATTTACATCAAAAAGTGTTGTCAAGACTAATGGCAGGAAGTACTTTGGTTTGTGGGCGAGGAGAATGAATAGTTTTGAAGTAAAATATCCCTCCTCACATGTGTCAGGGGCCATGACAGTTCTAAAATATCAGCTACTTTTGTATGTCACATGACCCTTTCCATGTGACCTCAGATTTAGACTTTCTGTGTCCAAATGAGTTAAATAATAATTCATAACAAGGCTTTGACATTTTCTCCAGGCGAAGTTGTATACATATGTGTACTGTTATAGAGGCCAGTAATGAACCCAAAAAATGTCCATTCTACATCTTTAAACTTCTGTCTTTTTAACAGAATCAATCATTCTCCAATAAACCATGAAGTAATATTATGCATAAATACATGTATTAATATGAATATCACAACTACATTGCCTTGCATTTTAAAATAGGTATTACCATGTTCAAGGTAAATATTTAAAATAGTTTGTGATTTTATAAACCAAATGATAATCTTTCAGTTTTTTAATAATACAGGAAAGTTTCAAAATGTTATACATTAAACTTGACCTCTGGGAGAACTTGATTTGCCTATTTTCACTCAGGAAAGTATTCTGTGGGTATTATGACCATAGTCTTCCTAATTATGTGAAATTTAATAATTATTGTTAGCAGGTAAATATAAAACCACATTAATTCAGGCCTTTTCTATTTGACTTTGGGAAAAAATGGACCTATTGAGTATAATATGTATTGAGACAAAGTAATTAGTATTTCTTCTAAGGCCCATTTCTTTTAATCTTATTATTTGTGAAACCTTAACACATAGTACAGTGCATAGCATGTCATAGGTACTCAGAAGCAACAAAGTCTCAAGTAAGGGAAATATATTCTAGAACTGGCAGTTTTCTTGAACCAAGAAGGACTCAAGGGAAACAAAAGGAATCTCAACTATGTACCTCAAATTTCTGAGTCCAGGAGTTCATTTTTAGTGGCAGAATGAATGTGGGACATTTTTTTGGTTAAAGTACATATTTTACTGTATAGGCTCACTGTGATTTTAAATGTCCTTATATTGCTTAGTAGAAATTACTTATATCTACTGTAGAATGTACGCTGGACTTCACAGAATAAAAAGATCTTGTTGTTTAAAAATTGTAGCCTTTTAAGTAACTCATCTATATCATTTGTATGCTTCCAAATATTTAGTCTAAAAGAAAAAAGTCATTCTCAAAAGGAAAGAGAATTAGTTTTTCTACAAAATTTTGAGGATTTAGCATTACCTAATTCTGCCGTCTATAAGACTTTCTGTTTTAAAATCAACCCCAAGGACACAATGTGTCCTAACTTTTAACACTGAATCATACAATTCCAAGAGCCCATTCACATATTTATTGAAATTAGTATTCTTGTCTTTTCTGTAGATCTATTTTTCCTCCCTATTCTTAGATGAATGTCTATTCCTCTATCTAAAGAGATATATTACCTGAAACCAAGAAAAATGCCATACATGGAAATATAAAATAAAAAGAAATCTTAAAACCATTCTTTATGTTAGAGAATCCCCTCTAATACTGCTTCATTTTTTCATGGTTGTTTTCAATGCGTTTATTCTAGAAAGATCTCCTATGCAGAGGCCCTGGGGTGGGACCAGTAAGAGTGATAAATGCAATTGAGTCAGGAAAGCCAGGGCAGTGCTCAAAGGATGTAGATGTTGAGTCAATATAAAATACAAAATATCTGAGATGGAGGAGAGGAAACCCTTCTTAGGTTAAGCAAAGTTGATGAAAACATGAAAGAGCACCACATTTTCCAGGATTACTGAGGACTCTGGGTGATCTGATGGAGGATTATTTTAATGGAAAAAGGTAAAAGAGGTTGCTGCCAAAATAGATTCACACCAAATTTTGAAGGACTGTGGGGTATGCTCAGAAATTTGGAGTTTCTATTTTAAACTGTTCCAATTAATTACAAGCTCCATTCGTGGGAGTCTTTTCATGGTTGAATCCACAATGACCATTATAGGACATTGCATGTCATAGGAGCTTGATAAATGTTTGTTGCTTGTATGAGCAGATAGGTGTTTTTAGAAAGAGAAGTGACAGGATCAGATCTGTGTTTTATTTAGTCAGACAAGGGGAGAAAAATTCAAAGAGTATTTATGTTGCAGAAGAGAGCGGCCCTCAAGCAATAATGGTAGGCGTTAGAAAGTAAATACCACAGCTTCCTCTCCCTCCTCAGCAGAAATGAACCCCACTTGCTCATGATGGTAACCTATTTACTAGCATGTCCTGTATTGGCTTTCTTCTTCTTCTTCTTTTTTTTTTTTTTTTTTTTTCGCTTCATTTTTTTACTTCCCCACAAGTGCTAGCTGGGCTTACCTTACAAATACTTTTGTCAAACTTGTAACATGATGTCTCAAGTTCTGCTCTTGAGAGAATCCTATTCAAGATAGAATCAAAAGGTTATTGCAATGGTCTACACAAAGTTTATTAGGCCCTCAGCTAAACAGTTGCCATCGATATTGTGGTAGGCAGAATTCCAAGATACCTGGCCACCACTACCAAATTCACATCTCTTAATGCTCATACATCTCCAAACTATTCAGTCAAGTTTTAATTGCAGTGCTGCTGTGAAGGAATTTGCAGAAATAATTAAGGGCCCCAGTGAGTCGACTTTGAGAAAGGCTGATTATCTTGAGTGTGTGTGAACTAATCAGATGTGTCCTATGAAAGGACAGGGATCTTCCTGGTGAGAGACTCAGCATGAGATGTGATAGGAAGACATTCTCCATTGCTAGTTTTAAAGAAGATGACATGTGGCAAGAAATGTGGACCTTCAAGAGCTAAAAGCAGTCATCAGCCAACTACTAGTCAGGAAATGGGATCTCAGTTCTACAATGGCAAGGGACTGGATTCTGTCAACTATCTGAAAGTTTATGGAAGCAGAATCTTCCTGGGAGCCTTCAGATAAGAACCATCCTGATCAGAGAACCAGCTAACCTATGCCCAGACTTCTTACCCAAAGAAATGATAAGGTAATAACTTGTTCTTTAAACCACTAAAGTTTTTGGTAATTTGTTATGCAGTCGTGGAAATCTAGTACCAGAAGAAAGGATGTTAGATTTAAGATACAGATATAAGTCAAGCATTCAAATTGCTAGAATTTAATAACTGATTGTGTGAAATCACTTTTAAAAACTCATTGAGAAAAAAGAGAAATGAGTTTCTAGTCTGAGTTCAGAAGGATGCTATTCATCATATAGAAAAAGTGGAGAAAGAATATTTTTTTAGAGTAAGAGGAACTTTTGTTTTGTTTCGTGTTTGAATTTGCTACCTTTGAGATGAAGATAGCTAATAAGCAGTTGAAAATACACAGCTGAGGGAAGATTATGAGTCTGAAGATTAAATATTTGGAAGTCATTGATGTATGTTTCATGTTGAAGTCATGAGACAGAATATTGGTTATATAGATGCTTTTTACTGATGGTCTCCTCTGGTTTTTCGTAGTAGAATTTTCTTGACTGAGAAGAGTGCTTATGAGAATAGCACTTGTATATTAGATAGTGTAGTAAGATTGTGTTCCATTTTACATATATACAGTATAATTGTGTGTGTGTGTGTGTGTGTGTGTGTGTGTGTGTTTCTGGGGCTTGAACCCAGGGCCTCTCGCATGTTAAGCAAGTGGTTTAACACTAAGCTTACATTCCCAATACTTAGAGTAAAAACATTAATTCTTAATACTCTGGCTTAGGAAATAGGATGTTAGTGGCAAATCAATGGCACTAAACCCACTATTCTTCAGTTCTGGGCCTATGGGGGGAGATATTACTAATCAGATTATCTTCCCTTCAGAACTAGTACAGTTTTCAATCTGGTGCTCCAGGTAGCAACTAATTGATTGCAATTCACACACATTTGCCATCTGGGTTTGTTTTTGAAACCATAACCACTTAATAACAGATACCTTGAGTTGAAAAGTTTGATTTTTTTCAAAGATTTTATTTCTATCATTCTTACAAATTCTGTATTCTTCTTTCTCTACAACATGTTGAATGAGATTAGCTAGCCCTCTGAGGATCTTGTTGAGATGGTTAAACATGGTTCTTGCAGCTGCAGACTCCTAGATAAGTGTTAGGGAAAAAAAAGTGTAAATAATGATTTTATTCACTCCTATGAATGGGGTTGAAGAGCAGCATCATGTCCACAGTTATGAGGTTCAAATATTGTCGTTTCTAGTTCCTATCCTGAGAGAGAGGCACAACTCTTGCTCTTCCAGGAATGATGACATGAAATTGAGAACCAACATGAATGCACAGAAATTGATGTTTTTACAACCAAAAGTGGGTAAGATTTGCACAAGTTTGTTCATAGTAATTATCCATTTTTTTTTTTTTTTGGTCTCATTCTGCCACAGCATCTTGGAAGACATTGAAAACTGTAGAACTACAACCTGAGACACAATTTATATGACCCAGCCTAAAAAAAGACTTAGGCAACTCCATTTCTGGATCACAGGGTGTGAACATATTAGTCAACCCATAAAAGCTCCCACTGATTTATATGAAGTTGTATCATTGCATCACAGGTGGAGGGGCCTAAATTGTTTTTGGAGAAATATAGGGCTCTGTCTTTAGGATCATGACCCATGAGTCACACCCAGGGTTCCTAAAACTGAGGCCAGTGGGGACCTGGAAGAACTTGGCTTAGACACAGGGATGTGACTCATTAGAAAAGATGAACTGGTTTTGAAAAATAACAAGAACCACCTTCTATTCTCTGCCTACCTACCTTTATTCTACAACCAAAAAAAAAAAAAAAAAAAAAAAAAAGAAAGGAGATTCAAAACTGTTTATGAGACATATAAACTTATTACTGTCATTATCATTATGTACTTTTAGAGCTCTTGGTCTGATTTGCTATTAGAGGAAGAGTTCAGTTATCCTTTGAATAACCAATTGACAAAATGACACTTGTTTTACTTGAAAAAGAAATCACTTGTCAAATTTATACAATAAACTGAGTGAAGTGATAAGTGCCTATGATCTATTTCCAGATTTCTAATCATTGGAGAGACTCTGATTTATAAAGCTCATTAGCTGAAAGTTCAAGGTAATTGTTAATTTACCACTGTCATTGTAGTGCTGGGTGCAGACAGCATGACACTGTGAGTGGATGGTGTGACTGTCATGTCATCTTCCCATTGCAAGGGAAAACTTGCAATCTTTGGAAAGGTAAGACATGTATGGTTTAGGTCAAAGAGAACAACACCATGGTTTCAGGTCACCAGAACTTTTATTTCATGATTTTCAAAAATTAAGTTGAACAAAAATTTAACAATTAGTATTGGAACATCCATTTCTATGACTGCTGAAATAAGTGATAATGGATGAGAAGCCATAATTCTAAATATGAAAGACTTGTCATTTGCATCTCCTGTTTTTATATTTCAGGCCTAGAAACTTCACAATGCAGAAAGAATAGAGAAAAAAAGCTAGTCTATGGGGAAGATGAGAATATTTGTTGGACGGATGGATGGGTAGATGGATGGATGAATGGATTGGTGGGTGGGTGAATGGTTGATTTAAATCTTGTTTTCCCAGTGCTAAGTTGGGAGGGCAGCTGGCTTCAAGAACAGCTCACCTACAACTACTCTGATGACTGGCATGAGCCTGCTGGAGCTGAGAACCTGCTATCTGTCCCAGGTCTCATTCTGACCCCACTGTGCCTCCCACAACCATTCAACAGCAAAGTACTTTCTTCTTTTCCCATTCACTTGCATCCCAAAGACAGGCTATGATTTTATTCTCTTCTGCTGGGCTTTTTCCTATGTTTAGCTTTTATCCATCTTTTATTTTCTTCATCTTCACCTGAAAGATTCATGCATCACCACCATCTTGTCTGAATAAGCTGTTCTATTTCCAGAAGCCAGAAGGATAGTTTCAGAAGTCTAACATCATAGCATCTCTTCCAAGCTGGAAACCATCGGTGGCTTTACATTATCTTCAGCATAGCCTACATGACCTAAGATATTTGGCACCACCAGCCAAATGGGCCTCAAACATTTCCTTGGAAGTGCCAAGCTGGTTCTCATCCCAGGGCTTTTATACATGCTGCTTTCTCCCAAGCTTGTAGACCAACCATATGCTTTGGCACCAGTTCTCACAGAGCCTGTAGCACTTACCATAATGTGAACATTGTGTGTGTGTGTGTGTGTGTGTGTGTGTGTGTGTGTGTGTATGTCTGCCTTTCCAGCTGAGCTGGAGGAGCTCTATGAGTGCATTGAAAGAGCTTGTCTATGTTTCCAGAACCAGTTCAGACCCTGCCACTGCAGTGTGCACCAAAATCAATTAACTACTTGCCAAGTACTAACTAGAAATGTGTTAATTGTTGGTGTCTGATCCCTCTAGTTCCTTCTTTAGTAGTTTCTTATATATTTACTTAGAGTTCCACTTGGCTCATGAGTTACCTCTTGCCTGTTGCATGATCTTTGTATGTACTATACCCTCCCCTATGACTGACCTTGCTATCACTTTTCTGGCATTGGGCCCTCAACAAATATTTGTTGAGTAGGTGGATGGAAGGATGGATAGATATATGGATGAATGGATTGATGGATGCATGGAGATATGCATGGGTGCCTTCATGGATGTATGGATGGTAGACAGATATACTGATGGATGTTGTTCTTCAGATGTGGACAATATTGACAATATTTTTTAGCCTGTTTATCTCTCTGTAATTGCATGGACAAATTCCTTATTCTCTAGGGACACTGTCAAAAAAAGCATCTACTAGTGCCTGCAAAATAATGGAAGTAAGAAAAAATAACAGCAGAAGCTTCTATCCTCTAGGTGGTTTTTAGGAGGAGTGTTTACTTTGTGTGTCTAACTACTTAAAAGTTTGTCAAAGAAAAAAATTCTACAAATAAAATGAAGGACAAGGTTATGGTATCAGACTCATAGTCACTTCTGTGTGCAATTCTTTACCTAGAAGTCTCCTTTTAATTAGTTTTGAGTGATGTTTGAAAAACAGCTTGGTCCCTGTCTTCTTAATCGAATGAGTCTTCTCCAACAGGCATCAATATCACCAGAGAGATGCAGAGAACCTCAGCACATTGTGGATGGGCTTTCCTTTCTGTAATTTATGATGAAACCTTCGTTTGGAGTGAGTTGGCTGACCTCCTTCCTTCCTCTCCTCTAATTTCCAAGGTAGCAGACCCTCATCTCCCTTCAGACCTGGGTTCCCCCAGCTCGGTCCCTCTTGGCATTTCTAATTGAGGTTATGGACACACATTGAGCCCAGAACTCATTGCTTTTTGGAAAAGGCAAAATAAGAGAGGGGATTTTCCATATTCACATTTTTCCACAGAAATGTATTCATAAGCTTTAAACTTGCCCAAGCTATGTTAATGTATGTGGTTGACTTCTGTGCCAATTTTCATTGTGAATAAGATGCTAAATAAAAGGGTTCTTGTTTTCCCCCTCTCTCCTCCCCTCCCATAATTTTCAGTTCATAAGCCCATTTTGTAAGTGAATCAGGTCTTAGCAGAGAATCAGAAACGATGTTGTTCTTTTAGCCGCTTACAGTGTTTGCTTTAAACCCTTGATAGGAACACGGGGTTTGTGACAGCAGCAGCCGAGGTAAACAGATGACTTTATATATAATGCTTTTTACAAGGTGGTTCAGTTCATTCCTAACCTTGGTCTTGGCGTCATGGAATGAACCAGGGAAATTCCGCCCCTTAACCCTACCCTGCTCTCCTCCTTTCAAGGCCAAGAAAATATCTATTTTGCTTTGGTTTCACAGCCCTTTCCCTACAGGAGAACTTGTATAGTACAGTACCTTGAAAACAGGGAGAAACCCCAGTAGTGCTCGTGGTTGTTGTTGTTGTTATTATTATTACTATTTTAACTAGGTGACTGAGTATCCCCAATAAAAGCTGCAATCTTTATAAACCATGAGCTGGCATGTCCTGGCACGGCCTGGTTGTCAAGTTTCTATGCGTTTTGGTTCAAGTGCTCCTGCCTGCATTTATTCCTGGTTATACCACACCTCCTGGAACTGTCTTCCTGGCTTTTGCACAGTTGCCGACTCAAGTTGCAAGAAGACCTAGGGGATAATGGAGGGAAATCTGTATGATTCCTGCCTGAAATAAAGCCCCAAGGACTTCACACTTCTGAGGTGTTGAGACTGCCTGTCCCTCTTCACTTCTTTTTCCTGCAAGTTTCCATGACTGGTTCCCAAATTTCAACTAGCCAGGAATATGTGGAACTAGAGGTGTATTGCCATCAGTGATACAGTGGAGATCAGAACCCCCAGTGTCAGGGAGCCTCACAGAGCTGGGATTGAAAAACCAGGCCCCCAAGGAAATAACTTGTCCCTTTCTGGGGACCTTGGGTAAATTCTTGGTCCTGGATTTTTTCATCTAGAAGATACCAATAATATAGTATACATTTTAGAGGGTTGTGTTGAGATGATATGAAACGGAAATACAATGCACAAGTCTGTAATTGATACGTGACAGGATACACTATTATTGATAATATTAGGTATTGCGAGTATTATTGAAAGTTAATGATGAGCTATAATTAAATAATAAATAGTATTAATGCTAAAATTTTAATCATATTAAAACTTATAATCTAATTCATCATTGATAATATGATTATCAGTGATAGATAGTTAATATTATACAGTGATTGATCTTACACATCCTGATTTTCTTCATCTGGGAAGTGAAGATATTAACATGGACATTGAAAAAAAAACCTTGACTTTGTAGGGTTTTTGGTGAGGATGAATAAATGGCTTTGCATAGCACCTGGCCAATCAGTTTGTAACCCAGGGTGCCATGTTTAATGTGAGGTTAGTTGTCTTTCTCAGACCCTTCACAAAGGAAGGGCCACATCACTTCATCACTTTTTTCTTTTGGTACTGGAGATTGAACCCAGGGGACCTTAACCACTGAGCCACATCCCCAACTCTTTAAAAATATTTTATTAGAGACAGGGTCTCACGGAGTTGCTTAGGGCTTTGCTAAGTGACTGAGGCTGGCTTGAACTCCCAGTCCTCCTGTCTCAGCCTCCCGAGATGCTGGGTTTACAGGCGTGCACCGCCTTGCCCGGCTGGAACACGTTACTTTGTGCGTGGGCAACTGTAGCTCTCTCATCCCAGCATTGCCACTGATGAAAGAAATGAAAGGCAGCTAAGTGACTTCCGGTCATAAGTCTGGTAACACACAGGCCCGAGACTGGACAGCTGATCCCATCTCCTGGAGAAGATGGTCCCTCAGCCTTGTGTGTCCTCGCCAGTCCTGGCAGACTGATAGATGCAGTGTACAAGCAGCAGATCAGGTCTACAGACATCTAGCAGAGATAGCCAGCCTGGTGGTTGAGTGTCCCTGGGGATCTTCTCTACTTGTGGTCTCAGCTCCATTTGGTTTTGGAGAAAATATCAAAATAGTTTTGATATTCGCTATAGTAATATATATGTTTCTCTAATGTTTATTAAATAGAAGGATGTAACAGGAGCTCTAAAACTATCATGATTTTTAGTAATGAGTGAAGATGGTACTTATCTTTGATACAAAAATATCTATGATTTCTTTTAGAGACGAAGTTTCATGTGTGCTGCTAATGCTGCTGTAGTTTATTGCCTATGTTCATAATTAGAGGAAGTAAAATATTTCACTTCATGGTTAGTACATATAAGATGGAATTTCCTCCCCAGTTCAGGTTCACGGACCCCATGATTAGGAGAATCTTCCTGGCTCAGTGGATCTCCGTCTCTGTACTGTTGGAGCTCCTAGCCCCAATCTCACGATCTTCTCACCTCATTTACACCATGCCCCCACTGCATACTCTCTGACCTCCATTTTAAACCTCTGGAGCTGTGGCCCTGGTTGTATCAGATCTGTCTTTGCAATCCCAGGGTTTGATGGCAAACTTTCGATACGTAGCTACCTAAAGAAAGACTTGGCTGATTTCAAAAACTGTAGTGTGCAACAAAAACACCCAAAACAAAAATTTTGTATGGGCACCCTCAATTTGAGTTGACTGGTCTAGGGAGGGGCCCTGGCTTCATTATTTTAAAGAACTCCCTAAATTTCTTCTTAAGCAGGTGCTTCTTGAACAAAATGATGTTTCTGTTAAGACATATGACCTTTTTTTAATTTTGAAAACACTTATTTTACTATTTTATATTCAGAGTGAGAGATGAATGGATAGTGAATATTTAGTGGTATGATATACAAACAGAGATGAGCTATAAGAATATGAAAGAAAGGAGGGAAAGTTGTAAGGAAGGAAGTAAAGGAGGGAAGCAGGGACGGAAGAGAAGAGTAAGCTATGGTTTGAATGTCTCCTCCAAAATTCATGTTGAAATTTAGTCGTTGTCTATAATTGTGTTGAGAGGTGAGAACTTTAAGAGGTGATTAGTTCCTGGAGGGCACCAACCTTGTGAATCGATCAAGGCCATCATTCACTGGAATTGTTTACTTATAAAAGTGGGGAGAATTCAGCTTCCTTTTCTTCTCTTTGTGTGTTCTTTCACCATCTGATGTTTCTGTCATGTTATGATGGAGCAAGAAGGCCCTTACCAGATGCAGCCCCTTGACCTTGGACTTCCCAGTCCAGAACCATGGGTCAAACAAATTTTGTTCATTTTACTTTATCCAGTCTTGGGTATTCTGTCATGGCAGCAGAAAATGGACTAAGAAGATGAAAGAAAAAAAAGAGGAGGGGGAAGGAGAAAGGAGGGAAGAAGAGAGAGAGGAATGGAAGAGGAAGGAAGGAAGAAAGGGAGGGAGGGAAGAAAGAAAAGACATCTTAAGTGCTGTTAAACTTAGGGGAAAAGAAATTTTTATTAGCAGAATCCAGAGAGAAATAGAGAATCAGCATGGAGGATGGATTGATTTCAAAATTCAACAAATATTTGTTATGTGCTTACTGTATTCTAGGGCAAGGGTTACAAACAAACACACAAGAACTAGCCAAGAAAGTGCTGATAGAAAAGATCCAGGGCTCTCACTGCCTTTTATTTACCTACTTTGAAGGAAACAAGTTCTACTGCATAAGAAAACAGCAGGCTACTTGCAAGTGTTGGTAACAAGCTTTGATTCATGGTGTTGGGATGGTTCTCTAGCTCCTTGTTTTGTGGACATATAGGCTCCATTGACATACCCTTCAATTTCTCAAGAGAATCTGATGTTTTCCTTTATGAAAAAAATATTGGAAACTTCCAGTTATTGTTTATGCATAACGAATTAACTCAAAACCTGGTCACTTGAAAACAATCATTCTACTATTCTCATGGATTCTTTGGGTTGTATTCGCAGGCATAGTGGGCTGACTGTTCCTGCCCTGCCATGTCTGAAGTCTCAAGCTAGGAATCCTCAAAGATGGGGGAACGTGACGTGTACAATGAATAACTGGGCCGTGGAAGCAGCTAAAGTTTAACATCACTTAAGATGTCTTTTCTTTCTTCCCTCCCTCCCTTTCTTCCTTCCTTCCTCTCCCATTCCTCTCTCTCTTCTTCCCTCCTTTCTCCTCCCCCCCCCCTTTTTTTTCTTTCATCTTCTTAGTTCATTTCCTGCCTATTGACTTATCTGATGTTTGGATCAGGGAGTCTCAACCACCAAGGTTACCAGTTGAAGCCAACAACTGTGTCTTCCTCCCATCATAGCACCCTCATGGTAGTGGGGTGCCTTCAACAACAAGGGGCTCAGAGCTTCCAGCATGAGTGTTTCCACGAACAGGAAGGAAGCTTCATGGTCTTTTATGACCCAGTCTTCAAAGTTATAGTGTCACTCAGCCTTACTATCTTGGTCAAAGCAGCCATGAACCCACCTGGATTCAAGGGGAAGGGCATTAGGCTCTACCTCTTGGTTAGGGAGTGACAAGTTTATTTTCTAAAAGAAGTTGTGAGGCTGGAGATATTGGTTGCAACCATCTTTGAAAAATATAATCTGTTATGGTATCTAATTAAAAACTTTATTTTAAAAATGAGTTAAGCCAGGAGTGGTGGGCACACACCTGTCATCCCAGCAATTTAGGAGGCTGAGGCAGGAGGACCATAAGTTCAAGGCCAGCTTCAGCAGCTTAGTAAGGCCCAAAGTAACTTAGTGAGATCCAGTCTCAAAAAATAATTTTTAAAAAGGGGCTGTGGGATGTAGCTTGGTGGTAAATCACCCCTGGGTTCAATTCCTGTTATAAATAAATAAATAAATAAATAAGAGCTAAACACAAAGTATATTTTGGGCTAGATATAATGGGGAGTGGGATACTGGTTGTTGACTTCTGTTTTAGGCAGTAAGAATTTAGAGATGATTAAGGTTCAGCTCCTCCTTTTGGGGAACATGATCTAGTATTGTGAATTTTTAATATTTCTGTGAATTACATATTTACACTTTTGTAACTTTGCTAGAGTTGAGGGGGATTGAGGTAGAGAGGGACTAGATTTCACAGAATATCAGAATAATAAGGAAAATGAACCCCTTCCTAGATCCAAGAGGCTGATTCTATATACAGAGAGGGGACAGTTGTTTATTTCTTGTTGTTTTTGTTGTTGTTGTTGTTGTTGTCTCTGCTGGGTCTTGAAGACATTGTTTGCATTAAAAAACACTTTTGAGAAGATTTTGAAATATGGACTTTCTATTGACCCCCATTGAAAAGTACAGTTCAAAACAGACCTCCATGTTGAAATTGTTGCTCATGCATTCAGAAATCACTCCTGTATAATGTCACCTCAATTCTTCATTTGCATGGAATATAATATGAAATTCCAGACTCAGAATAACACATTGCTTACCTTTCTCCATCCCTAAGGAATCAATTGTTTCTAAATATGCTTGGAAATTGACATATGGACTATAAAAACAACAAGAGTGTCCAATAGCCCATAACATGCTTTACAGTTATGTTATTGTTCTTTGACCTCACTAGTAGTGATTTTGGGAAAAAAATATGGAGGACTTCTCTCCTCCCTGTCACCAGTCCCCATGATCTGAAAGGAAAGGGCTAAAAATCTCACTCCTTTTTTAAAATCAATAAACACTTCTTCTCACTGTGATACTGTTTTCAATCTGCTCACTAACTCACAGGCTGTCTTTGCAAGGTCTGGACGTTCTGTATGATGATTTACAAGGTTATGCCTGAACCAGGAATTCTGTGTCCTTCACCATGATCCTGTGTTTCAGGGTGCAGTATGTTGGGAAGGTCTGGGTTTATGATCCAAATATTCATTATATAAATGAGGTGGCAGCCCAAGCGGCCCTATCCCAGCCCCCTCTGCATTGGTAGATATCCGAGGAGGTATGTGATCACAACCTCTGTCTGAGTTCACCTTTGCAGGTAATGGGGCAGGTATGTGGCATTAAAGAGCAGGAAGGCCATCAAAGGTTGGTAATTGTTTAACTCTTCCAGCACACACCTCTGAGTACATGGACCACACCCAACGACCTGGCAGGACGTGCTGTGCATGACTGGACAGAGGTGCTTGATGTACCTAGAGCCAAGGAATAGGTTTAGACAGGAGTCCAGGACTGACAGAGGGTGTCAAGTCCCAGGTCTGTTTGAAATCTCAGCCTCAAAATGCCTGTGCTTTAGGGAAGCAACTGCTCTGTGTGAAATTAACCAGTTAATCAGTCATGTCACGTTTTAGCACCTATATTTCCTCTTTAGTGTGCAGTGAAGGATTTGAGCGTGTTATCCCTTAGATACCTGACAGGTTCTAATGCATAATTCTCAAATTAGAGGAATCATCAGAACCACTTGGAGAGCTGTATTCAAACTGTTAAAGTTGTGTAGTCAAACTGTCAAGCTGTAGTCAAACTGAAGGAGCTCCATTCACAGAGTTACTGACTCAGAAGTTTGCCACACTTCTGGTTTGGGGACCACAGTTAGAGAACCACCATTCTAATCTCTAATCCCTGGGTATGCTCTGGGGATCTTCAGCATGGTATGAAGAGGGTGCTTTTGATCAAGGAGTGGAGTTTTATTTCTAGAATTTTCCAGGCCCTTTGCTATTGCTTTCCCCACCAGTTTGAAATGAGAAAATAAAATGAGACATAGCTCATGTGGTCAGGTGGTCAGGCTATGTCTTACCCTGCTCTCTGTCTTGTGACTTGCCCAAGTACTATTTCTTGAATACCAGAAACACTTCAGAAATATTTAATGAATGAAAAATAGGCTTAGTGAAAAAGAGGAGACTGAGTCTGGGGTTCAAATGAGGTTTATCTTCAAATTACCATCATCAATGCTGAGGAGTCCCAGATGCAAATCATTGAGGAACCAGGCAGTTAATCTAACAATGTGGAACTGTTCTGTGTGAAGCAAAAGGGTACAGTGAAGCCTCTGGTAGAGAGCAGAGGACAAGCCTGCATCAAATGCCTCAAGCATTTTTGACATTTTGTTTGGCAAAATTGAAGCTCTACCAGATGGCAATCCCTGAATATGTGTCTTTCCATTTTTCCCATATCTTAAAGACAAAAAAGAGGAAAGTAAACATTTTCATTTTGCCTAAATTAATATTGCTTGTAATCTAATCTGGAATATTTTCATCATGAACAGCATGCCATATGCTCTGGAATTCATTTGCATTAATAGAGTCGTTCCCTTGGTGTCCATGGGGATTGGTTCCAGCATTCACTGCAAATACCAAAATTCAAAGATGCTCAAGTATCTCATATAAAATGGCATTCAATTTGCATATAACCCATGTGCATCCTCTTATACTCTTCAAATAATGTATAGATTACTTACAATACCTTGTACAATTAAATGCTATTTAAATAGTTGCTATACTATATTATTATTATATTATTTAAATAAAACGCTATTTAAATAGTTGCTATACTATATTATTCAAGGATAAATGACAAGAAAAGTCTATATCTGTTTAGTAAAGGTGAAATTCCAACCCCCCCAGATATTTTCTATCCAAATTTGGTTGAAGCTGCAGATGTGGAACCCATGGATACAGAGGACCCTGCATGCTCTAGGAGCTCATGGTACATTCCTTCTAAAATAGGTCCCAGTGCTCTCTACCTCCTGGAATTCACACCTTTGTGTATCCCCCTCCCTTTGAATGTGCACTGAACCTAGTGACTCATTTCTAACAAAAAGAATGCGGCAAAAGTGATGCCATGTCACTTGTGAGATCAGGTTATACTCAGTGCTGATGCAGAGCCACCTTGAACCAGCTGTACATGTCTCGTTCTAACTCTGCATTCATGGGTGGCATGTTCATTCATGGGTGGCATGAGATCAGTAGGATGAGAGTATTTATACAATGGCAATCAGAGTACAATACAATTTTAAGAAGTAGTTTACCAGTACACCACTGTACTTCAAAAGCTCTGCCGTAATCCCTTGAGCTCACTTTTATTTTTGGTGAACCTCAGAAACTAGTGAATTAGCATAATGGGTAATAGAAGTACTTTTGCATTGATGGTGCTGGGGTTGTCCACGGGGCTCCTTCTTTGCATGAACAGAGTAGGTGACCTCATGAGGTTGCAAATTTCTGAACAGTGTTTTAGTTGAGGAATATGAAATAGTCCTGTCTCTAGCTGTTTAGGGAAGGATTGTGTTACCTGACGTGAGCTAAATTTTGTCCCTGAATATTTTTTCATCTGTCTCTATAGAATCCTCTAGTAGGACAAAAAGTTAAGTCAGGAATTCCTCATACCTTCTAACTGCTTGAAAATAAGTACTTGTACTTGGGGAACTTTTCTGAGAATTGCTTTGATTGTTACATATTATCTGATGGGGAGATTGGGGTGGGGGAGTTCTCTTGACTCTAAATCTTCATTTCACAGTTGAAGGATTTGGAGACCTGGGGTCATTTGAGTTTTGTGACTTGCCAGTAACACTGTTAGGGGGCTCCAAATTAGCTCTCTCTCAGAAGCCATGGAGTTCACTTCTTCCTCTTTTAGTGTTGTGGTCTAAAATCCTTAGAGGGGAAATTCCGGGGAAGGAAACTCCATAGACTCAAGTTTCATGGCTTTCACTGACAGGAAATCCTCACTAACCTTGAACTTCAGGGTTATCTTCTGTGGTTTAACACCACTTTTTCATTTCCAGTTAAAAGAGAAACTCTGCTCTCTGTCCATTGTATGTCATGAACTTAAAACACTTTAATTCCCTCTCGTTGCTATCTGAGAAACTGATTTCTCAAAATAACAAGTCATCCATATTCAGATGACTTTATCCCTTTCTAATTAAGGACTATATCATCATTTGTCATATTGGAAAGTCTCATTTATAAGAAAAATTGGTCACTGCCCTGGATAGTCTTTCTATCTCAGAACGCTCCGGAAGTGTAAACATGGGTGCTTCCAGGATCCCTGCATGCAAATGAGCACACGGTGAGGTCCTGGGACCCACACACTGTCCCCAGGGGAAGTTATTCTCTAGGGACTTTTTACTGTGTCCATGAACCATTTCTGTGAACTAGGCCTTGTGGATCACATCCACCCAATCAGCTAAAAAAGTCACCATAAAACCATAAAGGTAAAGGCAATCAATGTTCAATCATAGTCTTTTACAGCTTATAAATTCTTAGGAATAATAATTCGCTTCTTCATGCTTGTGCTTTCTTATCTGAAGTGGAGGTGTTAGTTCTGCCTACCTCATAAGTCATTGTTAAGGTTTCAGTGAGTTAAGACATGTGAAATGCTCGAAGAGGGGTCCAGCATACAGACAGGCTCCGTTAATGCTACAGTTTACAAGCCTACTTGTCACTGGGGCTTCCTGGAAGTGCCCAGGCGTGATGGAAAGGATGGCTTTGTGCTGTTCCATTTGTGGTTGACCTGCCTTTTAGCACATTCAGCTTATCTTTCACTCTTCAGAAATATTGGATTTGCTATCTGTTGCAATGTAACAAATTCCACCCCCCAATTTGGCTGCTTATAACCACAAACATTTACTATCTCACAGTCTTTGTAGGTCAGAAGTTCAGGAGTAGTTTAGCTGGGTGGTTCTGGTTCTGAGTCTCTCATGAAGTTTTAGTCAAATTGTAAGTTGGTTACAGTCACCTCAAGGTTCAGCAGGAGAATCTGCTTCATTCATAGGGATGTTGGAAGGCCTCACTGTGTGGGTGTCTCGTGGCCTTCTCGTGGCATGTCATCTGGATTGCTGGAGAGAAAGAGAGAGAGAGAGAGAGAGAGAGAGGGAGAGAGAGAGAGAGAGAGAGGAAGAGAGAGAGAGGAAGAGAGAGCAACTTAAGATGAAAACTGCTGTCTTTTTTTACAACCTAATCTCAGAAGCGACATCTTATAACTTCTGCCATATTCTGTTCACTGGAAATATGTCATGATGTCCAGACCCTATTGAAGAGTTAGACTATTAGGCTCTACTTGTGGAGACAAGTATCAAAACACTTGTGAGCACATCTTTACAACCCCCACAAGTGTCTTTCAAAATCTAGAGATTTGGGGAAACGTTTCAAGCTTCAGTGCACTTTGGAGATCAACTGGCACAGATAGTCACCTGAAATGACAGACAAGGAAAGAGGATGCAAGTGACTTGCTCGAGGTTGTACAGCGAGCTGGCTGGAGAGACTAGATTCAACTCCTCTCCTCTTGGGTGTAACTCCTCTTGATTGGGCCTCTACATTGGCATGCTGTGGAGTATCCTAATGCCTCTGGCTACTGAGAGATTGAATCCATGGTTTCTTGAGATACTGTCTAGTATAGTAATCAATTGCCTCATGTCTCATAAGCAATATGTGATGTTGAATATTCATTGGAGTTCCTTTTTTTAAAAAAGGTACTGAGAATTGAACCCAGGCGCATTTTACCACCAACCTATATCCCCAACCCTTTTTTATTTTTTATTTTGAGACAGGGCCTCACTAAAGTTGCTGAAGCTTGTGATCCTCCTGCCTCAGCCTCCTGAATCACTGGGATTACTGGTGTGTACCACCATGGCTGGTTACATCAACTTTCTAAGACTATGAAAAAGAATGGAAATTGTCTCATTAATTAATTTCATATTGAGTATATATGAAAGTGATAATATTTTTGATATAGTGGGATAAATTAAGCGCACTATTAGAATTCATTTTTTCTATTTCTTTTTCATTTTTGTTTTTTAATGTGGTTTCCAGAAAACTTGAAATTAAACATAGTGGCTTACATTGTGCACCGTATTTCTCTTGCTTCTCTAGGCAAATTTCCATCCTCATTCTCCACATCTTTGGTCTACCAGGGTCTTGCTTCTACTTCTAGTCAAGGTATTAGAATCAGATCAATACAAGATGCTCCAAGGCCTCAGTTCTCCCAGCCCAAGTGAACACTGACTGGGCAGAATGAGCACCTGTGATTTCCCATCTGCTCCTGAAGGATGCTAATAATTGAGGACATCTTGGTAAATTTGTCTCCAGGGTCTCCTACGACATCTGTTCTCTGGTGAGCTTGAAATCTTCCCTGAGGACTGAACTTCCAAAAACTGAGTTTCAAAATTCCACTTCTTCCTTGGAAAGATCAAGTCAGAACAAAGACCACCCAACTAGACATGTTTTATACTGTTACATCACATCTTTCTTTCTTTTCTTCCCTCCTTCTTTCCCTTCCTTCCTCTTCCTTCCTCCTCACACCTTCCTTCCCCTTCCCTCCCCTCCTTTCTCCTTCCTTCCTTCCTTCTTTCCTTCTTACTATGAGTCAACACAGAAAAAAATTCAAGCCCAGATCAGGTCTTGAGTCTATTATAAATAAAGTGAGATCAATTGCATCGCCCTGACTGGACTGGATATTTGGAGGGCTGATTAGTGTGAGATGTTGAAAGACAAACAACACAGATCTCATCATTTATTGAACAGATTTCCATTGCCATCACTGTAGGCTATTCTATTCAGAAGATGTGCTTGCTCAGGATTTGGTTGTAATTCATCTCACATCTGGGGAAGAAAAATTTCTCTGGCATGGTCATTTAAAGTGGTTAGTCTGCACATTCTTTCCAAACGGCCTTCAACATTGTCTCCTTTCCCTTTGTTGATCAATGAGTGAGCCGTGAAGCCTCTTACAGGCCTCTGCCCCTGATCACCCTTTTTGTTGACATTCCAAACTGCTAAGCTCACACATGTACTGGGAGGACAGTAGCTTGAGGACACTTATTCCCTAAGAGAGAATCCTTGACTTTCACGGTATGTGACTTCGTTATTTTCCCATCCTTGTAAGGGCTTGACATTGTTTCAGAAAATAGTGTTGAATTGGGGAATGTCATTTCTAGTTTCTTTCTCACTGACCCGTGCCATCCAGTGGCTTCACTCTCCTCAAAACCTTTTTTGGAATGAAGCAGGATGTAAAATAAATAAATAAGTGAAACCATCTCCAATGCAGAAGGAGGTTGGGCAATTTGAAGACTCATTTCCCCCAAACTCTTGAAGGAAAGCAAGGACAAAAAGAGAGGAAAGCTTCTCTATTCTGCAAACAGGAACACGGCAAATAAGGACCACCAGAGGAATAGGATAAATTATAAAAGACTAGCATTTTTATTACTTGTGATTGGATGAAGGCATGAAGTAGTGCTTCTATGTGTTTGGCTAATTTTGTGCATCACAGGAATCCTAGAACACCCAATTTTTTATCCTAACTGCCATTTGAAATTCTACAATTCCCTTATTCGTGACCCAACTCTTCTGGCTGCCAGGGATGCTGAGATCTGCCAAGAAGATTTAGGTTTAAGCCTAGAATTGTGAGAGAGGGTTAAAAGGAAAGCTTAGAAAATATTTTTAATCACAAAGGTCATCTTCCTGCAGCATTTTCTGGAAGGTGGCATTTTGTAAATCTTTTGGTTCCCCAAAAATGCAAGAATATCCGTGTCAAATGATGCAGGTTACAGTTGGATCACCATGGCAGCAACACAGGCAGAAGCTAGCACCTCCCTTGCACCAGGCCAGTAGTTCTCATACATAGGGGTGGTTTTGGTGGAGATGTTGCATCTGGAGGGCACTTTCAATGTCCAGCAACATTTTTGATTGTCATAACCAGGGAAGAGGGCACTGGCATCTAGGGGGTAATGGCTAGGGATGGTGCTAAGCATCCTTCAATGCCTGAGACAATTCCAAATAGCACGTAATTGTCCAACCCAAAACATACAGATGTGCTAAGGTTGAAAAGAAGGACAGGAAGGTGTCCCCTGCCCCCACCCTGCCCTGTTCCCTGGAAGACCCTTTCAAACATCCAAAGACAGTGAATGTTGTTTTCATTTTGTTTTTCACTTTTACAGGAAAACTCTTTATTTGAATATACCAAAGGGAGTTTTAAGACAAGAGAAGCTGACAAGAAATAAACAGCAGAACTGCTAATCATAAAACTGTGGTGTAGATTCAGAAAATGGACTTTGGGTTCCAGCGGAGTGTCATCTGGAAAATAATTAAACAAAAGTAATATTATTATGCACTATAACTGATGGATCAGGCTGAGGTTTTTATCCCCAAAGTTCTTTTGAATGACTCATAACACTCTACTGAAAAATAGTGATATAGCATTTTAATGAAACAAACAAACGTGCTCTTAAAATTGGATCCATGTTTTTGCTTATCAATATCTTGACCATAATTTTGCAATGCCTTTGTATACTGCTCCTGTCTCTGCCTTCTCCCCCATCCTGAAGATCCATTGGCAGCCCTTCACTTCTCTGATCTGTGTCCCCAGGTGCTGACACTTCCTGAACAAGTGGCATGGATTCTCTTGTTCTTTAACTTCTACGTGGTTCAGTTAATGGGGGCGGGGGCGCGGGGCGGGGACCGGCAGGGGAACAGAGAGCAGGAGGAGAGCAAGATCAGGATATATATTTCCCTGGCCCCACCTGACCTTGGTACATGTTTCCTGGCATGGGCTATAGGCATCCAGAATTACGACTCCTGCTGGTTGGCACCTGCTGCAGGAGTTCCATTCTCCCTGGGCTCTGCCAGTCTTGTCTTCCTTCTTTTGCTCTTCAGGTCCAGGAGTGTTAAAGACTGTCAGCTGTTGCCAGTCTCAGAGTTTTTATATATATATATAAATATAAAATAATTATATATATATATAAATATATATAATTATTTAGAGACAGGGTCTTGCTGAGTTGCTAAGTGCTTCGTTAAGTTGCTGAGGCTGGCTTTGAATGCATGATCCTCTTGCCTCAGCCTCCTGAGTCGCTGGGATTACAGGCATGCACCACTGCGCCCAGCTCCTCAATATCTTTTACTGGTTTCTCTAAAACTATCCACGGCTTGTAGAGAAACAGAAATCCTCATTCATTGCTAGTGTGATTGCAAAATGGTACAGCCACTTTGGAAAGACAGTTCAGCAGTTTCTTACAAAGTCAAACCTATTTATAACCTATGATCTAGCAGTTGTACTCCTTGTGTTCACTTAAATTAGTTAAAATCTTATATCCATAGAAAACCTGTATGTGGATACTGGTGGCAGCTTTGTATATAATTGCCAAAAGTCAGTGGTGACTACAATGTCATTGAATAGGTGAGTGGATAAATAAAACTGTGGCCACCCATACAATGGAATATGACTCAGAGATAAAAAAAAGAAAAAAATGAGCTACTAAGCCATGAGAAGACATTGAAAAACTTTCAATGCAGATTGTTAAGTGAAAGAAGCCAGTCCCTAAAGGCCACATACTCTATGATTACAAGTATGTGACTCAGCCGGAAGACAAAATTTAGTTGGAAGGAAAAAGATCAGTGGTTACTAGAAGCAGGGAGAAGGCAGGGAGGAATAACTAGGCGGAACACAGAGGAATGTTAAGGCAGTGATACTGCAGTCTTGGATAAAAGTCATTGTGTATTGGCTAAAATCTATAAAATGTACAGCCCAGAGTGAAATCTAATACTGCCTATGAACTTTAATTAATAATAATCTATCAACATTGCTTGATCAATTATAACAAATGGACCACATAGAATGGAAGGGCAACACTGGGGAGTAGAGGAGGTCTATGGGGACTCTGTCCTTGTGGCTCAATTTTTCTGGAGATCTAAAACTACTCAAAAAATAAAGCTTATTATTAAATATATGAATTAAATGCACATATGGGAAAAAACCTGCCCACTTCTGTATGCATAATCCCATCACTGATTTCTCTTTAGTTACACTATTTCTAGGGAAATTTTTTTTCTTGTCCAATCCTTGAATATTGTTAGTTGTATCAAAAAGACATTAAAAAAAGAAATAGGAAAGAAAACAGGATCAAAACCTTGCTGCTCATAAAGTGCATGTCAGGCATCAAAATATCATTGGCTCTTCATTTTACCTATGCTGAAAAGTTAATTAAGGGATGTGTGGGGGGAGGATATAACTCTTTGTTTCCTTGACAATCTCTGAGCTTGAGAAAATAAAAAAATGAACAAACATTTTGGTTGTCTGGGACAATTTTGATTCTGGCCTGTTTTCTGGATATCGTTATTAATGGCACCCTGTTTTCCTCTCAAAAGTGTCCTAGTTTGGACAATGAGTTGTATTGCAGTTGTGCTTCAGGGTCTTTACTGGGGAAAGGAGTTACAAAGCACCACAAAGAGTCCAGTCCTGTTTACCCCGGTCTGTCTCTTTGGGCAGTGTCTGGAACAGATAGACTAGACTGAGAACAAAGGTGTGTCTGCCAGGACGAAACATTCCCAAAACAAATGGTTTTATCAGATGAAACTATAACCTAGATCTTAACATGATTGAATGCAACTTCTGTGGTGAAAAAAAAAATCAGCTTACGTAGTATAAGGATTTGCTAAAGTTGAACTTCGGGCCACAGGATATCCTCAAGAGCTTGAACCATAAGTGGGTGGTAGAGGGGGACTCTCAGAAGTTATCTACCACCCGGACTGCAGGTAAGTTATAGAGCTCAGAGGCCCTACTTCTATACATATATGTCTACAAGGCATTGCCAGAAGCCAGTTTTCCACCTGTGAGCATGGGGACCTTCCGGTTACCCTTCACTGTTAACTATTCACTCAACAAATACTAGCTGGGCATTGTATGGAAAAAATAACTGTGAATAAGAAAGACAACTGCATTCTACCAGGAAGAGACAAGCAATGCACAAGTAATCAAATTAATGAAATAATTTAAATAAGGATGAATGCTCTGAAGGGGAGAGAGAGAAAACACCTCAGGAGATGCTAGCTCAGCTAATTCTGAAGAGGACAAGCAGCCAGCCCTGGGAAATGCTAGAGGTCCAGTCCACTATCCTTCTGGAATTAATGGAACTACTGAGTAAATACTGTGCCAAGAGGAAATGTGATAATGTTTGAATGGCTTTTCTTGATAAGCAAAAAGGAAACCAGAATTCCAGGTGATTTTTGTGGGCACTTGAAGCACTGGAAAAGAATCGTTCTCTTGTTAGGAGTCATTTATTTTTATTGTAATTGTCCCCATCAAAATGCATCCTTAAAAGTAAGCTAGATCAAGTTGACCCATGTCCCTCACCCCAAGACTCTCCCAGTTAGTATTACAGCATAACAAGTTACCCAGAATCTAAGTGTCTTAAAGCGATGACAGCAGTTGTTTTGTTTATGATTCTATAATTGAGGCAGGGCTCCCTGGGAATAGCTCATCTCTGCTATACTCATTATTGGATAGCTTAAGAGAAGGCCCCTGGAATCATCCAAAGGAATACATGTCTGGCCGTAGATACTAGATTTTAGCTGTTGCTGTTGGCCAAGCTAATGCTGCAGGTCAGAAAAATTATGCCTATCCTTCCTTTGTGGCCTGAGCTTCCTTACAACATGGAAGTTGGTGTGCTGAGGGATAAGTTGGGTACATGGGAGCTCATGCCAAGTGAGTACTATGTTGCTTTTTGTGACTTGGCTTTTCAGCAATATTTGATCAGTGATAGCAGTTTCAGAGGCTGCCCATATTTAAGGGATGGGAACAGAGATTTCATCTCTCATTGAAAGTCACAGTGTAAAAAGAATGTGTTTGATGGACTATATTGGTACAGTCACTGGGACAATACAATCTTTCATAAAATTCTACCCTTTGAATTTCTGATAAGATGCTTCTGCTCTTCTGCTTCCATAACTGAAGACCAGAAGAACATGTTGAAGAACATGTTGAAGATCATGTAGAGGGCAGAACAGTGAAATAACCTGAAATGAAAACCCCAAATCCTCACCAGTGAGCAGGCATACAAAAAGAAAACAAACCAAGAAACTCATTTATTAGTGAGCTTTGTCCTGTGCATTTGAAATTAAAATGAGTCCTTGTAAGTAAGTTTAGAAAACTTTGATTTAAGTAAAATGGTTTTCTATATATCCTACCTTCTTGGAAATGTTAATATGGTCATGCATATTCTCCAAGCAGGAGATACTGTGTGAAATCTCCCCCATCTTGCTTGATCATGGAAACTTTTTTTGCATGTATCCCTTCTTTCAACAGTTCATGGACCCACTTAGGAAATTGCATTTTGCCAATTCATTGAAATTTCTAGATCCACAAGAGTAGAATGTCCTACGGGCTTATGAAGGGCTGGAAAAGCATTGTCTTCTAGGCTGAAGTTGTGAAAGGAATGTTAACGGGGTTTTCCAACTCTGATTGGTTGAATTTTGTATCCTATGGTACCTGAATGAAATAGCTGAGCTGAGTCCCTCCAGCAGATGCATTGCTTCTGGTATGCCTCAATTCACAAACCAGAGCACAGTAGCATGAGTGCTTCAAGGGATTGCCATTGAGGTAAGCTTTCAGGGAAAGGCTTGTCCATCTATAAATGACTCAAGATATGATGGGCAGTGGGAAGCCAAGCCAGTGAGTAGGGAAGGATATGCACTGCTGTTTGAGCTCAACTTCACCCTGCGTCGTTTGACCAAGTTCATTACCTGAGAGTGATGAAACCAGGCAAAGAAGAATGTCCTCCAAGACTCCAGTAATGTACATAAGGTCTGTAGGTTAGAAATATAGACTGAGCTTGGGATGCCAAGATTCCACTTAGAGAAAAGAAAAATACATCTCTGGAAATTAATGAGAAATGCAGATATTCCATAGGACTTCAGAACCTGGAGATTAGCAAGGCCAGAAAAGACCTAGAGGAATATGACAGAAGGCAAATTTTGTAGAAGTTTGTAACATGATATTTAAAGAGTTTTGGTTTGATTTCAACAGCAGGAGGAAAATCTTCATTTCACACATGAAAAAAAGAACATTTTCACTACTGGGGATCCTGGCGAGTCCTCACCTGGAATACCATTTCCATATTTGGCACCTTGTTAAAGTAGGGGAGGGCATGGCTTGGCTACAATTCCAAGAGTTAGAGGAATGCCTTTGGGTCCTGGTTTGCTGATTAAATAAATCACATCATTTTGGCCTTCTGGGTATCTTAACTCCCAACGATCACCTTAGGACACATTCAGGAAGACTATGAAAATCCTGGAAGAGTCCAAGGGAAATGTTCCTGTCCACAACTATATGAAAGTCGAAACAGCCAAGGAAGGAAGGAGATTATTGTTCTTGGAGAGTGCAGAATTTCAACCTGAAACCATAGAAGACACTCCATCCTCAAAATGCTGCAAATTTTATATGAGATTACTTGGATTCATCCTGCCTCTGCACACTTCAGATTAGCTTCTGTAGAGCGATGATCTTTCAAATTGAGCATTCTTTCTGACACTTGCAAGAAAACTTGGAAAAGATGAGATGCCTTGTGGAGTTTAATAGCCAAATGATTGTTAAATGCTGTTCTTTCTTCTATCTGTTGGGTGGGTAAGAAAAAAAAATGTGTTTGAAGAATAGAATGTATTAAACAAAAACCATTTACATTTAGGCAAACGTACTGTTTCGGATTGGGGCACATTTTTTACTGCAATCATGATTATAATCACATCTCTATGATTTCTAGTATTATGAGGAAACCCACCCACACCCTGAAATAATAAGATTGTTTGCTTTTGCCTTCTTTGAAGTGACTCCAAATGACTTAGTTTCAACACCCTAGTTCCATATTGCTCTGACTGTTTATCTGTCTTCTGGTTTTTCTACTGACTGCCTGCTTGCTTTTTTTCCTTCTTCATCTTTCCCACTACTTACTCTCCCTCTGCCTAGAACTGTGTGCTTGTCGGTTTAGGCAGCTATTGGAAATACCATCAGTTGGGGCACTTATAATCAACAGACATTTTTTCTTTCTCATATTTCTAGAGCTGGAAGTCCAATATTGGATGCTAGCATGATCAGGTTCTGGTGAGGGCTCTCTTCCAGGTGTAGGCTGCTTTCTTCTCCTGGTGTTCCTCACATGACAAAAGGAGTGAAGGATCTCTTTGGAGACCTTTTATAAGAGCACTAATCCTATTCACAATAACTCCACCTTCAAGACTTAACTTCCTCCCAGAAACCCCACCTCCTGACACCATCACATTAGAATTCCACATATGACTCTGGAGGGCCACAAACATTCAGTCCATGGCAATTTGTCCTCCTCCTCTTTTCATGTCCTTCTCCCACTGTAGACTCTTGCCTGATTTTTATTTACACCCCCTTCACCTCTACTCATCTCCCTTTTTCTCATCCCCTTGGTTATAAACCCTCCACTATATATAAGAAGTGTCTTCTTCAAAGGAACTTTTTAATAATTGACTTCTAAATCCCAAAGGATTTTGTGTGCAAGATGAAAATACCTTCTGAGTACAACAGGTGTCTTCTCTGTGACTTGTTTGGTGTTCTGCCCAAATTTGGAAGGAGGGGATTGATGTTTATTAATTCATTTATTTAAAAAATTGCTAAGCCTAAGATAGGTATTTGGAAGGAATATAAAGATTTGTCCCCTTTCCTCAGCTTGTTAACTGGCAGATTTCATTAACTCTAAGTGAGAATATGGTGACAGACACTCTGGAGGACAGGTACAGATTGCAGCTCTGGGAGACTGGAAGTAGGAAAGTTTTTATCCACTGGGAAATCAGGGGATAGGATTTGAAACAAGCCTTTTAGCATGGAGAGAATTTGGATGTCCAGAGGGTAGAAGGAAAAGATAATATGGCATTTTAGACAAAGGATGCACTATAATGTGAAAAAAGTTTAGAGATGAATGGGCAGAAAGTGATGGATGGAGTTGAGAAGTGGGACAAGGCCAGTGGTAGAAAGCTTCAATATAATAAAAGGTAACAGACATACATAAATAAATAAAAGCACATGCTGCAGAATCATATGCATATGAGTTTGAAGTCACGCTTTTCCATACACTGGTTGAGCTACCTGGTTGAACCTCAGTCTCTGATCTTTTTTTTTTTTTTTTTTGCGGTACTGGGGATTGAAGAACCCAGGGCCTTGTGCTTGCGAGGCAAACACTCTACCAACTGAGCTATATCCCCAGCCCTCAGTCTCTGATCTTTAAAATGAGACTAATATTACTTACATGTCAATGTTGTGAAAACTATGACTTCTAAGTTGTAAAATGATATTAGGCAATGAGCGGAAAATCCTCTGTACAGTGTCCAGTACTTGGTAACAATCTCTGACATGATGGTTTTCTCATACAGGAAGCTAATATATTTGTTATTGGGAAGGAAGAGAGGGCTTTCGAGTCATCTTTGGTGTGCAGATATGAACTGTAGAAGGAAATGAGGTGACACCTGTACATAAACATACATATGGGTACTGCCTTGGCTCCTTGGTCCCAGTTCCTGATGCCTCTCTGTACATATACTCTTCCCCTTGCCTGTGGTGCTCTCTTATTGTGGGATGTATGCTGTTCTCACTCTTGAGATGGCCAATGGAACTGGTAGCGATTATGACAGAAGTACAGTCTTGCAAAGTACTTGCATGATTGGATTTGCTTGCATTTTCCCTTCTGCCGTCCTCATGAAAAGAACATGCCCAGCCAGCCTACAGGTCCCAGGAGGAAGATCAAAGTCATCTGGAAGAGAGACACCCTGAGAGCCCAGTGGAGATCAGAAGAAATCCCTAGCCTAGTGCAGTCTTGATCAATTGAGTCTGTCAGCCTGCAAACATGTTGAATCAACAAGTTTGTGATTTGTTCTGTAGCATTATTGTGACAAATGACAGCTAATGTAAATATATATGTATGTGTATGAATACATCATATATATATATATATATTTATATATATATTTGTAACCCTGAAAAATTTAATGAGAGTATTTAATTTTATTCTTCAGGTATTTGCTCTATGGTATTATGAATATTGACTTTTTTTTTAATTTGCCAAGATAATAACCTGTAGGATCCTAGCTGGTAGGTACTCAGCACATATACCTACAAGAGCTTTGAAGAGGTATTTATTTGCCATTGGAAACTGGAATGTTACTTATAGTCTTTTACTGGGTTTAGATCATTATAATTAATGTAATAGTATGGGTCAATCCATGCAATGGAAATTTATCTTTGGAACATATTTCCTGTTGTGAACCTTTAGTTTCTTACCAAGTTCTAGTGGAACAGAAATACTGCCATTCATTTCAATGGGATGCCAACTTGATTGTCATGTATAGAAGGGAGTCTAGGTATTAAACTGTTATTGTGAATGGGCCACCATAGTCATAGATAGAGTTGTCAAGTTTTCTTACCAGAACACACTCAACGGTGTTTAAATATTGGCAATGTCCTGTAAACAAATGGTGCAGGTAATAGTATGTAAACTTCTGTTTACATGTGTGGAGAATAGTTGAAAACATCAGAAAGAAAGCAAGAGAGGGAAAGAGAGAGAGAGAATGATTTAATATGGCAAAAATGTTTTGTTAAATTTTGGACAGTTTTGCAGCAGATCAAATGAAGGTATTTGATGAAGCCTTAAATTTAACCATTAAATGAGTTTCTACTTTTATCATTTAGAATGGTACCTGATAGGAAAGTTCAGATATTCAGATGTTTGTTTTGTTTCATGATTTTGGAACAAAACAAAACAAATACTTCAACAGAAGTTATCCTTGAAAATAAGTCAGGTATTTTCTCCTTGTGTTTTGACATTTGAAGTAAGTCTTTATCCTATGCTCAGGTCTTTAAAGACATGAAACATCATACACCAAACAGAATTGCATGGCCGCCATCTTAGTCAAATGGTCCACAGACAGAAAGAGTACAGAAGAATCTTTCTATTCTCTCTTCATTCTTTTCCACTTTCAGCAATTTTTGACTATTACTATTCACAGATGCTCCATCATGGCCATGGAAGACTAGCAGGTGTAAAGTTATTCCTGCCCTCAGAGTTCAGACTCAGATTGAGGCAGCGAGACACAGGTGTGTAAAGAGTGGCAACAAGATGGGCAAGAATGTCATAAGGGACTGTGAGTAACAGCAATCATTTCTAAAGAAAGAGAAATTGTAAGAAATGGGAGGGGTGTTTCATTTTAAATAATCCTCATATGCAATTAAAACTGATTTGGCAAGCACAGAGTCAAGCTGGTAGGAAGTGTCTTGCTTTCCAATTAAAAGAGTAGTGGGAGTTACTTTATATTAGGTAGAAGGGAGTGAAGGGAGGGGAGGGGGTACGGGGGTAGGAAGGATAGTAGAGTAAAACAGACATTATTACCTCATGTACATGTATGGCTGCATGGCTGATGAGATCCTACAATATGTATAATCAGAAAAAATGAGAGATTGTACTCCATTTATGTATGATCTATCAAAATGTATAAATGCATTCTGTTGTTCTGTACAACAAATTAAAATAAATTTTTAAAAAAATTTTAAAAAGAGTATAGTGGATAAAAGCCTGGACTTCAGTCCCCTGTAGGAACTCTATGCTTTTACTCAAGTAATTGATACAATTTATCTCAGAGGCACCTTTCACTTGGGGAAGAATTAAGCTTCTACCAGCTGGGATATGCAGAACTACATGTATAGCCAAATTCAGTTACTGTATAGGTCTTATTCTAGTTCCTATTCTTTTGTCTTACATCTGTCAATTACCTTACATCCTTTTTTAGGAGGTATAACTGACTAGTGAAGACTTTAAGAAAGTCATTTCTCTTCCCCACCTCTCAGTTTTCTCAATTATACAATGAGAAGCTTGAATTAAGTTCAACCAAGTTTATTTTGTCCTTGCTCTAAAGCTTTAAGACTACATGAATGAAGGAAAGATTGTCCATGAATGAAAAATAGCTTAATTCAGTCAATACTTACAAGTAGCAGACAAGGAGACTTCCTATGTAAGAACATAAATAACTTGATTTAAAATCATTGGGAAAAGTTGATATATTAGAGGGTTTTAATTATAAACTTTCCCTCTCATAACAAGAAATTAATTTTGTTCTTAGGGTAGTTAGGGTATATAAATAAATAAGAACATAAATGTCCTTGTGTGTCATATATACGGTGATACACATCAGGTAGTGTGGAACATCAAATGTATCAATGACACATTTCAATTGCAGAAACTTTTAAAAATACACAGCAATTTTAAAGGTTTATTGACCATATCAAATGTATATTCTTAGAGGAAAAAAATAAAGAATGTGCATTTATCCTTTACCTAAAAGAAAACCAGAAAACCCCTAAGGGGTGTTATAATCTTGTGTCATTATCCATTGACATTTCTTAACCAACAAGGGAACCTTCACAAAAGGGCAGGTTTGATTTTCTTTTCTTTTTTCTTTTCCCCTTTTGTTTTATTTTTGTTTTTAAAACTTTAAAAAATTTGTTGTAATTAGTTTGTACACAATAGTAGAATGCATTTATACATTTGAATAAATCATATATAAATGGAGTATAATTTCTCACTTTTCTGATTGTACATATCATAGGATCACATAGGTCATGCAGTCCTATATGAACATGAGGTAAAAATGTCTGTTTTACTCTGCTATCTTTCCTAACCATAACTTGATGGTAATTTTTATTGAGAGCCAGACTCGGGGAAAGGGATAAAATGGAAGGACTACGGAAAGGAGAGAACTTCCTACAACAGTTTATTAAACAATTACTGGTGGCTGCAAAACTAATATGCTTCTGATCAGTTCTTGTAAGAACCTCACTATATATTCCAGATGAAGCACATTTCTAGTCCTTTATTAATTTAATTTCAGTTATGCTTAAACTGATGATCTCCACATATAAGACTAAAAAAGTCCCAAAAAATTTTGGAGCAAAAAATGCAGATCTACTAAAAAAAATTGGGAGGCGTACATTTTAAAAATTGGAGGCAGGGAAGAAAATAGAAGCACAAGATCAGACTTAGAATTACCACCATCATAAATGAAATTGCTAAATCAAATAAAGAAGTGAGCTTCTGCATAATGAGTATGAAATTTATCCTCTAGGAATTGACTAATTTTAATCATGAAGATAAGAATGTCAAGGGTTATGATGTTGATCAACATTTCAGAACTCTAAATATATTACTTTTGTGGGACAAGACGGTGATAAAATACTTAAGACAAAAAATATTCTCTACTATCTTTGGGTAGAAGCTCTGACCTGAGGTTTTAGTAGATTAGGGGAAAAGTCATCTTTCTAAACAGAAAAAATATACAACCTTAACTAGATCAACATGAATGAAAAAGTGGTGTGTTTTAGGAGCTTCAGGAGATGTTTCCACAGTTTTGGTTTTTAGGAACAAATGAAAACAACTATCAAGTCATGTCAATGAGAAGATGAGCCGTGAAGATATTCTACACTTTTAATTATCATTGACTTTGGAGCATATGGTATTTTTTTTTGTAAAATTGTCGTTTGTTGAAGCTAATAATTAAACTTGCTTGCAAACCTTGATGAGTAGTGAATGATGAGTTTCCAGAATAATGCTGACCATCAGAGGACAGACAGCTCAGCATGCCAGGTCATGTGTTCATAGGTGGTAACTACAGATGCCAGATTACCACTACTGCTGGAGAAAACCAGGGTGTGTGTTTCAAGAACCAAATCCCAGTCGGTTCTTATTTCATCTTCAGCGATACCACCATTCTCAGAGATGTTCAAATCAGGAACTATTTCCTTTGTTTAAGGGCCAGAGGTCCATGATAAAAAATCAGGGAAATGAGATCAATTCCCTTATTGTACAATGCCTCTGAAGTTCATACTTTTGGGGAGTTGAAGATTTTTGCTAGCATAAATCATGTGAACCAGTTACAAATGCAAGAGAGAACCGGAAATGACAGGCCTGTTTTCCACACTACCCCTTATTCCCTAATTGTGCCTCTTACACCCATTTCCTGGGGCCTCAGATAAGGACATTAGCTTGTCTCTTTTCTACGAAGAAATCAGGGAGATAGGGAGGGGGCTCATGAATTCAGACACTCTTTCAGCAAGATGAAAAAAAGCCAGACCCCAGTCACAGTGGACAAACAAGACTACAGGGAAGGAAAACTGCTTTACTTGAACAAAGTCACCATTTCCTGGAGGCTGAAGGGGGAATTTGATCTAAAATTCCCTTGCTGGCCACATAGAAAAAGCAATAAAAGTCACTAACGGTGCCTGGCTCCTTTTATTCATTCACTTTGTTTACTTTTGATTAACATTTTACATTCTTTTATTTATTTTGGATTGATTTAAACACACACACACACACACACACACACACACACACACATAGAACCACTGAGTTTCCACCCTGGAATCTGACAGGAAAGTAGCAATGGATATTTTTGATTAGATACATCTTCATTCAGGGATTGGAAATCAATGCACTCTTAGGAGATTTCCAGGATGGTCTGGTATCTTCCAAGATAAAATGGGCCTCCCTCTCCTGTGGCTAAGAAAATCATAAACTCCGGAGATGTATTCATGACTGTACTCTGTTTATGTAAAACAGAGACACTGGATTTCACTTTGAGGGGCACCTCAGGCTGCTGGACAGACTTCTTTCTCCTCTTGCCCTGTGACAGTTGTCGCACAGTAGATTCTCTGGCTTGACCTTCCCATCCATTGGCTTCCTAATGTAGTGTGAATAAAATCCACACCTGATGTTGACCTCCAAGATTCCATCTGACCTGACCTTGTTTACATCTCCCAAACTTATCTTGTCCTCAGTCCGTTCAGTTCACCTCCAACATCCCTACCTTGAATTCTGGGTCTTGTCATTCCTTCTTCTTGGAGTATTCTTTCCCTGATTTTTTAAAACCAACAGCTCCAATATCACCTTTTTGGAGACACTTTCTTATCCCTATCCTTTAGAGTTTAAATTATTCACATCCTCTCATCACTTTATTGTGTTTCCTTTCCAGTATCTATTCCTAATATCATTGTCTTATTTACTTGTTTACTTATTTATTACTTACTTCTCTTGACAAGCTAAACATAAGATCCAAGATGGTAGAAACATCTAATATAGACGGCTATATCCTCGGTACTTAAAACACTTCCTGGCGCAAAGCTATCACTCAATAAAGATTTGTTAAATGAAGTAGAAGATGCCTACCTCTGTCTTCTTATTAACACACTGCAGGTAGAATGAGTGGCTTCTGATAGTCTCTTTATAGTTCTACTTCTAACAAATTCCGTTTTCTTTGCATGTCATGTTACCCTCCCAATCCCTGGGTATGCTCACACACACATGACCTTTGTTCAGTTTACCCTTCAAACTATGTCATCGCCAGGAAATCCCTCTTGACTGTCTCAGACAGGATTGAGTGTTTTCTCTACACTTCTTTGGGTTAGAAGTCAAGTGCTCTAGTCACTCTGAATAATCGTGTCTCCACCAAGCAGAGGCGGTTCTCTTTCTCTCAGCATCTGGAGTGCCCAGTGCAAGGTCTGCTTCCTTGAGAGCTCTAATGCCTATTTGCTGAATACATGAATGTAAAATCAGAATATTTCCAAACGTGCTGACTTTATTACCTTCTCACATTGTACACAGCATGCCCATGATACCAATGTGTTGAATACATGAATGGTAATTAGAATCTTAGAGTGTTTTCAAACATGTCAACTTTATTACCTTTCTATGTTGTTGCATGAAACGCCCATGGTGTTCCACAGGAAAGGCTTAAGTCATCAGCCTGGTGCTTTTTTTATCTCCTTGTTTAACCTAGTAATTAACACCTTTAGAGTTCTTATGTTTTGCCAGGCTGCAGCTGAGGCCCTTGCTTGGATAAACCTCCAACTGCTCCAGGAGGTAGGGGTGTTGGACCTACCACCATAGAGTTGACAAAATTGAAGCTACTTTGCCCAGCATCACTCAGCCAGTAAGTGCTGGGGGTAGGGCTTGAACTCAGGCAGTTGTGGATGTAGTCTTAACTAGGGAGCTATACTGCAACTTCATAGCAGGCTTCATAGAGATGCCATGTAACTTCTGCCCTTATAGACTTCTCATGATTGGAAGCAATATACCTTAAAAATCTGATCAGGTGTTAAGTTAAGGTAGAGGGGAGTGAAGCAGGGGAAGGGGTATGGCAGTAGGAAGGATAGTAGAGTGATGACCAATGTGATCTTGCAATATGTATAATCATAAAAATGAGAGATTATACTCTATTTACATATGATTTATTCAAATGTATAAATGCAGTCTACTGTCATGTATAATTAATTAGAACAAATAAAAAAATTAAATAAAAAATCTGATCAGGTTATTCTCCTTTTAAAACACCTCTCTATCTTCACAGAGTCCTAAGGAAAATGTGCTCAGCTTCCTACTCCAGCCATCAAGACCTGATCCCTTTGGTCTCTGTGACATTCTTTAGGCCCCTTCTCTCACCATTGCTCAACATGAGCACAGTGTCCCAACTATACATGACCTTCTGCAGGTCCTTTATTTTTCCCATTTGTTGTCTTTTCTGGATTCTACTCATCCCTCAAGATTCTGCCTGCATATCCTTTATCACCTCCGTAGGGGAATTGATCTAGCTTCTCTGATTTGTCTACTGCATTTCCCAACTACCTTTACTGTATCTATCACTACTGTAAATTGTGTGTGCTGTTTTATTTCTCTGTCTCTCTTAGAAGACAAATTTCTAAGAGCAGAATCTGGTCCCCTGTGCCTAGGACATGCTTCAGAACATGATATGAATATATAAAAAAATGCAAAGAAGAAAAAAAAAAAACACTTGCTAACAATATAAGAACACACACACCACAATGGTTAAAATGTAAAAATGAAAAATACCAAGTGTACAAGTTCTTTCTCAGATTGCTTATCTGTACTTACAATTCAACTCCTGAGCATGTTCCCTGAAGAAGTGAGTGTTTATAATCCTCAAAAGAAAGGTTCAAGGTTTATAGTAGCATTCTTTGTAATAGCCAAAGACTGGAAATCACCTAAATGCCCACAAGCATTATAATGCATTAAAAAAATGTGGTATATGGTAATATATGTATATAAAGAAATACTTTGCAGCATTGAGAATGAAAAAACTGAAGTCATATTCAATGACATGATGAGTTTTACCAACATCTCATTGAACAACAAAAATCTAGACACAAAAGAATCCATCTGCATGACTCTATTTATGTCGTTTGTAAAATGAATCTTTAGAGATAGAATCAGAAGAGGGAGTCATTACCCTTGGTGAAGGAAGTAATAGCAGGAATTGATCACAAGGTGGCTTCTTGGGTGTGTGTGAATTTTGTTTTTAACCTGGGATCTGTTCGCTTTGCAAAACTCAAGTTGTGTTCCTTTTTTGTGTGTCCATTTGACATTAGTTAGCCAGAGGGCTGAGAAATGATCCATTTTGTGCTTCCAATAAAAAGTAGAGAGAATAAAAGATGAAGGGAAGAGGGAGAAAAAAAGGAAAGAGGGAGGGAAGGAAAGAGAGAGAAAGAGAGAGAGAGAGAGAGAGAGAGAGAGAGAGAGAGAGAGTTTTTTTGAATAAATAAAGTTCATTGTAGAAAAAGTTCTGCATCTTCATGAAATCCCCTTTCTATGTACTTCAACTCTCGGAACCACCAACAGTGCGTCTGAGTCAGCACAAAATCCTCCTGGAAAGATGGTCGCTTTAATGAGTCTCATTTTATATCCAACATTATACCCAACTTCATTCTATGTAACAGAATTCTCACTGTGAAGCACCAGGTGGTACTTCTGGGAATGGACATGACCTTCTCGGCAAGCACCCATGTGGCTACCAGGCAGTGAGTGAGCAATTCTAGCTCATTCTGCTTAAAACATAGTTTAGTTAGCTTGCCAAAGGAGGCCTGATTGTCAATTGTGCTGGAAGGAAGTGGGCGTGATTAATAGACGTTTTTCTTTTCTGGACAGTGGAGCTGATGGGTGCCCACACCTCCTGCTAATTTGTAGAGACTGGATGCCTTTCACAGACAGTGGTTCCTTATGACATATGCCCAGTGCATCGGCCATGTTCATACTATTTCTTTAGTAAGTTGCAAGGTTATATTTCTTCCTCCTGTCACACAAGTGAGATTTGATCTGTGTTTCTTGGCTAGGGCTGATCCGGGAAGATCAAACACAAGCTTTGTCAAACAGACGGTAGTCATCTGCTGAGGAAAATGTGTTTCCCCACTCTCTTTTCCTAAGGCAATTTAAGTGAGAATGTTAGGAGTTATGATAGTGTGGAATTTCAGATCAGGTAAACTGACAAAAAGTCCTGCTGTGAACCAGAGTGTTTCCTTTTGTACACTTTGGCAGCCCCTTGGAAGCAGAAAACAAGCCTCAGACTGTCAGCCGTTACATTTAATATTCCTTGATGTTGATACTGGATATGAAAAAATATTGTGAATTTGTTTTGAAAGCTGTGTGTGTGTGTGTGTGTGTGTGTGTGTGTGTGTGTGTGTGTGGTCAGTACGTTAGAAATAACTTGAGGACGAAGTACCACCTAGAGACTCACAGGTCATAAATTAGCAAGTAAAACTTTTTGAATGACATCCCCTAGCTGCTAACCTTTTTTGGAAAGGTACACACCTTGACTTTTATAGGCAGTTAAAAGCAATTGTGTCTGTCCTGTATGCTTATAAGATTTATAATTGTCTTTGGTCTACGTGTAAGATTCTGTGTTCACGTATAAATTCAATCGTCAGAGCCTCATCAATGTGATGAAACACGAAGCGATGTTTTATTAGAAGAATGCCCAACAATGAACTCGAGACGCTTTTCCCTAACTGCTTTGACTGAATATTCCCCTCAGGTATCCAGAATCAGTTGAATTCCTTGTAGAAACAAAACCTCTCTCTACTACTTTGTGCTTTAGTATTGCTGCAAGTCAAAATGACCCTGGGAATTAATTGCTCTTAGTTACTATATCTTATCAGCAGTTATGATCAGTTAAATATTAATGTGCATAAATTTAAGATTATTTTTTCCTGTAGATTGGTTTCAATAGCAAGGGGTGATTCCAAGAGGTTTGTGAAGGAAGTGAATTATAAGGAAGGAAGGAAAATGGGAGTTTTCAAAAGAGTCAAAGAATGTGTTAGCAGTGCTCTTAATTATTATTATTATTATTATTGTTATATATTATGAAGCTGAAAAGGGATAAAAACAAGGCAGAGTAGGTATGGTGCAAATGGAAGCAGACACCAATCTGAGGCCTGAACAGAACTCCCATAAACCCAGCTACTAGCCAAAGGCCTATCTGCCAAAGCACACGTTGGTGTAAGATTTCCTCAAGGTCTGTTTCCTGCAAAGTGTCAGAGAGATTTACCAGAGGTTAGACCTCCCATAGAATTATTCATGGCCCTGAAAAACTTAAGGGTCCTGCACCAATGGAGAATAGGGAGAGGGCAGCCTCTATGCTTCTGCCTCTAGCCCCATCCAGTAGGTCCGGTCGGAAGCTGCAGAAGAGGAGGCCCCCAGTGTTAGTAATTTCAGGTGAGTCAAAGGCTCCTTTTAGAAGCTGGGAAAGACTGTGGATGACTTCAGAAAAAAAATACACGCATATATGTAAAAATAAATGCTGATGCCAGTCTTAGTTGGATTCCCCCGGAACAAGATCCAAGGCAAGGATTTGAGGGCAAGTAGTTTATTTGGACACTACAAGGAACATGGGTAGGTAAAGGGAGGGACTGAGGAAAGACAGCCAAAAAAGGGTGTACTATGAAGGCACTTTCCACAAAGGTGACTGAAGTTTAAGCTCAGGGAAAAACTAGAAAATTATGCAAACACATCTTAGTTATATCCCAGACTGAAGACCCCAAATCTATTAGTCATTGGTTAGGAATGTCCCTGATAGGATGTGAATTCACAGACCTGGAGATTGTCAGTGTGCAGAACATTGTGGTATCTGAGACTAAGAGCAGTCCCAAGGTGTGATGCAGGTGTTGGCAGCGGGAAATCAGACTATACACAGCAATGGGAAGAAAAATCAAGAGGATGTGGGTAGACTGAGTCTGCTATAAATATACCTCAGAGTCACCTACTCACTTGTTCCCCGAAAGGGCATCCTGGGTCTATTTCTTAAAGAATACTGATTGTGGGAAAAAGGACACATAAAGGCAAGATGGCCAATGCACAGATGAGAAGGACCACATTACATGCACAAAAATGATTTCAGTTTGTAAAATAATTATTCAAGAAGGAAAGGATTCAGTGTGTCAGCGGGCACCTTCAGAAAGATGGTCAGGAGTCCTGGGGACTCTTTAAACTCTTCTGACTCACTATGTCTCATAGGGCCAGTCATGTGACCTCTTTTATTAGAGTCTCTATCTAGGGAATGGTATAATAATGGCCTTTGTCATTCTTGGGAAGAAAGGTGCCCAGGCCCATGATGCCATGAGACTACTAGCTTCAACGCCCCTGTATGACACTCTTCCTATTTGTAATCTTCTTTACCCCAAGCAATGAGTTGAGTCAACAGGGCAATCCTATCTCCGACTTTAGGAAACTGAGTCTCAGAGCATCAAGTTAATATACCAGAATTAACCAGTGAGCCACTGTCATGGTAAGAATTAGGGACCAGAACATCAAAATTCCAGGCCATTCTTCAACTCTCCAGGCCTTACCATCTTCTCCTGGAAATGGGGAAAAGGTTTAATGATAGGTCTGGCCTTACCATGAGCCAGAAAGACTTATTCAAAATCTAGGGACAGAGTCATCCAAGGGAGATGAGTTAACTCTTTCAGGCCCTGATTATGTGGCAAAGGACAACCTAAAAGTGCTGGGAAATGGCAATACCATATGTTCCTCCTCTTACACCAGGATTATAGTCTAATAAATCCATTGTAAATTGGAATTATCATGTTGAAAATGTACTTAACACTCCCAACCTACCGAATACTGTAGCTTAGCTTAGCCTACCCTAAATATGCCCCAAACACTTGTATTGCCATGTGGCTGGGCAAATTCATCTAACACAAAGTTTATTTTGCAACACCACGTTGGATAGGCCGTGTACTGAACTGAAAATGATAAACAATAATGGCTGTGTGGGTGTACATCATGAAGTCTTAAAGTCAAGGGCCATCTGTAAGCTCTCTGATCCAGTTTATACCATATTATCCTATGTTGTTTCCCATCATGCTTTTTGGACATCAATGGACAGGATCAGGGACTCTGCTGAAGTCTAAAAAATTTAGATGAAGGAAGAAATGGCCTTTGAAACATTCAGTGATTTTTATTTTACTTTATTTTTTATTTTGGGGGTATTGAGGATTGAATCCAGGGTTGGTTAACCACTGAGTCATATCCCCAGCCCTTTTATTTTATTTTATTTTTTAAATTTTGAGACAGGGCTTTGCTAAATTGCTTAGGGCCTCACTAAGTTACTAAGGTTGGTCTTGAACTTGCAATCCTCCTGCCTCAACGTCCTGAGCGGCTGGGATTACAGGTGTGTACCGCCGTGCTCTCAGTTGGTGATTTCTTTAAATTTTTAATGTACACTTGCCATATGAAGCAGCAGCCCCACTGATGAGTACCGACCCAAGAGAAATGGAAATAGAGGCTCATACAAAACACTCCATGCAGCTGTTCATAGCAGCTTTATTCATAACTGATAAAATATGGACACAACTGATGAATAACTGATGAATGAATAACTAGATGAATGAATAACTAGAGAGTCCACGACATATTATGGTGTATCCAGTCAATGAGATACTACTAAGAATAAAAAATGTAACCAACTACGGACAAATGCAAGAGCGTGGATAAATCTCCAATGCATCATAGTACACAAGAGAAGCCAGACACAAAGGACAGAATACTATATAATTCCATTAATATGACATTCTAGAGAAAGCACAACTTTAAGGATAGAGAACTAATTAGTGGTTCCCAGGGCTTTGGAATTAGGGAAGAGTTTGTCTACAAGGGAACAGACAGCTCATAGGATGTTTTAGGGTGAGGGAATTCTTCTGTATAGATACACGTGTCTGTCAAAAAGGGGTAAATAAATTCCACCTCAGTAACCCTGGGCCCCTTCAAAAAAAATGAGAAAAAAAATCGTAGGTCCCTGTGAGGTCACTAAGACAGTAGTGACATGGGGGAGGGGAATAGAAAGAGATAAATGTCATAAAAGCCATAAAGAACATTATTACAATAATATATTAATATCATGATGTCTCTCTTTCACAGTCCAATCTGTGGGCAACGGGAGGCTGGGACCCAGAACCCCTGTGCCTGACTCATTCTGGCCATTGTAATATTACTCTCAAGAGCCAAGTCTCTCTCTCTCTCTCAAACACACGCACACACACACACACATACACACACTCACTCACCCGCTCACACACACGTAGAATAACAAGCTTTGCAAAGTGCAAACATTTCCATTGCTGCCAAAGGTCAGGCTAAGGATGAAGCTCGAAACCTCGAATTTGTCCAGCTGTCATCTCCCAGTCTCAGTTAATACTGTGAATGTCCAGTTCTATCCTGAACATACCTACAAATACATCTACTTGGAAAATACTGGCACATAAATTTAGAGAGGTTTAAAGTGGGAATGAATACCTCAACCTACGGGGTGGAAAAAACCTGTGCCCTGCTCCTTGTGGGTAACCCAACCTGTTTGAACTGCTAAAAACACTCAGGGCAAAACAAGGAGAGCTGAAAAAAATAAGCTTTTAAGAAAACAGTTCTCTCAATATTCCTAAGTTTAAGGGCTCAATATTTAGCACGCGTTTCATAACTCTAGCTTTTTTGGGTGGAGGTAGGTAGGGGAAATGGGAATATAGTAAAGGGTTTTCAAAACACTCGCTATTTGTAAGGCTTCTTTTTTTATGTACCATAACGCACACAGCCTTGTCAGGGCTGGGGTCAGCCTGCTTCTTTGCAGTGGAATGGAACATTAATGAGGAAAAGTGGGAAACTGGGTTAGGCTACCATGGAAAATATGAAGAACCCTAGAATACGTCATCCCAAGGTCTGACAATGATTCCAGGGTTATTGGAGGAGTTTTCTCCTGTCCCTTCTTTCCTCCAAGTACCTAATAAGATCCTAGAGACATGATGCTAACTATGAATTATCAAAGGGTCCTGTATCCAAGAAGTTTTCACTCAATTGGTACAGACAGACAGATACATTATTAGATAATTAAACAAGGGTCACAACAAAGGCAGATTTAAGAGTTGTTCCAGAGGAACAGAGAAACTGAGAAGCAGACTATCATAGAGATGGTCCCTGTTTGTCTTTGGTTCTATTACTTGCTAGCTTTGTGGCTTTGACAAACTACTTAGCCTGAGTCTCAAGTTTGTAATCTAAGTGAAGAAAACAATAACACCATTCAAAACTATGTTTGAGTGGAGGAGAGCAGACTAAGGAAGGCTTCAAAGTAGCAGGGATGTTGAATTAGTCAACTTTTTATCACTATGATAAATACATGAGCTAATCAGCTTATAAAGAGAAAAGTTTTATTCTGGCTTGGAGTTTCAGAGGTTTCAGTCCATGGTCAGTTGACCATTGTTTTGGGGACTGCGGTAAGGAAGAATGTTATAGAAGAAGCATCTGGTAGACCATGTTGCTTATCTCATGGCAACCAGGAAGCAAAGAGGGAAGGAAGAGGATGAAGTACCAATATTGCCTTCAAGGGCACACCCCCCAATGACATAATTTCCTTCCACTAGGTCCCACCTCTTAAAGGTTCCACAGCCTTCCAATAACACCACAAGCCAGTGACCAAGAATTCAACAAATGGGCCTTCTGGAGACACTTCAGATCAAAACTATGGCATATGTTTAGGAAAAACAGGCCAGGTGCACACAGAGTACCTGCTTGTGAGGCTGTGAAGCTGCAAACAGGAGAAGGATAAGAATGGGGCTGTAGGTGAAAAGATCCTGATATGTTCAGGTTAAGATCAGATTAAGATTCTTAAGAGACCTAAAGAGGCATGGGACCATGGTAAGAAGCCCAAATGTATTGTAATCCTTGTTAAATCACACACAGGAAGTGGGAGGTACAGTTCTGATTTGGTCTTTAATAACCAGATTGAGTGCTTTGTTTTGAAGTGCTAAACATCAGATTTCTTCTAAAGATTGTACCTGACCCTGCTGAACCTCCCTGAAGGGTCGGGACCTCAGACTCAGCTTAAAAGGGAAGGAGTGCATAGGGATTTTGGAAAGAGAAGATTAATATGTAGGCAGAAGCCAAATTGTGAAAGGCTGGACTTGGGGACCCTCTAAAAAGTTGGGCAATGAAAATTTGATGTGATATTTCATTCTGGTTGAGGGACATGTAAAGGTAACTCTGGTGGCCTTGTGGGGAATGAGCTTCTCCCAGTGGCAGTTAAGGGAACTTGTAGATCAAACCTACTTGTTTAAGCCTTTTAAAAATAAGGTATGATAACCCTTAGCTCTTAGGGGTGGAGTGTTGGGAAAAGGTAGGGAGACAACATGAGGAGATAGAATGAGAAGAGTGCTGAGACAGCTATTGTTATTAAGATATTACCTCGCTCCTTAAACTTCTTTCTCTGTTCACATTTCAGTCAGGCTAAATTTCACCCTGTCCTGCCAAAATATTGAATATAATAAATTGCAGATGGTGTACAAGAATTGTAAATGACCATGTCACACTTAACACAACCTGTATACAATTTGGCCCATCTAAAACTGGAAGCTTATCTCCTTTTTTATTCCTTTTGTGGTTAATTCCAGAATTACTGCATGACAGAGACAAAATATTCAGGTGAGGTTGGGAGTCTTTCCACTCTGTACACACAATGGTGTGGGCACATCCTTGCCAGTCTTCCCATCTCTGATGCATTTGGTGAGGATGTTGGAATCTCCTCTTAGTTTGGAGCCAAAATTCTCCGCTCACGTTTGATATTTTGAGTCTCTACTTTTTCTTTCTTTCTTTTTTTTTTTTTTTTAAAAAAACTCCATGTTTGTTTACTAAGTCACACACACATCTTGGGCTACCCAAAAATTTCAGAATCTGAAGCTGTCAGTAACCCGCTGTGTCTGTGATTTGCAAGTGGATTTCATTACTGTTCCTTCTTGTCATGAGTGTATGTCATGTCGTGTTTAATGATTCAGTCATTGGACATTCTTTTTAAATGCAATTATGTCAGGGAACATTTTGAAGAGCAGAAACATTAATTTTTCTGAAATTTTAGACCTGATTCAAGACTTACTTCAGATACTGGAGAGTGTTTCATATTTCATGACTAATCTTTTTGGAAATTCACACAGTCTCTATTTTTTCTGAACTTTCACTTGTTTTCTATTAATTTTTGTGTGAGTGTTAATGGCTTTCCCCTTTGTTTTCATTGTTGCTGATAAATATTTATTTTATATCTTTTATAGATAAAATGCCACATAAATATTCTGCTATATATTCAATTTGGATAACATTTTAATTCATAAATCACAAAGACTGCTAACAAACACCCATGTAGTAGGTGTACTAACATTGCATCATGTTTTATAAAGAGAAATACTGTGTGAATAAAAGAAATAATATTGGGGGTAGAGTTTAATCATTTGACTTCTTCTGTTTTAGAGGGAATAGAATATAATTTGAGTTTTTCAAGAGAACATTTAGATATCTGTATTACTTTATTTCACTTTGTTCCTAGTGTCAATGCTTGGTCACATAATACTTTCTCAATAAAACTTGTTCATATGTTTTGATATCTGGCTCTTGCATACCTGGGATTGACCTTATGCCCACTTTTCTATATTTTCTGTACATTTTATTTTAGAAAGTCTCCTAACATACATGACTTTTAAAAACATCTACATGTTTTTTTACATGTTCATGTATGATGAGATGACCTGTTAGGCAAATTAGCCTTTGCAGACCTTGATTTCTTCATCTGGAAATTGAGAACAAAACACCCACCTCATAGGCTTATTAAGGGGCTTAACTGATCTAATATATGTGTCTGCTATTTAATAAGTGCTAAATAAATTTTGGCTTGTATGGCTCTTTTAAAAAAAAAAATTAATGTATTTGCTCATGGGTCCACAGTCCAGTAGAGAAGCAAACACAACTCTTCACAATGTCTAAGTGCTGCAATTGAATCTAGTGCAAAGAAGCGTAGATAAGGGAATCAACAGGGAAGTGAGGAAGGCTTCATGGAGGAGAGGTAAACTTTGATCCATCTCCCGGAGAAGAAAGCTCATTTCACCAAGAGCAGAAAGGAGAAGTTGTTGCAGGCAGAGGGAGCTGCATGTGCCACAGATGGCTGCATGGAAATGGGCCGAGGGCACGTAACTGTAGGGCCCCATGTGTGATGGATGGATGGAGGTGAAAGGAATGTGGCAAGGGATGGGCTGAGGACACATAGGGTTCCATGCAAAGAATAATAAACCAAACCCCAAATATCCCAAAGTTAAAATTATTGGATTATATATAATACCTAAAAGTAATGTCTTTTCACCCCGACTGCCCCATTCATGTGACATCAACAATCGCATGGCGAAACCCCTAAATGTAGTCAGAATGTTTTGATACATGTTGTTGTGATTCCACTAACACTGACAATATGGGTAACTGGAACCTGCTAGGCATTGGCCTTGGAGTCAGGATCCTCTTATAGTATAGACTATGCAACCCTGCTTCGTATGCATCTGTTACCAGCTGGGCCGGGTGAGAAGGTGCATGGCACAGCAGTGGGATTCAGAGCTGAACTGCAGTCCTGGCTCACCTCTGCTGCTGATTCTCCATTTGGTCCCTGGGCTCCTCGCCTCTTCTCTTTTTCCTTGATCTTGCCCCAGGAGGCTGCATTCAGTCAGTGGGAGGGTCTAGCAGGTTGTAGCAGGGCAGAAAGAGAGAGAGTCTGAACTGTTTTTGCTTCTCACTTCCTCCCAGTTTCTCTCTGGTTCTAAAGGTGACTGTGCTCCTTCATGGCCACGGCCCCTGCCCGGTGTCCTGACCCTCCTGCTACTGCCATCACCAGGTTCCAGTGATGCTCATTCCCTCCCAGGGCCTCTTCAGCTCCATGCAGTTGCCTGTCCAAGTGCCTTACCATTTCCTCTTGGTTGCTTTAGTTCTGCTCACCCCTCCATAAGGAGCCCCTATATTAAATTATTCTCAGTTAAACCCATTTGAACTTGTCATTTCTTTCCTGCTGAGACCCTGACCAAATCAGCTACTTCCTACTTGCACCTGACTTTATCCAGGGGCCTTACCTTGGAGCCTCAAATTCCCCATATGCAAAATCAAGATAATGATTTCTTTACCTCCTGAACTTGTTTGAAGGAAACAATGAGATCACATGTTCTGGTGTAATATTTTTAAAGGCTCTCGCATGGTGCCTGACACATAGAAGGAACTCAATAAATACCACAACTCCTGTCATTACAACCATGATTGAAATTTCTGTCCTTGGTATTCAACAAAATGGAGGGATATTAGATCTAGATAGTACCTGGGACATTGCCTTGGACAACCCCCTCATTTTATATCGAGGAAACTGAGGCCCACAGGCTTGCCCAAATTCACATAGTTAATTAGTGGTAGAGCTAAGGATAGTATCAGTCCACATTGAAAGAAGGCCAGCTGTGTTTACATCGATTTTATTTAACTTCTTTAATTAAGGTGTTGAGTCCCTTAGTGACGTCATCCACTTGTTTTAGAAATGAATGATGTAAGCTCGTCTCCCTCCACTAACACTTTATTTGCTCCCTGTGAGAAGAGCATCATACTGTCCCAAAATAAGCAAGAATTCAAGAGAATACCCACGTTTCATTGCTCCTGAGCCCTGAGGCTGACTCATTTACTCCTGGGCCTCTGAACTTGCTCCCATCCATCACCCATCCTCAGAAGAACTCACTGCATTCGGTCTCACAAGCTCCAGGCAGCTGGGGCTCAGCAGGGCCACACCTGGGAGGCTTCACTGAGATGCAACTGGAGGCTACTCCAGGGTTTACCTTCTCCACAGAGAATATACTCAGCTCCTGATCATCTCCAGCTAAATCTCCTTCGGCTTTTAGGATCCACATCAAGCAATTCTGATAGTGACCGAACCCAAGCAGACATTGTCTCTGCACCAACCAGTTTTGAAGCAACTGGACAAAAAGTGAACATTTGCTCTCTCAGTCTATTACCGGGCACTCAGATCTTTCTAGATTTAAAATAGACATACACATAGTCATACATTTCAGGTGGATGACACCTACTCCCAGGGCGAGTGGTTAATTCCCTTCCCAAGCTCAAATAATAAAAGCTTAATTACCTCCCCTCCCCCCAAACAAACAGCAACCAATTTTAAATTACCTCTTTGCCATTACTCTCAAAACACGGTTTGCACCACGGCTGCCCGAGTCTGCCGACGCAGAGCTGACGTTACCTGATCTGATTTCACAGAAAGCCTGTGTTTGCAAGGTGCCCGAATAAGTGGTTGATTCAGGACGAAAATATTAGTCAAACCATTTGTTTCACTGAATTAATGAATCAGTTCAAGTACAGTCTGAGAGTTGGTAGCCCAGGGTAGGCAAAGCTGCGTGTCCTGGAATGATCTCTCTTGCCCTTATTGCTGGAAGGACTCCACTCTCTGGGAGCTCCCAGAGGAACAGCTTTGGGCTCAAGGCAACATTTTTCTCAGAAGCTTGTTCTCCAAGCCTTTCCAGTGCCCACCTGACCCACTTCACAGACGACGTAAAACCAGCCACAAGCCACGTTCAGCTTATCAGATTTGTATACTGGAAAGAGAAAGCTTCCTATTGTTCCTTGCTGTCTGTGTGACATGTGATTTCCTTTTCATCATTGTGATAAAAAACAGTGACTAACCTGTTAACATATTCTGAAGTATATATGATCAATTTAAACCAAATCCCCCTGAAAGGTAGGGGAATGTCAGCAAGTCCTAAAGGACATTGAGAAAATCAGCATGAAAATTTCTAAGGTAGAGGAAGGGAATTAGCATGCATTAACTTACTTAATTTTACATTAAATAAGGGAGGTCTGTCTGTGTAGTGTGGAGGTTGTTTACTGCACCAGGGGTGGGGGTGAGGCCAGAGAAGCATTGGAAATGGCTTGAGGAGGAGGCATCTTTTTCTAATTTGCACAACCATGTTATATTAGGTTGGTTTCCTCAAAAGCAGGTCTTAGGGAAGGATTTGGATGTGGGCAATTTCTTGGGAGGTGATTCCAGGAAGAACAATGGCGAGGTGAGGTGAGAAAGGGAAGGAAGGAAGGTTAAGTGGGTTGATGAGTGGTTATGAGCAACTGAAGAGACCTTCTAAGAGACTATGTAGAACACATCCCAGACTGTCCTGCCAGGCAGGTCACGGAACCTGGGGTGGCATTTCTCCCACTTCATTTTCCCTATCTCACAAGTTTCTAGAGCATTAGTGCTTTGGCACATGGGTCAAGCACAGTCCTGTGGTCAGAGACCAATGTCAGGCAGAGAGACAGAGGAGGCCATCCGGGTCCTCTGTGTGTTGGGAACTACCCAAGGGTGACCTGGGGGTGGTGTTGAAGGGCTATGGCAAATGTGTTACTGAACTTTTCATCACTGTGACCAAAATTCCTGGCATAAACAACTTCAAAGAGAAAAAGTGTATTCTGGCTCACCATTTCAGAGATTTTGTTCTGTGGTAGTCTGGTTCCAAGGCAGAAACATCATGGCAGAAGGCTGTGGTGGAGAAAGACTGCTCAGTTCATGGTAGCTGGGTGGGTGTGGAGGGAGGTGAGAAGATAAGCTCTTCCAGGCCATGACCTCGGTGACCTACTTCCTCCAACTAGGACCCACCTCCTAGTAGTCTACTCAGTCATCAGCGGATTAACCCACTGATGATGTTGGACTCCTCATGGTCCCATCACAAAAGCTCTACCTCTGAATAGGAGGCTTCACACTCCAGATCCAAACCTAAACCATGGGCCTACTAGCCAGAATAGTCAGAGAAGGGGATTATCTATTAACACCACATTTTGGTTCACTGATATCTATCTTGCAACTATTCCTTTCACAGTAAAATGACTGCAAAAATGTCAAATACTGTGCCTTTGGAAGACTGTATGGAAAAAAGATTCACTCCAGGTGGCTAGATGACACAACCCATTCCAGGCAGAAGAGCATCATTTAATGTCATTTACATGGATTCTCAGTAATGAAAAATTCCAGTTGGAATATAAATAGGCTGAACTTACCCCCTGCATATATTATACAAGCTTTACTATTAATCTCCATCTCTCTAAATTTGTTCAATGTGAAATATGTTGCCTAGTTGCTAAACAAAGACAAGACTTTGGGAGCTTTGGCACTCAAGCCGAAGCTTCCATGCTGCTCTGTTTGTTTTACAGTATTCATGAATCACATGGTAGTACACACTGGTTATCCTAAACATGTCTCCAGAACTGTTGCACAGATTTAGTATGTGACCCTGGAGTGTGTTTGTGTGTGTGTGTGTGTATATGCTTATATATCCAGATCCTCCACCATTCACCCATCAACATTGCATGTGTTGTTAACCCCATCAACCTCTCTGAAAGCCCTGCATTAGACACCAAGGCCAGGTCTCTGAAGCCCTGGGTAAGACCCCTGCCTTCCCTCAGCCATGCAGGAGTAGTCCCTCTGCCACTCTGAATAACTGGGAATTTTCCACCTCTCACCAGTCTTGTTCCTTAGGCAGACACATGGTGACTGTCACACTGTGGTGCAGTTTTGTTGTTTCACATGAAATATGCCTTTGACATTCTATATTCAAAGAGAGAAGAAAGAAACCAACTCCACTTTTAGGAAGTTATATTGTGAATAGTATCATTTGGGGAAGACCAAGAATTCTAAGTATTAAAGTGGCAGTGTCTCATGATTAATTAAATTCAATGTCCCAATTTAGAAGTGAGAAAATGGAGACCAAGAGAACAAAACTGGTTCCATGCAGGCCACAGAGACTCTCTGTCTCCTGGGTCTTTCTTCTGTACCAGGATGCTTTTGTTTTCTTTCAGGTCCAGCAAAAACTTCCTCTGTGAGTTTGGGAAAGTCATTTCATGTGCTGGTTAATCTCCATGTGTCACCTCTGATGTGTCTACCCTTCTTTGCCCTGGTTGGTGCTCAGCTACTTCTGAGGACCACCGCCTTTGCCCTCTGGTTCCCAGTTGATGATAGAGAAAACTTGGGTATTTCTTTCTCAAGTTTCTCCAGTTCAGGTTCAGGTTTGGCAGTAATCAGGCTCTTCAGGAATGGCCACAGCTCCATCAGTATCCTGCCACCCAGGGCTGCAGTTCCTTCTGGGTCTCGGTCACAAGGTCATGTTGCTCCCTCCCTTCTGCTCTAAACCTGGGAGTGGAAAAGTTTCCCTGTTGCCCCAACCCCTGGTGGCTCACCCTCTCCGTTGGTTCCCCTCACCTGTGCAAACCTCCATATGCATTTCTTCATGTTTTTTCAACTAAACCATTTGAGTAGATTGGAGCCTCCCTGCCAGGTCAGAAGATGTTTTTATGGTCTTTTCCTTTGAAAATGGGGTTACAAACTGTCTTCTCAGGGTTTTGGTGAGGGTCAAATAAGGGCATATATGTAAATATGCTATGTGTGGGCAGACGAAGGGTTATTTTAACTAATGATCATGCTGGGGCATGTGGCCCAACCGTAGCTTATGACTTAACCCATTTTCATGTTAGTGTATCACAGAAGCATCCCAGACATGCTTCTGCATCTCTCAAGTCAGTCAATTTGATAATGTGTGGCAAACAGAATCTTGCAGCTTTAATTGTGAAGGCAGTAAAATTACCAACTTATCCTTTGTTAAAAAAAAAAATGGATCTCAGGATGCAAAAGAGTCTGGATGATGAGGGCTTAGGCATTCCAAATTCATACCTCAGGCAGCTGCCAGCATTGATCTGCAAAGGGTGCCCTGCCTCTCCTGTCTCCACCTATTACTTGAAAGTCAAACCAAGAGTGACTCACAGGCCACCAAGTGCAGGAAAGAAGGGGAATGAGTTCTGGACAGGTGGGGTGTCCTTAAGAGTTCTGCACACTTGGACCAGCCTAAGAGAAAAAGTAAATGGGAAAAGTCTGCTCTAAGTGCCTGGTCCCCACCTCACCCTATCAATCTTCACACTTCGACAGGTTCCTCTTCCCTTTCCCCATTCCCACTGCCTCTTCCTAGATAACTGATCCTGGATCTTCCAAGGACTTCACTGAAGAACATCCTCTGTCCTTTTAGTGCCAATTCAATCAACTCAGTGGAATTCCAGTACAATCTATGGGTATGTACAGCATGCAGGGAAGACCAAAACCATCAAGACACATTATTACGTTATCTCTGCCAAGAAATGCCATTGGGATGGGGCTGAGAAATAACTGATTAAGACAAACACACCAAACAATCTGCTCATCAGAGGGGGCCCTTCAAAATGTCTGAGTATATGCTTTGTTGGTGCTTCAGAGTATGGATTTTGGAGCTGGTCCATCTTGTATTCAAAATTCAACTCTGTGACATTGAGGAGGTAATGACCTCTCTCCAGGGGTGTGCTGGAGCACATTTGAGAAAGTTAGTTTTCATCTCTGTGTTCAGTGACTCTGTGTTGGTAGTTAAAAATCTTATAGATGGAGTGAAGATTACTTCCTACAGAAGCTGGCCAATGTCACATATTGGAATTTTTTTTTTTTTAACATGGAGTGTCAGTTGTGAACATTTATCGGCACACCACTGCCTCTTTTTCCTGTATTTCTTCGCTTCCAGAATGGAACTAACGACAGTACCTACTTCAGCAGCTTGCTGTGAGGATTAAATGATATAGAGTACATACATATCACAGTGTTTGCTATAAATGCATATATATGCATATACACAAATACATATGTATTCATATGTATGTGTGTGCAATTTAATAGTTGGTGGAATTTCTCCTTGGGTTTCTTTTGGCTAAAGATGTAGCAACCGGCTAGTCTAGAAATTACAGTCTGCTGCATGAGGGAAGAAGTCTCCTCTAAATCCTTATCCAGACTCCTCTGAGGCTCAGTTTTCTAATACAAAGCAAAATATGAAAGCAACTCTTGGCAGGGGAATGACTTCATTCCTTTTCTGGAGACCCAAGCCTGCTTCTCAGGGTCCAGCAATGGCCAGTGATGGAAGAGATAACCCTCTCAACCCCCAGTGACCATCCAACTGCTTGAGAAGGAAGGAAGGTGTTGATTAAGTGCTGACCTTCAGAAACTATCAGCACAGGTGTCCAACAATTTCATCTCTGAGAATCTGGAGTTGGGTTTCTGGGTTGCTCGGGAGGGCTCAGGACATGCTGCAGGGTAATAGGAAGGACATGGGGTGAGAAAAAGGTTCCTGCCAAGTTACAGAGAGACACATGATAGCTCAACAGGGAACCAAGAGTCAGGTTTAATATTGTTGCTGCTCCACACTTAATAATTGAGGTCAATGGTTTATCAAATCCTCACTGAGGGCCACAGAGAGGACAGGCTTCTAAGTGCAACAAGACAGCTGCAAGGAACTGCAGCAGAGTTTGCAGCACTGATCCTTACCTTACACGATTAGGAGCCCTTGTCCCTAGCTTTTCACTGTGCCCAAATTCCCACTGTTGCATTAAGACTTGAAGAACCTTTGAAAATGAAATGTGTGCTTTCCCAATCAGTTAAGGCAAAGTCACTTCAAAGACAAACATCACCAGTACAGATGCTCCTTTCTGATCAATTTCTACTGATGGTCTTTTATCTAGACCTTGAAACAGCACATTGAATCATCATATTCTCTTTAGATGATGAAAACTGAAAAGACTCTTGATGAAAAGGACATTTTGGTTCAATAAGCAGCCAGAGTAGGAGCCTTAGCAAACCAGAGGCTGCATCTCCTATAGGGTGTAAGGCGTGGGATATATGGAGGGGCAAACTGAAGCAGGGAGACTGGTTCCATACGAGATGGAAGCTCAGGGCAGCAGTGGGGTTTGCAGGAAGCACAGGCAATGGCTTCTCCCTGGACATTTAGCCTGAACTACAAAATTCAACAGGAAAGAAACTTCTGATAGCAAAAGAGGTCAAGAGTGGGAAGGGCACTGAAAGGGTAGTAACCATGATGGGGCTTTGTGGCCTTGTTGGCAGTGGGAAGAGTGTATTTTTGGCCTGTGGGTCTCGTGAGCAGAGAGAACTCAGGAAAGGGAAGCTGAGCTCTTGATCCTACATAGATCATGGGCTAATCGTATACCCTACTTAGTGCTGGTTAGTGAAAAGTTATCAAGGCTCTTTGTGAGAACCTTGAAATGGCAGGCAGTGGTAGACAAATGTCCTGAGCACAGAGGAGGCTCTCTCCATCCTGAAGGCCATCTCCCATCAGGAGCAGACATTTAGAGTGTTCCAGAAATCACTTTAGCATGCAGGAGAGAAGCTGTCTTTCCTCTTTCCAGCAAATATATACCTAAGACCCTAAATGCCAGGCATGTGCCTTGCACTGGGGGTTCAATGGTGAGAGGTGAGATCTGGAGGGGTCCCCTTCTATGTGACTGTTTGTGACCTTGTCATGTTTTTCACTAGACATCACAGTTGGCCAACGTGACTCCCTAAATTCAATCTCCTCCCATCCTTCTCTGGTGAGCTCTGGGAAGTAAAGCACATTCAGACTCAAAGTTGGAATTTAAAAATTCAAACTTTCTTTTTGGCCTCTAAGTTTAACCACTCACCCTCTCCATTCTGAATCACACCCAGGAAATATTCATTTCATGTCTATAAAATGATCAAAGTCAACGTTTGATGCCCAGGGAGATCATTTGAGGAATCAGTGGGACAATGCATAGAAAGGAGTTTGATGGTACCTGGTACTTAACAGGCTCTCAGTCAATGATATTTGTTATTGTTGCTGCTGATGCTGTTTAAAGTTGTCCAAAACTGCACTGGAAATTGGCTCATGGAATTCATTAGCAGCCAGGGACTAAGTAGGTATGCCTGTCACTGAAGGGCTAAAGCAAGCTGAACCCCTGACAAGAAGCTTTGCTTCCTCCTGATAGGTGGACTGCTCACCCTCAGACTAGATACGTACAAAACTGAAGTAAATATTCAGTTTTCAGTTTTGCCATAAAAGGGCTGGGGGTGTGCTTACCATACCTAAGGCCCTGAGCTCCTTTCACAGCACCAAAAAAAAATCTGTATTTCTATTACAAATCCATTATACCTGTGCATATGGAAAGGTAAAGATGGTCCAGTGCTTGCTTTGAGAGAGAGAAGGAAAGAATGAGAATACGCAAATTAATGAACTTACTTTGGTCATACACATTTTCTTCTTGGTCTTATAATGATAAAACATATGTTGTATTTTGTTTTAGAATTTTTCAGTTGTTTTTCCTTTTTGAACTACTCCTTTGGAGAAAACAAATCTTTCTATTGACATTGAACATGAGTCATAAGAGAAGTGTTGCTGCTTTCCTTTTGAGGGATTTGTTTTATTTAGTTTTGTTTCCATTAAGTTTTAGCAACAGGAAAATATGGACTTTCAGCATCCACAGGGATATGATCAAATGGAAACACATGTCCCTTGTTTGTCCATTACTACAAACCTTGAGAAAACTCACAAATCACTCATGGACTTTCTAGAAAGGTTGATTGTCAAATAGCCCCCTCGTTCCCTCGATTTTTTCCAGAACCAAATGGGTGTTAGTGTCTCAACAAACAAGGCTGATACAAAGCAGCTGATAGAAGACCCAAATTGCATAGAGGTCAACTGTTTTATTGTAGAAACACTAGAGAGTGGATGGGAGATGAGTCAGCAGGCACAGAACCCAGTCTGCACCTGCACACGCTTCTTGGCCTACATTGCCAAAGAGGCCAATATGCCAGTAATTGATTAGAAATCCCAGAAGGTTGAATCACAGACCAGGGAAACCAATCATAGGCACATTGGTGCAGATTCAAACTAGTGATTGCGCATAGGCAATGATACGTGAACAAAAGACATTTCTCAAACCTTCAGAAAATTAGGGGACCTGCTTAACATTGCTGACAACACCGCAAATGAGCCAACTTTGAGAACCATTCAGCCTTTTCTTCCTCATTCCTTAACATAAAAGAGCATTTTAAACTCCTAGGTTGATTTTGACTAAATTAAAAAAAAAAAATTCCCCTCATGTATCCTCGGGACTCTATGCATCACCTGATGTTGAGCAGGGGAATGACCAGCGCTTGTTGACTTGGAAGGATTCCAATAGCTGCACACGTGCCGATTGCTCTTCCAGCTAACTTGATTAGGATGCCCGACCACAATGCCCCCAAATACTGGCTTTCAGTTAAATGTTTGCACCCAGAGGAAGGGAAACAATTTACCCTTGCTGGCCTTGGCTTCCTCCTGTACAGACAAAGAGACAGACCTTATCTGGCTACTTCCAGTTCCATGAAGGAGAGAGGTCAAGTTCACTTGACACTGTCAGGGATTCTTTTTTCTGTTTTGTGAGATACCTGGTTTTTCCATTCTTCTCCCTTCTTTGAAAAAATATCTCCTGTTCTTCCTGTTTTCCACTTCTTTCTACTGCCCCATTGCTTTCTCTTTTAAAGATCACCCAGCAGAAATTATTCAAAAATAAGGGGAACATACATTTCATGCCCTAATTCTGCTGGATATTAGCAAAACACCTTTCAATTTTCCCTGAGACATCTTGCTTCAGTCACCTTGCAGCATGGCTGTTTTAACTACTTCATGTGACAATTACTCATGTGCCTAAAGGAAACAGATAAACCTCAAGGCAGAATTGAGCTCAGCAAATGTTTGTTCGTTATCTGTCTCCCATGTGCCTGGTTCTGGTGCTAGGGGTGTAAGGCTACAAAGACGAGCCTATGATGCAGGAGATGAGAGAAGCTGGGTGTGAATTCACGTACGTGTGAGTTTACTTATTTGTCATAAGAAAAACCCAAAGTACTTGGAGGATAGAAGCAAGGGAGAGATGATGTGTGTGTGTAGAGGTGGTTCATTTGATGAAGGCTTTGGGGTCAGAAAGTGTGAAGTTTTTCATATCCTGGAGAGCTTGGGTGTGGAATTCAAACCTTCCTCCCTTGGCAGTGGGGTGCCATGGAAGGTTTTCAACATGATCCACTGATGCTTTGGAAAGATGGATCTGGCAGGAGTATGTGAGGTAGTCAGTCGACTGGGGGCGGGGAAAGGGGCTTGGAAGAGGCTTCTCCGTGTCCTGCTCCTGGTTGTTCTGCTTCTTTGCCAATCCCCACTCTATGTGGTTGCAGCAGCTCACAGCTATAAAAATGTGTTGACCCAAGAGGTTTAATATTAACCAAAGTTATAGTCAAAGTCAATTCGGAGGATTCAAGAAAAAAAATCTGATGCTAATAGAGAAATAGAAGTCAATATTTGTAATGTGAGTCACAGGCTCAAAATAGAAAAGTAAAACACATCGCTGCTACAGTTCCCAGAGGGCTGTGGGTTATACAGCGCAGCAGATCTGTGAACCAGGCTTGACCACCCTCTAGGTCTATTTTAAAATTTCCTCTGGCCCCTTCCTCTAATTCCTAAATTCCAGAGCATGATATTCTAGTGGAACTCACCATATATCCAGCCCCGATGAAGTCATGGTTTGTTTTGAGTGGGTCAATGGAAAAAGTATTTTTTCCCCAGTTGTGAGTAACCTTTCTCTCTAGTGACGTGACATGGAACTAACTTATCATGATTTTATTTTGTAGTCCACACTTTAATCCACAGTGGCTATCATTATTTGGGACCTAATCTCTTGCTTGTTGCCTATTTGAGAGAAGGTAAAGGAGAGAGGGGAGAGAAGCAGAAATATCCAGAATATATAAGATTTTTTTGATTTATCCAATATTTGATAGATTGACTCCAAAGAGACTGATCTGTCCACTGAGGGGGCTCCTACAAGTTGGGAAGCTTCTAGAATGTTCCATGATGGTTAGTGATGCATGAGCTCTGTGACTCTCTTCTGGCTCCGACATCAACCCTTACACTGAGGTTTCCAAACTCAGGTTAGAAAATGAGAAAATTAAGACAAAGATCAAAAGAGGCAGACAGTAGTGAGCATACTCTATGAGCAGAAGTTACTTTCTTAATGTAGTACTTCACCCGATTTATGGGATAGATTGTACCACAAGAAAGACAGAATTAGTTGCACGTCACCCATGTATTAGAATGCCACAAGGTCAGATAGCATCTTATCATTAGTTCCCACAAGAAGAATAACTTGTTCAAAATTGAGTCCTCAAGGGCCAAGGCAGGTTTGCTACAGTCTGACATTTATAACACACACTGTCCTTTTCAAAGAATCCTCTCTTGGTCTGAGAAATTTCAGAATACTTAGTTTTCCTTGATTCTTTTTTATTTGGTACCCAGGGAACCTAGCTTACAAAATTCATCTTGGATGATATCTGCTTGAAAGAGGGGCTCTGTTACCTGGTGATGAGACTCAAGATTGTCAGTTGAGGAAGAAACAGGAAATGATGATGATGGTTGGGGTCAGGGTACAGTTGACTGCAGCAGATGAAGCATGCTGGGCAAGTGTCCCGAAAGCTCTGTTGTGGAGTTGGTCATTTTTCTTCCTTTCTAATACAGACCTGGTCAAGTTCAGGTGGTTTATTTTAAGTCACCAATTCCTGACCTGGCATCTGCTTCCTCATCAGCAAGATGGTCATAACCACATCTCCCTCCCAGCATGTTTGGAGAAGTAATTAATGCTTATGAGGTGCTTCAAGATCACTGATAAAAGACACTGTACCTTCCCAGGGTGTTATTACATTATTTTATTTTCCTGTTCATGGTCAGGATTAAGTCTGTGATAATCTGGAAATGAGATAAATTAGCAAAATATTTAATATGAAGGACACCTTAACAATTGGATTCCTGGTGAATTAAACATTGCTCTTGAATTATATGCACAAGAGTTGGCACTGAGCTATGACTTGGGAAATCACAATTGCCTTCAGATTCAACTTACCAACTTACATTTCATGACTCTACTTAAACTTCTTTAAAAATGGTTAAGTTATTGAGAGGAGGGCATCTGCTCACATTGCCCATCAAAATGGACTTAGTACCTGACCTCAGAAATGACCAAACTACACATGATCCTTTCCAGACTTGTTTCTGTTTCTCTAGAACACTGTGTATCACTCTGGACAATAGGCAGGATGTATAGCAACCAGTAATTTCAGTTTATTATGCTCATGTGAAAATTGGATTGTCACCAAAACCCTCCAGGATAAGATCCTCCTCTTACAAAACTCAGAACTATGATGCATGTGAGGCGTCGATTAAGAGGGTTTTTTTTTCCCCCTAAGGAAGAGGCACTGGCCTGAAAGCGTGCATGGTTATTACAGAATACTTCCATCAGATCTTTCGAAAGAAAGGTGGAGATGACCAAAGGTCAGAAGGTCACCTACGTAATAAGATCCACATGAGACATTAATTAGAATGGAATGCGTAAGACGGATACATATGCTCTGGCTGCATAATTCCCAATAAAATTATTCTAAATTGATCATCATCTTCCTTTTCCAAAAGACTGCATCTTATTTCACTTAGAATTTTTTTACAAGAAGTTCATGGGTGGAGTTCAGGGGATGGGCAAATATCTTGAAATAAATATAGATTGTTATCTGCTTGTGCAATTTTTTAGAGGAAATAGTTTATTCCCCTTTCATTATATTTCTTACATGGTCTGTGATACTTAAGAACTATTGTAAGATGGGAACTAGAGTAGCTGAATCATGGGATTTTAAGCAAAACTATCAGTGAAATTTGTATGTGGTATAGATTTGTCTCTGCATGTAGATTAGGCAAATTATTTTCAGATAATATTTAATTGTGTTTTCCTTGATGCCATCCTGATTTTTTTAGAGTTCTGTAATCCTCATCCAATCACAACTATTCAACCAAAGTCTGAAGGTACATGTAAAGTATGTGACCTTCTACCCACTTGCATATATAAAAAGCATCCTAAGGGTGTGTCACTCACAGCCATTCTCAATAGAGAACAAAGATCATCTCTTGGAATTTGGCCCAAGATTGGGGGTGGGCAGGGATAAAGTGTCAGTACCAAGGTGGAGCTGAACCCACATTTTAATCAGTTTCCATGTACCATTCTCCACCCCATGAAATATGCAGCCCAGTGATTTTAACCAAGAGACAGACTTTAAAGAAAGGACAGGTGGTATAGGTTGGCACTGTAGATCTGGAATAGGGTAGAGACATATAGAACAGGGCACTTAAACTCTGAGTTGAGAAAGTTTGGGGCAGAGCCAATGGCCCATATCCATCCAAATGTCTGCAGGGCGACTCAGGATGAAGATCAAAGGTATATACATAGAGATGGTGGGAATCACTTCTTGACATGGTTCTCTTAGGAACTGGGCTAAAACATCTTTGGAAGACATAAGCTTTGAGTGCTCCTTCCATCACATGAACAGTGACCAGGTTAAGAGCATGCATGCCAGGGTATGCTCCAAGCATGCCATGAGTGGGCGAAGAACAGCTAAGGTATATTATGTCTCTAGTTCTATGAAGAGAGAAATTGAGATTGGTCACTGCAGGAATTTAGAGACCACCTGGGGCAACAGGCTGGTTATAGAAAGCAGCTGTGACCAGTGGTTCAGGGTCTGTGGTAGACTGCCCACAGAGATGATCACCCATGACTCCTTCCCAGTCTGTATATATGTGCTACTGCTCCCATCATTAAGGCAAGTCTATTTCCCCACCTCTGGAATATGACCTGACATTAAGCCTTGCTCTGACCAGTTGAATGCTGCAGAAGGAATGTTCTGGGATTTCCAAACTCAGACCTCATAGAGAGCTCTTGTAACTTCTGCTTTAACTCTGGCTACTGATTCTGAGAGACCACATGGAAAAGCCCAAGCTATCCTACTACAGAAACAGACATCTTAAAGATGAGAGAACACAGGGAGGTCATTCAATGAGGGGCTATAAAGAGAGAACCAAGGATAACCAGTACTGGGGCCATTTTGGATCTTCAACCTTGCCCAGCCCAGTCCAGCTGACAATTGAGTGCAGCTTCTTGAAGCAGAGACAAGTTGTCCCATTTGGTCCTGCCCAAATTCCTGACCCACATGAGTAATGAAATGATTGTTGTTTCAAGTCACTGTGTTCTGAGGTGATGTGGAATGCACAGCAGTAGATAACTGAAACAGTGTTCGAATGGCCCTGGGGAACTCAGGCAGAATTCAAGACTGCAATCTCTTAGATGTGCTAAGGGGTGTTTAAAAGTAGGAGATATAGGCAGGAAAGGACCAGCATTGTGATCTTTCTGGTTTAAAAGAGAACCACAGAATTCCCAAAGTATAGGTCTTTGGGGAGACAACTGACAATATAAATTGTCTAAAAGTAAGTAGTAAGGTGGATAATGTATTTATCTTTTACCTTTGTTGGTAATGAGACTCCCCCCTCCCCACCCCCATAGGTTATCTCCCTGTATTCTTTCTTTGTTTCTTTTTTCATTTTTGGTACTGGAGATTGAAACCAGAGGTGCTCTACCACTGAGCTACATCTCCACCCCTTTTCATTTTTAAAGCTGAGACAGTATCTTGTTAAGTTGCTGAGGGTCTCATTATCTTGCTGAGGCTGGCCTCTAATTTGTAATCCTACTGCCCCAGCCTCCTGAGTCACTGGGATTGTAGATGTGAGCCACTGTGCCCAGTTCTACCTGTCTTGATCAGAATGAGTGAAGGTGTCTTTGTAGATTAGATGCTGGAGTAATGGGTGGGGGTTACCTCAGCCAACTGCCACTGCCCATACAATCAATTTATGTGCCCACTGCCCAGGGGAAAACAGAGGAGCAGTCCACTCCCACCAACCAGATAATGAGGGAGGTATTACACCAGATATTTAGCAGTCATCTTACAGAAATAAAAAATTCTACAAGACACAGTTCCTTTTTGTAAAGAGTTTATCATCCATCTTGGAGCGTATTTTCTTTTGTTTCCTGACAAAAGAAATTTTCTTTTGTTTTCCTGACTTTTGTTTAGAGAGAGGAGTGTCTCTAAAATCCAGTCCTTCTTTCAAAGTTGCTCTTGTGTCAATTTTTATCAAATATCAACTCTATCCAATGCATTGCCAGGGAGGCTAAAATCTCCTAAGAGAGCTGTTCCAGGTTCTGCTGGACTCTGAGGCAGTCTGAGTGTCTACTCTATAGTTCTGCCTTTTGGCATAGAAGGGTACAAATCTTCAGGGTTCTGATACACAATTTTCAATAAGTTGCATATTTATCCTTAGTAACTTGGTGGTTAAGAAAATACTTAAATAGTCAGCAAGAATTTATTACCATCTGTATTTTATAGGAAGTCCAAGATGAGCCAATTTGAGAGGAAAGAGACTTCTTCACATGTTTGTCTAGGTACAGTGTAATTCTGAATTTGTCACTGCTGTTTTTTTTTTTTTTTTTTTTGTGTGTGTGTGTGTGTGTGTGTGTGTGTGTGTGTGTGTGTTTCTTCCTTTTCTGTTTCTAATAGATTTTGGTATCTCAGTGCCTCACTAAATTTCTCAGAGGTGTGAATAAATTGAGGAAAGAGATAACATTTATGTCATTAATTCAGTCCCTAAAAGGTAGGATTTTGGTGAGAGAGAAGAGGATAGAAAGAAAAAAAAAAAAAAAAAAAAAAAAAAAAGAGAGAGAGAGAGGAGTGTCTCTAAAATCCAGTCCTTCTTTCTACCCTTTAAATGAAACCATAAAGAATGGACCCAGGTTGATAGACATTCACGTCTTGTATCGTGTTTATGCACGTGACATTCTGGGGTCATAAAGATGTTAGCCCTGTGGACACCATTGTTTCTTTTAGAACTTTGGGTAGCTGCCCTAGGGCCCAGTTTAACTTAACAGACTGTGCCATAGATCAGACACAATTTATCTGTCTAATCTAACATGGAAAGACTTTACTCAGATTAAAGAGGGTTAAAGTCTCAAGCAAATTGCTAACTCTCTTTTGTTGGGAAAAGTCTTCCTAATCTGACGTTTCCTCACATTCCAGCCATGCTTTATGTTGGAGGAACTAGGAGATTTCCGGGTCCACCAGGCATGATTTAATGATTTGTAGAAGGCAAGAATGTTAGCTTAGTTGATTACTCAAAATGGACTGATAAGGTATCAGACAGGTTAATTTGGTACTTTTCTAACCTCTCCCAGAGAACTTGAACCAAAACCTCCTTCTCCATCTTTATTGCAGTCCACATGCACAGCTGGGAATTTGTGAAAACAAGTTTTCATATGCACCATATTTTGTTCCAGGGCAAGAGCTTTTATTCTGATAACCTAATCTTTTCCTCAATAACAGATGGTGATGTCACAGCTGAAATATTTTGACCTCAGTTGGAAAAAGAATACCTGCAGATAGGCCTAGATAGGCCCTGTTTGTACTGACATATGGTGTTTAGCACTAGGGCTAAGATGTAGAACATTCTAGGTTTAATTCAAACACCAACTGTTATCAGAGTGCTATCAGAAAGACAAACTTCCAGGGATCCTGTGATCTAAAGAGTTGCTTTTCTCTCATTTCCTTATTCCTTACAGCTATCTTTGGCATAAAGCCCACAACCCCAGATCTAGAAGTAGTCTCAGAAAGTGCCGTCTTTCCTTTTCCCTACAGGAATTTCAAAACCTCTGCCCATTTCAGCCTGGGAAGTCTGTTTTATATGTATTCTTGAGAAGGTGCCTTCTGAGAGAAGCCAGTGAAGGAATTGTTGCTTTACATGCATTTATTTCAGGAAACAAGAGGGATAACGTCAAAAGATTTAAAAAGTGAATTATAAATTGGGCTGGTCTTAGTGGCACCCTGGAAGTAATTACTATCTAACAAATAGATGGTTATTTCTCAATTATAAAATAGTCTTGTGGGAGGATACATAAAATTTCACAGTATGATTCTCTTTCATATTAGACTTTAAGGAAAGAAAACACTGTTAACAATATAAATATAACATTTATAGAAGTATGTACAGAAGATATACCTTCAAGAATAACTTAGACCTCTAATACACATTCAGACAATTTAAAATGATCCAAATTTATTCTTCGCTTGGGTTTTATTATCTTTAAGAAACACGTGTACATGCATGCCTTCTTATTTATTAGGGTAAACTTTTTTCAATTTTAAACATATGCTGGGCTGGGGATATAGCTCAGTTGGTAGAGTGCTTGCCTAGCATGCACAAGGCCCTGGGTTCAATCCCCAGCACCACCAAAAAAAAAAAAAAAAAAAAGCATATGCAGGTTTCACATGTGGGTTGAATGGGAAGTAATGTTCATAATTAAGGGTTACCATGAACAGCATTACATCAAAAATAGCAAGCATGACAATATCTTAATGTAGACCAGGGAAAGATGGACAGAGTTTGGAAATAGTGTTGGTTCTGCGAAAGATCCTGATAATTATTTAGCATCAAGTCTGAAGAAAAAAAAAAGACTTCAGTAAAAATTGTATCATAATTGTATGCACAAGCAAATATCGTCCCATGTAACAATGAGAAGAAAATGAGAATAATCAGATAGTCCCTTGATTAGATCATTTTAACTGGATTTTCTCCTGAATTCAGAATCTATGTATAGGGCAGCCTCTGAAGCTGTATGGATCTGGTATGTCATTCCTTTCTCACTTTGTTTTCTCCCCCTGGACTCATACATTCAGGGTACTTTCCAACAGGGTCACCTTGCCAGGCCTCAATCCCTTTGACTTTCCAGTCCCTTGGTTCTGACTTTTCATTCATTCCCTGTTTAAGGTAAATATGCAGAATTGATTCTATGCTGTAGAAGTCAAAGGAAAAAAAGAAACAGTCACCCGGAATTCACTCTTTCCAAGTACTCCCAAACTCACAGAGATAGCTGACTTCTGTCGAGTCCCAATTATTACTCAGTTAATAGTTCTAAGTAATGCTTCATTACTTAATGGTTATTAAGAAATGAATTCTCTCAACCCTTGGGCTTCTTGGTAACCATTGTTGAGTGTTGTAGATTAAAAGGACGCACATAGGTCAGAATGTCACCTTTTAAATCGTGCTCTGAGATGGGTGGAGGGAGGAGGTGCTCCAATTGCAGAGGCAGAGGAAAAGCATTGCATGTGACAAGAGAAGAAGAGAGGTCAGGGTCCAGGAAAGAGCAGAAGAGGGTGAGAAGGGAAATTAAATGTGGTGCTCAGGGCATGTGTCTTTCAGCCGGCCTGGCTAAGTTTCAGGAACTAGCTAGGCAACCTCCTGGTTATGTGACGTGAATTATGTACTTAACCTCTCTGATCCTCAGCTCCTCACCTCTAAAATTATGATAATAATATTACCTTCAGAGTGTTGTCATACGGATTCAATGGCATAATGTGTATGAATCATTTAGCACAGTGCCTGAGACACACTCCGTAAACAATTGGTGTCATGTCAAAGTTGTGTCATTTGAGTGAGCTTTCAAAGCCAGCCCTGTGATAAAAGGCATATATACCCCCAAGAAAGGTGCATGAAATGAAGCCATTTGGAACCAAGGGAGCATGTATGATCATATTAGTTTAATGAGTCAGTCCTATTCATTATTCACTCATTCAACCAATATTTTATTTCTTAATCACATTGTTCTCAGGAATGGTTCCAATCAGTCAGGACATAAAAGCAAATAAGGCAAGAGTCCTTGCCCTCAAGGAGTACCTAATCTACAAGGGAGATAGTCACATAAATATCCAATACAATAAAATCTAAAAAATAAGATGAAGTCGCTACGGCAAGCTTCACCTGTGGCTGGCAACCTGGAACCCAGGCTACCAGGGATGGTGGGGGGGTGTGAAAGTCCCCTGGGAGAAAGCACCCAATTTGAGTCTTGTAAGATGAGTAAAACCTTTCCAGTCTCTAAAGCCAAGAAGGAAAATTTCAGTTGGAGACAGTTTCAGCAAAATCATCAAGGCATAAAATAGCACAGCCTGTAGGGAGAACGGAAAGGAAACAACCAGAACAAATAAGGCAGGTAGACTCTGGGAATTGAGGCTGGAAACTTATAGGAGAGTTACACATAATGCATCTCAAGTGTGGAAAAGGGGGTTGGGGGGAGGCAGAGTGTGAAGATGAAGAAGCTGGTGGGAATAATTGAAGTGACCCTGGAAGAAACAGGGCACAGGTGATTTGGTGTGGCCTTAACAGGAGGAAGGACACCTCATCATCTGAGAATGTCGAGAAAGAAGCAAGTAAAGATGGGTGTGGATGAAGATAAGCTTATAGATAGTGGGAGATATCACACATGCCACCTGGATTCCAAACAACTTTATTTCATAGACATCTTTTGGGGCCTATATCCATTTTATCACAGGACCAAATTTTAAAGCTCACTTTAATAATAGTAATTAATATGAAAATTTTGACAGAATGGCAACTGCTTATTGAATGTGCATTAGGCACTAGGCACTGGGCCAAGTGATCTGTACTTGTTATGCCATTGAATCCTTATATGTGAGCTCTCTGAAGGCAATTATCAATATTATTATCATTGAGATGGGCTTCTGATTTTACTCTCTTAGAAGCAAGATTATTCACTGAGATGAGGGGTGTGGACATGAACCGAACCTGGATATTGGAGGAGGGGGATCAAAGTCCGGAGCTGAGCAACTGTAAATTATTGTGAATAAACGTTCCAGTGGTGCAAGGGCCCAGTGAGGATTAAGACAATGCATTTGTGGTGGCACTGTTGGCAAATCTGGGTGATTTTTCTCTAGTTATGTTTAGTTTTCCAGGTGCAGGGCAGATGATGGAGTTGCTCTAGATGCAGTGAGAAAAGAATAGGAACACCTGGAAGTTGAATGTGCTTATGAGAAAAGAGTTGAGGGTTGTATAAAAGATCTAGGCTACAAATGCACAGGAAAGAGGTCAAGAGACAATGGAGACATCAAGGATAGAGGCATTGAAAGAACCAGGATCACAACAGGGAGAGCAGAGAGACTTGAAAGGACAGGAGGTCAGGGAGTAGAATATCAGGGTTTAAGTTCTCTGACACAGAGCAGTTCTGGGTAGTGGCCAAGTCTAAGGTTGGCTCTTGGAGTGGTAGCTGCAGTGGAGTGGAGATAAAGTTCATTTCTACTTTTTAAAAATAGATAAAGAATTTATGAGGGCAGGTGTTAGGGGGGCTGGCCACATGGACCTTTAGATTGCACAAGGGGAACTGGTGACGATAGTCTGATTCAGGTGCCAGTCTTTACCAAATGACGGAGGAGTGCCAGATCACAATGACAACGGAAGGGAGGTGGAGACATGGGCTTGAACTGCCAGGAAGATGAGTTCTGTCACATAAGGGTGAATAAGTACTTTCAAAGTCATAAAAAATGCTACCTTTCATGATGATTTATCACAGAGGATCTGAGAACATGGGACATAGAATTGACTGGTTTCCCTGGAGAGAATGACCAGAGAGACAGTCCAGATGTGGGGGAAGGAAGTAACTGGGGGGCTAGAGAGTTCTATGACACCTGGCCATGGTAAGTGTGGGTCTGAAGACTAGAAGAATACCTGGAAACTTGTTAGAAATGTAGGATCTCAGGCCTAAGTCCAGACCTCTTGAATGGAAATCAACATTTTAGAAAGATCTCCAGGAAATGTGTGTGCCAATTAAAATTCTGGAATCGCTACTCTAAAAATAGGCAGCATGATTACAGATGGAAAAAGAAAAAAGAGTAGCTATAAATTGTTTCCAATGATCCCAGCTCTCTCTGACCATGCTCACATGAGAAATTAACCTTCTCCAAGGAAGGAAAAAATGGTACTCTCAACTCAGGATGTCAAAGCACCTTAATCAGTTTTAATTCCTTTGAAGGCTCAATGGACAGTTTCTTGTGTTACATTCATTTGCCAGGCGTTAGGGTTTCGACGGCCAAAAGATTTCTTAACTTGATTTCAGAAAGGAGAGAGAGAGAGAGAGAGAGAGAGAGAGAGAGAGAGAGAGAGAGAGAGAGAGAGAGAGATTGCTTTCAGTCATGGAGTTGGTGGGGAAGCCAGGAGACAGAGCCAGGGCCCAGACTTCTCCACCACTGTGTGTTCTAAGCATCGAACCACACTTCCTCTTCATCCAGACCCTCTTGGCCAAGATGCTAAGAGGAGACGATGCCAAGGAATCGGTAACTGTACAGCTTTTCCAGCATGCTGCTCCAGATCCACACAACTGGGCATGTCAAAGCCTACTTCCCCTCTAAACATTCAGCAGTGACCAAATGGGCTGGAGGAAGTGGGAGAAATACCGTGAAAAATCCTGGGCTGCACCTCAGAGACTAATAAATAATTACTAATGGGAAAGAAAACAGAGGAAAGAGTAAGAGGAAAAGAGCAGGCAAGACGGGCAGAGTGGATTCTGGCCTACGAGAGGGGAACCGACCTGGGGTTAAGTACAAATGAAAAAATTTAACACACCAGGAGCACTGACCCAAAGACAGCAAAAGAAAAAGAGTAAAGCCGGTTGGGGAGACTTTCTGCTCTCACATTTGATCCCTCTTCTCACAACATGTTTCAGAGACTTATTGAAGCTTAGAAAAGGACTGTTAAATCATTCAGCATATGAGATTTGTCCTAAGTTAAATGGATCACTTCCCCTTGTAGGATTTTGGAGACTGGCTTATTTCAAAGGAGAGAAATGGAGGGTCTCTGCTAAAATATTGATGTGTGGGAGATTTTACCCCAGGCAGCAGAAATGACCGAATGGAGAAGCATGGGCAGGTGCCATATTGTAATTTGTCCACCTCTTAAATTATGTAACGTATGTATCACAATATATTGAATTTAAAACCTGAAGTATGACATTGCGTAAATAATTCACATGGGCTCTTTCATTAAGTGTGAGCTGAGGCTTAGGATAATGAAACTTGATTTTCTTTAGTGCCTCATTTAAATACAGATGTGGAAAAGGAAATTTCTTCAGCACTATTCTCATAAGGCTTGCATGGCTGTGTAGAAAACTGCATTTCTCTCTCTCTCTCTCTCTCTCTCTCTCTCTCTCACACACACACACACACACACACACACACACACACACTCCCTTTCCCAGACCAGTCCAGGATAACACTAGGCAATATATTCATTTTTTTTTAAAAATATGGAGTCCATTCCTGCTTTTACTTCCCAACAATTTCTTTAAAATATATAAGTGAAAGGATGGTCATTTCACTTGGAATATCATTTTGTTCCTACAAAAGAGTCTCATCCTGAGGAACATGAGTGGGATTTAAGAGTGACTATGGATATTCATACAGTAAATGCCTACAAAACAGCTCCTCTAAGTCTTCCTTATCTGGGTCCTACAAGGAACCCACAGACCAGAGATAAATCTCTGTTCCTATGTCATGTGTGATCGAGTTCTTAAGGACTATTCATTCACATTTGACATTTGAAGTAATCATGCAAAATGTCCATGCCTGGAACAGGTCAACTCATGTCCATTTTGGCTTGCGGGAAATGGTCCTGAGATGTGTTCCATGTTTTTTAGGAAGGGAACTGAGGGCTGATATGGATATAAATATGAGCTTGGAAACTTGAGTGGAGGTTAATGTTCCCCCTCACTCACTACTATCATATTGCTTCTTATAACTTCTTTCTTTCATAGGCTGACCTATGTTAACCCTGCTTTTAAACTTTTGTGAAATTTTTGGGAAATATATCCAAGAGGCATATGACTCCTTCTTCTCTACCATCCCTTTTATGTCATATTTGAAGTAATAATGATATAAATGAGTTCAATTGCTATACTTTTCAACAAGTTTGAGTAGGAAAAGGATGATTACTTGTCTGTGAAAGCTGGTTGTATGCTATTTTTATATTTCATGCACTCAAAGTTATGATATTTTGCATCAACACTAATGGATGTATTCATTTAATACACATTTATAAATAGAGTTATAATGTGTGCACAAAGCATTTTTGTCTTGAAATAGGAAATGAATCCCTTTGACAAATAGCCATTGTGCACAAGCCACTGAAAGGGGAGATGCCAACTCTATACAACTATGTACAATGGTAAGAGTTGAGAGACAGGAAGGACCACATATGACTGGAGTAATTAGGGAAAGTCTGTGGAAGAAAAGGTATTTCATATGAGTCTTGAAAAAAGGGCAGGGTTCTTTTAGGGAGGTGATGTGCACAAAGACATAAAACCATGTAAAGACAGGAAACATCATAGAAGAATATGGAGCCAGAAGATGGGTTTACACAGGGCCATGGAAGGGCAATAGGATTGCAAAGGCAGATGAAACGATATTCTGAGACCTTGAAGCCAGACTTAAGAGGTGAAGAATAATCAGTGGGAGCCTTGGGCGGGTGTGAAATGGAGAATAACACAATCATGTTAATGTGGAGTGCAGAATTTATTTGAGTAAGGGAGTCTCTTAGGAGGTCATCGATCCACAATTCAGGTGCAAGGTAAGAATACCTAAATTAAGATGATAATTATGGGATATTGCCATCTCCACTTTCTTACCCTTGCATTAATTCTCAACGTACTGTTGTTGGTCTTCCTGTGCTAAGCGATACCAAACAAAATTTATCTCCTTCCCCAGGATGCTCCTCCCACACAGTGCACATCTTGCTTTATGACACCACTTCCCAATGCCAGCACAACCAAGGGATTCCAAATGGAGCCTGACACTTCTCCCTGCTGAGCCCTCCTTCATCCAATCAACCTGAAGTCCTCCTTATTTGTTCACATTAAAGTTTCCTAAGTCTAACCCCTTTTGATAACCACATTATCCCTAACCAGTATTCCAATGTTTTGCGATCACATACTAACTGGTCTCTTTACATCCAATCATTGCAAAAGAGGGTAGTGGTTAAACATTTGAATTTGGATGCCAAACTGCCTGGGTTCAAATCCAGGTTCTCACACTGGTTAGCTTGATAGGCATGGGCAAATTTCTTCATCATTTTCTGCTTCCATTTCTTTATGTGTAAAATGGTAAATTATAGTAGTGCGTATCTCCAAAGGCTGTTTAGGAGGGTTAAATGAAGTGATGTTTATAGAACATGTAGCATAGTATCTGGCATTATAGGTATTATATAATGATTTCCATTTTAATTAATATAAAAACTAATCTACCTTGTTTATTCCTGCAAGATGTGACCATACCTCTCTTCCCTAACTCTGCAGGCTGAGTTCTAAGCTGTGTGACAGAATGTGTGCTACACACTGCTTAATTCTCCCACCTCATCTTCTACTCCCTTAGCCTCCCTGGGAGGAAAGGCTCAGGCAATATTGAACCACAAAAACATATTTAAAGATTTTGATTAGAAATTACATACATAGTGGCCACCCACATCTTCCATACTCCTGTATCCTGGTTGTCCTCAGAATCTTTTGGGCATATCCCCATCCCCTCTCTTCAATATTGCTTATTCATTCCTGAAATGCCAACTCAGACATCATTTCCCCCCAGGTCACTTCCTTGGATGTCCAGGCAGGTTAAGTGCCCCTCCTCTCCACTGATGAGATAGTTTTATCACTGGGTGAATTGTATAGTGCTGAAATCATCTTTATGATCCTATTGCCAGACCAGATTGAAAATTTCTTGAGGTTAGGGGTTGTGTCTTTTTCATCCCGAAACTCCATAAACACCAGGGTCATGCTAGATATCCAGTAGGTTTTCATAAACATTTACTAAAGTAAATTTTTGAGTCGGGGAAATTTTTGAGTAGACTTGGAAGTTAACTAAATGTGGAAGGAGACAGAAAGAGGGAAATTGGAAGCTGATTCCAAAGTCTGAAGTCCACATTGTCTCCAGGATCAAGGTCATATTTATAGAAACAGGGAAGTCAAAAGGAGGAACTTCTTTGACAGAAAAAATAGCAATACCCTGATGAGTTAATTTTTAAACAAACTGATTAGGAGATGCCAACAAGACTTACAGATGAAAACATGGGCTTTGTGGTACCATAGAAAGACCTCAGTGACTTGAGAGTGATTGTATTTGTCATATCCACTAGAGTATGCTGAATAACCAATAACCCACAAATCTCAGTGGCTTCTAATGACATAAGCCTACTGTTGCTCACATAGCTGGTCTCCTGTGAAGTGGGTGCAGCTCTGTGGTTCTGCTGATCTGTTATAGCCTACATGTACAATTGGCTTATACTGTTCTCACGGTGGGAAAGCAGAATAAGATGGGACTGAAAGCCAACCACATAAGCACATTTAAATCCTTTGATCAGAAATGATCTACACCAAAATAAGTTTCAATGACAAGCCTGGAATTAATGGAGTAGAGAAACATGATAAAGATGGGGAAGGAAATAAAATTTTATATATTAAAAATACAGTAGTCATCCCTCTTATCCACAAGAAATAATTCCACCACCCTAAAGTGGATACCTGAAATAGGATAGTACCAAATTCTACATCACAATATGTCTTTTCCCCCTATGCTAACACATGGTGGACACTTTACAGTTTGGGGGAAAAATAGCAAAGCCAGTAAAATTTTTCTTTTCCTTCTTCACAGTTTCTCAGAAGGTTCATGTTATAGCAGATCTAGAAACCTCAAGATACTATTGTTTATTTCCTTACTAAATCAGGAACTTTCACCTTTTCAATTAAAAGAAGCACTTTATAGCTTCTCTTTACCATGTCTGAATTGCCATCATCACTACTCTTGTGCTTTGGGATCATTATTAAGTGAAATAAGGATTATTTGAACACAAGCACTGTGATACCAATACAGCAATGGTCATTGTGATAGCTGAGACAGCTACTAAGTGATTAAGGTGCAGGCAGCAAATGCAGGTTAGATACACTGAACAAAGGGCTGACTCCCATTCCATGTGGAACAGAAAGGAAGGTGTGAGATTTCATCACAATATCAGGGTGGCATGCATCTTAAAATTTATGTGGATAAAGAAAATGTTGTATATATATACATATATATATATATATATATATATATGGGGGTGTATATATATATGTGGATATATATATATATATATATATATATATATATATATATGATGGAATATTACTTAGCTTTAAGAAGAATGAAATTCTGGTATTTGCTGGTAAATGGTTGGAGTTAAGAATATCATGCTAAGTGAAATACGTCAAACCCCAAAAAACAAAACCTGAATATTTTCTCTGATATGTGGATGTTAATTCACAATGGAGTGGGGGTAGATAGGTAAGAATAGAGTTACTTTATGTTTACTTTTAAATTTTTCCATTTAATATTTCTGGCCTATAGTTGACTATGGGCAATTGAAACCACAGAAAGTGAAACCATAGATATGGGGAGGCAGGTGCAGTAACACTCTCTAGTGCAGTGAGAATGGTTGGAATTATGTATGTAGATCAATCATACACTAAATTTCTAATCAAAGGGAGAAGAAAAACCCGAGAAGGATGATGGGAAGTGGCTCAAAGACAGTCAAGGAGAACTAAAATCATGCATTACAACAAATAAAGGAAGTCCAAAATCCAAGGAGAGTGGGAGTACAGACCAATAGGAGAGATTCAATGAAAATAAGACATGCATGAGGGAGAAATCGGAAATATTTAAGAGAAGGGATTCATTAGCTATGCTGAGCCCACCTGTGTACACATTTCTGGTCAAGTTGAACTTGGTTGATCTATGGAGATTGTCTAGAATGAGTTTGGACATCAAGCAGCTGAACTGTGTGAACCAGAAGATAAGAAACTAAAAACATGTGGTATATCACTTCTAATTCTCACTAAATATCAGGAGTATTGTCACAAAGGGTGGGTTGACCTCTCCAGGCCCTGGGTTGGTATTAGGAGCAAGATTATTGACAGTGTCTCTCAAAAGAAGCATCTTCTACATCTTAGAACATCTAACAATGGCAGTGTACCTTCACAAAACAACCAACTCTCAATGCCATGGGAGTTTTCAAACAGAATCTAAACAACCACACAACAAACACGTGAAAAAGCACATGCCCTGGACAAAAAGTTAGACCAACAGATCCTCACTTTCCCTTCAAACTATAAACTGCAGACTTTTATGGTCAGCAGATAAAATAGACTGGCCAGCATATATCCTCCATTTACTCTTGTGTTTTCCCAGCTCTTTTTTTTTAAATTAAATTAAATTAAATTTATTTTTTTTATTTGTGTAAACATACATTTACATAGGGTAATGGTGTTTGATTTATTCTGTTATGTTTTCCTTTCCCCCACTCCTCCCACCCCTCTTTTCCCTCTATACAGTCCCTCCTTCCTCCATTCTTGCCTCCCTCTCACCACCCATTATATGTCATCATCTGCTTATCAGCGAGATCATTCGTCCTTTGGTTTTTTGGGATTGACTTATCTCACTTAGCATGATATTCTCCAATTTCATCCATTTGCCTGCAAATGCCATAATTTTATTGTTCTTTATGGCTGAGTAATATTCCATTGTATATATATACCACAGTTTCTTTATCCATTCATCACTTGAAGGGTATCTAGGTTGGTTCCACAATTTGGCTATTGTGAATTGAGCAGCTATGAACATTGATGTGGCTGCATCTCTGTAATATGCTGATTTTTAAGTCCTTTGGGTATAGGCCAAGGAGTGGGATAGCTGGGTCAAATGGTGGTTCCATTCCAAGTTTTCTAAGGAATCTCCACACTGCTTTCAAGAGTGGCTGCACTAATTTGCAACCCCACCAGCAATGTGTGAGTGTTCCTTTTTCCCCACATCCTTGCCAATGTCTATTGTTGTTTGTGTTCTTGATAATCGCCATTCTAATTGGGGTGAGATGGAATCTTAGGGTAGTTTTGATTTGCATTTCTCTTATTACTAGGTACAGAAAATACTTAGCTTTATTTTCTATTAAACAGGTGTTTGTAAGGTACCTGAATGCTATGGTTTGAATTGTGTCCCCTAAAAATGTATGTTGAAGTCCTAAGAGTAGGTGCCCTGGTTTGGAAATAGGGCTGTTGCATGTTCAATTAGTTAAGATGAGGTCATTCCGAAGTAGCAATGGCCCTTAATCTAATGTGAATGGTGTCCTCATAAGAAAAAGAAGAAATACACAGGAGGAAATGCCACGTGCCAACAGAAGCAGAGGAGAAAGTGCTGTTACTACAAGCCAAGAAATGCCAAGAATCGCTGACAAACCACCACCAGCCAGGAGAAGGCAAGAAAAAGGAGTCTCCCCTGTGTGTTTCAGAGGGAGTATGACCCTGTCAGCACCTAGGGCTTCTATCTCCAGAATTAGGAGAAAGTAATTTTCTGGTGCTTTATACCTGTGGTGTGTGGTCTTGTTATGGCGACCGTGGGAAATTAGTACACTGAAGTACATTTTGAAAAGCAGCGAAGTAACTTTTGAAATGTCTGCTGGTGGTTATCAAAAGCAATTTTAGAATAAGATTCTTTTTCTTGAAGTTAAAAGTCTCTATTAGTCTAAAAGAGGGATAGAATTCTATGACTGCTGGGTGCAATGGCACAAGCCTGTAATCCCAGAAGCTCTGGAGGCTAAATCCAGAGGATCACAGGTTCAAAGCCAACCTCAGCAATTTAGCAAGGCCCTAAGCAACTTAGTAAGACCCTGTCTCAAAAAAAAAAAAAAAAAAAAAAAAAAAAGGAGAGAAAAGAAAACAAACAAACAAAACCCAAATAATACAAAGGACTGGGGTGTGACTCAGTGGTTATCTCTAAGATGCAAGAAAATGTGTCTTAGTATGGTAATATTTACCTCCAGGAACTTGTCACAAATTAGAAAATATTATTTTAAGACTGCTCATTGTAAAATCTGTTTTTAAGGACTGTCCTTATGAGTCTTGTTGACATTGTAAATCTTATTTGTATTAAAGGTTTGAGCTTTAGTTTGAGTTAAGTATTTTTGGAAACTCAAAAGAAACTCCCTTATGATGTTTAAGAGTTATAATTGCTTAAAGAAGGAAAATAAATTTTGTCATTTGATTAAATAAAATACTTTTGCTTATTGTCGGTTGAGATGCAGCCATAGTGGAAACTTTATAATCCATTTTATTTCTATTTTTCTGGAAATCTCTTGGGGCAAAGTGAACTGGGGGGTCAAGGACATGAACTTTTCAATCTGGGAATGTCCTCAAGACAGGTTTTCAGTGCTTCAGAATACATACTTGGCAGTTCTAAGGAATGCTCATACAGGTTCATACCAGCACATAGACATGCACTCCAAGCTACAAAGATTTCCAGAAGTGGAATAACCCTTGCAGCCATTAATGCCCAATACTGATTTTGCAAAAAAGTTCCAGAGATATGACCAAGGCATTCACACCAAGTGTGGATTACCTCTGTATTCTACTAAACTCATCTAGTGCTTATTAAGCAATCACTATGTGTATTTGTTGGCCACCATCAACTGAAGTTTACACATGACATATTCAGAGCCACTGGGTATACAGGTATTGCTCTCGTAGATTTGCATATGTATGAGACAACCACTTCCAAGATAGGCACTACCATCTTTCTAGTGTTATATAACAAGTAAATTGCAAAAGGGGGTCAGGGGTACAAGCCTTTTCCTAGTGACTCACACTTATACTATAGCAAAAAAAAAAAAAAAAAAAAAAAATGAACACCACAGTTCATTTTTAAATAAAACACACATCAATTTACACAATTTGTATCCCTTCACCTTTAGAGGAGTGATTTCTCACTCAAACTCCAGTGTGTGGAAGATATCCTCATTAACAGCTTTGTTTCATTTTAAACCAGGACTTTCCTTCCACTTTGAAAGGCCACCACTAATTATTTGACCAGACGGGAAATCCATCTCAGTTCAACTGTTGTCATAAAATCTTAATCACCTTGGCTAGTCGCCATTTCCAAATTGCCTATAGTCTGCATTGATACTTCCTTTAGAAACAAGCCAAGACCTGTGTGAGAACTTTGCAAACATTTTAAGAGTTGATGGCTAATCGCTGCTGAGTCATAAGAAAAGTTCCTTTTCTTGCTCTGGTGCTATTTAAAAGAAAATCTTATTGCTGCTGTATCCTTGATACCATGGAGATACATGGATTTCCCTCAAATCACTCAGTTCTGCTCAGGAACTCTTGGCTCTTGATTCAAGGGGTCACTCCAAAGGGAGGATTTTGCCTGGAAAGAGGCCAAGACTAGATAGAAAACCTTGGAACTAACTAGTTAAAGATGTGATCAACAACAATAAAATTAAAATATGATGATTTTGGACAACTGTTACATGACAGGAACATTCTATGTATTGTTGTTACCATACTTCACAAATACGGATGCTTCTCAACACTTTCCAGAAATTGATGCTGTGAGTTTTATAACTTATTCAAATCACCCAACTAGTTGAGTGGCAGATCTGAGACAAAAAGATATGAGTCCCCAACTGGAAGATTCTATGCTTCTTTCTACACCATGTTGCTGCTCTGTAAATATTAGCTTTGGCTAACTGATTAGTAACAGAATAGAATTGCTCTCTACTGTTCTTACAGTTATCTTGCTTACAGGAAGCCATCACTATTTTGCAAAATGAGATGAGTTTGAGGTAAATGATGATAAATGAGGATGGTAGCATGCACAGCCAGGTCTCTGAGCCACAAACTCTTCCAGAAGAACAATGAAAGGGATGCCCAGAGCACTCAAGACCGAAATTTAAATAGGATTCAGTTAGTGTCCTAAAATAATAATCTGTTCTATTCAACCTCCAGGTTCCTTGTAGATGTTTTTTCCTTCCACTCTGACATTGCTTGATTTTCACAATATGGACATTAATAATACCTACAAGCTGGTTCTGACACAAGACAAATTCCCTACAAGGCCATGGAGACTAAGGCCCTGAGAAATCATTATATCTTGAATATCCAATTAGTTAGTTATAATAATGTAATAAGTGTTATGCTTGGCAAAGAAGGCCTATTATAATTATTCATTATCCTATTCACCACAACGTCTCTGCTTGGAATTGCCTCTGCCACACGAAAGCCATGTTTCTTTCCTATCTTTCTTTAAAGATGCCAACTAGTAATGAGGTTTATTGTCATAGTGTATTTTCTCACATACTGCACTGAGGAGGGCTCAGCTTCACTTTCTTTTTCTTTTTTTTTTTAGAGTTCATACTTCAATCCAATCATGAGGGGAAAAAAAGATAAATCCAAATGGATAGACGTTCTATAAAATAACTGAGCAATATTTTTCAAAAAGTAAACTATAATAGACTAAAGAGCTGGCATGGATTGGGGAAAATTAAGGAGATATAACAACTTGGTACAATGTGATATCCTACATTAGATCCTAGAACTTGAAGAGGACCTTATTTGGAAAAATAGAGAAATTAAAAGAAATTTATCTGTAGTTTGGTTAATAGTGTTCTGTTTGGCCTGAGAATGCCCTCGAGTCCTTATGTAATGTAATGCACCACAACCTAACTTGTACATAAACCAACTGCAAACCTACCTTAGCAATAGCTTTGATAGCGAAGCGCCTAGTCTCTGGTTGAGCTTCAGTCAATCATAAGCAGCCAGCTGATCAGGCCATGTTGGAATAAAGCAAAGGTGGACTGTCATCAATCAATCTGTTTCTCTACCTACATTTTCTGTCCATCAATGCAACCTGCCCAAGTTGTGGGTTGGGCTCTCTGAACCTCTTCTGGTTCTGAGTGCTCTTCAATTTATGACTTGCTCTTTGTTCAGTTAAACTTTATTAAATTTAATTTATCTGGAGTTCTTTTTCTTTTAATGGTGCCAATGTTCATGTTCCTGTTTTGATCATTGTATTATGATCATAAAAGGAGTTATCAGGGGAAGCTGAGTGAGGTGGCGGGGGCTAACAGGAACTCTCTGGACTATTTTTACAAATTTTCTGTAAATGTAAAAGATTTCACAATAAAAGAGGGTTTTCTTTGTTTTTGTTTGGATAAAGTCCTACTTGGTAGATAGAAGACTCAAAATCAGATTGAGAAATCAAAATCAGATGGGTCTCTGCTCTATCACTTCTAATCTGTGCATCCTCTGACAATTTCCCTAAGCCTACCTAAGCATGAGTTTCTGAATTGTCAAATGGGAATAACAATATCTACCAGCATGGCTTATTACAAGCATTGGAAGAAGATAATATATAAATGGTGTAGCATAGTGCTTGACACATGTTGAGTCATCAGACAAGAAGCTATGGTCATTACCTTTAGTCAGAATCCATATTTTTTTTCCTCTGAGATGGATGCCTGGTAGACACATTCTCAAGAGGGCATTAGCAACCAATAATTGTTTTTTTGTATTACTTTTCTAGAATATTTGCATTTTAATGAGATTAAAGAGGCTGTGATAGAATTCAGTGGCAGGATGTATTTTCTATAGGCAATCTCAATAATATCTCCCATCCCCTAGACTTTTCTAGAACCTTGTCATTCCCCTCTCAAGATAATCTATGAGTCCTCTTCTTGTGTATGGGCAGGCTTTTCTAAGTGCCTTGGTCAATACAGTATGGTAGAAGTTATGCTATGTGACAGTCTTAAACCTGACATGTAATTTAACCTGTTCTCTTGGGATGTTCACTCTTGGGACCACCAACCATGTTGTGATGAAATTCAAGTAGCTCATGAAGAAGTCCATATAGAGAAAAATAAGGACTCCTGACCATACTTCCAACTGAGTTTGCAGCTGATTTCCAGATCACTGGATCAATTATGTTCATGAACCACCTTGAGAGTGTATCTTTCAGGCTCCATTAAAGCCATTCAGCTGAAGCCACATGGAGCAAAAATGCCCTGTCCCATCAAGTCCTGCCCTAATTGCAAATTTGCAACCAAAACAAATTATTGTTGTTTTCAGTGATTAAGGTTCAGAGTGATTAATTAAAGAACTATAGAAAATGCAATGGCAGAAAATTCTAAAAGTGAAAGAATCAGAAATGAAAATGGAATTTTTAAAAATATGGTAGATTAGAGAGTTGGAGCAGGAAATGGGCTCAAATGTATTTGAATATCCAGTGCACTTGAAGTGTGTTCCATAATGCAAGAGAAATGAAAAATAGTTTAATCCAGCAGAATAGGAAATGGAACAAAATGGGAATGTCTAAGACTGAAACAATATGGCGGGAAAGATCCCTGGGGTAGATTGTCAGGGAAGATGGTACCTATAGTAAGGACCAGTATCACAGTTAGGCCCCACAGTTGTTCTACTATAGTAGATGAAGTTTGGTGTTTGAGGTGCCAATTAACCATGTCACTCTTTCTTTTTTAGTTTAAGTCATTTGAGAACAGACGCAAGCAATAAGAATTCAAGTCTCCTATGAGTGTTTTGACTTGCAAAAGCAGTGTTTCTGGTACTTCATGTCTGAGAAAGACATGGTTTGAGTCTCAAAACAAAGGGAACTGTCGACTCTTTTACTGCCTTATTTAGGAAGTGCCTGCAGGAAAGACTGGGTTCATCTGGGCAGATAGACACCACCTGGGCAGATGCTGTGAGTGGTCATTGCCTAATTTTGAGGTCCCTTTCTGAGTGGTCATCCTAAGGAGGGACCTCAAAATTTCTAGGCCCATCTCTGAGAAGTCATATCTGACCTGCACCAGGTGTATTTGCCAAAGGGAAGCAGACAGATAATGAACTGATGAAACTGACTGAGGCAGAGCTGAGAAACTATCTCACCGTCAATGAAGTCATTTCTTACCATGTAGTGGCAAAATTAGGGAGGAACCAAGAAAGAAAGGCAGATGCTTTCTCCTCACACTTTCTGAGAGAGGCAGCTAGGGTCAGAGATAAGACTTCCAGATGTGTCTATGCAGTACAGTGACTCTCATATCTGAGCGTCAGCATCACCTGGAGGGCGTGTTGAGAAAGATGATTAGTTTTCCCCCAGAGTTTCTAATTCAGTAGGTCTGGGGTGGGGCCTGAGAAATTTCATTTCCAAAAAATTCTAGGAGACAATGATGCTGTTGGTTCAGAGGCCTTAGGATATTTTACAACTCAGAAGATGCTCGCGTGTGACTTATCTCATTTAAAACTCACATCACTCGTCTTGGGCCAATGAACAAACAGAGGCAGATAAGAATTGAGAGTCTTACTCAAGCTCACACAACACTAAGTTGAAGACCTCAAATCCAAATCTTTTGATGCCAATTCATAGATTATTTTCATTGAATTATAGCTGTTTTCTGAAGTAGAAGCAAGACATAAACAGACAATTTTTAGGAATTTAAGGAGTAAAGATGGGTATTTTGTATGTTTATCACAAAAAGAATTGCATTATCTTTAACTAATTTGGTAATTCCTTTTGAAAAGATTCTAAAAATCTTTTGGCATATAGGGAGAAAAGTTAAGAACAGGGTAAGGTTGAGTATCCATCCATCTGTTTCACATTCACTTAGATGAACCAAGATGGAAAGAGGTGAGTGCCTTAAGGAACAGCCATGACTGTGGGAACAGCCACCCACTTTACTAGAGACTAGGTAAAATTTGGTGTCCTTGGACCAAGGAGGTGGTGGTTATGACTGGTAATGCTATTTTAAACATGAGCCTTTTCTTTAGAGATGAACATTCTTAAACAAAACAACTTCCTCTACAACAGCACTCACTATTTCACATAATATGGGGAGGGGGAGATTTTGAGAAATGGGTACTTTATATCACCCTTCATGTTGCCTCAACTGTGACGGCAAATTCTTCTGTTATTTTTTCCTATGTCCTTAATTAGTTTGCTGAAAAATCAAGACCAAAGACCAACCAGTGTGAGGAGCTAACAGAAATCAGAAGTTGATGGGTTCAGTTGGTCTCCTTTTCTATGCTGCCAAAATGAGGACTAGAACCCCCAAGGAGTCACACCAGAGAGTCGCACCAATTTTAATGATGCATGGTTATTTGTTTATCATGAGTATGTAATTACCAAATAGGTCTTGATGCCTTACCCAGCATATCTCAAACTATTATCATGACTATCTGTGTTTCTTGACAGGAATGTGGACTTCGAGACACCTGCCCTATGACCTTATTTTATGAACTAAGTTTAGCAGCATGTCTGGTTAACAATTTCACAGATTCCTGTGAGGCGTTTGTGTGTGTGTGTGTGTGTGTGTGTGTGTGTGTGTGTGTAAATGAGGATGAAGAATTGAAAATACAAAAGGAGACAATTTTTTTGATACTCTTTATTGAATAATAAACATGTTTACAGAAAAAGTACTCCAATTATTAAGCATAGACATTAATGAATTTTCACAAACCCAACACACCTGAATAATCAGATCAGTGAACAGAAAGTTCATGGAAATTCCCCTTGTGCCTGCTTCCTGACACTACCCCACCATGGGCAACTACTATCCTGACTCCTAACCATAGATGAATATTATAAATGAATATAAGTGAATATTTCAATATGTAATTCTTTTGTGTGTGGTTTCTTTTGCTCAACATACCACTTATGAAATATCCATGTTATGAGTAATGTATAGCTGCATAACATTCCCTCTTGTTGCTGTATAATCTATGATGTAAATTTACCACAGTTTATCTACCCATTCTACTGCCGATGGGCACTGAGATAATAATGTTCTGTTTGGGGTTATTATGGATACTGCAGCTGTGGGCATTCTAGTGCACATCCCACAATACACACATGTATGTATTCCGGTTGCACAAAAGCCTCAGCATGGAAGTGCTAGGTCACGGGCTTACGGATGCTCCTGCTTAGTGCATACTGTCATGCAGTTTTCAAAACCGATGGTTTCAACTTACAATACTTAAGCGCAGCTTAAAAGTTTTGTTTGCTCGACAAGCTTGCCAACAGGAGTTTTTCATCTCATTCTTACCATTCTGATGAAGGTATGGTGACAGCTTGTTTTAGTTTTAATTTTCAGATAGGGATATTTGGCTATTGTTCTCACTGAAGTGTCAGTTTAAGCCCTTTTTCCTTACGTATATAGCTTAATACACTCTCTCCTTCAGTCATCATCTCCTTTCCCCCCCCCTTATCAGCCTATATCTTTCTTCCTTTAAAAATTCAACTATCCAATAGCACATATGTAAATAAATATTTTCTGGCATACTAATTCATTGGAATGTTACAATTTTTAAAAAACCTGATATCCATATAGTCATGGCATAAATGAAATTCAAACAGAATATACTAAACAAAACAGGCCAAATGCAAAAGAATACCTACTGTATGAATTCATTTGTGTGGCTTCTGGAACAGGCAAAACTAGTGAAGGCGACAGAACAGAGATCAGTGACCTCCTGAGTTTGGAGGGCAGTTCTGTCTACAGAAGATCAGGAGGTTAAATACTATTTTGATTTCAGTAATGGTTACATGGGTGTATACATTTGTCAAAAGTCTTTGAACTGCACACTTAAAATAGGTAATTTAATTGTATTAAATTATACTTCAATAAAACTGATTTTAGGGGGCGATCCAAGATGGCGGCCTAAAGGGAGACTGCACCCCCTGTCGCTCCAGAACCCAGGAGTTAAGAAGGGGAGGCATTGAGAGTCTCGGACTGAAATAGAGCCACGGGTGAGTCTGCCCACTGGGTAAAGCTCGGCCCGGGGGGCAGGCCCAGATAGAGGTGGCTTATCGGAGCCGGGCAGGGCAGCTAGAGTCACCCACAGGCAGCCCTGCGCACTCCGGCGGTGGGCCCCGCCCACACAGCCAGCTTCTCCAGGTTCTCGGAATGGAACTGGCCCGCTAGTGAGAGCCTTTCTGACCAGAACAAGCTCCGAGTCCCAGAGCCAGTGCAGCTCAGTGTACTCTGGCACGCAAGCAGATTCAGGGTCCAGACAGGGCAGCCAGAGACTTCCCCAAGTAGTCTGGACCCCTGCGGTGGGAGGTGCCATTCAAGGCTAGCTTCTCGGAGCTGACCGCCCAGTGAGAGACTTTCTACATAGAACCAGCCACAAGCCCCCGAACCAAGGGAGAGCCTCGATCCGCAAACAGCCTCTGGGATCAGGGCAGGGCAGCCAGACACCTCTTCAGGCGGCTCTGCCCACTCCGGCTGCAGGCTCTCTTCTCGGGGCAATCCAAGATGGCGGCCTAAAGGGAGACTGCACCCCCTGTCGCTCCAGAACCCAGGAGTTAAGAAGGGGAGGCATTGAGAGTCTCGGACTGAAATAGAGCCACGGGTGAGTCTGCCAACTGGGTAAAGCTCGGCCCGGGGGGCAGGCCCAGATAGAGGTGGCTTATTGGAGCCGGGCAGGGCAGCTAGAGTCATCCACAGGCAGCCCAGTGCACTCCGGCGGTGGGCCCCGCCCACACAGCCAGCTTCTCCAGGTTCTCGGAACGGAACTGGCCCCCTAGTGAGAGCCTTTCTGACCAGAACAAGCTCCGAGTCCCAGAGCCAGTGCAGCTCAGTGTACTCTGGCACGCAAGCAGATTCAGGGTCCAGACAGGGCAGCCAGAGATTTCCCCAAGTAGTCTGGACCCCTGCGGTGGGAGGTGCCATTCAAGGCTAGCTTCTCGGAGCTGACCGCCCAGTGAGAGACTTTCTACATAGAACCAGCCACAAGCCCCCGAACCAACGGAGAGCCTCGATCCGCAAACAGCCTCTAGGATCAGGGCAGGGCAGCCAGAGACCTCTTCAGGCGGCTCTGCCCACTCCGGCTGCAGGCTCTCTTCTTGGGGCGATCCAAGATGGCGGCCTAGAGGGAGACTGCACCCCCTGTCGCTCCAGAACCCAGGAGTTAAGAAGGGGAGGCATTGAGAGACTCGGACTGAAATAGAGCCACGGGTGAGTCTGCCAACTGGGTAAAGCTCAGCCCGGGGGGCAGGCCCAGATAGAGGTGGCTTATTGGAGCCGGGCAGGGCAGCTAGAGTCTTCCCAAGGTAGCCTTCCACACTCCGGCAGTGAGCTCCTCCCACACGGCCAGCTGCACGGTGCAGGCCCACAGTGAGAGCGTTTCAGCACAGAGCCAGTTCCAAATCGTGGAACCAGTAGGGGGCTAGGGGCAGTTTTCTTCGGATACGCTGCTTTATCAGATTCCTCCAAGACATCAGGCTACTGAAGGCTGGGAGGTGATACACTGGAAATCTACCGGGACACTATAAGCCAATAGCGGAAAACTGCAATATCTCAGGGTCCCACTGACAACTGACCAATATGAGAAAACAAGGGAAGAAAATGTCCCAAACAAACCTAGATACTACATCAATAAAACCCAATGACAGCACAGCAGAAGAAATGTCAGAAAGGGAGTTCAGAATGTACGTAATTAAAACGATTAGGGAAGCTAATGAGGAGATGAAAGAGCAAATGCAGGCATTGAAGGAGGAGATGAAAGAGCAAATGCAGGCATTAAATGATCGCACCAATCAACAGTTAAAAGACCAAATACGGGAAGCAAGAGATCATTTCAATAAAGAGTTAGAGATACTAAAAAAAAAAACTGAAATACTTGAAATGAAGGAAACAATAAACCAAGTTAAAAACTCCATAGAAAGCATAACCAATAGAATGGAGCACCTGGAAGACAGAACCTCAGACATTGAAGACAAATTATTTAATCTTGAAAGCAAAGTTGGTCAAACAGAAAAGATGGTAAGAAATCATGAACAGAATCTACAAGAATTATGGGATATCATGAAAAGGCCAAATTTAAGAATTATTGGGATTGAGGAAGGCTTAGAGAAACAAACCAAAGGAATGAACAATCTATTCAATGAAATAATATCAGAAAATTTCCCAAATCTGAAGAATGAAATGGAAAACCAAATACAAGAGGCTTATAGAACTCCAAACATACAAAATTACAACAGACCCACACCAAGGCACATTATTATGAAAATACCTAACATACAAAATAAAGACAGAATTTTAAAGGCCGCGAGAGAAAAGAATCAAATTACATTCAGAGGGAAACCAATAAGAATATCAGCAGATTTTTCAATCCAGACCCTAAAAGCCAGAAGGGCCTGGAACAACATTTACCAAGCCCTGAAAGAAAACGGATGCCAACCAAGAATCTTATACCCAGCAAAACTTACCTTCAAATTTGACAATGAAATAAGATCCTTCCATGATAAACAAAAGCTAAAGGAATTTACAAAAAGAAAGCCAGCATTACAGAACATTCTCAGCAAAATATTCCATGAGGAAGAGATGAAAAACAAGGATGCAAATCAGCAACAGGAGGCGCTAGCCTAAAGGAATAGCCAAATAAAGGAGAAACCAAATCATGTCAAAAACAAATATGAGTCAATTGACTGGGAATACAAATCATATCACAATAATAACCCTGAATGTTAATGGCCTGAATTCATCAATCAAAAGACACAGACTGGCAGATTGGATTAAAAAGAAAAATCCAACAATATGCTGCCTGCAAGAGACTCATCTCATAGAAAGAGACACCCATAGACTAAAGGTGAAAGGATGGGGAAAAACATACCATGCACACGGACACAGCAAAAAAGCTGGAGTATCCATCCTCATCTCAGATAATGTGGACTTCAAACCAAAACTAGTCAGAAGGGATAAAGAAGGACATTACATGCTGCTTAAGGGAAGCATAAATCAGCAAGACTTAACAATCATAAATATCTATGCCCCAAACATTGGCTCATCCACGTACGTCAAACAAATCCTTCTCAATTCCAGAAATCAAATAGACCACAACACAATCATACTAGGCGATTTTAACACACCTCTCTCACCACTGGATAGATTGTCCAAACAAAAATTGAATAAAGAAACTATAGATCTCAACAACACAATCAGCAATTTAGACTTAACAGACATATATAGAATATACCATCCAACAAAGAACGAATACACTTTCTTCTCAGCAGCACATGGATCCTTCTCTAAAATAGACCATATTTTATGCCACAAAGCTACTGTTAGCAAATACAAGAAGATAGAGATACTACCATGTACTCTATCAGATCATAATGGATTGAAATTAGAAATAAATGACAGAATAAAAAACAGAAACTTCTCCAATACTTGGAGACTAAATAACACACTATTAAATGATGAATGGATAACAGAAGACATCAGGAGGGAAATAAAAAAATTCTTAGAAGTAAACGAGAACAAAGACACATCATATCAAAATCTCTGGGACACTATGAAAGCAGTACTTAGAGGAAGATTTATTTCATGGGGTGCATTCAAAAAAAGAAGTAGAAATCAACAAATAAACGACTTAACACTACAGCTCAAAGCACTAGAAAAAGAAGAGCAGACCAATACCAAAAGTAGTAGAAGACAGGAAATAGTTAAAATCAGAGCCGAAATCAATGAAATCGAAACAAAAGAAACAATTGGAAAAATTAACAAAATAAATAGTTGGTTCTTTGAAAAAATAAATAAAATTGATAAACCCTTAGCCACACTAACAAAGAGAAAGAGGGAGAAAACTCAAATTACTAAAATTCGGAATGAACAAGGAAACATCACAACAGACACGAGTGAAATACAAAACATAATTAGAAGCTATTTCGAAAATCTATACTCCAACAAAACAGAAAACCTCGAAGACATCAACAAATTTCTAGAGACATATGAATTACCTAAACTGAACGAGGAGGACATACACAACCTAAATAAACCAATTTCAAGCAATGAAATAGAAGAGGTCGTCAAAAGCCTACCAACAAAGAAAAGTCCAGGACCAGATGGGTTCTCAGCCGAGTTCTACAAAACCTTTAAAGAAGAGCTCATTCCAATATTCCTCAAACTATTCCATGAAATAGAAGAGGAGGGAACCCTCCCAAACTCGTTCTATGAAGCCAATATCACCCTGATACCTAAACCAGACAGAGACACATCGAGGAAAGAAAATTTCAGACCAATATCCTTAATGAACATCGACGCAAAAATTCTCAACAAAATTTTAGCAAATCGCATACAAATATATATTAAAAAGATAGTGCACCACGATCAAGTGGGTTTTATCCCAGGGATGCAAGGTTGGTTCAACATTCGGAAATCAATAAATGTCATTCACCATATCAACAGACTTAAAGTTAAGAATCACATGATTATTTCAATAGATGCAGAAAAAGCATTCGATAAAATACAGCATCCCTTCATGCTCAAAACACTAGAAAAAATTGGGGTAGTGGGAACATTCCTAAACATTATAAAGGCAATCTACGCTAAGCCCATGGCTAATATCATTCTAAATGGTGAAAAACTGAAAGCGTTCCCCCTAAAAACTGGAACAAGGCAGGGATGCCCTCTTTCACCGCTTCTATTCAACATCGTCCTTGAGACTCTAGCCAGAGCAATCAGACAAACCAAAGAAATTAAAGGGATACGAATAGGAAAAGAAGAACTCAAACTATCCCTGTTCGCTGATGACATGATTATATATTTAGAGGAACCTGGAAATTCCACCAGAAAACTTTTAGAACTCATAAGTGAATTCAGTAAAGTAGCAGGTTACAAGATCAATGCTCATAAATCCAATGCATTTTTATACATAAGTGATGAATCTTCAGAAAGAGAAATTAGGAAAACTACCCCATTCACAATGGCTTCGAAAAAAATAAAGTATTTGGGAATCAATCTCACAAAAGAGGTGAAAGACCTCTACAATGAGAACTACAGAACACTAAAGAAAGAAATTCAAGAAAACCTTAGAAGATGGAAAGATCTCCCATGTTCCTGGATAGGAAGAATTAATATTGTCAAAATGGCCATACTACCAAAAGTGCTATACAGATTCAATGCAATTCCAATTAAAATCCCAATGATGTACCTTACAGAAATAGAGCAAGCAATTATGAAATTCATCTGGAAGAATAAAAAACCCAGAATAGCTAAAGCAATCCTTGGCAGAAAGAGTGAAGCAGGGGGTATAGCAATACCAGATCTTCAACTCTACTACAAAGCAATAGTAACAAAAACGGCATGGTATTGGTACCAAAATAGAAAGGTGGATCAATGGTACAGAATAGAGGACACGGACACAAACCCAAAGAAATACAATTTTCTCATACTAGACAAAGGTTCCAAAAATATGCAATGGAGAAAAGATAGCCTCTTCAACAAATGGTGCTGGGAAAACTGGAAAACCATATGCAATAGAATGAAATTAAACCCCTATCTCTCACCCTACACAAAACTCAACTCAAAATGGATCAAGGACCTTGGAATCAGACCAGAGACCTTGCATCTTATAGAAGAAAAAGTAGGTCCAAATCTTCAACTTGTTGGCTTAGGATCAGACTTCCTTAACAGGACTCCCATAGCACAAGAAATAAAAGCAAGAATCAACAACTGGGATAGATTCAAACTAAAAAGCTTTCTCTCAGCAAAGGAAACTATCAGAAATGTGAAGAGAGAGCCTACAGAGTGGGAGAATATTTTTGCCAACCATACCTCAGATAGAGCGCTAATTTCCAGAATCTATAAAGAACTCAAAAAACTCTACACGAAGAATACAAATAATCCAATCAACAAATGGGCTAAGGAAATGAACAGACACTTCACAGAAGAAGATGTACAAGTAATCAACAGATATATGAAAAAATGTTCAACATCCCTAGTAATTAGGGAAATGCAAATCAAAACTACCCTAAGATTTCATCTCACCCCAATTAGAATGGCGATTATCAAGAATACAAGCAACTATAGGTGTTGGCGAGGATGTGGTGAAAAAGGAACACTCATACATTGCTGGTGGGGTTGCAAATTAGTGCAGCCACTCTGGAAAGCAGTGTGGAGATTCCTCAGAAAGCTTGGAATGGAAACACCATTTGACCCAGCTATCCCACTCCTTGGTCTATACCCAAAGGACTTAAAATCAGCATACTACAGAGATACAGCCACATCAATGTTCATTGCTGCTCAATTCACCATAGCCAGATTGTGGAACCAACCTAGATGCCCTTCAGTTGATGAATGGATAAAGAAACCGTGGCATATATATACAATGGAATATTACTCCACAATGAAGAATGATAAAATTATGGCATTTGTAGGCAAATGGTCGAAATTGGAGAATATCATGCTAAGTGAGGTAAGCCAATCTCAAAAAACTAAAGGACGAATGATCTCGCTGATAAGCGGATGAGGACATATAATGGGGGTGGGAGGGGTTAGCATTAGGTTTAGGGTTAGGTTTAGAGTTAGGCTAAGGAGAGCGGTAAGAATGAAGGAAAGAAGGACTGTATAAAGGGAAAAGGGTGGGAGGGGTGGGGGGGAAGGGAAAAAAAGAAACATCATTACCCTATGTAAACGTAAAAAAATAAATAAAAAATAAATAAATAAAAGAAAAAAACCTATAAAACACGGAAAAAAAAAAAAACTGATTTTAAAAACCCTTTTACTGAGTCTTACCACGTGTAACCCATAGGATATGGTCAAATAGGGTTTTTCCATTTGCCACAGGGATCAGTCAAGATGCCCTAAGATTTGTGTGTACTCCACCAGAGAGTCTTATCTCCCTAGAAGGAAACGCACAGTTGCCAACACCTTTTGAAATAACTGTTTTGATTGAAGACATCACAAAAGCCTGGTTCTGGCTACTTTGGCCACCTCATACCCTACAAATGGCTTAGTTTCCGCTCCCTGAAGGCTGCCTGCCAGTCACCCAGCGAGCCAGCCAGCACACTTAACAAGCTGGCCCATCACCACGTTTAAAATATACGACACAAACGCAGGCATTTTCAAACCCTGGGCCCGGGAGAGAAACCTCCCCAGTCTACTTTTCCCAGTCTTTTACCTTGCAGGAGCCAAACTGCAGTCGTTTTTTTCTTTTGACTCTCAGGGGAAACCTGACGGGGACCACGTTTCAGAAGGCTCCTCTCCCCTAGAACACCAGAGCTGTGGTATTTTAATAGCCTCCCTCAGCCCCTCCCCTGGGAACATATTATGTGATCATTAGTGATGGGCAAACCTCACTGGGTTTCCAGGTTTGAGTCTGTGCCAGAAGTTCAGAGTTCCTCCTTTCTCGACAGCTCAAAATCTCCCTCATTCCTTTTTCCCTTTTTTATTTCCTTCTTTTTGTTTTCTTTCCTTGTTTCCTTCTTATCTACCTAGGCATGCTCTCCAGCCCTTTCTCCAGGGAATGAAGGAAGGGGAGGGAGAGAGTAGGAACTAAGTTCCCTGCTGGTGTCTCTGTTGATGTACCCTGTGCCAAACAGAATTGTAATCAGGTTCCAATTATTTGCACTGCCAGGAAAGAGTGACTAGACATGGGCCCAGTGCATTTGCAGGTGAATAAGAGATGAAGATAGAAGGGTTCCTGTTCCATTCAGGATGCTGGGACAAACAGGCCCCTAAATATAATTGACAAAGGTGTGCAAAACATCACCCCACCAAGAGTATCCTGAGATCTAAGCAGTGGAGGCTTTAGCAAGGCTGAAGAACAGTTGTGAAGCAAATGTGTGCATTCTTCATTTGAGGCAACAATTTCTATTTCTGGAATGTAAGAATAGGTATTGAATTCATGATTCCAAAACTGAAGCACTCCTATAGGAGAGTCCTGTCTATATTTTTCTCCTCTAGTAAATGGCAGCACAGATATTTATGTCATGAGCTATTTCGTTGGTTATGGAACTGAGCAAAGGACCGAGTTTATAACTTAGGGATTACATTTAATTTAAATCCAGTGATCCTTGACCACAAGACTGGAAGTCAAAGCCTGTGTTTGTAAACTGGAAACATTAGCCAGGGACTGACTGATAGTGTCATGGGGACATTGGGGACATGCAATTTCAAGTCCTTCCCATCTTCCATTAGAGGAATGTCCTGTGACCTTGTAGAAGGCTGGGAATGTCCAGGTCAGAGGCAGCAGCTGGCCTAGGAGGGCTGCCAGAATTTCCGGGACACTGATGCATTCAGAATAGGAGAAAAGGGAACATTGGAGGGGGTGCCTGGCAGGGGGGAAAGCGGGTGGAAAGCAGAGGAAGCCCTGAACTGATAAATTCAGATTGGTGTGTTTCACTCAGTCTGAAAACACCAGTGAGTCACTTATGCTAATATGTATTTTCTCTTTAACACATTTTTTTCCCCAGTTTGAAACTATACTGTGACTACTGTGAATAATCCTAACACAGTCACAACACAAAATTTGTTTTTCTGACCAAAGAGAAACCACTTGTTTTCAGACCTGGTTCCCCCAATGTGTGGTTAAATCAGGGAGATAAATTCTACCACAGTTAAGTCCAGTGCTTTCTGTGAGACTTCACTTAATATACCTGGTTCTTAAGGAATTTTTCTAGCAAGTCTAATTAGTGAGTTAGAACAAAGACACCTGAATCCTGTTCATTTTCTTGCTCTCTTTAATCAATAGTTTTGACTCTCCCTAGGTCTTTATCATGTTGATCAACATCTGTAAATAGTCTCAGGTCAAAAAAAAAAAAAAAAGAAAAGGGAATATGTATTGAATATTGGAATTTGAGCATTTTCATTTTATATTTGCACTAATTTTTATTTTAAAAGTGGTTTCCCCAACTGAAAATTGACAGAAGATATAATGTTCCTAGAACAAATGAAAATATCAGAAATGCAGCAAACATAATGGTCAAGGAAAGAAACTAGATTTCAACTCGGTTGCCAACTTCATAAATTGGTAATGACTGCCATCAGGAAAGAGGTAGGGGTTGATTAGTCATGTCTGTCATGTAATGCCTTTGTGGTAAATGGAAAGGGGATGGGTAGTGAGATGTTATGTTGATATTATGTTTTCTATTTCTGGTTTTGGCAAAATATTCATGCTTGCAGCGAATGTCAAGTGAAGTTCCACAGTAACTGGTTAAACTAAATAGAGATCTGAGCATTTCATTTGGAGTGTGTGGCTGAACCAAAACACAGCTCAGGCCAGGCCTAATCCAGAGTTCCCATTGGTGGAATCCTATTTTCACCCTGACAGAGAAACAAGACTTGAAGACTGCTACATAGTTCAAAATATAAAAAGTCACATTTATAATTTGCTTCAGGAATTGCAAGCCCCTTTTGAGCACACACATTTGAGAGGCTACTTACCTCCTGCTTTCTTCAAGCAACTTTTCTAGTTTCATGCTCTTTGTATGTTCTGGACAAAGGTGACTGATGCTCAGAGAGAGGCATTTAAGTGAAGAACTGAAGGTGTCAGTCTTTTCTTAACTGTGGATTTATTTCTTTTGTTTATCTAAAAACTAGGTTGAGAGTTAGGCAAGGAGATTTTTGGTCTAAGCCAGTCCCCAGAGCAAGTCTAGTTAGTGAGTCAGAGAGAAATGATACCCGCTCTTTTGCTATGCATAACTGCATGAAAGTATGACCAGTGTGAAAAGTTCTTAGATAATCTTAAATCTTGAAACTTTAGTAAATGTGGTTGGTTGTATGCAAAAACAAAAAAACAAACTAAAAAAAAAACTGCAATTTTTTGTGTGAAATAGTAATGTTTATCCTTCATGTATTATAAGAAACTCAATTTTACTATCCACAGCAGGGATTACTTGATTAGATGGGATCAAAAATAATATGGGTATATAAAATGTACACACCAGATGCTCAAAAAGTATAGATGTATACAACTGTGCAAATAGAAAACATGCTTTACAGTATTGTAATAGTCAGCCCTTGCCAAAATAAAGCTGCATAACAAACCACCCCAAATCTTAGGGGTTTAGAACAGAAATGTATGTTTTTAACTCATGGGTCTGCAAATTAACTGTGACTACTTTGCTTCAGCTGGGAATTGATAGCTTGGCTCTAGGCCTTGGATGAAGTTCAAATCTGCTCCATGTGTCACATTTTCTGGCTCAGACTGATGAGGTTGTCACTATCAGCACTGTGCTTTTCTCATGGTGATCACAGAAGCAGAAGTGGGTGAGAGAAGCAGACTTTTCTAGGAGTTGGTCTATAGGCATTTCTAGTACCTATATTATATTATACAGATTAAAATTAGTCACATTGAAGTCAGTCACTACCATCAATGGATAGGGAGAAATCAATTCTACCTCTAGGAGGTTGAACTGTAAATCTACACAGCAAATAGTACAATTCTAAATCAGAAGGGCACAGGAACTGAGAGAACAATCTCTTTACCAAAAATATTGTTAAGAAGTTCTGTTGAAAACATTGAGTGGGAAAGAATATTGAGGTAAAAAATAATAACCATACTAATAACTAATAGTCATAATCAGGCTTTAGAGCCAGCATGATCTGAATCTGAATCTTGTCACTGCCACTTTCTAACTACATGACTGCAATAACAGGCAGGCCTCATAAAAGCTAAAATTGGAAAACTTTGTAGATTTCTGTCCCTGTACTCTGCCATGAATGGGAATCAGTTTCTTTTTGCTTGGGTATTTCTCCTCTTGACTGTCTGCTTTCCATATTTGGCAGTTCAACTTCCTCAAAGATGTCATCTAATTGACTCAGCTAGTAGTCATTGTGTCCCTTACAGCAGGCATTTGTTCAATGGGTCACATTTGGTGCCACTGGCTAGTCTGGAACCAAGGCAGGTATGTACACCATGACTAGCAGGGAGTCACATATAGCACGATTTCCTCTGGTAGGCAGGGTTGATTTATACCTTTCATACCAAACTATAGACCACATTCCCTAAGTCCTCATGAATCTGGGTTGGGCTGTGTGGAGCATGAGCAGAGATGGTGTGTATCACTTCCAAACAGAGGGGTTCAGAAACTGATGCCTTTTCTACCGTCTACCTTCCCATTCAGACTTAAATGGGGAGGACTCCAAGACCCTAGAGAAGGTTGGAGCCATGAGCTGGGAAGAGCTCAGTGACAGACTGTTCATGTGGAAGGCTTCTTCTAAGTGAGACATAAACATTTAAAAGTTAACTCTTGGGGGTTACTTTTATATTAACAAACCTTGTCCATTCCATTGGGTTGGAACAGAATAATTCTCTGTAAAAGGTATTGATGGCACAGTGGTCATTGGGATTAGGATGTGCAATGAAGCAAAGCATAAAGGGCTCATCAACTGAGCAAGGACTTCCTGTGGAGTGGTCTGAACATGACTCCCTTGGAGGGCCTCCCACACCTGAGAGGCTGAATTCTGTGAGAAGTAGCCTGTAACTGTCAGGCACTGTGTCCTTTGTCAAGTGTAAGTTCCAAATCTAAAACTTCTCCACATTTCTACTCCTGTCCTTCAAGGACTATTTTCATTCAACACAGGATTGTGAGGAATTCCCATGTGAGTCTGTTGCTCCCCTGAACAGGGTCTCCTAAAATATCTTTCTCAAGGACTAACCTTTCCTTTCCATTTGGGACTTCACTCATTCAAATCAACCATTTTCTTTTTTTTTTTTTTTTTTTTTTTATGCACTAAGATTAATAACATCAAATGTCAGAAAGCCTCCGAATTCAAATCTACCATTTTTAACACAACTTAAAACACCATTGGCTCTCTTGGTCTCTATTAGTAACCAGCATCTTCACCAACTGTACCTACTTAAGCTCCTGATGATGAGAGGGAGTCATTTCCTCTCTGCTAACCATAACTTGACCCCAGTTTCAAGCTAGGGACTTCAGAGAGTGGGACTGGTGATAGTAGCCTGCCAGAGGCCTCTACGAAAGTCCTCCTTCCGCTACCGGATATTCCCAGGCCAAACAGGAGAGAGGAAGAAGAAAGCTCAATCTGTTTAATCTCTCTGTCTTTTTCCTCTCTCCTCTCAGACTCTCTCTCTTCCTCCCCTCTCTCTTTTTCCTGACACAAATCCAGTTACCCAACAGCCAAGGCCCTCCAGCTGGCACAGTACCCAAGGCAGTTGAACTGATTCCACGCTCCAACACTTTCTCTGGGAGCCACACAACTGTTTCTGCTTCCCTGGTTAAAGAAGATTCCTGTCTCCCCTTCTTGGATCTCTGCTCCTTGCTTCTCATTAATGGAGTCCACCTATGTGTGTCCTCAACCCCAGCCACCCAGTACCTTTCCTTCCCTCAGTCACATACACCATTCTACTGCCTGTCTGATTTCCTTTTGAACCCTAAGAGTCTGCTAGCTTTGTAGGTCCCAGCTGTGAGAGCAAAGCAGAGAGTCCCTTTTGGAGTCCCATAGCCATTGCCACAAACAAGGACCTCTGCAACATGGGGGTGGAATGGGGATTGAGAAACAAAGGCTTTATTCTGCATCTTCCCTTCCCAATGACTGATAACCAGTCTGTCATTGCAAGCGGGAAGGGTGGGGGTGGCAGAGCACTGGAGAGAGGGGAGGAGAGTCCAGAGCAGAAAGCTTATTAACCTTTCCAAGAGGCTTGTGATTCAGGCTTGTGCAGCTTAACATTTTTTTTCTCTCCCAATTATTTTAATGATGCTGCAGAAGGTTCTAACTTCTTTGCTGAGACTGTGTTGCTGCCACGGTCGGGACTGATCACATGGTAACATTCCGACCCAGGCTGGGTCACCCCGTAAGAAAAATCAGCTTGGGAAAACCACTCCTCCTTCTTGTATGCATCTCACTCTCTCTCTTAAGAAGAAGAAGAAGAAAAAAAAAAAAAAAAAAAAAAAAAAGCTCCTTTTTAAAGAGCTTTGAAGCTTAAGTCTCAGATGTGAGCTTCGCTTCAGAGTTTATTAGTTATTTTTTTATTCCCATTCACCACTCCCCTCAAAAAAAAAAAGTTTATGTTCACTCAGAATGGCAATTATTTGACTCTAATTCAAACCATTTTGTGTCATTTAGATCCAGGCACATTGCTTGATCTCAATAATAGGGGAACATACCAAATATTTTTGTTGCTAAAGGAACTGTAGTCCTATAAGCCAGTTCATCAATCATGTGTTTTTTTTTTCTGTCTTAATGTATTCCTCATTTCATTTTGAGCAAGAAAATTAAGCCTATAACATAAAACTTAAAAGCCAACTACTGTAGTCTGTACTTTGAACCCAGATACAAAAGCAAACATTCCTTCCTATTAGGTTTAAGATTCGAGATACATTGATTTAGGAGGCTAACCATTATTTAGCAGGAGGTTGATGGGGGCCCGGAGATGCGGAAGGAAGAAGGCAAGAGGCATAGAAGAGAAAATTACTTTTCTTCTTCTTGTATGTGCGTGTACCCATTTGCCTGGATGCATTGCTGGATTTTCAGTAACCCACCATGAGCATCGTCATACCTGTGGGAATTGGAAAGACAGCATCTTTCTGCAAAGCCAGTGTCCCTCTCCACCCAACAAGAACAACATCTGAATGCTGATGGGGATTAGAGAGAATTCCATTCTTTTCTGGATTGGCACCTACATATACATGAAATTTTTAACCTTTTATTGACATAGTCTACAGATAGGGAAGTGCCTTTATCCTATGTGTATAGGTTAGTGAATTTTCACAAGCCAAACATTCGTGTGTAACAAGCATCCAGATGATGAAACAGTATTAGTTGTACCTTAGAAAACCCCTTATTAACTTCTTCTAGTCACTATCTTCTCCAGGGTAACCACGGTCCTAAATTCTAAATTCTAATACTATAGATTAATATGTTTTTATGTTTCTGATTCTAGGAAGGAATCATAGAATGCATTTTTTTAATGTCAGACTTCTTTCACTCAATTTTTTGTTTGGGAGATTCTTCTTTGTTTTAGTGTATAGTTAAATATTCTTTATCCTTTTTGCTATTAATATCCCACTGTATACCATTAGTTATATATCCATTTCACTGTTCATGAACAATAAGGAAATTTCCATTTAGGGTACTGTGAATGTGCTGTTATGAACATTCTAATATTTATCTTTTGTTGAATATATGTACATGTCTAATTTTTCCTGGATCCTTTTCTCTATATCTTTTATTGGTGAATTATAATTATAAATAATAGTGAGATTCACTGTTATATATTTGTACATGCATACATGTGTACACATCTTTGCTGGGCTTACTCCTAGGAAAGAAATTGCTGGATATAGGTAGGGTGTGTGTGTGTGTGTGTGTGTGTGTGTGTGTGTGTGATTAATTTTAATAAAAACTGTTAAAGACTTTTCCAGAGAAGTGAAATTGCACTGGAAATTCACTGTGCATGTCCTACACCCATTAGTTTTCATTGCTGTGCTATAGTTAATTTCCAATCATTTCTTAACCTAACAGAGCTACCCTAACTATCACATATTCTCTCTACAAAGATTTCATCTTTTCTCTACCATCGTTTCCAGAATGTTTCTTTCACTCATCTACCAGCAGTTCCCTTCTGATGAGTACTTGAACTTATACATGGAGCCACCTATTTATCTCAATTAACTACTAGTGTTGGAATACTCCATGTTTCCCCTGTGTTATTCTGTTTTCCCACCTGGAGACAGAGCCCACTGAGGACAGAGTCTAGCTCAGTAGGCTCTGTATGTATGCACACAAACCCTCAGCTTCATTCACATGGTTATGGTGTTCCCTCCATTGGTCAGTACTTTATTCTTTTCACCGAATTATTCTGATGTTCAATAGATTTAGCTTAGATGTTTGCTATTGATTAGACTTGAGTACTCGAGAAGTTTAAATAGGATAGGAAGTTAGGTAATACAAATCAAAAATATTATTAGAGTTAGGTATGAATTTCACACCTACCAGTTTGCTTCTTTGTAATCTTATGAAGTTACTTTATGACTCTGAGTCTCCAAGTTTACATATATAAGAGAAGTATAATAGAGTTGTAGTAAGTATTAAATAATAGAGCAAAAAGCACCTAGCATACTGTAGATGCCAAAAAAAAAAAAGTTGCCAATTCCATTCTCCATGTTCTTTACTTGAAAAGGTCTCAGTCTCTCAATCTTATAAAAGGATAAAACTAAAAAATGCTTTGCAGATCTTTAGTTTGGTCTGGCAATGGGCAGTCCTCCCTTGTCAATCTCTGAAATCAATCAGTTCCCTCTACTAGATGGTGATATTTGGAATAAATTTAATAATTTATAAAAAAAAAAGCAAGCATTGTTGAAATAAATTTAAGAAGTATATGTCTTCTGATGTCTAATTAGGGCTGTTGGTAGCCAAACCTTCTTTGAGACAGGACTAACCAATAGCGTTCTATGCCATCTCCATCATTCTATATGGAGAATGACAAGAAGGACCTGAAGTGCCCCCGATGCAAGTGGTATCCATTCCTGCTATTAAGTATGTGATTAAAATCCAAACATCACTGCTTTGAGAAGGGCTTTTGGAAAAGTAAACCAGGGAAGGGATCTGTATTAGAGCTTTCTTGTTCTTCCCTGGAGATTTTTGGCTGCCTTTTTCAATGGTCAGGCAAGCTTGAGAGTCACATGCTGACTTTACCCCTTAGTGACTCAGGGGTTGGAAAAGTGGTCTCTATTTTTCTTCTTCTTGAACATGGTTGTGCTGTGCCAGTGTAGGTTGGTGTGTCCAAAACCAATTTGGCAGATCATTAGTTTGTTTCCTCTGATAGTGCTATACTGGAGACAGGGCTGCAAAACATATTCCAGCTGGCTAGACTTCTGATATGAATATCTCAAAATGGTTCCATGGCCTTTAGTTAGATTTAGTGGTCAAAATTTCAGTAGACTTCCCCTTCTCTTTCCTTTTAATTTCCATCCAATTTCAGTGGAACCACATTATAATACAGCTTAATGTATTATATAGATTTTTTAACGCCACAGGTCAAACCATGAAATAGAAATCTTGGCTATTAATCCTGTAAGCAGATTTGTTTATAAAATGATTCCTGCAGAGATAGTTACTCCTTGCCCCATGTAGGAATAAATGAACATGTTAGAATCAGAGGTACAGAAAATGCATCTGTAGACGCTTCTAAAGCTCTGTCATTTAATGCTGTGCCAAGAAGAGGAGGAATTACTATGTCCATTTTACAGAAATGGGAAAACAGTCTCAGAAAGGTTTAATATCTCGTTCAAGGTCACACAGCTCTCTGACCTTGGGATCAAGAGACTTGGTTTTGTCTGGTTTTCTTCACTTCTTTTTCTCACTTCCTTCCCATCCAGAATCCCATAACATTTCTTCCTTTCCTTCTCACTTAGAATAAATCTACTAATAAATCATTTGATATTAGAGTTAGATACAACCTCAGAGGTCAACTCAGGTCCTGAGAGAGAAATTCTGTCTATGAGGTTCATGACCATTTGTTGAACCTCTGGTTACTTAACAAAAATGATTAACTCTTTCTTTCACCGGGCAGCTCATGGGCAGTTTGGATGGCTCTTCCTTTTATTTTGACAAAATCCATTTCCTTGGGATTTTCATCCAGGAGGGAACTGGGGCAGGTTCATACCTTACTCATGCCAACTTGCAAGATGATTGCACCTCTCTTCCCATCTCCAAATGCAGTGACAGAAATTTGGTAGCTTTGGCTACATCCATATATAGTGGGTGTACTTACATCACTGGGATTTCCAAAAGCTGTAGATCAGTCTCCTCCACAGCCACCCTGGCCCCCTAAACTGAGAGACAGTTGTTAAGCACAGTGCCACTTGCACTTTGAGGGTGATTCTGACCTTTGGTCAGACATAGAAAAGAATCCAAGCAGCCCTGTGGAGATTTCAGAACAGCTGTTCTCTTTACTCTTTTCTCTCCTTCTTTCTTTTCTCTGTAACAGTTTTAAAGGGACCTGAGTTTAAGTCTCAGGTAAGTCCCTTAGTTGCCATGGAACCATGAAATAATTATTTAATCTCTTTAAGCTTTAATTTCCCTAAATGCAAAGCAGGGATGACAAAAACATCTTGTATCAGGGGTCAATGTGACGCTTAAATGAGACACTGAACATAAAATACACTGCCTGGTGAGAATTAATTTTAACTTTTATTAGGATAATCATCAATATTGATCATAACGCCAAAAATGCCTAGAGTTACCCAGGACATCCAACAAATGAGTTATTCCTGTCAGAGTTCTGGAAGAGCAAATAGTTCAAATTAAGGACTTGTTCACAGAGTTGAATGCCCAGACCTTGTACAGGAAAATGAGCATGGATGGATAGTTATGGGAATGGATAAGGGGTATTGAGATATCCAGGATCCATCAACAGCAAGGAGGAAGACCAGACCAGGACTGAAGGCTCAGGGAAGGATCAGTGATGCAGAGAGGCAGCCCCAAGGTAGCTGGAGCATAGCTACAGTTTATCAGTCAGTTTTTTCATTGCTGCGACTGACACACAGACAAGAGCGACTTAGGGGAGGAAAAGTTTATTTGGGGCTCAGAATTTCAGAGGCCTCAGTTGCGTAGATGGCTGACTCTGTTTCTGTAGGCCCCTGGTGAGGCAGCACATCACTGGGGAAGGACCCAGTGGAGAAAAGCGTCTCAGCTCATGGCTAAGTCAGGAAGCAGAGAGAACGGGGGCAGAGGGGGAAAGGGGCACAGGGAAGATGTACCCTTCTGTGGCACACCCCAGGGACCCACCTCCACCAGGCACACCCCATCTCTGCCTACAGTTACCATCTAGTCAGTTTATTCAAACTAGGATGGACTGATTATGTCACAGCTCTCATACTCCAAGTATTTCACTTCTAAATATTCCTGCATTCATACAGAAACTTTGGGGAACACTCCATATCCAAAATCTAACATATTAGAGCTTACCCAATCTCAAACATGAGGCTAACTGAAGAGATTGGGATACATATATTATGACCTCTCCTGCTCTCCAATCTTCTGTACCCCACCTTTAAACCAGAAACTAGAGGCCATGATGACTTGGACAGGATGACTCTACCCATAGGTATCACCTCAAGAGACACAAAGGAAAGCACACCAAAGAGGAGAGTGGCTTTGGATGAAGAGGACACAGAGAATAATCAACCAACATTTGAAATTTTAATCTTTTATTCAATCCTTTGCATTTACCTCTGTTTTTTCTTTCCTAAGAAACTATACAAAATTAGAATTGTTGAGATTGAGGGAAAGACCTCAGTACAAGGAAGCGGGTTTAGTTCCTGGGGTTAATTGTGCTTTAGGCTTTACGTGATTCATCAAAAACAAAATCTAGAGTGGGGATGGGCAGTGTGGCCATTATCCTGTGCTTTTAGAGTCCCACACACCCCAGGGAAGATGGTCCCACGTTACATGATTGGTTTGTATTACCCCATTCATTGGCCTTATCCAGTTCTTGCCTTTATTTTATTTTCTTTCTCTTTGAAACTGTGTTTCTTGAGCAAGACATCATTGCTGTGGTCCATGTGTGTGTGTTTCATCTTGTAAAGGTCTTAACTGTTGAGCTCTAATAGCATTCCTCTCCTTTTTAAACTACCTCTGTAGTCTATTAAAAAAAAAAAATCTACAGGACCTGAAATGTATTAGTCTTCAGAGTTTCTCAGTACAGTACTTCCATCTGTGTGTGTGTGTGTGTGTGTGTGTGTGTGTGTGTGTTTTAAGATGGATTTTATGGTTCTTGGAGAACCACTTAAAAAATCTCATTCTTCTGAGGAAGCACATACCCCTGTTTGTTCACAAGTTTTGACCTATGGCCACAATTTACCTGCTAATCTCCTTCTCTCTCTGTAAACTTATCAGCTTCTTAGAGGTCATTGATTCATTGTTCTCACAAAATTCTGTGGTCACTCACATAGTTAATAAGGATAGTGTCATTTAACCTTTAAAAGCTATTTCCAGGAATCATTTCTTCCAAATTGGAAGAGAAAATTTGATAGGTCAAATAAATTCCAATGATCTCAACAGGCAGATTCTTGATTAGGGTTATTTGCTATATTTTTTATGTCTATACTGACATAGCTGTCTACAGAACAGAGATGGAAGTAATGACACTCCCTGTAAGTAATCATGTTTATATTGCGGATTGACTACTGTCAAACTCACTGCCATTCACACCCTTTTATTATAAGGGTGTCTAAATCAGACTCTGAAACTCAAATGCCTATAGCAACCACACATATAATATCCATGAGTGAAATAAACAGGGGGAAGAAAACATTTTTGGCATGCATGGATGCTCTAGGTCTGCATTTGATAGTGATGGTTTGTACAAGACACATTTTTGATTTTATTCTACATTAAAAATATATTTTCAGTGTAATGGTAATGGCAACCAAAGTCAGGCTACAACATGGTATGGTGTAGCCCCAGGGAAAATTGGAAAAAGTATGTATTTCATCCAGAGGAATATCTATTGCTTTGGTCTAACACATTGATGAAGACCCAGTGTTGTCAAAATTTCTCCCTCTTCCAAAAATAAGCAAGAGTTCTGTGAGTTTATGGGAAACTATCCAAATTTTAAATATTGGCAACAAATTTTTAAAAACTGAAAAGTACTTTGAAGGTCAAATCTGACATTTCTTAAAGTAGAGATCACCTATTGGCCACCAGTTAGCAGCTCTTGAACTTGATGAGAAAACTGAATGCAAGGTCTCTGGGCAGAGTTTTATACAAGTGAGAAGATGGATGGTTCGTCACTCCAACATCCTTCGACAGTGATAAAAATACAGGAGTTTTGGAATGTTTTGGAAACCACCATGAAGCTACTCAGTTGCTTTCTGGGATAATCCTAGCTCTGGGTCATCTTCTTTCCTTTCCCTCAGAGTCACCTCTTCCCCAAGCACAGACACTCTTACGCGCACATGCACATGAACACACACGCGTGAGCACACACACACACACACACACACACACACACTAGTGTCCTAGGAATGCCCTTCCTGGACATTCAGTCTGCACTTAGACAACTCGGCTCCCTGCTTGTGTGTGTTGCTATTAAAGCATGAAGATAGCTCCTTAATGCCATTCCTATTTCAGTAAACCCTAATTTTTCCTTGGCAGGGACATGGAAAACTTCTGGTTTAGATGATCTGTAAGCACATCCCAGGTGCCTCTTTGCTAACTGTACAAGTTGCTTTGCAAACACTCATTTCGGTCTCATTGAGAGCAGCAAAATGTTTGCTAAGTGCTTGGAGAATCTTAGGGTTGTGCAATTCATTGACCTGTGGAGAATACCCATCTAAATTATTATTTATCAGTGAGTAGATAAAGGCTCCTCAAATAATGGATCAGTATACAGAATTGCAGATGCCAGAAGACATTCATTAGTACTTTAAGGCATTAAGGAGCAGCCCCATGGCTCCTGCTCCTACAAGGGACTTTTCATAACCTAATAGCATCTGAACACTTCAAGGAAACAAGGTAGCTATGAAGTGAAGAGAGAATCAAAGGAAGAAGGAGCCCCCTTCTGAGACAGTCCTGAGGTTAACTCCCTCTTGCCTCAGTCTACCTGTGCCTTGTCACCTAGGCTGTTTCCACTCCCGTCCTCCCTCCATCTCTGCACTGTTTGATGGGAGCTGCATGGTTCTACTGTGTCCTGCTGGCTGGACCCAGATCCTCTGGCCTTCTGAGCTGGTCTGCATCCTGTTTGCTACATCTGTTTCTCTCAGCTCCTGATGTCAGTGTTTTCAACCAAAGTGTGTTAACTTTGAACTTTTGGCTCCTGACCTCTCCCTTGCTAAGAGGATGCTGTCCTTGACTTTGTATGGGGTCGATTTCCTGCCCCCTCCAAGAGTATCTACCTCATGGAAGGATACACAAATTACTTCCCCTGACAACAACCTCTATTGCCAGATGCTGTGCCTTGGAAACTGCCTTATTTAAAGGCGAACATTGCCCCAACACTTAAACTGAGCTATGCTGACTGACTACTGGTGTAAAGGATATACTAGAGTCAGAGCATTGGAATTATTATTTAACATCTTTCCTTCTAGTTTAAGAAAGAGTTTTTTTTAAAAGGCTGGTTTCATAATGAACAGAAAGCATTACGTTATTGACCTGAAAATAAAAAGGCAAATGCTTATTAAGGCATTTTGGTTACTATGTGTTAGAGGACAGGAATTCCTGGTGATGCAATCAGCTTTATCCAGAAACTGAGTACAGAAAAGCTTTTCATATGTGCTAAATCTGCAGCTGCAATAAAGCTGCCGTGCAAACAGTTGGCTCTGACTGGGGGATCCCAGCTTCTCTGCTGAAGTGTAGGTGTGGATCCTTGGGGGTGCAACAACATTATCTGTGGGAACCAGGCACCCAAATTCTACCTCTAGGTTCCCAACTCAATGCCATGCAAGCAAATGAAGTGGTTTATGGGGATGATTGCTACCAAGTCTCTGTAGTCCTGAGGTTCAATAAAAATGTTTCTTGAAGAAAATAATCATTAGCATAAAGATTATTCGTTAAATCAAGGTAGTAATAGTAACTTTTTCAATTGGGTGATGAGTTTCTCTGCATTGCATGCCATGCATGAGTTTGACATACTGCACACGTTTTTTATCACAATAATAGAGTATGCACAGCAAGGAGTAAGTGAAAAAGTGAATGTAAGAGAATTTGACTTCATCTGAGTAGTTTATTGAGCAACTGAGTTCTGATGAGCAGCTGAAATCATTTCTATGTATATCAAAACATGGCCCTATTTTCTCATGGGAAAATCAAAGTTAATATAAATATAATAACATCCTTAATATGAGCAAATGACACAACCTTACCTAAAACATGTATTTGCCAGGGTCTAGTCAGGCAAACTTATTCTCAGTATATCGAACAAGGAATTTAATAGAGGGACTTGACAGAAATGAGGAGAAGGTAAGAAACCAAAAAGGAGATAATGAGGCAACTCAGAGATAAGCAGATATACTCCCTAAGGTTAAAGGAAGAAATGCTATTATCTAGGCCAGAATTTAGGTGCATTAACTGGAAGCTACAATCTCTGTGATTCCACATCCACTGGGATGATGTACCCAGGGGGACATGGGGAGAAATACCTTGGCTTCCCATCTCCACCCTCAGGGCTCCTATCAGAACCTCCCCGGGGGTGGAATCTACCAGGAAGTCAAGGAGAAAGAGGCAGGCAAAGCAATTCCAGAGCAGAGTGTGGGAAGTTCTGCAAACTAGAACATGATTAGCACATTTGGTGTCTCAAAAGACACGAATATTTGTTCATTTGCATTAACTAATTGAACCATATCCTAAGTAGACTTTGACTAGCAAATTTTAAATTCCCTTTTTGTTTGTTTTTATTTAAAAATGAATTGATGGAAAATTACACATGATGAGGCTGTGATGTTTGCCAGTAATAGTGTGGGATACCTAGCAAGGGCTCCCTGTACCCATTCTTCATTTTTCTTCAAATGTTCCTTGTTGTCCTCCTTCCCATCCACTTTTTTTTTTTTCATTTTAGCATTAGGATTATCCAGTAAACAGGAACGATGATTTCATTCATTTTTATAACCTAATCCCTCAGAGGGTGAGGCAAGCTGGGGGTGGGGGAGTACATGCTGGTAACTATTTTAGACTTGTAAATTTTATAAGTTCAAATATCTTACTCAATGCTAGGACATGAGTAGGGAAATACCTGGTGTGATGATGTAAACACAGAGAACATCAGGAATGTAGGAAAGGAAGTAAAAGCAAAAAGTGGTATTATAGAAGCATTCTCACTTTTTATATTCTAGAATTTTCTTTCGTCTGAATTGCTCAAGTTCATCAGAGTTTTAACAGGATTTTTCCTTTGCTGCCATGGGGATCTGTTTTCTGCAATCCCAAATGCAAATGACTTGATTCTAAAGTGTATTCAGTGTGATCTTCTTATAAACCCGTGAGGCACATCTGGAAAGAGGTGCAAGTATTATCTAACACTTACTCCTATTAGTTGTTGGCACTTGACACTTTATTGTTCTAAGCATGTAACAGATATTATCACATTTGACTCTTTAAATACCTGTGTAAGGTATGGGTTGAGAGGACAGATGATGTGCCTGTGACTATTATTTCTCACAAGTTTATAGTTGAAAAAACCAAAGCACAGAGGGATGAAGTTACAGTCTTGAGGTTGTATAGTTAGCAGTTGGTAGGGTCAGAGTTCAAAACCAGGCAGTCCCAGAGTCTGTATTCTTGCCCTGTTAATTAAGCTATGTCATTCTCTTCAATATGGCAGCCCCAAGATCTTACTGCCTGGCGACTTAACGCTCCAAAAGCAAATATTCCAGCAGACAAGGGGGAACCCACCTGCCTTTTTATGATGTGGACTCAGAAGTCACCTGGTGTAGCTTCCACTGTAGACTCTTGGTTACAGCAGGGACAGACCCACTCAGATCCAGAAGTGTGTGTGTGGGGGGTGGGGGTGGTGGCAAAGTGTCAAAGAATTTGCAGTAATGCTTTGCATCCATCATAGTGGGCAGAATACCAGAAGCAATAACCACAATATATGATATCCAGAATGGTGGGTTGGTTTTTATTTGCTGAAATGACCTTATGGTTTCCTATATTTGGTCCCCATTTATCTATGGCAGGAAATGGAAGGAAATAGAGTCTTTCCTGAAGGCAGTTCTCTGTTCCAACTGGTATTCTTCTAACGCCTCCTTTAACTCTGACAACCTTCTAAATGGCATCAGACAAGACTTCCACTGACTCAAGTTTCATTGATGTCGTTGTACCCAAATAGAAAACGTTCTGTTGCCTATATTCAAAACACATTGCTAAGCCAATTTTCTTTAAATTCCCCTGAATTTCCTCCCTTGGGAGGTTTGCACAACTGCCAAGTTTGAAACTTAAACTTTCAGATACTTTTGAGTAATACTCAGTGGAGAGAAGGGGAGAAAAAAAAAAAGTATTTTGGTAAGGTGATGTTGGTGTGTGTGTGTGTGTGGGTGTGGGTGTGTGTATATACTTAGAAAAAAATAAAAATTTTCATTTAACTATAAAATACTGAACAAATTTTGCTCAAATCTTTTGAATATAGGTTCAATTCACAGGGCTAGTGACTACTGAAAATTTTAAAATGAAAAATATCAGAAAAACCGTTCTGTTTTTGATTAAAATCTGATTTTGTGACCAGTGTTGATTTTTTAATAAATAGCTCTGGTGAATGCCACAATTAAAGTATTCAATGACATTTCTTTATATTCTGTCCCCAAATAATAATTTGGTACGTAGAAATTTCAAGGGAGGAACATTTCCTTTTTTATCACAGTTTAAGACAAATATTTCAGATACAGACAAACAAATATTGGAACGATTGGCTGGTCCATCTGTTGCACCTTCATGCCTAAATTGACACAGTTGTCTTTTCCTCTTAATACATAAGAAGACAAAAGACAGCCACTGAAAAATAGCGGTTCACTGTTTCCCTTCTGTAACAACCTCTAAATGTTCAGATAGTGTTAAAGGGGTTGTCAGTGAAATTATTTGTGTTGGTTAAAGACAGGTTGCTATAAAATAAAATCATTTAATCAGTTCAGCAGGAACTGATTAAGACCAGTCATCAGGAAGGTCGCACACGAAGTGTCCGAAGGATAGGATGGAGTTGATGACTAAATGGAGGGGGTTGATGAAGTTGACCTAAATAGAAAATTATCCCAATACTTCCATGGTATCCAAATTTTAAAGTCCACATGTGCAATATAAGGAAGCTTAATGTGACTTGAACCATAGCTTAAACAGCATAAGGTGAGAGTTAGGACTACCCTTTCTAGACTGGATCACCATTATTTGATTCCATTTCTACTATTTGGAGCTGAGTTACTATATGTTACTTAACTATCCTGTGCCTTTTATCTTTCCTCTATGACGTGGGGATAATAGAAGTGTCTGTAGGATTGTTGAATCAAATTAATTTATGCTCAAAGTAATTGGAACAGTAAGTGTTCAATAAATGTGGTTATCATTTATGCTACTGTTTACCTCTGTGATACTTAAAACTCATTAACATAATTTTTCTTGCCACCTTAACTGGGGAAAGTCAGATAAGTCCTACTTCAAATATACTCACCTGGTTTCCTGAGGAAGCTTTGAGTTGTCAGGGAAGTCTGTGGGATTATAAGGTTATTCTTGCACTCTGCCATCTGCATTTAAATGATGCAGCTAAAGTGCATGAAATATTACCTTTAAATAAGTGGTGGATATGCAGAGTCTGAAGGAAAATGGCAGAGCAAGATACAATAACAAGTTTAAAAAATAGGAAATGAATAAGAAAAAAATGAGGATAAAATAAATATATCACTATGGATCAAATAAAGGAAAGGACATGCTACTCAAAGAGAAAACAGGAAATCAGAGAAAAGCTAGAGGCTCTGGTGTCTCCCTGCCACCTCACGAATGAACATCTATCCCTGGATTTCCATAAAATCTATGAAATATGTAATGTGTTCTAGAGCAGATCAGTAAATAATGGCATACACAGATATATTCTACTAAAATTACAACATCAAAGATCAAAATTATTTTCTTAATGAATACAGGTAGGAAAAGCAAGTTGATCTTAGGCTTTGCTAGAGCAGTTTCTATAGCCAGAGGTACTAGAGCAATGTCTTCAAGGCATTTGGGATGATGGTGAGTGGGTAAAGGGAAGGTTGATGTACAAATCTTAAATCAAGCCAAGAGAACATATACATTTTTGTGAAATAAATTATTTGCAAAAATCAAGTGTTCTAACTTATGATTAAATTACGGAATATTTTGTAAAGCACTTAGAATACTGCTTGGCCTATTGAAAGCATTTTGTAAATATTAATTTATAAGAAAAATATGAATCTTGTGAAACCCATGAGCTCTTCTCAATAATATCTCCTCCATCAAAAGAAGCCTTGACAGGATTGCAGGTGTGTTCACTGAACCCACGTACATCGAGAACTAAAATTAATTCGATGTGGGAAATGGGATTACAGAAGGCTCATATTCTAAGTCTTAAAGTGTAAAAATTACAATAGAGCTGTAGGAGTTCAGGACATGAGGGGCAGACCTGGAACTTTGAGGGATTACAAGGTTATAAGCTGTATCAGTGTATTGATTTCCCCATTTTTGTGTGGAGAATCAATAAATAATATCTAAAGTAGATAAACCATGAAATAGAGATTTTTACTATTTGTGTGTTCGCATAGTATTTTTGAGACTCTGCTGTTGTGTAAGACATTTTTCTGAGTGGTGTGGATATGACTGCAAACCAGGCATACGATATCCCTGCTCTTTCACACTTTAGATTCTAGTAGGAGGAGACTGGCAAGTGCAATTAGACAAGAAAATAATAGGTCAATGAAAGACTCCTATATATAAGTAGGAATTACATGTTTGAAAGATGTCGTTTCAAACCAATAGTAATAGATATCAATAAAATTTATGGAAAATTGGAAAAAGTTAATTTCAGAAAAGTAAAAAAAATTAAAGATAAATAATGAATTCATTGAAATATCTTAAAATTATTGGTTAATTTATAATCTTAGAGGACCAAAATACTATGAATTAAGACAAAGCACAGAAATCACAAAACTAAAGATAAATACATCTAATTAATGGGTGCTTAAAATTTCTGTACAGTAAAATGCATCATATCTCATATAGACATAAGACATTCAACGAATGGGAAATATTTATGAACCATTCTGAGAAAGAGCATCATTCTCTAATATTTAGAAAGTGTGTATAATTGATTAAAACTTTAGTTGTGATAATAGCATTATAATTTTTTTGTTTGTTTTGTTGACTTGCTTTTTAAGTCAATAAGGAAAAGTCAAGAAACCCTGAAAAATGGGCAGAAGATCTGATCAAAAACTGAAAGATAATGAATAGTAAATATGGAATAAGGTTTTTTAATTTCACTCACAATAAAAAGAATTGCAACTCAAAGTAAGACATCATTTTTACCCAACCATTTACCCACATTTGATGGCACCCAAAGTTGATAAGGATTCTGTTGATGATAAAGCAAATCAATACATAATTTTTTTGAAGTGCAGTTCAGTTACAATCTTTCAAAAATTGCTGAAATATACACATACATGGCTGGGGAAGAAGCTCGGTGACAAAGCACTTGCCTAGCATGCATGAGGTCCTGGGTTCGATCCCCAGCACTTAAGAATAATTTACAAACACTGATGTAGCTGTGTTACTAGAGTATGGTAATTTTAAGTCACAATAACTACATTGTGGAACCAACCTAGATGCTCTTCAACAGAAGAATGGATAAAGAAACTGTGTTATATATACACAATGGAATATTATTCAGCCATAAAGAAGAATAATATTATGGCATTTGCAGAGAAATGGATGGAATTAAAGAATATCATGCTAAGTAAAATAAACCAATTCCCAAAAACCAAAGGTCAAATGTTTTCCCTGATGAGTGGATGATGATGTACAATGGGTGTGGGGGCTGGGGTGTGAGAGAAGAATGGAGGAATCTTTAGATTATGTAGATGGAAATGAGAGCGGGGTATGAAAAATGGTGGAATGAGACAGACATCATCACATGTATGATTACATGAATTTTATGAATTTACATCATACACAACCATAGAAAAGATGTACCCCATTTTTGTACAATGAATCAAAATGCAGTCTGTAAAAATTTTTTAAAAAATTTAAAGAAAGAACAATTTATACATACAAAGATGCAGAAAATCTGTTGTTTGGGATACACCTTCTGCATATACTTGCAAAATTGTACATAGGTTTATTAATTAAAACATTCTTACGAGAAAAAGGAAAAAAAAAGGAAACATCTAAATGTTCATCAAGAGTAGAAATTAAACAAATTATGACAATAATGCTTCCCATAAAAATAATGAGGTATATGTGAATAGAAAGATCTCCCCAAAACAAAACAAACAAAAATTAGGCAGATGTGAATATTAGTGCCTGTAATATCAGAACTTTGTGAAAAATGTTGACATACAAATATCCACACATGCATATGTATGTACCTGGGCCAGAAAACAGGCAATATCTTGGTTACCATAAGTTTACATATGTTCCTGTTAACCCTGTTTAACTTTAGGAAAGATCCCTTAAGATGGCAAAGAGGGAGAACTTTATTTCCACTTGACACATTTTCATACTGTTTAAAATTTTAACATTCATGCATATTTTGTGCATATTAGTAGTTTTCAATTTAACAAAGGTTATCTGGGTGGCGGCACCATGGGTCATTATAATCAACTTTATTTTTGTCTACGTAAATATTTTAAAATACCATTCAAAATAAAATGTATCATCATTCAATTTTTAATAGATTGTGAATTTCTCTTACGTTAAATGAAAAACGAAGACCTGGGAGTATTTAGATATTTTGTAAATTGAGAGCAATATTTTGATTTACTGTTTGAGAGGTGATTTGGGAATGGGCAAGACTACCATTTGTCCTTTATGGAGTCCAACTGCACTCTCCTTCCTCCCTGATGGCTGCTTTGTCTCTTCATGGCCGTTAACCTCTAGTTTTCTTGCTCCAACTCCAAACCTGCTTTTTCTAATATGGGACTTTAAACTCCATTAGAAATAGACTCACCTGCAAATATTTTCTCCCATTCTGTAGGATGCCTTCTCATTTGGTTGATTTTCATCCTTTTCTCTGCAAAAGTTTTTAGCCGGACACATTCTCACATGATTAGTTTTGCTTTTGGCTGCATGTACTTTTGGTATCATATCCTAAAAATCATTTCCAGGACCAAATGTCAAGGAACCCCTGCCATGTTTTCTTTAGGAATCTTATGATTTCAGACCTCACACTGACGTCTCAAATACATTCTGAGTTAATTTTTGTATATGGCAAAGACAAGGTCCAATTTCACTATTTTGTATGTAAGTATCCAGTTTCCCTGATGCCATTTATTGAAGAGATTTTCCTTTCTCCACTGCTGTCATTTGAATATGTTTCTCAGAATTCATATCTTGGAAAATTATTCTTAAAGAGTCAGTACTGAGAGGTGGTGAGATCTTTAACAGGTGATCAGGTCTTGGTCACATTGCCCTCATGAATGGAATGGTGGAATCCCCCATTTTTTATCTCTGACATAGGACGTGATGTGAAAGTTGTTGCCTGTCTAACAATTCCATTTGTTCATTACTGAAAATGAAGGAGGACATGTGGGACTGTCACTTAAACATCTCCCATACCTTCGTATTAAAAATCACTTAAAGGAATGAATCTGGCCTAATGTTTCTGTTTACCTATATGAATAAACCATAGGGGATCTCACCATTATGTATCTCCACAAGACACTAATTCAAAAAAAAAAAAAAAAAAACCTTTAAGTGAATAGCACAAATATCAATAGAGTAGAGGGAAGGAAACAGGGGGAGGGAGGAAGGGAGAACGAGTGGAAGTACTGGGGACTGAATTAGAGTTAGCCATATCCCATGCTTTTATAATTATGTCAAAATGAATGTTAATGTTATACATAAATAAAAAGAACCAATAAAAAGTAAAATCTGTAAATGAGGTGAATTATAGTGAATGCATTTACACTGAAAATAGTCAAAGAGTTCCAGTTCTGTCTGATTCTGTTTGGCATTTGAGATTGCCTAGCTAAACAGAAGAAAACTCAAGAGTTACCCTGAATTCACATGACAAAAAACCAAGATCTTTTCTCCTTATACTACTTTCATGACAAAGGAAAATAACAAGTAGATCTGATTTATTTCTCCTGATTCCTTCCTTCCTTCCTTCCTTCCTTCCTTCCTCCCTCCCTCCCTCCCTCCCTTCTTTCCTTCCTTCTCTGCAACAGCTGCTCTGTAATGTCTCCAGTGGTCAGGACAAATATAATTCCAGATTAAATGCTGATCTGAGGATACTACTTGGCCATATAAGTGACCCTGAGGGTTTTATTATAGGAATCTAAACACACTCAAAATATTTTAAAAATAAATTGGAATTATGTTCAGTGACATTTTCTTATATTTGTGTATAATGTGTTTTGTAAGCAAAATGTAAAATTGCATTTTATTCACCTTTAAATTATTAAATATTTCATCAGAATTCATTTATCATCTTATTTTTTTTATTTGTTGCTTTTAGATATACTTGACAGTAGGGTGTATTTTGACCTATTATACATACATGGAGGGCAACCCATTCCAGTTTTGATCTCGATCCTGTGGTTGTACATGATGTGGATTACATTGGTGGTATATGAATATAAGAAAGTTATGTTCAAATCATTCTACTGTCTTTCCTAATCCCATCCTTCTTCCCTCCCCTTCATTCCTTTTGTCTAATCCAGTGAATTTCTACTTCCCCTCCCCACCATCTCTTTCTATGGGTTAGCATCCATATTTCTGAGAGAACATTCAACCTTTGGTTTTTTGGGACTGACTTATTTCACTTAGCATGATATTATCCAGTTCCACCCATTTACCAGCAAATGCCATAATCTCATTCCTTTTTATGGCTAAGTAATTAATATTCCTTTGTGTATATATACCACAGTTCCTTTACCATTCCATCTGTTGAAGGGCACCTAGGTTGGTTCCATACCTTAGCTATTGTGAATTGAGTGGTTATAAGCATTGATGTGGCTGAGTCACTGTAGTATGCTGATTTTAAGTCCTTTGGGTATAAGCCCAGGAGTGGGATAACTGGGTCAAAGGGTGGTTCCATTTCAAGTTTTCTGAGGAACCTCTATACTGTTTTCCAGAGTGGTTACACCAATTTGCAGTCCCTCCAGCAATGTATGAGTGTACCTTTTCCCCCACATCCATGCCAACACTTATTGTTATTTGTATTCTTGATAATTGCCATTCTGAATGGAGTGAGAGTAGTTTTAATCTTCATTTCTCTAATTGCTAAAGATCTTGAACATGGTTTCATATATTTTTTGACCATTCATATTTTTTCTTCTGTGATGTTCCTGTTCAGTTCCTTTGCTCATTTAATGATTGGGTTATTTGGGTTTTTTGGTGTTAAGTTTTTTGAGTTCTTTGTATATCCTGGAGATTAATGCTCTATCTGAGGTGTAGGTTGTAGAGCTCTTCTCCCATTCTGTAGGCTCTCTGTTCATATTCTTCATTGTTTCCTTTGCTGTGAAGAAGCTTTTTAGTTTGATGCCATCCTATTTATTGGTTCTTGATTTTACTTCTTGTGCTTTAGGAGTCTTATTGAGAAAGTCCATTCCTGAGCTGACATGATGGAGAGTTGGGCCTACTTTATCTTCTAGTATTCGCAGGGTCTCTGTTCTACTGCCTAAGTCCTTGATCCACTCTGAGTTGAGTTTTGTGAAGGGTGAGATATAAGGGTTCAATTTCAATCTATTACATATGAATTTCCATTTTTCCCAGCACTATTTGTTGAAGAGGCTGTCTTTTCTCCAATGAATGTTTATGGCACTTTTGTCTAGTATGAGATAACTATTTATGTGGGTATGGCTCTGTGTCTTCTATTCTGTTCCGTTCATCTTCAATTCTATCTTTGTGCCAGTATCATGCTGTTTTTGTTACTGTAGCTCTGTAGTATAATTTAAGGTCTGGTTTTATGATGCCTCTTGTATTACTTTTCTCACAAAGGATTGTTTTAGCTATTCTGGGTCTCTTATTTTTCCAAATGAATTTCATGACTGCTTTTTCTATTTCTGTGAAGAACATCATTGGAATTTTAATGGGAAGGGCATTAAGTCTGTATAGCGCTTTTGGTAAAGTGTGGCCATTTTGACAATATTAACTTTGCCTATTCAAGAACATGGGAGGTCTTTCCATTTTCTAATGTCTTCTTTAATTTCTTTCTTTAGTGTTCCATAGTTTTCATTGTAGCAGTCTTTCACCTTTCTTAAACTGATACCTCAGTATTTTATTTTTATTTTTATTTTTTGAGGTTATTGTGAATGGGATCATTTTTCTAATTTCTCTTTCAGCTGATTCATCATTGGTGTATAGGAAGGCAATTGATTTATGAGTGTTAATTTTATATCCTGCCACTTTGCTGAATTTGTTTATGAGTTCAAGAAGCTTTTGGGTGGAGTTTTTTGGGTCTTCTAAATATAGAATCATTCATCAGCTTATTAAAATAACCAACTCTGTGAGTTCCTATGTTTTCTTCTAACATAGTAGTTTGTCAAAAACGATGCTGAACCAGTCATTTGCTGAATCAGTACCAAGTTACCAGGAATCAATGGTTAGAAAAGCAGATCTATTGCTAACATTGATTTTCCAAGTCTTTAATGAAATTAAAACTGTTTTCCTTCGTGGCTTTATAATTATTTCTACTCCAGTTTAGGCTGATTATTGCCAGTCCGCTAGCACTTTTTACATGCAAATCGGTCTTTTGTGAATGAATTGTTTAAGAACAAAATGGCTACTTAATCATCTAAAATATTAGTTTTCCGTGGTAAGAGGACTTAATTACCTATTTGACATGTACTAACTGGCATGAATGACTTGAAAGGAATAACCTGAAGGACATAATCATTGACTATTGTGGGAACTGAAATTTTGAATTTGGAAATCCAGATTGGCTTTTCTTTGCAATTTTTCTCTATCACTAAGCATTTACACAAAGAGCAGTTTCCTCCTTCTACATTTTCTGCACAATGTCCTTCCAACTCCTTTTCCATCTCTTGTGGGCTTTTAAGTCCTATCAGTTCTTACCTTTTCAATTTCTTGTAACCTTCCTCACCCCCATGCTTCTGCTGAGCGCAGGGACTCCCCATCTCTTGCTTAACTAATTACAACCACCTTTTAATTTGTCCTTCTGCCTGTAATTTGGCTCTACTCCAAGCCATCATGCCCACTTCTACTGAGTAGATTTTTCTCAAAAGCAAAGTAGATCCTATGGGGAAAAGACCAAATTCCTTTGTCCAGCAAAATGCTGGCACCCCTCTCTCCTCTTCCGTCCAGTCACACTTAATTGCCGATCATTTCTTTAATGCATCTTGATGTTTCATGCCTTTCTGCCTTTCCCCCTGCTGTTCCTCCTGCCTGGAATTCCCTCCCTCCCTTGTCTATCTGCCCAACACCTGCTCAGTTTTCATGATCCAACGCGAGTGCTACGTCCTCCCAGGAAACCTTCTCTGACCTTCAAGTGAAGGTGGTAACTCTATTCTTGGTTCAATTTCTGTACCTTGTATAAACTTCTATTTCATTGATTTGTATAAATCGCCATATTCATCTTTGTCACTCCAGAAACCTCGCAGTGCCTGGAAAAGTAAAAGTCATTGAATGAATAAATGAACCAAGTGCAGGAAATGGGTCTCCAAAGCCAATAGTTTTATTTCATTCTTGGCAGAGTGCAATTCAACTTTAAATTCAAAGCCTTTTTTTCTGGAGGTGCCTATCTCAGGTCAGTAGAACATTCAGTGTTTCTCCAAAGGAGGAATGACAAGGATATGAGTACAAAAATGACAAGGACTTGAGCATGAGTTCATCGTAGGGATGTGAAGTAAACAAAATTAGGGGCGTAGAGAAAAGAGTCAGGAAAGGGAACACAGCTTATGAAGGATGCATTATTAACACAGTTATCACTATATCTGCTGGGTGATTTAGGGGTCGATTGAGGACATCACCTCAAAGTTATGCCACCTAGAGGCATGGGGCTGGTGTGGTACTAGTCCCCAAACCCCCACTGGCTGTTGGCTGAGGGATGCTTTTGGGAGGTGTTAGTTCTGTAGCACACCTGGTCAGCAAAGCATGTGCGTAGAGCAAACAGAGCTGAATGGGAGAAGCCCTACCTTGGCAATCAGGTATGCTCTGGGGTAGTCGGGGTTGAGAGGATTAGGTTCAGACATTGACATTGAGTTGCATCTGGTCCTCAGCACCACTGCATGGTCACTGTAGGTTAACAGAATGAATATGATCTTTCTCATAATCTCTCAGCTCACATAGACTTCATACTATTTGCTCAACAAGCAAGTTCTTTGTTAATCAGGGCAGGAAGAAGCACCTTCTGTGTCTCACTAGGGCAAATTGTGAAATACACCCGGGTGTATTTCCATGAAGAATCATTGGTCAGAGTGATTCTCTTGGATTGCTATTGTTGGATGTGAGTAATTTCTAAATCATAATTCTAAAGTCACTACTCTCAAACCCTTTTTTAATCTTTTGCAAAATTCTCTTAGTGAATTAACACGTAAGTAAAATGAAATGAATTTGCAGTCTCTGAGGCTCTTTGGATAAATGTACATGAGTGACTATTTAGAGGTGACTATGCCAGGTTAGTAGGCTTCATGTGGTCCAACAAGTTGTGAAAATTTCAGAAATATGCAAAAGAGGTTTTAAGTAGAGGAAGGAGTCCTAGGTATTAGTTAGAGCTTACAAGTAAACTTTTCTCCTGAGAGATTTTTCTCTCCTAAAGAATAGAAGATCACATTGACATTTTCCAACAAAGTCAACAATGACCCTTAAATGCTTGTGTTGCAGATAACTTCAAATATTTCATGAACTATTTGGAGATATTTTTTCCCTACAGATAACTCCTTATCCTTACTTTCTTCCTTGGCTTATATCATCTCCCGTACTTTCAAATTCCTTGTTACTTATTGCAGATAAATGTAAATAAGGGAAAATCAATCACAAAGAAATTATAATAGTGACTTCAAATACCAAAGTTCCATTTATAAACTGGTGATTTTTCTATGATATGATCAGTTCTTTTCTAAATTCCACACTTAAAATCTTTTAAGAACTGGAAAGTATGTTACCAATTCAATTAACAATTATTTTTATTCATTTAGAAAACATTTACTAACCTCAGGCAGCTTACAATCAAGAAAAGAAACTATTTTACACATACTCAATCCCCTGGTAGTCCTTAGTTTTTAAAATAAATATTTATGAAAATGAAAAAGATGGAGTATTTAAATGTACCACGTAAATCAAACGAAACTAAAAAAGCATTTATGAGACTTTACTGAGACGTAATTAGTCTGACAGAAATGGTTAATTTATCCAAAAAAAGTTCATGGAACAAATATCTAGCCTCTAACTGGGCATCTACCATCATGGCTAAGTTCAAAGAGCCATTTAAAGATAAAGATTTGTGATGATCACATTGAAGAAATGTAGGCTATGTACCAGATGAGCCCAAGGGTCATTCAAGATGGGCTTGATCAAATTTAATGTTCAAGTTGAAAATTTGCACTTCAATTTTCTTTTTGGCACAGGGGTGCTCTGCCACAGAGCTACACCCCAGCCCTTTGATTGATTGATTGGTTATTTTGAGACAGGGGCTCAGTAAGTTGTCCCACTAGCCTGGAACTTGCAATTCTCCTTCTTCAACCTCCCAATCTCTGGGCTTATAGGTGTACACTCTCTGGCTAAAACTTTCTATTCCCTTAAATCAACTGGTTCTCCTAAGTATCAATCATGTTTGCATGCAATTTTTTAAGTATATCTTTTGACCTAAACTTTCCTCAACATTTTAATTTTGCCTATCTCTCTTTCACAGCTAAATTAACTATCCTCCAAATTATTTCCCTGATCATTTTCTCAGCTTCCTTACCTCTCATTCCCACCTTGGTCTCCTATAAGCTTTTCTCCTTTTGTATCTGTAATCTAGAAGCTGTTAACTCAATCTGTGATTTCTTTACCCCAGCTCTCACCATCATTTAAGACTTCAGATGGGTCCTGTCTTCTGAAAACTCCCTTCTTATGCAATTGAAGACAAATCACCATTGTCTGGTTTTTGCTTCTCCAGACAATTTTTGGTGACATCTTCTATGCCCTTCCTGAGCAATTTTTCCTCCTCTAAGTGGTTAAATCTCAGAAATGTGCAACTCAACTTTCTAAACCTTCTCCTGAACTCCAGGCAAGTGTCTAATAACATTGTTTAGATTTTGACAACATTTACCAAAAGTTCATAGATTCTTCCCAAACCCGAATTTCCCATTTGATTTCTTTTTTTTTTTTTTTTTTTTTTTTTTTTGTTCTCTTTAGTTATACATGAGGGTAGAATGTATTTGGGCAGATTATACATACATAGAGTAGAACTTATTCTATTTAGGATTCTACTTTTGTGGTTATACATGATGTGGAGTTACCCTGGTAGTGTATACAAATAGAAGGCTAGGAACGTTATGACTGATTAATTCTACTGTCTTTCCTATTCCCATACCCCTTCCATTTCCTTTGTTTCCCTTTGTCTAATCCAATGGATTTCTAGTATTTCTCTCCCCAGCCTCCCTTGTTTTGGGTTAGCATTCACAAAACAGAGAGAACATTTGACCTTCAGTTTTTTGGGATAGGCTTATTTTACTTAGCATGATATTCTCTAGTTCCATCCATTTCCCAGCAAATGCCATAATTTTGTTCTTCTTTATGGCTGAGTAATATTCCATCGGGTATATATAGCACATTTTCTTTATCCATTTGTCCATTGAAGGATACCTAGATTTTTTCCATAGCTTGGCTATTATGAGTTGAGCTGCTATAAACATGGATGTGGCTGTGTCACTGTAGTATGCTGTTTTTAAGTCCTTTGGGTATAGACTTGGGTATAGGAGAGGGATAACTGGAATAACCCACTCAACCTCTGCTATGGCCATCACATCAGCTTATTTTCATGTGGCCGTTAGTGCCCTATGGCCATTTGTACCTATAATTACACAGCTACTGATTATCCTTTTGATTAGTTTCTCTCTATGTTTCCTCTTCAGTGCTACTACCAACTATGGGGATTTATTTTTCTAACGTGAATCTCCAACCATGTCATTCCTCTGGTAAAGTCATTTCACAGTGATCCATTTATGTAGGACAGAGTCCAGACTCCTTAGAGTAGCACCCAGGAGTCTCAAGAACCTAGCACTTACTTACCTTTCAAATCTTACTATGTAGGATATCTCTTTACTTTTCTCTGTGCCTAAGAGGTTGAACTCAATTGGAAGCACGGACTGGGATTGGCAGCCTCTGGTGTACAGACTTTGCATAGTCCCCTGCCCTTGAGTAGGAGGTGCATTTGTTAATATAATGTGGTATACTTCCATTATTGGATCATGCTATATGATGACAAGATTTGTGCAGATGTAATTAAGGTCCCTAACAAACTGAATTTGAGATAGTAAAAATGATTATCTTGGGTGGGCCTAATATAATCAGATGAATATGTTAAAAGAGGGTCTTAGAGTGCTTACAGTGATGATCTCCTACTCATGTTGATGAAAGTGACCAAGAGTGAGTTCTACAGCTGCAGGAAAGTGAATTCTGCTGACAACGTGAGCTTGTAAGAGCCTTAAATGAGACTGCAGCCCTGACTGGTACTGATTGCCGTCTTGAGAGACCCTGCAAGAAACACATAAGCCATGCCTAGATTCCTGGCCTACAGAAACTATGAAATAATAAATGGACACTCTGCTACTAAGTTTGTGGTAATTTGTTACCCAGAAAAAAATATGAAAGTATCTGTCTCACTTCTGTTCAAATTAGGCCAACAGGAGACACTGCAGATGCTTAGGAGGAGGAGAAAACAAAGGTTGAAGTATTTATTCTCCCAGGCAGCTTCCCACTTCAGTCAATCACTCCTCTGCTGATGCAGCAATTCGGGGGCCCTAGTAACCAGACCCTCCTGTGCACTTGTAGCCCTATGGGTGGCAAAGCCTGAGGTGCCTTCTCACTGCAGGGTCGAGTACTTTATTATCCTTTACCATTTTCCCTCAACTCTGCCCACTCAGCTTTCCCTCCCTCCCTCCCTCCCTCCCTCTCTTCCTTCCTTCCTTCCTTCCTTCCTTCCTTCCTTCCTTCCTTCCTTCCTTCCTTCCGTTTTCTTTTTCTTCCTTCTACTTCTTTTTGGTGCATACTAATTATACAAGATGGTAGGTTTCATTGTAAAACATTCCTATATACATAGAACAGTAACTTAACTTCCCAGGACCCCCCCCCCCCACCAAATTTCACTCCTCTCTCCCCGATTCTTTTCCTCTACCCTCATGGTTTCTCTTCTACATTTATGACATTCTTTTACTCATATGAGAGAAAACATATAATACTTTCCTGAGCCTGACAAATTTAGCTCAAAATTATGGTCTTTAGTTCCATTCATTTTTCTGCAAATAACATAATTTTGTTCTTCTTTTTGGTTGACTAAAACTCTATTGTCTGTCTATCTGTCTATCTATCTCACATTGTTTTTATCTATTACTCTGTTGACAGGCTGATTCCATAACTTGGAATTTTTACCTTGGTAAATTTTATCTCAAAAATCATGGGCATACAGCCATCTCTAGAGTATGCTGACTTTAATTCCCTCAGGTATACACTAAGGATTGGTGTAGCTGGATCATATGGTAGATACCTGTTTAGTTTTTTGAGGAATCTCCATACTGGTTTGCATAGCAACTGTACTAATTTATATTCCTACACGAGTGCCTAAGAGTTACCTTCTTTTCCATGTTTGTATACATTTGTTGTTATTTTTGATGATTGCCATTCTAACTGGAGTGAGATGGAATTTCAATATAATTTTGATTTGCATTTTTCTAATGACTGAAATTTTAACATTTTTTTTTTTCATATGATTGGTGGCCATTTGTACTTCTTTTGGGAACTCTCCTCTTCATTTGCCCATTTTTTGATTGGGCTTTTTAGTGTTGAGTGTTTTGAGTTCTTTATATATTCTGGATATTAAACTTCTGTTGTAAGAATAGCTGGAAAAAATATTCTCCCATTCTGTGGGCTGTCTTTTCACTCTGCTAATTGTTTCCTTTGCTGTACAGAAGTAATTTGATGCCATCCCATACTGAACCTTGCTCTTATTTCTTGAGCTACAGGGGTCCTGTTCAGGAAATCTCCGGGTGTGCCTATATGTCAAAGTTTTTCCCTATTCTTTATTCTAATGGTTGAAGTTTCTGGTCTTATATCTAGGTCTTTTATCCATTTTAGTTGACCTTTTAAAAGGGCGAGAAGTAGGGATCTAGTTTTATTCTTGTACATATGAATATTCAATTTTCCCAGCAGCATTTGTTAAAGAGGTTGTCTTTTCTCCAAAGTATGTTTTTGGCAACTTGATTGAGAATCAGATGACTGTTGCTGTATGGTTTGTCTCTGTGTCTTCTGTTCTGTTCCATTGGTCGATATGTCTGAGTTTATGCGGTAGGTGCTGTTTCTGTTACTGTGTGTCTGTAACACAATTTGAGTGCAGGTATGCATTGCTCTTCCATGCCTGTGTCACAATGTTCCTTTGTGAAACTCCTTTCAGCTGCTTCTTTAGAATGTGCCATCACTTTCTGTGGACCTCTTACTGAAGAATGCACTTAACTTCTTGATGCTACTTTATTGCTCTCCAAACCCACCTCAAAATCTGAACTTCCTCTTTGCACTCCTCACAACACCATTCTATATGTTCTCACCTGATGTCTTGGCTTTAGCTTGCTCCTACTGTGTGCAATCTAGACGCCAATAGCATTGTGGTGAGGCGGGAAGTCAAAAACATGAGTTCTAGAATAAACTGCTGCCTGTGCTATTCACTAGTTGTGTAACCTGGGGAAAATGGCCTAACCTCTCTAGGAAGTTTTGTATCTGCAAAATAGGGACAATAACACCCACTGCATGAGATTTTCATGAGGAGTAAATGAAATAACATGTGGAAAGTAGCTAGTACCCCAAATTGAGTAATTAAAGGTAGTGGAAATTCTGCTGCTGATACTGATGTTGTTCGTAAAGATGACTTCTGACCCTACTAAAATTCTGTTCACCTGAATATTCCTCTGGAATGCTCTTCCTACTATGAATTTACTGAGTCCACCACACATTAGAAATGAGATTGCTCTCCATTAAACCTTCTGCAATTGTTCTTCTTTTTCTTACAATTCTTTTCCTAGGTGCCTTATATTTTTCGTATATTTACGTGTTAACATGTCACATTTCTTCCACTGAATTCAAAATAACCATGATACAGAATCTGTGTATCTTTGTATTCACTGGGATCTCCCTCGGTGACATAGTGCCACAGGTGTCCAAAGTTCCTCAATAAAGATCTGTCGACTGGAAATGTAAAAGACACTGTGGTTGACTCTTCACAATCTAATTAACACAAGATCAAGACCTTTTAATATCATCTCGCAGATATACAACAATATAGCTATATTGCTATCTGCTAATTAAATAATACTTAGTGGAAATCTAAAACCATGTGAATTGGTCAAGTTGGCCTATTGTTTTGCATATAAATCACTCCACCATATCCATCCTTCTTTCCATGTGTAATCAAATATTAAATAAGTAAAAGTTTAATTGACTAAATGCTGCTCTTTGCTGTGGGTTGTGGTTCCTGCAAAAGAATCTCATCCAGGCAAAGTAAGTAGGACTGGGTTTGGGTGTCACACAGTACACATGCTAAAAGCCAAGAGGTTTCTCAGGGGAGTTGCCACAGGTTTCAGTGGAATGACAATTACAAGGTAGATGGATCATCTCATGCCGACTGTGACCTTTACAATACAGGAGGATCATTATTTTAATGTTAATTTGCATAATAGTTGGCCTAGCAGGAACAATGCTGAATGCTAATAGCTGCAGGATGCAATAAAATTAAACATTATCTGGGCTGAACTGCTAAAGGAAAAGTTGCCAAAGGATGACTCTTAAAGCACTTAATTTCATCCTAGGTCATGTCCATATACAATCAAATATGGATTTCCAGTATCTCTTGAAAAACTGGCAAGAAACGACTGAAATGGAACATCAGCAACCTCCCTTATCTAGACTCCTTGCCTGGTAGCATTTTCATTTTTTACATAATTTGTATGTCCCTTCTGAAGTATTTGAATACAACTACCACCATACCTTGCCCAAACACTCCTTACCCCACCCTTATCCCTCACCACATTTGCTGGCAGACACATCTAATTTGATAAGCCCAGAAAGGGTGAATTTCATCCTCTGGACTGAAAATCTGTAAAATAATCTTTGAAAAAGGTAGAGTAGCTAGCAGAAACTGATATTATCAAAGCAAACAAACATCGCAACCTCAAAGTATTGAAGAACCCTGCATTTGAGTTGCAGTTTGCCATTAGCAAAGAGAAAAAAATAAATTATTTACTTTTAGATTTATCATTTCTGACTATTGCTGTTGCCCAGAAAATGTAATGTACATTATCCTGTTATTTGTACCCCAAGTCAGTCCTTGGAGACAAATTAATAAAGGAATCAACTTCTTTCTCCCAAGAGTTTGAATTCATTTCCGCCACAAGAGGGCAGCCATCTCTAATAAACAACCAGAGAGCCTTTGCTCTTCAGAGAGAAATAGGGCCAAACTTCAGGAAAGTTCTACTTGGGAAAAGCATTCAGTAACCCCTGGGAAATTGTATACCCTACATGGAAGAGATCTTGTAGTGGGCAAATGGGACAGAATATCCATAAATTTCAATTTTCCCTCTTTTCTTTTTTGTCTATTGAAGATGATATCTTAAACCCACAAGGTTTCCATTTCTCAAGTTATAAAGGCCTAAAGCTGTAAGACATCCTCCATGTCATCACCAGAGATTTATTTTTCATCTTTTCTTGGGGTGCATCCAACAGCTATCAGCTTTCTCTTCCTCTTTAAAAGCAACATACTGATTTAAGTCTCATCTAGGTTTCGCTTTGTTTTGTTTGTTAAATCTTACTGATGACAGAAACAATTGTTAAGTTCTCAATTAAACTTGATAGAGAAGGAAATAGTTTCAGACGTACAATAAACACATTTTTTACTTAAGTGTCTATGAGAAGAATACGTTTTACTGACTATTTGCTTGGTGTCCAATGATTCAATGACAACTTCCATAGCACTTTTTTTAAAAAAGGAATGAAGTGGCATATTCCTGAATATTTCCCCCCTCCTTTATTTTCCTAGTAGGCAGCTTTCCTCCAAAATACCTTATTTGACCTTTACACCTTTAGAAACAGCAAGTGCCTAATTCCCCTCTGTGGGTTGCTAATCCGATTTATGTGAGCAGAACCTAGAATTATTTTAGTTCCACAACCGAAAAAAATAATACACATGGATAATAGATTATTACTAGCTCCCACCTCAGACTTCTCTTTTTCTCCGCTTTGAAGGTTTGAAAGTTCTGATACAGAAACTAATTTTACCAATCTCAACTTTTAAAAAAATTTCCCCCCTCCCTGCCTTGGGGCAGCGGGGGTGGGGGTGGGGGTGGTTCATCAGGGCAACCTGGTACCGCAATGCATTGAGGCTCCTGAAATCCTGGGAGGGACCAAAAGAATTCCACAGAAGACTCAAGGTGCAGTAACTTCAGGGAGTATTTCAGCTGAGGAAGACAAGTGACTTGGCCACACGTCACAGCCTTGCTCCTAGGGACCTACTGGAATAGGGTGGGGCAGAAGGTTCTAAGGTCTTAAACCGGAATTGTCTTGTATACTTGGCTCACTTTGTGCGTTACTCTACCTTCCTCTGAACTGCTAATCGCCTGCCTTTGAGCTGAGGCGAGATAAATATCACAAGGCATGAAATGATTGCTACCATAAAAAGGAATAAAAAAAGGAATAAAATCCCTCCCATCTTCCCTTATCGCTCACACACACACACACACACACACACACACACACTGCATGTTACACGTGTCATAGCAGAAGACATCCATGCCACATAGGTAGACTATTTATGGAAATGTGGCCTTGGTTCATATATATCTGCATACATATATTTACAGAAACGTACGCATATATTTTTGTATACTACATATATTTATTCGAATATGAACACACGCATCAGTGTATGAATATACATGTTATACATAAGCACACACATGTATTTACATACATGACTACGTAGGTATATCCACGTATCTCTGTGTGCTGTTTAAAGGACACCTAGTTTCCATTTTCTGAGTTTTTGTAATTCTCCTCCCACCCTTTAAAACATATTGTCTAACCCACTTCTATGCCAATATACCTTGTAGCTTGAGTTCTTCTTTCTTAAAAATCATCTATTACCGAAAAACTTCAAACTGAAAGTTGAATAACGGACCCGGTGGGTAAATAGAGGCCCGACCCTGTTTTGGTCCTAGATTCCGCCTCGGTGTCTTTCCGAGGGTCCAGCACTTCAGCAGATCTCCCTTGCCAGGGCCCTGTGGACGCGCAGCGCCCCTCTCCGCGGCCGTGCGCCCCCGCCCCCGGCCCCACCCCGCCGCGGCTGCCCGAGCGCGCCGTCCACACCCCTGCGCGCCACTCCCGCCCGCCTGGGGATCCCCGGCGAGCTGCGCTGCCGAGGGGGAGGTGTTCGGCAGCGGCCGGGAGGGAGCCGGCAGGCGGCGTCCCCTTTAAAAGCCGCGAGCGCCGCGCCACGGCGCCGCCGCCGCCGGAGTCCTCGCCCTGCCGCGCTGCGCTGCTCCCGGCTCGCGCTGCGCCCGGCGCTCCGCTTCCCACACCCGGCCGGGGACTGGCAGCCGCCGCGGAACATCCGCCGCCGGCGACCCCAAAGCCCTCGGGGCTAGAGCCACAGGGATCACTGCGGGCAGGCAGACACCCGCACGCCGTAGACCCCGCGCGGGTCGGAGCACCCGGCCGTGCGCGCCGCAGCGCTGTGGCCTCTGCTGCCCGGGCCGCGCTAAGCGCCAGGGAGTCCGGAGCTGAGACCCAGCGGCGCGATGCCCAGCACCTCCTGTCGGGGACCGGGCGCCCGGGACGTGCTGGCCGAGGTGTGATCGGACCCCAGGCTGGCCACAAAAGGCACTTGGCCCGAGGGCTAAGAGAGGGAGGCCACCCGCCTCAGCGGCCCGGGACTCGGCTGTACTCGCTGGAGAATGCGCCCAAGGACGACAGGGCGCTGGAGTCGCGGTAGTTTCCACCGGCGAGCGCTCATGGGGGTGCGCTGGAGTAAGGCAGAGTGATGCGGGGGGGCGACTCGCCTGGCACCGAGATCGTCGCTGTGCCCCTATCCGGACCCGGCGTCGCCCAGGATGGCTGCCCCGAGCCATGGGCCGCGGCAGAGCTAGCGCGGAGCGCCGGACCATCGACCCCAGAGTCCCGGAGCCGGCCCCGCGCGGGGCCACGCGTCCCGTGGGCGCTGGTTCCTAAGGACGACAACAGCACCAGCTTTTCCTTTCTCCCCTTCCTTCCCTTCCCTGCCCCGCACTCCTCCCCCTGCTCGCTGTTGTGTGTCAGCACTTGGCTGGAGACTTCTTGAACTTGCAGGGAGAATAACTTGTACTCCCCACTTCGCACCGGTGCCTTTGCCAGCGGAGCCAGCCTTGTCGCCTCTGAGCCCTGCCGCCCCTCCACTCCTCTGCCGGGCCCAACACCCCTAGAAGCCGTTCCCAGCCTGAGGAGAGGGACTACGCGGCCGGCACCCGGGAGGAGGAGGAGGAGGCAAAGGGGACGGCACCCGGTCCCAGCGCCAGGTCCTTCGAACAGAGCTTTTTCCATGTGGAAACTCTTTCAATGGACGTGTCCCCGCGTGCTTCTTAGACGGACTGCGGTCTCCTAAAGGTAGAGGACGCGGGCCCTTGACCAGGGGTGAGGTGGGGGTGGGGGGACGCCGGGCTTGGGCAGCCGCAGCTGCAGAGCGCCTCCTGGGGCTGCGACCCACACAACGTAAACAGAACCCCCTCCAAGTCCACGTGCGGCGGAGCCCCTGCGGGGGCGCCCCCATCCCACCGCCCCAGGCGACCGACTTACTCGCTCTCCTGGCCCGCAGTCTTCCGCCCCTCTTTCCTCCCCTCTTCCAGGTATATTATTATGGTCGTTAACGCTTATATGATTTAAACAAATGAAGTTAAAAGAAATCCCTTCAAGACCGTGGGTCCTGAATTTCACCCGTTAGTTGCCAACCTGTACCCCCTGCCATGGCGATGTAATCCCTTCCCCTTCCTCAAGTTGCTCAGGGAGACCAGCTCTCTACCCAGAGCTATGTCCCAGTTAGGAAAGTACTTCAAGTTCGGATTCAACGTGTTTGTTTCCAGAAATGCGAAGGGGCCGTACTTTAGTGCCCCTTTATTTTAATAGATGGCACGTGCACTAGTAGATACGAGCCATTGACATGATTCCAGGAAGATAATTGTGTTTCTCCACTACACTGGAGGGATGCGGGGATGGATGACTTGTCTGTCACCCCTGAGGTTAGAGTCTTGTGTCACAACTTCAAAAGTTGTGGATTTGAATATACAGGGTCTAAGAAGTTATAGACTGTGTGTGTGTGTGTGTGTGTGTGTAGGTTGCAGGAAGTTCTAGGCAGCACTACTAAGGAAGTCACATGCATTTTTTGAGCGCTGGACAGTGTGTGTTTGAGTTTGCAGGGGATGCAGGATGTCAAACCAAACAGTGCTTTCCCAGACTCCCAGTGGCATTGGCTGTCAGAGATGGTGTCACTGGGGGAAAAAAATGGGTTGACAGTCACTGATGCTGTCTGGGGATGAATATACAACCCCCAGAGGTCAGATGGGTTGAGAATGGAATGGGAGCAGTAAAGCACTTGGAACCTGGGGCCCTCCATTCTCCTAAAGATGCGGGCGTCTTCCGGCTGCTCTCAAGTAGTTGGACGAAGTAGTGCGTGCTAGGCGGGCAACCTGGAGGAGGAGGTCAGAGAGCCCAACGGGAGCCTGGGCCGCGGGGGCGGGCGGGAGGGGAGAACTGGGCGGGGAACTCGGGTGACTCACGTCGGCCCTGTCCGCAGGTCGACCATGGTGGCCGGGACCCGCTGTCTTCTAGCGTTGCTGCTTCCCCAGGTCCTCCTGGGCGGCACGGCCGGCCTCATTCCCGAGCTGGGCCGCAAGAAGTTCGCGGCGTCGTCGGGCCGCCCCTCGTCCCAGCCCTCGGACGACGTCCTGAGCGAATTCGAGTTGCGACTGCTCAGCATGTTCGGCCTGAAGCAGAGACCCACCCCGAGCAGGGACGCCGTAGTGCCCCCCTACATGCTGGACCTGTACCGCCGGCACTCGGGCCAGCCGGGAGCGCCCGCCCCCGACCACAGGCTGGAGAGGGCTGCCAGCCGCGCCAATACCGTGCGCAGCTTCCACCACGAAGGTGAGGCGGGGATCAGGCTGGAGGGCGGTGGGGGCGGGGACAGGGGCGGGGAATCTCCTCTCCTGTCCCACCAGGCAGATGTGTGCTTGCCTGCAGAAGGCAGCTTGACCAGAAAACTAGGACCTTTCCACTTTGACTTCTGGATGGTCCTTTCAGAATCTGATTTTAACGCACTGCTTGTGTGGCGGCAAGGGAACCAGGGATTCCCCTCTGGCGCATCCGCACCCTTTTCCTGGACTGCAGCCAGAAGAGTAACTCCTCCCCCAGGAATTGGAGAGAAATCAAATGATGGGGAAGATGAGGGGAAAAGGCATGCCCCTAGTCAGAGAAGCGTGCAAGAATTCCACAGGGGGAGAATGAGAAGGCTTGGGATTTCTTTAAATCTGTTTGGAAGCCCTTGCTCTATAAATCTGCGTCTTCTGCTTAAGCTGGGGTTTCAGACTAAAATAGAGCCAAGGGCAGAATTTTCAGAGATAGTATTGAAAAATTAAAGCCCAGAGCCCCAAAGTCTTTCTAATTTACTGTTGATCTGGCCCTGGTTTGGAAGATTTCGAATCCCTATCTAATCCCCGTGGGAGATCAGTTCCACAATCAATCTTATTATTTCCACAATGAGTTTCTTGTCTTGTGCTTAAATCTTAGATAGGCTCTGGGTAGAGACAAGGCAAGCCTTCAGATAAAAGCTTTGCAGCAGCTGCCTGATTCCTTCATGTGCATTGAAATGTGAATTTTTTTTCTTTTATGATACTGAATGTGGTTTTCTAAGGTAGGATATTTCTGCTTCTTTCATCAGAAAGGCATTTTTGTGACTTTGAAATGTCTTAGGGCACCTTCTTAATCTGTTGTACCTAAGTTCTTGAAGCAATTAGTTACAAACATGTTACAGGTTAATTGTTTCCTACAGTTTTAAATGTCCCTTTGGGTTAACACAATCTCAATTCAGCATGAAGTGCAAATTTGTATATCTACACTGTTTGTAGAATATTAGGGAGCTGGGGGGAATGAAAGTCTCTTTTTCTTGCTTTGCACTGCTGAGGTGGTAAATTTCAAGTGACTACCTGGCTTCTGACCGAAACAAATTAGAAATGTCACAACCCAAGTTCTGTCCCAGTGTGAAGGATGACTTGGGAGAACACAGGTTGATAATGTGAAGAAGTACCACAGGCAGGTCATGTAACAAAAGATAACTTCTTCATCAAGGCAGCGAATGCTGAATTGATTGTTACTGTGATCAACAATGGAGTGGATGCTGAATTGATCATTCATTTTCAAATGTATTTCTAAGGTGCTCTCCTGCTAGTAGAAATCAGAGATTTGAAAGGTAATAGGCCTCATTCTATTCCATTAGAACCAACCCACTGAAAGTCGCAGTTGTCTGTACTCACAGGGAGAGACGTTTTCAATTGTGTACATTCCATCATCATAACCCTGGGATGATTTTAGAGCCAACTCATTGTTCCCAGCTGATCTTGATTAGAAATAGTTTTTTTTTTTTTTTTCCTGGATGAAAAAGTAACAAGTTCAGCTGTGTTAACCACCTTTTCTGTAAATTTAGCATGGAAACCATTCTTCACTTTATTTTTGATGCCAGGAAGGTACTGTCTCTCTTGTAACTTAAAAGGAAGATCACTTAAGTCAGTTACTGCCTAAAACATTCAACTGAATGAAGATTTCATCAGTAAGGCCTCCGTATTTCTCTTTCTTCATCTAGAAGTGGCTTGATCAAAACTTGAAACAGGCTATACATTATTTGAGTGTTATTTTAACTTAAATAGCATGTTTGAGGTTGTAAGTCAAATTTGTATCTCTCAAAGTGTGACATTATGTATAAAACAGTACCAAAGTTACCAACTCATTTAAAATCAGTTTGCAGTAACTTTACATCTTAATGCAATTAAGTGATGGAGAAAGGGTATATAATTTTTTCCTTAAATTTCAACAAATTCCTTTCTTTTCTCATTATGACTAGCATATCATCATTAAGCTGAATGTAGCACATTTTGAAAACTAGTCACTGTTGTATAATGGGATCATGATTTTATTTTTATAAGTATCATTGTGCCACGCATGCCTCTGAAATTAATAAACCATGTGAATAAGGCTGCTAGCTCAAGAGCAGAATATAGTTTATGCAGCATTAATAGACGTGTATTCTGTAAAGAAGCAAAATAACCCTATTAAATAATTATCCCCTTCCCTTTTTTGGGTAAGTAGTACCAGATAGTTTGGTGAAATTATGAGATAAGAGATGCTACGATGTGATCATTCAACCAGTGTGTATATGATCACCAGAATAGTGGAACATTGTCTTAACTCTTTTCTACCATGGCTTTTATTTAGGAGAGCACAAACTTAGCTAAAATTCTCTTTTCAAAGTCACTAAAAAGGTCCATCTGTTATGTGGGACTTTCAGGACTGTTATTGAATACAGTTGAACATAGAAAGATCACGTCTTTCTATGTAAAGAGTTTTTCACATTTTGGTCCTGTTGGAAACACATTAAAGTTGATTGACTTCCTTGTTCCTGCAAAAAGTCTTCATGCTTTCTTGACATATCAGAATGTAGGAGAACCATGTGGTTACTTTCTAGGCTTTGAAGGGCACCATCTTTCTATTTGCATCTATGACTAATGCTTTTAAGTAGAAATGATGTTCCCTCAGAAGTAATTACCATGAAAATATCTGTAGAATAGGAAAGATCAAAAAAGAATCATTGCCCTGTGAAGGAGAATACACATCACAGATTCCCTGTATGAATTTGAACTCATAGGTACCCCTAAACCAACACTTAGCTGGTGTGCTTCCCAAGTGCCCCCAGGCATTATGTGTGATTATAAAAGTCCCCATTAATAGAACCATTATTCTCTTTGAAAGTGCTCATTGAAACTGAGGCTTGGTCACCCATGATGGTTCCTTGGTACTGGTATTTTTTTGTCCCTATATTCCCTCTTGATTCTTTCTCATTGAGTTGCTTTGTCTTTTTTAGACTAGCCATTTGGGTCTTTCTCAAAGAAGTTAGTAATTAGCATCATTCTAAAGGCAGAAGCCAAAATAGGGTTAGGTTCCTCTTTCCTTTAGTTCCCATTTTCTTTGTTGTCTTAAAAAAAACAAAACAAAACAAAACAAAAACACCTAATTCTTGCCAGGCACAGAGGCACACACCTATAATCCCAGCAGCTGGGGAGACTGAGGCAGGAGAGTCATAAGTTCAAGGCCAGCCTGTCTCAAAATGAAAAAGAATAGAAGGGACTGGGGATGTGTCTCAGTGGTAAAGTGACTTGAGTTCAATGAAAAACAAAGAACGAAAAACTTATTCTTGGTAACCTTTCACATCTTATCATATTTTTCATACACACACACACACACACACACATATATATATATATATAAAATAACTGATATATATATATCAGTTATTTTATCTTCTAGAAAATCTTGTGTATTATACACAGCCCCTTCCATTATGTTATAGAGAGCCCTTTCCAAACTTACCAATTTTCCAAACTACCCCAGATTTTGTTGTTGTTTTGAGAATATCTTTTTGTTGTCTTTTGTTTTTTCTGTCCAAGGAATGTTGCAAAATTCTCAAAACATAATGATAACTTACTTCTTAAATAAAACTCACCATACTTTAGGGCAAAAAAGCAGCCACAAAATAGCAGTGGTTCCAAATATGCTCTCCATGTCGCAGGGGGCCTTGTCACTTTACTTTTCTTCTCAGTTTTCCTCTGCTATCTCCATTATACCTGGGTAGTAAATTTCTGTCCTTTGATTAGGACAGAATGCACACTATGGTGATCATTGTTGTTTTCCTTTCTTTTGTGGTGCTGGGGCTGGAACCCAGGACCTCCCAGGTGCTAGGCAAGCGCTCCACCCTGAGGACCTCCCCAGCCTTACAGTTACTGTTGTTCTAACTACAGATATGCCTCTGAATGGTTTCCACTGTTGCTTGAGGTTTTGTTTCCTCCCCATGTTAGGTAGGGTCATCTAGTGGCTAGAAACTCAAGTTCATAGCTCAGTGATCTTAAGAAAGTTATGAAACCTCTCTGAATTCCCGTCTCTTTCATTTTGAAAATGGATGGTGCTTCTAGCCAGTTTGTTGTGAGGTAATTTTTTAGATAAAGCTGCGAGCATCAGACCTGGCTCAAGAAAGCATCCAGCCCATTAGCTAACACGATCACGAGGATTTTTTTTAAATGTCACAATCTCCCTTTATCTAGGGAAGAAGAGGCCAGGGTGGACCTAACCCAATCTTTTGGATTATTTTTAAGTAGATGAATAATTTTGAATAATTGACAGTATGTAGATGATTCAATTATGACTTTACTTTTGGAAGAGAGGTTGAATGTCATCACTACATTGTTTTCTTCATTCCCCCACATTTTTAGTCTTAACTCCACTTAGAGGTGGACTGGGGCTGTAGCTCAGAGGTAGAGCCCTTGCCTTGCATGGATTCCATCCCTAGCACCACACACACAAACACACATAAACACACGCACACACACACACAAAGGAGGCAGTCAAAGAACTTAAGAGACTCATAAACTCAGGTCGAAGTTAGGTCAGATCCTCAAGTCTCTAAGCAAGTTCAGCTGATTCAAGAAGGGATATTTAAAGGGAATTAACAACTGTTTAAGCCTTCAAAAAGTATACATTACTCAGTCTGTATTTTCTGAATCTCCTGGCTTGCTGTTGTAATTTATGGAAAAATTTCTTTTTTCTTTTCTTTTATTTCAAATAGGTTTTGAATTTCCCACCCTCAAGAAAAGATTGAACCTTTTCCTTCATAGGAGGAAAAGATGATAAGTGCAGTAATCCTAAGGAATGATTTTCTTGGGTTTGGGAGCTCCTGTGAACCTGTCTGATTAATGCCTGTGACCTAAATCTGCAGTAATAACACAGACCTCTTCATTAAGGGGAAATAGTGGTCTTTCAAAGATTAGATTGATGGAGGTGTAGGTGGAAAGTTGGAGAAAGATCTTTAAAAGTGCAGTTTTTTCCCTTTGGTAAAGCCACAAGACATTTCTGCTTTGTTAAGGCTTCTTTCCTCCAGTGATTTTGAACCATGGGAAAATTCTGTTTTCTGTGTTACTTATCGAATCAATTTTATATGATTCAATCTTATCTTTATTTTTGGAAGGTTATTGTACATATGCTTCTTTTATAAGAACCAATCTTTCTTATTTCGTTAAACTGTTTCATACTTAACTTGGAAATTCTTTCTTCATCCTCTGGCCACAAGTATATGTACATGCATGTGTTTGTGTGAGAGAGAGTGATTGTGAGTGATTGCCACTTCTTTCCTTTTTATTTAAGGATTGGGATTCAGGGTTTTTTTTCCTCTTATGATTTCTCTGGGCACTTATTAATAGCTATTCATGGAATGTCCTGGATAATTTGCCTTTCTTTCCCCTTCCTTGAAGAACAAATAATACACCTAGGTGTACTGGTATCAGAGAAGTCAAGAACTCAGATGCATTTCTGGCTTTGGTGTTATTGGAATCTGGAGGATGCTGCTAATTTTTACCTTCCCTGTTGAAAAGTGCCTTGAGCAGAAACATAGGAGGGATTCTGAGTGGTGGAGAGAAGCTTCTGGAACGGAATGGAGTTTCTTTTTTAAAAAATAGAAGCTTAATAACAATTCTTTATAGTTACTTGGGATTACTGAAAAGAGCTTTAGTTCTGTTGGTGGAAGGGTTATGTTAATTCTCATATCCAACCTAAAGTATCATTAGCTTACAGTGGGGTTCAGAATGTGGATGGATCCCAAAAGGTATTCCCAAGAGGTTTGGATTAACAGGTACTCACTTCTTGGACTGGTACTTTCCATGTCCAAGTAGAAGAACTTTAGAAGACCTTTCTGTCGAAGTCGCTGGCTGGCCTACCTTTAGCTTTAACTCTTATGCCTTGGTCCACACTAATGGTTGTTCTATACATTTATGTTAACAGAAAAGCACTTTTCAAACACAGTCCTCTGATGATCTATACCTGAATGTGAAAAATGTCCTTTAAAACCTTGACACTGAAAGTGTGGTTCATCAGTTTATAGGATCCTCTCATCTTACAGTAGCTTGTTGGAAATGCAGGATCTCTGGCCATTCTTCAATCCACTGAATTTGGAAATTTGAAGAATCCTCAAATCCTTTAAGCCTATGAGGCTTAAAGTTTCAGAAGCACCATGTTAAAGCATTATTCCAGAATTGGAATAAATTACCCCCATTGAACTTAGTACTTCTGCTCAGCTTGCAAACCTTGGATGGTTCAGGTTAACAGGAGTAGAACCTTTGAATGAGTGATCTGACATGCTTCTCCTTTGCTAAGGTATCTTGATTCTGTTTACAACTTGCAGCTCTTTGACTTTTAAGCAAATACAACTGTAAAATTAATAGAAGTTTTGTTTTCTCTTACAATGATGATACAGAACTATGGGAAAATAGATTTTGATAGCACTTTAAATCCTAAATGAGGCAGGTAACTTTTTTTTTTTTGACAATGAAAGAGTGTGTTAAAGCTAGAAGACAATAAGCTCAAATATCTCTGATTCTAATTCTTTTACTATCAACTTAATAGTAATATTGTACTTCTGATGATCTGTAAACTCTAAGCATTCGAGGTGCTATATTTTACATTATACTTGGGAAACAGTATTTCTTATATTCGACATTCAGGAATCAAAAACCAGACAAATCTTTATGTGTGGCCCATTTAGATGGCTCTCATGAAATAATGATGATAGATATAGAAAGTTGATTCTGTAAGAGGATGAGATCCTTCCTTATACAGTGAACCTCATAATGGTATTGTTTGTAAATTTTTATAAATTATTTTGGTTTTGTGTCTGCTCTGCAGCCTGTTTATTGGATTATACACACACACACACACACACACATATATATACATATATGTTTACATTTACATATATGTGTTTATACATACATATATATATTTTTTAAACAAAAAGGAAATACAAACAGGAGACAAAGACTCTTTTTTTTTTTTTCCTAAAAGCATATGAAATGAGATTTTGCTTCTTGAGTTCATAAGGAGGTGAGAGAAAAAACAGTCAGGAAGCTATTTCTCTTCAAATTGTTTGGCCTTAATTACTACAGTGTCCCAGTACCACCCATATGTTTCCAAAGAAGTAGATCCCTGTAAATGCCTTTGTCTCTGGACTTTTGAGTAAAATGGTAGGGTGTGCTTTGCAAAATGTCATCGTTGATGTTGAGTTTCAGTCTTTAATTAGGAAGCTGAAATCTGTATATCGAGATTTGTAAATCATCTAAATTGCAGAGTAATGTTTTAGGATACTGCTTAAGGGATTGACATTAAAGCCTTTTTTTTTTTTTTAAGGAACTGCAATAATTTCCTCAACTCCTCACTCATTAGACCCTTACTAACTACAGTGCTGATTTTTTTCTCCCCCTGAAGTCTGTGAGTTTCAAAGAAATGCATCACCATATCCCCATTATTTTAGTCATTTGGAAGTCATGCTTGTGTCTTGAATCAAAAGAATAACAATTAATTATAAAATTTTGTTTCATGGATCGAGTGCTGATGTGACCCTATAGAAAAGAGAGGAGGAAGGAATAGCATTTTTCTTTTCTTTTTGGACTGCTGGGGATTGAACCCAGACATCACATGGACTAGGCAGGCCCTCTGCCACTGAGCTCCAGTACCCAGTCATGAAAGTTTTACTTTCTGGTTGCAAACTTTTACATGGGCTAAATCAAAAACTTCTGATAGATAAACTAGCATTACTCCTCTTACTGAATATTTTTTGTTCTTTTTTCCCTCCCGTCTTTATCAAATTAGAATCTTTGGAAGAACTGCCAGAAGTGAATGGGAAAACAACCCGGCGATTCTTCTTTAATTTAAGCTCTATTCCCACTGAGGAGTTTGTCACATCAGCAGAACTTCAGGTTTTTCGGGAACAGATACAGGAAGCTTTGAGAAGCAATAGTAGTTTCCATCACCGAATTAATATTTATGAAATTATAAAACCTGCAACAGTCAACTCGAAATTCCCTGTGACCAGACTTTTGGACACCAGGTTGGTGAATCAGAACGCCAGCGGGTGGGAGAGTTTTGATGTCACTCCCGCTGTGATGCGTTGGACTGCACAGGGACACGCCAACCATGGATTTGTGGTGGAGGTGACCCACTTAGAGGAGAAGCAAGGAGTCTCCAAGAGACATGTGAGGATTAGCAGGTCTTTGCACCAAGATGAACACAGCTGGAGCCAAATAAGGCCGTTGCTGGTCACTTTTGGCCATGATGGGAAAGGGCGTCCCCTCCACAGAAGAGAAAAAAGGCAAGCGAAACACAAACAGAGGAAGCGCCTCAAGTCCAGCTGTAAAAGACACCCTTTGTATGTGGACTTCAGTGATGTGGGGTGGAACGACTGGATTGTGGCCCCTCCAGGGTATCATGCCTTTTACTGCCACGGGGAATGCCCTTTTCCCCTGGCCGATCACCTGAACTCCACCAATCACGCCATCGTGCAGACGCTGGTCAACTCTGTGAACTCCAAGATCCCTAAGGCGTGCTGTGTCCCAACAGAACTCAGTGCTATCTCCATGCTGTACCTTGACGAAAATGAAAAGGTTGTATTAAAGAACTATCAGGACATGGTTGTGGAGGGTTGTGGGTGTCGTTAGCACAGCAAAATTAATTAATTAAATATATATATATATATTTTAGAAAAAAGCAAAAAAAAAAAAAAAAAAAAAAAGCCCAAAAGCCCCCCCAAAACACCACCAGCTGACACTTTAATATTTCCCAATGAAGACTTTATTTATGGAATGGAATGGAAAAAAAAAAAAACACAGCTATTTTGAAAATATATTTATATCTACGAAAAGAAGTTGGGAAAACAAATATTTTAATCAGAGAATTATTCCTTAAAGATTTAAAATGTATTTAGTTGTACATTTTATATGGGTTGAACCCCAGCACATGAAGTATAATGGTCAGATTTATTTTGTATTTATTTACTATTATAACCACTTTTTAGGAAAAAATAGTTAATTTGTATTTATATGTAATCAAAAGAAGTATCGGGTTTGTACATAATTTTCCAAAAATTGTAGTTGTTTTCAGTTGTGTGTATTTAAGATGAAAAGTCTACATGGAAGGTTACTCTGGCAAAGTGCTTAGCACATTTGCTTATTTTTTTTTTTTTTTTTTTTTTTGCAGCGCTACTGTTAAGTTCACAAGTTCAAGTCCATAAAAAAAAAAAAAAGTGGATAATCCACTCTGCTGACTTTCAAGATTATTATATTATTCAATTCTCAGGAATGTTGCAGAGTGGTTGTCCAGTCCATGAGAACTTTCGTCCTTATTAGGTGGAATATTTGGATAAGAATCAGACATTTGCTGATCAGATACAGAAACCCTCCCCCACCCCCTAATTTGCAGAAAAAGTAAAGCAAGACCAGTAGAAATAATTAGCCAAAGGATGAACATGCAGGAAAGTGAACGATGGCTCGTTCTTCTTCTTCCCTGAAACAGTGATCCCTTCTGGGGGCTGATCTGGCCAAAGTACTAAATAAAACGTAAGATTTCTTCATTATTGATATTGTGGTCATGTATATTTAAAATTGATGTCCAGTGGCCCTCATTAAGGTCTGGAAATAGATTTGTATTTCCCCTTGCCTTGTCGGGGAGCTCTTTATGCTCCAAAATACCCAATTTTCTAACTTTGCCCAACACACAGCAAAATCATGCATATCATGTTTTCTGTCCACACCCTGTATTCTGACCGATCAGCTTGCTTTTCTTTCCAAGGTAATGTGTTTGAACACATTTCTCCAAATGTTAAACCTATTTCAGATAATAAATATCAAAGCTCTGGCATTTCTTTCTATAAAGTTCAACCTGTGAGAGAAAATGGCACATCTGTACAGCATTCGCCATGATTACCTTGTGTTTGCATTTTTGTTTCTGAAGTTATTTCAGAGGGGGATGGGGAAAGGGTAAGGAATGGTTGGAAAATTGCAGGCGGGTCACTTGATAAGTCATATTTGCACCCGAGGAATTGCTAATGACTGCCTATTTTTCATATGAACTTCTTTGGGGCAGAATAAGGGAAAACTAAAACCTACAGAAAAAGAAAAGAAAAGAAAAAAAAAAACAATCAAAACCTGGGGAACCCAAGGTACAGTTTCAAAGATGATATCCTATGCAACAGAGGCAACCGTGCCAAAAAATTAGAAAGGGAAAGTGTCTGAGATCAGCTTCTATAAGAACATCTGCCAATTGGCCTGAAGCCCAAAGAGAATGAAGTCGAATTAGGCTGCTCAGAATGAACACTTACCAGGGGCAGAACTTCTGTGCCCCAGCTTGGAATCAGCCCCAAGGTAGGGCTCCCTTGCTGATTTTAAGACCAGGGAACCCAGGACTCCTTGTTATGTTACTGGCAATATTTTAAGTCAATTTCCAGGCTTTTGCATCACCTTTAATCCTGCCACAGTAAGTGAAAACTAGTTCTAATCTCCTTTACTTATCCCACCTTAGACCTGGCTTAAAAAATAGTGTGTAATAGAACAGACTGATAAAATTCTTCCCAGGAATTAATTTGGGGTGACCACAAACATAGTTACCTTTTTAGAGACTACAAGGTTCTGAAGATTATATTTTTAATTGAATGCTTTAGCTATCTTTTATTATCTTTTAGCTTCTTTTAATCTGCGTCTATTGCTCTTGCATAGGTAGGAATCATTAGATTTGATACCACCATGGAGCAAAGGGTCCTCTTTGTCCTCTGGTTATCTTTATCTTTCTTGCCATGCATATGAGGGACAGACTGCAGTCTTAACATCTTAAAAAACAATAACCTGTGTTTTTCCAACTCCAGATTCTCTAGATGAGAGTGTGAGAATCTCATCCTTTGGCAATTCCATCCATCCTTTGTTTTTCTCTGTGTCATTGGTTCTAATTTTCTGGGTTAAAATTGCTTTCAGTGGCCTCAGCTCAAATGTGTTCTCTTATAATATATACATATTTAATCTCCATATAAACTGTAATAGGCATGTACAAATGTATTAAGGTATATGTAATATGCATCACACATGTAGATGATAGAATTTTCAGTTTTCCTTTAGGTTTGGAGATTTTATAATAGAGTGCTCTGACTGTCTTGGCAGCTCACTTGAGAAACAATATTCTTACATACATTCTATACTCTTCCAGACATTTCAGCTCACATTCTTCATTTTGAGAAGGAAGGAGCCATAACTAATACCACACCACTGAATTTCTTGAATTTCAGTCACAATTCTGGAGGATCCTTTGAATCACTGTAGTATTAGCTTAAAGTAAAAAAGCTGTAGTAGTTTCTGAATTTTGAGGGATCGCCTTTCAAAATTGATTAAATCATGTCATCTGTTTTTGTGCTTGTCTGGGCTGAGTGTGCCTCACTGAAGTGCTTTTAACCTGTATGGCACGTCCAGGTTGCTGTGTTCATTTTTTTGACTTCCAAAATGACGAAGGGGGAGGGTAAGTGGTTTAAAGATATATCTGGGCTTCTATTTTTTCAAAATTTCTACTCCAGTCACTAAATTGTCCCTGGAGAAACCAAGAGTGGAGAGAAGGACTGTAAATCTGGTCGATGTAGCAAGCTATGTAATTATTAGATACCCTAAGTGACTCATGATTATCCCCCCATTGTTTATCAAAGGGGAAACGATCATTGGTCCAAGCAAAAGTGCATCAAAGCACTTTGGAAAGCATATTTCTGTTGAACTCTAATATTAACTTTAAAATGTTGATTCATGGAATGTTTATATGCCACAATTCCCTTATCTATTATAAGGCAAAAGGAACACAGCCTTGCAGCAAAGAATAATTAAAGTCTAGAGTAATTGGAACATGGATGGGCAATCCAAGGAAATAAGAATGTTCTGGCACTATGCCTTTTATTTTTTGCAGGGGACTGGTAGGGTGAGATGGGGATAACATGCAAGTCTATTCCACTCAGGTAAATTGCTTTTCCTCTTTCCTCAACCCTGCTGACATAAATTATAGCCTTATAGTATTCTCCAGGGCAGAATTTTCTGATCCTTTCCCTGCCGGGCATACTTCAAAGTGAACTTCTTCCTAACTTGGGGCAGGGGGGCAATGTTCTAAATAAAACTTCTTAGCTTTTAATGTGCATTCAAATCACCAGTAATGCCTTCAGGAGAATGAAACTTTAATGCATATACAGACCCCCTGGAATCATTATATTATGGATGCTGTTTCAGTGGGTCTGGAGTGGGTCCTGAGGAGCTCACAGGTGAAGCCCTTACTGCAGACTGAAGGACCACAATTTGAGTAGCAAGCTTCTAATGAACGTCTTCTGAATCTTTCATGCGAAAATTAAACCAAGTTTCGGCCCTTCCCTAAGAAACAGAACTTAAAGGAACAGAAACAAACAAACCTGTATACAGGACTGCATCTGAATACATTTCACCATATCTGGCCTACATATTTTTTTTCAAAGGCATTCTTTTCCCCCACAAGATGACTGGCAATTTTGTGTTCTAGCCACCCTCAGACATGAAAACACTTGGTTGCTTATCTTGTAAAATCTGCTCTGCTTGCTTGCTTGGGCATGTATGTAGTCAGTTTAGTCAAATACGTGTCAGTACATCTATGTGGATGGGGGAGCAGGTGCAAACCCTTAAAAACGTACTTTAAAAAAGTTTAACACTTAAGTCAGTCCACAAGAGTTGATCCTGTGTGATCTTAGTGCCAAGCGTCTGAGTTAAATGTCTTCCCTTTGAAGGCAGCAAATAGATGTCATGCATTTGAAGCATTTGTTTATACTAAAAATGATACTTGATTCTTTTTTTTTTTTTTTTTTGTCGTTATAAGACAGTTCACTGTACAACTCCATTGAGCCTAGAGGGTGGTGTAAAGCTACCAAAGCTGGTATTTGAGGTTTGATTTAATGAATATTGATATTTCCTATGCTGCAGTTAGTTGGCTTTGAATAAGGTGCTTAAGTGAATGGGCTCAAGCTTGGAAAAGCAAAAGAAATTGATTCCCTCTGAAATGGGGGTCAGTAGAGAAATAACTTCCTGTCTTAGAGTGTTTTCACTCTTTTCTAGCAAAATTTGCAATGAAGGTCATTTGTTTAGTGGTGTCATTTGACTTTGTAGGAGCTCTTTGAACATTTCTTACAAGCAACTTGGATTTAAATATTTGTTGAAAAAAATTTGGAATAATCTCAAGTACACTCTTTGTTGTGTGTGCACAACATTTATACACATACATGTACTTATACATGCATGCACTTATACACACACAGACATCAATCATCTCCAAGGGAATAAATGATTTGTTCCTGTCTAGAGTTCAAATGCTGGGTGTAGGGCATCTAATTCTGTCCCCCCCCAAATGGGTTTATCAGTTTCTTTAGGTCTCTGAATTTTGATTGAGTCCCTGTGAAGCGCTTAAGCAGTACTATACCAGACACTGACTTTAACACCACTTAAAAGCTTGTGCTGCCCCGTGCCCTGGGACCCACTCCAAGGCATTGCCAGGAGTCCATTATCCTTGCAGTCTATTCAGATGAGGAGGTCTCCGAGCAAACCACTGATTTGCTTAAAGCTTCCCTCATAAGGAGCAGGATCTCATCTGGACTGCATTTACCCTGGAACTGCTTGGCCGCAACACTATGAGAGAATAATTATTGAACTATTTTACTGTACAACTATTTCCAAATTGTTGATTTTTATTGATTTCAGGAGGCAAGCTAATTGCCCCATGGCAACTTGATGTTAACATTTAATGAAGATCAGGAAACAGAGTTTATGAAAAGCTTTTGTATAGTAACTGCAAAGTTTCAAGAACTGTTTTATACTTCCTGACAGTGCTGGGCCTAGCTTAATGGTTTGTTTTTATTGCTTAAGAGTGTAAACCTTGCTTTAGCCGGGTGTGTGGAAAGTATACCCTCATCCCGCATTACACATTTTCTCAATGCTTTTTTACTTACTCCTGACTTCCTTTCCTGCCATCTACAATCAGGACTTTTTTTGTGCTTTAATTGTGTGAAAGTGAGTTTCTGTCTTTAAACCCTGAAAATCTTACACACCACACACACACACACACACACACACACACACACATATGCGCACACACGCACACTCATGAAGTGAAGTGTCTGTATTGTTTCACTTTGTTTTGGGTGGAGTTTCTTTTCAGCACTTGGTTGCTAGACGACCAAGCAGACAAAAGTTAAAGATTGAAAAGGCATTTTTAAAGATGCCAAATCTTGGCGACTGTGCTATTTTATCTCTGACTTTATATGGAAGGCTTAGTTTTCTTACCAGGTTCCCCTTGTCTTCTGTTGGGTAGATGATTGCCTGGTAGAATTTTTCGAAGTCTGGCTCTTACAGCATTATCTGTTTGAGAACTTTCCCCGGAGTCTTGTTCCCATTTGCTGGAACACAGCTTCCCACCTGGATGAAAAAAAAAAAAAAAAAAAAAGAAAGAAAAGAAAAGAAAAAAGCTTGGTTTCCAAGGGTGTGTTTTAAATCACTAATAAAGTTGAACCTCAGCTCCCAGCTGCTTCAATTGTTTCAAGGCAAAGAGGCAAAGGAAAGATTTCTTTTGGAGGCAGCATTCAGAAATACAAGATTTAGAGTATGGCATTCACTGTCCCCAGGAAGTTACCCTCTGCTTAGTTTGGTAGATAGTGTTGAAAATGTTTTAAAAAATTCTTAAAAGCCTAATTTTAAATCAAAGTCATTTGCTCATTTCAGTAAGATGCTTCAGGAAGCGTGTTATAAAAACAGGATCTTTATAGATCAGCCAAGTTGGACATGTGTTCACAAGTGTTCATCTCACATGTGTGCACAATTTATAGCTCTCCTCACTGAGGTCTCCCCCTCTTTCTTGCTCACCCTCTGACGTGCCACTTCTTTGGCTCCCCTCTTTGTGGGGTTCCCCTGTCTGGAATTCAGTCAAATCCATGGAAAACATTACCCACTTTCCTGATTCATCTACAGGCAGGATTTCCTGGCATGGAGATCAAGAGGGAATTCTGAAGTTAGTTCATCACAGACTGGAAATTGGAATCTTCTGAAGCTTATCTGGTTTGTACACAGAAATTTGACAAAGTATTCTCTTGTAAACAAAACTTACTTACTTAGAAATTGCCCATCACTTATTTTAACCAATAAACTTACAGTTCTTCAAAGCACATATGATTTATCAATAATATAAGCCAGGAAAAACAGGTCCTGAAATGAAGCAGGCTGGAAACGATGCCAATCAATAGGTGAACATTAAATAGAAATAGGAATAACAGGCACAGGAGAAAATTCCAATATTTTCTAATCTCATCAGATTGGATTCATTGTAGGTTTGCTTACTCAACTTGGCTGAATAATAGAAAATGGGGAGAATTAGAGAAGTTAATGGATTTTTTGTAGCTAAAAAAAAATATATATATATATATATATAAACATATATATGTATATATGAGTGAGATTAATGCAGCTTTCAGTAGCAGAATGGTAACCTTTAAATACCACTGGAGTATAACAACTCCTCCCTTAGTAATGCTGAAGAGCATTTTACCTGTGTAGGGTTCAAAAGTTGCTTTGGAGAGTTTCTTCTTTAGTGAACTTCAGAGAAAGAACAGTTCTCAATTGAAAGAGAACTGAAGGCTAAGAAACCTAGAATTCTTTTACCAACAAAGCTACCCAAATAAAAGTATATCCCTGACTGATACAAAGGTATTATATTTTGTATCAATGTTATACAAAATTATTGTCATATTAGAAGATCTATTAGTGGGCTCTGCGGGGAGCACCCTCCAGATTTGAGCATCCTTTTAATAAAGATGCAGCCAGGTTGAAGCCTGAATGTTGGAAGAGTGCTCTCTCGGTACCTTGCTCAACTTTACCCTTTGGTATACTTGGGAGTTCACAAGATTTTTTTTTTTTTTTAGAACTGGGCAGGAAGAGAGAGTGTTGCTAGACACTTTTAAAACACAACTAGGTGCATTCTCATAGCATGGCAGAGTATGTTGCAAAGTGTTTCCATCCCTAGGACCATTAAAAATAGGATGTTGAAACTGTAACACTGAGATCAATTCTAGGAGGATCAATTAAGAAACTTTGCATTCATTAAGGCAGAAGATGGGGACAAGTCCATTTATTATGTACCATTTTGAGAAATTTCAGAGGAGAGCAATGCTTTAGTCCTAGTGGTGTAAAAAAAAGGACCTCTCCTGCAAGCTAGCTGTTGCCCAAACCAGTGCTCTGAAAGTCCCCTGCCTAGAACATCTGTGAGGTTTTGACTTCTGGGTCCCCCATGAACTTGGCACCCACAAGGCTGTCCCTATCTGGTGTTAGTAAAGTGTTGGTCTTTATTTGGCAGGAGTAGAAATTGATCTCTTTAATCTTATCCTCATCACTTACTCAGTCCTTAAAAATACATAGTTAGAATTTCCCTAGACTTCTATTTGACATTCTGTTCTGTTTCTTTCTATTTCTTTCTCCCTTCCTCTGGGTGTCAGGACCTTATGTGGAGATAAAGAAATGTGTTAGGGAAAGAGAAGCTGGAAAAATCAACCTTCTTGGATACCAGGGAGAGCAATTTGGTTCTATGTCATCACAGAACTAATAGTGTTTTAAATGTAACTGAAACTGTGTGGAAGGACTCCTCCAGGATGCCAGCTTGGACGAGGAACAAGATTCTATTGTGCTTTTTTTCTTTTCCATGGTGATGAGACTGAGTTTGGGGGAAGGAATAATTCCACAGACTTCCCTCGTGGAAAATGCTCATGGTCAGGGAGAAATTACTTTCCTGCCATCCTGTAACACAAGCTCTGGGATGCAGGGGAGAAAGCCTCTTCCAGTGGGTGGGGTGGGGTGGGGCCGGGTGAGGTGGGGAGGGAGCTGGCAGCCCTTTGGCTTTCAGTGGAGTAAATGTGTGCACAGAGCAGAGTGCTTCTGCTCTGCAGCCAGAGAGTGATTCACTTGATTTTAATTTTGACGTTAGCATTTTTTCTCATGACTCACTGATAATTTAACACAGAATTTAAAAGGCTGAAACAGTTATTTACTTTTTAGGAACTTTGAACATTCACCAGGTAGGATACTTATCTTCCATTGTAATGGAAGATGCATTAATATTTCATTAAAGGAAAAAATGGAAGATGGGCATTTCTCTCACCTTCCCCTGCCAGTTCCCACCTGTACCTGTACAAGCTGATCTTCTCCAGAATGTGGGCCTACTCTCAGCCAACCAGCTTCATCTTAAATATTTCCCTTACCTTGAATCACTCTGAACAGCAGTAAATACTTCCCTACTGTCATTCACCTTGTCTGGTTTTTTTGTAACATTAGTAACAAATTCATATTTGTGTTATGAATCTCATGAACTAAGATCCTGTCCAAGATCTTTGTGTCCTGCTTTGCTGAGGGTCTTATAGGAATTTTGATCAGCGGGTGAGGAAAGACCTGAGTGGGCACAAGGATAAGTGAGACCTTAAAAACACACCCACACGCATGCACTCACATGCACATTCTCACTAACTTCCCAATTCAGGTGAAGTTGTAAATAGGGCATTTGCTGTGTAATTATGAGTTTCTATTATTTTTATGATAGATTATTTATGGGAAGTCAGCAAAGACTTAGTGACGTATGGGATTCAACCCAGCAGCTCCAACTTCATAATTTTTGCACAGCTGCAGAAGACTTGTGAATGTTTGCTTGGAAACTTACTGAAATGAAACAGTCTTAATTTTTCTGAGTCAGCATAGCAAGTGTATTTTTGTGACAGTACACAGTGCCTGAGAGAATGCTCAGAAGTAGTGTAGGCATTTTCCTTGGACATCTATGTATTTATTATTTTTATGACTGCACCAAGGAGGACATGGGACCATCCAAGATCTGCAGAAAGGACCTACTGTTTACCATCTTTACTTCTTTCCAGTCTTGTCCTCCAAAAGGAGAAGATATGGAGGAGGGGAAAGCAAATTAGAGATCCTATTGCCCCAGTTCACATATTTATCAACATTCCAAAAACTATTGTGCAATGTGATGCTATTTCAGGCTAAATATATATATACATATATATACACATACATATATATATATACACATACATATATATATATATATATATATATATATATATATATGTAAGATTTTGTGCACTGGCCAACACAATAAACGCTAGCTAGGTGAGGTGAATAAACATGTGAAATGTGGTTATTCCAAATTTAGCTGTGCTGTAAGGTTGATACACACATGATTTAAAGGTCAATAAGAAAAAAGGAAAATAAACCTATCACATTAATAATTATTACTTTGATTACATGATGAAGCAATAATTTTTTTAATATATTAGGTTAAATAAAAGTATCTTCAATATTCATTTCACTGCCTCTTTTTCAGTGGGCTTCTCGGGATTTTTAAATAACCTACATGGCTAGTATTTCCATTCTGTTGGATAATGCTGGTTTAGAGCAATAAGTGAGAGTGAATTCACATACTTCAAATTCACTTTTCAGACCTATGGGACTTCTCAGGCAGCAGAGAAAAAGGTGGTACTAGAGCCATACTTGGGTAGAGAGTTGCAAATAGCCATAGCATTAATATCAAGGACATTCATCTACTGCATCTCACCAGAGAAAAGTTTGGGAGCTGTCAACATAGTGGGAAGAAAACTGGCTTCAATTTTTGGAGGTCTGTGTGTTCATTCTGGCTTTGCAGGTGGCTAAATGCATATGCTTTGGAAGGTGGTTAAACTGCTCAAAGCATATTCTCTTTGCCTTTAAGACAGACATCATTGGAGCTCTTCCTAATTTGTAGGATTTTTATAACAAATGAGATTAATGGGGGTGAATGTGTCATCGTTCAGTGCAAATGTGGATTTGTAGGAATATAAAGGGAAAATTGAATGAATGGTTAGGCCCTGTATTAGGCATCTATTGCTGAGAAACAAGTTACTCTAAACTCTGGGGTTTGAAACAACAAGTATTCACCATGTCACACATTTTCTGAGGGTTGGGAATTCAGCAGTGGCCAAGCTCGGTGATGCCACCTCAGTCTTTCAGGACACTGCTCTCAAGATGCCAAACAGGTTAATGTCATTTTGAAGCCTGACTGGGACAGGAGGAGTCACTTTTTTCTTCTCCTTTTTTTTTTTTTTCCTTTGTCCCATACATTTTTTTAATTTTAATTTTATTTTTTGATAGTGATAAATAATTTTTAAAAAATTCTTTTCATACATGTATATTAGGTAATAATGCCTGTCTCAATCTACCGTTCATCCTTCCCCTCCCCACCCACCATACCTCTCTTCTCACTCCCCTCTGTACAATCTAAAGTTCCTTCATTCTTCCCTACCCACCCCCGACTATGGATCAGCATCCGCTTATCAGAGAAAACATTCGGCCTTTGTGTTTCTGGGATTGGCTTATTTCACTTAGCATGATATTCTCCAGTTCCATTCATTTACCTGCAAATGCCATAATTTCATACTTCTTTAAGGCTGAGTAATATTCCATTGTGTATATGTACCACTTTTTCTTTATCCATTCATCTGTTGAAAGGCATCTAGGTTGGTTCTATAGTTTTGCTATTGCGAATTGAGCTGCTATAAAGATTGATGTGGCTGCATCACTGTGTTATGCTGATTTAAGACATTTGGGTATAAACTGAAGAGTGGGATAGCTGGGTCAAATGGTGGTTCCATTCCAGTTTTTCTGAGGAATCTCCATACTGCTTTCCAAAGTGGTTTCACTAATCTGCCGTCCCACCAGCAAGGTATGAATGTACCTTTTTCCCCACATCCTGGCCAACACTTATTGCTTGTATTCTTGATAATTGCCATTCTGACTGGAGTGAGATAAAATATTAGAGCAGTTTTGATTTGCATTTCTCTAATTGCAAGAGATGATGAACATTTTTTCATATGTTTGTTGATCGATTATATTTCTTCTTCTGTGAAGTATCTGTTCAGTTCCTTAGCCCATTTATTGATTGGGTTATTTGGTGTTTTGGTGTTAAGTTTTTTTGAGTTCTTTGTATATCCTGGAGATTAGTGCTCTATCTGAGGTGTGTGTGGTAAAGATTTTTCCCCATTCTGTAGGCTCTCTCTTCAATTATTGATTTTTCTCCTTTGCTCAGTTAAAGCTTTTTAGTTTGCATCCATCCCATTTATTAATTCTTCATTTTATTTCTTGTGCTTCCAGAGTCTTGTTAAGGAAGTCAGGTCCTACTCCAACATGATGAACATTTGGGTCTACCTTTTCTTCTGTTAGTGCAGGATTTCTGGTCTAATTCTTCAGTCCTTGATCCACAATTGAGTTTTGTGCAGGATGAGAGATAGAGGTTTAATTTCTTTTTGTTACATATGGATTTCTAGTTTTCCCAGCATCATTTATTGAATAGGCTATCTTTTCTCCAGTGTATGTTTTTGGCATCTTTGTCTAGAATGAGATAATTATATTTATGTGGGTTTGTTTCCATGTCTTCTATTTTATACCATTGGTCTACGTGTCTATTTTGGTACCAATACCATGCTGTTTTTGTTACTGTTGCTCTGTAGTATAATTTAAGATGGAGGATCCACTTTTAAGATGGTTCACTGACATAGCTGTTAACAAGAGGCCCCTATTCTGTCTCCCATGGATCACTCCATATGGCTGCTCAAGTGTCCTTCTCCAAAATGACGGAATAAGAGAACAAGGAGTGAGCCACAAGTGACTCAGTCTCAGGGGTGGTACATTGTTATTTCCATCTTTATCTATTAGGAACAAGTCATGAAATCCAGTCAAGCCTCAAGGGAAATGGGGAGTGGTAGTAAGCATCGCCTTTCAAAGATGCCATTAAAATATTTGTTAATATATCCTAAAACTTCAGTCCTTTATCCCATTTGGAAAAATGGCAAAACCCCACAATACTAATTCTTTAAGGGATTAAGCTGAAAGCCTAGGTGAGCTCAGAGTAGAAAAAAACTGGTTCTGGTGGAGTCTGGATCACGAAATCTCCAACTCCGCTTCATGTATATTATCTTGTCAGTACTTCCATCCTAGTGATCTATGATACTTTTCTTTCTCCTCTCATTCTAAAGGACTGGCAGAAGCCAAGGACACAGGAGCAAGTACAAGAAAGAGGCAATATTGCTGCCACAGTAGTGGGACCTTGGGAGCAGGTCCTGAATGGCCGTGGCTCTTGACTCCTTCCCCTCTCACAGCCCTTCTTCATGTTCTTAACTTGCTTTTTGAACTTGCTGGGAATTTTTAAGGAGGAGATGTTCTCCTGGGTTTATCTGCTGTTTTCCTGCTCTGCCATCTCTGTATAGCAGACAGGTACTTTTACAGGTGTCTAGATAATGTTAAGTCCTTGACTTTTCTCATCCCCTTTGGTCCTAAGGTTGACCCTCTGGCAAACACACACACACACACACACACACACACGCACAAACACACACACACACACACACACACACAAAACGCAAAAAACAAAAACAAAAAAAAAACCAAAAAACAACCCCCCATACACAAATCAACAACAACAACAAACAATGATTTGGGATCCTTCTGATATTCAAACTTATGCTATAGGAAATTTTTTGCAGGAAGATGAAACACTTTGCAGGGCCCTTTGTGGAAGCTGACCAGTTGGATGACAGTCTCTACCCGAGTGATTGTTTTTGCCATTTTTTTGGGTTTTGGCACACTCATGTTCTAATGATTACCACCCAGTCCTCCCTATTGTGGGAAAATGCCATATAGGATGAGCATGTGTCCCTGTGCCTCAAGGACACTTAAATGAATAACACCAATAACTTGAAGGAAACTTCTTTTACACATTCTTTATTTTTTTGATAAAGATAAGAGAAATATAAATCTCTAAACTATCGATATCTATAATTATAATTTATATATAATTATAATTATATAGTTATAATTCCAGAGAACAAATAAAAATAATCTTAGGATGGTTTTATGTAGTTGAAGAAGCATTTAGCATTGAATTTTACCATGTTAGGGAGTGGGTGCCTCCCTAAACCACCTTGTCAAGTAATCTTAGTTTTCTTTTTTTTTTTTTTTTTTGCAGAACTGGGGATTGAACCCAGAGCCTTGTACTTATAAGGCAAGCACTGTAATCTTAGTTTTATATTGACTCATTATAAATACTAACTAATTAATTCATGAATAACTTCATTGATGAGTAAATGAAATAAATTTGGAAGGTAAGAAGAGACCATATCCTATCATATCATTCTGTTATTTTAAATCCGATTGACTTATTTAAGGTTCTGGAATAAGGGGGAATTGAGATTTTAATACAGATATTTTTTTCCCACCATGACTGCTCTGTGACATTGAATTAGAGAGAACAGAAAAGATGGAGAAAAATTAGAAGGCTATAGCAGGAATAATTCTATGATGATCCCCAAGGTTCCTGACCCTGTACATATTTTCTATAACCCCTTCCCTTTGAGTGCAGGAGACTTGTCAATATGATGGAAATAATCAGTCGACTTTGCTAATTAAGAGGAATTGTCCCAAGTAGCATGACCTAAGCAGAGGAGATATTGACAAAAGGGTGAACAATCAGAGATAGTACTCCCTGTGGTCTGGAAGAAAGCAAAGAACCAGGCTATGACCTGCCTGGGTGCTCTGTGGTAAGGTAATGCAGGCAGCCACTGGGAACTGAGAGTGATCCCCAGCAAGAGAACAGAACTTTGGTCTTAGGAAAACAAGGAAGTAAATTTTGCCAATAATTATTAAGTTTGGAAGAGGAGCCTGATCCTCAGGTGAAACTTGGAGCCTTCCTCAACACCCTTGTTTTAGCTTGGTGATACCCTGAACACGCAGAAGTATCAGCTCCTGTACCTGAACTCTTGTCTCATGGAAACCATGAGATAATGAATTTGTATTATTTTAAATAACTAAGTTTATAAAAAAATTGTTATTCTGTAGACAATGAATGCATAAGTTATTAGCAGTATTCCAACTTGTAAAAGATGGCAGTGTGTACTAGATTCATGGTAAGAAGATGGAGAGAAATGAATGCGTTTGAAATCTACTTTGGAAGTATGTTTGGCATTAGCAGCTGGGTTAGACATGTCATACAAGGAGAAAGAAGACTGAAGCATGATTTTTAAGATGTTTCTATTGGAGCTACTTAGTGAATCATGGCCCAAATTATTGACAAGGAGAAGGTAGTGCAAAGGAAGACATTTCTGGAGAAGCATCAAGAGTTCTGTTTGGACAGGTTGAATTTATTTGAGAGCTATCCAAATAGATCGATTGCCAAGTAGACAGTGAGTATAGGAACACAGGAGAGTTCTAGGTTGCAAATCTAAGTTCAGGACTCATTGGTGTGTTGATATCACTTAATGTAATAAGATAGAAGGGAGGAAAATGGATTTAGGCCAAACTTCAAGGAACTTAGAGGCCAAGCAAAGGAAATAGACATTAAAAGGAGCCTGAAAGAAGACTGAAGGGGCAAGAAAGAAAGGAAGAAACCTGGAGACTATATTAAGATGAAGCTGAGAGGGCATTTTTTTACAAAAGTGAACAGAGGCACATTATTAAACACTGCTGGCATCGTTACCAAGGACAGGAGAAAGAAGTGTCCACTGGATTTGTGATCTTGATTCAAGTGAGTCATTAAGACCTTGAAGAAGCCAGGTTGGTGCAGATGAAGAGTAAAATGGGTTTCAGGTAATTGAGACAATGAATGTGGGCAACTCTGTATTGAGGTTTGCCTGCAAAGTAGAGAGCGAAGTGACCAGGTAGTAAATGGTGGGATTTGTGGGACCAAGAGAAATTTGCGTGTAAGTGCATGTGCACGCTTTTGTAATGCAAGATATTAACTGATGATTGTTTGCTGAAGAAGAGATAAAATGGATGATTACAGGAGAGAAAGAAATTATTTCAAAAGGCAGTTCTCAGAGAATTTTGGAGGACATGGATCCAGAAGACTTGAGGGGAGGACTGACTTTCCTCAAGTGAAACTAGTAAAACATGGATGTTGAAGTAGGTAATTGTTCTTTATAATAGTTAGGATTCATGCATATACTTCACATGGTTTCCACCAATGGGTATATCTGATATCATTATAAGACAATTTCAGACCATAAAATCTGACTGGCACAAGTCACATCTTTCTGTGGCACTTGCTCATATTTTCGGGCTTGTGTAAGCATCACTACAATCAAGGTATTCCATCAGCATAAAGATCTATTTTGTGCTACCCCTTTATAGTCACACCTACCCACATTCCCTCCAACAGCCCTAACCTTCTGCAACCACTCATCTCTTTTCCAGATCTATAATTTTATCATTTAGTAAATGTTATAGAAATGGAATCATACACTGTGTGACCTTTTCATATTGACTTTTTTGTTGTTGTTGTTGTTTCACTCAACATAATGCCCTTCAAATGAATCCAGGTTGATGTGCATGGCAGTAGTTCCTTGCTTTTTATTGCTGAGCAGTATTCCATGATAGGATGTATCACTTTTAGTTTAGCCTTTTACCCATCAAAGAGCAGCTGAGCCCATTCAAGTTGTTGACTATTATGAATAAAATTGCTTATGCATAAACATGGTCACAAAGCTTCTAGGAACTATCAGATTTTTGTGTGAATGTAAGTTTCATTTCTCTGGGAAAAAAATGCTCCACAGTGCAGTTGCCTGGTCATACAGTCAGATCATTTTTTTTTTGAAGTTTTGTTATGAAAATGTCATACACTTTTGATTTTACATTCTCAGTAGTGATTTACTAGTGATCTAGCTTCTCTGCATCTCAGCCAACCTAGTGTTGCAACTATTTTTTTTTTAATTTTAGCTGTGCTAAAAGTTGTGCAGTTCTTACAATTTTTGTCTTCCTATTTTACTAATGGCTAGTGACGTCAAACAGATGTTCACATGCTTATCTGTCATTCCTTATGCTTTCTTCAATAAAATGTCTCTTCATGTAGTGTGCCCATTTTCTAAACAGATTATTTACTTTTTAGTCCTGAGTTTTAAATTCTTTATGTATTTTGGCTATGAGTTCTTTCTCATGTTTGTGGCTTGCAAATATATTCTCACATTGTATAGTTTGTCTTTTCATTCTCTCGGTAGGATCTTTCACAGAACAAAATTTTTGTCTTGAATGAGATCAAATTATTTATTTTCTTTAATTGATAGGTATCATGTTTAAAAACACTTCATCAGGTTCTTGGTTTTAAAGATTTTCTCCCTTTTAAAAGTTTTATCAATTTACCTTTAAATCTATGGTCCATTCTGAGTTAAATTCTGTATGATGTCAAGTTTGGGTGAGGATTTTTTGTTCTTTTTTTTATTTCCTACCCTCTTGAATATTTACTCAGCACAATTTGAAAAGATGTCTTTTGTCAATTGAATTGTTTTCTGCCATTGTCAAAAATCAGTTTCCTATATTTAAGTGGCACTATTTCTGGGTTCTTTCTTTTGTCTCATTAATCTATATGTCTAGATCTGTAAATACCACGAAGTTCGATTACTGTAGGTACTATGTCTTAAACTTGGGTAGAGTAACTCCTTTTACTTTCTCCTTTTGGGGAATAGTTTTAGCTATTCTAGATCTTTGCTTTTTCATATAAAATTTAGAATAATAAAAAATTATAATTGCTTAGTAGCAATTGCTTTAAACCTGTATATCAGGTGAAGAATTGACATCTTTATTCTCTTGAGTTTTCTAATCCATGACCACTTTGCTCTTCATTTAATTCTCTTTTCTTTGATTTCTTTCCTCATAATTTTATAGTTTTCAGCATAAAAGTCCTGTATGTATTTTCTTAGATTTGCTCTTAAGTATTTCTTTCTTTTGAGTGGGGTGTGATTTTATGTTATTGTGTTTTAAGTTTGTTTCAGTTAATATACAGTTGATTTTTCCATGTGACTTTCGTATCTCAAGAACTTGCTGACTTTAGTTTTTAGCTTTAGGAGGGATTTTGTAGTCTCTTTTGGGTTTTCCTCATCAATCATAATGTCATCTGTGAATAGAGCAATTGTGTCGTCCTTGGGGTAAAGGAGGACAGTAAAACACCACGTCCCTGAAGTGCCCCTCTCCATTCCCAAACTTAGCCAAGTTAAAGGAACAATGAGAGCAAGTCTTGGCTGGAATGTCCAGATAAATATTATCACAAAGGACATTGGCTTTCTCTCGTGTATGCTGGGAATTAGGGCAAGTTAGCATTATCCGTAGAAAGCTGCTTTTTTGCATGCATGCCAAGTTCCTTGGGATGCTGGTCATACAATGGAACAAAACAAGCTAAGCTAGTGATGTCACTCCTTCTGTAGACTAACTTATAAAACCTCTCTCCATGTGGTAATTGGTACAGAATTGAGGGCACTGAGGAGAGGATAAGTGCCCCTCATGCAGACACACACCACAGGATAAGGCATTGTGAAGATTGGAGATGCTGTTTTCATGAGTAATATCTTCTTTTGGAAAAGCACCATGAAGGACAGTGGTGCTATCCCCAACCTGCTGCCACTGGACTTTTCCTTGAAGTATTTTTCAATAAACCTATATCTCATGTGCCATGCCTGGGTACTTTCTTTGGTCTGTCAACAACCTAACCCACTGTCCTAGCACACCTGGGCTATGGATGGTACAACACTTTTCTTTCCTCATTTCCAATCTACACGCCTTTTATTTCCTTTTCTTGCCTGATTGCACTGGCTATATATTCCAGCAGATTGATACTGTGATGAAAAGGGATATCCTTGCCTTGCTCCCAATCTCGTGTGTGGGAAGAAGTTTTTCACCCCTGCATGATATTAGCTGTGAGTATGTTTTGAAAGATGTTCAAGATATTCTTTATTAAGAACTGGGTATAGAATTCAGAGTCAACTGATATTTTTTCTTTCAACACTTAAAAAGTATTGTGCCACTTCCTTCTGGACTCCATGACACTGTCACCCCAAACACTGTCATTTGAAATGTTTTTCCCCTTTATGTAAAAAAATATCAAATGGAAATCTGATAGAAGGAAGAGGGTGGGAGGGGGAGAAAAATCAATGACCTGAAGAGAACAATAGAAATTACCAAATCCAAGGATAGGAGAAAACATTATGTGACTATTTTCATGATTTTCTCTGTATTTAATTTTTAGAAGTTTGACAACAGGTCTTGAAATGGATATTTGGATTTTCTTTTTTGTTGTTGTTGTTTGTTTTTATTTGAGGTTTGTTTAGTTTCTTGAGTTTGTAGTTTTCTTAATTGTCTTGCACATTATTTTGCCTTTTTTGTTGTTTTTTTTCATTTCTTTTTTTTATTATTATTGTATACAAATGGGATACAAGTTGTTTCTCTATTTGTACATGGAGTCAAGGCATACCATTTGTGTAATCATACGTTTACATAGGGCAATGATGTTTGATTCATTATTTTTTTCCCTTCCCCTCTACCCCTCCCACCCCTCTTTTCCCTCTATACAGTCCTTCTTTCCTTCATTCTTACCACACTCCTTATCCCTAACCCTAAACCTAACCCTAACCCTAATGCTAACCCCTCCCACCCCCCATTATATGTCCTCATCTGCTTATCAGCGAGATCATTCATCCTTTAGTTTTTTGAGATTGGCTTATCTCACTTAGCATGATATTCTCCAATTTCATCCATTTGCCTGCAAATGCCATAATTTTATCATTCTTCATTGCGGAGTAATATTCCATTGTATATATATGCCACAGTTTCTTTATCCATTCATCAACTGAAGGGCATCTAGGTTGGTTCCACAATCTGGCTATGGTGAATTGAGCAGCAATGGTTGTTGTTGTTTTAAACACTTTTTTTGACCTCACATTCTTTCCCCTTTCATTCTGGGACTCTGTTAACAAGAGTCTTTGTTACAATTTCACACAGTCTTTATATATTCTTGAGACTGTTCATTTTTTCAGCCTATTTTCTCTGTTATTTGGATTAAATAATTTCTATTGTTCTATTCAAGGTCACTGTTTTTCCCCCCTTTGTCCTCTTTCTTCTACTGTTGAGTTCATATATTGAGTTTTTCATATCATTATTTTATTTTTTAGTTCTAAAATTTCCATTTGATTCATCTTTAATTTTCCAGACTTTTAAAATTTGTACTTTTTAGTTATACATGACAGTCAAATGTATTTTGACATATCATACATACATGGAGTTTAACTCCCCATTCTTTTGGTTGTACATGATGTGGAGATATGCTGGTCATGTATTCATATGTGAACATAAAAATGTTATATCCAACTTGTTCTATTGTCTTTCCCATTCCCATTCCCATTCTCTTCCCCCCATTTTCCCCTGTCCAATCCAGTAAACCTCCACTCCTCTCTCCCCTTGCCTGTTGTGAGTCAGCAACCACATACAGAGAGAACATTCAGACTTCGATTCTTTGGGATTGGTTAATTTCACTAAGCATGATCATCCCCAGTTTCATCCATTTACTGGTAAATGCCCTAATTTCATTCTTATTTATGGTTGAGTAATATCTTATTGAGTATATGTGCCACATTTTTATTATGCACTCATCTATTGAAGAGCACCTAGGTGGTTCCATACCATAGCTACTGTGAATTGAGCTGCTATGAACACTGGTGTGGTCAAGTCACTATAGTATGCTGATTTTAAGTTCTTTGGGTATAAGTCCAGGAGTGAGATAGCTAAGTCAAATGGTGGTTCCAGTCCAGGTTTTTTGAGGAGTCTGCATACTGCTTTCCACAGTAGTTGCACCAATTTGCAGTCGAACCAGAAATGTATGACCTTTTCCTCCAAATCCAACATTTATTGTTACTTGTATTCTTCATAATTGCCATTCTGACTGGAGTGAGATGAAATCTCAGTGTAGTTTTAATTTGCATTTCTCTAATTGCTAGAGTTGTTGAACATTTTTTTATATGTTTGTTGACCATTCGTATTTCTTCTTCTGTGAAGTGTGTCTGTTCAGTTCCTTTACCCATTTATTGATCATTATTTGTTTTTTGGTGTTAAGGTTCTTGAGTTCTTTATGTATCTTGGAGATTAGTGCTCAATCTGAGGTATAGGTGGTAAAGATTCTCTCCCATTCTGTAGGCTCTCTCTTCATGTTACTGATTATTTCCTTTACTGTGAAGAAGTTTTTGGTTTGAATCCATCACATTTATTGATTCTTGATTTTATTTCTTGCACTTTAGGAGTCTTGTTGAGAAAATCAGTTCCTAAGACAACATGATGGAGATTTGGATCTACATTTTCTTCTATTAGGTGCAGGTTCTCTGTTCTAGTGCCTAAGGCCATGATCCACTCTGGGTTGAGTTTTGTGCAGGGTGAGAGATAGAGGTCTAATTTCATTTTATTACATATGTATTTCCAGTTTTCCCAGCAACATTTGTTGAAGAGGATCTTTTCTCCAATGTATGTTTTTGGCAACTGAATTTATGTGGATTTGTCTCTGCGTCTTCTATTCTGTACCATTGGTCTTCATGTGTTTTTTGTTGCCAGTACCATACTGTTTTTGTTATTATGGCACTATAGTTTAATTTAATATCTAGTATTGTGATGTCTTCTGCTCTGCTCTTTCTGCTAAGGATTGCTTTGACTATTCTGGGCCTCTTATTTTTCCAAATGATTTTCATGACTGCTTTTCTGTTTCTATGAAGAACCTTAATAGGAATTGCATTAAATCTATATAGCTTTTGGTGGTATGGCCATTTTGACAATATTAATTCTGCCTATGCAAGAACATGGGAGATCTTTCCATCTTCTCAGGTCTTCTTCAATTTCTTTCTTTAGTGTTCTATAATTTTCATTGTACAGGTCTTTCACTCTTGTTAGACTGATTCCCAAGTATTTCATTTTCTTGGAGGCTATTGTGAATGGATAGTTTTCCTAATTTTTCTTTCAGTTGATCTATCACTGAAGAAACACAATTGATTTATGGGTGCTAATTTTATATCCTGCTACTTTGCTGAATTCATTTGTGAATTCTAGAACTTTTCTGGTGGAGTTTTTGGGTCTTTTAAATATAGAATCATGTCATCTGCAAATAGGGATAGTTTAAGTTCTTCTTTTCCTATTCGTATCCCTTTAATTTCTTTCTTCTGTCTAATTGCTCTGGCTAGAGTTTCCAAGACTATGTTGAATAAAAGTGGTGAATGAGGGCATTCCATTCTTGTTCCAGTTTTTAGAGGGAATGCTTTCAATTTTTCTTCATTTAGAAAGATGTTGGCCTTGGGTTTAACATAGTTACAATGTTGGGGTATATTCCTACTATCCCTAGTTTTTCAGGTGTTTTGACCATGAATGAATGCTGTATTTTGTCCAGTGATTTTTCTGCATCTATTGAGGTAATCATGTAATTCTTTAAGTCTTTTGGTGTGATGAATTATGTTTACTGACTTCTGTATGTTAAACTAAACTTGCATCCCTGGGATGAACCCCACTTGATCATGGTGCACTATCTTTTCAATATATTTTTGTATAAGATTTGCCAGTATTTTATTAGGAATTTTCACATCTATTTTCATCAGGTATATTGGTCTGAAATTTTCTTTCCTTGATATGCCTTTGGTTTTGATATCAGGGTGATAATAGCTTCATATAATGAGTTTGGAAGGGTTTCCTCCTTTTCTATTTCATGGAATAATTTGAGGATTGGTGTTAGTTCTTTGAAGTTCTGGCAGAATTCAGCCAAGAATCTGTCTGGTCCTGGGCTTCATTTTTTTGGTAGACTTTGGAAAGTATCTTCAATTTCATTGCTTGAAACAGTTCTGTTTAAATTTTCTATGTCTTCCCGATTCAATTTGTGTAGGTCATATGTCTCTGGAAATTTGTCAATGTCTTCAAGATTTTTTATTTTATTGGAGTATAAATTTTCAAAATAGGTTCTGATTATCATCTATATTTAAGAAGTGTCTGTTGTGATATTTCCTTTTTCATCATGAATTTTACTAATTTGAGTTTTCTCTCTCTTGGTTAAGAGTTTATCAATTTTATTGATTTTTTTTCTAAGAACTAACTGTGTTTTGTTAATTTTTTGAATTATTTTGTTTCAGTTTCAATGATTTCAGTACTGATTTTAATTATTTCCTGTCTTCTGCTGCTCTTGGTGTTGATTTGTTCTTATTTTTCAGGGATTTGAAATGTAATGTTAGATTATTTATTTATTGACTTTCTATTCTTTTAATGAGTGAGCTCCATGCAATGAACTTTCCTCTTAACACTGCCTTCATTGTCCCAGAAATTTTCATATATTGTACCACTAGTCTCATTAAGTTGTAAGTGTTTTTTATTTCATCCCTGATTTCTTCTGTTGTCCATTCATTATTCAATAGCATATTATTTACTCTCCAGGTGTTGGAGTAAATTCTATTTTTTTATTTTATCATTGATTTCTAATTTCATTCCATTATGATCCGATAGGATGCAAGGTATTATCTCTAATTTTTATTTGTTAAGAGTTGCTTTGTGGCCTAAGATATGGTCTATCTTAGGACTATCTTAGCATAGAAGGATTCATATACTGCTGGGAAGAAAGTGTATTCCATCATTGGTGGATGAAATATTCTATATATACCTGTTAAATCTAAATTATTAATTGTAGTTTTTAGTTCTATAGGTTCTTTATTTAGTTTTTGTTTGGAGGATCTATCCAGTGGTGAGAGAGTTGTATTAAAGTCACCCAGTATTATTGTGGTGTGGTCTATTTGATTCTTGAAATTGAGAAAGTTTGTTTGATGTACATAGATGCTTCATTGTTTGGGACATAAACTTTGCAATTGTTTGTCTTGATGTATAATTCCCTTAAGCAGTATGAAGTGTTCTTCTTTGTCCCTACTGATTAACTTTGGTTTGAAGTTCACTTTATCTGATATGAGAATAGAAACTCCTGCCTTTTTGGGAGATCCATGTGAATGATATATTTTTTTCCATCTTTTTACCTTAAGTCTGTGGATGTCTTTGCCTATGAGGTGAGTCTCTGAGAGACAGCATGTTGTTGGCTCTTGTTTTTCTTATTATTTATTAAACTACTTTTTGAAGGACCTTTATTTCATTCATTTATTTATATGCAGTGCTGAGAATTGAACCCAGTCCCTCATACATGCTAGGCAAGTGCTCTACCACACAGCCACAATCCCAGCCCAGGTCTTGTTTTTTAATCCAATTTGGCAATCCATGTCTTTTGATTGATGAGTTTAGGCCATTTGCATTTAGGGTTATTATTGAGATATGATTTTTATTCCCTGTAATTTTTATTTATTTCTGGTTTTCAATTTGTATTAGTTTCTCCATGGATTCACTGTTATTTTGGCATAGTTTCTCCCTTTCTCATTTATTTTTCATGAACTATCTTTTTAAATATGTTTTGTAGTGTAGACTTTCTAGTGAATTCTTTTTAACTTTTGTTTATCATGGAAAGTTCTTATTTCATCATCAATTCTGTAGCTAATTGTGCTGTGTATTTTATTCTTGACTGGCATCTATTTTCTTTCAGAGCTTGGTGTATATTATTCCAAGACCCCCTAGCTTTCAGCTTCTGGGTTGAGAAATCAGCTGAGATTCAGATTGGTTTCCCTGTAAATGTTATCACTCATTTTTCTTGGCAACCTTTAAAATTCTGTCCTTATTCTCTATATTAGGCATTTTCATAATAATGTGCCTTGGTGTGGGTCTGTTGTGATTTTGTATATTTGGGGTTCTATAAGCCTTCTGTATTTGATTTTCCATTGCATTCTTTAGGTTTGGAAATTTTTCTGATATTAGTTCATTGAAAAGATTGTGAATTCCTTTTGTTTGTATCTCAGACCCTTCATCTATCCCAATTAATCTTAAATTTGGTCTTTTAAGGTTATCCCATATTTCTTGGAAGTTCTGTTCATGGTCTCTTAACATCTTTTCTCCATGGTAAATTTGTTTTCGAGATTATATATTTTTTTATTCATTGCCTGAAACTCTGTCTTCCAATTGATCTAGTCTTTTGGGGAAGCATTCAATTGAATTTTTAATTTGGCTTATTCATTCCTTCATTTTGAGTATTTCTGCTTTTTTTTTTTTTTTGTAGAATCTCTATCTCTTTATTGAAGCGATCTTTCACTTCTGTATTTTCTCTTTGATTTCACTCCTTATACTGTCCTTTACTTTGCAGATCAGTTTAATCATTCTAAAATCCTCTGATTTTTTTGCACTGTGGTGTCAATGGATTCTGTTATTGGAGTGTCTTGGTTTGTTTGTGGTGATTTGTTCCCTGGATTTTTATGTTGTTTGTGTGTCTTCTCATCTAACAGTATGGATCTGAGGCAGTAGAGTTTCTATACTGTGGACTTACATTGTCCCTGAAAGTTTCCAGTACCTCACTATTTATGAGGAGACAAATAATATCAACCAATGCAAATAACATGCAGCATTAAACCAGATAGTTCCCACTATGACATCTAAAGTGTTAATTATCACAATAAATGGAAATGATATGATCAGATATTGCCTACAATAAAAACAGCAATTTTGCAAAAGGGTTTAGAATATCATGTGGTGAACAAGGACAGAACAGTAGTGACATAGGATGTGATTATGAGGGAGGAGGAGAGAAGACAGAAATAATAAATTAAAGAAGAGTGAAAGAGCAAACAATAGAGATAGGCTCTTAGCAGAAAAAAAGAAAGAAAAAGAACCAAGGGAAACAGATAAGAGGAAATATATATATAATGTAAAACTTTTTAACAATTAAAAACAAAAATAAAAGAATAAAAACAAAACTAGACTATACTAACAAACATCCTAGTCCTCAAAAAACTTATTGATGAAAAATCACTGGCTTAAAAATGCTAAGAAATGAGAAAAAAATATAAGTATGTATAAATGTCCATGTAGTATTAAGGTCATGATTCAACTGAGAAAAGAGAGAGACTGAGAGAGAGAGAGACAGAGAGAGAGAGAGAGAGAGAGAGAGAGAGAGAGAGAGAGAGAGAGAGAGAGACAAAAATCTCCATGAAAAGTTCAAGAATTCTTTCCATTGGAGTTCAGAAAATTCTCAGCTTCTCTTCTCAGCAGTTTTAGGTGGTGTTGCCTGGAGTGTGATGCTCCCCGCTTGATATTGCTGGTGTGAGAGAGCACACCATAATCCCATAGGTGGAATTCCTGGAGGCAGAGTTTAGGCTTAGGTGGGCTGCAGGCTCTTCACTGAATGCCAGTTAGTCTGGAGATTTTAAATCATCAGACCTCAGGTCCTAGTAATTACCAGTCCACGCTGGAAGAGTGCACCCCGGGGATCTCCCCTGGGTTCCACTCAGGTGGTAGAGGAGTCGATTCTTAGTCCCCTACATCACCTGTGGCCCCCCAAGTTTCCTGGTCTTGGGTTCAGTCTCCAAATTCAATTTTCCCCCTCCTGCCCTTTCAAATTCTGGGCCAGACAAGTCTCTCCCAGATAGTCCTGCCAGCAGCTGGATTAGAAGGGGAGGGGTAGTGCTGAGTGGGTTTCCATGACCAGTTGTCCCTGTGTAAACCTCTCTCCATGTGTGATTTTCTCCTGATCACTTACGCATACTCTATGTCGTGCAGTGTGTGTTTACTGGACCTGTATTTCAGGTCAAACTTGGGTTTTCCAGGAATCGAATCCCTCAGCTGCCAGACCCTGCACTGTCATTGCAATAGTTCTTTCCTTTGTCCTTCACATGCTGTCTGAAGAGATGGTGGCTACTTTACCACACAAGGATATTGTGAAGTGCATCTTTCAGTTTAGTCAGGCAATGTTTTTGATCTATAAATGCTCTGTACCCAGACTTGCCTCAGGCCTCCTAAAAATGCAGGTTCCTTTAATTCCCTTATCCTTCTACTATGCTCATGGAGGTACCAAGGTGGCTGGTGCTTCTGACCCAGCCACCTCAGTGACTGTGGCACTGAAGATTTCTTCCTTATTATATCCACACTTCTGAGTCCCCAACTGCTTTGAATGTTCAGTTTTAAATTCCATTAGCCCACCCCCCATTTTTTTGTTTACCCACCTTGCTGAGAAGTTGCTTGTCTGCTGTCTTGTTTTTACTCCAGAGAGCAACCAGGAAAGCAACCTCTATTCTGCCATCTTGAAAATCCCCATATGGTTCTTCTTATTTGCTATATCTCTCTTGAGACTTTGTATTTGTTCATATTTCAAGAATGTTTGTGATTATTCACTGAAGCACTTTGACATTCTTTAAAATTCTTTTTCCTGTTTTCTGCTGGGCAGGTGTATCCACAGGAGTTTGTTGCTTTGGATTAGTGCGTTTTAATTATACAGAATGATCAGTTTCATTGTGGCATATTTGTACATGCATATGTCGATCACTTCCACCTCTCTATTACCCTGCTTATGTTGCACTCCCTCTTTTGTCTAATCTTCCTCTTTTCCTATAGTATCCCTGCTACTTTCAGATCATCTTTTTTCTTCCCTAGATTCTACATTTGAGGGAAAGCATGTGATATTTATGTGTCAGACTCTGGCTTATTTTGCTTTTACATTATAATCTCCAGTTCCATCTATTATCCAGCAAAGGACAAAATTTCAATCTTCTTCATGACTGAATAGTGCTCCATTGTATATCTATACCATATTTCTTTATCCATTCACCTATTGACAGGCACTTTGGGCTGTTTTCATAACTTGCTATTTTGAATTGTGCTGCAAGAAACATGGGTCTATAGGCATCTCCAAGTTAAATTCCTTTGGGTATATACTCAGGAGTACTATAGCTGGATCACATGGTAGTTCTATTTTTAGTTTTCTGACACATCTACATACTGATTTCCATAGTGGCTGCACTAATTTACATTCCTACGATCAGGGTATAAGAGATCCTTCTCCCCATCCCTCATCCTCACAAGCATTTATTGTCTTCTATGTTTTTGATAATAGCAATTCTGACTGAGATTAAATGAAATCTCAATGTAGTTTGGATTTGCATTTCCCTGATGTCTACAGATGATGATCATTTATTCATATAATTATTGACCATTCATACTTCTTTCGAGTGTCTGTTCAGTTCATTTGACAATTTATTGACTAGATTTTTTTTTTGTGTTAAGTTTTTGAATTCTCTATATATTCTGTGTATTAATCCTCTAGAGAATTGCTGGTTAAGATTTCCTATGATTCTATAGGTTGTCTCTGCAGTCTGTTAATTATATTCTTTACTGTGTAGAAGTGTTTTAATTTTATGAAGACTCATTTGTCAATTCTTGCTATCATTTCCTGAATTATTGGAATCATTTTCAGGAAGTCGTTGCCTGTACATATGTATTGAAGTGTTTCCTCTATGTTATCTTCTATATTTTCAAAGTTTTGAACTTATATTTAGGTCTTTGATCCATTTTGTATCAATTTTTGTACAGGGTCACAAATAAGGATCTATTTTCCATCTACTACATATAAATACTAATTTTTCCAGAAACATTTGTTAAAGTGGCTATCTTTGCACCATTATATATTTGTAGCATCTTTGTCAAGAATCATATGGTTGTAGTTCTCTAGGTTTGTCTCTGTGTCTTCTATTCCACTGGTTTACATGTCTGTTTTTTGTTTGTTTGTTTTTTGTTTTTATTTATTCTTATTTATACATGACAGAAGAAGCATTTCAATTCATTGTACACAAATGGACCTGGTTGTACCTGTTGTAGAGTCATACCATTCATGTGATCATACAAGTACCTAGGATAATGATGTCCATCTCATTCCACCACCTTTCCCACCCCTATGCTCCCACCCTTCCCCTCACTTCCCTCTGCCCCATCCAAAATTCATCCATGCTTCCCCTACTCCCCTTCCCAATTATGGATGAGCATCCACATATCAGAGAAAACATTTGGTCCTCGTGTTTTTGGAATTTGCTTATTTCACTTAGCATGACATTACCCAACTCCATCCATTTACCTGCAAATGCCATATTTTTTCTCCTTTAAAGCTGAGTAATATTCCATTGTGTATATATACCATAGTTTCTTTATCCATTCATCTATTGAAGGGCATCTAGGTTGGTTCCATACTTAACTATTGTGAATTGAGTGGCTATAAACATTGATGTGGCTGAGTCACTGTAGTATGCTGATTTTAAGTTCTTTGGGTATAAACTGAGGAGTGGATCAAGTGGTGATTTCATTCCAAGTTTTCTAAGGAGTCTCCATACTGCTTTCCATAGTGGTTGCACCAATTTGCAGCCCCACCAGCAACGTATGAGTGTACTTTTTTCCTCACATTCTTGCCAACACTTACTGTTGCTTGTATTCTTGAAAATTGTCATTCTGACAAGAGATGGAATCTCAGTGTAGCAAAAAAGTGAAGCAGTAGGCATCAAAATACCAGACCTTAAATTAAGCTACAGAGCCATAGTAATAAAAATGGCATGGTATTGGCACCAGAACACATATGAAGACCACTGGTACAGAAAAGAAGACACAGAGACAAACCCACATAAATTCAGTTATCTCATACTACACAAAGGTGCCAAAAACATACATTGGAGATAAGATACCTCTTCAACAAATGGTGCTGGGAAAACTGGAAATATATACGTAATAAAATGAAATTAGACCCTATCTCTCACCCTGCACAAAACTCAACCTAGAGTGGATCATGGCCTTTGGCACTAGAACAGAGAAGCACGTAACAGAAGAAAATGTAGGTCCAAATCTCCACCATGTTACCTTCGGAACTGATATTCTCAACATGACTCCTAAAGTGCAAGAAGTAAAATCAAGAATCAATAAATGTGATGGATTCAAATCAAAAAGTTTCTTCACAGCAAAAAAACAATCAGTAACGTGAAGAGAGAGCCTACAGAATGGGAGAGAATCTTTACCACCTGCACCTCAGATAGAGCATTAATCTCCAGGACATATAAAGAACTCAAAACCAAAGAACCTTAACAACCAAATAAAAACAAATAACACAATCAATAAATGGGTAGAGGAACCGAACAGACACTTTACAGAAAAAGAAATACAATCAATCAACAACTATCTGAAAAAATATTCAACATCTCTAGCAATTAGAGAAATGCCAATTAAAACTACACTGAGATTCCTTCTCCCTCCAATCAGAATATGGACATTTTAACAATGTTAATTCTGCTGATCAATGAACGTGGGCAGTCTTTACATCCTCTATCTTCTTCAATTTCTTTCTAGAGTGTTCTGTAATTTTCACTGGAGAAGGTTTCACCTCCTTGGTTAGGTTTATTCCTGGGTATTTTATTTTTTAATCTATCATGAATTAAATTGTTTTTCTGATTTCTTTCTCAGTTGGTTCCTTAATGGTTTTATTAGTTATAGAGTAGTTATTGATTTTCATATGCTGAATTTTTTTTATCCTACTACTTTTTGCCTTGTTTTATCAATTCCAAAATTATTCTGGTGCAGTTTTTAGGTTCTTCTATGTATAGGATCTTGTTAAAAATAAAGGATATTTTGACTTATTGCTTTCCTATTTGTATCCCTTTTATTTCTTTCTCTTGCCTAATTCTTTTGACTAAAATTATAAGTATCATATTTAATCAGAGTGGTGAGAGTGGACATACTTGTCTCATTCTCAGGTTTGGAGAAAATGCTTGCAGTTCTTCCCCATTCAGTATGATGTTTGCAATAGAATTTTTTTTGTACACAGCCTATTGAGATATGATCTTTCTATACCTTCTTTCTTAGAGCTTTTATCATGAAGGGTTGCTGAATTTTGTCAAAAGTTTTTTTCTGCATCTATTAAGATGATCATGTGATTTTTTTCATTCTTAATTCTATTTATGTGGTATTTCATGTTTAGTGATTTGTATATGTTGAATAATTCTTACATCCCTGGAATAAAGCCAGCTTGATCATGGTGAGTAATCTTTTTAATGTACTATTGAATTTTGTTTGCAAGTGTTTCATTGAGAATTTTTGCATCTATGTCAGTCATTTGGTCTGTAGTTTTCTTTTATGTGTCCTCATCTGGTTTGGGTATCAGTGTGTTACTGACTTTGTAGAATGAATTTGGAAGTGATCCTGTTCTCTCTATTTCTTGGATTAGTTTGAGAAGTATTGATATGAGTTCTTCTTTAGAGATCTGTTAAGATTTCAGCAGTAAATCTGTGAAGTCCTGGGATTTTCTTTGATGGGAAACTTTTTATCGATGCTTTAATCTCATTTTTTGTTGTTGACCTGCTTATTTTTTTTAATTTAAAAAAAAAATATGCCCTGAGTTCAAATTGGATATATAATATTCACCTAAACATGTATGTATTTCTTCTAAATTTTCTGATTTATTGAAATAGAAGATTTCATAATAGCCCCTAATTGTTGTCTGGATTTCCATCATATACATTATAATATCCCTCCTTTTTCACATCTCATTGTATAACTTGGGTCTTTTTCTCTCTTTCTTTTGGTTAGTTTGGCTAGGAATTTTCCAATCTTGTTAATCTTTTCACAGAATCAACACTTTGTTACATTCATCCTTTGTATTCTTTTGCTATTTTATTGATTTTAGCTCTGATCCTTAATATTTTTTTCCTTCTACTTGTCTTGGATTTGTTTTTTATTATTTTTCTGGGATCTCGAGACGTGGCATTAGATTACTGAGATTATCTGAGAGCTCTGATTTTCTAACGTGACCCTCATAGCAGTACATTTTTCTCTTAGAACTGTTTTCGCTGCAACCCATGGATTGCGGTATGTTGTGCTTTCATTCTCCATTGATTCTAGTAATTTTAAAAATCTTTCCCCTAATTTCTTCAATGACCAATTTGTTTCAATGATTATTCAAAAGCCTATCATTCAATCTCTGTACATTTGTATATGTTCTGTAGTTTCTCTTGATGTTGAGTTCTAATTTCATTCCATTATAATCAGATAAGATGCAAGAAAATTACTTCTGTTTTTAAAGCAAGATGAAAGACTTGCCTTATGACCTAAAATATGATTTGTTTTGGAGAAAGTTCCATAAGTTGCTGAAAAGAATTTGTATTCTGCTACTGTTGAATGGAATATTCCATAGATGTCTATTCAGGCCATTTGATCTGTAGTGTAGTTTAACTCTGTTGTTTCTTTGTTGATTGTTTTTGGGCGGGTGGTCTGGATGACCTATCGATTATAACAGTGGGATATTGAAGTCACCCACCATTATTGGGTTGGGACCTACCTATCTTTACCAATGACTGCTTTAAAATTCGAGTAATTTCAACAGCTGTTTTTTTCTTTTTTTCAAGGCAGTGTTGTATGATTGCTTTGCTTATTTGAAATTCTTCCTGGTTCCTGGTGTAACAAGTGACTTTATTGACAGCTGGAAAGTTTAGGTATTATAAGACTCTAAGTCTTATTTAAATTTGGCTTTAGCAGTCCTTCTCTGACAACACTCTGGCAGATGGTTGCAACTTCTTACTGCCTGCTGGGGCTGGAAATCCAGCTCCTCCACTCTGCCTCCACTGACACTCAGGGGCTGAGGGTCTCCTTGTCACTGCCACATGAAGGTGGAGTTTCAGGATCCGCATATGCCATCCTCTGGCACCATGAGTGGGAGTATCCTTATTGACAGTGGGTAAGGTTGAAGCACCTTGTTCCAGCCTTCCAAGGATGGATGTCTTGGCTTCCTGCATTATCTTTGCTGGAAGAAGTAGTTGGGGGACTGCAATTTCTTTCTCTGGTGTTTAGTTAAGTAGAATGGTTGTTATGCAAAATTTTTCTGTCTTGCTACACTGTCTTTTTCCTAGTTCTTTGACTAGAGAGAGCAAATTTTCCTTTGTTCTTTGCAGTTTTGTTTTGTTTTTGTTTCTGTGCTACCAATTGGCTTTTCTGGGCTCCCAGTTCTTCATGATCTAGTCTGGAATATATGAAGCAAACCAGGAAGCTTGCCACCTGTGTTCTTTAGGTACCGGTTTCCCTACCTACACTGCCTTCCTCTTGTAACCTTTCATCTATTCACTCTGTCTATCTAGCTATCAGTCTTCTATCTATCTCTATTGCCCCAGGTTTCTGGTTCTGCCTAATAGAAAGAATAGGTAAAAATGTGGCTATGGCATCTTTCTGAAAAAAGAAGTCCCAGCTGATGGGTTTACTCAGTCTTTAAATGACCTTAAACTCTTCAGATCAAAAGGTAATACATAATTTAAGTTTTCTGGAAGGAATAATTGAGATACTTAGGAGCAATTTACCTGATCAAAGTTACCTAGAAATGCAGCCTTGGCTTCAAGTAAAACCTTGGAATTTTAAATGATTATTATTTTTCTTTTCCATCGGTATTTATTAAAAAAAAACACTGAAAAGTCAAGGAGAAGGAGGAATAGTTACCAAAAAGAAGAACAAAAGTGTTACATTTTGACTTAGGAAAAAATCAGCTAGAATTACTAAACTAGGATTTTTCAGGGGATTGTATTAAACTTGGAAATGTTAATTTCCACAAATTGATTATATGATCTTGTTAATTATAGCTTATCTTTTACATGAATGACTTCAATTATTTACACTGTTTCCTGAAACTGAGCCACAGGGTCCAGATTTACTAATCACTGTCACTCCCTTGATTAAAGACTTAAACAGAAATGGGAAGGATGGGGAAAAGTTTCATCACCTTACAGGGTGTACATCATTCATCAGGACATCTTTGGTCCTTTGAACTATCTTGCTTGTTTAATATTTTCTTCTTTTTAATGTTAAGCCATTCCTTTAAAACCCATTATCTGGAATTCTTGAGTGGTTCTCAATATGACAAAGGCAAGGATGAGCAGAGGGAGTTGACTTCCCCTGGCAAATTTTCCTAACTCTTGTGTATTTCCTAATAGCATTTCCACAGGTTCTCTTTCCCTATGTTAGTTTCAATTATTAATTTCACTTTTTCAAATTTGCCAAATTTAACAGGTGCAAGATGGGAACGACTTGGTAGCAACAAGTGAACTAGTTTATCAGTTTGCTTCTCCTGGGGACATCTTGATTCATCTAGATAGTGTGTGCTCACACATGGCATGTGTTACAGGCAGAGAGGATGGACAAAGCTGAAGGAGTTCTTTGTGGGAAACAAACGCATTGAGTATATTGTAAAAAATAAAGGCAAGGTGAAATGAGAAAAAAAATATGGAAAACAGCAGAGGTTGGTGGCAGAGCAGAATGAGATATAGGTGTTCCACATTCCAAGGGTAAGTTTTCCTTGCTTCCAGGAAGAATCAAGAGTCCCAGCCATCCTGGATTTACCCACACATTTGCATTTCCACTCCAGGTACCTACCGAAGAACCTCTCTCTTCATCCTGCTTTCTGTTCTTCCCATAGAGCTCAACACAGGAACAATGTCTCATTGAAAGCAGAAACTTCTGGGCCCTTCTAACATTCTCACTGCAGGTAATATTTTTAGAAGTTACAACTCCCAGGTGCAGAATAGGCTCAACTGATGCTTTCAAAGTTGTCCCAGGTGGTGAGAACCGCTCTTTACTGACCTGCACTGCCAGGGACAGCAAGAGCTTTGCCCATTTGCATTACTTTTGTCTGAGGCATAGGCCATCTTCTGCTTGGAGAAGGGACAAAATCTATCTTCTGTTTTCTTTTTCTTTGTCTTAGCTATTTCTGCCATGGAAAGACAGGGTCGCACATGAACTACCTGTCCAGAGAGGAACCTTCAGTCCTATGAGGTTAGTGGGAGGGCATTCAGGGACAACTAAAAAATCTCAGCTGCTAATTTGCTGTCATTTCCATGAGGCTAATTGTTACCTCCAGAAGTCAGGCCAGTAGGAATAAATACATTTCCTCCAGAAAAAGGATAGGACTGAAGATATGGGGTTTGAAGATTAGCCCTTTCACAGGAACTGATTGGTTCTCCTACAGGTAAGAAGTCCTATGACCTAGTCCATAAGTGAGATTATGGGTTCTTTCAGATTCACATTAACATTGACTGACTGGAAGGGGGATGAATGTACCTTTTAACTCCAGGAAAACTGCTTCATTAGGGTATGAGAGTTGGCAAGCACCAGGGTTCACAAATCTGGTGTTTATTTTGTTTCTTTGTTTTTTGTGATGGTGGGTATCAAACCTGGGCCTTGCACATGTTGGGCAGGCACTCTATCACTAAGCTATACCCCCAGCCCCTTGAGTGATTTTTGTAACATAACTGTTTCTCTCTAAATCCATCATTCTAGATGACCATATGAAAGCTTCCATATCTACTCCCCACACCATTTCTTTGTACTCAAAGTCCCTATCCAAATTTCTTCCTGTCCTTCTCAGAACTCAGAACTACAGCAGACTGCAGCAAACCCAGTAAGAAGCACTTAGAAAGATGTACAAATATTTCAGAAAAGAACTTATAAATCTGGAAGTTCCTTCAGTTCTAAATCCCTTGTGTTTGTACTTTTTAACGAATTGGAGGATATTGTATCAACAAGAGCATCTTACTCCAATATTTACTTCCATATCTGGGTTTCACTTTGGATAGTTTTTATGTCATTTCTATTTTCTTTGCAGATACCTCTCAATCTTGTTCCTCATGAGAAAGCATGCAAAAAAGTTTGCAAACAATAACCCTTTTAAATTTTATGCTGAAATATTCAGTGATCATTGTATATGATACTTTTAATTGTGAAATTTTGTGTACCTGAGAAAGAAGGTATTCACATCTAAATATTGATGACTCAGTAGCATTATTGTGCTGATCTCATACCAATAGTCTCAAGGGAAGAAGACTACAGTAACTTTCCTAGATTCAAAGTGTAGTCACATCCCATTTAATTTTGAGCTTTCAGAATCTAGTGGGTGTTTTAAATAATATTGAAAAGGCTCAATGTTTGATAGCTGTGCCTGGAAAGGGGTAATGGATTAGAAATATATGCTAGCTGAATATACAGCAAGTTTCCAATATTCTTTAAAATTCAATATATATGTATATATATATATACACATATATCATCATTGAATTATATATAATATATGCATATATATATATTATATATAATGCCTATTATGAACAGATGGCCTAGGAAATTCAGTAGTAAAAAAAGTAGTGAACATTTTCATGAAACTCAAGGAACCACAGGTTCCTCCACACCCACTGTTTCTTTGTACTTGAAGTGCACCCCATCCATATTCCCTCTGATATTTGAAATGCAAAATCTCATACTCAACCCCAAATCTCCTTTATTAGGATCTGTTTAGTCCTAGAGGATCCACAAGGACATAAAATTCTGAGAATTTTGCCAGAGGTCATTTTAAGAACCCAGGTAGTATCTAGCCAGTTTATAGCCTTCCTCTGGTTATAGGAATTGGCTCAGGAATAGGTATGTTCCCAGGGAGATTCTGGTGAAGGAAGTTCTTTTCCCTAGAGAAAAATGTCAGAGGAAGGAGTGATTCCTTCTCCCTCAGTCTGCTGGGCTGCCTGGGGAATTCCTGACATCCCTGTAGTCTGATGATGACAGAGAAGATGGGCCAGGCAAGAGCAGAACCCAGGGTGAATGGCATCTGATCCCACGCTGTTCCTTTCCTGGACTCTATTAGTTACGGGCGACAATATACTCCCCACATCCAGACTGATGCCCCTGGACAGACAGAGATCCTTGGTGGGAAGACCCATCTGGCAAAAACCAAAATACCCCAGCGCAGGTGAAAGTGGCAACTGAGACAACACGTCAGCCTGGTGCTGCCTGCCGCATGGGATAAAGGGACACAGTACTGGAAAGTCTCTTAGTGTGGGACCCATTTGGAAGGCAAGACAAGAGGAATATTACCATGTGTTTGGATGATAGAGAAAAGAAAGGGGTGAGTCACTGAGACACTCTTCAGATGCTTGGGGTTGTGAAAGACAGAAGGGAGAAAACTGCAGATCACTGAAACTGGATCAAGGTGAGGCGACTCGGGCAGAGTCAGTCTCTACTCCCAACTTGCATCTCGTCATCCTCACATATTCTCATCTTGCTTCTTCCACCACCCCAAGCAAAGCGGTGGTCCTCTGTGGCCCTCTGCTCAGTGGCCCCTCTATTCTCTTTGTTTGCTTCCCTCCCAGCTCATCCCATTGCATGTGCCCAATTCCACAGGGTGGGGTCATGAGGTCATATGGGTATCGATATTTCTTTGCTTTCACTATTTTCAGTGTTGGGGATGGAACCCCAGGGTCTGGGTATGCTAGGCAAACACTGTACCACTGAGCTGCATCCCCATTCAAGGACTGGGTATCTTATATGACTTCTCCTAGTATCAACTTAAGAAAGAGGAGAGAGTTCTTTTATAATTGCTACTATACTGCCTTTGATGGAGCACTTTTAAAAATTTTTTTCTTTTTATTTAAACATGACGGTAGAATGCATTCTGGCAAGTTACACATATATAGAGTATAACTTATTCTAATTAGGATCATTTTCTTGTGGTTGTACGGGATGTGGAATTACCCTGGTTGTATACTCAAATACGAGGCCAGGGAAGTTATGTTTCATTGACTTTATTGTCCTTCCTATTCACATATCCCCCATTTTCTTTGTCTAATCCAATGGACTTCTATTCTTCTCCTCCCCACCCTCCCTTGTTGTAGGTTAGCTTCCACATATCAGAGAGAGCATTCAGCCTTTGGTTTTTTGGGATTGGCTTATTTCAATTAGCGTGATATTCTTCAGTTTCATCTATTAGCTGGCAAATTTCATTCTTCTTTATGGCTGAGTAATAAAGCCATAAATAATGGGATTTTTCCATTGTGTATCTATACCACATTTTCTTTATCCATTCATCCATCAAACCACCTAGATTGTTTCCATAGTTCATCTATTGTGAGTTGAGCTGCTATAAACATTGATGTGACTGAGTCACTGTAGTAGGCTGATTTTAAGTCCTTTGGGTATAAACCAAAGACTGGGATAACTGGGTCAAATGGTGGTTCCACTGCAAGTTTTCTAAGGTATCTCCATACTGCTTTACACAATGGTTGCATCAATTTGCAGTCCCACCAACAATGTATGAGAGTACTTTTTCCCCACATTCTTGCCAACATTTATTGTTACTTTTATTCTTGATAATTGCCATTCTGAATGGAGTGAGTTGGAATCTCAGCGTAGTTTTATTATTTTCATTTAAAATTTAAAAAATTTTGTTTTACTTAGTTATACATGACAGTAGAATGCACTTTGATATTTCTTATATAATGGAGTATAATTTCTCATTCTTCTGGTTATGCATGATGTAGAATCCCGCCAGTCATATAGTTATATATCTACATGGGGTAATAATGTCTGATTCATTTACTATTACTTCAGTGTAGTTTTAATTTGCATTTCTTTAGCTACTAGACATGCTGAACATTTTTTCATATCATTTTTGACCATTCATATTTCTTCTTCTGTGAAGTGCCTGTTCAGTTCCTTTGCCCATTTATGATTGGTTTATTTGTTTTTTCATTATTAAGTTTTTTGAGTTCTTTGTATAACCTGGATATTAATGCTCTATCTGAGGCGTGGGTGGTAAATATTTTCTGATGGTACACTTCTCTGCCAGATTCCGTGCTGTCTTCTTCACATGTTACATCTGTCTTAATCTTCTTTGCTGTCTAAGGAATAAATTTTTTGTATTATTTTTTCAGATGAGGAATTTGGGAGGACCTTTAAGGATTCTTGCTGAGTTATGAAGTGGGGAGCAGAGATTTGAAACTTAGATAGAAAAACACCATGTCACGTTATTTATCAGCCGTGCTTAGGCCTTGGTTACCTAGTTGTTAATTATGTATTTAATCAAGCTGGTGTTTGAAAGTTTTGGTGGTGAGAGAACATAAAGGGCTATGGGTGCTTGGATTGAGGCACACATTCCTGTTCTCTCACTGAGTGTGCTGAACCAAGTCCACGTTCATCACGAGGTTTTGCCAAGGTGGTGGCTCTAGGTGTCTTAGTGTAGCAGACTTGTTTACATTATTAGTGCTACTGTGATCCTTTAAGCATCTCTCAGCTATGTTGCGATTTTAATCTGAAGTACAGATATTATCCATATGAAAATCCTATTGGGGATTTAATTGTAGCTATGCTTTTGACAGCTGAAGATTGTGAGGTTCACCTAGATCAAGTAGTGCACTGGGGTGTGCACCTCATGTGGAATGCATCAGAACCAGAACCCAGTTAACTTATTCCCACAATCCTAATCTCTCTCTCTCTCTCTCTCTCTCTATATATATATATATATATATACACACACACACACACATATGTATATATATATATACACACATATGTATATATATGTGTATACATATTATATATAGTGTATATAAATATATTATACAATATACATGGGTATGTGTATAAATTTGGATATATATATATATATATATATATATATATATACACACACACATATACAGAGATGTGTGTGTTTGTGTGTGTGAGTGTATGGTTTGTGTGTGTATTTGACTATATCCTGTGCATATCATTGAATTGAAATTCATTTTTCGTTTTTATTTTATTTTGGAATAAGTTGATATTATCTAGATTTATTTTCCTAACTCACCTTTGCTGAGATTTCAGAGGCATGCAATTTTATTTTAGAGTCAGGACTTCCAGATAGAAGAAGTGATGGGAGTGGTAAATCTTCTTCACCAAAAGAAATGTTAACTCTTAAATCCACCAAAGCCAAAGATATATATAAAAAAGCGTTTATTAAACAAAACAAAAAAAAAACCACTGAACCTTGAGTAGGAACTGTGAAAATCGACATTATTTTAGCTTCAGTTCAATCCATCCACACCACCCATAGTCGTTGGTGAGGATGTTCTACTAAATAGTAAGTTGAGACAACCAGCAACTTCCCTGCTGGAGGGAGATGACTTGGTTTGGAACACAGATGAAACGTCTCATCCCTAAGTGTTATTGAAAACAACATGATCTGTGGAAAACAAACACGGAAGACCAACATGACAACTAGCCTACAGCTGTGATCCTGGTGAGGGAAGAGGTTTAACTGGGAGACAGCCAAGGAAGGAGGCACTCAGTGGGTCATGATAAGCTCCAAGATGTCTCTGGTCATCAGGAAGGCTGTGTGCACATGCAAAGCTATGTATGCTCTCAGGAGAGGCTGGAAAAAGTCTCTAGATATATGCTCATGTGTGATCTCTGATAGAGAGGTTTTGCACACAAAGAAAATAAAAGCCAGGTCAGTCTTGTAAACCACCTGAACTTTAAATGCATTTCCCAGTCCCTACACAGATGTATTATTAAATAGCGGAAGCATTACTTGCTCAAGCGTTTAGAATACAACCTCTAGCCAATGGTGGACTAGGCTCTAAGCTATGCTAGCACTATCTCTAGGAAGCCAGGCTCAACAAATGAATACCAGAACAACAGCAACAAAAAAATCTGAGCAAAGACTTGATGAAGTATGTACTTTTGGGAAGAAAGACTTCACAGAATTAGTTCAGGGAAATTATTAAACAAATAATAAAGCAGCAATAAGAATAGCTGCCAAGAAAAATAGAAATCCTGAGATACTACAAAATATTATGCAAAATATCCAGTTTTCAACAGCAACAAAAAAAAAATGTGAGACTATGAAGAAAAAAGAAAGTACGACCTATGTTCAGGAAAAAACATTAAGTCAATACCACCTTGATACCTTCTGAGGGATCCAGTTGTTGGAATCAGCAGACTTCAAAATAGCTATTAAATTAACATTTTTCCTCTCTTTTTTATTTTTACAGACTGTATTTTGATTCATTGTACACAAATGGGGTAAAATAACATTTAAACCAATGAAATATAACTTTTAACAAATTAAAGTTTAACAGTACAAAATGACTAATGAAATAGAACGTGTTAATAAAGAGATAAAAAATTAAACAAAATAACTAAGTGACAATTGTTCAGTTGAGAAGTAAATAACTAGGGTGTGGAATCTCTGTAGACACTTAACAGCAGAGATCACAGAAGAAATAATAAATAAACTTAAAGCCTCAGAGATCCTCTCTGGGAGATTCAATCAATCATTGATTACTATCAATAATATCAATTGAATACTGTTAATCATACTGACATGCTTGTGGAAAGTCTCAGAGGAAGAGAGAGAAAATCTTAGGGAAAAAAAGAGAAATAATGACTAAATAATTTCCAAATTTGATAAAAAAAATCTATAGACCAATAAACCCAATGACTCCAAGTAGCATAGATACGACTAAAGCCACACCTAGACAAATCATTGTCAAACTGTTGCAATCCAAAGACAAAGAAGATCTTGAAAAAATTTTTTTAAAAAGACAAGAGAAAAGTGATTCATCATATTCAGGGCCACAACAACATGATTAACAGCTGACTTTTCATTCCAAACAAAGGGGACCAGAAAGCACAGGGATGACATATTCAAAATCCTGAAAGACTACACAACTGTCAACTGAGAATTCTAAATCCATTAAAATGATCCTTCAAATTGAAGATGAAATAAAAACAATCCCAGATAAACAAAAAGTAAGTGCATTTGTTGCTATCTGACCTGTCTTATGACAAATACTGAAGGAAATCCTTCAGGCTGAAAAGAAACTATACTAAATGGTAACCAGAATCCACGTGAAGAAAACAGAAGCATTGTGAAAGATAGATAGACAGGTAAATATAGACTTTATACATTTTTTCTCTTTTCTCCTCTTAGCTAGTTTAAAATGTATCAAATTGCACAAAGCAATACTCACAAAACTGTATTATTATGCTTATAGCATTTAAGATGAAAGTAAGAGCAAAAAGGAGGAAGAAACAGGACTGTATTGTAAGAAGTCTCTGTATTCTGTAAGAATTAATTTAGTACTAATTTGAGGTAGATTGTAGTGAGGTAAGATCTGTTTTGCAAATCCTGAACTAACCACTTAGGAAACCCCAAAATATATAAGGAAAAAAAAAACAAGAAAGAAATTAAAAGGTGCTCTCAAAAACATTTACCACAGAAGAAAGTAGTAAAGGAAGGAGAACAGAATGAAAGAGACAGGAATCAGAAAATAGCAGATGTAAATCAAATCATATCAATGATTTCATTAAGTGTGAATGGATTAAACATTCCAATAAAAGGCACAGATTCTCATACTGGATAAAAATTCAAGCTCCAACTATATGCTACCAATAAAAGATACACTTCTGATTCAAACTTAAAATAGTTTGAAATTGAAAGCACAAAACAATTGAAGTGATATACCACACAAACTAGAACTTAAGAGAGTTTGAATGGGTCTAACATTTTCAGACAATAAAGATGATTAAAAAATACATGTTGCTAGAAACAGGAGACTATTTTGTAATACAAAAGAACCAATTCATTGGAAGATACTACATGAATGTGCACTCACATCTAACAATAGATTTACAAGTGAATGAACAAAAAACTGGAAGAACTTAAAGAAGAAAATAACTACTCAACAATAATAATTAGAAACATTGACACTCTACCCTTGATCATTTGTAATGTGATGTTCTGTAATGACAGAAAATCAACACACCTAGAGAAAATTTAAATAACACTTCAATCAACTAGAACTAACAGCTCTCTGTAGAAGAGATTTTACCTGAGACTAACACACATGAAGCATCCTCCAGGGTAGACCATCTATTAGGCCATAAAACAAGACTCAGTATCTTTAAGAAGACTGAAATCATAGATTATGATCTCTTACACAACACAATTAAGTTAGAAATCAACAAAGAAACAAATTTAGGAAGTTATTTGGCAATTAACATATTTAAAAATAATCATTGGGTCAAAAAATAAATTGTATGAAAATTAGAAAATAAACGGAGTGAAAAATCAACATAATTGATGAATATTTACCTAGACTGACAAAGAAAAAGAAAAGATGCAACTTAATAAAATTGGGAATGAAAGAGAGAACAGCAGAACTCACCTCGAAGCAATTAAAAGGAGACTAGTACAGCAGAAGAAGGGGACTAAGGGGAGAACAGGCAGGGAAAGGGGAAGTACTAGGGAATAAAACTGACCAAATTATATTGTTATATTGAGTGCATGTAGAAATACATAACTGATCCTGTTATTATATATAATTATAATGAACCAATAATAAGAAATAAAAATTTAGAAAGTAATTACATTAATGGTTTGGAAATATAATAATCGTTTCTTATGAAAACAAAGACAAGGTAATTTATATATGAAAATGCACTTACACATTCATGCTACATTTTAGTAATTGTGAAATACATTGCTATGAGGATGGGTATAACAATATCTCTGAGACCCTGCTGTTTTTTTTTTTTTGTTGTTGTTGGTTTGTTTTGCATATACCCAGAAGCAGAATTTCTATATCATATAGTGATTCTATTCTACATTCTAGTTTCCATGGTAATTGTACCATTTTACATCATCACCAGGACTGCACAGGTTTTTAATTTCTCTGTATTCTCACCAGCACTTCTTATTTCCTGTTTTGGGGTTTGTTGATAGCAGCCATTCTATTGGGTATAGGTGATATATTATTTTATTTATATTTACATTTCCCCAATGATTAGTAATGTTGATCATGTTTCCATATGCTTACAGGCCATTTGCATTTCCCCTTTGGAGAAATATCAAAGATCTTTGGCCATTTTTGAACTGAATTGTGTTTTATTGTTGATTTTTAGGAGTTCTCGCTATAATTTGGATTTTATCTGATACATGATTTGCAAATATTTTTCTCCCACTCCGTGGTTTGCCTCCTTTCTTTGTTAATGTGTACATTTGGATCACAATTCTTAAAAATTTTTCATGATGCCCAATTTGTCTGTTTTTTTTTTTTTTTTTTTTTCTTTTGTTGTCTGTGCATTTGGTGTCATAGCCAGGAAATCACTGCCAAATCCAATGACGTGAAGTTTTGTCCTGTGTTTTCTTCTGAGAGTTAGTTATATAGTATTAGGTCTTGTGGTGTTAAGTAAGGTTCCAACTTCATTCTACTACCAAAGACATTGAATGTTTACAGCATCATTATGAAAAATAGCTTCAAAGGAGAAACTATCCAAGGGACATCAACCACTGAATAGTTGTTAAAATGACGGTGTACTTCCACAATGGAATATTATGTAGCAATGAAATGAACTACTGATACATGTTATACATGGATGAACTTTAAATAAAACATGCTAAGTGTAGGAAGTCAGGGGCAAAATAAAATGTATGTAAATGCATATATCATGATTATCATAATATATCATTCATAATGTATTGTAATACATAGCATATAATATATACTCATATTACTTATGTTAATGACATATATATTTTATATGTCAATATAAATAATTATATTAATATAATTATAATATGCAACATATACTATATATTATATATAGCATATGTACTGATATACTATATATAGTTATATATGCATGCATATACACATGCACATACAAATGAACACTTGGGATGTTGCCACATTTAGTCACATATATATATATTATATATAGATATATATGATTTGATTTCTTTGATATGACATGCCCAGTAAAGCAAAATTCATAATGTCATGAAAGCAGGCCAATCTTGGGTAGAGATGACTCCAAATGGGCATAAGGAATTTGGGGGGTTGATCAAAATATTCTAACACTGGATCATGGTAATAGTTAGATAATTCTGTAAATGTACTAGAACTCCCTGAACTACTTTAAATGGGCAAATGATGGTATGTAAGTTAGACCTCGTTGAAGTTGTATAAAAGGTAAGAAAAATATCTTCTAAAGTTAAACCAAGCAAACATAAGCAGGCAAACCATATTAAAAAAATACATGTAGTATCAAAATTAAAAAAGTACTTTTTAATACCATATTGCTATATGTAATATTAGTGTGTGTGTGTGTGTGTGTGTGTGTGTGTGTGTGTGTGTGTTGAAATAGAGTTGCAGTGGCAAGACTACTTTTGTTGAGTAAAAAAATCAACCCAAGTGCCCTGTCCCTTGTAAATGTTAGGAGAGGTCACATACTGTGTGTTCCTAAGCAATTGTAAGGCCCTTCAGGTACTTGTTTCTTTTATTTATTTTTTATCACCTTCATATCCCCACCCCTAGGAATCCACAAACAGTCAGAGCTCAGCCAATGTTGACTGACACCCCTGAAAGAGCCTGTTATCCCCTCCCAGTGGGGGGAGAACTGCATGTAATCCTTTCCCAGCCTAAATTCTTGTGGGAGGAGAAGGAAGGCACAGAGCCATGCATCTGATCAGGACTGGGTCTCACGCAGGGCCAGCGGAGACCATTCTGGTCCATAACTACAATTGTCACACATTCCTACTCCAAAGGGGGCTTTCAGAGGTCACCTGGCTGAGCTCATACTTCCCAGCTGGTGACCACCTGTCTTAGTGACTTTAACACTCTGCATTGAAAATAGTAAAAATGTGTACTCTTACTTTGGCTCAAGGCAAGTTTTAAAGATTTAAAGGTCCCTGGGTTCTTTAGGTAAAGATTTTTCACTGTAAATATAAAGGACTCTTATCATTACCAAAACATTCTGAAAACAATGCTGTTCCTGGCATTTGACCCAATTTCATATCTGTGCACAAGATAACTGTGCACTGATGCCTTACTATCTAATGTTTTCAAGGTTCCCTAAAGCAAGAACACGGTAAATAAAGTGGGAATTACAGATGGAATTTCTCTGCAGCCTCACAGCAAACCTTCTAAAAACACCATAAGCAAAAATCACTAAGTGAAAGAAGCCTAGAGAATCCGCATTGTTCCCCCTTTTCTCCTCAAAGACCTCAGGCTTAAAGACCCCAGGGAACTGGCAGGTGTAGATTTCCATGGAAACCAACCCCACAAGAATGAAAACCCAAAGAGAGAATTGTGTGAAGTGCCCTCACTCCTGGGTAATTTCCTTGCCAACAGTTTTCGAGGTCAACCTGGCTTATTTCATGAAATTAGAGGCCCTGCTGTCAGGATTTCCCCAGGCAAAAAAGGTTTGCTTAGCTCCATTGGTTGGAAATCCAGAAGCTGGGTTGTTTTCTGCTTCTTGAAGAACAGCCCTCTATTCTGCTTGACTTCTAAACACCTTTTATTTCTGGCCTCACTCTAATTAACCCACGCCATTTAGATCGTGTTGGCTTCCTTTAAAATATTCATTTAAAAAATAAGATATTGCTTAATATTATTATTCAAACATTCAAAAGATAATGCATTTAAAAGACTTAATTTTAAACCACATGAGAATAACGTTTTTTGCCCTTACATTGTGTTTGTTTACTTTAAAGTATTCACTTAAATTAAGATATTAATAAGAAATTCAAATGTTAAAAAAAATCATGCATCTAAAACATTTTTAAACCACATAAGAATCATAGGTACATATGTATGTAGAATATATATATTTGTGCATATGTATAATTGAAAAAAAATCCTAACAGTGCAGAAAGTAAGAAGGGGAAAAGGAAAACCTTCACAAGTCCCTTTCCCCTGAGGCAAAATGGGTAAAAATTCTCAGGAGTCAATGTGATTCCTTCCTCCAGTGTTGGCCTGAGGAATACCCCCATTATACTGCCAAGGTGGGTGGAGAAATGGGCCTCACTTTTGGAAAAATCTCTGAGTTTGAAATCCATCTGGGAACTCTTCTGTACTTTGCTTTTGTAATTTTATAAAACTATAATTTAGAAGATTTTTTTTCTTCAACTCACAGATGCAGCTCATGTTAGGTTAAGTGGCAGTGGTACTTGCCATCCATCAGGTACATCCATCAGGATGACATGGAGGGGTTGGTGCCATGGAGTGATCATGGGCTTCCCAGGGACTTCCTGATTTAGTAGGTCAGAGGGGGCTTCTAAGAATTTGCATTGCTAATCAGTTGTCCCATGCTGCAGAGCCAACAGTACACTCCTGGGCAAATGTAGACAGTCTCCCAGCAGTGGTAATGCGCCATCATTAATCTTTTATTTTTATTTTTTATTTTTTATTTTTTTTGGTGCTGGAGATGAAATCCAGGGCTTCATACCTACTAGTCCAGTCCATACTATCTTTAACTAGATAGTATGGACATTTTGGGCATTTTGAAGTTCTCTCCATTTTCTCATTGTCATCCTCACAACAGCCTATGATGGAATAATAACAGCCATCATTGTGAGTATTTACTATAGGCCAAGCACTGTGAATCATATTATTTTATCCTCAGAGCAACACTGTGCATCATCTCCAATTTACAGATAAGTAAAATTAAGTCACAGAGAAATTAAAAAAAAATTAAGTGGTGGGTGTTGGGAAGATCGAAGGCAGATTCCTCTGATTCCAGAGTCCGTGTTCTTTCCAGAGTCTCTGCCCACCAGGAATTTATAGGCTAGTAGGAGAATTAAGGATGAGATACAGATGAGTAAGACTGATGGTAGTGGTAATTGCCATAAGAAAGGCAGAGGAAGGAAGCTGGCTTGACCAGAGGGGTCAGAGAGTGCAACTTTGTATCACATGGGGCCCTGTGCTTAGCATTCCTCTCCTTGTTTAATGCACCACTGTCCCATCTTAAAATTCTTAATAGTTTAACAGAATCTCATGTTTTCATTTTGTACTGAATCTCAGTCTGTACACTGCTCATTCACTCCCTACTGATTGTATCTTCATGGTGAGGAGGAGGAGTGATCATATTACAGATGCAATTTGCACTTCTTTTTCCTCTCTGGCTTTTGTGTTAATCATGTGTTGACACACTCTTATGCCGACTTTTTACGTTGAATAAGCTCAGAGATGCACTGACTTGTACAGAATAAATATCAATAGGAAGATAGATACAAAGATAATATATAACTTTCCCAAGTCAGCCAGAATTTCTTCCTCTCTTTTTCTTTTTTCTTTCTCTCTCCCCCTCCCTTCCTTTCCTTCTCTTCCTCTCTTTCTCTCTCTTCCTTCCTTCCTTCCTCCCTCCCTCCCTCCCTCCCTCCCTCCCTCCTTCCTTCCTTCCTTCCTTCCTTCCTTCCTTCCTTCCTTCCTTCCTTCCTACCTTTTCTTTTCTTTTTTTTTTCTTTTTCTATTTCTTTCTCTTTTTTTTCTCCCTTTGGAGGTGGGGAGGAGAAGGGAGAGAAATAATCATTATTATTCTGCTTCTCCTACCCCACATTACGTTGTTAATATACTGTTCACTATAGTTTCTGTTCTCTGAAATTGTATTCTTTTTAGGTATAGCAAGTCAAGATTCTGAAATTTTGCGACCTTAGCTGATTTTCATATCTTTCCCAGGGAGAAAGAATTACTTTCACTTTTTTATACTGAAGCTGGGAAAATTCCATTGTGAACACATTGCACATCAACTAGGCCCCAGGGGAGTGTTGCCGTGTGTATTACATATTTCACACCATAACGATGTTATCCAATTTTATAATTAACGTTAAATTTTTATAGGAAAAGGTTCCTTGTTATACCAGTTGTTAACCTTTCAATGCATTTAAAGCCCATTTCATAAGGAGCCATATGCTTCTTCATTGCCATCCTAAGTGGGCTCTATGGCTAAGTGTTATGGGATCTGGTAATGAAAGATACATACACGACGCGTATGCCCAGGACCAGGGGCAGAATTAAGGGAGCAATGGGAGCTTTAACTCCTGCATTTCCTGACTTCTGTGGGTTTCATTTGCAATTTCCACATTCCAGTAATAGCTCCCTTTCTCACAACCATTCTTTTTTCGGTCTGGTTTTCCTGTTCAACATCCCCACCTCCTCTCCAGCCCAGGTAATAACTGTTTAAACATTCATATTCAATTTCCTACCACACTGAGTTACATGATTAGTTTACAGTGCATTAATGCCTTCACTACGGGGCCTGATTATTGTGTAAATGTTTCTCCTCATGGTTGGGCTCACTGACACAAATCTAGGACAAGGTGTGTAGTTAGAGAGTGCTTAATGAACCTAACAGGCATGGATGCCGTTTTCCAAAAATGTAAGCAGCTTACATGAGGGTAGGTTCTCAAATTCATATTTCAAATAAAATTGCAGAATCATAAAAAAAAATGGCCATTGAAAAGCTCTTCTGTTATTCTTATAGAATATACCTCTGATTTTTAAGAAAGATAAAATTAAAGAACAACTAAGCTAGATCAAAAGAAGAAATCAAAGGAGAATCTTTATGCAGACAACTGGGTAGCCAAACTGTGTTCAAAGCACCCCAGAGGTGAAGAAAGAATAGATGGGGAGGTCTCATGTGTGTATGTGTGTATGTGTGTGTGAAAGAATGTTCAACACTATAGCAATCAGGAAAACACAAATCAAAACCACACTTAGATTTCATCAAGAAAACAAGTAATAGGTGCTGCAGAGGATGTAGGAAGAAAAGGAACACTTACACATTGTTTGTGGGATTGTAAATTATTACAATTATCTGGAAATCAGTATGGAATTTCCTCAAAAGACTATGAATGGAACTGCCATATGATCCAACTATCCCACTCCACATCCAGAAATGTTCAAGTCAGCACTACACACACACACACCCACACTCACACACACACACACACACACACACACTACTGTGGAGTTTTCTACAGTCGTGAAGAAAAACCAAATGTTGTCATTTGCAGGAAAGTGGATGAAACCTGAAAGCATTATGTTAAGCAAGATAAGTCAATCTCAGGAAGTCAGAAGTGTGTTTTCTGTTATCTGTGCAAGCTAGAGAGTAAAAAGGAAACAAGTCGGGATGGGATCTTATGAAATTTGAAAAGAGACTAGTAGTATAAAGGAAAGGAAGCAGGAAGAGGAAGAAGGGAGGGAAAGGGACAGGTACGAGGGAATGAATGTTATATGTTTGATTGTTATATGTATGTACAAATATGTCACAGTGAATTCCACTATTTTGTGTAATTATAATGCACCAATAAAATCTTAATTAGAAGAAAGATGTGCAATTCTAATTGCAGACTTAGAAGACAAAACACACATAGGTGAAAATACCTGTAATGAGGACACCAGCTCCTTGTTGTCTGTCTTCTGTGATTGATTGTGTCTCTTTTACTTTAAAAGAGCTCCCCCAGTTTGAAATTTTATTACCTTACTTAATATAGCCTGTTCAGAATTCAACTATCTTTTAAGCTGAAAACCAATTCTTTGTGTCTGATTTAAATTCTGCTATTTAAAAGATGTTTGTCCTTGGACAAGAGCTCAGTCAAGGGAGAGAATGTAAATCTACTACCCATTTGAAGAAATTACAGTAGGATGTGATTTATTTCCCTTAAGTCATGTGTTTGCCTTTCAATATATACAAGGCATTTCGTGGTTAAAGTTGGATTTTTTTAAACAATGTAAATTCTGTGTCCAAGATATAACTTAAAATGTCAGACACTGTCATCTGCCTGTAGAACAGGGCATTCCACTGTATTTCATCTAATAATTGGAGCTTCACTCTCTTTCTTTATCCTATAAAGCAAATTACTGATATTTTTGCAATTATAACATCCATTTATCAGACTCCCTTAAATCATATCTCTTGACTTTGATAACTTAAAGATTCACATTCAGCCCGTAGTTATTCATTTCCTCTGTATTCTTCTTTAAATTTTCTGTCTTCTAAGATAATATAGAAAATAATGGTACAGATTTTAGAGAAACTTAAAAATTTTAATTAACCAATGAGATGAAAATAAATTATTCTTTCTATTGGAGGAAAAATAGGCTCATAAGTCTATGATATTTCCCTAGAAAAAACTGCTTTGGAATATTTAGCTTCTCTTATTTTTTTATCGGAAGGACAGAAGATAAAGTCCCTGGTGAGAGGGTGGAGTGAGCGCGAAGGGTGTTGGAATGGTGAAGTTTAGGGTGAGGCTGCTGACCAGGGTGCTGAGAGGGAAAATTCTTAAAGGTGCAGCTGCCTGCCCTTTCCAGGAAACAGTGGAGAGGGACAAAGAACCCTGGTGTTCCTCCACCTGGGATGGCTGATATGGAATCCAGTGGGTGGTATAAGAAGAGCATTTAGATTCATAAAGGAAGCAACAGCATTTTAGAGAAGTGTAATGTATTATGATGCATTGCAAGAATTCCCTGTAGAAAATACTTGTGGATGCTTTATATTTGCCCAATTAAATTAAACAGATGCTTTAAAAATAAATTTTAGCTCCTTTAGTCTTTCCCCAATAATGCATTATTTTTCATGAGACAAGATAGCCCAGTGAAATATGTTCTTTGGTTCAAATCTTTTGTAATATATAATTACAGGATCTCTGTGGCTAACCATGATATCTGTAGGAGACATCATTTGGGTATTCCATTTTCAAAACCTTTATTTTAAAGCTAAATAGTCTCAAATCATAGTGAATTAAACCAGGCAGGATTTTTTTTTTCTTTCATTTAATGTGAAGCTTGGACTGAAGTAATGCAAGAATGAAATGGAAGTTCTATAACCCTATCAAGTCTTAGACTTTTTCTTTCTGTATGTTTTACCATTATTAGCACACAACTTCCCAAAGATTGCCTTAGAACTGAAAGATGGCTGCCATGGTACCAGCCATAGCATCTATTCTGTAAACAAGAGGAAGGAGGAAAGGAGAAAACATTCCTATTTCTATTCCCTTCGGCAAGCCCCATTTGGAGAACTCTCCTGAATGTTCCACAGAATGACTTTCTGTTTTATCTTATTACCCATCTTGATCTTCCAGATAGTTAAGGAAAGGTAGATCGTAGCTGCCCACAACAACACAGGGATTCAGTTAATAGGAATTGGCTAGGCAACTGGTAGGTGATTGCCACAAATGTTTGGCATTTTAGTGAACCAGGAAGAGATGGAGTGTATACTTGTAGAAAAGACCATTCTGGATGATGCTGTGTATGGCCTGGATGAATTTTTCTCCAAAGTATTTGGACCTGTTTCTTATAGGTATTAAAAAAAGAAAAAGGATGGAAGGGAGGGAGGGAGGGAGGAAAAAGAACAGAACAAAGCAATTGCTCCAATTTTGGTTGGGTGGGCGGTGATCACTTAGATATGGTAGTTCCTCAATGGGAGATGGAATTGGTCACTCCTTCAGTGCCCCCTTGTGCCCAACATACAGCAACAGGATAATGCAATTCAAGAAAGAAACTTCTTGAAAAAGCTACCTCCATTATAGCTAAGGTGAAGTAATATTAGTTTTAGCTAATAGAAAAAACCAGTACAATTGAATAATATCTATCCTTATCATATTAGAACAAAAAGTAGCAATATTGGGGCATATGTTTCTCTTGTTAACTGTTCTCTTATCAAAAGAATATATTTTACTTTATATTTAAATTAGGAATTGTTCCTTTTCTTATGTTTATGCTTGGTCTTATTTTAATTTTGGATGAGATGATTTATCTTTAAGCTACCTAACTACTTCCACCTATATGTGAACTCAATTTAAGCCAGATGCAAGAGTCTTTTTTAAAAAATTAATTTGTTTTAATTTCCATAGCTGTTGGAAAAGGCTTGGAGCCTGTATTGCAAAAGTACCAATGGCACTGTTATCCAACAGTGGATAAACATGTGGCAAAAATAGAGCTTCCCACACCCTTGTAATGGGTGGGCACCCACTGAGCATTGTATTGACCCTGCTGCTCTGCCTTCTCCTAGTGTCCCCAGAAGTTCCACAGGAGAGCATGTAAAGCTCTAGTCATCCATGCAGACAAACTTGCCCAGTTACAGGGGAAGACTGAGAGTACAGAGCAGAGACACCCCCTTACAGTCTCATAGACCAGAGTAGAAACGAGAACCCAGAGCTCATCCAGAGCTCATGTGAATGCTAAACTGTCACCACGGTTAGAGGCTCAGAGGAGAGGCTGCTTTGTGGGGAGCCATCTATGCCTAGCAGAATCATACTTAGCCGAGCCATGGGATACAGAGGTCTGACTCCCAGGAACTGGCAGTCATGAGTGAATGTTCCAGACCCCCTGGGGAGTAGGTGGCCCTGTATGAGAGTGGTTCACCATCTGGAGATATGCTAGTTCCATAACCAAATGGCTTCCCTAACTCCACCCCATCCTGTTCCTTACAGAAGAAGCCTCTCCTGCTCTGGGCCCCTTTACCTGTGTAACTATAAATAAAGGTGAAGGTGGGGTTCTCCATCTTGTTGGAGGCCAGGTCTGGTATGGCCTGAATCATTGCACCCCCTTCCTTTTGAAAAGAGTATTGACTCGCGTGCATTTATTGATTAGATAAGTTTGTTGGTAATTAATTGATTTATTGCCAGCTCTGTCCTCTGACAGTTAACCCTTCCCTCATCCACGCTGGATGTGACTGAGACCCCCACACTGCTTGCTGGAGATTGTGACTCCTGCATGGTGGGACTGGGCTGGGAGCTCGCTTCCATCCTTTGTCCCTGCTTTTCCTGACTGCCACATTGTTAATCTCCTTCTCCTCTCTGACATGGACACTCAACTCATTCTAAACCTCCTTTAGAAGAAAATGGGTCAATGCCATTGGAATGCCATTGCCAACAACAAAATGAAAATGTTTCTTCTGCTTAAAATAAGCTTTTGTCTAAAGTAGAGAGTAATTCAACATGGGGAAAGAGGAACGAGAAGTTTTGGGATTTATTTTCAATAAAAAGTTCTGCAAGTGGAAGAAAACTCCTGAAACTGGTTTTATTGATGCCTATTATGTGTAGTTGAAGCAAGAGTATGAAGCTCTTAAAATCTGCCCTTTCAAATCTTTAAAAAAGTTATGTAGGAGAGTTATAAGTACATAAGATGAAAATGAACACCTTCCCTCAGTAAATGTATTTTAGGAGCAATGAGAAACTATAAAGAGAAAGGTTAGAGTCATAGAACTTCACCTGGTAATTTTCTGGGGTGAAAAGAAGAAGCTAAGTGACCCAGGGCTATATTACTAAAGAAAAATGAGAAAGAAGCAGAACACACTGTTAAGCAGTCTATCTAACAATCTGCCCTTCAATTCTTATTTAGGGTAAGAACTTTTTTTTAACTTTCCTGAAAATCTGATCAGATTGAACAGTTGGATAAAATTTTAAAAAATGACATTCATGGGTTTAGTCAGTAAAAACATAAATACAAGTGAGATATCTTCACTTGTTGTATATCCATACAAATTAGGTGGAAAGTGGGAAAATCCAATCTAACAGGGTGTCACTTCATGTCTTATCCGTTATTTCTTTTACTTGGATTGTAGAGAAGTTTTATGACATTTTTGCTTATTCAATCACCAAAGGATTGGGGTCTTTCCTCACCTTAAATCCATCTGTAAGAGGCAGTTACAACTTTGTCCCAAAGGTAGTGAGTGGGTGAGTAGGCGATACGGCCCTTAAAGCCACTTCTTCTGCTCAGCAATGTCTTTGCTCTTCTAAGTATGACCTGCAGACTGTCACAGGGACCTCACTGGGGAGCTTATTTGAAACGCAGCTCTTAGGTCTTCACCCCAACATACTAAACCAGACATTGCATTGTAGAAAGATCCTTGTGTGAATTATGTGCACGTTAAAATTTGAGCACCTGCCTGTGGTCTATACAACACATGTAATTGCTAAGTATGAGGCTAATAGAGTTTAAAGTATTCTTCATATGACTTACTTGCCTATTGAAGAAAATATCTAAAGTACAGCTTTCTATGTCTCTGCTTAACATCTATTTTTTTCCCTATAGGATGCCAACAATTATTGTATGGAACTGTCTTTGCTTTTTTATTTTTGTTTTTTTTTTTCCTTAACTGGAAAAAAAATACAGATCTGTATTAAACTCTATATGCCAGGAATAATCAAAAAATTTTGAAGGCCTGCCTCTCTCCTTGAGAAATTCAGAGTCTGGTCAGGGAGCAAGCAAAATTAACATTTCAAGAATCCACAGGTCAGATATTTTAACTTCACAGATATTTGACTTCAAGTGGGTCACAGAACCTTCTGGTAACATGATGGAAGTAAAGGAAACTTCCCCAGGAAAATGTTCACAATTTTAGGGAATCAGGTCCCTGCTGAGGACCCTCTGTAGAACTCCTCAGGTATGTTTCCCTGATCCAGTGTTCTTTAGTGGCAGTGGCAGGGGCTCCTGACTCCCAGAGGTAGCTACCACCCTGCAATCATACAATTCTATGTTTATGTGCATATTTCTGGGAGAAGAAATCATCATTTCAATCTGGTTAACAAAGAAACCCATTCTCCAAAAAGCAGGTCTAGCAGATAATAATAATTTTGAAGGATTTTTCTTTTTTTTTTTTTTTTTTTTTTTTTTTTTGCGGTACTGGGGATCGAACTCAGGGCCTTGTTATTATAAGTTTTTTCTACTGAGGAAAGTCTCCACGTGCATTATTCTCAGTGACCCAAGAGAGTGGGTCATTGGAGATTCAGAGCAGGGTTTACAGAACAGGGAAGCTTTACTTTGAACTCAAATCACCTTTCCTGGCCTATTGAACTGCTGTACCTTTGAGGGATCTTTCTTCCCCAGATCCCACATCTACCATATCCACAGGTATTTCTAAAGAGGTTCTGACTCCCAAATCTTAGCCCTCCCTGAGCATCGCCAATCAACTCCAATATTTAGAGTAGGAAAGGAGTTCTTAAGCAAGATGCAGTCTCCTGGGTGTCCTCTGTGAGGTCCTTCTTAACCAGGAAGAAAAGCAAGACTGAAAGGGAATATTAAGGAGAGAGAGAGAGAAAGAAAGGAGCTTGGATGAAGGAGGTGCAATACGATGAAATTCTCTTTCAAAGATAGTACAATTCAATTAAAAAAAAAAAAACTTCTCAAAGTGCAGCTGTGTTGTGGACACATTTTTCCTTTGGGTAGGATTAATTAAAAATGGTTTGAAGATTAATTTAATAAGGCTAAGTTTACTCAGAATGTCAACTGTATTTCGTAGTGCCGGTATTTCAAATTATAGCTCTTTGTGTTCTTTTTTCTTTGAATAATTTCAGTTGTCTTCACAAATATGAGCAATTGTACTACAGTTTTCTTTGAAGTATTTTATACTTTAAAGTCTTTTCTTCTTGGCCATTAAGAACAAGATACACAAATCAGGCAACACACTAAAATATTTTCTTTAGCTGTAAAATTTTTTTTTTTTTTGATTTGTGCTCTCCAATCTATTTGATGGAAATAGATTGGACAACCATGGATCATTTTACATTAGCAAAAGTTGGCATGTTACTTCCTCAAAACTGAATTTCTTCTTAGACTATTAAAACTTTGAAAAAAACTGTTCTTCATTTTTTTGAGTAGAATGATTTAGAAATTGTTTTAGAATGTAGGCGATGATTTCTTAGTTTTTAAATCTGGACTTCATGTATGAATTATAGTGCCTAGAACAGTCTCATTATTTTGTTTTCTTTTACTTAATAGTAACAATTTACTATAATTGAATCTTTTAATCGAGAAATAGCAGGGTGCTTTACAAGCATTAATTAACACTCCCATCTCCTCAACGCGGTAGGTAGGTGTTAGCCCTGTTTTATGAATGGAGAACTTCAAGAACAGAGTTAAGTGACTTGCCCAAGGCCACCCAGGAAGCCAAGAGAGGAAGCCCCAGAGAAACTACCCATTCTTGCTCTGGGCTGATGCTCATTCCCTGGATTCTCAAGGTGGAAGCAGGCCCCCTATTCTAATTTAGGTGAAATAGAACAAAGAGAAAAGTGGGAAACCCTCTAATCTTCACTTTCTTGCTTCATCAATGAGGAAACTGAGTCACAGGACAGTGATGTGATTTCAGCACCCAGTTTGCTAGCACATCCATTCAGTCAGGAAATATTCACTAAATACCCTTTGCATGCATGGCGCCTGTGCTGAAATTCTGGAAATACACCAAATGAATCAGAAAAAGTCCCTATTCTTGATGACCTTAGGTAACAGTAGGAGGGAGACAGTCAAACAAGTAGACAAATGAGTTTTCTACTATATCAGGTTGTAATATTTTTTAAATTTATTTTTAATTAAAACAAAACAAAAGAAAGAGAGGAAGTTTCGAATGTGCTCATAAGGGGAAGTGTGGCTGATTGACTTGATGTCACTAAAAACTCATTGATGGTAGAATTTTTGAGTAGAAATATAAGGGGAAGGAACAAGCCTTGCAGGTAGCGAGAGGGATAGTTTTTCAAGCCAGGATAGAGCAGCTGCAAAAGCCTCAGGGAGGGAGAGTACTCGGGTCGCCTGAGGACTAGTGAGGAGGACAATTTATCCAAGAAAAGTGAGCAAAGACAGGGAGTCTTAGGTGATGAGATCAGAAGGCAAAAGGAAGCAATATTTTAAAGCACCTTATCAGCCAGTTTTAAAGACGTGGACTTATACCCTGATTGACATGTGAAGCCATGAGAAGATTTGGGGAGAGGAGTGATGTAATCTGACTTAACATTTCAGGATGATCGCTCTGATTGTTATGTAAAGAAGATTGAGGAGCACATGGGGTAAGTGTGTCAGTGAGACAACTAGTTAATGGACAAGGGATTATAATAACATTGCATATTGATCTGAACCAATGGTGGGGAGTATGAAAAGCTGTCATGAACTGAATAGCTATAGCATTAAATTCCAACTTCAAGGCACAAGAGTGTCTGGTTCTCATTCCAGGTATTTGGTAAGCTTTAAAAGATTTAAAAATATTCCTTTCAGGTGAATAACAACAACTGAATCTAAATTTCCCCCAATGTGTGTTTGCTCTCCTTTCATAAAATGGAAACCCCCAGATAGATGACTTCTTACCTCTCACTGGTCAATACAGGACCACACAATATTTTAAGACTCTTCTGTTGCCCTGTTGAAAGAGCAAAGATTACTTTGTCGGGTCTAGAGCAATCATGAGTCATCTCTTGTACACAGGAGGAGACACATTCCCTAAGATCAAGGTCTCTTTGCTTGCTCTTGAGCACAAATTCAGGAGTCTTTTTAACAGGAAAAAAAAAAAAAATATATATATATATATATATATATATATATATATATATATATATATATGGGGCCAGAGAGGAGGGATTACAGTTGAGCAGAGGAGTGTCAGGATGAATACTTTAGATAGAATAGTTTAGGTTGGCTTTTCTGGACTTGATATTTAAGCTGTGATTTGTTTCTCCTCAAGGAAAAGGAACTCAACCTGGTTGGTTGGAGGAATGAGTATATCCATGGTGGTTGGAAGAGATAAAATATGGGGTTGACAGATGGGTAAAAGTGAGTTTAAGAGTCTGGATTACATTTATATACCATGGGAAGATTTTAAATGCAAGAATGACTAGATGCTATTTACATTTTCGAAAAGCAACTCTGGCTACTGAGTAGTTGATTCATGGCAAAAGAAGCCGAGTTGGAATAGAAGGTTATTTCAGGCTCATGTGGCAAGGAACTGAAGCCTCCAACCAAGAGTTAGCAGGGAACTGACCCTTCCCTGGTTGTGACAATCGCAGTTCTGACTGACAGGTGAATCACAACCTTGTGAGAGACCCAGAACCATCCAAAAAAGTTCCTTTCACATTTCTGTCTCTCAGGAATTTTGCAAGATAATAAGAGCTTCTGTTTAAGACACTCTCTTTTGGAATAATTTATTATGCAGCGATAGATTCTATTATAGGCAGTAACCTTGAAAGTGGAGAGAATTTGGATTTAGAGAATTTCAAGACTGCATATTCAACAAGAATTTCTGATGGATTATGTATAATGAATGAAAGAGTCTGATCAAAGTTAACTTCCCATGTCTTTCACTTGAGCTAATGAGGGATGTTAGTATCATTTACTGAGACAAGGAAATTTACACAGAAGAAAACGTTTTTGGTGGGGATAGATCAGAGTTTCGCATTAGACCATGTTAGGTTTGAAATGTTGATTATTTGTTAAGTTGGGCAATGAGCTATGAGTCTGGAGTTAAGAAGAAAAATCAGAAGTGGTGAAATAGATTTAATAATTTCTAAAATATAAGTGGCATTTAAAGGCTGTGACATTGGATGAAATAGCCCAGAGGGAGAACAGAGAGAAGATAGGGGACTCAGAACATGACCTTGGGTCTACTCAACACTGTTGTTCTCATTGTAAACATTGACCAGGGAGTGAAATATGAATATCCATATTAAAACACTGCTTCCTTTACAAATTAAAACTCAAAAGGGGAACACACGTAAGTGTTAAGTTGCCCATTCTGGACCTATTCAATATGGACATTATGGCTAAAGAAACCTTTCAGACCTCTTTATGAAGTGGTTTTTGTGCACTGTGACTGTGTGTTAAGATCACTATGGGGACTTTACCTCCTGAACTTCCTGACACTTGGTATATTTTCATTTGAAACCTTCCTATTGTATGATCATAAAGTTACAAGTTAAACATGTATCGTTATGCACAGCAGCTTCCCATGGGTCTAAATTTCCAGGGAAACATATGCCATGATATTAGCTATTTACGAGTGTAGAGAAATCTAAGGAAATGCATTTCCATTTCATATTCCATAGCAAATTACAGCTCGGTATGGGCCTTTAAAAAATAGATTTGCTTTACTTCAAACAACTTGCTTTCCCTGAGTTTTTCCAGGAGTGTTGGCCTATTATACTTCTGAGGACTCTTTTTATAAACGATGTGGTGTTTCAGAACCTTGTCAGCCCCAGCCTCCTCAAAACAGGCAGGAGGACTTCTCTTTGGCTTTAAAGAGTTTGCTTAAGGAAGCCTAAAAGAAGTCTTCCATTTAAAATCAAGTTCCTTTACCCTGAAAACATAGTCTTCAAGATATGGAGTTAATATAGCATATTACTATATGCATGAGGATACATGCTTAACATACTCTATGAAAGTTCCTAGAAAATGATTGAATTTCTTCTGAATCTCTTGTATTGGCAGAATAACAGAACTGAAACATATGGGAATGTCTTGAAGGTTGACTATGAATAATTTCCTCTCCCTGGACTTTTCTTCTCCTATAATGAGGAAGACCAAGCCCCCAGGGAATGAAGACTTTTGATGTGACTTTAACTTTGCCATTTGTGCTTCCTATAACCATACCCCCTCCATACCCTGTACATCAATCATGATGTGTTACCAGCAGGTGGCAACAGTGAGTGCAATAGAGTGGAAAACCCCAACTCAGAAACTGCAGATAACTAGGAAGGATGGCGTACTTGTGGATGCAGTGTATGCAGAAACAAACTGCTATTTATTGAAAAATAAATGTGCTTTACCACTCTGTCCCACGTCTTTAGAAGCCCATATTTTCTCTTCCACCAAAATTGATTTGGACCACAGGTAAATACTCCATTAAGCAGACGGAGGTCTTTTTAACAACCTGTTGGACTTTGCCTCTACATCAAGGGGAAAGTGATTTGTCCCCATTTGTTAAGGCATTCTCATTTTCTGACTTGCCTGACTTGCCCCCCCCATGGACCTCTTAAAACAACTCTGAAAAGCAAGTGGCAAAAACAATTTATTACTTAGAACACTTAGCAAGAAACTAAGTGAACTGATTTGAACCTGTGAAGTGGAATATCAGAAAACCAGGAGGGTTGTTTGCAAGAATGACAGATCTTGCTGGATTTTAAAGCTGGCAGCAGGGATTCACTAGCTTGAATGTCATCTTGTTGACAGGAAGTCCCATTTCTCTACAGATGTTATCTCAGAGAGAGGGGACTGTCCTCCTACAATGGCATTTGTGTGATTTCAGAAGTAATATCAGGACGAACACAAGATAGTAGAGCAGACATGCTTGGGGTTGTCATGTGTACCATCAATGAGGGCTTTTCAGGTCCATGGAGCAAGGTTATTTGAGGAAAGCTCATGAGAAGATGAGTGTTCATGAACATTTACTTCATACAAACACATAGAGGAGGATCTTTTGCAGGCTGAGGATGAGGGGGAAAAAAGAAAGGATAAAGTTGTCTTGCATTGGATCGGCTGAGTGTAATGACCTTACAGACTTGAGAAGACAGTTGGACCTCAGTCATCATGATGCTCCAAGGGCAATAAATGCAAAAATGTGAGGGCTTTGTTGCAGGGACAGCCTTAGTGGGGCAGCTCTACCTGGTCCTTCCATGGAAAGAAAGCAAGTGTCTGAGCATTTTATGGAAATCAATTGTCTCCCATTCCACTTGAAATCTGCAGTATTTCAGCTTCAGTCTTTTGTGGCACCTGGTCCCACTTCACTCACTCTTGAGACGAACAAATTGTCATATTACTAGGTGCAGACTGTGTCTATGTCACCATCTTTTAAAAAACACATTATAAGAAATTGGACTCTTTGTTTTGCCTCTAACTGACATCCAAATGCTGGCAAGTCACAAAATTTTGGCATTTCCATTTACTCGTCTGTCACACAGTGTAATGATTCTTTCTCAGAATCATTAATATATATACAGAATATATAATAGTGATAATTAATTATAATTATTGCTTATGCATTTGCTAATTGCCAGTCCCTTGGCTGAGCTCTTTACAGATCTGTCTCTGAGGAGAGTCAAAGTCCTCCCACACCCTCTAAGGCCCTGTGAAATGTGGCTTCCCCACCTCCCACCTCATTTCTTCCTTCCACTCCATGCTGGTCTGCCTGCTATGTCATGAGTACTTAGGGCCTTCAGCTTGAATATTTCTTTTGCCTGAACCTCTCTACCTCTGGATTTGCACTTAGTGAAATATCTCATTATCTTCCAATCTTTATTCCAAACTTAATTAAATCTAGAAGGACCACACTTAAAACTTGCCCCCCACACAGACCCCTAATATTGCTGATGATTTATTTCTGGTTCTCATTTTTCCATATTTCATAGCACTTACTTATTAGTTATTAGTGCTATTTATTGTCTGTCTCCCATAATTAGAATATAAGTTCTTGAAACACAAGAATTTTTGCCTGTATGTTTGTTTTCAATGGAGTATCCCAACTATCTCTAAGTGCCTGACATAGAAAAGCATTCAGTTAATATTTGATAGGTGAATCACAACAATATTGTTATGTACACACACACACACACACACACACACACCTATATTCACAAACTAAAACTCATTCATCCACATAGTTACATAAAGGATTTAAATTTATTTCAGATCTTGGTAAGTTTGGATAATAACCCATGCTGCATTCATATTATAAAAGTCACAAAATTAGAAAGGCATAATAAGCATTCAGGTGGATATGCTAACTTTTTTTTCTAACTTGATTTTCTCAGTTTGAGCAGCTACTGGATCATTTTCATAAAAGAAAATACCTCCTATTACAGAAATAGTATACCTCATTATGTAGACATTTGTTAGAAAGTATCATCTTTCTAATGTGAGAAAACAGTGAGATGATATAAGTGAAAAATCCAAATCTAGGAATGTTTTAAGAAAAATGTAGTTTTAGTACTTTCAGTATATGGAGTAATGGTGAGCAATCAACTAAGATGTTACAAATGAATACCTGCTAGACCTAGCTGAATGAATAGATAAGGATCGTTTACAATTAACGCTGTTTGTATGCAGTTGGGTACTTGTAAATGTGTTTGAAAACAATTTGCTCTCTTAAGTAAATTTAAACATGCCCACCTCCACCCTTGTTTACCTTATTAATTTGCTTAATCAGTCTATTTTCTATAGCTAATGGGAAAGTAAACTGTAGAAACCATAGCAAAGCCATCTTCTAATTGTTACAAATTATAAATCACAAAGTATCTTGATTAATGAGATTCTTTCTTGAAAAAGTGTCATTCCATAATATAAACACCAGTGGATGTTTCCATGGCTGCATTTGGACTATGTATATTAACCGTCCTGTGGCATCCACAAAATGTTCAAGTCATAAAAATGTGGGTTTCATCCTATTTGCAAAGGAATATTGGTGAATAGAGGTGAGGATGACTTCAGTTCAATTTAGTTTGCCTGGTGTTTAGCTTTCTCAGTGTGGGCTGTTACTGGATCAAGGAAACTTGCCTCTTCCCTTGTTTAGAGTGAAAGATTCTAGTTTCTTCTGCAATAGCCTCAGGATGGTCATTTGACTTTTGCCCAGTATTCCTGTGGAGTGCCTAGTGCACTATTTTCCCAAACATGACATCGCATGATTGCATAGTTCTAGATGTTAGAAAGTCCTCCCTCATGTATAGCACAAACTTCACGTCTTAGGCGTGGCCCCCATTAGCCATAAGATCTCCCTAATGATAGAATAAGGTCTATCTACCTCTTTCTTCCCTCACATTCAAGATCCTTTCTCAAGAAAGCCACAAATGGCATTGGATTTTAGATTTTTTGTTTGTTTGTTTCAATTTTTTTTTATTGTAAACAAATGGGATACATGTTTTTTTTTTAATTTGGATTTTAGATTTTTAAGACTATTTCTTAGTAGTTTTTCAAGAAAGTGAACATTTACATACACACACAAAATAGTTCTTACAATCTATTTTAGAGGTTTGACATTTTCTTTTTTATTGATTCTTTTCAGTTCTATAGAACATTAGGATGCATTATGACAAACTTACAAAAGTGTGGAATAGAATTTGTTCTAATTTAGTCTCCAGTACTTTCCCTTGCTCTCCCCTCCTCCTTCCTGATCTCCTTCCCTTTATTCTACTGTTCTTTCTGCTATTTACTTTTAGTTTTTTTTAATTAGTGTCTTGTGGATGTACGTGGTGGTGAGATTCACTGTGGGATATTCACATATGTACATAGGGAAGTTGGGTCAGATTCATCCCCCTGTTCTTATCCCATCCCTCCTCTCTCCCCTTCAAATCCTCTTGTCTACTCCATTGATCTTTCTTCTATTGAATGTGATCTTGTCTTTTTTTTTTTTTTTTTTGGTACCAGGGATTGAACCCAGGAGTGCCTAACCATTGAGCAACATCCCTAGTCCTTTTTAATATTTTAATAGAGACAGGGTCTTGCTGAGTTGTGTAGGGCCTCACTAAATTGCTGAGGCTGACTTTGAATTTGCCATCCTCCAGCTTCAGTCTCTGGAGTTGCTAGATTATGGTCGTGGGCCACCGTGCCCAGCTGTGAACTTGCATTTTTGACTACAGGAGGAAATCTTTCATTGATAAGGAAGGCAAAAGGAAAAAGAAAAAGAATTTGCTCTGCAGAGGTTTATATATAGGCGACTTCTCATGGTGCCAACCATTTGTAGCATGAGACACATGATTACTTCCTGACAAAGTCATGAGGGACAGACACCTGTTACTGTTGCTTACTTCTTTCAGTTTATACTTGGATGCTGTTATTGACATCATTGGTCCTATAGATGTCTGAGTTTGATCATCACTTCTGTTATTCTAGAGAGAATAACACTGATGTGCAGACTGTCTGAGAACCTGCCCAGATAGTAAGCAAATTGCACCAAGAATCAAGTCTAATTCTTTGGACCTCCACAAACAACTGTGAGAGAAGATACATGGAGTACACATATCAACAATGAAAGCTGCACCACCATTTATTATCATGGTTTGAAGTCTTCATTGTGGTACTCTAGCTTTTTCTATTTGATCAAAAACAAGAGGAGGGGAAAGGAGTTTGCTGATCTTGGTAACATATTAGGTCCTCATTTGGTCTCCAAATCCCTTGCTTTGAGAAATAGCTAGACACAAAGCAGCTGTCAGTTTAAGAATCAGTTTAAGGTTATGATCAGTATAAGAATCATAATTAGCAAAAATTATGCATTTTTTTTTCTCAGACTCAAGTACCAGAATCATCAGGAGGAGACTACATGTTGGAATAGAGTAAGGTGAAAAGAGTAATGAAGGAAAGTTACCTTCAACTTAAAACTAAAAATAGGAACATCTCCCTATCAAAGGGGATTCTTTCAGTGACTGTCTTCCATAACTACAACTATCATTTTCAAAATCCCATTTTTTGCTCTACCTCTGTAGTGGATTTTGTTTACTAGAAAATGAGGACAGGGCCCTTGAGCTTTTGGGAACATTCAACCTATTTTATAGAGCTATTCAGGGGGGCAGGCAGGGATGGGACTATAAATTAATGATTACCACAGCTGTCACTTGAATTCCTAGGATCCTAACCAACATTTTAATGGCCTTGATGAGCTCAGACATATGCTTCTTGTCACCTACCAACATATTCGCAAAATTTGGAGAATAAAATATGTTAATTTCAAAGTTTTTAAAATGTTTGTAAACTTTAAGGAGAAAACCAGTGTGGTATAAAATGGTTACAAAGTGATATCGTTAGAAATAAGTAATCAGCATGAATAAATATTGTGCATTGGGATCAAATTTTAATAAGCGATAGCTAAATGAGTGGTTACATAGAAACTGTCATTGAATTTGTAATCAATTTTTATGTTAATTACATAGTAGCCTATGATATTATGCAAATGCTTTGCATATTTACCAAGTTTTTCCATATTTACCTAGTTGAGGGTGAAGACATTGGTGCATATTGAATTTCTAACTTGTGCCACATTATTACAAAGACTGTAAACTTTTCAAAAAAATATTTTCCATTGCTTAATGGTCTCTGATGATTGGACCTAAGTTACTTGTTAGATAGAAGAGGAGGTACACATAATATTTTTGCTGAGCAGTCTCTTAATCTCACTGTTCTGTACAACTTTAAAATGACGTGTATGATTCCCACCCTCCAATCTCAAAAAACATATGCCTTATTATGGAAAATAAGCAAATTTGTAAAAAAGTATAAAAAACCAGATCAAAAATTAGCAATGTCAATATTTTCATATTTTTCTTTCCTGTCTTATTTCTATTAGGAAATAAGGGAAAACATACTGGAGATGATAAAAAACAGAACCTAAACGGCAAAGTTGCATTCATTATTGCTCACTAATGTGAAAATATTAAATGCTGATTAGTAGCTCTGTCCACTTGTTCTCTCAACACTCCTGTGACAATACAATTGTCTAAAACTATCATTTAGATATTGATATTGTTTCTCAATTTTTTTATTTTTATTTGTTATTTTTAGATATCTAAGATAGTAGAGTATATCTTGACATATTATACATACAGGGAATGTAACTTTCCATTGAGAGTGAGTTTCTGAAAGCTGGACTTTAATCTGTGAGGCTTACTGGAAGATAAAACCACTAAGAAAACACTTTGAAATTCATGAATCTTTTGGAGTAAAGTTTTGTATTTTAAGTTTTCCTAAATTAATGTTAGGCTTGAAAGTAAGATGAAAATGTACACTTTCATGGAATGTGTTTTACACCATATTAAATGAAATAGAAAATGTTCTCAATATGTGTAATACACACTTTCATTACAATTTATGGCTAAGAAGGAGAGATGCCTTTTGCTCAGACTTTGTGTTTTTGCTTTCTTAATGTTCAGAGTACAAAGTCATGAGATGAAAGTCATTCGTAGGTGTTTTCTGATCTAATTCCGGGGAAGCATGGAAAGAGGGAGTTGATAAAAGTAAAGTGTTCCTGTCTGTTGAAACTTTTGAAGTTTGCTGAAAACCTCTAAGCATAACGATACCCTCACCTTCAAAATATCACATAACTCCAGCTTATTTAACAGAAAACAAACAAAACAAAATAAAACCCAGAATCCCCTCTAACCAAACACTAACACAGTACTCCTAAACCAGATTGTCCTTTTTGCTATTTCTGAATAAGTAAACCTAACACATGGTTAGTGGGATATTTCCACTGCTGAGGTGGCATTCTTTTTGTGTTGGGTTTTTTTTTTTTTTTTTTTTGGCAACTTTTGACTTTTTAAATTTTACCCTGGTTGTTCTACACCCTGGTTGATATTCCCAGAGCTCCAAATACACTTTTAAGTTAAGCAAGACAATTAGAAATGTCATGATGCAATTGAGAGTTTCATTAATTGCTCCTTAGATTTGGAGTAACGAAAAAGGATACTGGTGTTGAATTGCTGCGTGAGAATTTTAGGGTTTCTGTCATCAAAAAAATTAAGATCTTGTGACACACACCTGTAATCACAGTGACTTGGGAGTCTGAGGCAGGGGGAATCTCAAGTTCAAAGCCAGTCTCACCAACTTAGAGGAGACCTGTCTCAAAATAAAAATAAATGAATAAATAAAAATGAAGAAGTCTGGGGAATATGATCCAGTTGTTAAGTAATTCTGGGTTCAATCCCTGGTACAACAACAACTACAAACCCCCAAAATTAGACCTTCAAGGTACTTGAACTGTCTATGTCTTATCCAAGTCAATCTTTCTTTTCCAAAAGAGTAAAGTGTCCATATGTTACAGTTCGCTGGGACAATCCCAATTTGTCTCTAGTCCCTGTGTAATTATAACATAACCTCCTATTATTCCCATGAGTCTCTGATTTAAACGGTAAGTGATACAGTTACCTTACCAATGGGCAAGTGCGACCATGAACCATCAGTATCATCCTGAGATGACTGTAAGTGCAGAGCTGGGAGACCTGAGAGATGCTACCAGAGCTCCCCACAGGAACCCAGGGTAAATTTTCTACAGTGAGTGATTGCAGAATTGGAGGGGGGTACTTCCTGGTTACCTTGATGTGGGGAAGGCATCCAAAGAGAGTCTTAATTTCGAATCTGTTTTCCCACTGACAGATTAGTCCAGAGAATCTCTGCTTTCAATCCACTGTAGAAATAAGAGTAAAGTTTACCATAAATTGATAAGAACTGGTTCTGTGTTCTAAACACTCAATTAAATCCTGGACCAGAAATCTGTGCGGGAAAGTCGAGATTCTTTTTTTCCCAGTTGCCTTTTTTTTTTTTTTTAACATCTAGAGAAATAAATAACTGCGCTTATGAGTAATAAGTAACTGGGATTATAAGGAAAACTGGTTATCATGGAAAAGGAAGGCTGATGGATTTGGAATCCAAAGGACAATGTCTTATCTGTCAGGGAAAAAAGGTTGTTGCTGTAATTGCTTAACTCAGGGTTAGGGGCTGTAGATCATGGCAAGGAAGATGTGTATTGATAAGCACTATGGAAATCAGCTCCGCCAGAAATGCCCCAAGGCAGGAGGAGTTCATGAAGAGAATTTCCTATAGTGTTATTTCAAATGCTCCCAAGTTTTCCAAGAACCGTTGGATTTCATCAATAAGGCAATAACCTGGAATTAATTCTCATTCCCTGCTTTTTTTTTTTTTTTAAAACAACTATTAAATGCGAAGACTGTTTTCTGGTCAAATACATATTAAAAATAGACTTTCCTGTGAGTCAAATAGAATCACCTTTGCAACTATAGCAATGGTGAGTCACCATTTTAAAAGACTTGTCAACTCTCAAAATGCCGCAGTGGCTAAGAATGACATCACCTCTCCTGGAGTTGACCTCCGAGACAGTCCTTGGAGCACTGTTTTTTTTTTTTTTTTTTTTATTTTCCTGAGCCACTTTTCCTTTGTGCACCTGCAGTTTTGAGTCAACAAAAATTGCCAACCTGGGGTGATAAGCTCCATATAAATAATTAATGACATGGAACTAATTACTCCTGTATTAGGCCACCTGCACCCTCAAAGCCCAAGAGCCCCAGGTGTGAAAATTGCAGGGGCGACTAATTGTGAGCTGCATTCCACCAGGTAAACTCTGCAGAGGAGCCCCTGACTGCTTCCTGAGTTCATTTTTTTCGTTGGGGTTCAGCAAGTCACACATGGGTGGGATTGACTGCCTGTGTAGCTATCTCAGAAGGAAACCAGATGACATGGTAACTTTTGAAAACCAAGCCCTTAGAGACCACCAGGAGGTAATAGGGATTAGGCTTAATTAGAGGAAAATGCACCTTGAAGGATACAGTTGAAATTGTCCTTTAGGATCTGGGAAACCTGCTGTAACAACCCTGTATGAGAAAGCTACATGTAGGAGCATTGGGACTTCTATTTTATGAATCAAGTAGATTCAACTAGAGCACTTTAGGAATTCAGTCTCTGAATAGGGGAATTAAATAATACATTCTTTATCTGAAGTGTTATCAATGGACTTCTTTTGGTGGAGATATTTATTTACTTATTTATTTGGGGACCTGGGTGATGATGGTGGTGGTGGTGGTGATGGTGATGGTGTGTGTGTGTGTGTGTGTGTGTGTATGTGTGTGTGTGTGTATGATGTAGACTGAGATCTCAAAATCATGTTCGAAGAGTTACTATTGCAAAGTACCGTCTAGTTTATGCTGACATCAGTGCAAGTTCTCAAGCCATCTTGTAGAACTTTCCAGAATGAAGACAAAAGGCACAAAATATGATTGAAGTTATTGCTTCTTAATGTCAAATTGACTCATTTTACTTGGTGAGAATTCAGTCTGAAGATTTAGCTCTTTAACAATAGAATCTTACCAATAATATGTCCTGCGTCATGGTTTGAAGTTGAGCTGAGGAAAACATTTGCCCACTCAATGGAGCATTTATGAAGTGATAGATGGTAGAAGTCCTTGGAAAAAATACCAGTTGAATTTGTCCAACCACATACTTTTCTTTTTCTTTTTTTTTTTTTTTTTTTTTTTTTTTTTTTTTTTTTTTTTTTTTTGGGTGCTGGGGATCGAACTCAGGGCCTTGTGCACATACTTTTCTTTCACACACACACACACGCACAAAATTTTGCATGAATTAGATCATAGAATGCCTATATTGATTATTTTCATAATGCAAGTTTAAAATTTAAAAGACTTTTTAAAAAAATTTACTCCCTCATCCATGTCTCCTCTGCTCCCTTAATTCTGCAATTAGGTTTAACTTGCAATTTTTTCAATGCTTATTATTGAATTTAAATTCATATTTAAATAAATATATAGTAATCTCTAAAAAAATTTTAAGTTAATAGACTTTATGTTTTGGAGCAGCTTTAGAGTCACAGAAAAAAAAATGGGTAGAAAGTAAAGAACTCCCATATACTCCCCTCCTAGTTTCCCCTATTATTAACATCTTGCCTTTGTGTGGTACATTGTTACACCTAATGAGCCAATTGGAGTTTGATAAATATATAACAGCATATTTCTAACATTACATGGTCATACAGAATGATCTCACTGCCCTAAAAATTCTATTTTTTTACAAATATATATATATATATATATATATATATATATACACACTACGTTTTTATTTTCTCTCATTTTCTTCAAGTCAATTGACAGAATGAATCTATCCCATTCCTTTTAAGGCAGTATAATATTCCACAGTACAACCAAGTCATAGTTTATTCAACATTTCCTCTTGTAAATTAGAATTCATATTATACCCTTGTGCTTATCATGCTTCAACACTCAAAGGATTAACTTCTGGAATCAGGGCTGTAAGATTAAAGGTTATGTGTAGCTACATACGTTGACTCTGAATTCTGATTGAGTTTAGAGGTCCCACTTTTTAGCTCAGCAAACTTGGGAAATTCATTTCATTTCCTAGTGCCTCAATTTCCCATAAGTAATATACAGAAGATAATGATTCTACTACATCATAGGGGTAGGATAAAGAATACAGCAGGCTTAGCTTATGCCTGGCCTAGTTATTAACAATTTTATTACTAGGATGTTACAGATGGATCATTAGACACTTTATAAGTGACACTCAGGAATGTTGCTTCATTATGTTATTCTTGGGTGAATTGTAGAATTCCACAGGTTTGGTGGTAAGTAGGTGAGATCAAAGCAGGTATCTACTAATGTCATACCATACCTAGTGTCCCAAGTCAGAAGGCTACCCCTGATCATCATTCCTCTTTTTAAAAAATCCTTTGTGTGGGTGTCCTTGTCTGTAGACTGTGCCTAATGTGTCCCTGGGATTCTTTGGACCAAGAATGTTTCTCCAACTCTTGCCCATCCCAGGCTGTTTGTGCCCCTCACACCCAACCTCTGAGGATAGATCAAAAGTTATTCCTTAAATTCTTTACCAGGAGCTGGAAGCATCCTTATGAGGGAGAGAGAGAGAGTGACAATTTGGGGAGGTTTGGATATTTAATCTACTTTTGAAATTGAAAGTATCATCTTCTAGAAAATTCCAAGTGGGTGGTGCTTTTAACCCCAGAGCTGGGAATCTTGTGATAGATGAGAACTTGTCAAGACCCTGACAGCATGGCTCCTGTTCTCATGCTGGGCTATGTCAAGTTATGGCAGAAAGCTGGTTACATTGAATAAACACCTGGAAGAATTGTGAGATTTTGTGTCTGAGAACTTTTTGGGCTACAGTGAACCAGGAAATGTGGAGTACAAAGGTTGGGTCCTTCCAGTAGGCTAGCCCTACTCCATCTGCCTTGTTTGTTTCTGAACCAAAGTCGAGAGATGTTGTCTGCTAAAGGAATTTTCAGGAGCTCCTGTGAGTAATGTGAGAAAAGAGTATTCAAAATTGGTATTGACATAAAATATCACAAGGGAACCTTCTGACTGAATACGAAAATTGAAATGAGTTATGTTTTTAAAAGGCACATTCTAACCAATTGATGATTCCATATCCAAATATCCATTTATGCTGTAGAGGTTTTAAACTATTTATTTAGTAACACACACCCAATGCCCAGGTAGATAAAGAGTGAGCAGTGAAAGTGAAAAGACCTGATCTAAATTCCCTTGAATTCCCATACAGAATGGGAAAGTTCTTGCCAATGACTTCAATATGTGTGAATCTCTGACCAAGTAAGCTTGACCCTAACCAAGAATGAGAAGAAAGAATAATTTCTGCATGGAAGTTCAGCCACAGTATCACTTGGGTAATAAAAGGGGTCTAGGCTTTGAATGAAGCTATGGACTCCAGGATTTTCACTGAGGAGGAAGAAGCAGTGACATTCAGGCTGAGAGTGGGAAGAATATTCTTGAAAGAATGAATAGGTGTGTTTGTGTTCCAAATATATGAGTCTAGTCTTAATCTCAAATATTCCCTTTTGTTGTCTTTTCATCTGAATAAATTTGTGAATCAATAATAATAAAAAATAATGATAATAATAATGATAAAATCACGTTGGAGTCATGCATCTTTACTTTGGGCTCAAAAAAACTTTTCCCCCAAATCCAAGAGAAAGTTTGGAAAGTAACTCATGAAATGAGAAGGGACTGTACTGTTGAGGATCTCTAACAATAGTTTAAAAAGTGCTTCTGGTGTGGAGTCCAGAGACAGTTATTAAGATGATTTGAGCAGGCATGATAGAGGAATTGCCAAAGAGAAGAGGGTGCCTAAGAACCTCAGAGGAAAAACAAAACTTGTCAATCATTTACATGGAAGGTACAATGAAATGGGAAGAGCCAGAGAGGACCTTGAGTTATACGGGTTGATTGAAAGGTAACCTAATAATTAGATGCTTGAGCTATAGAGTGAATGGACATCATTTGAATCCTATTTTCCTCATTTCCTAGGAGTGGAACTTTGGGAAAGTTTCTTCATGTTTGAAATAGAGATACTAATAGTTTCCCATATTATAGAACTGCTTTTCTTTAATTAATGTATATTATCAGGACACTACCTGAGTCAAGAAAGCCTAGACATTTTCACTAAATCATCCATATCTCTTCCATTTGTGGGAGTCAGTATGTCAGAGACAGAACTTAAAATTAGTATGGAGCAGTGGGCAGGATTTCACCTTCTTTTCCCATTTGCACTTTCCCTGTGGAGCATCATGGATGATTTATAGAAATTCGAGTAGTGAAGGATGGAGAAAAACAGATAAAGGGTGGGAATGACAGGTGGAACATCCTGAACCAGGCAGAGAATTATTACAAGGAAAATGGCGTATGACAGGGAGGGGCAGGGAGCTGGCAGGAGAAGCCTGGACCATGTGTGTATTCACTACACCACTTATTTTGGAAAATATGTGGAAAATTGCATGCAGAGTTTGAAAATGACTGTCCCAGCTATGATTCACTAAAGAAGTCGCCTCGGCCGCATCGACCCTGGCATTTTTTCAGAGGTCATGTTTACACATAATTTATAAAGTTCTAACATGTGGTTGAAAGTTTCTCTGGCATATTTAGAAATGTCTGGGAGGGCATTTCTCACCACTTCACTCTGCCTGCCTTCGATTTCTGCCTATGCTTTAATTCAATAAGTATTTATTGTGGTTAGGACAAACAAGGGCTCTGGTTTTGTGTGCTATGGACTGCAAAGCAGGGCTTGCTGAGGAGTTTAGTTCCTGCTGTGTCTAACACCTGATTCTTCCCTGCACGTTTTAAATAATGACAGATAGACTCTGATGTGGACTCTGTGGAAGTCTGAACATCATTCCTCTGGACGCTGACATTGGTTCTCTTTATTTTCTGGATGGTACTTGGGGAGATTTTACAAGTGCTTTGAAAGGAAGTCACAGGTGAGGCGCATCATGAAACCACTTGACTTCTATTCCCTTGTGATTTGATACCGTGAAAGGAAAATGGCTTCTCCAAGGGGGCCCATCCTATTCCTGAGCAGTTCTGGCTGCTAATATGCCCCTGCTTGAAATACTCATCCACCTGAATTTTCAATTGTTGGTACTCAAGCTAATTATAAGAGCTATATTTCTCTTCCGCATTAAGAGTAATGAATTTGGAGGGTATTATAATGTGGATCTGAAATGTTCCCCAAAGGTTCATGTGTTCCCATTGGCTTGGTTCCCTGGGCAACAATGCTTAGAGGTGGGGTTTTTAGGAATTGATTTGATTATGAGGGCTTTGATCTCCCCAATGGAGTAACCCATTGATAGTCTCATAATTAAATGGACTGTTGGGAGGTAGAGGAAGCTACAGGAGATTGGGATTACTTGAAGGGTGCAAGTCATAGGGGCATGTCCTGGAAGAGGTATCTTGTCCCTGGCCCCTTCCTCCCTCCATTTCTCTCTCTCTCTCTCTGTTTCCTGGCTGCCATGAGGGGAGCAGCTTTGCTCAGCCATATGCTCACCACCATAATGTTCTGCCTCACCACAGGCCCAAAAATGCAGAGCCAAGGGATCATGGACTGAAACCTCTGAAACTATGAGCCAAAAGAAATCATTTGGCCTCTAAGTTGATTTTCTCAGCTAACACAGAGGATATATAATTTTCATATTTAATCTTTTTCCTTATTTCTTCCTCCTACCCTTCTTTCCTTGCTCCCTTCCTTTCTTTCTCCCTAAGTTAAACCTACCTAGTCCTTCTCATATGCCATGATCAACATTGCTTTTTTTTTTCCCTCTGCTTAATATTTGAAGATTTTTCCTTTAGTAATTAGCAGTGTACTATCATGTCTCCGAGATTATTTTGATAGGTAGACTAGGCTTCAACATGGATGAACATGAAGTTAAATTTTAAGATAAGTCTTCCTTTGAAAGTTAACTTGTTGACTTGTGAAACAGATCATTTCACAATTTGACCAGTTTCCTAAGAAAAATCCCTTCTGCCTTCTAGTGAGAGTTCTGATAATCAAATGAGATTTGGATATGCTTCGTATTTTTTTTAAAAATGATGTTTCTAGCTTTGGGAGCAAAACTATTTTATGTTATTAATTTATTTCCAGCAGTATTGAAGTGGGCCACTTCAATATTCAATTATTCTTTCCTTGGTTCACTCAATGTTTAATGAGTGCCTAGCATACCTTAAGCTAGAAGTTAGAGCACGTGAATCACATACTTGCCAGACACTAAAACTCTCTTTGGTCTCAGCTGGCCCTTCCATTGATAAAAGTGGATCATGCTGTTGAGAGTGTGGATGCACGTCCTGTGTGCTTTGAATCATTTGATTCTGGAATCGAAAGGAGCAGAGGAACTGATAGTCTCCCTCTCTGTTGAAAACTGAGTTAACTGAAACCTAGAGTAGTAAAGTCATTTGACCTTTGTCCTAGCCCATTCACCAGAATCTGCAAACACATAGACGAAAAGTCACCAAAACCACTTTGGAATTGAGCAGCCTTGTCGTTAGGTTGAAATCAACAGTGATATGTGAGGTTTAAAAATTACAAATGAGTCTTTTTTGTATTGTTGAGTGGAGTATGTTACTCTCCATAGTCCTCCGAGAGCATTTATGGAATCTGCTAGATAGGAACAGCTCTCGGGGAAATATTTAGAGGATGTTGTTAAATTTCCTGATACCTCAGGTTGTAGCACCTATTTATTGTGACTTAGCAGCAAACTTATCTGTAGGACATTTTTCTAGACACCTCGACTTTGGCAACAAAGACAAGAACCCAGAGGGAATCATAAAAAGTAATTGAGCAGCCAATTGGATGTTATAAGTTCTATAACTGTGTTTTAACAGGAGAATTCTGCAAATTCAAGGTATGCAAAATGCTATTTAAATGGTATCCTTAAGATGGTGGGAAGAATTTAATCAATTTTAGAAAGATGCTAGTAGATATGCCTTTTAATAATACTGAAAGTTGGAAAACCTCATTGATATGGAAACATTATTAATATGATATTATTATTAATAATATCAGAAACATGAGTATTAGTATGATCTGTTCAGTAGAGCAAAAAACAAGTTAGATTTGAAATTGAAGATGATTTTGGAAAGAGCAGTTGATACTGGTCCAGGAGGGTGGGTTTTTGTTGTTATTGTTTGTTATCGTAAATGATGTTTTTAAGTAAAAGAATTTCTAAACTGCAAGCCTCCAGGCCATTCCCTAACCCTTTGAAGTTGTGATTTAGGCTTGCACCTATGCCATGCATGTCTTCTACCTCTATCTCATTACTATCTTTGGAACCCCATCATTAAACATACTACTTAGCAGTATAGGTAAATTATTTTCAAACACACGCCACTAAAATGCCAAATATATATATATATATATAAATTTCCTGAATATATATATATATATATATATATATATATATAAATTTCCTGAATATCACTCACTTTCCTGTAGCCTTGCATACAGCAAAAATTTAGAACCATAAAGTATCTTTGTTAAATCTGAGAGTTTAGTGGCAGAGAATTTGGACTGTGCCCAAGTTATCTGCAGCTTAATACTGTTATCCACCTGGGCTGAGCCTGACAGAGGTAGGGGGTCTTGAACTAATTAGTCACTTCTTGCCAGAGGCTGGGGATTAAATCATATTTCCTGGAAACAATATAATTCTATAGATCTGTTTTCAAAGTTTTGCACTTCTCAATAGTGTCACCAATCTGCAAAGTTGCCTGGTTTATTGCCCCCAGTATTTGAGTGCCTGGTAGAAAAGGAAAGGAAGCATGTGGTTGGACTGATCTCAGGATTGGAAGTGCAGCCAAAGAACAAGGCAAAAAGGAGTTAATCGGTAAGTTAGAAGTTGAAAGGTCAAAGCAACAAGTGAGAGAGTAAAAGACTAAGCGAGGTGGGAAGGCTATGCTCAGAGAGGAGGGTATTTGAAATTAAAAATCCAGAAGCAAAATCATCTTGAAATCCAGATATGTCCATGGATATAGATTAACAAAATACAGAAGAAATTTATGTCTTTGGGTTTAGGCAGACAGAGCATTGTATAGACCTGCTAGTGACCATGTTGTCTGCTTGGATGTTGTCGGTTGTCAGGAGCTATGTAGATTAAAGAAGAATATGATCTGGACCCCCAAATCTCCAGTGGATGGAAGAAGTATTCCAAGGGTCAGCAGGTACCAACCCTAAGGAGGGACAGGGATTGGTAGATTTAAGAGTTCTGATGCTTTGTGGAGAGCTATTTCTGCCAGAGGTTGAACGGATCCACGAGTGGTGGGAGATTGAACGGTCCTCCCTTAGGAAAGGGGAAAAGTGGGAACTTGGCAAAGACGGATTTATTTAGCAGGGGGGTGACAGAAGGCACACATTTGACCTCCAGTTTCCTTAATCCATAAGCCACTTAGGATCTGTTTTCCAAGTTTAGGCTTCTCACCATCTTCTGCAGCAACATGGCCACACTGCAGTCTGAAAATGACAAGATTGGTTGCTTGGTTTTAACACCTTGTTTGAAAGTCAGCAGCCTGAATCGGCAAGCCTCATCCTTCCCCTGTAATGTCCCACAGCTGTGAATTCCCCAGTTAATTATATGTTGGGTAATGAGGACCTGCTTTTATCTGTACTAAATTTTAGTTTTAAGCTTTATTAATGGGCTTTCATTTTGGCACTGGTGGGAAAGGGGCAGTGAAGAGGCCCATTAAATTTTCTTTGGGTTTTTATGAATCTTCCTTCCTTCCAAGAAGAATAATAAAAATTTGCTTCCTTTCTTCTCCTGGAACATTCTCTTCGTGTATTTTAACCCAGATGGCCCCGTCTACCATTTCTGAATACCAGGTGTGCCACTTATTAGTTTCTGAACATCTCTGTGCCTCAGTTTCCTTGCTTGTAAATGAAGATTACATTGTTTACCACAGACGGTTGTGAGGCTACATTCGCAGAACAAGAGTGATGTCTGGTAATTATGAAGCCCTGTGAAAGTGTTTGTTAAATAAAAAATACTGCTTCGTTAATATTGTGGTAATAAAAACTTCCTGGGAACTGGGCCACAGAAAAGAGCAATGTAAAGCCATTGACAATTGTCCTCTTTTCAAAATGGAATTCTTATTCTATGAGCTCCCCTGCATGGTCCCTGCAGATTTGTATATCTTTAGTGGAATCTTGCGAACAGATAGAGCCTCAGAATCAACTTCATAACTTCCTCTGCTACTGTCACCCCAGGCCACTGATCTCCATGCTGTCTCACACTCGTCCCAGCCAAAGATTAGGAATGTCAATCAAAGCCTTGGTAGTGGATTCCCAACCTGCTTTCTGCCTTGTGTGCCACACTGAGTCTCTCCAGGCTAGCAGTTGGGCCATTAGAGGGCCTTAGCTGAACTTAATTGTCAGCCCATTTCCTAACCAAACCTCTAACTCAATTAGCACTTATTTGATCATCTAAATCTTCGGCTTGAAGCACCCTGCCAGTTTGGGTGGGAGCTTTCAGTATGAAAGACACCCTTTTCCTGGGAACTCAGCCCGGACAAACCAATTCATTTCACACTTCTTTCCAACCGCCTACAAATGGGAAGCAAATCTTCATCTCAGTTCACCTCTTGGGATTGCAGCCAGGAAGCTAATAGATCCCATCAGCCCATCTCTTCAGTTACCTGGTCTTCTCATTCTTACAGTGACTTTGAGTGACACATTTGCTTTGGATAGCCATTTCATCCAGACGCTTCCCTTGCTCTTTGGCAGTTGCTTTGTGTGTAGGGGGAGCAGGAATTTTGAAGATGACGTTTTTTTGTCCCTCTTAACACCGTTTTATAACTTGAGCGTTAAAGACTGTTGAGCAAACAAGTACTGTCTTAGGTTTTGTACTAACGTTTTATGACTGGAGAATTCAGTGACCTTCTACTTAGGCTTTGATCTTAATTATTTTAAATATCATAGGGTCTGATTCACAAGGCAGTAACGGCGGGTCATTATTCCTGGCACGATTAGTCTAGGTTAGAAATTAGCTCTGAGGCCCCCGGCACTATGCTCTAATACTTTCTGAAATGGAACACCTGTGTAATGGCTGCACAATCATTTGGTTAAATCAGTCTCTAATTTAATGAGCTCTGACTTCACATTTTTTTGTTGTGATCTTTAAGAGTTAAATATGTGTGCATAATTTTGAATTTGCCGTCTTGTACAATTCTATGCATGCTCAACTAGTGCGACTTATTGCTACTAATTTGTGTAAGAAGCGTCTGCATAGATAAACATCTCAATTTGAAAAATCAGTTTTTATATTAAAAGGAACAAAGCAGAAATCCATAGTAATCCATCTCAACATCAATCTACTTGTCGAGATGTAAGATCAGCAAGTGAATGCCTCATGATTTATCCCCAGGAATTGTGCCTGAAGTCACAGAGAATATGAGATTTTTAGTATCTACTCCAGGGGTTCAAGATTCTACGGGCCAATTTTTATTTATTTAGTTATCATTTTTTTTTTTTTTTTCAATCTCTGGACCATCAGCATCACTGAGAGCTTAGAAATGCAGATTATCAGGGCTCACTTCAGGCCTACTCACCTAGAATCTGCATTTTCTAGAATCTCCAGGTGATTCGTAAGGAAAGTGAGGTTTACGGGACACTATGATTAGTTCAGTCTCCTTAAGCTGATATTGAAATCTGCTCCTTTCATTGGTATTTGGGGGCAAAATTCTTAGAGATCAAATCAAGCAATGCCAACAAAAGTGAATGTAATGCATATTTCTAACACACCAGAAAATCCTGACTATAATCAGTTCATCCCAAGGCCTCCCTACCATCTTTTTCCAAGCCTCCATCTCCTCTGGCCTAGAGCAGTGGACTGCATTTTTCTCCCATACTCCTTGCTACTCCCTCTCACTACGCTATGTGATCACAGTCTGTTCTCTCCACAGCAGAGTAATTCCCTGGAACCTTGTTATGTCTATCCCTCTCTGCTGAAAACCTTTCATTGGCTTCCCATGTCACTCAAAGTACAAGTACAAATGGACTGTTCCACATAGACACGGTCTATCCAAGCATTTAGAGTCAAGGAATACCCTTAGAATCATGTGCCCTGGAGTGGGTGAATATTAGGTATCAACCTACTTCACTAATCTTTTTTTAATGGAGTTATTTCTCCATGAGCCTGCTTCCCTGAACAAGAGAAAGGATTGCTACTGGCTGCTCACCAGTCCTAGAATTCTGAAATTCTTGGAAGCCTGGTTTGTGGGAAGGAAAGGTAGCAGACTGACAGAGAGTGTGTCGGAAATCTTGTTTCCAAAAGTGGTTCTATGAGAAGAAAGAAGTGACTCTATGAGAACTTTCTGCTGTGTTAGAAATACACACTATATTTCCTTTTGTTAGTTTTACTTGCTTTGACCAACATGACTACAGTGATAAGATTACCCTTCTTGCCCTACCCTCTAGCTACCTTTGTCTCCTTCCTGCTGGCTATATAATTATTTTTCTTCACTTTTTCTTTTTCTTCTCTATTTTGCTTCATACCATCCTCACACACCTTGAAAACTACAGCATATTGGGAACTGTTGTCTGTAGTCAAATAAGTCTTTATATTCTCCTTTCCAGTTCTTTCTGGTTTTAAAGATAGTTTGAAATTTTATTATTAATCTGCTTAAAGTACACCCCCATATCCTGAAAAAATGATTATTTCTCTTTAGCAAGTAAGTGGATCTCAAAAGAGAAAAACTCCAATTTCTTCCCTGGATGTCCAACCACATTCCAGCAGATATTACTTAATTTATGAATGGGAATATCTATCTCTGATCAACATTGTTCAATTGCAAACCTTTTTGCTTTGATTTAGCAACGAACTCTCTCCTCAAATCACTTGGATTTTGTGCAGATTGTCTTGTATATTGTATGACTATGACACACCATCATTGCCATCAAGAAGCGAAGCCTATGCCCTCTCCCTTGAAATTGGATGGACTACTAAAATTGTATTAATGAATAAAATAAAATAAAAGCAGATCTATGACTTCTGAGGCTAAGTCATTAAAATGCTGTACATTTCAGAATCTCTGGAATGTTCATACCCTGAAGAAGCCCAATCTGTGCATAGTGAAGCCACACTGAAGGAACCATAGCTCCTGTCCCACAGCCCGGCTAAGTTTCCAGCCTATTGCCTGGATATTTTCAGTAGAAGTACAAGGTGGTCATTCAAGTCCATCATGTCCAAACAGCTCCTGTAGTTCCTGGTGGAACTTGGGGCAGAAATGAGCAGTTTCTACCAAACCCTCCCAAACTGCATTGATAACCTGCAAAATAAATACTTGTTTTAAAGAACTTATTTTAGGATGTCTCATCATGTATGAATAGATCACTGGAATGTAAGTGAGGAATTTATGTTTGTATTTAGCCAAAGAAGTTGCAAAATGAGCAGATAATGCAACCCACTCATACTAAAGTGGGAACCATCCACAAAAAAGAACCACCATCTCATCTTTGTGAAACCTCTCGTTTGCCCCAGGACCAACCTTTGAATGCTGTTGCCTCCTGCAGCAACAATCTCACGGTAATTTATCGGAGGTGGACTGGAACTAAACTACTTCTATTACTGAGCTGCTTCCTTGCTTGTTGGCTTGTTCACTTGCTTACTTTTAGTTTTAGAGGAAGAGATGCTTTGAGAGGAAGAAAGACTTTGCTTAGAGGAAGAGAGACTTTGCTTAATTTTGGAGGTGCTACTCTTTCATAGGTCTACGCTTATCAAAGGTCTACTGCTTCTTAAAGGTGGGTCGCTTCTTGGAGGTGCGGCGTGCGGCGAGGTCTGTGTCCTACAAGCTGCGACCCCGGTCCAGGTGAAGAGAATGTCCTATATACCTAAGGCAGTCAATCAGCTTAGGGTCAGCACAATTGAAGCACGCCCCACAGTACCAATCAAGAAAGAATGAGGAACATCTGTTGACCGCTAGTGCAGAAGAGACATTAACTAATCAGGCAAAAGTAGATCACACCGTGTTAACACTAACACACCAGCCGCCATCCTAGGGCTCTCTGCAGAATGCAAACTCTCTGGGACAGTATCCAGGATGAGTCTAAATCTCTCCCCATGCCTCACATGAGTAAATGAGGCACTGTGGGTCTCAGAGCTCTTTCAAACCCGAGAAGCCCTGATGGGTAGACGGTATTGGGGGGATATTTTCCAACAGTCATGAAAGCAGCAAATGTGAATTTCAAACACAGTCACAGTCATTGGACAGTTTTAGCCTTGTCAAGGGTCAGGTGATGGCTTAAATAAGATGACATAAAAGGTAATGCATCTCCAGTGAAGGATAATATTGTGGCTAGCAGTACTGGACTGTTCTCCAGGATGGAGAACTTGGAGGCAGCTAAGTCAGGAGAAGTATAGTATATTAAGAACCATCTTGACCTCAGCAGCTTGGTGATTCATCACAATAGTGAGCCCAGTTTTAGGACCTTGGGGCAGGGACTGTGCTCAAAGATAGGCAACTGGTAGCCTGGGTAAGGATGACCTTACCCAGCATCTGCCATTTAGGTCAGCCAGAGTCAACAGCCTCTCTGAGCTGTGGTTCACAATAGTACTCCCAACCCCAAGACCTGGGCATTAGCCATTAAAGAAGTCAGACAGCAGGCTTCCCCTAGGGAGTAAAGATGATAAAATTTGTGTTATTGTTTTTGGTCTATTTACTGAACAATAGTGTTCTTCTTGAGCTTAAAAAAAATGGAGGGTGCAACCACTCTGGAAAGCAGTATGGAGAGTCCTTAGAAAACTTGGAATGGAGCCACCATTTGACCCAATTACCCCACTCCTGGGCTTACATCCAAAGAACTTAAAATCAGTATACTACAGTGACTCAGTAACATCAATATTTATAGCAGATCAATTCACAATAGCTAAGGTTATGGAACCAACATAGGCGCCCTTCAACAGATGAATGGATAAAGAAAATGTGGTTCATATACACAACGGAATATTACTCAGCCTTAAAGAAGAATGAAATGATGGCAAAAAGCAGCCACAGTGTGAGTATTCACACCACAGGAAGAAGCTGACCCTACAAATCCAGGGGTTTTCTTTGGGAGATGTGAGTAGCCACCACATCACTGCATCTGTCAACCATGGAAAAGTTGCATCCTTTTGTGTGTTTTTTTAGTTTGGGCTCTCCAAACTGAGTAAAGGACATGGGTGTGGGTCCCTTACTAGGTGATCCTACAAAGTAGGAATGATCCCAGGAGAATGAAATAGGGAATGAAAGAAAGTCAGTTAAAAGGTGAGTCCATCTGTTCACACCATGGGTAGTGAGAGTCCATCTTGTGGGGAGCCACTGAGGACCCATGAGGAACTTGTTGCCCCTGAAATCCAAAGTCCTTGGAGAGAGGGTGGCATACATCACAAAAACAACTCCATCCCATTTGAATCTCCCTGGGAAAGAATGAGCTTAGTAAATGACACTTATATTCCTGGAATTTGGAGCCATAATGCCAGTGCCATTCCACTTGAGAGGTTGATTTATAGTATGTATAAATGTGTGTGACCAGCAAAACAACCTGGAGCTCGGTTGCTCTGCTTCACTTCTGCACCTTGCTTACTGGCCTGAGGAATTGTGTATGTTTGAAATTTTGTGATCTATCTCTTAGAGAAAAGAGAAAGCTTAGCTCCCAGGGCCTCTAAGGAGAAAGTAAAAGTGGTCAGCGCACGTCACCAAGGTCAACCATGTGCTTATTAAAGAGAGAATCAGGTTTCCCTGCCCTGGAGAAGCTATCACCTGGCCATGTCCACAGATCTCTCTGGTGAATTGACTTCTTTTTTTCTTTATTTAAGGATGGTAGGAGAGGGCAGGACTCCATACTTTTGGACTTAGTGAACACTAAGGATCCCAAATTAATAATAAGTAGTGATTATAATCTGTATACTTTAAGTGGGAAATAAAAGGAACTTTATGGGAGGGTCAGGAGATCAGGAAAATTTTGTTTGATTTTTGTTCCTTAAAATTTATGGTCTTCATGCCACTGCATTTGAAGAATCCAATTAATTAACTAGCGGTAAGGTCAAAATAATTTTTAAGAATTAGCATTAATAAGGATTTCTAAACAAGTTTCTCCAATCTTTTACACTCGATAATTATTTTAAAGAAAGAGGCAAGAAACACTTTGGAAATAGTTTCAAAGACTGAATGCTCAAAATAAATCAGCCTGAATCTATTCAAGAGATGCACTGGGGGAGCTGTAGGGCTGTATGTGCTCATTTCTTCCATTAATATTTTTGAGTGTTTTCTACATGCCCCAATTTCTGAACACAAAACACAGAACAAAATAAGCACACAAATAAACAAATAAAATTTTGTTTTTCTCATTTTTTTCACACTTTTCATTTCCTTTACACAAGAAATAAACTGTATCACATTGTCTTCAAGATGCTTCAGCATTTTCCTCGTGTTTGCAGGATTCTTCTCTGAGCTGCTTCCTGAATTTTTTCCCCTCCCCACCCCTCATTTTCCTCTACACAATCCATCCTTCTTCCATTCTTGCCTCCCTCCACCCTGCATTATGTATCATCATCCACTTATCAGAGAAATCATTCGACTTTTGATTTTTTTGGGATTGGCTTATTTCACTTAGCATGATATTCTCCATCTCCATCCATTTACCTGCCATAGTTTTATTCTTCTTTATGATTGAATAATATTCCATTGTGTATATATACCACAGTTTCTTTATCCATTCATCTATTGAAGGGCATCTAGGTTGGTTCTATAATCTAGCTTGTGAATTGAGCAACTATATACATTGATTGTAGCTGCGTCACTGTAGTATGCTGATTTTAAGTCCTTTGGGTATAGGCCAAGGAGTGGGATAGCTGGGTCAAATGATGATTCCATTCCAAGTTTTCTAAGGAATCTCCATACTGCTTTCCAGAGTGGCTGCACCAATTTGCAACCCCACCAGCAATGTATGAGTGTACCGTTTTCCACATCCTTGCTAACACTTTGTTGCTTGTATTATTGATAATAGACATTCTAATTGGGACAAGATGAAATCTTAGGATAGTTTTGATTTGCATTTCTCTTATTACTAGAGAAGTTGAACATTTTTTCATGTATCTGTTGATTGCTTGTAGATCTTCTTCTGTGAAGTGTCTTCTCATTTCCTTGGCCCATTTATTGATTGGGTTATTTGTATTCTTGGTGTTAAGTTTTTTGAGTTTTTTATAGATTCTGGAGATTAGTGCTCATCTGAAGTGTGTGTGGCAAAGATTTTCTCCCACTCTGTAGGCTCTCTTCACATTGTTGATTGTTTCATTTGCTGAGAAAAAGTTTGAATCATCCCAGGGATGCAAGGTTGATTCAATATCTGGAAATCAATAAATGTAATTCACCACATCAACAGACTTAAAGAATCACATGATTATTTCAATAGATGCAGAAAAAGCATTTGATAAAATACAATACCTCTTCATGCTCAAAACATTAGGAAAAAACAGGGATGGTAGGAACTTATCTCAACATTGTAAAGGCTATCTATGCTAAGCCCACGACCAACATCATTCTAAATGGAGAAAAACTGAAAGCATTCCCTCTAAAAACTGAAACAAGACAGGGATGCTCTCTTTCATAACTTCTATTCAATATCATCCTTGAAACCCTAGCCAGAGCAATTAGACAGACTAAAGAAATTAAAGGGACATGAATAGGAAAAGAAAAACTCAAACTATCATATTTCAGATGACGTGATTCTATATTTAGAGGAGCCAAAAAATTCCACCAGAAAACTTCTAGAATTCATAAATGAATTCAGAAAAGTAGCAGGATACAAAATCAACACTCACAAATCTAATGCATTTTTATTCATAAGTGATGAATCCTCTGAAAGAGAAATTAGGAAAACTACACCATTCACAATAGCTTCAAAAAATAAATACTTGGGAATCAATCTAACAAAAGAGGTTAAAGACCTCTATTATGAGAACTACAGAACATTAAAGAAAAAATTAAAGAAATCCTTAGAAAATGGAAAGGTCTTCCATGTTCTTGTATAGGCTGAGTTAATATTGTCAAAATGACCATACTTCCAAAGGCACTCTACAGATTTAATGCAATTCCAATTAAAATCCCAATGATGTTCCTTACAGAAATAGAGCAAGCAATCATGAAATTCATCTGGAAGGATAAGAAACCCAGAATAGCTAAAGCAATCCTTAGCAGGAAGAATGAAACAGGGGGTATCGCAATACCAGAACTTCAACTATACTACAAAGCAATAGTAAGAAAAACTGCATGGTATTGGCACCAAAATAGACAGGGAGATCAATGGTACTGAATAGAGGACACAGACCTAAATACAGTTACCTCACACTAGACAAAGGTGCCAAAAACATACAATGGAGAAAAGATAGCCTCTTCAACAAATGGTGCTGGGAAAACTGAAAATCCATATACAGCAATGAAACTAAACCCCTATCTCTCACCCTGCACAAAACTCAACTCAAAATGGATCAAGGACCTTGGAATTAGACCAGAGACCCTGCGCCTAATAAAAGAAAAAGTAGGTCCAAATCTTCATCATGTTGACTTAGGACCAGACTTCCTCAACAAGAGTCCCAAAGCACAAGAAATAAATACTTCCTGACTTTCGATGGCCAGGGAATCGTCCTTGCAGCTCACCTGCCTCCTGCCTGCTTCCTCACCTTCACTACTCTGCAGCCTGGCAGAAGGACCCATCTATCCACCGGACAAAATCTCTCTACAGTTTTTGAGGCTCTGTTATTAAGATGGGTCTTTGAAATTTACAAGGGTCATATAAATTAGCAATGGAGAGTTTGTGTTGAAATCTGTGTTGAAAATAACTGTATTCAAGGCAAACATCTAGGAAAATAGCTGACAGTGTTATGAACCTACGTATGTTTCCATTTTGCTTTTCTTTTGAATTCTTTAATTTGTTCTTTTGAATTATACGTGACAGCAATACGTATTTTGACATATCATACATACCTGGAGTATAACTTCCCATTTTTGTGATTGTGTGTCACACTGGTTGTGTGTTCATATATTAACGTAGAAAAGTTATATCTGATTCATTCTACTGTCTTTCCCATTCCCATCCCTCTCCCTTCCCCCCACTCCCTCCCATTCAATTTGATCACCCCTTCTCCCTCTGACCCCCACCTATTGTGAGTCAGCATTCACATATCAGAGAAAACATTCAGCCTTTGGTTTTGGGGGACTGGCTTATTTCACTTAGCATGGTAGTCTCCAGTTCCAGCCAAGAGGACCTCACTACACTCAGCATGGGAATACATGCACACCATCTGCTCTCCGTAAAGCTGACTCCCGCACAACACTGCCAGAGCAGGGCCAATACAATTCTCATACCCTACCATCAAGGAGTATCAATTAAGACTGTGAATACTATTAAGGTTCAGCTTTCTTCCAGGTGCCCTGACACATTGTGCTGTCTAGTGCTTTATTTATTTTAAGCATTCAAAAAATGCATACTTTATGAAATTAGTTATATTCAGAATGTCAGTCACTGAGGTTGAAACTGCCCTTGTCTAATCATGTTGTATTGTTGTGGTTTGGATATAAGGTGTCCCCCAAAAGCTCACATGTGAGACAATGCAAGAAGGTTCGGAGGAGAAATGATTGGGTTATGAGAGCCTTAACTCAATCAGTGAATTAATCACCTGATGGGATTAATTGAGTGGTAAGAGAAGGCAGGTGGGGTGTGGCTGGAGGAGGTGGGGTACTGGTGGTGGCTTTGGGGTATGTATTTGTATCTAGTGGGTGGAGTTGCTCTCTCTGTTTTCTGATCGTCATGTGAGCTGCTTCCCTCTGCCAAACTCTTCCACCATAATGTCCTGCCTCACCTTGAGCCCTGAGGAATGGAACCAGCTGCCTATGGACTGAGACCGCTGAAACTGTGAGCCCCCAGGTAAACTTTTCCTCCTCTATAATTATGCTAGTCGGGTCTTTAAGCCACAGTGGCAAAAAAGCTGACTAAAACATGTGTTAAAAAACACTTGCCATCTCCCCAGAGTGTAACAGGTGACACACACACTCTCACATAGGGATAATTCAAAAAGAATTTAGTGAAAGGGCTGTTTACACAGAAGTGAGCAGGTCAGGGGGAAATGTATGATTTTTGAAGTTCCCCTGGACCTCTATGCTATTAATCCTAAACCTGACAGGATAAGAGGAAGGCATAGTTATCAGACCTGAGGACAGAGAAGACTGTGTGGAAAGGGCCACCTGGCAAGAGTTTAAAGTGTGTGAAAGACACAGCCCACAGTTTGCAAAAGACAGAGTTTGGCAAAGATCTAGCCTACAGAGCCCACAGTGACTCTCCCACAGTTTGCAGGGAAGAATTCCCCGGGTAGCACTTCCCTTCTTCCTTCCAATCTCCTCCTTGGGCAATCCTTTTGGCAAAACTCAATCTGTCCTTTAGAAGTTTCTGGCTGCTTCTTGCAGGATCTGCAGGCTCACGTGAGCCTCCGAGGACTCACCGTGTTGGCACATGAAGATGTTTTCACAAAATGGACTAATTGAGGCCATAAAGAATGAGGCTGCTACCAAGGTAGGTTGCCCTGGGAAATTGTAATAGCACTTGGGCTCGTAGGAAGGATCATGAACTGGAATCCGTAGCAATGCTGATCAGCCTGCTGGGAAAGCTGTGCTTTAACTAATGAAAGCACCACAATTGGAGTTGGAATAGCCGGTTCATCCTGCGCAAAGTGGAAAGTTAGGAGGCAAGTATGCCAGGGAACATTCTCTGAAGGAAATCCAAGGGAAAGGTGTCTAGACAATATTAAGGAGTGGCTGGTCAACACCGTCAGCTGGTGACACAAATAACTATCTGTAAAGTTAGCAGCTCTCAATGGTTGCCATAGAAACTCTTGGAATGGAACAATGGGGTTTCTAGCAATGCTTTCTCTCCAACGTACGAAAATGTTGGCAGAAAATCTCTTTGATTTTATTTTTAATTCTTGTCTACTGACCTGTTGTCCATGTGGAAAGCTCCAGGTTTAAGAATACGGCACTAAGATCCGTATTTGACCCGACCTAGATTTTGACCTCATTTTCCTTTTCAGTCTTTGGTCAACAGATTTCAGACCAACGACAAAAGTCTGGATTTTGACCTTGGCATTATTTTCCATTTGCTGAATTTGGGGAAGGGTCGGGTGGCAGAAAGTTTGTTTGAAATAGATTTTTGGAAAGGTATTCATTAAAAGAGCTAGTGCTGGTGATCCTGAACTTGGTGTTACTGGATTCCTGGAGGCTGAGATTTCTTTCTGGGTTTTGGCGAGTGTTGCGTAAAGGATTTGTGATATCCTGCAACTTGAATGATGTATGCCAGTCTGTCATACAACTCAGCTTCTTCTTCCACAGATCTGTGGCCATAACTTCACTATGAACTTTTATCTGGGATACATCACACAGAATGTAGTTTAAGCCCCTCTTTATGACAAAGAAGAAAGAGAGAGGATATGATATGCTAAACAGAAGAGCGAGAGAATTTATCAGGATGCTTTTTGTTTACAATTAAGAAAACAACAACCCATACTGGCTTAAATAACCTGAGGTTATTCAAGTTCATGAAAAGTTCATGAACTTCATGTTGGGTTTGTACGTGGTTCAGTGAGTCTCTTAGTTCCACCCTCTCATGTGCATTGTTTTTGTCCTCATGATACAGAAAGAGCTACCATTACACCAAATTCACAACCTTCATCTTTCAGAGAATAAACATCTCCCTTCCAGAATCCTTAGGTAATTTCAAGAACTCACTCTGACAATGTTGACTTGAGCCACAAACTTGTCTCAAATATATTATGCTGTCAGAGCAACAGAGGGAATGCATCTTCTCCGCCTCCAGAGTTTGTGCTTCTGGGCACTTTCGTAGGGCAGGCATGGTATGAATGGCACAGAGATCACGGTGGCATCGAAGAGTGAGTGTGGGAGAAATAGAGGCCCAAAGGGAGAAGGTGGCAATGATGAGGTAGATTTCATTCTGCCATGAGTTCAGGCAATACTAATGAAGAATCAGAGGCAGTATTGCCAAAATAAGTCAAAGAGGCTGTTCCAAACGACACAGCAATATTTGGTACCATCACCTATAAACTGCGTATTCTTGGATGTGCTAGTTTATTTTTCTGAGTCTCAGTTTTTTAACTGTCATATATGCAATAAGAATTACACAAGTTTTTACTGATGATTAATGAAGACAGTGTATCTAAAGTCCCTATTGCTGAATTTGGCCTGAATAAGAACAAAACAAATGGTAAAATTAGTAGTCAAAGTGATGATTTATTGCTACCATTTTCAGCATATTCAATGTACTCTCAAGGTACTTGTTACTGTATTTTCACTTGTTTTTTGTTTGTTTGTTTGTTTGTTTGTTTGTTTTGGTGCTAGTGACTGGACTCAGAGCACTTGACTACTGAGCCACCTCCCCAGCCTTGTTTTGTATTTTATTTAGAGACAGGGTCTCACGGCGTTGCTTAGCACCTCACTTCTGCTGAGGCTGGCTTTGAACTCATGATCTTCCTGCCTCAGTCTCCTGAGCTGCTGGAATTACAAGTGTGTGCCACCATGCCAGGCCTCACTTGTTGTTAATTATAAAAGATAGTGTTTGAAAGGATTTTCATTAGTGGGTAAAGAATTAATATTATAATTAAAAACAATATATTTTAATACTACATAACATATAATTTGTATATATCCATAATGACTTATTATTAATTTTCTATTTTATGTAATTACAAGATGCTACTTTGAAGAACAGCCCTCCTTTAAATATTTAATTTAATAATTTTAGCTTATAAGATTTGTCTTCTTAGTATATAGCCCTAAACTACGATCACGGCAAAAGACCAATAAATAGTGCTTTCCTGATGGTTATGATTCACTGTTATTATTATTATTATTATTATTATTATTTTATGTTTTACAGACTGCATTTTGATTCATTGTACACAAATGGGGTACATCATTTCGTTTCTATGGTTGTGCACGAGGTAGATTCATACCATTTGTGTAATCATACATGTACATAGGGTAATGATGTCTGTCTCATTCCACCATTTTTCCTATACCCCCTCCCTCTCACTTCCTTCTACATAATCTAAAGTTCCTTCATTCTTCTCTTACTTCTCACCCTCTCAACCCACCCCCATTATATATCTTCCTCCATTTATCAGGGAAAACATTCGGTCTTTGGTGTTTTGGGATTGGCTTATTTCACTTATCATGATATTCTCCAATTGCATCCATTTATTTGCAAATGTTATAATATTATTCTTCTTTATGGTTGAATAATATTCCATTGTGTATATATACCACAGTTTCTTTGCAAATTGGTGCAGCCACTCTGGATCACCGTTTGGAGAATCCTCAGAAAACATGGAATGGACCCACCTTTTGACCTAGTCATCCCACTCCTCAGTTTATACCCAAAGTACTTAAAATAAGCATACTATAGTAACGCAGTTACTATATTTGTTATTATTTGTTAATAGTTTTTATTCAGAGTTTAATTCTTTGTTATTATTTGTTAATAGTTTTTAATCAGAGTTTAATTCTTTGTGTACAGTCATTTGTTTGTAGTGCTGTGTAATTTTCCCCTTCTTGTAGTCCACACCTAATGTGTGCAATGATCTAACTTTTGAAAGCGATGTACAAATGACTGTGATTGACATCAGTGGGTGATTGGATTTCTAGCAATGCTTTGCTTGGTTCTGCTTTTCATTGTGTACTCACTGGCTTATCTTCAGCAATCTTATTCTTACAAGCTGCTTTCATAAGCACAAGGTTTCAGACAGTACTTCAGATAAAAGCTATACAACATGGCAGCAACTAACGCATTTGTGTTTCAGATTGTCTTGCCTGGCCCTACTCAAAACTGTAATTAAGTTCCCTCACTTGAACATGCAATTCCATATTCATATTCATACTTGTTGATTCTCCCTTTCCAATATTTTTGCTCAATTCCTATCCCAATTGGGGTTTTAGTTTCAAATTTTTCTCTTTATTTGGAAGCCTTTATCATAATCTTTCATGTACTGTAATCCATGTGGTTTTTGCTCTAATATTTCTTATGTCTTTTTTCCATGACTTCTCTGGGTTCTTATCCAATTTCCAATCATCATAATATGTCCTTAAACATTTAAACCTTTGCTTAAGTTTCAAAAACACATACAATTATTTGACCAAGTAAATAAATGATTAGAAACTCAGGATTCTTGAAAATATTTTGTGTGCCATATTAAATTTCAAACAGGAGGCATGAGTTTACTATTAAACAGTATTATAAATTCTAAATTACTACTTTTGTTTGGGTGGGATTTACTGAGGATTGAACCCAAGAGCACTTAACCACCAAGTCACATCCCTGGCCCCTTTTAATTATTTATTTTGATACAGGGTCTTGCTAAGTTGCTTAGAACTTTGCTAAGTTGCTGAGGCTGGTCTCAAACTTGAAATCCTCCTGCCTCAGCCTCCTGAACCCCTGGGACCATAAGCATGTGCCATTGCACCTAGCTTTAACTAACTTTTAAAAGATGAAGTCAGTAAACTGTTCATAAATCCATACAGTACTTTTTAAAAACTACTACCTCTCACCTTTAAGCATTGACATTTATAGATTGGCTTGTTTTAACAAGCAATCGCTGTGTGCTTGGACATTAATTTGTAGGCATCTTCATGAAAACCACTGCCATTGGATCTTAAAGACACATTCATACACATACAAATATTCCCTTTATAGGTGTTAATGAGATGAGAAATGCATTAAATTTAGGATGTGTGATCAAGTACACTGGTGTTTCTTAGAATTTGATCACCAGCGAAATGAAATTTGGGGGCTTTTTGGCACTGGCAAGTAATGAAATACATTATTAAAAGTTGAAAAGTGCTTTGCAAAGAGTGAGTTATGCCTTACAAAATATCAGAGTTTAATTCTAAGACAAAACTGTTAAGAGAAGGAGGAAAAACAAAGAAAAACAAAGCCTTGTGCAGATGAAAAGGTGACTGCAGAAGGCATAAGGGCTTTCTCCGAAGACAGCATGACCAACCACAACTTAACTCCATAGGGGAAACATGAGCAGGGATATCAGAAAAGACATTACTGGATCAGAGCCTCCAAACTCACAGATTTAGTGGGACTAGGATTTTTACCTTAAAAAAAAAAAAAAAAAAAAAAAAAAAAAAACAGTGAAAATCTCCCTAGAGATTTCGCTTTGAATATGAAGCATCTGATGAGGTATATCTTTTCATCCTCTCATTTAATTTAGTAAAGAAAAAAAGAGCAACATAACAAGTAAAGAGTAAATAAAATTAAAATAATTAAATAATTAAAATAAGATTAAAATAAAATAATCTTTAATTATCTTTATAGAGCACATCATAATTACATATTATGTGATGTGTAATTTCATATGCTTGAATCCAGAATTGCCTCATTGAAACAATTTAGATGCCCCTATTGATATGTTGTACTTGGAGAACATAAATACCATGTTTATAGTTGCCAGCATTATATAGTTAGCATTGAGTCCCTTATGACACTATTGATTTATGGGAAAAGGAATTATGTTTTGCAAGCTTAACCTGTGAGGTGCATTTCAGAGAATCTAATGTGTCTTGGGTAAGAGGACTGTACTTATTCGTTTGTACCCACTGCTATCAGATAACCAGTTTAATAATATTAATAAGTTTTGTGTCTATGGGGTTAACTAACTATTTAGACAGTAGGTTTGTAGAAATAATATTTTAGTTCTTCGATTTGCCAGTGAGTGAGCAAAAGAACCCTGGAAAGTCCTGGAGAATTCCGTATGTAATGTCAAATTTCTTCACCTCTCAGAATCTCAGTTTCTTCTTTTGTAAGATAAGGTGATGCAGGTAGATTACCTTTAAAATAACTTTCTATTTTAGATTTTAATCTCAGATGGTGAATTGGCAAAGTAGATGTTATTTATTGGACATACACACACACACACACACACACACACACTTGACTTTTATTCTTTCCAGAATATTTCTGATGATTTTCCCATGGATTATTTTTTCTGTGCTGTCCCTGAGTTTATAATTCTTGCATTATTTATGTGTTCACTTATTTGTGTGTATTTCCCATTTCCTATTATAAAAGAATTTCTAAGAAGACAGAATAATCAATCGTTGTCAGGGCCTAAGACTTATACCAAGAACTTGATAGTTATATATACATAATTATTATTCGCTGTGTAAGTAAATGAAATAAAATTTGTTATTTGCAGTGTTCCAGAAAGATACTGTGTTAAGGATTATCTAATATTCTCCTAAAAATTTGAGGCGGGTTAAATTATGATCTTTTTGATTAATGAAGGAACTATATATCCACCATATATGCAAGAACATTAAGTATTCCTATAAAATTTACTAGATTGAATATTTGAAGTAAACATGACAAAATGAAAAATAACAAAGTTACTAATATATCTTATGAGAGACAAACAAAGCAAAATGATACAACAGTTTGATAAACCAAGAGATGCCAAAGTATCTACCAGAAAATTCTAAAAAAAAAAAAAAAAAAAAATCAAGCACAGCTATATTATCAGAAAAAATAATTTCAGGTCAGAAACATTAATAGTGAAAAGAGTAATAGTAGACAATGTAATTAATCTGAAGATATAATAATTATGAACTTATTTTTGATAAACATAAAGGTGCAGATGTATATATGCACAAGGAAATATGTATACATAGGCATACGCATGTATACATATACGGAAGCATATCATTACAAGTAAAAATCAAACAAACCAAATATTATTATAGATATAAAATAAAATGTTAAGCATTTAAGAAGCCTGATCTGAACACTACTCTTCAATTTGTTGCTGCTCTGCTATTTTTTTCTTTAAATCGACTTTCTTGAAGTATCCTTAGAGTAAGATACACAAATCTTGACTGTATTGTGTGATGTACTTTGATAAATCATACACCCATGTAGCAATCTCCTCAATGAAGATAAGAGCATTTCCATTACCAGAGATTTCTCAAGAGACTCTCTGACTTTCAATTCCCAAGCCCCTCTCTCCAGGCACAACACTGACCTAACTTCTATTACTAAAACTGTGTTTTTCCTATTCTTGAACTTTATATAAATAAAATGATATGATATATCCTTTTTGCACTCTGGGTCCTTGAAACACAAAGTCTTTGAGATTCACTGATGTTGCATATATCAATAGTTCATTCCTTTTACGATGAGGTAGAGACTATGGATTTACCACAATTTGTTTATTCATTCACTTGTTTATAGACATTTGTATCATTACTGGGGTTGGATTATTATGGACGGTTTTGTATGAATGTGTAAATACAAGAATTTATAGACATAGGCTTTCATTTCTTTTGGGTTAAATACCCAGGAGATAAATTGTTAGGTCATATAAATGTAAGTTTGACATTATAAGAAACTGCCAAACTTTTTAAACAAGTGATTGTATTATTTTAAAGTCTGCCCAGTGATACCCAAGAGTTCCAGTTATTCTACATTCTTGCCAACACCCATTTTCAACATTTTAATGGGTGTAAAATGGTATCTCATTGCAGTTTTAATTTTTATTTCTCTGATGATGAATGATTTTGATGATGTTTGCATATGCTCACTAAATCAAACGTTGTACCAAAGACTCAAGTCTTTTTCCATTATTTTTTGGTTTGTGGGTCTATTAAGAATCATGATCAGTGGGCTGGGGATATAGCTCAGTTGGTAGAGTGCTCGCTTTGCAAGCACAAGGCCCTGGGTTCAGTCCCCAGTACTGCAAAAAAAAAAAAAAAAAAAAGAATCATGATCAAATTATGTTATTTGCATGTATGAATATGGCATAGTGAATCCCTCTATCATGCATAATTATAACACACCAATGAAAATTAAAACAAGAAGCGTGATATTTTTATATATGCTGGATGTGTCTATGGTAGGGCAGACTTCATGCTTCATGATCTTCATGTCTTAATCCCTGGATTGTGTATCTATGCTACGTTACACAAAAGTATTTTACAGATGTGATTAAGGTTAGGGAGATTATCTGGGGTTATGTAGGTTTACCTTGTATAATCAAATGAGCCCTTCAAAGCAGAGAACTTATCAGACAGGAGGCAGAAGAGATGCTGCAGAAGGAAAAATCAAAGAGTTTTTACTTTTTTCTTTAAGTCCTTCCATGAGAAAGACTTAGTATGCCATTGCTGATTTAGAGACAGAGGGAACAGAGTGACAAAGAATACAGGAGCTGAAAGAGACTCCTGAATGACATTAGAAGGGAGTGACTTCAGACTTACAACTTCAAGGGACTGAATCTTTCCTACAACCTAAATGATCTTGGAAGTGGATTCTCCCCTAGAGTGTTCCAGCCAAGAACCCAGGGTGACTGACACCTTAATTTTAGCCTTGAGACACACAGAGTAGAGGAAACAGTCCAGACCACCTGGACTTACAATCTATAAAGCTGTGAGATAATAAATTTCTGTTGCTTTAAGTCACTAAGTTTGTGGTAATTAGTTATAGCAGAAAATTGTAACTTTGTCAAATAAATACATCCTGGATATTTTGACTTAGTTTTTGGCTCAACTTTTCATTTTATTAAATATCTTTTGATAAGTGGCAGGCAATTTTAAATTCATGTCAAGTCCAATTTATCATTTTCTTTCTTCCATCACTGGAACTTAACTCTTTTATGAGGTCTCATCTTTCAAGATATTTGAGATTTTTTTCAAAGTTGGTAAGCTTTGTCAAGAAGCTCTGCAAATTGTTCAAGAATAATCAAAATGTATCAAATCATTGATTAACCTGGGATCCTAAATATCACAACTACATTTATGGGCCAATGCCTCCCTATATGTAAAATCATTAATTCTTAATTCATTAAATTCATTTGGTCCATTTTACCTAATGATTTTCCTCCCTTATAATTACATATTGCTACTAAATTTATAATTAAATATTAGATTATTTTATAATTATAAGGTTATAATTATAAAAATATATAAAATCATACTATTAATTTCAATTCTAACAGAAAATAAACTGTCTTAAATGTATATTTTCCTTAGTTCTCATTTATTAAATCTTACAATGTGGCAAGTATTCTCTTGGGAATATAGCTTCAAAATCTTCATAATAACCCTACAAGATAGTTATTATTACCAACACAAATAAAAATAATGTTGTAGCTTGGATTTAAATACAAATGTTCTTGAAATCTATTGTTTGGAGTTTTGCTCCTTTCCAACACTGATCAGCATAAGGATGTTGATCTATGTTCATAGGTATTTTCAAGTAGCACTTTTCCAGCTTTTACTCTTTAAATAATCTGATTCTTCTTTAAAATTTTTGAAATTCTAAGATCTTTCTGTGTAAATGAGCAAAAATCTATAGGGAAAAAATAGGAAGAATATCAGCATGACTTTGAGGTGTATACCTCTCACACAAAATAATGAGTAGGTAGAGGGGAAGTCAATTAATGCCTTGATACAGTGATCAAAAATAGCATCATAAATATGGAGTAGATGGACATTATATGCCCTCATGGAGTATAATAGTTCAGCTGGAATGTATAACCTGAATTTAAACATGAGGAGATATCTCACAAATTCAAAATAAAGAGCATTCAATTAAAAAAAGGACAATATTCTTAAAAGATGCCTGTGTTCTTAAAGACAAAGCCTGGGAACTAATTCACATTAAAGCAGACTGAAGAGACTTATAGTAAGCTGACACGGTTTGTGAAAGCCAATTTTTCAACTGCATGTTCATGTTCAGTGACGTCATGGTGGTAATGTTTACAATTACAGAAATGAAAAAAGGTTACAAAGCAGGGGTATTTGTCCCCCAGAGCACTGGTTGCTAAACATTTACCCTAGTGTATCACTGAGGACCTAACAACTAACTAAGCACAGCCTGTGATCCTAGACTGGATCTTTTGAACGGGAGACAAAAATAGACTCTAAAGCATCAATTGACCAAATTGGAATAGAGAGAGCAGAAGAGAAAGAAGTATTGAACCAATGTTTAATTTACTGAAGTTGATAATTGACTGTGGTTTTGTCAGAGAATGTTTTTAATTTCAGAAAATACACACTGAAATGTAAATATTTAGGAGAAAGGGGCCATGATATATGCAACTTAAGTAACCTGGGCAAATATCATTTGTCCATTATCTTTCTCCTCTTCTTGCAACATTTCTGTAAGCTTTAACTTAGTTTTAAATGAAAGTTTAAAATATCAAAAAAAGAGTAATGTCCCAAGTTTTAAAATCAGGTTTGCATATGCATTTTATTTTATGATGTCCGTTTTTCAAGATAGAAGACATGGTTTTCCTGACTCATACAAGGAATACAAAAATAATTTTGCCGCTGCGAATTTTTACATTCCTTGGTAAATACCTTATATTGTCAGGTTTAGGAATTTAGAAGATACATGAATGTTGTGGTTTTCATATATCTATGCCACCTAGATCAAAGATGGTTCAGAATCCCACCTGCATTGGGCAAACACTGTTACATGAAACTCAATCCACTGTAATTCATTCTCTTGAAATCTTTATAAAGAAGTTGCAAGGGAAATGCATGGATAATTACTGTTTATGCTTAAGGACCAAATTTACCCCTTCCATTGGATTTGGAGATGGTAATGAGTGTCTTTTGTGGCCCTGCCATTCACCAGAAGACAGCTCTTTCAAGCTAAAGGCTGGTTTAATTCCTTTTCACTGAATAGTGTTTGAGCAAGGTTGCTGGTGGAATTTCATTTTTGTTATTTTTTTCAGTAAAAGTATTGTGTACAAACGTTTGAAAAAAATCAGAGTGAAAGAGAAACAGCAATTATGTCCACTCCCTGAACTCCAAACCCCATAGTCACTATGAGCTATTTCTTAGATATTTCTGGGGCAAGAGAGCATGCATATATATATACCTAAGTATGTTCTTTTAAAATATGCAAATAATTCCTTACTTTATACAGTAACTTACATTTTTTCCTATAATGATATGTCTTACCCCCCATTTAATAATATATCTGGCACATCTTTTTACTGTTTTGGTGTTTGAAGCTGACACTTCAGGTCTGTTATAGCGATATACATAAATCCATGTAGTCAGTTCCATTGCTCAGGGCATTTGGTTTACTTACTATTTTTCGTTATCATATGTAATGATACGACAATCTTCTTATGCATATATCTGAGGATACTTTTGACTTTATGATGAATTCTTAGTAGAAAAATTTATAGATTGAGGAGAATATACATTTTTAATCTTAATTTTGTCAATTCACTCTCCAAAAATTTTGCACCATTTACAAGGATCCCAGTGATGAAGGATGTTATCTCGACACAGGTGCTACTCAGGAATTTGAATTTTTGCCACTCTTTTAGCTTGAATTTTTATTTTTTTTATTTTGAAGGACATTTTTTAAATAGTTGGTTTTGAGAAACTTATAGTTGTATTTGTTTTTGTGTTTTTTTTCATCTTTTAAAGATGGTTGATTTATTCCTGATGATTTGCGAGTACACTGTTTAAGTTCAATAAATTTCTTCTTGGATGTTCGAAAGCACTGGATGAGAGTTTAGAGAGTGAAAAATGTTCACATGGTAAAAGTAATTCTTAGACTGTGCTACAGCCTACATATAGGACTCTTTTTTCTTTTTTTGCAATTCAATTTTGCTAATTTTTCTCTTGCTATCAGATTTAGAATTTTTTTCCTTGATACATTATGTATCCTCTGACTTATAACAACATTTACTACTCCAAAACTACTAAATATTCATCCTGATTTTTAAAAATAATTCTGGGATTTCTTTGTTTGCTTTCAAAGAAGTACATACATCCCCATCAAGTTTTGATTATGAGTATTCTTATTGTCAGACTATTTTTGAATCTGATTTCAAAAATAGCATAACTAATTCCAATAATTTTGGATAGTATAGTATGTCCTGGGTCTATGTTAATTAAGCCTCCCTGAAAATTATTTGTACTTATTTCTCCAATTCTTTCCTGTTCCCTGCTCCCGAAACAACTTTCCAATCATTCATTTTTCTAGAAGGTGTTTCTGCAGAGTAGCAAGGAAGATAGAATCTCCCCTATCAATGATCAATTTATATTCTGATGTAAAGCAATGTTTACAGAGGGCTGAGTTTTCCCTAGACATTCTGGACTTGTGGATAGGAGACCAAGTTCACTTTGGAAACTAGACATAAAAGTGACTTGGAATTGCAGGTTAGGGTCGGGGTAGATCCCTTTCCTAATTAAAGTTTCCACTTGAAAGATGGTCCAAGTACTTGTTCCACATTATCCAAAAAAAGTCTCCAGGTGACAGGATCTTTCTTGGGACAAGCAAAAGTTAAGGCAATAAGACCGGGGGGTTTGGGTTGTTGTTTGTGTGAGTTCTCTGTTTGTTTGCTGGTTTGTGTTTTTCCAGGAGTTCATTGGCCCTAGGCAGGCCAGCTTTCATTTAAGGAAAGGTTCGTGGGCGTCTTGTGGCCTCTGCTCCACTTGCCTCTGCACTATGTCTATGACTTGCAAAAACAACCTTGTGGGATACTAATTCAGTCTTTGGTTTCTTTTTCATATCAAATACTGCCAACTTGGCCTTAAATGCATGCCAGATGCACGATGGTTTTATGATGTGATACCGTTAGGAAGTCTGGGTTGAGTATAGCTGGATGTGAGCCGGCTTCTGCAGTTGGAGCCCTTCCTGTTGCTGACGGCTACAGCCCAAGCTTGGGAGCTCGACAGCTTTGCTGGGCACCTTGGCCAGTAGTGCCTGGCAGTGGACGGTCATCAAATCCCAGTGAGAACTACAGGTTCCCTGGTTCGTTCTCTCCTGTGTAATGGCTGGGTTCCCAAGTCCTATGAGGGCTTGCAGTGTACTTGCTGGGGGAGGAAGGAAAAGGCCTCCCCACCTTACAGCACACACTGGCACAAATAACCGGAGGGACTACCTCCAGATACCCACAACTAGGGCATTCTTGCCTTTCCAGTTAAGAGCATCGTCATCCCTGATGGATTCAGAAACTCAAACATATTTAACTTTGAGTTGGAATTAAAGACAAAAAAAGAGGAAAAAGTCCCCTGTCAAAAAAGAAAAGAAAACAAACAAACAAAAGCAGGAGAAGTTCAAGGGGTAAAAGAGTATTTGAACTGAAATGGAGACTGAAATATAGGGACAGTTTTCTCAATTCTCTCTCTCTCTCTGTACATATGTATATACATATATACATAATGTGGACACTATAAGTGCACAATATTATTTTATTTATTTTGCCTCCTTTTTATATTGCTTGTGATCAGTTGAAATAACGGTTACAATTTGGCACTTTGTTCCTAATTTTGACCAAACCCAATCTCTCTCCTGCCTAACTGTGATCATGCATTTACTACTAGGTGATGTTCAAAAAAAAATCATGAACTTAGAAATTGAATCAATATTATGAATCAATGCAATTCAGAACATTTTTAAATCTTGAAAATCCAAAGATAGCCTGTGTGCAGATTCTATCAGTGATGGGGCAGACTTGAATATTTTATTTCTGAAGATTGTTTATCTGCAAATGCTGGATAAAATGTCAGTTTTTTTTTTTTTTGGTACCAGGTATTGAACTCAGGGGCACTGGACCACTGAACCATGTCCCCAGCCCTATTTTGTATTTTATTTAGAGTCAGGGTCTCGCTGAGTTGCTTAGTGCCTCGATTTTACTGAGGCTGGCTTTGAACTCGAGATCCTCCTGCCTCAGCCTCTGGAGCTGCTGGAATTACAGGTGTTTAACACTGAGTCCAGCCAGAATCTTTAATAATACTGATAATAGTAAATACAGATGGAAGAAAATCGTAGAGGACACTGTTAATGTGTCTCCAACATTATTTCTATAATAAGGTATTTATAATATGCAGAGCAATTAAATAATTTTTTACATTGAATCAAAATGATACATCAAAGACCAATTCGTGTTCAGGATGTGGCAGGGAGTTACACCCATTTCTCCTAAAGGTCAAAATCTCTTACTAACAGCCTTTCTCACATAGCCCTGTGCCTCCAAAAAGATTTATGACCTTTGCTGCCTGCTATTGTATTTAGTAAGAGGGATAAAAAGGAGCAAGTACTTGAAAAATTGGAGTATAGATAAAGAAGATAATCTGTTACCTTCCTTTACTTCTTTGTATTTTTGGACACCTCCCAGGCAATTGTTGTCCAATCCAACCTTCTTCAAGGATGGAAATGTTCTGTAACACATTAAATGGAAACCATGAATCATAGGTCACTATTTGAACATTTAAAATGTGACTATTGGGGCTAAATAACTGCATTTTAAATTTAATTTTAATTAATTCAAGTTTAAATAGGCACAGGTGGCCAAAGGCTGCTGTATTAGATGCTGCTCCTCTGCACTAGGGCTTTACTAATTTCCCAGCGGTGATTGACTTGGGCAGAACATCACCAACAACACTTTCTAAATAATAGCACAGAATAAAGAAGCAAATTGAGTAGATGTTTAGATTTTCTAGAATTAACTTTGACAAGATTTCCTAGGAACCTATTTCCTCCTAATGAATTTAGAGAAAAAAATCACTGATTGTATAAAAAGAAGTTCCAATACCACTTCATCCCTCCCCCTTTTATTTTTGTATTGGGGATTGAACCCAAGGACATATTACTGCTGAGCTACATCCTCAATCCTTCTATTTTTATTTATGTATTTTGTTTATTTTGAGACACGGTCTTGCTAAGTTGCTTAGGGACTCATTAAGTGGCTGAGCCTGGCTTGGAACTTGAGGTCATCCTACTCCTGTCTCCTGAGTCTCTGGGATTATAGGTGTGGACCACCGTGTCCAGCCTCCAATACTGCTTTCTAAAGTACTCAAACAAAAATACACAAATTAATAAATTAGTCTATTACTTAGATATTTGAGGACTTTCCTCTTCTCTAAAATACATTTATGTTCATATGGTATGGCCTTAAGTCAGGTTGAATGTAAATAGGGAAACCTCTCATTTATCCCAAACTATCTCATTTACAAATCTTACATGACATGCTTTACAGGGGAGGCATTTTCTTTGTATGATTTAGTGCTTTCCAATTGTCTTCTTTCAAGTCATTCAGGAGTAGGAGAGCTGGATGCATGGAATTAGTCTCAAAAAATATTCTGCAATTGGGTTTGCTTTGCTGTTTTGGGATGAGCAAAGCTTTTTAATTCTGTGTGATCAAAAATGACAGATAGTATCTCAAACAGTGTATCACCCCAAGAAAGGTTTCTGTTTCTGAATGAGTGGTTTTGTAAAACATGTAAACTGGCAGCGACCAAGGTGCAAGTTCTTCATAAACATAATACAATAAAAGGGGACATCATTGCATCATGAGAGCAAGGATACATTCAATAAATATGGTTTAAATTCCTAGACACTGATTTTATTTCCAGAGTATAGAGTGTGGAGTGGGAAGTGGGAAGCAGAACTTTGAAATCCATAGCGGTAATTTCAAGATGGTGTCATGGGCTTTGCTGTGATGTCATAGCTAACGGAGAGCCACAGCAGGCTTTAGGTAGAAGGTTTTCAAGTTGGATTTGCAGGTCAGATAAATCATACTATAAGTTTAGTGAAGGATAAAATTGTGAGTGGCAGATCAGTCGAGGGGCTTCTGTGTTCAGTGCAAGTGAGAGATATTGAAGTCCTGGTTAACAGTGACAAAGCTGGGTGGGTGAAACTAGGTTCTGGTGACAGAAAGCAGGGAGTTGCTGGAAACTATTTGTGGATAAGTCAGCAGGACTTGGGTTTGTGAGATTCAATAGGAGTAAAGGGGAAGGATACAAAATAGGATTCAGTGTCCTCAATTCAGTAACTGAGCAAATATTGGTGGTAATAACTGCAGTTGTGAACTGTGAGGGATAAATGAGATAGAGGGGAAGAAAATGAACTTGAAGTATCTTGGGACCTCAGAAAATTAGCCAGAAGGCACCAGGATTAGAAGTGATATCTGCCAGGGAAGGAGAAATTTAAAAATAATCAGTGCTGTGGCAAGTCACCCAAGGGAGGGCAGTGATGCACTAGCATTGTTAGCATGGAAAAGAAGTCAAAGAGAAAGAATGCAGAGAAGGAAGGGGAGGGACACAAGGAGGAACAATGCAAGTAGAGAGAGATGGAAAGGAAAAAGGTAGCTTCCAGAAGGTCACATGGTAAACACAGAAGAAAGCAGGGATTGAAACTATCCTGCAGGCATTATATTACAGATGATGGACACCTTGCCCTTCTGTGGCTGTTGCTCTTTCTCCTCAACTCTCCTGCATATCCTAAACCCCTCATGTTCTGTACCCCTGCATATTCTCCTACTCATCCTTCAAGACTCAATAGGCATAACACCATACAAGCAATCAGTACCTCGATGTTCCCCAGTCAAGATATGGAGGTGCTTCTCCACTGGGTCCTAATGCTCTAATTTCAACTTCTGTCATTTGCACATGTTGAATCTACATGCCTATCTGTCCTGCAATTTCGTCAAAGGTATTTTGGTGGACTGATTTGCACTAAGGATCTCATTTTTTCCATGTCTCTCTATATCCATTCCCTTCAGCAGTGCGCTCTTATACTTGGACTTGACTGTGTCTTAAGTTTGGCCAATGGAAGGGTAGCAAGCTTGATTTCCGCAGAAGCTTAAAAGTGTGAGTGCATTTTGTCTCCTGCCACCGTCAGCAGATGTGTCCTGGCTAATGTGCTGGAGGACAAGAAGTGACTTGGCACAGAATCAGATCATCCGAATCAAAGACATCCCAGACTAGTCAGCCCCTAGCTTACCCAATAGCTGAATTCATGTGCATTAAGTTTGGGATTGGTTTGTTTTACATCAATAACTGATGCAATTAGATATCATGTCTTATAAATTTCTTTTAGCACCAGCACATTAAGTAAGTGCTTATCATGCAGTGAGCGTTCCACAAATGTTTCTTAAACGAAAAAGATAAGAAAAAGTGGAATGAATCTATTGCAAAGCATTTCTCTCTCTCTTCTCTCCCCCAAACATCATGAATAGGCCCCAAGTTTCCCATGGACTCTTAACCCCTGCTGTCCCAGGCGCCGAGACTGCAGGGGTGGTTGTGGGAATTCCAGCATGTGCAGTGTGGTTTGAAATCCAGTGACAAGGCAGCATGGCTTCCTTCTTGGCCTGCTGCCTCACGCGTGGTGAGCAAGGCAGCCACGCCAAAGTGGCAGCCGCAGTGTGGGAGCCTAGCTCTGCTGCCATAAATTACCCAGGGGCAGGAAGGAGTAGCGAGAGTCAGCGGTTTCAACTACCTAGTAGTTCATTTTTGTTCTTGTTTTTCAGTTAGCAATCTGTAAAATTTATTGCAAAATTAAGCTCTCTGCTCCAGAGTCAATAATATTCCCGGTGCCAGGTGGTGTAATAATTCACAGAAAGGGCAGAAGTTGGAGGGAATGAGACTGATTTAGGAAGTTGACTTCCAAGCCCTATTTGCTGCTGCCTATTCGCTGTTGCTAAAGGTCAGGTAAGTAGAGGGCTAAGGTTACAGCCTCATAATATCCTTGGAGGGCTAGAATTTCTATTGGGTTTGAAATTTAAAACAAAAAATATTTATTTTGCATGATGGATTCCTTGTATCCTTCCCACCTCTGCTTCCATTTTAGCATAAAAATAGAAACATTCAATTTCATATTTTGTTTCTGGCAGTGCAAGGAAGAGGCCTGTTAGAAAACTTGGCCATATGCAAACCTCCTATAGTGCTTTCTAATGCTCTACTGTCAGTCTCTGTGATTTGGAGAGGCGATTCGGGATCCCTCTAACAACTCTGTCATTTACAGATGCAAACACCAAGTCTCAGTGTGGTTGAATTAAGGAGTGTTTCGGTTCTGCCGAAATATTTACCTGAAACTAAAACCTTGATCTCAATCCCAGGTCATATGGGATTTTAAATTTATTTTTTAAAAAGATTTATTTATTTATTTATTTTGATTAATTGTATACAAATGGGGTACGATTGTTATTTCGCTGGTTGTACATGAAGTAGACTTGCACCATTTGTGTAATCATACATGTACATAGGGTAATGATGTTTGTCTCATTCTGTTATTTACTTGATATTCTGTGTACTGAGTGGACCTCTTTTTCAATTATATGTGGCATCTTTAAAAATGTATCTGTCTCTTCATCTCCAATTATTTCTTAAAGAGTCTTAGTTATATGTATGATTGTCTAAAAGGACCATAAATAAAGCTGTATTTCTTCTCCAGCTATAAGGGATAAGGTATTACCACTGATTTTCTCTTGAAAATTACATCCTTGAAGTGTGAATTTTTCGGGGGAGGGGTTACTCGGAAAGTCTGATGTTTTTGATGATTAAAATGCTGTATTTGGTTATTCCCCATGGTTGCTTGAATTGCCTACAAAATCACCATTGCAACCTGAGTTGCAAGCTTGATATTTCTTGGAGAACATTTAGCAGTGGAAATTACACTCACCAGGTTAAATGTGGGTAGATTTCTTATTCAGCGTGGTCATGTGCTCTTTTAGATGGGATCTGTTTCTTTTCTTTATTTCTAAAAAATAATCCTCAGCTCTTATTGGTGTTGAAGTTTTGGCCACCAGCTTGGGACTGGCAATAAAGCTCAGGTTAGAAGAAATTGCTTTGATGTTTTCAAAGTCAAGAAAGAATTTTACACCTCTCTGAGGAGCCCTTGACTGCAGGTGAAGAATGTACCTCTGGAGAAGTACCAATTAGGGGTAATTGTTCATGATCTGATTGATCCATCAGGGCTCTGAGCTTCTGAGTTTCAAATTGAATTTGCCATTGTCTTCCTAAAATGAAGATTTTGTTGTGTTGCAAATTGTGGATTGGAGAGGCTGGTTGTTTTTGTATCTGATCCCAAGAATAGAATCAATATGATAACCCTTTCAAAGCGGTTGTGTTAATCCACTCATCCTTGCTACAGAATTCCTCCCCTATTACGCTTGTAAATCATAAGAGGCTCAGAGGAGGGTTCCCTGACACCTGGGAAGGAATGTCAGTCGGACCTCTCCAGAGCTGATGCTTTTTCCCAGCTATTTGCTTGTGGGGTGGAGTGGGAGGAGCCTAGATACCAAAACTTTGGGAAGCTTTGTAATAAGACTGGGTGAGAGGAGCTTGGCTTCAGGCTTCACCAAGACCTTGAAACTTGGCCCAAAGTGATTAAAAATCAAGTTTGTGAGTCTTTTCAAGTGTACTAAGTGTGCTTAATTTGTGGATGGAGACTGTGACAAACTGGCATTTGAGAAAGTCTCAACTTGTTTGACTTTTACATCTAAGCTAATTAAACACCTGTTCCATCCTAAGACTTGAAAACTCGAATGAAGAGTGGAAAAACACTGATACACATTGCAGTGACATTTATTTTGAACTAGCAAAAATAAAATTCATGAATTGAGCATCCTCTTTTTGATTCTATTCACTAGTATATTCAAAATAAAACTGAAAGATTGTTTTCATAAATTGGATATGATACCAACTGCAGATGTCAAGCCAACTCAGAGTAGGGATTGTGTACACTCAAACTTGTAATTCTACTCTCCTTTTTTATATGTCTATAGTGAGAACTATAATCTTCCATCAGAAGCAAAATTAAATGTCAGGCTATCACACCCTTATCCAAATGTCATTTAAAATTTGAAAATCAATTGTCTTTCTTACCTCATACACAGACTCACTTCATTCTTCTGTCTACCAAGCACCTTAGATGTTTAGAAACTAAAGCAGAAAGATCATGGCAACACTTCTTCCAGTTGCCCTGGGAGTAAACAATGCCAAGTTTTGTGCTATTGATTGTACCTGGGACAGATGTACAGGCAGAATATTAGGTGGGGAAAGATATGTACTTTGAAACTGGACTGCCTGAGCTCAAATTCTTGCTCTTCCACTTATGAGCTTATACAACCTCAGGCAAGTTATTTCAACTGTTTGAGCCCAGTTGGCTCATCTATAAAGTGGGATAATAATTTCACCCATCCCAAGTGAAGTGGATTAAACAAATCAATGTATATAAAGTCCTTAAAGTAGTACCGTGGTAATATTACACTGAAGCTACATGTGCTTTCCCATAATGCCATTGATGTCCTAAGAATCACCTATTTGTGAGTCCAAGTGGTTGGTCAGGAAGTAATCAATCATTTATGCAGGATTTATCTAGTTAAAACGCTCCAAGTTGAAGTTGTCTAGCAGTAGTCACATGCCACCCTCCCCTTGAAATCAAGAATCATTTGCTTGCAGTTCTTGTAAGGAACATATCAGGAAGTCCCTAAATAACACTTTGGAGTTTGGGTACTTTAGTATTGCACTTTTTTTGTTGTTTGTTGTTGTTTTGTTTTCTTTTCTTTTCTTTTGCTCAGATTTCTGTGAATTTTTGTTATTATCATTACAAAGGAAAAAGATGGAATAGGTTTAGTTAGGGAATAAGCAGAAATCAACTAATGGTAGCTGACTTTTGTTGGATGTCTGCTTACCCTTTGTACATCCCTTAAAAGAGCAAATGCTAGCTATCTAGTATGATAGTTTAAATCTGGAATGTCCCGCAAAGGCTCATGCTTTAAAGAGTTGGTCCCCAGCTGGTAGTGCTATTGGGATGAGGTGGAAACTTTAGGAAATGGGGTTTAGTTGGCAGAAGAAGGTCATTGGGGGCCTGTCCTTGAAGGGTACATCTTTTCTCTCTTTGCTTCTCTGCTGCCAGAGGGTGAATGTGTTTCCTCTACCACGCCCTTCCACCATGATGCAATGCCTTGCCAAGGGCTAAAGAAACTGGGCCAAGCAACCATGGACTGAAACCTCTGAAACCATAAGCCACAATGAACTCTTCCTTCTTAAATTTTTCTTTTCTCACATTTTTTAAAAAAGTGATAAAAAGTTGACTAATACATCTAGAATCTTTCTGATTAGGAATAAATTTTATAGATCCTCTTGAAAGCTTATCTGAAATCTAATGGTCCTCAAGGTAGTAAGATTTCCTGGTTTGGGAATTTGTTTCAGGCTGTATTACAAATCAATATGGATACAGCTTTCTTTGACCCTCTTTTATGATCCTCATAGGGACTGAGTGATTCCTTTACTTGATGTTTAAAGAAGATAAAAAGGAGAGTAAAGGGAAGAAAAGTAATGGAGAGTAAGGGGAGGGACAGAAAGAAAAAAGATTAGATCAGAAAAGATAAAGAAAGGAAAGAAAAGAGAAGGGAAAGGAAATTTCATCTACTTATCAGGCTCAGTTCCCTAGTATTTCTCCAAGATAGATGAACTTTGTTTAAGGTCTATCTGTCAGTCAGTAGACCAGGTAAGTTCTCAGTTTTCTGTGTTGTGTGATTGTTATTTTTCCTCATAAGGTAGAGAAATGATTTCCTAGCTCCTTTTTTTCTTTTGAGGTGTGGAGTTTTAAATTTTGACCTAAAGCATTGCCTTTCTTCTTCTATGGATCATGGTTTGATATTTTTTGTCTTCATTTTGGAGTTTGTTCTCCATAGTGCAAATATAATTGTTTCTGTTTTTATTTCAATCCCTTCGGAAATATCATCAATTTATTAGAGAGTAAGTCCAAGAATAGTTGAAGTATGTATCAAAAGAATGCAGAATAAGGTCTTGTTTATCCCAGTTTACTTTTCCTTTCACAGCAAAAAGCTCACAACACATTGCAAAGGTGTCAAAACATTACTAGGTATGAGAGAGCCATAATAAGCACTCTGGGAGAAACTGTTAACATGCATAAGAAGAAACAAAAATAGGGTATAAGAAGAAAATATTTTAAAAGGGTTTATCATATCTTCTTTCAATAGATGTCTTTTCCAAAATTATTTGATCTTTCTCATATGCTCTTGCTCTATGGGTTATTCTTTCTCAGAAGTAAGAGAGAAATTCCCAGTGGCCACTGATTTGTAACCTGGAGAAATGGAAAGTTATTGGGCAAAATGCTTTTCCTCTGCTTGTATCTTGATTTTCTACAAACTACCCTAACTAAATAGTCAAAATAATTTAAGTGTGAAACACATTTGCAGAAAGTTCTCTACCTTATTCCTCAGTGCTGGGTGAATCATTGATGGAGTGTTTCTTTATTTTATCATTGAAGTCAGGGCATTTTGGAGAATGAAAGAAAAAGCCACTAGTGATTGCCCAGTACAGCATAACTGCAATTATTCCACACAAATTAAGCTGAATTATTAAGAAGTAACTGCAATAATTAAAAATTTATTCTAGGGTTGATGTTTTGAAAAGAAGAAATGAGAGTAGGAATTATTTTGTTGCTGTAATATTTATACTGGGTGATTTCTATTAACTCTTTTCAGTGCCTCTATTAGACAGGTGTCACTCTCATTTTATGGACAAGAAAGTCAAGACTCTAGAAAGTAGACACATTTCCTCATGGATGCAATATATGGTATATAAGGAAAACTATTGACTTTGGAGCAGTTAGAGATTATTAAAAGAACTAATGAAAAATGAATAAATTAATGAATGTGTGAGTGAATGAATAAATAAATGAAATAATAAAACAGAACACTGCATTTTGAGATGAGAAGGGTCCTGTGCAAGTAATCATTTGTGCAGATTTGCAGAAATCTACCAATTAGAAAATGTTCATAACTAATTTACATTTCCTGCACCTATTTTACTTTTATAACACCATAAAGATGATAGCAAGTCCCAGCAGGTAAGGAAAATCTCAGGACCATTGCTGTGGGCAATTTTTCTAAATGGAAAAATGTATATACTTTTCCAGTCATATACTTAAATAGTTGAAAAGAGATCTTATACTTTTATTTGGCAATTTCACATCTAATAATATGTATTATTTAAGGCCTTTGTACCCTTCCTGTAGACCAGTAGTTAAATGCTGGCTGCCCTGGGGAGGAGTTGAGACCTTTGGCTGGAGTATTTTCTCAGTCAAGAGCAATCCCCAACCAGAGACTCAGGTGGCTGTGTGACATTGAGCAAGTTACTTTATCCTTTCTGGTTCTCTGTTTTCATTCTTTTTATTCACATATATTAAATATTGCATAATAAAAATTTTAAAAAGTTACACAAAAGTAAAACAAAATTGGGAGGACATTCACCAATCTAATGAATGGTTACTTTGTGTTGATGAAGTAGAATTGGTAGAGTTATAGGTACTTTTCATTTTCATTATTTGCATTTATTTCAATTCATTTTGTATAATGGTATGATTAAAATAAATAAATAAACAAATGTACAGTTATTTTTCTGTTAATATACTGTTGTTTATTTTGCCAAAATTACAGATTTCCACAAATTTTTAGCAAAATGAGCAGGGGTAAAAATTAAAATCTATCATGTAGAATTGCCAGATATTGCTAAATAAAAAACAGATTCAGTTTTTAAAAAATAAAAATGAGGATTAATATTTATCACCTTTACTGTAATGGCTACTGTGGAAAATCATTGAAATGACACTGTATCTCAAAGTATCTCAAAGTATAAACTTCAAAATGTCAATCCTACAGCCCTGGATGAATTATGCCTTCACATTGAGTTGTCAATGAGGACCTGTGAGGTCCTTTTAAGGGGAGGTCATTCAAGGATACACTCTGTCTTTGGAAATGTTCATAAAAGCCAGCTGTGTTGAGTGGATTTCTTCTCTCTGTGTTCCATTAGGCACTATCTTTAGAAGGGTAAATATGGTGGTTGGTGAGTATCCATCACATACTGAGTGTGGCAAACAGACTCTTAAGATGGCTCCAATTAGCCCTGTCCCTTGCTATCCATGCTGACCTGTGATTCTCTTTCCTTAAGTGTAGGTAGGAATTGTGATTTGCTGCTAACCAATAGAATATGGCAAAGATGATGGTTTCTCACTTCTATGATTTTGTTACATTAGACTACTTTGTGTTCCACCTTGTTAGCTGACTCTGTTAACTCTCTTTCTTTCTGGGTTTGATGAAGTTAGCTGCTGTTGGAGAAAGCTGCACATGTTAAGGAACGGAGGGCATCTATTAGCCATAGTTAGCAAAAAAAAAAAAAAAATTATGCCTTCAGATAGTCCGCAAGCAACTGAACTCCAACAACATATGAACCTAGAAGCAAATCCTTGTGCAGTCACACCTGAGATGAAAATACAACCCCAGCTGCCAAGTTGATTGTAACCTTGCAGGCGACCCAGTTAAGTCATAAATTTCTAAGCAGCAGAAACTGGGATTCTAGCTAATTATTGTCTTAATCTGCTCTGTTTGTGATAATATGGTTATACAGAAATAGATAATGAATACCCTGGGTAATCATCATCATCATCATCATCATCATCATCCTAATCTAATTTCTAAGGTATACATTCCTGAGTAATTTCTCAGAAATGGGCATTTATAAATTAAGTCAATTATTTATTCACCCCAAATAGATGAGATAAGGTAAATAAATATACTTTCTTGAATGACATGACATATGTAAAGGGCCTGCACACAGTGGTCCTTGATAGATTCTAGTTACTATAAGTGTTGGAAGTTTTTTTAATTGGTGCACATTATACAGAATAGTGGGTTTCATTGTGGTATATCTATACAAACTCATAACATGAAAGAAGCAAATGCAACTTAATTGAACTGACACACACCTGATAGGCAAATGGCAGGGGAAGATTGTTAAGGGGACTGAGAAACACTGTAGAAGAGGGTGCCATTGCTCTTATTTCATTGTGATTAGATCAATCAACTTAAGTGCCCACCATTTAAACCACTTTTTCTTAGTGTAGTCAGATATTTACTAATAGGAGAGATAAGTGATTTGGACATAAATTCCGGGAGGCCTTTCAGATTTCTGAAAGGGCTCAGGGGATTCCATGTTCGTGACTCTAATGTGCATGTGGCTTAGATGGAAAGTTTTTCATTCACTTAGTATTTATTAAATTCCTGTTATAAGCCTGGCACTTGCTGTGATACTAAATTTTTCATTTTATCCGAAGATATAATTCTTTTTTTTTTTTTTTTCGGTTCTGGGGATTAAACCCAGGGCCTTGTGCTTATGAGGCAAGCACGCTACCAACTGAGCTATATCCCCAGCCCCCCAAAGATATAATTCTTCACTCATGGTAACACACTTAAATTTTCAGGGGCAGGCTTTGGTTAACCTACTGTTTCATGAGACTTTTTTTTTTAAAGTTAGAATTGTTGAGGTATTTATCTAGAATGGCATATTGTTCAGCAATCAAAGGAACAAACTCATGACATATGAAACCACCTGCATGAATCTCAATGTCATTGTGCTGAATGAGAACAGATGAAAGAGAATACACATTTATGATTCCATTCATATTCCATTATCTGAAAATTAGGATGCAGAGATGACTTGAACTGGGCTTGATGTAATTTTGGAAAATGATAGAGATGTACATTGATGGATTGTGGTGATGGTTTCATAGGTAAAAATATGTTAAAATTTATCAAATTTTACTAAATTTATTTATTATTTTAAACAAATTTTACTGAATTTATTAAAATTCATAAAATTTTACAAAATTTTGTAAAGTTTAACAATTTACAAATTGATAATATAATGATTTAATTTTACAGTGTTTGCATTTATAGCTTATTAAGTGTCAAAATTATTCCAACAAATTAATGAAAAAGTTTTTAGACCATTGAGGGGATATACAAGATGAGGTTTATGAAGTCAGTAGATATGTGATCTATATATAATCTGTTAACATTTTTATAATGGAATTATAGCAGAATTTAAGGCAAAGCAAGAAGACACAGAATCTTTTTGACAGCAAGCACATGAACTGAAAAAGGATTTGCTAAAAACACAACATGAAAAGCTAGAGAAAAACATTGTATTGTCACAGGAGAAGATAGGTTTCTCATGGGCATTTACAATATTTCTCTTCATTTTAGGAAATGAAATGTTCCACCATCAAAATTTATCTGGTAACTGAGTATAGAATATATATATAGTGATACCCTAGAAGTCTAGTAATTATTAACCCAATTTAAATATTTCTATGCTGTTGTAATTTCTTTGGGTTTTTTTTTTTTTTTTTTTTTTTGAAAAAACATCTTTTTATGTCCTTCTTAAGAAAGTCTGTCTCTGAACAAGGTATGCATTTACATTTGAGATTTAATGGATATGTGAACATCTGAGTGGACTGATAAAATAACTTATCACAGGCAAAGAGTGGGTTTGGCAAACTTAAATTCTTACCTTTTAAATGATTTGGAATGTGTATTTCTGTTAAAGTTATTTCCTTTTCTTTACATTGAAGATGTGTGAAATTTTATGGAAATCTTTTTTTTTTTAATGGACAAAATAATCCATCTGGTGTGACTATTTGAGAAATGGAATGATCTGAATGTCTGAGATCATTATTGTTTATTAGCTATGCCATTCAGAATTTCTTTTTATCTCCTTTCTTATCTCTCATAATTTCCATTTCTATATCCTTCCCTTTTTGTTATAGGAAACTATCCCTGGATTTCTTTCTATTTATTTGGTTTTCTGCAATATCCAGCCTGCTTTTCACTGTTTCCAGTGATTTTACTAGACAGTTTGATTTCTCATCTTCAAGAACTCCCTACTGCCTTCCAAGTGCTGCCCTTTCATGACTACTGGCTTTTATTTTGTGGATGTATTACTCTTAGAGATACAATCAGGTTACAGATTGAAGATGTTTGGGAGTCTCTTCCCTTTCACTGTTTTGTGTACTGATACCAATTCCACTTTCTCATGTGGATCCTTTTGCTTCTAGGTCTGACTTATTTATGTTTTTAGTATGTTCTATGAACACACAGTTTATGTCTTCCTTTTACTCTTGGTGGACTTTTGCACTTTTTCCAGTTTGGGGCTACTGCAGTGATGGGGTTATGTTAAGATTTTTTCTGATTCACACGAACTTGCTAGTTTTGGTTATATAAAGGAGAGTTGAATGCAGGGTCATGGGTATGCATGTCTTTAACTTTTACTGGATAGTGCCTAGTGGTTTTCCAAACCTGTTGTAGTTTTTTATTGTCACACATTTTGCATGCGCGGTGGTGTATGTCTTTGATTGTCAGACTCTGCAGCAGGGGTAGTTAATGCCCCTCCCATGTACTCTGGCACTCACCATTTTCATGCATGACCAAATCAAGGGCTTCTAACTGCAAGCACCTGTGACTCTTTGCCTGAGGGCTTTCTTTTGCTCTCAGCCCCCACTTAGTTCACAAGTGGAACAGACTTAAAATGCCCAGGAATTAACCTTCTCCCCACCTGCCCCTGGAAGTTGCCCTCAACAAATTCCTAACCATAACGATGTATAATGACTCCATATCCTTCTTCCCACCAGTGAAATGACTCTGATGAGCATCTACCATCTCCTGGGACTTTTGCAGGGGCTGAAGCTCTCTATTTGCTTGCAGTGATGTCTTGCTCAATGATGACCCTTTACTGCACCCACCTCTTCTTTCTTAGTATTTCATGACCTCCTCTTCCAGATGAACTTTTGAATCTATTACTGACACTTCTCCATGTTTATGGATTTAACCTCCATTCTGTCTTCCCACTCAGCCTTATGACCTTCCTTTTATTATACCACTTCTCTTGCTACATGGCATTCCATGATGAATGTAAGCTCCAGGTGCTCTCCTTATACTCTACCTCTGCTATCTATTGTGAGTTTCTGGTATGCAGCAGGCGTCCAGTATTTCCTGGAGGGATGACTGTCTCTGATACTATCAGGTAAGTAAAGAGAAACCATAGTGAAAAAGAAAACAGAGAAAGGTGAAGGTTAATATAAGAAGGTGGAAATACTGGAAGATCTTAGAGGTGGGAAGAGCATGTGCAAAAATCCAGAAATGGGAATAATGTGATTGACCATTCTAGGGTAAGCCAATAGACCAGTGTACCCAGAGGAAAACAAAGGAAGAGTGACAGGAGGCAAGACAGAGTAGCTATAGATAAACATATTGTGGTAAATGAGAATAAATACACACATAATAAAGTATTTGAATGAACACATATGGGAAGCAGCAAGGTGCAATGAAAATATTGCGACTTTAGTTAGACAGACTTAGATCTTCTCATAACTCAGTTTCCTAACGTGTGAAATGAGAATATTAAAGCTTAATAAAGAGGAGTTGAGAATTGAAAGAGAATATGTATCAAGATCAGAATCTAAATGTTTAGGAGCAGCAGTCACAGCAGAGCTGCTAGTTATTCTGTTAGCAGAGGTAATATTAAAATACTCTGATCATTTTGAGAGGAAATTATTACTTTTACAAACAAAGAGAGGGTCAAGATTAGCTACAGAGAGCAACTGACTTTTGAGCTCAGTCATGAAGAATTTGAGGAAATTTTGAAAGCAAATCACCTCACAAAAGAATGGCATTGCAAAGATTGTACCCATAAGAAACAAAGTGGTTTCTTTTTCCCAACAGAATCACTTTGATTCCATAAGTTTAGCAAGTGTCAAATACATTTCCTTAAATTAGTTTAAGTTGGAATCTATTACTTTCAACATAACAGTAGTTAATATGCAGAGTTTACAACAGATACCAAATATAGGAAGCCATAAAGTACATCACAATAGGCCCTATAAAACAAAAATCAGGAAATGTGAAAAATATGTTTGCTAATGTTGGGTCCAAATATTTAAGGTAAATTGCTCAGAAAATTAGAAATCTCTCTCTTTCCCATCCACCTTTTATCCTGTCTGCCTCCCATTCAATGTACTCCAACTTTGAGATTTTGTAAGTATCTCAGGCAGACACTTACCTTTGTATTATAAGCATGTCATTAATGTTATCACAGTGAGTTCAGTGAGTTCAGAGTTATCTGCTGAATTTTGGAGCTTACCTGTAGTAGTGGGGCCTCTTTGCATTCTGACATTGACAGATAATGCTAGATTGAAACCATATGAAATTTAAGTAAAACACAGACTAAAAAAAAAATATATATATATATATATATATATATATAAAAGATAATTCTTTAGGAGAACATAATAAAAAAATCTCATGGCCTTCATAAACTAGAAGTTTCAAAGATCTTACATCTGTTATCATCTGTTGGTTACAAAATTCAAATTCATACATCAGTAATGAAGAATTAGTTATACCATTGATGGAAAATCTGAGGAATTAAGCATTGGATATTGAGGTAACCCCAATATTAGAAACCACAAGAAGTTATTACTACCCTGTTTGAGGAATAAAGAGAGGGGGTGATATTATCAGAACTCAGGAACCATGTTCACCAGGGGAAGCTAGAAGCATGGCAGACTCTCCTGGTAGGAATTGAAATCATGATGGATATAGAGCCACTGCCCAGGATATCACCTAAGGGAGGAAGATTAGGCAAGGACAAGGAGAAATAGCTTTGTCTGCCAATCACAGTCCCCTCTGTTCTTGCTTCAGTGCTTGCCATTGGTTGAATCCAAAAGAAGAAGTTTTGGAAGCTCGAGAAACAGTCCACAGAGGTCAGACCACCATGATTCAAAGCAGAGCAAAAAGCAATGCATGGATTTGTGGACAGTCCTAGGACCAGAACACAAAGGAATAGATAATAGTCAAAGCACAAGGACCTCAGAGAGAGGGACCTACTTTCTAGAACCTGTTACTGATACCTTTCAGCCCCAAATTCTGTCAATGTGCCTCATCAGTCTGATTTTCAAGGGAGATAATTTAATTTGCTTGAACTCTCCATCCTGATATATTTGACCATGGTCAAAAAAAGGATCAGGTTCATACAAATATGGTGGGCTGGCATTTAATCCCTGGGGCTTTCATTTCAGGGGAAGAGGTAGGGATGTCCTGAAGGGTCACAGGCATGCACTCCACCCTTTTCCTGTCTCTGCTGGATTTTAGTTAGATGGGACACTCTGTAGTTTCTGGACCTGTATTATTAAGTGAGGTTGGTGAATTTGGGGCTTTATTAGTCAGATCTGGATATCAGCGTTCTGTTAGCAAGGTGACATTAAGTGAATAGCTTTGTATATATAGAATAGTTGATGTAGGGTAGGGATTATCTTTCCCTATAATTATATAACTGAACACACCAGTACAATATCTCATCAGAATCATGTTTTGAAAACAAGCATTGAGTAACTTCTCACATTTATTCTTGTTGTTGCTCTACCATTTGCCAAAATATTTTACCTTCTCAAAAGATTTTATTATGCAAATATTTTCAAATTTTACCCTTATAGTGTGCATTCAATCTTCTCTCTCAATTATTTTGTATTCTCGTTTCTCATGATAGTGTGTTTTCTTTTTTATCCTCAATTAGAGTCTCCAAGGTTTGACCTTTATAAAGAGGTTCTACAATTTAAAAGAATCAATTTTACTATTTAGTTTTGCTTTCTGGATCACTGCAAAATTTATGCACCTAGCTTTTCCTTTTGCGTAGGTATTTATTTGACATTATCATTTATTTTATAAATCAAAAATTTGCCAGGATGTACCAATGCCTCAGTTTCATTTTACTAAATATTGTAAACTTTTAAAAAAATTTGCTTGCTTGGCCCCCTACACCACATACAACCTGAACACACTTTGAATGCTTTTGTGATTTCCTAGGTTTTATTTTTTATCAATTTTTCTATTGAAAAATATGTTTTTTACTGTTGGTTGGATTATCTTTCCTTGGTCATTTTTCATTTCTTTTTTCCTTGCCATCAACATTAAGATAACATGTTCCTGTTTGCTATAGATTGATTGGCTTTCAGAGGCATGAAATTGTTAGTGCCCAAAGTGGGAAAGTCCTGGGCAATCAGAGAGGAGTTAGTCACTTTAACTACATGCGTATCACTAACTCAGTTTTTCAGAACATCACATTTGCATTTTATTTCCCCCGTCTTTCCAGTATGGGTTTTATTCATCTCATTTAAAACAAAACCCCAAACCCAGCATATTTTATATTCTTCCAGTTTTTCTTTTCCCAATACTCTCCTTTTTCATCCTGCCCTATAGTCTTTAGCTTCATTTATTTTTTTATCTGTCTTCTGTTCAGATTTCACTTTTAACTAACAACCTTTTCTTCCATCTACTAAAGATGCCATCAGTTTTGTGTAAGTGCTAATTTGGTTTTCCCTGATAACATTCTCCTTAGAAGCAGTTCATTCTGTATTCTGGTACCATATTGCTCATCATTTATCATTATCCATGTTTTTGAGAGTTGTCTCATTTTTAACTGCCTCTTTAAATATTTGGATAAGAAATTTTAAAATTCTTCTTTTGTGTTTGTAAGTATTTCTCAGTTTTGCTTTCAAATTAAAATCATAGGAACTTTACACAGGTAGAAATAATAATGATATTTTAAAATTGCAAGTAGTTGAAGATATAATTTCTAAACAATGGAAGTGTTTTGGGGGGTCATGGTATTGAAAGGGTTCAGGTCAGTTTTAACCAGGACTCTATTTCTTCATAATTCTCTTGGCAGTTCCCTTACCTGTATTTGTGCCTCGTTTTGGTCTTGCTTCCCTAATATTGAGAGGTTTGCATATTGAACTCTGAACATCAAGCCCATCATGAAAAAAGGTTGTTATGTCAAGACCTTGAAAAAATGCCCTGAACTCTGTCCTACTTTTACAACCCTAAGTTTGTCTTAGTTTCTAGGGACAGAATCACTCAAGTTTACCCCTGGGCCTCTATCTACATTCAGACCTTCCAAGTCCTCACGACTGCTGCCTAGACAAGGCAGGGGCGGAAGAAGGACCCCAGGGAGACTAACATCCTGTTCAGAGTTATGGATTAGCCACATTCTCTCAAAAAGTATGAAATACACAACAAAGGTCAAAGCCATTCCTCCTTGTTCTGGAGCATATAGGAGCATATAGGCACTTGCAAACCTTTATTAAAATGTTGCTGGGATGACAATACATTATTCTTTGGTCTGGAAAGCTCCTGATCCCTAACTTTGACAATTCAAGATTCAATTCTTCCTTTTCTGGGAAGTCCTGCCTCTTTAAGGGTTACATCTTGCTCTCACCAAAACATGTAAAGATAAAGGTCATATTGCCCTTATTTTCTGTATGTTTTTCCTTTTACATTTAAGTTACTTACTGTATCTGTCTTTATACCCTTATTAGATCAACAGGACATGACCTCATACAAAGTTTTCAGTTCTAAAGCTTTACAGGACTATTCTCCTCATATTTCCTATGAAAGTACATGGTACATGGTACATAGGTTGTGAATCTGATAGATATTTGCCCTAATGCCTGAACACCCTGTGTACATGGCATTTGCTAAGTACATTCCATCAAATAAAAGAAATAAAAATATTCCACTGGAATGGTAAAATTTGCTCCAACACAATCACTACCTACATAGGAATCTCATATCTACTCTCTCATCTCCATCCAAATTACATACTCAGCCTTATCTCTTCCCTCTAATTACACCCCCTCTTGACCTGTAAATGATGGGAAGACCTCACTGACCTTTGTTGAACTGGTTTTAAGTTTCTCTCCTGTTTGCAAATCTAATGCACTGAGTGTTTTTTGGCTGAAAGCTCTGAAGGGCTGGGTCAAGGTCTATATCCTTTGAGGTATAATGCACATAGCATTATATAAAGCCCAATTTCGTTTGTAAGAATTGGTTTATGATTATATGGTTATTTATTATTTATACGGTGTGATTATATAGTGTGTTCTGAACAAAGTCACATAAAGTGGAAGTACATAATATAAAGGAATGTAACCTTTAAAAAACTGCATTAATGCAAACCTCATGTAAAAAAATAGAATACATAGGGTACTAAACTAGGGGAAATAAAATATATTTTAATATTTTGGAAGTAAAAAAAATTCCCTTTTTGTGACCCCGGATATGTACATATCTATATCATCTCTAACTAAAAGTAAACAAAGGATTTTATTCCATCTTGAATAATTTTTTTGCTTAGAAAAAGTTAGCTGGCTCTTAAGTCTCATTCCTGAGACTAGTCTTGCATTTCAAACTGGAAAGATCTGTGTGTTTTTATTAAGGTTTTTACGTACTTCAGAATAATAAGTGGCAATTGTTGAGCTTGATGTCATCTCTTTCTTTTTCCATAGCAACAGCACCACTTAGCAGCCCTTCCCACCCTTCCGTCCCTTTGACTGACAGTCCCCTCCTACAGTCTTAGAAAGGCAGGCTATACTATGGAGGGTGCTGACGGTGTCCTCTGCCATTTCCTTTAAAGGCGCAATTCAGGGAAATCAAAATGAAACTTCATCACATAAAGTAGTTAAACTAGAACCAAGTAAAAACGGAGTATCTGAATATCAGGATAGATGAGAAACTCCAATCATTTAAGCAGTTCAAAGGACATGTCGGCATTCTGAATTCAAGAGAGGTGAGTTCTCTTGAATTCCAAAGTACTAAAAAGTATGTGTTAATCCAAGCCAGAAGAAACCATTCAAATAGAAACTCGATAATTTTCAATTCTGGTTTTAGCTCTGGGTATTGGATGAGAAATTTTCAATGATGTGTTCTTACTACAGAGTTCTACCAATGTGCTTTTTTTAACCAACCTATTTTTATAAAAACTCCACTGAGCGCAAAACTGAATTGATAATCTAGTGGAGCAGATAGCTCAGACTCAAATAAAATTGATAAAATACCCAGTGGCACGGACAGTGGTCATTACTCTGAACATGACAAGTACATGCTTAAAATCAAGTGATAGCAAAAGACATGATCTTGCTTATCTGCTCTTCTGTGACTCAACTAAAAAAATACTGGACTCAATTTAATCTTATTCCCTCCGCAATAATAGTAATCCCACAAAGTCTAGGGCATAATTCAGCTACAATATAGTAATTAATTTCATTTTATTCCCAAACCACAAAATTAATTCCTAGACTAGGCCAGCTACTTTGATTTCAAATAATGGAGTATGCATATCCAACTCTGTATGATTTTGGTTTTGTCTTAAAATCTGAGATAGATACCGAGGGTTCATATAAAGTGAATGGTTTAAACGATATCTTTATGTGATTATCAGTCAGCTGATTCACTTGAGTGGTAGTGGGAGCTGGGCATGTTGAAAACACAGGGCATCTTTGTCTAAACAATGCTCCTTGTCAAATGCGGAGGTTGATTTCTCAATTTGAGTTGTATTAGGAGAAAACTAAGCAGCGTTTTGAGAGAGGAAGAGAAGTCTTTTGCCAGTAAAACCATAGCAACAACGACTAGCATTTATCCAGCATTTACTTGTTCTAAACACTGTGTTTTACATGAATTATTCCTCACAGCCCTGTGGCAGAAGAATGTTAGAATCACCAGTTTGCTGAAAAGGAAAATGAGTTATAGATTATCCAAAGTTACAGAGTTGGTACATGACAGAGATAGGCTTCAGACCCAGGGTGTCTGATTCCAGATCCTTTTCCTCTGATGAGCCCCAGAGTGTGTTCCAGTAAAAGTCACTTTATTTCCAAGCAAAGGAATATGAAATTAACTTACCCAAAGGCAAAGAGTCCAGCTGGGGTTCATCAGAAACTAAAATAGGAAGCTGAAAAAACATTAGAAGCCAAAATCTTTCTTCCTCCCTGGTATCTCTCCCGATCTCTTTCTTCCATCTTGCTTCCTTCAATTGATTTCCTCTGCTTTCACTTTTCTACGCTGTCATTAGTTTATAATAGTCTGTGTGTTTCTTAATTAAAAAATACCCAAGAGACATCACTCCAATTGACTCAGTTTGGCATTCATCAGTTTCTTGGGTAGATGATCACTTGTCTGATTAAGATGTCAATCTTGATTCATAAATTGGAGAGGGTCAGAGACACAGACTACATTAGAAAAGCCATAAACCAGGTTAATGTTAGAGACACTGCAGACATAGTGCAACCCCTCCTTAGGCTATTGGTCATAGGACTGCCCTGTGCCTTGGTTATCCATAGCTTGGGGACCACCCTTATAAACTAGACGAGGGCCTCATCCAAGGAAGGTGCCACCTAACCTCCCAGTTTACTTCTCTGTGTGTCATGGGGTCTTATTAAATGTCATACCACCTGGATCTACAGTCACTTTTATGTAATTAGCCTTGACAAGAGAGCGGCATGTTCCCATTATTTGGTTGTTTACATTTGGGTGTGAGAACTGGCCTTGAAGGTGAATGAAAACTGGACAGAATATTCTTAAACCTCTCAGTGAAAGAAGAAATTTCTTGCTGGGAGCATACCTAGGGATCCCAAAGGATCCAAGTATTGCATTGGGATCCTCTCTTCCTCTATCCCCTGTTCCTGATTGAAGTTGGGTTGTCTACTGACATTCTAGTAGGTACTACCTACTAGGATCTGAGCAGAGTGCTCAGGGACACTTGCCCTTCTTCCTTGCTCTCTGACCTTTACAGAAGTTTTTTCCACTTTTCAAGAATTCTCTGCCATTCTAGAACCACCCATCAAAAGTGGGAACCTAAAAGCTACCATTTACTTTTGCATGAATCCTGGCAAAATGATTAAGTAGCTTAGATTCCCCCAAGTACAACATTATTTTGCTATAATTCAGAAAATTAGTCTCTCTTCATATTGCATATTATCGTGTTGGCCAAATGACGAGAGATCCTTAACATTCTTTATACATAACTGAAATGACAATGCTACTCCTGTGCCCCCTTTGCTTAGGTATCTAAGGCTGTCTTTACAATGTGTGGACTTGACCTCTGAAGAATTCAGAGTTTGCCCTTGCCTGCAATTAACTTAGTGCATGGAGTTTAAAACCAGACTCAAGTTTCTTGCTATAGTCCCTTCAGCTATCTCACAGGCCAGTGAAAACTCAGATTTTACAAGAAAAAAAGTCAACTCTTAGCAAGGTTTGAACTGCGATCTTAGGAAGCATGTTTTGCAGTACTTCCAAAGCAAAGCCACGTAAGGAGACAGTGTGGTGGTTGTTTTATTTTTTCTAGAGTGGACTTATATTGTCAGTGGCAGAAATCCATGAACCATGAAGATAAAATAATGCTAACCAGAGTGCGAAAGTAAAGAAAGCAAAGATGGCTCCACAATTAGTAGCATTATATATGTGAGTGCTAAGTAACAGCAGATGTGTCTGTGGGGAGTGGAGCATTCCTTGCAATCCATTGGAAACCCAAGTCCTCTGATACCACAAGCCACTGTGGTTATCTTGGGCTTGGAGGATGAGGGCTGAGTCCAGTGGGTGAGCAAACGGGGATGCTGTTGAGGGTGTTCCAATCTACCTGTCATCTTTCCCGAGCTGCACACTTGTGCTGAGTTAACAGGGCGATGTGCGCTGTAAAATCCGGTTCTGTGAAGACATGCACTAGCCATGAGTCATTAGCAAGCATGCGGAGCTAATTGGCAAAATACTCATAAAAGATTTTGAAGGTGGGTTAATTACAATTCATTACACTGTAAACTGTCCCCAGGCTATTGTTAAAAAATGCAGGAGTTTCAGGGCCCATTATTTTATGATTCATTTTGCCATGTTGTGAAAAACAGACTCTAAATCAAACTACATTTATTATAGGTCAGACCACAAAATCTTTATTGGTTTTTCCAACATTCCACCCTTGTTATATGAATTCATATGGACTGCACATTTCTGTCAATTGGCAAGAAAGCATGAAATAAAATTTATGATATTTTCTTACCTTATCCTCAGTGCAGCCTTAAAAATCACAAGATCTAATTGCTTCCCCTACTTCCCCAAGTTCATGAGAAAAATAAGTATTTCAAAATCAATCCCAAAATTATGATGATCGAAAGCAACTAAAGGGTAATGAAATCTGTCCTCTAAGAGAAGCATTTTAAAGAATGACCTAAGGAGCAACATCCAGTTGAAATATATCAAAGCTCTCCCTCCTTCCCAGTCTACCTAGAAAAATGACTAGAATGTTCTTTACATTTGAGGGATAACTTGAAGTTCATTGGCTTCCAAAGCATTAATCTTGTTCTTATCCCCACCTTTCAAAGCATCTTTCTTTTTGTTTTTGACAAATCAACGAAACAAAACAAAACAAGAAACCCCAGCATTTATTTCTTTAAAAAAAAAAAAAAAAAACTGTGATACAATTGTGTGCCTCCTGTGATTACCATGGACAGACTTGGTCAGAATCATGTAAGGTTTCATAAGTAGTCATTCGGTGCCATTATATGTAATTGTTTGTTGATTAATGCTTTCAATTATGTCGATTTTCACTATGTGACCCAAACCACCTTGACACAGACAGCCTAGTATACTCATTACTGGAGATGAGCAAAGAACAAAATGCTAGGTTCACTTCCAGCCCTCAAGAGTTCAGCAGCTCATTTGAACCTTATCTGAACTATCAAAAGTTTTGACTCTGCAGAAACCCATGTTTGGGGAAGGGGTGGGAATGTGTGGTTGGAGGAAGGCTTCAGGGTGGAGTTGAAGAGGGGGGTTGTTGGAAATTGTGCAAGAACTAGTTTTCTTGTGAGTGATCCTGTACTTCCTGATTCTGGCTGGGCCAGAAATACCACAAAAGTCTTTCTTGAAACTTCCAAGATCTTTGGAAGGCCTTCCTCCAAGTAGTTTGCCACTTCTGCATTGCCTGGGTTTTGGCCAGGGCTAGAGACACAAGTACATGCAAGGGGAAACAGTGTAATGGAGTTACCTGGATGCTTGAGGACTGTCAAATGAGGTTTACCTCCAATAGAACAAAACCTGAATGACTTGGCCAGAGTCAATGATCTTAACCAGTCCTGTCCATCACAGAAAGAAGGAATTGGAAAGCAACATTAGAAATCATTAAAGTAACCCACTTATTTCAAAGAGGATTTCAGGATATTCAAACAAGCCGTAGGACTGAGCCAAGACAGATGTGGACCGGTGGGAGAACTGTAGAGGCAGAGTAGGCTAGAGAGGAAGAAGGTGCATCAAGCAGCTTTTCAAAGGCTTGAGTCTGCTATATTAGTGGTATGTCCTTGACCAAGTCACTTCACTTTTCTGGCCTTCTTTGTTTTATTTCAACCACAAAATACAAAATTAAATATTTTTGTAGGAGTAAAGTGCTAAGAAAAGGGTAATTTGGAAGCAAGACCTAGCTGAATGAAAGGAGGGTTGAATTGGGAAGAGGAAGAATGGTACCTAAGCAAGTGGGGGTGGTAAACAGAGAAAACTGAGTGGAAACATAGGAACCTAATGAGGAGTGTTTATTTTGTGTAGAGTAGCAACTGATAATGATTAGAAAAGAAACAACTTGGGGAGGAAGTAATGTTTTTGATGCAGTTTTAAAAGAAGCTATAATAACCATATGTTTGTGGAATAAACAAAAAAAATCTAAAAAGATAAGCATGAAAGGGAAGAAGTACTCACAAGAGAGAGAAATTACAACAAATTAGTTTACTTAACTCTTCTTCATAGGAAATAAACTTCCTCTATCAATGATCAAATTCTCTCTTGCAAATAAGCTTTTGTTTAAAGAGATATCTGAGGGGAAAAATGCTAATGGGTAAACCTGCAAGAAATCAAGAAGACTAGCAATTCTTTAGTGAATTAACTTAGTATGACTTGTCACAGGTGCCACTACAAGGCTTCGTGCGGTTAAAATTCTGAAGCGGATATCCTGTGTAAAATACAAATGGAATTTGCAAGGTGGCCATTCTGACTGACAGGTAATTTTGACACCCAAAATCTCAAAGCTATGCTTTCTGAAGGAAGTGGAACCAGCTCTTTCACAGGCACTGATGCTACCTATGCTCCAGTTTGGATCAAGGTCTCTTCATTAAGGTTTTTGGTAACTGGGGCTGGGGTGGGAAGTGTCAAGGGACAGAATCCAGCCACTCTTCCTTCTGTTCCACAGGAACATTGACACCCACCCAGCAACCCCAGGAATCTAATCATAGTGGTGGAATTGGGGAAAAGCAACAGTACTCAGTAGCTCAAAAATATAAACACTAGGAACAATTCTTAGAAGAATATTCAGGGTAAGAGAAGCAATTAACAAGAAAGAGGCATGATATGAAATCAGGGATATTGAACAATGCAAAGCAGCAGCCCAGCAGGAGGTGGTGTTGACACTGGAGCTGATGAATGGCCCTTTCCCTGTTAATTTACTACTGCATGATGGGCGCAGGAAAGGGGGATCCCTGGGTCTTCAACAATGATAGTGCTGAGATGCCCCTCTTTGTCAGCTATAAGGTCATGTCTTCTTTTCTGCATTAATTGACAAGATGATTTTTATTTATTTAGGTACCAGGGATTGAACCCAAGGGTGCTTAAGCTTATCCTCAGCCCCTTTAAAAATTTTTTTTTTTTTTTTTTTAATTTGAGACAGAGTCTCACTAGGTTACTAATTTGCAGGGGTTGGCTTTGAACCTGCCATCCTCCTGTCTCAGTCTCCTGAGCTGATGAGATTATAGGTGTGTCACCATGCCTGGTGACAAGATGATTTTTTTTTTCTTCTACCTGAGAAGTCTCCTTAATTGCAGCTGCATCATTCCCTCCTCAACAAGCTCTTAGGCTGAGCTGTGAAGGTTTCGGCCAGTAGCTGACTCGCTCCCTGCTGGAGATGCCTAGGTATAATAGAGCAGAGAGGGCTGCTAATTTCAGAGCCAAGTTCACAAAAGCAGTTGGCTCTCCACTTGTTGTCCAAGAGAGCCAAGAGAGTAGAGCTGATGATGGCCCTCGCTGGAGGGAGCCAAAGCCAGGCACCTGTCAAACCCTGCCTTGCCCAACTTCCCCGTGCCCTGCTCTGCTGATTGCCTTCTCTGAGAAAAGCAGCCCATGCCGCAGACTTTCTCTCGCCACAGAAAGCCAGCTGCCAGCACTCCTTTAAATTTCCTCTCTGGCAAATATTTTGATCCTTAAACAAATTTATTTCTCTCTTTGCAGAAGGAAAAAAAAAATGGCCTAAAGGGCAGACTGTAATATCTCTATTTGCCCATGCAATGAGGATATAGAACACAACAAACCCATTCTTGCTTTGGGACAGAGGAGATGCAGATGGTCGCAACTGGGTACGTGAGGGAAGAGAATTAAATGTGCATCTTGTCACTTGAGTACTGAGGAACTTGGAACTCTGCATTTGAAAGTTAAAAAGTTAACCAACACAATGGTGTGCTGAGTTCAGGTTGATGCCACAGAAGAGCACATTGAAAAAACAAACCTTAAAGTTATCCCCACAAACTGAAATTACAGGACTGGATGAAGAGGTTCAGGCCTTTCCTGCCTTGGGAATTTCTGCCCACAGGACTGGTCCTTTGGCTTAGGACATATGTGCCAGCTGGGAATCACAAGTACTAAGTTCAAGTAGATTCTTCCCTGAATGCACTCGGGCCTTCTGCATGATTTTTCTCTTTGCAGGGTTTCAGTGCAAATGAGAAGGGTTAGACCTCACCTCCAAAATACTATGATTTCAATGGATTTGGTCATACTTGGTGGGGTAATCAGACCTCACCTAAAACCTGTGAACCAAGGAAACCTGTTTCAAGTTACTTTCTATCTTCCTACAGGAAACCAAAAGAACAGGATGTTATAGAGAAGGCAGGGAATAGATCTTGTTTTCAGAAGAGAGCCCTGAGATGACAGTAGTGTGCATGGCCGGCACATTCCTTCACCATAACCACAAAGAGCCTGCATATATTTGTTGTTGTTGTTGTTAATTGCAAACTTTTCTAACAATCTGCCCTTTAGAAATGATTGCCCCTCTCAGAGGATAGGATCACAGTCCAGACCGTTCTCAGAGAAAATTAAATGAAGAATGCTGAGCCTGGAATCTATGATTAGGATGCCTGACTAAGTAAAGATGACCGCGTACTTTCTCAAATGGGTCAGCTATGGACCTGGGTATCCAAAACAAGATGGCACGTGACTCACACTGGCTCGGCAGCCTCTCTCATGCTGGATTTACAGCTGGATTTAGGGCTAAATGTTAGAGGTAAATCGAAAGGGGCAGAAAGGGGCTGGAGAGGGAATGGGGAGGGAAGGGAATTTCCATCAAAGCTTTTCAGAAGCAGAAATCCATTCTACCTTTGTCGATGACTGTGGTTTGCTAGGATCAAGATCAAAGGAATCACCGTGGGCAGAGCCATGACAAATGCAAGGCTCAGTCTGGTGAAACCTAGCATTAGCCCCTCTCTTAGGCTGCGTCTAGACTGGAAGTGAGTGCTCATGCCAGATGGGGCTGAACATATAGTCAGGGTGCTCCTTCCTGAGGAGGCGAAGAGAGTTTACAACTGATATCCATCCCTGCAGGGAAGCCCCCAGCCAGGGGCAGCAAGGCACAACTTAGTTATTGCTGTGATCATTTTGTGGGAAAAAGAGGAGAAATGGATAATCATGGAGTCAGGTAATAAACAGAGATGAACTTTTTTTTTTTTTTTTTTTTTGGTAAAAGCCAACTACCTTGACTCATATATCTTTCCCTCTTTCTCACTGATGCCTTCCAAAGCCTGCTCCAAAACTTTACTAAAATGTTGTTTATTTGTAGGCCTAAGACATTCAGAGAAATTTGATTTGACATTCACTAGTTCTTTTTTTTTTTTTTTTTTTTTTTGTGGCCCATGTGGTTCCTCAAAGCTTCAATTCATGTTCTCTGACAAACCAAGTATAGGTGAGGGATTATTCTGGAATCTTAATAGATAATACCACCTCCCACATTGTCTGCTGCAGAATATGTCAGCATTAAGCACTGTTTAAATCTTTATTTGCCTCTCGAGAATATCAAATAGAAAACAAAACAAAGCCAAATACCAAGGGGAAAAAGTAGATACACAAGATACTTTTCAAGCATTTTGGTGTACACATGGTCTTGTGTGGCATTCATCTTGATCTAGTGAGGTGAATGGGGGAGTTTTCAAAATATTCTAAAAGGGAAGTTAGAGGAACTGAGAGTCAGGACAGATCTCAATGTTGCTTCTGGCACTAGCTTGCACTATTCAAGGAAAATCTCATTTTTCTTTTCTAGGAACTTATTTCAAATTAAGAGTACTGGGAGGGTGGGCAAAGTAATGGTTTACTAACCCCAAAATGATGGTCATCAGACACAATGATTTGCAGCCTTGAAAAATGATGGCTATGGCGATAATGCACAAAGGATCATGATATAGTGCTAAATAAATGGCAAATACAAGATTGGGTACTAAGTTTACATCTTTGCAAAATGATGTATAAGGGAGAAAGATTACAAGAAAACATTGCAAATTAGAGTACGGTTACTATAAGGTTATTTAAGGTAGGATAATTTTTTCGTGTATTTTCATAGTTTATATAATAATATTAGCTATGTCATTTTCTTATAGAAAGTGTAAATGACTCTGTCAATTGAAAAAATAAAAAGATTCCCCCCAATCTCCAGTCCCACAAGGACAATTGCCACTTACTGAAGTCCTGAACAAGTTATCAACTTTAGGTTTCAGTTTCCTTAACATTAAGAAGACTTTAAAGATCTTAGAAGTATTACGAATTTTACTTTATACAAGAAAATTATCCTGAGCACTTTCACTTGTGTTAATACATTTAATCCTCAGTATAATCCACAAAGTGGACCTTTTTGTTATTCAGACTTCATAGATCAGGAAACTGAGGCACAGAACCCTTCAACTAGGTCATATACCTGTGAGTTGAGAATCTAGAAGCAAATCAGTAGAGACATTCTAAACTCATTGCATGATAGTGGAGCTAGAGACATGTTTACAGAAAAAAAGGCATGCTTACAAAACTGAATCTTATTTTTTGAGAAAGCCCCAATCACAGAGTTGGCACATCACCTTTACCAGATCTAGTTCTTTTTTGGGTTCATTCATTTTTCAAGGCTCATGGTACATCTATTAACTTAAAAAGGTGCAGACTGAACAATTGGTTGCTAAGAACATGAAGGTAAATTCATCATTTTGTTGCTGATTTCATTAGGGTTAGTTAACTAGGATTAGTGATCACAACATTGGGGTTATCCAGGCACTTTGGGGATGTCCATGGCTACATTTAGAAATGCATGTTTTGTCTAAAGCAGTCATTTTGAACATGTTTTGGTGTTGCCTAATTTTCCTAATTATTTTCATAAACACCTAGGACTCAAAGGAAATTCAAGCACACCATCTCCAGAAAATTTTCTTCAATCTTTTTCTCTTCCATCAGTGTTTCCTCCAAATACTGAGATGACAGAGGATTGAGAAGTAGCACTATACCTGGAAAACTGAATCCAAATAGTTATAATTCCCTTCCTTACAAAATTTTTTATGTATACTAGTTAATGGCCACAGACTCTTTAGAGCTCCCTTCCATGGGTTGCCTAGACCTGCTTCTACAATAGACACTGTGTGTTTACAAGCCACATTTTACCAAGATAACTCTTAACACCAAAAGGTTTAACTTCAGGTGGAATCTGCAAATCTTTTTTTCTTTCCTTCTGGCTTATCAACAGCATTTATAAAACCAGACCTAGTGAAAGAACTAAGTTGGGGGACTTAGAGAATGTTTACTCTGTCCTTATTATAAAATCAGAACAGTGAAAATAATCATAGGAATTTGCAAATCTAAGGGGTTGGGAATGAATTTTGGCTACTGGTATTTTCTGACATTTCTGGCTCATATAGAAGCTGAACACTCTCTACTGATTAGGCATCTTTTGGGCATTTTGATATGGAGACCACTTCTAACTGACCATGTGAATTGGGGCTAGTTATTTAATATTTATGATGGTCTTAGTTCTCTCAATTCAATGCTAAGCTATTTGGAATATCCTTGGGATATCCTAAGATTAAGTTAAATTATTTTTATTCAAGTAGAGAGATTATTACTATTAGCTATTTTAACACATGCTATGGTGGGGTGTTGGGGTGCACACCTGTAATCCCAGAGACTCCAGAGGCTGAGACAGGAGCATCACAAATTCTAGGCCAGCCTCAGTAACTTAGTGAGACCTTGTCTCAAAATAAAAAGGGACTGGGGATGTGACTCAGTGGTGGAGTACCCTTGAGTTCAATCCCTGTACCAAAAAAAGCAAGCAGGCAAGCTGTATTGGCAAGCCATATTGTGTACTTGTCATTTAAAAAGGGAACCAGAAACTTGACCTTAAAATTTTGGAAGGTGAGGTTGGTTGCTCACTAGAGTGTCTCTAGGGTAAAAGTTCATGATGCCGTAGTTCTGTTTCTGGTGCATCCCCCTATTCTCTTTGGCAGGTTTTAAACTGAAGAATAAGAATGTAGGTGTTCAATTATGTAGTAACCTTGTATTGGGACACCACACAGAAGTTAGTCAGGAGGAAACTCTAACGAAGGGCCACAAGCAAAAATCATACCAAGTCTTGCTAAGTGGACACTATTCTATGAAGTTCCTCAGTGAAAAGCCCTCTTCCTGCTCGCCTCAGACTCGCTCCCTTTAGGTTGACGGTTGACCCTCCCATACATTTTATGATCCCATTCATTTTCTATCTAAATGACTAAAGCAAAGACTGGCACCCTCTCAGGACCAGCCTGCTAAGTGGTTATTTATTCCCCATAATTTAAGGCTTCCTTTGCCAGAAGTCAGAATCTTTCTCCTCCCTCAGACCACTCTGAATGCAGATCCCCAGTGTCAGCCTGGGGCAAGGGAAGAAGGGGAAAAAAAGGCAGAGGAATATCATTGCTCACAGGTTTGTGAACAGTTTTCTGTGGAAGATTCTGACACTCGGAAAAAGGTGCATTGATCCTCAGGCCACTCTTTAGGAGAGGTTGGTGGTTTGGGAGCATCTCTGCCTTAAGAAAGAGAAGGGTCAAAACAAAAACAAAGAGAAAAAGGAAAGAAAATCAGTAGTTACTTGAGTAACAGACCTAGAAGAAATAAAGCACTGGGAAAGAAAAGAAGATGCACGACTTATTTTTTCTTTCTTTTTATACCTTCCTTCTCTTCTCGTATCATCACTATTCATTAAACACATAACTATGCAGGTAAACAACCAGGGAATGAGAATGAACAAATAGTGAATTAATTGTAAGTCAATGTTTCCTAAATCCAGCTCATTTACAGAATCAGCTAGAGGCCCTTTCTATAATACAGATTCCTTGACGACCCCTCTGGAGTTTCTGATTCTTTAGGCCACAAATGGAGTCTCAAGATCTGTAGTTTCAACTGTTTCTGGGGTAAATCCACTCACCAGCCAGGTTTGGAGACCCCAGGCCTATAGTGCAGCTATTATCTAGGCTGTGTCTTTCCTTTTTCCTTGGAGATTGGGCCCTGCTTTCACTTGATTTTGTAGATTGATATGCATTCCCCCTTGATCAGACTAAATGATTAGCCTTCCTGTCATCTTTTTGCAAGAACATTTTGCAAGAAATTACATCTTGTAATCTTTCAATTAAAATAATCAGAAGTTCCCTCATCCTGTTCTCTCAACTGCTTTGGAATTGCTGAATCACAAACCAACCAACAGATCCCTTGCTTGGCTGGCTTGTTCATCATTTTGGGTTAGAAAAGAGTTGGAATCTATCTGTCTTTTTTCTTGTCCCAGGGATTGAACCCAGGGGAGCCTAACCATTGAGATACATCCCCAGCCAGCCCCACTGCCCTGCCTTTTTTTTTGAGACAAGGTCTTGCTAAGTTGCTTAGGGTCTCCCTGAATTGCTGAGTCTTCTCTAAAACTTGTGATCCTCCTGCCTCAGCCTCCTGAGCTGTTGGGATTATAGGCATGCACCCCCATACTGGGTTTATGGATTTTTTAAAGTGTCAGAATGCATTTTCCTTTTCTTGCTTAATCATTTACACTTATTCAACAAGTTTGTACTAAACCTCTCCAGTCTGTTGGGAACTCTTTGGATACAGAGATGAAAGATGTCCTCCTTTTCCTTAGGGAATTCACAGACCAGTCGTAAGTTAGATAAGAAAATAATTTCTTCCGTCAGATGTGGTACCAATGAGTATAACTTAGGAAAGTTGCGGTATATATTGGATCAGGGGAGGATAAATTGATGAAGCAAGTGCAACTCAAGACTTAGATGATGAGGGAGGACACAGATATCACGTCCATGTCCATAGCCATAGAAATGACACCCTTAGAACTTCAGAGAACTAAAAGCAAAGTTATGTATGTGTTCCACGGAGAGAGGTGTGGAAGATGAGAGTGGGGATGTAGACAATGACTGCATTTTGAAGGACACTGAATGATCTTCCTAAAATTTTGGATTTTGGATGGAAACAATAGGAATCTCATTTGGGAGTGGAGTGTGAGATAGATAAAAACAATAATGACCACAAAATATGTTTGAAGAAATACACCTTCATGGTTGTGGGTGCAATCACCTGAATTTTTCCATAGCAGAAGAAGTGACAAAGACCTGAATGAAGTCATAACTGGAAGATTTAGAGAGGAGACAAAAATAAAAACTACAGCAGGAGAAAGAATGGAAAAAAAGAGAAAGAACTGGTGATACACCATTGTGTGACAGCCACAGGGACATTGGAATGATTCTTACTCTTGAAACCTTGACCACCTAGCAATTGGTGGTGTGATTCATGGAAATAGTTGTCTGATTGATTTTTATTCATGTTGGTGTGAGCGCCAAAGAAAACGCTGACAAGTATCATACTGTGTCGACTAGACCTAAACATGTGAGTGGCATTTTTTTTTTTCCTGAAGTTCTTATCAAGGTTGAAAAATCTTCTGAGCACACATGAAAGAGACAGCAGGGCCAAGACGACTTTGAACTTGCTGCACACGATTCCTTTCATATAAAATGGATTTGACAAACATTAATTAAGTCTCCCAACTTCTCTTTGAAGTGATGTAGGAAATATGTACAGGTGGGTAAACTGAGGCCCCAAGAACTGGAAAGAGAGCCTGAGGACATACTAGGGCAGGTGCAGCATCTGAAAAGACCCTCCTAGGAGGCCCCTGTTTCTCTGATGAGGCCAGACATAGGTGCTTGTTTCCAAGCAAAGGTCTTCCAGCAAGTTCTGTGGACCAGGCAGGATGAGGGAGACTGGTTATTCACTCCAAAGGCCACATTCTTTAACCTCAGACCTGGCAACCAGAAGCCTCAGAGCACACCCTGCATATTCTTAGTCCAGATCCACCATCCCCTTCCTGAAATCTTTATCTGTGTTGTACCTTTTCTCCTGTTTGCTTTGTCCTTATAACTGGCTGGTGATAGGAGAGAGAGAAGGTAAGAACATTGATTTAATGACTAAAAGAAGTAAATTGGGTCATTTTTGTTTCTGAATTTCTGCCTTTTTAATTTTTTTTTTTTTATTTTTTATAGATTAGTTTTTTTGGTTTAGCATGCAAGGACGTTATTACACAGCACGAGTGGGCACATGGGGAATTGAACTGTGATACAGGCCCCTCAGCAATTTGGGCCACACTGACGCTAAAATGGCCCTTCCCTGTTCCTCTAAGTTGGGTTACTTCCACAGATCTGTCATTGGGCATGCTACCCTGGGAAGGTCTTGTGGAACCCATCCCTAAAGAAGCTGAGGCTGAAGGCTGCACACATTACCCACTATAAAGCACATTTTCCATTCCCTAAACTAGATGTATTCAGAAAGATGGACCCTGATGAGTTGTATCTGCTACTAAGCTGTTGATTCAGCCTACTTGATCAATTAGTTATTCAATAAATATATAGTTTGCAGCTACAATGCTGGAAATTATCTTAGATACTATCATAATGTGAGATAGACAAAGTTCCTTTGCTCAGGAAGCTCTTAGTCAAATGAGGGAGATACAAAATAAGTAGATAAGCATAGAACACAAAATCAGTTCGAAAATGGCTAAATGCTTGAGGCAATAAATGAATCAGGTAGACAGGAGATGAAAATTAAATAAACACATGCATACATGTTTTCTTGAAAGGAATTAAAGATGGGAAGTGCTTTATTCTCATCCAGTGAGATAAGAAATTTTCTGAGTAATTCAGCAAGATATACAGATAATTAGCAATTTAGGAGGATAAAAGGTTAAGAAACACACTTGAAATTGAGAAAATAAGTAAAAACTTATTTTCAGAATATGGTCAACTTTCTTTCCAGAAAAGGGTGTGAAATAAATAAAAAATAATTACTCAGAGAAAATAACATACTTTTAGAAAGGAAAATATGAAATTAGCTGGATCATAAATAATAAGCATTCTGTACAGCACATCAATACTATCAAGTAAATATATTTAGTACTTGTTTACTGACTCTTTTTATCTCAATTTATTCTTCTGAATCCATTCTGCTTTCTTTCTTATTAGAGGATTTTTTCACAAAACTTTCTCAAATATATGTTTGACTGCAAACACACTCAGTTTCCCTACCAAGTTTAATAAACCCTTGAAAATTCTGTCTCAGTTAACATTTCCAAGGGATCCATTCAGAGATGAGTGGCATCTTAGACATTCTGCTCATTAGCTTGGCTAACCATTGGTTTTCTATTTTATTTACTACATTTTCCTTTTTCCGTCTAATTCGGCTCTCTGAAACCATTCCGGCGGTTTGCTTGAAAGGGGCTATATCGTAAATGCTTTTAAGGTCTTTGTGATTTATACATACAGCACTCATGATGCATGTCTCAAATGACCATGTTGGTGGATTTTTTTTTATTAAATCCCTGATTTATGTGAAATAGATAAATACACGGATCATTCAGAACAAGGGTGTCTATGTCTCGGGGTGTGGAGGGGAAGACGGGAGGGATTTGGATGCATGAATAACTCCCTATTGGTCCTAATGGGATTTACACAGGAAGACTCCTGTATTCCAAGACACAATCCTCCTTCATTCTCACATGTGGTTAACTATGTTATTGATATCATAACTTTAATTTCCGAGCCTTAAGTCGATACATGTTTTAGATGTTTCCCTTAAGGAACGAAACATAAAAGAATATGCCTTTTTTTTTTCTCCCTCTTCCCATGTTGTATTTGGCAAATAACCTTGACATTCTAAAATGTCTTATCTACCTCTGTCTGATTTTCAAAAGCTTGAGGGCCGTAGGTTGGTCTTTCTCTGTGTTCTGAATAGTCTCCTAGGTTTAAGCAGAATTTACCATCATCTCAGCAGAAACCGAGAATGCTTCTTCACAAAGAGAACATTTCATAAAAGACAATACTTCAACAGGGTTTCCTGCAATGGTAATAAAACCTTTTCAAGCTCCCTCCCAGCTGAAGAGAGGAACTTTCACCCTGCTCAGAGGCAGAGTCGTGTGAGAAAGTGTGCATGAGCGTGTTTCAAATAACCAAACCAATAAGTCCTATTTCTCTCCTTATTATAATCAAGGGAACAACCATTCTAATAAAATTGTGTTCAACAGTTCCTCTATAAACTCCCTCCCTCATCTTAGCTCCACCTGGTATAATATAAAATGTAATATACTTTGGAGGCATTTTTAATAAAACTTTTTCAGATGACTCTATGTGGCAACACAATTCATTTATAGCTTCCTATTAGTTTGCCTTTATAAAGGTTTTAGTCTTTTCTATCTCATGAGGTAAAAAAGTCACTCTCTCTTTCTTTCTTTCTTTCTTCCTTCCTTCCTTCCTTCCTTCCTTCCTTCCTTCCTTCCTTCCTTCCTTCCTTCTTTCTTTCTTTCTTTCTTTCTTTCTTTCTTTCTTTCTTTCTTTCTTTCTTTCTTTCTTTCTTTTTCCACAACCACCATGTAATCCTATTGATTTTCTCTCTTATTTTTCTTGGTGGTTCAAATGTAAGAATTTAGCTTGCTCACACTACTGTGATCTTAAGATTGGTTTTTATATGGGTCTTACCTGCTCTGGTTTTTTTTTTTTTATTATAAGGCTGTGTGCTAACTCTACTATTTATGAAAGTAGAAAAAGTAGAAGGAGCTACTTTATAATTATGATTTGTTTTTATTAAAACATTTGCAGTATTATTCTGTGTTATCCCACAGGGTCAAAATAGGGTCATTTACTCAAAGTGACTTCTTGTGTAGGTCAGATGTTTCAAGGATTTGAATGTCTTCATGGGAAGCAGGACTGGTGTGAAGTGTCACAGGAGCATGAGAGAGGGGACTATCCAAATGAAGAAGGGTCACTTTCAGCAACTTGCTAACACCTAACTGCCAATATTCGGAAGTTCATCCCCTTCCAGTCTTTAAGGGCATGGCACCTTGCACAGGGGGGAATGAGTTCTCTAGGCAGGCTCTTTGCTTCTCAGACATTCCTCCGATTCTGCTTTTAGCCTCACCTTAGTGAGGATTTGCATAAAGATAGCACTGTACCTGTTTGACTCATGACAATGCTTCACGTTCTTCAGTACTGAGCTTAGCATTCTTAGATTTGAGGTCCTTTGTAAATGTTAGCCATCAGAGCTGAGTCCCAACTTAATGTTATTAAAGAACACCCCCCCAAAAAAATCTACGCAATGAGTGGCATAAGATAGATCCACAAGACTGCCTATTTAGTTTATGTTCAGGACACAATGCAAGAGCAGTCCTCTGGTTTCAAATTGTTAAGCATTTAAAGATGCTGAGGAGAGCATTAAGCCGAGCACAGTGTACTTGTAAATGCAAGACTTAATATGACCATACAGGTAACACACCCATGAAGCTAGACCTGCCCTCTGGATATGAGAGAAAGAGTAAGGCTGAAAATGGGAATTCTGGTTAAAGTCTGTCTAGGGAGAAGTGAGACACCAGATTGCTATTTGCCATTTCTGCTCTACACAGTGGGCTTTCTGTCTCTCTCTCTCTCTCTCTCTCCAAGTGGAAGGATGAAGTTGTTGATCATTCAAGAGTATGGTCTTGATATACTCCTGATTTTGAGTATAAACTCATTTCTCTAAGCTCCAGATTTCTTATTTCTAAAATAATAAAGTAGATATCCAAGATATCTACAAACTGAATGTAATGTTCCTAAAACAGTTCAAAAACAAGACAAAAGCTGTTAGAGTGATCATCATGGGTTTTGAGGTGAACTTCTGGAAAATCTTGGGAATGAAGAGGTTCTTACAATAACCAATCATTAACATTTTTCTCTAATAATGGTTATGATTTCTCTCAAAATGTAGCAATGTATTGAAATAGGTCATGGCAGTTTTGGAAACTCTGAGATAAGGCAGATCTAAGATGAATAGAGGCTCAGCCATTATTAACTATGTGATCATAAGTAACCATTCCCTTTGCTAATGTGCTTAGTAACAGTACTTACATAAGAGGATTGCTGATGAAATAAATAAGATGGTGCATGAGGGGTACCTGTCAGGATGCTTATAAAATACTAAGCATTCAATAAATGCAATTGGATATGGAAGAGGAAGAAAGAGGAGGCAGAAGGGGAGATGCTGATGATAGAAGTCATAGTTGTTCAAAAGGTGGGAGACGAATTGAGACCAATCTGTGCTGTACTTCTTACTATACTATATGTGAGAACCTCGGACCAGTAATTTAAGCTCTTGGTTTTGGTATCAGTCAGTTATCACTGAATAACAAACTACCCCAAAACTCAGTCACTTAAAATAATGATGATTTATTCTTGCTCATGTGATTTTGCAAGAATCAGTCAGTTTAGGGAGGGAAACTGTACTTGAAGTTGCAGATCTGAGGTCTGCTTTCCAGTTCAGTTACCCTCTAAGATTAGTAGTCTGACTAAAGCATACTTTCATGGAATGGTGGAAGCATAAGAGAAAGACTGTTAGTGCAAATGCATTTCAAGTTCTGCTGACATAAGGCTATGAACTTTCTATTGGTCAAAGCAAGTCACAAGGCTGAGCCTAAGGACAAAAGACAGCTGCAGGGGAGCACTCTCTATGTTTAATAGGAAGAAATTGTATGGCCAAGGTGTGGGTACATAGAAGAAAAAGAACTAGGGCCAATAATAATAATTGATTCCTTACATGTAATATGGGATTGTCATTCAGGATATATGTTTATATTTAGGATATATATATATATATATATATGAGATATATATTTAGGATATTTGTGTATATATATATATATATATATATATATATATAATACAAAAAAATGATGTACTTGTTGAGGCTGGAGAATTTTAAAAAGGAAGAGAAGTTTATTTAAATCACAATTCTGGAGGTTCCAGGACATGGTAGTGACATCAATTCAGCTCTGGTGAGCTCCCCATGACAGATGGCATCATAAAGGTGGGAATATTATATGGAAGAGATCATGTAGTGAGACAGGCAGCCAAAGGGGTTGGGGAGTAGCCAGGCTTGTCTTTTTTAAGAAAACTCCCTCAAGAGAACTAACCAGGTGTCCCATAAGAACTATATTAATCACTTCTGAATTGTAAGTTCTCTATGACTTTAGGCTCCATCTCTTAAAGGTCCAACACCTTTTAACATTGCCACAATGGGAATCAAGCTTCCAGCACAAAACCCCTGGTATTCAAATCATAGCAGGGGTTAATAAAATGACCACCTTTGTTGTAGACTTTTTTGAGGATTAAATGAGCTGATCCATGCAAAGCATTTAGCACAGTGTAGGCCCATGATTATCACATAATAAACATCAGTTACGTTTGTAACAAAGACTCTGGTCACTAATATAATGAGAGATTTTCAGAGGAGAAAGGCAGGTGTAGGCAAGGGAAATTGGAAAAGAGAAGCTTTTAACCACAACTTAGAAGATGACCAGAACTTTCATGAAAAGAAAGGGGAAAGTGTTCCTGGATGGGGAAGAATAAAAGAAAATGCCCAAAGGCAAAATAATGTCCTTAAATCATTGATTATGTTCGGAGTTTTAGGTAAATTTACCATCCTTTATTTCCATCACTATTCTTTTAAAATCCTTGAAGTGAGTTGTCCTTTCCAGCCCTGCTGTTTGTTTGGAAAGAGAACAGAGCATGTGCATATAATAAACCAGCTGTCAACCTGTGTTCTCTGCTTGGGACTTCCTCCAGCATTTCCCTTCTCTGGGCAGGTGCTACTTCCTATGGGTCTGGAAAGATTGTCCACAGAACTCCAGCATGCCAGAAATTATGAAAAATTCCTTGAGGGCTCCATTCCACATTGTATGCTTTAAGAATGACTATTGCTTAGTTGCAAAGCTCCAGGGAGGGCTCTGTGTCTCTGTGACTTTTGTGGTCCTCCGTGAGCAGTGAGGATTTAAGGCAAAGGACCCTGTGAGCAATCAATATTGTAAGCTCTTCCATTCAAGCTTCTTGCATGTGTCATGCCCAGTATTCCCAATCCCACCATGGGGCAGGTCACTGCCTGATTGCACCATGAGGTACAGATTAACTACGAGAGAACCTGCAGCTAACACAGTCCAGGTTGTCCAGGCTTGTTAGCATCCCCCTCAATAGTCATAGCTTGATGAAAGACAAGGGGCTTCCCTACCCTCCTCGGGAACATATGTGCACTCTGTGGGTGTTCTTCTGAAGACAAACCTTTAGAACAATCATCCATGGAATGAAGTCAAGCTTGGCACCAGAGCTTGGAATTCTTCCATCTTTAACAGTGTCACCCCATCTTCCTTCTCAAATCATCCTTCTCTACCTAAAGAAGCATGGTTTTCAAAACCTTTCTTCAGATGTCTTTGACTTTTAACTCTGGACTTTCAAATCAAGTTTGAAGAAATTACTGTTCAAAATCATTTTTCTGGTTATCCCAGTGAATGCTGAAGTTATCCAGAGTTGCTGTGCTTTCACACCCAGAAGGGAGGTAAGTTCATGGAGTTGGTGGTGACCAGCAGCAGTTATTTAACAAATGTTTAGTGTGGTGGATACTATGGTGTGCCACACAGAATCCCCTCTGCAGGTTGAGGCACTCATTCCCATAGTTGCTGGGAATGAGCTGTTGACAGCTAATGCCTCTCAACTTTATACCCCTCTGATCTCTGTCCTCAAGTCTAGAGAGTCCAGGGTTGTATCTGCTTCCTGAGGACTGCCCACATTCATGACTGGTAGATATCAGGGTATAAAGGGCAGCCCCTTGCCACAAAGTCAGACAGCTTCAGAGCTGCCCTTGGGGTTGGCTTTGCCTTTTTGTTACAATTCATCCCTTAGTTGCGTTCTAGGTCCTTTACTCCCCAAAATGTGATCATCCTGATAACACTCTAATAATTTCTCAGTTTCCTTAGAATCTGACCTAAGACATCTACATGGACTAGGGATGACTCTTGGCACTTTTCATACCATGCCACATTTAATTCTGACAATCGCCATCCTTATCAATTGAGGAAAACTAGGTTGTCAGGTTAAATAACATGCCTAAGATTCCTCTTTTGGTTAAATGGCAAATTTCCCTTTAAAAATACCCTTAAAATTTTTATTTCTCAACTACTCTGGCTCACCTGGATCTTTTCCTCCACTGATTGTTCTATGTCATCTCTAGTTTTAATTACACAATTAAATATCTAATGAAATATTTTTCTATTTTTTATCAGTCTAGGCATGAAAATTTGTTATTTCATTATGCTAATTTTATTAAAATGTCCTTTTGTGATATTTTCTTCTGAAAATGGGGACAATTATACTGCGTCCACTTTATAAGATTATTTTGATGATTAAGTGAGCTAATAAATACAAGAAAGCATGGCCTATTTCATGTTAGTTGTTGTCTTTATGATCTCTTCCAGAGAAATGATGAAACCATTGCATTTATTATTTAGCTGAAAAATAGGGGCTTCACTATTAAAGAGTTTTGGTAAAATGGACATATCTAGTGGACTCAAGGATGTCTTTAAGGAGCAGTGATAGCAAATTTCATAGTCATTTTTTTCCCCAAAACATTCTAGTTGCAATATTTGAAGCTATTCTTGTGAATATTTAGTTTTATTTTATTTATTTATTGATTGATTGATTTATTTTTGGTCCTTCATGTGAGAATACATTGCCTATTGTGTGGTGTGTGGGAAAAATGCCTAGAATTATTTATTTATTTTCTTTTAATTTTTATATTTTACTTTTGTTCTAGTTAGTTATACATGACAGTAGAATGCATTTTGACACATCTTACATAAATGGAGTATAACTTCTCATTCTTCTAGTTGTGCATGATGCAAAGTTACGCTAGTTGTATTATTACATAGGCACATAGGGTCATAATGTCTGATTCATTCTACTATCATTCCTAGCCCCCATATCCCCTCCCCTCCTCTCACTCCCAACTGTCTAATCCAAAGTACCTGTATTCCTCTCTAGCCTTCCCCCTGCTTTGTGAATTACCATCTGCATATCAGAGAGAACATTTGGCCTTTGGTTCTTTGGGATTGGCTTATTTCTCTTAGCACATTACTCTCCATTTCTATCCGTTTACTGGCAAATGTCATAATTTTATTCTGCTTTATGATGACTGAGTAATATTCTATTGTGTATATACACCACAACTTCTTTATCCATTCATGTGTTGAAGGGCACCTAGGTTGGTTCCATAACTTAGCTATTATGAATTGAGCTGCTCTAAACATTGATGTGGCCATGTCACTGTAGTATGCTGATTTTAAGTCCTTTGGGTATAAACCAAGGAGTGGGATAACTGGGTCAAATGGTGGTTCCATTCCAAGTTTTCTGAGGAATCTCTACACTGCTTTCCAGAGTGGTTGCACCAATTCGCAGTACCACCAGTAATGTAAGAGTGGACCTTTTCCCCAACATCCTCAAATACATATTTTGTTACTTATATCTTGATAATTGCCATTCTGACTGGAGTGAGGATGGAATCTCAGTGTAGTTTTGATTTGCAAAAATGCCTAAAATTTAAATTTAAAAATCTCATAGATTTTTTTTGGTATAAGGTAAATTTCTTTCACCACTGTTATTAAATGATGTTTTATGGATTTTGTAGTACAAGAATCAAGATTAAAATGTGACCTTCGATAGGTGATATGGATGAATTCCTGAAGTAAAGAGAATTATAAGCTTTGCTAATCATAAGCAAGCATGTCAAAAGAGCACCTATCATGGGTGTAGCAATCATCTCCTCATGGCGTGAATTGGGTTTAAAGACTTTGCATTTTTTGGTCCCCAGTTAAAAGAGTCCTCTGTTCAATTACTGCCTCTTCCCCTTTGAACCCAGTCTGAAGCACATGCATGCCTTGCCCCTGTCTTCTGTAATGGAAGCAAATGCCACACCATGGCTTCTTTAGGATTCTTGTCACCTTCTTTCCTTCCTCCTGACTTCCTCACCTGGCAGATACGAAGTGTTTGAAAATTTGGAATATTGCTTTATTTTGGGTTCACTTAAATCTGGTTTTTTATTGACAGGATTCTCTTTCTTCAAAAAGCCTGTCCAATAGAACTATTTTATAAGATTGGAGATGTTTCTATGTCCATACAGTCCAGTAGACACTCGGCATATGTGCCTACTGAGCATTTAAAATGTGAGTAGTTCAATGGAATAATTGAATTATATTGCAACTTCATCAATTTAAATAATCGCAGATAGCTAGTGGCTACCATCTTGGACAATGAACTAAGACTATTTTTTTTTTCACCCATAAGCTTCATCTTAATCATAGTTCCTAGGAAGGATTAAAAAATACTTAAAGTCACATTCATTGTTCAAAGCACAAGTCTAGATAATTATAAAGAGAAAAATTACTGAAATTGTGAGCTGTGCTAAGACTTTCACTTAATTTTGTCATTCCTTGACTCTGGTGATGACTTCCTTCGTTTGCTTTTCCTTCATTTCTCTCATTTCTACTTAGAAACATACCGCTAAGTTTTTTAATGTTGGAAATCTTCAAGAAAGCGCCTCAGATCATCTCTCTTTATCTCCATATTCCGTTTCTAATTTACCTTCTTTATGCCCATAGCTTCAGTAACCTCTCTACATCAGTCACTTCCAAATTTCTACCTCCAGTGCATACCTGTTTTTGAGGCTTTATCAAATACAACATGCTCAAAACTGAATATGTGGCTCCTTTCACAATCTTGCTTCTCTCCAGGTATTCTTCCCATCATTGAATGGCACCAGTCCAACTGGGAAAGCCAGAAATACAAGAATCATTTTTGACATCTCCTCCTCTCTCCATTAATTCCCACATTTAAGATATCTCCAGGTGTAACTGATTAAACTTATTAAATGTCTTTCAAATTGATTAACCTTACTTGATCCCCACTGAGGCAAGATTCCAAAAATTCATGCCTGGAACTTCTGTTAGAAGTTTCAACAAGTACTTAGTCAGACCTATATGAACAGAATTGGATAACTGTGCCACATTCTGTCAGTAATGGATCCATGATAGTATCGCTAGAATTAAGACGGCCTAAAGTGATTCCCAACCTCACCCTCAGTCATCCTGATACTGAGTTATCTCCTGAGATTTTATGCAGAACCTAACTCAATGTTGCTTTCTTAACTTTCTTGATTCCCCAGATCATATCTGGACTTGATTATACATTTTCATATCACCTGGTACTTCCTATTTATCACAATTACAATTAATTGTCTTTGGTATTGTCTCTACTGTTATAAAAGTGAGGGCAGGACTCTTTGTTTTATTCATCATTCTATTCCTGGTGCTTGACTAAGAACATTCCCATAGTTAGTACTCAATAAATATCAATAAATACATGTTGATTCCTTTGTTAGTTGGTGGGAAGCAAGTCATACACTCTCATTGCCTGGGGTTAGAAAGCTAGACTGTCACTTGTATCTGGATCAGGAAATTGGTGGGGAAATGAGTTTGATAACTTGTTATTTGCATGGGATCTTAATCCTCAAAACAGTAGGTTTCTTTAATAAGACAATAAATTACTGGAAATGTGGAGTTTTCAAAACAAACTCCTGTTGTAAACTTTTACACTTTTGTTATTACAGGTGTAACCTTCCCAGCTGTTCTGTAATATTTTAAGTATGCTTGAAATTATTCATTTACTATTTTCAGTCATTCTTCCTGAATACCATTGTTGTTCTTAAAATATTTTAGTTAAATCCTTGCTATTACTCTATTATTTTGTAGAACTAAGTTCTTCTAAGAATTCTTGTTAGATTCTTATGAGTGCCATTAATGATCATGGTTACTCATTTCCAAAAAGTCCATCCATCCTTCCGGAAACTATTCAGAATCAATTATCTGTATTTATCTAAATAAGGGACAATATTTACTAACTATATTATTCAAAGTGGCACCTCTTCCATTTCCTTTGCCATAATTTCAAATGTGGATTGAATAATTTCCACACAGGAAAACAAAATGAAAGCTCCTGAACTCGTCTGAGATGTTTTGTCCTTGTCTATTAATTGCTCACCTGACCTTGTAACTAGCTTCCTCTCTTTGATCTGATCAAGTTTGCGGATGTTTTTAAATGTTCCAATATTTAACCCCTTGGGCAAACTGAATGCTTTTTTGTGGTAGTTACTGACATAGTTTGTTTGGTCACAATGACTTAATTTGATAACTTTTTTTAACAGGAGTAACATGTTGATTGAGGACGAGAAGAATTGCCCGGGTATGCAATAATTTGAGATGTCCTTCTTTGTATTGCCTGGTTAATGAGTTAACATATATACTTTTTTCTACAGGAAGGAATTTCCATGTATATGCTGTAAACTCCCTGATTTTTTAAGTTCATAATAAATATTTTTACAAAGTAAAACCATTTAAATATACTTAAAGAAATTCCAGGTTTTTAAAGATTCAGAAAATTTATTTAAAAAATGTAAATGTCCCATTTTTTCAGAATATTTGCAATATCACACTAACATTTGGAGGAGCAGCCATGTAATAAGCATTAAATTGTTTATTAAAATTTCTGCAACTTATTCATTGTATTGTATTTAATAATTAAAATTGTCAAAATGTTGTGAGATATTTGTACTTCCCTGTTGCCCTATGAGCAATGACTTATTTTGTGTGTGTGTATGTCATTTTGAAATGTACCTTTTATTATTTGAAAAAATGTGATGGAATAAACATTTTTCTCATGCCATTAAATATTCTTCTATAACGTCATTTTAATAATTTCTCCTGCTTATTATAAAGGGAATAAGGCTTAGTCGTTCAGTCAGTCTGTTAAGAAAGATAAGGAAGAAGTAGTGTATCACAATTTTATAAGCAATGACTCTTGTGACAAAACATTTTCTTAAACCATAGAAAGTTACAGTTCTCTTTAATTAACTAATTAGACTTAAAATATTAACTTTTGTGTTTTAGAAACACATTTTTTTCTTTCCTAAGGAAAATTATTGTTTATTATAATTCTATCAAGTGTTAAACTTTGTTACCATTAAGCAACTACTGAGAAAGTGAATAAATTATTTCCTTTTACATAGAAGTAAAATTAGTTTCATATGATTATAATAATAATAATTAAGACAATTGTACATACCTTCTGTTAGCAGAAGAACAAAATGTGAAAATGAGATCAAACTATATCTAAAACAAAGCTCAAGTTTTATAGATATATGATAAATGAAGAGCTTTTCAGATACTAACTCAAACTAAAGTCATAATCAAATTAACTGGAATATTCTAGCATGAAGAGGAATACTACAGGTATGACCACTTCAAATTCTTTTTATGGAAGTGGGTGTTAGTTTTTAAAGTTATACACTCTTAGTCCATTTTCAGTTACTGTAACAATATACCTGAGATCAGGTGAAATATAAAAACTACCTCAATTCATGATGGAAAGTAGAAGGGAAAGCTTATGTGTGCAGTAGAGACCAAACATGCAGAACTTCCGTGTTACATACTAAGCAGCTCACCTGGTAATTAGTCTAGTCCCAGAACTCACTCAGTGTCATGATTAGGCATTAATTCCCCCATGAGGACTGGTCAGCCCCCATGATCTAAATGCCTGTTAAAGGCTTCACCACCTCTCAGCTATACCACATAGAGGAATTACAGTTCCAACACAGAAAACATAGGGAGACATCCTTAAACCAAAACATGTTCCAAAAGAATAAATTTGGGAAATTGATAAAGGGAGACATTCAGATTCTATGTCATTATAACTTTAGTTATTATACATTTTTGAATGGATGTAAAAATCAGTTCTACGTATTTTCTGTTTTAAAATGAAACCTAGTCAGTGTCTCTTGGCATGGCTTATGTCTGTTGGGGGCACACATTCAATTCTATACCTCTCTGGAAGGCCTGCTGTCCAACATATGAAATGAGAACTCAGCTCTGTGCTTTAAAGAAATCCTGACCTTGTCCTTTAATTGCTTTGGTCCTGTCATTTCACCTTTATGAAGTTTAACTTCCTCCTCTGCTACCCCTAAGACTAATTACCCCTAATTCTTCAGATACCTGTGTGAATTAAATAAAATAATGCATGAAAGTGCACCTTTTTATAAATATTCAATCAATGTTATCTTTTGATGGTCTTATTATTCACTCCACAGACTTTGAATAAACTCTCTTGATCATCCCTCGGCCATTATATCACTTGAGGCAACATTATAGGAAAAAAAGGGTGTAAGGTTAGCTTCAGAAATCTGCAGTTGCTAGTGTCAGGGTCCTGGTCACAGAGCACTTGGGTTTCTCAGAAGTAAAGTAACTAGGGCCAGATTTGCAGCTTCCGCCAATAGAAACAAACCACTTTAACTTCATTAGCACAACTCTGTGAATAGCTTTTCAAACAGTCAGGGCAGTAAAAATCCTATTCAGCTTGGGGGCTATTTTGCATTATCTCTAAGGGACACTTTCTCCCTGGAGTGGCCACCTGCACCTCATAATGTGAGGGGGTCTCTCTGCTGAGTTTTGAAGGGTCCACACAGCTGTTGCAGGCAGACACACATTCCTAGCATTTGGTATCACAGAGGGAGCTCAAAGGCCAGGCTAGGTCCTTGCTGTCATTTTCTCAATTCCTTGCCTGTTTCTTTTCATGCTTCCCCCAAGTTTTCATTAGTCCTGAAGCTGGAGCCCAAGAAGTAAAACACAACCAAAATATGTAGTAATATTTTTAATTAATTGTAGATTTGCAGATGATCATAAGAAATGATACAGAGAAATTCCATGTACTACTTACCTTTACTTAGTTTCTTCCAATAGTTACATCTTCTAAATCTCAAGTATCATATCCAGGATGTGGACATTGGTACAGTCAAGATTCAAAATAATTCCATCACCAAAAGATTCCTCTTTTTGACCTTTGATGCCATATCCCCCTTTAATTTGATTCTCTTTCTTGTCTCTGATCCCTGGAAAGTACTCATCTGTTTTTCATTTCTATAATTCTGTCATTTTATGAATGTAACTTAAAAGGAATCATATAGCATGTACCTTTTGGTGTTGTCTTTTTCTCACTCAGCATAATGCCCCAGAGATTCATCCAAAGGTGTCTTGTGTATCAAGATTTCATACTTTTTCACTGTTAAGTAGTAATCTATGATATGTGTGTACCATTGTTTGTTTAACCATGGTCTCATCAAAGGACATCTGTGTCGTTTCCTTATTTTCAGATAATATGAATAGATTTGCTGGGAATGGTTTTGTACTGGATTGTGTGATCCTAGGTTTTTATTTCTCTGCAATAAATACCCAGAGTGAAATTGCTAGGTTGTATTGGAATTGCATGTTTCGCTTTGGAGAAACTGCCAAACTGTTTTCCAGAGTGACCATACCACGTATATTTTAACAGTAAGCTACAGGAATGCAGTGTACTGCAGCCTCCCTGGTATTTAGTGTCATCACTATTTTTAATTTTAGCTATTCTGACAGGCGAGTAGTGATATCTCATGGTGGTTTTCATTTGCATTTCCTTAATGACTAATGGTGTTGAGTGTCTTTTGCAATACTCTTTTGCAGATGGTTTAATTTAAGAGTTGAAAAGGACTAGAAGGGGAATTCACTTCAATAATTTAGCCCGAAATTTATTTATTTGGATGAGAGTTGGTTCTAGAAAACACACATTTCATTTTGAGCTCAGGTCTCCTGAATCTGAAACCAGTGATGTTTAAACAGACCCTTCCACTAAGACACATCAGGGATGCTTTGTTTGATCTGAATTGGGTGATAAGATAGAGCCCTTTGATGGCTGGTTAAGAATGTATACTAGTAATGCAGTGACACTCCTGCATAGTATCTGGCAATCCAGTACTTACTACAAATTCAATAAATAACTAAATATTTTTGCGTGCATGCATATGCAAATTCATTCATATCCAGTCATGTGCTGTATACATTTGGGTCAACAAAAAAGCACATATATAATAGTGGTTTCCTAAGATGATATTGAAGCTGAGAACCTGGTTGTGGTAGTGCATGCTTGTAATCCCAGTTTCTTGGTAGGCTGAGGCAGGAGGATTACAAGTACCAGGCCAAGCCTAGGAAAGCAGCTCAGTAACAGATTGCCACTTAGATCAATCCCCAGTACTGCAGGGGAAAAAAGTATATTGGAGCTGAAAAATGCCTATCGCCTAGAATTTTTACCCTACCTTTTTAGTGGTCAGATATTTTTAGATGCACAAGGGTTTACCATTGTGTTAAATATATTGCCTATATATTCAACACAATAGCATAGTGTACGGGCTTGTAGTCTAGTAATAATAGATTTTACCATATAGTCTATGTGTATAGCAGGTCATACCATTCAGGTTTATATAAGTACACTCTATAATATTGGCACAATGACAAAAACTATCTGATAAAGTATTTCTCAGAGTGAATCTTCATTGTTACATGATTATATATGCAAATCTCTGCCTTTGTGTGTGCATATGTGTGTGTGTGTGTGTGTGTGTGTGTGTGTGTGTAACCTTTCACAGCAGAGGATAAATTAAGAAAAATCTTTTTATCTTTTCAAGTTAATATATATTTTTTTGGTACCAGAATGGAACCCAGAGGCACTTAATCACTGATCCACATCCACAGAACTTTTAAAAACATATTTTATTTAGAGACAGGTTCTTGCCAAGTTGTTTAGGGCCTCACTAAGTTGCTGAGGCTGGCTTTGAACTTGGGATCCTCCTGCCTCAGTCTCCCCATCTGCTGGGATTACAGGTGTGTGCTACTGTGTCTGGCTTAATATCTAATTTTAGTCAGCATCCCTTTAACTACTATCATAAAGGAAAAGCTTCATCACCTGCCTCTTAACAGGAGATACCAGGAAGCACAAAACATCATCTCTTTGTCATTCTTGCCAAAAAATGCCCAAAATCTTATGCTAAGCAATCAGATGCTAATAAATTAAGAGATCTTTTATAGAATAAGATGTGGATACTCTTCAAAATTACCCAAGTCATGAAATTTCAAGAAAAACAGATAAACTTCAAGATTAAAGAGAACTGAAGAGAATTTATTTGTAAGAAGACTGATGATAAATAAAGGCCATGTGTAACTGAGACATCTAAATCTTCAGAGATGCTATTTGCATAATTGAGACAATTTAAGAAATCAGAATATGGATTACAAATTAATTACATCTTAAATTTCCTAGTTTTCATCATTGCATTGTGTTTTGATATTTGTGTGAGTTATACATTGGCATAAAGTACTCGATTTTAGCAAATAAATACTAAATTATTCAGAATATAATGCATGCAAAATACTCTCAAGTGTTTTAAGAAATAAAAATATGGGTGTGTGTATAGAAAGACAGGAATAATAAAGCAAATGGAGCAAAATACTGGTATATCTGGAGATTGGGTACATGAAAGTTTTTTATGGTATTCTTGTCTCTAAGTTTGGATTTATGTTAAACCAAAAAAATCCCCTTATTTTAAAAAAAAAAAAAAAAAAGAAAAAAGGAAAAAGAAAAATTGTTCAATCCATGCCATAGGTCCTATTATCGAAAGATTACCAGGGTGTGTAGTGAAACATACTGATTTGCAGATGAAGAAACCAGCTTGCAGAAATGAATTGTCCTTTCAGTGCTGCTTAGGAAGGTGATGGAGGGAAAGGACTGAGGTGTTTTCTGATGGGAGCCCTGTGGTCCTGCTTGAACTCCTGACAAGCTTACACCCAGGGCAGGGGTAATGAAAACTGATGACTCTCTTTACTTTAAGCAACTTTGAGGGGGAAAGAAAAAGCCATGAGCTTAGCTGGTCATTGCAAACCATTCTGGTAGGTCAGGGGAAGGGTCGAAGTTTACTTGTGTATTGTGATTTCTTATCCTGGACCCCCTAAGGGATATCATGTCTTTTTTGACTTTTCTAAGTGACTCACCCATGCTGTGCAGACCCATATTACAGATGGATGAACGGAATTAAGGAATGTACTTAAGGCAGAAAGGGGTGATCAATGCATATAATTGATTCAGATGGAAAGTATTTCAAAGTTAGGAGGTGACTTGGTTAGTAAAATATGCATTTGTGAACTGGAATAAGATATTAAGGGGATCTAATCTCAAGTGAGACAGGGGCATTTGCTGCTTTCAGACTTCTGGAGCAGTTAACGAAGTCTTTCAAATAGTGATGCTACACTCAGAGTTTCTTCAACACACAGTCAGCCCTCAGTGCATGCTCCTAGACCACAGGTTGGGTGATACCCAGTAATTGGGGTTGGAGGGCAATTGTTCTTATGGTACTTGCCTAACAGCAGGGCCCTGGTGCTAAACTTGAGGGCTAGCACAAGTGACTCAGCATCTGACTGATTCAGTAGAGTTTTTACATGCTTTCCCCTTTACCTCACACAGAACACCTCTACCCCGCCCCCACCCCAAGTTATTGGGAGAAGAAAGCATGGAATCCTCTCTCTAGATTTAAATCAGTGTCAATCAGGGCTCTTTTCAGTCCAAGACGAGTCCAAAATTCCCAGAGATAGTCTTCACAGGCACTGACTAAAGGTAAAGGCCGGCATGATGTGTCCTTAAAAACAAAGAGCAATTCTGTTGCCACTACTTGATTAAAGGATTTTATTAGACGCTGGTATCCCATGGCCATTGAATGCAGAGATATCCTGAATCTAAATATTGGAAGAAATAAAGAACTATTGACTTTCAATCATTGAATAGGTATTTATTGAGTATTTACTACATGCAACACACAATATATGTGCTTGCGGTTCAGAGACAGGAGGAGAAATAGATATAAAGGAAACATGTGGCATGTATTTTAAAGGAGAAGCCCCAGGAGACAGGAGGTGGAAGATCAGGAGTCCAACTCCTCCCTGAAGACCAAGGATACTTTCTGGAAGAAGTGAAATATAAAGCCTGAGGGGGGTGTAAGAGGACAGAGAGCTTTTCAGGTACAGAGAACAGGGGAAAAAAAAAAAAAAGATGTATATATATATATATACACACATAATTATATGACCTGAAAGAAAGACTCAATGTTGCAGAAACATAGTGAGAGCACTGATGTTAAAGGACATCAAAAGCTTCCTTCTGTAGCTGAGCACAGCTATTTGGTGGGCTGAGGCAGGAGGATCACAAGTTTGAGGTTAGCTTCAGCCACATGGGGAGACCCTGTCTCAAAACAGAAAACAAAAAGGGCTGGAGGTGTGTAGCTTAGTGGTAGAGTGCCCACACCCACACCCACATGCACAGGTGCACACGCAGGCACAAACACACACACACACACATCATTCATTCATTCCAAGAAATCCCATTAATAGGAATCTTCCGTAATACGTCTTGAAATTATTCATCCCATAAGCTTCTTAGCTCCAGGAAGTGTTCAGATTCATGCTATCAGGATCTGGGGCAGAGGCACCAGACCTGAGTATTGTTTGAAGACTCTTGGTTGATTCTAAAGTCCAGTCAAGTTAGACTTATGGATTCAGAGGCCATTTAAACCCCTCCTTGACCCTTGATGCTGGTTAAGATAGAAAAGAAGCCAGCTCTGGCACCAAGAGGTGGGGGATGAGTAGCAGAGGTGGCTCTGGCTTCTGGGGTTTGTGAAACAGCTTATAGAAGCAACTGACACCCACCCGAGCAATTCCAGGAATGCCCAGAGGGTCCAGGGACCTGTCATTATTTGGGGTCTTTGTAGGATTTAACTTTGAGCATCTGTATCTGGCCATGGAAAGATTCAGGAGGTGACTGTTGGAGAGGTCAGTGCTGACTTTCTCAGGGTTGTTGTTGAGGAAGGAATGGCGGGTAGAAGGTGTGAGCCATGGAGAATTCCCTGCTGCAACCATCTTCCCATAGAAAGCAGCGTGGCGAAGCTGTGATTCCGCTGAATTCATTCCTTGATAACGATTATGTTTGTTACTGCATGGCCTGAAGCAAAACTAGCAGATGTAATAGCTGTTGAAAAAAAAAAAAATTAACTGGCATGATGACTGATTTATAGCCTCGTCATAACATAAATTCTAACAGGAGATGGAGGGAATGACTTTTTGGAAGCAGTGTTTCTCTGCAGAAGTGCAAAGCTCTTGCCCCTTTTTCCAGCTATTGTTAAATTTGCTGAACGTAAGACCTGTGGTATATGTAAACATCGTCCCTGCCCCCAAGAAAAATTGGATTATTCAGATACTAGAGTCAAGAGAGTCAGATGTTGGCCTAAGGCATTAAGTTCATGTCCCTGACAGGCTCAGAGCTTGTCAAAACTGCTCTTCAATCGCCTTGCTAATAGCATGGTGTGTTTCAGTTACTGAACCGGTCGCGTAATTAGAAGCATACTCCTCTGGCTGGGAAGAAATCTGCTGGTACACTCTAAATTAAAGAAAACCGACTAGTCGTGCCAGGTTATATAATTTAATGAAGAATCTGTAGAAGGAGCCCTTTAAAATGTGTGATGGTACATTCGTTTCTGGTATAATATTAAGCACACAAGCTGAACATTTCCCTTTTAACTTCCAGCCAAGGCTTGCTAGTGAGTCCATGAATTCAATGCAGACATGTAAAAGGGCCATCTGCAGGACAGGGCAGAGCAGACCGTGACCAAAGTACGTGAGCTCTATTTGCTCTTGCTTTCTTGCATCTCAGAAAACCATCGTTTGATGTCCAATGTGGGGAGTGAACATTTCTGTTTCCTCCTTGTTGTAAGCCACCATTTCTCTCTCTCTGTCTCTTTTTTTCCTTACTTCCTTTCTTCTCTATTTGTTCTTTTAACAATAACAGAAAATCTACTGGTAAATCGTCTGACCTTATGAAGTCCAAAACAGCATCTCCTTCTCCTTGTTCTTCCTCTCTGGCCACTCCTTTATTTTTCTTCTCCCTTTTCCCCCCTTTCATCTGGCTTCTCCACCCAAAAAGCCAAGGGAAGTGAGGTAACAATAACTTTGTTGCATTTCACCTGGCCCACCCAGAGAAAATCTATTTCTAGGCCAATGCGGAAAACCCAAACCTTGTGGAACTCAACCGGCCCTTTAATCTTACGTCCTCTGTGCGCTGCAGAGCCTAATGTTTAATTTGAAAAACAACCTGAAAATAGCATGAAAGGAAACGTGGAATTTGCATAGCTATATATATGTTTAAGATAGTCGTTTTGGAAAATACTGTGTTTGAGAACTGACCCTTTACTTGAAGTTGCCCGAATTTTATGGACTCCTCCGAGATAAGGCGTGTAATTTACCACGCAGTGATGGTTGCTTTTTTGCACCGTAGTCTTTGTATTAAGGAGCTAGATGTCAAACCCTGTCATTTCGGAAAACTGAATGCTGATATTCAGAGTTGTTCTCCTGACCGAAGCTAAAGTAACAACGATGTGATTTATTTCTAATAATCATTGCATTGTTCCAATTTTGAAAATCATTAAAATCTTGCTTTCTGTTGGTTTCTTTATCTTTCTGCCACCTCATTCTCTCTTGTTCTTTGCCATATCCGTGGGCTCCCACCCCTTTTTCCTTTTCGAAAATCTTTTTTTGGTGTCTCCTTTCTTCTCAAAGTTTAAATTTGCACTAAGACCTTCCTTTTTACAGGAAGGCATTGGTTTGGTTAATTCTAACCCAGCTGCTTGCAGATGGACATTTTTCACCATAAAATCCCTTGCAGACTGACTTCCATTTCCAAAGTTCTAAATTTCATAGCTAGAAAGGTCTCACAAAAATTTCAATCATTTCAGACTTCCTGATGTTTCTATCATATTCATAGTGTCTTTTAAAACAATTAGTGACAGGTGTTAGAAATTGAGGTGTGAAGCTCCTAATTTCGTGAGGGATGCCCTACAGGGTAGGAGGCAAGACACAGGAAGTACAGACTCATGGGATGAAAAAATGTACTGAACATTTAAAACCAGCATGTATGTCTCTAGGTAAAGGGTTCTTATTTTGGGTTCTACCAAAGGTGCTCGAATAGAAGTCAGGGTCCTTGAACTTACAAGGAAAACATTACTTCTTTCTATTTCCTACACTGTAGTTGAAATGGAGCTTTTTCATTACTTATCTATAGGGACACAAACCCTGGTAATAGCAGCACTTTGCCACATTCACAGATCAATTGTTGTTTGAGAAATCTAGTCTCTATGCCCATTACTGTTTGAAAATTATGTAAATATGAGAGCCACCACTAGATCTTTCTATTTAGGCATTAATAAGGGAGTACATATATTACTATAACAAAAATCTAAAATATTATTGTAACTATTTCAATGTAACTGGTTTCCTTAATAATACTATATATTTTACTTAACATATTTAAAGTAATTGTTCTGAGAGGCAGCCAGTGGACTTCACTGAATTGTGAAAGGCATCTACAGAACAATATGGGTTAATAATCTTTGTTCAGAAACTGAAGGATTCTTCCAAGTAGGTACTTGTGTGGTCCTTGATTTGGGAGAAGGGGAGGAGTACGGAGGGAGAGGAGAGAAGGGCCTAACAGATCCTCTGCTGATCCTGTGTCCAGAATCTTTATAACTGACTTCAACCTTATAATATGTGGAAAAAGAAAAAAGAAAACTCACTTTAGAAGGGGGGTGGGGGAGAAACACAGGGAAAGTAACAAAACAAAACAAAGTTGCTGAAAATTTTATCCTAAAAAAAAAAGTTTTCTTATAATTCTTCCCTCTTTTTTTTTTTCCCCTCTTTTTTTTTTTTTTTTTTCTTTTTTTTGTGGTGCTGGGGATTGAACCCAGGGCCTTGTGCTTTCGAGGCAAGCATTCTACCAACTGAGCTATATCCCCAGCCCCTTCCCTCTTTTTGTACAGATTTCTGGTGCTAACCCCAAATGGCTTTATGTATTTATTTATTTTTGATAGTAGTTTTAGCAACATAGTTTTGGATACATTCTAGATTCTCATCCTTTTTAATGTGACTTTGCATAAACACAAGTAGGCAGAGCTGCTGTAGTCTTGCTGGAATTCTGTTTCAAAAACTCACAAGTTGTCTATGTCTTTACTAATATTTGCAGCTGAAATTAAAGAAGTTAGTTTATTTGCCAGACCTAGGTCGGTAGGTCAGTTGATAACCATTGAATGTGCTAAATTATTGTACTGGCTCTGGGGTGGGGGGTTAAATAAAGTGAGTCCAGTGAGACATCACATTTCTCCAGAGTTTCTGTTCAAATAATCTCATCTGTGTAATACTGAGAGGAGGAAGACTTGCCAGAAAAAAGCTCTCTTTCTTTCTTTTCTTTTCTTTCCTTTTCTTTTTTTTCTTCTATGAAATCTTCTGATTCTGCAAGGTGGTAAGGAGAAAGGAAGGAAGGAGAAAAGTGGGGAGAATTTTAAGCAGCAATGAACTAGGGAGAGAGATACAGTCTTTGTAGTTAAAAAGAGCTAGATTTTTAAATCCTGGGTCTGCAATTTTCCTGACTATGTGATCTTGGCCATGTAACTTAATGTCTCTCAACTTCCAGTTCTTCACCTGTACAATGGATGTGGTAATGGTACCCACTTATGGAGATATAAGGATTTGATGACTTATCACGTGTAAGATATTTGGCACTGTGTGTGGTACCACATAAGAAGAGGTTAATAGAGCAACAGCTCCTGGAGGGATGATGCTAAATCCTGGCGAGAATGGCAGCAGGAGAGCTGCTTGCATGTAAGTGGCCGCTGTTTTGACACAGCTGCTGGTTGTGCCTGCATGATCAACAGCCCATCCTGCTCAGCTGGGAAGGGGTGTCCTTACTTTTGTCCACTAGCAGCCTGGTTTCCTTTCTTCACTCTTAATAATACTGGTTCCTTTATTGAACAACTGGTTTACATTGGTTTTTCTAACTAAAAAACATAACCAGTTTTAATAATAATTACTAGCCACCTACCTCATATGCCAGATTAACCAGTGTGTCTGTGAAATCATGGTACTTCCCAAAATCAAGATAGTGACTCTGCTACTCCCATAATGAGACCATAAGCATTGAGGTAAATGTACACAGAGATGTCTATCTATACCTAGGCTTTTTTTTGTATGTAGTTAATGTTTTAAGTGGGATAATCATTTAACTGATAGATAAGATAATTTATGTGAAAGTCTGTGTAAACAGCAAAGCATTTTTAAAAGCCAAGCGTTCTTATTATTGCTGTTGTTGTGCAGAATAAAAATAATCTGACAGTTGACTGTCTGGAACTCTTTAGTCCACTAGCAATAAATTAATTCCTTTGGGGAGTATAAGGTCCCTTTAACCTTGTCCAATCACTAAGGAACCAGGGAAGTTACTTATTTAGAATATTAAATTCTTGTGTAGAATAAGAGCATAAAACTGTCCTGGTTCTGCCTTCTTAAAAATTATCCTTGGAGAATGATGCAAAAATGTGGTTGATAGGAAGAATGGCAGATGCATATTCCTTACTTCTTCAGTAGTACATCATATAAATCTCATTAGTGATTTCATGCCATTCTTCAACCTACTTATTTCTTAGTAAGGATTTTTATTTTTAAGTTCAGAAAGCAGTTGGAAACCCTCATAATAATCTCCATCCTGTTCTCTAATTACCTGTATGCTTATTTGAAACAACAACAAAAAAATGTATTTTTGCGCAGGTTATTTTTTTTACAGCTAAAATAGTGTTTCTTTTCTTTCTCTTTTTTTTCTTTTTTTGGTACTGGAATTGAAATCCAAGGTGCTGTACCACTTAACTACCTTCCCAGCCCTTTTGCATTTTTATTTTGAGACAGGGTCTTTTTGGAGACTAAACTCTCAAACTTGTAATCCTCCTGCCTCAGTCTCCTGAGTTCCTGGGATTACATATATGTGCCACCATGCCCAGTAAGCTGTTTCTTATTTGTTAAAATCATTCAGTAACAACAAAAACCACAGCTCATCTACTTTTGAACTGAGACAGACATCTGGTTAGATCGTAGCCGTAGAAATCTTGTACAGAGTTTTGATTTGCCATTTATTTATTGGGTGCGAAACCATCGAGGCTAGCTTCTGGGAGGACAAAACAAGTGGGGTGAGATATAGTTCTGGCTTTTGGGATAAATGATCAATCATTGTCTAAGTGATTGTCAGTACCTTGTCAAATCAGTGAAAATGAATCGCCTACTTGAAGAATCAGTGATTTTCATTTGTCTCCTAGCATGCAGAGAGGAAGCAGTGCATCTGCACCCTTGCCTGGAGAGAGATTCTCCCAGTACTGGTCTCGTGATGGTTATTATAAACAGTAATGAGCTAGTTTGCATTGATCATTCCCAATTCCAAGTGCCATTCTGCCTGCTATCAAAATAGCTCAGAGTGATCACTTGTTGGCAGAGTCAAGATGGGAAAATCACAAAAGTGGAGCTCTTTCCAGAACTGATAGCCAATAGGTAGACTTGGTTTGAAAACCTTGCTCTGTCAGAACCTCGTTTCTTGGGCTTGGCCAGAACAGTTCAAAAATGCAGAATTATAAATTACTGCTTTTAAATCCAAGATTTGGCTATACATTTAGGTTAGTTTATGCAAAACTGGCAGAGGTTGGTTTCTAGCTTTTTTTAGTGTCTGGGTTTGATCATTTCCCTCTGGTTAGTGTGGAGAGAACTAAAGCCCTCTGTTCTGACCAAACAACCACAACCTAAATAGGCCAAGAGACTAGGAAAATACCAGGACAAGTGAAAGGCGGAGAGCCATTTAGGGCAGCCAAGCTGAGGAACAGAGCTTAAAACCAGTGCTACAGCTTGCCTGAGAGAATTCCTAATGGCCTTTCTTATATGAAACTACAAAGTGGAAGCTGTTTCCATAAAGTCAGAAAAAAATATACTAATACTACATTCCTCCGTCTGCTATGTTCTTCTGTTATTTTTGCTTCTGAGTTCTATTTTGATAACAGTGTCTTAATTTTTCCCTGGGGACCCATTTCATTCTCACTTTCAATCCCTGAGGTTTGCATGGGACTGACTCACTCTCTTCCCACACACACCAACTTCAGTGATGGTCACATGATCCAGGCCCCACCAATCAGAGTAGAGTATCTTCAGAAGACTAATGAGTTTGGGATTTGTTCTGGATGGGCCAATCAATCAGCAAGAGTTAGTCCCAGGGATTTTGCTAGAGATTTTAGGAAGGAGGTGCTCTCCTTCTTTTAGATGAGACATACAAGTAGAATGCAAATTTAGCACTGTATTGCTGAAGACTGGAGACTGTCTTTGACACCACATGGAGAAAGCTTTCCTATGAATGATGCCAACCCAGGGGAAAATAAGAGTGGAGCAATAGTAAGGGGTATACTTCTGATATCATCAGTTGATTCATATTAAATTTGAATGTAAGTTCAGTTTTTCCTAAAGCCATAGGCCCAGTTAATTGATTTGTTCTTTGCATATGTTAGTGTGAGTTGGGTTTCTGTTACTGGCAATGGAAGGTGCTTTGAATAATATGCCATCTTTCACAAAGCCTGAGTATAAGCCAACTCTTGACACAGTAATACTTCATGGCAAAATACTAAAAAAAAACTTAGGAGCATCCAAAATTAGTCATTTCTTTATTTCTTATGTATTTGAAGTTAGCATAGATTGAGTTAGTCTGAGTTAGGTTCAACTGGACTTGGCTCCAGAATTTGGGTTGGGTCTTTTCTATTCCATTTATTTCTTATTTTCTTTGGACAAATGGCTGTTTGAGACATGCTATTCTTCTTACTATGACTGGCCGGAATGTCAGATAATAATCCCAACCACATGAGACAAGTCAAGCCTTTACTTGTGCCATGTTCAATAACATCCCATTGGCCCAAAGAAGTAACTTGGTTAAATCCAATGTTAAGGGGTGGAAAGCCACTCCTTCCACGGAGATGGAGAGGTAGAAATGAATATTCATGAACAATAATCTCCTGTAGTCTAAACTTAAAACAAAGAAAATAAAAACCACTTCTTATAAAATCATGTAATGCTAAATCTACAAACTGAGTAACAAACCGTGTAAAATATTTTAAGCAAGTTAATTTAGCAAGTGACAATTGATCATTTTTCCCTGAGATCTATATTATTGAAATATTCAAGTTTCTTGGTTTGTTTTTAAGAATAATGATATTGACATTAGTTTTAAAATAAGAACATCATGTAGATGATTTGTTGTAAGGGATTATTTCAGTGATTACATCATTGATAGAGCTATCAATGACATTGGCATTCAATGACTTCTTGTTCAATGTGATTTTGAAATTCTTACCTCATAGTGTGCAAGTGTGCAAATATTGTGAACTCCACAGGGAGTAGAAAATTAAAGGAGAGTGTCCAAATGCATCACAATAACACATCTTCATAATAATGGCTATTGCTCTTTTGATACCTCCTGTGTTTTAGGTACTGTCCTAAATGAGCCTCAATGATATTCAGTCACATGATCAAATTCGCACATCTAGGAAGGGCCAGAGGAAAAACATCAATATGGGTCTATCTTGTCTCAAAGCTTGAGTTCTGATGGCTTTATGTTATAAAGAATTTAGATTAGATGGTAAGGAGGAGTTGATAGCTTACTAAAGGCAGTCCTGTAATCCCAATTCTAGAAAATGCCAGAGTATTGTCCTGCTTTAAAGCAGAAGGTTGGACTAGATGCACAGAGACTTTGGTTCGAGTAGACATTTGAGGGAGGATGCTTGGCACAATGATGCAATGTATAGGATTTTGTGAGACTCACATGGGCGCAGTTTTCTGTCATGCACAATAGGTAGAATAATTGCCCTGACAAATCATGTTGGGCAGATAACATGGTATTCATGAAAAGATCTTGAAATAGCATGTTCATGAGTATCACAAATGCAGTTGTTGTAAAGTTCAACTAAAAACAAACAATAGGCTCTCTACCCTCATGATTCTACCTTAGTGATTCTACTTCCAATCTAAAAGAGAGACTGACAGCTGCTTGTTAATAGATGAATGGATCAGTGGAGTTCTAATTAGCCACAAAGAAGAATGAAATCATGGCATTTGCTGGTAAATGGATGGAAATGGAGAGCATGATGCTAAGTGAAATAAACCAGACTCAGAAAATCATGGGTTGAAAGTTTTCTCTCATATGTGGAAGCTGGAGGGAAATAAGGCAAAGAAGGCAGTAGCAAGGGGGATTGGATATCATAAATAAATAGGGAAGATCAACAGAGTAGAAGAAGGAGAAAGAGAGGGAGGAAGGAGGGAAAGGGGAAGAAATAGGGAAGGAATTTAGTAAAATCATGTCATATGCATATATACATGTACCAAAGGGAATTTCATATATATAAACATATATATATATATATATATATATATATAAACACACGCATACAAAGTATCAATCGAAGATAAATAAAGGAGTGAATGGGAAAGGGAGGAGGAGAGGAAAACAAAAGCATAGTGATTGAAAGATCAAATTTCTCCATTATGATTTTGTCAAAATGAACCCAACTACTATATATATATATATATACATATACACATACACACACACACTCACACACACACACACACACACATATATATATATATATATATATATGAAATGCTCTAAAAAAATAAAAGAGAGGCTGACTTTGATAACCACTTAAAATCATTTGTCACCAGTAGCATCTGGGGTTCTTCAGATTTGGGAACTTTTCTAACCATATGACAAGGTATATATTTAAAATAGTGACATGGTCTCTGTTTTTGTGCAGGTTCCAACTGTTAGTATCCATGCTACAGAAATGATCACAAGCAAGCAGTAGATTTCCTGAGGAATTAGAAATATTAAGTTTTAAATTCTGCTTGAATCCATAAATCTGGTTGCAAGGGTTTATATATGCATTCAAATTAAGATCTTTGGATGAAAAACATGAATTTTTTAAACGTTTATTTGGACTCAAGGTAACAATGGATTGAGGGACAAGCAGTAGAGCAACTGGAATCAGTAATGCAGTCCATCCCCAGTCAAGAAAAGTAAAGAAGGGAAAAATACCTTTTCAGAATTTCTCATGTCTCTGACAATTTATGACTGATAGTGCAGACGATGGCTATGATCATATCTATAAGACTGTTAATATAAGAATATGATTCTGTTTACAAGGCACTTTTCAAACAAGGTAAGCACAACTTGAAAATAATTGCAGGAGAGAGATTATTCCAGACACGTGGAGGCATGATTCTTGCCTCTAATTTGGGCATGGAGGCAATTAGCTTCAAAGCCTGTGCCCACTTTTCCTGGGCTGCAAAGGGAAGGAAAACTTGATATATTTTTGTAAATCTCCTTCTCCTCTTCTATTTTTAGGATGAGAGGGTTGCTTCACTGCTGGGTGAAGACACTGAGCAAACACCAGGGTTGAGAACAATAATAATAAAAAAAAAAAAAAAAAGAAAACTGAGTCATGCACCTGCCTCTGGCAAAATCCGAAGTGAATAGGTGGGTGCCTTGAGTGGCAGCAAGCGGGTGATCTGTCAGAACATGAAATGGGAGGAATTCTGAAGTTACGGACTTGCCCAGAGAACATCCTGGCTCCCCATTTCTGAAAGTTTGAATCCAAAGACCCAGAAGGAGAATACTGTGAGATTCTCTCAAGCTACTTAGACCTTTATAAAGCAGAGTGACATCACCCAACCCTGTTACTGTTTTTGTGACTTCTACAACTCATTTAACGATGCTCTCAATTTTCCATTTGAAGATATGTGGATGATGGGCCAAATCAGTGGTTTTAACGTCACGAGCCCTGGAGCTGTGACGAGGTCTTTCCCTCCACGGGTTTAGCATGCAAGAAGGGCAGACAGGAAGAATTTGGCCCTCTGTACTTCCCTCTCTTTCATTTAGATTTTTTTCCTCTGGGTTTGGGTGTTCAACTCTGAACCTGGCCTTTCTGGAAACCAGTGTACTTATTTGATGATCTTGAATCTTCCTTTCAACTCCACCATTTCTAGTGATGCTGAGTGCCAGAACCAGGTTCAGAGTTTCTCCATCCTGAGAAGAAGCAAAGTCCAGCATTATACATATCCCATCAGGTCCTAGGGATATAAGGAACAAAAAGATATGATCCTTGCCCTCAAGGATTTTACGGTTGAATGAAGAAAAGACCGGCAAACCTATCATTATGTTACAACAAGATGATTGATTAAATGGAAGCCTCTGCCAAGAAGAGAAGGGTAGAGAGGGTGGATTGCTCAAGTCCAGCTGAGAGAGCGAGAGGAGGCTTCAAAGAGAAGGAGGCCCCTGAGCCAGATGGTTAAAGGGGAGATGTATAGGCAGGTGAGCACCACTAAAAATAGCATTATGGTGTCACTCCTCTGCTTGAGATTCTCCAAGGGCTTTTTCCACTGTATCAGTCCCCTAGGGTGGTTATACGGGTGCTGCCATGTGTCCTCTGCCTTCCCCAGACATCTGCTCACTGTGTGCAGTCTCCTCCAGGCTGGTCAGTCTCTCCTCTGCATCCCTCAGCTCTCCAGGGGCCTTTCCACCTTGTGACATTTGCCCCTGCTGAGATGCTCTCCCCTCGGAGCTTCCTTAATGCCTCTGCCTTACCACTCAGGGGCCGCCTGCCTGTATTCTAGTTTACCTCCTTCTGGATAGAAGGGAGGGATCACCTTGAGATTAGGGAACACCACATGACTTGCTTTATCCAATGGAATGTGATGGAAATTCCACGTGACTCCAGGACTGAAGTGTGTCCTTTCCGGAATCTATGACGCTTTCTTCTTCTGTCCTGGGCACAGGGGAAAGATGTGCTGATGCAGAGAAATAGTGTTGAGTTAGCATATTGTGAACAGGTCACTGCAGAATCTCCAAGACCCATAGAACATTCTGCCTAAATGAGAAATGAATGTTTGTGGAGTCAACCTTTGAAATTTTAAGAGTTTGCTATGATAAGCTGACCTATCTAATTGATGATCCTTTCTAATTACCTGTCCTAAAGTAGACAGCTGACCCTACTCCCTTTTTGCTACAGATTACTTTCTATTTACATTTACTTTTTTCTACATTTATCTGAAATTGTGCTGCTACTACATTTATTTGTGGTTGCTCTCTCTCTCTCCATGAAAATATAAACTTTATGAGATGAGATATCTTACATATTTTGTTCTACACTGGACAAATCTCTTGCTTAAAGGCAGGCATTGTTGGACAAATGGGGAACACAAAGTATTTCTGTGGCATGTGGGACAGTGTGGCTAACTTCCAGAGAAAGGAAACCATGAAAAGTTAGGCATGAGTATGTTTGAGTCAATGACACCCCCCAAAAATAGTTAGGACAATAAGCACAAAGAGCATAAATTATTTACATAGCTCTTCACAATCTCAATTTTCTAAGCGTTGAACACTAAAATGTAACAATTTTAAATAAATGTAATATTTTCCCTAAAGCTTTATTGAATCTTTATTGGTAAAGAAGTTAGATGTACATTTTTGGGCTGAGTTTGCAAAATAAATTTTCTGTATTACAGTGAACATCAATGATTTTTTTCTCTTTGTTTTAAAGGTGAGCTTTATTAACGTTTACTACTTTAAGTAGTGTAGTATAGCAAAAACCAAACCAAACCAAACAAAAACAAATGAACAAACAAACAAATAAAACCCCTCAGAACTACAAAGGTACCAAGGTATTATATAATTTTTCTTTAAAATCTAAGAATTAAAATTAGGTCTTCTTTGTTTTAATCATGATGATATCACTTACCTCTAACATATTTCTTGGAAAATGCTTTATTTACTTATTTTTTATTGTCATCATGGTGTCTTATTTATTTTTAGATTTTAATTTGTTCTTTTTAGTTATACATGAGAGTAGAATGTATTTTGGTATATTATACATCCATGGAATACAACTTATTCTAATTAGGATCCTATTATTGTGGTCGTACATGATGTGGAGTTACCCTGATTGTATATTCAAATACAAGGCTACGAAAGTTATGTCTTCTTAATTCTACTATCCTTCCTACTTCCTTCTCCCCTCTCTTCCCTTCATTTCCTTTTGTCTAATCCAACGGACTTCTATTTTTCCCCTCCTACCCTCCCTTGTTGTGGGTTAGCATCCACATATCAGAGAAAACATTGGGTCTTTGGTTTTGGGGGACCAGTTTATTTCACTTAGCATGATATTCTTCAATTTCATCCATTTACCCACAAATGTCATAATTTCATTCTTCTTTATGGCTGAGTAATATTCCATTGTGTACATATACCACATAGAAAATGCTTTTATATATAAACCACCAAAATAGAAGAGCTGAGAAGTTCAGTTGGGCAAAAAAATTATTATAAATAAATTTAACTTTTAAAATAACTGAGTAAACTATAAATAAAGGAGAACTTTAATTTTAAGAAAAAGAATTAAATAGTCTAAATAACAAAGAAATAAAAATTATTTTGAAATAAAGCTTTTCATTCAAAAGGTATTAAATTGCTGGTCTTTCTAAAACTACAATGACTCTTTGTAGTCCATTACATTTAACTTCATTAAGCCATCGATGGCAATGAAAATGATTTCCTAAAGAAAGCTCTAGTTTATTTCTCAACAATAAGATTTCATTGAAGATGTCCTTTCCCTCTTAGACAGGTGTCCTGGAGTTGCCAGGCTTGAACATACCTAACTTTAGAGGTGGAGTTTTTTCAGAGTGAGATGGTTGTTCTCCATCTGGGGTCTTACAACTTAAGGTACCACCCACTTCCACCTGCATTAGGAAATTTTGAAATGATTGAGATCTTTTGTAATTGATCAAACTAAATCATTTGCCTCATTGTCCAGGGAAAGCTCAATAATATCAAGATAATTTCTTAGCAGGAAACTGTGTAGCTTGAGAACTTGAGCCAAAAGAAAGGTTATTCTACTTTTCATCATTATAAGCATTCCTAAGTAAATTTCTTTTCCCCCAAACAAATTTTGAACATCTTTGGGGTGTGTTTTCCTCATTTCATCTGCTGGTTTGTCAACAAGGAACTGTACAACTTGGTGGTATGTTGGCACTCTCTGGATAGCCAGACCTGGCTGTGTTTGTACCTATAAAGAGAAAAACAAAGGAAACTATCTCCACATCACTTATCTGATTTTCTGCACAAGTGGGAATTCCAATCTTTTTCCCCATCAAATGTGTAATACACTGCCAAAATTATACCTGGGCACTTTGAGATATCCAAGGGTATGGGGAAAGTCCACGTTGGCATTGGACAGGAATGGTCCCATGGATTGCTTGAAGCCAGAGGTAAAAATAGTTATTATTCTTTGTTTTCTAATTTTTCTTATGTGAAGGAGCTATTTTCCTTTACGATGATCTTTGTAGCAAACATGGGAGAAAAGAAATTCTACCCAAGGAAACCTAGTCTATGAAAGCTTCACATGAGAGCACATACCCGTGCATGCGGGTAATTAAATAGGCTGTGTCGAGTATAGGCAGAACACTGAATGAGAATATCGCCTTCTTTGTGAAGGTAGAAATGGATGTTCACTTTGAAACTGGCAACTAAATGAAGAACATAAGGGCATAGGCTAGTTATGGTGGCAGAGAATGTTGTATTTTTAGACATATTTGGAGGTTCTCCTGGTCTTTGTCAGCTTCTTTGACAAAAGTACGTGCCCCAAAGCCACTACCAAAGAGGTAAGTCTGGGCAGTCATGTTTATACCAGATGACCCTGCTCCAATAGCTAATAGCGATTGGGCCAACAAGGACCCATGGTCAAACCTAAGCCCATGTGATTCTCACTCTCAAATTTGAACTATGATATACAGAAACTAACACCAGGAACATTAGATGCTGTCATGGACTCTCCAACTCCATGGGAACTCAGCATTGTACGACACTATGGTGGGAGTCCCAAAGCTTGAGTGTTTCCTCTGTAGCCAAGAACATCTTTGTCTATGATCATGGAAGTCCAGAAGCACCAGGCAATTGATGTCCCCAGAAAGAACTGTGGCTAGTCACTTACAGAAATGGGTATAGAGTCAGATGTGGTGGTGAACACCTGTAATCCCAGTGGCTCAGGGGGCTGAAGCAGGAGGATCAAAAGTTCAAAGCCAGCCTCAGCAATTTAGCAAGACCCTCAGTGACTTAGCAAGACCCTATCTCTAAATAAAAAAATCAAAAGGGTCAGGGATGGGGCTCAGTGGTTAAGTGCCCCTGGGTTCAATCCCTGGTACTCCCCCCCCAAAAAAAGAAAAAGAAAAGAAATTAAGAAGTTGTTATATAAACTTCCCAGCTTTTGTGCCCCTTGTCAGGATAATCTGAGACACATCTTCTAAACTGATCTGCAGAATTCCCAGTAAGATTAATCTCCAGTTATTCCCAGTGGAAACTGGCTTGATAATACACATTTTGTTGATTATTTTCTTTTCCCTATCTCATTTCTCCAAATCCTTATCAACATGTCCTGGGATCACCTTCAAGTAAAATACTTACATTATGATCCCTCCCTCAGAATCTGCCCTGTTTTTATTTTCATTTTTAAATTGCTGCATATTATACAGAATGGTGGGTTTCATTGTGGAATTTTGGAACCTACATTTAACATTATTTGATCAATTTCACTCCCCATTAGAGCTCCTTGACCTTCCCCCTTTCCTTCCCTAGTTCCCTTCCTCTCCTCTAACCGTCTCTCTTCTACTTCTGAATCCACACTTAAGGAAACCTAAATTAAGGCAGAAGTATTAGATGTTAGTTTTGAGGTCAATATTGGGTCACAGCAGTGTAAAGTCATATATGTTCAAGTTAAAGTTCTGGGTCTGGGGATAAATTTAAAAACAACAACAACAACATCTCAAAGGGTTTGCAGAGAGGATAATGGAGGGATAAGCAGTGGTCAAAGAAGAGTGACCATACAATAAAAAGGAGAGAGCCAGCCAGTCTGCCAGAGAGACTGGGTGATAACCATCTAGCATTTGAACTCTCTGAGAGTCCAGATACCTCCTTTTCTGGAGATAGCGTGAGGTGTATCTGTTTCTTGCTATCTGAATATCTTTGATAGAGACAAAGGTCAGGAATCAACTGAACTGGAAGGTTCTGAGTTTAAAAAATGTTGGAAGAAAATACTAGTAATTAGTGCCTTCCTTGGGTGGAAGGAACATACAAAACACCAATGAAGAGAGTTTAATAGAGAAGAACTAAGGACCTGAAGAAACTGGTGTACTAGGTGAGAAAACTAAGCTCCGGTAGGGAAAAACATGAAGAGTCTATCAAGATAGCAGAATTCTTCAGGTTTTTTTTTTCTTTTATTCTTTTTCTTCCTTTACATTATTTTTAAAAATCTTGCTGTGGTTAATGCTTATATTTTAAATATGTTTTATTCATGCAACAAAATTCAGAGTTGATCGATATCTCAATCCTTTCTCAAGTCAATGCAAGAAGCTAAAAATAAGGGTGATCAATTCACTTCCATCTGTGCTTTCTTTTCTATTTTTTTTATTGGTGTATTATAATTGTACGTAACAGAGGGGTTCATTTTAACAATAATACAAACATGGAATACAATTTCTCCACTTTGGTCCCCAGCACTTCCCCTTTCCCTCTCCTCCTCCTTCTCCCTGTTCCCCTTCCTTTATTCTACAGGTCTTCATTCTATTTATTTAGATAATTTTTAAAGTAGTGCTTTATAGAGATACATAAATGCAAAATTCACTGTGGTTTGTTCAAACACCTACATAACATAGTTTGGTCAATTCCATTTGACATTTTCTCTTTCACCATCTCTCTTCCCTATCTCAAGTCTCTTCCTTTGCTCTACTAACCTCCTTTAACTTACATGTAATATCCTCCCACCCCTTTTCCCTTATTTTGGTCTAGCTTTTGCATATGGGAAAAAGTATTCCACCCTTGAGTTTCTGAGTCTGGTTTATTTCACTTAGCATAAGGTTCTCCAGTTCCATCCATTTACCAGCAAACACCACAGTTTCCTTCTTCTTTATGACTGAGTAAAACTCCATTTGTATATATATCACATTTTCTTTATCCATTCATCTGTTGATGGGTACCTGGGTTGGTTCTATAACTTGGTTGGTTGTGGTTGAATTGTTATAAATATTGATGTGGCTATATCACTAGAGTATGCTAAGTTTAGTTCCTCTGACTAAGGAGTGGGATAGCTGGGTTGTGTGGTTCCTTTCCTGGCTTTTTAAAAAAAAATTTAAATTTTTTTTTATTTTTTATTTTTGGGTTGGGGGGATCTCTGTACTGCTTTCCAAAGTGGTTGTACTAATTTGCAGTCCCACCAACCATGTATGAGTGTGACTTTCCCCCTCACATTTTTGCTAGCAGTCATTATTATTTGTATTCTTGATGATTGCCATTCTGACTGGAGTGAGATGAAATCTTAATGTACTTTTGATTTACATTTTCCTGATCAGTGGAGATGTTGAACATTTTTTCATATATTTGTTAGTCATTTGTATTTCTTCTTTTGAGAAGTGTGTGTTTAGTTCTTTTGCCTATTCGATTGGATTATTTGTTTATTTGGTGTTAAGTTTTTGGATTCTTTATATATTATGTTTATCAATCCTCTGTCAGAGGAGTAACTCGACTGGGGTTCCAATACCCCCTTTGAGAGTACACACTTCCAGTGACCTGACTCTTTCTCACAAGAACCCACCTCCTAAAGTTTCCATCAATAGTAGCACCATCTTGTGACCAAGAATTTAGCATATGGGCCTTTGGGGGATATTTAAGATCCAAACTGTAATAAAGCCCTAACCTAAAATTTCCAAATTTTTAAAATATAACAATTCTAAAACTTACACTCTGAAGAGTTCACTTTTGGAAATGTCTTTCCCCCATTCTTTCCATTCTTAAAACTATCTTTGACATTAAAAGGGCAAGCTGATATTCACTAGACAAATTGTAAAAATGAGAGTGAGAGATACAACATTGGAAAATCATAATCTTCAAATGACTATCCAGGACTCCAGATGGCAGCTAGCTCAGAGTTACTTCTGCCATCTAAGACTCATCAATATTTATTAAGTACAGAGCAAAATTAAATTTTGGAGAAAAGGCTCCAGTGAATTTTTCTTAAGATTTTATGAGGATTTTGGATAGTAATGGGAAATTACAAATCAAAGTTTCAAGGGATTGTGGTCAATTTTATTTGCAGATATGATCACCACAATATTTCCTGTCCTACAGGCTGTTCTTATAATATGATTTTAATACTCTTCTTACTGAGTTATGAGGTTAATGTTCCTTCCTCTGTGTGCACTAAACTGTGGTGGAAATGATGATCTGTAACTTCTAAACTAGTTTATAAAAGGGGGTTGAAGTGCCCTCTGTTTCTATTGAGACACTTATTCTTGACCCCAATGCCATCCAGTGAGAAGTCCATGTATGGAGAGGCCATGTATAGATTCCTGGACAACATCTCCCAGCTGACAGTTAACATCAACTGCTACACACGTGAGTGAGGCATTGGGGGATAATGTCATCCCCAGTCACCATCTGACTACAACTCAGAGAACAAGACCCACTTACTGATAAACTCACAACTGTGAGAGAATAAGAGAGTCATTTTTGCTGTTTTCTGCTAGTAGTTTGGAATAGTTTGTTACACTGAAGTAGACAACTAATACAGAGATCAAAGGTTTCAATACAAAGCTTTCCATAGACCAACTGAGAAGGCACTCTAATAAGACCTTCATTTGATTTAGTACCTGGAGATATAGGGAACATAGATTATAGAATCAAATGAGAAGTATTTTGAAAACTTCCCTGTTTGATTTTTAAAAAATGACACATGCTGGACACAGAAGAGATAAATGAAAAATCAGGACAGTACACAAAGGATATTTTAAAAACTGGACAGTGTGATAGATGGTGGTTTGCATGTGATCTTTTCTCATTTGTAATTTCTCTGGTCTCCAATGATCTCTTACAATATCATACTTGATGCTTTATCACTGAATGTAGGTTATCTAATTTTGATACATTTAATATTTTTGTCCTGTAGACTTGTTATTTTGCCAAACATTTTTTTGAGCCCTTTCCATGGGTCAGGTGAGAGTGTGGTCCCTAGGCACAGAGTCATTGGAGATATTTCCGATCATCACGCAGATTTTAGCTATTGGGAGGTCTCAGGCAATGAAGTCTGAAACAAACCCCCAATATGGAATTGCAGTGGACAAAAAGATTATAGAGTTAGTGCATGCCATGTTGAATTGGATCATAAATGAGGAAGGATACAAAGCTGAGATTTGAAGGATGAGAAGGTTTAATTGTATGGAGTGGTGGGACTGAGCATTTGAGGAGAGGTCCCTGGTTTGCAAAAGCTTAAGACAGGTCAGTTAAGTAACTAGAAGTAAGCGCACAAAGAGTAGCTAGAATAAGGGAGAAGTCAGTAGGGGTTTAACGAGGAATTCAGTTAACAAATACTCCCTTAGTTGGACATCCAGAGTGTTTCTCATTAACCAATATTATAAACAGTGCTGCAGTGAACATTATTACATATATATTATGCACATATTTCATATACACCTCTTATTCTTTAGAATAAATTAGGTGAAGTGAAACTGATGGGTCAGAGTTTGCCCCTCCCCCATATTTTTGTATCAGGGATTGAACCCAAGGGTGTTTTACCACCGAGATACATCCCCAACCTTTTTCATTTTTTTTTTTAAACTTTGAGATAGGGTCTCACTAAGTTTCTTAGGGCCTCGCTAAGTTGCTGGCCTCAAACTTGGAATACTACTACCTCAGCCTCCTGAGTCACTGGGATAACAGGCATGTACCACCAGGCCCAGTTTGCCTTTTTAAGGTTTTGATAGAGTGGTCCTTCAGACCTTTTGTTCAAATTTAATTTTTGCCAGTCAGCTGGGCCTGCCTGTCTGTCTTCTTTCTTTCCTTCCTTCCCTCTTTCTCATGCTCCTCTTCTTCTTCATTGCTTCATCTTCATTTCATCTTCTTCATTAGAATAAATTCTAATCGGGAGATTAAATTTAATTTCAACAAACAAGCTTTGGTTTGCTGATATGACAGTATTGGTATCTCTTAACTCTTCCTCTTTAAAATATCAGTCTGTATTTAAAAATATATGAAATTTATCTATTGGTGTCTGTGGCCCTTTCTCCCACTTTTCTTTGTCTTCATTTTTGTTTCTTCTTATTTATTTCCTGTTAGCCAAGAAATGTGGGTGTCTTTGAATACCAGTATCTGGGGGACCGCGGTGGCTCTAAATTCTCAACGTCCCACTCCTGGACTTGAATTGTGCTATTTCAACTAATTTCTGGAAGTTAGTGGTTCTCTAGGCCAAACACACATTTTTGGAGAATCACAGGATAATCCTGCCTGTGCACAAGATATATACAAATGCATCTTAGAGACGCCAGAAAAACATTTGCTAAAACCCCAGACAGAAGCATTTTAAGGAGACAAGAGTACAGAATAAGAGGTTTTGAATCACAATTGACCTGTGGGCATGTTTACAAAATCACCTGCTATCTCCCTAAGCTTCCCCTCAAACAAATAATTGCATCTCCACAAAGAGTGGGATAAACATTTTCACATTGGAAATGTTTGCAGGTGAAACAAACAATCCTTGGAAGCGGGCAGACAAATAGAGACTATTTGCTGAAATGTTTGGGAAGCATTTGCTATTGTATTCAAATTCAACGTCTGACCTGTATTATTGATTCTCCTGAACAAAGAAAGGTTATATATGAAGTCAAAGATATAAAAGGGGGAGGTATATTGCCTACAGGCACTGCAAATATGCATGGATTCATTCAAAATGTGTGAATGAATTATTAGTTAATTCTGGCTTTCTGGGTGTTTTTTTTTTTTTTTTTTTTTTTAATAAATGCGGGTGTTGTATGTCATCATGAAAACTTCTGATGTTCCCAATGATTATATAGTGGAGTTTATGGACAGTATTTCCATGGGACGACAAATAACTTGACCTTTAGACAGGAGTAAAAAAATCTTAAAGTACATTATGATCTGTTCTTTGCTCAAACTTTAGCCCAGTGAGAAGTCATGTGGGTCAACCTTGTCCCAGGCTGAAGGCATGATTAGAAATCATAGCCTTTTCTTCAGGACATTTACTGCCATCTGCCGGAAAATCATCACAATAAAAATACGAATCAATGATGATGGTGCCATGGATGGCGCCCTCTATGGTTGTGCGGGGAATAACCGGTATGAGCACGCACAGTGGCCCCCCAGGGGATGTGATCAGGCTTAATTAAACCATCTGCTAGAGGCTGATATGTAAGAATTAGTAACCCCAAGGCTGTATATGAACAACATTAATTTTGAACTAAGCAGGTTGGATTTCCCAAGTGATCCAGGCTGTAGGTAACATTATTCCATTTTGTGCAGTGTTGATGATTTGAAATGAATCGCTCCCAGTGTTTCCATATTCAAACAACTGACTTATACGAAACCTGCTGTGGGCAGGAGACAAGGATGATTGAGGGTTGAGGTGGGGGTCTTCATTGTCAACACCTCCGCAGAAGCCTTGCTTTGTGCTGGCCAACATCTGTGTTAACAATATATAAACTGCAATTGTTGGCAGCAGGATGGGAAGTCTCCGGAAAACAACTTCTGTTAACCATTTCTTTCTTTAAATTTTTTTCCCCTTTATTAAATGCTAGGTTGGAGGTAAATGGGTAGATCTGAAAGTGGAGCCTGGTTTAATGAGGCAGAACTTTAAGGTAGCCGAGTAACAAATGACAACTTAATTAAACATAATTAAATATTTTAGAACTTCTTGAGGTCTCTTTCAACAGGGTGACGATTGCAGCGTGAGAGAAGGCCATGGAAAACCAGGCAAAGGTGCTTTCATTTTTTTTCCTCTAGCTTTTGGGTCACAGCTCTTTTTATTTTATTTTTTTTTCTCTTCACTATTAGAAATGCAGCTGGATCCTATTTATAATCCATTTTCACATTTGTTTGAATTAAAATCCCAGATTGTTGTGCTTTCAAGGTTGAATGTGCATGGCAGCCAACGTTTATCCAGCCATTTCAGAAGTTACTGGGTAACTGGGCTCCAGGAAAGGAGACCGTGCCACGCGTCTGAGCCACAGGGAGGAGAGAGAGAGAAAACAGACCCAAACCCAAAACCTCTGACATCACTGTTGTGTGGAGAGAGATTGTTCTGCTCTGAACATGTGCAGCCTACTTAAGGCTCTAATTATTCTAAATTACTTAAATTGGCTCTAATACCTATGTTTTATTATTTGATATTAAAGGACAAACCATTTTAAGAAGAAATTCATAATGCAATCAAAATGTTGGCAACCCACGCTCGCTGTTGAAAGCCTGGGCTTGAAAATACCTATATTCTCTACCTTACCACCTAAACGCTAATCTGAGAGTTGCCATGTACTGTCCCCAGCCTTTTCCAGTATCCTGTTTATGTCTAATTCCAATAGTCCAGCCATGCCAGCTTGTTACCACATGGAAAACTCCATTGCCCAGAGAAAGTTATGAATCCCTATATTCTTTATGCTTTAAGATTCACTATGACATCTCAAAGTAATTGCCAGGTAAACCTACCAGATGGTTTTGGGGGGAATAAAAAATGGACTAACAATTTCCATTAGCATAATATTGTTATTATAAAGATTTAACGACTTCACTGATGTGGTGTCCTGTCCTGGTGGAAAGTTTATGAGCCAGAAATAAAATAATACTTATGGGTACCCATGTGGCCATTTGAGAGAAGTACTGGAGAGGTTAATGAGATCTCAGGTCTCTAAGGCTCCTAAACCAAGGTTCTTATTTGAGCTGAGCTAAGGGATCTGGGAGGTGATATGGTAGATGCAAGGCATGCCAAACAGGCAAAGGAAGCTCGGTGACAGTCCCACGTCTGCTGCTGCACCCTGAGTTAAAACTGGGACTCCGATCTGGTTTCAGAATACCTGAGTTCCTCCCTATTTTGCACCAGATGAATGACCTGGGTGTGTTACTTGAAGCTCTCTGCACTGTGGTTTTTTCATCTTCAAAAGGAATATAATGATACTACCTCAATCAGTGAATGTCATCAAGGATGAAATGATTTTCATAAGGATGGTTAGAGCAGTGCCGGAGACATAGCAATATGTACTGAATATCTACTATTGCTATTGTTGATGATAATCCAGGATTTTAAACCAAGTATCAGCCCATGCCGGATTTCAGTTTTCTTATCAAACAAGCAAACCAGGTTTGCCTAACTCTGTCATTCTGTGATTCTACCAGTTAGAATCCTGATCTAATTTAAAAGGAATCTATTCTCAAATTTAAATGTGGATTCTATTCTTTGAGACCCATCACCAGATATTGGAAACCGGGTTTATTGATAGCAGGTATTAAGTGTTAGAACAAGAGTTAATAGGAAGAATCACTGAAGAAGAAGAGATGCCTACATGGGGGAGAAAAAGGTTACTGGGTCTCTCTGCCTTATATAACCTGCTTGGAAGGCCATTACATCTGGGGATCTTGGAAAGAAAAGGTGATTAGTTTTCATAATTCCTTAGAAATAGATTGTTTAGGCTGGACATCTATAGTTATTAGATGCAATGTCCTTCTCTGATATGGAAGCAACATTCTCCATTTTGCTCCTTTCTACAAAAAAGGAGATTATACTTTGGAAATACAGGGTAATGAATCAGGTGGCTGCTACTATTGGAACTGGATGACTCTTTCTTTCCAGCAGTGCCAGTTGCCTGGGTCTTGTAGTATAAATAACATATGCCTCCTGTTTTTGTAAAGACTATTTTGGTTTCTAGATGTTTGACCATAATCAGTCAATTCATTTGGTTATGCTGTGGGATACATCTGAATGATCCATTCGACTATTGACTTCCCTGTTCTCCACCCACAGAGCAATTGTTCTCTTCTCCCTTAAGTCAGAGAAAGCATCTTTTACCCTTCCCTTGGGAAAACTCCATATAGAAGTTTTCTGTCCTATTATTTGTCCTGCAAAGAACACAAATGCTCTTTTGCTTTGCACTAGGGAAGCCATCTTCAGGAAGATCCTGACCTTCAAAACTTTGCACTGTCGGGATGAATAGAGACAAGCTCCTTTGGCAAAACAGTTTATTTTTATTTTTATTTTTTGTTTTGAAGAAAAAGCACAGTAGATATCCTTGTCTGCTGCCCCAAATGCCCTTGCCCTCTTGCTCCGAATCTGCAGGGACATAGTGTGTCCACAGTCATCACAGAAAGAACTTCCCTCCCAAAGTCAAATTCCCAGGAAAGCAACACATTAATAAGTGAAGGCAAGGGTCATTAAAGTTTCTTTTAAGCACATTGCCTGATTTCCTTAAGGGGCAATACTGACTGTTTTTTTCCCCCCTTATTTTATTTATAAATCTTGTGTAATTCATGTGGATAACTTACATAGCTTTAAACCAGCTGACTTGGTATAAATAGCATTTCTATCTTTAGCTACAAGTGCAGGACTCAAGGATCTCCTGTTTTGAGACGCTGTCAATCCACATTTCAGTATTTGCTGTTAGTCCATGTGGTTCCATTCAGGTTAAATAATCAGCCCCATGAAATTCCAGCAGTTCATTTCCTATTCAAACAAGTTAAATGCAAGAGACAAAATCAAGATAAATTCCTCAATGGACCAAGATAAGCTGGTTAGGTAAGGGGACAGATAATTAGTCAGACTTAAGCCAGCTCTGATTCTTCCAGGTTTTATCTTTGCAGCTTTTGGTGATGAACCATCTGTCTCAGAGGCTGAGTGATTTCTATCTTCCTCTCACACCTGAGGCATTTCAGCAACAAGGTCAAAGGTAGCTAGAAGTGTGCCCCCCAATAATCTTTTCATTGTGTGTAGGTCTCCTGGGTATGTAGGGAGGTGGAGGAAGTGGTGTTAACAGGGATGGCAGCGAAGCAGGAGACTTGAAGGACGCACTCTCTATGTGAAAATACAGGCATCATGATGCTCTTTGGGAACCAGACTCAAAACCAATGCCCTTGAGACATTTCAGGTGATATAATTAGTACATTGTTTTAGAGCATGGAGGCAAATCAAGTCGTCTTTTCCACTATGTTAATGTTCACCTAAACACAAAACTAATGTGAAATTTCAGTATTCACCTCTGATTTCCCTGAATGAACTGTTCCATTTATTTCTATTTATCACACTTTTTATTCCACTTTCTCTACTCATCCTAAACATCACTGTCATTCTGACAAACCAGCAGCATACAACTCTTTGGCCTATAGTCATCCATGAAGTATCATCTGGCTCTTTGTTAATCAACATGTGTTTGGAGACGAATAGCATCAACATCCCTTCCTCGAAACTTCTTAGACATGCAGTCTCAGAGTCTCCTGAATCAGAATCTCTTTTACAAGCTCCCCACATGATTCACATGCACATTGAAGTTTTGTTCTTGAGTCATTGTTGACTGATGGTCACAATATTTAACATTTGATGGTCCCCAGATCCTTGTTGTCAAATCTGGGCATTTGGAGAAATGATAGACTACATTAAATAGCTGAGTATAACAAAAATAAAAAGTACTAACTATAGAATTTGGAAAGGTGATTGTTATACTCCCATGATACCATCACTCAGCTGGGTGGCCTTGACAAAGTTATTTTACCACTCTAATTCTCAGAGTATTGGTACTGATGACATTTACTGATTCTGGCTGTAATACTTGATAGTTATCCTTGAACACTTTTAAATATAAGATGCAAGGACAACTGGTCAACCCCCTGAAAAAGGAGTTACAGTCAGACTTCACAGAGAAGACAAGAATAAACTTCAAATTGCTTACATATCTAAATACAGGAAACATACACACATACACACACACACTTATACTGAAAAGCACAAGTGAATTTGTCCTTACCCCGAGTCTAGGGGAAGACTTTCTAATCATGACTCGAAATCCAGAACAACAACAACAAAAGGATTAATAAAATCAACTACTTAAAATGTACATAAAAATGTACATGGACTACATAAAATGTACATAAAAATAAACATGTCAAAATACAAGTGAAAATCTGGAGGACACCACTTGCAGTATATATCACAAACAGAGCCAATATCACTAATATAAAGAAATCTTATAAATTGTGGGACAGATGGCTTAAAATCCAATATAGAAAAATGGGAAATACATTCACACAGATAATCCACAAAAATGAACAAAAAATAGCCCATATGCATATGAAAATATGTCTATTCTGATAATTACAAAAGACAAGTTAAAACTGCCATTTTTCATTTATTTTATTGATGAAAATTTAAAATAGGATGACACATTTTATTGGTGAGCCTGTGGGGAAAAAGGCATTCCCTTACATTGTTGGTAAGTGTGCAAACTAGAACATTCTGGAAGGGAGCTTGTCCATACCTAATAAAATTACATGTGTCCTCATCTCTTGACCCAGCAAACCTGCCCTATGAAATCTACTTTGAAGATACACTTCCAGTAATACAAAAATAATTACCAACAAGGGTTCTCCTGGTGCATTGCCTGTACTTTAAAAATATAAGAAAGGACCTGCTTACACCTGCTGAGTGAACTAACAATGGGACCACGTTAGCGATGCCATGGAGTGTTATGCAGCTACAGAGAAGAATGAGGATCATCTCTCCTAATTTCTGTGGTGTGATTTCCATAACACTGTTACATGAAAGAGGCAAAGCATCTGAGGCTTGCAGTGTGTTACCCTTCATGGAAGAATGGAGGGGATGTTAGAAAACACATGCTCACATGTGCCAAAAAGAGATGCTGGAAGGATAGATGAGGAAGTGGAAAGAAGACTGGTTACCGATGTGGGGTGTGGTGTGTGTGTGTGTGTGTGTGTGTGTGTGTGTGTGGTGAGAGAGAGAGAGAGAGAGAGAGAGAGAGAGAGAGAAAGAGGAGAGAGGCAGAGAGGTACGTGTATGGAGAGAATGAATGGTAGTGATAATGTGAGAGTGATACTTTGCTGAGATTTTCTTTTTGTTTATCTCTCACTCTGAATTGTGATAATGATGAAAAAATTTAACAATTAAAACTAGCAGATATGTGTGTGTGTGTGTGTTTGTGTGTGTCTACTAGAAGACAAAGTATACGACATGAACCTAACCATGTTACAAAAGAATAACATAATCACGCAGAAGGAGTAGAGGGAAAAATGAGCTAAGTAACTTCAAAAGAGACAGTACTTTGTCTATACACTTAGGTTAAGGTAAAAGAGAAAAGAGCTATGCACAAATATGGTCTTTTAATGAATTTGTTTCTGACATATGTACAGGTTGGCAGCTCTAAAATTTATGTGTATACTACAATTGGTGTATATTAAAAAGTAAGTATATTGTAGATATTAAGAGCCAGGTTTTTACAGTCAGAGAAAGACGTTACAAATGAGGGGGGAGGGGAAGGCTAGAATAAACCCTGTGGAGATGGAAAAATACAAAAATGAATAAACATATTTACATGTGTGTGAGTTAATGTGTGTGTGTGTGTGTGTGTGTGTGTGTGTGTGTATGTATTTGCATTTCTACTCTGTCTGGTGAGAGGGCTTAGAGGCAGTGACACCCAGGCAGCAACAAACACATCTTTCATTACTTCCATCAAGATTTTAGTTCCTAAATATCATTCTTCAGTAAAGGAAGAAGATCTCCTTGGATTAGGGCAGAGAAAAAACTAATGAATATAAAAACTAAGTTGGTAAGTACTAGGGAAATACATGCTGATAGCTTGTCAAAAAGATGCAAGACTTACTTTTTAGGAGCTCTCAGCCAAACACTGGGACTAATTCAAACCCAAAACATAGTATTATAGATGATAAAAAATATATAATTATTCATGCATATAATACAAATAAATAATTAAATAATAAATAAAAGGGAAGAAAGAGGAGTTTTCTTTAATAGTAGAACTCCCGGGAACAATCACTGTGGGAAGTAGAGAAATACAAAATCACTATTAAGCAGTCACTATAATCATCAAAACTATCAAAAACCATTGATGGATGCTGAAATGAATAGGCAAAATTATGGTGAGAAAGGAGATATTTTTATAGTCTCAAAGTATCTTCTCATAAGATATCTATCAATAACAAAAGTGAAGGTGGCAACTTTACAATGGAGAAATTTGGCAGACGGTGCAGTAAAAAAAATGATCAAAGTTTACATCTTTGGTTAAGTCAATATCCTGTTCCTCCTGATAGGATGCACTGAGAAAGGCAGACCATCACTTCCTTGCTGTTCTTGCCAAGAATGCAAGGCATCAGTCTAATCATGAGGAAAAAAAATTAGATAAGACCAAAGTGAGATAACTGACTTAAAAATGCCAAAGTCACAAAAGATAAGGATGAGATGAAGCAATTGTCACAGACCTGAAAGAGTAGGAGACAAGAGGGCTAAATGCAGCAGAGAATTCTGGATTGCATCTTGCCCTAGGATCCTTGGAGAAAGACTGGTGAAATTTGAATCGATTCTACCCGTTAATGAATAGTATTAACAATATTAATGTCCTAATTTTGATAGTTATACCATAATAACATAAATTGTTAAGATTCGAGAGAGCTGTATGAAGGATGTTTAAGGATTATCTGTACTTCTTTTGCAACTTTTTAAATATTTCAAATTATTTCAAAAGAGCAGTTGAAAAATCACTCCTAAGCTGGACTCTCAGAAGTTGGTTTCTTACAATAAGTTTTTAAGATTCAGGAAAGGAATTATCACAGGGAAATGATAACATAATGCCAGGAAGAATATATAGATGGCATTTTAAAAAATGAATGAAGTAAAATGCTCTCTGGAATCATAAGGGGAAATAACTGATATTTTTAAATGAAAACAGGTGGAGAAAGGGAGAACAAAAGAACTGAATACTAGGTTTTCGAACTGAAAAAGGATGAAAAAAAATAGGTGCAAGTGTGACTGATTCGAAAGATTTATTTTGAAAGATCAAGTTCAGCTGTGCTGAAGAAATTGGTTTCTATATTTTCCAAATGCTGTCTTGTCATCTTACTTATTGAAGTGGGCATAAAGCTAAATAAAAATAAAGACCAGTGTTTGTTGGATAAAATTCCAAAAGGCTTCTGGAGCCCAGAAGTCACGTGACGTAGTAAAGATGTCAGAGTTTGGCCTTCATGCATGGCAGTCGGCCGTGAAAGCTCACCTTTAACTCTGGGGCTGTAATTAGATCACAAAGTTGGTTTTTATTGTTTAAATTTTTTTCATTCTTCTCTTGCTTCCCAATTGTAGGGGGAAAGCAGGTTTTATCACACTTCACAAGTTCATCACATTTAATTTTATTTCTACCACGCTAGATTAGATTTAAGGGTCACTGAAGTCAGGAGTCACTGACCTTTGCCCTTTTAATGGTTCTCACCATTAATACTTGACCCTAAAAGCTATGTATACAATAAATGATATTTATAGGTGCAGAGGGAAGGGAAGAGCAGAAACAAAGTGGGTTGAGTGATTATTTGCTTTGCCATGCTGTTCAGAGATTAGGAATGTTCACACAGTCTGCACTTCAGCTGACGAACTTGGTTGGGCTGGCTGTCTTTTTCTTTGTCTGAACAGAACCTTAGGATGGAATTACGTTTGAGGTTAATACTCAGTATGACACTTATGCTTATCCATCTTTGTTCCCTCCCTCCTTCCTTCCTTCCTTCCTTCCTTCCTTCCTTCCTTCCTTTTTCTTTCTTCCTTTCTTCCTTCCTTCCTTCCTTCCTTTCTTTCTCTTTCTTTCTTTCTTTCTTTCTTTCTTTCTTTCTTTCTTTCTTTCTTTCTTTCTTTCTTTCTTTCCTTCTTTCTTTCTTTCCTTTTTTCTTTTTCTTTTTCTTTCTTTCTCTTCCTTCCTTCTTTTTTTTTTCCTTTTTCTTTTGTTACCAGGGATTGAACCCAGGGGTGCTTAACCACTGAACCACACCCCCAACCCTTTAAAATTTTTATTTAAGACAAGGTCTTGCTAAGTTGCTTAGAACCTCACTAAGTTGCTGGTGCTGGCCTTGAACTTGTGAACCTCTTGCCTCAGCCTCCCAAATTATAGGAGTATGACACCCGTACCTCTCCATTCCCTGCAGTGTGACACCTTTGCTCATCTTAATCACTCCGAGATTGCTGATGCTTCCAGCTTCATCGTTCCCTAACCTGAGATTTTCTGGTTTCCTTTGGATGAGAAAGAAAGAAAGAAAGAAAGAAAGAAAGAAAGAAAGAAAGAAAGAAAGAAAGAAAGAAAGAGAGAGAGAGAGAGAGAGAGAGAGAGAGAGAGAGAGAGAGAGAGAGAGAAAGAAAGAAAGAAAGAGAAAGAAAGAAAGGTGACATAGATTTAAGAAGGGGAAAAATAATTGAACAGTTGATTTTCAAAGATTGGAATTGCAAAATCTTTTAGAAAATTATTTTGTAATTTCCTGAAATGTGTTTTGTTATTTCAACTGATTGGAAGAGAACAAAAGGAAGTCTTTATGATTTGGAATCTCCAGCATTCTGCTTCTATAAACCTTGGATATTTTTCTCCCCTCAGTAGTTTCTATAGTTAATTTTCTCTAACTTAAAATTTGAACAAATGGGTAATTTTATTTGCTTCTTTTTAACATCTTTCCAGAACATTTCACTGTTTGCACAATCAGTTAAGAGCTCTTCACTTTTTTATTGGTGAGCACAGCATCTGGGCTAGCCAAAGGAATTTCATTTCCAGGGAAACACAACTTTCGGGCATCCAGGCTGTCTATCAATTCTTAGATTTACAGAAAACTGCTTCCAATGGCCCGGGTGCATGTGCGCATGGGTGTGTGCATACTCACATAAAATAGTGCATTATTAAGGATTGCTTAAAACACACACTCAAATATTGCAAAAGAGGACAAAGTTCATTATCAATTTACTCGCAGGGGCAACCTTTGTAACTTTTGGGGGAGTGACTAGACAAAATCTTTTCTGAAGGCTAGGATAATTATTTTGGCAATACATGAGCTATCCAAAAGGAATGTACCGTGATTAAGGCAAAGAATTTCTCTTGGTCACAGATTGAAGGAGAGTCCTGGGCTTATAAAATACTCTATTTCCTCCATTAATTGTGTCCGTGCGGAGTTGTAACCAAGTAGCTGAAACAAATAAAACTTAAGTAATATTGTTTCCTTTTAAAATATTTCACTTAATTTGTGGAAGAAGTTTGAACTCATTAAACACGCACAGTTCCCTCTACACCCCCCTCCCCCACCGCCCCACTCAAAGGGTGCCCAAGTCCTCCTTCTGAAACATTCCAGCATGGCCTGCCCTTAGCACCTCCATCCCTTCTTCTTAGTCAGGGAGGCTCCTTTAGCCACCCTTTAATTTGGGAGTGTAGGTGGAAAGGAAAAGCAGAACCTGCAAAGTTCCCCTGGGGCCCTGCAACCTTCTTTTGCCTCCAACTGAAGGAATGGTCGATTCTTTCTTAACTGTAGTCTCCACCAGTTTTCATTTCTATCTTTCTCCAAATACGTGGGTGAAAATTTCCAGTTCTTTGAGGAGGATTCTTCTTGAAAAGACCAAGATGGGCTTCTAAGGGAGGGTGTATTTTCCTTACACACTGAGGCGGGGATCAATGGATTAGTACAGGGATAGCCACAGGGCAGGCAGAAGCTGGAAAGAGAGTCTCTGGGTGTGTGAGAGCAGAACCTTTGGACACTGCCTCGTGCTGGTTTATTGCCTGTGTGCAATTCCTGCAGTGCAAAGCACACCACGGTTAAAATAGAAGCTTTCTCTGAAGCAAATCCCCTCAGATCCTGTGTGCATAGGCAAAGCTTTTTTATTGATTTCCCTATTTCTTTCCTGTTTCTTAAGAGTAACCTCAGAGTGGATAGTTACTTACTGTGAACCGAAGAAGGTCCTGGGAGAGGAAACGTCTTAGCGGAATTTTGGTAAATCACTTTCTCTCATCATTGTTATTTTCCTATCATTATATAGCTCCAAGTAATCAATATAGAGATATTTGAGGCCTTTGGACAAAACAATCTAAGAATCCTACATATGAGTGGGGTTGCTTTTGAAATTTACACATTTGAATCAGAGATTATTTAGGAACATATTTGTTAAGTATTAATAGACTCCTCAAAATGTCAACGTAGAGACAGACTCATTCCTCGTTTCCTTTAATTGCCTGGTGGGTGAGTTAGGTCATTCCCTAGCTATTCTTCTCTTCTAGGACTCAACAGATCAAGGGTTTGCCCCAAACACCTTCTGCAGAGAGTCAGGGCTTTGAATTTAATGAGTCAGGCCTTTCCTGTTAGGCTGAGTCAAACTTTATTTTGGTCTGTCACCACTGGGAAGTGCAGAACTATGTCACAGTCCTTTGGGTTTAGCTCTTCAAATTTAAGGAAGCATGAAAAATAAGAGAGGCTACTAACTTTCAATGTGATTCGTTTCTAAATTTCTCTCTCTCTCTTTCTCTTCAATGTACACTAAAGGAGGAATGCAGCTATAAATGTATATAGACAGCACACACTGAATCAATCTATTCTTAGGGTATAATTTTGCCTCTTCATGTGCACATTATAATTTAAATGTACAGAGAACAAGCAAGCAGACTGTATGAGGTAGATCAAGATTTCTTTACTCAGTAAAGAGTAGAATTTTTCAACTGGAAGCATCCCGGCCAGCTATGTGGCCAGAATTTAAGGAAATAACAAGATTATAAAGTGAAAGCTACTATCTTCATCATTTCAAAAGGAATTTTAAAAAGAATATTCATCATTGCATTGATTCAGTGACTTTCATCATGGTAAAATACACAAACTATTTTATCTATTTAAATGTACAATTCAGTAATATTAAAGTACACTCAGAATGCTATACAGCTATTACTACTATTCATTTCCAGAAGCTTATCCTCATTTTAAACATAAACATAAACATCATCACTTAACACATGAGTAACATGTATTATAATTTCATTCTATTTATGACTGAACAATATTCCATTGAAAAGGTTTGCCTTTTTAAGAAATCCATTCAGGAGTTAATAGGGAGTTAGATGTTTTCACTTTTGAGTGTCATGAATAATGCAGCTATGAAAATTGATGTGTAATTGTCTGTTTGAATCCCCGCTTTTCATTGTTTTTCATATATACCCAGAAGCCCAAGTCCTCTATCATATGGTAAGTTTTGTTTAACTTTTGGAAGACCAGTAAATGATATCCCACAGTGGCTGCACCGTTTCACATTAGAACAGCAGTGTAAAAGTGTTCCATTTTTCTATTTCTCTGCTAATACTTGTTGCTTTCTAGTTATGCTTTGATAATAGCCATTGTAGTGGGTATTGGGGTATCTCGTTGTGGTTTTGATTTGCATGTCCCTCACGATTAGTGATGCTAAGCATATTTTCTTGTACTTATTAACTGTTTGTATGTTTTCCTTGCATACATATCTATCTTGGTCCCTTGTCCATTTTTTAAAAATTATACATAATTATATGTATATTTTTAGTTGTAGTTGGACATAATATCTTTATTTATTTATTTTTATGTGGTGCTGAGGATAGAACCCAGTGCCTTGTCAGGCAAGTGCTCTACCACTGAGCCACAACCCCAGCCCCCTTGTCTTTTTTAATTTGGTTATTTCTGTCCTTATTATTGTAGGAATTCTTTGTATATTCTGACCATTGCTTCTTTTCATTCAGAAGTTTCCATGCTACATGTACTTGAATTTCCTAAAATGGGAAGTGATATTTCACTATGCTCTTAGGTTACTTCATATATGTGCATATGTCTAATGGGTAGGTAAACTTCATGTATATATGGGTATTCATGAATTTTAGAAGATTAAGTTTAATTTTTTGTTGCAGTTTGCCATCCTCAACTAGAAAAAGTGAAATGTAAAAAAGAAAATTCCCCACTTTGGGTTATTAATTCTTGGTTATTTTTGATATGTTCCAAGGTGAAAGGGCAGTGATTTGTATTAACACTGATGCAAACAAACACTCAGTATGTAAGCTCTTGATTTTTGGAGGCAGTCTGCTTTTCTGTACTCCCAAATGGAAGGCATAGTTTGGGTTTGCCAGGATATTCATCAGAAATTCTTGGAAATCAAGAAAGGGTTAAGCAATTTCCATGACTTGAGATCCCTGGTACATTCAAAAACGAGGACGTGCCAACTCAGGGTCACAAAAATTCTGGGATATTTTAAATACCTCTGTTCAACAAATTGACCAAGCATACATCTACATGGAAGCACAGGAACACAATATCCACATAAGATTTGATGATAATATAAAAAAAAAAATCTAGATTTACATATTTTCACGAATGGGAAATCTAGATACAAAGACCCTTATGGAAGTTCCTTCCTCTGTCTACCTCCTATTTCTAGGAAGCTTCGGAGACCAAAATAACTAGGGCTTCATAAACAAGTTTAAAAACTATTGTTTTAATCTGATCTTATTTTATATCTGTCTTCCTTTATCTTGGGAAGACATGGTACAGAAGGTGGAAACTGTTCATTAATGAAGATCACATGTGGACCTAGAGAAGCAGACTAAAATCAACATTAAATTTAACATTACACCCTGGGCACAGGGAGTGACCAGTTCCATTGCCTTATGTAAATTAATTGCAAAGCATGATTAAAATAGAACATATCTAAAAGAATTTCGAACACAATGCACACAAACACAAATACGTCTACAGCAAATGATTATCTTAAATAGTTTAAAACTGCTCTTTTTCCTTTCCTTTAGGTTCGCCTCCTCTTCCCCCTCTATGGCTCTTCTTTCTTAAGTTTTCCTCTTCCCCCTCCTTCTTTAAGTATTCTTTTACAAAACATACAGGTCAGGTCAGATTTTATTGCCTTTAGTCAAAGGTGGTTGTGAGAACAAAGAGCAAAGAGCAAGTACCCTTATCTTCATGCTGTTTAACAGCGTATGTCAATATACAGAGCGCACCATAAGATGGAGTTATCACATCAGTGAAAAACTACCCAGATTATGCTGTCCTTATGGCATTTATTCATTTTCAGATGATGAATGGATGCAAGCAGTCATCATTAGAGAACATAATAGTCTCTGATGATGTATTTATGACATGGAAAGATGTCATGTGATGAAGTGTTTACAACATGTAATGAGGTTGTGTAACAATCTCTTTACAGCCTGTAATTACATTGACTAATTCCTTATAAAAATACTCAACAATGTGTTCTCCATGTGCACGTGCTTGATATCACAGCACTTTAGTAACTGACGCCTCTAAACTACAAAACCAAGCAGCTTGGATGACTCAATACTCTGTTTCCCATCCAAGGCATATAAAAGATCCTGGGTGTTTAGTTAGTAGAGTCCAAGAATTTTTTCTTATAGGAGGTGACTGGGGTAACTAATATAAAGCATGTGTGTCAATATCCTTATGAGTTGGAGAGCTACATAGGAAGCTTTACACCTGAAATAACCATCTGAATATATATTCTCTATTATAGCAAGGGCAGAAGTATGCACACACCTACCCTCTGACATTCAGGGCAATATCCGTACCCCATCTTTTGTTTTACCTCTTTAATTATCTAGAATTTATCTCTTGTCTTACTTTACTAATTTGGAAGGAATATGACTGAGGGGAGGTCACCAAATATTAAAATATGGGACAGAAAGCACTTTTATGATAAAGTCACAGACATTCTATATTATCCGTGGCTCTGAAGATGAGTTAGGCAACTGGGGAACAGGAGTGACTAAGTGCCTAAGAAGCTGAGGTACAATACCTGAAGGAAACCTCACTCTTTTGCCAGGAAGTGAGCTCCAAGATGGAAGTGAGAAAATACTGGACCCATTCTGCAGATGAATAAGAATACGAGGGGAAATGATAGGATGATAAATAGATAAAGAAAAATAGGATATAGAAATATCATCTTCTAAACTCTCATCAGATTGTGAACAAACAGTTGAAAAGCATTCACATCCAAGGGAAATGAATAGGTTCTTAGACTAAGAGAATTTTTATTCTAAGTACATTGAACAGAAAGGCAAATCAGGGCTGAAATATTTAGCTTGTGAATATTCAAAGAAATGTGCTGTAGAGGCTGATGTAAGAGTAGGTAAACTGCATGCAATTAGTTGACATTTCATCATTTTGAATGGGGCTTGAGTCTTTCAGATGGGGATATATACTGCAGGATTTTTACACCACCTAGAATATGCCTAATCCTTTGTAATAGACTAAATAATATAATGTTGACAGGAAGTGAATCTGTTGTGTTTACATATATCTTTATGATTTCCAAAACATTTGACATAACTCAATCAAACTTTAGAATGATCCTGCATGTGACTAGAGGAAACAGGTTTTCTTTTATTTTTCAAAGTCATACAATAAAAGGTAAAAATGAAGAGTGAAATGATCCAAGAACTTGGAATGAATTAGTGGGAAAATTACGGGCTCTCTTTCTTCCTCCATAACTCTTCTCAGAGAAGAATCACCTTTCCTCAGGCATGGTGAAGGTTTCAAGTGGACTTTGATCAAACACACATACTAATTGGAGGCACTTACGGCAAAGGAGTTCTGCAGATGCAGAGAGGCCACTACATGGAGTTTAATGGCTTCTGTTTCGCTCAACTTGCTCAAAGACCACAACAGTTACTGTGGAAGCAGATCAATAGAACTGCAGAAGATCTGCCACCAAAATGATTTTAGGGTCCAGAGCTGTCAGTAATGCATGGTTGTACTCTAGTATGGTTTTACAAACAGAAATATTTTATTAGCACCATCACTTGACACATGGTTTTTAATGTCTTTGACATAATAAAAACCTTATTTCAACAATTTCAGAGATATAATTGCTTTTTTTAGAGAGTAGTTATCCTAATTCCTCTGTGTACAGTAGGTTTCCTCTATTCCCAGACCACCAAAGAATTTCCCAAAGAATTCTACATAAAGAGAAACAACTGAATTTGAACAGTTAAATTTAATTTGAAAATTAACAATGTTGTGGACAGTTAGACAATAGGGCAATTTAGTTGAAATGCTCTGGCCATTATTTTGTCTAATTCTTCCATAAAGGATTTATTGTCATATAATATTGGTTAGTTCCGAGAAGTGAACAAAATTCACACAGAAGGACCATAGAGTGACCACTGGCCACTCTATGATCCAATTGCAATAATATATTTTATTCTGGGTTAGCATGCTATTCACTTTTGGGTTGCATACTTCTTAAGAAATGAGTGCACAGTATTAATGACATATTATGGCAAATGGGACAAGGTCTTAGGTAAGAATGGAAGGGATTCTGCTACCCCAGACTTTGGCATTTCTTTTATTCCAGGTATAAAGATTAGGAATGTTCATTGCTTAGCTGTAGAGGAACAGTTTTTGTTTGTTTGTTTCCTTTTGTTGACAAGAAATAAAGAATAATAGAAAGGAATTTGCTGCAATGAAGAAAAGAACTACAAAGTTCAAATAGCATTAACAGTTGTCTGAGGGAAAAGATTGACTGATAAGTATATTAACGAAGCCACATTCTAGAAAATAATTTCTTTCTAGCAAGGAGGAGGAAGGTTTCTTACAATTTTCTGTTATTTCAAATTTGTGTGGTATTTCCCATTTGAAGCTCAAAGGAAATTAATAAAATTTTCTCTTTGTTTTATTTACATAGAGCTTAGGAATTTAAAAGAAAATCTATTTGACATTGACTTTTGATGGTCATTTCATCTTAAACTTCAAGGATACATATCTAACTTCCTCTTCAAAGCCAATATCTTATTCTGACCACAGCAGAATGTTTAATTAGCACTGCGTCATATCCAGAAAATGTTCTTGAATTCTGAGATAGAATGACAGCAGTTTCCTCCTAGTTATCCTTGTAGCGCTCTAACAAGGAATAAATGTGGCAAATCCCTTAAGTTGCAGGGATTACAAGAATTTCAAGTAATGTCCTGCCTTGAGAATATCCAGATAAAAAGTGGAAGAGGAAAAAGTGCATAAAAATTATGACTAACACTCACCAAGTATTTAGGATTGGATTTTCATGTGTCCAAAATATTTATTAAGAATCTTGTCACATACTAAATAATGGGTACCATATAAAAACAATCAAGAAGCATATATATGAAGCTGTTTTGGTGGCAGATCTTCTGCAGTTCTATTGATCTGCTTCCACAGTAACTGATGTGATCTTTGAGCAAGTTGAACAAAACGAAAGCCATTAAACTCCATGTAGTGGCCTCTCTGCATCTGCAGAACTCCTTTGCCATAAGTGCCTCCAATTAGTATGCAGGTTTGACCAAAGTCCACTTGATACCTTCACCATGCCTGAGGAAAGGTGATTCTTCTCAAAGAAGAGGTGTTTGGAGGAAGAAAGAGAGCCCATGACTTTCCCATTAATTCATTCCAAGGTCTTGAAGAGATCACTAAACTTTCTTTTTTATTTTTATTTATTTTTATTTTTATAAACTGCATTTTGATTCATTGTACACAAAAGGGGTATATCATTTCATTTCTATGGTTGTGCACGATGTAGATTCATACCATTCGTGTAAATCAGACATGTACATAGGGTAATGATGTCTGTCTCATTCCACCATTTTTCATAACCCCCTTCCCTCTCATTTCCCTCTACATAATCTAAAGTTCCTCCATCCTTCTCTCACCCCCTGCCCCCCACCCCCGTTATATATCATCATCCACTTATCAGGGAAAACATTTGACCTTTATTGTTATCTTTTATTTTATAACTTCAAAATAAAAATATTTTTTATTTGGAGACAAGAGACAGGGTCTTGCTGAGTTGCTTAGGGCCTCATTAAGTTGCTGAGGCTGACTTTGAACTGGAAATCCTCCTGCCTTAACCTCCTGAATCACTGGAATTAGAGGCATGTGTCACTGCACCTGGCAAGGAGCCATCTTTAATAACAGATATTTACATTACTATGTATTTTTCTTTAAATGAGAATGATATAGGATAAGATCTATTTCATTATCTCTAAGATCCCTCCAATTCTCCACTAAATGTTGAATGACCTTATAATTTTCTTGGAGAATCCAACCCATAAGTGAATATTTTTACAAGGAGCATGGGAAGTGTGTTTCGTCCTGACTTTGGAGAGTGACGTGTGCTTCCCTGTGTGTACCTGTCGTTGAGTCATTGCTTTACCAAGTATAAACTGATTTTTAAGTCATCTTATTTTATACCAATGTGTGTTATTATCCTGTTCCTATGAGTGAGTAAACTGTGCTTCAGAGACGCTAAATAACTTCCTTTAGGATTCGCAAGTGAATAATAGTCAGCCTGGGACTGGAGTCAATGTAGGACTGGAGTTTCTAATCTACCTCATCACATGTATGTAATACAAATATTATATTCTGCCTCGTAGTCTACCTTAGCTTGCTCTCATTTATTTCTTATTCAATGTTGTCGTGGGTAGAACAGTTTGAAGGACTAAGGGAGAGGAAAGAGAACTTGAATCTTAGAATGGATTAAACTTCCAACACTCGTTCAGGAAAGGGGTCTCCTTAACTCTGGTGGGCCTTGCTTGTCAGCCCTGTTTTCCAGCCTCAGGGCACAGCCTCTTGAGGTGACCTGCAGAAGAGGAGGGATGATGGGAAGGAAACAGGCCAGAGGGCAGAGAGATCACACTCCAGCCAGTCCCAGGACAAGAAGTGAAATTAAACCTTCTAAGTCCAAGGGTCTGCCTTTTTACAGGTCACTGGGCCCAGGGCAATTGCCACAAAGAAAATAAGATTTCCATCAAGCACAACTTAAGTATTTTTAATTAAAAAAAAAAAAATCAGTAAAAGAAAAAGGAGTGTGTGTGTGTGTGTGTGTGTGTGTGTGTGCAGAATGCAGAATTTTAAGTTGCAGCAAGTTTGTAATTTGACTTTCTCTTACATGGAAATATTCATGCACTATATTTTAAGTTTAATGTTTGAGTGAGTACATTAAAGCATTTGCTATCATATTTAGTGTCCTTCAGTTTCTGAAAATAGTTAAAAAGCTATCAAGATTTTTGCGAGACAATTGAGGGCAAACAGTTTGGAATAGTTCCCTGATTCATTTATTACTTTTGAGGAAGTACATTAAATCAGATAGGTATTATCCTATGAGAAAAAAAATATAGCATTGGAGCATGCAAAGGATAATTTTTTTTGGTTTGCCCAAGCTTTATTGCAATAATTAGATTTATCATAATCAATAAAATGTGTGAGCCAAGTTTATTGAAGTGTCAATTTCCCATTGCATAATTTCCTCTGGGAATCTTAATTTTTAATTCAAAAAAGAAAGTAGAAGATTTGTCATATAGATGCCAGTGAATATGTGAAGTTAAGGAGAACAAAATTTCTTATAGAAATCGAAGCAGGGCTTAGAAAAATTCCCTTTCCACTCCTTTTCATATCCCTTGGCTGACCATTAACTTTTCAGGAGAATGAGATCTTGAAATGGGCAAGACAATTTTGGTGAGATTACAGAAAGATAGATTGAACAGTAAGACTTGGTGATTATACTTAATTGTCTCTGACAGTCAAGAGTGGCCAGGAGTAAGAAATATTATGGCTAGACCTTAAATATATGATAAAAGGAAGTGAGTCTGTAAGTTTGACTATGTTTTATAACTATACATATGGCAGAATTTGGAATGGAACATAAGTCCTCACAGACTTAAAAATGAGGTTGGAAACCCAGTTAACAAAGATGATGGCATTTATTGGCAGCATGCAGATTTGTTTTTGTACTGGTAGGTGATGCATACATTAGACTGATTGCAGAAACATCCCTCATTCTCCATTCCTTTCTCTATCCAAGGCCTTTGCAATGTGAATGTGTAGCTCAACTCATCAAGACAGAAGTCTCTCTCCTTCTTTGAGTCTGAGTTGGTCTTGAAACTTTTGGGGGCCAAAAGAATTCAGTGGAAGTGATGGCAGGCCAATTCCAAGCCTAGACCTCAAGAGACCTTGTTCATTTGCACACCTTTTGGTGTGACCCTGCCCAGTTGTCATTAAATGAGCCCCATCTAGGAGATTGAAGAAGAGAGACCCATAGTAAACAGAGGTGAGTTTTCTAAGCTGAAGACTTCCTCCACCAGCTACTTCCCAGCTAACTAAGCAGTTGACCAAAGACAAATAAGTAAAATCAGTCAAGAAAGAACTAACTAGCCACATGGTTTATGGACCTGTGGGCAAGAATAAATACCCATGGTTTTAAACCACTGAGTCTTGTGATGGTTTATTATACTGAAACAGCTGAATTGTGTATTTAGGAAATAACATTAGAATTTATTTCTGTATTCTAGATTTAAGATTTATTAACATCATAGTCTCTGTTTATTGAATGTTAGGTGGGAGGCACTGAGTTCCATGAGTTTCCTACTGTATGCTGATCACTACCTTTTGGTGAGCACATTTCGTGAAATCAGGGAGTGTTATAAGTTGAATTGATGGTATGTTGAAATTCTGAATGTGACCTATTTGAAAATAAGTATCTGAAAATTTACAGAGGTAATCAAGCTAAAATGAGGACATTAAAACAGACCCTGATCAATATGACTGCTGTCCTCACATGAAAGAGAAATTTCATACTCATTGAACAAAAGCCATGTGTAAACACATAGGGAGAGTGTTAATAGGTGACCCAAGTGATATTGCCACAAGCCAGGGAATGATCAAGATTGAAAGCAGATACCAGAAATTAGACACCAGCAAGAGAACAGTCTCATCAGCTCCTTGATTTTGGACTTCTGACCATCAGAACTGTGAGACATGTTTTTGTTGATTTAAGGCACCCAATTTTTGGTATTTTTTAATGGCAGCCCTATGAAACAAATACAAGGGTGAGGTGGGGATTGACAACTCAAATTTTAAAGGAATTTCAAATGTCCAGGAACTTTGTGGTTACATGATTAACATAATTTATCCCACTTTACAAGATAAATTATCTGATTATCACAAAGCAGATAATTTTTATGCATAACTCTTATCAGATTAATTAATATGAACTCATAGACCTGATCTCAAACAATTGTTGGTGCTTATATACAACATGTTTTTAAATCATCTGATTTCATTTGAACTACTATAGGGTTTTGTTTGTTCATTCTCAAATAAGATACAGATTCGAGATAACAAACCAAGGAACAGGTAGACCAAAAATCATTAGGATAGGTGAGAAATGACATAAATTATCACAGGAAGTAAAGTGGAAGTGTGTTATTTCAGCATGTGAATAAATCAGTCTTTATAGATCTGGGAAAAGCCGTAAATAACTATGAGAGTAAAGAGCAAAGCTTACATGGTGTCCGGAGCATTCGGTGGTAGCTGGATGTTTCTTGTCGTAGGGGCAACATGTTGATGTCAACACCTATTCTGTTCCACCCAGACAGTAGAAGTCAGCCCCACTGACCTCAAACACACAAAGAAAGATCTCTCCTCAAGCTTGAAAATGCACCATTCCTTCATCTTAGGATGTTCTTCCTCAAATATTATCCTGGCTGAATCCCACAGGGGGATTCTTACTTATTCTCAAATATCACCTTATCAGAGGGAAGTTTTATCCCCACCCCATCAGTTTCTGTATGTTTCATAAACATATTCACACACACACACACACACACACACACACACACACACACAGAGAGAGAACTATGTAAGATATATACACAGGGATTTTGTTTTGTTCACTGCTATATCTTTTGAAGGCTTAAATCAGAGCCTGGAACTTTGTAAGCTCTCAGTAAATATCTGCTGAATGATTGAATGAATGATTGAACAAAGTTAAGAAGCCAGGGAGGAATAGACACCTATTTCTGCCTGGCTATTCTCCTTCTCCAAGAATTCTTAAAACAAGAATCTTCTGATACTGGATTATACCTAGAATTCTGTGTGCGTGTGTGTGTGTGTGTTTGGATCCTCATTATTTTAGGGAAAATTCCATAGTTTTAACCAGATTTTCATAGGGGGCCACAGGAGCACACTTTTCTTGATCAAATACAACATTTTCTAAGACTCCTTTAACCTACCTCGCTGTGCCTCTGAATTGATGATTTGTCTGCCACAATGACAGGTTGAGAAAGGTGGTTGACTCTCAGGATTGTTAAGCTTTGAGGGTATTTTTGCATATATGGAAAACATGTACATAATGAAGTTTTACAATGCAGTATTCACAGGGGCAAAGGGCCAGGGAAATTCTTAAGATGTCATGATGGGGCCATGATCTTCAAAAGTCACAGCCACCTTTCACCCTACATGCTCTTCCTATTCTTAGGTATGTACATTCAAAGAGCATCAGAGTTGGAAAATGCAGTAAAGATGATCTAATTTGACCAAACACCCTCTTCTTCCAGGTGAAGAAATAGATGGAGAACATTTATAAGGGTTTCTTATGTTCACGAGGAAGTTGTTTTATTTTAGGTCTATTGTATGTTGTGTGCATGTAAGTGATATAAAGTAAGAGGTGTTGATAGATTTAAAAACTATAAAACAAAACCCCAGTCTTCTGAGAATTGCTTAGTCCATCCTGGATTTTGTTGGACAACAGATGATATCTTATCTACAATGCCAAGTGTTGACAATTGGGCCCAACCTCTTATTTTGGTAACAATAGAAATGGAGAGTTATGACTAAGGCACCCATGTTATTAATATCATGATACTACTGAAAGGATTCAGCCTGTGTGTTACCCATTCATAGAAGATACCAGGTTGCAGCAGTTCCAATTTCCATGTACTTTCATTGTGTTAAAGTATATTTTCTTTCTAATGCTGTTTCCCAATTCCTTTTACAAGGAAACAGGATTCATTGCTAGCCAATCTATTCTATTCGTCAACCTAAAAGAGGAAAAAAAATGTTAATTGTTTTCTTTCTTCTCTACCATCAAATTTCTGATAACATCTCTGTGATGTTGTTCCTGGTGGCAGTTAGCGAGAATTAGATATAAAAACTGAACAATACCAAATACATTTAGAACACTGTCTCAAAATTCTCATACATGCATTATAACATGTTGAATATTTCTTCATTTCTTTTAAAAGAGCAGAAACATAGCTGACATATATTCCACTTATGGAAGTTTTTTTAGTTTTGTACTTAAAAAATACCTCCATGAAAAAGTGGGTTGATGGAATTTAGGATGTTATTGAAGCTTGCGTCTAGAAGTAATTTCCCTTCTCTTGTCAAGTAATTCCTTTCCCACACCAATGCACTCTTATTGTTTGTTAAAAATCAAAATTTATGAGCTTTTGAAGATCACCATTTCAGACTTAATTTAAAAGGCATCTTAAACTTAATACTTTGTGCAAAAAATAATTTTAACACAACAGAGAACTGTAAACAAAACAACAACCTCTCTAACAATAATAAATCTTTTGATTTTTTTTCCATGTGGAGGAATAAAAGCATGCATAATTTTTGCCTAACTGTACTCATATTTTCATTTGAAAACCTGATGAAGTTAGAGGTATTTTTTTTCCACCGTGATGATTGACAATGAAGATCCCAAGTTTGGTCTCCTCAGGTGGAGGCAGAGAGTGTCTTTTTTTCCATTTTGCCTCTCTCCTTCTCAGAACTCAAGGATCTAATATTAGGTACAAGCCACGTGTTGTGCTGTCTGCTGTCAAAGAGAGGTTCTTTACTGATATCCACAAAAGGTCCACCAGGAGCAGGTTCAGATGCACATGACAGGCACCACTCATGGATTCACTGGAGGAAACACAATGGGTCTGTGGACACTGCCTCAGCTCTTCCATAGATCCTGGACTCTTCAACAATGCTTTCTCATCAATCTCTTACAATGAATCAAAATGCAGTCTGTAAAAATAAAAAAGTAATAATAAAAAAATTAATAAAAGAATGTATGCAGCATTTCTTAATACACAAGTGTGAATCAGAATCAGAATGTAAATTGGTAATAGCTGAGAAAGCAGAAAGATAAGAGAGAAAAGATATGAATATAACACAGGTCTAGGAATAAATCTAATTTAATAAAATATAACTTTTTTCACAAATGCAAAATCAAAATGCTCAAGAACAGTTCTTTCTGATAGATATCTAAAAGGAATTGTCTCTTGAGCACTCAAGAAAATGTAGAACCTCAGACCTCAGCCCTACTGAACCAAAATCAGCACTTTATGAACCCCTTAGATCATCCTTAAATCCCAGAGCATCCTTAAATCAGACACATTTCTGGAAGGGATATGCTAATGGATCCTTGACAAAATCCACTATCTGAATTTTGTTAGTGTGGCTAATCTTGAGGTAGATCAGAGATCATTTATTTATGTACATAATCTGTACATTCTTCTGTTTCCACACATGTAGCTTCTTAGGTAAGATCTTATCTACTAAATGATGATGATGTTCTAGTGTAAAAGCCTGTACTGTATTTATATTCTTCATGTCCTGAACATACTGGGAAGCTGGACAGTGACTTGAGTGTATACAGAAGACCTTCCAGTCACTAGCACAGAGGTACATAGGGTCAACCTTCTTAAAAAAGTGCTTCTCACAGTCTGGGTGGAAAACCATGGATGGTTCATAAAATTAATGTAGAAGATCATAACCAACAAGGAAAAATAAATTGGGATAGCCAAGAACTGAAAGAAATGTAGTGGAATAGAAAACACAAGAGCAGCACTCATAATAAGGGAAAGTGTTGTTTTTTTAAATGCAATGTCCCGATTATACATGTACATGTGTTACATGCTAAGTTTCAAAGTAAAAGACAATCTCTTCCCCGCCACCCCCGTATTGGTTACCTGTCAAAAGCTTAAAAAATCACTGTGGTAGAATATACTTTGGAATTTTTTTTTTCCCTTTGGTACCAGGGTTTGAATCCAAGGTGTTTAACCACTGAGTCACATTCTTAGCCCTTTTTTTATTTTCTTATTTTGAGACAGGATCTCACTGAGTTGCTTAGGGACTTGCTAAGTTACTGAGGTGGGCTTTGAACCTGCAATCCTCCTGCCTCAGAAGCCTCTGGGTGAATATACTTTTATACAGACACACATAAGGGAGTTTCACTCATTGAAAGTAAATGGGAAAAATTCCTATTCTCCAACAGTCATGGGCTATACTTTATACTAAAATTTTGAGATTAAAATCTATAACACTATGTGTTATGATTTTTATACCAGCACCAATATTCATAGTTTGTACAAGGATCATAAAAGGAAATGTACCATTAGCACAATGTTTCCTCAGATACATGGGTGCCTGGTATCAATTTTGGAAATATAAGGTTTGGAGTATGAAATAGAATTTTGTAAATGTTGATGATGTGATTCCTGAACTGCAATATATATTATTATTTTAACAGTCTTCTGACGAGAACATCATGATCTCTGATTTCTAAAGAGAAAGTTAGATATAAGTTTCACTCTATAGAAGCAATTGAATATGAAATCTCTAATAAATCAACATTTGATTAATTGAGTGTAAAACATTGGAAACATGCTTATTTGATACACCACCAAGTCCACACAGGTAATATAATGCAAGATTTTTTCAAATGGAAATTTGTCTAGAATAGTACAGAGAATTCCCTTTTTCCACAGTAAATTCATCCTCATTACAATAAAGGGAAATTTTTTATATTGAAAGCTTTAAATTAATGTATCAAATGTCCTGACACATTCAATTTATTAAGATTTTCACTCTGCTCTCTTGTATGTATTTACTTATTTTTGTACTAGGGAGTGAACCCAAGGGTATATGACCATTGAGCCACATCCCCATCTCTTTATTTTTATTTTTTATTTTGAGACGGAGTCTCACTAAGTTGCTTAGGGCCTCACTAAGTTGTTGAAACTGGCCTCAGCCTCCAGAGCTGCAGGGATTATAGGCATGCACCAATAAGTCTGGCTATTTTGTTCTCTTTAGAAGAACTGTTTAACATAAATATTTATGGGCTGAGAATCAGTAGGATGTCACGTGTATAACTCAGAGCATGTGCTTAAAAAGTCATTTTTCAAAAGAAGGTTATAATATATCAGAATCATTCAGTTTGTTGTGGCTTAAATAAAGATCCATCAGCTCTTCCAGAAGCTATAGTATTTAAAGGGTCAGATTTTTTTCCTTTTCTAGAATTTCAATGCTTTCTTTTTGATGAACATTATATATTTATGTGTGTGTGTGTGTTTATGTTTTACATCTGTATCTACACATGATTCCTAAAATGATTTCTAAAATAATCTGTTCTTAAGTCAAAATCTGTAAGATGATTCCATGCATGATTTTTTTAAAAGTTAACAACATTGGAACTATTTTGAAAGGATAGGTAGAGAATATATAGTTAATTTTTTTTTTCATTCTATGTATCAAATTAAGAAATTTCTAAGAAAGATGCATATGAATAACATTAAAATGGTTTCATTCAGATTGGTAGGTTAAACTAAATACTACCAGAAGTTTTCCTTATTTTTCGTGGCCTGAACACTCTGACTGAACTATGAACAACACAGAAACACTAGTTGAGAAGTAGAACATTAAAACAGTCTGATTGGGCTTTGCGCAATAGAGAAACTTGTAAGAGAGTTGAAGTATAGTAGCATGCTCCAAAATAGAGTAGATCTTCTGATTATCTGGCCACTGTTTAAAATGATTTAAGCCACTTAATAAAAAGCATGATTCAAAATGTTAGTATTTAGGCAAAGACCATGCAAACACTTCTTTTCCTTGGCAAGGCAAGAACAGTTATGCAGTACACAACTCTGTGAAGTCAGAGGTCTAAAATAGCAAGCTGTAATGCTTTCTGGGGTTGATTTGCAAATAAATTATATTTACCATATTAGAAGAAAGATTGCCTTTCTGATTAGAAGTGAAAGGAGTGTTATGCAATAAGTGTGAGGAGAAGATAAATACCAGTTGTTTCTTAACATGGTGTGTGTGTGTGTGTGTGTGTGTGTGTGTGTGTGTGTTTTACAAAGGGCCAAAGAGTTTTCTGGGTTTCCCCTAAAGAGAAGTTTAATTTGTTAAGTGTCTAAGTTAAATCGGGATGCCTGTACTTTGTGGAGCTCTGGAGACATAATTGTGCCTGGCTACGATAGGTAATTTTCAGGTTTAATTCTCCTTTGAGCGTTTGGATTCATTGGTGATTGTAATTGCTGCTCACTACTAAAAGGTTGAAAAGTCCTGATGAACAATTCATTCATTGTCTTGTTCACATCTGGGTTAATGTTTCTGCTTAGAGAACTCTGTACCACTCTGTTCTTTGCTTCTTGCCACAAGATCGCGATGCCAATTTCCCTGTGTTTACTTGGAAGTCTTGAGGCTGATGTATCGGTGCTAGCCACAAATTAATGGAATTCTTTCCAGCTGCAATGTTTGTGGATAGTTGGACAATAAGCCAAAAATGCTGACCTGCTTTTGCTGTTTTTCTCTTAATTATGTGCCATTCTCAGTGATGATGTAAACACAATTACCAGTTGAAATGACCATAACGCTTAAGATAGTGCAGATGAAACAGTTATGGAAAGCAGCAGGTTAAAACAACAACAACAACAACAACAACGACAGTTCTTTGCAGTCTGAAGTCAGAGGGCATATCATTTAAAAAGAGAGCGCATTTACAAAAGGAAAATACCAGTGTTCATGTGAAACAGAGTGGGTGAGGTCAAGATCTGAAGTCAGGGACCCAGTTTGCTGCTTGGTTTTATGTCCAGTCTTTGTTTTCAGAGTTAGCATTGCTTCAGCTCTGCTATGAGACGACCATTAGAAAAGAACATCAGATGGAGGTGGTGCTGGGATAGGCTACTGGGGTCTATCTGAAATGAAGTTGGAGTCTAACACCAGACCACCCAGTTAATCTGGAAACAGAACATCTGATGAATTCCACCATTTTGTTCTGAATGAAAAAGAGTCCTATATTACATGAACAGTTGAGGCCCTCTAGACATTAGGACATTTTGTCAAAAGAACAAGGAGACCCATATGCTGATCAGATAGACTCTTTGGAGTTGTAATTATTGGCTCTTGATTCTTAAAATTCTTATTGACTTACCCTATGCCTTATACCTAATTGACAGTCTCAACATATTTGTCATATTGAGTTGATTCTAAAATTAACTTGACTATTAGTTCAGTTTCGTTGAATCAACCATTGTTATGGTTTGGATGTGAGGTGTCCCCCAAAAACTCACATGTGAGACAATGCAGGTAGGTTCAGAGGAGAAATGATTGGGTTGTAAGAATATTAACCCAATCAGTGAATTATTCCCTGATGGAATTAACTGAAGTTGTAGGGTATGACTGGAAGAGGTAGGAATTGGGGCGTGACTATGGGGAATACATTTTGTGTCTGGAGAATGGAGTCTCTCTCTCTGCTTCCTGATGATGTGAACTGCTTCCCTCTGCCACGCTCTTCTGTCATGATTTCCTGCCTCACCTGGAGCCCCGAGGAACAGAGCCAACCTTCTATGGACTAAGACCTCTGAAACCCTGAACCCTCAAATAAACCTTTCCTCCTCTATAATTGTGCTGGTCAGATCATTTAAGTCACAACAGTGAAAAGGGGGACTAAACAAATATCAACCCAAACCTTTTACACTCTTGGAAAAGTCCAATTCAAACAATGACACTTTAACTCTAAAATAGTGGTCCTCTACCTGGTCTGTCCTTTAGAATTTTCTGAGGAGATGTGTTTTAAATTAAATTAAATTTGACCGGAATCTACCCCCATATCTTGAGACTGTAGGCTGCAAACTACAACCTAACTTAGTATGCAAACAAATTTCGACCTAACTTAAGGGCATATTCTTGTAATGAATAGCTGAATCTCAGTCAATTACAGCATCTGAACTTGAACCGATCATCAGCTGCCATTTGACCAGACCAAATCCACATAGTACAAATGCTTCATCAGAAGCAAACGCCAAGCTGTAACCAATCGTGCTATTTCTGTACGTCATTTCCTTTTTGTGTTTAAATACTGCCTGCCCATGTTGCTGAGTGAGCTCACTGAACTTACACTGGTTAGCAGTGTTGTCTCACCTATGCATTGTTCTTTGCTCAAGTAAACTCTGCTAAATTTAATTTGTTCAAAGTATTTCTTTTAATATATGTAAAATATTCATGCTGGGACCCCACTCCCAGAAATTCAAGTACAATTATTTTGGAGTGAGGTCTGTGTATGAATGTCTTTTGTTACCTTTTCTGTTGATTTTAATATCTAACAAAGACTGAGAACTACTACTATAAAAGGAATCTGAGGGGCCGGGGTTGTGGCTCAGTGGTAGAGCGTCAGCCTATCACACACATGAGGCCCTGGGTTCTATCCTCAACACCACATAAAAACAAAATAAAGTATTGTGCCCACCTACAACTAAAAAATATGGTAAAAAAAAAAAAAAAGGAATCTGAAACAACAGAAATATGGATGTAATTAGAAGGCCATTTAAAGGAATAATTTTATCTTTTTGCATGTGTATTTTTTTGTCAGTATAATTATTTTATTTTAGTCACTTTAATGCATCCTGAATCAAAAATCATGTGTTAAGAAATATCATAAGGTCTAGGTTCATATATGCCAGGGAAAGTATTCTTTCTGCAGGAATTTAATTTGAAATTTTTACTTGGATGCTAAAAATGCAAGATATGAAGATATTTATATACATATATATATTTCAGAAAGGCAAGAAGAATAGAGCATATGTATGTTTCTCTAAATTCACCAGTTTCACCAAATTGTATGTATGTTAATGGGGAGGAAGAATTGGACAAAAGAAGTGTGTTTCCCATTGGCTGCACTGAAAGAAGCGATTAAACATTTGTAACAAGGAGATAATGTATGTGTATGAAATAATTAGATAAATAAAAATAAATATCATAGAATGAAAATGAATCTGTGCTCAAATTGACAGTACAAGTGACCCTCAAATTTGCTTTCCAGTTGGTATTCTTTCCAATCATGTTATTGATTGAGAAGCCCAATGCACATTTTCAGTCTATGAAAAACCAGAAGTTTGGAAAGCTCCAATTTATTATTTATTACTAACAGAAGAATATAACAACCATATAATAGCTCTAGGATAAGAAAATAAAGTCCATGCAAACATGGATGAGTGAAATAGTTGCTGCTGGAAAAATGTAACAATTCTGAAATTTGATGATGCAGGGCAATCTGGTCCTGCCTAAAATAACTGCCAGGCAGAAATTCTCCTCTCAAGCCTGAATTTGATGAAATCATATGGTTATAAATCAAGTCCAGAAATGGAAATCAGTAAATGGACCACATCCTTCCTATGGTTTTGAAAATCTCTATCCTGCCTTTTTTTGGAAGAAATGTCTTGATTATAAGTGACCTCTCGTTTCCAACTGTACAAATTTACTCAAATCAATATTCTTTTTAGTATCAACCTAAACTTTTTAGAGCTCAGTCAAAAGTATAATTAGTTCTATAAGAATGTGGACACTTTGTATGTGTTTCTTCCATATCCTAAATCTAAGATCTTCCCCTTCCACTTACCAAATTATGCTTTTCTTTCTTTCACCGGTGGCTTCTAAATTAAGAAAGCATATTGATCATTGGCTTTGGTAGTGAGAATTTCATTAATGTATTAAATTCTTCCCTGGTCCCTCATTCCCCTGGAAAGTTTTTGAATAATGATGAAAATGTGGGTGGTCTTCTTTTCTACAGAATATCCTTAACTGTTCATTATCTCTATAAAATTCTCTACCAGGAACACACACCATTCCAACTGCCCTTTCTCTTCTTGGCAAATTCTGCACAACCTTCAAGATTTAGATTTAATAGAATATCCTCTGTAAAGGTTTCCTTTCACCCATTCTTAACAGAGTTAGCTGCTTCATACTCGATATACAGCAAACTACTATGAAACCAATCATATTTATTTTAATTGTTGTTTTTTGTGTCAGCTGGAAACCCTAATTTATCTGTATCATTTATAATTAAACCATGATTTAAAGTTTTTATTAGCACAATTTTTATTTTAATTTGTTTTATGGAAGTAACCCCTGATCATTATAGGCAAAATAGAAGCTGAACAGAAACAAAAAGAAAAAAATATCACTTATAATCCTTCCAACCAGAATAAACTACATTTGAGACTCTGCATCTGTGAGTTCCCCATTTGCAGATTTTACCAACTGTGGTTCTAAAATATTTGAGAAAAAATTGCATCTGGGTTCTGGAGATGTAATTTAGTCATAGGGCACTTGCCTAGCATATTTGAAGCTCTGGGTTTGATCCTCAGCACCAGGAAGAAAAATTGCATCTATATTGAATATATGCATTTTTTTCCTGTAATTATTTCCTAAGCAAACAGCACAGCATGGTTTACATGATATTTACATTGTACTAGGTATTACAAGTAATCTAGATGTGATTTGATGTATATGTGAAGATACATATAGGTTATATGTGAATATGGCACCATTTTATATAAAAATCCTTAGCACCTGTAGATTTTGGAATCTCCGGTGGGAGAAAAGTCTGGAATCAATGCCCCATGAGTACTGTGAGACAACTGTAGTAATACTGCTTGATGTATTTTCTTCTTGAAATTCATCTCCTTCTATTGACTATTGAGGTTAGACTGTTTTCAGATATTTGCTCATTTCAACAACATTTGATTGCTATTCTTGTATGTGTACCTGGGCATACTTATTCAGTTATTTTCTTCAGCTAAATATTGAGGTGAAAAATTGTTGAACCCAGTGATATGATTTTTAATTACCATTCTGAATTATATTGTAAACTGACATCCCCAAAACTTGTTTCAGTTGCTTATATGAACGTTCTCATATTCTATGAAGATATAGTTTATGTTTCTGCATTACTTGAAGGACAGAAAACACTTTTTATTCATTTTTCACTTTCAGTGCCTGTAGCACTGTCTAGCACAGTAGGTTCTCACTGCTTATCAGAAAAAAGATGGATGAATGAGAGGATGTATGGATAAAAGAAAGGTGCATTTATTTTTCGATGTCAAAGCAATATTATTGATCTCAACTTTTCAAGGTATCACTTAGAAAGTAGATTGAATTGCTGTCTCCACGTCTTCATATCCTCTTCTGCATCCTTGCCTTGTGTTGTCTCACTGAAGGTATATAATACTCTTCCTCCCTTCAATTTGGTACTCAGGTCTGGCTTTGTTCAATATCACACAGATGGAAGTGACAATTTGCTATTTCTAGTCTGTGCTGAGGTGTTTTCACCTGCCTTCTTATATCATTGACATCATCAAGAAGAATCACAACTGCCTCTTAGCCTTAGATGCGGACTTAATTAAATGAACACAGGAAAATATTTGAGCAAGCTGTAAGTGCAGCTTCCAGATCAATCATCTCAGCTGATCTTCCCATGAAGCAGAATCTTCCTATGTACCACAGGCAAAGAACATTTATACCCCAGCCAAGCCCATACTAGATTACCAAGTCCCAGATGATCTGTAATCATGTCTGAGCTCTCATAAAATATTGTTGCTTTAAGCTCCTGAGTCTTGCAGTGGTTTGTTATATAGTATTATTGTTATTTTCCTGATGAATCGCTCCTATGGCTTGTTTTCCTTCCAAGTTACCCAACTATGAAATAAATCAGCACACGTCAGTGGTCACCTTTTCTGCTCTGTCTTTTGGACTCACGGACTCATGACATCATCTAGATATCGAGGACTCATGAACTGCCCAGTAGAAAAAACAGCTTTTGGAAAGATCCTGGTTCAGATGTTGCCTTTGCCCATTGTGGTTAGTTCTGTAATGCTTAACATTTCACTTCATAAGTCTGGATTTAAGTTTTCTCTTCTCTAAAGCAAAGATAATAAGAATCCTGTCACAGGGGAATATAGTGAAACTCAAAATACATAATATACAGAAAAAACATTCTTGATACTAGTCAATTCATCTAAATATGCTTTCTGTGAAATTTGGTATTTAGCAACGGGTTATGTAGCCCAGATTCATATTTGCATGAGTTAAATGATCATTTTTCTTTTTAAAAAGAATTCCCAGGACTCACTTAGATCTAAAGACCTTTGTTTGGTTTCATCCTAGAATATTCACCTCCTAAAATTGGTTATCCATAATTGATCTGCTTTAGTAAAAGAGCCTAAAGAGTAAACAATAAGCTATTGTGATTCTTGCCTTTAAACTACTAAGTGTGTATTCCTATGTTAAAAAGTTCTTTAATAGGTTGAATGTTCTTAAGGCATTCAAACTTAAATGTCACAAACTTAAATGTCTGCCTAAAAATTTAAAATCTCATCTTTTGTAAAATTCTGCAATTTAAAAATGATTAGAAATACAAAAGTAATTCACATGTATTCTAAGACCAACTGAGGGAGAAAAAGCTTAGAATACAAAAACATGGCTTAATCAATAGGATGTATACACAAATCAAAAGCTGTTGATCGTTAGATAAATTGGCATTCAGAAAGTTGATATCAAGAAAAAGTATTCTAGGGCCAGAGTGAAGGGTGCTATGGATTTCAGGATTTTATGGCTTGTGGCAATTCACCAAAGAGCATGAGAGACCTGTACTAGGGGGTTTGGAGATGTCCTAAAGGATTTGAAAGAGATTGGGTTGAAGCACTACAGGAAGTGAGGTCATAGAGATCAAGTTAGGAGCTGGAATTTATCTGGAGGCTATGGGAATGGGGGTGGAGGGATATGGGGACACTCTGGTATGTGGGGGACACCCTGAAGAGTTTAAGGTGAATGGTCAAGACCATGCTGTTTAGTGGCTTGGAGAATAGACTGAAAAAGTCAGTCCCCAGGGAAGAACTGTGTGCAAGCTTTTGTAACCTATTGTGTAGCAGGTGCTCTAATGAAGGAAGTTGTCCAAAGGAATCCATTCAGTCTTAAATGGAACCTCCACTGACTGCCTAAGAAACCTCTCAAGAAAGAGGATGCTGTTGGAAAGAGGACTTCAGTTGCTGCATAGAGTGGGGTCCCATCCCCCAGCAAATGAAGCTGCCAGCAGGAGTTAGATGGGAGGATCATTGTCCTTGGTCAGGGTCATAGAGGACTCTGAAATTAGGGAGAAGAATCCTGCTGAGTGTGACCATGGAAAAGGCCTGGACTTGGATATATTGTATGAGGTGTCCAAGGGCTCATGTCAGCTTCATTGGAGATGAACTCCATTGGGTTGTCTTGACTTGAGATGGGAGAAGGGCTGCAGTCTTCAAAGTCTCAGGCTGGGAAGACAAGCATAAGAGCAATGTGATTTGCTCTTCCCCATTCCTTGGTAAGAGTTTGAGACAGTGGGATTGGTCTGTGCTTCTAACAGCATGTTGGGTTAGGTTTAGAGAGAGATGTTTTATGCTGTAATCCAGAGCTACCCATACCAATGATTATTAAGGAATAATCATTTGTTGTAAAAATCCTCTTTTAAAATTTGAAAATATTATTTCTCTTCTTTATAATGACTTTTAAGTTTTTTATATTTTCTTCACTGAGCTACCGCAGAGCTTTAATGGTAGAACAATTTTCCAAAAGTCTGATCCAAACTCAGGCTTTTGCAGGCAACTGAATGGTACTGAATCCACTGAGTTTTATCCAACTCTGAAGTTCATGATACAGTATTACATTCAACAAATTATTCTTTGGATTTGAATAATTAGAATTTTAAGTGTTCTTTAAAATAAACACAAGTTTAAAATGAAAAGATATGGTCTGGTCTGTTCTGATATGCAACCAAACAAATACATTTTTACCAAAATGTTATAATTTCAATGAGTTTAAACACATTAACACTTAAAGTATTAGACATTTTTAAAATCAATATTATTTTAATTCAAATTTAATGTTAAACAGTATGAGTTATAGACATAAAGAACTCAAACAAATTTATACTAACATGTCTGACTTAATATGAAAACTGTCTGGAGGTTTAAGTTCAACAATGGCATAAATAATATACTATTAGTATACAAAAGATCATGTAGTTGATATATTTATAGGTTAAACCATGCCCAGATAATAGACTCTTAATTCTCCCTCTTCTTTCTGCAAACGATTTTTTAAAAACATACCATATTATCTCAGGTCACAGTTTGCTCATTCAAAAAGTAAAATGAAAGCACAGTGAAAGAAGAACTCAAACTATCCCTATTTGCTGATGATATGATTGTATACTTAGAGGAACCAGGAAATTCCACCAGAAAACTTTTAGATCTCATAAGTGAATTCAGTAAAGTAGCGGGATATAAGATCAATGCACACAAATCTAAGGCATTTTTATACATAAGCGATGAATCTTCAGAAAGAGAAATTAGGAAAACTACCCCATTCACAATAGCTTCGAAAAAAATAAAATACTTGGGAATCAATCTCACAAAAGAGGTGAAAGACCTCTACAATGAGAACTACAGAACACTGAAGAAAGAAATTAAAGAAAACCTTAGAAGATGGAAAGATCTCCCATGTTCTTGGATAGGAAGAATTAATATTGTCAAAATGGCCATACTACCAAAAGTTCTATACAGATTCAATGCAATTCCAATTAAAATCCCAATGATGTACCTTACAAAATAGAGCAAGAAATTATGAAATTCATCTGGAAGAATAAAAAACCCAGAATAGCTAAAGCAATCCTTGGCAGAAAGAGTGAAGCAGTGGGTATCGCAATACCAGATCTTCAACTCTACTACAAAGCAATAGTAACAAAAACGGCATGGTATTGGTACCAAAATAGAAAGGTGGATCAATGGTACAGAATAGAGGACACGGACACAAACCCAAATAAATACAATTTTCTCATACTAGACAAAGGGGCCAAAAATATGCAATGGAGAAAAGATAGCCTCTTCAACAGATGGTGCTGGGAGAATTGGAAATCCATATGCAACAGAATGAAACTAAACCCATATCTCTCACCATGCACGAAACTAAACTCAAAACGGATTAAGGATCTCGGAATCAGACCAGAGACCTTGCATCTTATAAAAGAAAAAGTAGGTCCAGAGCTTCAACATGTCGGCTTAGGACCAGACTTCCTCAACAGGACTCCCATAGCACAAGAAATAAAAGCAAGAATTAATAACTGGGATAGATTCAAACTAAAAAGCTTTCTCTCAGCAAAGGAAACTATCAGCAATGCAAAGAAAGAGCCTACAGAGTGGGAGAAAATCTTTGCCAATCATACTTCAGATAGAGCACTAATCTCCAGAATCTATAAAGAACTCAAAAAACTCTACACCAAGAATGCAAATAATCCAATCGACAAATGGGCTAAGGAAATGAATAGATACTTCACAGAAGAAGATCTACAAGCAATCAACAAACATATGGAAAAATGTTCAACATCTCTAGTAATAAGAGAAATGCAAATCAAAACCACCCTAAGATTCCATCTCACCCCAATTAGAATGGCGATTATCAAGAATACAAGCAACAACAGGTGTTGGCGTGGATGTGGGGAGAAAGGTACACTCATACATTGCTGGTGGGGCTGCAAATTAGTGCAGCCACTCTGGAAAGCAGTGTGGAGACTCCTTAGAAAACTTGGAATGGAACCACCATTTGACCCAACTATCCCACTCCTTGGCCTATACCCAAAGGACTTAAAATCAGCATATTACAGAGATACAGCCACATCAATGTTCATAGCTGCTCAGTTCACAATAGCCAGATTGTGGAACCAACCTAGATGTCCTTCAATTGATGAATGGATAAAGAAAATGTGGTATATATATACAATGGAATATTACTCAGCCATAAAGAATGATAAAATTATGGCATTTGCAGGCAAATGGATGAAACTGGAGAATATCATGCTAAGTGAGATAAGCCAATCTCAAAAAACCAATGGACGAATGATATAATTAATAAGTGGATGATGACACATAATGGGGGGTGGGAGGGGTTAGTGTTAGGGTTAGAGTTAGGGTTAGGGAGAGGGGCAAGATTGGAGGAAGGAAGGACTGTATAGAGGGAAAAGAGGGGTGGGAGGGGTGGGGGAGAAGGGAAAAAAATAACACAATGAATCAAACAACATTACCCTATGTAAATTTATGATTACACAAATGGTATGCCTTTACGCCATGTACAAACAGAGAAACAACATGTATCCCATTTGTTTACGATAAGAAAAAAAAAATTAAAAAAAAAATTTTTGAAAAAAAAAAAAATAATCAGGATTTCCAAAAAAAAAAATAAATAAATAAAGCAAAGCACAGTGGTATTCAGAGGGCTAATTACATATCTATGAGGTAATTAAAGCAACCGTCAGAACTACTTAATAACATGAAATATAGTTTAATTGCTTTTATTTTATTACTAACACTGTGGGATTTTTAATTTGCCTGCAAATATTTCCAAAGCAATGGATTAATTCCATAATTGTGATAAATGGAAATGAGGGCTGTTTTTGTTAAATTTATTCCAGAAACTTGTACTCAGACCAAATGAGGCCTTCTTGGTTTGCTAGAATTTACTCAGCAGCCATACTATGATCCTCTACTAGGTAATCTAGAGGTTGCATAAACCAAGGCAAAAATACATGACAATCAGTCAAATATTTAATTTAGTGATGAGCACACTTGATAGCCAGTAATATCTCTTTTCCCCCACTTCCTCTGAGTTATTTGATTTTAGTATTATTTTGCTGATTTTCCTATTTTGAGTCTTATGTTGAAAAATATTTATCCACAAAGTAAAGTGACTGATATAATTTAAAAAAGTGTGTGGGGGGAAGATAAAGGAAAATATGGACTTGATGAAGAAGAATGTAATTTAATCCTTTTTGAGGAAATAATGAGCCAAGTGTTCATTCAACATGATGAAGTCCACGTCAAAGATAGAATTTCAAGGGAAAAAGAAACAAAAAAAGGTCTCTTGAAGATTTTGGGATGGTGGAGGGGAAAGCTGCCTCATTAGAAGAAAAAATGAAGAGTACAGCTTGAAAGAACAGAGAAAAAGTGTCTTAATAGCTTTAATTTACAAAGGAGGGAGTTAATAAACATTTTCCGGCATCTTCTGTAGGAGTTCTCAAAAAGAAAAACTAATAGAGTGTGAGAAACTAGTTTTAAGTAAACTTCTAGACATCTGGAACACCAAACATTTAGTAGACCAAAGAAATGGTGCCTGTTTGTTTGTAGTGGATAACAAGTGTATGAAGTAGATGGACTTGACTTAGGAAGTAAGTTAAACCAAAACGTCTTGAGAGACCTGACTGGGAGGCAGTGATACGGAAATCCATGCCATCCAACCCAATTTGCTTGCAAATCAGAAAATGGCTGAGGAAGTAGCAGGAGTTAAAGAGGGTTGGTGAATTGTGGAGGCAAAAATAATAGGTCTGTTTGAAAATCAGTTCAATAAATACATCTAACCCCAAACAAATCGTGACAAATTTCTCCCCATTCCCCATACTTGCAAGAATTTAGAAGTTTATTCTCCTAGAGATATTGAACCTCCAAAGTCTAAGGATGAGGAGCTCAGAGGGAAATGAACTGGAAATATTGAATTGATTATAACAGGATTAAGTAGAAGTCTGAAAACCAGAAGGTGAAAAATAAATACTCTTACCATGTACAGAAGTGCCCTTAGATACTCTTTTGGAGATTATTTTCTCTTCTTTTCTCCTTTCCCTTCCTTCTCCTTCTCCTCCTTTTCCTTCTCCTTCTCCTCCTTTTCCTTCTCCTTCTCCTTCTTTTTCTTTCTTAAGATTTTAGAACAAAGATCAACAGACTCATGAGATTTGCCTACCAGATGCCTTGCCCATATTTTCACAGGATCTCTAATGTGCAAACTCCTCAAATATGGATAAAATTTCCAGCCAACTATTGAACATCTTACTATTAAATGTTAAGTGGATAACCAAACAAAACCAGCCACAGAAAGAAATCCTATTACAGGAAAGTTATAGACTAAAACAAATAGGAAAAAAGATGTCAGAAGAAGAAGAGATAATACAGAGAAAAGAAGACAAGTTTAAGAAAACTATTATTAATAATTTCAAAAAGATGGATGAAAATGCTAAACCATTTGCACCTTAAAATTTTTGCTATCAAAAATGGAACAAGCAAAAGATAAGAAATAAATCTTATAAATTGCTAATAGGATTAGCAAAAATGAAAAAAAATAAAAACAATAGAAATGTTGAAGGATAAACTTCAAAAAAATGCTCAGAATATAGAAAGAAAAAGAAAAGGAAATGAGTGTTAGGACAGAAGTTAAAACTGCTATCACTTTATTCCAGGTGACCAGATATGCAGCAAATACATGTTTGAGAAAATGAGAACAAAAATAGAACAGAACTAGGGAGGAGGAAATTAAAACTAAATAATGTAAGAAAGTTGGTCAGAAGGACACAGAAAGAGCCCATCAAGTATTCAATATGATGAATGAAAAAAAATTAATATCAAGAAAATATTATTGTGGTATTTTTAAGACAATAATAAAGAACACGTTGGAAAAATTTCAGAAGGGAAAAATGAAATCATTAGAAAGAATTAGGCATAGGGTTATGGAATGGTGTCAGCTACTGATTTTGGAAAGTAGAATGTCATGGAAAAGATCTTCACAATTGTGAGTGAAAACGGCTTCCGAACCAAAATTCTATATCTAGCAAAACTACCATTCAAGTGTTAGAGAGAGAACATGGCTTCAACATTATCCTCCTCCCTTCTCCCTGAACTCGACACTCAATCGCAAGAAACTACTGGAAAAAAATGTTTCAGCAGAATAAACAAATGAGACAGAGGAAGATTTGGATCCAGGGAATCAACATGTAAGAGATGCAAATAAAATTTATAAAGCAAGGAAAGGGAAATTTCTGGATGACAGGTGTTTGAGCCTACAGAGCCAACAGCACAGAATGGAACAGGATACATGAAGGGCACCAGGAAAAATGTCTCTAAGGCAAAAGCCACGACTGCTAGTGATCGGAAAGGACTGCCCATGTTGAAAAGCTTTTTTCAGGGTGTATTATCAGAGCACTAGCGAATATGAAAAGTCTTAGATTTAAGCAAATGTGAAAATTTCCTCCAGAAAACACATAAATTGTACTAAGCTTGGCTCAAAACTTCTGTGATAGCCTTACCAGACCTTAAGTAAGAGTGTGTAGTGACCTAGGACATTCCAGTTGACCTTTCTTTCCTTTTCAAGGTCAGACTTGCATCATGGTCTGATGGCTCACCCGACTTCTTCCCATTTTTTCTTCACACAACCATTTTTCCTTAAAGTAATATTCCCATTTAATTCTATCTTGATTTCTGCTCATTGGAGGAGCCAGAGGAACACATCTATCATCTGTCACAAATTCATTATGGTGGATAGAATCTTAGGATTCAGATATTGAATTTTCTCAATTTTAATACACATGAAAATTCATCATACTCACCAAATAAAGCAGGTCCTATTATCATTTTCTTCATTTTACAGTGAACAAGTTAGATGAAGCAGTCACAGTTTGAATAATTTCCCCTAGGTTGCTCAGTGGACTGAACCCATGCCATCTGCCTGTAGTGTTGGTTCTTAAACATTGCAATATTAAACACGATGTTAAGGTCTCTCTACCAAATGTGTATATATGAGGTCTCAGTGGTTAAAGTGCCAGATTTTACCTATGGCTTCCAAATATTTTCATCAGATCATTATTTTCTTCAGGACAGAGGGTGGAAATTAAGGTGTTAGTACAACAAAAGTTGTCCCTGAATATGTAGAAGAACCAGTTCTTATTCATCAGGAGTTAATTAACAGTGAGAGAGAAAAGTCCTGAATGGCTGTAGCTCAGTGTTTCACCTGCCCTACTCACAGCAGAGTGGGCTTAATGGTGGCTTCCAAAAGCATATGTCTACATCCTAATCCCTGGAACCTGAAAATATTACCATATATGCCAAAAGAATGGCCAAAGCCAGGATTAAATGAAGGATTTTGAGAAAAGACATTTATCCTGGAGTTTCTTAATGGGCCCTAAATGCAGTCATATATGTTTTTACAAGGGAGGGGAACAGGGAGTTTCAAGGCAGACACAGAGAGAAGATGATGTGAAGGCAGAGCAAAGAGAGCTGCAGCCACAGCTGATGACAGCCACCAGAAACCAGACAAAAGGACCAGATTATCGTTTATAGCCTCTGGCAGGTGTGCAGCCTTGATGACACCTTAATTTTGAACTTCAAGCCAACTGTGAAAGAATGAATTTCTGTCGTTCTAAGCACTCCAAGGTTGTGATAATTTTAAGAACTCTGGTAGAAAACTAATACACAAGGAAGGCACAGTACTTTCGATTGAAAACCAAATAAAGATTGATCAATTCTACATGGATTCAGGAAATATTTCCAGGAGGAATGGGATTTAACATTTAGATTTGAAGGGTTTTATCAGTTGGAAGGTAAATAAAAAGGGTGTTCAAGAAGAAGAAACAGCACAGGAGGGTGACATACATTGGCTTCAGGGAGGAGAGGGTAGTTCAGTGACTCGGATTGGAGACGGGGGAGGAATCCTGAGAGGTGGGACTCTCTCAGCCTGTGAGGAGGCCTTGACCGTCATGCTAAAGCCTTCCTGTGATCGTGGTCTGCTAGACAATGACAACTAAACAAGTCTCTCTGGGCTAGTGGGGGATGGTGAGATAGTTACATGGAACCCTGTAGGGACAGAACTGGGAACTAAGAGACCAGGTAGGATAATTTTGCAATAGTCTTTCAGGAGAGAAGAAGGGATGAGCCATGGCCGTAGAATAAAATTCAGGGCAAGAGGCTTTGGTAAAATGGGGACAGTGAGCGGGAAGAATGCCTGGACATAGTTGGAAAGAGAGTGACATTGAGGAAAGAGAATGAAATGTAAATGTAGAAGAGGGAACCATTCCTGAAGGAAAGTAGCAGCCTCTCTTATTATACGCTGGGACAGAGTGACACTGTGAAGCTCAGTGGTGAGCGTCTTCATGTCATCAGCTCAGTGGCCTTGATCACTGCACTCCTCTCAGCCTCAGCCCTCTTTCTGTAAAGCAGAGAGAAGAGGAAGGACAATGTCGTTTATCACAAAGATATTGTAAAGATTTGAACATGTGATGCCTGCGAAAGCATTTTCTAAAGTTATTATTTTTTTTTTATTTTTTAAAACTATATGCAGGTGAGATCATTTATAATGGCCACTGTTAGGGAAATGATCACCTTCTGGGCATGCAGATGGCTAGTGCCACACAGATCTGAGATCAGGAGCGTCAGAGCTGCAGATTCGAAACTGGGAGTCCTCAGTGACCAAGGGAAGACAAGGCAGTCATCATAAACCCTGCAGGGCAGAGAAAAGAGTGAATGCAGAGCCTCTAGGAATCTCTAGCTGCCTAGGTTTAAAAAGAAAATGAAGAAAAGCGGTACAATATGGGCCAATAATCAGTGACTGGGGGAAATGAAAGGTCTTCAGGAAGGGAGAGGGATGGCCATTGGTCTCACCTGATTCTACTAATAGGGCAGGTGCAGTAGATCTAAAGAGAAGTGGGAGATTTTCATGGCACAACATGGTAGGCTGTGGGGCTCATTTTTGGGGTCGTTCATTACCACCTGTAGGTTTGTTCTGAGTGTTGAGTGAGTCCAACCTTAAGATGCAGGTTTTTCTTATTTTTATTGAGGCGAAATTCACACGACATAAAATGAGTCATTTTAAAATCTATAATTCAATGTCATTTATTCAGAACATTCGTAATGTCATGCAACATCATGTCTGTCTAGTTCAGAAAAATTTCGTCACCCCTCAAAAGACATCTGTACTCCTTAAGTTGTCACTTTCATTCTTCCCTGTGCCTGGATCCTGGAAACCTCCCATTTCCCTTCCGTCCGTATGAATATATATAGACCCTAAAGTCTCAAGAACAGGTATCCAAAAAAATGCTTGTGCCTGAATAAATTCTAGTGTCCAATGGGCAACTTTGAAGGAGGTCAGGTCTGGTCAGTTAACCTTAGAAAGACAGGAAAATGAATTATTATAAAGACTGACTTTTATTCTGTGACTTAATTTAAACTTCTCTCAGTTCCAAGAGAATCCAAGGATGACAACAGGTTCTATGAGTTAGCTTAATGGATGCAAAAGGTGAGTTCTGGGTTAACCAAATGAAAACTTAATAAGAGAAGCTTGTAATCTAAACTTCATTGTTTTCAGGGTGTGTTTTTTTAAGACTGTTTTATAATCAGGGAAATTTTGCCCTTAAGTGAATACTATTTGTAAATAATCCTCTCTAACTGAAGGCTTAAAATGTCTAGGCAAAATCAAAAATGACTTGCTACCCAAGATTTAGTAACAGTTTAGGTATTCAAACAGAAGCAGCCTGAAGAATCCTGCTTGGGTTTGATCTTAGTAACCCTACAATTACTCATCTTTCCAGCTAGACTTTCCCTGAGCAAAGCAAAGGATAACCAAAGTGCATTAATTGCTCACTGATGACTCAAAATAAACAAAACCCTTATAGCTTATGATCTTTCTTTCCAATGGTGTATGTTGTACTTAAAGAAAAGTCCTTCTTTGGTGGTGAATTACAGTTTGCCCATCAGATCTTCAAATCCAAGTGGCACTGCCTCTCTCAACCTTTTGAAAACTGCACATAAAACAAATTGAGCTTTATAGACTTAGTGGAATATTATGAAATGCTAATTTTACAGGTGCATAAGAGAAAGCTGTAGTTCCAAATATCAGGATGCCATTAAACATAATGCACTCCGTATGCAGGGGCAGTTCATTTAATATTAAACCAATAAAACATTTACCCATGCCAGGGAAGGTTTTGGTTGTTGACAGCAGGTTAGGTGTCCCATAGGCATGCCGTCTTTCTGTTTGTGGGCCAATTTTGCACAGCTGCTTTCTCTGGAAATCATGCCTCACTTTAGGCCTTCACAAGTATGACAAATAGCTCTTCTATGCCTTAGGGACGGTGGGGAAGCTTGAAAATATTTAGGAACATTTATTAGCTTGAATTTAAAGCAAGATTTTGTTGAAGTTCAACTACAGCTTTGGACTATGTGGAGGTCTGGTTATTGCAGGAAACACTACCTTCTCAGGTAGGTGTGTGTTTTGCAGGGCACTGCATAAAATTATCACCCTGAGTTCAAACTGCATCAAAATTCTAATGTTGATCCACAACATGGACAAAATTAAGATGAATTAAACACAGCTGTCTGGGGGTACTGTTGATCTGTGGGTTGCCATTATAAGCATAACGGATGTAAAATAGACCTTTGTATACAGGGAGCTTCAAATCTATGCAGGAATTCCAGCTTAATAGGTGAAGGACAAACTAAGGAAAGAAAAGCTAGGCGCTAATTGTGTTGTTCAAACAAGGCTTGGGTATACAAAGCATAACTGGGGATAAGGTAATCAGGGGAAGTCCACTTAACTGTTGGAGTTTGGGAGAGATGAAGGAAGAGGTTTTAGCATATGTACCTGTGCACACAAGATCTCATAGTTTGAGAAAAAGTGAACTCAAATGGCAGAAGTGGAGAGTTCATCTAGAGATCAGAGGCAGGCATAGGGAGGTAAGTTTGGATAGATTGAATGGACTAATTATGGAGGTTCTTGAATGCCAGGATAGTATTATAGATGTGTTTTGCTGTAGGGCGTGTGTGTGTGTGTGTGCGTGTGTATGTGCACCCACTCGTGTGTGTGATGAAAGCTTTGGGAACATGACTGTGACATGAGAAGGAAGGGTTTTGGGAAATTCCATTACTTTAGCCTCTTGGATTAACTGATGTGGAGAAAAAATTAAAAATTCACAGTATGATTAGAAGATTAAGTAATGACAGACCTGCGCTGGGTTGGAATTGGCAGTGATGAAAAGGAATGGAATGTTTTGAGAAATCATTTTAAAGACAGAAACATTTTGAAAGAAAGGCCTATAGGACCTGAGAACTCATTGGGTGTAGAGAGTGACATGTGGGCAGGTCCAGGTGGATTCTGGGACTTTGAGCTTGGGCAACTTGAAGAACAAAATAAGAAAACCCAAAGAGGCAACTGACTTAGAAGAAGAGAAGATGAGATCAGCTTTAGACATGTTGAGAAATTCATGTGGAGATTCCTAGTTGAGTTTTGGGAAGCTAGGGATGATACACCAGATATAGATTCAGGTGTCATCGCCCACATAAAGGTGTTTGCTGAAATTGTGCAAATTGGGGAGGCTTCTGGGAAAGACAAGAGGAGAGAGAGATATGTAGAAAGAGAGAGAGAGAGAGAGAGAGAGAGAGAGAGAGAGAGAGAGAGAGAGAGAGAGAGGTGGGGGCGGGGAGGGAGATTGAGGATTGAGTAATTTGTAGCACACTAGAGACCAAACACTTCTTTTTGGTTTCCAGATGTTTAGTACTGGAAGAAGTGAAGTCAGGGCTATAAACAAGGAGTGTGTCTGGAGTTAATGGAAAATCAAATCTTTTGTTTCAGAGCATCTAGTCAATAAAAATTACTGCATTGCGAATTGAGGAAAAGTCATTAATTTCCTGAATAAGCACCTATGAGGTGTGTTTCATAGAGCAGTGGAGGAAAACCAGTTTTCAGAGGCTAAGGAGTAAGTGACTTCTTTGAACACAGAAGCCTTAAATATAGACTATTCTCAGGAAGTCAAAGTCAAAGCAAAGAGAGAAAAGAGAAAAGCATTTTGGTGTCAGAATGGCATCAAATTTCTGTGTTTTTGACACCAGAGACATCAGCATATTTTAGACAAGGGAGAAAGAAATGTGAAAGAAGATGTTAAAGCACTAATTAGAGTGTGTGTGCATCATCTCAGAAGGTAAAGGATGTAATGATAATAAAATGGAATATGGCTTCTGCCAAGACAGAGGGAAATTATAGATGTTGGTTGAAAGCTATAAGAAGATACAGACATATCAACATAAACAGGTTGTTGGTTCTCAAACGATAATTTCCAGACAAACTACACCCTCAATATCTGGGAACTTGTTAAAATGATAAATTCTTTGTCTTCACCTGGATTTATTGAGTCAGAAGCTCTAGGAATAGGACCCAGTAGGACCCTGCTTAACAAGTCCTGCAGATAACTCCCATATGTCCTTCAGTTTGAGAATCATGTTCTGAGTAATGCTGGTATAGTATGCTTACACAGTTCATGCACAGGTGAAAAAAGGTGGATTATAAGGTTGGAATCAGGACAGTGTTACAAGTTCAGAAGGCAAAAAATGTAAAGGTAAAAGATACCAGCAATACATTATCAAATTAACCAAGGAAGAGTACCATGGATTTTGACATTATAGATACAAATAGCAGTTGTCTGGACACAAATTTTGGCAATCAGTAGACAAAGCCCTTACTCCAGGGAGTATATAGTTTAAGAGAAACTGGGTCACAGGGAGTAAAAGTACAATAAACCACCACTTACAAGTAGACAATGAAACCACGAAGTAAGCAAATCAGGTTCAGTTTGGAGTGTTTAAAAGGTAATTGCAGATAATACTGTTCCCATTATCAAAGCAAGACTGGACCTTTAGCAAACTGGTTACCTTTGTGTCAGTTATCACACAAATCTGGAAGTCATAGGAATGTATTGTTTGAGAAAATCTTTTGCAATTCTAACTTATCTTTCCTCTACTACTGGTAGTAGAGGGTTCTTCCACATTGATCCACTGGTGGCTAAAGTGGCCCTGATGGGCATTGGTATCTTTGGGGTTGGATTAAGAAGGAGAGACAGCACATGCCCTTTGTGCCCACACACTGTCCCATGTCGTAGACACTATGCATATGTGGCTGTTGAAATTTCATTAATATGAATTAAATAACATTAATTCCTCAGGCAGATCAATAGTATCCCATGTGCTACAAAGTCATCCATGACAAGTGGCCTCCATATTAGTCATCAGAGTTTATAGGACATTTCCAACATCACAGAAAGTTCTATTGGATGTGACTTGAGCTCTTGATTTAAGAGTCTTGATACAGGCTTTGTCAAAACCACACTGACTAATGAGATGCTTTTCAGCAGTGTGAAGAACAGATCACATGTGGGAGAAGGGTTGGGCCAGGGACCTAAACTCTTGCAATTGCTACCTGTTCTGCATATACAAATATTTTGTAACTTCTACCTCCACTAAGATATAGAGATATTCCAAGGGAATCAGGAGATGGCAATATTGCACTCATTTTCTTCTTTATTTTTGCCATAGCAGAAGGAGGGCAGTAAAATCACCCAGGAAAGACAAGTTAGTTTGGCTAACATTTCAGCACCCTCTGCATAATTTTATTTGCACAGCATTCTTTGGTTTTTGCCACAATTTATCATCAAGAAAGTGGCTTAGTTGTTTTATTATTATTATTATTATTATTATTATTAGAGACCAAGCAAGAAAAATGTATTATGAACAGTGACTCAGGTGAGTAACCAGTAGAGTCCCATGCCTAGATGAAACTGATTCTTCTGGTTTGGCTGGAGGTCCTTGGTAAAATTTCAGTTACTTTTAACTCACTTTCATAAATGAAGACTAGAAAGAGAATGATATTATTCTTCCAGTTTTTCTACTTAAAACTGGAAGTCTTTTTAGGTAACTTTTCACTTCATTAAACTAAGAAAGTAAGAAAAAGAAAGAGAGAGAGGGTAGAAGGGAGGGAAAGGGCAGATGATAAATTATTGATTTGTAGGTCAATCTGTCACTATCTTAAGGAGAGGAGGTCAGGCTTAAGTTGATAACCCTTGAATTAGTAGGAAGGTCCCAGGAAACTTTCATGTTTCCTGGTGCAATGGAGGCCAGACCTTGAAGCTTGAATCTGTAACTCCGATGTTCTGATTTATAATAAGAAGTAGCTTGATATTTACAGAAATAATTGCTCAGTCAGAATAGTGCTATACTATCACACACAGGTATCAATCCTTGAATGAGTTGAAGTTGGATAAGCAGGGGTTTTGTGTGTGAGTTTGTGTGTGTGTGTGTGTGTGTGTGTGCTTGTGTGTGTGTGAAGGTGGTCAAAGATTAGAACAAGGACATCACCTGGAGAGCCCTGTAAGCTGCTCCTGCTGTCTAGGTGAAGCCACATTTCTTGTTTATGCTTTGACAATATTCCTCTGGGAAAACAGAAGTACTTGCATGTCCTCTCTCTCCTGTGTTCCTCAAATTAATTTTTCTCACTCTTGTCCTAGGAAAATGAATGTTCTAAGTCTTTCTGAGGGGCTTCCAACATCTTCCCTACAAATCCTTGAGACAATCTAAGAGGGCTTTTCTGGGCAATTAGCCACATATAATTTTCCTAATTATGTGTTTGGTTCTGACGTGTTTCTCTCCAAAGTTAGTGTGCTATTTGTTTATTTGGTTCTGAACTCAGGGTAGAAAGTGATCTCTTCTGCTACAGGTGACGCCCAGGGAGTCACAGTGTAAAAAAGGTAGCCCAGAGAAGAGTTGCTTTTCTGGCAGAACTTGCTAAGGGACTTCTCAAAATCTTTATGGAAAATGAAAAACTAATCTTCCTTTGCTCATTCTTTCTTATTAATTCTTATTTTAATTTTTCTCTAACTTGTGATGGAACTCAGAAGCTCTTAAACACTGAGCCACATCTCCAGCCCTTTTTATTTTTTATTTTGAGACAGGGTCTTGGTAAGTTTCTGAGACTGGCTTTGAACTTGCAATTCTCCTGTTTTCAGCCTCCAAGTCGCTAGGATTATAGGCGTGCACCAATGTTGCCCATCTATCAATGCTTGTTTTTTTTTTTTTCTTTAAAAGTTAATATGAAATTAACACAGGGCAAAGATCTTTTTATAGCCCTATCTCCAGTTTAGTACCTTTATTAACATTGGTTGGCATTAGGTCAAAGCCAGGCGAGGCCACGCATAAGCAGAGTTTTTTTTTTTTAAACAAGGAGTATAGTTTTATTTTCTCTGGGTATCTGCAAAACGCTCAGGACCCCCCCCCCCCCCGCAAAAAAAAAAGAAGACCTCCTGTGGAAAAAATTATATTGGGGGTGGTTGGGGGTGGGGGTACTGAGAAGGATTCGTGCCCTGTCCCCATGGAGCTATAGCAGCTCTGATTGGTCCAAGGGATTGAAAAGACATTGGAAGGTTATAACAGGAGGAAGGAGAATGAGAATTTACTGAGGGAGAGGACCCTGAAGTGGGCCACGAGTGGGGACTGGAGATTGGGGCGCGGGTCTTGGTGTGGGGAGAGAACTCCATTTGTAGCCATAGGGTGGGGGTCATGGAGGGCCAGTGTATCCATGAGGTGGAATCAGTGGAGGAGACCCACACATACCATGTGGAGGCATAGGACCTGGGTGACCCATGGGAGTTCCAAATGGAGGTCCTGGAAGGGAGGCCATGCTCATTGGAGGAGGTCCAAGAGGAGGCATTCCAGGTGGTGGTCAGGTTGGTGGCTGTCCCCCAGAGCCTGGAGGCTCAGCATGTGGGTGTTCTGAGCCATGAGGGCCATGGTGGGCCAACTGCATCTGAGACATTCCTGGATGGGGCATTCCACCTGGTGGGAACAGGTAAGGATGTGAATGTCCATGACCAGAATGTCCAGCCCCTGGGGTTTCCGCTGATGGAGGGCCATGTCCTCTAGCCCCAGGAGGCATAGGTGGTGGGGGCATGGCTGGAGATATCGCAGGTGAGAGGGCACCAGGAGGTGGCACTGGAGGTGGGAAGGAACCAGGAGGAGGCATGCCTGGTAAAGAAAGCCCAGATCCCAGTTATGACACCACAGGATTGGGGTGGGGATGCATCTGCAAACAGTTGACGAGGATGGTCAACCTGTATCAGGGTCCTGCATAATTTCAGGTATTTGTAAGATGACCCCAAAGGTGCTGAAGTATCATAAAGCAGTTTCTCATCAATCTCTGGGTCCAGGTTCCCAGTGAAAATGTTGGCCCCTACATCCAGGTTTTTGTTGTGAACAGATGCCTTGTTTACATGTATTGGCTTTCCATAGAGTTTGATCATGTTCATGATCTTAATGGCATAGTCCAGCATCTTGTCACTCAAGAATTCAACAAAGTCACAGCCTTGGTGCTGGCCAGTGACTCCATCCTTTGGCATGTGGGTGTTGCCCATGGGCCCTGCCTGGAGAAAGAGTCCCCACAGCAGTGGTTCACTAACCTTCTCATCTAGGCCCCCCATGTACACGTGGCATCCTGGTTCCATTTGGATATGGGTCCAGCAGCCATGGCGAAAGAGCTCCCGAAATCTCTAAGCACCAACTCCATGCTCTGCAAAGTTGTTTTGATGACATGACATGTTTGGGCTCAGAACACTTAGCTTCCATTTTTGAGAACTTTTAGATAAAACATCATGCCAACACCTAGTAAAATCTACTTTGAATCCCAGAAGACCTTCAAACTTCTCTCTTTCCCCACATTAGTCATTTTCAAGGGTCTGATCTTCTTGGGTTGATCAAAGACTTATTATATACGCTGATAAACACTAATGTGTTAGCTAGCTTATCTATTACTCCTCCCCCATAAACTTAATGCAGTTCACATGTCCATGTTTGCTGGAGACCCTTAGGACAACTGGCAAGAGAAAGAGTTCCACGCAGCTAGCCATGGGAGGAGGCAGGAGTGTCCATGTAGGGTTTTCACTTTCCCACCAGCAAAATCCCTATTGATGATTGCCTTTTCTCTTCCAAGATGACCAGAGATATAAGGAGGAGTTCATACATTCTTCATGACTATCCAGAAATGAGGAAGGTCAGTATACAAAGAATTGATTTGTTCAGCAAATTAGGGATAATCCAGGTAGTTTATGAAAAAAAAAAAATCACATGTGCTCCAAACTTGCACTTCATCTAATTAAAATATCCAACATACTCATCATTCATACTGGCAACCCTTACATCATTTTTAGCTGTATACTCTCAAGATTGCTGAAAGGTTAAGTTTTCTAAACCACACATCTCTTGATTCTCTTATCAGACTCTTTTGGAGCCCAAATCCCTTGAAGTTCCAGATAGTCATGCTTAAGGCCATGTTTCAAACACACTTATCCATCTTTCTTCCCTTGGTGCCTGTTGTGTGTGTCCCTCACATCCTCCCCCTTCCGTAGAGGACTTCGCAGAACTTGCCCTTTCCTTGGGCGTGATCTACTTACTTTTCCCTTACCACCTCTGTTTCCTCAAGTCCTACCTAATTGGTAAAAGTCCAATTAAATCTCATTTCCTTCATGAAATTCCTCCTGATCCCCTCAGCTAAAAATCATCCCTCTGTCATCTGCTTTTCTCATATCTGTTATTTAGCTTTGCACTGAGTGGGCTTATTTATTCCATTTCCTATTAGAAAGCGAACAATTTCATGAAATTTAGCACGTGCACAATATCATTGGCATCATCACCTGTATCTTGTTCCAAAATGTTTCATATACTCCAAAGTAAACTTTTAATACCTGATGCATTTTCTCTCTATTGTTCTTTCTTTCCAATTTCCAACAATGGATTAATCAAAGATTAATTAGGTAGGCAGCTAATCCATACTCTGTCCCCATAAATCTTGACTCAGTTCACACATTCCATTTCTGAGACCCTTACAGGGTAAGACAACAGTAGGAGTTCCATCGCTGGCAGGTTAATCTGTGCTCTGTTTCCATAGATTTATCTGTTTTGGATATTTCATATAAATGCAAGAATACATTAAGTGACATTTTTGTGTTTGGCTTTGTTCACTTAGCACAACGATTTGGAAGTTTGTCCACATTGCCTGTTTTCATTCTTCTTGATATTTCTTTGCATGTTTTTTTGTTAATCCATTCATCAACTGATGGACATTGGGCTAGTTCCACCATTTCACAATTGTGACTCATCCTGCTATGAATATGCATCTACATGTTCTTGTTTGAGCAGCTGGTTTCAATTCTTTTCTGTATACACCTAATAGTGGAATTATGGAGTTATATGGTAATTCTATGTTTTACTTTTTGAGGAACTGCCAAATGTTTCCCTAGTGACCCAAACATTTTGCATTCCCACAGTGATATAAGAGGGTACCAATTTCTCCACATTCTTACCACCAATTGTTATTGTTATTGTTTGTCTTTTTATCACTCTGGTGGGTGGGAACTGCTACATCATTGCAGTTCTAATTTTCATTTTCCTAGTGACTAAAGATTTTGAGCATCTTTTCATGTGTTTGTTACCCATTTGTTTTCCTTTTACTTAAGAAATGTCTAGTTAACTTCTTTCCCATTTTTTTAGTTGGATTGTCTTTTTGTTGTGTTATAAAAGGGGTGTGTGTGTGTGTGTGTGTGTGTGTGTGTGTGTGTGTGTGTGTGTTCTGGATCCTTCTCAGATATATGATTTGGAAAACTAGCTCTTTCTTCTTGTTCAATTCTAATTTCAAATACTATCTACGAGGAGAGGACTTTTCTGATGTCCCTGGGGGGAATTAGTCTCCCTTGTCATTGACCATTCAACAACTCAGTTATAATTTCTTAATATACTTGTACTCTTTGAAATTATCTTGCTAATTTTTCATCTGTTTACTGGAATGGGGAAATAAACATTGTTAAAGCAGTGTTTTCTCAAGGCCCAGAACATAATACATCACATCGAAGAAATGCACATATTAGCTGAATTATTAACTCAGTAATTAAAGAATTACCTGAAACCAATGTCAGTTTGCTCTCAAATTATTCACTGTTACAAAATTAACAGTGTCTTAATTTTATCTTCTCTAGACTCATCTCTTTAAATGATTACTGAATTTGGAAGTTTTTGTGAATGACAACTGTTTAAATACAGCTTTTATTCATTCAAACATTTATTAAATTGGATGCATAATAAGAAAATAGTAAATAAATGATCGAGCTAATGAAAGATTAGTCTTATTTTCAGTTCATCTTGAGGAGAATAAAATAAATTGAAAACATTTTAAAGGAGTTGTGCACTTACTGAATACAATGTGGAATTTTGTTTTTCCCATTGGTGTGAATGGTTTGAAAATGTTATAATTATGGATGATAATTTGAAGAAATAATATTCTTCTGAACTGCCTTTCACCTGGTGTCTTATCTCTTTGCTGACATTTTCTACTTTTTTTTCATTTATTTCAAGAGAATTTGCAGTTTCTTGTTAAACATTTTTATGATGACTGCTTTAAAATTCTTATCACATAAGTCTGAGATTTTTTTTTCCTTTTATAGAAGTGGGCTATAATATATTTTTTTCATCTTTAAACTCAACTGGCAATTTTATTTATATTTTATTTAGCTTTTAATTTTTTACAGACTGCATTTTTAGTACTGACATTTATTTGTTGTCTTTTCTCATTTAAATTGTGAATTTGTGGTGGTTGTTTTTATCTGAAAGATGAAATTTTTGTTGTGCTCTGTAATCTGGCCTATTATTATGTTTAGGAATTCTGAGTCCTATTTACGTATTTTACTTTACATGCAGTCACCCTGCTTAAGTTTACCATATAGGTCCTGATCTTCTTTTGTGACTCTAGTTACAATAGTAGTTTAATTTTAAGAGCTTTTATGGGGTTTCCTGGTCAGTTGCTTGTGAGATCCTCCTTGCTGGTCCCATCTGGTTTTCTCGTTGTCTCCTTAAGGCAGGGGAGTCTCAGACCTATAAGACAAAGACACGGTCCAGCTAGATGCTGAGCTGTGTTGGACTCCTCTTGCTAGTATACCAGACCTCTGAGCCTCTGGGTGGAAGAAGGAAGTCTCAGGTTAAGTGGCTTTTCAGACAGGGTTTAATTGTGGTGGAACCCCCTCTCTGGTGCCATTAGTCACCTAGTGTCTCTCTATACGGTAATACAATCTCAGACCCACTGGGAAAGGAGCTTATTTCCTTGGCCAGAGCACTTTCTCAGTAGCAGAGATCCCTATCTCCTCTTACCAGGGCTGCTGGACTCAATTGTTTTATTGGAGGGAAGCCTATTCAACCTGGTGAAGAGATAAGCCTACCTGGACTACCTTTTGTTGCTGGGATTTGAATCAGAAAATATTGGGCTTTGCAATCCCAAAGAACCAAAGGTCTAATGTTTTCTCTGATATGTGAATGCTAATTCACAATAAGGGGGGTGGGGAAGAATAGAGGTACTTTGGACTAGAGTGAAGGGAGGGGAGGGGGAATAGGGGTAGAACTGATAGAATGAATTGGACATTATTACCCTATGTGCATGTATGATTATATGACCTGTGTAACTCTACATCGTGTACAACCAAAAGAATGAGAAGTCATGTTCCATTTATGTATGATGTGTCATAATGCATTCTAGTGTCATGTCTAACTAATTAGAACAAATTTTAAATTAAAAATAAAAAGAAAAGAAAATATTGGGCTTTGGTTCTTCCTTCTGGGTGGGGTGTGAGCCTATGAAGCTTTGCCAATGTGGTCCTCTTTCAGTGATGATCCCTAGTCAATCTTCCTGCCTCTTTTCACCTTTCAGAGTAGAGGTATTCCTATCCCTGTTTTATGATGCTGCAGTAATATTGGGTGACTCTCTGGATATCACCCAACTCAACAATGGTGCAACCACTTTTGAAATCTAGGCATTTCATTTCTCTTTGGCTTGGAAACAAAGCAAAACAAAACACCACCTCTAAATTAGTCATTTACTGTTGTCCAACTTTTGCCATAACTGTGATGCATGTAGACCAAAACTGTCATTCAGGAGTACATTTCTAAAAACTGAAACAGTGTTACCTCTTGAGCCATTGATCCGAAATTAGGACCATGGAAACAGCGGTTACTGTGTGAGACCATCATAGGTGGAGTTGGTAAACTACACTCCCTGAATGGAAACCAATTTGTTAGGCTGACAATGAGATGCAAGTGTAACACTTAAGACAGCTGGTCCCTGAACCTAGACTAAGTTTTAGAAAACATTAAACTACAATTTTAATTTTAGGGTATATTTTTCCTTATAAATGAATTCCTATTTAAAAGGAGGTTTGAAAATAAAAGGAAAACTGATATAAATTATAGCAGTACCCTAACACATATTTTCAAATCTGTCTATTCTAATTTCAAAAACAAGAACACCGATACCTCAAGTTGATAATTGAAAACATGGTTCTGATATTCCAAAGATAGTGAAGTTAATAACTCATCAAAACATTTCATATTTTATTTGCATCAGAAACAGAACATCTTTAATATTAATATTTCTATAATTGTAAGTTATGAAAAATCCAGTCCACAAGGTTTTGTTTTTGTTTTTTGTTTTGATCCGGGGATTGAACCCAGGGGCACTGAACCACTGAGCCACATCCCCAATTCTTTTTTTATATTTTATTTATTATGATCCTCCTGCCTCAGCCTTCCGAGTCACTGGGATTACAGGCATAGGACACCACACCCAGCCAAATTTTTGTTTTATAAGAACAGTATTTGTATAGCTGCATAAATATGCAGTTTAATTTTAATTAATTCAGCACAGTTTCTCAGTTAAATATGGCTCATTTGCTAAGGAGTTTTTAGGTATTTAGTATACACCAATCCAAACATAAAATTTCTCCTTCCCATTTGAAATTCAACTTAACATTGTAAGAAAGTGAGCTAAGTTTTGATTTGGGTGGATTTTAATCACGCTGTGCATTTTAATTGTTGAACAAATACCTTGGAGTTGTTTTTACTCATAGCTATCAGATTCATCCTTCTGATTTAAACTGTTTTTTTTTTTTTCTTTTCTTTTTTTCGTTTTTGTCATGGTGGTTCTAGTCCAACTGTCCATTCTTGTTTTATTTATATTTCAAGAAAACAATAATAGAACTGGAAGGAGTGGGCAATTCTTCGTGAGATTTTTTTTTTTAATATTTCATGAGTAGGGATCAAATTTTTGGTGAGTGGCTGATAGTGGAAAATTTAGAAAAGATCTTCAAACTCTGGAGTTTCCATGGAGCTACTTGCTCTTTGCCCAACAAATATTTACTGTGTTCCTACTATGTGTAAAACACTGTGGAGGGTTGGGGGAGTTTCAAAGGTGAGTGAATCAGACAAGATCTAATCTTACAATCTGGTTAAAGAGAAGGGATGATAAAGTATGTTCACAAACAAACATAACACAGGGAGGTATTTGATACATCTCTTAGGAAAAATCCAGATAAAATACTAACAATGTTGATAAAGGCAACCATCCTAGGGGATTAGAGCAGAAATCCATGGAGTTGGGGGTGCTAGAAATGGGCTTTAAAAGATGGGATTTTGTGGAACAGAAATGGTGACAGATGCATTCAGGCAGAGGTGGCTGTAGCTAAGATCGTAGCACAGGAGAGGGACTCACAACTTACGTTTGAGAAGAAAAGCATCAGCTGTTTCAAACAGACATTTGGGTAAAATGGAGCAACAATAGGGAACTGGCTGGAAAAAAAGGCTTTGAAGTTTTGTTTTTAGGCAATTGAGAACTACTGAAGCATCAGATCATAAGAAGGAAGAGGATTTTCTAAGAGAATCTCAGCAAGAACAGGGGTGGGAGAGACTTGAGACAAGAATACCAAATCTATGGCTATTACAGTGATAGCATTAAGAACAGGATATAAGGAGCAAATTTAAATGATGAAACAAAGGAGATGTAAATAGAACTTGGTGGAGTATTGGGATATGTGTGTGTGTGTGTGTGTGTGTGTGTGTGTGTGTGTGTGTGTTGGTGCTAGTTAGGGAAAGGTAGACTTAGTAAGGAAAAATGATAGCATTTTGGGGGTAAGGGGTACTGAGGACAGAACCCTGGGTGCTTTACCGCTGAGCTATATCCTGAGTCCTTTTCATTTTTATCTTGAGACAGCGTCTCCCAAAGTTGCTGAAGCAGGTCTCAGACTTCAAACTTCTGTCTCAGCCTCGAGAGTCACTGGGATTACAGGCCTAAGTCATCATGCCTGGCTAAAGGAAAGTAGTCTGTAAAGGTATAGGAAAGAGCTATTTGTAGTGGAAGGGAGGAGGATGACTTAGATTCTATTTATGTTGATTAAACTTCTGAGAAGTTAGGGTATTGAGAAACTAGATATCTAGAATAAGAGTTGAGAAAACCGTTTAGAAATAGAGTTTTATTTACCTCTCAGACCTCCATTTGTGTAGGTGACTTACTCAGTTCAAGTACACCTTTCAATTAGGGCTCAGAGTATATTTTAGAGCCTGCATATGAAAAGAACATGAACAGTCCAGATGGCATTTGAAGATTAATAACCACAGTTTGCATTACACCAATGACAAGAATGAAGCCCCAGATTACAAACACTATGAGGTCATCCATGAGGCCCCAAAACTAGTGTCCTCATTCCTAGTAAGCATGAGAAGATATATATTTTTTTCTTTCCTAAAATCCTAGAATGTTCTTTATGGATTAAAAAAAAAGCAATTAATAATCTTACTCAAATCTACTTCCTTACTTTCTGCCCATCTCAAGTTCATTTATTCACTTAGGAAACACAATATGTTTTGAATTCTTGTCTAGGTCCTCTTGATACTGGGGATATTCATACACTCTTCCCTTATACTACCAATAAATTTTATCTCAGATTTGGTAAAATGTAATATTTTTTGTGTGATTATACCTTACTAAGTTTGACATAAGACTTATAAAACATTTTGATATTTAAATATTTATTAACTGTTTTTAATATTTAAAAGGTAAATTGTTTTAAAAATTCACCTTAATGAGACAAATTTTCAACACAACTTCCTATTATTTATGCAGACGAATAAAATGAATTGTAATTTTGAAAAGTAAAAATGTCTTACAAAGAAATAGATTTTTGGCAACCTCAGGTATACAATAATATAGACACTTTTTAAGGTAAGACATATCACTTTATTCTCCAATGATTGATTTATTTTCCCTTTCTCAGAACTAGATGCAAAGATTTCTAACGCATCTCCTCAAGTTTAGCTTGTATCATTTCTTCTTGTTTTCTTCCCATTATATCAAGTTTCCATTTTGTGATCTGTGTACCCATTGTTGCTTAAAAAGGGAGCCCAGCTGAGTAGCCCATAAACATCACTTCCTCTGTCTCTTGAATTTATTTAAATGGCTGATACTTGAGCTTGTTTATACTAACACCATGGAGGCAAGAGTACTCATTACCCCCACTCCCAGTTATCCGTAGGTCAGCAGAGTGAGGTGAGGCGAGACCTCTCACACACCATTGCTTCACAGTGGAATCTCCTTTCTCAATCCCTCACTTTCTAGGCATTGTGCCTTGGGTCCTCACTCACCCCACTTCGTTGGAAAGTCAAGTGAAACGTATGCTTGCAGCCATCCAAAAGTGTATTTTCTTTTCCCCCAAATTCCTTATTTGTTCCCTATTTTTTACATATTCTCTGTCATCATAGAAATCACAAATTGGCCTTGGTTTATTTTTTTAACCAACTCTACAGTCTGTGTGCTTTCCTACTACAAAGAGAGATCCCTCATTTGCCTAAGTCTTTAACAGGTGAAAACTTTTCCTTAGAACAAGTTCAATTTTTTTAAAAGTAAAGTAAAAGTAACATTTTCTGAAAAATTACATGCTTTTCTCAGTTGATTTCAAAACAATTTTATTTCCTCTTAATACGGTCCATGTGGTACCTGATTTTATTATTTACATTTAAGAAAATAAAATTAAACTTTATTTAACTTATGTAAGTGATTATCATGAAAAAATATTCCCTAGGCAATTTATTTGTAACAGAATTTGTCTTCTTGCTGGCCAACAAAATGTCTATCATAATTGATTTTGGTTTTGGAAATGTTTCGCTTAAATTTCATCTGCTCCATGTCAAAGAGATACTGAACCCAGGGTCTTGTGGTAGAGAATATTAACAGTGTAACTGGGTAGAAGTTGTGTTCTAGTTTATCACTGATGTTTTGCCCTTGGAGCATAAGCATGCTTGGTGTATAGAGATTTTCCTAATGGTTACAAATAATTCAGTCCTTCTCAAAGAATATTTCCACCAACAGGAATATCATCCCTTGTCAGTGGGTCCCACCATGAAAGATCTATTGGTTGACCTGATGAAATGACCTTGGACTCTAAGGGTTTCTCCTAATTCCTAATTCCCTGCTAGGGCTGTGCTGGTCTTTAATTTTCTCGCACCAGGTCTCATGTAGGAACAGGACTGATTGCTTTTCAGAGATTAAGGTTTAGGAGAGATCAGGTCTCAGAATTCATCCTTTCACGTAGGTTAGGCCAAGTGGAAAGCCAACTCCCAGCATGTTTCTTAGAAGGGTTGGGCACTCCTGGTCTTTCCCTTGTTCTCCTGTCTCATTTATGAGTCAAAATAAATAATAAAAAAAGTGGTTTCTATCTCACTTATCCCCATAAACAGCTCCACTTGAGTGAATGGTAAACTTGATATGAAGGAGTGAACCTCACTAGAAATATGTAGACCCAGATGTCTCATAGGCGGTTCCTATTTTTTTTTTTAAATTGACATAGTTAATTCAGAGAATTACAGCCATCTTTGTTGAGCTTCTGAATTGATTCAATACACGTAATTGTCACACTCGAGTCAGGGCTTACTCCTCTGCACACCCTCTGCTCTACCCACACACATGCACGCTCACACACACACCACATACACATGTGTACACACACACACATGCTTTTGCTTTTAAATACTTATTCTCTTTTAAATCCCATTTTCTAATTAATACTAGGATCACAGTAGGCACTTCACAAATATTTGTCAAATAAATACAGGCATGAACATCACATTGTAGGGATATCTCAGATATTTTAGGCTGGTTGGTTGATTTTCAGAACGTTTCAGGTGAACAGAAGTGGAAGAGACTCAGAGACCAGAGCCAAAGAAGCAAACCCAAAGAAGCAATTCTTAAGTGTTCACTTGGAATTCAGGCCTCAGACTCTATTGTTTTATTTTGAGAATGTAAACAGCTCAGATGAGTCTCGTTTTAAATGTGAGACAATTGGGTTTTGAAAGATTTTAAAGTACTGTGAAACATCTAAGAATGCAAAAGAGAAAATTGGGGAGGTCATAGTTTGTCTCTCTGTCTCTAACATTTAGTGGGAGATTGGTTTTCTATTGTCTTTAAAAAAAGTGAATGAATGAATCAATAAAACAGGATTTAAAGGTTAATAAACCATAGAAAGGGGGCACAAGGTTTTTAAGAACATGCATGTACTTCAAGGCACCCATTACATGTTAAAATAATTAATAATTACTGTTACCTAAAGGTGATTTCTAGACAATATTTTTGAAGTTATTTAAGGTAGATTATTACTAGTACTTCAAAAATAACAAAAATGCATTATGAAAATTTCCATGAGTTAGTTTTTTTTCCATCACTTCAGAATGCTTTTCTGTATCAGAAAATATGAATTAGTGACAGAGTACATACAGAACATAGCACTCAACAGAACATGTGATAAAATCCTTAGGCGTATGTGTAACAACATGTTAACAGCTCTTATCCACACTTTACACTCCTGTGCTTGGTCTCAGGTTTGATATAAACAAAACCATTGCTGCTAATCTGTGAGGTCAGGAGATTTCTGGTTCTTGACACTGAAGCCTTTTTTAAAATTTTTTGGCCATTTGTACTCAACTATGCTTTGCTCATATCTATTCCACCTGGATTTGTTTGTTTGCAATCTTTCCAAATCCTAGACAACGGTGGCTGTGTATATGAGTGCATTTTGGAGGAGAGCTGTTCTCATCGAACATAGAGATTTCCTGCTGTAAGGTCTTGCACATCACTTGTAAGAGGACTGAACTGACGTCAGTGAAAATGTGAGAATCAAATCATCCTGATTTTCCCAAGGGAAAGATGAAGAAGGACATATGCTCGAAAGTAGAAATTGATAGATTCTATTTTATTTTATATTTTAGAATTGGAAGAAACATTTGCTGTCCCCTTGGTTCTTATCATTTCCTAAATGTGGCTTTATTAGGAACATCACTACTTTGTAAATCTGTGTGGGTAACATTTAATGAACCCTGGAAGTTAGAGTCAGTTTTGGAATATGCTACTTGATTTTTCAGAAAACCCAGCTGACTCATGGAATATGCTGAGTTTTGTGTTACATAAGTAATAAACAATATTGTTTTTAATTAATTAATTATTATTATCATCTTTATTAATTGGTGTCCTCTTCCAAACGTGAAAATTGGTATGTCTGAGGTAATGCATGGAGTAACTGAGGGCTTGTACATAAAATATTATTAATGTGTATTATTTTAAAAATGTTAAACACGGATACATACTCAGAAGTTTATTATGAAGGACTATTGATATGAGTGTGTTTACATACATATATGCATATATATGAGAGAGAAAAAAATTTGGAAGGCATAAATTATAAGCACAGATTTGTAACTGCTAGAAAACTACCAAATCATAAATATGCATAGATGTCGGCTTTAGATAATGAATACAATCTTGGGAATCAGGTTCTCCTTTTAATACTGGCAATGGGCCAGGCACAGTGGCACAGGCTTGTAATCCCAGCAACTCAGGAGGCAGAGGCAGGAGCTCAAAGACAGCTTCAGCTGCTTAGTGAGATCCTGAGCAATTTAGTAAGGCCCTGTTGCAAAAAAATTAAAGAGTGCTGGGGATGTAGCTCAGTGATCAAACTCCATGGGATTCAATCCCCAGTCTCCTCCCCTAAATCCTCCCACCACCCCACCACCAAAAAAAAAAACAAAAACAAACAAACAAAAAAAAAACTGGTAATTAAGTCCAACTTTAATGAATGCTTCCTCCTCCTAAAAGTCTGAGCATAGATTTTGATCCATAGTTTGTGATTACTTCTCACAATTAAAGAAGATTTTAAAAAGGATATATTACATATAATATTCATTTGCCCTTCAGACACATGTAGAAGTACTTAGATGATCATTATGCTGCAAATAAAAAACAAAAATAACACAATCTGGCACCTTAAAGAGTTTCACTCTGTTAAAAATGTCTATTGGTATAATTATGCAATTATTATAGTCATTTATATTTGAGGTTCTTTCTTCTAAGGTTTCTATTAGGTATCATTATCGTCTGTTTTGTTTTTTTTTTTTTCTTGAACGTTTCTCCATTGTCTTGTGGTTGGACTATTCTGTTATTCCATTTTTTTTTTTTCCTTTTCTCTTGACATTTCTGGGGATTTTTCTCTTTTCCTCCTAGTTAATGCTCATCAAAGCTGCAGACACATTCATAAATGAATTGCTGCTTTTTAAATTAGGCATTAAATTGTGCTCAAACGCCTGCCTACTGGGAGAAGTTTATTCATTCATCTGGACAAGCTACTGCATGTCCTTCAGAAGAGAACTGCAGCCACCTGCCAAGGTATTCCACTTAATTAATTCTTTCCTCAAAATCTTTTTGCATAATGATATATTTTAGAGAATACATTAACTTATTTGAACTATATGCTACTAATGTCTAACACTAGTCAGGAAAATAAACTTTCCAGTGTGGCCATATGGGAGAAGTACTGATAAAAGAGTGATATTAACAAGGCTCTTTGAACATTAAAAAAATGATTGGCAGAATCTTAGTTTTTATAAATCACCTTATTAGAAGATAGCCATTAGAACGCAATCTAAAAGTATTTTGTTCATTTTGTTTGTTTGTTTGTTTTCTATTTAGTTTAGAAGGACAGGAGTGTAGTCAAACAATTCCCCAAGGTTAAACAACATTTATACTATTTATGTTCTAGACTGGGAAAACGACAAACTAAGAACTGGGCAAGGTAGCACATGCCTGTAATCCTAGTGAGGGGAGGCTGAGATAGGAGGATTGAAAGTTCAAGGCCAGCCTCAATAACTTATCAAGACCCTGTCTAGAATAAAAAAAATTAAGAGTTGGGAATGTAATGCAGTGGGTAAGTGCCCCTGGTTTAAATCTTCACTACTGAAAAACAAACAACTACAAAAACAAGTAATGCTTGCCTGTCTGAGAAAAATTACATACTAGTGTGCTGATCAGATCTGTGGATGAGATCACAAAATAACTCTTAAGCAATCTTTGGAGTATTGTAGAACAAAAGGAAGGTGGCAACTGATTGATGAGAGTTCATACCATGATGTTGTAAATGATGGGCTTGAAAGTTCTATATTTATTTTTTAAAAATAGATCACTGAATGGGTGTCTACTAGGAAATAAAAAACTACTGGGAGTCATAGGGGTTCATGACTGTGATATTAAAGTTAACCAGTGATTGCACACACACAAAAAAAATAGAATTGCATCCTTTTTTTTTTTTTTTTTTTTTTTTTTTTTTTTTTTTTTTTTTTGGAGGACTCACATAAGAGATTTTATTAAGCAGACGAGCAGAGTGTCTGCCCTGATTGGGTGAAAGAGGGACAGAGAGAGAGAGAGAGAGAGAGAGAGAGAGAGAGAGAGAGAGAGAGAGAATGGATGGGGAGGTATTTTCTTTTTTTTTTTTTTTTTTTTTTTCTCTGTTTTTCTTTTTATTGTAAACAAATGGGATACATGTTGTTTCTCTATTTGTACATGGCGTAAAGGCATACCATTTGTGTAATCATAAATTTACATAGGGTAATGTTGTTTGATTCATTCTGCCATTTTTTCCCTCCCCCCCCACCCCTCCCACCCTTCCCCTCCATCTATACAGTCCTTCCTTCCTCCATTCCTGCCCCCCTCCCTAAACCCAACTCCAACCCCAACACTAACCCTTCCCACCCCCATTATGTGTCATCATCCACTTATTAGCGATATCATTCTTCCTTTGGTTTTTTGAGATTGGTTTATCTCACTTAGCATGATATTCTCCAGTTTCATCCATTTGCCTGCAAATGCCATAATTTTATCATTCTTTATGGCTGAGTAATATTCCATTGTATATATATACCATATTTTCTTTATCCATTCATCAATTGAAGGACATCTAGGTTGGTTCCACAATCTGGCTATTGTGAACTGAGCAGCTATGAACATTGATGTGGCTGTATCTCTGTAATATGCTGATTTTAAGTCCTTTGGGTATAGGCCAAGGAGTGGGATAGCTGGGTCAAATGGTGTTTCCATTCCAAGTTTTCTAAGGAATCTCCACACTGCTTTCCAGAGTGGCTGCACTAATTTGCAGCCCCACCAGCAATGTAAGAGTGTACCTTTCTCCCCACATCCTCGCCAACACCTGTTGTTGGTTGTATTCTTGATAATTGCCATTCTAATTGGGGTGAGATGGAATCTTAGGGTGGTTTTGTATTCCAGAAAATAGAAGAGGAGGGAACTCTCCCAAACTCTTTCTATGAAGCCAATATTACCCTGATTCCTAAACCAGACAGAGACACATCGAGGAAAGAAAATTTCAGACCAATATCCTTAATGAACATCGACGCAAAAATTCTCAACAAAATTTTAGCAAATCGCATACAAAAACATATTAAAAAGATAGTGCATCATGATCAAGTGGGTTTCATCCCAGGGATGCAAGGTTGGTTCAACATCAGGAAATCAATAAATGTCATTCACCATATCAATAGACTTAAAGTCAAGAATCACATGATTATTTCGATAGATGCAGAAAAAGCATTTGATAAAATACAGCACCCCTTCATGCTCAAAACACTAGAAAAAATAGGGATAGTGGGAACATTCCTTAACATTGTAAAGGCCATCTATGCTAAACCCATGGCTAATATCATTCTTAATGGTGAAAAACTGAAAGCATTCCCTCTAAAAACTGGAACAAGGCAGGGATGCCCTCTTTCACCACTTCTATTCAATATCGTCCTTGAAACTCTAGCCAGAGCAATTAGACAGACCAAAGAAATTAAAGGGATACGAATAGGAAAAGAAGAACTCAAACTATCCCTATTTGCTGATGATATGATTGTATACTTAGAGGAACCAGGAAATTCCACCAGAAAACTTTTAGATCTCATAAGTGAATTCAGTAAAGTAGCGGGATATAAGATCAATGCACATAAATCGAAGGCATTTTTATATATAAGCGATGAATCTTCAGAAAGAGAAATTAGGAAAACTACCCCATTCACAATAGCTTCGAAAAAAATAAAATACTTGGGAATCAATCTCACAAAAGAGGTGAAAGACCTCTACAATGAGAACTACAGAACACTAAAGAAAGAAATTCAAGAAAACCTTAGAAGATGGAAAGATCTCCCATGTTCTTGGATAGGAAGAATTAATATTGTCAAAATGGCCATACTACCAAAAGTGCTATACAGATTCAATGCAATTCCAATTAAAATCCCAATGATGTACCTTACAGAAATAGAGCAAGCAATTATGAAATTCATCTGGAAGAATAAAAAACCCAGAATAGCTAAAGCAATCCTTGGCAGAAAGAGTGAAGCAGGGGGTATCGCAATACCAGATCTTCAACTCTACTACAAAGCAATAGTAACAAAAACGGCATGGTATTGGTACCAAAATAGAAAGGTGGATCAATGGTACAGAATAGAGGACACGGACACAAACCCAAATAAATACAATTTTCTCATACTAGACAAAGGGGCCAAAAATATGCAATGGAGAAAAGATAACCTCTTCAACAAATGGTGCTGGGAGAATTGGAAATCCATATGCAACAGAATGAAACTAAACCCATATCTCTCACCATGCACAAAACTAAACTCAAAATGGATTAAGGATCTCGGAATCAGACCAGAGACCTTGCATCTTATAGAAGAAAAAGTAGGTCCAGAGCTTCAACATGTCGGCTTAGGACCAGACTTCCTCAACAGGACTCCCATAGCACAAGAAATAAAAGCAAGAATTAATAACTGGGATAGATTCAAACTAAAAAGCTTTCTCTCAGCAAAGGAAACTATCAGCAATGCAAAGAAAGAGCCTACAGAGTGGGAGAAAATCTTTGCCAATCATACTTCAGATAGAGCGCTAATCTCCAGAATCTATAAAGAACTCAAAAAACTCTACACCAAGAATGTAAATAATCCAATTGACAAATGGGCTAAGGAAATGAATAGACACTTCACAGAAGAATTGCATCCTTTTTGACTTCTGCTAATCCTGAGAACAAGGCTACCTATTACTGCCCGCATTTTACTAATGAAAAGAATAAGATACACTCACTTTAATTAATTTTCAAGAGATCAAGCAAAGAGAAAGTTACATGGAATAGCTAGGAATAAGACCTTTGGGTATCCCTACCCTCCAAAATTATCCTCAGCATATATGCATGTACCCCTCATTGATACTTTATACATTTTTATGTAATATATAATATATATTATGTGTAGGTTTCATGTACTTTTACATAAATTATGTATTCATTATGGTTGCATACTTATTTTAAAATTCTCAGAAAATGCAGAGGTATATAGAATATAAAGTTAAACCTACTGAAAAAGTTAAAAGGCAGTTGATGGGTATGACTACTAAGCTTATAAAGAGTAAGAGAAAAATTTTCCTGACTGCTTACATTTGGACAGGTCTACCATGTCAATGTTTCTCAATGTGATAAAATCATTGGTAGTTTATCTCAAAAGATGATTGGAAAGCATGATTTAATGAGATGGTTTGTAGGACCTCAAACCAAAACAGTGGCACACACATGGAAAGGCCATGACCCTGTGGGTTTGCTGGAAATAATGCAGGGTTGGGTCAATTTTTGCATGTGTGTGTTGTAAATTCACTAAGGGAAACTATTAGGGTTTTCTTCATTTTCATTTGTTTTATTTTCTAATGTTTTGATTAGTGCATCATATTCACCCATAGTGTGTGGCTCATTTTGGCATATTCATACACGCATGGAATCTAATTTACTCCATTTCAATCCTTAGTACTTTTTCTCCTCTCCTTCCTTCCCTTGTTCCTTTTCCTCTACTCTACTGATCTACCTCCTATTTATTTATTGTTTTTTTGGTTGGCACTTCATAGATATACATTAAATGTGGAATTCACTGTGATATATTCTTATAGGTACAGAACCATGATTAGGTTAATATCACTTATGTCTCCTTTTCCCATCCTTCTTCCTTCCCTCTCAATCTTCTTTCTTTACTCCACTGTTATACCCCCCTATTACTATGGGATCCCCCCTGTTTCTTTCTTTTCTCATTTTACTTTAGCTTCCACACATGAGAAAGCACTTGACCTTTGACTTTCTCAGCTTGGCTTACTTCATCTTAGGTTGATGTTCCCCAGTTCCATCCATTTACCTGAAACATGTCATAATTTCATTCAAAAAGGGATTTTTAAATGGTACTTGTAGGATTCTTTTGAAGGGAATGATGTCGATGGGTGTAGATCCTGACAGTCACTGATGACTTGTGGAGCAAGGAAGATACATTGATTATTACAGAAAATCTAAACCCAAACAAAGCCCATACCTGCTTCCTAATCAGTCCATCACTTTAAATTGCATGCCTCTTGATCTTAGTTTCATATTGAAGGAAGCTGCTGAATGTAGAAAGAAGCATGAAAATATTATCAAATGTTATTCATAGCCTGCATGGATACTTTCAGAACCCAAATATTATTAATTTCATAAATGAATCTAAAATAGCACTTCTTTTTCTTAAGAATTTTGTACATTGAGAATGTAGCCAGGTCCCTACAAATTTAGCCTTATCCCAAGATGATTTTCCTTGCTCATCAGATGAAAATATACCATGATACATTATTGGCCACACTTTTATTTATATTTCTGCTTTAATTTTTAATTTTTTTGATATCTTTCATTAGGGCATTGTAATTATACATAATGGTGGAATTTGTTGTTACATATTCCTACATGAACACCAGACAACAATATAATTTGGCCAATATCTTACCCCAATATTTCCCTTTGGTTATAATTTAAAAACCCATAAGCAATACAAACTCTTTGGAGAAAACTTGAATTAAATATTCACTTAGTGTCTTCTACTTTTTCTGTGTGACATGTATAATATAATATAAAGCTGCTCCCCTGCCCATTATGCAGCAGTCATTTCCCCACCTCCCAACTTATAACCTAGCTTGTCAGTCTGTGAACATCCTAGCTAGCTATTGGTTCATCAGTCAACTTGCAAGTATCCTTCTCCCTTATTGGTCCCTTGTTAGCCTGCAGAATTCCACTACTTAAGAATAGCTCCCCCTACCATTTTCTCTCTCTCTCTCCTCCTCACTTTCATGCTGTCTCCTCCTGGCTTTCACTCTCTCTCCCTTTTCCTCTCATTTTCTCTCTTACCCTGCAGGGAGACCCTCTGCCTGTTTGCTTAATAAACTCTCTTATGTGAGTTCCCTTGTCCGGAGTGTTTCCTAGGTTCTTATAACATGTTTCTTGACTTTGCGACTAAAGTACCTGGAAAGTGAAGGAACCTGATATTCCAGATGGGTCTTGGAAAACAGAAGAGGGGGCAGGGGACTTGACAGAGGCATGTCTAGTTTGTGTTGTGTTTTCTTTTTCTGTTTTGTATGTGTGGGTAGGGGAAGGGGGTATGGATGGGTAGGATGTGCAAACAGCTGTTATCAATCAACTTTGGAAACTCCCTTGTGGTCTGACATTTTCTAAGACTGGTCTGGTGTTCTGTTGGAAATCATCCAACCCCCAGTGGATGGCTCTCAGTAGCAGATCCTGAGTGAATAGATCTTGATGAATAGAAATTCACGTGACATTTTTACATCTCTTATTCTTGGATGAAGTTAATTGATTAACTCTATGTTTCTATCAACTGTTCCTCTCCTAAAGAATGAACTGCAATATAATGACAGCAGTAGTATTAATATTTATTGGATTTTGTTTCGCACAGCAGATTTTGAATGAGTGGAGCCTAATGTGTAAATTTCGATCATCACTATATCCTTACATAGAAATCAAGAATCATCTTCTTGTTTTAGAAAAAGTGGGATTAAAGATACGGCTCACAACCAATTTAGAGTCTTATGATTGAATTTTCCTTTAAATTAAAAACTGTCAGTTTTTTGAGAAGTCTTACAAAAATTTTTAATAGCCATCATTTATGTGCCTGGTACTTTGCTCAATGTTTTGCCTGTAGCATAAGAGTAATTCTTACATTGCTCCTGTAATGAGCACACTCTTATCCATATGAATTCAGAGGTGAGGAAACTGAGTCTTAGGAAGAGTATTTAAATAACTTGCCTGAGATCACAGAGCTAGAAATTAAATGAATCAGAACTAAAACACAGATCTACTTCATCCTGGATTTCTGTTTCAAATTGGAGCAACAGTGGGTGGAGAAGCAAGAGTTACCCTAGATCCTCCACATTTTCAAGTGAAGCAAAGCCAACCTTCCCAGTTTTTACCAGCCATCAATGGTAGGAACGATTACCAATTAATGTTTTTTTCCTTTCTTTTCCTCATCAGTTCTGTCTCACTTCTACAAATGGTTGCTATTACATTCCTTATTTATATGAAAGAGAAGTCAGTAGTAGATATAGGTCTGAATCCTGCAGTTGTCAGTGAAACACAGATATGAGAGAAGACAGAACAACTGTTGAATGTCCATAAGGAGGCAATCGGAGAGACCTGTAGGACTCTATAACAGATAAAAGAGTTTACTAAACGTCCATGCCTAACATTTCATCCCAGTCATTTTTTGTTAAACAAAGTTGGTACCTGGCAACAGCTGCCTATAGACAGGGTTTATAGCATGGGGAGTTTGCCAAGATCCAATTCCAGCTCTTCTTCTCTTTTCCCGTGTGTGTGTGTGTGTGTGTGTGTGTGTGTGTGTGTGGTGTGTGGTGTTTACTATGAAGTACAATTTTCAAGGATGAGGTTTTAATAGGGCCAGGTGCAGGACTTTGAGAATGTGATAACTCATGAGAAAATTATAAGAAGGTTTTATTCTTTCCCTCGACTCTTCTTTATTTGTGAGCACTAGAGGTCATGACTAGAGGCCTTTCCCTTTATTGGTTTTTCCTCCATCATGATCAAGAGACAAATTCACGCCAAAGTCAGAATGAGTCAGACAATAAGAAACCAAAGCACATTTGGACCAGTGAGCACGGATGTACTGAACTGAGTCCCAGCAAACTCTCTTTCTGGGTGTTTAACCACATGCAAACAGGATGGGGTGGTGGCTTCACAATGGGTGTGGTTCTCCCACCTCTCCTCCCACAAACTCCCCTTCCTCTTTCTCCTCTGCATGTGTTTCAAATTGGAGCAATGGTGGGTGGGAGAAGCAAGAACTGCCCTGTGAACTATAAATAACTAAGCCAAAAATTCTGAGTGTATGAGGAGGGGAGGTCAGGAGAGATAGTAGGGTGAGGGAAGTGGGAAGCTACCCAAATGTAATCATTTGCATTGCTTCAAACCGAACCAACTTCTGTAGCATATTAAGAGTATCAAGTAAATATGTGGCCAGCCTCAAACCCAACCTAGGGAAAAAAAAAAAAGAAGAAGAAGAAGCTATAATAGAGATGGTCCCTGATAGATAGTCACCTCCCTTCACTTTTCGGAAAAATACAGTTATAGTCAGACTAAAGTGGACCAAAACCCATGGAAAGATTGATGGAAATTCATTTTAAAAAGCCACACACATGAAAATAATTTATACAGGAGGCTTTCTGCACCACAGCTGTGCTGCTTATTTATTTTGGACTGGTTTCTACAAAAAGTGGTACCAAAAAATGGACTCAATTCTTGCTTGATAACCTTACAAATGTCAAATTACTGCCCTGAACTCAACATCCCCCTTGCCCGAGTAGTCTGTTGTTTAAAGGCAAATGGTCTTTTAGGATCTTCGGATATTCATTTCTTTCGCATTTATTTTAAGACCCCACCCCTGGATCTCATCATTTCCAATCTATGTAACACTTGGTCCTGTTTCTCCTACAATTTAAATACACCCAAATAAGTAGAGTGGAAGACGGAAGACTGAAGAGGATGACTGCTAAGTGTACGAGCTTGCCTCTGCTGGAGGTGGGAAAGATGCTTGTAAAGAGGATTCCTAGACCCATAAAAGTCGTACAAAAGCATTCTACAGAGTGTCATTGCTGCATTCCGGAATGGGGACATCAGAGGACGGAGACGCACAGACATTGAAGCTGGCTGAATTTCCTCTCTGCCCCTGGACCAGGATGAAGCAAGTGGCTCATGCGAGTTCCAATGCACCTTACATTGGAACTTACATGGCAGAATTTCCATTCCACTTTGAAACCGCATAGAGCCTGGTGCCTCTAAGTCAGCCAACACGCGTGGAATGGTGGTGACTCCCTACAGAGGAGATCAGAGGCTTCTGGTGTCATTATTCATTGAATTATCCTCTGGCAAAAATGGAGACGGGGATTGATAGACAAAACTCTGCCTGTGTAAAATGGAGTCTGTTTCTATAGTTGTAATCTGCTTCACAATCACATTCACTATTCAGTTTCATCTGCTGTCTTCCTTCTATATAGCCAAAATGCTTTTGGGTCCATCTAGACTTCCAGGTCAATGTAGACTTCACCTCTTAGACCACCTTGCAGTGGGATAGACTTGTTCAAAAGAAGAATTTCTTCTTTAAGGAGAGGCTCTTGTCAGTTATTATAGAGTCTTTGCTCTATCTCTGCAGGAAGCAGGGATGCTGAGGTTATCTCCTGGTGAGTACCTAGCTGAGGTACTTCCTTTAGAGATCAATGAAGGAAAGCACAAAAGTAGCAAATTGTGCTCATAAATCTGTCTGGGATAAACTTTACAATGGTGCTAACTCCATTCAGTAATACCATTCTTCACTGAAAATGCTATATGTTGCTGAAAATCGATTTTGGCAGGCATTGGAACTCTCACTGAACTCAACTGACATATTTAACTCAGCCAGGTTGTTTTCTCTAATTTTTTTGGTGTTATTTCTTTTGCCAAGTTTATATTAAAATGACTTGAAGCCATAGAAATTAAATCTTACATTTAATTTAGAATTTTCCCTCCACATTAACTTATCAATATACAGATGTCAACTTCCATTTCATGAGCATAATCTGTGATAGGACTGTATCAGAAAGTTGGATGGTTGTCAGGTCTGAAAGAGTTTGTCACAAAATCTGATATTTGATAGGCTCATCTTTGCCATAATTGGAACAGCGGGCTTTGGTTATTTTTTTTTTTTCAACCCAAAGTAAAAGAATAAAGTTGATTTAATGAAACCCACAAAATCAAGAGCCCTGTCTTGTCTGTTCTCATTAATGTATTTTAATTTTAACGTTGTAATTAAAAAATGAAAACAGAGACATTGAATCAAAACCTGACCTTAATCTTATTCTTGCTTCAAAAGACACAAACATGTCAAACATGTTGCTTTTCATACTGAAGAAAATCGATGCAACCATTTGCCAAAATAAGCAGGGCCTCATTTTACTCTGGCCCAACCTTTCTCGTGGGGAAAAAAGTGACATCATCCTGCTGGTTCCTTGACAGGGTTCATATGTAACAACCTTGAAAATCAATCCTAGTCCCTAAGTATAAGCTGAAAGTAAAAGCAGAAAAAAACTGTATTGCCACCAGGGGGCGATAGATGCTCCAACTCAGATTTCACCCCACCCCTACCCTCCCCCCAAACTGGACTATGCAGTCACTTCTTTCGTATTCTCTTTCCTGTTCGTGTCCTGGGGCCATTTTGTAATCACAGGCAAACATTCCCCTTCTTCATAGAATAATATTGGAAATAGTGAGATAGGGAATCTAAGTAGACATGTTCATAAAAGTGTGTGCTTTTTGAAAGTCATATGTGAATCTTAAACATATAGTGAGAAAAATGCATCCTAGCCCTTTTGTGCTATTGATACTTCATGACACTATTTTCTCTATCTGTAGTTTGAATGTGTAACACCTGCCTTTTCATTTTCTGCTTCAACGCCATAAACAGACTTTAAATTTTGATTTTAAGTCAGAATTCCAGAAATATTTCCCTACTGTAATTATATATGGTTCACTGACTGAAGCATTTTTTATGGTTTACATTAAAAGAGTACATATTCAGGAAAAATCAGATTCCAAAAGGTTACTTTGTAATTTTTAAATTTCTCTTCAGAATAGTAGTTCTCAACCAAGGCAATATCTGTTCTTCTCTGCTCTTCTCATGGACATTTGGCAAGAGCTGGAGACATTTTTAATTATCACTACTTGGTGGTGGTGCCAAGGGGGCCTGTTACTACTGGTATCCCATATGTGGGAGAAAAGAATATTACCAAATATTGTTCACAGCACAGGGAAGCCCCGTGACAAAGGATGAACTGATCCAAAATGTCAATAATGCTGATGTTAGAAATACTGTTTCAGAACAAAACAAATCAAGGACTGAATCTTTCTTTTTCTTTGGAGCAAGTAGTAGTAGCTTAAAAGATGATGCTCAAGTAATGTCTCCTGCTCTAACATGAAGAAAAAGTTGTCATTTATAGGAATAAGGATATTATTGCTCCAGGAGAGGAAAGACCCATAGTACTAAGAGAACATGGAGGTCAAATATTAGAAATTGTGTCAGTAAACTTCACCAAGCCATGGAAAATAGTAGAAAAGTAGGAATTCTTTAGATAGCTGTGCCACTTTTCAAAAAGGAAATTTTAACTTCGAGTTTTATGGAAAGTTGCTGTGTGTGAACGAGCTGACCAGATGTCTCCTACTAACCATGAGTGTCCTTGTTTGTCCTGTCTCTGCCAAATGGAGCAAATATAGTGTATGTGGATTTGAGTGACCCTTGGTTTCTTATGACTCTCACAGGATGAGTGGTCTCGTTTGGAAGACAAGTAACACAGTAGTGATAAGTGGACTTATAGCTACTGGAACTGCAAGGGTTTTGTCCTAGTTGTATGGCTTGCATTTAGTCCTTTCATATCTAATACTTGATCCAATCTCAGGTAAAAAGTGCTGATCAAATTGAAGAAGACTTAAAACCAAGAAGGTTGAGAATCAGGATCAAAAAGATCATTGGTAAATTTTTTTTGGCATAAATTAAGATGACACCAAAAAAAAAGTGAATATGTCAATAATAATGAGATGAACTTCAGCGTCCCTCAGATCCCAGCACAGGAAGAGGTTAGAGGAGATGGGGTAAGTAGAAGCTGACCCAAAAAGTATTCAATAAGTTGGTGGCCTACCACTTCATATTGAGTCCAAATTAACCCAAATGATTTTTGTTTGAGTAAATGGATACATAATATTTAAAATTTGTAGGTTTGTGATAATGGAGGCTGGATGTTCAGAATTGGATGGATATGGAATTATCTCAAACCGCTGAGGGAGGGATGCCATTTACTACTTCACACCTGCAGAATCACTGACAAACTGGGATATCCAAGTAAGAATGACCAGGCTGGCCAGGGGCTGCAAACTGTGCCATTTGACAATCAGTGGAAAACAGTAGGAAAAGAGAGACTGGGAAATAACAATTATTTCAAACTCGCTGTAGGGCTATTGTGGAGGAAGTGAGGAGTCTTCGTGACTACATAAAAAGAAGGACCCAGAGAGCTTCAGAAAGCAAATTTGAATTCCAAATAATAAACTGTTTGAAAATGGAATTGGTCCTCAAATTGAGTTCCTTTGTCACCCAGGGCTAAACAACTAAATTGCCTTGGGTTTTCTATAGCCTGTTCAACCATCAATCACACCAGAGAGATACTAAATTATTTTCCCAAGTGGGATTCGGTGGTTTTTAGATCATTCATAATAGAGTAGAAATCCCAGATACTTTTTAGGCTGGTAAGGTTTTGTTAATTAATAGTAATGCTATCACATTATGAAGCACTTTTAAATTCCCTAAAATGAGGTTTACTAAATAGATTTTATGGTCGAGCAGGGTCCCTTTGCACTTCACATCCCAAACTCCATGAGAAAGAAAGAAAAAAAAAAGGAATAAAATAAATGATGGTTTGCTATATTATTGCTGCCTTTTTTTTTTTTTTCTTGGAGAATTGCAATGGATATTAACATGTTAGAGGCTCTGAAAAGAACTGCAGTTTAAAATTAAAAAAAAAAAAAACCTAACAATTCTTTAATTCCTAAATGGACTATTCAAAACCTTCACTATATTTTCCCCACATTTTTATCCTCTGTTCCCATAATCTGCCTTATGAATCTTTCATTCTAGCCATTCAGTAAATTCTCAACCTCCTTTAACCTTTAGCTTTGCCATTTTTTTTCCCATTTGGACAGTTGTAGTTCCTGTGACTGCCTATAGGGGGCACTCCTCCTGAATGCAAAGCCTAAGGGACTCTCTCTCATTCTTTCACCTTTATCATCAGCTAAAAGTGGTTGCAGTTTACTTATTAGCTTCTGGAAATACACTAAAACATAATATATTTTGATGTACCTTACAACACCTGGTATGGTGTATCTCACCAAGTAAGAGTTCAATAAACCTTCTTGGAGTTATCAAAAGAAACATAAGGCAGTTGGAATTCAATAGATGCTTGCCTGGGTTTATATGAATATGTTTAATATTGAGGGCATAGACTTTTATAACTTTATAGTTTGGAAGAAAAGAATATCATGAAACAGTGAAATCCTTTTGTATTGAAGCATTGATGTAATTCGGGTTGATTTTTTTAAAACAAATTGCTCTCATTTAGTCACTGTTGTCCCAAACTTGATGATTGACTTCTAGATGGAAGGGTTGCTTTATAGAGATTGTTAGAGTCCAGTGAAAGAGCTATCTTTTCTGTTTTCACTGTTCTGTTTTTAATATATTATTTCTATAGAAATGTTTGGCTACACCTCAGCCTGCAGTTGGACACTTGGATTCTCATTGCAAACTGGTCTAAGTTGGTGATTTTGCCTTGTAAATAAATGTGATAATATATTCTTGATCTTTCTGTCAACTTGATCTAGAGAGAAAGGTTTTTGATTTAGGTTTCGAAGGCCTTGCTCTAAAAAAGTCTTTCTAAATATTTTAAGTTACAGAGACTGGGCTTGATTGTTAAGAGTTAGCATGTAAAGGGCATTTGTTTAGAAAAGTAGTCCCTAGTTCTTTATTTTCTCCTGAAAAATATGACCCAAACCCCCCAAACTGGGCAGTTTCAGTAAAATTATCATTGGAATAATCTTAGCCAAACTTAAACCAAACTTAAGTAGGAAGTCCACTGAAAAAGTTGAAAGAGACAGAACAGAAATAAATGGACTATTTTAAAACAAGAAAAATTGAAATGCTATCTCAAATGATATCTGTGTTTAATAATAATTCTCTTTCCTACAAAATTTTGTTTCTACCTCTCTCAAAATTTAATACCCACATATTTCATAACTTAGAGGTCAATGTCAATAATTAAAGCAATTAATTTTCTAAGAACAGTGATTTTGAGTAACAAATTATTCTCAAATCTAATTAAGAGAAGAATGAAGGCATTCATTTAGGGAATATTGTGGCCATATCAAGAATTTTCTTCTGGTTGAAATAAAGTTAGAGAAGAATAGAAGTTTAAAAACTTACTCAGGTAGCTTGTACATACAGAATCATATGTCATTTATTCAAATAGAATTCATTAAACAATTACCTAGTTAGTTCTCATTTTCCCTTCCATCTCTTTATCTACAGAATTAATGTCAGAATAAAGGAGCACAATTGTAATTAGCCTACCATTTCTTGGCCCTTTCGTGTTTAGCATCAAACCCCTGAAGAGATATGATTCAGTACCCAGGATGTCTAGTTAAATGCCAAGTGAACCAAAAGTAAACAAGAAATAGAAAGAAAATTACCTTTCTTTCATTGCATAATGAAATGAATCTAAAAGAATGTGCACATGAAGAAACTTGAGAGCTGTGTTCTAACTATTTGAAGAATATTGCCATCTGTTCCCTCCCTGATGAACTTTTCACCAGATTCCTCATTTAGAAGTTCATTCAACTGCTAGATAAGGAAGCAGGGGTGTGCTGTGCCCTACAATGAAAACTACAGAACACTATAGAAAGAAATTGAGGAAGACCTTAGAAGATGGAAAGATCTCCCATGCTCTTGGACAGGCAGAATTAATATTGTCAAAATGGCCATACTACCAAAAGCATTATACAGACTTAATGCAATTTCTATTGAAATTCCAATGATGTTCTTCATGGAAATTGAAAAAGCAGTCATGAAATTCATCTGGAAAAATACGAGGCCCAGAATAGCCAAAGCAATCCTTAGTGAGAAAAGTGAAGCCAGAGGCATCACAATCCCAGATTTCAAATTAAACTACAGAGTTATTGTAACAACAACAACAATAAGCATGGTATTGGCAACAAAGCAGACATGAAGACCAATGGAAGGGAAGACACAGACTAACTCTCATCAGTACAGTTATCTCATACTAGACAAAGGCACCATAAACATACACTGGAGAAAAGACGGCCTCTTCAACAAATGGTGCTTGGAAAACTGGAAACCCATATGTAGCAAAATGAAGTTGAACCACTGTCTCTCATCTTGCATAAAACTCAACTCAAAGTGGATCAAAGACCTAGGCATTAGACCAGACACTCTGAATGTACTAGAAGAAAATGTAGGTTCAACATTTTCTTAGGATCTGACTTTCTCAACAAGACTCCTAAAGCACAAGAAATAAAATCAAGAATTGATAAATGGATGGATTCAAACTAAAAAGCTGCTTCTCAGCAAAGGAAACAATAATGTGAAGAGAGAATTGGAGAAAACCTTTGCCACCTGCACCTCAGATACAGCAGTAATCTCCAGAACATGTAAAGAATTTAAAAAAAAAAACACCAAAAACCAAATAACCCAATCAAAAAATGGGCAAAGGAACTGAACAGGCACTTCATAGAAGAAGAAATATGAATAGTCAACAAATATAAAAAAGTCATCAAAATCTCTAGCAATTAGAAAAATGTAAATTAAAACTATACTGAGATTCTATCTCATTCCAGTCAGAATGGCAACAATCAAGAATTCAAGCAACAAATTTTGGTGAGGATGTGGGGAAAAAGGTACTCTCATACATTATTGATGGAACTACAAATTGGTACAACCACTCTGGAAAACAGTATGGAGACTCCTCAAAAAACTAAGAATGAAACCACCATTTGACCTACTTATACCACTCCAGCATACCACAGTGACACAGTCACCATTAATGTTTATAACAGTTCAACTCTCAATAGCAAAGCTATGGAACCAACCTAAGTGCCCTTCAACAGGTGAATGTATAAAGAAAATGTAGTATGTATACACAATGGAATATTACTCACCCATAAAAAAAGACTAACTTGGGCGGGCCAAGATGGCGGACTAGAGGGCGGCTGCATTTCACGCTGCTCCAGGACGCAAGATTCAAAAGAGGAGATAGTGACAGACTTGGGACCAACTCAAAGCTGCCGGGTGAGTCTCTCCTGTTGGGGAGGCGTCCCGGATGGGGCGGTAGCCCCAGAACGCAGGGAACTTTGTGAAGTAGAGAGTTGCTCGGCGAGACGCACCTCCCCCCGCTGGAGCGGTAAACACGGACAACTGGGATCATCGTAGAGGAGGCGGCTCAGCACAGCGCTTGGACTCGAGCAACCACTGGGGCTCCGGGCGGCTGCCTGGGGAGGAGCTGCGTGGCGAGCTGTTTGGACCCAGAACAACCGCTTCTGAACACCGGGGGGGGGGGGTGCCCGGAGGAAGAGGAGGAGCGCGGCGGGACGCTTGGTCTAGGAGTGACTGCATCAGAGCCACGGACGGTTGCCAGAGGAGGAGCTGCGTGGTGAACTGTTTGAACTCAGAGCGAGCGCTCCTGAGTGCCGGGAGGTTGCCCGGAGGAGGAGCGCGGCGTGTTGCTTGACCTGGGAGTGACTGCATCAGAACCACAGGCGGTTGCCGGAGGAGGAGGCAAGTGGTGAGTTGATTGGACTAAAAGCGACCGCTCCTGAACACCGGTGGCCTGCCTGGAGGAGGAGCGTGGTGAGTCACCTGGTCTCGGAGTCACAGCTCCTGAACACCCGGGGGGCTACCCCAAGGAGGAGGAGGAAGAGGGCGGGTCACTTGGACTTGGAGTGACTGCCTAGGGCTACGGGTGGTTGGCGGGAGGAGGAGACACGAAGTGAGTTGCTTGGACTCCTAGTGACTGCGTCGGAAACCGGGCGGCTGACCGGAGGAGGAGGTGTGTGGCGGGTCTCTGGGTCTCGGAGCTATTGTACGGGGCTCCAGGTGGTGGCTCAGGGGAGGGGCTGCATAGCCAGGCGATTGGTGCAGAGCAGGGTCCCAGGAGTTAGGTGGCTTCTTGCTGGAAGAGCCGCACAGAGACACACCTGGGGCGGAGCGAAGTTTCCAGGGCGGCGGGCAGATTCTCTGGGAGAGGCAGCCTAAGGAGACTCGCCTGCGAAGGGTGAGGCTCCCAGGCCCAGGACGTAGGTCCGGGCCCCTGGGATCGTTGCAGAGGAAGACAGCCCAGCCCAGGTGGTAGTTGTAGATTGAGGGGAACCTCTAGGAGGGCAACTGACCAGCGAGACGTCCCCACCGAGTGACTCTTCCCAGCCGGGGGAGGTTTTCCCACAGGGACGGTAAAGCCAGAGACATAGGCACAAACAGGCCTTGCCTCAGCCCGCAGTCTAGTTCCCCATTGGATGACCATTGGTCAACAAGTGGAGGCACCTCTGCCCACTAGCAGGGAATATACGCCACCTGAGGGTTACCACACCTAGAGAGGCAGCTTCTTCGTGGAGCTCTGCATTATCAACCTCCTCCAAGACTTCAGGCTACTGAAGGATAAGAGGGGATATACTAGCAATCTTCAGGGATATTATAAGTTGATAGAGGAAATCTGCAATAGCTTAATGACCCACTGATTCCTGAACAATATGAGAAAACAAGGGAAGAAAATGCCCCAAACAAATCTAGATGTTACATCAATAAAATCCAACGACAGCATGGCAGAAGAAATGACAGAAAGGGAGTTCAGAATGTACATAATTAAAATGATTAGGGAAGCAAACGATGAGATGAAAGAGCAAATGCAGGCATTGAATGATCGCACCAATCGACAGTTAACAGAGCAAATTCAGGAAGCAAAAGATCATTTCAATAAAGAGTTAGAGATATTGAAAAAAAACCAAACAGAAATCCTTGAAATGAAGGAAACAATAAACCAAATTAAGAACTCCATAGAAAGCATAACCAATAGGATAGAACAGCTGGAAGACAGAACTTCAGATATTAAAGACAAAATATTTAACCTCGAAAACAAAGTTGAACAAACAGAGAAGATGGTGAGAAATCATGAACAGAATCTCCAAGAACTATGGGATATCATGAAAAGGCCAAATTTGAGAATTATTGGGATTGAGGAAGGCTTAGAGAAACAAACCAAAGGAATGAACAATCTATTTGAAGAAATAATATCAGAAAATTTCCCAAATCTGAAGAATGAAATGGAAAATCAAGTTCAAGAGGCTTATAGGACTCCAAATACACAAAATTACAACAGACCCACACCAAGGCACATTATAATGAAAATACCTAACATACAAAATAAAGACATAATTTTAAAGGCTGTGAGAGAAAAGAACCAAATTACATTCAGGGGGAAGCCAATACGGATATCAGCAGATTTTTCAATCCAGACCCTAAAAGCTAGAAGGGCCTGGAACAACATTTTTCAAGCTCTGAAAGAAAATGGATGCCAACCAAGAATCTTATACCCAGCAAAACTTACCTTCAAATTTGACGATGAAATAAGATCATTCCATGATAAACAAAAGCTAAAAGAATTTACAAAAAGAAAGCCAGCATTACAGAATATTCTCAGCAAAATATTTCATGAGGAAGAGATAAAAAACAAAGAAGCAAATCAGCAAAGGAAGGAATTATCCTAAAGGAACTGTCAAATAAAGGAGGAACCAAGATGTGTCAAAAATTTTAAATATGAACCAAATGACTGGGAATACAAATCATATCTCAATAATAACCCTGAATGTTAATGGCCTGAATTCATCAATCAAAAGACATAGACTGGCAGATTGGATTAAAAAGAAAGATCCAACAATATGTTGCCTGCAAGAGACTCACCTCATAGAAAGAGATACCCATAGACTAAAGGTGAAAGGATGGGGAAAAACATAACCATGCACATGGGCTCAGCAAAAAAGCTGGAGTATCCATCCTCATTTCAGATAATGTGGACTTCAAGCCAATGTTAGTCAGAAGGGATAAAGAAGGACATTTCATACTGCTTAAGGGAAGCATAAATCAGCAAGATATAACAATCATAAACATCTATGCCCCAAACAGTGGCTCATCCATGTATGTTAAACAAATCCTTCTCAATTTTAGAAACCAAATAGACCATAACACAATAATACTAGGTGATTTTAACACGCCTCTTTCACCACTGGACAGATCTTCCAAACAAAAATTGAACAAAGAAACCATAGATCTCAATAACACAATCAATAATTTAGACTTAACAGACATTTATAGAATATACCATCCAACCAAGAGTGAATACACTTTCTTCTCAGCAGCACATGGATCCTTCTCTAAAATAGACCATATATTATGCCACAAAGCTAATGTCAGCAAATACAAGAAGATAGAGACACTACCTTGTATTCTATCAGATCATAATGGATTGAAGTTACAAATTAATGAAAGAGTAAAAAACAGAAACTACTCCAACACCTGGAGATTAAACAATATGCTACTGTATGATGAATGGATAACAGAAGATATTAGGAAGGAAATTAAAAAATTCTTAGAGGTAAACGAGAACAAAGAAACATCATATCAAAATCTCTGGGACACTATGAAAGCAGTACTTAGAGGAAAATTTATTTCATGGAGCGCATTTAATAAAAGAAGTAAAACTCAAAAAATAAATGACCTAACACTACAGCTCAAAGCCCTAGAAAAAGAAGAACAGACCAACACCAAAAGTAGTAGAAGACAGGAAATAGTTAAACTGAGAGCTGAAATCAACGAAATTGAAACGAAAGAAACAATACAAAAAATTGACAAAATAAATAGTTGGTTCTTCGAAAAAATAAACAAAATTGATAAACCTTTAGCCACACTAACAAAGAGAAGACGAGAGAAAACCCAAATCACTAAAATTCGGAATGAACAAAGAAATATCACAACAGACACGACTGAAATACAAAACATAATTAGAAGCTATTTTGAAAATCTATACTCCAACAAAATAGAAAATTTTGAAGACATCAACAGGTTTCTAGAGACATATGAATTGCCTAAACTGAACGAGGAGGACATACACAATTTAAATAGACCAATTTCAAGTAATGAAATAGAAGAAGTCATCAAAAGCCTTCCAACAAAGAAAAGTCCAGGTCCAGATGGGTTCTCAGCCGAGTTCTACAAAACTTTTAAAGAAGAACTCATTCCAATACTTCTCAAAGTATTCCAGAAAATAGAAGAGGGGGGAACTCTCCCAAACTCATTCTATGAATCCAATATTACCCTGATTCCTAAACCAGACAGAGACACATCGAGGAAAGAAAATTTCAGACCAATATCCTTAATGAACAGCGACACAAAAATTCTCAACAAAATTTTAGCAAATCGCATACAAAAACATATTAAAAAGATAGTGCACCATGATCGAGTGGGTTTCATCCCAGGGATGCAAGGTTGGTTCAACATCAGGAAATCAATAAATGTCATTCACCATATCAATAGACTTAAAGTCCAGAATCACATGATTATTTCGATAGATGCAGAAAAAGCATTTGATAAAATACAGCACCCCTTCATGCTCAAAACACTAGAAAAAATAGGGATAGTGGGAACATTCCTTAACATGGTAAAGGCCATCTACGCTAAACCCATGGCTAATATCATTCTAAATGGTGAAAAACTGAAAGCATTCCCTCTAAAAACTGGAACAAGGCAGGGATGCCCTCTTTCACCACTTCTATTCAATATCGTCCTTGAAACTCTAGCCAGAGCAATTAGACAGACCAAAGAAATTAAAGGGATACGAATAGGAAAAGAAGAACTCAAAATATCCCTATTTGCTGATGATATGATGGTATACTTAGAGGAACCAGGAAATTCCACCAGAAAACTTTTAGATCTCATAAGTGAATTCAGTAAAGTAGCGGGATATAAGATCAATGCACATAAATCTAAGGCATTTTTATATATAAGCGATGAATCTTCAGAAAGAGAAATTAGGAAAACTACCCCATTCACAATAGCTTCGAAAAAAATAAAGTATTTGGGAATCAATCTCACAAAAGAGGTGAAAGACCTCTACAATGAGAACTACAGAACACTAAAGAAAGAAATTCAAGAAAACCTTAGAAGATGGAAAGATCTCCCATGTTCTTGGATAGGAAGAATTAATATTGTCAAAATGGCCATACTACCAAAAGTGCTATACAGATTCAATGCAATTCCAATGAAAATCCCAATGATGTACCTTACAGAAATAGAGCAAACAATTATGAAATTCATCTGGAAGAATAAAAAACCCAGAATAGCTAAAGCAATCCTTGGCAGAAAGAGTGAAGCAGGGGGTATCGCAATACCAGATCTTCAACTCTACTACAAAGCAATAGTAACAAAAACGGCATGGTATTGGTACCAAAATAGAAAGGTGGATCAATGGTACAGAATAGAGGACACGGACACAAGCCCAAATAAATACAATTTTCTCATACTAGACAAAGGGGCCAAAAATATGCAATGGAGAAAAGATAGCCTCTTCAACAAATGGTGCTGGGAGAATTGGAAATCCATATGCAACAGAATGAAACTAAACCCATATCTCTCACCATGCATGAAACTAAACTCAAAATGGATTAAGGATCTCGGAATCAGACCAGAGACCTTGCATCTTATAGAAGAAAAAGTAGGTCCAGAGCTTCAACATGTCGGCTTAGGACCAGACTTCCTCAACAGGACTCCCATAGGACAAGAAATAAAAGCAAGAATTAATAACTGGGATAGATTCAAACTAAAAAGCTTTCTCTCAGCAAAGGAAACTATCAGCAATGCAAAGAAAGAGCCTACAGAGTGGGAGAAAATCTTTGCCAATCATACTTCAGATAGAGCACTAATCTCCAGAATCTATAAAGAACTCAAAAAACTCTACACCAAGAATGTAAATAATCCAACTGACAAATGGGTAAGGAAATGAATAGACACTTCACAGAAGAAGATATACAAGCAATCAACAAACATATGGAAAAATGTTCAACATCTCTAGTAATAAGAGAAATGCAAATCAAAACCACCCTAAGATTCCATCTCACCCCAATTAGAATGGCAATTATCAAGAATACAAGCAACAACAGGTGTTGGCGAGGATGTGGGGAGAAAGGTACTCTCTTACATTGCTGGTGGGGCTGCAAATTAGTGCAGCCACTCTGGAAAGCAGTGTGGAGACTCCTTAGAAAACTTGGAATGGAAACACCATTTGACCCAGCTATCCCACTCCTTGGCCTATACCCAAAGGACTTAAAATCAACATATTACAGAGATACAGCCACATCAATGTTCATAGCTGCTCAGTTCACAATAGCCAGATTGTGGAACCAACCTAGATGTCCTTCAATTGATGAATGGATAAAGAAAATGTGGTATATATATACAATGGAATATTACTCAGCCATAAAGAATGATAAAATTATGGCATTTGCAGGCAAATGGATGAAACTGGAGAATATCATGCTAAGTGAGATAAGCCAATCTCAAAAAACCAAAGGAAGAATGATATCGCTAATAAGTGGATGATGACACATAATGGGGAGTGGGAAGGGTTAGTGTTGGGGTTGGAGTTGGTTTGAGGGAGGGGGGCAGGAATGGAGGAAGGAAGGACTGTATAGATGGAGGGGAAGGGTGGGAGGGGAGGGGGGGAAGGGAAAAAATGGCAGAATGAATCAAACAACATTACCCTATGTAAATTTATGATTACACAAATGGTATGCCTTTACGCCATGTACAGACAGAGAAACAACATGTATCCCATTTGTTTACAATTAAAAAAAAAAAAAAAAAAAAAAGACTAACTTTACAACATTTGTTGGTAAATGTAGGACCTGGAGACTCTCATGTTAAGTGAAATAAACCAATCCCCAAACACCAATGGTCTAATGTTCTCACTGATATGTGAGTGTTAACACACAACAAGTGGGGAGGGGAAGAATAGAATTTCAGTGGATTAGATGAAAAGGAAATGAAGGGAAGGGAGGGAGCATAGGAATAAGTAAGACAGTACAATGAATCTATCATGATTTTCATATATATATATATGTGTGTGTGTATGTGTGTGTGTGTGTGTGTGTACACCACAGTGAATCTCCACATCACGTACATTCCGCAAGACTGTGATCCTACTAGACATGCTTCTTATTTGTATAAGTATGTCAAAATTACTCTTATATATAGCTAAAAAGAACAAATAAAAATGTCAAAAAAATTTAGTCCCTAAAGACATTTGCTGTGATTTATAGTAAAATGCTGAGGTGTATTAAGATAGAAAATCATTAATAAAAGAGTAAGAAGAAAAGAACCTAGCTGCAGTGGACAAAAATGGAAAAAGAAATCTTAGCAGAAGAATGCCTGCCCTTCTGGCAAAACTGTGAGACTCATCAAGGCATTTGGGTTTTCCAGTGTGTCACAACTAAGACAGCTGCTACCCAAGACTGACCGGGTTTTCCTTTTTTGCCTCCATTGGATGTTGAGTTATTTGTCCAAATCACTCCTTCAACTGCCTGAGTGGCTCACCACCCCAAAGCCTTCCACTGTTTCTGTGACGACTTTGTTAGAAATTTTATCTACTTTCCTTTAAGAGACCGACACAAACATGCGTCCACAGCTGACCCATTATTTTTTTCTCCTTAGTAACATACATAATTCTAAGCTTTCCTCAGAAGTTAATTTGAACTCAACTTAAACCCCTGCACTCATATCTAACCCAGTGCCTGGTTCAGAGAATCTACCCATGTTGGGCAGAGCGCCCAGCCTCCCTATTCCATTAAAAGACTCTGGTCACTTTTAGTATATGAGTTTTTCTCCCTGTTCTATATTCCAGGTCTTGTTCTCTGACCCTCCTCTCCACTGACCCTCTCCAAAGTCACATGCCTACCTCTACTCTGACCTCTCTCAGGGCAGAGCCCTCCTCTAGTCTCATTTCTTCTGGTCTCTTTTCAGGCTTTCAGTATTGAAAACATTAAATCTTCATCTCACTTCCGTCGGTACTTTCCTTTTTGATTGGCAGTTTTCTTTCTTTCCATTCTTCTTTTTTCTCTCTCTCTCTTTTTTTTTTGCATCTTTCAAACCAAAAAACACTGAGCTTCTAATCCATTGCTTTTTCATGAGGTTTTAAAGAATTATTTTTGAATATCGAAAAATTAAATATTAACTCACTCTCTCTGTAGCACTATCAATCCTGAATTTATTATATTATGGTTGCTGATGGATGATTTAAGGATTATGTGGAAGAAATTTGGGTGCCTATAAGTATGGAAATAGATATTGAATTGCTGTGCTTCATGAAGCAAATACAAGTAATTGGCTGGAAACTGCCTCTTCTTACCCTCCACCAAACCTACAGTCTTACATGTCTCTGCCTCCGTTGTCTTTCTCCCCATGAATATATTTTAAAATTGACTGGTTCTATCAAAGCAGGTTTGAACTTTCTGCTATTGCTTACTCAAGCACTTAGTCCTTTAATTATTTCTTCTTTTTACACACTCCCACTCAAACACTCCTCCTTTACTGGATTTTTCCCATTCACTTGCAAACAAGATTTCATCCTATGCAGGAATAAGAAACTATTGCTCTTACCTCTGTCCACTCCAGCTCATTTAACTCGCTATATCCCCCTCCATTTCCTGTTACCCTTCCCCAACATATTCCTTGAAAGGATAAGGTGGCCAGTCTCAAACCACTTCTCCTCCTTTGTACTCATACGGCCATGATCTGAGGCCCACCCTTCAGCTCCACTGGAATCTCTCCTGTCAAGGCTAATGATGACCTCCGATAGCCAAATCAGTGAAAGCTTTTCTGACTTCCAGGTACTTGATCCCTCATTAGCAATTGATCTAGGTGTTCATTCCCACCTTTCTTCTCTTTAATATCCCCAATATCATAGTCCTACCCTTGGACTAATCCTTAGCTGACATTTCTTATTTGCTGGATCCTTAAACTTTGGAGTTTTCTGAGGTCATCTCTTTTTTTCTCCTGCCTTCTCATCTCTTTTCTTCTCTGTCTCTCTCATTTTTTTCTCTTCTAATATTTTCTTCTCTTTTCTCTATAAGGTTTTTTTTGTAGGTGATCTCATCCACAGCTAGAGTGTCACATAATACGTCCAGGAGAGCAAGGACTGTCCAATGCAATATCTGGAAAATAGTAGGCATTATATTAGTTTTCTCAGGTTGCCATAACAAAATGACATAGACCGGATGGCTTAAAGAATGGACGTTAATTTCTCATAATTCTGGAAACAAAGAAGCCCAAGACAAAAGTTCAAGGAAGATAGTTTTATTCTGAGGCTTCTTCTCTTGGTCTGTAGACAACTGCCATCTCATTTTGTGTTCACACTGTATTTTCTTTGTTCAGGCCTGGACAGAGAGAGAGAGAGAGAGCGAGCAATATGTCTGGTATCTTTTTGTATAAGAGAACTAATTCCATTAGGTCAAGGACCCACCTTCAAGACCTCACCTAATCCTTATTACCTCCCCAAAACCCAGTTTGTAAATACCTTCATTTGGGGGTTAGACCGTCAACAAAGGATTTTAAGGGGATGAAAACAGTCCAAACACATTTATCAACAAATAATTTTTGAATGAACTATTGGTTATTTAAATGTCAATTATTTGCTATTAAATTAAAATTCATAAGCCAGTTCCTCAGTTATCTGGCAGCATTTCACTTGCTCAATAGTCCCATGTGGCTAGTGGTCACAGTGCTGGACAAAGAGAGGTAGAATATTTCCATAATCACAGGAAATTCTTTTGAACAGAGTTCATCTAGTTATTGACTTCCAAACTTTATATACCCACCTCAGGACTCCTTTGAGATACAGGCTTCTTGAAGTTGCTCTTAACTATTCTCATTGGCTAACTTAAGTTCTTGAGTTACACTCCTTCAATCTGGTCTTTCCCTTTCTCTCTCCTTTTCTCAATATTTTATTAATGTGTTAAAGAGAGTCTGCACATTATCTTTGACTTCTTCTATTTCCTCATATATTAGAAAATTCCATCAATATATACCTAACATTCCACCACCTTTCTCTATTTACATTTCCTCTGTCCTTGTTATAGTCATCACTGTCTTTTCTTAGACTATTCCAACCATTTTCTATCTGTCTGTCTGATTTCATTTTCATCCACCCCAATAACATTTTCCACACAGAACTCAGTCTTCTTTTAAAAAAAGTGTAAATCAGATTATGACTTTTCTTTGCTGAAATACTTCTCAACCGTCCTTAAGAGAAAATTTTTAAAAAATTAGCATGGTCCCTACCTACATTCCCCTCCTCATGACATGTTATTTTTCCTGATTACTAATTCCAATTCAATTTGCTATCTATCATTTATGTTACTTCCTTCTAGAATCTCCCTCTCCCTATGTTTTTCATAGCTGGTTTGTCATAATCTATTTAGTTTCACTTAACTATTACTTCATATCGATAACTTCTTTTATCTTGGTGGCTCAACAATTCCTCCACTTTTCTTTATATCAAGGAATTCCTTTACTGTTCATCTGTAATACTCTATGAATGTATTTGTATATCTGTTTAATTTCTCTCTTCTACCATATATAGTCTTCTTTGGGGTCAAGGATTTTGTCTCTCTTACTGTTTCATTCCTCCCACTTAATGCAGTGACAGAGAAATGGTAAATTCTTAGTATAAACTATTTAATAAACTATTTAATGCATGTGTGTTTTGACTTGTGATGAATGAATAATGATTGGTAGCAAGTATCAATGCTTTGCTATGCTAACCAGTGGATAATAGAAATGACCTTTGTCAGTGTGAGGTATAACCAAACAGAGAGCCATAACATGTTCTGGAAATGATATTGTAGTCTTTCGTATTTAATATTGGATGTATCTGGTGACTTCTCTCTTCTTCTGTGCAGCCAAATGGTTGCTTGATTATTTTTTTATGACCATGCTCATAACAATGTAAATTTTAGTGACTGAAAATAACTTCAGTTATACTTCAAGTATATGAAGCATTTGACCAGTATAACCAAATAACAATAAATAAAGACCAAATGCCTTAAGCTCTTTCTAATTTAATACCATTTACATTTGTAGTCTCCACATTAGTATTTCTTCCCATAAATGTCACATCTATTGCCAAGCATATCAGGGTTCATCTACATTTGTAGGTAAGTAAATTATTTGGGAGGAAAATTCTCTCACCACACCAAAACTCTATATGGTTAGGGGTAAATTTGATTTATAAAGACTCTGCTTACCGTGAGACATTCAACATGAATGTTGCTAAAATTACAGGCTCTGCTGCTAAACTACTATGAATTTGCACTCAAGTTCTGCCACTTCCTGGCAATGGAATAATTACTTAAATTCTCTAAACACAAGTTTCCTTCTCAATTAGCAATGCAGTAAAGTGGAGTTAATAAAAGGAGTATGCATTTCATAGGTGTGTGTATGTTGTGTGCCTGTGTGTGTAAACCTTAATGTAAAGTATCATCAATAAGCTTCTCCTTTAAAATAAAGGGAAATAAAATAAAATCACATTGTTTTATTCAAGTTAATGGCAGATTACTGGAAGATTAACAGGAAATGGTCCACTTTTAGTAGCAAATTAAACTTAGCATAGAAAACCTTTGGGATACTATACTAACTGTGGGATGTTAATATTTAGAAGGCACATTCCTGTCCTTTAGGAGCTTTTGAGTAGATTGAACATCAAATTCCTCCTTGATTTTCTACTATCTCCCCTTAAATCTGTAGGTGTAGAATTTTTCTTTAAAATATTTAATTTTGGTGGAGAGGTGAACAAAACAACTTCACTCCGAATTAATGTATTTCTATGCATGTTCTAAGATTGTTTAAATACAGATTCTGAGTAATTAAGTTAGATTGTTACATCAATAAAAAGTGTATGACCTGCTACCACCAACAACCTTTGAAAATGTGACTTTTGCGTTGACAAGAGCCCTTCCTCACATCAGCTGCCTTCTGAGTGCCTTTCAGCCTGCAATTAGAGAAATGGTGGTCTGAGTTAAGTGCAGTTTTTGAGATTAATGCTTCTTTTCAAAAATTTGTTTAAATCTGCTCTGGAAAATTCTTAAGTACTATTTTGGTCTTCTCTTCCTCCTGAGGTTCATGGGCAACTTAGCTGTAAAAGCCAATATAGCTTAGATTATGGGTATGGCAGTTCTGAGGAATCCTAAACAGTGTTTTTCAAATATTGACATTTTGAACCTGATAGCTCTTTGTTGTGTGTTGTGTGAGGGAGGTGTCCGAGGCAAGGAAGGCTGTGCAGAGCGTTATTACTGACCTCCGCCAATTTGACAATGAGAGCACTATCCTAAATTTGACAACTAAATTTGTCTTCAGACAATGTCAGTGTACCCAGCCTGGAGAGCTGGAGGTGGGGGTAGCATTGAGAACTATGGTCCTAAAGGATATGCTCCGAAACACTGACTTGAGAAAAAGGTTCTTTTACTCTGTCTGGGCTCAGTTAAAAACTTGACCCTTTTCCTTAAGACTTTTCTGAAAATGTCTAAACTCATTATTCCTTCATTCCCAATCTACTTAGTTTTTTTTATTTATTCTTATTTTGCAGTTATGTAAATTGTTGATAGGTTTTGGTGGTGACCAGTCTTTTAATACATATATGTTAGTTATCCCAGTAACCTTTTAATGTTTTGGAGATCAGGAATTATTCAAAATCCATTTTATCTAATTTCATGAGAAAGGTAGGGATTGAAGCACATCTTTATTTACCTAGTAAACATTACATATAACGGTGCCACCAGTACTATTGTATTGTGTATATATACTACAGTTTCCTTATCCATTCATCTATTGAAGGGCATCTAGGTTGGTTCCACCATCTAGCTATTGTGAATTGAGCTGCTATAAACATTGATGTAGCTGTGTCACTGTAGTATCTGATTTTAAGTCCTTTAGGTATAGGCTGAGGAGTGTGATAGCTGGTTCAAATGGTGGTTCCATTCTGACATTTGCAGGTAAATGGACGGAGTTGGAGAATATCATGCTAAGTGAAATAAGCCAAACCCCCAAAATCAAAGGCCCAATTTTTGTTCTGATAAGCAAATGATGATACATAACAGGGGTGGGGTTAAGGAAAGAATGGAGGAATGTTGGATTGTGTAGAGGGAAATGAGGGGAAGGGAGTGGGCAGGGGGAAGGAAAGATGGTGGAAAGAGATAAACATCATTATCCTATGTACATGTATGATTATACAAATAGTGTGATTCTACACTTTGTACAACCAGAGAAATGAAAAGTTGTACGCCATTTGTATACAATGAATAAAAATAAATAAATAAGCAAAAAATAAAGGTACCCTCAGAAGAGTTTTGCTTATTGAATGTAAACTTGTACATCAGCATATTAATCAGCATATTATCCTTCCCTTACTTCTCTTTGACTATGGAAGCTGGTTAATTCCATTAGATCAGTATGATTGCTTTTTACTCTACTCAAAGTGTGTTTTGGAAAGGTTTAATATTAGTACAATTCATCTATGTCATTTCAATAGAGAAAAATAGACATGTTGGTGTTGTTTTTATTCAGGAACAATAGATTGTGTCTGAGAGGGAGCAGAAGTTAACTGGTTTGTAACCTGGTCTTAATTTGGGAAGTTAAATTATACAGCTCTAAGAGTAAGAGTAGGTAATGGAAAGACAAGCACACTTAAAATATGAAAGACCTTGGATGTGATTCTTTCCTGTTCTGCCCTGGGAAGTCCCTCTGAAGTCACGGGGAGGTCCCTGAACCCAGCTGGGACAGGAGCAGCCCCTGCACTTCCATGAAGACATTCACTTGGATGGCTGTTAAGTGGGGCCAGTGAACTCATTCCTAATAACCAGTCGATTCCTTTTAGTTCATTTTCCAGGGCAAGATTAGATCATGTTGGAAAACCTCACCAAATAACCTTATAAAAAGAGATGAACTCACTCCCAATTTTCATCAGGTTCTGAAGCAAAACCATAAAAACCACTATCCCACCTCAGACTACTGGAAATAAATTTGCATTTCATTCTCAGGCACAGAAATATCTCTCGGCAAATATTTCAGTGAGAAGAGCTTCTGTGTTTGCTACTTTCTCTGGAAACCTATTTACTTGACTCTTGTTCTGGAGACCCATTTGACCCATGGCCATGTGGGCCAGATAAGGTTTAAAAGCACCTCAGGGAATTTATGTTCCCAGTTGTGAAAGAAGTCAGAGCCCTTTGAATTCTTTCTTCCAATAAAGGATCGAGGTGCTTGGTTATGTTGCAGTCAGTTCTTCAGTTACTCCCTATCCAGGATGTCTTCTTTAAAAAATAATAGTAACTGTTTTCCAACAGACAGAAAGTACTTATAAATGTAGCACTTCCTCAATTTACCAGTCAAGCGCCAGAGGTGGCAAAGGTCCTTGTTTGCTAGGTGCCATGAGAGTGAGCTTGTCCAAAGGGCAAAGAGCACGTTACATGACTCAGGATCCACAGGCTGTATTCACACTGAGTACTTTATTGAAATGTAATTTACATTCCATAAAATGCAAAAACCCTAGTTTTGTAGTTAACTTTGTGCTGCTGTGACCAAAAGACCTGACAAGAACAGTGTAGAGGAGAAAAACTTTATTTTTGGCTCATTATTTCAGAGGTTCAGGGCATGGTTGGCCAATTCTGTAACTCCAGGCCCAAGGTGAGGCAGAACATCATGGCACAAGGGCAGGGCCGAAGAAAGCTGCTCATAGCATGGCAACGGGGGAGCAGAGTCAGAGAACTGCCCTCACCATGAACAAAATATAAACCCCAAAGGTAAATTCCCATGACTTGCTTCCTCCAGCCACACTCTACCTGCTCATAGTGATGACTCAGTTAATCCATGTTAGTGGATTAATCCACTGATTATGTTATGACTCTCAAGATCTATGCATTTCACCTCTGAACCTTCTTGCATTGTCTCTCATACAGAAGCTTTTGAGGAACACCTCATATCTAAACCATAACACCTAGGTCTACAAATAAATGGACATTCATATGTGTGTATCCCTGCCATCCAGATTACAAAGGAATTATTCCATAACTTCAGAAAATCGCTCTGCACCCTCTCTGATCAAGCTTCGTCCTTCCCTCCAACGTCAACCAGTGTTCTCAATTTTCATCACCATAATTTTTGTTTGATTTTCATGTAAGAAGAATCACATGTATGGGGGCAGGAAAGATAGTAGAATGAATTGGACATTATTACCCTGTGTGCATATATGATTATATGACTTGTGTAATTCTACATCATGTAACAACCAGAAGAACGAAAACTTATACTCCATTTACGTTCGATGTGTCAAAATGCATTCTATGGCCATGAATACCTAATTAGGACAGATTTTTAAAAATCCCCCCCAAAAGAATCACATACTATGTATTATTTCTTCAGCCTTTTTTTGGTTCAGCATAATATTTGTGAAAATTGTATTATGCCATAGTATATGTTAATTGTTTTGTCTTCTTTTAGTTCTGATTTTATTCATACAATTTTATTGTATGAATTTAATTCTATTAGTTTACCCATTCTGACATTTGAGGGTTTTAAAATGCTTTTGTTTTTGTTAGTACATTATAGTCATACACAATCCTGGGGTCATTTTGACCTAATCATACATACATGAAATGAATATGTTTTCTCCAATTCATTCTCTAGTATTTTTTCTTCCTTTCTCCAGGACTTCCTTCCTCCATAAGTTATTTTTTTCCCTCAGTTTGGGATTGTTATGCATGATGCTTTAATGAACATCCATTTGACAGTTTGTGAGACATGTGCATTTATTTCCCCAGGATGCAATGACCAGGTCACAGGGAAAATATGTACTTAACTTTATTAGACACTGCCAAATGCTTTTCCAAAGTGATGGCACTCTTTTACATCCTCAAATCAACAGTGCATGAGTTCTCCTTGCTGTGCATTTTGCCAGAACTTGGTCTTGTCAATTTCTTTTTGATGGAGTGATTTAATAAGATTTAATAAATCTCCAGTGCCCATTTCATTTCAGGCAGTAGTAGCTGTGGACAAAATGAAAAGGACTGCTAAAGGAGCTTTTAAGACTTTCTAGTTGAGGAGATGTTTCCATTTTTCTCTTTCAACTTGCTGGACTTTGTTTTAATTGACATTTTCCTCCTTTCCTTATCTACAGACTCAAAAGCAGCTCTTTGACAAACGATGCTTCTTGTTCTAATTCTAGGGCAAGGCTTTAAATAACTATTTTTTTCTCACAGTCCATTAACTTATTTTACTCCTAAATGGAGCCATAGTTTTCAAAGTCCTTTAAAAGCAGACACCTGTCTTATAAATTCTGGGGACTAATGTTGCTATAGTAAGTTTTCTAATAACAAATATCTCCAATTGACACTATGGATAGCAAGGTTCTGGTTACTAGTTCATAGGGTGTATTCTTAATCCTAATTATATCACGCCAATGGTACTTATTTTAAAATTGTTATTCTGTAGATTGAAAATAATAGCCATCTTCTTTAATGATTTTCCCTATTTATATTTTAAAATAATTTTAGACTTGCTTAAAACATGAAAAATTAGAAATAAATTATATTTTCTTTGGTGAAATTCTCTAAATTTTAATATTTTATCAGATTTGCTTTACCACTTTTTTCACTAACCACACACATCTTGATACTTGTTCTGGTCATTTGAAAGTGATACATAGTATTCCTTTATTCATAAATACTTGTGTTTGCTAAAACTATATGTTCTTTTACCCAACCATAGTACAATGATAAAAATAAATCATTAATGTAGTAGTATTCTGTAATGTACTGAACTTATTCAACTATTTCTAATTGTATCAACAATTGCCTTTATTATAAAATAAATAAATGAGTTTTTTAAAATTCAGAATATAATCTATAATAACTTGAAATTTTTGTTCCTGTCTCTTTCTTTTCCTTTAATGCTGTCTCCTGTGTTTCTCTCATCATTTTGCCATTTTGAAGAGTTTGGATCATTTGTTTTGTAGAATGTCTCTCAGTTTGCATCTGTCTGACACTTCCTCATAATTAAATCTACATTTTGGTTTGCAGAAGCAATTCCATATGGATAGACTGCTGCATGTTTCTCAGCACATTATATTAGAGACACAAAATGTTTATCTGTCCAAATATTGCTGATGATAACTTTGACCACTGGTTTAATGGGGTGATGGTCAGATTTCTCTGCACCAATGTTACTGTTTTCCTCTTTGTTGTTTATTATGTGTCTTGAGAGTACAAATTCTCTTTGTTCACATCAACAGCATCCGTTCATGATATATTCCTAAAACAATTGTTAGTCAGTTGATTGTGAAATGTATCTATCATGTCTTCTGTCTCATTACCTGTAATTCTATTCTAGGAAGAGGATCTTTCTTTCCTACCATACATTCATTTATTCATTCATTTTATATGAACTGAGGGAGTCTTATTTTATGCTACAGATTATTATTTTCTAGGATCATTACTTCTTTCAATGACCAATTTTCCTAGATCCTGAGATAATTTTATATTTGAAACCATTATGAAATGATATACTTTGTATTAAATTATCATCATTAGACACTGTGTAGCAAGGCTAATTCATCATGACTGTGATCAATATGCAATATGTAAAAATAGAACTTAGATTTGATATAGATATTTTATTTTTCTATTTAAACAGACTCTGATAGGCAGAATAATGGTCATACCTTAATATTCTGAACCTGGGAATCTTAAAATTTCATGGCAATAGGGACTTGGCAAATAGAATCAAATTTATCAATTAGCTGAATGTACATAAGAGATAATTTTAGTGGAACAATGCAACCATGCGAACCCTTCACAGTAGAAGAGGTGGAGGCTGAAGATTCAGAGAAGGAAGCATGAGAAGGAATCAACTTGTCCCATCAGCTTTGATGGCAAAGTTGGCCACAAGACAAAGAATGTGGTCCTAAGAAGTCAGAGATAGTCTTCCTTTGACTGTCAGCAAGGAAATGGGGACCTTGGGACAAGAAATGGAATTTTCCCAACACTCCGAATGGCAAGGCAACAGCATCACCTCCAGAGCCGCCACCAGAAAGGATCACAGGCTTGCCAACACCTCCATTTTCACCCACTGAGGCCAAGTTAGATGCTTGACCTACAAAATTGTAAGGGAAGAGCTGGGTGCTGTGGTGCATGCCTCAAATACAAGTAGCTCAGGAGGCTAAGACAGGAGATTTCAAGTTCAAAACCAGCCTCAGCAACTTAGCAAGGCTCTGAGCAACTTAACCAGACCCTATTTCTAAATAAAATATTAAAAAAGGGCTGGGGATGTGACTCATGTTTAAGGCCCCTGGGTTCAATCCCCAGTACCAAAAGAGAAAAAAAAAAATTGTAAGGGAATCAATTTGTCTTACTTTGAGCAATAAGTATGTGGTGATCTCTTATCACATTATAGAAAGCTAGTACATAGATTATGCATATGTATTTGAGATATCATCTACCCATGCAAAGTTTGTCAGACATTTTTTTCATTCTTTCTCTTTGTCTCTCATTCTCTGCATCTCCCTGCCTCCTTTTTGTTTCAGTTTCTTTCTACTACATTTTGATATTTATTCTCTCTCTCTCTCTCTCTCTCTCTCTCTCTCTCTCTCTCTCTCTCTCTCTCTCTCTCTCTCTCTCCTGTCCATATAACATATTCTACTTATGGAGTTTAGTGAGTAACTTATTCTTGCTGTACAATTCAGGAAGATAGGAAATATAGTAGCAGAACTCCAATAAATGTGAATTAGTGGCAAGAAATCTTTGAACTTTTGAAAGTTAGACTTCTGACCTTTTATTTTATTTTATTTTACTTTGCCATTTGTTTTTGCTGCTTCCTTTGGGGAATCACTTAAAATGGTTTTGACTTGCACATTACATAAAATATCTCCAAAGACCTACTTTGCCAAGCCACACATAACATGCTGGATATTTTTCTCAAAAGACTTTAATATAGCGATCCGTTTTCTTAAAAAGTCGCATGTTTCCCACATTGAAAAACATCATTGAAACTTGTGGTCAATATTATTAACAGGCTGGAATAGGTTTAAATGCTTAATGGTACACAGGGCACAAGACAGTATTTCCATTTCTAGGTGAGATTGGTTGATTGGGTAAGTATCTGTAACTTTGTTATTACCATATGCTGGAGAAGTTGTGGTTAAATTGTATTTTATACATAAAACCATGTTTTGGAGTACTGACTAGCATCGGCTGTTAGAAATCATGTGGCAAATTGTTAAGCATCAGTTCATAATAGGTTTATGTGTATATTTAAAATAGAGCACAAGTGTATTTTAAGGATATTAAGCAACATTATTTTCAATGACTTATTGAAGTATTAAGTAGATGTTAAAAGCAGAGAAAGTTCAAATTTACCTTGTAACTTACGGGAATGTATTTGTTCATAAGTTTTAACTTACAAAAGCTGTTTTAAATATTCCTATACATCTCAAATCACAGTGAAAATAAAAATTAAATGAAGATAATTTATTATTTTTTCCCTTTTTTTTTCAAGTCCCTGCCCATGTAGCCATTTTTGTGTGTCTCAAGTCATGAGAATTTACTATGTCACTTTTGATGTATGATTACGACAGTCCAATACACACAAAACAACTTTATGTATATTCAGATAATGTTGACATTTCTCAGTGCTTTGTGTGTTTTCTTAATTTTTCATTCTTCAATTATTTATTGTAGTACAACTTCATATTTAATTTTTTTTTAATGAGAAAGTTATGGTCATTTGAGTCCCTGAGAAGTTTAAAGTTCAAGGGCACCAAGACAACTATTAAATTTGTCAGTAGAAATTTACAAAATAAAAAAAATATGTTCTATACTCCTGACACAGGAAAATCACAATGAGAACATAAAGTCAGGGGAAAGAAAAATATCCTTATGAGATATCAGTAAAGATGATTCTTCAAGTATATGGAATATTACTGATAAAAAATGGAAGGGTAGAATGAATGGAAACACAAGTACTGAAATAGAAATGAATGAAAGATAGTATTACAATTTCAAATAGTTCAGGCCACTGATCACAGGGCTCACTGTGGAGATGTAGAAATTGTAAAATGTAAACATTCTTCCTGTCTTTTCTTAATAGTCCATACAGACTAGTGCTATAGCTCCTTTAAAGCAGCTCTAATTTTCTGTTTAGTAGACTTTGCATTTCTTATTGTATATGGCCCTGGAAAATGGCTTACAATATATTTTAATTTGCTATGGATAAAACCTGGAGCAACAGACCTTTTCTTGTCTTGTGCCTACCTGTGGGCAGGAAGGTCAGTTTGAAATTTACATGAAATGTAAGTTGATTCCAGAGTTTAGTTACTGTGAATTGAGCTGCTATAAATATTGATATGTCTGTGTCACTGTAGTATGCTAATTTTAAGTCTTTTGGCTATAAACTGAGGAGAGGGATAACTGGGTCAAATGGTGGTTCCATTCCAAGTTTTCTGAGGAATCGCCACATGGTTTTCCAGAGTGGTTGCACCAATTTGCAGTCCCACCAGCAAAGTATGAGTGAACACTCTCCCCACATCCTCACCAGCATTTATTGTTACTTGTATTCTTGATAATTGCCATTCTGACTGGAGTGAGATGATATCAGTGTAGTTTTAATTTTCATTTATCTAACTGTTAGAGATGTTGAACATTTTTTCAAAAATTTGTTGACCAATCTTATTTCTTCTTCTGTAAAGTTCTTCTTCAGTTTCTTTGCCCATTCATTGATTAGGTTATTATTATTATTATTATTATTATTATTATTATTATTATTATTATTATTTTGGTGTTAAGTTTTTTGAGTTCTTTATATATCCTGGAGATTAGTGATCTATCTGAGGTGCTGGTGGCAAAGATTTTTTCTCATTCTATAGACTCTCTCTTCACATTCTTGATTATTTCCTTTGCTTGGAAGAAGCTTTTTAGTTTGATTCCATCCCATTTATTGATTCTTGATTTTGCTTCTTGTGCTTTAGAAGTCTTATTAAGGAAGTTGGTTCTTAAACTAACATGATGTACATTTGAATTTGCTTTTTCTTCTATTAGGCACAGGGTCTCTTGTCTAATGCCTAAGTCCCTGATCACTTTGAGTTGAGTTTGTGCAGGTGAGAGACTTTAGTGTTGCATCTTGGTATCTCTGAAGTCTCTCCTTGACCTTAGTTTGAGTTCTTGCCCTGGATTCAATCTTATTCTTTCAGACTCTTATGCTGTGTGACAGTAAATCTAAAAAAGTCATTTTGTTCAGGAGTGCTTGAATTAAAAGTGACCTAAGAGGGTCTAAAGTGTGCCAGACGAATTTTAGTTTTTTTTTAGAAATTGGAGCTTTTAATGAATGCTTTGAGTCAGGAGATTTATTAACTTGCAGTGTTAGAGAAAACATACTAAATAAAGATATTTAGGGACTAATAAGTGGTCTTTTCAATTATTGCTAGTAGGTTCATTCTAGTAGTTTCTTCTGAGATGGGATTGGATAAGTTTGCTGGAAAAGGACTTGCTGTAAACACATCAGGACTTGAAGTCAATTTTTGTTCCTGGCCTTGCTGGAAATATTTCAGAATTTCATCATTAGGTATCTATTCATGTATCTATGTTTGCAGTATTTTGTATCATATTGGGTATGTTCCTTGTATTTCTAATTTGATAAGAGTTTTTATCAGAAGTAGATGTTTGGATATAACTTTTTAAATTTTCTACATCTTTTGAAAAATTGTATTTTTTCCTATGTTATTAATATTATGTTTCATTGACTTATTTTTGACTGGTAAGAACACATTCCCAGAATAACACCAGTTTGCTAATAATATGTTTTTTTGAATTTGGATCTCACTGAATATGGATTTTTTAATATTTTGTTTAGATTTCTCAGCACATGTTTAGGAGAGATTGCTTGAAATATTCTTCTTGTAATTGCTCTTAGCAAGGTTCTTTTCAGGTTATGCAGGCCTCAAAAAGTATTTAGAAAATATCTTTGCTAATTTTCTAAAAGTGTTTGTCTAAAATTGGACTTATATTTTTCCTTAAGTATTTATAAAACTTCCTGGAAAAACACACAATCCTAGAGTATTTTGTGAGGGAAGATTTAAAATATAATTTTAGTTCATTTAATAGATACAGTGCTGTTTAGATTCTTGAAAATTTTAGTTTTATACATTATCTTTTCTAAGTATCAGTACATCTCATAAAATTTCAAATGTGTTAAAACAATTCTTTAATGATGTAGTATCTGTAGAGTTATCTCATTTTGTTTCTGAGGTTGGTAATTTTTGAATGTTTTCATATTTGTTGAATTTATTAATCTTTTCAAAGTAATTTTTGTTAATTTTTTCTGTTATTCAATAATTTTCTATTGTATTAACTTCTGTTTCCATTTTTATTGCTCTTTACATTCTTTTTTGTAAATTTGCAATAATTATTAGTAGTAATTTTTTTTTTTTGTACAAGGGATTGAACTCAGGGGTGCTTAACCCCTGAGCCACATATCCAACCCTTCTCATTTTTTAATTTAGAGACAGGGTCTCCCTGAGTTGCTTGGGGCCTCACTAAATTGCTGAGGCTGGCCTCAAATTTGTAATCCTCCTGCCTCAACCTTCCAAGTAACTGGGATTACAGACAGATACCTTCATGTCTGGCCAATTTGTTATTATTTTTACTTCATATGATACAAACTGAGATCATTGATTCTCAAACATTTTTATTTTTAAAATATATACAAAAATACATAAAATTACCTCTGAGCAGGGTACTGACTGTAGCATTTGCATATCTTACTTTCAATATAATTCAAGTTGTTTTCAATTTTCCTTTTTTATTTCATATATGACCTGTGAAATTGCTAAGAAGTATTTGAATGTATTTCCCAAGATTTGAATATTTTTGTCTTTCTTTCATCAATTTCAAATTTAATTCCCATTTTGGTCACAGAAAAATACTTATCTCATTTTAACTCATGAAATTCATTGAGGATTTACTTACGGGCCACATTTCTGTGTGTAGGTGAAAAAAAAGTATGTTCTGCAGTCTTTGAATGCAACATTCTCTGTATGCTATTTAGGCTTTATTTGTTAATCATGTTGGTGAACTTTTCTATATTCTTGGAAATTTTGTCTGCCTTTTAAAAATCAATTACTGATAGAAGTATGTTAAAATATCTCAAAACAAGTTTGGATCTGCCTTTTTCTTTTATTTCTGTCATTTTTTTCTTTATATATTTCTAGGCTAAACAATTGTGTGAATGCACATTGTGAATTTTTTTATAGTCCTGCAGTATCAAATTCTCTTAATCTTATGGAACATCCATCTTTATCTCCAGCAGTTCTTTCTACTTAAATTCTGTTGTTTTCTATTAGCATAGCTTTGCCACCATTCTTTTAATTCTGAATTTTAGAATATATGTCTTTTCCTCAAATTGACTGATAAGTCTTCTTATTCTCACAACTCAAATATGCTTTTTGAGCAACATATAGCATGTTTTCTTACTGTTATTTTTTAATCCATTGTGATCACTTTGTTTGGATGATTGAATTAATTTTTTAAAATTTTGAGACAGAGTTGCATTTAGTTGCTTAGGGCCTGGCTACATTGCTGAGGCCATCCTGGAACTTTTGATCATCTTGCCTCAGCCTTCTGAGTCTCTGGGTTTTATAGGAATGTGACCCCATGCCCAACTTAATTAAATTATATTGAATGGGATTATTAGTATATTTGGTTTATAGCTACATCCTATTATTTAGTTTTAATTTACTTCATCTATTTTACTATTTATAAAATAGATTTTCTCTGCATTGTTGCCTGTTTTGAATTAAAGAAATGCTTTCTATTGATGTATTTTTACATTTTTACCATGTTAGTTTTGCACTGTTGAAATAACAATATGCATTCTTGCTTCATATAAGTTCATTAGAATTCATTGCTTTGTCATTTAATAGATATTCTGTGACCTTAGGATACTTGAACTTCAGTTACTTCATTCCCACATTTTTGATACTTTTTTCAAATATTTTAATTATGTATGCATTTAAAGCCCAAAGGATATTATTGCTTTTATTTGTGCAATGGATTTTTATTTATGCTTATTTGCATATTCACCCTTTTCATTGCTTTTTATTCTTTTGTTAATCCCCATGCTTCCACCAGGGATCCTTTTCCTCTTCCCTAGATAATTCCCTTTAACATTAATATTCAGTATTTAGTGTGGATATGTTGAAACAAGAAATCTCTGGCTTTCTCTGAATTTTTCTTTAAACTACTTAATCAGAACAGAATTCTAAGTTAGCAATTATTTTCAATGTTACCATAAAGTTATTATTTTATTATACCCAATGTGCTATTTTATCTGATTCATTTTACTTTGTTCTTTGCGCTTGTTTTACACTATTTTAACTAAGAGATGCCTGTAAATGTTTTTATTGGTGTTATTTATCCTGCTTGGAGTGAACAATTTTTTGAAGTTTTAACCCCCTGTTTTTCATTATTTTTGAAGAATCTTAATCATTCTAGGTTCATGTAATACTTCATAATGTTGCCCACCCATTTTTCTGGGACTTCTGTTACATGATATTTTAATCAGGTTCTCTATGTATATTGTGCTCTTTTCTGTTTTTTATTCTCTTTTCTCTCCCTATTTACATCAGTGTAGTTATTTTTTACTGCTTGTCTTTCATTGCATAATTTTCTGTTTATCTTCACCTATGCTGTCTCTTGTTCAGTGCATCTTCTGAATTGAATTTTTTACTTCAATCAATGCGTTTTTCATTTCTAATGTTTCCATTTGTTTTTTGTTTATTTTTTAAATTTAATTTAATTTAATTTTTTTTTATTGTAAACAAATGGGATACATGTTGTTTCTCTGTACATGGCGTAAAGGCATACCATTTGTGTAATCATAAATTTACATAGGGTAATGTTGTTTGATTCATTCTGTTATTTTTCCCTTCCCCCCCGCCCCTCCCACCACTCTTTTCCCTCTATACAGTCCTTCCTTCCTCCATTCTTGCCCCCCTCCCTAACCCTAACTCTAACCCTAACACTAACCCCTCCCACCCCCCATTATGTGTCATCATCCACTTATCAGCGATATCATTTGTCCGTTGGTTATTTGAGATTGGCTTATCTCACTTAGCATGATATTCTACAATTTCATCCATTTGCCTGCAAATGTCATAATTTTATCATTCGTTATGGCTGAGTAATATTCCATTGTATATATATATACCACAGTTTCTTTATCCATTCATCAATTGAAGGACATCTAGGTTGGTTCCACAATCTGGCTATTGTGAACTGAGCAGCTATGAACATTGATGTGGCTGTATCTCTGTAATATGCTGATTTTAAGTCCTTTGGGTATAGGCCAAGGAGTGGGATAGTTGGGTCAAATGGTGGTTCCATTCCAAGTTTTCTAAGGAGTCTCCACACTGCTTTCCAGAGTGGCTGCACTAATTTGCAGCCCCACCAGCAATGTATGAGTGTACCTTTCTCCCCACATCCTCGCCAACACCTGTTGTTGCTTGTATTCTTGATAATCGCCATTCTAATTGGGGTGAGATGGAATCTTAGGGTGGTTTTGATTTGCATTTCTCTTATTACTAGAGATGTTGAACATTTTTCCATATGTTTGTTGATTGCTTGTAGGTCTTCTGTGAAGTGTCTATTCATTTCCTTAGCCCATTTGTCGACTGGATTATTTGCATTCTTGGTGTAGAGTTTTTTGAGTTCTTTATAGATTCTGGAAATTAGTGCTCTATCTAAAGTATGATTGGCAAAGATTTTCTCCCACTCTGTAGGCTCTTTCTTTGCATTGCTGATAGTTTCCTTTGCTGAGAGAAAGCTTTTTAGTTTGAATCTATCCCAGTTATTGATTCTTGCTTTTATTTCTTGTGCTATGGGAGTCCTGTTGAGGAAGTCTGGTCCTAAGTCGTCATGTTGAAGCTCTGGACCTACTTTTTCTTTTATAAGATGCAAGGTCTCTGGTCTGATTCTGAGGTCTTTAATCCATTTTGAGTTTAGTTTCGTGCATGGTGAGAGATATGGGTTTAGTTTCATTCTGTTGCATATGGATTTCCAATTCTCCCAGCACCATTTGTTGAAGAGGCTATCTTTTCTCCATTGCATAGTTTTGGCTCCTTTGTCTAGTATGAGAAAATTGTATTTATTTGGGTTTGTGTCTGTGTCCTTTATTCTGTACCATTGATCCACCTTTCTATTTTGGTACCAATATCATGCCGTTTTTGTTACTATTGCTTTGTAGTAGAGTTGAAGATCTGGTATTGTGATAGCCCCTGCTTCGCTCTTTCTGCCAAGAATTGCTTTAGCTAACCTGGTTTTTTTTATTCTTACAGATGAATTTCATAATTGCTTGCTCTATTTCTATAAGGTACATCATTGGAATTTTAATTGGAATTGCATTGAATCTGTATAGTACTTTTGGTAGTATGGCCATTTTGACAATATTAATTCTTCCTATCCAAGAACATGGGAGATCTTTCCATCTTCTAAGGTTTTCTTTAATTTCTTTCTTCAGTGTTCTGTAGTTCTCATTGTAGAGGTCTTTCACCTCTTTTGTGAAATTGATTCCCAAGTATTTTATTTTTTTCGATGCTATTGTGAATGGGGTAGTTTTCCTAATTTCTCTTTCTGAAGATTCATCACTTATGTATAAAAATGCCTTATATTTATTTGCATTGATCTTATATCCCACTACTTTACTGAATTCTCTTATGAGATCTAAAAGTTTTCTGGTGGAATTTCCTGGTTCCTCTAAGTATATAATCATATCATCAGTAAATAGGGATAGTTTGAGTTCTTCTTTTCCTATTCGTATCCCTTTAATTTCTTTGGTCTGTCTAATTGCTCTGGCTAGAGTTTCAAGGACAATATTGAAAAGAAGTGGTGAAAGAGGGCATCCCTGCCTTGTTCCAGTTTTTAGGGAGAATGCTTTCAGTTTTTCATCATTTAGAATGATATTAGCCATGGGCTTAGCATAGATGGCCTTTACAATGTTAAGGAATGTTCCTACTATCCCTATTTTTTCAAGTGTTTTGAGGATGAAGGGGTGCTGTATTTTATCAAATGTTTTTTCTGCATCTATTGAAATAATCATGTGATTCTGGACTTTAAGTCTATTGATATGGTGAATGACATTTATTGATTTCCTGATGTTGAACCAACCTTGCATCCCTGGGATGAAACCCACTTGATCATGGTGCACTATCTTTTTAATATGTTTTTGTATGCGATTTGCTAAAATTTTGTTGAGAATTTTTGTGTCGCTGTTCATTAAGGATATTGGTCTGATTTTCTTTCCTTGATGTGTTTCTGTCTGGTTTAGGTTTCAGGGTAATATTGGATTCATAGAATGAGTTTGGGAGAGTTCCCTCCTCTTCTATTTTATGGAATACTTTGTGAAGTATTGGAATGAGCTCTTCTTTAAAGGTTTTGTAGAACTCGGCTGAGAACCCATCTGGTCCTGGACTTTTCTTTGTTGGTAGGCTTTTGATGACTTCTTCTATTTCATTACTTAAAATTGGTCTATTTAAATTGTGTATGTCCTCCTCGTTCAGTTTAGGCAATTCATATGTCTCTAGAAACCTGTTGATGTCTTCAAAATTTTCTATTTTGTTGGAGTATAGATTTTCAAAATAGCTTCTAATTATGTTTTGTATTTCAGTCGTGTCTGTTGTGATATTTCCTTGTTCATTCCGAATTTTAGTAATTTGGGTTTTCTCTCGTCTTCTCTTCATTAGTGTGGCTAAAGGTTTATCAATTTTGTTTATTTTTTCAAAGAAGCAGCTATTTATTTTTTCAATTTTTTGTATTGTTTCTTTTGCTTCAATTTCGTTGATTTCAGCTCTGAGTTTAACTATTTCCTGTCTTCTACTACTTTTGGTGTTGGTCTGTTCTTCTTTTTCTAGGGCTTTGAGCTGTAGTGTTCGGTCGTTTATTTTTTGAGTTTTACTTCTTTTATTAAATGCGCTCCATGAAATAAATTTTCCTCTAAGTACTGCTTTCATAGTGTTCCAGAGATTTTGATATGATGTTTCTTTGTCCTCATTTACCTCTAAGAATTTTTTAATTTCCTTCCTAATATCTTCAGTTATCCATTCATCATATAATAGCATATTGTTTAATCTCCAGGTGTTGGAGTAGTTTCTGTTTTTTACTCTTTCATTTATTTCTAACTTCAATCCATTATGATCTGATAGAATACAAGGTAGTGTCTCTATCTTCTTGTATTTGCTAACATTAGATTTGTGGCATAAAATGTGGTCTATTTTAGAGAAGGATCCATGTGCTGCTGAGAAGAAAGTGTATTCGCTCTTGGTTGGATGGTATATTCTATAAATGTCTGTTAAGTCTAAATTATTGATTGTGTTATTGAGATCTATGGTTTCTTTGTTCAATTTTTGTTTGGAAGATCTGTCCAGTAGTGAGAGAGGCGTGTTAAAATCACCAGTAGTATTGTGTTACGGTGTATTTGGTTTCTAAAATTGAGAAGGATTTGTTTGACATACATGGATGAGCCACTGTTTGGGGCATAGATGTTTATGATTGTTATATCTTGCTGATTTATGCTTCCCTTAAGCATTATGAAATGTCCTTCTTTATCCCTCTGACTAACTTTGGCTTGAAGTCCATATTATCTGAAATGAGGATGGATACTCCAGCTTTTTTGCTGAGTCCATGTGCATGGTATGTTTTTCCCCATCCTTTCACCTTTAATCTATGGGTATCTCTTTCTATGAGGTGAGTCTCTTACAGGCAACATATTGTTGGATCTTTCTTTTTAATCCAATCTGCCAGTCTATATCTTTTGATTGATGAATTCAGGCCATTAACATTCAGGGTTATTATTGAGATATGATTTGTATTCCCGGTCATTTGGTTCATTTTTTAAATTTTATTTATTTATTTATTTATTTTTTTGACACACCTTGGTTCCTCCTTTATTTGACAGTTCCTTTAGGATAATTCCTTCCTTTGCTGATTTGCTTCTTTGTTTTTTATCTCTTTCTCATGGAATATTTTTCTGAGAATGTTCTGTAATGCTGGCTTTCTTTTTGTAAATTCTTTTAACTTTTGTTTATCATGGAATGATTTTATTTCATCGTCAAATTTGAAGGTAAGTTTTGCTGGGTATAAGATTCTTGGTTGGCATCCATTTTCTTTCAGAGCTTGAAAAATGTTGTTCCAGGCCCTTCTAGCTTTTAGGGTCTGGATTGAAAAATCTGCTGATATTCTTATTGGTTTCCCCCTGAATGTAATTTGGTTGTTTTCTCTCACAGTCTTTAAAATTCTGTCTTTATTTTGTATGTTAGGTATTTTCATTATAATGTGCCTTGGTGTGGGTCTGTTGTAATTTTGTGTATTTGGAGTCCTATAAGCCTCTTGAACTTGATTTTCCATTTCATTCTTCAGATTTGGAAAATTTTCTGATATTATTTCATTGAATAGATTTTTCATTCCTTTGGTTTGTTTCTCTAAGCCTTCCTCAATCCCAAAAATTCTTAAATTTGGCCTTTTCATGATATCCCATAGTTCTTGGAGATTCTGTTCATGATTTCTTACCATCTTCTCTGTTTGTTCAACTTTGTTTTCAAGGTTAAATATTTTTTCTTCAATATCTGAGGTTCTGTCTTCCAGGTGTTCTATCCTATTGGTTATGCTTTCTATGGAGTTCTTAATTTGGTTTATTGTTTCCTTCATTTCAAGGATTTCTGTTTGGTTTTTTTCAATATCTCTAACTCTTTATTGAAATGATCTTTTGCTTCTTGTATTTGCTCTTTTAACTGTCGATTGGTGCGATCATTTAATGCCTGCATTTGCTCTTTCATCTCATCATTCAATTCCTGCATTTGCTCTTTCATCTCATCGTTTGCTTCCCTGATCATTTTAATTATGTACATTCTGAACTCACTTTCTGTCATTTCTTCTGCCATGCTGTCGTTGGATTTTATTGATGTAACTTCTGGATTTGTTTGGGGCATTTTCTTCCCTTGTTTTCTCATATTGTTCAGGTATCAGTGGACCGCTAAGATATTGCAGATTTCCTCTATTGACTTATAATGTCCCTAAAGATTGCTAGTATATTCCCTCTTAGCCTTCAGTAGCCTGAAGTCTTGGAGGAAGTTGATAATGCGGTGCTCCACAAGGAAGATGCCTCTCTAGGGTGGTGACCCTCAGGTGGGGTATATTCCCTGATAGTGGGCAGAGGTGCCTCCACTTGTTGACCAATGGTCATCCAAAGGGGATCTAGGCTGCGGGCTGAGGCAAGGCCTATTTGTGCCTGTGTCTCTGGTTTTACCGTCCTTGTGGGAAAACCTCACCCGACAGGGAAGACTCACCCAGTGGGGAGGTCTCGCTGGTCACTTCCCCTCCTAGAGGTTCCCCTCAATCTACAACTACCACCTGGGCTGGGCTGTCTTCCTGTGCAACGTTCACAGGGGCCCAGACCTTCCTCCTGGGCCTGGGAGCCTCACCCTTCACAGACGAGTCTCCTTAGGCTGCCTCTCCTCAGAGAATCTGCCTGCAGTCCTGGAAACTTCGCTCTGTCCCTAGGCGTGTCTCTGTGTGGCTCTTCCACCAAGTAGCCGGTCCTGGGACCCTGCTCTGCACCTAATTGCCTGACTATGGGGCCCCTCCTCTGAGCCACCACCTGGAGCCCCGTACAATAGATCCAAGACCCAGAGACCCGCCACACACCTCTTCCTCCGGATAGCCGCCCAGTTTCCGACGCAGTCACTAGGAGTCCAAGCAACTCACTTCATGTCTCCTCCTCCCGCCAAATGCCCGTAGCCCTAGGCAGTAACTCTGAGTCCAAGTGACATGCCCTGTTCCTCCTCCTCCTCGGGGTAGCACCCCCGGGTGTTCAGGAGCGGTCGCTCGGAGACCACGCAACCCACCGCGCTCCTCCTCCAGGCAGGGCACTGGTGTTCAGGAGCGGTTGCTTTGAGTCCAAACAACTCACCACTCACCTCCTCCTCTGGCAACCACCTGTGGCTCTGATGCAGTCACTCCTAGACCAAGCGACCTGCCATGTTCCTCCTCTTCCTCCGGGCAACCCCCCCGTGTTCAGAAGCGGTCGTTCTGAGTCCAAACAGCTTGCCACGCAGCTCCTCCTCAGGCAGACGCCCGGAGCCCCAGTGGTTGCTCCGAGTCCAAACGCTGTGCTGAGCCGCCTCCTCTATGATGATCCCAGTTGTCCGTGTTTGCCGCTCCAGTGGGGGGAGGGGCGTCTCGCCGAGCATCTCTACTTGACAAAGTTCCCTGCGTTCCGGGGCTACCGCCCCATCCGGGACGCCTCCCCAATGGGAGAGACTCACCTGGCGGCTTTGAGTTGGTGCCAAGTCTCTCACTATCTCCTCTTTTGAATCCTGCGTCCTGGAGCAACATGAAATGCAGCCGCCCTCTAGTCCGCCATCTTGGGAGATCCCTCCATTTGTTTTTTAATAGATCCTAAATATCTGTACCAATTCTTCATTTTTTATTCTATTTTCTTGAAAACATTAACTATAATGTCTAAAGTGCTTGAGGATTTTCCCTCATATTTGCATTTTTCTCTTCATTTTTTAAAATCATTTGATCTTGTCTCATGGAATGTAAAATAATTTCTCATTAGAGTTGAAGATTTGTATTCGAAAAAGTATAGAGATAAATTGAGATGATATTAGTTTCTTCCAGATAGGATTTACATTTGTTCTGCCAAGCAATTTGGAGAGATGGGTTAAACTCCATCTATTCTAGAATTGGGAAATCAGCCTGGGCTTAATCCTGGTAAGTTTTAAAAATCTATTTGTGACCAAGATTAAAAAGTAGTCTTTGGACCTTAAGGGGTCTCACAAGAAGTTCTGAGTTGATCTAGATTTTCTTCCTCTTTGGCAGGGTCTGAGTTCTGAATTCTTCTATCCACTCCTGAGAGACCGCTTGGAGAATTAAATAGCTCCTCAGCTGGTTGGCCACCATTTCCTTCTTGGGTTCTCTGTCCCTGTCTTCTCTCCTGGCTAGGAGTTTTAGTATCCAGGAGCAGAACAAGATTCTAGATGGTATAATCCTGTCCTTTAGATGACATCAGTCTCCTAAACTAAAGGAAATTTTTCTCTTTTGCATTGACCATTTATTACCATCAAAGTCATCCATCCTCTGGAATATCTCTTCATTGAGTTAAGAATTTTGCAAAAAGGCAAATAAATACAGTCTTAACCAACAATTTCTAATAAACATCTCCAAAAATTATCCTTCCCCCTTATCTGTAAGCATTAGATTTGGCCATATTTTAGAAGATCATAACATGTGTTAGTATGCTGATAATGATAAAATCATTCAACAAATCTTGCTTGTTACCATTTCTGTTACAAACTTCTCAGCAAAGTTTTTTTTTTTTTTTTTTTTTTTTTGTTGGGGGTACTGGGGATTGAACCCAGGGCCTTATGCTTACAAGGCAAGCACTCTACTGACTGAGTTATCTCCCCAGGTCCCTCAGCAAAGTTTTTATCTTAAAGATGCACTGGATGATAATGCTCTTTCTTTGGAAATATACAATCTAGTTTTTGACATTTTGATTTCAGTGTCTTTTTAAAAACTTTCATTTTCTTGGGTGTAACAGGATGTCATTGCCATTACACTTAAATGCCTCTCTGGATTAATATTAAAGTTTAAACAACTTAAGAAAAGTCTGAAGTAAAATTTTGTCCTACCATAAAGATGTGTGATCTATGCACCTAGAGCATAGGACAGGTTCCTGAGCGTAAGAGTTGAGTTGTTGCTAAGGGTTTTTCATGCTAATTGTTTTCCATTTGCCTTCCTCCAAATCTTCCCAACCTTACTATTTCTTGTTTTGTGTCCTGTCAAACACACTTCTACAATATTCATCATTTGGGTTTCCTGTCTCCCCACCAGTTCAACCACTAGGACTCTGGAAAGAGATACAGGAAAAACGAGATGTCAAAGTATTCCTTATCATGTCTATTTTCTGATAATACTGTGGTTTTCTTTGAATATAGCTTTAAATACATGTGGACTATAGTATCCTCAATTCTTCCATTTTCCCCTTTATATGTAGGGAAAATAAGAGTGTCCGTGTATTTCTTTGTCCACTTCCCGAGTGTTGGTCAAATTCTAATCCATATTCCTTTCTCTGAGGACTCATCAAAATGTCAAGTGACGGTGGCACAAGAGGATTCCAGGAAATAAGATGATCAAAGGGAAAAACTTTTAGGGTTGAAAGGACTTGACACATTGTAGGAAGGAGTGTAAACCCAATGATGCAGAGCAGCAGAGCCACAGGAAAAGTAGCATGAGATGTGCTTGAAGGAACTGGCAGAAGGAAAACCATGCAGAGACTTGTAGGTTAAGATGAAGAGTTTGGATTTATTTTTAAGAACAATGGGAGGCCATGCTAGGTGACATCTGGGTTGGTCAAAAATAACACTGATGAATTTGGTAGTCACTCTTCTGAGTACTAGTATTTTTTTTTTTCAGAAATTATGGTAGTTTGGAGCATGTTGGAATAGAAGACAATTGGAAGGAAGCATATTTTGAAGGTAGACTGACAGGATTATGGCAGAAACTCCCAAGATTACTCACTTATTTACTCATTTCATAGATATGTGCTTATTAAAAGTTCACTTTATACTAAGCCTTGAGTTAAGATATGGCAAGAGAACTTAAGATAGTAACACAAAATCATAGTAAATTTTATTATTAACTTGTTCTATATGCTATGAAATAACAGGGTTTGTAAAACTTCATAACAGGGGTTCCTAATCAGGGTGGATGCTTAACAATGTCTTCATTAATGTGATATATAAGATAAGCCTGGAGCATATGAATGTTTTAGGAGCAGTAAAGAGTATCTCAATTTTGGTTCTCACATAAGCATATCCTGAGACAAGTATTCAAAGATTTTTTTTTTGCCTGAAAATACTAAGATGAAATTGGAGAATAGGACAGGAGGGCAAGTAACCAATGCAGACTGTGGTATCAAGTATCTACCACTATGTTTAACTTGGACTGAACTCTATGGGAGAAACATGGAAATTGTGTAGAACACAGGCTTCAAGATGGTACCACCAGTGAGACAGTTGTTAGTGATTGAAGATTTACCCTGGGGTGTTAACTGTCAGAACCAGAGAGTTAGAATGGATTTCCTGGTTTTGAAGACTTTCAGGTACAGATATACAGATACACATCCTGGCAAATAGAAGTCATATCATGTGAACTGACTGAAGACAGAGGTAAATCATTGATAGCAGCTGCTACCCAAGTTGAAAGAGAAACATAAGTAAAATAACCACAAAGATTTGTTTGGGATTCAGACAAAGTCTGATAGGCTTAGAACAATAATACTGCATTTTAAAGGGTAAGGGATACATCCTGAAGAGGAATAGGATGGAAGATCATTTGGGAGTTGAAAATGCATTCAGCGATAACTAAAATTCTACTACCAGTAATCATATATAGATTTATTTATTTTTTCATATAAAGGACAGTATGGAGCTGGGGACCATAGAAATTTTATGATCATTTCCTAGTGCTATCAAGGACCTAAGCTAAATTCTCCTTCCTGTTCTTTCCTTCTATGCTGTACTTGTTAGGTAGTTATGTGGTTAATTTTAAGGTGTTGATTTGACTGGCTCATGTGGTGACCAGATATTTGGTCAAACATTATTCTAGAAGTGAGGGTGATTCTGCATGAGATTAACATTTGAGCTGGTGGATTGGATACAGCAGAGTATTCTCCCTGTGTGGGAGAGATTCATATAATCGATTAAGGTCACAATAGAACAAAAAAGGCTGAGTGAGAGAGAATTCCTTCTGCCTGACTGCCTTTGGGCTAGGAAGTTATTTTTTTTTTCCTTGCATTTGAATTCAAACTTAAGCATTGGCTCTTCCTGGAGTTCAGGTCCATTGGCCTTTAGACTTCATCTAACATTGTCTCTCCTGGTTGTCAGGCCTTTAGATTTGGTCCAGAACTAAATGTCAGCTGTCCTGTGTCTCCATCTTGACACAGGTCTTAGGGTTTATCCCATCCATAATTGCATGAGCTAATTACTTTTAATAAATATTCATTTCATTCATGCATTCTATTTGTTTCTCTGGATAACTGTGCTACCCTTTTTGGCATCCTAATAGGACACATTGTCACCCCAAATTAAATTATTGAAGGGGACAAGGTGACATAGATTGACAGGAAGTGTTATCACTCACACCTCCTTTAAACACAGCAGTGTAAAGGTAAAGAGGGAACTAAGATCTCTTTTTTCTAACTTCCAGGAAATGAGGGTATTCTGTGGATTGTTTCATTCTTTTGCTCCCTGTCTGAACTGGCATCTTACCCCCCTATTTTTCCTTCTGACAGAGCAAAGTTCTGGAATAGTACCAGGAAAATATAAGCATCTTGGATGTTCAGCTGTCAATCCGTGTACCTCACATGCTTTCTACAAAATTCTATTATTTCCACATGAGTCTAGTAGCTTTCACCAATTTTACATATCAGGAGTAAAAGGCTCAAGGTGGTTGTGAGATAGTCTTTGGACTGGTGACAATTACTGTCATTCCCAGACAAGGCATGATACTTCATTCTTCTTCATTCATAATTCATAAAAATGAATTATTTTTCAACTAACAGGGGTGTTATGGGTTAGGAATGAGGTGTCCTCAAGAGTTCACGAGTGAGATAGTGCAATGGTGTTCAAGGTGAAATGATTAGATTACGAGAGCTGTGACCCAATCAGTGGATAAATTCACTGATATGGATTATCTTGGTGGTAACTAGTCAGGTGTAGCTGGAGGAAGTAGGTCACTGGGGAGGGTGCCATAGGGGTGTATATTTTATCCCTGGTGAGCAGTGCTCTCTCTCTCTGCTTCTTGGTTGCTGCTTTCCTCCACCATGCCCTGCTGTCCTGATGTTCTTCCTCACTTCAGGCCAAAAGCTATGGGACCAGCTGACCATGAAATGAACCTATGAAACCAGGAACCAAATAAACTTTCTCCTCTAAGTTGTTCTTGTCAGGTCCTTTGGTCACAGTGACAAAAATAAGCTGACTAAAACAAGAGATTTTGATAGAGAATTTCAGAGACAACCCCCACAGTATCTCCCTCATTACTGGGCTCCTGGTAGAAGTTTTCTGAATCTGAATACTCAAACTACATACATTACCTACATTGTATGTTACATTAAATGTGTTCACTGTTGATAGGGTAGTAAAGAGAAGATCATGTAGAAATGAAAACTGTGAAAGCTATGAGCAATTACGATGCTTTTGTGCAGAAATTCATTTGTGTCTCAGGAGAACACCAAATTTATGATTATTGCTATTAATTTGGGTGTCACTATCATCATATTTGATTAATTAACTAATTAGTTAATTTATTTAATGCTACAGATTGATCCCAGGGTCCTCATGTATGCCAAACATGTGCTTTAACACTGAGCTATATCCTCATCCCCTTATTATTCTTTTAAAACAAAGCAAGTTCATTATTGCAATAAAATATCCCCAGGGACTCTTAACAAAAATGCCATGTTTCTGTTTTCCAAGGTGAGTACAAAGAGATGAAGGTGTGTGTATGTGCCACACACACATTCTTGTACTTCTTTGGATTACATCCCTATTGGTTTCAGAAGGATGGGTATGGATATAGGCATCATAAGCTTCTATTCAAACTGTACCCTTGAGCAAGAACTCATTTCCTCAACTTTGAGTTTCCTTTGCCAATCTGTAAATGTCAGTGGGAAATTCCAGTCCTGAAAGAAATGCTGACATTGATTTCTGTGAGTTATCTAGAACAACTGGTATTGTTCCATGAGTCAGAACTAATCAGTGCTCTGTATGAGAGGCTCATCAGAACACAGAAGGAAACGCAAGATCCATCTAAGAGGAAGTTGATTGAACATTTCCTCTTAACATTTGCGAGTTTCCAAAGAAATAAGGTTGTGAGTCCATTAGGCCTCATTTGTAATAGAAAGGCAAGACAGAGAGTTATTTTTCACCCTCTATAACATAAATGCCAAATTCCCAATTGAAGACAACCTCCTGTAAGAGAAGCCTGTGAGCCATTTTTCCTGTCCAGCCATATTGCTCTTCAACAGTGGCCTTTTGCCACCCCACACACCCTGCCACATTTTAAAAAATGCACTCCGTGTTGTTGTGCCACTAAGATAATGATAGAGAATAAGTCTAATCAGCCTTGTTTGGAGAGCCTAATTTGTGAAAATTTACACAAAGACATTATATCAGCTAAGACTATATACACAAATACATTCCACTCAAATCACAATTTACCTACTATACTTATAATGATAGGTATTCTCTGTCTGGTCAAAGTTGATTTTCAAACAGATAAGCTTTAATTTTATGGATTCTCTTAACTAGCTCCACTGGTTACCCTGTTTCCTTTATTCTTTGTGCCGCATAATGAGTAACTTGATACCCGCCTCATATTTTATGGGCACATAATTCACCTCAATTCCAGATGCAGGAGAGTTACTCCTGCTTGGCTTCCCAGTATCCCCTCCACAGTCTCAATTATATGATTATTTAACAGCCAGTTGAATTCCCAGACCAAGCCATCAAGGCCTACATCTTTAATTGCCTAACTGTTTGTTCTAACATGTGGCTTTCAAACATCCTGCTGGGTCAAGTTTAATCGAAAAAAGATGGCTTTCCTATCCCAAGAAGACTTTATAGGATAGAGATGAGCAGTGGGTCAATGAGGTAACAAAATATTTCTAATGTATTTTAACACAAATATTATGTATCTTGATATCTTGTATGTAAGTATATACAAGTTTACATATATATGTAAGTTTATATATATATATATACTTTTTATTGTTAAAAGTATTGGGAATTCAGTTTTCTTTTATACCCAAATCTACCTTTGGTTATAACTTGAATTCATGAACAGACAAAATAAATCTGGGATGCATTAAAAAAATTAATTTAACAGATATGATAGAAACCTAAGTTCAATCTACTGTTGTTGGAGTCGGTATCTTCGTAACCTCTCTTAAACATCCAATAATACCAAAGATGGATGTTGGCATAATAGACACAGAGCATAATGGGCTTCTAATAAAATGTCTGGTAGGTCAGATGAATGTGTTATTTTTCTTTTTCATTTTTTGATTTGGAAAAGCCAAATTTAATTGAAACTCCTTTGACCAGATCTGTGGCTTAGGTAATTGATCCTCAAATGAAAGATCATTGGCATTAGTCTTTCATTACTACGAATCTATGCTGGCTTATAATGGCAGAGATGGACAGTGTGTGGAGTTCCAGGAAGCTTTGGCATTGAGGCTTCATCAGCACCTGCCTCAAGAGCACTTCATTTTCAGCAAATGCTCCCAGGTGATTGAAGAAAAAAGTCTGTATTCTTTTTCCTCTGATTTCTACAGTCCTTCCCTTTCATGCTATGAAACATCAAATCCCAAATAAAATTCAAAGCTCAAGTACTTTGCAGATGGCATTTTTACAATGTATCTCTAAAGACAATAGTTTACTTCTATAATGTATCTGGGGTCTTCCTTATCCATTCTTCCCCTCTAAAACAAAATGAAATGAAAAGAAAAATCTTGAAAGAATTTAAAAATTTGATTAGAAAACATAAAACCACAAAGAATGTACTGGATACATGAAGAGGAAGCAGGTTGAAATTATCTTCATATTGATATCAAGGAATAAGTCAGGTCACAAAATGTTTTTCTTCCAAAATGTTATCCATTGAATAAAAAGCAATGGAAATTAGCAAAATATCACTACCAAAAATTAAAATGGAATGTGGCACAACCTAATGTTCTAACCTTTAAAAATAAGAAAGGAAAGGGAGAAAGGTGAAAGACATAAAGGCCTCAATACTGAAACTGTTACTGTTACCATCAGTGGCATCAAAGCCCATGTATTAAAGTCTTGTTAGCCAGCCTGGGACACTATTGGGAGTAATGGAACCTTTCAGATACAGGGTCTACTGGAAGGAGGCGAGGTCACCCGGGATGTACCTCTGAAGAGAATTTGAGTTATCTGCCCAGTTCCCCTCCCTTTGTTTCCTAGTTTCCGTGAGCTGGACAGGTCTTCCCCACCCTGTGTTCCTGCCATGATGTGCCACTACAGGCCCAAAGTAACAAGACCAAGCTGTTATGCACTGGAAACTCTGAAACCATGAACCAAACCAAATCTCTCCTTATAATTTGCTTTATTTCCAATATTTGTTATTGTAAGAGAAAACTGATTAACACACAGACCCAAAGAAGAAGAAAAAGATAGGAGGAAGGAATGGAGGGAAAATGAAAGGAAAGGGAATTCATTTTCAGTTTATGTAAAGTTTTATTAAAAAAAAAACTAAAACCCTATTTTATTAAGATGATATTTGTAAGATACTATTTTATAATATTTTAATATATCAATTCATAAAGGAAAATATTTGAAATAATGCCAACTGTAATGTTCATGATCTTTAATTCTGAGTGATGGAAATTTCTGAGGCTTCTATACTTTTATCTTTCTATTGATTTGATATGTTGCCTGAATTATGTATCATTTTGTAAAAATAATGAAAATCATGAAATTGTAAACAAAACCATGTTGCTCAGATAATATTTTGTATTAAAAACTGTTGTTGTTCTTATATGTTCCATACCATTTATCGGTTTAGAAAAGGTATAAGTTTGAATATTTGAAAAGTACCTCTTAGATAAACAAGAAAATGCAGCATATTTTTTATTTTGTAAATGTTTTAATCTTTCTCACAATCTATTATCTTCTCTGGTAGGATTTTCTTTTTCATCATGGTCTCTACTTCCTTGTGACTCAACGTCTAATGGTCATGTTTTGATGGTGGTTTAAACAACACAAGAGAAGCCAGTTTCCATTAAGGAAACACACTCAAATACATTATATGCGTTCCAGGTATGTTCTTAATTTTTCTTTTCTTTGTTGAATAACACAAAGTGATATCATTCCATTAACCTATTTCTCTTTCAAGATTTAGCACATTTCAATATTATTGTCCTGATGTAAAGATGTGAAATACAAACAAGATTACCTTCCCAATGATGAAATCTCTGTGGCTTACTGATAAAACTGTAATAAAAGTAGAAACAGAAGTTTTGCTTTAATATCATTATTATGGCAGAGGTAGATATCTAACCATGTCTTAGTTTTTTTGGAAGCAGTGATATCTGCTGTGGGATATGGTGCATCAGTTGAAAATGTGACCTAATTAGGTGGCTATAATGACATTCATACGAAAGTGCTGAACAACTTCTAAAGCATATTCCTTGGGAAAAGATAAAATGAAGACTTACATAAAGTCTATCAGTTTTTCTCTTGTGTGGAAGAAAAGCCAAATAAGCAGACGTTAAACCATTTTGAAGTCATTTGAAGGGAAGTTTCAAGAACATAAGAAAAGGAAGCTTAAACCCTGGGGCTGACCAGACAGACTTCCTTTGCAACCTTGAACAAAGGCTGTTGTCTTTAACTTTTTCCCCCAGTTTTTAAAATGAGAATGATTGGATTTTGTTTCCTCTAAAGTCCTTGAAGTGATTAATTGCTGCATATTTCTAAAGGCCTTTGAAAACTGAAGGACTGAAATAAAACATTATGTTTCCCCTCTTGATCATGGCATATCTGTTAATTTCCCTGAAACCAGTTTTCATTTCACTGCCCACTTTTTAACCTACAGATTATTTTTCTTGAGAGGTGTTTTCCTAAGAAAGGGATGAACTAAGCCCCCGATGAGTATTTTGGATGGGACCATGAGTTTCAGATTCTTTTTCCATTTCTTTATTTTCTCTTATTTTAAAACAAGTCCTTTATGTTTTCTTCTTACCCTCTTCATGAAATACATCAAACATAGAGAAAAACACAAGAGAACAATGTGAAACTTCTCATGCATGTATCCATATTCAACTGGATTTTTCCAGATGTATTTTTAATAGAAATAAAATATTACATAAAGGTGAAACTGCAAATGTGTTTCTTCCTAACCCCATTTGCTTTTCTCCATGAGTCAACCACTGTCTTCAAAATACATGCATCCCTCAATCAATTTTTAATGTGGTATAAAGCCTTGGGGAATTTTAAGTGTACATAGAAGATATGGCACAATATATAATCATCTTCCACATGGTGTTTATGTGTGTGTTTTGTTTTTTGTTTTGGGTTTTTTTTTTTTGTACCAGGGATTAAACTCAAGGGCATTTTTAACCAGAGTCACTTCCCCAGCCCTTTTTAAAATTTCGAGACAGGGTCTTACTAAGTGGCTGAAGCTGGCCTTGAACTCTCAATCCTTCTGTCTCAGTGTCCCCAGGTGCTGGGATTACAGGGAGTGCCACTGCAGCCAGTTTCAACTTGTTGTAGTTGTTTTTTTTTTTTTTTTTTTTTAAATTTTTAAAATTGCGGATGGACACAATACCTTTATTTTATTTATTCATTTTTATGTGGTGCTGAGAATTGAACCCAGTGCCTCACACATGCTTGGCAAGCACTTTACCACTGAGTCACTACCCGCACCCCTCAACTTGTTTTTAATTCAACAATAACATGTTTCAAAATTTAACCAACTTGATGCCAATGAGCTCAGTTTGCTTGATATGCATGTTCTTCTTCCCATTTTGGTGAATATTAGTGTTCTTATACATTTCTAACTATTAAAGACAAACATCACAATGAACAATTGTTGCAAACGTGTAAATTTCTAATTTGTACTTTTGCAGGACATTTTGAATCAGAGGTAACATATATTCAACTACTTCAAATTGTTTTCTAGATTGGTTATCACTCCACTATCAGATTATGAGATTCATTGTGACCTCAGTCTCTCTAATTCTTGAGATTCTCAGGTTTTTAAATCCTAGTTCATCTGGTAGATATTAAATGGTATTTTATGTTTCACGTATGTTTGACATAAAATTTGCATGTAGTAAATTTCACCCTATACAGTTTTATGAATTTTGAAAAATGCACACACTAGCATAATGACAAAGATAATCAAGATATAGAACATTTCCCTTGTACTGCTTCATAGCCAAATCTTCTGTGCACCCCTAGCCTTATCAGTTGTTTGTCTTTTTTTTAACATATTTAAAACCTTAGTGGATAGACTCTTGTGCATCTCATCAAATGTGCATTTCCCATCTGTACCATGAGTTTTCTGTTCATGTCATGCATCAGCATGGAATCCATTTGAATATAAGTACAATCACTTGCTGTATAATAACATTTTGGTCAATAAAAGATCTCATATACGATAGTGGCCCCATGAGATGATTTTACCTAGTGGCCTCATAACCATTTTAATTCATATGCATACATTCTCTGATGTTCACATAATGAAATCATCAAACAATGCATTTCTCAGAATGTATTCTTGTCATTAAGCAATGCATGACTAATTGAAATGCTTACATATCATGGTTTAAATTAAAATAGATTTAACTTTGTGAGCTAAGCAGTTCGTGATTGGCAGTGAGTCAAAGATATTATCAAACATTCATCATGTATTTCCCCCCTCATCCTTTAGCTAGTGGGTTTTTATTTTTTAAATACTCACAAATATTGCTGTATTGATGCAAGATGACTGATGCCTATACAGGCATAATATTGATTTTCAAGATAGAAAGAATGGAATGAGAATGCCATTTACGTCGATTTTCTAAAAAAAATGATTAGAAAAAAAGAAAAGGCCATCAGCAGGCACCCGCTTAAGTCTTCTTGGTTAGAATTAGTTTGTGTATTTGAGCAGGTGTTATAAAACATTTCCTTGGAGTTTGATGGAAAGAAATCAATGTATAAATTAATGTGGAGAAATAAACGTGGTATAACACTGAATGTATTCAGACCTTTTTTATATTTTGATCAAATTTTATATTTTTCCATGTACAAAAAATGTAAAATTTGGCATACTTTATTAGATGTATTTTTGCATACTTTGTTTTCTATTATCAATTTATGATAATTACATATTGTAATTAATTTTTATGCTTGTTGAACTCTCAAATTGATTGTACTAAATTTTTAAGAGGTTCTTCCTTTTGTCTTCCTCCTTGCCAGGAGTCCTTCCTTATCTCTTTCTCTTGCTACAATTGCTAAGGTTTCTGGGACAATATTGAATGCAAGTAATGATAATGACCAAATCTGTCCTGTTTTTTTTTTTTTTTTTTTTTTTTTTTTAATTCTAAAGGAAACAATTCTAAAACAATACAAGTTTGATATTTGCTATATGGTTTCGATATATGTCATTTATCTGGTGAAAAAATAACTTGTATTTTTATTTACTAAATTTTTTATCACAGAATTAATATCTATCAAATCATTTTTGGTTTTCACTAAATTAAACATGAATTTCCATCTTTATTCAGTCAAAGGAGAATTATATCACTACATTTTTTCCTAATGCTAAACTATATTTTCATTCCTGCATTAATTTCTCTGTGATAATTATTTATCAATAGTTCAAATATGGTACAATGCAGTTTGTTAACATTTTGGCACTTTGGTTCATAAGTAATTGGCCCAGTCTATCAGAACTTCTTTTTAATTCTTTATATCTCTCTATTATTTATTTATTTTCCCCTTTTCCCTAAAAGTGATATATGTAGGGTGATTTTATGAGATTTTTTTTTTTCATTTTGTTAAATTTTTTATTAGCTAGTTTATTCTACATTATCTTGATTTTTACTTTCAAGGGCTTAAAATTTGCAGGGGAAAAATGTTACTTGAATGGAAAACTGTCTAGACACTATTTACATCTCCTCCAAAATCTCTGACTCAGATTCTCTGGAAGTTATTTTACAACTCCATGAATGGTAGATAATTGGTAGCAACCCAAACTAATTCTATATATTGACATGTAAATTATGTCTTGTTTGTTTGAGGTTCAATTGACTTACTGCCCAAGGTGGGAAAACTTTTTCTCTCCCTTTTTATGTACTTATTTAAATATATCCGATCTATAAATCTGTCTTTTGTATTCTTTTAAAAAGTTGTTATAGCATCAGTTTAATTCAATAAACTTTAGCATATATTCAACTATATATCTGTATCAGAGCCACGATTGATCATATTTTGAAACATTATAATCTCAGTTTTTACTCTTAGAAATAGTGTTTAGTAATCAATTCTGACTGTTTCCTTCCTATTTATTCTGGGTTTTGTTCGTTCATGTTATAGTTGAGATATGAAATGTCTCTAAAGGGCTCATGTGTTGAAATCTTGGTTCCCAGCAGGTGGCGCTATTTGGAGTTGTGGAAATTTTGGGAGGTGGGTCTTAGTTGGAAGAACTGGGTCACTGGGATCATGCCTCCTAAGGATATAGTTTTTTCCTGGTCTCTCTCTCTCTCTCTCTCTCTCTCTCTCTCTCTCTCTCTCTCTCTCTCTCTCTCTCTCTCTGCTTCTAGTCTACCATGAGGGTGCCATTTTACTCCAGTACATGCTCCCTACCATAACCTTGACTTAACCATTGACCCAGAACCAATGGAACCCAGGTGACCATGCACTTAAAATTCTGCAACTGTGAGTCAAAATGAATCTTTTCTCCTCTAAGATAATTTTCTCAGGTATTTTGTTATAGGCATGAAATCCTAACTAATACAATTATGCTCTTTGCTTTCTGTTTCATTTTAATTGTTTTTATTCATATGGACTTGATTTTTATAGTTCTTGCAATGCTATGTCTCCAGTTTGATGTATCTTCTGTCTTTCCTCTTGGGAATATGATTATTTGTATGGTTTGGAGCTTCTCATGTATTATTGCCTCATGCACAGTTTGTTTATACTGTGGAATTTCTGTCTACCATGGACTATGGAGAGGTCTTTATAGAATAATTTTCAGCATCTCCAATTACAGTGAGAATGTAAAATAGCAATTCAATCAATGGTGGCCACACCAAGACCAACAGGAGGAGTTTCTTTAAAGGAACTGATAGCTAGTTCTGCCCTTACCAGATACTAGTGGGAAAGTGTCATTTGAATCCTCCAGGAAGCAGATGATAAGTTGGAATTATAAATGACATAGATTTATTGGGGAGTAAGATTTGTAAATAGAAAAGGTAAGAAAGTAATTGGGAGAGAGAGAGTCATGAAATTTCAATACAGATCTAATAAAATCTCTGCTAAAGCAATGGGAAGCTCTAGGATAAAGATGGCCCATAAGAGAATGTCCACATTGTATAGAAATAGCCAGGCCCTTGTCCCAAAGGCTGACTCAGTTATTGACTGGCTATAACCCCATAGGCTATAAAGCTGAGGGCAACCTGTTCAAGTCAGCAAAAGGCTATCAGTTGATGACCCTCCTTATAGCTGTGCAATAAACTATTTGAAGGGCTGTTTTGACCCTTGCGTCTTTGTGTCTGTTAGCAGTCACTTCCATCACTGGGTTTGTGTGAAAACCTTTGTTCACACTTACCAGGGCCTAAATCTACTCTAATACTCCAATCTATTCTTGTTTATATCTCTAGTTCCTCCTTCATTCTAGACACAATAAATTGTTTCTTCTTTCTTTCTAAGCATTAATAGAAGAACAGCAATGTCTTGCCTTGTTAGTCTGCATTTTTGCTTGATTCGATGTATTTGCCTCTCAATGTTCTTTTTTTTCAGAGGGACTAACTAGTGTCAATTAGCACATTTGGAAGAATTACAATAATATCACTGAGACAATAAGTGAAAGTGATTTCTTAGTTCCTGCAAATTCACCTATAAATCATCAAGACTGTTGTAATGGTTAAATATTACTCTATTTCTCACTGAGTCATCTAACAATTTTCATTGACAGTGTTAATGATCACTGAACCAGGAAATTGAGGCCAATGAAAAATGGAAAAGGGATTGTTTCTGTATTCAAGACACTCTGAGTTTAGTTGAGAAAGGGAACAAGGAATAGACAAGAAACAATGTCATGTGAAAATAACATAGTTTGACTATTTCCTACTCAAGGTATGGATAATGGACTACCAGCATCAGTCTTACCATGAACTCCTAAGAGATATAGATTCTCACAGTCACTGCAAATCCCCTGAATCATAATTTGCACTTTAGTAAGATATTCAGATGATCCATGTGCACTTTATGGTTTAAGAAGCGCTAACTTCCACAGAAATACTATAACTGACAGATTTTGGAGAATGAAACTGAATAGCAGTGGAAGGGGTAGAGAGCCCTGAGGGTTACATGAGATCTTAACCTCCTAGTAGGGAAAGATCTTCAGTAAGTAGAGTTAGAAGGAAAGGGCTTAAGTTTTGTGGAACAAAATGTGGTGATCCAATTGCAAAATCTGCCAAGGAAATCTGCAGTATAAACTGAAGAACGCACTGTTATTTTCATTAGTACAGTTTTATGACATATCTAATAAAAGATAACTTGATATCAACATGGATGTTGGGTGTTCTGTGCTACAGGAATTTTGATAAGACACATGAGGTTCTTTTAATAAGTCATTAACTACAACTAACATGGTCCAGGTTTATAATGAATTTCATTAGGAAGTAAATTTTTCTTTTGCATGGCACTTGGTGACTTGGTTTTCTTTTTAGAGCAATATGCTCTGTTACATGCTTTCCTCTAGAAGGAAGAGTCAGATGTTTTTATAAACACTTCTCCCCATAGCATCTTGTATGCACTTTACATACTGCCCCCCCCCCAAAAAAAGAGTGTCTTTCACCCTCTGTGAAGTGAGCACTAACTTTCTAATGCAGATTCACATGTTCTGAAATGGTGGAAATGCGACTTTTGTTATACGTTAAAATATTCTTTTGAGTTCCTGCCCACAGGTAAATTGTAGTTAGAGGTTTCACTCTTGCCTGTCAGCCTTCCACCATGTGTGGATACTCTTCCTCCCCTTGGAGAGATGCCGCAGCAGGCCCCCATCCTAGATGCAGAGAGCAGAGCTCACCAGACAATCAAACTAGCTGGCACCTTGACCTTGCACTTCCCAAATCCCAGAATTGGGAGAAGACTAATTCTCATCCTTTGTAAATTATCTGTCATGTGGCATATTTTCATATATTTCCTGATTAACAGGTTGAAAAGTACCTGAAACTTCCCTATTATTTTAATATGTCCGTATACTATCCCAGGAACGTCTACTAAGTGAACATCATTTGTGTATTTACTATCATTGCTATAGATGAAATTGCAGAATTTCTTTAAACAGGAGATAGTGTTAAGGGCATAGCTATCATCATTATAATTTTGTGACTAGGCAGTTTTCACTATTTCCATAGGGCCTCATAATTTGTCCAAATTTATCTTAGGTTATCCTTTGTCACAAAAGAAAATAAAACCAAAGAAATGGAAATTTGTCTTTAGGAAAAATAATGGTTTTGACTGATTAAATTAGTTTTCAATATTTGCAAGATTTTATTGCAAGTATTTATCTCCTGTGACTATCTTCTCTGTGAACATGGTGTGTATGTATGTGTTGTGCATGTACGTATGTTTCTATAAAAGCCTGAATATACCTTCAGTGGGAATTATCCTTTTACTCTGTTTATTGAGATTTTAAGAACCTTGGTGTTTTTCCTCTCTATCTGGTTTCATGTTGAAAGAATTGATGCTTTAAAAGCTCATGTGCATGACTAGTTGTCTGGTTATGTTGCCTTGTCATGAAGAATTATGGACGATGGTGTGATTTATGGGCTGACCCATGTAACTCTAGTCTTAATGCAAAATAGTTGACATTTGTGCAAAATGGTTAAATGCTTTATGTTGGTCCTTACCACTTTTTTCCTCTTAGTTTCCCTGGTTGTTTTTATCACCTTCCTCAGTTGTTTGAAGATACACATATACAATGACTTAGTTCTAGAACAGCATTAAAGAAAAGATTTCATGTAAGCCAGTAAAGGGGAAAATTGTTTAAGAGAAAGTTAAACAACAGAAAATAAGGAAAATAAGGAGTCCACTAGTCAAGAGAAGCTATTATATTGCTTTTGAAAAAGTATTTGACTACTTGAATGTCATAGAAAATAGACAAATCTTTTTAGAAATTAGAATATTTTTAAAAAGCAACAGCTTTGTCTGAATTTCAGTTAGAGGCATTTAGTTGCTTCTGTCTGTTTTTATTTTAAAAATCAGGGCTTAATCTTTAAAAAACAGATCAAAGTTGTTTGGATTTTCAAATGATTGTATAAAAGAATTTATCATGGCAGAGATCTTTACGTGTTTAGTACAATGAATATGTTGTGGTAATTCTCTCATTTTTTAAATGTATTTTTTTTATTTTGATTCATTGTTTTTCTGATTGTACACGAAGTATAGTCGCATCTTTTGTGTAATTATGCATGTACATAGGGTAATGATGTTTGTCTCACTCTGTTATTTTTCCTTCCTCCCACCCCCTCCACAACCCTCTTTTTCCTCTATACAATGCATCCTTCCTCCATTCCTGCCTCCCTCCTACCCGCCATTATATATCATCATCCGCTTATCAGAGAGATCATTCAGTCTTTGGTTTTTTGGGATTGGTTTATCTCACTTAGCAAGATATTCTCCAACTGCATTTGTGGTAACTCTCTTTGCTTTCCTATTTGAAGGGGAATTTGTATTGTCTAATACTGCAGCACACAAGTAAATGAACTAAATAAGAGACACAGAAAAGGGAGGAATTCTGACCAAACCATGATGAGTCTAGATTTGTTCTCTTCACTTTTCTCCTTGACATTTGTCTACATTTATCAATATTTTGACTGAAACTTATTATTTCAATTTGGAGGAATTCTTGTCTTTTTTCTCCCTATGTTGGAGTGAACCAGCAATTCTTTCAGCAGGGGGCTTCTTCTGTGTTGTGATGGCTGGCAGGTAGAGTATAGATGGTTTTTACTATTTTTAACTGAAGTGATGGGTTCCAGAATTATTATCCTATGTGTGACATCCTCCTAGCATCCCTATCTTCAAATCTCCTGCTTTGGATGCTCTTTGATAGTAAGGCAGTTAGGTAATCAATCACATACTGAATTAATTCTCAGGTAGAGGATGGGATCTTGGAAAAGATACCACACGGTTGTTTTTAGTGCAAAAGGATTTAAACTAATAGAACAGGAGGAAAGAACTCAAGTCAGTTTAGACTCTAGTCTAAACAGTATTGCTGCCAAACCTTGGTAAGCATTCAACATGAAGCTGGGTCTATATATCACAATGGGGAGAAGCTACATATCTTTCTCAAATTCCTCATTGTTAAGGTAGGATAAATATGACTCATCTCATAAATGTCTGTAAGAAGCAAGAGGCAGAGAAGTAAGTACACTGAAAATGGAAATATTTCTTAAAGACAATTCAGAGCCAATGGAAGCTACACTAGTTGGAAACTTAAACTATTCTATCTTTTCTAAAAGTGAAGCATGTTTTAAATATTAAGCTATGTTTTTATTCTTGGGAAATTTTAATGTTGCTCAGCCAAATCCTCACATATTTGCTTATTCTCTTTTCTAGAATATTTGTATATACAAATTTACTTACTTTCATAGTAAGCAAAATGCCTGGTTACCCAAAGCTACTAATCCAAGAGGAAGCATTCCTGCCAGAAGCATGTCTAGCATGAGTTAGAAAGAGAAAAACTGAGCAAAATCTCAAACTGGTCGAGCAATTTTTTTCTGATGAACAACGCTGAAAGCAATGCATGACCACTTCACAGCTGTGCAAGGTTTGGATTTTAGAGCAATCAACATCTCCTCTTCCATTCATAAAGCTGTGAGGTTGACACAATCCTTCAGTGTTTACAAGTATCAGTCTGAGAGGTGAGATTGGGTGCCAAGAACTTCCAACAATGCAACATTAAAAATGCAATTGTTAATATTTTAAATTGCTTCTCCCCAGTATAATAGCTACTCACTGCCTGCTCAGTCAAGGGCATTTTAAAAGAGTGTACAGAGGCTGGAAAGTCTATTTTTCAATTTTAAAATAATTATAGATTTTTTTGGAAGAGGTAAATTGAGTTATTCCAACATAAATTGGAAAGAAGTAATTTCATCATCCAGTTTATTTTAAAATTTTAATTATTTTAATGCAAAATGTAAATAATACACCATGTTATTGTGAAATATAAACCCATGCCAGATTACCATGTTAACCTCTCCTAAGTAATGATTCCAGGTGCATTAAATACATTCAAACTAATATGTGAGCATCACCACTATCTTCAGAGCATTGTTCATCTTCCCCAATTGAAACTCTGCACCCATTAAGGGATGCCTCCCTAATGTTCCCTTTCTCCAGGTTCTGGCTGTACCTTTCCACTTCCTGCTCCTATGAACTTGTCCACTGTAGGTAATATGTGTAAGTGGGCTCATACGACATTTGTCCTTTGGTGCCTGGTTTATTTCACTGAGCATGTCCTTAAGATTCATCCATATTGTAGCATGGGTCAGAATCCCCTTCTTTCTTAAGCCTAAATAATATTCTATTGTGTGTATATACCATGTTTTGTTCATTCATTCATCTGTTTATGGGCCCAAGCCTTGGTTCTTGTGAATAATGCTAATCAATTTCATTTTGAAAGGAAAGACCTTGAAATCAAAGAGTTACTGTTTCATCATAGGGTTTCATGGTGGATTAGGGGACAGCAAATTCCATTGAAGATGGGAACTCCAGACACAATGTATTAAAGCCAGATGTATTTGTGTGTGTGCATGTGTTTGTGTACGTCCATGAAGTAGAACTGGAAATCTTTGTATCATGCAAAATATCCAGTCTCCCAGGTGACTATCTTATGCTTTCTTCTTTATAATCATTTTAAAAAATTATGAAAAGAAACCAAATCAGGTCATTTTATGCAGAAGCAGCTTCTGATTTTAGATAGCACAACTCTTTTATTTGTCATTCTGTAGTTTGTAATGGGAATACAGGTTTCTATGGTTTTCCCCATAGGCAAAGCCAGGTCTTAATTGGGCATGGGTCACCCATCTACTATCCATCTGTTTGCAGGTGAAAGGTGACTTGACTGCCTTATCTTTTGGAATAGAGAGATATGTGTTCCATTCACCTGTGTTTCTTATGGGGTGGGGCTCTGATCCAGAGTTTAGGGGTTCTATGAGGGAATCCTCAATGGGATGCCTTTGAATTGCTTGAGTCATATTAGTCCTGAAGGTAAGGTGCTATTATTCAATGTCCACCCAAGTCCTGAGATCAGCCCTCCTTAAAGCCATGCTTGAGTAGCCCACAAATGATAGCATCCCAGATCTGAAGATTTTGGACCTTTGGTTCAAAATGCACTTCAGCCATGTTTATGTTTCAGATAAAGTGCTTACAGCACTGTCGCTGACCTTTCGGCCCCCATCTCCTTGTGCTTGTGCTTCCAGGAGAAAGTGATACTTAATTCCAATCTTCACTTTTATTAGCTCTTAGAGTGAACTAGGATTTCAGTCCAGTCTTATCTCTGGTATAAACATCCTGTTACATTCCTCTCTTGACCATATCTTGGAGAAAGTGATTAAACACACATCATCAGGAGAACAAACACAATCTTAATTCTTCCTCCCTCTCCTCTTTCTTCTTTTCTTTCCTGATCCATCTCTCCTTCCCGTCCTGTTGTCCTGTCTCTTCCCTCCATTCCTCCCCTTTTCTTCTTTCTTTGTTCCCTCCCTCTTTCCCTGTTTTCTTTCTTTTCAAATTCATAGCATATAAGTTGAAATTTCAAGACAATGCAATTCTGTAATTTAAAGTTTAAAGGAGTATGCTTTTTTCCATTTTTCTCATGACGATAATTTTATAGCACTGTAAACAAAAAACATGTTCTTCATAATTTCTTTTATTTCTCAAGAGGTAATAAAACATTCTCTGTGGAACAATAGAGTGATCTATGGTTGGTCTTTTTAAGTGTCTCACAAATGTTTGAAACATAATTCTGTCCTCCAGTAGTATTCCCTTCTTGCATTCTCAACATTTTCAGTAAGAAAACATTGTCTCTTTTTTTGTACATGGTATTAACCCAGGAGGCTTTAACCACTGAGACATACACCCAGTCCTGTCTCCCCTTTTTTTTAAAAAACTGGAGACAATGTGTCACTAAGTTGCTTATGGCCTCGCTAAGTTGCTGAGTCTGGCCTCAAATTTGCAATCCTCCTGCTTCAGCCTCTGGAGTTACTAGGATTACAGGCTGCACCATAGCACCCACCACAGCATTGCTTCTTGAAGTTCTCAAAATAAGGTGCTCTTATCTCATAAGGCCTTCTTGCTGCATCATACCATGGTGGAGGGCACCATGTGGTAAAAGAGCCCATGTGCACATGAGAAAGACAAGAATGAGCAAGAATTGGGCATGGAGGTGTGCAACAGTAGTCCCAGTAGCTTGGGAGGCTGAGGTAGGAGGATCACAAGTTCAAAGTCAGCCTCAGCAACTTAGCAAGGCCCTGAGCTTAGCAAGACCCTGTCTCAAAATAAAAAATAAAAAGGGGTGGGGATGTGACTCAGGCGGTTAAGCACCCCTAGGTTTACTCCCTAGTACCAAAAATAAATAAATAAATATAAATAAATAAATATATAATTTATATAAATAAATAAATAAATTCACAAATAAATAAATATATAAATAAAATGAATGGGTCAGGTAGTGTGGAAAGAGGATAGAATTCATCAGAACTTATTCTTACGGCAGAATTTAACATAGCTGAGATTACCTTCACCAGAAGGATGATACACTAATGTATGGGCACTTGCTACAGGTTTGGCTGAATGGTTACTTTGAAGGGATAAGGTTGGAAAGCATTTAGAGGAGAAGTATGTTGATCAACTTCTCAGCATGCATATAGACCCATAGATTCAGGTGTTATGCTCCCATGATTAAAAAAAAAAGCATTAATGCACAAGTTTCCCCACATCCCCGTGACTTAAACACATCTTAAGTTTCCCCCCTCCAATACTGTCCCAGCAATAATGAAGTTTCAAAATAAAATTTGGGGAATATTCAAACTATAGCACTGAAAATCAGACAATTTTTATTTGTGAAGGTTGTTGAATTACAATGAAGTTGTGTTACAATTATGTTATGACAATTTAGTCTATCCTGGACTCTCATGTATAAAGGTCATTAACTGGAGGGAGATAAAGGGATTTTATTTTTGTTTAAATATATATATATATATTTGGTTCTTTTTAATTTGGAATGGGAGACATCAGTTTAGACCTAAGTGAAACTGATAATCTTGAACCCAACTCATTCTGAGGCTCTCTTATGGGTGGAAAAGGTTTGCCATCTGGTATTTATGGAGGTAGGTTTTCCTCAACCTGAGAACGCCATCTTATGCTTGGTTTAGTTACATCCTTGCAAAGTGATGGCTATCTCTTCAGGATCCATCACAACAGTTCTCTATAGTCATTAGACCCAGAACTAGGATCAGGTTTTAGTGTGCTCCAGGATAATAGGCACTGTAAACCAGGATGAAATAGCAAGATTTTGATAATATGTATTGCCAGAAACCTGAGAAATGTATGTAGGAAATGTTCTAAAGGCATTAGCCCCAAAAGCAAATAGTATAATATTAGATTGGATGAAATTAATGACATTGGTATACAACACTATTCAGAGGTGATTCTGAAGGACTGTGTAAAGGTAGATCCATACAAAGGGCAGAAATTCACAAAGTATAATGTTATCCACTGTGTCTGAAGTGAGAATTGACCAGACTGCAGATCTATACCAGTATTTATTGGCACTTGCTAATGGTTTGGTTGAACAGTTATGTTAAAAGTTGTGTCTAGGGAAGAAACATGTTGACTGACTTCTCAACATGCATACAGACCCACCCACTTGGGTATTCTGCAGACCTGTGCTCCACCTGTACCTGGACTCTCTGCATGCCCACACAGCTAGTTCCTTTTTTATTTTTTACATGACAGCAGAGTATCTTTAAATATTATACATACATAGGATAAGTATAATTTGTTCTAATTAGGATCCCATTATTGTGGTTGTACATGATGTGGTATTATGTTTGACATGTATTTATATATGATGACTGAGTAACATACCATTGTGTATATACCAGGATGAAATAGCAAGATTTTGATAATATGTATTGCCAGAAACTTGAGAAATCTATGTAGGAAATTTTCTTTATCTATCCATCTGTTGTAGGGCACCTAGGTTGTTTCCATAGCTTGGCTATTGTGATTGAGCTGCTATAAACATTGATGTGGCTGTATCACGATAGTATGCAGATTTTAAGTCTTTTTGATATAAGCCAAGGAGTGGGATAACTGGATCAAATGGTAGTTCCATTCCAAGTTTTCTAAGGAATCTCCATACTGCTTTCCAGAGTGTTTGCACCAATTTGCACTCCCACCAGCAATGTATAAGTGAACCTCTTTCCCCACATCCTTGCCAACATTTATCGTTGCTTGTATTCTTGATAATTGCCATTCTGACTAGGGTGATATTTAATCTTGATCGAGTTTTGATTTACATTTCTCTAATTACTAGAGATGTTAAACTTTTTTTTTCATGTATTTGTTGACCATTTTGCTTCTTCTTCTGTGAAGTGCCTATTCAGTTCCTTAGCCCATTTATTGCTAGGGCTCTTTGGTTTTTAGGTGTTCAGGTTTTTGAGTTCTTTGTATATCCTGGATATTAATGATCTGTCTGAGGTGCTGTAGGTTCTCTGTTCAAGTTCTTGATTGTTTCCTTTTTATGAAGAAACTTTTTAGTTGGATACCATCCTATTTGTTGATTATTAATTTTACTTCTTGTGCTTTAGGAGTCTTTGTGAGGAAGTCAGTTCCCAAGCTGACATGGCCACACCACTAGGTCTTGATCACATTTTCCCTTCCTGTACTCCAGGACTTGCCTATTGTTTGTTCAGAATTTCCAGGCCAGTTACTGTCTAACTACATTACTAGACTTTGGTGTCTGGTGACTGAGTCATACCTTCTCCAAAGTTCAAACCTCTTCCATTGGTCCATACAGATTTCCCATTTAGATTATACTTATTCCATTACTATAGTTGATGATTTTTATAGTAAACTTCTCCTGTTTAACTAACAATGTTTTTTTAACCTTGTCATTGGTCCCAGATCTAGTATAGTCTTCTTGAGTCAATATGACATTCTTTGAATGTAAAAATCATGAAAAAGCAAAAAAGGTAAGATAGTTATTACATCTTGTGAGGACTATAAGATTAGTGAAGGTAATTGAGGATATTTTCTTATTATTTGTAATATTTATATTTTTCATAAGGAAGATTTTTCTTATGTTATACAGGTAACAGCACAAAATAAAAAGTTTTCCTTTTAACATGTCAAAAATATTTCATTATGCTTGCACATGTATAATTATGAACCTACTTATAAATTTACAGTTTATGAAAATATTCAGTGAAATTCATTTAGATCCATATATTAATTTTATATTGAGGTAATATATTGTGTTATCACTGGTCTGATCCATCTTTAATTTTAACTTGTAGGTAAAAATAAATTGTAGCAAAACATCTGTTTGCCATACATGGGCAGATATGATTTGGAGGATTTCTGCTAGTTATCAATTCTTAAATTTTGTGTTAGTTAGCTTTTCTCAAGATTGGGGTAACAAAGACATAAGCGTGTAATTTTTCATTATTTCTCCATCAGAATAAATGGAATATTTATTTTGGAAAAAATACAAAATTCATGATCTTGTAATTTCAACTGTATCTAAAAGATATATTAATTTTAAATATAGATCATATTCCTCTCTACATTTAGTACCTGTACTTGTCACTAAACCATTAAAACATTTTAATAATTCATCTCTGGCACACCTCCTTCACTACACAAACACACACACACACACACACACACACACACACACAGAAATGTATGGATGCATAAATATCACACTAGTTTAAAAGTTCCAAAGTTTGTAAATTCTAGATTGTGAGCTAGATACTGTGATTTCTTAAAAGGTTTGAGTTAAACCCTATACATACAATGTTGTGATTCATTAAAAAAAACAAAAACAAAAACAAAAAGACAAATCTGTCCAGGAATATATTAGGAAATAAAAAAGGCTAAGAAGTCTTACGTGTAGTGGAAATTGTTAAAATCTCAGTTTTATTTCCTTCAAAATTACATGGTGATAGTGAACCTAATTAAAATGTAGAGTTTACAGCAATCAATATTTTGCCTCTGATTTTTGTCTGCCTTGGCATAGACATAAGCTAAAATAGTCTTGTTAAAAATGAAAATGGAATAATATGAAGACAAACTTGATCAGCTGCTCACCAAGTCAAATTGCAATCTGTTGTATTATCTCTCTGTTCATAGTGCTGTGGTTGTCTAATCAAATATGATAATGCTGAATTAAGTGCATGCATTAAAAAAAATAAATCACCTTCTGAAAGGCTCATTAGGATTTACCTTGTGATTGCAGGGTTTCTTCTTTGATGTTCTTATTGAAGAGACATACTTTGGTAATTGAATGTTTTTAAAAATTGCTTCTGATCTTTCTTAAAAAGAAAATGAAGAAGGAATGAAGAAGTGGAGTAGTATTGAATTTATTGTCTGAAGTTGTACAGACAGGGCTTAGGAATTCAGGGAGTATTACTAAAGGAGCAAGCAGCTTGCTGGATGTGGATAGGTGCTGGTGTAAGATAGGATCCAAATCATATCTGAGGAGATCTTAGTTATTAGGAATACAAAATCTAAAAAAATATGTTATTTGCCAAAGCAGAGTAAGTACAAAAGTTAATTTTAAAGTTTTATAATCACTGGAAGTCATAGAGGTCTACAGTGGAAGAAACAGACAGTCCTGGAAGTCTTTACTCCATACGCTGGCTTTGGGACAGACTAAGAGAGGTAGTGATTAGATAAACAGAAGATATGGAGATGGAGAGTGGGTGTGAAAGTATTTTCAATGGGAGATATGTAATTTTAAAAAGGTGGAAAAAACAGAAAAATAAGCTTAACACAGAATGACTTATTAATCTTGACCCATTGGTTACAACATATTTACTCTTTATTTTACACATAAACTAAATCTTTTTCACCATAATTAATAACCTCTCTTAATAGGCATTTATTGATAAAAATGGATGCTGACCATTGAAGCTGGCATTATAACCTATACACGTCCCATCTGCAAAATGGGTCAATAATGCAACTCCTCCAAGGTAGTTTGAAGGTAGAATGAGACCTGGGATTAAATGATGTAAGTCATGCTTCACCTCCATAGACAAATGCAACTTCAAAGCATGCTTAACAATCCTATGTATTATTACATGACAGGATACCACTTCTCACCACCCGGAATGGCCAAAGTAGTTCAGAATATGAAGAATTTGGAACAGGTGCATACTCTCAACCAGAGTATAGAAAGGTACTGAAAAACTAGTGTAGTGAATTGGCCTACCCTATGACCTAGCAATTCCATTCCTACTTGTATGCCAAAGAGAAATGAGTACATGCTTCCAGAAAATAACTTGTATCAAAATGTTTAGGAAGGCTTGTTATAAAAGTCTAGCATTAGGGAAAGCAAAACAAAATAAGTATGCATCAATAGAATGGAAAGTCATACCATAATTCTTACAATGGAATACAACCAAGTAATAAAGAAAACAAACAAGAGTGATGTATGTACAATGGACAGAACATTTGTGTCCCTGACCCCTGCAGAAATTCAAAACACTCAAGTTGATGTTCTTAGAAGATAGAGCCCTTGATAGGTTATTAGATCTTGAGTATAGCATCCTCAAGTATGAAATCAGTGCTCACATAAAAGAATCCCAGATCCTTCATCCCTCCTGCATGTGAAGACACAACCAGGGCACCATCTATGAACCATTAGGAAGAACTTCACCACAGACTGAATCTGCCAGCACCTTGATCTTGAGGAATAAACTTTTATTGTTTATAATCCACTCTGCTTATGGTATTTTGTTATAGCAGTCTGATTAGACTAAAACAATATGAAACAACATGGATCAGTAAATATCAAAAAATTCATATGGAGTGACAAGTGATTCAGTCACAAAACCTGACATCCTTCAGTATATCCACCTGTATGGTGTTCAAGAGAAGGCCAAACCAATCTACAGTGACAGGAAACAGAAGAGTGGGTGTCTGAGGATAGGAGCAGCTTGAAAATTGATTAGGAAGAGTCTAGAGAAAACTTTGGGGGACTCTGGGTATATTCTGTGTTTTGATCAGGGTGGCAGCTGAATGGTACATGTGTGTCTCAACTAAAAAAAGCTACTGGCAGATTTGTTCACTTGCTATATGTAAAGATAATTATCTAAATAAATAGTTTGGTGGATGAATGCATAAATTAATACAAATATAACCTCAATATAAAAATACTTGCTAATTGTTTTCTACTACTACTGCTAATTATTATTTTTAGTTTTATTGTTATTTGTATTTTCCCATATTAGATGGCAAATGTCTATGTCATATCTATAACTGGGGGACATGGCTTGAATTAAAAGAAGACAAGAGCCTGTTGTGTGTAACATGTTTTTTGGTAGTCCACTCTTATTGAATCTAGTTTCTTGCTGGCTCTGTGAATTTTAGCAAGTCACTTAAATTCCCTAACCCTTCATTCATACTCTTAATACAGGTAATAATTGTACCTGCAATAGTTTTATGAAGACTAAAACATTTATAAGATAGTTTGTAGTGTTATTATTTTTTTTATTTTCATCTGTTCTTGCTAATTAATCCTTCTTGATTTTGGACAGACTCTGTTGAAAATATAGTTTTAATTTAGTTTTTGGTAACATTATACTCTTACTTAAATACTTCTTAATATTATTTGACCTAAGAGATTTATAAAAATCACTTATGTATTAATTCATTGTATTTTTGATGACTATTTGTGGATCATCACTCTGGTTACTGTTTAGCTTTTCTAAAATTTAATCATGTCACTATAGTAAACATGATTAGTATGATATCCTAGGAAATCGAAAGCTTATTATAATAAAATGTAAGCTGCTTGCTTGAGGTAAAAAGCTTCACTGTATTTGTGATTGTTGCCATTTATTTTGCACATAATCTAGAACCTAGTACAAGCCTAATGCAGTAAATAATTATTGCACTATTAAATCAATATGTTTGATAAACAGAACCTACCCCTTATGTAACATGCCCAAATTATCCCCTCGTGAAAATCAAGAAGGTTGAAGCAACCTGCGAATGTGTGTGTGTGTGTGTGTGTGTGTGTGTGTGTGTGTGTGCTTTCATGAAATGCACCAGGAGTCTCTAAAATAGGAGTCTCAAATAAGATAGACTTTGAATCCAGAAAATGGTCTGTATCTGTATCAGAAATGATTTTCTTTGGATGCTCAGGACTTTGTGTGATTACAGGACAGCAGTCTTGGAATTGTGTTGGTATGACGAGGTGTCTAGAGAGAGGAAAGCAGGATATAAGAAATCTGTGAAATAGAGAAAAAAAATCCATAACCAGTGACAGCAGGTCAAACAGGTTGTTGGGCCAACTTTTAGGCTCATACAGGTTTCTATGAAATTTGTCAGGTTATTTTCCCTCCAGTATTGTAATTGTTTGAATGGAGCTCAAAACCAGAACCATTTCTTTGCACTTCTAACACCCTTGCTTCTCTTTATTTCTTTTCTTATTTTGATGTTAGTAGAATTTTATCCAATAATTTAATTTCATAGCAGATGACAAAATACAGACTTAAAAATCCAGCCACGGATTAATCTGGAAGAGTTCTGTATTAAATGTCCTGTCAAAAAGCCTAAAGGAAATGATAATTCTATAGGAGCATTTGTACTAAAAAAAAAAAAAAAAAAAAAAAAAAAAAAAAAAAAAAAAAAAAGGTGAGTTGTGAGCTATGTTAAGATAAGAAAATGTTTATTATCACAGAATGGAAGCCAAAGTAGGGAGGAAAGTTCATGTAGGGCAGTTTCAAAAAGCAAATATTTGTGAAATTGTTTTTATAGTATAAATTGAAACAAGTATGAAATCAGACTGCATCTGTACCTCTCTGTCCAATTGTTGATTTAGGAAGATATTGCCTCTCCACAGTGAAATCTGAGAATACCTTGAGGATCTATTATAATGGAGGAGGGGGCCATAACTGGAATTAAGAGTGAGACAATGTAATATGTATGACTTATTATAATATGTAATATATAATAGTATCATGTAATAATGTAATTAATTAGTATATAACCTTTCATATATAATGTTATCTATTAATAATTTTTAATAATGCTAATACTCTTCTTGAGAAACTTAGCATTTTGGAAAACAATGTTAGAGCTGGCTTTGGAAATGATATTGTATGTAACCATAGAAAAACAAGCAGAAAGACCTCCATCGAGTGTTTTTCTATAAAACAATTATCTTGCACACTATCATAATAACAATTACCTTGCACCCTATCATAATAACAATTTGAAGAAAGAGAGGAAAAGTTAGGGATTAATGAAGATTGAGGAAGAATAAAGAGATATCAGTTACATGAAATGTATGATGTTAGTTTGGATTCTGCATCACTGGGAAAAAAGAATGGTATTGGCAAAAGTTGAATTTGGACTTCATATTAGTTTCAAAAAGCAAATATTTGTGGAAATAACAAATAAGCAAATAACAATATTGTAATAATATCAGATATTCCAAGTTCTATCATTGTGTTGCAGATTGTATAAGCACCTACCCTCATTCTTAGGAAATATTAATGTATTCAAAGGTGAAGAGTCAAGATGGATGCAACTCACTCTTAAGTGGTTCAACACATAAAACTAAAACAGGTATGTCATACATATACCCATGTTGATAATGATACCCATATGCATATCTGTATCCATGTATAGGGAGGAAAAGAACGGTAAAACAAATGCCACAAATTAGCAATGATTTGCAACTCAAAGTGAAATGTATATTGCAACTCACTGTATCTTCTTGCAACAATGTAATTTTATTTTCTTAATAAAAGGAGTTTTTAAAGTGAAATAAACCAAATCCAAAAAACCGAAGACCAAATGTTTTCTCTGATATGTGGAAGCTATTTCACAATAAGGGGTGGGGGAGATAAGGAAGAATAGAGGTACTTTATATTAGGTAGAGGGGAGTGAAGGGAGGGGAAAGTGTATGGGGGTAGGAATGATAGTAGAGTGAAACAGCCATTTTTACCTCATGTACATATATGACTACATGACCCATGTGATCCTACAATTTAATCAGAAAAATGAGAGATTATACTTTATGTGCGAGCTACCCAAATGTATAAATGCATTCTACTGTCATGTACAACTAATTAGAACAAATAAAATAAAAATTTTTAAAAAAAGAATATAATTGAGAGAAAATTTGCTTAAGTGCTGCAGACATAACTATGGACTAAATCTGAGAATTGACTGGGAAAGGTCAAGATAAGCTAGATAGTTGCAATCTTATGATATATTCATAAGATGGTTTTAACTAAATACTCTTGGAATAGACTATTAATGAGAGTATTGAAAGTTTTGAAACTGGAGTAATGACTCATTAACAATGTTATAAAAGTTCTTAAAGCTAGGAGTATATGATTCTAAAAAATGTTGCTAAAGTTCAATTTTAAAATATTAAAAGTGGTTGCCATTTACCTTAATGGACATAATGACAACTTGATTGAACTTTTTAATTTCGGAAATGCTGTTGGGACTCATGGAACCTATTTGGTCAATGTATATTTTGAGTTGGATTGCATTTAACTTAAGGTTAACCTCGTACTTGCCTAGGGTAGACTCAACTACACGTTTCTGATTGATGTTGATTTATGATCAGGGCATTACAATTATATAGTGGCTAAATATTAGGTAAATTAAGTCAATTTACCTTTCATTATAATAACCCTATTTCTCTCGCTCTCCATCCCTCTTTTTGTGTTTGTAACTCATGAGGGCACACCCTCTTTATTCTCAGCTATGAGTAAAAGCTAATTTGAAGTATGACTGTCACTTCGTGCATTTTTGTTGCTTGGGGCAAAGTGTACACCACTTGTGACCCTTGCCTGTGTCCCTGAGATATTTCAGTCTTTGCAGTTAAGCATAATTGGCAGTAGAATACACTCTGTGCTTAGAGTTGAAAAATAGGTCCCTTTGTTTGGCCAACCTTCATGAATTTCCTTTTATTTCAGTGGCAAATGAAACATTTATGTAAGAAAGAAATATTGTCTTCAGTGGGAAATGCATTGCATGTGTGATATATTTCATATCATGGCAGAGTTTTCTTGAGCCTATACTGTTTTTATTCACATTGTGAATACATGACTTTTCTTCAGGGGTCAGGATTTTCAAGTAACCATTATTTGCATTTGCAGAATGAGATGATAAATGTTAAATATTTTTATAGTCAAATATCATTTTTAACTAAAGTTCCCAATAAAACGCTTTCCCTTTTTATATGAATTCCTTTGCAAATTAAAAATAATATCAGATTATGTGAAGCAGGAGAACCAGAGCTTACTCATGGAAGGTGAGGGGCATGTCACTGCCACACTGTCATTCTGGTGAACCTTGATAATCCATCTTGACTTTGTCTTTCCACTTAATCTAGCCCCGCTCAGCAAGTGACATTACATGGTCTAAGGTTCAGGAAGGGCATGTTGAATAGTGTCTCCAAGTGGTCTGACTGACTTAATATTTGAAGAATTTATGAGCCATGGGGCAGTGGAGAGTCTTGTAGCTATGTATGGCCCTGGAGAGATGTGCTGGTGTGAGTTGGAATGACATCCATCAGTTAGTTGTCAAGAAGTAGAACCACAAAGCAGACAGAGCAGGAAGAAAAGTGAGAGGCAAACAGATCTGTGCTGAAACCCTTTGAACATTTTGGATTCTGTTGTGAGAAACGTGTGTCTGTACATGTGCCTCTTGGAGATAGATCCCTGAGAACTTTCCAGGGATCATGTGCTTGGGAGCTGACAGTGCACTAACTAACTGGGTTTACAGAAGCCTCTGGCCTTTCCACCTTGACTCCTTTCTTCCTAATAAAGCATTAAGATCTTCCCAGTCATTTTAAGAAGTCAACTCTGAGCCCTTTGGGACTTTATTAAGTACGGTAATTCCATTGCCTTAAACATAAACCCTTTGACACATCCCCTGACAGTAATCCATTCCTTGCAGAGCTTAGGGCCCTGAGCAGCCACAGCATGTTTTCATTATAGAGCTCTGTCCAGAGCTTCAAGTATTGATGAGATCCCTTAAGTTTGACCACCTAACAAAGACTGCATTGCAATCCCAGGCTCAGCTTGCTACAAGGGAATATAGTGTCCTGAGTGTATGATCAGGCGGTAGTTAAAAAAATTTGGATTTAATATTTGCCCTTCTCCTTGTTAATACCTTCCCCCCGCACACACTTAAAGATTTGGAACCTCTTTTCTTAATTGATCCTGAATATACATCTGGAAAGTTGAACTTCATTATATAGACAGAGCCTGACTTTTGTTTACATTCAACCATCACGTGAGGTAAGTGACTAGTGTTATAGATTCTGCATGCATTTCAAAGAATATCTCCCACTTATTTTTCTGTGCTTTAAGAATATAATATAACTCAGAGATTGCCACTTCAAGGGTTCTCCAAAGCCCATGACAGCAAAGGTATCTCTTGAAGCTTGATAGAAATGCAGGATCTCAGCCTGCACACCAAATCTGCTGAATTCAAATCTGTATGTTCACAAAATCCACAGATGATTCTAACGTATTTTGAACTTTGGGAGGTCCTGATAAGAGGGGATTTGGTTGATGCTTCTCAGTTAGTTTGCCTGTAATATCAGATCCAATTAACCTTTTATTTCACCCTACAACCCTACTGCACAACATAAAAAGTATTCTAAGTGAATTTTTTTTTCACTGCTAAAATTCATTTGGGAAAATTATATTTTTATGCTAAACAGTTAAAATATATCAAAAACATTTTATCCACTAGTCATAAATCTTTAAGAAAAGAGAATTTTATAATCCAGACTTTTAAGAAAACTATCAGCAACTAGGAGAGGGACAGGAGGTTTGCACTTAACCTGGTAATTTCAGACGTGAGTCTTGCTCCTCTTATTTTCCACGTGAAATTGGGAGGCACATGAGGCTCTGGAGCTCCGCTCCACCTCTAGCATGACACTATGTGGGTTCACACTCAGACCTAGTTCACCAGCTCTCTTTCTCCTTTCCTTTCTACTGTTATTCACAGAAGACAATTCAGAAAAAAAAAAAAAAGACTTTCCTTTAAAACCATTGTCAGGTGTAGGACTTCTCAACCTTAACACTGTTGACTTTTGAGATTGGGTAATTCTTTGTTGTGAGGGTCTGTCCCCCACACCTACCAGTAGTACAAAACCATCCCTTTTAACACCATTCTGTCACGTCCCTGCCAGCTGACTGATAACAAGAAAAATGTGCCTAGACATTGCAAAATATCCCCCCTGGGGCAAAATGGTACCCAGTGAGAACCATTGACTTAGAAATATGTATGTGCTTTTATTATTCCTAACTTTAACATGATTTTCTCTATCATCTACTTCCTTATGAGACTGACCTCTTTGAACCAAATTAGAAGTTCCAGGTAACTAAGGCTCTAAACCTTTCACAACCAATGTTTGTTTGCTTTCTCCAAACTTTGTTCAAGATATGTAGTTCACAAAAATAAGAGAGAGCCTTCAGCATCTGCTTAATTATTTTAACAGGTGTGCTCACAAGCTTCTGAGTCTTATTTTTCAGTTGCATTGATATCATTGGAGTGGTTTTAGTGGAATGGTTAATCACGCCGGCCCTTGAGCCCACAACTGTGTGGTCTTGGGTAAGTCACTTCTACTCTTTTCCCTGAAAAACACAGTTCTACTTGATAAGTTTGTTGTGAGAATTAAATGGCATTGTTAATACTACTTAGAATTATATCTAACACAAAGAAGAGCAATACATTTTTATTGTTATTATCCCTTTGGGTCTTATCTATACCTCAGTATCTTGTCAGGAACAGAGGACAACAAGGATCCCTTGAACAAATGCAGAGTCTATATTTATGAATTTTATTCAGTGCAGAATTTTAGCTTATATTTAACATCTCTAATTTATGTGAAATATCTAATTTCTATCATGAATTTTTTTCCAGGCATTAAGAATAAACTGAACATGCAAATCAATTGTTAAAATTGGCTACCCTTAAACCAATTCTTAAAATGTTCAAAAATGGTCAACACTAACCAATATGCAGAAAGCTATTTTGGGGGCTTTGGGTGGATGGGGAGGTAAATTGAAAAGGGTACCAAAGAGGCTTCTGAGGCTGCTCATTTCTCCCTTTTGTTAAAAAAAAAATCATCTTGGAGCGGGTTACAAAAAAGTGTTGGTTTATAAAAATCCACTGAGTTATTCACTTAGGTTTAAGTAGATTATTTCTGTTTCAGTAAAATTTCAAACATACTCTACACAAATCAGTTATAGAAAAAATGAAAACCATGTTTTAAAACTAACTATTGTTTTGGGAAACTAGAAAGTTCCAGAGATAATATATTTTGTGTATTTTGTTGAATAGTTCTAGTATTACTCTACAGTTTTCTAGGGAAGCCTGATTTCATAAACCCTGTCTGAATTTGTGTTATAAATAAGGGACAGGGCATGAAAAGACCTTATTATATGGTTGTTTACATTAACATAGCCAAACACAAACCTGAATTTTTTTTTATCCCAGACATATTATGGAGAGGTACCATTTGGATGACTTCAACTATATTTTTAGCTACTCATGGTATTGTTAATGTGAAAAATATAAAACTAAATTATAGGTCCCCCATTTTCATTATGGGACAATTTTATAGCTGTCAAAAAAAGTTGTATTTCACACTTCCCACATTCACAATTCTGCATGAGTGCTAGGGGTTTTAAGTTTTTCTTTGGTTCCTTCTTCAGTAGCTGGAGAGTTGATATAGTAATGAATGTGTTGTCAGGATAAATAGACCACACAAAGCAGAGACATAGACCACACAAAGCAGAGACGAGGAGACTTAAATCCTAGAAAAAAAGAGATGAACTTTTGTTTATAACCACGTTTGATAAACACAGGAGCTGGGTTTGGATAGCCATATTATGATAAAACCTCTTCTAAGCCAAGAATTTCAACTTTTCATTCCATCCTGTCCCTTACCCCAGAACAATTTGACTCTTGGGGGTTCTATGCCTTTTCATTGCTGCTTCTATGTCTCTTATAGCAATACCAAAAAGTAGAGACCAAAAGAAGATCCCCAAGGACATGGAGCAGGTGGAGAGGGAATAGAAGGAGGTTTTACACCCCTGGTTAAACCAAGCAACTCATAAAATGGTTTAGACAAGGCTGCCTGTGAAAACTTTGTAGACTATGACAGCATTTTTCAAGGAATAAAAATGTGTAGGATAATATAGAAAGTTGATTTACAGTTCAAACAGAAGCACACTTCAATGGTATAAAAACAATTAGAACATTTCTGATAGTAGTACTAAAATGCTCTTGGTCTTTTAAGAATATTATGCTTACATTTAAGAACATAAGACTTTATATATAAGTAGCATCAATTAATTTGACCCATAAAAAGAGATCATGGTCAACTTCAAAGTTGATGCAGGTTGAGGGACAGGTCAGATGAAAAGTCATCATTGAAGTTCTTCTGCTTCTGAATCTAAGACATGTTTGTTTCTCTGAGGATTTTGGCAACTTGGCATGAAGGATTCTCATTGTTCTAGTCAAATAAAATTGCCTTTTTCTTATTCCAAGAGAGTCCTCTCCAAGTTCTTTTCACAGAGGTAAAGAGAGTGCTTAGTTAGTAATAGGATTCCGCCTGGTTTGCCTCGTGTTCAAAGGCTGAGTACTGGCCTGGTCCCTGGGGTGGAGGGTGGAATTCTGGTGACAGCACTGGGCATGTCCTTTGTTTCCTCTGTTCACTAAACCTTTGGAAGATTCTCATTAAATGCTATTAAGAAGTGCTAATACAAAGCATGACTACTAGGTTCCAAGGAGAATCAAAGAGCAGAAGGAACATCCAGGGCAATGTGAGACAACCAAACTACTAAAATCAGACATCCATCTACACATTAGCTAAAGGAAACTGCCAATGGAGACCCATCTTGGTGGCAGGAAAATGACCTCTAAGTTTGACCTAAAGCTGTAAGACATAAGAATCACCAACTACACTTGCGTCTGTACCATAAAATTTCCCAACCAGAGAGATGTGTGTTTATTATAAACACGTGACATGAACATGTGCATAGAACTAAAGCTAAAAGTTATAATAATAACTAAACCCAGTGACAAATTCCACAGTTGTGATATCACTCAATAAGATATTCCAGGATCATTCCCTCCTAGACCCCCTTAATTTCTGTCAGTCATTCCACCAGTAGCCCAGAGCTTCTTAAGCCCTGAAAGTCATTTTGACCCTTCTCTGTCAAATACCAGTTTATTGCACATGTATAGTTTATTCTCTAAAAGTAAGGGTCAACATAACACAGGCAAAGCAGACATGAGACTGACTACTGACTTTCCTCCCAAAGTCAAGCTGCTTGTTGAGTGACCTGCTCACAGCTCCTGGGTAACTCATGGCTGTATAATCAGTCAGCCCCTGGAGCTATCTCCATGGAGCTGAATAACCTCTGTCTCGTCCTGCCAAAGGTTTCTCAGCTCAGTGCTACTCTTGAATGACACTCTGTCATTATGCTATATTTAGGCCATGAAAGTTGTAATTAGCTTTGTTCTGCTGCAAACTGATCCAGCCTCTTAGGCAATATAAAGGTAATAAAATAAGTAGGCAGATATAAAAATCTGAACAAGACTCATATGCAGGAAAATTTCATGAGTTCTGAACTAAATAAAGAACCAAGTAGAGAGAGAGAGAGCTTGTATAGTTTCAAAAGCTAAGAAAGAAGGCTGTCAGTGGGAGTTATCTTAGAAGCCACACCTAGGTATGGCCTTCATGCAACGGTATTTTTAACTAAATCCCCTCTCACAATTTTACCCCCATCCTACCCCCACTTCACCCATGGAAGACTGTGTTTTGTAATTTGATAATATGGTGTAAGCTGGTTTTCCAATATGCTGTCTCACATCCCGTTAAAGGGACAGCTTTCTCTAACAGTAAATTTAACTTTAGAATTCCATTATTTAGTAAATACTGCATCATCCTTTCTAGGAAGTATCTGTAATCTGTGTTATCATGTTTTTTTTGGTTGTTAGTTTGTTTCTCAATGACACAGAGTCTTGCATGTTTGCAGGAATGGATGCTGCTTATGAGAAAAGAGCTGGTAGAAAAGTACCAAACTATGAAATCTCAGTACCAAAATCACTGTTCCTAGATGGTCTGTCCCCTTTCATTCTCCAACCTTGAAGGTGAAACCTTCTATTGTATCTTTCATAGGTTTTCATTAAATATGAGCCAACTATGTGTTATTTAGGAGTGAGTCATTAGAAGGATGCACTTAGGAGGGGGGATGGATCTGAAGAACCAGCCTAGACATTTTTCATATGTCAACTATTTTTACTCATCAACTCTTGACAGAGATTTTGTTTTTCAATGTCATGTATGCCTTTGGGGATCCCTTTATATCTGTCAGTATTGTTCTTTGAATAAAGGTTCAGATGATCAGGTGGAGAAAGAGATAAGATTTTTAAGGAGAAAATAAATATAAATTTAGTGTATCCATAATTAGAAAAAGGATGAAGAGAAAAGGAAAATAAGTTTAGAGAAAAGTAATGACAGGAAGTTGGAGCTAGGATGTGATACATCATGAGGATGGCAAGCATTACGGTTGCCATGTTGTCTTGGGGAAACTTATTGTATGTATAAATAAATAACATTCTTAAATGTACTTTGTAGATTATGTGAGATGAAGTGAATGGGGATGAGCCACTGATCTAATTTAAAGCAGAGTCCTAAGAGTGAAAAGAACAAAAATCATACAGACAAGAGGAAAGGACCCGCATGCTTCTCTGTCTGTTCCAGCATCAGGTCTGCATTTGTCATGGTGTGAGCAAGAGGCAAGTGAACATGCAGGACAAAAATTCAAATTCCTTATATTCAAGTAACTTTCAACAGGGTACCCAGTTTATCTGAATATTTTCACATCAATTTTCATACTCTATCTGCACAGCTCTTTGAAGTGGAAATGCTCAAATTCATTTCACAGCTGAGTAAACCAAGTAGTCAAATAGCTGGATTGACCAAGTTCTCAGCTAGTTAAAAGCAGATTCAAGATTCAAACCTAGATCTGTCTCTCAGTTTAATGTTCATTGAATTCCATCACCTCCTGGCCTGAAAAGAGCTTCGATTGTCTTGAAGGAAATCTAGATATCACGAATATTTACAATTTCCAGTAGGGTTCTTAAATGAACTAGCTATAATCCATGGCCAAAACTTTATCTGCATTTTTATAATCAGAGTGGGCACAAATCTCAATGCTACCAGCATCTACTTCCATTCCTTGAGCAACATCAACAGGCAAAAATATTTAATTTCTTTCTTTTCAGTCACTAATTAGAAATCATGATGCTCAGCTCTGATAAGTAAATTATTAAGGCAAATCAATTACTTCGAGAGCTTCAAAGTCAATCAAATATATTGGGTGGTGTCTGCTCACTCCCTTCATGACTGGTAAACATTTTTCATTGTTTTTAATGAAAAATACACAAACTTCTAGTGTAAATCTCTTCATACTAGTTGGATAAGTTAACATATTATAATATGCTTTAGTGGGGGAGCCATGGGGCTTGGGATTGTGTCTTCTTTTTTGAACATTGCATATTCTTATTTTAGAGATTGAATTATGGTTCAGTTGAAAAGACAAAGAGAAGGAAAACAGGGTTTACAAAGAGATTTAAATGTCTTTATAGCACTTAGTCTTGAATTTGAAGTTTATGGATTTTTTAAATCAATGTGTGATTTTTCAGTGTAAAATTTTCTTTCATGTCATTAACATATCAGAAAATTCCAGAATATAAGTGTTTATGTTATTCATAACAAATTACATTTCTTCCTTCACCAATGGCTTCATTGGTTTCCTCAAATTTGATTTTTTTCATATTTAGAATGGAGAATTAGAAGGATTTGACATTTTAGAGTTGATGATGGAAAATGGAAAAAGCACAAGCATCTGTCTCTCTCCCTTCCTCTGTCTCTTCTCTCTCCTTTAATAATTCTATCCTGGCTTAACATTGATATTTTTTTATCCTCTCTTGAAATTTCCCAAACTGTTTTTACTGTTGTGATAAGACCCAAGTTAGTGAGTTGAGGAGTGGAAGGAATTCTCCTTAGGAAAATGTCGAAGGTGTGACTGGAAGGAAAATGGATGGGGGGAGAGGAAACGTATTTACCATGCTTACTCTTGACAAGATGTCAGCTTTGTACCTTTCTCAATGAGAAACCAGCCCAGTCAGACTGTGTCACCCGAATTCAGATTTCAGCAGTATACAGGTTTTGCTTTGGAGTACAAACAGAGTCTGAAACTTCTGTTCTAAATGACACACTGTCACACATGAACCACACAGAGAGACACAACTGATGGATATTTTCTGCCAAAATCCAAAGAAAATCAGCTTTTGGAATGTGAGAGGTACCTGGAAAGTTTTAGTATCAGGCCGAAAACAAATAAAAGGAGCTTTGAGATACAATCTCATGGTGATCATGATGAACATTAGCTTTCTTTCTCTCTTTCTGTTTGACACAAAATTCTCACAGGTGGTTCTAATTAGACATAAGTAGTGACAGTGGCCAGTTTGACTAAATCCAGATCCCAGCCAAGAGTAATGGAAAAAAGTCTCAGCTGGCCTTCTTGAAAAATGGAATCTATATTGAGACAGTTCGAGGAAATGACGCCTATGGTGAGAAGTGAAACCCATAGCTTGATCCCCTTTGTGCTTTCTTTCTTTAAGGAGTCAAAACAGTATAAAACACCTAATGCCATGTTTCTTGCGGCCCGTATTAAATTCCAAGTTTCTCAAAGAAAGCTTGTGTTCCTCTATCTCGGCCAAACTGTCCACTTTGACATCAGGGGAAAAAAAAAAAAAAAAAGGCCATGTATTCTAAATGTATTACCCATGATTTTTTTTTTTTTAGAAAAGTTGAATGGCTATTTGAAAATACTGTCAAGTCAGCTCCTAAATAATTCACTGATTTCATAAAAAACTCTTATCACCTTTCATTTATGTGGGTGATAGAGAGAAGGGAAATCCTTTTTATTAGGAAAGTGTCCAAAAATCAAAAGGTTGGTAAAGTTTGTATTCCTTAGCGTATATGTTCTAAGATAATAAAGCTTCTTCTTAGTCATCTTCTTGTTAATTCACATGAGTATTCTATGAAGTAAACACTATACTCTTCCTTGAATAAGAAATCTCTGAAAAAAAAATTCCTTGGAGGTTTAATGGACACCCTGAATAATGTTCACTTCTTCTTAAACAGAACCAGCACATATAACTGTGTTACTGTACTTCAACCAATGGCTTGAGTGAAGTTTAAAACTCAGTCCACATACACCCCCCTAAGTCTTACCCCTGGCTGCATTTGCCTGGAAGTAGTGGCAAGTTTTCTAATTTGGTATACCCTACTCGTAAGTCATTTTTGCAAATTGAACCAAAATAAATAAATAAATAAATAAATAACAAACAAAAAAAAGCAGAGCAAAAGATTACTTATGTAATTATTTGCTTCTTTTTGCCAACCCTCTAAATCTCTGAACATATTATTGTCAAAGAATCTGAGCATTTAATTTTTTTTCCTGGAAATGTGGTATGGCAGGATCTATCAGTCACTGATATTTATGATTTCATAAACATGGACATTCAGCTCACTGAGACATGAATGTATGTCCTTGGCTGACCACTTCAATATATATTGACAGGTAGGTTTACAGTTGGGGGAGAAAGAGGACAGGAAGAAACAGAGAGAGGCACACATATACATTCTCTATATGGTCATAGACATGCTCTTGACTAATGACAGTGATTCATTTCCACTTTCTGTGTACTTGTCCCTAAAATACAAGGTGAAATAACTGAAGTATAAACAAATAGTCTTTAAAATGCCAGCTTCTATGAGACCTGTCTTCATTGTTAACATTTTGAATATTACTACATTCATTACTATTATTTTATCTTATTATATCATTATTCTGTCTCATACAAAACTATGCTTGAATTCAGAGTGTGCACAATAACATCTAGATATTATATTGGAAGAAATATTTCCCCAGAGTCAAAAAAAGAATAAAAATTTAGGCTGGGCCTTGTGCTTCATGCCTATAATCCCAGCAACTTGGGAGGGTGAGACAGGAGGATTGCAAGTTTGAGGTCAGCCTCAGAAACTTAGTGAGGCCCTAAGCAACTGAGTTAGTCTCTGTCTCAAAATAAAATTTAAAAAAAAGGCTGGAGATGTTGCTCTTCGGTAAAGTGCTCTTGGGTTAATTACCCGTATCCTCCTCAAAAAAGAAAAAGATTAGAAATATGTGAAGAACAGCAAATCTAAACAAATAGTCAGCAATTTATAAACAGAACACACTTCCAAACATTATTTAACAATTTAAATTGATCTCAAGTGAATACCCAGGAAGTTACTATCTACTCTTGCTGTTTGCAGATATAAAATTATTTTTTCATATCAATGCAAATATAAGTGGTTTTTATTGGTGATTAGATTCCTAATGATGGCTCATCTACAGGAAAAGGCCTGGTATGTGGATCCCACCTTTTAATAGATATTCCTGTGCTATTCCATCAGAGAATGCCTTTCATTTTAGTAGATTTTCTCATAATGAGAGGTATCCTGGAGAGAAATATGTGTCTTAGAAGGTAGAAAATATTATCCTCTTTGCTCAAATCACCATGAATCTAAGGAATGCCATGAGGACTGGAGGAGTTAAAAATCCATCAGCTTATCTCCCAGGACTTTCCCAAATCATGGGAGGTGGTTTATTATAGAAGAATGAATTATTTCTGAGATATCTGTAGGATTTAAAGAAAATCACAGGTAAAGTTCAAGATTTGACACTTTCAGAAGGGAATTATTTTGAACAAACTTCATTCAATCTGGAGGCTATGACAGATCTTCAGTGCACCCCAAAAGTAATTTCAGACCTTAATTTGATCTACCTGCATCCAATATGCTTCACCCACGCCTGCCCTTAGCAAGTAACGGATAGTTTCAAGTAGTTGGTTTTGGAACAAGAAATCTCAGCTAGGAGTCTCAGGGAACTAAGATATAACATTTATAATAAAGAACTCAGGACCATATTAGTTTTCTTTTTTACTTCCTCATCCCATCTCTTGTTTTCTTTGTCCTTTCCTATCTATGGTCACTCTTTCTGTTTTATTTTGTTGTCTCTTTTCAGTGACAGTAATTAGAAAAGTTCCATGTGGCAGCATGAGCATCATCCCTCTTCAGTGGGCTTTGGGTTAGGGCCTCCCTACTCTAGAAAATGGGATACCTGCTGATCTAGCAAGACAGACCATCCTTCTCACCCCCAGCTTCCCCAGCTGAGTGGATATGTGTCATGTTCTTTCTGGAGTTCTCTCTGGAGTTAGTCTTGTATGCAACTTTTAGTCCCATCAGTTCAGTTGTCTCTTCTCTGGGTGAAAAACTACCTTTTGGGGCTTCTATTGTCTTGTTGATTTTCCGAGTGTCTCCAGCACTTAATTTAAGATGGGGTCACCCAAAGCACAATAAACTTCACCTACTTTTTTCTTAACCTATAAAAACAGAACTCTTCACAATAAAACACTATAAGTAATACAAAAGTTAACAAGGTGGCATCCCCAAGCACAATAATTAAATCCCCTTTCCCATGGCATGCTTGGCAATGAGGATATGAAAATTTTGGGGGTGCGATTGGCTTTGGATTCTGAATAAGAGCCTCCCCTTCTGTAGACTTCATGTTTCTCCTTGGTAATCATGGTGGTTGGTAGTGGTTGTAGCAATGATTTCTTCTACTTTTGACTTAGTGTGTAATTCTAGATTATAACTAAGTGCATTTCATTTGCATTTCTCTCCAAATATGATATATCTCATGGCTATTTCAATATAAAGATTTTCCATGGTTGACACAGCAGCAACTTTTCAAATAGCTGTATAAATACTTCTGGTAAGATGATTCTAATATTGGAGAACAAAATCCATGAAATTGGAAGGGGGCAGATAAGGCAATCAGTGTTCTTTTGGTCCTAGGAGTCTCACTGAGCGGTGATGGGAGAATGGGCCCTCATGATATCAAAAGTGACTATACCTACTAGAGAAAATTTTTCATGGCATGGAATAAAGCAAGTAATAGAATACATCTGTCATGTGTGTTGTGTTTTATAATTTATTCACTCATTGGGAGGTATGAGTATTTCTTAGGGAACAATTTAGCTGATTATAAAACTAAACTAACTTTCAGGTTGTACGTCTCATGCTGAACATCCATCCCCTGACAATGTTGGAAATGACTCATGGTGCACCTTCTTAGGTATCATATTCAATAAATAATTGTAAAGTAAATAAAGATTCAGGAGCCATTAGAATATTTTAATTCCATAGTGAAAAATCCCCTGCTCCCAAATTAGCAGGAGAAGACCAGGACTTGGGAATCATGACCATGTCTGAAGACTAGTGGTTAGACACCTGAGGTCCACATGGGCTCCTGGCCATTCTTCTTCCTTTTCTAGGTATACACGAACTTCAGCCACCTCTCCTCCTTCCCCATGACCTCTGACACATGTCACTGAGTCAACATCACAAGTAGAATTTTTAACATGCCAGGAAAGAGGGAGAAAGGCAAGTGCGTTACCTTTCTCCTATTTTCTTGTTCTTTTTTTCTGTACTTAGAAGCCAATTTAAAAGATTGCTCCTCATCTTAACAGGTAAGAAGACTATAAATACCCCAACGACTTGTCTCATAGTTAATATGCAAACCCATCATGAAGGGATGATGGAAGAAGATGACCCTCAGTACTCAGATAAATTAGATTTGTAATTCTTGTTAAGTGTGATGGAAGGGACATTAAATCAACTTGGAAACCTGTGTAAGAAGAGGGGCATTTTTTCTTGTAGATGTTTCAGCAAAGCAGAACAGAATGCTAGAACTCACAACCAATGCATGAATGGCTTCTGTGCTTCTCCAAACTTGTAAGGAGGCCTGGTGTCCAGGTTCCTGTTAGAGTTTCAGCTCTTTGAGGGTACATTGTATTTCCAACCCCAAGAACAACTGCCTGACAAAGGGGATTCTCCATATATTTCTAATAAGGAACAAATGATTAAATGTTCATTGAAAGTATCTAACCCCCCAACTAGTTCCAAGGGATCAGCCAGCAAATACTATATAGACAATCTAACACAAAAATCCTTATAGCATAAGACAGGTGAATTCAATATGAATTGTTTGGAAATGATGCAGATCAAATAATAAAATAGAACACAGATGCATCTTTTCTAGTAAACCACTTTTAATGTAAAAATCATGTTCCTAAAAATGAAACTTTAAAAGCCATTTTTTTTTTCAGTGATTTTCCATTAACTTACTTCCTAGTGTTAACCTGCACACTATGTGAATTTGGAAGTCTGTATAATTCTTTCTGGACTGTCCTTTTCTATTAAGTGGCTGCCTGATGAGCAGCTTGTAATCTTAATAATGCTCAGATTTGATATAAGCCTTTTTAATAGACAAAGACTCTTTGAAGATAAGTGAGAGGGATAATAACTCTTGGCAGCATTGTTGCTCAGGAAATTTCAATTCTTTCCTAGGAAACTGAAAACACTTAGATGAAAATCCCCATTTGTAAGCTGTCTTTTCTCACAATTCCTCTATGTTGACTATTCTAACAATTGTTGAACTTAAGCCTAGGCTCTTCATGCTGTAGAGGTGATGTTGTTTAAAGGACACTTTAACTTGACAAATGAAGTGTTGAAATAAAGCATTATGAGTGATTTGCTCCTATGTAGTCCTCACAAGTGCTCTGCTGAATGCTAAGTCCTGACCCAGTGTTTAAGCACTACATGTTGCAGACTCTTAAATCTGTTTGGGTTCAGTGTTTCATGAAACAGCGTAACGGTGATCTCCAAGAATTTTAGAGTATTTCTTTTCTTTCCTTTGTTAATACCAGCCATTGTTTGTATCCATTGAGAAATGTAGATCCTGGGAATTGTACTTGAAATAGACTCATGGATCCTCAGCTTGGGAAGGATTGTAAAGATGACCTAAGACTGGTTGGTAAATGTCAATGTCCTTACAAAACTTAGGAGGACCATGCCTCAATGCAGATGTATCAGGCTGGGGATGTCATTTAAGGGTGAGTATCTGCTTGGCTTAGTATGTGCAAGTGCCCAGGTTCAACTCCCACCACACACACACACACACACACACACACACACACACACTCCATGACCTTATGCCCAAACCTATTTCTGTACCATTTTCTGTCACTGATCTGAATGGACCAATTGCAGTACTATGTGGTTATTTTCTGTGCTCTGAACTATCTCTTTTCTCTTGGGCTAATTCGTGTGCTCATTCCGTGTCTCTCTTGCATATTGGTTTCCTCAATTGATTATTCTGGCATAATAATTCACACCTGCAAACTATGGTTTGATTTATTAATATCAGTAACTGAGGTAGGTCTACATGACACAAATGGAAAAGAAATTTGGGGGTGAAAAGAGGATCTTTGGATCTGAAGAGAGGCATGAGGGGTGGAAGGGACTCAGGTGGGGAGCTGGCATGTTACAAGCTGGGCTTTCCTTTAGGGTAGATGGAGAAGTTGCCTTATGAGGTATTAGGGGACAAGCTCTTTTCTTTTTCAGTGACAGAAACTTGTCTGGGGTTCTGCTTCCTTTCCCTCTAGTCCAGAACATCTCTGGAATTGCTGGGGGCAGATTGCCAACTTTATTCTGAAGGAATGTCTTTCAGATTTTGTCTAAGGGCAAATGCCTTGGTCAATAGCTACCTTGGGGCTGGATTGCCCTGGAGTGTACAAGTGTGCCCTCTGCTCATTACCAGGGCCTGCTTCTGATGCTTTAATATCAATTTAATGTGATGCTCTAATGAGAACTTTTACTGTGTTGCGCTGTGGGTTCTGCAACATTTCCGGTTCCACATCTGCTTTGAACTTTTTGGACATTCCTCATTGTCCCAGCTGCCTGATGTAAACTTTTCAGTTTTCCATTGCTGCCTTACATTTATTCTCTTTTTTCCCCTTTTCTTTTCTTATGGGATTTTGGGAGGGAGGAAAGAGAAATGTATGCACTTAATAACTGCCTTAAATGTGGCAATTTTGATTGACCTTGGTATATGAATGTTCTTTTTCTTAAAATAATATCTGACACAATAAGATTTCCCTATTGTGATCTGTAGTTCATTAACACTGGTGATTCTGTAGTTGGCATCAAATGCTAGCTCCTTCTGATGTAAAAGTCCATATCTACCAGTTATTAGGTCTCACCCCAACTCTTAGCTTTTAAATGAGGTCAGGATTCACATGGTCCAATCAATACACGTGCATGTTAAAGTTACTCATTACTCAATTTTTCTATGTATTGTCAACAGTTGAATTTGGAGTGGGTACAATAGACCCACTATGTACCCAGCAGTAATTATTGAAACATCTGATACAGATAAATCACACATTAAATAGCTATTAACATCATAGAGACTCCAAAGAGATAAGATAGAGGGATTATAATACTTCAGCTTTGATGGTGCTATAGAAAAATTCCATTCTGTGTCCTCCTTAGGTTTGCCATGGGATTAATAGTGGCTTCTTTTCTTTTCTTTTCTTTTTTCAACAAAATGGAATTATCTAGTCAATTATATGTCAGATAAGTCTCTCAAACTTCTAAATTTCCTCTTTTAAAATCACACAAAGAGGAACAAGAAGAATACAGTCACAGAAATACTCTTAAGAATATAATAATATAGTTTTAGTAATATACATTAATACATAGTAGCATAAATAGTTCCTATACAATAATACAGAATATAATAGAAATACAGTATGAAATGACAACTCAACATTTAACAATCTTGACATTTTAGAACTGACTGCAATCGTCAATTAATTTTAATGTCTTAAGTCTCAATTTGTAGTACAGTGTGCCTATACATATATTTTTTCCTCCTTACTTGGAATCTAATCTATGGAAAGGGAGCCCTCTTCCCTGAGTGGTTCTACACAGTAAAGTCCAAGTAACAGCTATGATTCTGTAGCAGTATGCATTGTCTGTTCTTTCCTATAACTTAAAATATAGCTCAAAAGATGATGAGAACATGGAGTACCACAAAAATACAGGAGGCACATGGTGAAATTCATTTCACGGAACTAGGAGCGAGCAGTGGCACATGGATCGGGGGTGGTGGTTTGCCATTCTCTGGCACGTGAGCATTTCATTTTCTTTCTTTTAGTTGCACTTAGCTCTAAATCAGAAATGCTTTGCCCTTGTCTCTTAGAACACTGATCTTGTTATACTTTATTTGACAGGATGGAGCTTCCTCTGTAATCTCAAGTTCATTTTTTCAGCAATTCTCCACTCTTTTGTGTTAAGACCAAAAGCTTTTCTTTCTCAGTGTTTGAGGAAATTTAGAGTTGTGGGAACTAAGTAATAACTAGCTTTGTGCGCAATACTGTGAATGTCCTTGTCATTCATGAGCTGTGCTTTGACTACTGGGTATTTCTGAATCCGTGTCCTGCAATGACAAGCCATTTAAAGTGGTGCTCACTAAATAATCTGCTGGCAAATCTCCAAACAGTAAAAGGAAACTCAGATTAAAACTAGATGATGTTCATGTTCCTCCAGAATCACTTACAGAGAGAGAGACAAAGACTCAGTCAGAGAGAGAGATGTAGTTTGTGAAAGCTGTAAAAAGGTAGTTGTTGTTATTTGCAGCTATGCCCAGCAAATCTGAAGAAAGAAGATAATTATACTCAATCTCATCACCTCTGGGTGACTAATGAATTGATTAGATGGCTCCCATGTTGCCCTTGAGCTTCAGATGAGTATTGGGACTTTCAGTGAAGTTTAACATGGGACTTTCCAAGATCTTAGAAATGATGTCTCCCTCAGGTGGGGAGTTAATTAGGGAATTATCCATCTTAATCTTAACCAACTAGTTTGGGAGGACAAAATGAGTTTGTAATTACCTGAGAAGTGAGTTCTAAATGAGTGACATGGTCAAAACAACTCCCCACCTTCCCACTTCCTATGTCAGTAATTCAAAAATAACTACTCTAACGTTTGCCTTCTGGATTCTGCCATCAAATACAAGAAGTAGTTTGGGGTGACTCATGACAGAGTAACTATGTCCTCATTGATAAAGACAAGACCTCGGCCTCAGAAATTTATCATGATCTCAATCACTGTCATTATTCCGACATCTGAGAATTAGTAGAGTGTGGGATATGACTAACTGGAGACGGTAAGGACTTCAGTCATCCAGGAAACTTGTGAAGGTAAAAATAGTCTCTAAATGGTGAATCTGAAATATTCGAACATAGCACTCAGCATGGCTATCCAAGAATCAATCCCCTAAATATTTTTCGTCCTAAAAGAGTGCCAGTGTAATTTTCTGGAATACTTTTGTTGGATGTATAAGTATTTTGACTATGATTTTTTATATTTTAGATACTTTTTGGAGGGTTAATGAAAGGTTTCATCATTTTCTACCTGCAAGTGATTAGACAACTATAAAACTAAAAATGGGCCATTTATTAATCATAAAGTATGCATTCTCTTGGAAAATCAATTGGTGACAAAGGGAGGTCTTACATTTTTCAACACTCGATTTCTTCAAAATGTGTGCTGTGCTGGTTTATAACATAGGCCCAGTTTGTAGGATTACTGGTAAAGGGTGGTGTGTACTTTTTTTCTTCCCTCAAGGCCAGAATGTTCTTTTTAGCAATTTCTTTATTATAGTAGGCAATGACACTAAGATGATTTAACATCTGACTTAACTTGATATGAGACATTTGGAGTTTTTAACCATTAGATTCATTTAAAAATAGGGATGGCAGAGATGGAGACAACTACAAACTAGGGTCCTAGACATGGATAATAGCCTTTTTATTGATATTCGTGAAGGTATTTTTGGATGTTTGCTCTCTGATGACAAAATAGAAACCAACACGTGTAATGATTCACTTCCTGGGCCGTCAGCTGCCACGCTGCCATCTTTGGCAGTACTCATACACTTGAGACATGTCTGTTCACCTCCCAGGTGGCTTTCCAAGGGGGAGGTCCTTGGTTTAGTATCTCTCAGGCAATCTTTAAAATTAAAAAAAATCAAATTATAGGAGCTATGCCACATGGAACATATTGGCTCCAAGATAAGTCATCATGAGTCAAACTGTATTCCTCTCCACCCACACAAGGCTCAATGGTAAAAACTGTCTACATTTAACTGAAAATGAGTGTGTGCCTACCTTTAACTTCCTATTCTTGAGGCAGTTTCGATAACGCTCCCTGAAGGCCTGCCACTCAATAGGACAGTCAGCTTGGAGATGCCACTTGCACTATGATAATGATATTTGCAAGCTTGACTTGCTCTGATTTTGAGATGGCAGTATTGTGGGTGGTCAGTGTTCCCTTGATTTTGAAATCTTATTGTTGTCAGCCTGACTGAGATAAAGTTTAACCCTAACTTTTTTGAACTTTTGGACATGGATACATAAGAATTTTTTTCTTTATTGGAAAGTTTCATGGAGTCCTTAATATGCACTAGTCATGCAAATGCCTAGTTCTACAACCCAAGTGGCTACAATAGAAAAGAAAGAAATGACAGACAGTTCTTTTGCTTTCTCACTTAAATTTATAAAAACTATTTAAGATTCAAGAACTAATGTTTGATAATATAAAAGGTCACACAAATTAGTTCAGGGTTTCAGAGTTTTTATAGATGACCTGTGTAACTTACCAATTAATTTTTAAAATTATAGAATTTGGAATATATGGACAGAAAGTGGTTCTATTTTAAAGTGTGAGTTTTTATGCATATATAGCATTTACAGATTAGGATCAAATATATTTTAATAAATTTAAATTCCAGAATATTGCATTTTGAGTTATAAATTCTTAAAGGTTGTTCATGGATGTTTTTTGCAAAATTCATTGGATCTAAGGTGTTTGAGAAGGATTTAGAACTGAGCCTCTCAGTGGATAAGAAAAGAGTATAGATAAAGCCATTGGGAATTGTTTCTGAAGAATACCTAATGTAGATTAAGGTTCAGATATCAGAGGACAGATCAGATTCAAGATCATAAGAGAACAACTCTCCAAAATTTTTTAGAGAAACAGACCAAAGGTTAAAAGCATATTTCAAATTGTCTAGTAAGTGGAGCAATGAATCATAGATTAAGGAAAATTATTTTTTGTTAGCAGTTATGAGGTAAATCTGACAGGCACATAGTAAATGGGATGATATAGGAATTAAAATTTTTGTCGCTGGATTACCATAGCTTACCATATTCCCTTGGAAAGATGGTCAACCTGGTTCACGTGAGAAACTTCAGACCAGTCTTTCCCTGACCCCAACAATAGGCTGCCCAGGATTCCCATAATCAGACATTCTGAATTTCATCTTCAGCTCCAAATATCAATATTAAAACAAAATATACAATGACTCTGCTTAAAGGTCTGAAGTCAAGGAAAATAAATGGACTTGTTCTTTGTTAGGAGTCAGAAGCAAACTAGATAATAAGCATATATTTCATTTTTTTTCACATCAGTTTCCACATATATCCTAATTTCTACTTCTTTTATTTTGCTCAACAGGAATTTTGAAACAACTCACTGTTTTATTTATGTTGGTGAAGATGTGAGAGTGAAAAAAATGAACAAAAGAACTAAAGATTTTTGGGAATGACTACAACATGGTAGGTACTCTATGAGCCCCTTTTCTATATGAATTTTCTATTTAATTCTTGCTCTCATTGTCTACAGTTTATATAACATGAGGAAATTATCCCTTAAGTGACTTATCCAAGTTTATATAACCAAATTAAAGACAACATGGGATTTAATGCTAACCCTATTTATTTCTGGGACTACTCAATTATACCCAAAATCCTGTGGTACAGTTTATTTGAAATTTGTATTATCTTCTTAATGTAAGCACCTGTGTATTGCTGACCTTCTTGACACATTATTGGCCACTTGGCTTTGAATTGAGAGATGGAGGTAAGCTTAAGATTCAAATTACAGTGAGATGTTTGACACTTTTTAGCCATTGTAGGCAAATGCATTAATTGTGTGTATGATCCTACAAAAATTTCCAATATGAGATAACCCACTGCTAACAGGTATTAGAAGAACAAAGTTAAAAAATGTGTTTGAAATATATGATTTGAATTAGAAAAAAACAAAAACTGAAGTATCGCTGATATGTGTAGAAATCAAATTGGATACACATTGATGTAAGTGCTATACAACTGTCCAAGGTCAGCATAAAGTCAATTAAATAATAAACAAGAATTAAATGTACAATGCTTGCATTAAATTGGTATCTTTTTTGAGAACTACCCTTCCTAAAATGATTTAGACTTGGCAGATATTTAAAACACAGTGCATAGCTCTCACTAGTGAAAGCAATGTACCTGTATCACAGGTGTCTTCTCTTTTCTTTTGTATTTGACCTGTGGTTTAATCTAAATTCCTGTAATTGTCCGGCCTTCCTGCACTTCCTCCTGCTGTGTCTGGGGAGAGCCTTCCTAGTTACCTCTGCTTATCCAGACTCCTCCATAGGGTCCTCCCTACCTCTGCTTTTGTGGACTCTCATTTCTATTTCACAGAGACACAGGTACCCTTCAGTAACTAATTCTCTGTTTCTAAAATGTTTTATTTGTGATTTTTAGTTATACATGACAGTAGAATCTATTCTGACATATTTATACAAACATGTACTGTTTCTTATTCGAATCAGGATCCTAGTCTTGTGGATATACAGGATGGTAGGATTCACTAGGGTGTATTCATATGTGTACATAGGAAAGTTATGTCAGATTCATTCCACGGACAGATTCATTCCTGTCCCCCGTTCCTTCCCTTCATTCCCCTTTGTCTAATCTACTAATTGTTAGTTCTGCCATTTTCCTTCAACAGCTCTTTCTTAAATGTTGGCTTCATATTGGATGTTCATTTTTTGCCTGGTAACTATCTTCTAGTGAGGAGGATACTCTTTGTCCTTTATTTACTAAGAACTAAAGGCCAACGATTTTAAGTTATGAAACAATTTGACTCAACGTAAGCTAAATGTTTCTAGTGCATAGAATTTTTCCTTGGTGGGGGGCATGTTGAGAGACAGTGGAAGGATATAAGTACAAAATAAATGATCCTTTGGAAGAGCTGAGGGAATCTGAACTGTAATTAGCAATTGATAGGCTCTGCCAACTTGGGGGCTTTGAGTCAGTACCATTATTAAGATGGATATTACAGGGAAGGGGAAGACGAAAGAGGAAGGGTGAAATCAGATTCATCTTACTTCTTGATAAAAACGTGAATTCTGTTTTCTCCCAAAAGCAATGCTCTAAGCCAAGGTCATGTTCTCAGGAATGGCTTATTAGTCAGGCATTGCAAAGGCTAATTGTGAATAGAGAACCTTCTATTTCACGCTTATTATTTTAAAGAGCATAGATTGTTGCTCCAGATTGTAAAACCAAACAAAACTCACCACCAGATTTAACCTCATGTTACTTTAATCGGTTCTTTCCTTCACTGAAAATATTCTTTGAGATATCAAGCTTATGAGAGGAATTCTTAATTCTAGCATTTAGAAAAAAGATACTATAGTTTTGACTGCACTTGTGGCTACATGTTCCCTTAAATTTCCATGGAATTAATTGAAGATCAGCATAAGTGCATGGGTTATCTCTGCATCAAGGCCAAAGGTGGCTTCAGCCCCAACTGTATGCATGCTTTAAATACTGGCTCAGGTATGCATCTGCCTTATAGACTTCCTTCATGGGAATGGATTGAGACAGAAGGAAGTCTTCAGCCAAACCCACCATGCACAGAGACATGACATCTAAAGATTGTAAAAGTGACTACCTATGTTATATATCCATTCACTCGCTTACCATAAAATGTTTCTTTGGTGGAGAAAACAAATGTCCCCAATTTTTATGTCCTTACTATTCAAGTATTTACCTGCCAGTCTGAGGATGTCAAAAAAATTTGTTTCTGACTTATGATCAGTCACCACTATTATTCTATCAGAGTCTTTCAGGCCTTAGAAAAGAGTGAAGTCTTTATCTGTGCTTCTAGAAAATGTATTTTGCTGGTCATGCTCTATATAGGAAAAAAAAAGTCAATTTAAAACTTCTGTTTGTCATTGAAAAGATGAATGAATTATTCAATCACTCAAGAGTTTTTTACTCCTATGACATCCTTTCTTTTCAAGGTGACTTCAGAAGATTCCATCTGATTTCTTATCACTTAAATCCATCCATAGTTGACCAGAGTTACTTCAGCTTTAATAGATCATAATTATAAATATGTTTAGATGGACTTTGAAAACTAATTGAACTGGCGTCACCTGTTCAGGTCACCATGCATAGGAGGTTCATAAAGCCCCTCAGCCTATAAAGACTATGGTCACCATGCTGTTCCCAGGACACAGGATGACGATGATGTTAATGATGTGTATTCCAAGCTCTGGTGCTGGGTAGCATGTGCTCCTTGGATGCCAAAGAGATCATTTTAACTCTCCTGGTCATGAATTTCTTATGCGCACACAGACAATACCAAACATTCTCTTCATTGAGAAAAATAAATGTCATCATTTAAGCATGGAAGGGGAAGTTCAGACATGGACATTGGATGGCCCTGAAAAATATTTAAGGAATAATTTTATTGTCCCTTTCCAGCTTCACTCTTGACTAAAGCAAAAATAAAAACAAAACACCCTAGTATTGAAAAAAAAATGACCTTTTTTTCTTTTATTGTATCCCTGCTTTCTTTCCAAGTAGCAGAGTTAACAATGCAAAATATAGTCCAAATGAAGGTGTGGGTCATTAAAATGTGGATGTAGGAATGTTGTTTACCAGAGATCAAGGCTGCCATTTACTCTATATTACTGCAAATCATTTGGGCAATTATCATCTGCCTATTTATAAATAACAAATGGGTCATGTATATGATCCAAAATCAACTATTTAAAAAAATGTTGCACATGAGAGATATTTATCTATCAATTGATGTAAACATATATAAAAATTCTAGCACTAGCATGAGATGCATTTGGTTAAATGTAATATTTCATTGAAATTGATTTCACCTTTTACTTCTAATGACTACAAGAAAAAGTAAATTTACATTGTGACTCATCTTATGTTTCTACTGGACAATGATGTTATAGAGAGCTTGCCACATGACTAGGCAAACATTCAAGCATTTGGAAAAGTCTAGATGAAAGGGTGGCAGAGGATCTTCCCAGCCACAAACTCCCTAAGGTACAAAATGACTTGGGGACCCATGGATATAGGTTTATGTGAATTTATTTCACAAAATGATTTTTGGCAATGCCCCCTGTGTTCAGTGTTGATCAGCTCTCTGTGAAGTCTGTTTATAAATTTCCAGAATTTTGGCCAGAGGGAGCATTTTTTTTTCTACCTGTTCAACACGCTGTCATTTAAAGGAATTAAATTGCTTGCCAATTTAAATTTTACTTGAAAACTTAAAACAGCCACATAAATCATAGTCCTTTATTGTCCTAAGGGGACTATACCACTTTTTTTTGAAAAACGTCATGGGATATGAAATCCTGTTGAAATAACTTGGAAGAGCAAAGAGAAAGATTCCATAAAAGCCATTTTGTGAACTTTTCTATTGTCAGTTGGTAGAATAGGTGGAATGGATTAGGAAGGAAAGAACCAAAAGAGCCAACCTCAAACAAGAAAATTTTGAATGTCCTTCCTTCTCTTGTGTGACATCCTACTGATCAATGAAAAGTTACCTTAGTTAGTTAAATAAAATGTATCCTGGTTACATGGACTGATTCTTCCTGCCCAGATTCCCATACAAGTCGCCATCTTTGTTTGCCTATATCAAGACAGTATAGGCTCCTCTTATCTCACCACACACTCTTCAAGAAACCTGAAGGATTTTGTAAAATTCTAAATTGTGTCATGTCTTTTCTCACATTAAAACCCTCTGGTACTTTAAAATGAACTTAAAGCAAAAGCCCAGTCCTTACCTAGGCAGACAAGGGGTGCAAACTCTGTCCCTTGCTTCGTTGCTTGTCTCTCTGACCTCTCCTGGTGTTATTTCTCCTTCCTCCCTAGGTTTGAGCCACACTAGTGTGATATTTATTTCTAGAATATACTAAACTCCTTCCTGCCTTTGGGCCTTTGCACTTGTGGTTTACTGTGCTTGCTCTCATTCTTCAGCTTTTCCTATAATTCATACCTTCTTGTCATTGAAGTCTCAGCTCACTTTTGTCTCTCAAGAGAGGCTTTTCATGATCTCCCATCTGTGGCAATTGTCAATTCACTTTTTTGTTCATCACACTACTCTGAACAGTACTTATCACTATATGATTTGATCTTGCTAGTTTGTTTGCTTATTTATAGTATATTCTCCAGCACATACACACACACACACACACACACACACACACACTAGCCACCTTAAAGGAAAATCTCAAATGCTTTATAGAAGAGCCTGAGTATCTAATATACCCCCAGTGATTATTGGTAAAATGAATGAAAAATATGCAGCAATTATATTGAGACAGTGGTTGACTTGCTTCAATATCAGCATTTCTCTTAGCAGTTTGAAGATGCTATACTTCACCATCTTTTACCTATTTATCACAAACTGATGAGCTTTTTCTTAGGAGAGACCTCATGCCGGAAGACAGCAATGTGTAGAGATTTTGTTCAATGACAAATGTCTAACTTAAGTCTGTGTGGTGTGTAGGCTAGATGAGGATGAAGACCTGGGTTCTCTCTGGACTTGTGCCCATTAGACACACTCAGAATCTATTTCTTTACAGTGTCCCTATCTGCCTAGGACTCACACTTTCCACAAATGTGAATGAAGACCGCTTGGTGGTTATGCTCTAATATTTTAGTGTGAGTTTAATTGTAAGAAGTTTGAGACTCGTGATACTTGGATGGTCCTGGAGACTTAACCAGCAGCCCTATTTCTGATTGTCATTTCAGTGGCAAAGTGTCAAATATATGCCACACTCATGGCACCTGGTGAGAAGTTAATTCAGCTTTATTCCCTCTCTCCTCTGACCATGCACAATTTCTGGGAAGTTGTGAGCCCTCTTCTTGCCCTCTTCACCCCTGGCAGGGATGGGGGATATTTGAAAAGAATAGTCAAGTTAATCTACAATTGCAGGAGTGTTTCATTTGACATAAATACTCTGATGAAGGTATATATATTAAACAACTATTATACTTTGCCCAATTAATATTAAATGCATTTCATCATTTTAAAGATTTTCTCAGGATATTTTCAATAATTTCATAAGTGTGGACTTTTGTGCAGAGCAAGGAGTTCTGTACTTTGAATAGCCAAATCCTTTTCTATATCCAGTAGGTTAAAATTTGGAGATGTAATGCCACTGTCAGTCTTTACAGGCATCTGGGTACAGAAAACAGGAAATAAATAGACAAAGCTGCACAGTTCAATGAACTCTGTTTGTTTGCACAGTCTTATTCAAACTTAGTGATATATATATATATATATATATATATCACTAATATATATATATCACTATATATATATATAGTATTTTTAAATCTAATTTTACTTTTGAAACATTGTTTTGCTATGTGTGAAAGCCTCTGTATTCTATCTCTGCAGAATCATTTTCTCCCAATTTAGTAAAGCTCTTTTTCAAATGTATCCTGCCTGCTGCATTCAGGGATTAACAAAGCTGACTTGATTTACAGAGAGAAGAGCTGCTAATAAAATCACAGGATAAAGAAGTCTCACAATCCAAATGAAGTTGGCATTTTTTTTTTTTTTTAGATTACTGAAGAGATAGCAAAGGTGAGAAATGTATGGTTTTATTACAAGTCGGAGACTCTGAATCAGAGACTCTGAATCAGATTTCTAAGAAGAGGAACAAGAGTTTTAGGTTGAGAACTTAGCCCAATTTTAGCAGGATCTTTCTTAAAATGTGGGGAATGTAAAAAAAGTATCTTGTTCTAGGCAACATGTTGATTAGGTATGAAGAAAACTTCTGGCTTATTTATAGACCATGGTTGGTATTCCTGAGGAATTCAACTACCTCTCAATTAAAAGAAAAAGCAAAGTTCACAAAAAGAAAGATTTGACTGAAAGAAAAGGGATGTATTCTTGAACATACTTGTCCTCTAATGTCTTTTAAGGTGATTTTGTTGTTTTATTTTGTTTATAACAGGCACCAGTAGAGGAACATGACTGTAGATTGTGAATGGATTCGTTAAAAAAATCATTAACAAAAATCTGTACTCCATTATATATGATGTATCAAAGTGCAAGTGTATTCTACTATCATGTATAACTAATTAAAACAAATAAAAAATCTTAAAAAATCTGTGCACAATAGATGTATATTTGAAACTATTTTGTAGATTGCCTTAATATTGAGAACAAAGCTGAAGAATTATATTAAAGTTTGTATTTGACTTCCATCTGATCTCATATTCCTGGTAAATCTATTTCCTCCCCTGAAGAATATTCTAGTGGCCTCAGGATGAAAAGAAGCATATTCACACAATCTCCACAAACTCAAACTCAAAAAAATAAAATTAAATAAAATAAATTTTAAAAAGGTGTATCTGGAAAAAAGAGAGAGAAAGAGAGAGAGAGCGAGGGAAAAAAAATTAGTGACAAAGACTGAGTCCCAGAGCTATTCCCTAGGGACTCTGCCCTATCTGTGGCACAATATGTGGTCTGACTCAGATGGGCACCAGGCTGTCCTTGACCACCAGCCTTTTTGGCTGGCCTCCCCTCCAAGGTAGGGCTTACCCTCACATAAAATTGCCAACCAGGGCCCACTTGGGTATAGAGCTAATTTAGCCTCCGGTATACTTGATGAATGAAGAATTTCCTCTTGGGACTAAATTATAGGGCTTGTCGAAGTTGCTCTTTCGTGATCTGTTATTTGGAGGTAATTTTCCAAAAGGGTTGGAACACATGGCCATGAGCTAGAATAGGATTCACCATGAACAGCTGCCACGCGCTGGTTTGCACATCCCACTCTGCTTATCCTCTCCACCAGCCTCCTACACCTCTGCTCCCGCCTCCCAACAGTAGGCCCAGCCAACAGAGCTGGGCTCATGTTAGATCTTTACTTTCCTTCTTAATTAAACCACAAGAATGGTGCCTGCCCACCTTTTTCTGTACTCAGGCTTCCAGAAATGTAGTATCTTGTCGTGACACGTAACACACTTAAAAACAGATGAGCAGGCCTTAACCCTCATCCTCCAATGGGGCTGATTACAACCTTCTGTCAAATTCCACCTGTCCCCTCCCCTGTTGGCTGGAAGATAAGCTTCTGATCTTCTCTGGGCTTTTTGAACTGCTGGAAGCTGTGTAAACACAAGCTGCAGGTTAGTCAGATTCTATTTGACCCAGGGCCTGCTGAGTGCAAAGAGATTACATTTGAAAACTCCCTTGTCTAATTAAGTAATGGTGACCTATGTCAGGTGGTTGCTGATGAGGTCAAATAGCAAGGGGTTTTAGTTCAACCTGCTGCAGCTGGTCACTTGCTGATAAATGAGGAGCAGTTAGTTTTTAGTGAGTCAATTTCCCTGGAGAACTTTCCTTTTATAAAACACTTGAATTCTGTCCTTTCTCAGAATTTCCCATTTGAGTTGCAGTACTTTGGGGAAGTTTTTGCATTCCAGAGTGAAAGGTATTTCTCCTATAATGGTGACCCTCTTTTATGTTTTTTTGTACTGTAGTGTACTTCAAACCACTCAGAAACTGATGTGCTGTGCCTATAGCTCTATTTGGACTGTTGATTTCTTCCAAATCTTAGAAATGAGATGAGGACCACTTTGAATATTGACATGTGGAAGGGGTATGGGAGTGAGAGCAGGAGAGGAAGCTCTAAGAAATTGGTCTGAAGACCTGGACCAAGCCATGTAGAAAAATCATGATCACTGAGTGAGCATCTACTATCTACAAGACTCTGTTGAATGATCTCTTCACCTTTATCTCCAGTCCTCACCTTAATACTTAGGACAGGAATCATTATCCCTGTTCACTTTTAAGATTCCTAAAGCCTAAAGATATCAACCACTTGCATAAGTGCATTCAACTGTGAAGTGAAAGTTCTGAAAGAAGAACCCAAATTCTCTTAACTTTAAGGCTTGCTCATTCCAGGTAATTGCATAATTTCCCTGTGGAAATGGAATTTTCTGGAGGCTTCCCAGAAGGGTCAAAATTTGATGGATGCAGACTCTTCCAGTGAACCAGAGAATAAAAGTGAAGGTAAGAACTTTGTAACCATGGACCTTGGAAAAATTGTCAAAAAGCCCTCTCCTTCAATATCAAGCCTGTACCTTTGTTGTCCCTAAGCCTCTGATTGTCCGGCTATCTGTCATTTCTGCCAGTAGGCCCAGCCAACAGAACTGGGCTGTTTCCTGGAGTTCTAGAAAAAGATACGAAATTCCTCGAGGATACCCCTTCTCCGAAATCTAGCTCATATGTTCTGCCAGCCAGAATCCTTCTGAAAATACTTTTGAGCCATTCAGAATCAACGAAATAAAATATATGTTATTGTAGAAATAAAGTGTGTGGTTTGTCTGTAATGAACATGGTTGCCCCTTTTCTCCTGCCTTGAGTAGGGAATTACAATCTGGAACTCTTGCTACCATCTGCTCACATATGCAGCCATCTGAATATATCTGAGAATCAGAAAGAAATAGGGTCCTTGTGATAATGTTGGAATCCTGATCATGATCTCCCTCTCTACTTTATTTCAAGAATTCAAAAATGTTTTAGGTGTTTTTCAAACTAAAAAGCTCAAGAGATTAAGTATAAATATCTTGCTAGATCCACATACCCAGCCAGCAATGAGACAACAATATGGCAATGTCTCCATGCTTCCAAAGCCATCCCTTTTCCATGGAATCACACTTATTTCCAAGGCAGAAAGGAGGACTTCACAAAGGAGAGGCCACATACTTTCATAAACGTGTTTCCCTATGTGAGTAAAGGATGGAGACTGACAATTCAAAATTATGTGTCTTGTAAAATCTTTCAACATTGTCTCTCAACTCATTTTTTGAGACTGCTTTTGCACTGAACACATCAAAAGTTGGAACTATATCTGTTAATTATATCCAAGAAAATAACGCAAACTCTCTCATGAAAACATGTTCTGGTGTCTTGCAACTTTTGCTCTAGATAATTCTGCACAATTTTATATCTGTAACTTTGGCTGTATTCTCAGCCAGTGTTCCATCCTTGGCTCATAAATGATATAATTTTCTATACCCTTAAAAACCATAGCAAGTTCACATTTGTAAAAAATTTATTAGGGTAGTGAAAAATATCTTGTCCCCTTTATTTTTTTATCAAGTGGCCTAGTTTCTAACACTAGTGACATGAACTTTTACTCTCCTTAAATTCTTACCAGCTGTTCTGTCTTACGACTTCATTTAAGGTCTCAAAAACAAGAAACAGAATGAAGGTGAAGGTCACATTAACTCTGAGTATAAATGGACATTCACTCTCCTTTCATGCTACACTCATTTAAAGTATAAGAGGGAAATATGTTAAATTTCTTTTTTCCCCTAGAGATAACTTGTTTTTCTTAACCAAGCCAAACAAAAAAAAAACAATGGAAGTCTGATATATTGGGACATTTGATAGCAACACATACATTTGAAACCCAATAAAACCCAGAGTTGGAGTCCCTTTAGATAACTAATCTCATTTATTCCCCCCTTTTAACCTTATTTGGTTAATGTTATGCTTGTTTCCATCTTAGAGATGAGTATTAGGAAGTTCAGGCATTAAGTGGTTAGCTCAAATCTGCCTGACCTGTCCAATGGTGGAACTAGGTTTTGCACAAGTGTTCTAATTTGAGCTTATACTTTCTATGGTTCAAATAGTGCATTCAATATCCAGAAGTCTGTAGACAGGAAAAGTTGAAGAGGTTAGAATGCCTCCATGTTATTTCGTGTCTCCAGGTTAAAGTGAGCTCATTGTCTAAATGTCTGAAGAAGGCTTGTAATGTTTTCTGTTCGTAGTTATCCCTTCTGGGAACCACAGGAATTTTGATTTTCCTGACCATTTGTCCTCCATCAAGCCCAAATGTTGAAAGAACATTATTTTTATATGCCAATGATGGCAGTATTTGCATGTGCAAATCATGTAATTACTTAACTACCCAAATTGTGCATGCAAGTAAGGTAATTATGAACTTCGAAAATTGCTTTAAGCATCTGACCCTGGAAAAATTATGATAGCAGAAAATGAGTGTTGGAGTGGAAATTTCTTGCAAGGCTGATTCTGTTATTGTCATTGTTGTTTAGTGGAAATATAAGGTAGACTGATTAAGTTGCCTTCTTTGCCTTGATTTTGACATGTAAAGAAGGAAAATAATATTTACCTACTTTCAATTGGTCATGTTAGGGAAATGGAGAAAATGCATACAAGTGATTTAGAAAAATGACAGAACACTAAAAAGGGTGATATTGTTTTTAAGTGGATCCATTAACCTCTATTTTGGAATATGCCTGAGTTGACATTTTATATGACTTTCTGGTAAACCAAAGTCTCTCTACTCAGAGACCATATGTCTCACGGTGGCTAAAAAACAGCAAAAAATAAAACTTCGAAAATATAAAATAGCATTACTTTGATCTATCTCTAGGATGCATAGTAATTTCTCATTGATTCTCTTAATAATTTTATATGGCATATGGGAAAGAAAAGATTGACCACAGTTATATAACATGAAACTGAAGCTCACTGAATTTGAAAGACTTGTATAGCTACTTGAGTGTTTGAGAGGCAGATTGAGAATTTAGCACCAGTGTGTCTGACCTCAATTATTCCTTTTAATAACTTGGACATTCCCATCAGAGAAACCATATTGCCTGGCAAATAGTAGTTACAGATATGCATGCATTCGTCAGTAACTAAATGCATTCAGCAATTTACCTACTTCCTAATAATTAGGTTAGCATAATAATTTCTCTTGAATTAATTTGAAGATTACTACTGCATTATATGTAAGGAAAGGCCTTGCTAAGGAAACTAGTGCTGAAGAAGGTGGAGGTTCTTAAAACCTACTTAAGAGAATACACAAATCAAAAGGCTGTGACTGTACTTTGTCCATTCATTAAAACAGATAAAAGTGAGTAGAGACTAGTTCCAGCTCTGTGGGTCACTAGTTTGGGTTCCTGTTCCACTGAGAAGAAACTCACACTATTCGTCAAGTTTCCCATAATTCATTTACCCTTTCCTCCTGACTGTGTACTGCAATGGGTAGAGTGTCATCTGATAAGAGAATGTATATATTATGCCATTTTCTGAATGATTTTCCCATTTGGTCCCCAAGCCTTAAAGTACTGTAAGGGTTCTAAAGAGCAAGAAAGATCAGAGGAGTTTAAAGTCTCTGAAATCCAGTGATTTTTTTGTTAATTTTTAAAATTTGTTGTAATTAGTTGTACTTGACAATAGAATGCATTTACACATTATGATAAATCATACATAAATGGAATGTAATTTCTCACTTTTCTGATTATACATAGTGTAGGATCACATCAGTCATGTAGTCATGTATGTACATGAGGTAATAATGTCTATTTCACTCTACTATCCTTCCTTACCCCATACCCCTTCCCCTCCCTTCACTGCCCTCTACTTAATAAAAAGTAACTCTATTCTTTCTTAGTATCCCCTCCCACTTATTGTGAATTAGCATCCACATATCAGAAAAACATTCAGCCTTTGACTTTTTTGGGTTTGGCTTATTTCACTTAGCATGATATTTTCCAACTTCATCCATTGACCAGCAAATGGCATAATTTCATTCCTCTTTAAAGCTGAGTACTATTCCATCGTGTATATATATATATACAATATTTTTTATCCATCTGTCTGTTGAAAGGCACTTAGGTTGTTTTCATAGTCTAGCTATTTTGAATTGAGGTGCTATAAACATTGATGTGACTCCATCACTGCGGTATGCTGATTTTAAATCTTTGGGGATAAACTGAGGAGTGGGATAACTGGGTGATGATTCTAAGCATGTGTGGCAAGAACAGAACCACAGTCATCGGGTTTTACTTTATGTTCTGTTCTCTAACCAAGGGGTGTTGCTGTCTCCCTCTGTCAGTACAGATATGTCTGGACAGAACAACATCAAGGATCCTTGGCCATCAAATGAGGGTGTTTCAAAGGATATGAGCCACTAAGTCATGTATACTCAATGACTTGCCAGGAAGTAGAATCATCACCACTTTTTACAGTCACAATATGTCTGAGGTTGTGTTTACTCTGGTAAAATAAACAGTCATTAGTATGATTCACAATTTTTCCATCTTTAGGGAAAGACAGATAAATTATCTACCATTATCCTCCTCAACCTTTTTCTTCTTTTCTTTTCTTTCTTCCTTTCTCTCTCTCTCTTTCTTTCTTTCATTTTCCTTCTTTATTTTACAAATCAGATATTTTCACGAGTAGCTAACATTTCTTACGCATTTACCAGATGTCCGTCCTCTTTCTAAACACATGTCTATGCCTTATTTAATGTGACCTTCACAATACCTTGTGTTAGGCACCATTCTTTTCTTAAATTTATAGGTAAGGAAACAGAAGCTTAATGAGCTTAAGTAACTTGTCTAAACTCACACTGACTGGCTTTTATTCATAAGTACTCCTTTGAGTTACCTCTGCACTCTGAAAATTCTTCATTGATGACTCTAAGACCAACCCGTCAATGACAAATACACATACTTAAACAGATTTTCTTTCATCTACTATACATGCCCAGCAAAAGAATACATGAAACCACATGTTGTATTTTCAACGAATAACCATATCCATGTCTTCATTTTTTCCATAGAATCATGTAGCATTGATATATTGATTGATAAGAATTAGCAATATTTTCCCAGCACCGTGAGATATCATTTTGAGTTCAGTAGTGAGAGTGGAGGGATCCATTGATGGAAGGTAAATTTGAATTCTTAGGTAGCTTTATTCTCCATTGAATAAGTTACAACAAGAGGCTTAAAAAAGCTTAGCATTAAATGGAGAACTTTATATGCAAGACTCTCTTTTGCAATGCTGAGGAGTAAACCCATGGTTTCATGCGTGCTAGGCAAGTGCTCTACCACTAAATATCCAGGTCCTAGACATTCTCAAACACCCAAAGTCTCTGCCTGTATATAGGGCGAGCACAATATATTGACAGAATGAATTTTGTCTTAATTGAAGGATGTCAACTCTTCCTCCTCCATTCATTTAGAAGATCCAATTAGCTCAGATTAGAGTAACAAACACAGCACTAAAAAGATGTGATTATGGGGTGGGGGCTGAGGATACAAGATGATGGAATAATCCAGCAGGAGAGGCGTAAACAGGGTGTAGAGGGAATTTCAGAGCTGCCCCTAAGAAAAGGAGCCTGGAAAGATTGTCTAGATGGAAATTCTGCCTAGATCTCTTCTATATAAAAATAAATCTGATCCATTTAAATCAGTTTCTGTAATTTTGGATCTTTCCACTTTATTTTTACCTAACAGCTTGCTGATAATATTTAAGACCTAAAGGTTTCTTCCTCCATTTCCTCTGGGAAGATTCCAGTGATGGGAGTTAGTCCATGTGCTCCCAGAGGCCTGCTGTGGTAGCACAGAAGTCCTGAGATGCTCTAAAGTGGCTTTAGAGTCCGTGCAAGTTCATGATTTACCAGCAAATTCATCTAGAGCTATAGTAGACATTAGCTGCACGTACTTTTTGATCATTTGAAAAATAGTTAATATGAATTGAAATGTGCTATAGAGTAAAATTCACATTGGATTTCAAAGACATGATATAAAAAAGATTGCAAAATATCTCTTTAACATTTTATCTGATAACATGATGAAATAATAATATGTTGATTATATTAGCTTAAATAAAATATACTCAATTTCATTTACTTCTAGTTACCTATGTTAGGGCGGATGTTTAAAATGATTAGGATATTTAAAATGATACATATGACTCACACTATCTTTTCTGTTGGGTAGTGGTGATCTAAAACCTTCCTAGTCTCACTGATAGGAACTGTTTTAAATACATTTAAAGGAGAAAATTTATCTTTTATGTTAAGAGGCCTTCCAAGTAACAGAGAAATCTTGTGAACCAATGTTATTTTACCTCCAATCAGCTTTTCATAAAATATCTTAAATATGATCTATAAGAAGCCACAGAACTACAGAAATCCTGAAAAAATATTTGGAAAAACCAGTAAAACAAATCTCAGAATGTAGGAAAATGGAAAGTGAAAAAAATCAGCAAATAACTTTCGTTTTTTTTTTAAATCTTCTTTAGTTACAACTTTGTAAGTTGTTCAAAACCAAAGTTTGCTTAAAGACCAAACAACAGATCTTGGGATTTTCTCAAGGTTAGCATCTTTTTGATGCTGTTGGTTTCAAAGTACATTTAACTTAAACGATTATGATTAGAGGTTGTGTGATAAAGATTTCTCTCAGGAGACCCATGCTCTAGACCTATACATTCCTCAATGTGCCATTTACTCTGTTTCCTTAAACATTAAAATGAGGTTGTGGAATAAACAATGTTTGCTTTTACTTTTAGATTATGTTTTTTACATGTACTATAAACTGCATTTATAACATATTTATAAGTACAATAACTGGAATGGAATTTCTAATCTTTTATACCATTATATTTCACAAAATATATCTCACTCAATATTTTACTCTTTCTCTAAGCAACTGTGTTCTTAAAATTTTTATCTATAACCAAGGGAAAGGTACACGTTCTATGTTATGACGGTGGAAACAGTAATTTTACTTCTGCACCTAAATCTGACATCAAATGTTTTCCTTGGTTAAGTAAAAAATGAAGGAAAGACTACTCCAAAAATGTCTTCAAAACTTTAAAAACAAAATTTGAGATTTGTTGATAAAGATAAACAGGAAATTGTTGGAGTGATAAATACAATGTATGTATAATTAACATAAGCAGGGAATCTTTTATTTTTTTAATCAGTTTAAATCTGTCATACAAAAAAGTCAACAAAATCAAACTTTCACAGCTTCAGCTTGCTATGGAACTAAGTCAGTTGCTAGAACTGTATTTTTAATCTTATTTGTTATTAATATTGTTGTTAGTAATAATCATAGTAATTTTATTAGATAATATTAATTAGCACCTTTCCATAGACCCACTGTGAATGCTTAATATCTCATGATCTCATAGTTCTGTAATAAATACTGCATTAGAAATGCTAGTAATTCAGGTCTATAAAACCAATGAAAGACTGTTACATCTGTAATTTTGTTTCTTAAACTTGCAACTTTTTAAATGAAGACATTAAACCTATGATTCAGAAGCTTACAGTATTATACTTTTGTCATCCTTTATGTATTATATGTACTTAGAGAAAAAGTATATTAAAATAATAATTCCCCTATAAAATGGTGATTCTTTGTGTTTATAAATTTGCACCAAAATATTCTTGGAATAAAGACTCAGAAATAGTGTGACACATCTTGATAGATGAAAATCATAGCAGTTTAATTTGAGAAGGAAGAAGACACCTCCAATTTTTCCAAAGGGGTGTTCCCTTTAAATCTATAGGGAGGTCAAAAAACCATGTTGCTGTATTATTATTCAATTGCCTTGTTCTGACTTACTGCAAAAAGTAAGAGGAATTATAACAGAATAAATGGAGAATCGACCTGGGGAATTTGTTGTAAATTTCCTCCATATTTGAATTTTGAATGCTACAAATAATTTCAGTCCTTGACTACAAAATGCTTCATTCTGCTACCCAGGGAATATACACTCTCAGTTCAGGTTGTCTGGCTTTGGTATGAATTTCAAATTTGCTGAAATGAACATCGGTTCCAAAGCTCTGTGTTATCTGCACAATATGACTGGCTTTCAATATTAGTTTGAATGGAAATAGTTTTGAAAACTCAGAACTATTTGAACAATAACTAAGTGATAAAAAAACAAATGAACAAACAAACAAACAAACAAACAAAAAAACAAAAAAAGACTGAGAGTGTTAAGTTGAATTTACTCCTGGTCAAAGCAGGAAAACGTACCTAGCATATAGGAATGAGACTTTGAGCAATGAACCTACAGATTGAATTTTAGAAAATAACTAAGAGAGAATTGCAGATTAACTTATAAATAGGTTTTTGTGCACATGAAAACAGTCCCTGAAAATACCATTTCCCTAACCCAAGAAAGGGTGAGATTAAACAAAGCTTTATGATTTCACAAGGAAAGGAGATTGGTTGGTTCAAAATTACCTATGATTTAGATGATTTAGTTCCTGATTGGTTGATTGCAGGGTAGTTTGGTGCTGACCAGTTGCTGAAGCCCAGATTCCCCCTTCAGTTTTCAGGAGCCGTAATGACCTTCAAAGCCATCAAGGTTTAATTGGGATACCTCTATTGATTCACAGATTACAAGGAGTAAGTGAAACCTCAGGCTGTTTTACTTCTGGTTCTGATCCACTTTCTGAGAAAAGACTGTTCTGGTTTCTTCTAGAGACAAGAACACTAGGTGTTTTAGAAGCTTTCATTCTCTCTAGGCATGGAATCACGTAGCAATTATGTCCTTCATCACAGATAAAGTAGGAGTTTCTTATAGGTTTCATGGAGAATAGCCAGATGAAGAGGTAGGTGCTAGTGATGGGAAGAATTAGTTCAGGGAAATCCATTGCAGAGAGGAAATTATCAATTCCTCTTTTAAAATATTACTATCTTAAACATGATTCCAAAGCCCTGTCTGTTGATGAACTGATCCACTGCTCCTGATCTCACTGTAGCTCTTGGGTTCTTTAATCTAGTTGTCTATATCAAACAGTGTGGTAATGGGCACGTCTTCACTTCCACTGGGGTGGGGAGAGAGCACACTCTTTTCACCCTGCATTATTAAAGCAAAGTATTTTTTTTCAACCACCTTATCTAATCCAGGGAAACACATCAGTCTTTTCATAGCACATTGGAATGTATCTGTCCTTCCATGGGACAGTCTTATTTTTGGTTTCTGATGTTATTATACAGATAAACTCATCTATATAAGCTACAAACAGTGATTGTGCTAATGCCTTCCACAGGGAATGGTTATATTGGAAAAGATTTGTAAGGTCTAATTTTTGCTCTCAAGGAATTTAGTCTCAGTGGAAAAATGACACAAGTCATAAATGGCACTTGTTTTCACAGTGGTAGGTAGCAACAAGATTAATCATTTTAGTTGTCACAAAGAAAAGACTTCATAGGAAACAGAAGCAAATTTTGAACTGTGTGTTAAAGTAGAGGTTAAAAGATATAGATAAGTGTAACATTCTTTCCTTCAGAGATAACTGTATACCACAACCCCATAGAGGTATGGAACTGAATCCTATTTTCCTGAAACAATGAGCAGGGACATATAACCTGAGCAGAGTCAGTAGAAGAGAGAAATCTGGAAAGATAGGAAAGACGGGGAAAATAAGGCTTTAAATATCTGGTGTAATTTTGCCTTTGTCGGTGGTGGTGTTACTTTGTTCGTCTGTTTTTGCACGAGGGAGCCACAGATAAATTTGAGAAGGGCAATGAGTTGCTCTGGTTTGCAGGTTAGATAAATGCCACTATCAACATTGTGAAGGATAAATTAGTTGCAAATTCGATTGGAAAGAAATCTTAATAGTCCAGTTAAGAAACCAAGAAAGCCTAAATGAAAAACAACTGGTAGTAACAAGGGAGATGGAAGGGGGCTCATTTGAGAGGCATCCTAGAAGAACAGACAGAAACTGATTATCTGGTGACTACTGTGGGAAAAGTCAAAGAAAAGCTGGGGAAATTAAAGCAGAGTTACTGTTTCCAACAGGGTCTTTTTGTAAGGTATATGAAGACTGACTTGATGGACAATGACAGGAAATATCACTTAGATGGAGAAAAACAAGTATTGTGGTAAACCAGAATGTATTTGCTCATACATAAAAATTCTAGGGGTAGATGTGGCCAGGATCTAGGTGTCCAAAACATGCCATCTTTTGCTGACCTCTCTTCACCTCCTGAGTTTATTTTCCTCCATGTCGAACTTCATTCTCAGGATGTAGGCAATGGAGTAAGACTGACAGTGATCTGTCCCAGCAGCTTCCAACAAGTCCAGCAGAAAACAGAGACATTCCCCCCAATTTTTAAATGGGCCACTAGCCCAGGTCTTCATTGACTACTATGGCTACGGACATCAGTTCTCCAGTTCTCTGATTGAACCCTACAAACAAGAGCAGTGGAAGGGACTCTCTAGGGAAAATTTGGAAATGGAAAACAGATAGCCAGCAAACCACTGCAAAATCTCATTTCTAACTTGTGAAACCCTAAGGTGAGGAATACTGAAGAGAGGAAAGCTTGTGTGGGTACTTGAAGAAAAGAGGAGGGAGTTTTTGAGAATGGTTTGTATGACTTACTTTGTATATCACAAAATTATACCCAGAATTATAATAGTCATTGAGAGCCTGACTTACCAAAATTAGGCAATATACTATTAACAATGTATATTGACAATGTATATTGTAGAAGATATTGTATTGTCCTATATATAGCAAGTATTATCACTCACAAAAGATACCAATATGCATGGGGTCAAGTACTTCTTTACTGATCCATTATTAAGTAAGAAAATGATTTTTAGATGCATTATAATAGTTTGTTTAATACATTCAAGAATGTATACAGAGAGTATGGATAGGCCAAACATTTATATTGATTTCATCTATATTCCTTGATATTTTTGGTTTTGCTCAAATGCATGAAGATAATTTATTTATTTATTTATTTTTACTTTCTCATTTTCCTGATGATTTCAGTTAAATAAGCTGTAGGTAAGTAGTCTGTTTCCTGGTACATTTTATGATCAAGATGTTTGACAGAAACCTTCAATTACTTAGAAAATTTGCTTCCAAATATTCTCACTCAAATATTCTAACCCAATATTCATTTTAAGAATGGACAATTTTTCCATGTACTGTACATGAGTCTGAGCAATAGGAATGTGAGGACAGTAATGCATATATTTTACACTCATAATGCCAAATATTTATTTATTGTTAAATATTATGCTATCAATTCTTATCAGTATAGGTTTGAAATAATTATGTCACAATTAAAAATGTGGAAGTCATAAGTCAGCAATGGTTTATTAGAAATGACATAGTATATAAAGTCACAAGTGAGTTCTAATTGGATTTTATTGTATCATGGTCTTGGCACAGTTCTTAAAAATTTACTACTGTCATAGATAATTTATATGTAAAATTAAAATAGGAAGAGAGAATGGGGAGAATGGAGAGGAGGACAGGTCCAATGGTGTTTGCTTATGCAGTTAGATAGGAGGAATGAGTTCTGATGTTCTATGGCCTAGTAGGGTGTATATAATTAAAAACAATGCACTTTATATCTCAAAAAATTTAGAAGGGAAGATTTGAGCTGTACTCACCATAAAGAAATGATGAGAGCTTAAAGTGATAGATGTGCCTATTACCCTAAGTTGATATTTACCCAAAATACTCATGCATCCAAACATCTTGTTGTACCTCATAAATATTTTCAAGTATATGTCAATCAATTTTTTAATAAATAAAATAACAAATGTCTTCTGAAACAAATAGGGCTAACCAAACCCTGATAGCTAGAGTTTATTGAGGTGTGATATAGCAGGAAAGCACTAGACTTAGAATCTCCAACCTCCAGCTCTAATACCGCCATCATTTTAGGGATACAAAACTAGAGTCCCTCACATTCACAGAACTTCATTTCCTTTTCAATAAAATGGGAAGAGTGGGGATCATTAGGGAAGGTAAATACCAAGTGGAGCTTCAGTGGGCTGATGTAAAAAGGGCAGGATAGTCCAAAGAGAGTTACTCCCCAGACACACCTAGGGGTCTGCAAATTGTTGAGGCAGAGGATTGGGAGGAAGTCAGAGCTTCCTTGGGAAATTACAGAATTGGGTATGGTAATACCCAGCGCCTCCGATTTCTCTTGCACTCATTGTCCTAAGGTCTATTGTTAAGGATGAGATGACAGGTTGTGTGTGAGTGTATTTGGAAAGTGGAAAAACACTCTGAATGGACATTGTTATTGTTTTTTTTTTGATTATTTATTTATTCTTTTATTTTTTACAGACTGCATTTTGATTCATTGTACACAGATGGGATTGGACATTGTTATTATTTTATAATTCATCTGAGAAAAATCAGCATTTTCTCATATAAGATGAATTCCCTTTTTCTCTTATGCCAATCTAAGAAAGTCAAGTTTTTCTTTATTTTCACTAGAAAATCTATGTTTGGAATTAGGAAGAAAACTGGACCATTTGATAATGCTTAGTTATCACATGAGGAGAGCAGAAGTCCTTGAGGTGTGATATAGCAGGATCTAGAGTTTACTGAACAGGGAGAAATATATTTTATAGGGGAGAGAAAGATACAGAATGAGAGAGGAAGAAAGAAAGAGAGACACTTCTAGCTAGAGTCATGAATATGCACTCTGTCAGGATTCTAGTCTACATTTCTAACAGGATTTTTGTCAGGAATCAGCGTTAGCCATACGGATGGAGAATTTAATTAAAATTAGGGAGTATGTACAGCAAGAAAGAAATAACTTGTTGATCCAAATATTTTAGTCAATTTAGTAGAAAGGTCAGGCTGACTGGTATTTAGCTTTGAGTTGACACAGTCAACCTCTGTGTAGGTATTTATAGTAAGCTTAGAGGGTTTGATGAGACGTGGTGGTAATTGAGAAGAAACTACAGTCTGTGGATTCTCAACAGTTTTGGAATCTCTTATTCTGTTCAGCATGGTAATGGCTAAGCCTGGCTTGAGTAATCAGTACAAAGTTTTAGACAGGGAAAAACAATTTCTTCCCCACAGTAAAGTCTCCTAAATAAATATTTCTGGTTGTGGATAGATACATAAAGTTAATAGTCTAAAAAAAAAAAACTTTTGATCACATATTTTAAAGAATACTTTGACATATATCAAAATTAGAAAGCTTCTTGGCAGAACTCATTGACACATTAATTGAAATAATTTTGTTGAAAATTAAAAGGATGATTAATTTTTAAACATTTTACTCAACAAATTGGCTGATATTTTTAAAAATAATAATAATGTCCAACACTGATGAGGATACTGAAATGGAAACATTGATGTGAGCATTGAGGACTATGAGTTGGTAGCTGACATTCAATATTTAAAAGATTTTCTACTCTTACAAATTTGCCCCAATAAAATATGTTGAAGGATGTAGGTATTTTTATAAAATCAATCCAAAATTGTTTTATAAGAGATTGTTTTATAAGAGATGTTTTATAAGAGATGTTTTATTGTTTTGCAGCGAATTAGTTTCATCCATTTGACTAAATAATATGCAGCACTAAAGTAATCAGAGACAAAGGGGGAATAAAGAGAAGGAATTCCATCAAAATAGAGGAAAAATCAGTAGAATGGAGAAGGGGATTGATGGGGAGGAAGGAGGGACAGGATAGGGGAAGAACAATGCAATGAATCTGACTGAACTTTCATATGGATCTGCATCTCAACATCAAGTACATACACAAGACACTAATTTAAAAAAAAACTATAAATAAATTGCAGAAAAATCAGTAGAGTAAAGGGAGGGAATCCTTGGGAGGGAGAAGGAAGTAGGGAAATGCTGGGGACTAAATTCAAACAAATTATATTCTGTATTTTTGTGATTATGTCAGAATGTATTCTAATGTTATAAAAAACAGAATGTAGAGTGAACAGAAAAGTATTGAAATGCTAGGAGAGACCTAGTTATGTTTGAGTAATGGGAGACACACACACACACAGAGAGAGAGAGAGAGAGAGAGAGAGAGAGATTGTTAATTCCATTTACTGTAACTTCCAAAGTTGGCCAGGTGTAAATGTCACCATTGTAATTAGAGAGGGAATATTAGCTGAGTTCTGATGAGAGGACACCTGCAGTCCCAGCTATATGGGTGTTTGAGGCCAGCCTGAACAACATGGTGAGACCTCATCACAAAAAATAAAAATAGAAAATTTATAACTATCTTCTCCTTTTTACTTTATGGCCTGGGGACTTACCCTCACCATTCTCTCATTTTTACCTCTATGTGGTATTTTATTCACATTCCTTTAAAAGGTTTTCCTCAGAAACACACCCAAAGAAGAGAAAGGGCCAAAGCTGGCAACCTCAGGCTCAGTCATCCCATGATCCTATGCTTATCTGCCCTGTTTTTCCTTGTCTGTTTTCAATAGTTGGAGATTTTCTGTCAACTCCTGCCTCTCCTTGTTCAAATACTGTGTTCACATTTCATTTCAAGTGCCCACCTTTTCACAGACTGCTGAGGGTTCATCTCTGAGACAAGGGAACTTCTCTCACAGGATTAAAAGAGGAAAAGAAATCATTCTTCATGAAAGAAAGCCTAAGGATGCTCTGCTAAGTGAGCCTTTTTTCCCTTTACACCTTATAATTTATTAACATTCTAGATCTTTCCAGAATGCCAACTGTCTCTTTTCCAATACTTTCCTAACCAGCTCCACCTGCTGGTGCTAACTGGTGATTCTTTGTGATCTGTAGTCTTGCCCCAGATAATGTAGGAGTTTTCCTCAAAATATGACCTCCTTTTTCATATTTCTGAATCACTTAGTTCCTGGCACCAGAGGAAGTGGTGTTAGGTATTTCAGAATATTTTCTTTTGGTCTTAAACTGTGTTTAATTTGACTCACATTTAATTCCTTTCAGGTAAATGGATGAACAATCCTAGAAAATATACCTCCGAGTATGCTGAGGTTAGGATTTGGAGGGGTGAGCTGCCAATTACCACCCTCTTCAGTCTCTCTAAGGATAAACTTAGCAGAATTCCACTATTTGGAGAACAGAATATTTTATTTGGGAATTCAACAGACAGTGACTCAGATTTCCAATTTTTTTTTGATCTTTCAAGATTCTTGAGAAACAGGTATGAATCCTACACCTGCTTTGACTGGAGGTCAGCTGGTTATTTTCTGGAAGCTTCACGTTCTTTCTTGAGGTCCATTGAGAAGTTCTGGCCATATTTCTGATAGCTTTTCATCCAGGCCTCTCCCAGGAGAAACTTTAAGGCTACCCTCCCCTTAAATGTCTGAATCAACATTAAAATCCTTGCTGGCAAGTCCTTAGGGGAGTCAGTAAAAGACAAAAAAAAAAAAAAAAAAAAAAAAAGGGCATAGTAAGTGAGTTTTTTGAAGAGAGCATTGATAATTGGCACAGTGACTGCTGTTTCTCCTAGGAGTCCATTGATAATCATCGCTCATTCATTTTTAGCATCACTTTGTTTCATGCACTGTAGAGGCAGGAGTTGGCTTTGAGTTTGATACTGTTGGCTGTATTTGCTTGTGCCTGGTGAGATAGCGTGGGGAAGGTGCCAAGAAGTTGGGAGAGAGGCTGTGTTTCTCAATGTTTACTCTTTGATCTTACTCTTCATGTTCTCGGCTCTTTACTTGAAGGGGGAAAAAGTCTGCTGTAGTCAATCCAAAGCTTCCTTCCTGGTTATTTTCCCAGAGAGTTGGCCTCAAAAATTTGCTCTAGACATTTTTATTTGGCATATGGTGCATTTACTCAGTGACCTTTAACAAAGACATTTTCACACACACACACACACACACACACACACACACACATACACACACATACACACACCCAAGTTCAACTCTTGGTTCACTACAGATTTCAAGAACACAAGTCATATTAAGTCATATACACCAGCAATTCATTTTGAGTCCTTTCTTTCACATGCCCTCTGCCGAAAGTCACCCTGTGTTTTTCATTAGAATCTCTAGCACTATAAATTCACAAAACAGAAGAGAACCAAATGTGAAGGACTAAAGATGGCACACTTGGTTACTGACATGATCTTTTGATTTCTTACTAGTATTTCACATTTATCCTTTAGTACCTAGGTGTTATAATTTCTAAATCTATTATATCTGGAATATTTTAATATCTAGGCAGATCTTATAGCAGCAGTTCCTGAAAGACATAAATTTAATTTACTCTGTTTTTTAAATTTTGGAAGTTGAGTTCATCTTTATTCACATAAACATAATCAAATAGAGAAAGAAAAGATGAAATAATTTCCAAATCCTTCCTAACACAACTGCAAATCTTTTCCAATCTTTTCCTAATTTTTTAATGAAAGAAGTGGTGGCTGCTAGTTGTACACAACTTCATTTCAAATATCTTTCTTTCTTGGTATCTAGAAATGATACCAAAAAAGTTAACCAGTTCCAGAAAAGTATGGACCTGTGCAGGTAGTAGGTTTAGGGATGCTAAGGTAATGCTTATACCTTAGTTTGATATGGCAAATTCCTGAACGTTTCTTAATAACTTCATCACATTTTTTCTTTGCTTTTTGGATCATTTTGTACAATAAGTACTCTCACATTGTAATTCTAAATTCAACATGTTTTTCTACTGCTGTCTGCTTTTCTACTGAAAAAAAGAAAAAATTCCCTTTAATCTCTTCTGCTTCTAAATTCATTATTTTAGTCTGCCCTTCATTTTTAAATAGCTTTATTAAAAGGTATTCATGTTCTGAGTTCCTCTAGTTAAATTACATTAAGATTATTATTTTCCTAGCAGACATAACTGTAGATGTTATACATTTATAGTCTCGTTTTGTATTCATTGGCATCTTTACAAACCTTTTTTCTTGATCTGGATAGTTGTTTTAATGTCATTTAATGATGATGCTTTTATTTCATTAAAACTAACAAAAACAAAACACCTGCTATGGAAAAAAAATGTATTTGAATAGCTGAGAAATTGTTCGAAAGCTCAGAATGAAATCCAGAAATATTAACTCCACATCTCAGCTCTGTTGACAATAACCTATGGGCAGTGGTATGCTGGTAAATATTAACAACCAGCTCTCAAGCAAAATAGGTCCTGCTTTGTAGTTTGCCAATTTCTTTGTAGAGTTTCCTGAATCCACTGCGACTAATTTTAAGCTACAGGTTGGAAGTTGCTGACCTCTGGAAGGTCTCTCTCTCTGAGAGCTGGATCTTCTGTAGGATTCGTGCACATTAGTTATAGCACTTAACTTACCTAACTCTTAGTTTCCCTTTTCTTTTTCTTTTCTTTTTTTCTGGATAATATGCAAGAAGCTTCATGATGTTTCTTGGGTATGTCTTTTTGTGGATAACTAACCACATACTGGTGGGGGGATCAAAGTTCAGATGTTCACAGCCCAGGCAGCCTTGCAGTACAGCAGGGGTGCCCTGGGTGGTTTTCCTTCCTTCACTAACAGAATGGGATTAGGTGAGTCTTAGTTTTCTACTGTGTAATATAATTATGTTAGGATTGAATGAAATAGTCTATGAGACGGCCCTGAAATGTGACAGTTCCAATAAATATTTTTCCTAAGATTATAAGTACATTATTTTCAGGGATATATTGCTTATATGAAATAAATGTATTACCTTCTTATATCTTTGTTGTAAAATTAAACTTTTTACCACAGTATCAAACTTTTATTTATCTTTGTAGCATTTGGTTTATAGTATTTCACACTGAAATCAACTCAACCTAAATACATAAAAGGCAGGATTCCTGTCATTATGAAGGAAACTCTATTCCTTTGAGTAGTTTGTACTGCAGCAGAACTTCACTGCCGAGCATTAATTCCTTGATATCGCGGCTGTTTGTAACCTTCCTGCTGTATCACAGAGAGAAGAAGACACCTCTGTATCACAGAGAGAGAATGACTTTGTGGGAGTCATTGATTAGATTTTGAAAGAATATGTTCTCTATCTTAACCCTTTTAGGTAACCTTGTCCAGTTGAGTTATTTGCCCTAGGTCCTTTCTGCCTGGTGGTATGAATATAGGCATGCTCTAGTCCTCCTGTACAACTTTCTTCTTATCTTCACTTCCAGCTTTGATTGAACTATGTGTCTCTTCCTCCCCAGAGAAAATACTGGAGGGATAGAAAAAAGGTGATAGGAGATTGGTTGAAAGAGGCCAACAACCAGTCAATCAAAGATGTACTCTAGTGTCTCCTATGCAACATACACTGTGGTGCAAACCTATAAAATCCTCAGAGGGAGAGGAAAGGAAAGAAGTCAAGTATCGAAACATGGAAGGAAAATGTATTTATATATAAATACATACATATATAAAATATCTAAAATGTAAATTTAAAATGTATTTATATATACTAAAAGTAAAATGCTTGTGTATTTGTTTCTAATTGAAACAAATACAGAAAACCTTCCTAATGCACAAAGATAGAGAGACTACATTTAATTCTGTCTTTTTATATTTTTTAAACTATTTCTTCTTCAAAAGTTAATTAGAAATCCTACTTTTCTCCCTTCAGGTGTGAGAGTTTCCCTTCTACTCAAAGCTCTATGTAGGTAAATTCCATGAAATTCTAATGAAATACATATAATGGCAGAAGACATATCCCCCCAACCTAGTTTTCCCCCATACTGACATGCCAGAGGGTGACTTCATGGATATTTATTTGATGTTAGAGCTGTGGGATTTAGATTTTGAAAGTTTATATTTTTTCTTCTCACCAAAAATGAAAATTAGAGGAGGCAGATGACACAACAGTTAGGAATCAAATGTCCCAGTGTAGGTAGGTGTCTTTTTACATTTCAGCAAATCAGTTCAGCAAAGCAACAAGTAGTGTTGTTTCACTGTCAAATTTCTTGAAGATTACTTGACCTTTTAAACTTCACAGAAGGCAATTCTGTGTGCATGATATTAAAAAATGCAGATTCTTTGTTTGGAGGTAAAGCCCTCAGACTTCGTTTTATGCAAAAATGTTGGATTGCACAAGTTAGGGAATTAATCAGTGCTATGGTTTTGAGGCTGGCAATATCTGTGAAATCTATTTGGTTTTCATATCTTAACTGTCAAGTGATGCATCAACCACCTTTCTCTAGTGAAACATTAGACTCAAGTAAGATCAAACCTAGTTAACACAATTTATTATAATTTAAATATCAATCATACTTTATGAGATATGAAACTAACTATGAGCACAATTTGAATCTTTCCTTATCTTTCTTACATGCCACAGAGGTCCTATCTTCTTGACTTTCTGATTTAAGCTAACTCACAGAGAAGAAATATAATAAATGCCTTGTTTGGGGGATTTTGTCAGTGTCTCAAATATCTGTAGAGTCAGTGTGATGCTTGAGTTTGTTATGTGTTCAAACAGTAATTTGTCTACTCAGAACCATGTGACTTGGTAAAAATATTAAAACTCTTTGTGCCTGTTCCCTTCTCAACAAATGGGATCAGTGAGGCAGTCCTTGTAGAACAGTTTTGAGAAAAAGTTGATCAATACATAGGAGTGACTGCAAATCTTTTCTAATTAGTCCCTGTGATTTATATACAGAAATTTGTCTTTAATTTTTTTTTATCCTTTTCTCATCAAGAAGGGCAAACGGGAAAGAGGGTCCCCTGGAGTAGGGTTGACATAAGGCCATGTGAGTGTTGTTAGTTCTGTCTCAAGGCTCTTCCAGCTGAGATTCTGAGACCTGGCAGAGCAAAGCTCAAATAAACACAGCTGCTTCCATGTCCCTTCTGAGGTGGTGTGGACGACTGCGTCAGCCTCTCTTTATTAGAACTGAGCTCTTTAGGTTCATGGAAAAGTGTCAGCTTTAAAATGAGGTCAGAAAGTCACAAGAGTACTCATGTATTCCATAGAGCATTTATAGACTGGAAGGTGCAAGCTCAAGGGCACAGGTTCCAATCACAAGAGGGAGAAGATCCTCACATCTCAAACAGAGGCAATGAAATGACAAGGAAGCATCTCCAAGTTATGATCTTATGGTTCTCACCTCTCTGAACTGCAGGTTTATGTTCTGTCAGTAGGCAGACAAGAATTTGGTGATAGGAAAATGTTAGAACTTAAGAACAACAAAAGCTAGCAGCTCCATGGGGCATGAAACTGCCATTTATTTTATATGTAATATGCCAGTTATTATAAGGTGATTTATATCCATTTATAAAATAAATGTACATACTGTTATCCTTACTTATCAGGGCCATTGAAGATCATGAAGACTGAATCACTAGGCTAATAGATTTGGATTGACAGCTTGCAAAGCCCTGATCTTTGCATTGCACAATTCTATAGTAGCACAACAGGTGAATGTTTATGTGTGCATAAACAGAACAAAAACAAATCACATTGACTTTTGTCTTATTATTCCCAGAAGCAGAAATTGAGACAAGGATTCAATTCATAAGAGTTATTGAAGGAGGTTTCTCCTGTGAATGCCATAAGGTAGTGAGGAAAGCAGAAAGCAGAAATAGGCATTAGGCAAAGGATGTGAGTGTAAGTCTTTCTTTAGCCTGATCCTATGGGTAGCCCTGATGCTTGAATGGCATTACAGAGATGGTCTTAGTTTGAAGCAAAGGGGTCAGATTTTATATCCCGAATGTGTCTTTAGTTGGATGCCAGCCCACCCATCCACTGGCACAGGTGTGGAAGCTGACCTCCTATTTAGGGTTGCTCCTACTTAGTCAAGGATCAAGAGGTGCTGAGTTGGCAGCTGAGGCTTCTGGTTATTGAGTGTGAACACTATAAATCACGTCTATTATCCATCTGAATTCATACTGGGAACACAGATACTATATAACACATTCTCTATTTCATAAAGTTACTAATCAAACTATAGTTCCAGGTCACAAGTATAAATCTTAATATTTACCTATAGGATATATTGATGACAAGCAAGATGGGGAAGGGCTATTAACAGCATACCTATTATGGTACCTTCCAGAGCTTAACCGACTAAAGCATCACAAAACCTTCTAGAGAGGCACAATTCTTAATGTGTAAGAACCATTTGGAATCCAAGTGTGGTGACACAAACCTGTAATCCCAGCAACTCTGGAGGCTGAAGCAGGAGAATCACAAATCCAAGGCCAGCATGGGGAACATAGTAAGACACTGTATTAAAAGACTGAGGATGCAGCTCAGTGGTTGAGCATCCCTCTCTTCAATCCCAATACCACACACACACATACATACACACGCAAAAGAAAAATATGGAAAAACAAAATCTCAAATACCAGAACTGTATAAATATAAGCCCTGACCTATGTAAATAAAAGCCCATTTAGGAGATCCAAGATGGCAAACTAGATAGAGGCTGTATTCCTTGTCACTCCATAATTCGAAATTCAAGCAGAGCAAAATGAGATTCTCTGTAAGGCAGTCTTTTCGGCTCATTAATTCCCTGCTGTTTACCCCATTTGTCCACCGAGATCACACCCCATCTACCAGCACATCTCTTACTTTTAAGCACAGATTGCTCACTGACTGCCACCTATCATCTGCCATTTGCCCATTTGCCTGCCTCTTGCCTGCCCATTGCCTGCCTTTCACCTACCCATTACCCACCATCCAAGGTTCAGCTGCTGATCATCTGCTGGTTTAGCCTGCAGACTACCTGCAGACTGCCAGTGGTTTGCCTGCTGCCCACTGTTACCTGGAAGTTCATTGTCACAGTACCCACAGGTTTGGTTACACATGGTTGCCACCATTTTGGGGCAACAGCCAGGACCTACAGGATCCCCAGCCTGACGGACCATGTTCCACCTTCAGGACCCATGGTTCCTTCTACTCCCTGTGCTGTGGCTCCCCATTTGCAAAAACATTTGGAAGCCAGTGCAGCCATCTTGGATTATCCTTGAAGCCAAAGTTGTCATCTTTAGGTGAGGCAAATTCCTTCCTGAGGCCTGCTGGAGGGAAAATGGAAGCTCATCATCAGGTACCGCTCATGAATCAGGCTACTGAAGACAAGGAGGTTTGAACAGGATGTGACTGTTATAGTGTATTTTTTTCCTTCTTTTTGAAAAATTCTAAGTTGTTATTTAACTTTCTCACTGTCTCTACTTTCCTTTTGTTTATCTGTTTCCTCAGAGTCTCTTTCTCCTTTTTCTCATATTAACAACAATCTTATTTTGATTCTGCTTTCACTCTTCCTAGAATCTAGTACTTCTATATACTCTTTTCTTATCCCATTAAGAGTTATATCCAACATCCCTCCATGCTAATATTGATCTCCCAGTTAAAGAAGAGGTTTTGGAAATCTGCAAAACCTACAGTGGGGAAACTGCAATACCCCAGATCTGCACTGCTAGAGGGGAAGATACATGAACAACATGAAAAAACAAGGGAAGAAAGCATTCCAAAACAAATCAGGATTCTATATTAGTAGAATTGAATGACAGCATGGTAGAAGAAATGTCAGAAAAGGGATTCAGAATATACATAATTAAAATGATCTGTGAAACAAAGGATAAGAGAGTAAATTCAGGCAATGAATGATCACTCCAATAAACGGTTAAAAGAGCAACTGTAGGAAGCAAAAACTCATTTCAACAAAGAGACAGAAATTCTGAAACAAACAAACAAACAGAAATCCTTGAAATGAAAGAAACAATAAACCAAATAAAAAACTCAATGGAAAGCAGCACCAACAGATTAGATCACTTGGAAGACAGATCCTAAGACAATGAAGACAAAATATTTAATCTTGAAAATAAAGTTGACCAAACTGTGAAGATGGTAAGAAATCATAGACAGAACCTCCAAAAACTATGCAATATCATGAAAAGACCAAATTTAAGAATTATCAAGATTGAGGAAGGCACACAGAGATACAAAGCAAAGAAATAAACAATCTATTCAATGAAATAATATCAGAAAATTTCCCAAACCTACAGAATGAAATGGAAAATCAAATACAAGAGGCTTACAGAACACCAGGTGCACAAAATTACAACAGGTTCACACCAAGTCACATTAAAATGAAAATGCCTAACATCCAAAAAAAAAAATAATTTTAAAGACTGCAAGAGAAAAAAAACAGATTATATATAGGGGGAAATCAATATGGATATCAGCAGATTTCTCAGCCCAGACCCTAAAAGTATAAGGGCCTGGAACAACATATTTCAAGCTCTAAAAAAAACATAGTTGCCACAAGAATCTTATACTCAGCAAAACTAACCTTTAGATTTGAAGACAAAATAAAATCCTTCCATGATAAACAAAAGTTAAAAGAATTTACAAATAGAAAGTCTGTAATACAGAACATTCTCAGCAAAATGTTCCATGTGGAGGAAATTAAAAACAACAATGTAAGTCAGCAAAGGAAAGAACTACCCTAAAGGAAAAGCCAATCAAAGGAGAAACCAAGTCAAGTTAAAAAACTAAGATAAACCACAATTACTGGGAAGACAAATCATATCTCAATAATAACCCTTAATGTTAATGGCCTGAAATCATCAATCAAAAGACATAGACTGGAAGATTGTATTAAAAAAGACTCAACAATATGCTGCCTTCAAGAGACTCATCTCATAGAAAAAGACATCCACAGACTAAAGGTGAAAGGATGGGATAAAACATACCATGCGTGTGGACACAGTAGAAAAGCAGGGATATCCATCCTCATATCAGATAAAGTGGTTTTCAAGCAAAAGTTAGTCAGAAGGCGTAAGAAAGACATTTCATACTCCTTAAAGGAACCATAAATCAGGAAGACATAACAATCGTAAATATTTATGTCCCAAACAACGGCTCATTCTTGTACATCAAACAAATCCTTCTCAAGTCTAGGAATAAATAAACCACAACACAATAATTCTGGGTGACTTTAACATGCCACTGTCACCACTGGATATATCTTCCAAACAAAATCTGAACAAAGAAATCATAGGACTCAATAACATAATCAATAACTTAGGCTTAACAGACATATATAGAATATTCCATCCATCAATGAGTGAATACACTTTCTTCTTAGCAGCACATGGATCCTTCTCTAAAATAGACCATAAGTTATGCCACAAAGCAGCCCTTAGTAAATACAAAAACAGAGCTACTACCTTATGTTCTATCAGATCATAATGGAATGAAAGTAGAAATCAAGGCTAAAATAAAATACTCCAACACCTGGAGAATAAATAATATGCTATTGAATGAAGCATGAATAACAGAAGACATCAGAGAGGAATAAATAAATTCTTGGAGGTAATTGAGAATGACAATACAACATATCTAAATCTCTGGGACACTATGAAAGCAGTACTAAGAGGACAATTCATTGCATGGAATGCATTCAAGAAAAGAATAAAAAGTCAACAACTAAATGACCTAACATCACATCTCAAAGCCCTGGAAAAAGAAGAATAGAACAACACCAAAAGTAGTAGAAGACAGGAAATAATTAAATCAGAGCTGAAATCAATGAAATTGAAACAAAAGAAACAATTCAAAAAATTGACAAAACAAAAAGTTTATTCTTTGAAAAGTAAATAAAATAGATAAACCCTTAGCCACAATAATAAAGAGGAGAGAGAAAACTCAAATAAGTAAAATTCATGATGAAAAAGGAAATATCACAATGGACACCATTGATATACATAACATACTTACAAGTTACTTTGAAAATCTGTACTTCAACAAAATAGAAAATCTCAAAGACATTGACAAATTTCTAGAGACTTATGATCCTCCCAAACTGAATCAGCAGGACATACACAATTTAAATAGACAAATTTCAAGCAATGAAATAGAAGAAGTCATCAAAAGCCTCCCAACCAAGGAAAGCCTAGAACCAGAAAGATTCTCAGCTAAGTTCTACAAGACCTTCAAAGAACAACTTATATGAATACTCTTCAAAGTATTCCATGAAATAGAAAAGGAGGGAACCCTTCCAAACTCATTCTATAAAGCTAGTATCACTCTGATACCAAAACCAGACAAAGACACATCAAGGAAAGAAGACTTTAGACCAATATCTCTGATTAACATAGACACAAAATTCTGTCAAATCACATGCACAACATATTAAGAAGATAGTGCACCATGATATGATCAAGTGGGGTTCATCCTGGGGATGCAAGGTTAGTTCAACATCTGGAAATCAAAAAATGTAATTCATCACATCAATAGACTTAAGTTCAAGAATCACATGATTATTTAAATAGATGCAGAGAAAGCGTTTGATAAAATACAACACCCCTTTATGTTGAAACCACTAGAAAAAACAGGGATAGTAGGAACATACCTTAACTTTGTAAAGGCTATCTATGCTAAGCCCAGGGCCAACATCATTCTTAATGGAGAAAAACTGAAAACATTCCCTCTAAAAACTGGAACAAGACAGGGATGCCCTCTTTCACCACTTCTATTCAACATCATACTTGAAATACTAGCCAGAGCAATTAGACAGACGAAAGAAATTAAAGGGAAATGAATAGTAAAAGAATTCAAGCTATTAGTATTTGCCAATGACATGATTCTATATTTAGGGGATCCAAAAAAACTCCACCAGAAAACTTCTAGAACTAATAAATGAATTCAGCAAAGTCGTAGGATATAAAATCAACACTCATAAGTCTAATGCATTTCTATCCGTAAGTGATGAATCCTCTGAAAGAGAAATTAGGAAAAGTACTCCATTTGCAATAGTCTAAAAAAAAAATACTTGGGAATAATCTAAAAAAGGAGGTTAAAGACCTCTACAATGAGAATTACAGAACAGTAAAGAAAGAAATTAAAGAAAACCTTAGAAGATGGAAAGATCTCCCATGTTCTTGGATAGGCAGAATTAATATTTTCAAAATGGCCATACTTCCAAAGGCACTATACAGATTTTATGCAATTCCAATTAAAATCTCAATGACATTTCTCACAGAAATTATGATTACACAAATGGTATGCCTTTACTCCATGTACGAACAGAGAAACAACATGTATCCCATTTGTTTACAATAAAAAAAAAATCTCCTATAATTTGGAAATTTTGTAGTATTACTGTTCTTTCTGCTGGTATGGAGTGTTGCTGGGTCTAAGGTCACTTTGGTTGTCAGCACTTTTAAGTAAATGAGACTCAATCTCTGTAGAAGTCTGTAGAATTTTTTTCTCCTGTATTGATAGTCATTAATTTAATTAGAACATTTCTGAGAGATAAGTGTTTTACACAACTATTTTCCAGAAATTCAATGTTATTCATCTATATGTAGATTAATGTCTATCTTGTATCATGAAATATTTTGACTAATAAATTTAGTAATTCTAAAAGGCCAAAAAAAAAAATATATATATATATATAAAAACCAGAACTTAAACTCTACTACAGAGCAATAGTAATAAAAATGGCATGGTATTGGCACCAAAACAGACAGCTAGACCAATGATACAGAATAGAAGACACAGAGACAAACCCACATAAGTACAGTTATCTCATAGTAGACAAAGGTGCCAAAAACATACAATGGAGAAAAGATAGTCTGTTCAACAAATGGTGCTGGCAAAACTGGAAATACATATGTAGTGAAATGAAACTAAACTCCCATCTCTCACCCTGTACAAAACTCAACTGAAAGATTAAATAAGTGGGATGGATTCAAACTAAAAAACTTTTTCTCAGCAAAGGAAACAATCAATAATGTGAAAAGAGTGCATACAGAATGGGAGAAAATCTTTTCCACACACACTTCAGACTGAGCACTAATCTCCAAAATTTATAAAGAACTTAAAAACTTTACACCAAAAATATAAATAACCCAATCAATAAATGGGCTAAGGAACTGCACAGATCCTTCACAGAAGGATATATACAGGTGATCAACAAATATATGAAAAAGTGCTCATCATCTGTAGTAATCAGAGTCATGCAAATCAACACCACTCTAAGATTTCATCTAATTCCAATTAGAATGGATATTATCAAGAACACAAGCAATAATAAGTGTTGGCATGGATGTGGGGAAAAAGGCACACTCATACATTGCTGGTGGAGTTGCAAATTGGTGCAACCATGCTGGAAAGCAGTATGGAGATTCCTCAGCAAATTTGGAATGGGCCCACTATTTGACCCAGCTATCCCACTCCTCAGTTTATACACAAAGAATTTAAAATCAGATACTACAGTGATGCAGCCACATCAATGGTCCTAGCTGCTCAATTCATAATACCTAGATTGTAGAACCAACATAGATGCCCTTCAATTGATGAATGGATAAAGAAACAGTGGTATATATACACAATGGAATATTACTCAGCCATAAAGAAGAATAAAATGATGGCATTTGCTGGTAAATGAATGGAGCTGGAGAATATCATGCTAAGTGAAATAAGCCAAGACCAAAAAACCAAAGGCTGAATATTTTCTCTGTTAGGTTGATGATGACACATAATGAGGGGGAGGGGTTGGTGAGGGGATAAGAGAAGAATGGAGGAACTTTTGACTGTGTAGAGAGAAATGGGGTGGGTGGGGTTGGGGGAAGGAAAGATAGTGGACTGAGATGGACATTATTACCCTATGTACATGTATGACTACGTGAATGATGTGAATCTACATTGTGTACAACCACAGAAATGAAAAGTTGTACAACGAATCAAAATGCAGTCCGTAAAAATTTTTTAAAAAATAAATAATTTAAAAAGTCCACTTATAAAGTTAATATCCTTAAAAGCATGGGAATATTCAAACATTTTAACAAAGCATTGTCTCTGAGTTTGATTAGCATATACTACCCTAGTTTCACTGGCTGTGCCTTATGATGTACATGAGTTACGCTTCTTATCACTATAATATCTAGAACTTTCTGAATTTCAAACCATGTGGCCTGAGCGATTCAGGGTAGAAATTGTGATTCTTCTCTATTATTTTCCCACGTGGATGATGAATGCAGTCTCACAGATTTGGATATTTTGTCCAAAATCTAATTGCTAGTTGTTTTGTCAGGTCTTTGATTGCTGAGACCAAAAGACCTGAGAAGAACAACTTACAACATGGTTCCAGAAGTTCCTCCCATGGTTGGCCAACTCTGTGTTCAGATGAGGTGAGACATCATGGTGGAAGGGTCTGGTGGAGAAAAGTAGCTCAGGACATGGCAATCAGAAAACAGAAAGAGACAGTTCTGATCACCAGGGACAAAGTACAAATCCCAAAGGTAAATCCCCAGTGATGTACTTCCTCCAGTCATACCTTCCCTGCCTACAGTTACCAAGTCATTAATCCAGATCAGTGGGATAATCCACCTATTAGATTACAAATACCATAATCTAATCATGTCACCTCTGAACATTCTTGCATTGTCTCACACATGAGCTTCACACGAAGGTGATACCTCATATCTAAACCATAATGCTAGCGAAAGAGTCTATGTTCAAAATACATCCGGTGTGAATATACCATCCCCAGTCCTGAATCTTCCCATGTCAGGATCCAGAGAAGCTGCACTGAGGCCTAAGGTACAATATGCCAGCTGTGTTCCCAGATGGCAAAGTGTAACTTCACTCCTGAAGTTAGCTCAGGCCTCTGAATTCTTTGAGTAGTCTGAGTAACTTAATATAGGAATTGATCTTAAAACATCCAACCAGATTTTCAGGCAGACATTTTACATACACATAAATAAAGTTTCTGTTTCATCAGGCAGTTCCTTCGTTAGGGAACTTTAATGTGTAGAAAGTCCTATACTGAGCCAGAATCTACCTCCCTGTAAACTCCAACCATCAGCCATAGTCCTGGTCCCAGAAGATTTTGGACCATAATGATTTCTTCTTCCACAGCATACCCTGCACATCTGTGAATACATAACAGACTCTCAGCATCAGGTCTTCCCTTTTCTGAACTCAGTGCCTGTATGCCTTTTGGCATCTTAGTCAATGTTTTTTGGAAGATTCCTTTTACAAGTAACTGTTCCGAGGCCCAAGGCATTCAGGCATTTTTAGCACAAAGAGAAGAGAAGGAAGAAGGAAGGAAGTGGAAAGGATGACTGAGGAAAAGGACACCTTCTCAGAGTCTTGTCTCTGTTGAAACCCAAGTCTTCCTCTCCTTGGAGTCCAAGAGCAAATGCAGCCCCAGTGTGGCAGAGTAAGTGTCAAGTGATCTGGCCCAGTTCATAGGTCGTGGGAATAAGGGAAATCTCACTTGATGGTGGTTTTAGGGTTTGACAGACTTCATTCATTCAGAGTGGAGAAGTTTGCTGGTGACTGCAGAATAGTGGGGTCAGATCCAGCCCTGAAAACAGCTAAGTAGAACCTCAGATCTTTTCAGGGTATATTGCCCAATTTCATCTAGTGACTCTGGGCTGCGTTTTTTGTCTTTTAGGTTATATGTGAGAATGTAAGCTCCTTAACTAATTTTGCTTCATCCACTGCAGTTTTACTAGAACCCAGATGAGTCCTTGGCACTACACAAGGTTTTAACATATATAGTCATCCCTTGGTATCTGTGGGACCAGTACAGGAACATTTTTCCCAAAAAGATTTTTCTATGCTTGACTAGTTGAATCAGGACTTCTTGTGGATCACAAACTCTATGGATGCTGAAATCCCTTCTATAAATAGCATAATATTTACATATCACCTGTACACATCCTCCTATAGACTTTAATTTCTCATAACACCTAATACAATGTAAATGCTCTATAAGTGTTTGTTATACTACATGGTTTAAAGAATGATGATAAGGAAAAACAAAACTACATGTTCAGAATGTGCATATTTTTCCCCAAAATATTTTCTATGCTTGGTCAGTTGAATCAGTGACTGTGGAACCCAGAGATGTGGAGGGACAACTATATTCATTGAATCCATAAATAAATAAATGATTGAATGATGGGAATAAATTGAATTTTTTTCAGACATAATTTGTCAAAGTACCCTTTGGAATATGTCTCTTCTGTCTCTCAAGGTCTGCACATGTGTGCACTTCTTCATTCCCTGTCTCTCTTTCCCATAAAGGATATTACTTGTGAGTCAGAGACTTCACAACACCCGGGAGTGTACTTGTCGGAGAGTAGAGATGGGGACTAATGCAGACAGCCTTCCTAATGTCTCAGAGGACAGTCTTGTTCGTTCATACTCCCAGTGAGCAAAACCTACCCAGAGACAATGTAAGTCAAGGCCATCGATGAAAAGAACACCAGAGAACATGACTTAACAGTGCTAAGGCAATGTTAGGATTTGTCTAAATCTAATGACAAAAGACAGGGGTTGTAAGGTGAAAAAAACAACAAAGCTGATTTATTATATTATTGGGAAAAAAAAATTTCTAACTCAAATCTTTTTTATCAGAAATTTATTCAAAAACCTATGGGAGGCACTTTTCTTGTTTTAGATTTCCCTCCCTCATTCCCACCCTCTCTCTTTCTCTTTCTTTCCCTAATATTTTAAATTCTTGGAAGTTGGAATTTGTGAATGATTTTTCCCTAACATAATAATTTATCTTTAATGTTCTTTGAGTCCTATCTTTGAGTTGTTTAGGAAAGTTTGCTAAGTGTTGCCAATTAAGCCATTTTGTAACATGATACATAAGATCAGTTTGATGAGACTATTTCCAATAATAAGGAACCATTAATTTATGAAAAAAACAACACACTAGAATATAAACTGATATCCCTTTTGTAAAAGATGAAAACTGGTTGTTATTAGTCCCAATATTTTAATCTATTGAAAAGCTCACATGAGTTCTTTAGATCAAAAATCATTTATTTTATTACATATTCTGACTAGGCTCTGTAATATTTCATCTTTTAAAAATATTCTTTCTTGCTGGTGTATGATAACTATGTATGCAATATATATATGGATACTATATATACTATATATATGTGTGTATATATATTTTTATAAAATATAGATAACAACAAATTATTTAAATATTGCTCTTTGTGTACCAAAAAATAATTATTCCCCAAAACTTTCTTTTTGCTCCTATGAGAGAATGTTAGAAAGACTGTAAACTGGGAATGTGAAGAGAAAGGCATTGTAATTCTATATTAAACTTGACATAACTCATATCTGCCACATATTTATGACATTGTGGATATCTGCTACTTTTCTAATATTATATATATATATATATGCAACATATTTGTAATAGTGCTGATATCGGTTACACATGTGTAAATGGTTGTGTGATGCTTTGCCTAGACTTAACAATGATTATATTCTTTTTATACAGAAACTTGGATTATAAATGTTAATGGGGGGTCTAAATTTTGATTAGCAATTTTAGTTTCTACTTGATAATTTATGTCTATTTTTCCTTCACATTTGGAGAAAGAATTGACAATAGTAATGATAAAATCTTTTAAATTGTATAAAGAATAATATGAACTCATGTAGAAAAATAGAGAAGTGAATAAAAGGGTAAATAAAAGCACTTTAATCACCAATTACCCAATTTAGGCAGAACTATTTTTTTTTATTGTAAACAAATGGGATACATGTTGTTTCTCTGTTTGTACATGGCGTAAAGGCATACCACTTGTGTAATCATAAATTTACATAGGGTAATGTTGTTTGATTCATTCTGTTATTTTTTCCCTTCACGCCCACCCCTCCCACCCCCCTTTTCCCTCTATACAGTTCTTCCTTCCTCCAATCTTGCCCCCCTCCATACCCCTAACTCTAACCCTAACACTAACCCCTCCCACCCCCCATTATGTGTCATCATCCACTTATCAGCGATATCATTTGTCCTTTGGTTTTTTGAGATTGGCTTATCTCACTTAGCATGATATTCTCCAATTTCATCCATTTGCCTGCAAATGCCATAATTTTATCATTCTTTATGGCCGAATAATATTCCATTGCATATATATACCACAGTTTCTTTATCCATTCATCAATTGAAGGACATCTAGGTTGGTTCCACAATCTGGCTATTGTGAACTGAGCAGCTATGAACATTGATGTGACTGTATCTCTGTAATATGCTGATTTTAAGTCCTTTGGGTATAGGCCAAGGAGTGGGATAGCTGGGTCAAATGGTGGTTCCATTCCAAGTTTTCTAAGGAATCTCCACACTGCTTTCCAGAGTGACTGCACTAATTTTCAGTCCTACCAGCAATGTATGAGGGTACCTTTCTCCCCACATCCTCACCAACACCTGTTGTTGCTTGTATTTTTGATAATCACTATTCTAATTGGGGTGAGATGGAATCTTAGGGTGGTTTTGATTTGCATTTCTCTTATTACTAGAGATGTTGAACATTTTTCCATACGTTTGTTGATTGCTTGTTGATCTTCTGTGAAGTGTCTATTCATTTCCTTAGCCCATTTGTCGATTGGATTATTTGCATTCTTGGTGTAGAGTTTTTTGAGTTCTTTATAGATTCTGGAGATTAGTGCTCTATCTGAAGTATGATTGGCAAAGATTTTCTCCCACTCTGTAGGCTCTTTCTTCACATTGCTGATAGTTTCCTTTGCTGAGAGAAAGCTTTTTAGTTTGAATCTATCCCAGTTATTAATTCTTGCTTTTATTTCTTGTGCTATGGGAGTCCTGTTGAGGAAGTCTGGTCCTAAGCTGACACGTTGAAGCTCTGGACCTACTTTTTCTTCTATAAGATGCAAGGTCTCTGGTCTGATTCCGAGATCCTTAATCCATTTTGAGTTTAGTTTTGTGCATGGTGAGAGATATGGGTTTAGTTTCATTCTGTTGCATATGGATTTCCAATTCTCCCAGCACCATTTGTTGAAGAGGCTATCTTTTCACCATTGCATGTTTTTGGAACCTTTGTCTAGTATGAGAAAATTGTATTTATTTGGGTTTGTGTCTGTGTCCTCTATTCTGTACCATTGATCTACCTATCTATTTTGGTACCAATATCATGCCGTTTTTGTTACTATTGCTTTGTAGTAGAGTTGAAGATCTGGTATTGCGATACCCCCTGCTTCACTCTTTCTGTTAAGGATTGCTTTAGCTATTCTGGGTTTCTTATTCTTCCAGATGAATTTCATAATTGCTTGCTCTATTTCTGTAAGGTACGTCATTGGGATTTTAATTGGAATTGCATTGAATCTGTATAGCACTTTTGGTAGTATAGCCATTTTGACAATATTAATTCTGCCTATCCAAGAACATGGAAGATCTTTCCATCGTCTAAGGTTTTCTTTAATTTCTTTCTTAGTGTTCTGTAGTTCTCATTGTAGAGGTCTTTCACCTCTTTTGTGAGATTAATTCCCAAGTATTTTATTTTTTTCGATGCTATTGTGAATGGGGTAGTTTTCCTAATTTCTCTTTCTGAAGATTCATCACTTATGTATAAAAATGCATTAGATTTATGTGCATTGATCTTATATCCCACTACTTTACTGAATTCACTTATGAGATCTAAAAGTTTTCTGGTGGAATTTCCTGGTTCCTCTAGGTATATAATCATATCATCAGCAAATAGGGATAGTTTGAGTTCTTCTTTTCCTATTCATATCCCTTTAATTTCTTTGGTCTGCCTAATTGCTCTGGCTAGAGTTTCAAGGACGATATTGAATAGAAGTGGTGAAAGAGGGCATCCCTGCCTTGTTCCAGTTTTAAGGGGGAATGCTTTCAGTTTTTCACCATTTAGAATGATATTAGCCATGGGCTTAGCATAGATGGCCTTTACAATGTTAAGGAATGTTCTCACTATCCCTATTTTTTCTAGTGTTTTGAGCATGAAGGGGTGCTGTATTTTATCAAATGCTTTTTCTGCATCTATTGAAATAGTCATGTGATTCTTGACTTTAAGTCTATTGATATGGTGAATGACATTTATTGATTTCCTGATGTTGAACCAACCTTGCATCCCTGGGATGAAACCCATTTGATCATGGTGCACTATCTTTTTAATATGTTTTTGTATGCGATTTGCTAAAATTTTGTTGAGAATTTTTGTGTCGATGTTCATTGAGGATATTGGTCTGAAATTTTCTTTCCTCGATGTGTCTCTGTTTGGTTTAGGTATCAGGGTGATAGTGGCTTCATAAAACGAGTTTGGGAGGGTTCCCTCCTCTTTTATTTTCTGGAATACTTTGAGAAGTATTGGAATGAGCTCTTCTTTAAAAGTTGTAGAACTCAGCTGAGAACCCATCTGGTCCTGGACTTTTCTTTGTTGGAAGGCTTTTGATGACTTCTTCTATTTCATTACTTGAAATTGGTCTATTTAAATTGTGTATGTCCTCCTCGTTCAGTTTAGGCAATTCATATGTCTCTAGAAACCTGTTGATGTCTTCGAAATTTTCTATTTTGTTGGAGTATAGATTTTCAAAGTAGCTTCTAATTATGTTTTGTATTTCAGTCGTGTCTGTTGTGATATTTCCTTGTTCATTCCGAATTTTAGTGATTTGGGTTTTCTCTCGTCTTCTCTTTGTTAGTGTTGCTAAAGGTTTATCAATTTTATTTTTTTGAAGAACCAACTATTTATTTTGTCAATTTTTTGTATTGTTTCTTTTGTTTCAATTTCGTTGATTTCAGCTCTGAGTTTAAATATTTCCTGTCTTCTACTACTTTTGGTGTTGGTCTGCTCTTCTTTTTCTAGGCCTTTGAGCTGTAGTGTTAGGTCGTTTATTTTTTGAGTTTTACTTCTTTTATTAAATGCGCTCCATGAAATAAATTTTCCTCTAAGTACTGCTTTCATAGTGTCCCAGAGATTTTGATATGATGTTTCTTTGTTCTCATTTACCTCTAAGAATTTTTTAATTTCCTTCCTAATATCTTCTGTTATCCATTCATCATTTAATAGCATATTGTTTAATCTCCAGGTGTTGGAATAGTTTCTGTTTTTTTACTCTTTCATTTATTTCTTTCTTCAATCCATTATGATCTGATAGAATACAAGGTAGTGTCTCTATCTTCTTGTATTTGCTAACATTAGCTTTGTGGCATAATATATGGTCTATTTTAGAGAAGGATCCATGTGCTGCTGAGAATAAGTGTATTTGCTCTTGGTTGGATGGTATATTCTATAAATGTCCGTTAAGTCTAAATTATTGATTACGTTATTGAGATCTGTGTTTTTTCGTTCAATTTTTGTTTGGAAGATCTGTCCAGTGGTGAGAGAGGCGTGTTAAAATCACCTAGTATTATTGTGTTATGATCTATTTGGTTTCTGAAATTGAGAAGAATTTGTTTGACATACATGGATGAGCCATTGTTTGGGTCATAGATGTTTATGATTGTTATATCTTGCTGATTTATGCTTCGCTTAAGCATTATGAAATGTCCTTCTTTATCCCTTCTGACTAACTTTGGCTTGAAGTTCACATTATCTGAAATGAGGATGGATACTCCTGTTTTTTTTGCTTAGTCCATGTGCATGGTATGTTTTTCCCCATCCTTTCACCCCTAGTCTATGGGTATCTCTTTCTATGAGGTGAATCTCTTGCAGGCAACATATTGTTGGATCTTTCTTTTTAATCCAATCTGCCAGTCTATGTCTTTTGATTGATGAATTCAGGCCATTAACATTCAGGGTTATTATTGAGATATGATTTGTATTCCTGGTCATTTAGTTCATTTATTTTATTTTACTTATTTATTTATTTTTTGACACAACTTGGTTCCTCCTTTATTTGACAGTTCCTTTAGGATAACTCCTCCCTTTGCTGATTTGCCTTTTTGTTTTTCATCTCTTCCTGATGGAATATTTTGCTGAGAATGTTCTGTAATGCTGGTTTTCTTTTTGTAAATTCTTTTAGCTTTTGTTTACCATGGAATGATTTTATTTCATTGTCAAATTTGAAGGTAAGTTTTGCTGGGTATAAGATTCTTGGTTGGCTTCCATTTTCTTTCAGGGCTTGAAAAATGTTGTTCCAGGCCCTTCTAGCTTTTAGGGTCTGGATTGAAAAATCTGCTGATATCCGTATTGGTTTCCCCCTGAATGTAATTTGGTTCTTTTCTCTCACAGCCTTTAAAATTCTGTCTTTATTTTGTATGTTTGGTATTTTCATTATAATGTGCCTTGGTGTGGGTCTGTTGTAATTTTGTGTATTTGGAGTCCTATAAGCCTCTTGGACTTGATTTTCCATTTCATTCTTCAGATTTGGGAAATTTTCTGATATTATTTCATTGAACAGATTGTTCATTCCTTTGGTTTGTTTCTCTAAGCCTTCCTCAATCCCAAAAATTCTCAAATTTGGCCTTTTCATGATATCCCATAGTTCTTGGAGATTCTGTTCATGATTTCTTACCATCTTCTCTGTTTGTTCAACTTTGTTTTCAAGGTTAAATATTTTTTCTTCAATATCTGAGGTTCTCTCTTCCAGATGTTCTATCCTATTGGTTATGGTTTCTATGGAGTTCTTAATATGGTTTATTGTTTCCTTCATTTCAAGGATTTCTGTTTGGTTTTTTTCAATATCTCTAACTCTTTTTTGAAATAGTTTTTTGCTTCCTGTATTTGCTCTTTTAACTGTCGACTGGTGTGATCATTGAATGCCTGCATTTGCTCTTTCATCTCATCGTTTGCTTCCCTGATCATTTTAATTAGGTACATTCTGAACTCCCTTTCTGTCATTTCTTCTGCCATGCTGTCATTGGATTTTATTGATGTAACATCTAGATTTGTTTGGGGCCTTTTCTTCCCTTGTTTTCTCATATTGTTCAGGTATCAATGGACCGCTAAGATATTGCATATTTCCTCTATTGACTTATAATGTCCCTGAAGATTGCTAGTACATCCCCTCTTATCCTTCAGTAGCCTGAAGTCTTGGAGGAAGTTGATAATGCGGTGCTCCACAAGGAAGCTGCCTCTCTAGGGGTGGTGACCTTCAGGTGGGGTATATTCCCTGATAGTGGGCAGAGGTTCCTCCACTTGTTGACCAATGGTCATCCAAAGGGGAACTAGGCTGCGGGCTGAGGCAAGGCCTATTTGGGCCTGTGTCTCTGGTTTTACTGTCCCTGTGGGAAAACCTCACCCGGCAGGGAAGACTCACCCAGTGGGGAGGTCTCGCTTCTCAGTTCCCCTCCTAGAGGTTCCCCTCAATCTACAACTACTACCTGGGCTGGGCTGCCTTCCTCTGCAACATTCCCAGGGGCCCGGACCTACCTCCTGGGCCTGGGAGCCTCACCCTTCGCAGACGAGTCTCCTTAGGCTACCTCTCCTAAGAGAATCTGCCCGCAGTCCTGGAAACTTCGCTCCGCCCTAAGTGTGTCTCTGTGCAGCTCTTCCACCAAGAAGCTGCCTAGTTCCTGGGACCCTGCTGTGCACCTAATCACCTGGCTATGAGGCCCCTCCTCTGAGCAGCCACCTGGAGCCCCGTACAGTCGCTCCGAGTCCCAGCGATCCACTACACGCCTCTTCCTCCAGACAGCCGCTCCGTTCCTCCTCCTCCTCCGGGTAGCCCCCCGGGTATTCAGGAGCGGTCTCTCCGAGTCCAAGCAACCCACCACGCTCCTCCTCCGGGCAGGCCCCCGGTGTTCAGGAGTGGTTGCTTTGAGTCCAAACAACTCACCGCTTGCCTCCTCCTCTGAGCAGCCACCCGGAGTTCTGATGCAGTCACACCTAGTCCAAGCGAACTGCTGCGCTCCTCCTCATCCTCCGGGCAGCCCGCCGGTGTTCAGGAGCGGTCGCTCTGAGTCCAAACAGCTTGCCGCTCAGCTCCTCCTCTGGCAACCACCTGTAGCTCTGGTGCAGTCACTCCGAGACCAAGCGACCCGCCATGCTCCTCCTCCTCCTCCTCCTCTGGGCAGGCCCCAGTGTTCAGGAGCGGTTGCTCTGAGTCCAAACAGCTTGCCACACAGGTTCCCCTCTGGGCAGTCGCCCAGAGCCCCAGTGGTTGCTCCAAGTCCAAGCGCTGTGCTGAGCAGCCTCCTCTACGATGATCCCAGTTGTCCGAGTTCACTGCTCCAGCGGGGGGAGGGGTGTCTCGACGGGCAATTCTACTTCACAAAGTTCCCTGCATTCCGGGGCTACCGCCCCATCTGGGACGCCTCCCCAATGGGAGAGACTCACCCGGCGGCTTTGAGTTGGTCCCAAGTCTCTCACTATCTCCTCTTTTGAATCCTGATTCCTGGAGCAACATGAAATGCAGTCACCCTCTAGTCCGCCATCTTGAAACCCACTCTTTGTAACTTCTTATTTAAAGAAAATGTTTCTTGGCAAGATGTGCATGTGCACGTGGAGGCACACAGACACTTTGAAAATAATTGACTTAAAGGTCTTCTTGGTTTCCTTCCAAGAATTTTTTGTCTGTTTGCAGCAAAACTTGGAAGTTGGTGATCTCACTGAGTCTGACACAAAGATCCAGAACTATTATTAAGGTATGAATTTCAACTCTTTTTACTGGTTTACAAAATAATGCCCAATCTTTAAAAGATAAAAATGCAAATATGTATTTAAAATGAAACCATGCAGAAGTTATAAAATAAAATTCTGAAACCCTTTCCCCTAACCTCAGTTCACATCATACTTCTTGTTCTTCGTTTTCTCCAGTTGCCTTTACATAATGAAACCACATACTTCTTGATTCGCCTTCTTTTTAACAGCAATTTTTTATTCCATACTGTCAAGCCTGAGAAACTGGTTTGCTTTTTATCATACCTCTTTCCCCTTTTCTTTGCAGCTTATGATTTTTACATGCACTTTTAGTTCTACTAGTGGAGTTGAGGAATTGGATTAAATTCTTGGAAGTTGGAATTTGTGAATGATTTTTATATTTTATTTTGGGATTTTATTTTCTCGTATTGAGAATGAGGGTTGAACTCTCACGGAAGCTAGCTTCTTAGTTCTGCTACTTTGCCCATCATTAATAGGGGATCTTGGAGAGTCATTTATATTCTCTGGCTCCTAGGTTGTTTACTTATGAAATGCTACCTGTGAATTAAAGGTCTCTTGTGGCTCTCAAATTTTACTATTTGTGGGATGTTGGGAAGAGAACAGCTCTTAATTCAGTGTTCATTTGGAAGATAGTCACGGAGACTAAAGAGTTATATGTAACACCCAAGATTTTTAATTCCTTTTTTCTTTAACTGCACACATACATATACATGCATATGTGTGTGTGCACATGTGGATATATGTGTTTGTTTGTGTATATATACGTATATATACACATCTTGCAATAATTACCATAATATTCTTAGAAAGCATGCTATAAGTAACAGTATACTTACTTAGTGATGAACTACAGGCAGCTTGTACTGACTCATGGAAAGCCAGTTGCTGAATCTTTTTCAGTTCTGCATAGAGTGTTATCACACTGACAGCTTGAAATTCACCATGACAGGAATATTTATACCATGAAAATTAGCAAACCATACAAATTGGTTTTCTCTTTTATGTTTTTTTTCCTCCAGAGACTAATTGTACCAAAAATGAGTAACATAGTAAGCAGATGTCTTCTACCCTTAGAAAGACCAGTTGGAAATCAAGGAAAGGTGGATCAATGGGCACCAAGTAACAGATAAGAGTGGAAGTTCTAGAGCCGTTGCATAGTAGGGTGATGACTGTGGGTAACAATTGTGCACTGTATATTTCAAAATATTGAAAGAATGGATTTTGAATGTTCTACCATACCCTGTGTTGGCAGAATTCAGTATTGGATAAGTATTAAGTTGTGTCCTGTGTGGCTATACCAGGAGAGGACTCCTGGAAGCTGGTTCCCGGATTCCTGGGACTTTGCTTCATGCTCCTCTCCTTTTGCTGATGTTCATTTTGTATAATTATGCCATAGTAAATCATAGATGTTGAGTCCTTTAAGCCCTGTTAGCAAGTGATTAAGACTGTTGGTGACCTTAGGAACATAGTTGATCAGCATACCATTGTTCATATTGTGAAAATTTATTCAGCATTAATATGAAGTATCATTGTATGCAACATCCTGAAAATAAACTTATGATATATTGTTAAGGAGAAACAAATAAGTGTATTATTAATTAAATATAAAATGTATATGTGGGGTTGTATATGTGTGAAGGTATTGGAAATCTTCTAGAAGATTACATATCAAATCATTTATATAGTTTCTTTTAGATGATTATATTGATAGAACCAATAGTACTTCTACATACTTTATATGTGGCACGAAAATGAAATTGTGAGATTCTTAAATGACTGTTGGATTTTATTTTACAATAACATTGAAATAAAAATACACACTGAGCTATATCATATTTCTAAATGTCACCATCAGTAAGGTCCTTTTTATAGTTCTGTATCATGGGAACTGCAAATTTGTGTCAGATGTAAGAAAATGTGATATGTTAAGGAGCCTCTATAGCTAATAAAAACAACTAACAACATTGCTCAGGAACATTCTGGATCTATGGCCATGGCTTGGTTTTGTAATTTGTCATTATTTCCTGTTCCAAATGTCAAGAGAGTCTCCGTCCTCCGTGTTTAATTTTCACGCACAGGCAGCCAAATGTGTCTTCTCAAACATGCTTTTGGTCCAAACTTGTCAAGTCCATTTCATTTGGCTTCTGGTTGTTCAGAAATATTTTTCAAGTCAAGATTCATGAATAGGATGGATAATCACTGGTCAGTTTGGTATTAGGATGACAGGTATTTGAATAATTGATAAAGGCATATTGAAATCAAACAAATTAGGATATATATAAAATTGAAACAGATTAATCCTAACAACACAATGGAATAATGATCTAGAGTCTTTCTAAATTTCTCCAGTTCACTAATAAATAATTCAAAATAGTAGTTTCTCCATTTACCTAAATTACTTATTAGTAAAATCATCTCCCATCTCTCCTATTAGCCTTCCCCTATGACCTCTTAAGGAAGTATTGCACATCCTAAGTAAGTATTAGACTGTTAAAATTGTGTTCATGAATATTTGCACAGTAGAGGGTTAAATCAGCTTTGTTACTCTGTTCTATGAAACTACATAATTACAGACCACTCAAAGTGCGTATTATTAACTTGGAGCATGAGTACTTCAAAGCAGATGTGCTGCAGATGAGTAGAATCAATATTCCCATGGCATTTTCACTCTAAGCTTTCAGCCTTCAGAAGAAATAAAAATACAAAGGCTTCTGGGTATGTGGTTAAAAAAAATTGGGCATGAACCAAACATTTGACACAATCAACCTTGAGTTTTAAACATCCAGATGTTTAATGCTGTACTTTATAACATTATATGTATAAAAAATATCCAGTGATGTCCTGAATGTCATTTTGCATAGGATATTAGATTATGTAGAAACACATGTACACACACAGAGAAATTTCATTGCAGACTTAGGGGAACCTTAGGAAACCTCTTCAACCTTCACTAGAAAATACCTTTCTCACTTGCTGATTCCTCCCATCCCCATGCTTGTGACTGTTAAGGTAGCACTAGGAACACACTCTCGCCTCTTTCCTGTTTTCAGGTGGATGATCTTTCCTCAGGTTGATGCAGTTTTCCTTTGGAAACCTCATCAGTGTATGTTTTCTGCTATGCCTCACTCACTCCAGTTAAATACTCACGTCCTGCCAAGGGATACAGACAGGTCGATCATCTTCCCACTTAGCAATGGGACATCTAGACCAGGACAAAGGCATCCAGCTTTATTCTCACTGTCTCCCTCTTATTCCTATTGTTCCTCTTCCTTTCTCATTGTCTTACCCAACCCAAGGTCTGATGTCATCCTTGGGTACATCAGCATTCACACGTGTGGGTCATCCAACACCTGATCTCCATCCAGGACCTCATTTGGATGAACTCACTTCCTCCCTACCTTAGCCACAATCTCCTATGGCTGAACCACCATCAGCAAGTCCTGCTCTATTCCTGAACTGTTAAATTAATATACTCCACTCTGAGTTATGACACTCTACCATTCTATTTTCAACCTCTTGCTTCACTGATGTCCATAACACCGCTGACAAAATCATATGGCTAGACAATTCTAGACATCTCCTTTCTTTATGTCTGCGGTTGAGCAGCTGATTGTTTCTGGGAAATAAACCACACAGGCTCAAACACACAGAGAGACAGAGGTGCACATGAACTCTAAGAATACTATCCCAGAACTCTTTGGTGCCCATAGCCCTTGAGTGATTCTGTGTGCAGCTCTCTCTCATCTTCACTACTGGAGCCATTTTGGATTTTCATAGACATTTCTCTTCTCTGAACTTGGCACCCATCACTTCACAGGGACTGTTTCTGAACAAGTCCCACCAGGTGGGAACAGTGTCTACTTTAGCTGCCGTTCTACATCCATGCTTGTATCTGTAGCTGCCTTTGCTGCCTGTCTCTTCTCTACCTTGTTTCCCTACACCTCCCCTGCTTCCCATTCCTGCCAGTGTTTACCCCAGTTCTAATCCCTCCTAACCCAGCAGCAAAAGGAAGCAACCCACCTCAAGCACCAACTATCCCACAACCATCTCCCAATTCCCCTTTTCACTTAAACTGTTTGCCTTCGTAGCTGTCTCTTCACTGAAGTGACATTCACAGAGCAAGACCCACTCTTTCAAAGGGAACATGGTCACTGGGTGAATGTTAGTATGTTAATAATGTTGGAGAACCATCACCACTTTACCAAGTTTGTCACTGTCTGAAGAGAAATCCACATATCCAAAAGGCTGTTTCTCAAAGTCACTGAGAACCACCAATATGCTTTTCATTTGTGTGGGTTTACCTATTCTATATATTTCATATATATCAAATTATACAATGTGTGACATTTTGTGACTGGTTTCTTTTACTTAGCACATTTCCAAGGTAGATCCATGTGGTAGTATATATAAGTTCCTCATTCCTTTCTATGACTAAATAATATTACAACTACTATTTGCTTATTCATCCATTGATGATCATCTGGGCTATTTACACATTTGGCTATTGTGAATAATGTTCCTATGAACATGTGTGTACATATATTTGTATTAGCACTGATTTTTTTCTTTTTTCTTTTTTTTTTTTTTTTGTTATTGGGAATTAATCCAGAGGTGCTTAACCACTGAGCAACATCCCCCGAACTTTTTATTTAATTTTTAAAAAAATTTTGAGACAGAGTCTTGCTAAGTTGCTTAGGGCCTCACTAATTTGCTGAGGCTGGCTTTGGACTTATGATCCTCCTGCTTCAGCCTCCTGAGTTACTGGGATTACGGGCATGAGTCACTGTACTAGGTTAGCACTGATTTTTCAATTATTTTCTTTTTCATATTTTTATTGGTATATTATAGTTGTATAAAATGGTGGCATTCATTGTTACACATTCACACAGGCACACAATATAACAATAAAATTTGGCCAATATCATCTCCTATTATTTCCCCTTTCCTTTCCTGGTCCCATTCTCTACTGATCTCCCTTTTGATTGTTTCAGGTATCTGACTTGGGATGGAATTGCTAGACAAATGGTGATTTCTATATTTAGCTTTTTGAGCAATTACCAAAATGTTTTTCACAGTGGCTGCACCATTTTTTAAATCCCATTGGCTGTGTATAAGTTTTTGCATTTCTCTGTATCCCCAACAAGACATTTTATTTTTAAATTTTGCATAGTATCGTCATACTATAAAGTGGTACTTTATTACATCATAGTAACTCAGCATGTCAGATTCTCCTCCTTCTCAGATTTGTCATGGATATTTGATGGCTGTATTCATCTATTCATTTAGTGACTTTTCTAAATTATTTTTGCAAAGACTATAATCCTTGCCACATGTGGTCACTAAAGGCTCTGCTTGGTTAATTCAGTAGTTAGCCAGTGACCTGGTAGAAATTTCCTTAAAGGTTGCTTGTAATTCCTTTACCTTTACCTAGTATTCTCCCAGGGAAATAATGGAGATGGAAACTTAGCAATCTCTCACTTCTTTTCTAAATATATGCTGGTTATTGGGTGTTCGTGCTTCACTCTGTCTTCCCCAGTACAATTGATGGTTCTTCTGAGCCCTTATTCTCTCAAAAATATCCCTCCTTAGCCTCCTTCCTTCCTGACTTAGAAGTTTGGTCTGTTACTTGTACCATCTGTACCATCTGATGTCCTTTTTCTCCTGTGAATATGTGGTTGCTTATCTCTGAATCTTTCCCCGGCTACTTCCAAAGCTGGGAAGTCGGTGTGTGTGTGTGAGTGTGTGTGTGTGTGTGTGTGTTGATGGGTTGGACCATTGTCAACTTGTGTGCCATTCTCCTAGGAGATCACCAAAATGCACAACCATGGTATTTTAAGAATAAATTCCATACTAACAACTCAGCAGCTGCAAGCTCACAAGGAGCACAGACCATTGTCCCTGGAACTGTCACCACCACTGCTGCTCCAGTTCTGTGACACTGGAGAATGGTGGATGCTACTGAGGTGGGCAAAATGTCATGATGCTCTCACTGAGTTTTAAGCCTTTACTGAATGTGACTGAACTTTGATTTGACTCTGGAATGAAATTTCCTGTATTTTGCTTTCCCAATGAATCTGCACTCTAGGCAGTTGTTTTCAAAGAGTAGAAATTATAAGAATTCTCTTGGACTCATCCTGGCTATAGATACCCTACCCTATTTATCCTCTCTTCCTTGTTTCCTCATCAATCCCCATCGCTATGGTCTTAATGTCTAAATTCCTTCCCATTAAAAATTTCTCTACCGCAACCTAATAACCAAGGTGATGATAGTGAGATATGGGACTTCGGAGAAGTGGTGAATAGATCATGAGAGTTGTTGGCTCATGAATGGGATTGGTGCCCTTATGTTTAAAGAAAAGCCCCAGAGAGCTAACTTTTCCTTTTTATCATGTGAGAGTACAAGAAGTTGGCAATCAATAATAGGAAGGATGGATCTCACCAGAACCTAAGCATGCTAGCATCCTGATCTTGAACTTCTCAGTTTCTAGAAATATGCAAACTAAATTTCCCTAGTTTCTAAGCCACTCAGTGTATGGCAGCCCAAATGGACGAAAAACATCCATCAATTTCTCTCTCACTCACTGCCATTCATAAAGATGCTAGATCAAACCAGGGATTTTAAGAGGTTGTTCTTGGTATATATTATCATTTACGCTTATTTCTTTCTGGTGAAGATTTTTTTTTTTTCCTTTTCTTGTTTGCCTTGAGAGTATGTGGGAAATAGCACATTAAGAAAGTTCTGTTTCACTAGACTAGTTGAGAAAGAACAATGTGCACAGTGGTCTCACCCCATAAATCATCTCATTGTTCAAACCCTCAAATGTCTCAACAGAAAAGGAAGGTAAATATTGCAAAAGAGAGAAGGTTCATCATGAATTGAGTAAAAGCTTGGAAACTCATGATTATAGAGCAAGAAGTACCATAAGGAAAATTACCCACTAAAAACCAGATTCCCTGGACCTTGCACTATTGCTTTTTCCACAAAAACAAGTGGGTTTGTTTATAGATCTCAATGATGTGCTTCTTTCTCCACACAGTGCAACCTTTACCATGCTACAGCCGAGAAGAGCATCCAGTCTTCAGCCTCTAGTCCACTCCTTTCCTGCCCATCTTGTGTCTTCCCTTTTCTGCCATCTTTATAATCTCTTCTCACTCTGCTATTTTTCTCCTCCCTCTAATATTTAAAGTGGGCATTATGGGGGCTTGATTTCAGATTAGTTCAGTGCTGGCACACTGGGAAAAATCTCATTTTCATGGCAAGCGGCTTGGACTGCTCCAAGACAGGATTTATTTTTAAAGTTCCACATTGCACATTGTTGGCTCTCCAATATCTTCTGGCAAAAAGACGCCAACAAGACAGAACACATAAAAAAGAAGAAAAACACCCAAACATTTTCATTCCCCTTTTCCATATTCTCCACTAGCCAAGTTTGGAATGGCTTAAGGGAAGGTTTTTTTTTTTTTTCTTTGCCTAGAACTGGCCACCATGAGGCACCTTTTTGGATTCAGATAATTTCCTGTTGGTTTCTGCTGGGGTATCTACCCTTGAGTTCTAGTCTATTTCATTAATCCAAGAAGCTACTGCTTAAGAAAGAAACAGAGCTTTGGTGGAAGAATAAGTCCTACATTTTAAGGGTTCTCTCTGTTGAACAGACAAGTACCTTGGATTTCTGGCTCTCTTGGATCTTGAATTCATTCTGACCATCTATAAGGCCACAAAAATTAAGCTTATTAAATGTGGGCATAGTGGTCTGTCACTGTGTAAGGTGAATCCACCACAAGTAGAAGGCAAATGTTCAGTCTTTGAAGATAGTTGTGAGCAATAAACCCAATGTTTCTGCTGAAGGTCTTGAGTATTTCTTTGATGGGAACTACTCTCTGAAGAAGGAGTCTAAACATTAGGATTATCACTGAGCCATTTCTCTGTTGTTCCTTCTTTTCTGTCATCATGGAAGACATCCTCAGTCATAAGAGCAGGTGTGATGCATCTTTTCTGACTCCATCACTCCAGGTTGTCATCACAAAGGAAGCTGTGAGTTTTAGGTGATGTTTTCCCTAATGAGTAACCCATGTGCCATCAACTTCTCCCCCATGTATCACCCCATTCTCAGAGCATTTATGGATTGTAGAATGAAAGTGTGTAGAATATAGTTTGCCTGTTTTTATTCTTTCTAAAAAAAAATAGGAAAAAAAGTCATTTCTATTTATTAAAGAAGGATTAGCTAGTAGGGATAAGTATCAACAGGTGGAGATGTTTATGGAGAACTTAACTGAGGCTTGGAGTTTGAAAGTGAGTTGGCAAAGACTGAGAAGTAAATTTCATTTGGGGCTTCAGTACGAGGAGTACAACCTCTTTGTGTCTACAATGGATTCCAGGAATCTAGAAACATGAAAACCCACTCCCAACTTAAAAAAAAAAAACATCAAAATCAAGCAAAGCTATTTATGCATATACATAAGCACAGCACTGAAATATACATACACTACTTGAACATTGTTAAATAATTCTAATAATGATGAAATATTCTATTATGATTTATTTGAGGTTAGAACATGGAAATGTTGGGGTCAATTTCAGTGATCCCCTTTAGAACCAATCTGATGTAAGAAGATCAAGAGCCAGTGTTCACAGGCTGCAGAAAGGAAAGGTTTATTAGGCAGCCAGAAATCCAGACCTCTAGCAGGGTTGGCATTATTTTGCTCACCACAGTAGAAATTACCCCAGACTTTGTTAATGCCTGCTTAGTTGTAAGTGTCTCAATGTTACTTATGCATTACTCCATGGGCAATGACCCTTATTTTGTAGGAGTTATTGGCAACACAATTTTTTTTAAGAGAATAAACTGCCAAACATCAAATATGCTCATCGCCAAGTAATGATGATGACAGCAAAAGCAAAACAATGGGATTAAAATCATCTGATAGCCACTTTCTGTTTTGGCCGACAGAGTTCTTTCCACAGACATTTATAGATGGAGACTGTATGCCTTTGCCATAACTCTCTTTTGATTCTTTTATCACCCAAAGCACCAACTGCATTTGCTCTGTTTTGAATAATGAGTCCTATCATTATCCCCAATGGTTGTAGAAGTGTGCTTGCAGGTAGCATGGAGGCTAATGAGTACTCCAGGTGCCATTTTCTTACCCTTGAAAGCATTGAATACACTTCAAAGATCTCAGCCCAAGTACTAAGAATAACAATTTGTATCTTTATCAAGATCAAACTCAGTTTCCATTTCCTAACCTCCTGTCCATTGTGTGGCACCAGCCTCTGTAGCACCATATTTGTCATGAGAAATCAAACTTGGAATTGCAGTTAACCAAGTGAACATATCTCCTGTTTTTTTCTGCCAAAGAAACCTTCTCCCTTTTTCTTGGGGACAGAACTTTAGCTTTTCTTTTCAAGCATGGTCCCATATTTCTTTCTCACTAGATGTGGTTTGGATGTGACTCTTGCACCAATTTCTGCAATCCTTCCACAAAGGATTAGGACAGGACCTAAGGATACTTTATTGGTTTTGTACCTGTATCTTTTCAAATTCTCTTTCCATTTCCATGCACACCATTCTCTCTTCTAATAGTAAGATAAAAAGCATGACTGTTGGAGGATTGCCTTCATAACAATGAAATCTTTACCTATGAGTAAAGCAGGTGGAAAGTACCTGGAGGGAAAGATCCCCAAAGTGGTAGCACTTACCTAGTAACTATTGGGTGTGGCAGTATAAATGTCCCAAATATTTCTTATTGATATCTCTTATTGACAAGGTAATTTTTTGGATTATTATTATTATTTTTTTTTTTGCCAGAGTATATTCCTGCAAGATTAAGCTTCAGTCTCTCCTTGTTATCTGATTTACCAATACTGCGTGAATTGGCTGACCTCTCTATCACTCACCTATGTTCGTTGCAATTTCCAATAAACTATTTTCCTTGGAATCTGTAGTTCAAAATCAGCCTTGAGAGGAACATGAACCAAGACAAAACCAAAGCCTGGCACATCAGAACATTCCATCCCATGACTTCAGTGACTGATTATGGTTGCAAGTCTGACCCATGCCAGACCAAAGAGAGACTCAGTCCTTTTCTTGAAACCATTAAATAAGAACTGATAGTGTTCCTTATCTTTTTCACTACACAAGAGCCCTTTTTAAAGAACAAAGCTAGTACTCAGAACATTGTTTTAAGAAGGTTGAAGAGGAATTTTTCTGCACGAATTCAACCATACCTGAAACTTTGATTTAACATAAGCCTTTTCAGTTATGTGAATCCATTTCCCTCCTCACCATTTTGAGAGGCAAGTTAAGTTTCTGTTTCTTGAAACTGAAAGAGTTATAATTAATTCAGATATGAACTAGAAGCTTCCACTCAGCTTACTCTCAACACAGTAGTGGTTTAGTACCATTTTCTCTCAATTCGTGATGTATGTGACAGTTGGTAGCTGTAAATAGAAGACATCCATAGTGATTTCTGAATACTGAGGAGCTTGTCTTTTCTCTGTCTTTACCACAAATATTGAGAGAGACCACATTCCAAATTTGGTTGGGATAGAGGAAAAAAATTGTTGAAAATATTTCATCACCTTTCTTATGTGAAAGATTTTAGAGGCTATGGGCAAACAGTCTTTGAGAACAAAGCATTATGTAGTGAAGAAATTTGTCCACATGATGTAAATTATTGCCTCAATTTTGCTGTGTAAATTGCAGGCTGCATTTTTTTGTTTTAATTAAGCAATGCCAAAAATGGTTTTGTGGCATTTTCCTCCCAAGATTGGGAACCTACACACACCAGCTTTGTGCATGAGAACCAGGAATTAAAACTGACCACAGCTAATGGGAACCTGCTCAGGCCCATTTTATGGGCTCTACTGAGGGAAGTGCAAAGAGAAAACAGACTAAGTGAAGAAGAAAAAACACAATTCTGCCTTTTCAATAAGTTTTAATAACCTGTAATCCCCCAGAAAGTAACATATGAAGATAATTATAAATTCTGGATTGGTTGCTTTCCTACCATTTAGGATTTGTTAAGTGCCCAAAGGGGATTGTCAGTTCTTTATATTTTTAATTCAACTCCAGTGCCTTCTATTAGGGCATGCTCTCAGAATAAGAAGTACTCTGCAAATATATGGTTGAGAACAATTGAAGCTGAGGTGTCCCTACCCCAGTGGAGATACACAGGCTGATGTAACTACTCAAGTGAATCCTTATTATAAGGTGGTTTCTTTTGGAATGTTCTTTCAAGTATGCAGTCTTTCCTTTCTGTGCATGAAGCAAGATATAAGCAAATGGGCATTCGGTAGAAACCTGTTGCAGTTAATTAGCCTTTCTCGGTGGTTGCAGGAAGTAATCAGGTTTTTTCACAAATTCGATCTCTTATTCTGGGTTCTACTTCCTTTTTGTCTTAGCTTTGTAGAATATTACAAACTATTTATTTAAGGGCATACCTGTGTTGTTCCAAGACTCTCAGGAAGGGCAGAGACAAACCTTCCATTAACTACAGTGACTCAAGAGCAAAATGGGACCAGGAAATGTATTCCCTCTAGTTTGATCTCTGGAGCCTGCCCTTGTCTTTGGGAATTGCTTAAGAATTTTGTTCAGGAACTGGTGGCCAGCTGCAGTTGTGCGTGTTTATTTTTTAAAGTTTCCTTGTTTATTCAATTGGCTCTCCTGCATTGAATTTCTCTCAATTTCATGCTGTGGGCCCTATTCTAGGTTTCTCATTTCTCCCTTTTTCCTATGCCTGAAACTTCCCAAGGATGAGCTCCTTAAATGTGTTGAGATTCCCCAAAACCAAAGCAAGCAGTCCTGACGTTTGTAATTCAGTTGTAAACCTACAGCTTGAAAAGATGCTCCATCAGTTTTCCACTGATACATAATGAGCCACACCCAAACAATGCATTAAAACAAATACTTATCACTTATTGAGGTTATATGAAAATGAACCCCAATATTATGTATGACTATAATACACTAATAAATAAACAATGTAAAAAACAAGATTATATGGATTATATGGACGGTTTCACTGGGGCTTGCTCATGTTTGTGTATTTGTCTGGCGGGTTAGCTGCATTTGAAAGGTCTACCATGACCTTAACCTTCTTTATTATATAAAAGAAATTGAGATTAGCAAAGTCAGGAAAAGTCCCTGGCAACTGTTTTCCTTGGGATATTAACAGATGTAAGCTTGGCAGAGATAGGCCAAGTATGTCTTTCTCACTCAGATTTGGAGAACAGAGTTTTGTTCGAGCTGAGACCTCCAGTCAATTGCAAAATATTTAAATTGCTGGAGGAATTGTTATATGGAGTCCTCACCCTAAGCCTTCAACAAACAGAAATGGGTTTCTTTACAAAGGAGCAGTTTTTGTTATGGGTCAGAAAGAGGAGTGTGCTGGTAAAGGAAACGGATAACAACTTACTCTCGAAATGCCTCAACCCCCTGATTTATAGCATCTTTTCCTTTCCATTGTACAAACTCTCCTCATATGGCTTCTTTCAAGTTTCTGTTCAACTTGAGAAGGCACATGCAGAAATGACTCTTATGAAATAGTATAAGCCTGCTTTAGCTCAACACCTATCAGGAAGAATGAAAGAAGAAGAAAAAATAATAATTACCAGGAAATTAAAAAAAAAGGAAAGGTTATAAAACACTTTGAAGAGATGAGAGTAGAACCCAGGTATGGGAGACGGAATAGAAGAACTCTTCACCTTCTGCTACCTGTATAGGAATACCTCAGGTGTTCTCAAAATGCATGTGCAGAACCACATGTACTAAAAAGGGAAAATGCAAGCAAGCAAGGAAGTACAGTGCAGTAGAGAGGAAATAAAATTGAAATTGTTCAGTTTAGGTCCAAAGTTGTAATTAAAATACAAGAGGACAAATAAGTCCCTCATTAGCTCATTAGCTCTGCATTTGACCTGAGGAGAGCTGGTGGTATCAGAGGAATAACTTAATGAAGGATATCTAAGGAAGTCAATGGAATTGAAGGACCCTGATGAGAGATTCGGAATCTGAACTCAGTTCCTGTTCTGTTCTTAGACCAAATCTGTGACCCTGAGCATTTCGCTTATACAAGCTGTAAGTTTTTGGAATCAACCCTCTGCCCATATTTTCTGTGTAAACATATCCCCAGGCAAAACAGATCACATCAAAGGTGGGTGATGTATATGATAGTACAAAGACAACCATGATAAGGCAACAATGACATTCCCTACTTAGAACACAAAATCTCCAGGACATTCAATAAGGGAAGGATAACTCTGGTGGGACTCAGAACAAAGGGGACAGAGTATATACTCGCAAGAAACATTTTTGTCGGGGAGATGTTAGTTCTAGCAGAGCACATGATGTCTTTGACTGTCAGATAGTTGATATGGTATGAGATAAACTAGTGCAAAAAGGGACCAACTGATGCCTTCAAACTGGTCTTAGGTCAGGTGGGGCAGTGAAGTTTGGCCTTATGACCTGCACAAGCAAAGTTGATCTTGCATAGGTTGACACCTCAGTTGCTGGTGTACTGACATGGCAGTAGAAGTGTCAACTAAAATCTTCCTGTCCTCATTCCAGTTGCCTGCATTGACTTTTCCTCACTTCTCAGATGAAGATAATACTTATAAGAATCTGATAGTGATTTGTTAACTATAGTATATTTTTCTTACTCAGATATTTCTCTCAAGTGCCTCTCTCTCTCTCTCTCTCTCTCTCTCTCTCTCTCTCTCTCTCTCACACACACACACACACACACACACACACACACATAAGTGACTTTTGTGAACCTGTGCAAGTGTGCAAGGCTCCTCTAGAATAACATCTCTCAGGAAGAATGAAAGGAGAAAAAAATTAAGGGATTACCAGGAACTAAAATATCAAATATCTTCAGGTGCTAAGACACTTTGGATAGATGAGATTTAAATTAGATAGAGAAGATAGAAGAGAATTATCAAAGAAACCTTTGCTACCTATGTCGTGATACCTCAAGTGTTTTCAAAATGCACATATAGGTGCAAATGCACACAAAAAGGGGAAAATTATAAGTGCTGTGGTTTAGATATGAGATGTCCCCCAAAGCTTGTGTGAGAAAATGTTAGAAAGCTTATATGTGAAAGGATGGGGTTACAGTAGTCTTAACTTAATCAGTTCATTGATCCTTTGATAAGTATGACCTGGGCAGTAACTATAGGCAGGTAGGTTGTGGCTAGAAGAGGTGGGTCATGCCTTGTGACTCCAGGGCATATATTTTGTCCATGGTGAAGGGAGATAGCTCACTCTGCTTCCTGGTGTCACCATGTCCCATCTGCTTTCCTGAATCTCATCCTTGTACTGTAATACTCTGCTTCAACTTGGGCATAAAGCAATGGAGTTGGCCATGTGTGGACTCAGACCTCTGAAATTGTGAGCACTAAATAAACTTTTCCTCCTCTAAATTGTTCTTGTCAGGTCTTTTGGTTACAGCAGAGAAAACACTAAGGCAAAAAGAATTAAAAAAAGGATAAGAAGGGATGTATCTTCTTCTGTGACATCTCACTCAAATATAGTTTATTTAATGGCAAAGAAGGACTTTGACTTAAAAAGTTTTAGAGTTGTACCCTATGAAATTATCCAAAATAGATTCATTGACATAATTTTAGACAGTTCATATAGATTGGCCAAAATATATCAAAAACCTATTCAGCAATGGAGTTCCTTAAAACCAGTCATAGATACCAAAGTGGTATCTTTAGTATACATGTTACACTTCTAGAATATGTCCTGAACTTGTCTTTGTAACTCATGAATGAAATTAAACCAGTTTCTTCTTTTCCCTGTTTCTATGGCTTACATATAGCTTGGATGTGGTTTCTGTACAAAGTTTCCTGTGCTGCAAGCTTTGTTCCCAGCGTGATAATATTGAGAGTAGGTGGACCTGTAAGTGATGAAGCAGAGTAGGATGTAATTAGGTCCTTGGAGGCACCACCCTCAGAAAACATGAGTGTAGTTTTTGTAGGACCCCAATTAATTCTTAAGAGAGTTGGTTGTTACAATGTGAGGCCAACAGACAACCTTGGCTTTTTCAGTATAAACTGTCTCCCCTTCCACTTCTCTGCCATCTTCAGATGCAGCCAATAGGGCCCTCACCAGAGGCTGATCAGATGAAGTTGACCAATCTTGGACATTTTGCCTCTAAACTAAATAAAAACTAAATAAGTTTCTGCCTTCAAAACTAAATAAAATAACTAAATAAACGTCTTTTCTTTGAGAGCACCTGGTGTCGGGTATTTTGTTAAAACAAACAGAAATGGGTTAACCCACCTGCATCCATTCCTCTGAACTCATGATTCACTTTCATTTCCTTCAGTAGGACTTTAGCTTCAAATGGCTTTCCAGTGACATCAGTCAAACACGCATGCACACACACACACACACACATACAAACAAACACACACTCACACTTCCAGCATATGCTTTTGAGGCCACTTTATGGTTCATCAGAACCATGGAGTGCATAGTGTTTTGGTTTTCTGCTTGAAGTAGTGGGGAGAAAAATTACTGTATGCATATAAACCAATCAGTTGTGGAGAAACTCATCCTTTCAGGAGGATATTGAGAAGAGTGAAGTATGCCTATTTATCTACCTTTTGCTTTAGAAGCAAGGAAAGGGCATTCTTAAGAAATTTAGCTTTAACTGTAGATGGTTTGACTGTATTATAAAGGATATAATTTGGAAAGCAATTTCAAAAAAGTTTAGTTATCCCTTTGTCATGAGCCCAGCAGTTATCTAAGCCAGACAATCTGTTTGGGTAGGGTTCTGATAGTACTGGTGAGAGAGCTAATCATAATAAACCCATTTGGTTCAGGGTCTTTTCCAAACTAGAGAATGAGCCCACACTTTTTTTTTTTTTTTTATCAGAACATAGTATATTAACAAGACAGGGTGTCATGGATGCACATTGACATGGAAGGTGAAGCACAAAGTTCATCTTAAATTCTGGTCAGCAGGGATGTCCTCTCTAGAGATGGCTTAACAAAGGCACTCCATTGGAGGGCAGCTCTTGATGCAGCTGTCAGAAGAGCATTGTACACTGGTTCCTCTCCTGCATCTTCCCCAGAGTGTGGTACCGTCTGGCCTGGAAGTAAACGACTAAACGACGTCCCTAATTCGCTTTTTGCAGTCCACCTTTGCAAAATAGTTCTTGGCTTCATTGGTTCTCGATGGTGGCCTCCAGAGCTTCTGCTTTTTTTGGTGGATCATAGGAAGCTACTGAAGTCACCTGGCACTTGGCTAATAAGAACATGGCACTGCTTTTGTCCAAAATAACCCCAACAGCCAGGATGGGCTTGATGGCCATGTGGAAGAGAGTTAAGGCCTGTTCTGGGATTCCAAGGAGGAGCTGGAGCCCACACTTTTGTGGGGAGGGATTCCTTCATCCTTAGATAAGGAATAAGTCCAGTCTAAGCCTGATCTCTTCTCTTACCTTGTAGTTTGCCCACAGTTTTGGTATTTAGGCTCTGCCTCTCTGTCTTACTAGTAACAGACTCTAGCAAAACAGGTACAGTTAGAGCTGTCAGTTGAACCCAGCAGTCTATTTGCAACTGAATTTGTGCATAATCATTGTCCACATGCCCATAACCCTGAAAAGGTGAGTCCAAGTAGAATACCATGCAGAAGTGATAATGTTTAACATGCCTGGGGTGTAGTCCAGGACTGGGAGGATTTGACCTTGAACAGAAGATTTTGCTTTGGCCAACTTTACCAAAATTTAATAATTATCTGCCTATGAAGTTATCTAGCTTACCCCTTAAGGGGTCTGTATATCATTCAAGCACACAATCTATTGTGGGACTTATAGGGCAACCAGCAGAACTGTATTTAATTACACTAAGAGTCTGATTGTGATCTCATGTTGGACCTGGAACCCTTTGAAAGTACAAACTGAGTCTTAAAGCCAAAGCCCTGAGCTTCTAGGAAGTCATCCGTGAAGGTTGCTGTGCAACACAGTTTAGCAGACACTCATCTCTCTCCTTTTGAACTACAGCTACACAGGTCTCCTGATTGCTACAGCAATCAGAAGATGTCAGGTTGTTTGACCTCAGAAGGGAGATGAATAGAAAGCAGCGCTGCCAAGTCCAATGCAGCACATCCTTGTATTTCCATCTTGTCTTTGTAACATCCCCTATGATGTTCCAGCCCCTGCTGGATCCCATCTTACATCATCTTCAAGTTGAAGGATAATCATGTGTTTCAAAGGTACTTTGCTTCGTGCCTGGTTAAGAGATCATGAATGATCATTTACAGATCACTATGCCCTAAGCTCATGACAAGGTGCTCTGAGTCAAGGTATATTACAAGGGTTGGGATGGTGGGCATTTGGAGTCAGTACACAGACCCCACTGCCAAGATTCTCTAGTCTTGGCTTTAATTGAGGACTCATATCCTTGATATTTAAGGATTAATAAGGAACCAATGAGGGTGGGAAACAGAAATGGCAGTGGAGTTGCTCACAGAATGAAACCCGAGATTTGGATTGAGCATTGGGGTGGGAAGTGGAATGACATCTACGTTTATATGACTCTTGTCAAGTATGACCATTGGTTTAAACTGCTTTATGGATCTTCTCCTTAGTTTATTCTTGTTGATTTCCTGCTGAGTTCCATGGAACATTATACTTCTTTTAGAGTATGTAGAGTTAGAGGTAGCAGAAGAAATGTGAAATTTACAAGGCACTCTTTTGAAAATCTTGTGGGGAGCTATGAATTTTCAGAGAGCATGAACTGGGGGCTCAAACTAATAGAATCTAGATATTAAGGTATTCAAAGACAATGACAAGGGGTTGGACTATAACTGAAATGATTTGGGCCCCAAACTTATAATTTTAAATAACTGCGTTGTATGCTCTAGGTGTACTTCCCTGAGGTGGTTTCCACTAAGGCACTGTTCTAACAGTTATGTGAAGTTACCAAACACACCATTCTGTATTCCAAGCTTATTCTTGGCACTCATCACACCCTATTGCTGTGTTCCTCATCCAATTCATCAGACTGGTCTTCATTTCTCTTAATGCCATTCATGGTTTTAAATTATGGGGGGATCTAGTGGAAAGATTAACCACATAGTTTAAAATTTTCAGACTTCCAGCTCCCAAACTTCATAAAGATAATTTAAAAATGAGTAACTAAAACAAAAATAAACCTCTTTCTATCACTTTCTTAGCCCATTCTGAATTTGGATTTATCTATACTCAAACTAAATGTGAAATGGCTTTAATCTTTATTCCCTTATATATTCAATAACAAATACATATTCATACCAATTTATAGTTGTTTCTGAACTCTGAGCAGGATTCTGCTGATTGTTAAAAAAAATTTACAACCAGCTTTTTAGGCAAAGGGAGCTTCTTTGATTTATACAAATTTTATGTTGCCATATTTAAAAATGATTTAGTTACTGTCTTGTAATAGAATTTTTCTGGAGTGATGAGATTTAAAATGGCAGAACTATGGCTTTCAAAAAGCTTGGACCCTATCTCTTGCCTACATCCCTGCTCTGAGAAAGACAAGAGTTTTCAAAGTTATGTAGCTGGAAATAGACTCACCTTTAACAACCAACTTCCTTCCCCTTCAAATATCACAAACTTTCCACTCTTCTTCTGCAAAAAGATGTGTGCCTCAGCCTGAGTTTTAATTTTCTTATACAGTAAGGATCCGGAGGGAGCAAACCAATTAAATGAATAGCACCAAACCCTTTATGATTCTGAGTGGAGAAGGCCAACTTTGAGGAACGTTTGCAATACCATTCAAGGCTCAGCAGCCTTTCATTTTGAAGATTCTGTGGCTCCCACCATTGGGTGAGGGTGAAATGAGGTCCTGTTTGATGTAGTGCCCATAGCAGGGGGAGGAAATGACTAAGTGGCCATGCAATAGTAAAACTCTTCTTCTAACTTGAGGAACCATGCTTGAACTTGGCAGTCTGAGCAATGTCTCAGCATGATTCAGGCTTAGAAAGTCACTCTGGCTTTTACTGACTGACTAATAATACCCCATGGGGCTCCTCCAAGCTACAGCTAAGGGATGGATATGGAGATAGATCAATTCTTCCAGAGACATATGTGGAAATGGGATCACAGGGAGAATGGGGTCTTGATTGTAGCATAGAATTAATAAGGTAGGCATTTCACTGTATGTACTAACCTCACTCCCTAACCTAGGGAAGAACATCTTTTTTGCTTCATTTCTTTATCTCACAAGATAATTATAAAATTTTTAAAAATATTCCATGTGAATTCTGATTTTGTTAACATAGTTTATTATTTAAAATAGAAAGGGAGCTTTGATTCTTCTCTATTAGCATAAAATATTTGTTTTAAATAAAGTGCCCTTGAAATCAGCAAATGAATTGGCAAAACAAAGCAATACTCAAATTCTACTCATGCTAGGTCTAAAGGACCATGTTATTAATAAAGCAGAGCCTAAGAGTGTAGCAACTTAAATTATCTACAGGCCTTCCACTTATCCTGCAAATATCTTTGAGGATTTATAATGTACTGAGTACATTGTAAGGTCTGAGGGACAGAAACAGACATGTAATCCTCTTGGCTTCCAAGGAGTTTGCTGTCTTGTGAGGGAGAGAAAGACATTATACATAGTCTTGTTTTCTTTTATTGTGTTAGTGAGAACACATAACATGAAATCTATCTTCTTAATGATTTTTAGTGCATAATAAATCATTGTTGATGGTAGGTATAATTTTGTGTAGCAGATATCCAAGTTTTATGAATCTTGCTTTACTGAAATGTGATGCCTCTTGATTAGTAACTTCCCATTTCTCCTACCCTCCAACCCTGGGAAATCTTCATTCTATGCTTCTATGAATTTGATTGTTTTATATACTTCATAGAATCAAATCAAGCTGTATTCCTCTTTTGTTGACTGGCTTGGTTCACTTAGTGTGATATCCTCGAGGTTCATCTATGTTGTGCAAAATTTCCAAAGCCCTTCTTTGTTTAGGTTAATGAGTATCCCATTACTTGTATATCATATTTTCTTTATCCTTTCATATGCTTTTGGGCTTTTAGGTTGGTTTCACCTAAATGCATATTGTGAATAGTACTACAATGAGTACAGGAATGTTGATATCTCTTTGGAAACCTGATTTCAATTTTTTGGTTAAATACCCATAAAGGAATTTCTGAGTCCTATGGTAAGAATTTAGCAAGTGTTATTTATGGTATCCTACTGGAGGAAGAATAATGAAGAAGTAAGGGACTCATTCAAAGGGCTAGTGACAGCTGGGTCAGATGGCAAATCTGAAAACATGTAGCAGGTGGTAGATGGCAAAGACGGAATAAAAATGATCAGGAGCAGTGATAATAAAACATGGTGCAAAATGCCAGGATAATTTAGAACATAACTCATTGATTGAAACTCCAGTGGTCCAATTTGCCTGGAGCAGAAGATGCAGGTGGAGTGCAAAGTGAAACTGGAGAGACAGGGTGGGTCCTTCTTTCATAAACCCCTAAGTTCTGCAGAGAATTCTTGGCAAAGAACATCATAAGAGGAAGTAGATAAGAAGACACCTGCTTCTTTTATGATAAGAAAGTCATGTAAGTGATTCAGCTGAAGTTCCAAGCCTTGTCTTCTCCCATTGAGATCATTTCATAAATTTAATATTTTTTGTCCTTAGCATCATCAATAAAAAGATAGTAGATAACAAAGACCAAAGTCAAGTCAGCTCAGATCACATACATATCTCTGATACTGCAAACCTCCTGTGATTTTTTTCCCCTTCAATTTTTCAATGAAGTCATACGTGAAACAGTGATGACTATTTTTATTTTAGAAAATTCAAGTGTTATAATATAGATGGTTGTATATTGTAATTCCTTAAAGAAGAAAAGGAATAGTTGTTGTCTGACTCATTTTATTTTTGGAGCATTGAGATGAGGGAAATGCTCATGTCAAAGTTTTCACAATAAGAATTGAAGTTGTGTCCATGTCTTCAAGACTTGTCACTTCATCTACAGTTTTCCAATCTGTGTACCCTATAACTGGTTGCTCCCTATTAACTATAATTGAATAAAATCTGGTATATCCTAGTAATTCCCTTTTCTCATTTTTTTTTGTACTGGATATTGAACCCAGGCGCACATAAACACTGAGAAACATCCCTAGCCCTTTTTAATTTCTAATTTTGAGACAGGATCTTGCTAACTTGCTTAGGGACTTACTAAGTTGCTGAGGGTGGCTTTGAACTTGCAATCCTCCTGCCTAAGACTCTGAGTCACTGGGATTACAGGTGTGCACCACTGTGCCTGGCCCTCATCTTTTATTAAATCTTGTATTGCAAACTTCACTTTACTTTGACTCTTAAATCTCCTGAAGTTTTAAAAAAGCAAAAATAAATATGGACTAAGTGGAGCAGTGCTCTGAATTTCATTGTTTATTAGCTACCCATATCACACCCTTGAAGAGAGATTAGTGAGATCATCCTATTTCCTTTCATTATTCCTTAAACAAAAATAATGTTTTGGCTTAATTTTCCTGGCATTTTTACTCTGAAGAACACAGCCACCTAAGGGACTTTGCTTCTCTGAATCATAGATTCTTAAAACATGAAGTTTAAGAAAAATCAAGATATCTATAAATAATTTGTTTTGGATTGTTGTTATTGATCACTGATGAAACTGATGAAGACCATTTCTTTGAGAGTTTGTGGTTACAGGTAGGGGAGGGTCATACAGAGAAAGGACGAAGGTGGGACATGGGATTTAGAATCAAATGGCATCATTCCAAATCTAATTCAGCCATTTACTGATTGTATGACATGTGCAAAATAATGATTATAGACCTTTTAATAGAAATATTAGATTCCTTGTATTAGTATTTATACATGCACAAATATATTCTTACATATATCGAGGGGTCACCAAATTGTAGCATAGCTATACTGAAGACTGCAACTGGAAACATGTAAGAATATTATGAATAGCAAGCCTGAGATTCAGCTTTGCTTTTGCATGTTCCTGGAAAGTTCCGTCATTTGAATTTTAGGAAAAGTGAAATGGAGCAATGATGCTTTTGAATATTGGTTAGGAAAGTGGGCCTGCTGGTCTTAGCATTGGCTTAGAGGATACAGCACAAAGCAAAATGGACAAAGGGTGGACTCATGAGCTGAGGGACTTAGGAGATGAGTGAGATTGCTTGCTGCCACACTAATGGTCTTATTTGCCTCTATGCTTTAAACGATTAAGTGAACTTTTTGTAATTGCTGCATTCCTTCTTTTTCAATTAGCGTCCATCCCTTCTTGAAGCCCTAGTGGTTCTTCCTGTCTTCATATTGACTTGCAGTTGACATGCAATAAGGTATCATTTGGCTTTCAATAATGTTGCTCTTTATGTAGGCTGGTATCACTGTATACACTAATGCAACTAGGTAATGTTAGTGTATATGAGAGAGAGAGCGAGAGAGAGAGAGAGAGAGAGAAAGAGAGAGAGAGAGAGAGAGAGAGAGAGAGAGAGAGAGAGAGAGAGAGAGAGAGAGAGATATCCTGGGGGTTGAAACCAGGGACACTGTGCTACTGAGCCACAACCTCAGGGGCTTGCTCTGTTGCCCAGGCTGGCCTAGAATTTGTGATCCCCCTGCCTCAAGCCTCCTGAGTTGCTAGGGTTACAGGCATACATCACTGCACCTGTTGCAACTAAAATATTTAAACAAAATAAAGCTACTAACATTAAGCCATGAATCCAATTTACTGTCATAAATTAACTTATTTTTATTTTATTTCTATTGAGATGCTGTGTGTCCAGTGAATAGTTGAAGGACTCTTTCATTCAATAAGCAACAGGGAAGAGGTTTTTAGGAATACACATTTTGATTTCTCTGATTTCTCTGAGAATTTCTTTTCTTTGGCTTTAGTATTTTCACTAGGGAATTGATCTCCTGTCTCAGATCAGCTAGGATTCTCAGAATCTGCTATTATGTATAGTTTTTAAAACTGCAAAAGAAATGAATGCCAGGGCAAATAAGAGCTTCAAAGTTATCTCTTAACAAATTAAATTATTAGCTCAAATAACCATTCATCCATGAATGAGTGTCTATTGAATTTCCATTTCAATTTTAACCCCTGAAAGTGAAAGTCCATAAATTTTAGTGAGATCCCTGAGTGCATGCAATTGGAAGGCAGACCTTGCAGGACAGAAAGCTGAATTCAGATTAAGAATTATGTATCTCCGCCAGGCACAGCAGCCCGCACCTGTAATCCCAGTGTCTTGGGAGACTAAGGCAGGAGGATTGCGAGTTCAAAGCCAGCCTCAGCAGAAGTAAAGTATTAAGCAACTCAGTGAGATCCTGTCTCTAAATAAAACACAAAATAGGACTGGGGATGTGACTCAGTGGTCTAGTGACCCTGAGTTCAATCCCTGGTACTCCCCCAGTGCCACCGCGCCCCCCCCCAAAAAAAGATTACATGTCTCTCTGATCTATTACTGTTGAGATGTTGATCCATGACAAGAGGTGGAGGGTGACCCAAGCTTAGAGCAGTAGAACTGCTCCAGTCACTGTTCTTCATGAGATAGACATTGGCTATCTTGCTGATAAATTCCAGAGGCCAGGTAAGTGCCTACAAACATCATTATGGTACTTCACAGTACCTGAAAACATTTCTTCCATCACAAGATTTCGTAACACTGTAAAAGAATTAGCACAGAAAGACATAATTGCATGGCTGTAAATTATTTATATAATTCCTTATACCATCCACATATGTACGATCACCAAAAATATAGCTAGACATCATTGAGCTTGTATATTTTAAAGACTTAATAAATTAATATCTATCAACTGGTACACTGGCAAATGTCTTAAGCTGTTTTTTTTTCTTCCTTCTTTTTTTCCTAAATTTTTATTTGTTTTTATTTATTTATTTATTTATTTATTTATTTATTTATAGAGAAGGAGGGACACCAGGATCCTAAGGAAATACCTTAGGATTCTCTGCCACCTATATTGTTACTATATATTGTTTGTGTGGATTGTTTAGAGGGTCAATACCTTGAGCTCCTCAAACTTTTGGAAATCAGGGTTACTTTCCACTCCATGCACGCTATGCTTATACTTCAAAGGGTGAAATTTTCTAAATGTGTAGGTTTTATATAGGATGAGTGTAATGTTAAAGACATAAATCAATTCTAGCTTTAACATTTATTGTGAAATGTATTTTGACCTTATGGAGTCTTTTGTATTAGTAGAAGAAGATGATCTCGTGACATTTTAGGGACTAATATAAAAACAGTGTTAACTGTTTTTTTATTGTGTCAAAATGTGGACAGTACACCTCTATGATATTCTTCATTTTTGTAAGTCTATCTCCCTCATCACCAGGAATTAACTTCTTTCTTTCTTTCTTTCTTTCTTTCTTTCTTTCTTTCTTTCTTTCTTTCTTTCTTTCTTTCTTTTTTTGGTTTCACTTACCTGTGTATTTTTACCATCTAGCTACAGATAAGTCTGGTATACAGAATATGCATAATAAATAAATAGATATTAATAGGAGCAGTAATTGGTCAAACATGATCTAAGCTTTGAAAAATGTTGAAGAATTTGATGTGATGAAGATGAACTGGAAGGACACACCGATGCAGTGTTATGTTCAAATCATGAAGCTGGATCGAGGCTCAGCACCTTCATACCCTTCTAGATGTTTGCCATAGATTGATTCTAAAGTATGCTCAAAAATTGCCTTTTCTACCCTGAGGATAGTGTGAAGTTTTCTCTATCAGTCTACCATCAAAGTTGTAATTAAGTCATCAAGTCTGTGGTCTATATTTATGATTACAATATATGATCAAGGATTATAAACACCAGGAAAAATGTATTATCACCCTGGGTAATTATCACGTTAGGAGAATGACAGAAGACAAACGTTTCATCTCTTACTAGAAAGAAGAAATCTGGCAGAACCTGGGAGTTTCCTTTGATGTTGGATTTGTATAAGAAAGTATCAAAGATTGAACTATTTTCAAACGGAACATCCAATGTTGGTTTCATCCTGGTAGTCAGTGTTCTGCCCCGCCATATTTTTTTTTTTTGAAGTGGCATAGCCCAGAGTTTGTTTTTAGAATCTATTTATTGCAGGTACAGCAATGAAATTCAAGAAGGTTAAAGAAAAATCAGAGGCCTCAAAGCTAACAGCAGGTGTTATAAGTTGATCTCTGAAATGTGTAAGGTGTTAAGAGATTCAGACAGAGCGAAAGGCCTGGATGGGTTTATGGTTCTTAAAATATGGTTCTTAGACTAGTAGCTTTAATAACCCTTTGGAAATGCAGATTCTCAGGTTATATCCCAGACCTACTAAATTAGAAACTCCAGGAGTGGAGTTCAGCAATTTATGTTTGAAAAGGCCTCTAGGTGGTCCTGACACCTAGTAACATTTGAGAAACATTGTTGTAAAATAATGCCCCAAATGGATCTCATGCATCATTTTTTTTTGGTTTAAATTATTATTTTTTTATTTTTACAGACTGCATTTTGATTCATTTTATACAAATGGCGTATATCATTTTGTTTCTATGGTTGTGCACGTTGTAGATTCATACCATTCATGTAATCATACATGTACATAGGGTAACGATGTCTGTCTCATTCCACCATTTTTCATACCCCCCTCCTCCCTTTCATTTCCTGCTATGTAATCTAAAATTCCTCCATTCTTCCCTCACCCCGCTCATGCATCCTTTTAAGTTTATGATCCCATTGGTTCCAGGGCTGGCATGAAGTCTTTCCTGCTACTCCAGTCTGTCTGTAAAATCACTACTCTGAACAATTTTTCTCATAAATATGGTCCATATTATGCTTCTCTCTAGTTGCTTTATATACATTAATTATGCCTCACTAAAAGTCTGTAAATGCTACAGGAGTTAATGTATCCCATATAATGATATTTTGCTGACTGCAGGAAAAAAAAAAAAGAAAAGACAAGGAATAAACCTTCACATACTTGTTGGTTATTTGCCAATGTGAAGAAATGTCCACTGTGGACTTCACAAATGATTATAGGAGAAGATAATAAAATAGTGAGCATTTTCCTTTTGTTCTGTTTCATCAACAGGAATGCAGTCCCAAGTATCAGGTTTGCAGTTGAAAAATGTGAGGAAATAAGTTAAGGGATGAATTTCCTTATCAAGTTATTTTCTAAGGCAGAGACCTAGTACATTTCCTCTATGCATTGACGTTGCATGACACAGAACCTGGGGTTACATTTCCTGTGTTCATGACTTAGTTTATATGAACTATAAATTTATATAAAAAGATAACACAACTCTGGTGTGGTAAGCATTAACAAGGAATTATGAATACCAAGTAAACTTCTCTATGGTGGTTGTTGAAAGACATTGAAGTCAGCAGTTTAGGATTAAAATCAAGTGTGATTGCCTTACCAGTAAGTTACTAAACTTCTTTGTAACTAGCTTTCTCATTTTTCAAAGTGGAAATAGTATTTTATCTTATAAAACAATTTTGAAATTTCAATAGGGCATCTAATGATAAAATTTTGTTATTATGTACCTGTCTGGGTGTACTAGAAACGGTTCTTCAGAGAAACCGAAACAATGGGATATTTGTGATTCTACTAGGACCCAGAGGAGAATAAAAGACCCCAGGTTGGAAATTCAGGTCTCCATCAAATTAATTCAGGACTCTTTCCTCACTGCTTCTCAAACTGCAGCATCAGCATTACTTGGAAACCTGTTAGAAAGTCAACATTTAAGTCCTTATCCCACCCCACCCTACCCACTTGGTCTTCAGGCTACACTACTGCAGGTGGCCTACATGCTTAAAAAAGAGAATTGAATAGGATCCAGAGTCTTGTAACATTATATTCCAACAGTTCAGGCTACAATAGAAAATCACTCATCCTACCAAGACCCAAGAAAATGACAACCAAAATGGGACCATAAATGGTCCCCATAGATGCTTCAGAGCCTGGGATTCTCTGATGAGGACTCTGAAGAGTCAAAAAAAAAAATGAAATGAAATTTTAGAATAGAAAAGTAAAAGCATTAATCATTGAAATAAAAACTTCTTGGATGGGAATAACAGAGACAGAGGATGCAATCCTTGAAATTGCAGACAGATAACAGAACCTGCCCCAACTGAACAACAGAGTGAAGCATAAGTAAAACAATGAACAGAGACTCAAGGAATTGTGGGGCCAAACAAAAGCACTGATATTCACATTATCAGAGTCAGAGATGGAAGAGAGTAGAACTTCCAAAGAAGGGATTTAAAGAAAGAAAATCTGGACACTTCTCAAATTTTCCAAAGGATAACAACATACTAATTCAAGAGGCTGAGTGAATCCCAAATAAGATAAAACCAAAGAAAACACATGCCAAGAGGCATCATAGTCAAAACCTCTGAAACTTGGAGACAAAGAAAAAGTCATGAATGCAACCAGAGTAACAGTACATTATTTGCAGGGAAATACCCATTCAGATGACAGGGGGGTTCTCATTTGATATCATGAAGGCAAGAGAAAGAAGTGGCATTTTTTTTTTCAGCTATGGAAAGAAAGAACCTGACAAATATAATTCTGTGTACAGTGAAAATGCCCTTTGGGAATGAAGAGGAAACAAAGACATTTTGAGATGAAGGAGACCTAAGATTTGTTGCTAGCCTACCAACTCTTAAGCATCGCTAAAAGAATTTTTTTTCTGAACACAAAGCACATTTGGCAGAGACTGGCTAGCCCATTTTTAAACCTGTCTCCACTTCTTAACCCCACTGCTAGAACACATTTCTAGCACTCCTTATTCTTCATGAAGCAGGAAAAGAGGCCCAGAACTGTTTTACACAGTGATACCTCAGGTTGGTCTCACTTCTGGTAGAAGTGGTCAGAAGAATTCTTCAACGGATACTGTTGAAAAAGTGTAGGTGGCAGAGGTGGAGATTTCATAGGGTGAGAATAAAGAGGGGAGAAGAAGAAAGGATAAGGTTCATAAATTTTCAAAAATGCAGATATCTCGGTAAATCAGTGCTGCACAATAAACCAAAGTCATGTCTGTGCGTTCTGTGATATATATTGAGGAGAAAACCACGAGTGTTTTAGATTCTAATAAAAGAGCTCACTGTTTTGACTTCTCTGATATTTTTGCAAGAAATTTGAGATCTTTTTAGAAAACATACTGCTTCCTAAAATTTATTTGTGTATGTTTTACACATCCATGCATTTGAAAGATAAAGTGAGAGAGAGAGATGCTTTTTCCTCCTTCTTTCATTTAAACTGGAATGCTAAGAATATAAGGATAGCCGGAGAACAGAGGAAGTATTTTCTGAGCAGCCTACAAAGAACTTTTAACCATCAAATGAAGTTAATGATTTCTCTTCTCTCAGCAGTAAGCCCAGACATCAACAGTAATGCTGGAAAATATTTTCTCTGACCTTGAATACATTTATTAAACCATTGCCTGAGTCGAATTTCCTTGAGATGTTACATGGAACTCTGCCAAGATATGACAGCAGCAGCAAGGATGTGCTCCCTTTGGGACCTGTGCAGTGAACATGAGAAGATGTTTCTGTGAGGTCCTGAGATGTATGGTTTTGTATCAACAGGGGGAAATCCAAGAGCTTCTGTTTTAAGACATCGTGTTCAATAGGGAGGCGTTTCTTTCAAGCCTTCCCACACGGCTTTCATTTAGGAGACCCCATTCTTTCCGAGGACAGTGTGCTGCACAGACGATGTGTGGAAGCCACATCCAAGATGATAGTGATCATGGCCAGGGGCACTGAAGATTATATGAATGAATAAAAGCTGCTTTTCAAAAAGCCAAGTTTTTTTTTTTTCTTTCTTTCTTCATTGATGTACTGCCATAGATGGAAAATAGCAACATTTTGTTTCCTGTTTGTAAAATTATGGGATTCTGCTGGAAGAAAAGTGAGAACTCTGGGTTATACATATGGAAGGAATGGCTTGGCACCTTGTTTGACCAGCATCATTCAAATTAGGGACATTGTTTCTGAGAAATCCCTGGTTATTCAGAAGTAATACCTTGCTCTAGGGTTTTACCCATTCCCTAATAAATTAATTTATCCTGGGAACAAGAGTCTTGTTGGAAAAGAGTGTGGGTGGTCACCAGGAATGGGGCACAGCAGTGGCCGAATGTGAAGCAGAAGAAGCCTGGGGCTTCAGAACTCAAGATGGGGTAAGAGTTTTCTAAAGGAGTAAGTGGCTTATATTCAGACCATGTTAAAAACAAAGCACATCCTCGGAACACCCTGATAATCTACGTGTATAATTCAGAAGACTTCACCGACATTATCATATTTCCTACTTCCTACGTGGAAGCTGGTGTTCCTCAGAACTTTGGAAAAAGATGTGGTGACATAGTGATTAATTTGCATGTAGACCCTGACATAAGGGACACCCTTGTTCACTGAGATAATCAACCTTTATTCCCTGAAATATTTTACACACACATAAATGGTAGATAACAATGAATACATGCCCCCATCCAGCTTAATAATGCAAGTATTTTAGATAGACTTGAGGTACCTGTGTTTTTGCCATGGTTTGTACATGGTTTAAGTGTTTGTCCTAAAGTTTCCTGCTTTGGAAGCTTGGTTTTCAGTGTGGTGGTGTTGAGGTGGTGGGACCTTTAAGAATTGGGTCCTGGTGGGAGGTCTTTAGGTTACTAGTGATGCTACATTTTTAAGGAATTTAAGTAGTCCTCAGTGACTCTGGATTAGTTCTCAGGTTATTATAAAAAGAGAAAATCTGGCCCCTTCCTTCTCTCTGGCTGCCATCTGGTAATGTGATCTCACCTTCTTCGGCAGTGCTCCTGCAATGCATTGTGGTTTCATCCACTATCACTAGAACCTAGCTGATGTGGGCACCACGACCTTAAAACTGCAAACTATAAGCTACATAAACCTCTTTTCTTCATACAGTTACCCAGCATTGAGTATTTCATTATAGTAATGAAAAAGAGACTAACATAGTCATCTTCCGTTCTATACCTCCTCTGTGGAAGCATCAATCTTAGCAATGCATTTCATGATTGCTTGTGTCACACTGTCTTATTGTCACTTTTTGTTCCCAAAGAAGCCAAAACTGGAAAAGTTTAGATGATGTAAGCCCCTAATGATCAGGTCATTTAAACATCTGCTTTCTCTTCTCAAATTCAAAGTTATGGGGCATACTGAGCTAATACAATGGCTTCCCTTCTCCCCTTCTCCCCTTTATCTGGGACCAACCCTTATTACTGGTGAAGCTCCCTCACTGCTATGCGAATCTGTCCATACCTCTCCACTGCTTGACATCCTACAATGGTCATGTCTCCAATAAAAAACCCACTTCCTTTGGAGGGTAGGCAAGGCTTTCATATAACTTAGCCGCTACCAAACTTGAGCCTTTCCATTTTGTTTATTGTGTAACATATCACAATGGCACTAAGCTATTTGAAAATGCTTCCTTTAGCATTTTGGCCTTTTTTATACTGCTCCCTGTCCCTTCTTTGACAACCAAACTGCCTGCTGGCACCCCTGCCAACACTAGTTTTCCCTGGCAAAAAATATCCATCCTTCAACTTTGTCACCAGAGAGATGATTTACTCTAGGAAGACTTTTCTGATTTTCTCCAGGAGATGCAGGTATTTCATCTCATACATTCCCAGTGGATATTGTTCAGTTTGTAAATTCCTCGTAGCAATTATCATTCTGTCTTCTAATTACATGTAGGCATATATACATACTGCTTTGACATTGTAAGGTTGTTTTCATCTTTCATTCCAATGCCTGATTTTAAAAAGCTAAGTGGCACCCAGAATGTATACATACAAAAAAAAATTGTCAAATTAAAAAAATAAATGAATGAGCAGAATAAGTACTTTGTGCATGCATGTGTGATTCTTGCTGTGTAAAATGCCACTATCAAACTTAATGGATTTAAAGTGTTATTTAAAATAGTTCATAATTCTGAGAGTTCTGATCTGGTCCAACTGCATGGATCTGTGTAGTTGGGCTCTTAGGCACCTCTGGTCTCCTGCTGGTAGCTTAATGGTCTAGCATAGCTTCTTCTACAGTTGGTTGAATAGTTGATTTGGGTGTTGAACCCTTTGTTAAGAAAGTTTGCTTCAGCTGGATGTAGATTATTATTCTCTTGAAGACCATCCCCAGGTCTTATACATGGACATCATAAGGTTTCAAAGAAAAGCAAGAGAATAAGTCCAAAAGCACAGATGTTTTTAAGAAGACCAGAATCATGTTAGGTAACACTCTATTTGCAAAGACAAGTCATGTAGCCAAACTAGCATCAAGGTGGCTGACCACTGGCCAAGGGAGTGAACATAAGAAGTAGAATAACTGAAGCTCTTTTTAAACACAAACACACAAATTCACTTATGCACACACAAAAACACATTTTTTTCATGTATTGAGTTTTATTCTTTGCATTTATGTCATAAATAATATCTGATAGACTGTCATTCTCTTGGTGGTGTTTATAAGGGAAACAGGCACTAGTGTAAAATATGGACTTTTTTTTCTGCTTTCTTAATATGTGCTTTCATTTTACTCTGTCTTTTTAATTTTTAGTTTTAGTATTTTGTATCCTTTAAAAATATATTGGTTTGAAATTATTTTTCCCCTTCTATTTGGGTTGTCTTTCAGAAATTTTTAAAAAGAATGCTTCTTTTAGTGCATAATAATTATATACATAGTGGGATTCATATGATATAGTCATATATGCACATAACAAAAATTACTCCAATTCATTTCCCAGTACTTCCCCTTTACCTCCCCTTGTTCACCTTTCTCTACTTTCCTGGTCTTCCTTTTATTTATTTACATGTATGTCTTTTCATTGATACATCATCATTATACATAAAAGCAGGATTCATTGTGGTCTATTCATACATGCATATTAGAAGAGTTGGGTCAATTTTACTTTCTTGAGGGTATCATTTGAAGCAAAAGGTATTTATTTATTTTTAGCATCAATATTTATTTATGTATGTATTTGATCTTTGAGACAGGGTCTCCAGGCGTCCTTGACTGGCCTTGAACTCCTGGGTTCAAGTGATCATCTTGCCTCAGCCTCCTGAGTATCTGAGATGACAGGCAGACACCACTGAGCCCAGCTCAAAGGTCTTTAATTTTGATGAAATCAAATTTACTCATTATTTCTTTGCTCATACTTTTGCTGTCATATCTTGGAATCTATCATCAAATCTGAACTCATAATCATTTTCCTGTTTTCTTCTAAGGGTTTTATATTTTTACTCCTACAAGGTGTGAGAACAGGGTTTAAAATCAATGTTTTGCATAAGGCTCTCCAGTTGTCCCAGCACCTTTTGTTGAAAAGACTCCTCTTTGCCCCATTAAATTGTCTTAGAAACCTAGTTGAGAATCAATTGACGGTAAATGTAAGGGTTTATTTCTGAGCACTCTATTCTGTTCCCTGATCTCTATCCTTGGGCCAGCATCACACCATCTTGCTTACTACATAACTTCGCAGAAAACTTTACCTTTGAAAAATGTGAGTCTCCCAACTATATTCTTTTTTTTCCCAAGACTATGTTGGCCAATTCCAGCTGCTCGGCATTCTTTGTTGCATCTCATTCTTCCCTTCCGTGTGCAGTTAACTTTTGTCTGAATTGTACCCTTTAAATCATATCTCAGTAATGTCTGATAAACTATTGACCTTCATTTGTCTTCCCTTTTGCTTTTGAATGATACTTTAACTAGATATATTTTTACTAGATATATTTTTCCAGTTCAACACATTTTTCTCTTGGTATTTTAAATATAATATCTTTTTTGTTTGTTTCTATTTCTGCGGCATTGAAGGCTCTTACCAATGGTCATTACATTTAAAGAAACTTGCTTTGTTCCTCTAACAATTCAGGTATATGGCTAGGCCTTAAGTCTTTGTTTCCTCTCATCCATTTTCTGTTTTTCTTTCAGACATTTACATTAGCTCTTTATTGATCCTTCCCCTGCTCTCTTCGTATCTCACAAGTTTTCTTATTATTCTACAACTTTTCTGTATGGCTTTGTTTAATTTCTTTATGTCTAATTCTAGTTTCTTATTTTTTTCATTGCTTTGTCTAATGTGCTGTGTAACAGATTGATGTCTTTTTCTTATTTCAGTGGGTGTATTTCTAGAAGATCTATTTGATGTCTTTTCACATCTGTCTACATGATTTTTTTATGGAGCATCATATTCTTTTACCAATTGTCCATTCATCATTTTGTAGCTTTAATCATTTCACTGTACATATTTTTAAATTTCCGTCTAGAATTCTTTCATGGGGGGTCTCATGCAGATTGTTTCTGTGTGTATTTTTGTAATTATATTTTTATTTTAAGTTCATTTTCAGAGGGATTCATGTGTATCCTTATATGCAGTCTGTTTGGAAGATGTATCCCTCCAGGGAGTGCTAGCTTATTCTTTCATCAGGTACCCTAGGTATCACTGCCTTGGAAATATTTTAAAGTTCATTCCTTGACTTGAGGTAGATAAATTAGGTTATGGGGAGGTAAATATCTTTAGATCAATCCTGTGTCTTCATTATAGATTAATTCTAACTCCAAAACCCTGGAAGAGTAAACTTGAACGTTATAATTCTCAGGGGAGATTCTTTTGTTGTGTTTTAATTCCCCCCCCCCCCAAATTCCAGGTCAAAAGAGAAAAGACTTTCTTTTCTTTCATCTTTTCTTTTCCTTTCCCTTCTTTCTTTTCTTTTTCCCTCCCCCCACCAGTTGTCTGACTGATTTTCTTCAGTTCATCATTTCACTGAGTTTGTCTCCCTTTATATTATGCAGCTTTGTCAATTCAGGGATTTCTTTCTTGTCCCAGGTAGTCACTAAATCATTCCTTCTTTTATTCTTTAATTTTAGAGATAAGCAGAACTCTGCATTTCTTAGAAATAGCTTTTTCATGTATAGTTTCCTTTTCTAGAAAGGGTGGGAAGAACTGGAAATGGAGGGAAAGGTGTCTAGCTGGTTCTATATTCTAACTGATTTCTTTCTTGTTTCAGCTTACAGAGGTGGTTTTCCAACTGTAATTCTTCAACTGGATGATTCATTACATGTATCTGGGCTCAAAGACCACTTCATTTTCAAGATGTTTTTACTCACACGATTAATGTAGTAGTTGGAGATAAAATGCTTGCAACAGTTTCATATCATGTGCAGTTTGAGAAATCCAAAAGGAAATTGAATTGAAATTTAAATGTACTCAATTTCATACAATTCTTGTCACCTAATTGACCTTGCACTTCATTTCATCCAATGCCCTCACCAATATTTGGTTAGACAGTTCTAACAGTGTTTTCAGAAGCTAGTCTAATAAGTTCACCAGTATTTGAATAATTTTCTCTTCATACTCCTTGTTGTGCTTATTCAATCAGTAATACATCACAGTGTTCCAAAAAGGACACGGCAATTACCTCTCAGAGGGAGATAATTCATTCTCTAAGCCCTTATTTCAAATTTTCTGTCCTTTACCAATTTAGTTTTCTTCAAATTTTATACCCTGTCCTCCAACCTGTTATCTGAACATTTGGATGCTTGATCAGACCCCAAATCTCCACTCAGATCTCACTTTCTCAGTGAATTCTACCTCAACTCTCCTTTTCCTTCATTCTTGACATTTATTTCTCCATAGCATCTGTCACATTCTGACCCAATGTGCGTTTCTTTAGGTTCTGCCTCCTTTAGCTACCACACCAGTGCCACAAGGACAAAAAGGGTTGTCAGAATTGGCCACTGTTTGTTTTAGTCAACTATTTCACTGCTGTGACTAAATGATCTGATCAGCACAATTATAGAGGAGGAAAGGTTTATTTGAGGGCTCACTGTTTCAGAGGTTTTAGTCCACAGAAGACCGGCTCCATTCCTTGGGGCTGGAGGTGAAGCAGAACATCATGGTGAAAGAGAATGGCAGAGGGAAGCAGTTAGCATCATCAGGAAGCAGAAAGAGAGTGAGAGAGAGAGAGAGAGAGAGGAGAGAGAGAGAGAGAGTGTCTCCACTCTCCAGATACAAATATACACCCCAAAGCCACTCCCCAATTCCCACCTCCTCCAGCCACACTCTACCACTTCAGTTACCACTCAGTTAATCCCTATCAGGGGATTAAATCACTGATTGGGTTAAGAGTTTTACAACCCAATCATTTCTCCTCTGAACCTTCTTGCATTGCCTCACATATGAACTTTTGGGAGACACCTCACATTCAAACCATAACACTCTTGGATTCCTAACAATCAGAACAATACCAGTCAATGAATATTTGATGAGTGCATGCATGCATGCATGATTCAGAGTCTATATTTTTTTTGCATCTTTTCAGCTGTATTGGGGCCAGTTGGGTACTTCCTATTTACCCTTTCCATTCAATACTCATCTAGCATCCTGCACTTTAGAAAACTGACTTCTGAGAAGTAGTATTGAGATGGTGAAGTTTCCTCTTTGTATTAATTCATCATTTTCCTTCTTTATAAAGGGCCATTAAAGGACATAGTGACATTTCCTGCCTCTCCTCTTTGTCTTCACAAGTCCTGTGTAGACAGCAGTGAACACGGAATGGCCAGATGGAATAAAATGACCACTGGCTCAAAATGGAGTTTTTATTCAAACTGCCCTAAACACATGACTATGGTGAAGTCACAAAAGACTACCTTTAAGAAGGAACTAAAACTTTGGTAAAAGCTTTTTCTTTACCACGACATTAAATAAAACATGATGTGATAACATGGCACTATCTAGCTTTAAAAGTAATTATAAAATATAATTGTAGCTTATGTTAATATCATGAATTATGTAGCTCCCATAATGGTTTCTCGTGCTTTATCTTGATTTATATAATTATCCTGAGAGTCATCCTTAGCATCATGTTTCATGAGTACTTATTCTACATTGGGTCTACTAGAAATAAATTCTTTTGTTTTTTTGCTGTTGCTTATTTATTTTCTTATTTTGAATCTTGAAATATCTCTATGTCCACCTCGGTTTTCAAAAAATAGCTTTCCTGAGTATATGATGATTTGTTGACAGTTTCTTTGAGTAATTTGATTATGTTTTCCCATGGCCTCTGTTTTCATTGTTTCTGAAGGGAATTAAGTTGTTAAACTTACTTGGGGTTTCCTAATATGTGACGAATCTTTCTCTTTTGTTGTTTTCAGGATTTTTTCCCTTGTCTTCAGCATTCAACATTTTTCCTATGATGTGTCTCTTTGTGGACCTTTTGGAGTTAAACCAACTTGGAGTTCATTGAGCTTCCTGAATGTGTACACTAATGTTTTCAATAAATTTCAATTATTTCTATGAATATTTTTCTGTTCCTTTTTTCTCTTCTTCCCTTTGTACTGTCACTATGTATATGTTGACACACTTAATGGTGTCTAACTCTAAGGATTTATTCATTTTTCTTCTATTTTTTCTCTCTGTTTTTGGATAGCACAGTAGCAATTGATCTATTTATTTATTTCTTCCACCAGGTTAAATTTATTTTTGATGCTCTTTATTGATTGCTTAAGAATTGTAGTTTTATTTTTCAACTCCAGAATTTCCATTTGGTCTTTTTAAAAATAACTTATTTTTCTTTATTATTCTCTATTTAAAGCAACATTGTAATCATACCTCACTTACTTGTATAATTATGGCTTTCTTTAATTCTTTGAACAAACTTATAATGACTACTTTGAAATATTTGTTATATCTGACATCCATGTGTTCTCATAGGCAATTTTCTTCCCTGCGTTTTTCCCCCATATTTTAAATATTTTCCAGTATATGGGTTAACTCCACTAACTCCCTAGTGATTTCTTTTTTGTTTTCAATAAACACCTGGGGGCATAAATTGTGATGAGATTTATCCAATCAAATTGAAGTTTACCTCCCCACGTGGATGGAACCCAGGGGCGCTTAATCACTGAGTCACATTCCCAACGTGTTTTATAATGTTTATTTTAAGACAGAGTCTCACTAAGTTGCTTAGGGTCTTGATAAACTGCTGACTTTGAACTTGCAATCCTCCTGCCTCAGCTGCTGGAATCACTGGAATTACAGGAATGTACCATTGCACCCGCTTGAGTTCTTTTGAAAGGAAGTTCTTTTGGAGTCAGTCTTTGAGATCTGTTCTGACCCCAGGAAAGCTTCATCCAGCTGTGTCTTTCTGCATTTCTTTCTGGCAAACAAACCAATCTGCACTTCAGCCTAAATCTGCAATATAACTACCAGTCTTCTCTCAATCCTCACTGTGTCTGGGAACATCTATAGGCTTGAAATCCTCCACAGAATATTGCAATTAAAGTCAGTTCCTTTGGGAAGAGATTCAGAGCTCTGTTTTATGACCAATGTCTCACCTGGTGACAAAATCTCTGAGCTATGTTTCTGGAACTGAAAAAGGGACAATGGCCCAATCTCTTTAGATGATATACCTATTTTATGAGGTGAGCATTTGGTGAAGGGGGAGTAGTATACTCAGATCTTCCTGCTTGCATTTTCTAGTAGTGAACTTCTACCTTAAAAGTCAGAGGATTTTAGGGAATGATAAGGGTGAAAGTATTCTTATTGGCTTTATCCAAGGTGCAGACTCCATCCCCTGAGTAGGCCAGGGGAAGATGCTAGCAGCTACCTGCTCCTGCTTTGAACTTAGTGTCAGCAACAGGTAGTTGGGGGCAGGATGAGAAATGCTAACATCCCGGTCCTGAGAAGATGATCCACTGGCTAGGAGCTGGGGGAGGGTGGGAAACCCTGCTTTCTTGACTTTACCAGCTGGACAGATGTTTTCATCTAACTGAACTAGGAGGACATAAGGAAAAGAGTGAGTTTTTATTCAAATACCAAACTGTCCTTGCTCTTGCCAAGTTTTAGTAGATTTTCATAAATAATTTTTCTCCATTTGCTGTATGCACTTTGTGCCATTTCTAAAGACTACATATAGTTTGTTTCCCCCCATAATTTGCACCAGTAACATTATGGAGCTCCTCATTCTGTCATGCCAGAGGTCCACCACTGTAATTATATTTTGAAAAACAAAATTAATTTCCTTTTACTTAACTTCCATCAACAGAGAGTTAATACAATCAAGACCATATATTTTCAAAGTGCAAAACCTATAGAATGTTGGTGCTCTTTTTTCTATCATGATTAATAAGAAATACAAACTTCAGCTGGACACAGGTGGCACATGCCTATAATCCCAGCAGCTTGAGAGGCTGAGGGAAGAGGATTGTGAGTTCAAAGCCAGCCTCAGCAAAAGCCAGGCACTAAGCAACCCAGTGATACCCTGTCTCTAAATAAAATACAAAAAATAGGGCTGGGTATGTGGCTCAGTTCTCCTGTGTCCCTGAGATCAATCCCCGGCATGGCCACTCCCCCCCACCAAAACAAAACAAAAAACAAAAAGAAAAGAAAAAAATTTGTAATGTGCTGTGGTAATTTTCTCTTTTTGTGTCTATTTCTTTAAATTTCCATTTTGATATATGTTCTTAAATCCTGGGCACTGTTGAAGGTACTTGAGAAATGTGATCTTGGTTAACCTTCATGCACCCTGTGAGGGAAGCAGCACACTGAGGGGCTGAGACTGAACACAGGACGTCTGACTTTAAAGGCTCAGCTATGGATAACTACACTCTATTACGTATGCATGGTGTCTAAAGGGAATGATTAGCACATGATAATACTTCTGTAGGAAAAAGGTCATAATTCAGACATTCCCAAGTAAGCAAGTGCTTACTAACTTTACCCTCCTTATCTTACCTGTGAAATAACAAAACTACCTTATCATGTTGGGCCAATTAAATAAGATCCTATGTCAAAAGTGCCTCACAATTATGGCTAACTAAATAACTATTGGTTACCTTATCTTTAATAGAATATTTTGCCTTTTGTTTTTTGTGGATATTCTTATAATCTGTCTTTTTCTATTTGCTAAAACTTAAAAGAGATCTGATGAAAGTCTCAGAAGTTAAAGGAAGGTCTTCTTAAAATGTCAAAGGCACTGCACATGAGGACCTAATATTGGTGATCACACATTGATGAAGAAAGAAGAAATAAAGAAATATAGAACACTTGCACCATGCTTACAAATTGCAAGGGGAAAGGATATCTCTCATATTGATATCAGGACTGAAATAAAAAGACTCTTGCCCTCTAGGTTTCTTTTTTGTTTGATCTCTGTTCTTACAGTTGGCTAAATTATCTTGTTGCTTCCTAGTGACCTGTGTTCTCTTGTCCAAAACACCTGGGGATCTAGTTTAGTTGTTCTGGACCTGTTGTCCTCAGAGCAGTGTGTGGACCAGAGCATCAGCATCGTTTGCAAATGTGTTAAACATACAGACACACTGAGGCAGAAACTCAAGCAGGAGAGTTCCAGCAATGCACTTTAACAAATCCTCCTTTGGGTGTGATGAATCTACAATTTGAGAACCACTGTTTTAAACAACTCTACTTCCACTGGGCAGAGCTTCTTATGCATGCTTCTTGGCTGGGAGGGCCTGAGTGGACCTCCTTTGAATCAAATACCCACTTGTGACCACAGAAATAGCCTAGTGCTACACTGGTTAACAATGAGCAAATTCAGAATTGCCAGAATCCCACCAGGGGCAAATCAGATGATTTTCCTTCCAGCCCAAACAACAGGGCACATTATCATCCCGGATTTAGGGGGTGACCACCATCTGCCTCTTTGTGGATTCCAGGTTTACTAACTTTCTTTCCTTTCTCTGAAGTAGGTTTGGTACCTACCCTTGGGACTTGGTTCAGACAAAATTCTTTGTTCTGCCTAAAATTCTTTCTGTCCCTCTTTTTTCCTCATAAACAATGACTTCATATTCATATCTCAACAGAAGTTTCAATTCCTGAGTACAGCATTTTCAAAACTCAAAAGAAGTTTTCTTCCTTCCTTCCTTCCATGTCTTGAAGAACTGTTATTGCAGTTTGAAATCGTGCTTTCATTTATGGGGCACATGATTTCGTGTTTCTTGAGAAACAATAAACTCTATGAGAACTAAGAGTGAACTTACTTTTCTTCCCAAATGTGCCCTTAGGTGGAACATTCAACAAGTAGATAAGTAAATGAGAAGCAAAAAATCAAGTTTATCAACATTTTGTGATACTTAGTTTTTATTTTATACCCATGGGAAAAAAATAACAGTTATCCTGGTTTTATTTCGATTTGCCACATTTATAATGACCACTGATTATGTGTCAGACATTCTTTTCTAGTGCTGGGGATGGATCAGTAAATAAAACAAAAAGAACACCAACATTCAGGAGCTGAACATTCTAATTTTTATCAAAGGCCCTAAGTAAAGCTAGGACACTGCACTGCTGAAAATTCCATTTGTAACTTTTAAGAAAAAAATTTAAACAATTTTAATGACAACTAAAATAAGTTAGAGATAATATAGCATACCATGTAGGATGATATCAATTAACACAGTTCTTAAATATGAAATACCTTATAGCAAAAATTATTCTGAAACAAAAGAGGGCCCTAGGTCTCCAACATACCTTTCCAAAATATGAAAAAAATTCTTGCATAATAACAAAATATAACAGCAAAATATGTATATTTGCATTTTAAAAATTAAATGTGTAATGTTATATTAATATTAATAAATAATGATATGAATAATAGTTTCCTGGCAATGTCATGTTAACGGTTCTCAGACTTTTAGGGGAATAATTTAAAACTAATGAGAACAAATTTGATTCATTTGGCAAAGCTTGATTTATTTATTTATTTATTTATTTATTTATTTTTGTTGGTGTATTATAATTATGCATAATGGTAGGATTCCTTGTTATACTTTTCTAGATGCACATAATAGAACAAAATAATTTGGTCAATTTCACTCCCCTATACCTCTCCTCTTCCTCTCTCTTGGCTCCCCCATTCACCTTCCTCTGCTCTACCATCTCCCTTCTATTTTCATGAGATTCCCCACCTTTTTTACTTTTTCCTCTCTAGTTTCCACATGTAAGAGAAAATAGAAGATCCTTGACTTTCTAAATTTGGCTTATTTTGCTTAACATAATGCTCTTCATTGCCATCCATTTTCCTGCAAGTGACATGATTTCATTCTTCTTTAGGGTTGAATAAAATTCCATTATGTATATACGCCACATTTCCTTTATCCATTCATTCTTTAAGGGACGTCTAGGTTGGTTCCATAATTTGGCTATTGCAAATTGTGCTGCTCTAAACATGGGTATGCCTGTATCACTATGGTAAGATGACTTTCATTTAAAACTTGCAAAAAAAGAATGATTTATTTAAATGAAAGGGCAAATGAGCCCTCCTCACTCAAGGGAGTTGCTGTACTAGTTGGTATTATTTCCCTCTTCCTTTCTTCCATTTGGCACTATTCTATTTTTATTAATTTTTCAAATATAATGCCCCAATCTTAACAATTAAAAATAATTGTCCAAGTTAATGAATAATTTCTCCTCCATGAAATTTCAAAAGATTTCAAAATATTCCAAACTATGTTCATCTTTCCTAAGTGAGAGGCACTTTAAGTATTTTAAGCCTGTGAGATTGGAGAGTAGGTTCCATTGGTTTGTCAGTCATGATTAGTTAAATATAGCACTAAGAAAAGAAAGATAGGAAAGAAGGAAGGAAGGGGGAAAGAAGAAAGCAAAGAGGGAAGGAAATTAAAGAGGTTAAAAAGGAAAAACAGTGAATATAGGAGGGAGGGGAGTGGTGAGAGAAAGAGGAAGAGAAACAATGGAGGGGAAACCCCTGACCATACTCCTGTGTCAAAATCATCCCTTTGGGGCGATTTTGTAAGCTTTAATGTGTACTCTCTTTTACTGTAACTTCTTTTTTTATTATAAATAAAAACCTGGCATGTCTTTGAAGTTGTCACTGCATCAAAGACTTGCTCCCATTAATTTTAAATTACTCTTCCTAAAAGCCTGTCTACAGTTAGCAGTTCATGAAAAGGATGCACTGTTTTGCTGTGTCCTGAGTTCTCAAAGCAGAAGAATCTCTTAATTGATCTTGCATTTTTGCATCAATTAATACTGAGCAGAGAAATGTCCTTTAACTTGTTAAATGGCCACAACTATTAGAGACCTCTGAGGCAGATGGAACTGATAAAAAGCATCTAGCTCCATTCTGGGTTCTGGATTTAGAAGGGAACAGAAATTGAAGAACTGAATTTATACTTTCAGCTATAGATGCTAAGTTTTGGTTCATTTCATTTGGCAGTCAGAGTGACAACAAAATGTTTCTGGACATAAACTAACATTTTTAGGGTTTAAAGAAAAGTAAGTGTAACACAATATTAATTGTCAGACTTACGGATTTAAAGGAGTTGGTAGAAAGCCTTAATTTACTCAATTCTCTACTGCTTTAATTAACAGATACATTTGCTTCATACTTTAAGTTCCTTCCTTACAAGATGTCAATAATCTGTTTTTATCATTACTTAGTTGTGTTTTTTTTTTTTAAACGGTGCCAGGGATTGAACCCCTGGGGTGCTTAACCACTAACCCACCTCCCCAGCCCTTTTTTACTTTTTATTTTGAGACAGGGTTTCACTAAGTTGCTTAGAGCCTTGCTAAATTGCTGAGGCTGGCTTTGAACTCATGATCCTCCTGCCCCAGCCACCAGAGTTGCAGGAATTACAGGCATGTGCCATGGTGCTCAGCTAGTTGTTTTTTGCATCAAGAAAGTTTATATTATTTTATACTATGTTTTTTACTTAGTAAATTTTTTGATATTGAAAAAATTCAGTTGCCTAACAAGTTGAAATTGTTCATTTCTTTAAATATATAATTTTCCAAAATATATTGTCCCAATATTTTATCATTTTTCTAAATATGAAATTAAAACTAAGCAGGGTAATGCCATATGTAAGAAAATTACATTCTCTAATGTCTCCTCCTGGGTAGTACTTAGCATAATCCTGGAAATAGCAAGTCTAACAGAATACTATATTCTTCAGGTGATAACCAAAGACTCAGATCATAAACAAAATTTGTTTTGCTCTATGTTATTAAAACAGTCTGTCCATACCAGCCCAATGTAATCACTTAATCTTTTAAAACAAGGGCTATAAAAGAAAATTATAGCTAGTACAGAGTAGCCTGTGGCTTCTTTGCCAACAACTGCCAGGAGAAATTATACAAATAATTCAGTCAGACACTGGATCTATCACTAGTGAATCTATTCTTTAATATTTAAGTAGATATGGCTTCATCCAACATAAAGTGACAAAATGTATCTGGTCTCCTTTATGCTAAATCTGAAAATAAATCTCTCCTGGTATTATCTAATCACTGTAATACTTTTTAATGACATCCACACTGCCAGTACTTGAAAGGAAGCATTTTATTTATTTATTTTTTTTGTAACTGGAAAATACCTTTGAGATTCTTTTATTCAAATGTCTCATTTTAAAGACAATAAAACTAGGGAATAAGAAGGTTGCTGACCTGCCCAAGGACACTATATATAAGCATGAAAGATCAAGAATAATGCCTGGCTAAGGATAGAAACTGGATGTTAGCCACTGAGTTGGCAAAACCAAGTATGGGCGGTAGAAAGAACCAATGGTGGTGGGGAGTGCTGGCGTTGTAGCTCAGTGCAGGAGTGCTTGCCTAGCACGTGGTGAGGTACTGGGTCTGATTCTCAGTACCATATAAAGAAAATAAATAAAATAAAGGTATTATGTCCATCTACTACTAAAAAAAATATTAAAAGAAAAGAAGAACCAATGGGGTCCCAAAGAATTCTGATCCCAGAAACAGCAAGGAAACAAGAAGCAAAAAATGCATGGGCTAAGGTAACCCTGCCCACAAGCACTTGCGGAGTTTCCCTGTTAGTGTCATATAGGAATTTGGCTCCTTTGAATGTCATGTGTTAGTTGCATGAGGATGATTTTGATGGCTCTAAGAAACTTTCAGAGTACCAAGTGATGCACCAGCTCTCCTGGGTAGGTTAGCAATATGACCTTGTTTAACCAGCCAGATTATTGCAACTAATGGAAAATCTTTGCTGCCCTCCAGTCTAACTGACCTAGATGAAACCATGGAAATGATTGAATGAGAACAAAAGAACCCCAGACACAACAGGATTTACTGAAAACTCTCTCTGAAAAGTGGGGAAAAGTAGATACATATCTAACAGACGTTGTTTAGCCTTCTGTCTAAAAGCACAGAACAAAGTATCATAGGTTTAGTCTTAGCTTGGTCCCTGGCTAAGTGGTTTAAATTAGCTTTCTTTCTTTAAACTCATCTATGCAATAGCATTAAGTAATAATAAGGCAATGATGAGTCCTCGATAATATAAAATGCTTAGAATAGTGACAGGTACCCAGTAAGTAGTAGGTAATGATTACTATGGATTTTTTTCCACCATGGACTCAGGTAATCTGAAAGAGTAAAGAATAAGTGAATATAAGTAAATAAGTAAGTAAATAAATAGATAAATGAATACATAAATGAAAGTAACTACAGATTTTCATCTAAAAGACTTGTTCCCTTTGGCATTACAATTTCATAAGCACAAAGTTTGAAAAGATAGTTCAGCTTCTGGAGATTCTTTTATAAAAGTGATTTTAAGGAAAAGTAAAATTGGTTTATAGTAATTGAATGAATCTAAATCTAAATTTTGGGTTTTTTAAAAATAATGTCAATTTGAATTTTCCCAGGGGTTAAGCATAAATAGATTGAGTTTTGTTTAACACTGAATATATGAAAATCAGCATCTATTACACTTCTACTGCATATTACCTACTATTTTAAGTACTTTAAAACTAAAGACAATAAGTACCTTAAGTACTTTTTATGAACATAATGGTGAATGAAGAAAATCAAGTTGCAAAGTATTACATTAGTACTATTTCCATTAAAGTTAAAAATGGACAATGTTAATATTTTTTAAATTGCATACCAAATTGTTTATATTTATATATATATCTACACACACACACACACACACACACACACACACACACACATATTTAAGCCATGAGAGTAATTATTATAAAAATCTAAAATTACCTAAGGGGATGAGGAAGAGAGTGTATCACAGACAATGAATAAATGTGGAACAGGGGTTCAGGATTGATGGCAAGGTTTAATCCTTTGTATTTGGCAGTGCTTGAATGTGCACTTGCTTTATAATTATGTAATATACTACATGCTTAGCTTATTCCCTTTGGTAGTGTTGTGCTGCATTTCAGAATAAAAGTAAAGAACAGTGACAACAGAAGCTTGAGAGACAAACATTTGCAAAATTGCCACCATCCCCAGAAACTTTAGATTGCCTTTCTAGAAGTGCTACTAATTGTGGAATATGAGACCTGATTCAACCTGCATATCGAATTTCCATCTTAGCTACAAGTGCCTGACTCCAAGGCAATTTGTAGACAGGAAATACATAGCAAATTGTTCCTCAGCAGATATGCCTGACAACAAGCTTAATGAAGATGGCAATATTTCAATACCAAATGAGGAATGAAGCTTGTCAGGATCATGGTGTCTGTAAAGAAGAATGATACTTGGAGCACTTCATCATCCTCATCATGTCTTACCAAACTAATTTTCTGCCTTTTAAATTGAGCAATTGACTTGGGAGCAGTGTTTCAACTCGTAGGCTTACGTTAACAAAAGCCAAGAGAGTAACGGGGTAAAATATACTTAATGATGAGTCAAAAAGTGAAACTGGTTTGGCAAAGCTACCTCATCTCAGTGGTAAATAATTAACTCACAATAAACACTGAAACCAATTACACTCAGGCTAAGGTGAAGCTGGAGGTCAGTTCTTTAAAGTATCAACTAACTGCAAAGAGCTGAAGGATTTCATGGGCTATTGATTTTTATAGAGGATCAAAGACACTTATTAGCCCTTCATTGAGTGATATATGGGACTTATCAATTCTCAAGATTTCCCATAACTGCAAATGAGGTTTCTGAGTGCCAGATTTTATTTTCTAGAAATGGCTGCGGCATCGTCTCCATTTATACATCCTCTTCCATCCTCTTCTAGAACCTGGCCATTTCCCTACTGAAGTAGAACCTGATTCTCTCCACATGAAACCATGTGGGTTTATGACTGATTTGTAATCAGTACAATGCAATAGGTAGGGTGCTGTCTGATTTTTGAGGTCTAGATCATAAAATCTGATGCTACTTCTATCTTACTTGCTGGAATTCTTATTCCTGAAGACTTCTGAGGCCATATGAACTATCTTATGGTTTTGAGGGTACCCCGTTGTGAGGAAGCCCAAACTATTGCACAAAGAGTGCATGATCGGGGTATGAAACTACAGGTAGAGAATGAGATAACCAGGCAACTGCCCACTGCTCCAGTGCCCCAGATTGGAATGTTCCAGCATAGCTACCATCTGACTAAGAACACAATTCAAAGCCAGATCCTTTCTAAATTCCTTACATACAAAGTTTATGAGAGATAATATATTTGTTGTTTTAAGTCACTGAGATGATTTGGGTTGATTTGTCACATAGTAATAGTTAATTGACCCAATTGTTCAGTTAACTATTTTATCTTCAAGACTTTTTGTTCTCATTAAAATATTACATATAATAATCAGGAGACTTAATATAAACATCCCCATGATGGTTGTAATTGAGTAACTCAAGCTGTTTGATCAACTGTTGGGGAAGTTTAATATCATGTGTTTAAATTCAGAGGTGGCCAGGTAGGAACATTTTGATAAACTCATGAATCCATATTGTAGGTGAGGTAGCCTCAGCAAAATGTTCTCTAAAAATCCTCTCCTCTATAAAAGCAATGAAAAAACACTGGAAAATGTTTAAACTTAAAATTTTCAAGACTGAAAATTCCTGGAACATTCATTCAAGAAAAAATGACTAAATATTAGTAAGAATTTTGTATCACAGTAGCAAGATTCCCAATCCCAGTTCGATCCAGAGTATTCAAAAAAACAGAAATAAAACCAAAAAAACAACAAATCCACCATCCTGTAATCATCATGAAAACCAGTATCTTGGCAGTCCCTGGTGGGGGCAGGATAGATAGGAACGTCCTTCAAAATCCCAGTCATAGAGAATTATCAGACCGAGACTTAAGCAATCATACCCCATGTTCTCCACAAAGTGGATTTGGACTCAGACTTACATCATTGACTCTCTTTGGGTTTGCATTGGAATTACACTAGAGGCTTTCTTAGGACTGCAGCTTGCAGACAACAGATAATGGGACTGCTTAGACTCTAGAATTAATGTAAGCCAATCGTTCACAGTAAATCTCTATCAATCTATCTATCTATCTATCTATCTATCTATCACCTATCCCTCCATCCATCCTTCCATCCATTCTATCAGTTCTGTTTCTCTGGAGAACCCTGACTAATGCAAGGATGTTTCTAGTATTTCAACTTTTATAAACACTGAAGTTGAGTAAAATAACTTATGAGGGAATTGCCAGCTATTTTATTGTTTTCTCTAATATTTTATAAAACATATGAGTGTAAAACTTTGTTATTTTATCATATTTTGTCATGAATGGGATGATGACATTCTACTACATATAATTTATATTAATAATATTTCCTGTTTTTCTGGGACTGGGGTTTGAACCTGTACCATTGAGTTACATCCCCAGGTCTCCAGGTTTTTGTGTATTTTGTTTTGTTTTGTTTTGGTATTTTTATTTTTGTGATAAGGTTCACTACGTTGCCCAGATTGGCCTTGAACTTGAACTCATGATCATCTTCCTTTAGACTCTTGTTTAGGTGGAGTTCAAGCTTCTGCCACTGTCCCTGGCTAAACTTTCTTAACTTTTAATCATCTGCACTTTCTATTTTATGTTACATTGTGTGTGATCAAAGAATCTATTTTAAAATTTTATTGGGAGTTTCTTTGTGGCCTAACATAGGGTATAATATCAATAATCCATTGGCCTTTTAAAAATAAAATTTACTCTGCATTTTCAGGGTATAAAATTTGATGTATATCTAATGGATCAACTTTAACCATTTTCAAATCTTATCTGTGATTTGCTTATTTTCTCTGCTCATTTTCCTTTAACAGACAGATTAAGTGTCCCTTATATAATTTCATTTCTGAACTTTGTTTCTTTCATTTATAGAAGATTTTGTCTTATGTATATATTTGCCTATAATGTGGTTTGAAACATTAAAAATCTGCATAAGGGATATTTCCTCGCTATAGCTACTTTATATCATTTACATTCCAATATTCTCCTTTTGGCCTTATTCAGTAGGTTTTGGCATGAATTTCACTCATCCAATACTAATACTCCAGCTTTGCTTTTTGGTTGTTTTCTTCTCTTTTTTCTTTGTTCTTTTTTTTTAAACGTGTCCATTTCATATTTGCTTTTCATTTCATATTCATGATTTTATTTTTTGGCAATGTCATATTCAGGACATAGTCATATGATATTTTTTAATTAATTTAAGTCATTTTTAACAGTGGTGAATTTATAGCCACAATAGAAGCTTTTGAAAAATATTTGCTGTTTTATTTTGTATGATATCCTTTACTGGTTCCTCTGTTTTCTCACTTTCCTACATGGACTGTCCATCTATCTTTACCCCGGGATACACACATATGATGATAACTTGGAATAAATTTTTTTGCATTTATTTCTCATGTATTTAATTCTATAACTGTACATAGCCTCCATAAACCATTATTTCTTTTTAAATTTTTTTAATTATGTTTTTTATTTTTATAGACTGCATTTTGATACATTGTACACAAATGAGGTACATCTTTTCATTTCTATGGTTGCGCATGATATAGATTCATACTATTTGTGTAATCATACATGTAGGTAGGGCAATGATGTCTGTCTCATTCCACCATTTTTCATACCCCCTCCCTCTCATTTCCCTCTACATAATCTAAAGTACCTCTATTCTTTTCTCACCCCCCACCCCCTCGCCCCCATCATATCTTATCATCCACTTATCAAGGAAAACAATCAACCTTTGGTTTTTTGGGATTGACTTATTTCACTTAGCATGATATTCTCCAATTCCATCCATTTATCTGCAAATGCCATATTATTCTTCTTGATTTATTAGCTTAAAAATAGTATTTATGAGCAATAATGATTTAAAAAAACTGACTTCAAGTGTTTTTTTTTCCCCTGAATCATAATTATCATTTACACTGGAAAATTTTCCTTTGGGGTTATGACATCTACATTCCTTTCTGAAATGAACCTTTTCATGACCTCTACCCAGAAATCTTTATCTAAAGGAATTCATGTCCATCATTGGTTATGTGTATTTAACCACTTGACCTTTTGTTTGTGAATTTAGTTTGCTCACAACTTGGTTAGCTGGATTCCTTCATCAGGTAGTTCATTTCACACACACACACACACACACACACACACACACCCCTCATATAGATTCTGTGTCCTCACATGTTTGAGAATACCTTTGTGAAATCTAAAGTTCACAAACAATATCAATTTCTGCCTCAGAATTCTAACAGTATTTTACCCATCTCTGAACTTAAATGCTGCTGCAGAGAAACACATTCAATTTGTATAGGTCTTTTTCTCTTATTTAACTGTGGGACTATTTCCATAGTGTTGATATTAGAAATATCATCAGGCTATCTTTTAGAGTAGCTCATTATGCATCATTTTCAGAAAGCAGCATTCACATTGAAATTGTATATTCTCTTCTGTATTAATTTGCAAAATAATTTTGTCGATTTATTTTAGGTACATCAAACATCCACATGTTACATCTTTGTTTCTTGATCTCCATTTTTGAAGTCTTTGAAGAAAGATTTTCATCTCTTTTCTTCTCCCAATTTCCTGCATTTCATTTTAAATTGCAGAATGTAATTGACTGAATTATGCTATGTACATATATGAATATACCACAGTGACTTTCACCTTTAAGTGTATCTATAAAGAACCAGTTAAGCAATACATAATTACAAGGAAAGCCACTAGAGTAGAGGAAGGGAGCAAAGGCAGGAAAGAGGAAGTGCTGAGAACAGAAAAGGAGCAAATTATATTCCATGCATGCATGATTAGGTCCAAATGAACCCCACTATTATGTATGACTATACTTCACTCATAAAAGCACTGAAAATTTCTTTGTGTCATGAGTTTCCCCATCACTTTCTCAAATTTTTGACCTTAGGATTTTTTTTTCTCTCCTAACCTACCCCCTGTGATTCATTTAGTTGTGTTATCAACTTCACCTGTTTTCATGTTTCACTTATTTCTTTCGGAGGAGAAATTTGTTTTATTTCTTTCAGAGGAGAAGTTTCTCTTATTCCCAAGGGTACAGTGCCTTCCAGAGTCGAGTCTTGGGTCCCTCCTCTTTCTTCCTTCCTTCTAGGTCTTTCTCCCTTCCTTCCTTCACCTTCTTACCTCCCTTCCTCCTTTTTTGAAAATATCAGCCCTATTTGCATAATTTCTATGGCATTTTGTTAATCTTGCTCATGTGTTCTACATATTTTCTTTGCTGATAGAGATTTACTCTTTAATCGTCTCCCCCAAACTCAGTGCTCTGAGAGTCTGACTCATGGGTATGACATCAATAACTCCCTATTGAATTTGGACAATGGGGAGCCCTGCAGAAGCTTCAGGAAGAGTTCAGGATATTTATTCCCCTGGCTCCCTCCTTGTACAGGTACTGCAGGCTAGCTTCACTCTTTGTCCAAAGATCACAGCCCTACCAGGCAGCCCTCTATGAAGTTTTGAAAACTACTATTTCATTTGTCCCTTCAGATCTCATAGTGGTAGCAATTCCAGTCTTACTGATTCTGGTGTCTTGCACTTTATCTTATGGTGTTTTATATCCTACCTACATCTCCATACACAATCACTTTGCATCATTCTCTGCATATTGCCCAATTTGAAAGTGCGCCACTATTTTCTGCTGGACATAATAATTATTCATGAATATCCCAAGAAGGAAACTGTACATGGAAAGAATGTATTTATAATATAAATAGAATGATGCAAGATTCTGGAAACCCACTTAATTCAGTGGCAGGACAGTTGCTGAAATGATGACTGGTGGTCAGATGGAAGAAAATGCAAATAAAGGGAGGGCATTGACCAAGTTCAACCAGCTGGAGCACTTAAGTCTTTGGCAGCAACAGCTGATAGTAGAGATTATAAGTCACCATTCATCTTTTTATGATCTAGATAGCAAAATCAGAAGAGGACATTGAAATCTATGAATGTACAACTGAGAATGGACAGCCAGAAAGTCTAGATAACAACTGTGAAAGAATCCCTTCTCTCCTAAAATTGTTGGGCAAATATGTCTAAGAACCTTAGCTGGTGTTTCATAAGGGCTTCAAAATAGTATTGTATTTTTCAAGCTAACCCATTTTATCCTTTGCACTGAAGTAAGATCTCTGGTGAAGGGCTGTTACTCTGAGACATGAAAAATAGATTATTTAGGCAAATAACAATGACTTGAGGACTTTGGTTTCCTGAATTTTCCCTAAACCTGTCCTGATGGCCAAGGCAATCCCTCCTTCTCCACTGAGGAATCTATACATCTTCAACATTAAAGGCTTCCATTGATTATAAGACATGGAGGCCTGGGACAGTTTCCTCATAAGCTGATAATCAACGCTTTTCAGGACAAGTCTTCACCAGTCCACAGTGCTTTCCCTGCCATGAAGAAATCCAGATCCTACCATGGCCCAGACACATAAAGCACAAGTCCTGATGTGGAAACAGAGCAATTTATATGCCAAAGAAGTTGTAGGATCTCACCTCTCTGTTCTGGCCAAGGCATCATATAGGACAGTGATGTCCAAGGGTGTTTGAGGAAGAAAGGGAAATCCAAGGCTTGGATAACATAAAATATTGACAAGAATGTAAACACCCAGACATTTTGTTTGTTTGTTTGTGGTACTGGGGACCACAGGCAGGGCCTTGCTCATGTTAGGCAAGGGTTCTACCACCGAGATACCATCCCAGTCCTAGAATCTTGGATTTAATTCATTTAATTCATTGATGTGAACAGTCTGATAGATAAGCTACCTGAAGTTTGGAGAAATCGAGGCTGAAATACTGGAACATTGTTGGCACCCTAAAGAAAACTTGGTACCTCAGGGAGATGGACCTGTTGATAGAAATCATTGTATGTAACCTGCTTCTCAAGCAGCCAGCCATCTGGTTAGCCCAGGAAGGAGGGATTTTCTGGGACATGAGATTTTTCAGAACACTTCCAAATGAACTGTGATACTTGATCAACTGTACACCTGAGAGACCTATAAATTACTTCTTGAAAAGGCATAGAAAAAAATCCACTGCCCATCAGGTTCTGGGTTTCATATTAGCTGCCTATTACTGAAGCATACTGATGTACAAGACCCAAGAGCACTATATGATTGTAGCCAGAAGAAATGTTTTAGAAACCTCTTGCAAGCCCTAATAAAAGAACCATACTATAGATTCTCATTTTTATTTTTGTTTTGTTTTATTTTGTTTTTCTAAATACCTGGAATTGAATCAGGGGCATTTAACCAGTGAGCAACATCCCCAGTCCTATGTATGTATGTATTTATTTATTTATTATTTTTTTACTTATTTATTTTTCATTGGTACAATATAATTATACAAAATAGTGGGATTCATGATGCCCAATTTACAGTTATACATAACATAATTTGATTGATGGCATTCCCCAGTACTGTTCCTTTCCCTCCTCCAATATTATTTTTAAGTTTTACAGACTGCATTTTGATTCATTGTACACAAATGGGGTACAATTTTTCTTTACTGTGGTTGTAGACAGGGTCTCACTTTGTTTCTTAGGGCCTCTCTGAGTTACTGAGGTTGGCCTCAAACTTGTGATCCTTCTGCCTCAGTCTCCTAGGCTGCTGGGATTACAGGGGTGCCCCCCACCCCCGTGCCCAGCAGATTCTTGGGTTTTTGAGCAAACCCATTCCATCTTCACTCAACAGATACGTTCTTTTTTGAAAAGCAATGTCCAACTGACTACTGCACTCCTATAGGATGAATAGCTGAGTATGAAACATCAAGTGATCATGTAGTCCCTGTGATGAACTGAGAATTATCTGGTCCACCAAACCATAAAATTAGATATGAGCAGTTGAATTTCACTGTAATAGAAGGATCATATTTGTGAGATTACGATTAGAAAACACAAATAAAATAGCATGAATGAGATGGCTCCATTTTACCTCTCCTTTGCTGTGATGAAGAGAACCCTTCATTTCCTAAATAGGAACTTGAGGTGAGCTTCTTATGACCAGTCAAAAGTTGAGAAAAAGTATAGGCTTAGTTTGAGGATGGATATTCATTGGATTCTGGCAGTAATCCAAGTGGCCAGTTATTTCTTTCAGTTCTACCTGAGACCTCCTTTAAAAGCAGTGGTAGGAAGTGTGTAGCATCGTCTCTTTATAGCTACACCCTAAAGATCTACAAATTAAGTGTTCGGATATTTGACTATATTTTAGCTTCTTGTCCCCATGAACTTTGGGGTGGTTTAGAGAGATCCCAGTCCCCATATCATAAGAATATTTGTTGTCGGTGCCTGGCTGTTTCTGATGAACTGACACCTGTTCTCTCCAGTACCATTGTAGACTTCTGTCACTGTAACAACAGACTGACAAGGGAATCGCTGTTCTGGATAGAGTAGTTGAATTTTTTAACAGGGTAGGATCGAGGTTCATCTTACATGATGTGGGCAAAGAAGACCATGTTTGGAAGACGAAATTTTCTGGTAGCACCTTTTAGTACTTCCTTCGCAAACAACCCTAGTCTATGGAAAACTGTGGTAACTAAGGTTTAGATTCCACAGGAATGAAGGATTGGGTCACCACACTATTAAAATATCACATCCAGCAAAGGTCCTGACATAGGGCAAGCAAAAAAGAATGAGAGAAGGATAAAGACAGCTTTAATGAGCACCTTAAGTGTCACACACGCTCAGCTACAGAAGCAGGGATGGTAACAACCTCTTTCCTACCAGATTTGAAGTCTACATCATAGACGCCCTGCTTGGATCTTTAAGTTCAGAAGTGAAGTTCAGTTGGACCCCTTTGACTGTCTGCATACCCTTTCCAGCACTATTTCATCTTCCTCTCAGTCCTGAATTTAAAACTGTGTATTGATGACTGTGTTACCGCAGCTTTCCTACTGTCTCTGGATGGAGATGCTAACCAGGGTTATGAGTGACTATGGTCTATGGATCGAATGTCCACTTTCCCAGCACATGACCCTTATAATCTCATTTCTTTCTCTTACTTTGTAATCCCTGAGGAAGTTGCCTTGGTTGAGGTATTTGTCAAGTCATGAATATTATCCCCCTATTCAGGAGATCTACCTCAATTGGCTTCTGACAAAGAGAATGGACTCAGTTCTTTGTAATGTTGCCTAACTACCCTCTTCCTAGAAATCAAACTCATTTCACATGAGCTAGGAGAGAGGGAGAAATGGGTGAATGCTTTTATGAAATAGGAGTGTTTTACTTGGCTGTGTTCTTGGACAGATTAGCTGTCCAATTTGCATGAGGGGGTTCTCTCAGTGGGATTCATGTTCATTTTTCCTTGCTTTCATTTTTGCAGTGCTGGGATTGAACCCAAGGCCTCATACCTGTTAAGCACATGTGCTACCACTGAGCTGCATCCCCAATCCCCAGAGTTCACATTTCTTTTGTTTATCATACTTCTCATTTATAAATTTCTGCCCGTGACTTGTTTACATTGGATTTTTTGCTCTCTTGGATCCTCAATACACATTATCCAACTAGGAAATAAAAAATAGAGTAAATTTATATTTATAAAATCGGAATGTCAGATAAGTGGAATAAAAGTCATTGAAATTTGTCTTCCCTGAAAAGCCACATATCAGCTGACTCTATATTTCCTAAAATATAGGACATATTTCCAGTTGATTTCATCAAGATAGAGCAGTGAAATCATTGTTTACTGTGTAGTTTATCATTGGGCAGGATCTCCTTATTCAACTCCACTGTAAGTATGAAATAGTATTTTCAGCACATATTATACATGAAAAACAAAATGTCAAGAAGCTTTTAAGAAACAAAACGATGCCTCTCATTTTGACAATGAGTCAAAATGCAGTCTGTAAAAAAAAAAAATTTTAAAAATGATATAGAATTGCTTAAAATTACCCTTCTAACATTGTTATCCTCAATCAACTATTTTATTAAGAGCCACCTGTTTCCCCATGATTATTTTTAAACCAATTATTGCAGACAAAATTGGAGATCCAAATTATTTAGAATTTTTCTCACAATATTAGACAGTCTTGATTGACTTTTGATAACTATTTGTGGTTTAGAAATAAAAATCATTAATAATATGTTAGAAATACCAATCATAAGCTTAGTGCCTCTAAAATAGTAAATTTGGATATAGCTGGTAATATGATCTAGGGTTCTGACTTTTTAGGACCTACCTTATTTACTTAATAATGAGAAAAGAATAAGGTTAGAAACATTGTTCAAAAGAACAAAAAAATAATTTGTTAACCTATTTCTGTCTTTAATTTAGTATGATTTATGTATTACATTTTTTTTTAGAAATGAGGTTTATATGTGATACTTCAGCAAAATATCTTAGAAAATAAGTCATTGTGCATGCGTTCTCTTTCAGTCACTCCTTGCAGTGCTATTCATATTTAAGGCAGAAGCCCAGATAAACAAAACTAGTTCCTAGGAGACTAAAGACTAAATGATGTGATATTCAAATGAAAGATCTAGTTCTCTTCTCAAAAAAAAAAAAAAAAAGAAGCTTTTAAGAGTGTAATTCAGTACATGAACTCAAAAATACTTGGTTTTAAAGACAGAATTCTTTCTCATTATCCAACAATGTATTTCCATTTAATCCAGAAGATCCTCCTTTATTCTTGAATTTTTCTTTTCCGGGTTTCTACACCACTGGATTTTTTTTTTTTTTCCTTGTCTATTTTTATCCCCTTCACAGCATCCTCTTCTCAATTCCTTCAATGTTCAGGTTTTTTTCATTAATATTTATTTGTTCTTATTTTGTAAGCCCTTTTGGATCCTCCCATCTTAATTTTTAAAGTTAAAAATGTATGTTGATATTTAATTGACAAAGGTATGTATTTTTATTATGTATATGTTGTATAGAAATATCTGTTCATTTGTGGAAGAGAAAAGAGAGTTAATTGACATGTGCACTAGCTTTTATTCATAGTCTAAGGATAAAATTGTTAGATGTTAGCTGAGAGTAATTGCCTGTATTTTTTATCATTCTTCTCTTTTGCCTGACCTAAATATCCTACCAAAAACATTTCATGGGTCATTGGGCATCCACTAACTGATGATGCCCAGAAAGGAAAAAGAGAAATTCTTGCTTGGATTCCCCAAGCAATCTCCTAAAATTTACATCAGGAACAATAGTCTTTAAAACCTAGTCGTAGTGTCAGGACATTGGTGTAAGAGGCAGAGAGGAAGCAGAAACACAGGTGCTGCTTCTCCATCCTGTGACATCTCCACATTTGCTAACATCCCTTTGGCCAAAATGTATTACCTAGCCAGACTCAGAATCAAGGTATGAGAAAAACAGACCCCACCTCTCCAAGAAGAACTGCAAACTCAGATGATACATAGGCAGGTGGTAGGCACTGGTGGAAGTTCAAGACTCTCAAAGCATCTCATCTGTCAGGAGAGGAAAAGGAAAGGGTGGGGGTGGGAGAACCTGAAAGTCCTGACTTAGAAATTGTAGTGCATAGGGACTTAATTAAGGAATAAGCAGTAATAAAGAGCAGTGAACATTCTCAGATGCAGAGATCAAAACATTTTTAATTTCCATCTCCCATTGGAAATCTAGATCTACACGGAAGTCCTCAAAACCATTTAGTTCACTCCTAATTAACTATCCATTAGGAGAAAATACATATCCTCTGCTTTCCTTAGATTCTAGGGTATAAGAGTGTTCACTGTCAGTTCCTCCCTAACATTAAACTGTCTTTATCTGATTCCTTTAAGTACATTCTTTTCTTAGCTATTCTGGGAAAAAAAAAAAAAAAAAAAAAAAAAAAAAGCAGGTCTATAATCCTTCAATGACTTCAACAACCATTTCCTTTCTTGACTAGCTACGCTATTTTTTAATCCAATCCATTTCCCAGACAAACCTGTCTGCAAAACCTTGATCATTTTTGTTGGCTTGCCTAATACACCAATTCCCTCCCCTGCAAATCCTTTTTAGATGTAGGAAGAAAAATGAATCTCAATATACTAATAAGAATGTAATCATTGTCACAAGAAATTGAAAGATTACTTCCATGTTTACCTGACATAATCTTGTTTACATAACCCACAATAAAATGAATGATGAGTGGTCTCATTACCAGGCAGTTTATAAAAATTGGGGTCCACTCTATTCCCTGGCTCCTCTTTTGTTGTTTTTATGCCTGGGCTGGCACTCTTGATATTAACTGACATAATGTTCTCTGTAACTAGGAATTATCTTTCGCTAATTAAGAGTGAAACATTGACTTGACCTTCTGTTTTCAGATTCACTTAAACATGACTGTGAACTTCATGCTGACTTCTATAATCTAATTATAAAGAAATATAGAGGTTGATGTTAATATTCCTGGGGATTCCTCTTTCTTTGGAATATTGCTTCCAGTTCATTTTACCACCATGCCTTTCCTCATTTCCCAGTGGTGAGTACCTTTGCTCTACTTCCTTCTTTCTTCAGTCTCTCAAATACAAAAGGGCAGTTACAACTCAGTTGGCAACATGCTGTACGAGAGGTTTATCTAGGATTTTTGAAGAACCTAGCTGCATAGTATTGGGGAGGAAGCAACAATAATGCAATGGAAATGATTTATTTTTGAATTGCATTTTTTAAAGATAATCCAAATAAACATAGTTTGAATCAATAAACTGATTCAAACAGAAATCAGTCTGTGCAAAGCTATAAAGGTCAGAGATATCTTCCTTTTGACTAAAAGTATGGTGGACTACACTGATAAAAATTAGAATGTTGAAGCACATTGCATTTCTAGAATAAATACCTCTTGGGTCTGTGTCGTGATGCATTGTTTCTTTTTGAGTCATTATCCTCTCATTCAGTACATGCTATAGTTTGAATTTTTTGAATGTTCCCCCACAGGCCTCTGTACGAAGGCTCTTGCTGGTCAACCTGTGGTGGTACTTGGAGGTGGTGGGACATTTAAGGAATGAGACTTAGTGGAAGGAAGTTAGGTCACTGGGAATGTGCCCTTGAAAGGCATAGTGGGACCATAGCTCCTTCCCATTTCTCTCTTTGCATCCTGGATGCCATGATACAGATTTTTCTCTGCCACTTGCTCCCAACCATGACACACTGCCTCACCAAAGACGCAAAGGTAATGGGAATAAGTGACAAGGGACTTACACCTCTGAAACATTGAGCCAAAGTAAACCTTTCTTCCTTATAAATTGACAACATCAGGTAATTTGTTGTAGTGATGGAAAGCTAGCTAACATTTTATGGATTTAATCTGCAAATATTTTGTTGAATGTTTTCATGTCTATCTTCATGAGGGACATTGGTGTATAATTTTCTTGGAATTTTGGTGTTAGAACAAAGCTGGCTAATGTTGGGAATTGTTTCTTCTTCTGTTTCTAGAAGAAATTCAGTAGAATTAGTGTTATTTCTTCTAAATGTTTTGTAGAACTCACTAGTAATAGCACTTAAACCTGGGAACTTCCTTACTGGAGTTTTAAACTATGGGTTAAATTCCTTTAATAATTATAAGACTATTTCTATAGTTGCTATTACCTTGAATGAGTTTTAAACATTTGTAGCTTTTGAAAAAAATCAGTCTAGTTCATCTAAATTTTCAAATTTATGTGTACAGAGTTGCTTAGGTTATTCCTTTATCATTTTAAAGTTTGTGGGGATGTATACTGATATTTTCTATTTCATTCCCTATAGTGGTAATTTATTTCTCCTCATTCTCTCTTACATTCTTTTTTAAATTTTTTTAATTTGCTCTAATTAGTTATACATGATAGTAGAATGTATTTTGACACATCATATTTAAATGGAGTATGACTAACTTCTCATTCTTCTGTTTGTACATGATGTAGAGTTATACAGGTCATGTAATTATATATGCACATAGGGTAATAAAGTCCAAAGCATTCTACTATCATTCTACCCCCACACCCCTTCCCCTCCCTTCACTTCCCTCTGTCTAATACAAAGCACTTCTATTCTTCCCCTGACTCTTGTTGTGAATTAGCATCTGCGTATCAGAGAAGTATTCGGCCTTTGGTTCTTTGGATTGACTTATTTCACTTAACATAATATTCTCCAATTCCATCCATTTGTTCACAAATGCCACAATTTCATTCGTCTCTAAGGATGATTAATATTCCATTATGTATATATACCACATTTCTTTATCCATTCATCTGTTGAAGGGCACCTAGGTTGGTTCCAAACTTTAGCTATTATGAAGTGAGCTGCTATAAACATTGATGTGACAGAGTCAGTGTAGTGCCATGACTTTAAGTCTTTTGCATATAAACTGAGGAGTGGGATAACTGGGTCAAATTTTGGTTCCATTCTAAGCTTTCTGAGGAATCTCCATACTGATTTCCAGAGTGCAGTTCTACTAGCAAAGCGCAAGCGCACCTCTTTCCCCACATCCTCGCCAACGTTTATTGTTGCTTGTATTCTTAATAATTGCCATTCTGACTAGAGTACGATGGAGTCTCAGTATAGTTTTGATTTGCATTTCTGTAATTGATAGACATATTGAACTTTTTTTTATATATTTGTTGATCAATTGTATTTCTTCTTCTATAAATGTCTGTTTAGTTCCTCGCAATAGAAGCTTATACATTTTATTTTTCTCTGTTTTTTAAATTATTTTATTTCAAATTAGTTTTTGTCTTTTTTTATGGTTTTTCCTGTTTTCTTTGTTTGAATTTGTTTTCCTTTTATGTGACTAAGCAGTAGGAAGATTGAAAGGGGAAAAGTCACAAATTTATTTGCAATTTGATGACACATCGAATATTGGTTTTCTTTTCAAATTCACCTATTATTTCAAAGTTCTCAAATATCAGGTTCATGTATTCTTCACAGGGTTTTGGTTGTACTCAATGAGATATTTAGAATGAAATTTTATTTACTAGTCAGAAACTACCTAAATTCACATGACAAGGGCATTTCATGAATAAGAGTTCATATTAATAAATAATTGTGTTCTATGTTTAATAGAATTTAGCTCTAGACTTAGATAACTACAAATATGAGTAATTTGGGCTGTTTAAGTAATATACAGAAAAATAAAAAATTAAGAGACAGTAGAACATTTCTCTACTGTATAAGATTCTCTACTGAAATCATTGAGAAAACTAAAACTGCCCTAACAGACTTCAAAAATAACTGCTTTAAAGTATTCCTGGTCCCACTGAGTAGTGCTGTAGGTCAGTGCTGTTTGATCTAACTGTCTACAATGATGAAGGTGTTCTATATTGATGTATCTGAGGCACTAAAATTGTAATTATTTGAATTTGTTTTAATACACACATGTTAGTTACTTCTATAATTGATAGCATAAATCTGGAGATGGGATGACATTAGCAAAACCAATTTTGAGCTAATAAATTAGCATTACATAGTGGTATTTTAATCATTTTTGCATCACTGTGACCAGAAGACCTGACAAGAACAGTTTAGAAAAAGAGAAGTTTATTTTGGCTCATCACTTCAGAGTTCAGTCCAAGGTTGGCTGACTCCACAGCTCTGGGCCTGAGGGGAGGCAGAACATCTTGATGGAAGGATGTGGCAGAGGGAAGGAGTTCAGGACATGGCAACCAAGAAGCACAAAGAGATGTCTCCAGGGGACAAATATATACCCCAAAGGCAGGACCACAGTGGCTTACTTCATCCAACCACGCCATACCTGACTACAGTTAAATCCTGCTACTTCATTCATATCAGTGGTATAATCTCCTGATTAGGCTGCAGCTCTCAGACTCTAATCATTTCACCTCTGAATATTTTTGCATTGTCTCACACATGAGCTACTGGGGGACACCTCATACCTTTGTCATAACAAGTGGGAATTCTAAACCAACTTGCAAGATGAGCCATGACAGAGTGCTTCTCCATTCCGTATTTCTTTGAGGTCTTTTCCAATCTTAAATCAAGGAAGTTAACTTTGTCTTAATTAGGCATCTAGTTTAGTTGAGCACATCACTCATATGTTATTATAATTTTGAATGCTGATTATATCACCTAAATGATTAGCTATTTTTCTAGTTTCACATCATGCAAAATTTAATAATCTCATCACTTCATGCCATTATTGAAAAAGTTCACATATTTGTTGGACTTGAAGAGATGGAAATAAATCCTTTTATTATAGGATTTAAAACATTTCTTCGGTTGACCCTATTCTCTTGGACCTTCCCAGATCTTCAAATTTTCATCTTGTCTTCAAGACTATCAAGGAATTCATGGTCAAATATCCTGTTCAAGTAAAAACACACTAGGTCTAGACATAGGTTATTACTTATGCTCTGAAAAAGAAATGAGATTACTTTGGTACGATTTGTTCCAAAGAGGTAATTATTATCTCAATTACACAATTGAAGAAGGTGAGACACAATGAGATTATTTGTTTAAAGTCAAATAAGTCAGAAATAGTGGACCTGAAAGTAAAATAGCAGAAATATTTGACTCTAAAACCTGTGACATTTATACTAGATCATTGTGATAGGCAGCTTTTCAGATGGCCTTCTGATATTCACAACTTTGTGGAATCCCTCTCCCTTGAATAGCATGCTTTTAAATAGTAGAATACCATAACCCTAGAAGCAGGGATGTGAAGATGCTCAGTACAATTCGATGCATGAAGAAACTGAGGCTTAGGGGAATTAGATGATTTCTGAAATTGAGTCTTGCAATTGGTTCAGATCAGTAGCTGAATTGGTAATGGAATCTCAATTGTTCTTGGTATTTTCAGAATTTGTGTTCCCCACATGTACCAACTGTATTATAATATCAATTTTACCTTTGCATGTTAAAATTTTACACTGACTCATTCATGGTGCATGTCCTAGTCTTTGGTGCCTATGTAACACGTCTGCCTCTCCCATGTAGGTTTCTTCTGCAGTGCTTCTCGGTAGGATGACTGATCACTCTCATTCTTTGTTGTGCCTGACTTTTTTTATCTGGGCATTTGTAATTGTAATTGTGCCTACATTTCTGTCACCAACTGTGATTGGGTTAGAGAAACAATGTCCAGGTTTGACTGTGCTTCTCTGGTGGAGGTTTTAATATACTCAGTATTTGTGAAGTCTCATAATTTTTAAGGCCTGTGAAGGGAAATTGGTAGTAGGGGAATGGACACATTTCCCTTTCAGAGTGTTTTGATTTTTATCCTGAATAACTCTAAGTCATTTATTATGACAATAGATTGGGCCCATGACCTATTTGTAAAACTTGGTGGAGGCAATATTTGATGGTCAATATTTCCCTATATGATGGGAATTCTCATTTTCATTTTTTTTTCCAACCCTTGGTTATTGCTCTCTTGTGTATTTTCAGGTGGAGTGAATGTTGATCTTGGGAAAAAAAAAAATGATCCGTGTATTTTTTCTCAGTCACGGATGAAAAATCTAAGTATTGGGTTATTCTCAAATGGAATAATGGACTGTAGGTTACACTCGAATTCTTCATTCTTTTTTTTTTTTTTTTTTTGCAAGCAACAAAGAGTCATTTATTAGCGAGCTTGAGCCTGGTCCTCCGCGCACTCAGTAACCGGTGACACTAAGAGGCCCCAAGCAAGCCCATGTTTAGCAGGGTTTTTTTTTTTTTTTTATTGTAAACAAATGGGATACATGTTTCTCTGTTTGTACATGGCGTAAAGGCATACCATTTGTGTAATCATAAATTTACATAGGGTAATGTTGTTTGATTCATTCTGTTATATTTTCCCTTCCCTCCCACCCCTCCCACCCCTCCCACCCCTCTTTTCCCTCTATACAGTCCTTCCTTCCTCCATTCTTGCCCCCCTCCCTAACCCTAACTCTAACCCTAACACTAACCCCTCCCATCCCTCATTATGTGTCATCATCCACTTATTAGCGATATGAAAGAAACTGTGGTATATATATACAATGGAATATTACTCAGCCATAAAGAATGATAAAATTATGGCATTTGCAGGCAAATGGATGAAATTGGAGAATATCATGCTAAGTGAGATAAGCCAATCTCAAAAAATCGAATTCTTCATTCTTAATACTAATTATGAACCTAGTTTAAAACATCAAGTGTTTTGTATGCTAAATAGCTTTTGAGCTGCTAAACTCTGTTATTCTCTTTGAGCTCACATTTAAACATCACTTCTAATAAACTTTCTTCCCTCAACATCACAACAACAGAATTCTTGTGGGGCACTTGTTACTTATCTTCTCCAACCCTGTCACTCATAAGGTGATGCTTCAAATCGCTGCTCAACTTTTTATGAGTTAAACATGTGATTTAAGTCCATAAGGGACAATGAGTATGTCGTTTCCTCTTTTTGACTTCCAACTGTAGAGAGCACCATTCATGTAAATAGTAGGTTCGTATGAGTACATTGGTGCCATTGTACCTTAAGTGGTCGGCAGATAGAAGTGATTAGTGCAGTCAGCATTGGAGTGGCAGGCACTGTCCAAGCTATATGAACATGGCTATGTGGAAATAAGCAGCAAACCAAACTTGCCTTAAGGGCTTAGAATCTGGAAAAAGAAACAGACACATAAACTAATTACAGGTTGAGAATTCCTTATCTGCAATAAGTGCTTGGGACCAGAGGTGTTTCGGTTTTGGAATTTTTTTTTAAACTGGGATATTTACATGTATATAATGAAATATCTTAGAGATGAGATCCAAATCTAAACGTGGAATTCATTTATGTTCCACTTACGCTTTTTACACATAATCTGAAGGGAATTTTCTATGATATTTTGAGTACATCTGCAATTTGATTATCACCTGATGTCATGTGTGGAAATTTTCAACCTGTGATGTTATGTCAGTGCTTGATGTTTTGAAACATTTTGAATATTGAAACATTTTGGATTTTAGCTTTTTAGATTAGGGATTCTCAGCCTGTATTTTTTAAAAAGTGTAATGAGTATAATAATATCATTCAGTGGAATTATGAAGGAAGGAATAATTATTCCAGCCAACCACTTAATATATGACCTAGAACTTTTCAAACAATTGGGGAAGACATAGATATGGATATAGGCATAGATATAAATATAAAAATATTCAGATATGTTGCCTGGGGTTTATTTTCAATGACTGGGAAATACTATTTCTTAAAGATAGGATTCCTGGAGTCTTGGAATGTATTAATATTTTAGAATTTTTGTTTTTGAGTAAAATACAGAAAAATCACCAAAACAAATAAATTAATAAAAAGAGGTAAGCATCCTTTCTATCTTCACTTAGGTGAAAAAAAAATAGAACTTTTCCATTCACCTCTGAAGCCATGTCTGTGACTGTCAATCACAGTCTGTTCTCTCCCCCCAATTGTCCCTGCTCTTCTGACTTTTATATTAATCACTTCCTTGCATTATTTGGTTGTTTCAGCACTCAAAGTGCATCCCTTAATATTATACTGTAATGTTGCTCTTGAAAAACAAAATACGTCTTTTAAGTTTATGGTACCTCCTTGATAATACAATCTATTAGAAATTTGATCAACTTTGGCCAATGGACATCAAAAGCTTTAAAAGTGTCATAAAGTTAAAATCAAAATTTGAAATGCTAGTACTTCATCTCAAGGAAAGAATTATGTATATTTTTAAAGCACTTGATCTGAAGCTGCACATTTTATGTTTAATAGTAAAAAATTTGAAAATGGTCTAAAGTTGAAAACAGAAAAATTGTGAAATTATCCACAATAAATGTATACAGTAGACTGCTGGGTAGCTACAACAAATGGTGTACTTTAAAAAATTTATATATAGCACAGTTGTTCTGATAGATAAATTGTACATAATATGAATTTACTTATATATGATACATTTTATCTTATTAATACAACTTTTTCACTTAGGTATTTTATTTATCTATATACTTAATTGATTTAATTATTTATTTTTAAGTTTAACGGATGTCACAAATAGTTTATACAGTGTGATGCTATTTGTACTAAGAATTATATCCGTACATAAAAACGAGACTATGAGAAGATGTTCATATTCATTTATCTGAATGGAAGCATTATAGTGTCTTTAACTTTTCCTATTCTGTGCTCATCCATTATTATTCTTTTTAATTTGTAAAGGACTATACGACATTTGTAGTTGATAAAATAAATTTATGAAAGAAGTAATCTATATGAAAAAAAGGGGAAATTAATCTTGGTTTCTTCTTGATGTTCCTTTGCCTTCTCATAATTTTTTCTGGCTTGAACTTGTCTGACCCTTTGAAGAGAACACAGTAAATACTTAATTACAACTAAAAATAAAACTATTATCTGAATAAATAAAATGTAACATTAGCTGAAACTGGGTACCCTGTAAGGGAAAAGACCCGCTGTAAACGCATGCCCCAAACTGCTTCCAGCTCTTTTCCCAATCTGCTCACAGCAGGGGTGGGCGGGGGACCCTCTGGCAACTTCAAGGGAGCATTTTACTTGAGGACTTTCTAGACCATCCAAGAAATCCAATGGGGGATGGAGTGGAACCTAGAGCAAAATTTCTTTCCCACAGACATGGTGGGTAGGGAAGTTCACAGGGGAGGATTCCAAAGATCAGTATTAATCAGAAGTGGCAATGCCCAAAGAGCACTATGCCAAGAAATTGGAGCTTAAGCACTGGTCAAGTAGGTCACCATCAGGAGAAATCCATGCGATAGGAGAGGCTGGAGTTGCTTCTGTTTCAATTGGGGGGGTCAATCATGGGGAGAACACAGCAAAGGCAATGAGTGAGTGCAGAGGGTGCTTGCTTCAGGGCTGGAGTTTAGCGACTCTCATGTTTGAGACAGTGTGTTCCTGAAAACTAGAACCAGACGCTGAACTTCTCTGAACCAGGACAGATACAATCAATTCCGCATGTGTTTAAAGACTATACTAGGTGCACATTTGCGAGTATCTACTTATGTTTTTCAGTCTCCACCGCCCTTTAACTTATGACTCCTCAAGGCTATAGAACATTGAAATTGGGCTTTCAATTGATGTGGTTAAAGAGAAAGAAAAAAAAAAAAACAGCTTTAATTATATTAGAAATCTAGGCAGAATTTTGTTTTAACTGGTCCCTTCTTCAACTTTTGCAGGCCAGATGTTTCTCTATTAACCCTCATGAAACTGCATCATACACAGTTCTTATACTCTATGACAAAATTTCTTTTTCTTTTCTTTTTTTTTTTGTTGGCTGGAGATAGCAACCTACAAGCAACCTCAGCACATAAGAATGAAAAGCTACTTCTGTTTTGATGCTTTTTTTCCTAAATGATCTAAGCAAACAGGGATATGGCAAAGACCACAACTCACCAAGGCCAACTTGGTAGCAGGCCACCTCGATACTATCAATTTTGCATTCCCAGCTGGTGTCCCTCTATAATTTTAATAGAAGGTCCTGGGTATGGCCCTTACAAATTCCCCACTGCTTGGTTAGGTGGATTAAAAGTTGCAAACTCACTGAACTACGCCAAAGAATATAATGGTCTCTACAGAAGATCTGGCTGTGTCAACCAACAAAAGGTTCCAGCTGTGGCAGCCCTGTGGAACAAAGGGAACTCTTGGCTTAATGTGGAGTGCATGCTTCTGACGTTCCAGTTCAGGCAAGAAATAAATAAAGCTATTACAAAGCCCTTGACCAGATGTGTCTGACATAGTCTAAAACGTGTTTGCACAGAAACTTTGCTATCAACATGGCTCATTCTTATAGCAATGGACATCTGTTCTTAAGGCTAACAGGGGGTGCTTCCATACTCACAGTAAAGACCTGGTCTCCTTGGCTTCTTTGAACTGCCTTTTTCCTGGCTGCTGTTGTTCACATGAATCTGCATAGTTTCAGTCATATGGGTCAATGATTTATTTAACACAGAATCTAAGTGCTTCTGTGTCATGGAATCAAACTCCATCCAATGGTCAAACACTTGAAAATTTCCATTTGTTTTCCAAAAACAATTGTGCACATTCCCCATAGATAACTTGACACTGTTAAGCCTGGTCACATTTTACATCTGTCTTTGACTTATATTGTTCCTAAGGTTGGCTATTGATCATTGTTCTCACATGAATCCTTCATTACTCTAATTGGAACCATTTATAAACACATTCCTTGGACAGATGACAAAAGGATACATGATAGACAACTTCTTATTCAAAACAGCTGTCCAATATGTAAATCGAAAGCTGTTAAGGATTGTATTGAGCTGAGAACAATTATATAAGGTTCTAGTCTGTTGTGAATTAAAATGACTGCATTAGAGCTTAAGGGATTTGTAAAGGAGTCTTTCTTTTCAAGAATGACAGTTCAAATACAGATCAGGTCATTGACAAGGAATATCATGAGAAAATAATGTACAACAAAGCTATGTTCTTAGCTAAATAGACAGGTAATGCCTTCAAAAAGCACTGTCTTTTATGGTCAATACTTTGGTTACCTTATGTGAATACTCAAGGACTGAAAGGACTCAACTAAATTAAGAACCAGGCAGAATCCGTTTTAAACTTCAGGCTAGAATAGAAACTGTGCATGGCTTAGGCACCTTATAAGATATTTCTTTTTAATTTCTGTTCACACATACACACGGAGTTTCTTTTTTCCTTTTTGTTTAAAAATGAGATGAAATGAAACTCAGAACTGAGTTTTTCTAGAACTGTGGAAATAAATATATATTGACTCTTCTACATGGCAGCTATTGTTTTCATTCCTGCAATGGGTATAAGAACATTTAAATTTTGATAATTTCATCAGGTAATAGCTATTATACCCTTATCTCAGAGGAAAGTAAGCAGTGAGGTTAAATACATTTTCCTGAACATCACACAACCCATATCCAAACCCAGAATATCCCTATCAAATTACTGCCATTTCTCCATGGAAAGTACTGAATGCGAAAGCTTAGTCAAGTGAATAAATGTTGGTTACTGATATCCAACCTCAGGTAGGTAAGGTGCATGGATGATTGATGTTCAGAAGATAGAGAGATTACATAATAATTCCTTTAATCCTTGAAAGCCTCCATTATTTGTAATCCATTTATTTTCTCATTTAATATCCAATTTTAAAAAATTCAGTAACACCGTGTAAGATGGACTATATTAACTCTATTTGTTTTAACATGAAGTCACTGGTACACAGCTCCAAAGAGAAGGAACTGTATTTCCAGCTCACTCCATTCCAACCTGGACTGTAGGACTGCAGCAAATTAACTGAGCCTTTGGAGGCAAATGATGTCTTTGTGGGACTCTCCTTTCAAATGTAAGCTGTGCATATGGAATCAGTCTCTTGTGTAACATAAAAAGTCAATTGACTATGAGACTCAAAAAATTACTTTGGTCTTCATGTATCTGGTGTATGAAGAGGGCATGTGTATGAAACTCCACAGAAAAGGTGAACTTGCTGTTAATAATATTTGTCTTGGGAGAGTCCTGGCTTGTGGTAATGCTCTTATCTGCAGACTCTCTCTCCCAGTAGGTAGGCCATGCACAATGGGGAAGAAAACCAGCTTTGAAGTGGATGGAATGGGGAAAACATTCTGAATTGATTTTTTTAAGAGAATGCATTTGATTTCATTAACCTGATACTGTGACACTACCATTTCAGTAGTCAGATGAATGAGAAAATATCTTACAATTAAACAAAAGGAGATACCCTATCTCTATTCTTTCTTGTCTTTTCCATGGAATTTCTCTTTTTCTTTTTTTCCTTTTGCTTGCCCTAACTCTTATATAACCAAGACATGCTCTCTTGGCCCTAGGAATTAGTTCTTTCAACCCTCTTTGTAAATGATTACATTTCTGTTCCTCCCTCTTCCTGAAAGCCAAGCTCTCAAGATTTAACTGTGCACACTCATTCAATCTACATTTTGGCAATGCTGACTGTGTACCAAGCACTTCACTTTCTAAGAAAGGGGGACAAAGCACCTGTTCTCAAAGAGCTACAGGCTGTGTACAGGTCTGTTGGTCCACCTATCTCAGACAGTGGCAACTAACACATTCATCTCATGGCCAAAAACAGTATATTTGGAGAGAAAGCCTGAAGTCTCTGCTGAAGTCACATCTACTAGCAGCCCATTGACCAAAGGCCAGGTCAAAAGTTAAGGCATGGTTATGGGAAAAAGTGCAAATATTTCTCCAAATTGATTCAATCTACCACAGCGGTTATTTTGTCTTATTATTTTAATCTGTTTTCAAAAAGTGAACAAATAATCTGTTGTCTTTAGTTATCTTCAACATGAATAATTTTACAAAAAGTTATACAATTGACTTATTTGACTGTTACCTATGGGAAAATGAAAAAAGGGAAAGCTCAAAAAATCTTATCAGTGACTATTTGGGAAGTCACTCAAAGATGAGTGATATTGTGAAAAGATAGACAAATCATGGTTGTGAATAATATGTTCAATCAACAAATCACCATTCTGAACCTTTATTTTCCATGCTAAAAGAAAAGGAAGAAATAGACCTAGACTTCTATGTAGTTATGACAATTTGAGGGCAACTGTTTTTTCCATATTTTAGTTTAATAGTTATATATTTGATTGAGTTCTTGCACAGCCCAGCAATTGGCTCATTCTCTCAAAAAAATTATCAGTAACTACTGTATGCCAGGCTTCTTGCTGGTTATTGAAGCATATGGCAATAAGACAGCTATCCAAATTGGAAACTTCCATTATTTGAGCATATAAAATAATTGATCTCAAGTTCTTCAAAGTCATGAAAGACAAAAAAAATCAGGAAAACGTTATGTACAACCCTGAGCAGATTACATGAAGACATCAGGAAATTCCCAGGAGAATACTGAATGAGATTAAAATGAGTGGTCCCAGGTAGACATCAATTGCTTCAATTGTGTGGCTTAAAGAATAGGTATTTCTCACAGGGAGGGTACATTGTGAACTTTTCCTTGGGTTTTTAATGAGCTATTTCACTGATGTAGGATTCATTCCATTTCTTCCTTCTAATGAAGATAGTCAACAGGTATTTGTTGACGTTGAGGCCTTTGTCTGTGTTGGAAGTTGTGGTGGTACTAGGGATTGAACAGAGGGGTGCTCTACCACCAAGATATATCCTCAGTTATTCCTTTAATTTTACTTTTTTTTTGGAGATATGGTCTTGCTCAGTGCTGAGGTCATGCTAAGTTTCTGAGGTTGGTCTTAAACTTGCAATCCTCCTGCCTCAGCCTCCCAACTAGTTGGGGTTATAAGGTGTATCACCACCAAGCCCAGCAAGGCCTTGCACTCTTTTGAGATGTTTCCATCAGCTTCAATTTCAGTATAGACTCAACTACACTTAGAAAGTCTGCTAACTGAAGGTGTTCAGAATGGACTTCTGCTACTGCTTTCCAAGTCCATGGCTGTGTGTAAAGACAGTAAGTGTGATTACTCTTGAAACTAAAGTACATTCTAAAGATGTGTGAGAGATTTGCCTTATCCGGGCAAAGACATACAAAATTCAAGAATTGCTCCACTGAGTTAGAATTTAATGATCTCAGTGACCACAGTGAGATGCTGTATCGCGTTCCCTCTGCCCGCAGAGAGAGACACGACAAACGTCTGAAGCTTTGGAGGTTTATTGTGCACAGTCTTCCTTTCTTTCCCTCTTTTCTTTCTCTTTCTCTCTTTTCTTTCTCTCGCTCTCTTTCCCTCTGCTTAACTCTCGCCTGCTCCGGTCACTCCGCTTCTCCCGCTCGGCTCACACCTGCTTCGGCTGCTCCGCTTCTCCCGCTTGGCTCACGCCTACTTCGCTCGCACTCTTCTTCCTCGCTTCTACTCCTACTCTCAGCTTCCCCTCTACTCCCCCACCCATCAAGCTTATATACACTTCAACCAATCAGGGGAGAGCACACGAGGTAAACGCGTGGACAGCTGCAGGCATAGAATAGGTACACGAGGGGGGCATGCTCTAATCACATCGTTAACTAGCCAATCATTGGAATTCGCTGGTTGTTTACTGTATAGCTGGCCGCTTTTGGCTCAGCGCCAGGCGCCATCTTGACCGTGCCCAAGGCTGGGGGTCCCGGAAACCCTGACAATGCTGGGCATGATTTCTACTAACTCCTTTATTTCTTTCAAATAGTTTCAATTGTGAACTGTGTAGTATTAGTGACAGCATAAGTTTGCACCTTGCCTTCAAGTCCTCTGTGGTTTCTGTCTTACCATAAACTGAGAGCTGCCTTTAAGCAAGAAGAGGATTGGTAAAGAAGATCTTGTACTGTGATTAATGGTGTACCTTCATCATCTATTATTTTACCACCTTGAATCCACAACCTGACTTTAAGTGCATCCTATAAGCACACACCCTATGTTACATTTCTGCAAGTTTCACCAAAAAAGACTACATTTCTCCTCTAATTACCATCACAACAGCCCCCATTATGGTTTGACCCTAGTAATTTAGTTATATTTATGCTGCTACAATGTACCAAATAGATAATAATGAAGACTGATGCAGTCTTAAGTTGAAGCAAACTATAATTAGGCAGACTTAATGCAGTTACCAGAAAAGGCAGTATGTACAAAACATGCTCAGATTAAGGAAGCACACACACAAGAGTGTGCATACACATACACTGAGCCTTTGCTGGTATCCCCAAAGCTCTACATTACACGCAGAATTTCCTAGAGCCCTGGACATTTGGTGCTGATGTTTCCTCCTTGTTTTCTGTGATTCCTGGACCTGATACTGTCATGTCCAAAGCTTGCACTGTTTTTCCCCCAGTGTCAAAATGTGTTTTTCAAATGATGATAGTCAACAATTTATAAAGTGAATCAAAGAGAATATTGTTTGGCAATCTGTTTTATTTTTTGCATGGTGCTGGGGATTTAACCTGGGGAACTTTGCCACTGAGCTACTTCCCCAGAACTTTTTATTTTTTGTTTTGAGACAGAGTCTCACTAAGTTACCAAGACTGCCTTTAAACTTGTAATCCTCTGGTCTCAGTTTCCCCAAGCCCTGGGGTTACAGGCATGTACAACTGCCCCTGGCAATGGTTCAATTTCAGAGTAAACATGGAAGTTTACAATTTAAAATTGAGAAATCTGGTCAAGATGTTATTAATCTCAGATTCATAAAGTGAGGTAGAGTCCATGGCTATAGCTCCTTAAAATAGTGACTAACAAAGTTATTGCACCTACTAATGAAAGTTATAGACAGTGAGCTGCACGGTATATATGAAGTTGATCCAGAAATTGCTTTTGTGCAAGTTGATGCTTAACAAACAGCATGTGGTAGGAAAAAGCAAAGGGGGAGGGAATTATTGATACTCATATGTTAACATAGAGTTGCTCCTCTGGAAAAATTTAGAAGAACTTTGGAAATCAGTGAGAAAGGACTAAAAGGCTAAGTTAGACAACATTTTTAGCTCTTCGAATAACAGGGATAAGAAAAATTTTTAAAAATACATATAACTGCCTCAGTGTTTCATATAATGTTCTACAAGTCTAGTGGTAGTTTGATTGATTTCCATTTATTCCTTAGTTACCACCTGAGAAATATGGGGAAGCAAAAGATATGTGGCTTCCATGCACAGCCTGAATCTGAGAAGAGGAAGGTGGAAATACTTTGGGCTTCCTATTCCTCACCTGGTTCTGATCCACCCTAATCTCTTCTAAACATGAACAACAGTTGTTCTTATGCCACATAGTATAACCTTTATAGTTATCAATTTCTAAGAAGGATGATATCATTAATGTAGAGCTATGTGCTTGTAATAAAAATTCCCCTAATGGTTTTAGGGGTCATGTTCAATTATCTCTGGAGATTCAGGTTCAACTGACTTACATTCCAAAAAGTCCTTCTAAAGAGATTTCTCTCATTCTCCTCATTGTTGAATAGATCTCAAATATTTCATGCCCCAATAGGCCCGCATTCCTATTTTAAGTACATATCTGGGTAGCAGATTAGAAGAAAAAGGACAGAAGCAAAGGTTAAACTTGCCAAAAGGAGTTTTGTTTTTCTTTTGATAATTTTTTTCCCTATGCCCATTCATCAATTCATAAGCTAGAAATAAATCCTGACCCAACTTTAGTTTTATGCTTCTTAATGTATTTCCTACCCACATCACAAATCCTGTTACCTCTACTACTTCTTTGATCCATCAACTGCCCCTTTCTCCACAGCACAGGTGAGCTAGTTTTCAGCCACAGGGAGATTCAGCTGTTCATCTGGGAGTCATTTGAGGATCCAGTGTTAAGAGGTGGAGCTGCTGGGTCTTGCTTCACCTGCTATACCCTTCTCTATATTTGTAATTGGATTTCCTGATGAGAGAGATGCAGCCTTGGGGACAGATGTTCTTAAAATTAAAAAGGAAAAAAAAATGATGAAGGACCAAAGAAAGCATATAAACAGAGGAGGGGTGATTTGTGTTTATAAAAATAAAGTTTCTGTGTTTCAGATTTCATATACTTATTTTTCATTAAAATAAACCAATTTGAACCTTTGACTTGAACAAAAGTTCACTTTCTTTCAGAAATCGAGGAATGGCAGGGGTAAAGGAGTGATGTGGCCCATAATGCTTAGTGTGCCTCCTCTTCAACTGGTTCCAGGAATATCAGGGCCTCTCCAGAAAGTGTTGCTGCTAAACTCTCTTAAGTAGCGATAGTAAAGAGAAATCTCCAACAGAAGAGACTTGAGAAATGTCAGTTTTGCTTCATTTCAAAGCCCACACCCTGGTCCACATAGGATATTTACCCTCAATCAGATTCTGGTTGTTATGCCATAAGTAAAGTAAAATATAGCAAAATGAAATGAAGTACAAAATGAAACAGAATAAAAGTTCCCTTGTCATCTTCCAATTGCAAAGTGCAACTCTCAAATATCTTCTTATCCCATACCTATTGGTCCTCTCCATCAGTTTTATCATGAAGTTGGCTTACAACGGAGGACACGTCTTGTCTTTTACTTCATATGATAGGTTCCAGATGTTCAGATTAAATAATGGTGCTCCCCTGTAGACATAATGGACCATAGCAGCAATGTAACTAGGCAAAATGAGCAAACCAGGCCCTGCAAATGATCTTAATTATTTCAACTATGAGGGAACAGAAAAGCAATGGGTAATGCAACAAACAGCCCTTTGAAAGAGCAAACAAAAAGCCCTGGTAATTTATATTTAAGTCAAACCTGCTCCCTGCAAAGTATAATGTGTGTGGAATAATTCAGGAAGAAATTTAGCACTATACCATTTTCATAATTGGTATTCTATGTCAAGTCTCCAGGAGCAAGTAGCACATAAAACAAAATGCTAATAGTCATCTGCTCTTCGATTTTTTAAAAATGATGTTCTACAGTTAAAGAGTTGTTCCTGAAGATGTGACTGTGCTTTTACATCATTCAAGATGTCTTGTGTTTCTAGTCTTTGAAAAGGTAGTTACAAATGTCATAACTTAGGTGAGTCAGATTTATATAGCACATACACACACAGATGGAAACACACATCTATATCTTTATTTGTACTTTCCATGATTAAGAGAAAGTACAGCTTATATTCTACTTGGCATAACATTGCCTAAATACCGTCATCCAGGCCTTGGAAAATGGGGTAAAATTAAAGTTCATGTCAATGTTGGCCAAGAGGTGAGTTCTACCACAGCAATCTTTAGTGGTTCTCTACGAAATCATAAATTAATCTGTCCGAATTGTTGACACTGATCCACAAAGCACAGGTGGCAGTCTCTTTTCATATACACCAAAGAGAACAAGATAAAAATAAACTGTACTTCCATTAAAAACATACCAAAATAATATTTTCCCCATCTGCTAAGTCCAGCCCTGGTGGTAAGTGAACTAACAGGTTTCTACACTCACACTTGATGAACAGACACCACAAGCAATTAATTAACATTAACATGACAGAAGTCAATTGAATTTCTCTCTTCTATGCATTTATCAAAGCCAAAAACAGAATATGCACCCTGTGTAACACACAAGCTTGTGGGTGTTCAGATGTGGCTTCTCTTAAGCACTTTTCTACCTAAATATTTGCAACAACTTTGGTCTACCCAGCAGTCCTATCAAGGGGAACTCTGTGTCCTGGGTTCCATGCTACCAGGGCCATGATCAGCAGCCTCAGCCCAGCTTGGCCTGCCTTATTTCCCTGATACCCAGATGACAAATAGGGACAATTCAAGGACAAAGTCTATTTTTACACTGAACCAACTAGTTAAAAATAAACTTTACAATTTCCTTCCCACCAAAAAAAAAAAATCACACCAGACAAATATGCATATTTTAAAATGCTTCTGTGAAGAGCATTAGAAATTCAAAAGGAGATGAATCTTGGCATTAAAAAGTCACTAATTATCACTAATCATCATAAGTATTTAGCAGAATATCAAACTTTTAAAGAAATAGTTGGCTATTATTTTTTTCTTGAATAAATGGGTAATTTAGAAAATAGGAAATGTAGCAAAAACATCCTCTGAAAATGTCCAGGCCAGGAGAATGTTACTAATCAGTATATACTTTCAAACTTCCAAAGGAGAAATAACTCTGCTATTCAATTCATTCAAAACTTAGAGAACTAAGTTATCTTCTAAATTGTTTTTAAAGACAACCAGAATAATACTATATTAGTCAAGTTCTTCACTTCTGTGACCTAAATACCTGATATAAACAACTTAGAGGAGGAAAAGTTGTTTGGGGGGCTTATGGTTTCAGAAGTTTAGTCAATGGTCACCCAACTCCATCACTTTGGGCTCAAGATGAGGTGACGCATCATGGCGGAAAGTCATGGCAGAGGAATGTTGCTCAGCTCATGACAGCCAGGAAGCAGAGAGAGAGAGAGAGAGAGCACAGATAAGGCACCGGGGGCAAAATAGACATAATCCCTAAAGCACTCCCTCATTGACCCATTTCTCTAGACACACCCCACCTGCCTACTGGTTATCACCCTGTAACCCATTCAAATTATTAATCTATCAAATAATTAATTCACCAATTAGGTGCAGCTCTCATAATCTAATCATTTTATCTACAAATATTCCTGCATTGTCTGTCACATGAGCTCATATCCAACTTATAAAAAATGTGAGGTATCTTAACTTTTAAAGTTGAAAAGATCAAAATCAGGGCATTGGAGATAGTGGATAGAAATTAAAATGTTGATTTCTCTTTGTAATTGTAGTTCTTCATTTGGAGTTGCATTTTGGGAAGTAAATCTGGGTGAAGAGGGAAAAGAGAAGAAACTCAATTGATAAAAAGAACAAATAGCAGAGATACATCCATGTATATTCAAATAGCATGTTATGGGTCATATAAAAAGAGATATGACAATGCTGATTTTAACTCCTTTGGATATATAATGAGAAGTGGTATAATTGGGTCAGTATATATCCAAGGAAGTTAAAATCAACATACTGCAGTGACACAGCCACATCAATGTTTACTGCAGCTCAATTTACAATAGCTAAGCTATGGACCCAATCTAGATGCCCTTCAAGAGGTGAATGGATAAAGAAAATGTGGTATATGTGGAATATTACTCAGCCATAAAGAAAAATGATTTTTTGACATTTCCTTGTATATGAATAGATCTGGAGACTATCATGCCAAGTGAAATAAGCTACTCCCCCAAAACCATTGGTCAAATGTCCTCTCTGATATGTAAATGTTAACACACAACAAAAGTGGAGAGGAAGAATAGACATTCAGTGGATTAGACAAAGGGGAATGAGGGGAAGGAAGGGGAATGTGAATGGGAAAGACAGTAGAATGAATCTGACTTAACTTTCATATGTACATATATGGATATAGCACAGTGAATCTCCATATCATGTACATTTACAAGGCTGGGATTCTAATTAGAGTAAGATACACTTCATGTTTGCAAAAATATGTCAAAATTGACTCTACTGTCATGTATAACAAATAAAAAATATTGCAAACTGAAGAGAGAGAGAGAGAGAGAGAGAGAGAGAGAGAGAGAGATGAGCTTCTGCTTAATTAAGTAGCTGTGACCCGAAGCTGCTCTGGTAATACACATAGGGTTGCAGGACACCTTGAAGGAAAGGCACTGGCAGGAAGAGAAGGTCTAGGTTCTATCTCTTCCTTCACTCCGTCTTTCTTTATACTTCTTGCTTCCTTCCCTAAACTTTTCCTGGCCTACCAATAAATATAATGAGCTTTGTAACTAAATTAATCTCCATCTACTCCCTTATGTCAATTCTTCCTGTTGAACAGAGGACAGGAAGGGTATCCACTCTAGTGGAGGCTTAATACAAAGGGGTATCTTCAGAAGCTCTTCAATTGCTGTCTTGCAAGTATTTGAACTGAATTCCCTATCTATCTTTCTTTCTATCTATCTATCTATCTATTTATCTATCTATCTATCTATCTCTCTATCTAATATAATTTAGTTAATTCCATGAGCACCTGTGGCAGATTTTCCAAAGAAGACCATAGTATCTCCTGTGCTACATATTCTTCCAGTGCCTTGCCTTTCCTGCATCAAGATGATGTCCGATTCTCCTCCCATTGAACCTGTGATTTCCTGCTAACTGATAGAATATTGAAGTGGTTACTTTTAATCCTAGGTCATAAACAGTGTTGCAGCTAAGAGACTTGCTTTTGGAGACTACATAAGAACACTGCTGCAATCAGAAACTGCCATGCTGAAGAAGCCACTTGTAGTCAGCACTCCTATTAAGAGATCCAGTAATTTTAACAAACTGTCATGACCACCTGCCAGTCAGGTATGACCTTCTTCTTAAATATTCTATCTGGTTCAAGTTCTAGATAATTGCAGCCTCAGATAATATCTATAGCAACCCTATGTAAGACTTTGAGCTATAATGCCTAGCCAAACCCTTCCCAAACTCATGATCCACTAAATCATGAGCATGTTTTATGTCCCTAGGTTTTGGGGTAATTTGTTACTCAGCAATGGTAACTAGAATAGTCCTCAGCATTTTAGGGGATGACTAACTACTGTTCATAGAGATAAAGCACACTGAACCTAAGACACAGAACTACAGGAAAGGCTAAACATAATGGTATTTTAATGGGAGAAATATTGGCATCCTTTTATATGTTTTTCAAAGTATTTTCTTCAACATCAAAGGTACACAGACATGATGCCATATTTCCTATTTTCACTTAAGCATCTCTGGTTCTTTCATGAAATATCATATTTCTTATCTCCAAAATAATTCTTATCCTGGCTGATTGTTACCTTTAGACCTCCATTAAAGACACCCTTCTTTATGAAATGTTCATATTGATCCCTGGGGAAAAAAACAAGAGAAGGAAGGAGATGAAAGTACAAGAAGCAAATGTGAATAATTTGAATGACAAAGTGTAAGTAACTACAAAAAAGAACTTTGTCCATTTTGTATTATCTAGTACATTTTACAATAAATATCTTCATTTTTAATAAGTATGTTAAAGGTTTTCCAAAAGTACATTTTACTTCTTTGAAATTTTTTATTTAGAATATTATTCACGCATTAACCAAATTCATGGAAAATCACTGTGAGAATCTTCAATATCTTTCTTCCTATAAATGTTTTTCTTGATTTACTTTTCAACCAATTGTCTCATTATATGATCTTGAGCTTAGGAAAATAGTCGCATTAACCTTTGAGTCTGTTATTTTATTACCTATAAGCTGTGAAGTAAGCTATGATTCAGCTTGCTTGTACTGCTCTGCCCTTGTAGGGGGATGATCTTACTGATGACAATCTGGCAGATTTATGTCTAGGGAGACTCAGTCCCACCCTGTGTGGGTGTTTGCTTGAATGGCTCTAGTCCCCATGGGGCAAAGAGGTCCTGTCACCTCAGTGAGCCGGGAAGGCAAGTTGGAGCCAGTTGACATCCGTCAGGAATTCCATGGCCAAAGGCATGATCTGGAGGGAAGAGCTGAGTTCACCGTCAACTATACTAAATTGAAAGGGAAAAATAATGTAAGTTAGGTCATTGACTTGGTCCCAATCAAGAGGAGAAAATTTCTAGCTGTGAAATAGCATTAGTAATTTTTCTTTTAATTGTGAAGCCACTTTAGCATATCTGTGCTAATGTTGGTTACTGTGGCAAGTTTGGTTTTGGAGATTGTTCTGATTTAGAAAAATTAGTGGAATAACAGTTTCACTTTTAAAAATTTTATTGGTGCATTATAATTATCCATCATAGTGGAATTTGCAATGATGTATTTACACAGGCACACAATATAACAATATAATTTTGTCAATTTAAGAATTGCATTTTGCCACTGAATTATTGATGGCAGTTTCTTAGGGTATCTCATCAGAATCAGAGAATCCAGAGTCCAACTCAGACCCTCAGTCATCTTATACTCTCATTATTTTTTTCCCATCTGTAAAATGAAAGATCTTTAAGGACATTTCCAGATATAAGATTCTGAGAATTGAAGAACATCTTCATTTATTTGGAATGCTTTTGAACTTACAGTGTACTAACTTTCAAACTACAGCTGCTTTTTAGATTAGTTTTTGTTAACCTTAACCTAACAAATTTATAGGCTGAAAGAAGGCAGTTTCTTGTGTGGAAAACATCTCTTGATGCTCTTGATGTTCAATATGAAAAAATTGGAAACACAGTAATTGAATTTGCCCTTCAATACACAGTATTCATATGGATGGCGGGAGAAGGAGGTTGATGTTTACTTAGGCTTTTATCAAAATGCTTAAAATTGTATTAAGAGGTAGATGTATTTAAGAAAATTGAAATCAATGTTGGGAGTCATGTGTTTTCAGACAAATATACTTGTGATGCATGGTGTGAACATTGCAAAATTTCTGGTGTTTATTTCTACTGCTGGATTTGCCTTGAGGTTAGAGAGTGGGTAGCAAATGGGTTAATGGTGTTTGAGAAGTTATGGCTTAGAAGTAATAATATAATATTTAGGATTAAGCATCTTACAGAACTTCTGACATGCTTAAAATTTTAACTCAAAAAAGTTAAAATGAATTTATTTCAATAGCAACAACAATTTGTGTGTATATTTTATACACACACACACACACACACATACATACAGGAGGTATTGTGTGTGAGCAAAAATCCAGGTAAAGAGTTAAAGTAAGGAGCCCCCTACCCCGACCCTGACTTCAGGTAAGACTATATTTGCAAAGACAGATTAGGTCTGAGTCACCATTTTTGGGATTGCTGGCAAGCCCATGAAGTCAGTCCAGCTTTGTGTTCTCCTGACTTGAGCAAGATCTGGGTCCAAATCCAGGCCCTGCCTCTGTGGAGGTGGAACTGGTATGGGCAGACCCAGTTGTGAGCTGAGGCTTAACTTGAGCTCAAACTCAAGTAGTTCAAAAAGGAGCGAGGGCACTTTAGCTTTGAGTTGGGGTGAAAAATAGAAGCAACAATTTCATCGCCATAAATGGAACCAAAACCATTTCTGAAGTTTCCAAGGACTTGGGGGCTCATTTTAATTAGTGTAGCAACCTCTGAATTTGCTGATTTTGGCTGAAATGGTGGAAGATTCTTGGAAACTTTGTGGTGGATCATCTAGGCCAGTGCTTTCCAAATATCAATGTGCACATGAATATTTGAGGATTTTGTTGAAATTTCTGATTCAGTAGGTGTGAAGTTGATTCCAAAGTTTTGTGTTTCTCTCAGGTAAAGCTGAGCCTCCTGATCTGGAGATCACATTATGAGGAGCAAGGAGAACAGTAATTCTGGCTGTATGCTTTAATTATGTGGGTAGGGCTGCCAGATTTAGCTTATCAAAATACAGGATACACAGTCAAATTGAATTTCAGATAAGCAACAAATAATTTTTTAAAAAAATATAAGTTTGCTTTATGCGAATATTTGGGTCATATGTGTACTTTGAGAAAAGTATTTCTTGTTGATCGGAAATTCAAAAACATTGGCATCCTCCATCATACCTGGCAACTCTCTGTGAGGAACACTTAAAAATGCCAAAGTCTGAGTTTCTGTCCCTGAAATTCTAATTTAATTGGTCTGGGGTGCAGCTTGGGCATAGGGCTCTTACAAAATTCTCAAGGTGATTCTAATGTGCAGACACAGCCGAGGGCTACTGATCAAACTTTACCCTTAATTAAACAGACAAGGAAACTGAAGCCCATGGGATCATGTGGGATGGCTAGTGGTAAAACGGGGATTAAAATTTAGGGTTTTCAGGCACCCTTTGTCCTATGCTGTCTCTGTCTCGAGTGTTCAAACAGTTTGAAGCACATTCTTTTCTTAGAAACTTAAGGGTGGCCTGTTTCAGAAACTCCATTCCTTCCTAGATCCCAGAGATTGAGGGTTCACTCTCACAACATACTTCATTCCCCTTTACTCTAAAGTCTTGATCCTAATTGAGTACTAAAAATCCATTTTGAAATTTGCCTGTTATGAATCTTAATTCATTAGTGCTTTAAAATTATTTATTCTTATTCTTAACCCCCACATCTAGGTACTTTAAAAAATACTGGTGTTTGCATGACACCCTCAGAGATTTTAATTTAATTGGTCTGGGGTACAGCCTGGACACTAGGAATTTTTTAGTTTTTGTTTTTTTGAAAATTTCCTGAGTGATTCCAAAGTGCAGGCAGGGATGAATAGTACTGTTTTATCAGCCTCTTTAAATGCAGTGGACCTGGAGCCTGAGACTCTAAAGGTTTCTGTAAGCGGTGGGTCCAGCTGAACCCATCACAGATGTGTGTAAATTAGCAACTTCAAAGGCTGGAAACACTGAGCTTGACAGCAGGGTAAACCTGGAATGCCTCATATGTTATTCTTTCAAGACTTGTCAAAGCATTTGAATCAGTTCTAATTAAAAAACACATAGTTTCCTTAAATTCCAACATCTTAAAATATCTATATGAGCCTTGTATGTATTTCCACTGGTCCTAGGATATCCTGTTTCTCTGGTGAAATGAAGGGTAAATAGTGATTTTACAGAGTAATAATAAAAAAGAGAGAGGTACTTGGTGGGGGGTGGGGCAGCTGGCTTGGTTCATCTGAGCTCTGACTAGCAGTTTCAAGGTGCTAGGAAAACCCCTCTCACCTCCTTCCTCTCCTGTGATCTTGTGCTTTTCCCCACTCATCAGACAAAAGGAAAGCAGGTTCCTACTTCAGAAACAGCTGCACATCAGGCCTTTCGTGAGGAAGAGAGATTTCTTAGGCAAAGTATTTTGGCAGGAGCTAGAACAATAAACAGTCAGACCTTCTGCTTTCTTTTTGCTTTCTCCTTCAAGAATTTGAAATGTACCCTGAAAAACCCACATATGAATCAATACTATTTCAGATAGACAGATGGGATCATCTGAAGTCTCACAATGGCAGAACATTACTTACCACACTTGTGAAGATCATTAATGATTTTTTTCTGTAGGTAAACACGGTCTTTTCACTTATCAGGGAGTGGTAAGTAACTAGAGTTTTAATTTGCCTGATTACATGATATTAAACCATCTCCATTATATGTCTCCAAGTGTGGTGAACTTATTTAGCTGTAGATAACCAGGTTCCATGACTGATGGTCTACCAAATTGTGCAACCCATATTTTCCATCTTGCAATCCAAATGTTCTTCACAACTAAGACAGACCAATACCAAGATGATTTTGTTGTATGGTTCTGGTTTTATTATTTAAATCGCATGCACTTTGATTCATTCCATTCTGAATCAATGAAGACTAGGCTACACAGATGGAAGGATTTATTGACCAAGTACAAGGCAAGACCCATCACCCCTCAAGTTCAACCCATCTGCAAGTCTTTAGAATCACCTTATAAAGATGTAAAGTACAGTGACTCCACAGTAGTTTGTGCAAGAGTGTTGTAATTGTCACCAAATTGCAATATGGTGATTTATAACTCTACAGAGAACAGTGAAAAGGAAAGATGTCCATCTTCATTTAATGGAAGATTTCTTTTTCATCAGAAAGCTTTTTTTGAGATATTAATTCATGTTTTGATTCCCTTTTATTATTCCTTTCCTCTTTTCTAATCTTCAAACACTTCCTTGCCTCAGGGAGGTTTATATGACAAGGTTAAAGTGAAAGTTATTTTTAAACTAATGACTTTGAAGCTTCTATTTTCCAAAAGTCTTGAAGTCAATGAAGGTAAGAAGTAGATACTCCTGGACAGGTGTCCTGGATATGAGGTGACCAGTCAAAAAGATAAAACCAAAGGAAAAATTTTTCTATGTTGTACCCAGTTGACTAGAACCCAATCAGCATCATTCCTCCCAGAATTTGCCAAACTTGTGTTTGGGATAGAATAATACTCAGAACCAACAGGGATTTGCAAGTTTGGATAAGGAATAGGGTTAAAGATTTAGCAAAAAAACTTAAAGGACACCCTAATAAATTTGAATTTCAGGCAAATGTTGAACTACTTTTAGTATAAGTATGCTCTGTGAAATATTTGTGACATAGTCATACTTTAAAAAGAACTCACTGCTTATATGAAATCCAAAATTAGCAGGTGTGTGTGTGTGTGTGTGTGTGTGTGTGTGTGTGTGTGGTGTGTATGCGTATTATGGTTCTGGAGGTTTGGAAGTCCAAGATCAGGACACTGGTAGAATTTTGTCCCATGAGGACTGCTCTCTGCTTCCGAGATGTTGCCAATGAAAGCATCCTCCGGAGAGGAGGAACACTGTGTCCTTACATGGAAATAGGAACAGAAGATCAAGAGAACTCTCCCTTCAACTTTAAGTCCTTTTACAAGGATGCTAATCCCACTTAGGTGGAAAAAACACTCATGGCTCTATCACTATCCAGGGGCCACACCTCTCAATACAAATGCATTGGAGATTAAATGAACTTGACTATGGATTATGATGGAATGACAGAGTTATATCCTGGCTTCCATGACACAGAGAGCAAAAATGTCTTCTGGCCTCTTGAGCAATACTGGATAGAGGAAGATACCTCTATAGTGACTGAAATATGGTTTCCACCAGCTGGACCAGATGGCAACTCAGAGAGAGATTTAATTTATTTTTAAAGACAAATAAAGTTATTGGACCTTTCTTGCACATCAAAATAGCACTGACATTTGTCCATTGTAGACATGTTTCCTAGGAGACCTTAAGTAGGGTGTGTCTGTCACTTTCTCATAAGGAGATGAAGGGATGGAAGAAGATTTTCCTTAGGTTTTGCTCTTATTTTTCCTCCACAGTGACATGAGGTTATTTAACATGGTCTAAATAGTGTTACATTTCTGAAATAGATAAAGCTTAATATCACCAGGATCTTATTGGTTTTGATGGAAATTGCACTTTGTAATATTTCTCATCAATTAAATGGTGGGTCTTGCCTTGAAAAGTAAATTATGTCATATAGTATTCAGCAAATGCATTAAAATCAGAATAACTTATTATTTCTGGAAAGTCAAACACTGTTAAGATCTTTCAGAAGTGGCTTATCCTTCCCACCTATGCCTTCTAATATAGGGAAAATAATCTGATACCAAAGGCTCACGAATGTGGCCCACTGAACACATCATCACTCCCAGTTGGGAGTCTTCAAGGGAGACACTCATTTCTGGAATCAAGCACAGCCACTGTCTAATGGACCTGGGAAGAACCACAACATGAGACAAAAAGTTAAGGCAAATCTTTGTTCAGCTCAACCTGATGGTAAAAATCAAGATAAGCAGATTATAAGGTTCCAAGAATTGGTTCAACCCAGGTAAGATTAACATCCCTTCTCTCAATTGTGCTATGCTGAAAGGTTTTGGCTTCTTGTTTTGCTATTTGTAAAATGAGCAACAGCCTTCAGTTTGAATGTCTGATGCAGGCCTGGGATCATGGTAGCACTCTGTAACTGCTCCTGGGGCAGGTGTGCAGCAGGTCCCCTTCTGGCTCATTCCTCCTCCCTTCCCCCTATTCCTCTATCTCCACCTGACAATTGTAAAACTGAAGGAGGGGATCCTTTCAGGGTGGTTTAGCTTCAGGCATATGAATTCCTTCCGGGGGCCCTTTGAGCTTGGAAGCAGTTTAAAGTAAGAAGGTTTGAAGAGTGAATTGAGTTCCCAAGAATAAACACGTTTCAAAGGAACCTCAATGAGGGACTTTGTTTATGCGTGTTTTATATGACGTTTGCTTACTTAATGTAGTAACTCCTTGAACATATTGCCTGGTGTGATATAATTTATTTACATAATTCTGGAAAATCATGAGCAAATCCAAGGAAAACTTCTAGAAAGAAGAAAATTTGATTTTATGAGAATTTCAAAATTATATACATGTACATATGCATGTGAGTACACGTGTTATGGGTTCATAAGTCCACAGATATAGATGTGGATATTTACATATACATACATACAGAGATTTACATATATAGATATTTTAAGGTAAAAGTAAATTTAGATGACAAGTCAGTTTCTAGCCTGTTTTAATTTATGCCAGATGGTTACCCAGGGGATTCAAAAGACTTTGGCAATCCTAACAAAATGGATTTCATCCTTGATTATGGTGGACTATGATGGTGGTTTGCAATTATTCCAGTTTCAGTGTTTTCATTTTTAATCATCCTTTTGCTAAACTGACCTGTTACAAAACTACAGAAATCCTTAAAAGCACTGACCAATTGGCATCTCTCATGGCAGAAACATGATAAAAGGAGAAGAGAGTTTGCCTTTTGTCATTTCTGGAAAGAAGAGGGAATTTCTTCTTATGGTGCAGAGTGATGAAGAAAAGGAATATGAGAGAGTCTCTCTAGAAGAATAAGTGACTCATTCCCTTCCTTAAAAATTGTGCTTTTCACTCAATTCACAATAGTTATGTGGTAGAACCAACCCAGATGCCCTTCAATAGATGAATGGATAAAGAAACTGTGGCATATATACACAATGGAATATTACTCAGCCTTAAAGAAGAATAAAATTATGGCATTTGCAGGAAAATGGATGAAGTTAGAGAATATCATGCTAAGCGAGATAAACCAATTCCAAAAAACCCAAGGCCAAATGTTTTCTCTGATAAGTGAATGCAGATACATAATGGGTGGGGATTTAGGGAAGATGGAAGACCTTTGGATTGTGCAGAGGGGAATGAGACAGACATCACTACTCTATACACATGTATGATTGCATGAATGGTGTGACTCTACATTGTGTACAGCCAGAGAGATGATAAGTTGTACTCCATTTATATATGATGAATCAAAATGCATTCTGTTGTCATGTAGAACTAAATAGAACAAATAATAATAAAAAATGTGCTTTTCATTTCCCCTAACAAAGATCATAGGCTGCTGTATTTTACTTATCTCTTTGCTTTCTATTTTAGCTACAATGACTTCTTCCTTCCTTCTTTCCATTCTTTCCTCATTTCTTTCTCTTTTTCTTTTTTTTTTTTAATCTAAATTTTGGACTTCAGAAATTTAGTTATTAGAAATGGGATAGAAGAAATACAGGTGAGAGAAATCAAGTGAGAGGAGAGGAGATGAAGAAAGAAATAAGGTGAGCTTTTCCATTACAGAAAACTTGAACCATGCATAAGTCTCATCTACCAAGCCACAGATGCCAGGACTAAAGATTTTGGTTACTTAGCAAAAGAGCTCTGTCATTTTGCTGAACTAACTCACATTGTTCCAGAAAAAACTGGAAGGATCAGTATTGATAATCTGCCATCCAGGTTCATTCTAAATTTTATAAATACCTGTTTTGATTCCTCACTATTTCATAACCGATGATCATATTCCTAGGTAACATGAAACTAAGAATAATTGTCATTTGGTAAGCAGTCTCTTCAGGTTGCTGAAGTTCTTTCTTGTTCAGAATGGGAGGAGATATTGAGAAAGAAAATAAATTTCAAATCAAATCATTGGCCATGATGGAGGAACTTAGTTCAGAAAGAGGTCATGTTTGGTTTTCTCCATTTTTGTGTTCAACTTCCTTATAAACCTCACATTCTAAATCTAAATAATTTCAGCTGCATTCAGATCCTGGTACAACTTTTAAACTACTTAAAAGATCTTGGCATTCATAGGACATTAGAAAGGAAACTTAGATGAGATACCTAGAAATCATCTGTACCACACTTTAGAACAATAAAATGTCATATAGTGGACTTGTTCTCTGTTCGTGAGAAAATAACGTTACCAAATTACTCTAGAAGCTTGTAAAGTCAATAGCCAAAGTTATGTACTGGGAGTCTGTTTAGGTACTGACTCTCCATTGGTAACCCTCTGCTTGAACAATGTTTTCAAAAATCTATGTGAATTTTTACCTGATTTTGTCTGCAAAAAGTATTCCACACACAAAAGTTGTTGGTAAATTTCTGGTTCTGCCACTGAAATAAGAATAACAAAATTTTAAAACATGAAAACAGATGAGAAACTAAAGCAATTTTTATGAGGGTTCCTTCTTATATGAAGGAACCTTTTTTCTGGAAATTCAGTAATATGATGATTTTATTCATTAGAAAAATCTCTACTGATGTCTTTTTGGGGTTGGGATGGAGGAAATTGTAAGAGAACAATTTCTCCAAAGAGTCTATGGACTTATTTATAAATGCATTAAAGACTGTGTTTATGTTGCTGCTGAATCTATGGTTAGAGGAGCCCAGTAGGAGTGCAACATTTATCTATGGTGAACTAAAACATTAAGAGAGGGATTTCAAAAAGAAAAGTTGAGAAAAGTTGAGAAAAAGAACTACTAGGGATTCTGAGGAGGACTTGGGGTATTGCTCAGTGTTACTTTCTTATCTTGCATGAGACTGGGTTTGATCCCCAGCAATGTAAAAAGAAAAAAGAAGAAGAAAAGATGAGGTAGAGCTTCTGAGGGATAAGAAAACTGTAGAAAAGGATTAACTGGATTGTTTTCTCAAATATACTTTTGTCAAAAATAATTAATAATCCTTTAAGGGGATGGTTGCTTTTAAATCAAGTTTGAACAGTATATTGCATTTCATAAATGAGAACCCAAAGTAAGGTTGAGCCACTTGGCAACCCTGGATTAGATGCATTACATAGACATGTCTTTTAAATCTATATGAAATACAGGTATAAAAATAAGAGCTATATCTTTCTATAAAAATAAGAGCTAAATCTTTCCTCTATAAATCTTCACCATCTTCATGTCTTCTTGTTTTATGTGCAGTAAATGATGGTTAGAAAGATTTTAAGCTTACTGCTTTTCAGATACAATGCTATGAGTAAAATTCCTCAAAATATTACAATAGTTTATAGCAACTTACATTTGTAGACGACCTTATAGTTTATAAAAGACTTTCCCAACTTGTTATCTTTATATTGTATCATTTTTATATCTGCCCTGCAATATTCGGAAGGATGTGTAAAACATTATGTTTAATCAGAAAGCATTCTATTTGGTAAGCACAAATTCACTCTGAAATCCAAGTTGTTTTTGAGCCCAGATAGAAGTCTACTGGATAGTGAGGGGCAGTGGTCTTTTTTTTTCTGTCTTGTATAGTTGTCTCCTCAATCTCTGGCTCCATCTGGTGGAATGTTGTGAGGTCATGACTGAAGGCATCATTGTTCCTAAATCTACCTTATGGGGCCAGCCTTAGTTCTCACCATCCTTCAAGGAATCAGAAGTAGGTCTTTCAGGATCTGAAGACTGAGTTATCTTTTAGGCTGATACATTTTCTCTTGCTAAGGTGACTTCTTTTCCAGGTAGAACATCCATTTTGCAGAAAATACTCTCCCCATAGGGTTAAAGAAAAAAAGACATAGGTTAAAAGAAAATTCCATTAGAGCTTGTGTGTGTATTTTTTTACCTCACTTGACCACATATACATCTCTCTTAAAGCTGAGGATGATATTGTAGGAAAAACTGATACTTAGGGTAATTGAATTTCCTAAGGGGAAAAAAATTAAAGAGGCAGAGATAAGACCAAAGAGTCAAAGTTTTCGATCCTATTAGTAATATTTATAACATGTACATTACATTATTTAAAACAAATGACAAAATACCAATTTTTATTATGCTTTTTAATATAAATTTGACACATTTTTAATGTCTTTAATATTATGCAATAAAAACAAGTTAAAAAGAACTCAGGCAAAATGGGAAAAAATCAAAATCAAATGGAAGAATGGTATTAAATTAATTTTGATTAAATATTTTATTTTTTAAATAAAAAAAAGCACATATGACCTTGTGAGTTCATTGTTAGGTCCCTTATAAGAACCTTGAAAGGATTATGCAAGTTAAGTGCCTTGGAGAGTAAACCCCATCAGTTTCCTGACAAATCTGTCTGTGGTTGCTTCTAAAACACCACAGTTAAAAGATTTAAAGTCTATTTGTTCATCATTATTTCTTAGATATCTCAATTACTAATCCTCTTCTTCAATTTCAGAATTGCAATAGTGATATTTTTAAAGGTCAATACTACAGAGTAATGTGGCTCTTTTGGGTGAGTTTGTGGTTCTGTTTTTTTTATTTTTTGTTTCTGGTTTTATTTTGTTTTGTTTTGGTATTGGGGATTGAACTCAGGAGCAGTAGACCTCTGAGCCACATCCCTAGTCCTATTTTGTGTTTTATTTAGAGACAGGATCTCACTGAGTTGCTTAGCACTTCACTTTTCCTGAAGCTGCCTTTGAACTTGGGATCCTCCTACCTTAGCCTCCCCAGTCGCTGGGATTGCAGGCATGGGCCACCAGGGTACCTTGAGTTTGTTTCTGGTAACCACCTATTGTTCCATTGGAGAAAGTCCAAAACCCAGTTGAGGTTTCAGGTAGTTTCCTGTTGCTGTTTCTAAAGTTTGGATATGACATGGTAGTAGAGGGAAGATGTGACTCATATGAGAAGCAACCAGATCATCTATGCACATGGTGGACTGGAAGTGTGCCACAGCGTGGCCATTGATGATCAGGTGTCTTTCAGCAATGATTTGGCATGGAAAGCGTTAAATGTTCAGCATACAGTTATTGTCCTCCATAGACTTTCTGTTCTGTATCTCTTCTTCCCTTCTTCTCTCCTTCATTCTCTTCGTGTTTTATGCAATAAATAATAAGCATGATCCACTCAGACAGGGCAATCACTGCTATTGATAATTAGGATTGATAGCAGTGATATTCATAATCACTGCTATTGATCCTAACTTACATTTTGACAAGTTTCAGTGTTTAAAAATCACTATTTAATGTGGTCATCAATCACTTCAAAGCCTCATCTTCCCTTGATGGTTGAAGAAAAGCTCACCCTATCTCTCTTCTTAACTACTTGCTGACCTTCTCGAATTTGTCTATGAGGAAGTTCCGACTATAGGTTGAGAAATGAGAGACTCTGGGAAGTAAGGCAACACATGGTGGAAGGTAACTAAACAAGACCGTGTGCATCTAACAGAACCCCAGTAAGGTGTTCCCTCTGGAATCGGGACTTTTCATTATAGTATGTTGAAAATAGACTTGATCACTTAGAGCAGTTTAAAGTTCTGGAGAAGATAGAGAGGACTGTACAGAGAATTTTCACCTATTTCTCTCCCATGCATGCATTATCAACATCCCACACCAAACTAGTGTATCTGTTACAAACAATGAACCTACACTGATATACCACCCAATGTCCATAGTTTGTTAGGATTTATTTGTAGTGTTGACCTTCTGTAGGTTTTGACAAATGTATGATGACATGTATCTATCATTATACTGTCATATACCTAGTTTCACTGCCCGAAAAGTCCTCTGTGCTTCACCTATTTATCACTCTCCCATCTAACTTCTTTAACTACTGATCCTTCCTCTGTTTCCATAGTTCTGCTTTTTACATAATTTCATAGATTTGGAATTATACAATATGTAGTCTTTTTAGATTACCTTTTTTCCCCACTTTATGATATACATTAAAGTTTCCTCCTTGTCTTTGTGACATGATGGCTAAATGATTTTTGTTGCTGAATAATATCCTGTGGTCAGGTTGTACCGTGGTTTATAATTCGCTTACTGAAGGATGTCTAGGTTGCTTGCAAGTTTGGGCAGTTATAAGTAAATTTATTATGTACATCCATATGCAGTTTTCCATCGAAATAAATTTTCACCTCATCTGAATATATGCCAAGGAATGTGGTTGAAGGATGATAATATAAGGATACACTTAGCTTTGTAAGTAACTGCCAAACTGTCTTCAAAATCATCCATGTCACTTTGTATTCCCACCAGCAATGAATGAAAGTTTCTGTTGGTCCACATCTTTGCCAGCACTTGGTGCTATCAATGTTTGGATTGGGGCCATTTTAATAGGTACTGAGTGATATCTCTTTGTTGTATTTCTATGTGGTTTTGAAAACAAACTTGCAAGGTAGGGAGCATGTGTGTTATAGGAGATAAATGCCTGGTTTGTATTTTTTCTGAATCTTTGCTGATGAAAAGGGATTCCTTTCTTCCTTTGCCACTAGCTAAGGGCCTAATCACTGTCATCTTTGGATTTAAATTTTCTGACCTATACAAAGAAGAAATTGGAGGAGTTTTTGCATCCTGACTACACATTAAAGTCACTAGGGGCACTTTTGAAAAAAGTATTATTTTCCACTTACCACAACAGATGAATTAAATCAGAACCTCTGGGTCAAGGCTTTTACATGGTATTTTTTATCTTAAAGTTTTATGAGAGTCTAATATGTAGCCTTGGTTGAGTCTTACTGGCTAACCAGTCTATGAGTTCTTTTTTTAGTCCTTAAATTCTTTGGCCCTACAATTCTGCAGTACATTCGCCATCGTATTCCACTTTGGGAACGTGCATTCCAACCACTTAACTGAACCTCCATTCTCAGGAACCACAGAGGTCTTCCAGCTCTAAATTTCTTGTCCTCATTCTTTTTTATATTTTCTCCTGCTTTGCTATTATGGAGGCAGTAGGGAGGAAATCTATACTAGGACATCTCTTACAATTTCTAAATCCTCGGTTTATAAGGAAAGATAACTCCTTAGAAGAGTTGCAATTCTGTTTAATGAAAATAAGCCATTGCCCTTAGTCTTTCCTCAGATCTTATACACACAAAATATAGTTGGACCAGGGAAAATTAATTACCATGGTGAAAGCTGCCTTGATATCCTTTTATGCGGCTCTGTGGCACCACTGCAAATGTGTGTGTCAAGCCAAGCTGAGCCCTCGATATTGCATGCCAATAATTTGTTTCTCCATGGACAACTTCCTTTTCCATGCCTTTGGAAGCCATTCCAAAACTTCTCCTGCTCCCTTAATCATACCTTGCTTATACTGCATTCCAAGAACACCAACTTGCAGCCTTTTTATGGGAAACTTGATAGGGTCTCTCACCAGTTTTCTGACCTTACCTACCCTTATATTATCTTCTTCTGCATTCATTTATTATCTGTGTTGCAAATTGTTTATTATTCATCTTGTATCCTTGATCCTATACCTATTTACTTCCCAAGGACCTTCGATTGCATTTCTAATTTATATTGAAATATAGCTCAGGATGATTCTAGGTTTTAGTCTCTTTCTGGATATTTCCACTTGATTGTCTCACTGGCACATCAGAAAATCGTTCCAAAAAGCTGCCCCCAACTCTGCTTTGATTGTGGACCAAACTGAAGTAGTCATGAGAAATAAAGGCTCTCCATTTGGCAACTCTTATTGGCCATTAACATTGTAAACTAGGTTTTGTAAATATGCATATGGTATAGCCCTCGCCCTAGAGGAGCACACAGAACTCTCTATTAGTTGGACAGAAAAGATATATGATATATATTTCTCCTACATTTGCCCCCATACACAGTCACCAGAAAAGTAAATAAGCCATGAAGTGTAACGCACTTGGCACATCATAGACATTCCATCCTGGTACTTAAGGAGGAAGTGAACTTTGAGCAAAGCCTTAAATTGTTCAACAATTTCCATGTAGTTGCAAGGGTTGGCATTCCCCATAAGTAAACAGCAGTGAGTAAACTTGGAATAAGCAGAGAAGGAAGAGTTTGGGGGTTAGTAAGTAAGCTTCAAAATTTGTGGAGAAGTACTCCATGTCTTAACAGTGACTCACTCAGTAATCTCCTTTAAACTAATTCACAATGAGGTGTCAATGGCATCATAATGCCTCCCCCCCCAGGACATGAAAGGAGTTTTTGAGAAGGATGCCCCCATCCAAAGGACTAAATCTCCAATGATGGAGGCTTCAAATAGGAGGACAGGATGATTTTATGACTATTTGCAGCATAGAGAAAACTTTCAGCAGCATCATTCAAACCATACTGCAAAGGCAATTGGGGCAAGTCCCACTGAAAGATGAGCTGATAAAACATTGTTGGTTTTGGAGTTGCTTTGTTATTGTTATCGCTATATTTAGCTGTTTGGGAATTGCTGTGCTTTTATGGAGATGTGGATGGGTTTGAAAATAACATGGCAATTGTATGTGAGTCTGTGTGCTTGTGTCTGTATGTGACTGTGTTTGTGCCCTGGGGCGTTCTAGGTGAAGGACTCCCTTGAAAAATTTGAAACAAATAAATAAAATGAGAGCTGACCTAAATTTTTTGCCTCAAACTGGAACGGAGTTCAAACTTTTGAGGAGGATCAAAAGCTTGATTAACTGTTGTTTATTTGTTTTGAGAGACTTTACTTCTCTCCAACTTAAAAAAGTAAAAGTGATCAAACACTACACTCTGAGAGAGACTCTTGTCTCAATATTTCCAACCGGGTTGAAACCAGAAAGTACTTGTGAGGCAACTGGGAAGCACAAGTGCCTCACAACCCAAGGTCCAAGATCCCAGGGGTTAGGAGAAGTTCAGCTCAGTTTCATGTTGGCGTCCAAGGAAAACAGCCATCGTGTTGTTTTCAGTAGAACTGCGATCCTAGAGGGCAGAAAACATCATTATGTGAAACAGAAAAAAAAGCATGCATTTGTGTTTTCTACTAAAGTCTGGGAGAAAACACGTTTATTCATTGGTTGAAAAGTAAAAAGAGACCCACCGGGATGTGTTGAGACCTGAGGGTCAACTTGAGGCAGCTGGCGTAAGGCAAAGGCTGAGAGGGACAAGTCAGAAGTTTTGGAACTCAGTTGCTTCCCTCACAGCTGTGTGACCCTGGGCATGCTGTGTGACTTCCACAGAATCTGGTATTTACATCTGTAAAGTACTCACTTTTTCAGAATACCAATGCCTTGTCTTGTACAACACATGTACATAGGCAAATGACATCTTTCTAAGGTTGGTATGGACCAGTCACACCCTTAAGAATAGTAAAAATTCAGGAGGGAACTTAAGACACATACCAAAATCATTTAAAAAAATAATATCAAGGGTCATGAGAGTGTGTAAGAAAAAGTAGATACTATGGATTAGCTGCATGATTTGGAAGACCTCATGATTTGGAATAAAAATATATTCCATTTTGGCATACAGAAATCTATTAGATGGAAGGCATTATAAGAAGTAACACCATGAAAACTTACCACGACAAGAAAAGCAAGAATCATAGTGGTCCTGAGTAGGCAAGATAGAGTGTTTGAACTGAAGCAGGACTAGGAGATAATTTTGAACAAATCATTGAAGCCAAAGGATGAGTGTTATTGATTTTTAAACCGATAGCTTAGGTCTTAATTTATATGCAAAAGGGGATATTGGAGTTTTGCTCAGAAGTGTGAATAACTGTAAACTTTGATCAAGATTAAATTCACAATAGATGATGAGGTACATTTGAAGTAAAAGTTAATGGAAAAGACTAACCCATGAAATACTCATCTCATTAATTTTGAGTGAAAGGTTGACCAAACCAAACATCATGCTTATGGAAAGGATGTGATATATCTCAGAGTTAAGTTTCAAGTAGGATCATGAGGATTTGGCAACTGAATATGGTCAACACAGGAGGGAGAAGAGCCAAAGAGGATTCTTAGGCTTCAGTCTGGAATGACTTGGGAAGTAGTACAATTCGCTTAAGGAACTTGGGAGAGCATCAAGGCTGGAGAGAGTAAATGGTGAATCCAGTTGGGTTTTAAGTGAGAAAGACATCTAGCGAAGGTGGGAGTGTGAATTAAGAGCTAGGAAATGACTGGAGACGAAGATGAAGAGACATTTACACCAATATCACGTGGAAGAACTTGGTGAATGACATTATCCAAAAATTTTTCCTGGATTTGTACAACATACATAGATATTTTTTTCTGGGTTTTGTTGACAGATTTTTCTTGTGTGAGCATGGCTGTTGGAAACTGGACTTTGTCCCTGGACAAAGTACACCCATTTCTACTGAGCTGACTGACAACATCTACATTAGTTCTTCATCTCTGATTTAACCTCTGATACTTACTGCCTATTCCCAACTTGTGATTTTTATTATGACTCTGGTTCATAATGTCTACAACTTGCAGCTTCAATTTTAATAAAATTTATTAATTATCAAATGTTATCAAAACATTTTCCAAATCAAAATGAGAAGTAGCAAACTATTGTTTGCTTCTCTAGATTTCTAACTTAACTCTTCCAATAAGGCATATACCTCAAGGATCTGGACATATCATTTTAATACTTTCCCCAAATGATGTACATTTTAATAATGTATTTCCAGAGAACATTCCAGGAAAATATCAGTGCCAAGAAAACATAGGAAATTCTTTTCCTATATGTATCACAATTTCTCTTGTTTAATAATCTTCATCAGGCTTCACATGGATTATGTGGAAGATTTTTTTTTTATATAAGGACATATGAACAAATAAGATACCAAAATTCAGCAAGGTTTATGACTGGCCTTGAGGTTCAGTTTTAAAACTTTGTGATTAAATGACTTTTGATAAATTGTGCTGGGCTTCTGAATTACCTTAGTGGTAGGAGAATTCAATAAGGTCTACTGCAATTCTTTGTATGCCATAAATAGCTAAGGAATAGAAAGCCTTGTGACATTGGATAGCAATTGAATAAATGTTGCTGCCCACAGCAACAATCCCACGGGAAAGAATCGGAGGCGGACTGGGAATGAACTACTTCTATTCTGGGCTGCTTCCTTCCTTGCTTGCTTGCTTGCTTGCTAGTTTATAGAGGAAGAGAGACTTGCTTGCTTTTAGAGGAAGAGAGGCTTGCTTGCTTTTAGAGGAAGAGAGGCTTATTTGCTTTTAGAGATCCTACACTTTCAGAAATGCTACTTCTTAAAGGTCTGCTGCTTCTTCTTAGAGGTGTGTTCTAAAGGTGCGTCTTAGTGCTGCGTCCTACGTCCTATCAGAGGTGCTGCTTATCAGAAGTGCTTCCTATAGGTGCATTCTTAGTCCTCCTCCCAGGTGAAGAGAATGTCATATACACTAAGGCAGCCAATCAGCTTAGGATTAAGTAGCATGATTGGAGCACATGCTACAGTACCAATCAAGAATGAGGAACATCTGTTGATCACAAGCGCTGAAGAAACATCAACCAATCAGGCAAAATATCTTAAGAGTTCACGCCATGTTAACACTAATTATGCACCACCTCTTGGCCCAATGCCAGCCACCATCCTAGAGGCACTTAAACATGTCTCTACAAATAAAGACAGAGCTTCTCCAGGTTCTCGGAACGGAACTGGCCCGCTAGTGAGAGCCTATCTGAACAGAGCAGGATCCGAGTCCCGGAGCCGCTGCAGTGCAGTGTACTCCTGCAAAGAACCAGCGGAGAGCCTCGATCTGCAATTAGCCTCAGGGATAAGGGCAGGGCAGCCGGAGACCTCTTCAGGCGGCTCTGCCCACTCTGGCTGCGGGCTCTCTTCACGGGGCGATCCAAGATGGCGGCCTAGAGGGAGACTGCACCCCCAGTCGCTCCAGAACCCAGGAGTTAAGAAGGGGAGGCATTGAGAGACTCGGACTGAAGTGGAGCCACGGGTGAGTCTGCCCACTGGGTAAAGCTCGGCCCGGGTGGCAGGCCCAGATAGAGGTGGCTTATCGGAGCCGGGCAGGGCAGCTAGCGTCATCCACAGGCAGTCCTGCGCACTCCGGCGGTGGGCCCCACCCACACAGCCAGCTTCTCCAGGTTCTCGGAACGGAACTGGCCCGCTAGTGAGAGCCTGTCTGAACAGAGCAGGCTCCGAGTCCCGGAGCCCCTGCAGTGCAGTGTACTCCTGCAAAGAACCAGCGGAGAGCCTTGATCTGCAGTCAGCCTCAGGGATAAGGGCAGGGCAGCCGGAGACCTCTTCAGGCGGCTCTGCCCACTCCGGCTGCGGGCTCTCTTCACGGGGCGATCCAAGATGGCGGCCTAGAGGGAGACTGCACCCCCAGTCGCTCCAGAACCCAGGAGTTAAGAAGGGGAGGCATTGAGAGACTCGGACTGAAGTGGAGCCACGGGTGAGTCTGCCCACTGGGTAAAGCTCAGCCCGGGTGGCAGGCCCAGATAGAGGTGGCTTAGCAGAGCCGGGCAGGGCAGCTTGAGTCTTCCCAAGGTAGTCTTCCACACTCCGGCAGTGGGCTCTTCCCACACAGCCAGCTGCACAGTGCAGGCCCACAGTGAGAGCATTTCCGCACAGAGCCAGTTCCAAATCGTGGAACCAGTAGGGGGCTAGGGGCAGTATTCTTCGAATGAGCTGCTTTATCAGATTCCTCCAAGACAGCAGGCTACTGAAGGCTGGGAGGTGATACACTGGAAATCTACTGGGACACTATAAGCCAATAGTGGAAAACTGCAATATCTCAGGGTCCCACTGACAACTGACCATTATGAGAAAACAAGGGAAGAAAATGTCCCAAACAAACCTAGATACTACATCAATAAAACCCAATGACAGCACAGCAGAAGAAATGTCAGAAAGGGAGTTCAGAATGTACGTAATTAAAACGATCAGGGAAGTTAATGAGGAGATGAAAGAGCAAATGCAGGCATTGAAGGAGGAGATGAAAGAGCAAATGCAGGCATTAAATGATCGCACCAATCAACAGTTAAAAGACCAAATACGGGAAGCAAGAGATCATTTCAATAAAGAGTTAGAGATACTGAAAAAAAACCAAACTGAAATCCTTGAAATGAAGGAAACAATAAACCAAGTTAAAAACTCCATAGAAAGCATAACCAATAGGATAGAACACCTGGAAGACAGAACCTCAGACATTGAAGACAAAATATTTAACCTTGAAAACAAAGTTGAACAAACAGAGAAGATGGTAAGAAATCATGAACAGAATCTGCAAGAACTATGGGATATCATGAAAAGGCCAAATTTGAGAATTATTGGGATTGAGGAAGGCTTAGAGAAACAAACCAAAGGAATGAACAATCTATTCAATGAAATAATAACAGAAAATTTCCCAAATCTGAAGAACGAAATGGAAAACCAAGTACAAGAGGCTTATAGAACTCCAAACATACAAAATTACAACAGACCCACACCAAGGCACATTATTATGAAAATACCTAACATACAAAATAAAGACAGAATTTTAAAGGCCGCGAGAGAAAAGAATCAAATTACATTCAGAGGGAAACCAATAAGAATATCAGCAGATTTTTCAATCCAGACCCTAAAAGCTAGAAGGGCCTGGAACAACATATACCAAGCCGTGAAAGAAAATGGATGCCAACCAAGAATCTTATACCCAGCAAAACTTACCTTCAAATTTGACGATGAAATAAGATCCTTCCATGATAAACAAAAGCTAAAGGAATTTACAAAAAGAAAGCCAGCATTACAGAACATTCTCAGCAAAATATTCCATGAGGAAGAGATGAAAAACAACGATGCAAATCAGCAACAGGAGGCGCTAGCCTAAAGGAATAGCCAAATAAAGGAGAAACCAAATCATGTCAAAAACAAATATGAGTCAATTGACTGGGAATACAAATCATATCACAATAATAACCCTGAATGTTAATGGCCTGAATTCATCAATCAAAAGACACAGACTGGCAGATTGGATTAAAAAGAAAAATCCAACAATATGCTGCCTGCAAGAGACTCATCTCATAGAAAGAGACACCCATAGACTAAAGGTGAAAGGATGGGGAAAAACATACCATGCACACGGACACAGCAAAAAAGCTGGAGTATCCATCCTCATCTCAGATAATGTGGACTTCAAACCAAAACTAGTCAGAAGGGATAAAGAAGGACATTACATGCTGCTTAAGGGAAGCATAAATCAGCAAGACATAACAATCATAACTATCTATGCCCCGAACATAGGCTCATCCACGTACGTCAAACAAATCCTTCTCAATTCCAGAAATCAAATAGACCACAACACAATAATACTAGGCGATTTTAACACACCTCTCTCACCACTGGATAGATCGTCCAAACAAAAATTGAATAAAGAAACTATAGATCTCAACAACACAATCAGCAATTTAGACTTAACGGACATATATAGAATATACCATCCAACAAAGAATGAATACACTTTCTTCTCAGCAGCACATGGATCCTTCTCTAAAATAGACCATATTTTATGCCACAAAGCTACTGTTAGTAAATACAAGAAGATAGAGATACTACCTTGTACTCTATCAGATCATAATGGATTGAAATTAGAAATAAATGACAGAATAAAAAACAGAAACTTCTCCAATACCTGGAGACTAAATAATACACTATTATATGATGAATGGATAACAGAAGACATCAGGAGGGAAATAAAAAAATTCTTAGAAGTAAACGAGAACAAAGACACATCATATCAAAATCTCTGGGACACTATGAAAGCAGTACTTAGAGGAAGATTTATTTCATGGGGTGCATTCAAAAAAAGAAGTAGAAATCAACAAATAAACGAGTTAACACTACAGCTCAAAGCACTAGAAAAAGAAGAGCAGACCAATACCAAAAGTAGTAGAAGACAGGAAATAGTTAAAATCAGAGCCGAAATCAACGAAATCGAAACAAAAGAAACAATCGGAAAAATTAATAAAATAAATAGTTGGTTCTTTGAAAAAATAAATAAAATTGATAAACCCGTAGCCACACTAACAAAGAGAAAGAGGGAGAAAACTCAAATTACTAAAATTCGGAATGAACAAGGAAACATCACAACAGACACGAGTGAAATACAAAACATAATTAGAAGCTATTTCGAAAATCTATACTCCAACAAAACAGAAAACCTTGAAGACATCAACAAATTTCTAGAGACATATGAACTACCTAAACTGAACGAGGAGGACATACACAACTTAAATAAACCAATTTCAAGCAATGAAATAGAAGAGGTCATCAAAAGCCTACCAACAAAGAAAAGTCCAGGACCAGATGGGTTCTCAGCCGAGTTCTACAAAACCTTTAAAGAAGAGCTCATTCCAATACTCCTCAAACTATTCCATGAAATAGAAGAGGAGGAAACCCTACCAAACTCGTTCTATGAAGCCAATATCACCCTGATACCTAAACCAGACAGAGACACATCGAGGAAAGAAAATTTCAGACCAATATCCTTAATGAACATCGATGCAAAAATTCTCAACAAAATTTTAGCAAATCGCATACAAATATATATTAAAAAGATAGTGCACCACGATCAAGTGGGTTTTATCCCAGGGATGCAAGGTTGGTTCAACATTCGGAAATCAATAAATGTCATTCACCATATCAACAGACTTAAAGTTAAGAATCACATGATTATTTCAATAGATGCAGAAAAAGCATTTGATAAAATACAGCATCCCTTCATGCTCAAAACACTAGAAAAAATTGGGGTAATGGGAACATTCCTAAACATTATAAAGGCCATCTACGCTAAGCCCATGGCTAATATCATTCTAAATGGTGAAAAACTGAAAGCGTTCCCCCTAAAAACTGGAACAAGGCAGGGATGCCCTCTTTCACCGCTTCTATTCAACATCGTCCTTGAGACTCTAGCCAGAGCAATCAGACAAACCAAAGAAATTAAAGGGATACGAATAGGAAAAGAAGAACTCAAACTATCCCTGTTCGCTGATGACATGATTATATATTTAGAGGAACCTGGAAATTCCACCAGAAAACTTTTAGAACTCATAAGTGAATTCAGTAAAGTAGCAGGTTACAAGATCAATGCTCATAAATCCAATGCATTTTTATACATAAGTGATGAATCTTCAGAAAGAGAAATTAGGAAAACTACCCCATTCACAATAGCATCGAAAAAAATAAAATACTTGGGAATCAATCTCACAAAAGAGGTGAAAGACCTCTACAATGAGAACTACAGAACACTAAAGAAAGAAATTCAAGAAAACCTTAGAAGATGGAAAGATCTCCCATGTTCCTGGATAGGCAGAATTAATATCGTCAAAATGGCTATACTACCTAAAGTTCTATACAGATTCAATGCAATTCCAATTAAAATCCCAATGATGTACCTCGCAGAAATAGAGCAAGCAATTATGAAATTCATCTGGAAGAATAAAAAACCTAGAATAGCTAAAGCAATCCTCAGTAGCAAGAGCGAAGCAGGGGGTATTGCAATACCAGATCTTCAACTCTACTACAAAGCAATAGTAACAAAAACGGCATGGTATTGGTACCAAAATAGACAGGTAGATCAGTGGTACAGAATAGAGGACATGGACACAAACCCAAATAAATACAATTTTCTCATACTAGACAAAGGTTCCAACAATATGCAATGGAGAAAAGATAGCCTCTTCAACAAATGGTGCTGGGAAAACTGGAAAACTATATGCAATAGAATGAAACTAAACCCCTATCTCTCACCCTACACAAAACTCAACTCAAAATGGATCAAGGACCTCGGAATCAGACCAGAGACCCTGCATCTTATAGAAGAAAAAGTAGGTCCAAATCTTCAACTTGTTGGCTCAGGATCAGATTTCCTTAACAGGACTCCCATAGCACAAGAAATAAAAGCAAGAATCAACAACTGGGATAGATTCAAACTAAAAAGCTTTCTCTCAGCAAAGGAAACTATCAGAAATGTGAAGAGAGAGCCTACAGAGTGGGAGAATATCTTTGCCAACCATACCTCAGATAGAGCGCTAATTTCCAGAATCTATAAAGAACTCAAAAAACTCTACACGAAGAATACAAATAATCCAATCAACAAATGGGCTAAGGAAATGAACAGACACTTCACAGAAGAAGATGTACAAGTAATCACCAGATATATGAAAAAATGTTCAACATCCCTAGTAATAAGGGAAATGCAAATCAAAACTACCCTAAGATTTCATCTCACCCCAATTAGAATGGCGATTATCAAGAATACAAGCAACAATAGGTGTTGGCGAGGATGTGGTGAAAAAGGAACACTCATACATTGCTGGTGGGGTTGCAAATTAGTGCAACCACTCTGGAAAGCAGTGTGGAGATTCCTCAGAAAGCTTGGAATGGAAACACCATTTGACCCAGCTATCCCACTCCTTGGCCTATACCCAAAGGACTTAAAATCAGCATACTACAGAGATACAGCCACATCAATGTTCATTGCTGCTCAATTCACCATAGCCAGATTGTGGAACCAACCTAGATGCCCTTCAGTTGATGAATGGATAAAGAAACTGTGGCATATTTATACAATGGAATATTACTCCGCAATGAAGAATGATAAAATTATGGCATTTGTAGGCAAATGGTCGAAATTGGAGAATATCATGCTAAGTGAGATAAGCCAATCTCAAAAAACTAAAGGACGAATGATCTCGCTGATAAGCGGATGAGGACATATAATGGGGGGTGGGACGGGTTAGCATTAGGTTTAGGGTTAGGTTTAGAGTTAGGCTAAGGAGAGCAGTAAGAATGAAGGAAAGAAGGACTGTGTAGAGGGAAAAGAGGGGTGGGAGGGGTGGGAGGGGTGGGAGGGGTGGGGGGGAGGGGAAAAATATAATAAACATCATTACCCTATGTAAACGTAAAAAAAATAAATAAATAAAAAAGAAAAAAAAAAAAAACAAATAAAGACAAAGTATTCACTATACTCTGGAATATTAGAGGTATTACCATAATAATATTATGATTATTTTTGTGATTATTTGATTAATGCCAATAACCACTCTCAGATTCTTAGTTACATAATGAAAAGTCTGCGTCAGGTTTTCTTGATCATAGCCTCAGTAACTATTGATTTACGTAGTACACAGCAGGTGCTAAGCAAAGAGTCATGAATGAACTGAATATTGTAATGCTTACATTTAGTCAAGTAAATATAACAAAAGTGACAATTTTAAATTCAAAAACATTTTTTCTACTAAAATTTAGTACAAATGATGGTGCAAATCTGCTCATCACGTAACACATCTTACAGATGAAATACACATGGCAGCCAAATGAAGCAAGGAGGATTGTGGAAGCTTTAGATTCCCTGGCCCTGTTTTTTCCTGTTCTATAGTTAGAGCAACCCAATACTGACTTTGATCAGCTACTACATAAACATCCCTGTGTTCCAGGATTCTCTTCCCTTTGCTTTGTTCCTTGTGGGCCTTTCTGTAAAGTGTATGATCTTGGAAGAATCAGTGATACCTGGACCTCGTCCCTGTTCCATTTCTCCTTGAGGTTTCACCTTTGTCTAGAGAATACTGTAGAATTTGCTCACAAGTTCACTGGCAGCTTTATAGAACATTCCTCCTGCTTCTGCCTATCATCCCTTCTTTCATGAACCTCACGTCCCTTGGCTTCTATCATAAACACTTCTTCTTTTCCTCCTTTTAAAAACACTTTTTTTTCAATATACTTTTTTTGTGCCTACTTCCAACAATCTCAAATATGGAGACTTTCTGGAAATGTGCAATCTCTTTTAGTTTTTCTGCATTGTCCTTAATGAGTTTTACCCTTCTTACTTTCTGGGGATAGTTTCAATAGCCATTTGAACTATCAAATATTTTAGTTTTTTTTACTCCGTCCCCTGTGTTACCTAATTTTGTCATTACAATGACCATGTACCACCACTTAAATAATTTGAGTTTTCTCTCTCTCCCATCTCATGCAAACAAACACACACACACACACTCAGTCACTCAATAATAGTGTATTAGTCTGGGTTCATTAAAGGAACAGAAACAACAGCATATATATATATATATGTATATATATATACACACATATATATACATATATACACACATATATATACATATACACACATATATATACATATATACACACATATATATATATACATACACACACACACACACACACACACACACATTTATGTAGTTTTATTCTTCTACAAATGGCTATCTAGTTTTCCTAGCACCATTTTTTAAAAGGCTGTCTTTTCTCCACTTTATGTTTTTGGCACCTTTATAATGAGCTGACTGTACCTTTGTGGATTTGTCTTTGTACCTTCTATTCTATTCTGTTGGTCTTCATGTCTCTATTTCTGCTAGCACCATGCTGCCTTTGTTACTACAGTTCTCTAGTATAATTTGAGATTGGGTATTGTGAGACCTCCAAACTTTTTCTTAGTGTTCAGAATTGCTTGGGCTACTCTGGGTCTTTTATCATTCCATATCAATTTTAAGGCAGTTATTTTCTAGTTATGTGAAGAATGTCATTAGTAGTTTGATAAGTAAAGACAAAGTCAAATTATTGCTGTTTACAGATGATGTGATCCTATACTTAAGGTGCTCCCTGATAAGTGTACCAGATGTCTAGACCTGATAAACTAATTCAACAAAGTAGCAGGATACAAGATCAATGTACAAAATCAATAGCCTTTCTATACATTAACAATGAACCCGATGAAAAAGAAATTAGGAAAAAGTCCATTCATAAAAGCCTCAAAAACAAAAACAAAAACAAAAACAAAACACCCAGGAATAAATTGAGTCCAGGATATGAAGACCTCTACAATGAAAAATATAGAGCACTAAGGAAAACAATTGAAGAAATCCTTAGAAGATTGGAAAAACCTACTGTGTTCTTGGTGAGGCAGAACTAAAGTTGTCAAAATAACCATATTTCCAAAAGTGATCTACAGATTTACTGCAATTCCCATCACCTTTATTTTTAATTTGTAGAAGCTTGATTATATATTGTTCACATCCCATAAAATTCACCTGAATAGAGTATACAATTCAGTGGCTTTTAATATCATTTACAGAGTTGTGAAATCATCTCCACAATCAGTTTAGAACATTTTATTAGGTCCAAAAGAAGCTCCACACCCTTTAGGAGTCTCTTAGGCCCAATTTTACCCCAGGCCTACAAATTATTTTTTGATTTTCTGTCTCTTTTATAGATTTTTGTATCATGGGCACTTCAGATAATGGAATAATCCAATAGATGATCCTCGTCTAACTTAGTTTTTAAGAATCATCCATAATATAAGATGTATAAGTAATTCCTTTCTATTATAAAAATGTTTTATTTATCCACACATTTGCTGCTAGTCTCTTTTTGCATTCTACCTTTCCTCCTGATACTTCTTTCATTTTCAACATCTTAAATTCCTTTATCTCAGTTTCCTCTTACAAACTAAGTTAGCGAGCTTGTTGTTTAAAATTTCCTTATTTTCAAGTAGATCTTAAAGTTGTTTTTGGTTTTCCTTCAATCTGTTATATTCTTAGAATTGAGTTTTATTTATTTGTTTATTTTTGCCTAGAAAAGCAATTCCCTTTCTTGGAAGTATATTATATTGACTTTTTTCAGCATTGAAAAACTTAGGATTATAGGAACTATAGTAAGTAGAAATGGAAAAAATGAACTCTACCTTAAAATTCATGACATCTGTGATGTCACAGAACTTAAACATTACACATGGTCATTTCAATTGTGGAATTGATATGGTGCCTTTTAATTATACATGGAGCAACATTATTTTTGGTATAAATAGCATAACTTTTCTAATGTAAAAAGGATAAATTGGTGTCAATGAACAAATATCTTTGGCATTTCTACAAAATTAAAGACATGAAGCTATAATTTTTCCCTTGGGGATTCAACCCAAGGCCTTGTACATATTTAGGCAAAGAGTCTGCCACTTAGCTACACCTTCAGCCCTTGAAGATACTGCACTAGGTGCAACTGGAAGGTACAAAGAATTATGGAAAATGATGCATAAGCACAAGCCATGATGATCTGATTTGTGATGACTGAAAATGGGAACTGGACACAGCAGCAGAAACAACAGGTTACTTTGCAGTGAGCCCCTGCTAAGGGGATCTGGATTAGATAAGGTTAAATTTGGTTCATAAAGAACAAGCAGGTAGTTAAAGACAAGATAGAAGGTGTGGTAAGTGGTTCTCCCTCGAAACAATATTCATCAGCAAGAGAAATCTTTAGTCATATCCCAGTTTTAGTACACCTCTGGCCATGTTTCATTAGTCTAGTTAATTCCATGCCATTGTTGAGCCGTACTGATGTTCTCTTTTGCTTTCTGAATCTGCATAAATGGCTCTCTTTACTTGGTTGCTCTTCTGCCCTCCCTTTCTGGTTGCTTCTTTTCTACCAATTAAAATGCACTTCCAATCAATGTCTTCTTGTAAGTCTCCCCTCCTCATCTTTGGCTGTAAAACACCAAATGGACTACAGTCTATGTTGGATAAACAGGTGATTGAATAAATAAAAACCAAGAGAATATGGTTATGAAATATTAGACAATCTCATTGAATCCCTTCCAATCATAATCTCTCTTAACATTTATTTCTTAAGTCTGCTATCTAACCTTTGGAAAGAACTTAGGAAAACATAAGTGAAAGTTGGTATTTATTTCAGCAACTTACAATTTCTCTTCAGGAATCTTTGAAGTCATTTTTTTTTTTTTTTTCCATACTGGGTGTTATAGTCAGCTTTTTTACTGCTGTGACCCAGAGACCAATTAGACAAGAACAATTAGAGGAGAAAAAGTTTATTTGGGCACTTGAGGTTTCAGAGGTCTCAGTCATAGATGGTCAACTCCATTCCTCAGGGTCTGAGATGAGGCAGAATGTCATGGTGAAAAAATGTGGCAGAGAAAAGCGGCTGGGGACATGGCACCAGGAAGGAGAGAGAAAGTTCAGCTCACAGAATGTACACCCCAAAAGATATACTCCAATGATACCTCCAGTTACAACCTACCAACCTACAGTGACCATTCAGTTGACCATTACAGCGACCAATTCCCTGAAGGGGATTAACACTAATTAGGTTAACACTCTGATAATCCAATCATTTCACATCTAAACCTTCCTGCATTTCCTCACAATGAGCTTTTGGGGGACACCATATCTAGACCATAACACTGGAAATTGAAACTAGGACCTCACATGTGCTAAGCAAATGCTTTGCCACTGAACTATTCCCCTGTACTTCTTAAATATGATCCATGAACAAGCCTCATCAGCTTCACCTGGGGTCCCGATGGAAACAAAAAACCTCAAACTCTACCCCCAAGTCAACTTAAACAGAAATTGGACATAGGAAAAGGATGCAGCCTTCTCTTTTAACAATCCAGACTGGTGATTCTGATGCACTCTGAGTTTTGAGAACAGCTAAAGAACACTGAAGAATCTCATGATGAAATAGGGGAACTTGAAAGCAGTTTGATATTCTCATTTAGCTCTGTTCTATTTATTGTGTAATAATAGCAAGCCCAAATAAAACAAAATTTAATACAGAACATTTCATAATCTAGAGGAACAAATCTTCCAGGAAATCCTGTTACATCTGGTTTTTGTTTTTTTTTTTTTAAATAAATGTTTTATTTTAGAACAGTTTTTAAATTGACAAAATGTTAGCAAGATTGATAAAAACAGAGTTCATGTTATATCCCATACACACTTGTGTTTTTAACATCTTAGATGAGAACAGTACATGTCACAATCAAGGACTCCATATAGATACTTTATTATTATTAAGGATATTTCATACTTTATTCATTTATTTTAGCTTTCACCCCATGTCCCTTGTCTGTTCTTGAATCCTATCCAGAGAATCTCATTCCATCTAGTTGTCATGTCTCCTTTGGCTTCTCTAGATTGTGACAGTTTCCCAGAATTTCTTGTTTTTGATGAAATTGAAAGTTTTGAGGAGTACCACCTGACATTTTGTACAATGTTTCTCAACTGGAATTTGCCTCATGTTCTTCTCATGATTAGACTCGAGTTGTTGATTCGGGGGAAGGAGAACAACAGGAAAAGTGACATTTTCATCAGATCCAACAAGATTTCTTGCTGTTGATGTCGTCCTCCATCACCAGGCTGAACTTGCCCTGGTCAGAATTCTGTGCTTAAATTCACTTTTGTCCTCACTCTGGCTGTAGAGTGTTCTTTGGGGAAAAATCATTATGCACAGACCACATTGAGCATTATGCTCCAACCTCTAGAGGACTAGTTATTTATATCAGTTATTTGGAATTCCTTTGCATGAAGATAAATCTGTTCTACCATTTATTAATTTATTTAGGTCATTATGAACTCTAGCATACTTATTTTATGCCTTATGTATAAAATGCCTGTTATCAATACCTTGTTATTTTCTTTGCTCAAATTATCACAGATTTGGCTTTTTCAGGTTGGTGACTGTGCCCCTTTGGCATTCCCCCATCTTTGTTTCATTATTTTTATTGTTTTGTGTATATGTGTGTGTGTGTGTGTGTGTGTGTGTGTGTGTGTGTGTTGGCACTTTCTTACTTCTGACCCTACAAGGTACTCCAGGGTCATCTTGTATATTCCCTATTCCTGCTACACTGTCATTCATTTCTCCAAGGAGCACTGTTTCTGTTTATTGAAAAAATTCATTAAAAGTTAATATCTGGATATTGGGTGTACTTATTATTTCTTGAGTGTCATTGTTTTTAGATTCTCTATGTTGACATAGCAAGGAAATGTATGGGGGGTGTATTAACCCATATACATACACATATCTGTACTTATTTATAGGTGCATACATCTATATATATATTAAGCTAAATGTAAGTTAGTACAAACATCCCCAATTCTTTTTAGTATTATAGGGATCATGTTAGCCTTCTCTTCACCTGGCTTTAATGTAACCTCCCACTCTCACAAGGAGAAATCTGATTCCCACCACCTTCCATACACTCAATTATTTAATTCCAGTATACACAAATGTTTTCTCAAAAATTTTAATCCATACAGTTCTACCAATGAGTGTTTGATAGTTTCATGTAGCTCTTTTTAATTGATCACACTGGAATGGCAATCCAAACTAAAGCTTAATCTTGAGCATTTCACAATCAAAAAAGAATAAACCCTCCAAGAGACTCTAACATATAATACCTGGACTTGCTTATTAAAAGAGGCAAACAAAAGATTCCATTAATAAAAGGATGAAGGACACAGACTTCATCAGATCCAGAAAAAACTAGTATTTCCTGAGTGTATTACTAGCAACTAATGATACATATGCAAGTCCCATTTTATTGAATCATTTGTAGATTTGAAATGGTCCATAAAACTCAAATACAAATAAATTAATAAGCTCTAATACATAAAAATAGGTGACTATAAACTGATGTGCTTAGTTCTTCCTAATCCCAAAGAGGAGCATCATGTAGAGAGGGTCTTACTTAAATTTCCTATTGGTCCTCTATTTTCCATGTATCTTCCAAGAAAAAAGACGTTCATCTAAAACAACTAGCTTTAAAAAAAATCCCACATCATATTCCATTCTTGATTCTTATGAAATATCTCACTTCATGATATTGGTCATATTATATTGTTACATCATGTGCATGTATAAATATGTAATAATTGAATTCCACCATTTTGCGTAATGATAAAAATCATAAAAATAAAAAATAAAAATCTCACCTATGCTAGAAGGACACTCAAAATTGCCCTCCATCAGAGTCCATCGTCCCTCTCACAATTCCATTATTGTGTTTCTCCATTGCATTCAGTTACATATGGCCCATGTTGCACTTTCTTGTTGATAGAATTCTTTACCTTTCCCTGTCCAATCTGCACTGGGGATGCTCTTTGAGGGTGGGAACTTGTGTACATTCTCTGGAATAACCTGACATGCAATAAATGATTGACAAATTTTGAATAGAAAGCTGGAAAAAATGGTGTAGGAAAGAACAGGCCAACATCATAATTTTTTATTTACAACTTTCTTTCACGAAAGTGAAAGATTTCCTAGACTTTATTTAGATAAATGACTTTTTGGCATGAACATCATGCTCATAAAAATAGGTTCTCAAGAGATAGTCCCGGGAATGATACTGTACTTTGAGTTTCTAAAAGCCAAGTGACTCATGGTTCTTACAAGTTTTTTTTTGTTGTTGTTTTTTTTTTTTAACATAGTATTCTTCAATAGGTCGTTGGAACTAGGAGCTAGTGACATTGTTTGGTAGTTTTCATCTGTTGAATTATGACCCTGCTGCATCACAGTGGATGTGAGGAGGTTAACATACACATATGCACATAGCCTATGGATTCCAGAGTTACACTCCCAGAGTTTTGGATGCAGTAGGTTTGAGCTAGGGCTTGGAAATCTGTCATTTAAAAATAGTATACTAAGTGTTTCTGTTGGGAAGTTGGATCACATCCTGCCTCATATTTTGGAATAGGTGGTTAAAAAAAAAAATCTCAAAGCTCTATTCTTCCTTCAGCAAAAAGTGTCAGCACTGAGTCAAATGTCATCTTCCATATGTGTGTTATACCAGAAGTCTAGTCCTTGCAGGCCCCTGGAGAATTCAGTTTGGTTTGCCTTCCCGCTGGGAGTAGCTCCAGACTGCATGGAAGCACAGACTGACTGAAAGGTAAAATTTATATTTGGGACAATCTGAAAAATACAGATTGAGAGAGAAAAACCTGTTTTTAACACAGACCTGTTTTCCATAACATAGATTATCAGGACGATTCCTTTTTTTTTTTTTTTATGTTAACAAAACTACATGGAGTGTTCTTCATGTCAAATACAGCTGGGTTTTCTAGTGTGTTGGAAGTGTTGTCTAGTCTCCTACACTCTACCTTTACGCCCTCTGAAGTACAATCCAGTATTGAAACACAGGCTAGTCTGAAAACTCCCAGCCTCAGAGAACAGCGCCATCTGCTGATTATCCAGGACATAGCTTATCTGAGATCATGGAGTTGAGTCTGGGAAAAAGGGAATCTTGAGTATGGTTAATTAACTTTCTTTCCCGGCTGCCTTAAAACCCTATCCCAAGCAACAGGGGTTCCTTCAGCTCATTGGATGAAATGAGCCAGTGTGAATTGGTGGTAGTCTTTGTTAGGTAAGGACAAACATCTCCCTTTGAGTGCAGCGACTTAATCCTTGGGTAGAAAATTCTGCCTATAGATGCTCATTCATGATACAGGAAAACTTTGCACTTGACATACCAAGAACAGAGCTATTGAATAAACCACTGCACTTTTGTCTCTTAATGGTATATGAAGAATATTCTAGAAGTCTTTTTACAGGGGGGACTGTGGGTAAATTCATTCACTAGCGATTTTCCTTTAGGCCCAACAACTGGCAATCCCCACAGTTATTGGGTGATATTCTGAGGTTCTAGCATGTGCCATTTCCTGCTGGAATAGTGTCCCAGAGCAAAGCAGACCCTAAGAAGTCCAGTTTTGGTTCGATTAAATCCTCAAAGAGATATACTATTTTTCCCCCATTGGTAATTTATGTATGTGTTTTCTATAATGTTAGAGCTCACCCCTTACAAAATCCTCCCTGAACCAGGAAAGGGAAATGGTAAAAGCATGACCTTCACAGAATTAAGAAATGCTGAGAAAGAGAGAGAGAGAGAGAGAGAGAGAGAGAGAGAGAGAGAGAGAGAGCACACACGTGTGTCTGTGTGTGTGTGTGTGTGTGTGTGTGTGTGTTTTCTAAGCCAGGTCTTTGAAAGATAAACATTTGATGTAGGGAAATGTTGAAAGTAAGAAAGTTATAAGCAGGTTTCATTACATTTTTCTAAAAATATTTGGCTTTCAAAATCAAACCCACTTAAAGTTTTCCTACTTTTATTTTCTTTTCTTAGTCATTTCGACCTATTGTAGGGGATTTCACTGTGTCATAATAATGTTATTTTTATATAAGTTTTAATAGTGAAAATAAAGTCAGTGGACCCCACGACCCTCCTTAGAGCTGGAAGTTCATTTCTCTGCCCAATTCTTCCCACACTCATGAAAAAAAAAAATACCAGATTTTAAATTAAAGTTCAGCCACTTAAACTCTTGTGAGGTCTTGAAATACTTGATTGCAGTTGAAAAAAAAATCTATAGCATATATTACAAACAATAGTGGAAATAAGTGCAGATGGGACTATTTAGGATTTTCCAGTTTGATTTTACCATTGTGAAAGTAAAACATTTTATTTTTGAAATAAGTTTATTTTCTCTGTATGCAAAATGTTTATTTTCTCTGTATAATACAGAAGTATTATAAACACACTTACATGAAAAAAAAATCTTTATTTCTAAACTCCCTGTCTTTGGACCACATAATCTTAGGGGTGATTTAACTTAAAACTTTGCATGTTTAAGTAAATCAAATATGATGCTATGGTAATATAATTATTAATAACAAGAGTGACATTTTTGAAAGCAGTATCAGACAATGTTTTTGGTACTGTATGTGTCATTGTTCATTTAATGCTCATCATAATACTGTGAGTTAAGTACTCTTGCCTTGGAACACGTGGAGAGGTTATGTGCCTTGCCTTGGAGTGAAAATATATCTAGAAAATGTATCTGTTGGAGACACAGATAGACATACTAATATAAATGTGCAGAGATGGGGTATGACTAGATCCCTTCATATGCTCTGTGGACGCTTCATGAACTCAGTTCCTCAGGGGACTCAGGACTAGATCCCTTCATATGCTCTGAGGACACTTCATAAACTCAGTTCCTTAGGGGACACAGTTCACCTCACCTTACTCCTAGCCTCGTGTTGCTGTATCTATCTGTTCCTCTTACTGTCTACTTATCTATCTAGCAATCTACCTATTGATATAACCAGAAATAGATATAAATTGATCCATACATCATGTATGTTGTTATTAGAGAAGAAAAAAAGTGAATGTAAAAAAAAAAAAGACCTCAAAATGTTATTTTTCTGGTTCCATAGCTGGGCTATTGTGAATTGTGCTGTATAAATGTGGGTATGCTTGTATCACTATAGTAAGATGACTAATTCTTTGGGATAAATACCCAGGAGGGGTACAGCGGCCCCATGTCTTGTCTTTGGAGGAATTTCTATATTGATTTCCATAGTAAAACCACCATTTTAGTAGACAGTTATTGTCTTCGTTAATTCTTGGGTCCACTCATGGTTCAGCTACTCACCCTTCAACAATCTAAAATATTTAGTGAATTTCTACTAATTTCTTCTCGAAAGGTATGGCAAATGCAATAATTCTTTCCTTCTTTAATTTCCTGACATTTACTAAGCTCCTTTCCGCTCCCTTCCTTTCCCTTTCCTAATCTTTCATCACTTCCCTTTCCTCCTTTCCTTACTCCTTCCCATGCTTTCTCTTTTCCCCTCCCCCTCCCCCTTCTCACCTCCTCCTCATCCTCCTCCTTCTCTTCCTTCTTCTTTACTCTTTCTCTCTCTCTGTCTCTATCTCTATCTCCTCTATCTCTATCTTCCATCATTAGGACCAACATAAGGCATATTTTTAAGTGGGTGAAACTGATTTAGGATATCTTTTCATTCATGCTTTATGCCCTCTCTTTTCTGTTTTATAGGGTTGATTTATAGTCTTTTTTTTTTTTTTTTTCTTTTGATGGTGCTGGGGATTGAGCTCAGGGCCCTGGACATGCTAGGCAAGCACTCTACCAATTGAGCTACATCCCCAGCCCTATAGTTTTTTTTTTTTTTTTTTTTTAATCCTTCCCTAATGTTCAAGTTATTTAATATGTGGTTCACTTCCATCCACACTGCCATCACCACCTTCATCTAAAGCAATTCAGTTCTCCTTGTCTGCTTCTAGTCTTCTCAACTTGACTAGCTATAAGAAGACAAAATATACAGGAAATCAATGCAAGTATATTGCTAGGATCTGAATGTGTTGTTTACCCACCCTAATCAAAACATTGAAATCTATCACTGTTGTAATGGAGATGGGGACTTTGGGGAGGTAATTAGATCATTAGAGTGAATCCCTCATGAGAGGGATTAATGGCCTTTATGAAAAAGACCCCAGAGGGCTGCCTTTCCCCTTCTAGCATGTGAGGATGCAGCCAGAATGTGCAGATAACAGCTTTGTAGGGACCTTGACCTTTGATTGCCAGTCTCCAGGACTATAAGGAATAAATTTCATTACAGCAGCCTGAACAGTCTAAGATATCTGCTGATGATTTCGATGCCATTAACTTTTCTAAAATGATTGACATTATAAGAAGCAAATGGTCCTTAAAACTAATGGATTTATATTTGCTGAAAACTCAAGGGTTTGATGTTAGATTTTCTCCAACATTTTATTTAAGGAAATTTCAGACATGCAGCCAAATTAAATGAATCTCATAGTAAACACCTATATATCCAACAGTTAGATTCTACCATTACCATTTTGCTGTATTGCTTTCTCACAAATCTATCCACTTATCTATCTCTTCATTCTTCAGTTCAACCTTATCAATTTTTATGTATTTCAAAAGTAAATTGCAGACAGCAGAGGGGTGTCTATTGAATATTTTAGCAAGTATACCATTAAGTACATTTCAGTATTCCTTTGAAGACAAGATCTGCATTAAATGAAATGGTACAAACTAGTAATTGTACTTTGCTGAATTTTGATAAATGCATACATCCATGTAACACAAACTTCATCAGGACAGAGAACTTGACCATCACCTCAAGGAGTTCCCTAATAGTAATCCCTTTTATAATTTTTTCCCCACCATGGAACTGCATATAAATGAAGTTTCTTTCTCTCAACATAAGATATTTGAGATTCATACAATATCATAGCCAGCTGTGCTCTAAAGTCAGCTTGGGAATTTACTCCTCTGAATTCTGCCCATAAGTTCTCTCAACTCTCCTAGTTGCTCTTTCTATGCTCTGCTTAGTGTGTGTCTGTGCTTTTTCTTTTTTCTTTCTTTCTTTTTGTTCTGGCTAATAAATTTTGCTTTAAACTAAATTCCATGGTTGCTCTTGCTATGAATTCCTACAAGGCTTGCACAGTAATATCAGAATGCACACATATCAGGAAGAATGAACTTCTGTTCTACATAGTTTAATGAGTTTTTCCTTCTTGGGTGACTTTATTTCTCATAAAAGGAGAAAAGGAAGAATACTTGTGATGAAACTGTGGCCAACTGATGTTTCATTGAGGCTGGAAGCATGAGGTCAGAGCGGCAGCCTCTCAAAACCTGGCAAGTTGTCACTTGGCTCTGGACAGAATTGGTCAAGATTTTGGGGTGGGTGATGGAAGCTGCCAGGTCTCTGTGGCAGTGTTATAGAAAAAAGCAAGGCTCCACTTCTCTTTGCTGAGAGATGGTAGGTGTTGGGGAAAGCTATGGGAGTAAATGACTATCCACCCAGTGCTGTGCAATCCAAGGGCTATCCTCAGTGACAAGGGTACTTCTAAAATCATACACCCACCAGTGCAGTCATGATATTATAAACTCCTAAGTCTCTCGTGCTGTTGTGTCAGTCAATCATCTCAGGAAGAGTAAATCTTTCCAGATTGAATAAAGGAATGTCTTAAGGGAATGGTGTAAGCAATTATCTAGAAACTTAAGAAGTGAAAATTAAAAGGACCATTAGAATATTTCAGAAGACTTAAGCCTGATATTTTCTTAACTATCTTGTTTGCCATTTAATACAATTATCACAGATCTCACAGTACATTTTGCAAAAAATATTAGGGATATATTTTTATGTTATATAGATGTTTACACATATTTATTGCTTTTCTTCTAATTTACAAAAATTTGTGTACGCTAAGACTCTATCTTTTACTTGGGGTAAGATCAGATGTCTTTGCTTTCTTTTCAATCTTTGCTAGAATGGTTTCTATGGAGCAAAATCATGGCTTTATTATGGAATGACCATGCCTCTGTGAGCAATGATAACAAACAGAGATCTTGTGTAAAACATAAACCTCAGATTTGTGAGTATTTTCCTCTCCATGTTTAAGAAAAAAATCCCAGAAAGGAAAGATATAACTCACCAGAGTTATTTTGAGAAAATCAATTTCCATAAATACATTTTACTGCATATTTATAAATTTATATTTCCCCTTCTCTCACTGTGTAATTGGTTTCCTACAAACAGTAGACATTTTCATAAGACTTTTATCCTGACATTTGTCACATCAGGCCATTCTTCCACTCACAGACCTTCAGCTTTTTCCTGCCAAAAGGATAAATACCAAAATTCTTTACATGGCATTCAAGACTTTTCAGAAGGTGCCCCAAATGATTTTTTAAATTTCAACTCCTATAGCATGATTTTCTAGTTTCCTTCTAGTTCCTTTGTGGTTCCAACAGTTTTTGCAATCTTTGCTGTTTCCTTGCTTGTAATGGATATATATATATGGATATATATATGGATATATATATATATATATGGATATATATATATATACATACACACATGAGATTTTATTCTGCTGCAGTAAGGAGAGTGTGTCTATCCACCTCTGATTTCTGTGTCAAAAGAGCTTTGTAACCTACCCACTCATTCTTTTTCTGTACATGATCTACCCTCTCACTTTTTTTTAAAGAATTTTTTAATTGTGAGAAAATATTCACAACATAACATTTGCCATTTTAAGCTTTCTTACGTGTATGATATAATGATATTAAGGACATTCACATCATTGTTTAGCCATTCCAACCATCATCTCCAAAACATTTTCATTATCCCATATTGAAGCAATAACCATTCAAGAAAAGCTCCCATTTCCCCTCTCCCTTAGGCCCTAATAACCCTTTTTCTACTTTCTGTCTCTATGAATCTGAGTACTCCTGTATATAGACTCACATCTTAGTTTATATTCCATTTAACACAATGTCCTCAAGTTTCATTTTTTGTAGCATGTATCATAATTTCATTTCTTTTTAAGATTGACTCATACTCCAGTGTGAACACATAAGACAATTTGTTTATACATTCATCTGCTGATGTACATGTGGGTAGTTTGCACTTTTTGGTTATTATGCATAATGTTGTCATGAATACCAATGTGTTTTATGGTTTGGATCTTAAATAGCTCCCAAAGGCCCATGCACTGAAGGATTGGTACATTAGTCAGGATTCTCTAGAGGAACAGAAGCAACAGGAAGTATGATTATAAAGAAGAGGATTTATTAGATTGGTTTATAGGACCAGAAGCTGGAGAGTCTACAGAGGCCGTCTGAAGGCTGGAGAGCTGGAAAAACCAGCAACTGTGCAGTACAAGAGGCTGAAGCCTAAGAACAAGAGGAATCAAAGGTGCTATCCTAGTCTGAGACTGAAAGCTTCTGGAAACTCCCTAGAAAATCACTGGCAGAGTCCACGTTGGAAGAGTGAAGAAGCAAGAATTTGAGTTCGTCAGGCGATTGCAACAGCAATCAAGAACTCTTTCAAGAAAGGTCCAGCTTGCATCAGCTTTTGCTTCTTTGTTCTTCCAACTTTTATTCCATTCAAGCCACCATCCTATTGGGTGGTGCTGCCCAAGCTTAGGGAGGGTCTGCACTTCAGTTCGCTGTCCCATTTGCCAATCATTCCTAGACACACCCTCATTGATATGCCCAGAATCCTCTTAATTATTGGCATCGCTTAACCCAATCAAGTTGACAATTCAAATTAACCATTACAGTTGGTCAACAATCTGTGGCGCTGTTGTGAGGTAGTGAGACCTCTAGGAGTTGGGGTCTCATAGAAGGAAGTTAGACAATTGGGGGTGTGCCTTTGAAGGGGATATTAGGAACCTGTCTGCTTCCTTGCTCTTTCTGCTTCCTGGCCTCTATGAGGTCCGCATCTTCACCTACAGCATGCTCCCTGCCCAAAATGACAGAGCCATGAATCATGAACTGTAACCTCTGAAACCATGAGAAATGTCTATCCAAAATGCTAATTTTTCCATTGAGGTGTTTTTATTGTTGTTGAATATTAGGAATTCTTGATAAATTCTGGGTACTAATCTCTTAATTAGATATGTGGTTTGCAAATGTTTTCTTCTATTCTATAGGATTCCTTTTTAATCTGTATATTAGTGTCTTTTAGTGTAATGCACTTTTAATTTTGGTAAAGTTTAATTCATTTTTTTCTCATGTGTTACCTGTGCCTTGTTCAGTGCCATGTCAAGAAGTCATCACCAAGTCCAGTGTCATGAAGGTTTTCCTTATGTCTTTATGTAAGTGCTTCAAAATCTAAGCTGTTATGTTATAGGTCTTTGATCAGCTTTAGTTAATTGTTGTGTATGGTAGATGGGAAGGGTCCAAATTCATATTTTTTTTGGCATATGGACACCTGGTTTACTTGGTTCTATTGTTGAAAATATGGCCTTTCTTCATTAAATGGTCTTGTCACACTTGTCAAAACACATTTGAATATAATCGCAAGAATTTATTTCTGGATTCTCTATTCAATTCTATTCATGTATATGCTGTCTTTATGCAAGTACCTACATTGTTTAGATTACTATAGCTTTGTTATAAATTTTGAGAACAGAGAATGTAAATCTTCATATTTGTTCTAAATTTTCAACATTATTTTGGCTATTTGATGTCTCTAGAGATGCCATGTGAATTTTAGGATTGATTTTCCCACAATTGCGAAAATGCCTTTTGAATATTTTTTTTCAAGGTAATAATGGGATTTTATCTCTGTTTATTTATTTATTTATTATTAATTTTTTTAAAATTTTTACAGACTGTGTTTTGATTCATTGTACACAAACGGGGTACATCTTTTCATTTATATGATTGTGCACTATGTAGTCATACCACTCATGTACATAGGGTAATGATGTCTGTCTCATTTCACCATTTTTCATACCCCCTGCTCCCTCTCATTTCCCTCTACATAATCTAATGTTCCTCCATTCTTCTCTCACCTCCCACCCCCTGCCCATTTTATATATCATCATCCACTTATCAGGGATAACATTTGGTCTTTGGTTTTTTAGGATTGGCTTATTTCACTTAGCATGATATTCTTCAGTTCCATCCATTTATCTGCAAATGCCATAATATAATTCTTCTTAATGGCTGAATAATATTCCATTGTGTATATATACCACAGTTTCTTTATCCATTCATCTATTGAAGGGCATTTAGGTTGGTTCTACAGTCTAGCTATTATGAATTGAGCTGCTATAAACATTGATGTAACTAAGTTACTGTAGTATGCTAATTTTAAGCCCTTTGGGTATGAACAGAGGAGTGGAGTAGGAGAAAATCTTTTCCACATACACCTCAGATAGATCACTAATCTCCAAAATTTATAAAGAACTTACAAAACTTTACACAAAAAATACAAAAATTCCAATCAATAAATGGGCCAAGGAACTGGACAGACTTCACAGAAGAAGATACACAAGCGATTAATAAATATATGAAAAAAGTGTTCAACACCTTTTGGATTTTTATGGGATTTCATTGAGTCTGTAGATTACCTTGAATACTAGTGACATCTTAACAATATTAAGTCTTTCAGCCCATGAAAACAGGATCTTTTCACTTACTATTTTTTAAAATTTTTTCAGAAATGTTTTATACTGTCCTGTTTTATTCTGTCCTGTGTAAAAATCATTCACTTCATTGATTAAATGGGATTGTGTTCTTAGTTTTTCCTGACTGCTTATTATTAGTTTATAAAAATGCAACAGAATTTTTGTTGATTTGTTTTTTGTTTTGCTCGCTACACTTTTGAATTTATTAGTTTTAACAGTTTATTTGTGGACTCTTTAGGGTCTTCTACAGTAACAATCATGACATTTGTGAACAAAGATTATTTTCTCCTCCCTTTTCTTTTTTTTTAGAACTCTTTCGTTTCTTTTTCTTGTCTAATTGCTCTTACTAGAAATCCCAATGCTATGTTGAATAGAAGTGTGAAAGAATCCTTTTCTTGTTCTCAGTCTTAGAGATAAAGCTTTCAGCCTTTCAGGTTTTCTTTATTATGTTGAAATTGTTTCCCTTTGTTCCTAGCTGTTGAGTGATTTTAGCATGAGGATGGGGGATCTGTAATGATTTTTCTGTATCCATTCAGGTGGTCATTTTTGTATTTCATTCTGTTAAGTTGACACATTACATTGATTCATTTTCCTATGTTGAACCATCCTTGCATCCCAGGAATGAATCTCATTTGGTTATGTTGTAGAATCACTTTGAAATGCATTCAGTTTTCTAGTATCATGTCAAATATTTTTAAACAAATGTACATAAACAATTTTATTCTGTGGTTTTATTTTCTTTAGGCATCTTTGTTTGACTTTAAAATTAGGAGAATGTTGACCTCATAGAATGAGTTAAGAAATGTTCCCTCTCATTTAATATTTAAGAAGAACTTGAAAAGAATTGGTGTTAGTTTTTCTATAAATGTGTGGTAAAATTTACCAGTGAGACCATTAGGTCCATGAATTTTTTTTCTTGAAAGTTTTTTGCTTGTTGATTCAGTTTTCATGGTAGTTGAGGTCTAATTGGGTTTTTTACTTCTATGTGATTTAGTGTTGGTGTTCTTCTAGAATTTGTATATTTTATTTAGGTTGCCTAATTTGTAGGGTTATAATTGTGCATTCCACACTTCTGTAATTCCTTTTGTTTGTATAGATTGAGTAGTAATATTCCCACACTCATGTCTGCTTTTATTTGAGAGAAAAATACACCACGTTTTTTTAAAAGTATGTGGCCAGATAGGATATTGAGCTGGAAAAGAAAAAAGAAAAGGAAGAACAGAAAACATTTGGCCCTGAATTTCTTAACTGAGCTTAGGCAAAATTTGTGTTGGGCATCCAGATCTGTGTCCAGTTCCACATCCCAAAACAAATTTCTTTGAACTCCAAATGTGAGATAGATCAAAAGTCAGTGTTGTTTGTAATCTTTTTGTCATGTGGTCAACTTCTGTCACTGAAATACTGACATGATTTTTTTTCTTTCTGTGTTATTTCCTGAAGTATTTTGGATCAAAGTTATATGACTAAGATAACTCATGTGGAGCTCTGACTATATTACTCCCTGCTATTTTTTTTTTTTAAACCAGGGGTTGAACCAAGGGGCACTTAGTCACTGAGTCACATCTCCAGCCCTTTTTATTTTGAGACAGGGTCTCACTAAGTTGCCTAGGTCCTCACTAGGTTGCTGAGGCTGGCTTTGAACATACCATCCTCTCGCCTCAGCCTTCAGAGCACCTGAGATTGCAGGTATGTGCCATCACACCTGGATTCTTTCTTTTCTTCATAGATTCCTATTTCTGTCCTCTATTTATACTTCATAGAGTACTAAGAAGTTATCAATAAAATTTCTAATAAATACCAAATATTTTTCAAAGTCCCAAGTTTCCCAAGTCAACACTCATAAAGTCTGGTTTTATTTGTTCATTCTTTTTGCCCCCTTTTACCTTAACCAAGGCTGCCTTTGCCAAATAGAAATGAAATTTGCCCCTCACAGGATTTTAGAATACAAAGCCAAAAAGGACTTAGAAGCATGTTGTAAATACTACAGAATTTATCTGTTTTTTTAAATGGTTGTTTTGTCATGTTGAAAGCCAAGTAGATAAAACAAATGACAACATGTGTTCTCAGCAAACGCTTAGAAGAACTTACTAGTTATGTTTTGCATGTCTCAATAAACAATAAATAACTCTAACCCAAACAGTTCGATTTATACAAACTTTTCCAGGTAAACTTTCTACCAGCTTTTCCCAGTAAATAACATTTATGAACATTTCCTTTTTATTTTTTTAATGCATCAATGATCAAAGTTTACCCTCCTCCCCTACTTCTTTTTATTTATTTTTTTCTTCCTTCCCTTTTTCTTTTATTTTCCCTTACCCTTCTAGGTGGTGGGAGGCCTGAGGACCATTTGCACTCATTATTTTTGTTCCTTCCTCTCACAACTCCTGAAGAGGACATGCCATTTATAGGAACAAGATTACTCAGAAATATTCCCGAGCTTTTTGAGCAGAGGTCAGTACACATATTAGCTGGGGGCAGGAGGAATCTTCAAGCCCAGGCATCTCTTTTGAGTTCACAGCTGGGATTTGCGCAGCTTCATGCTGTTGGCCTAGTCCCCTTGGTTACTCTTCACCTTGCTCATAATATCTAGAGGGCATGTCAGGGCCCATCTCATCTCCATACTTCTGTGCATGTTTGTGGAGGATCAGTTGTTCCCATGGTACCTGGGCCCAGGGATTTGTGCTGGAATGTATGGTGTTTCCCAGATCCCAGATTCCCAGAAACAGCTCCAACAACAGCCTAAACTCTCTGTGCCCACTGAGTCTTTCTAGGATTTCTGGATGCTGCTCTGACATTTTCACACTCGGGGTTCAAACCCCATTACAACCTGCAGATTAAGGAATTTCTCCCTGAGACCTGACTGCCCTTCCTTTCATAGGCCATTTGTTCTTCTCTGCTATTTTTTTCTCCCTTTAGGGTAATTTTTAAAGAAGTACTATTTATCAGTTTTACTCATTTTTAATCCTTGTGATAAAATTTTCTGAACTGTGCTCCTTCCATTGGAGAAAGTGTAGAACTTCCTTATCTGGGTGGAAACCATCCCCTCCCTCGCTCCATGTTTTTATCTTGATTCTTTGACTCAGGTTTATTATCATGTAAAAGTTTCAAAATGGATGACCAGGGCTCTCGTCCAACAATAAATATTATATAGAAGTTTTTTTTTAATAAAAATGAAGCAATGAATATCACCTCCTAAAGTTAAATAACATCTAAATAAGACATTAGAAACAGATAATTTATTTTAAAAATTAAAAATTCTTACTTTGAATCAAGAAGAGGCTCATGCTAGTTTTAACTTATTTAAGAAATGTGTCCATATGTGCAGATACCACAGTAAATTTCACCTTTGTGTATATATATAAAGATATATACCTATATGAATATCTTTGTGTATTTCTGATTAAAAAAGCTGTGAATAAGTGGAAGGAAGATAGGTAGAGTACAGGAGAGGGAATAGGAAGAGGGAGGAAACAAGGCAAAGGGAAAGTACTGTGGATTGAATTGGAACAAATTATACTCCATGCCTCTGTGATTATGTCAAAATAAACCCCAATGCTATGTATAACTATAGTGCACTAATAAAAAAAAGAGATATTTTATTTCTCAACTTAGAAAAAAATGTGTCATGTGATAGTTCTTTGAAATGTGGACTTGAAAAAGAATTTTAAAACAAGAAAACTTGGAAAGTACCATAAGAACTAGTTTTAGCAGAATTAACTTGGGAACTGCTAAAAATTCAGGTTCCTGTTTTTTTATCCATGGTAGATAGTTCTTAGATATACGAAAGACAAAAAAGAAGAAAACTAAAAACCCTAGATGCCCAGATAAATTTGAATTTCATAAAAACCATGAAAAAATGTTTAGTATAAGAAGGCTCACCAAACATCATGAGAAAAACTTGAACTGATACTTTATTTACTACTTATCTGAAATTCAAATTTAATTAGGTGTCGTGTTTTACCTGCCAGCTTAATTATTGGAGATTTCATTATAGTCGTGTGTAGGTAGGAGTCCAAAATGGTTTTAATTGTTAAAGTTGTCCTTCCTTTGCATGAAAAACACTGGGTTATAATTTTAATACAGAAAACACACACACACACACACACACACACACACACACACACACATACACACATGCACCTGTAAAAGATCCATGATGGTGATTCCAAATTTTGTTTCTGGTAGATTTATTCTGTAAATGGGGGGAAATATCTGAAGTTAACAGAAATCAAAGTACATCTGATCTTGTCATTGGGGATCCTGGGACAGATGGAAAAATACTCAGATATTTTTCAAATTTCAGGCTGACCTCTAGACTAATAGAATCACCAACATTGTCATCGTGATCATTATTGTCTGGATAGCAGGAACATTTGTTATCAAGATGCTCTTATTACCACAAAGAAGTGATGTTGAGGAGGATATACACACCCTGATTTGAACATTACACAGTGTATACATATATTGAAGTATACATGATAACCCATAAAACCACAATTTTTATGTAACAAATTTTAAATAAAGATACTCTTGGTACCTTTTATGATTTATAGTGAGGTATCATGGGTTATAGGAAAAATATAAAATATTATATGGGGTTGACTAGCTTTTAAAAACAATGTAATAGAATACACAAAATGAATCCAAATGGAACATAATCCATTTACTATATACATTTATAAAGCACTTGGCATGCCACCTTACTGGGGTGATAATAAATGAGATAGAGAACCAGCTCTTGAGGCAGTTAAATTAATGGTTTAGAATCAAAACAGTTTATAGTAGGACTTGAATATCTCATGATAAGTTGATTAACACACAGCTTTATATGCACTATACCAGTGTAATAGTATACCTGGCTTACCAGAAGTTGTAACAGTTAAAAAAATTAATGCAGAAGCCTTAATTTAAAGCTTCATAAAGAAGAAGTCCATCTTATGCTCTGTTAAAACTGCATGGGCAGATGAGAGGAAAAGGGCATTAAAGCTCCATGTACTTACTGGATTTATTTAATTAAGGACCATTTACAGCATTTAGTACTACATGACAAGTTCATTGTCATAGGAAGTTTTTTCTAGATTCCTTTTTCCTTTTAGACTGCCCATTGTAACCAGGGCAACTTGGACTAGCTGTGCCATATGATGTGACTCATGCTTCTCAGACAGGTGGGGAAACTCCAGCTTCCTTAGTGTTGATTGTTTCAAGTCTCTCATTAAGACTTTTCTGGCAGTGGCCACCCGCCTTGAGCTCTCCTTTTCCAAACACCCATAATACTCCACACTGGACGAGGTACTTTATTATTGCAGAAATCTCTTCAGAATTTTTAAATCTGGTAGTCCAATAGTAGTAGGTGGGCAGCAAATAGATATCACGGACACTTTAGAATTCCCCACCATGTCACCCTCATCTAGATGTGGACTTAAGTCTTTTATCACCTCGTTGTTTGAGTTGGAAATCACTTTGAAGATCATAGCACAGAAGTAAGCCTTGTGGGTAGCAAGAAGATTTCATGGCACTATGGGTGTGTCCTGAGAAATAGCCAAATACAAAGTAAAACCTTAATATTCCGGGACCAGGGAGGATTTAGGGGTAATTATTCTTTCGGGTTCACTGCAAAATGTTTTTTCTGAAAATTAAATCTACTACAATATGAAAGATGCTTCGCTTAGTATTCTGGTTTGTACAAAGAGAATGAATGCACAGCACCTGCTCTCAAGGATCAGCAAATTCAGGTGTGTAGTTAAAGCAAATGTGAATGAAGATTCATTTAACAGGAGAGTTTATGAGGCAGCATACAAAGATGAACACTTGCCTCTTAAGGGGAAATATCAAAGATTTGCTTCCCATCTTCCACAGAAGCTTATTTTCTCACCCTACCAAATATAAAATGTAGTTGGATCATTCTTTTGATATAGTTTCTTGTAATGTATTAGGTCAATAATATTAATAATAATATGATAATAGTGACTTATAAAGTATTTAATACTTTCCAGAAAGTGTTATAAGAACTTTCTAAAGCTACCAATTTAATCTTTTCAACATAGTCTATGAGCTAGCAGCTATTGCCCACTCTTATGGATAAAGAGAAGTTAAGGAACTTAACCTAGTTCACAAAACCATTAGGTAGCTGAGACTTATTGGCTTCAAAACCTATGCCTTACAATGATTCTATTCTACCTTCATTCCTTCTGCATTATCAACTCTTATTGTGCCTTCTAAAAATATAAATTCCAGAAAATATTTCCTCTTCTTTTGTCTCTTTAGGTTATAGTCAATTGAAAGGAAAAACATCTGGCTAGTAGACGGTTCCTACAAGAGATGCTCTGTTTCTGGGTAATCAAAGTTTTATTTCTGCAAGGCTGAAGGAGTACCTGGCAAGGTCACATTATAAGAGGTGGAAGCAAAAGCAAAAGCAACATTAATGTTCCCTGACAGTTCATAGGCAACAGAGAATGTATAGTGCCTTGGGGAAATATACCAATCTTACTCAAAAAGAGGCATTTCTCTGTGAGCAACTAAGGTGATTTTTGCATGCAGAAACTGTTCAGTTCAGAACAAACAGGGGAAGCAGTGAGCTGTCTTGGACTTTATAACATCTGTTATAACTGCACCTGCCTCTAAGATTTCCTGGTTCCTATTCTCAAGGGAAAGGCAGTCAGCAGGAAATGAGGCAAGTGCACAAAGACTTTCTGGAAAGAAGTGGTTTTTAGCTTTTCCTTGGGTTTAATTCCTGAAAATATGATATGTTCCCTTTGTTTTTCACAGTACTTTATAAGGTAGCAGTTTATTAAGCAGAGGATGGGGAAGAAGAGAGGGACTTGTGCTTGGAAACAGATTTTACAGAACATAGCAATGTCATAGGGTCACCCATCAATTGGGTGACATCAAGGCATCTGGCAGGTTAGTCTTTGCTCTGACTCAGTGGGTGACACATGGAAACATTTCCCCACTGACCAAAACAATGGAAGGACTCACCACCTTGTGTCTCCTTTATTTAATTCAATGGTTCTCAATGGTGAATCAACTTCACCTGGAAGCCTTGTCAAAATAGATCGGTGGACCTGAGGCTGAATTTCTGCCTCCATGTGTCTGGTGTGGTACATAGGAATCTATTTCTGCAGTTTCCCAGGGAAAGCTGATGCTGGGTCTGGGGACCATATTTGGGAACCATTGCTCCAATCGATTTAAACAGAAATCCCCCGTGTTTATTATTCTAGGGCCACTCTCCCATCAGAATTTCCCAGTGCCAGAGATTTTCCTCTTCACTTTGTAAAGAACCAGTGATTCAAAGGGACCCTTCACTTTCTTCTCCACCCCAGCCCAACTCAGCTCCAACATTGCCTTCCAATTTTGAAAAAAAAAAAAAATATTCAGTTACATTCAAGTGGCCCTCAGGAAGAAGTTGAGTAGATTGAACCTGCCCAAGCTAGTACAACAGAGCAGGCATTTCCCCAAAGGAAATGTACACATAGGGTTCTAGGTTAGTGTTATTGGGATCAGATGCTGTGGATGAGATGTTAAGAGTGTTCATTATTCTGTATGTGACTTTAGCAAGTACTTAACCATTCTGTGCTTACTGTGAAGAGCAACAGAAAGTACTGGCTGTTATGAACATTTATGTGGCTGTGTTACTGTAGTTTGCTGATTTTAAGTCCTTTGGGTATAAACTGAGGAGTGGAATAACTGGGTCAAAAGGTGGATCCTTTCCAAGTTTTCTGAGGATTCTCCACGCTGCTTTCCAGAGTGGCTGCACCAATTTGCAACTCCACCAGCGATGTAAAAGTGTGCCTTTTTCTCCACATCCACGCCAACATCTATTATTATTTGTGTTCTTGATAATAGCCATTCTAACTGGAGCAAGATGAAATCTTAGAGTTGTTTGAATTTGCATTTCTCTAATTCCTAGAGATGTTGAACACTTTTTCATATATTTATTAATTGCCTGTATGTCTTCTTCTGTAAAGTGTCTGTCCAGTTTCTTGGCCCATTTATTGATTGGGTTCTTTGTATTTTTGTGGAACCAACCAGATGCCCTTCAACAGATGAATGGATAAAGAAACTGTAGTATATATACACAATGGAATATTATCAGCCATAAAGAAGAATAATATTATAGCATTTGCAGATAAATGAATGGAATTGTAGAATATAATGCTAAGTGAAATAAGCCAATCCCAAAAAAACCAAAGACCAAATGTTTTCCCTGATAAGTGGATGATGATATATAATGGGGGGTGGTGAGAGAGGAACTTTAGATTATGTAGTGGGAAATGAGAGGGAGCGGGGCTATGAAAATAGTGGAATGAGACAGACATCATTACCCTATGTACATGTATGATTACACAAATGGTAGGGATCTACATCATGCACAACCATAGAAATGAAATGATGTACCCCATCTGTGTACAATGAATCAAAAGACAGTCTGTAAAAAAATTTAAAAATAAATAAGTTAAAATAATAAAGTACTGGCTTGCTTGATACTGTTTAATAAAAATAGTTACTCCAGTCAGAAACACCTTGAGATACAATGTATACAGCATCATTTAAAGGAGTAAAAAGAAAGATAGTTACTGTACTACCACATTGTGGTGACAGACTATATTATATTAATTACATGATTATAGCCAAAAAATTTTTAGAGTAGACAATTACAATACTATATGTAAGGCATATACAATATTTTCTTCTTTTGAAAATTTAAATCAATTTATTAATTCAAATATTAATATAACTCATATTTTACTAGTATAAGAAGAATTGTTGGTTTTTAGTATTCTATTAAGTATAAATGTCATGTTTATTATATTAGAGGTTATATTAAATATTCACAACAAACATGCTCAAAACATACTTGAAATATTCATATTAATATCTGAAGTCATTTAAAATGTAAAATACATGAAGTATATTTATATATAACATGTACCAATTTTATTATCATCAGCGAACCATTGAAAGGTAAAATATCTCTATGCAGATATATTTATGTAAATATGTAACATTTATAAGTCTAATATTATAATACATGATTTATTATTATGAAAGGTCACTTGTTTCATTATTCATGTCTCTAGCCTACCACATTATCATTAGTAAGGCTATCAATAATATTACTGTAATGACAGCTTGAATAAATAAATGTCACAGTATAATAATGGAAAGTTTATTGAATTTCCTCAATATGTTAAAAATAGAAACTCTAGACTTGGGAGTCTCAGATATAGATGCAGTGGTTTTCTTTAAATGCCTTTTTTTCTATGATTGGGGGAATAGGAATTGAACTCAGGGACACTCCACCACTAAGCCACATCCTCAGTCCTCTTTTGCATTTGATTTAGAGACAGGGTCTCAGTGAGTTGCTTAGTGCCTCACTTTTGCTGAAGCTAACTTTGAACTCTCCATCCTCCTGTCTCAGCCTCCTGAGCTGCTGGGATGACAGGCTCTGCCACCACGCCCAACCAAAATGCACCTTTTTAAATAGGGGTGATAATCAACATTAACTTTCACTTCTAATGTGGTATGTTAACTACAAGAGTACCAAAAATTGATAATTATTATACTCAACAATTTCTTTCCATTTTACTCATGTTGCTGTAAATGACAGGATTTCTTTCTTTTTGAGACTAACTAGCATTCTACTGTGCATATAACAACATTTTCTCTATCCATTTGTCCACTGAGAGACAATAAGATTGATTACACATCTTGGCTATTGTGAATAGTGCATCAGTGGACATGGGAAACACTCCTTTCCTTTCCTCTGCATATATATCTGGTCATGGAATTGCTGGAGGATATGACAGTTTCATTTTTAATTTTTCTATTATATTTTTTTGATTATGACTACATCCTGTTTTCAATAATGGTGACATTAATTTACATTTCCACCATCAATGTACAAGGTTTGCCTTACTGGAACATCCTTGATAGCAGGTATTATGTTTTTATTTATTTATTTAATTATTTATTTATTTTGGTAAAGTCATTCTAACAGGTGCAAAGTGATACCTCATTGTAGTTTTAACTAAAGGAATAGATTTGAAGTGTGTTCTCAACACAAAGTTAAAGTATGTGAAGTCATGCATATTTTAATTACCTTAATTTAGCCATTCAAAAATGTATATGTATTTCAAAACAATGTTTTGCACACAACAGATATGTACAGATTTTATTTGTCAATTGAAATAAATTTAAGTAGAAAATTATTGACAATATTTTCAATACTCCTCTTAAGGAGAGCAGTGCTAGCCTGATAAAAGTCATTCCCAGGTTTCTAGAAGGCCTTATTCTTTTATCTCCCCTGGCTTCCACCACATAATTTGGAAATCTACCATCCCAGCATTTGCTGACGTAATCACTGGGATTGCTCTTCTGCTAAGGAGAAGGTTTCCTTAAATTGCTTCCATTTTTAAGAGGGGCACCTATTTGTGAGTTCCATTATCAGGGTCATTTTCTGATAACCTGTGAAGAACTTGTGCTAGTTGGCGTTTAGAGACACTTAAAATACATAAATAGGAAGATGGGGAGATTATTCCTGGTTTAGGCTTCTTATGGTTTCCACAAAGAATATAAGAAAAAAAATCAGCACTAAGATCTGTACAAGTTTGACTTTTCTTTTATATTTTGCCAAATTAAAGGTCCTAGCATGACTTGACTGATAGAAAGTCATCTAAATACATGTACTAATCAATATTGAACCAGTGACTAATTATTGTTTCCCATGGAAAAACTTATATGCCCAGAGAATGTCATTAATAGTGACCTGTTTAAACTTGACCTACTGAAATTTCCGGGCATTTTAAGTGGGCAGGCCCTTAAAATCAAATACACAGTGATGATTATAATAATCCCTTCTACTTGCTCAAACCCTGATGGTGCACAAAGGCCTTCCAGGGTTTTTTCAAATTACATTAAGGATGTTCTCTCATTTAAGACTCAGCTAGACCAACCCGTTCATTGCTTTTCTGGCAAACAATTGATAATCAATTATTTTACCCAGGAAGAAATGTAAGATTCAAAGAAGTTAATTAAACACTATAAGCTGTAGATCCAGGATTAAAATTTACCCCTTTGCAGCCAGTGTGTTTCCTGCCACACTACACTCTTGGAAGATGTTTGCAGCAGGGGATAAATGGTATGTGCTGCCTGAGATCTGCAGAGACATTGTGCAATTCTAATTTTGGGAAAAATTGGAACTGAGTGCAGCCAAGTGGTCTTCTCTCTAGATGGACTTTGATTCCCCCTCTACCTCTGTTATGGACTGAATTGTGAATGCACCAAATTCAGAGTTTAAGTTCTCGACCTATACTATCTCAGAATGCAACAGTATTTAAAAATAAGGTCCTGATAGGGATGAGTAAATTAACATGGGGACTTTCAAATGAAGTCCTAATCCTATATTACTGGTGTCATTATAAGAAAAGGAAGAGGCACCAGGGGTCCATGCATAGAATGATGACCATGATAAAAAAGCAGCAAAAGAATAGTCAAATGCAAGAAAAAAAAGAAAAAAGGAAAAATAAAAAAGAGGAAGAAGTAGAAAAGAGATGTGGAATGATAAAATTATGGCATTTGCAGGCAAATGGATGAAATTGGAGAATATCATGCTAAGTGAGATAAGTGATCTCGCTGATAAGCGGATGAGGACATATAATGGGAGGTGGGAGGGGTTAGCATTAGGGTTAGGGTTAGGTTTAGGGTTAGGGATAAGGAGGGTGGTAAGAATGGAGGAAGGAAGGACTGTATAGAGGGAAAAGAAGGGTGGGAGGGGTGGGAGGGGAGGGAGGGAAGGGAAAAAAATAACAGAATGAATCAAACAACATTGCCCTATGTAAATTTATGATTACACAAATGGTATGCCTTGACTCCATGTACAAATAGAGAAACAACATGTATCCCATTTGTTTACAATAATAAATTTAAAAAAAAAAGAACATCACATCCAAAAAAAAAAAAAAAAAGAGAGAGAGAGATGTGAACACAGAGTCTCCCCTTTTGATCCTAGAGGAAACCAACCCTGCCAACACTGGGATCTTGAACTTCCAGCATTCAGAACTGTGAGAAAACAAATTTCTGTTATTTAAGTCTGGGGCATTTTGTTATGGCGGCCTGAGCAAGCTGCTATAACCTCACCCTCCACCCTAGTCTCTGAATCATCCTCCGAGAAGAAGTAATGAAAGGAAAGATTTGGGAAAACAATCTATGCAGAGCAAAGTCAGAATTAATATTTTAACTCCTGACAGGTGGACCTTCTGGTTCCTGCGAACATGCTTTGCTGTTTATCTAAAATGGAGAAAGTTATGGTGAACTGTCATGTCTGAGTTGAAGCTTTTCTTTAACCGCCTATAGATCTGTAGGTTCCCTGTACTGAACAGGTTTAGTCTGTCCGCCCCTCTCTCCCTCCCTCCCTCCCTTCCTTCCTTCCCCCCTTCCATCCTTTTTTCCTTCCTTCCTTCTCTCCTTTCTTCCATTTTGGTACTGGGGATTGAACTCAGAAGTGCTTTACCACTGAGTTACTTACTGGTCCTTTTAATTTTAAAACAAGATCTTGCTAAGTTGCCCTGCTGGTCTGGAATTTGCAACCCTCTTGCCCCAGCTTCCTGAACAGCTGGGATCCCAGGTATGCACCCTGCACCTGGTGAACACATTGATTCTTTACCCACAGGTTCCCACCTGCCTTCCTCATCCTTCTCTTTCTTCTGTCTCCTTCCTGTCATCTTTTGTGTATCTTCTCTACTTTTGTATTTTGTCTTCTTCCTCTCCTCATCCTGAATTTCTCCCTTCTTCTGTCTCCCTCTTCTCTCCATTTTCCCTCACTTCTCAAAACAAACAAAAAAGAAAACAAATGTTTTCTCCTTTTTATCCCAGTACAAACTTTCTTCAATATCCTATGTGTTGCTTTCTCTGAATTCAGTGGGCATTTAAGTGAAATAAATGGCTTAGCAAACCCCTACTGGAAAGGCAGGCTTCAGAAGGGAGACGCTGAGGCACTTGTGGGTTGGCACAATGCTTTCCACGTCCTCAAATTTGTACCACCAGGCAGACATCAAATTCATCTATTCAAATGTCTTCCTGCAGCCAGTTAAGTTGAAAATGCCTTGAGATTCCTGGAGTGTTTCAGATATGTTTAAAATAGTGTAAGTCAGCGGGTTAGGAAGGAAGAGGCCACAAGAATTGGCTGGCCAACACGACAGAAATGAACAGAGATTCTTGAACCTACTGGTACAAGTTCGAGCCAGAATTTGAAGTTTAAAACACAGCTTGTCAGCACACATACCTCAGGTACGTTTGTCTTCTCCAACGCATTTCTTGCCATATTAATGTAAGCATTATAAAATGGAAATCTCTCAACACTAAAATCAACTCTGGCTTCTTCTCTGTAGGAATTAAACAGGGAAGAACCTCCCGCTTGTCAAAAAATTCAGCCTTCTCACCTCTCCACTCCAAGTTTTTGGATTTCATCCTTTACACAGAATGACATACTTAAGATCCATAAAAAGAATTCTTAAATTACAGGAGAAATACAGCTTAACACTTCTCCCTTGGCCCAAAGAAAATAATTGGTATCCCAATAAAGTCATTATTAAAAGTAATGGATGGGCAAAACCTGGAAAAATCATTTTTGAAAAATTCAAAACAGGACGAAACAGGAAAATGTCTGGGTTTCACAGTGTTATTTAACAAACACATACTGTCTGTCCAGGGGACCTGCACCTCCACAGTCATGAATTAAACATCGCCCCCTGATGCCCCTTCTAATGATGGCAAAACCCATGATTTCCAGGGGTGGTTTTAGGAAGAAAAGTAAAGAAAGAAAGAGAAAACCAGAAAAGTTTTCTACAGTTTTAAAGGCTACAGGTAGGTATTAATTGCCAGGTTTATCTTGAATGACAGGTGAATAAGAAAAGGCAAAGCTGCATGAGATTCTCAGAACTACAGAATGTACCATTGCTGACGGCAAATTAAGAATCCTTGTTTTGATGGATGATCTGCCTCATACAAATTACACGAAGCAGCAGGGCAATCCCTAGGTTAATTTTTTTTTTTTTTCAGTGCTAGAGATTGACCCCAGGGTTGTTAGAGATTGAGTATCACTGTACTATCTATCCAGCCCTTTAAATTTTTAGTTTATTTTGAGACAGATGTTGCTAAGTTGCCCAGGCTGGCCTCAAACGTGCCATCCACCTGCCTCAGACTCCTGAGTAGTTCAAATCATATTTGTGTATCACCTGGCCTGCACCTAGATTAAATTTCAAGGTCATACAAATAGACCGCCATTTATTTCCTAACTGTCCCTCTTTGTATATATATTACTGTACATATGGTCAGGTGTCACTTAACAATGGGCATATGTTCTGAGACATACCTCCTTAGGCAATTTTATCTTTGTGCAAACTTCACGGAGGGTACTTACAAACCAGATTAATGAGGCTGCTGGTGGCATAATGTTACATATCTGGGTTTTTCGTAGGGAGAGGGTACTAGTGATTGAACCCAGGGGCACTCCACCACTGAGCTACATCTCCAGTCCTTCTTCATTTTTAAAATGTTGACGTAGGGTCTTGCTATGTTGCCAAGACTGACCTCAAATTTGCTATCCACCTACCTCTGCCTCCCAAGTCACTGGGATTACAGGCATGTACACTATACCTGGCCCACATAATTATTTTATGGTAAACTATTACTTTTATTAATATACTCCAAAAGAGATTAAAATATAATATACAAAATACATAAACCAGTAACACAGACTTTTGTTATCATTATCAAGTATTATCCTGTATACATAATTATATGTGCCACACTTTTATCCCTGCGACGCAGTAGGTTTGCTTACACCAGCATCACCACAAACACATAACTAATCTGTTGCACTGCAAGTCACTTTGAGAACAATGCCACCAGATGATAGGAATATTTTAGCTCCATTATAATTTTGGGAGGGGTACCCAGGGGCACTGGGTTCTGAGCCACATCCCCAGTCTTTTTTAAAATATTTTATTTAGAGACAGGATCTCACTCAGTTGCTTAGGGCTTTCCAGAGTTGCTGAGGCTGACTGAACTCTCAATCCTCCTGCCTCAGCCTCCTAAGCTGCTAGGATTACAGGCATGGCCCCACCATACCCAGCACTCCATTATAATTTTATGGGACCACTGTCACATGTGGCCCTTCTTTTGCCAAAATGTTTTTTATGCAGCCCATGACTGTGTCTCCTCTTCTGATTTCAATGGTCCTTTTCGTCTTTCCTTTTCTCTATTCATCAGTGTAAATTTGTTCTCATGGGTACTGGCATCTTCTATCTAAAAGGACATCAATGTCAGGAAAGGTATCACTGAATTTTTACGACAATCAAATTGGTATCTTCACTACCTGGTATCAGGGCACTTGGCAACAACCCTGCAGAGAGATCACATGTCACCTTCCATGGCATGGCAGTAGCCATGCCACCCTGTGGGCATCTGCATTCCCAGCTACTGCCCCAAGTCTGATGGGGTGAGTGTACTGCAGGAGAACTCACAGAAGCCTCTTCTTTCAATCTAACTATAGCCCATTGAATTGCTTGTTGATTTTAAAAAGAAGTTAAGAAGGAAAAGAGGCCATAAACAAAATCTTTCTTTCCAGAGGGTCTTAGCAATCTGTTATATAATCATTAAAAAATTAAAATTTAAGTTTGTAGGCATGGCTGGAGAAAGCCAAGGACAGTTAAATAAAAATTAAAATTTATGTATAGACATTTATTAACCTATCTGTGTTGAATTTCATGGTACATAAATTTCACAAATGATAGGTCTGGAAATATGAATAAAGTTTTTTTTTCATAATAGTTGTATATATAGTAAAAATATGCACTGGATGAACTTGAGAGTCCTTGATTCAAACATCTGCTCATATTTGCTCAAAGTGCACTTAGAACTGTTCACTATTTGTCTTCCTTCAGTTCTAAAGGATGTCATGTAAAAGGGTCATGGAACAATCTAGAGGGATGGAGAAGAGTCACGCCTCACAACTATCTCAGCGGGGCGCTTTCCTTTAGTCACTGCAATGTCACTGCACTTTCATATTTTTCAGTAATATCCATAGCTCTAGGTCACATCTGGAAGGTCACATGAGAAATGCCTCTTTAAAGATTTGCTTTATTTCCTCTCTTAATATGGTTTAGACCTTCCGAGCCTCAGTTTACTCTTCTATCAAATGGCCGCCTTTGGTGATAGTTAAGTTCTGTTTTGAGAAACTGATTTCTATCAGTCTTATTCTACATTAGCCCCATCAGGGGGAGAAAGAAGCCCACACCATGTAGCAAAGAGAACACTGAGCTACCCATGGCTTCGTTCTTGGTTTTGTTGTCACTAGGATCTGACTTTGCCTCCTCGGGACCTTGTAATGCAGAGAACAGGCCAAAAATAAGGGTGAGGACAGGACAGGCTTGATAAACCAACAGAAATTTTCAACTTTCCTGAGTTTTTATGAAGCTAACATAGTTAGAAACTCACCTAAGCTGATAACAATGGCACAGAAATCCATTATCCAGGCTTGGTGAATTCTAGGTGAATTCTAGGTCTTTTTGAAAGTTCATCTTTATCAACTTTAGGAGTATCATGTTGTAGTCACTTGGAAAATCATGATTTCTAATCACAAATGGTAGAAAAGAGAAGTGAGAGGTACCGGTAGGTCCTATGTGGATATGATACATGGGTAGATAAACAGTTTGTATATATCACATATGCACGAGATGCTTTGTGTGCCATATTATATACACACACGCGCGCACGTGCACACACACACTGTATACACAGTTGTAGCTCCTAGTTATCCTCTAAAACTAGTAAGAGGAAATTTTGGAGTAAACCAATAGAAGATGAATTTTGAGGCTCATCAGAGGAAGTTTTTTGCCTTCATACCTAAATTTACCAACATTTTTCATAATCATTGTCCTTTGGACAGTTGTCAAATCTGTATAATATTTGTTGTGTGTGTGTGTGTGTGTGTGTGTGTGTGTGTGTGTTTATCTAAGTAGAAGGTAAGGAGACAATTACTTGGGAAAAATAGACTAGTTTCAAAATTGTAGGTAACTCTTTTTCTACTTAATAGGAAATGGGTTGTTGAACCTGATGGCTGCTTCCTGTAGGATCTTTGTCAGTGTAAAAATGGAAGTATGTGCTAGATGATCAGAAATTGTTGATCTTCTAAAATAAAGAATGGTTAGAAAGTCCAGATGCAAGGTGATGGCTTAGAAACCAGAACAGGGCAAGCTAGGAGAGAAATAGAGTCTCAATGTAGTAGAAACTGAACTGGAAGTTAACCTTTCTGTTGAAGTAGAGAAGTTGAAGTTCCTTCCATGACCAAGGGACTCACTGTGGCATAAAGAGTCACTAAAATCTAGTATTGTTATGCTACCCGTTGAACTATTATAATAATAAAGGTGAAAGCAAGTGAGTACACTGGAGGAAAAATACAGATTATAAGTGAGATGATAATTTTACAGGAGATTTTGTCAGTCAGCTTTCCTTTACTATAATGAATATATGAAGTAATGAACTTAAAAAACATGAAAGGCTTATACTGTATTATGGATTCAGAGATTTCATTTCATGACCCTGTTGTTTTGGTTTTGGGCCTGTAGCTGGAGTGTACAGTGGAGGAGGCCTATTCATCTTATGGTAGCCAGGAAGCAGAGGAAAAAAATCTCCTTCAAGGGCACATCCCCGATGGCTAACTTCCCTCCACTGGGCCCCACAACTGAAGATTCCACAATCTAACAATGGTGCCATAGGTTGGTGACCAAGCCTTTAACACATGGGTATTTGAGGGACACTTAACCAAACTCTAGCACAGATATATATCCTTCATCCCTAAAAATGCGTCCTTACTGTACTTGATAATCCCTCCTTCCAGGTCCCTCCAAACTCTTCACACCCATGCAAAACAACCAGTGATTTTTTTTTTTCTATATCCATACCTTACTTGACATTTCCTAGAATTTTATACTGATGGACTCTTCATTATTTTTTACTTCCTTTTGGCCTTTTACTTATAACTCTTTTTTTGTTACTTTAATGGTTGCTTCAGGGTTTATACTAACATTTTATATCATTTAATACTAATTCACATTTATATAATATTATGACGATTTCTTTCTCTTTCTCCCCCCACCATTTTTTGACCTATTATCATCACACATTTTCCTTATACATATGTTATAAACCCCACAATGCGTATTATTTTTATTTAAACAGACAATATCTTCAAATAGATTTAAAGAATAAGAAAAATACCTTATCTTAGGTGTTTTCTCATCTAATTACTATTTAAGGTGCTCTTCTTGGGGAGATTCATAGTTTTATCTAACCTTACATTTTTTTCTGCATGGAAAGCTTTCTTTAACTTTTCACATAGTGTTGACTTGCTTGATGAATTGATGTTATGTCTTCCCACCATCACAAGGAATTGACTTCAATTGCTCTATTCTTTTTTGGCAGGGGCAGCAGTGAAACTTTCCTATGCTGTGTGTTTCAGATTTGAGATGTTTTGAGTATTTAGTCCCCACTTACATTTTAGTATCTACTTTTACTCTTATTTTGTTTTCTGTTTTTTCAAAATCAATCTGTCTATCCAATTTCTGTGATTTTTTAATATGGATTTTTTTGTTGATATCTTCATAGTATTTTTACTAGAATTTTGATTAGGACTGTGTTGAATCTATAGTACAAACAAGAGAAATAATATCTTGAGATTGATTAGTAATATTTTAACTGAGATTAATTGAAATGAGTCCTCCAATCCAGTCATTTATTTATCTTTTCTTTGATTTCTTTCATCAGTATTTTATAGGTTTCTAAATGTGAATCTTCATGTATGTAGTTATGCATTGCTTAGCAATGAAAGTCCTTTCTAAGAAATATATCCTTAGATGATTTGCAACTCAGTCCTTATCCTTAGCTATTGTGTGAATAGGTACATAAACTAACACAGCCACAATATCTCTAGGTGATGTCCTCTTATGGGACCTTCTCTGTCTATGGGTCCCATTGTTGACCAAAGCATCATGATGTGATCTGTCTCTGTGCTGGATTTATTAATAAGCAATTTAGTTTTGGTTGCTATTGTAGTAGTATTATCATTTAAGTTTCAGATTCCAATTAAAAGATGGACCAATAATTTGAATAGATGTTTCTCAAGGAAGAAATACAAATGATCAACAAATATCTGAAAAAATAAATGCTCAAGGTCATTAGTCATCAGGCAAATGCAAATCAAAACCACAATAAGATATGATCCTACCCCAGTTAGAATGGTTATTAAAAAGACAGAAAAAACTAATGATGACAAGGATGTGGAAAAAAGAGAACTCTTACTGTTGGTGGGGATTTACATTAGTACAGACATTACAGAGAACAAGACAGAGGTTTCTCAAAGTCCCTATCTAGATCTATCATATTATTCAGCTTCCCCACTTATGGGTATGTATCTAAAGGAAATAAATCAAAATATCACAAAGGTACCTGAATGCCCATAATTATTATGGCATTATTCACCATAGCTATAACATGGAGTCTGCCAAGGTGCCCATCAACATGGTGAATGGATAAAGAAATTGCTATGTACGTGCACAGTGGAGTATTATTCAGCCATAAAGAAGAATGAAACCCTGTCATTCTTAGCAAAGTAATTGGAACAGGAGGACAATATGTTAAATGAAATAAGCCAGACACAGGAAGATAAGTACTGCATGTTCTCCTTTGTATATAGATGATTGGAAAAAAAGTTGACCTGAAAGTATTAATTAAATATTTTCCATGCTCTGGACTATTGTCAGCCTTATTATTATCTAATATTTCTGAGCAATTAACGAGCATGCTAAGATGACATCTTCAAGGTCTCTTGGGACTCTAAACCGAAATCTATTTCTGCTGTCAAAGAATTTAAAGACATTCTTCATAATCAGAAATTTGTTAGTATTTTTAACCTGAGTTATAATTTTCTCTTTATATTACACAATTTTTAACTTGAGATAAATTTATTTGATGAAGCATACTGATGTAGTAAAGCAACCTTCCCTTATTTAAACTTATGATATCTTGGTTAGAAACAAGAATAATTTCTAGAGTAATTTTTGAAATTCTAAATCGACTTTAGCTCTGCAAATGCAATGTTTTATTTCTTCCTGTATCTTTGAATTTTTCTTTATGCTAATAACTCACAAAAAATAAGTGCTTAAATATGTGGGCATTAACCTGCAGTTGTACAAATTAAATAATAATCAAAATTGATAGTCACTGCATATATTCTTGCAAATCTGCTACTAACTAGTGATACAACTAGTGATAAAATCTAGTGGCAAGTTTCATAAAAATCTTCAGTCTAAATCACTATTTACAAAGAAAAGTTTTGAGTTTAAAATAACATCCTTGGGGAGGATAACTAACCAACATTCACCAATATTAGAAAAATGAAATCACACTTGTATCCTGTTTTCCCAATAAGTAGGGGTAATATGGTAATAATAATGCCATAAATAAAGAGAACATGGGAGATAGAATTATATGATGAATATATTCTTATTTGTGAATGAATAATTCTTATTCATGAATATGTAATATGAATGTATAATGCAGTGTAGCAAAATCAATAAAATCAGAACTACGACTTCTTAGGAAATTTTACTCTTATGCTCAGTTTATATCTATATAAATTTTGACCTCAAGACATCACTGTAGTGTATCTTTGTTCACTGAAATTAATAACATATGTTAAACATGAAATAGATTTTTCAATATAGTTGTAGATTCTTGCAAATGCCTTACTTGAAGAAAGGAACAAAGTAAGATGTTTTCAAACAAAAAGAATTAATACTAGACTCACTCATAAAGTTAGATTTAGACTTTGACTGTATTTTCCCTTTCTCCTTCCTTCCATTTCTTCTTTTATTTCCATGTGATTATGTTCCAAAACTTCTGATTTAAAGCTCATGAGCAGCCTGAATAGTGTGTCCCTGTGTTAGAACTTTGCAACTGAGACCAACAGAAGCACAAGGTAGCGCTAAGACCTCAGCTTGTTACATTCAAAACAGTTGAAACTCTTCCAAGTCTCTTCCAGTTTTCCTTTTTCCACTCAGACTCCTTTGCCATTTATATTTCTGGTTCCTTCTCCTTCATGTAGTTTCAAGTATTGTGGTGTTAGATGTTCTCTTCTTGTTTTCATTTTAGTTTCAGCTTCTATCCATTCTCAATGGCTAAGTACAAGAGATTATACACAATGGAATATTATTCAGTTCAGCCATTAAGAAGAATAAAATCATGATATTTGCAGGTAAATGGATGGAGTTGGAGAATATCTTGCTAAGTGAAATAAGCCAATCCCAAAATACCAAAGGTGGAATGTTTTCTCTGATAAGTGTATACTGATACATAATGGGGTTGGGGTTGAGGGTTAAGAGAAGATTGAAGGAACTCTGGATTGTGTAGAGGGAAATGAGGGGAGTATAGGGGATCAGGGAAGGAAAGATAGTGGAATGAGGCAAAAATCATTACCCTATGCAAATGTATAATTACATGAATGGTGTGAATCTACATTGTGTACAATCATAGAAATGGAAAGTTGTACCCCATTTGTGTACAATGAATCTAAATGCAGTCCATAAAAATAAGAATAAATAAAATTTTAAAAATAAATTAAAATTTAAATTTAAAAAAATAGTAAAAACTTACTTGATTAATATTCTGGGTTTTATTTTATTTTATTTTATTTTTTTTTATTTTTTTTTTTACGTTTACATAGGGTAATGATGTTTCTTTTTTTCCCTTCCCCCCCACCCCTCCCACCCTTTTCCCTTTATACAGTCCTTCTTTCCTTCATTCTTACTGCTCTCCTTAGCCTAACTCTAAACCTAACCCTAAACCTAATGCTAACCCTTCCCACCCCCATTATATGTCCTCATCCGCTTATCAGCGAGATCATTCGTCCTTTAGTTTTTTGAGATTGGCTTATCTCACTTAGCATGATATTCTCCAATTTCGACCATTTGCCTACAAATGCCATAATTTTATCATTCTTCATTGCGGAGTAATATTCCATTGTATAAATATGGCACAGTTTCTTTATCCATTCATCAACTGAAGGGCATCTAGGTTGGTTCCACAATCTGGCTATGGTGAATTGGGCAGCAATGAACATTGATGTGGCTGTATCTCTGTAGTATGCTGATTTTAAGTCCTTTGGGTATAGACCAAGGAGTGGGATAGCTGGGTCAAATGGTGTTTCCATTCCAAGCTTTCTGAGGAATCGCCACACTGCTTTCCAGAGTGGTTGCACTAATTTGCAACCCCACCAGCAATGTATGAGTGTTCCTTTTTCACCACATCCTCGCCAACACCTATTGTTGCTTGTGTTCTTGATAATCGCCATTCTAATTGGGGTGAGATGAAATCTTAGGGTAGTTTTGATTTGCATTTCCCTTATTACTAGGGATGTTGAACATTTTTTCATATATCTGTTGATTACTTGTACAACTTCTTCTGTGAAGTGTCTGTTCACTTCCTTAGCCCATTTGTTGATTGGATTATTTGTATTCTTCGTGTAGAGTTTTTTGAGTTCTTTATAGATTCTGGAAATTAGCGCTCCATCTGAGGTATGGTTGGCAAAGATATTCTCCCACTCTGTAGGCTCTCTCTTCACATTTCTGATAGTATCCTTTGCTGAGAGAAAGCTTTTTAGTTTGAATCTATCCCAGTTGTTGATTCTTGCTTTTATTTCTTGTGCTATGGGAGTCCTGTTAAGGAAGTCTGGTCCTAAGCCAACAAGTTGAAGATTTGTACCTACTTTTTCTTCTATAAGATGCAGGGTCTCTGGTCTGATTCCAAGGTCCTTGATCCATTTTGAGTTGAGTTTTGTGTAGGGTGAGAGATAGGGGTTTAATTTCATTCTATTGCATATGGTTTTCCAGTTTTCCCAGCACCATTTGTTGAAGAGGCTATCTTTTCTCCATTGCATATTTTTGGAACCTTTGTCTAGTATGAGAAAATTGTATTTCTTTGGGTTTGTGTCCATGTCCTCTATTCTGTACCATTGATCTACCTGTCTATTTTGGTACCAATACCATGCCGTTTTTGTTACTATTGCTTTGTAGTAGAGTTGAAGATCTGGTATTGCAATACCTCCTGCTTCGCTCTTGCTACTGAGGATTGCTTTAGCTATTCTAGGTTTTTTATTCTTCCAGATGAATTTCATAATTGCTTGCTCTATTTCTGCAAGGTACATCATTGGGATTTTAATTGGAATTGCATTGAATCTGTATAGCACTTTAGGTAGTATAGCCATTTTGACAATATTAATTCTGCCTATCCAGGAACATGGGAGATCTTTCCATCTTCTAAGGTTTTCTTTAATTTCTTTCTTTAGTGTTCTATAGTTCTCATTGTAGAGGTCTTTCACCTCTTTTGTGAGATTGATTCCCAAGTATTTTATTTTTTTCGATGCTATTGTGAATGGGGTAGTTTTCCTAATTTCTCTTTCTGAAGATTCATCACTTATGTATAAAAATGCATTGGCTTTATGAGCATTGATCTTGTAACCTGCTACTTTACTGAATTCACTTATGAGTTCTAAAAGTTTTCTGGTGGAATTTCCAGGTTCCTCTAAATATATAATCATGTCATCAGCGAACAGGGATAGTTTGAGTTCTTCTTTTCCTATTCGTATCCCTTTAATTTCTTTGGTTTGTCTGATTGCTCTGGCTAGAGTCTCAAGGACGATGTTGAATAGAAGTGGTGAAAGAGGGCATCCCTGCCTTGTTCCAGTTTTTAGGGGGAACGCTTTCAGTTTTTCACCATTTAGAATGATATTAGCCATGGGCTTAGCGTAGATTGCCTTTATAATGTTTAGGAATGTTCCCACTACCCCAATTTTTTCTAGTGTTTTGAGCATGAAGGGATGCTGTATTTTATCGAATGCTTTTTCTGCATCTATTGAAATAATCATGTGATTCTTAACTTTACGTCTGTTGATATGGTGAGTGACATTTATTGATTTCCGAATGTTGAACCAACCTTGCATCCCTGGGATAAAACCCACTTGATCGTGGTGCACTATCTTTTTAATATATATTTGTATGCAATTTGCTAAAATTTTGTTGAGAATTTTTGCATTGATGTTCATTAAGGATATTGGTCTGAAATTTTCCTTCCTCGATGTGTCTCTGTCTGGTTTAGGTATCAGGGTGATATTGGCTTCATAGAACGAGTTTGGGAGGGTTCCCTCCTCTTCTATTTCATGGAATAGTTTGAGGAGTATTGGAATGAGCTCTTCTTTAAAGGTTTTGTAGAACTCGGTTGAGAACCCATCTGGTCCTGGACTTTTCTTTGTTGGTAGGCTTTTGATGACCTGTTCTATTTCATTGCTTGAAATTGGTTTATTTAGGTTGTGTATGTCCTCCTCGTTCAGTTTAGGTAATTCATATGTCTCTAGAAATTTGTTGATGTCTTCGAGGTTTTCTGTTTTGTTGGAGTATAGATTTTCGAAATAGTTTCTAATTATGTTTTGTATTTCACTCGTGTCTGTTGTGATGTTTCCTTGTTCATTCCGAATTTTAGTAATTTGAGTTTTCTCCCTCTTTCTCTTTGTTAGTGTGGCTAAGGGTTTATCAATTTTATTTATTTTTTCAAAGAACCAACTATTTATTTTGTTAATTTTTCCAATTGTTTCTTTTGTTTCGATTTCGTTGATTTCAGCTCTGATTTTAACTATTTCCTGTCTTCTACTACTTTTGGTATTGGTCTGCTCTTCTTTTTCTAGCGCTTTGAGCTGTAGTGTTAAGTCGTTTATTTGTTGATTTCTACTTCTTTTTTTGAATGCACCCCATGAAATAAATCTTCCTCTAAGTACTGCTTTCATAGTGTCCCAGAGATTTTGATATGATGTGTCTTTGTTCTCGTTTACTTCTAAGAATTTTTTTATTTCCCTCCTGATGTCTTCTGTTATCCATTCATCGTATAATAGTGTATTATTTAGTCTCCAAGTATTGGAGAAGTTTCTGTTTTTTATTCTGTCATTTATTTCTAATTTCAATCCATTATGATCTGATAGAGTACAAGGTAGTATCTCTATCTTCTTGTATTTGCTAACAGTAGCTTTGTGGCATAAAATATGGTCTATTTTAGAGAAGGATCCATGTGCTGTTGAGAAGAAAGTGTATTCGTTCTTTGTTGGATGGTATATTCTATATATGTCTGTTAAGTCTAAATTGCTGATTGTGTTGTTAAGATCTATAGTTTCTTTATTCAATTTTTGTTTGGACGATCTATCCAGTGGTGAGAGAGGTGTGTTAAAATCGCCTAGTATTATTGTGTTGTGGTCTATTTGAATTCTGTAATTGAGAAGGATTTGTTTGACGTACATGGATGAGCCAATGTTCGGGGCATAGATATTTATGATTGTTATGTCTTGCTGGTTTATGCTTCCCTTAAGCAGCATGTAATGTCCTTCTTTATCCCTTCTGACTAGTTTTGGCTTGAAGTCCACATTATCTGAGATGAGGATGGATACTCCAGCTTTTTTGCTGTGTCCGTGTGCATGGTATGTTTTTCCCCATCCTTTCACCTTTAGTCTATGGGTGTCTCTTTCTATGAGGTGAGTCTCTTGCAGGCAGCATATTGTTGGATTTTTCTTTTTAATCCAATCTGCCAGTCTGTGTCTTTTGATTGATGAATTCAGGCCATTAACATTCAGGGTTATTATTGTGATATGATTTGTATTCCCAGTCAATTGACTCATATTTGTTTTTGACATGATTTGGTTTCTCCTTTATTTGGCTATTCCTTTAGGCTAGCGCCTCCTGTTGCTGATTTGCATCGTTGTTTTTCATCTCTTCCTCATGGAATATTTTGCTGAGAATGTTCTGTAATGCTGGCTTTCTTTTTGTAAATTCCTTTAGCTTTTGTTTATCATGGAAGGATCTTATTTCATCTTCAAATTTGAAGGTAAGTTTTGCTGGGTATAAGATTCTTGGTTGGCATCCGTTTTCTTTCAGGGCTTGGTATATGTTGTTCCAGGCCCTTCTGGCTTTTAGGGTCTGGATTGAAAAATCTGCTGATATTCTTATTGGTTTCCCTCTGAATGTAATTTGATTCTTTTCTCTCGCGGCCTTTAAAATTCTGCCTTTATTTTGTATGTTAGGTATTTTCATAATAATGTGTCTTGGTGTGGGTCTGTTGTAATTTTGTATGTTTGGAGTTCTATAAGCCTCTTGTATTTGGTTTTCCATTTCATTCTTCAGATTTGGGAAATTTTCTGATATTATTTCATTGAATAGATTGTTCATTCTTTTGGTTTGTTTCTCTAAGCCTTCCTCAATCCCAATAATTCTTAAATTTGGCCTTTTCATGATATCCCATAATTCTTGTAGATTCTGTTCATGATTTCTTACCATCTTTTCTGTTTGGCCAACTTTGCTTTCGAGATTAAATAATTTGTCTTCAATGTCTGAGGTTCTGTCTTCCAGGTGCTCCATTCTATTGGTTATGCTTTCTATGGAGTTTTTAACTTGGTTTATTGTTTCCTTCATTTCAAGTATTTCAGTTTGGTTTTTTTTCAGTATCTCTAACTCTTTATTGAAATGATCTCTTGCTTCCTGTATTTGGTCTTTTAACTGTTGATTGGTGCGATCATTTAATGCCTGCATTTGCTCTTTCATCTCCTCCTTCAATGCCTGAATTTGCTCTTTCATCTCCTCATTTGCTTCCCTGATCGTTTTAATTACGTACATTCTGAACTCCCTTTCTGACATTTCTTCTGCTGTGCTGTCATTGGGTTTTATTGATGTAGTATCTAGGTTTGTTTGGGACATTTTCTTCCCTTGTTTTCTCATATTGGTCAGTTGTCAGTGTGACCCTGAGATATTGCAGTTTTCCGCTATTGGCTTATAGTGTCCCGGTAGATTTCCAGTGTATCACCTCCCAGCCTTCAGTAGCCTGATGTCTTGGAGGAATCTGATAAAGCAGCGTATCCGAAGAAAACTGCCCCTAGCCCCCTACTGGTTCCACGTTTTGGAACTGGCTCTGTGCTGAAATGCTCTCACTGTGGGCCTGCACCGTGCAGCTGGCCGTGTGGGAGGAGCTCACTGCCGGAGTGTGGAAGGCTACCTTGGGAAGACTCTAGCTGCCCTGCCCGGCTCCAATAAGCCACCTCTATCTGGGCCTGCCCCCCGGGCCGAGCTTTACCCAGTGGGCAGACTCACCCGTGGCTCTATTTCAGTCCGAGTCTCTCAATGCCTCCCCTTCTTAACTCCTGGGTTCTGGAGCGACAGGGGGTGCAGTCTCCCTCTAGGCCGCCATCTTGGATCGCCAATATTCTGGGTTTTAGATCCATATTTTAAAATGCCTTTTGGATGTCCTGAAATAATGCCTTCTGAATGGCCCAAGATATATGATTCAAAACCACTCATTCCCTATTCATTTGAAAAAAAAAAAACATTGAGTCACAACAGTTCTTGAGATACTTAAATTAATAGACAAACTTCTTGCCCTTATGAAAGGAGAATCTGGTTTGAGGGGGAACAGGTAATGGTGACAGACACACAATAATTTAATTTAAATTACTTGCACAATAAGTAAGAAATTAAACATTTTAATATGTGGCGTGTGTTTACTACTAGTGTTATTTTACATCAGTGTTATGGAAAAAATTCATCTTAGATTGAGGTAATCAATCTAAGATGATTACGTTTTTGGAAAAATCCTGCAACTTGCACCTTGAGAGTTCTCAGGATTGGCCTTGACTTTAAGGTTTATTTCAGCAAAAACTTGAAGGAGTAATAGGAGTTCAGCCTTGCATGTCTAGAGAGGGACATTCTAGGCAGAGGGAATGCAAAGGAGCTGTGTGGCAGGCGTGATCCTGGGTCTTGTGAATGAGAGGGTGAGTAGAAGTAGTCAGAGAGGCAGGACAGGTCATGTCCTGCAAGTCCACATAAATCTGTTGTGATGACTTTGTCCTTTACTCTGAATGAAATTGAGGTACTGAAGGGTCCTGAGCAAAGAGTGTTGAGAAGTTACTCTGCTGTTGTGTTTTTTCATTATCAACCTATTCAAAATCTAAATAATTCTAACTACTACCCTAGTGTATTCAGATAGCAAAATACCACAGAATGAGTGACTTATAAACAACAGAAATTTATTTCTTACAGCTCCGCAGGCTGGAAAGACCAAGATCAAGGCCTCGATGTGTGATAACTCTATGATGTTATCTTAATTTGGTATAAAATAGACCATGACTCCCAAACTTGGGTTAAAATCCAAGGCTATTTCTTGCTTATTTAATAGTGTGAAGTGTGGGTTTGTTATTGGAATAATCTGTGCCTGTATGCATGTGATTGTTCAAGGACCAAGAGTCTTTGTCTAATGGTTCATTCATCACTTAGGGCCTCATTATTAATGATTTTAGCCAGCAAAAGGAGAAAGAAGGCGGAAAGGATGTCCTCTCCTTCAGAAATAGTGCTCCATGTTTTCATATTCCATTGCTGAGAATTCAGGCATATATGGCCTCAGTCTAATACAAAAAAGTTGAGATATGTAATTTAGCTGGGAAATCAGATAAAAGACTTGGTAAATTGCTAATTGTTCTTTTTCTTTACAAATGATCACTAAACTAATAGAGTTTTACAACTAAATACCTCCCAAAAAACAGACGTGTGTGTGTGTGTGTGTGTATACATATATATATGTATATGTGCATATATGTATATATGTATACATACGTATGTATGACTTTCTCTTTCATTAGTGCATTATAGTAATATATAATATTGGGGTTAATTTTGACATCATTCTACCTGCATGGAATATAACTTGCTCCAATTCAGTTCCCTGTACTTCTTTTTCCCTCCCCTCCTCTGTCCCCCGTTTCCTTTCCTCTACTTTAATAATCTTCCTTCTGCTTTTATAGTTTGTTGAAAATATACATAAATTTATAAATATGCATAAATAAATATATTTATACATAAATATAAAAATAAATACAAATATACATAAAGAAGATATTCACTGTGAGATTATATGTGTGTGTGTGTGTGTGTGTGTGCGTGTGTGTGTGTATACACAGTGGAGCAGAGGAAGGAGATTGAGCGGGATGGAAGAGGGATGGAAAAAAGTAGGAATAATGGAATAAAATTGGCCAACTATCCTATACATCACTTTTTCTTCGTCAAATTTTTCTTATTTATTCAAGTCTCACTCTCTGTACCAGACTTTAGGGAATCATGATCCATGATTCCAGACCTCCATCTTCCAATCCATCTGTGGAACCACATGAACATCAATGTCCTGTTTCTACAATGCAAATTTGGTCATTTCCACATTTTTCCAGGAATTCTCTACAACTTGTTACACTGACACTCAAGACCTTTCCAAATCAGTTTTAAAGACTTGTCTGAAAGTCTCTGCCACATTTCCACAGTGCTGTATTATCAGTGATTCCTCAACCCCTGTGTTCTGCCCCATGCTTCAAGTACCTAACCACGCCACTCCCATGTGGCACACTCCAACTCCTTAAGCAGCTGACCCATTCTCTGTAAGAGGATCTCCAAACTTCCCAGAAGACCCCAGCAAACGAGTGGTATCATAACCCACTTAGTTATGATTGAGAGATAATCCCTGGCTTCTGATCTTTAGTCAGGATCTACAAATTGATATATTTTATTTTTCCCCAGAGATTGGTCCAATACAGTTATGTGTCATTTCCATCTCTCTCTCCCTCTTGATTCTTACTTTCACCTTTCGCTCAGACAGTGTGTTATAGTGTGTTATAGTGTTTGTGACAGAATAGCTCATATTTTCCAAAATGTGGGTTGAATAAAATCATATCCAAATTTTCTTCTAGTAGAAGGAATGATGGACTCTAAGGTCATGGATGTGAGCCCTCATCTTCCACAGCACCTGTCTGGAGGTGCCTGGATTGTGAGCCCTCTTTCCTGCAGATTCATAGACACTCTCCAGAAACCACTATCAGGGCACATTACACATGTTGAATACCCACTGTCTGATCTATATGAGATTTCTGGAGGGGGGTAAAGAATTTGGATGTTATTTAAACATCTTGACCTTGTAAGGTCCAAAAAGAACATCTCTTCCCATCTCACACTCCAATTCATCTTAAAAAAAAAAATACTTGGAAATCAGACAGGTGGGTAACATGTGAGTTTTATTCATGATGGAATTTTCTACTCCTTTCTGTGCAGACTGCCAACAGCATTCTTGCAATTAAATTAATATTAGGTGGACATGAGGAAACATGCTTCACATCTCTGCAGGAGACAAAAATTCTCACTGTTGTTGTCTTCTTCAATATGTTATTTAAAGGGAATAATCAAGGTAAAAATCTTAAAACCTAGAAATAATACATCCCACCCCATATTTTGAGTCTGCATATAATAAATCTAAGTTTATTCTTTTGTGCTAAATGTCATGTCTTACATGAGAAATTTTTCTTGAAATATGCTGGTGGAGGCTGGAAGTGTGCACACGTGAACCCTTGTTATCTGACCTTGATGCTTCTCCAAAGTGGTTCAAAGTATGCTCCTCAGCGTCTTGAAATTAATTATTACCCCTTGGCATTTCAGATCTTTGATGATCTTTAAAACACTTTTAACTGTGTAAAATTAAAAGATTTATTTTGTGAGAAGAAAGAATTTTAACCATATCATAAACAATGACAAGCACCCATTAGTTACTCTATAAAAATTGACTGAGTTAACTGTGTTCCATTCTTTTATTTTTCTATATGACTTAAGAAAAATAAATCCTGTTAAAATAGAGCAAAAACTAGCAAAAGAAGTAACAAAACTCACTATAACAAAAAAAACTCTTCAGGAAAAATTTGAAACAAATTTTGTTTTCCCTTGTCCCATAATCAGAATTAGTCTTGAGAGACAAATTGAATTTTATTATAAAATTGTGTACAGTCTACATGAATCTTCACAAGTGGGGTAGGTTGGCTTCACAAGTATGAGATGAACTGCCTCAATTTCATGATTCAGTTTCCTTATGTTGAAGTCATGCAAAGATTTATTTACAAAGCATGTTGTTTATTGCCTTCTCTACGTCAACTCCTTCAAGTTTGCCTCTGGATAAATGCATATTTTATTATAAAAAATTTTGAGACTTGAGGTTTCATTAGCATGTTCATAGATTCTCATATGTTGAACTGAGCGTTCATTATTTCCATTTGAATATTTAACAGGTCTTAAAGGGAAAATTAAAATATAATTCCTTAGTTCTTCTCCTAGTTATTAACCCCCGAGGGAATGGCTTTATTAGTTAAGGAGTTACCTTGAGAGAGAGAGAGAGAGAGAGAGAGAGAGAGAGGGGAGCAGAGTGCCCAGTTTCCTGGCCCATCCCCTCTCTTGCTCTCATCTTCAATCCACTTTCTATCAGTTTCATCTCCAGATTTGTCTTGGATGTGCACGCTGATTTATGTCACCACCTCTAAGACCCTGGAATAAGCAGCTTTTTCCAATTTTCTAGACGGCTGTAAAACAAAATTCTGTTCACAGATTACCCTTACAAAAATTCTCTCACTGATGTTGTCTTCTTCAATATATTATTTAAAGGAAATAATCATGGTAAAAAATTTAAAACCTAAAAATAATATATCCAACCCCATATTCTAAGTCTGCAGTGGCTTCTGTCTGCACTTACAGTAACATCCAAATGTTTCCCCATGACAATCCTAGCCTGCTCTGGGCCTCTGCCTCTTCCATCTAAGGTTGCCTCAGCTTGGCCTACCTTTGTCCCTTCACAAAGCTGAGTCTTTCCCCACTCTGCTCTGGCTGTTCTGTCTGAACAACCCTCCCTTTGATTTTACCAATCACCTTCTCAAATTCTAATTCTCTATTTTCTTGCTAATTCTTTAGAAAGAGCTTCTCTTATTAACCTATTAATATTCATAAACAAGGAGTCTTTCCCCCAACATTCTGCTTTTTATTCTAATACTACATTGCATTTCCCACATAGTATAATTGCAGTGGAAGCCTTATCATTTCATATGATTGGAACCAGTTAGTTGACTGGATTTATGCAATCACAACAAAAAAGACAAAGAGTAGAATTAATAAAACAGTGTATTCAAATTAGCATTGTATTTTAACTTGAAACATAACATGTACTTTCCTTCACTGATGTTTTGCCATGTTGTCAAGGATCTTTCTTTATATTGTTTAATGACTGGAGTTATTCTAGACCATTCCTGTAAGAGCGTAACTCATGCTGCTTTAGCTATGATTTCTAGTTTTTGGTGTTTAGTTATGTCCGAGAGTCTAAGGTAATAACAGCAACTGTGAAGCTGTTAAGCTGTTAAGCTGTCAAGTCCTTCCAGATTTTGGTGGTTTTATTTGTTTGCAAATGTGTCTCCCAAACTTAATGACTTTTTTTGTTTATTAATCTGTTTATTTTGGTGAACTGTTTTACTGATTTTTTCCAAAGACTTTTTTTTTTTTTTTTTTGGTTTTCATGGAGAAATCACACAAGGAATCCTTCCATCTTGTATCAGGTCCTCCTTTTGATACGGGTGTTTGTTATCCAGATCTGGAAATAGCAGATGACATAATCAGCTAGAACTCAGTCACATGATCACACTTACCTACTAAGAAGGCCAGAGAATGGTGTCTCACTGTGTCCTCAGGAAGAAAAGGAAATAAGTTTCATAAGCAGCTAGTCAGTCTTGGCAAAAGTCTTTCTCAAGTCCACATCACATGAAGATACTACTGGGTCCTATTTAATATGACAAACTCAAAAACATACAAATATGTTTTATAAAAATGATTTGCCCTTAATTAGAAATGGATATATCCCATACTTGAAAAATTTTTATCAAAATACATCCTACTGTCATGTAGATCAAAGAAGAACCAATAAAATTTTAAAAAAATGATTTGTCCTAGAATATTCCCCAACATTTTAAACAGGTTAATAAGGCACTCTTCTATCCCATAATTAGGAATCAAAATTAGTTTAAAGTTCCCTAAATTAGGAAAGATTGTCAGTATCTCATAAATTGACAAGACAAGGTTCATGCTCTATGGTAACTACAGTACTCACAGACTACAGAGAGAAACCATCACCCATCTACATGAGAACACATGCAGGGGATGCTGATGAAGGAAAAAAAATGTGGAAACACGTTTGCCAAAGGGGAGTGCATAAAAACGTTTTAATATTTGTATGCAATGAAAAAAATGTTATTAAATACTTAGACATCATGATAACTTCTATGTAAATCTTGCAATCATCCAAAATAACAAACATATTGGTTATGCCTAAATGTGTACTGAGAGGCAATAAAGACAAAATAGAAACACCAAAACATTTTAAACAGACAAAACAAGTTTAAAAAACTGGAAGTTTCTATTCAGTTAAACACATATATATCTTTTGACCAAGCAATTTCATTCCATCTGTACAAGAGAAATGAATTTTTATGTTCATAGAAAGACATGTTCATATCAGCCTTATGTGTTATAGCTAGAAACAGGAAATAATCTAAATGTCCATCAAAAGAGAAATGGCTAAATACTTCCATCCAATTGTCCCCCTTATCTGCAGTTTTATTTCTGTGTTTTTAATTATTGGTGATCAACCAGGGTTGGAAAATACAAAATGGAAAATTTCAGAAATGAACAATTAATAAACCATAATTGTACACTATTATGAAGAGCATGGAGAAATCTCAGACTATCCTGTTTCAGAGGTGAATTATCCCCTTTTCCAGAGTATTCACATTGTATACATGGCTTTCCTGTTAGTCACTCTGGCTGTCTTGTTTATCACATTAATTGTTGTAGTACCACAGTGCTCTTGTTCAAGTAACCTCCTCTTTTTACTAATAATTGTCTCAGTGAGCAAGAGTAGTGATGCTGGCATTTCAGTATGCTAAACAGAAAACTGTAAAGTGCTTCCTGTAAATACAGTATCATTTTATATTGTAAAAAAAAAAAAAAGGATAAGCACAGTACAATAAGATGTTTGGAGAGAGTAATAGCACATTCACATAACTTTTATTATAGTACATTGTTCTTGTCCTTTACAATTTTTAGTCATTGTTGTTAACTTCTTACTGCACTAATTTTTATCCATTTTGTTTGGAGAGTTAAAATTCATGGTACGTATGAGGTTTGATACTATCCACAGTTTCAATACACACTGCAGGTCTTGGAATATGTCTTCTATAGATATTAGGAACTACTATAATGAGATGCTACACAGTAATTAAAACTATTGGTATACACAAACATAATTGAATCTCAAAAACTTATACTCAATGAAACAAACCAGACATAAAGGAGTACAATATGATCCAATTCATACAAAATTAAAGAAATAGTAAAAGTACCATATGATGATAGAAGTCACATAGTGATTATTGTGCAGATTGGGTGAATATTGAATGGAAAGATATGCAAGAGAATTTTCTGAAACAAAAATAATACTCTATATTTAATCTGGAAGATGCCTCTCTATGGTTGTATGTATTTACCAAAGGTCCTAGATCTGTTTACTTAAGATTTGAACTTTTTTTTTTTTGGTAGCAGGAATTAACCCAGAGATGCTTAACCACTGAGCCATATCCCCAGCCATTTTTAACATTTTATTTAGAGACAGGGTTTCGCTGAGTTGCTTAGGGCCTCACTAAGTTGCTGAGGCTGACTTTGAACTTGCAATTCTCCTGCTTCAGTTTCCCATGCCACTGGGATTTCACCCACGGGCCACCATACCTGGCAAGATTTGAGCATTTTAATGTATATAAACTTACTGAATGCTGGTAGTTTAAAAAAGTTGCAGGTCTTCTGTATGAAAAGAGTTATTGTGAAAATGCAAAAGTAGTAACTGCTCAAAACAGGTAGTGAAATTCAAATTTAATTGGAATCATTTTCTACCTGGCACCTGTTTCTAACAGATTCCCAGAGTAGAGAAAATGAAAGAAGAAAACATAGACTGAGAATGTTCTTTTTTCCTTTTAAGTCTATGAGTAAAACAGAAATTTAAGTTGAAACACCAAAGACATAAAAAACACAACAAATAACAATGGAGCATTCATTAATATTTCTGAATTTGAATCAGGCACTCCTATAAATAGATGACTATGGCAAACGTAAACACCTTCCAAATGATTCTGGAAAACATTTACAGATCTTGCTTTCTATTTGGGGTATGAGCTTAAAAATTTGGGCCCAGTTATTTAAATCAATGCAACTAAATTCCAAAGATTAGTAGGGAAAACTCAGAATTCACATTGGCCCCTTGCTGCTCTCTTCTGCTGCATTGAAGTAGGTTTGACTTAGCCTGCAGGAAGAAATTTAAAAATTTTAGATGTAGTAGACATAAATGAGTCTCTCAGCATTATTCCATCAAGTTCAGGAAAGTCAGCCAAGCTAAGTTCTGAGGTATGTCTGGGACTGCGGTGGTTTCCCTCAGATACATATAGGAATTGTGCACATAAATTAATGAAATAACCATGGCAATGTTACAGCACAGTCTTCTAATGATTTATCCTGTTTTAAAATTATCCATTTAAACTTTTCAGATACAAAATTGATAACAAACGAGTGACATAGGATCAGTAAAAAGTACCGTTACATGGTCCTACTTAATAGTCTTACTTAAATAAAAAGTAGGAACAGAATAAATCAATAAAAAACTCTTTAGAGTTACACAAAAAGTATGCACTAAACTACTTGATGGGTGAGAAAGGGATGGCTGATCACACCCAAAATCTGCCTCTTAATGAGCAGAAGTCAATCTGGAAGATGGTTTCTCAAGGTGACTTACAGGAATCATTCCTTGACCCTCTTTCATTCACTTAGTCCAATATGAGCATAAGTCTGTGATATCCCATCAAAGTAGAGCTCACTGCTGAGATATAAAGCACTTAAATAGTGCTACAGATAAATCATCTCTTTATTAAAAAATTTTCTCTCTCGGTTGATCTGGGGATTGAACTCAGGGCCTTGTGCATGTTAGGTAAGTGCTCTCCCACTGAAATGCATCTCCATCCCTATGTTTTGTTTCTGACTTTATGAAAACTGAGGCCCCTAAGGTACAGTTATATTTTGTACTATGTCACTCCCAGATCAAAAACTAAAAGTTTTACTTTAATCAAAAACAAAAAAGTAAAAATTGCTTTGACTTTCCTATATATGATTATAGACTACTCCATTCATCAAAAATCATGTACCTTCTTTCCTTTACTTTTTTTTCCTTTTCTTTTCTCATTTCTGGGGATCAAATTCAGTGCTATGCCCATGCTAAACTAGCAGTCTACTGCTGAGCTACACACTGGGCTATATGTGACCTCTTAGACTTTTTCAGACACACTTTGGAATAATGTTTGTGTATGATGTTCATAAATTCTTTAAAAATCGTTTTTGTATCATTGAGAGTTTTTTTTTATGTACCAATTTAAATGTTTCAGAGATTTTAACATATGGTCTTATAACCATCTATACCTACAGTTTGATATTTACCCTGAAAACATATCTTGATTTGGTGATCTTTTGTCTGCTGAAGCCACTGAAGATGAGAATATTATTTTATTTTCCACCAGTTACTAGTCCCTCTGTATTTCAACTACATTCTAGCAAATTGAACATCACCTTTTAGTTCATGTTTCTTCTCTCATGCATCAGTAAATACAGTTTAAAAAGAAGCTTGTGCAGACATCTCTGCCATACCCAAAAGTTCTGAGCATAGTGTAATAGGTACCATACAGGGATATGAGGAGGACTGGTAAAATCGGTCACTGTGGTATCCTGTTGTAACAGAAGAGACAGTTAAACTGGTTCCTAAGGTTCGTTAGCAGTTGTTCAGGACAAGTATAAGGAACACAAGTTGGAATATTCATGTAGTTTAAAATGATATTTAGATGGATTTTCAGAAGATAACAGCTTAGTTGGGATCCAACACAGTAGAATTTGCTATTCATCCTTAAAGCAATGTGGGGAAGGGTAGGAAGGTTTTAACAGGGAAAAGATATAATCTGACCTGTAATTAGAAGGATCACTCTAGCAATAATGTACAGAATGAAACTCCAGAGAAGAGCCTGGGCAGGAGACTGTCCCAGTTGTTCAAGCACAAAGAGAGAGTGTGGCCTGAACTGGGTGAAGAGCAATGGAACCAAGGAAGGACAGGCCATATTTGAAAACTTGGGTCCACAGGTGTCAGGACTTAGTGTTTACATGGAGAGTTAGAGGGAAGGAGTATCCAAGAATGACTCCCAGTTTTCTGGCTTGGATAACTGACACGGGGATGGTGCATTTACCAAGAAGAGACATCAGAGCAAGTTTGACTTGAATCATAGTAAGTCCAGTTTGACTGAGAGGATCTTAGAATATATCCAAATGGAAATGATGAATGAAAGAAATATTCTGGCATTTACACCACTTGACATCTTTAAATCTTAGTATACTGAATCCTATGTGTAACTAGAGGGCTGATCTAGGCACAGTTCTGCCATCAACACTTTCCATGTCCACAGTCGAGAGTCTGGGAAACATTAGAAACCATCCTGTAATACACCCTTGGAGTTGGAACTTCATAGTTCATAATGGAGTGTGTGTTATACATACCATTATCAACTATACAGAAAGAGAGAGAGAGAGAGAGAGAGAGAGAGAGACATACACACATACTCTCTTAAATGTTTTTCATTCTGTATTTAGAAATACTAAATTCAAGTGCTGCAGAATTCAGGAACTATCATCAGATAACCTGGATTCTAACTTAATTCTGCAGCTTCCAGCAGTGTGATTTGGAAATTCTGACAGCATTTCCTTTTTCTTGCTCAGTTTACAACCTGAATACTTAACTTCACTAATATTCTTAATCACAACTCAGGTAGGAGGTAGGATTTCTGAAGTATATACTTTTAAAGGATGTACTTCCAGTCACTAAAATTGCATTTGAAGAGAATCTTTAGGGATTCAATGACTCACTAACCCTTCTGTAGATGAAAGAAGCAATATGGAGACTAAGCCATGTACAACCATGATATGGACACATATTTTACACATATACATACCCACATCATGCAGACTTTCCCCCAAGCGAGAGAACAGAGACAAAGTCACAGCAAATCTGTGGGCACAACAAAGATGAAGAAAAGTTTTCCAAACCCAATCGATTTTTTGGCAGACTCTGAAAAACCTAATCCATCTAGGTCCTTTGTAATCAAAATAAATGCTTCTTAGACTTACTTTAGTGCATCAGAGGAGGAGGTTGCCCAATGGAAAGATAGAGATAGTGAACCATTTGCCCAGGAAAAGAGACTAAGTTTTTTCTTCTGCTGGATAATCCAGAGGGACTCCCTTTTCTAGTTCCCTATCTATTTTGTATCTTGGCAATGAGTTGGCTCACCAGGAATGTATCTGAGGTTTTTACACAAACTTGACACTTGTATGCAAACTCCTTGAGGTGACTGAGAAGGTCAAGAAGGTCATTGACACCTATGTTGTATGAGACCAGTGGTGTTTTTACCAACTCACAGGCTTACCAATCAGAGGCATAGATCTGAAAATTATCTTATTTGGGGATTCCCCCTCCTATCCTACTGTCTTTATGGCTCATGTTCAGGAACTTTCCTATTCTATTTAGATCTGTGAAACATTTTCCTTCTAAATATCAAAAGCAGGTGTTTACTTGAACTTTGTTAGAAATTTCCATTGAATGGATTTTCTTCCCCAAGTAGAAATTCTTCTAGCTTAAGTAATCTTATAAGACCAAAAAAAAAAAAAAATTACTATGAAATTTCTTAGGGTTTGATTCTCTCTCTTTTTTAATGATAAAAATATTTATGTCTGAACAAAAGAGATTAGTAATGAAAAGAGATACAACTGCCACTTCTAGGGTACTATAGATTGAGCAGTCTCATCTGGGACTCTTACTGTATTTTATAATTGTTTTGCACTGATCAATATAATGATTTGTAGGTACTTGGCAGTCTGGGATAACCAGTTTATTAACATGAAATCCTAGAAGTAATATACATTTTTTAAAGAAAAACAATAGTAGCACTATTTTATTCTTTGTATTTTAATGTTTTTAGCATAGCAAATCTTGAAGGATTTAATAAAAACATTCTGGTTTCTTTATTCATTAATATATATACTTGCTAAACTTTTAAGTGATTACTTTAAATCTATTTGATTTATTTTTATAACTTCTTTGCAGTAAAGTATTTTCTTATGTGTAAAGGTTACAGTTTTGTATAATTGAAAACTTTTTTCACTTGCCTAAGGAAAACTGAGATTTGTAGCAGGCAGTAGTGAGTACATATGTATCCTTATTTATGAGGGATTATTCTGTACTTTGCAGTTTAAAAAGTGGGATGCCTGAGTTTTGGTACATTGCCATATGGCTTATAGTAGTGCTATCCAATAAAACCATCTGTAATCATAGAAATATAGAATGTTTTATAATATTCACTGTCCAATATCCCCAATGTGGCTTTGAGCTCTTGAAATTTGGCTAATGTGATTGACAAACTGATCACTATATTTTACTTCACTCTAATTACTTTAATGACTGCATGTGGCTAATAGTTACTGCAATGGACAGTATCAGAGAGTTTAAAATTGTGTATGGAGAAAACAGCAGATTGAATCATTTTCATAGAAAAAGCCCCTTTTGAACTTTTAAGACTCACAAGACCTTTATCAGCCATATTACCTGGTGTCAGTAAGGATTTGCTTTTTAAAAATTCTTTCAATAAGCTTTCTGGTAATTCATTTTACAAAATATAGTACAATCTGAATATGAATTTAGGTTACAGGAATAAAAGTACCTGCCAACCAGGAATCTACAGGTGCTAATGTTTAGAACACATGCTCTTAGTCTGTGAATCATTTTAAATCAGAAATTGTACATTTAACTCACCTGGGCTGAACACATAAATCTTCATGGAATATGTTCATAATTTCAGTAAACTTTTACTGTGTGAAATACTGTGGGTGCAGGACATAGAAGTATAAGAGTTTAAGAGGTTCTTTTGTTATTCAGACTAAAAGTCTTTAAAGAAGTTTTTAATTATCATAGGCCTTGATGTTTAAAACTACAAATTTAAGCTAAATTGTCCATTGGAATTTTATTTTGGAATACCTACTCTACATGCAATAACAATATTTCTGTCTATCACATTTTTCCATGCTTTGTGATTAAAAAAACTCCTAAAAAACACACTTGACACTGTTATGGGAAATAGACCTTTACCCCCAAGAGAAGTTGATTTCCTGGTCCAGGTCTGGAGATACCTGTAAAATTGGGTGCTTTCTTTTCTATTGGAAGACAATATGTTGCTAACTTGTCTTCTTGCATTTAGTCATTCTTTACTCAGGAACATTACTCTTCCTGGTGATGCTTACATCCCTTAACACAATGCAAGAAACATTCAATTCATGCCTTTTGGTGTATGTGTGAGTGTAAAATCACATACCTTATTGTCAAACTGATCTAAATTAGAATTCTAACCTTCTATCCTATGGTGAAAGCTAAAGTATTTAACTTACTTCTTTATGTTTCTTCAGATTAGATATAGAATCAATCATACCTTCCTCACATGTTTTGAATAAGTAGTTGTTGGCATTCCCTGAGGCAAATTTGTTTATTATCCCATTTTGCAGTTAAAGAAATGGTGTCTTGGGAACTAAAAATTGATCTAGATTCCAAGCAGGTACTGGGTCTCATAGGCTGTGTGAAAGAACTAATACTGTCAAACTCATACCGTTCCATCATGTGCATCTCTGATTATGTAACAAGGAATTCCATCACAATATAGAATTTTAATGCACTAATAAAATATATGGGGAAAATCCTTAATTCTTCAGATGGAAGAATATAAAAAAGAACTGATACAATGATCTTCAACACATGGTAGCTTTTATAGACTTGAAACTTTGAAAAATAAAATATTTCTAATGTACAAAAATGTGTGGTGATCATGAAGGAGTTGCTCATCTCTTCACCACCAAGAATGGTCATACACTAACAACTGACATATTTTCTTGAAATCCTGCTCTCTTCTACTTTAAGAAAATAAAATAATATAGATAAATATTCTTTAGATTTTGCTGTCCTCTTCTTTCACTTTCCAGAGATATAAATGAGGAATTGGGTGTATTGAATCTAGCCATATACCCTGGAAGGGGCTGTACTTGCTCCAAGGACTTAGTTCACCTTTCAAAAAAATTTTTTTTAAATATACTGCATTTGTTAATAGGAGGTCGCTTGCCACTTCTCTTTTCTACTGCTGGCCACCTACCATGGCTCCAGTGAAACTACCATCATATGTATATAAAGCTATATATATATATATATATATATATATATAAAACTACCATATATATATATATAACTACCATATATATAAACATATATATAACTATATATATAACTACCATATATATATATATATAAACTACCATCATATATATATATGTTATATATATGTATAACAAATATATTGTTACTTTATATATTTATAATTTAAAAACTTCTATGAATAATATTATCCTTAATATTTAACTATAAATAAGAATACTTATTTATAGTATCCTTGTATTTATCACTTGTAGGAAAATAGATGATACTACAGGTATCATTTTCCAACTTGGATTTTTATTCAATGTGTGATTTCAAGATTCATTCAAATTGATACATAAAGATCAAATTCCATCATTTAACATTAGCACAATAATGTAATATACAAATATGTACCATTTTCTTATTCATTCCCCCTATTGATAGCCACCTGGGCTCTTATCAATTTTCAGTGTTCTTATGAATATTAAAACTAGGACAAGAATGTAGAAGTCATTGTTGATTCCTGTCTTCCTATCTTCAACTCTTCTTTTTCCATTTCCCTTAACAATCAACCCATCTGTAAATTCTTTGGTCTCTATCTCCAGAATGCATCCACAGTAATCAAAGCTACCATCATTTCTCTCACCTGGATTGATTTCCTGAGCCTCTGGTTAAGTCATCTCCCTGCTTCTGCTCATGCCTCAAAATCTTTTTGATTCACAGCAGCCAGAGCAACATAAATATAAATCATGCCACTTTCCTACTAATTATTTTCTTCTAATTTTCCATGCCATTCAGAATAAAATCTGAAGTTATTATCACAGTTTACAAGCTTCCTCAACAACCATGCTGACCTCGTTGCATCTCTAACAACCATTCTGGTCCAGCCTGACTGTCCTCCTGTATGTGTGTAAAATGACATTTAGCCCATATACTTCACCCTCACTCCACTCCCACAAATATCTGCCTCCTCACTTTTTTTTTTTAAGTCTGTGCTTAACAGTTTCCATATTAAGTGGTTTGTTCCTTGCCACATTTTCTATACTAGCACTTGTTCCATCTTTATTTTCTTGCTAAGTCTTCCCAAAGTTAAAATATAAGATCCACAGAGGGTATATTCTGTCTAGCTGATATTGATAAATCCCCAGGACCTAAATCATGTCTAGCTTATAACAGACACACAGTACTTATTAAATTAGTTAAGGGAAACATTTCTTTATACATGCTTACTTATGCACAGTACAAGTGAAAATCTTCTATGATATATACCTAAAATTGAGATTTTTTTTTTAAAAATGATACTTCTAAACCACTCTCTAAAATGGCATTAATCTTTTTTTCTATCAAAATATCTTTGTTAGAGTTTGTCCCATTTTATGGGTAGAAGTAGCTATCTTACTGTCCCTTTTTTATTTCTCTGATTACTCATGAAATTCACAACCCATTCATATTAGTTAATACAGTTTCTTCTGCTATGAATTTTCTGTTTATAATCTATACTAATTTTTTAAATTACTGGTTCTAAGTACTATTTTGTTTTTCAGTTGTAGTTGCAAATTAATTACCATTGCACTGATATCTTCCAGTGCAACACTTGTTTTTATATTCATGACATCTTTTGTCCATATCATTTTAAAATATGGTCATCTCACATTTATATGTTGTCTGAGTGTCCTTGTCACACAACAGTTGGCCTCTCACAGAGCACGTTGTACAAGATAAACTAAATCTAAGACAGCTGCAGTCTTTGATAGTATAATTTAGAAGTGTCATACCATCATTTTTCCTATATCCTTTTGGTCACATAATCCAACCCTCATTAAATATGCCATGAAACTACACAGGGGATGAACACCAAGGGGTAAGAGTCACTGAGTTCCATTTTTTGGCTATCTAACATCCATGATAACTGAATTCTTGTCAAAAGAACTCAGCAATTTAATTTCATTTTACTTAATGACCACAGAATCGTAAATAGTAGTAATTATCGACCACTAGTGATCTGCCTCCTCCAGGAAATGTTTGGCAATATCTGGAGCCAATTTTGATTGTCACAGAAAGGGAGAACTATAGGTATGTATTGGGTTGAGACTAGGTATGTTAAATATCCTACAATGCACAGGATACCCCTTCATGACAAATAATTACCCAGCCCAAAATACTAATAGAATTAATGATAAGAAGCCCCAAACTAGAAGTCTAAATATGGCAGATATTTCAATTATCAAATAGATTTTTCAACAAATTCTACTCAAAGAACAGTAAACATAAGAAGTAATTGACAACCATGTTTATACACAAAATTGAAACTGATTACATCTAAACCTGAGTCATAACCCATAGAAGACACTGCCCTTTAAAATAAATTTTGAAAATACTTCAGAGTTTTAAGAAAGCAACTTACCATCATTGTTAACTGGGCCAATATTCTGTGGTCTCAGATCAATAAAAAGACATCCACTTGAGCAGAAAATGTGATGGCCTTACTCTAATTATTCCCATAAATGGATTTTTCTTGTTTTTCTTCTCTGCTCTATCATGGTATAGTTGGGTGGATGACTGTACTCCTCAGCTCACTTGATCTATCTGAAGAATTGGCAGGAGTCTAAGGGCTGGGGAATAGATATTGGGTTATTTTTTGCCCCATCCACTCCTTTTTTTTCCTGCTACTAGGAGGCCTGACAGTGGTGGTGTCCCTCAAGGACAGAAGTTCCTAGAGTGCTATCTCCACCTCTCACAAGTTTGCAATGTCATTTCCCATCTTTGCTGTTCTCAAAACCTGAGGAATCAATGGATTGCCAATGTTGTTTGTTGCCGAGTATCTCATCATCATTTTCCATGATTAATGCTCTTTCTAGAATTCCATCTGCGTGTGACCTTCATTCCCTAATGAACTTGACAAATACCTGACAGATAGATGAGACCCTGACACTAGATACCACACAAAGATGAGGAAAACTCTGGTTGGAGAGAAGCAGAGCATCCACAGTTGATGGTGGAGGTGTTGTGAGTCAGGTTAATTAATGGCAATTTTAGAGTAAATAAATATTTATTGTTAATTTCTTGGTTGCTTAAACATATCCCTCTATAAAATAAAGACTTTATATTTATCTGCATTTTCCAGCCCAGAGTTCCTAAACTCTTGGAATTTCCTGATAGGAGTGTCTTTTGTTATTCATCAAGTTTGCCCTTTCCATCACAACTGAATTTTTGCTGAAGAGGTGACTCATGGCAAGGCGGGATAAGGAGCCCAAGATATATTCAGAATAGAAGCTCTTCAATTGAAAGATGACCCTCCAACCTCTGGGGAGGAAAGAAAGGTAGAGATAAAGTTTAATCACCAATGGTTAAAGATTTAAACACTCATCCTTATGGAATGAAATGTAGATACAACAACAACAACAACAACAACAACAAAAAAAACTCTTGAACAAGGAGAAAGGACTGTGTCCAGGTTGGTGAATACATTGATGTGATGACAAAATGGCACCCGGAGAACCTCAGTGGGCACTGAAGTTCTACCCACTCTCCTGAAACTCACACTTTCCCCTTTGCATCTCATCCCTTTGGTTCTTCCTGAATTGAATTCTTCACAACAAAACTTTCATGATAAGTCAGCACTTTGCTGAATTGTTTGAGTTGCTCTAGGGTATTATCAAACCTGAGAGGTTACAGGAAACCCTTAATATGTATTCAGCATAAGTGCCAGAAGTTTGAGGACCTCATTTGTAGCTGGCATCTGAAAGGGGAAGGCTTATGGGTTTGAGCCCCTAACTTGTGGGATCTGTGCTAACTCTGGGCAGTTAGTATCAGAACTGAATTTGCATTTTGAATACCAAGTTGGTACTGGAGAACTGGAGAATTATTTTCTTTATGGAAAACCAAATAGTTCCTTAATAGATTAACTATATTTTCATAAAGAGAAGGAAAATGCCTAATCCATTTTACATTAAATATTGTGAAAATTTACCCCAAAGTCAAATGTGTTCACATCTTAGTCCTCAACTTGGCTATATTAGAAAGTGGTACAACCTTTAAGAGATGGAGTGTATGGGATGCTTTAGTTTATTGGGGTGTATGTATCCTGGGAAGAGACTATGAGACACCAGTTTCTTTCTCTTTGCTTACTTCCCTCTCTCTTCTTTTCAGCTGCCATGAGGTGAACTGCTTGTCTAGAATGTGTTCCCACCCATTGTGAGCTACCTTGCCACAGGCCCAAAGCAATGGGGCCAACTGACCATAGACTGAAATCTCCAAAATTGTGAGCCAAAATAAATTTCTTCTTTTTAAGTTATTTATCTCAGACATTTTGTTACAGTAATGCAAATCTGTTGACAAACATTCATGATATATGTATAATAATTGATTCTTAAAACATGGTTGTCCTATAGAAAGTTAAAGAAAAAAGCTACAGTTAGTTATGCAGTGCCTATTAAGGGAAACAACCAAAAGTTCTAATATAGTTCACGAAGATTACAGCATCATTAAAGAAATTCTTTGCTTCAGACATTCTTCAGTACCCTACTGATCTAGACAAATATAGAAAAATAGATCAGGTGTAAGTTTATTGTTTCACTGTCTCTAAATGTAATGACTTCCTCCCTCCTACCTGCTACTGATACATTTTTTTAAGGTCTTATTACATATTGCTGGACTAATGAGAAATCCCCATTACTTTTCTCCTTAACATCAGTTTCTTCCTAAATTTATGAACTGAATGTTTGGGTTCCCACAAATTTTACATTTTAAATCACCATGTGATGGTATCATGAGGTGGGACCTTTGAGAGGGGTTTATGAGGGAGGAGTCCTTATGACTTCTAAGAATAGGACTAGTGACATGATAAAAGAGACCCAAAGAGCTCTGCTGCTACTGTTTGTCTGTGATGGAAGATGCTGTGTAAGAGGCAAAAACTTGTCCCTTAATAGATATCACATATGCCGGTTCCTTGATGATGGATTTCTGGAATCCAGAAGTATGAAAAATCAACCCTTAGTGTTTAAACCACCCAGATTGTAGTGTTTTCTTTTCTTTTTTTTTTTTTTTTTAATAGCATCCTAAACAACTAGGATACTCTCCCTAGCCATTTATGTTCTAGTATGGGAGTATTTCCAGAGAGGTCTCTGGATATATAATATATACACTCCTTTCAGAAATATTTGATACCCCTACATTTTCTATCAATTAACTAATTAATTGATACTTAATATATTGAATGTGAATTGCCAGACTGTCACTTGCCTGATTTCAGCCTACGTTTTAAAACTTTTGTTCCTCGTTTCTTCTTCTCTTTTACCTACCTTCTCACCAGACTTTAATATACAAGATCTTTAATATTTTGCCATCTTCTTTTTCCATTCTCCATGCCTAGAACATCTTTCTTTTCCACTGTGCAAGCCCATCAAAATTCAATATTTCTTAAAAACATAATTAGTGTTAATGAATGAGTGAAGATTCTGAAAAGTAGTAATTTTCTGTCAACCTTCCTCAGTATTTTTGTTAGTATTATATATATACACACACACACTAAGATGCCTTACAATGCAGATTGGGTTTTGTGCATTTTAATACATGTAGTTAATTTTAAGTTTCCTGAACCCCCCAACCACTGTAAGTACTAAATAGAGTACAGAAAATAACATTTTAAAGATAATTAGAAGAGGTAATTTGGAGGTCAGAATTTTCCATTGGATGAAAGTTCTAGCTGAAACACAGCCTAGAAAGACAAACTTCTCTGTTTACACAGGTATTCATTAATCAGGGTGAAAAGTCATACTACTTTATATGGTGCCATAGGACTAATGTTCTTCAAGAAGGGTGGGCAGGAATCCAGCATCTATCAGAACCTGCTATTGTCTGGACATCTGGGGCATTAATTCTCATGAAAGCCCTGGGAGTTTGGTATTTATCATTAGCTCATTTTAAGTGATGAGAAGAGAAGGACTCAGGAATGTTGCATAACCTGCCCTGCCCAATGCCCTAGAGCCATACAGTAGCAGAGTTGGAAGTCAGAATCCAAGCCAACTGGGTGGATACCAAGGCCCATCCCAGGAAATAGGTTGGGAGGGAGCACATGCCATTGCCTCTTCGTTTGATGCCTTTTGGGTTAGAATTGTAGAACCAGATCCTAGATTTAGACCTGGATCCTCTAAAGAAAGAGATATAGAAGGCCAGATGAAGAGAGAATCAAGTTTATTAAATATACAAATAGATAAGAATGTGTGTGTGTGTGTGTGTGTGTGTGTGTGTGTATCTAACCATATCATAGATAAATAGGTAGAAAGAGAGAAAAAAAGAAAGAAGAGCTTCAAAATATATTAATATTATAAACTAGGAAATAAACTTTGGAAAGGTATAAAAGATGAGCCTGCTCTCTCTTTGGTCTGGGTATCTGGCTAAGCCAGGCCACTGAACTCACACTCTCCTTGCCCTTTCTTGTTAACATCTGTCTATCCCCCCACCCTTTCTTAACAGCGGACCTGCCTTAACTTCATATGTGGTAGAAAAGATTCCTTCAGTTTCCTTCCCGTCACAGTATTTATTAGTTGAATGGTTGAATGGAATATGCTGGAAGCATTCACTGAAAATCTTGACTCTGTAGAGAACCAACCACACACATAAAATTCCCGTGACAAAGAAGAACATAGAACTTACCTGGGGTTCCAGACCTCACTTCTCAGAAAGTCGACTGTGAACTACCACCAAAACACCACCATGGCAACAGATTAGGTATTTGAATCAGGCCAAGCGACAGAAATGTATCCATAATACATGTCAGGGTGACATAAGCGATCCAAAGAGGGGGCAAGTGAGAGGTCAAAGGAGAAACTCTCAGTCTGTAACTACCAAGCTATTTCCATGAGATCAGCTACATTCCAGAGTGGTTGCAGGCTGGATGGGGAGCTTGTGGAGGCATGTTGCACAGCCTAAGAGAGAGCTTTGAAGGTTTCCACTCACCCTCGTTTTCTGGAGATTTACGAGGCCATTTCATACTTTGCATTGCCAGGGCTACATCAAAAACATACATCGGTACTTGTCTTAAATGAAAGAATACACACCACGTATTAAGGACTGGGTAAAAGTTCAGCAGATTTCACTTAATTTAAAAAAAAAAAAAGACTGCTTTTGTAATTATAAAGGAGCAGGATAAATTCATATTTATTAACCAGTGAATTTTGGATCCTAAAATGGCAATGTCACTTAGTCCATGTGATTTCCTCCTTTCTTTCCTTCCTTCCCTTTCTCTTTTCTGCTGGTCCCTTCCTCCTACCTTCCCTCATTTCCTTCTCTCTTCCTTCATTCAGTAAATGTTTATAAATGCTTAATCTGCCAAGTCCTGCTCTAGGGACAGGAATGCATCAGTGATGAGACAGATTGCAGCCCCGACATTGGAACTGTAGAACTTAACTCAAGTGAGAGGAAAGATGGCATGAAGGATGCTTTTGACACTCCTCCATGCCTAGATGTGTAGGATGGTTCTGCAGTTTTTAGGCAAGAATAAAGAGAGTTTTAAATATCCCATGATTTAAAACATGTGTGGAAATGAGGGCATAGCAATGAAAAAAAGGGACTAACTGATTTATAGAAACTAAGAAGACAAAGCAGATAAGATGTATGATTGGAACAAGTTTCAATAGCAGGAAATGAATGGTCCATCTGAGTGGGCTTTAGACCTCTGGAAGTTGTTTTCACATTAGAGGTGACATCCTGTTTGGAGATAGAGAATATACGGCTGCAATTCATCAGGAGGTAGGTCTGGCTTATGGTTAGAGGGTACTTGAAGAGTTAAATATATATATAATAAACACTAAAGAAAAGATTGGAGTGGCTAGAAGGTAGAGAATAAGGCACATGTGAGAAATGATGCTGTAGAAGTAGGTGGTGACAACACTTTGCATTGCAGATCATTGTCTAAGGATTTTGATCTTTATCCCTCATATGAAAACTTAGATGTGTGGTTTCTTTTTAATTTTTTTTACATTTTTTAAAAAATTTCTTCTTTTTATATATACATGACAGTACAGTGTATTTTGACATATCATAAATACACGGAGTACAACTTCCCATTCTTGTGGTTGTATATGATATGGCATTACACTGGTTGTGTATTTGAATATGAGTTCTTTTAAAAAAATTTTATTGGTTCTAATTAGTTATACATGACAGTAGAATGCATTTATGCATTTTGATAAATCATATATAAATGAAGTATAATTACTCATTTTTCTGATCATACATGTTGTAGGATCACATAAGTTATGCAGTCATAAATGTACATGAGGTAATAATTTCTGTGTCATGCTACTATTCTTCCTACCCCCATATCCCATCCCTTCCCTTCACTCCCCTCTACCTAATCTAAAGTAACTCTAATCTTCCCTAGGGCCACCCATCCACCTTATTGTGAATTAGTATCCGTATACCAGTGAAAACATTCAGTATTTGTTTTTTTGGGTTGGCTTATTTCACTTAGCATAATATTCTCCAACTCCATCCATTTACCAGCAAATGTCATAATTTCATTCTTCTTTCAAACTGAGTAATATTCCATCAGGAATATATACACACCACATTTTCTTTATCCGTCCATCATTGAAGGAAACCTAGTTTGTTTACTTAGTTTAACTAGTGTGAATTGAGCTGCTATAAACATTGATGTGGCTGCATCAGTATAATATGCTGATTTTAAGTCCTTTGGGTATAAACTGAGGAGTAGGATAACTGGGTCAAAAGGTAGTTCCATTACAGGTTTTCTGAGGAATATGTTTTGAATCACCCAGTGCATGTGTGCATCTACACGTGTGTCCATTTGTGTAAAAGAGGAAGGAAGACAAAAAGGGCAGTTTTTGAACATTGCAAGTGTACTTTGCCAGTTGTGAGGCTAGGTTAAGCAACAAACGAAGTAAAAGAAGGCAATAGTGTGGAGTAAAGCCATGACTGGAAAACCGGTGATAATTGCCAACTTTGCATGCAGTGAAGAAAATCAAATCCAAATTACAGGTCATTGGCTGTACAGGATAGCAGGTTGGAAGGGTGTCATCTAGGTTTCTGGTTTATATAGACATATGGAATACTGTGTTATCACTTGGGAAAGAAAACAATGAAAGGTTCAATGTTCAAGGAGGACAATGAACCTTATTTTGAAAATGTAGGATTTCGAGGTGCCTTAGTGATACAAATTGAGATGTCAGGAGTCCAGTGGATGGGTTAGTTTGGAGCTCAGAGGCAAGGTCTGTTATACTAATTTGTAGGGGTCTGTAGTGGGGCAGTGATCAAAACCATTGGGCCAAATGGAATCTCTTTGTTTGAATGTGGAGTTTAAGAAGACAGCCTAGAAAGAAACCTTGGAAAATGATGTTTCTTGGCCAGGTAAATGAGCTTAAATCCAAAGTGGAGATAGAAGAGAAGTAAGCAAAGATGACATGGCAAATCAAAGCACCCCTGTGTCATAGAACTTAGAAGAGAACATTTTAAGCAGTATTCTCTACTGTCCAGACAGCTGAAAGGTAAACCAAGGAGATAAATGCAAAGTATTGATTTAAACGTTAATGGTGACCTAAGACACCATTTTTATGTGGATGGAAGGGGCTAAAGAATTGAGGCATAGATATATCATGTTGAAAAGGAAACACACCTGAGGACATACTTGAGATTGAGGAGATAATGATGGGAAAGGATAGAGTATAAAGTGTAAGTTCCCAGGGCAGCAAAAGTGTTAAATCCCTGTTTGAGATTTAAGACACAAAGGCTAAGGTGATGTGAATGTTAGAAAACTTGAGATTTAATAGTAGTAAGTTTGGGGGAATTGGCATTAGATATTCTCCATTATGTTTAAAAATGTTTGGCTATTTCTTGAGAGTAAGAAAAAAAAAACTGCCTTGAGAATCAGACCACAAGTAGAGCAGTGCAACTTGTAATGGGAACTTTGTGTTACAGACCTTTTGCCACATCAATGCTGTGTAGCAAAGTGATCCAAAGAGAGTGACTTAAACCTATGGGCTTTTGTTGAGTTTAGAGTCTGTGGATTAATCTCATAGTTTTTCTGGAGTATCTGATAGCGTATATTTTGTGGGCCACTCACTGTCACGGATCTAGGAGGACCTGAATAGGGTCACTCGAATGAATGTCTCTTCTCCATGCATCCCTTATCTCCAACAGGTCAGATAGTTCTCATGGTCAAGGCAAAGAGGCAGTAGAAGAAATGGAAATGAGCAAGCCTATTTTCAAGCCTCTATAGTTCTGTGTAATATTTTTTTCATTGTTGTGATAAATACCTGCTAAAAAATAACTTAGAAAAGAAAAGATTTATTTTGGCTCACATTTTGAAAGAGTTTAGTTCATAATTCACCAGTTCCATTATTTTGGGCCAGAATCTAGGCAGAACAATGTGGCAGAAGGGCATGGCGGTGGAAAGCTGCCTCCTTTTGGCAGCCAGAAAGCAGCAAGAACCACAGAAAGGGGCTGAGGACAAGAAATACCCTTCCTTCCAGGACAAACTCCCAGTGGCCAGTTTTCTCCAACTACAGTTTCCACTAATACCCACTAATGTCCTCAAATTGCTACTCCATCAACAGATTAATCCACTGATGAGGACAGAGATCTCATAATCTAATCACTTCCCCAAAGCCCTGTCTCTGAACAGTACTTCATTAGAAACCAAGTTCTTAACCCATGAGTCTTTGGGGGACTATCCAGATCCAATCACACATGCTATCTGCTAGTATCTCATTGGTTGGGATCAAAGAGTAGGGAAAAAATTTATCTTTAATGGAAAAATCTATAAAGTCACTTGGCAAGAGGTTATGGATATAGAGAAGGCAAAAACAATTGGGATCCTTAATGCAACCAATTTGCAAATATCCAATAGTACTGACAGTCAATTCATAATTATTATCATCATTTAGAGATATAATCCAACAAAACCATTGTGTGAATTTCCCACTAAGATTTATTTGCTTGTTATATAGAGCACCAAAAGAAAAATGAAACTACATTTAGGAAATTCTAGAAAGTGAGATGAAAATGCAGAAAGAGAAGCAAGGACATTTAAAGCATATGATATTTTTTGATATAAATATTAAATATCTTGAAATATTAGCTGCATGGTAAGACATACAAAGGAGTGAGAGAATCTAAACAGAATACATTGTGAAAACAAAGGAGTCATGATGAAAATATTTTAAACCATCATACTGTAAACAAGGAAGTGGAAATAAGAAATAGGATGCATAAATATTTGAGGTACAGCATTACATAAGGTAACAGTGTCCACAGAGTAGCCATGTGAGTGAGGAGATAAGGAAAAGACTAGGAAAAAGAGAGGGGGAGAAAATGAAGTAGACATAGGGTAGGAGTATTTGGTCATTCTTGTATAAGTAAAAATATGAAAATATAATCCAGTCTCTTAATGCTGGACACATGAAAGGAGATAACAATAGGTTAGGAAATGAGAGCTTGAGGAAAGGGAAAAATTATAATCAAATGGCACACAAGGCAACATTTGGATTTTGTGGTCCAAATGATATTAATGATATTGGTAGTGGCAAGAAGGGTGAAATGGACTAGAAGCAGCAGTTGGAGGCAAAGATACCATCCAGGTTTTCTCTCCATTTGGAAACCCATGGATCCTGATTAAAACTGAATCAACTAACAACACCTAGGAGAGCAACAATATGGGTTGTAGGCATGACTAGATAGACTGCAGAGTTTCTCTGGAGAGAGTGCATTCTCTTTTGGAATTAGTAGTGGTGCAATATTGGATAAAGATTCCTGGAAGTAGTAGACTAAATTACCTATGCCCAGTTTGACCTGGGTATGGATATTCCAGAATAGGCAAAGAATGATAACCTTTGGAGAGAATGAGTTTGGGGAAAAAGGGAGGAAAAGTCACAGAGCAACATTATCATCCATCCACATCATCCCAGTAGTTAATTGGCAAGAAATCAATGCTCCCTAAAAGTAATGTCTTTTCTGCCCCAAGAAGGACAGAAAACATCCTTGTGTCCCTATTCTAAGGGTATAGATTCTGATACATAGTAAATGCTCAATTAATGTATTTGAAAAAAACATGAATAAAGCATTGGTTCTTTGGGAAAGTATACTTAAAACTTCACTGAACCTCAGTTTTTATATTTTCCTGATTAACAATTTCTATTTAAGTTGTCATCACTATTAAATGAGATGGTATCTGTGGAGTTGGCATACAGTAGTGGTTAGAAAATGTTCATTACAATCTCAACATTTTTATTTGAAGTGAAGGGGTGAATATGTCCTGTTTAGTCACTATTCATAGTTCTTTTCCTGTCTTCCACTCACCCTTGGATTTTAATCCAAGCTTTTATACATAAGCAAACACCCACGATTTTTCTTATATAGTTGCCCTATCATATTCACAAACATACCCTGAGGTAATCATGTGCCTGAACCTTTCTGATTATATTTCACTTTTTCACACTCTTGTCCCAGAGGACATTGACGTCATCTGGAGACACAGTAGCGCCGTCCGTCTTCAGAGGTTCAATTCATTCTACCATCCGGAAACTCTGCCGACAAGGCGGCCAGTGTTAGAAATTAAGCTTGTGACATGCGGGACATGGTGGAGTGCAAACATTGGTCAGCGCTTCCTCTCCCAGCCACAGAGGAAAGCCACACTGATTGGTATTCAGGAAAGGGACCTCCTGTTTCGAAGGATTCCTTCATGCTGTTCAGCAATGCTGTTTAGGGTGGATTTTCCCATTTGAACTGCAAAGCTTAAACACAAATATTAACTACCTGGAGCTGCAAATAGCAGCATAGTACATTAAAAAAATAATGAATATTTTAACCGGCCTTTGCCCAACCAAGAAAAATATTATGCAGAAACAAGGCCGATTTTAGAAAAATGCCCAAGGAAACATTAAAAAAAAAAAAAAAAAGTCAAGTTTCCTTTCAAAGTTTGTTTTTGCTAAACATTCATAGTTTTGCTTTTTCCAACCCAATTTTTATAATAAGAAAGGTCTCCCACATGTGTACCTGGCATTCCTTTCAAAATAATCAGTAATACACAAAATCTTCGGAAATGGTGAGTGTGTTCCTTAATCATGACAGAAAGAAAGGGCAAAGTACATTACAGAGAAGGAAGGTAATTCTTTACGTGCACCTATGTTTGTGGCTTACTTATTGCAGCTTTTGGTGTCCCCATTCTTTTAAACTGTTTACATTTTAATTTGCTGATTTGGCAAACCTGAAAATATTTTTAGCTTAATTTTGTTTTAATTTGACACTGACTGTCCCTATGCATGGGATACGTACAGTGTGATACCTCAATACATGGGTGCAATGTATAACGATCAAAGCAGGTTATGTAGTAGATCTCTCACCTCAAACACGTTTATTTCCCTGTATTGGGAACATTTAAAATTTACTTATTTTAAAATGTACAATATGATGTTAACTATTGTTACCCTACTGGGCAACAGAACCAAATGTCTAGCTAATTTTGCACCCATTGACAGCATCCCAATCTACTCCATGCTGTTTTTTCCTTCACATTCCACCAGGGTAATAGATTTTAAATGTTCTTTTGGTGCTTCTCTCCATAAACAAGAGAAACACACCAAACTTAGGTTCATACCATTCCATTTTGCCTCCTCAATATTAACTTGTAAGTTTTTGTTGAAGAGATTGTGGAACTTATTGGGGAAAAGGAGTTTTATAAGTACCGATGGGCTTTTATATATCTTTTTGCTCCACATCTAGAATTAGTCAAGATTAAGCTGTGACATGCACTAGAGATGAGAGCAATGACTAGTTAGCTAGGTCTCTATAATATCAGAAGTGTACGACCATCTACAATGATAAACAGATGGTAAAATAAATTTTGACAGCCAAGAGTCTTTCTGCCACTCTTCAGGAATTGCTGAATCTATTTATAAGGAATCATACCCAGGCATAGCCCACAGTTGAAAGGGTCATCACAATATTTGTGGAACTCTTGGCATAAATTAATTTTGCAGACTATTTTAAGGCAACTTATTATGTTTATTCCCTGACATTTATTTGGAAATTCATTTCTTTTCACCCACGTGAGAATATTTCTTGTATCCCCAAGTTCATTTTTTAAACTACTTCCTTCTATCACATTCATCCCTCCTCAACCTTGGAATCAAATTCCTTAATTTTAAGGTACTTAAAATAAGGTAGCCTCCCATCTTTCTCTCTCCAGGCTACTGTTGTTCCTTAAACTATCAAAAGTCATTTTAAATGAGGGAAAGCCTTGTATTTAAATATTCTGCCTTATTACCTGACAGCATAATTGCTCTCTCTTTTCCTTTAGCCCAAGCATCAGAAAGGATGTGGTCTTCATGACTGGAAGGGTAGAGTGGTTTTATTTGAGGAACCGGGGCCCCATCAGTTTGAGTCATTAGACACTGTGCTGTGGTTTTCCTAATCCCTTCCCTCTGAGACATTCTGCTTCCTCTCATGAACTACTTAGCTCTGCTGTCCTTTATTTGATGTCTGACTTAGACAATAAAGCAGCAGAAACCACCACAGGATATTCAAAGACTTATTTACTAACTCATTCTATAAATATTTAGTGAGCACCTTCTGTATGCAGGAACTGTGTTATGCCCTAAGGATATTGTAGTCACTAGCCAAATATTTACTCCCACTCCACACAGTGCTTACATGCTAGGGATACTGGACAGAGAAACAGTAGTCAATTATCCATCTAAATGTTGGTCTAAATGAATATGTACATCAATGAATATATAAGTTAATTTAGATTTTATTCTAAAAATAGAGAAAAAGAAATGCAATACAGGTGTCTGAGAACAGAGGACTTGAGGGTGATTCACATTCTGAGAGATGGCATTTGAAGACATACTGTAGTTATCAGAACGGTTAGACACATGAAGAGCAGTTTAGGCAGCAGGAGTCATATGTACAAGTGTCAGGAGATGACAATTATTTAGAATTTGGAGAATTAGAAAAAAAGAGGAAATGAGAAAAGTAGAGATGATGCAAAAAGAGATCTGACAGGTGGAAAAAGATCGTGTCTTCTATGTCTCTGTAAATCTTGGAAAGGAGCATGGATTTTGTTCTAAGTACAATAGTATACAGCAGTGGAGTTCAAACTCTGCTGTGCATCAGAATCCCTGGATGACTTGCTAAAGCATGTATTGCTCAGCCCACCTGTAGAGGGTATGATCCAGTACTTCCAGTGGGGAACTCAAGAATTTGCATTTCTAATAGCAATTTGCATTCTCCTGGTCTGGGTACAACACTTTGACAGTCATTGTTATAGTGTGTGTCTGATTTTTGTAACTGCTTAGAATAGATTTCACCATAATTTTGCAATTAAACTTTGTTTTTTTTTTTTTTTTTTTTTTGTAGGAAAATTCCTTTCTGCACTTTTAATCCAGCCAATGTATGCTATTACCTGTCATAATCAGCTGTTCAATGGTGGGCATAGGATTTTAGGAAGTCAATTGAAATTCAAAACAGGGACACTCATGATACTAAGGAGAAGTGAAAACTCTAAGTAGCTATGAGGCAATATGTAGGGAAAACCTCCCCAAGAGTTAACTTGGTGAAGAAGAGCTGAAAGGTGACAAGAGACTACAATCTGATACCTCCTGTTGAGCCACCAAAGTCAACCATGGCTAAATCAGTTGTACTTTGATGCTTTTCCATTACATCACACATCTTTCCATATTATCCATTAAGAAGTTTCTCTTTGGTGTCTGAAATGTTCAAACTAAAAAGATGAAGGTGAATAAAAAACTAGTGTAGATAATACCACTTTAATAAAATTGTTTAGATGTTATTTTATCACAGAGGACCACATTGGAGACTTTAAATGGCTCAGTAATGCTTTGAACATTTATGAAATAAATAACCTTTGTTCCATTCAAGTTTGCAACATTTTAAAATAGAAAATCACAAACATGCAGGAGGATGATGAAGTTAGTTAAAGGAACACAAGAGAATTGAAAGTGTGCTCAATAAACAGCACTTCCAAGACACTCTATCCTTGACAGCAACCCTGTTACATAGGAATTACCTACTGTACGTCTCTAAGTAAAATTTATGATACTACTCCCTTTCCTTGTATGTGAAAACATCATGTTCTTCACAAGTTGACGCATGTTTTCTATTACATTATATGTGGCAGCACTATGGAAATTAATATGAAATTTCTTCAAGAAATTAAAAATAGAACTACCATGTGATACCGTTATACCACTCCTCTGTACCAGAAGGAATTAGTCATCATTATAGAAATACTTGAATATCTATGTTTATTGTGGTACAGTTAACACTAGGCAAGTTGTGGAATCTATCTAGGTGCCCATCAAAGGATGAATGATAGAGAAAATGTGGTACATATACACAATGGAGTAACCACTGTCACCCAAAGGGAGTCTACCAGCTTCAGAGACCATGAATAAATCTTGACAATAGAAAACTATCATGTCCTCCCTTGTGTTGTGCTTTTTGTGTTCTTCATTTTCTCCCTTCTTTGACCTTTCTGTGTCAATAATCATAATTCTTCATTTCTATGCCTTACAAATTGTGAACATACAGGTATCCACAGGAAAAAAAAATGGAGGACTGGTTGCATATTTAATAGTGAATTTTCCCTGTGAGCATTTAAATCTCCTATATTGCCCAAATGCATATATTTTCATATTACATATTGTCTTAAAGACTGTGAGCTACCTGTGATGAGCCAAAATCTTCATTTCCAAACATTTTGTATTGGTAATTTATAGAAGCCATATAATATCCATAGAAATAATGAAAGTGGATATTCATAGAAATCACAAAATAGAGGTAGATAAGGGAAATTTTAAGTCTTTATTCAGTAAGATTGAAGAAATATAGGGACTCCGTGTACATTTGTATTTACATGTGAGTTCCATGATGCCAAGAGGCTGTCACTGACCCATAGGGAATTCGTTGGCTCAAAGTGTTTCTCTGTAGTGATGAAGAATTGGTACCAACCTTTCGATGATTCCTCCTGTGTCCAATCTTATGACCACTGGGCTTCTGAGACAATGTGTGGGCATTGGCAGACTTGGAACCTTTTGAAAATGAAGCTGGATTTTCTAGGGCAGGGGTAAATTAGTTTTTATTTGTGAAGTGACAGTAAGGTACTGAGCTTGAATTCTACTCACGTAGAGTTGTCTGCAGTTAGAAATAGGATATTGCAGTTGAGAGACCTCATAGTTGATTCTAAGTATTTGAGAGTCATAAGCATAAAGTCTTAGAAAAAGTATCAATGAAATTTTAAATTTAAAAATTTAATATTAAAAAGTTTTAAATTTTTATTAAAAACAAAATATAACCAGGTACAGTGACTCATGCTTGCAATCCCTGCAACTCGGGGGGCTGAAGCAGAAGGATTGCAAATTCAAGGTCAGCCTGAGCAAATTTGCGAGACTCTAAGTAACTTAGTGAGACTAAAAATAGTTTATTTTTTAACTAAAAAATAAAAAGAGCTGGGGCTGTGACTTAGCAATAAAGGGCCTCTGGGTTCAATCCCTAGTACCAAATAATGAAAGTTAAAACAAAGAAATAAATAAAATACAGATACAGGTTTGCAGTCATTTCTTGGGAGAGGCAAGGGCAGATGGGATCATGTGTGGTCATTGAAGAATCATCTTCAAAGACTCTGGTAGTTTTTTTTTTTTTTTTCCATAATTTGGTGGTATGTTTTATTGTTATTTTCAAAAATCCTACTTATCTACACAAATCATATGTGAATGATACATGTTTCATAATAATATGGTTTTTAAAAGAATAAAAATGTTCTGCCTTTCTAAAAAAAAGTCTGTGTAGTGCACAAAGTAAAATTTTAATACTTTTAAAGTTTGCTTCAATTTCATAAAACATGACGACTCCAGGCACTTAATTGGGAGAATTCAAATCAGTACATTTTGCCTCAGTTTCAAGGGATTTCAGGAACACTGTTTTAACTGTGAATAAACCGATGATATTGTTTTCTCAGTTTCGTTTACCGTTTTTTGAATGAACACAACTTTGGGAGTTTCCTTCCTCTTCACACCAATGCGTGCTCCTCTACATAAAGATGATTCCCAATAGATTCAGCATCAAGAATGGAAGAATTTGTTCGACAGTTGGCGCCTACATTTATACATACAGGACCCCTGCATGTATCAGTTGCTCATTGACATAGGAATGTTGCAGAACAAATCCCTCCAACATTTATGGCTTATAAAATGAAGCATGTTCACATCATGAGTTTGCAGATTGACTTGAAGACTCTTACTGTCTCAGATGGGTCCATTCCTGTATCTGCAGTGTGCTCTGGAGAATTCACGGGCTCTGCTGGGTGGTGTCTTTCCTGTGTCTTGGATATAACGATGATCAGCTTTTCTAGAAGGACCTCCACTGGAAACCTGGGAAAGCTATCCTCTGCCTTACATGTCTTATCCTTTGAGCATTTTCTCATGGCAAATTTAGAAGAGTACATTAGGATGAAGACAGTTGAGGACCTTCCTGGAATTCTGTTATATTTTTCCTGCCTCTGTTGACAGGATATTTGATAACAAGTGGCCATTGTGAGAATAAAAGGATAGGGGAGAACACTGCCCAGGGTGAGAAGGCCTTGCACATCATAAAAGGAAGGACACCCCTACAAGAGAGGAATGAACAGGACCACCGGTTTGAGTCATCTACCTCCCCACTCCCTTCCCCGTCCTTCCCCATGACTTCCTGTCTATTCAGGTTCTACATCCTAGCCTTCCTTAGTCACTCAGGTCAGGTGTTCTAGACTCTGCACGACATCATTCCAGTTTTCTTTCCCCTCTGAGACCTTCTAACTTTCATCATTTCCCCCTTTCACATCTCCATTTATAAGCATTGCCTCCTGATTATCTAATCGGACAAGGAAGTTTTAAGGAAGGATATTTGTTTTATAACTGGGAAAAGACTGACTAGAAGCAGTGCAGAAATTAGACCCACATCAATAGTTTTGATTCTTTGATTCTGATTCATTATCGTAAATCTATTCAGTCATAAGTCCACATGGCTCTTTTTCTAGAGTTCTGGTATACTAACATTGATTCTTGTTGGTGACTGGGTATCACCTACTGGTTCCTTCCTTATCCCTTCCATTGTTTCCTTTCTTCTTTCCTACCTCTTTCTCTTCCCTGTTTTCCTCCCTCCCTGCTTTCCTCTCCCCCCCCCCCTCTCTCTCTCTCTCTCTTATGGTGGGAACTGAACTCAGGGATCCACTCATGCTAAGCATGTGCTCTACTGCTGAGCTACACTCCAAGCTTTCTTTCTTTCTTCTTTTTTTAAATTTTCTTTAGATATAAAGAATTTGACTTGTTGGGAATAAAGGGGCTAAAACCCCTTTCATCACAGTTAATTAGATTTCAGATTTACTCTCCACAACCCACAGCCAGTAATACTTTAGGCATTACTTGTGCACACCCCTAAAAACAGGTGTCAAAACACATTAAAGGCACAGCCTGCTAAAACATCAAAGACGATGGCATTCTTTATTTTCAAAAGTGCCACCACAAAGCTATAAGCCTATCTAAATCAGTCACATTATCTGCATTACTGGTCAAAATATGGGTAATTTTGGGTACAGCTCTCAGTATTGATCTCATTTATATATAATTAAAATATTGCATTAATTCAAATCTCACTCTCTGAACAATTTACGCAGAGGCCAAGAAAAGGCCAGGATGACAAATAATTTGAGGACTTTTACAGAGATTCCAGGTAAAAGCAGGAAACTGGAAAGTAGGAAGGAAACAGTGCAAGTGCTTTTAGGTGGACTTTCCAAGAGCACACTGGCTACCAAGTGTTACCCTTCAATTTCCCAGCACAGGGTTTAATGGGAATCCCCAGGGTCTAAATTTTTCACCATGGAGATGACCTGGACCTACCTAGGATTTGAAAAACATGCTAAAAGTAAAATTCACATTATATTTATCAAAAGTAATCTGGGTGGTAGAAGGGGAAGGAAAACTCTAAAACACACTATCAGTAGAGCAAGAAATAAATAAGGTTTTTATCCTCATTGTACAGTGGAAGAAATTAAAAAGCATAAAATAACAAAGACATTAAATGTCTTTTTCAAGTTCACACAAATTGCCCAAGAGAATCCAAACCCTGGCTCTAGAATCACTTCCCTTTGCTTCTTCAAAAGAAGACTCAAAGTATAACCTTGTTGTATATGCCAAACATGCATAGATTAGCTATAAAAAGATCTCATCAGTCAAAGCAAGACCACTAGAGAGTAAGCACAGACAACTTACCTTCCCTTTTAAGGTTAGTGCCACCCACTTTAATTGGGCACTTAACTGCAACCTGTGACTATTTCATGATCCAGGTAAGAAACACAAAATGAAGTGGTAACATCCTGGAGTTGAAGATTATGGATTAAGCCGAAGGGTTTGATGAAACAAGCTATTAGTATAGAAGGAAGTCATTTGAATTACTTAAAACAGTTTTAAAGTTCACTTTAGAAAGCACCCATTTATCAGTTGACATGCCAGTTACCAATCAATCTTTTCAGTTACATCACATACCTTCCACAGGATCTCTAAGAGGTCACTTTTTTTTTTAATGCATTCAATATATTTTTAATCCTTGAAAATAACTCATTTGCATTTCAAAGATAATTTAAATATTTTTCTTTAAATTTATTTACAAGTTCACCTAATCAAACTCACTTTGCCTCCAGTAAGTTTTGGTTAATGAGGTTTTACAGTAGTTTTTTTTTTTTTTTTTTCTTTTTTCTCCATGCATCTTGCTAAGTAGTTTTTTGTTCGCTTGTTTGTTTCCATTTGGTTTTTTGAATTGTTGGTTTCATTCCCAAGCCCTTTTAAATCTAGTGAGCCCTGTTCTATTCTGTGAAGACCCAAGAACTCCTGTAAAATTTTGTATATTAAGTAATTACATAAAACCAAAAAGGGAAAATAAAATGAAGCATGGAAAAAAATGGAGTTGGTTTTGAAGTGAACCTCTTCATTTCTTCTTCCTCTACCCTTTTCCACCTAAAACTTTGGGGCCGGGCACTGAACTGGTTCTCGTGACAAGATGCCTGTATTTGATTTTTCCTTTATTTTGAATGAACTGGTTCATGACCTTTCCTCCCATCTCCCTCCACTTCCAACATACTCTGGATATTCTCTTACATAAAACCAGCCAGGTTGATCCGTCTGCTCGTGCTTCCCCTGTCCTCACTCTCCTAAGGAAAGGGAAGGGGGAAGGCTCAATGCCTGGAGTGTGTGTAACTGGGGTAAGGTGAGGGCAGAGTGCGGCAGGTACCGTGCTGAGGCCATGAATGGGTAATCACTCCTGTCACAGCAAATAGACTCTGTCATGAGGAATTCCGTGGTTTTCCAGAGGAAATCAGCTTTCCCTGCAGGCTGCCAAACCCAAATGAGCTCCTTGCAACACCTGCCGATCTGAGCATCAAGCAATTATTCCACTATCTTGCCTAAAAACAAAGACTGTGCTACCCTTCCACAACCTCTGACCTTTTCCAGCTAACATAAACTAATTATATTTGCAGCAGGAGGGGAGGAAGGCTTTCATAGTCCTCCGTGGGAGTTGTCCTTCATGCTTTGTGCCACATTGTCAGTTCTGGCAATCCAAAAAATGACCACCCTTCAATCAAGGGGGTTGCTGGACAAAGCACTTAAAGAGATACAGGAAGGCCCTTATCACAAATCAATCTCACTGCCTAGGATTCAGCTAGTGGCCCACACTGTCCATTTAGCAGTGGTACAAGGGAGCCATTGTTAAGTGTCACTTAGCAGCAATTATAGCCTGGTCACAACAGTTTCTTTTTTTTTTTTTTAATTTTGTTTTGTTTTTGGATAACTTGTTAATGAACCTATGATTAGGTGTAAGGAATAACCCAAGCCACAGGCACTGGGACAAGGTTAGAGGTTAATTGAGAATTTCCATCCCAACAGCCTGAGATTTTGCAAACTTTTACTGAGAGAACAGTCTTAAACAAAAAGGAGATAATATGATACAATTAGTTGGAAATCAGAGGGTCAAAATTCCCAGATGAGAAAGGAAAACAGGCCAAGGAAATCAGGCCAGAGGGACCACCTGGGCCACTTCAGATGCCAAGAATATCTGTGGTCATTCATCTGGTGGATCAGGCAGAAAGTGGTATGCCTGCCATTCATTACATCCCTCCTCTCTACCCAAAAAGAAAAAAAGAAAAAAAAAAAAAATACAAGGTCAATGCTATAAACAGTAGGCATCCCAGAGTGATTGAAATTCCAGAAAGTGCCTCATTAGAATAGCTTACAGGCAATCAGGGTTTTCTTTTCTTATTGAAGGTATATTCAAGTCTTGAAATTGTATGGCTGGCCTTCTTAAAGTTAGCTGGGGATGCAGGGAGACTTTCTGATAGTTTTTGAAGCATTGTACCTAAATAAACAACTGTGTTCACAGTCCATAGAGAGGAGGTGGCCCAACCAGACCTCCTGGGCTTACTGTCTGTGACACTCCACACCAGACTCCACACCTGCTCTCCCTCTCTTATTTCTATCAAAAGGCCCCTCTTCCTCCATCCCTACAAGGTCATGATCAACACAGTATGTCTTAAGTTCAGCAGCAGCTGCTCTTTATCTAGTAATCCAGAATCCTGAAACAATAATTAGAAATTTCTGGGCTTTAATATTCCTTGTTCTTCTTCTTTTTTAACCCTCGCCATTGCTCCTACTCCTAACACAAACTTCGACACTTCCAGCTGGAAGAACCCACAGACTGGAAGTTCACTAAAAATTGCCAACTCATTTTCATTTTTTTCTTTTTTTCTCTCTCTCTCTCTCATTTTTTTTTTCCAGTGCAGCTGGTGCCAAAATGCAATGATTTGTTTTGCTCCAGTCACTGAAGTTTTTGTTTTCTTTTATTTCAACCCCATGCTGGCTTCCCAACTTGATGCTGAGTCATCTGGTGCAGGTGTTCTAAGCGGCTGGTATTTATGTCACTCACAGATGGTTTGGGTAAATTACACGATGTTCCTGCAGCCCTGTTGAGGCTCTCTCGGCTCCCTTTGATCCTGGGGCTTCCTGTGGGTCTTGCACATGTGCAGAACTTCAGGGCACTGGGTGAACCCTTTAAATGGATTCTACCCAGAGGTTGGTTGGGTTGCTATAGGCCGCACAGTCTGCCGAGATCCAGCTGAGGCTAAGAGAGGTTGACAAGAGGAAAACTCTGAAATCACAAGGTTCCCCAGCTTAACGTATGTAGGAAATCACACACCTGATGTGCAATAGAACGTGAGAAGCTAATGCTGCAGCTGCCAAAGGAAATGGGGATAAAAAGGGCCATGTTCTATTTCTGAAGAATGGAGAAAGAAAAGACCTGGAGTTGCAAAGCCATTAAGTCTCAGCAGGAATATGCATTTTATGTTCTCCTTGTCCTTGACCTTGGTCTAACCCCAGCATCTCTAGCCCCATTCCAAGGACCAGTGAAAAGTCTGGCTCCCAGGTCTCACTTTATTTATATTCTAGATATAATATTAATCAGGAACTTACAAATCTTTGCTCTCTTCCATCTAAGAAAGCCGCCCTTTATCAGGAAGCAATACAATTCATTTGGCTCCACATGTTTTCTTCTCTGGAGATGTGCAATTTAGCGATGGAAATCTTCGTTGATAACCAAAGGCATGAAGTATCAACTTACATTTTTAGTAGCAGATGTTTGGGGGAACTGTGCCTTCTCCGAACTGTAGAATTCCTACCATTGTGGGCTACTATCTTGCCTCTTGCAGGGTGACCAAACTTCCAAGGGTTTCCCAGGTGAAGTGACTCTGTGCTAAGCCTGAACCAATCCTGACAAAGAGAGGTCACCCCAATATGTGTATAGAATCAGTTGGACAACCTGGTAAAGTGTAGATCCCTGGGCCTTTTCCCCAGAGACAAAGATTCAGGTGTTCTGGAGGGGGCCTGAGGGTTTGCTTTTCTCTTCATTGCCATGGTGATGGTAAAATTTCCAGATCATAACTATCCTTTGGGTTGCAATCAACTAGAGCATCCTTTGCTATTCTCTGATGACTTCTGAAGAGGAGCAGATTAGAAGTGCAAAGCACAGATCTGGAGCAGTGCATATAGTATAGGAAGGTTTTCTTTTAGAAAGTGACTCACACCAAGTGCACCAGAAGTTATTGCTATAATAAACAAGAACCAAAGAATCTCAGTGACATCCAACAGTGAACATATTCTCATGATGGGGAGAAGGCAGGTAGAATATAATTCTGCTAATTTGTACTTATCTGATTGGTTATATTTCTATAAATTGGATGCAGGTCTCTTCCAGTATCGCGTTCCCTCTGGCCGCAGAGAGAGACACGACAAACGTCTGAAGCTTTGGAAGTTTATTGTGCACAGTCTTCCCTTCTTTCCCTCTTTTCTAATCCCTTTCTCTCTTTTCTTTCTCTCGCTCTCTTTCCCTCTGCTTAACTCTCGCCTGCTCCGGTCGCTCCGCTTCTCCCGCTCGGCTCACGTCCTCGCTCGCACTCTTCTTCCTCGCTTCTTCTCCTACTCTCAGCTTCTTCTTCTCTCAGCTTCTTCTTACTCCCAGCTTCCGCGCCTTACTCCCCCACCCACCAAGCTTATATACACTTCAACCAATCAGGGGAGAGCACACGAGGTAAACGCGCGGACAGCTGCAGGCATAGAATAGGTACACGAGGGGGGCATGCTCTAATCACATCGTTAACTAGCCAATCATTGGAATTCACTGGTTGTTTACTGTATAGCTGGCCGCTTTTGGCTCAGTGCCAGGCGCCATCATGACCGTGCCCAAGGCTGGGGGTCCCGGGAACCCCGACATTCCAGGTCTTATTTTGGCCTTGTAACACATGTTTTACTCGTGGTAGAGGTCAGAAAAGGAAACACGTGATTCCTCTGAAAGCTTCAGCATAGCACTGACACAATATCGTGTTTTCGTTGGCTATAACCAGCAAAGTCCCAAATCAAGAGGGTGGGACAGTATGCTCTTTCAATGAAAGTGGGTAAGGAGGAAGTAAATATTTCCTGATTGATAATCTAATCTGTTAGCATGATTTCAGAGTTTGAAAATATCTAGTCTAGTGATTGAGGGATAATTGTAACGTGTCTCATAATCTATAACAAAGTTTTAGGTTCTATTACCATTTGGGTAGGAATAGCTACCAGGGAACCAAAATATTTATTATTAAGATAATGCAATTTCATCCTAGTTACCTTATTTTTTAAAGAAATTCTTTGACCCTTAATTTTACTTGGTTGCTCTGAAGGAAACCAAATAGGACATAGAAAATTCAATGTTTATCTATGTCATAAATTTTTGTTTAGGAATCAGAATACTATTTTTTAGTTTTATTATTTCCAAAATATCTGTTTCTTGTATTTATTCTTTCCTCAAAGTCTGCAATCATTTTCCCTTCAGTTAGTTAAACCTGACAATTTATTGGCTTTTCCAAGTATAAACCTCAAAAATATTTCATGTGATGAGAATATAAAATAAAAAAGATTTATCAAGAAAGCAAAACAACAATCAAAATATATAGATAAATTATATAAGAAATCTTTTGATTCCATAATACAAACATATGGTTTTTTAGCAAATAAGTACAATATTACCATCTTGTTCTTTAAACACAAATTATTCCTGATTTTTGACAAAAGGCATTATGTGGAATCCATCAACACACTAGGCTTAAAAGGTGTTTGTTATCATTGGTGGGACTTTCAAGAGGCTCAGTGTTTCCAGAACATTGCATTCATTGCTCACTGACTAGATCTTTTCCAACAGAATATTTGACCTTAATCAGTGTAGCAGAGGATGTGTTTATGGATGTTAAGGAAGTCACTTGCCATTTGGAAGGCTCAAGAAACACATAAACACTTATTACTAAGCCATAGAAGAATTCTCTATTATCAAAAGATGGGCTAGTTTTTTAATACTACAACTTCAGTAAGGGTCCAGGTTATTTGCCATGGTCTCTGTAGCTTTCTGGCTAGGTCGAGGTGACCAGCACATAACCCTGGCAGGAGGCTACCAGGCTCCTCATTTGTATCCCTTTGGTGTGCCACTGTATCAAGCATCCACAGTTCTCATGGAAACTGGTGGAGGAGCTCTGGACATCATTGGGATTGTACTAATTTTAGAACTGCAATGAAAGGTCAAAAGTAAGTTCCATTTAATGTGACTAATTACTCCAAGAATTATCTGCAGCAGACCTCTGGTTAAAAATGGACAAATGTAGGCTTTATAAAGGGAAAGCAAGGATAGGGCAATAATAAAAGTGCAATATGCAACCAAATAAGTATGCAGGAATAGGGGTCAGATTATTGTTTGCAGCCATCTGCTATTCAAGACAATCCCTCTAGAGCTGTGCTGTTCAATATCATAACCACTAGTCATATGCAACTATTTAAATTCAAATTTAACAGAGTTAAAATTAGAAAATCAGGTCCTTAGCCACATTAGCCACATTTCAAGTGTGCAATAACCACATGTGGCTAGTGGCTACTGTATTAAAGGGTAAGATCTAGAATATTTTCATCACTGCCACAATTTCTATTGGACAACAACAATATAGGTTATTTTGCTATTGAATAGATATTGGACTTAGTGGACATAGTACTTGTATGTAGAAAACATGATGTTTTAAAAATAATGCTGTCAAATTCTTCTCTACACTTTGCTCTGTAGTAAGGATTGTCCTAAAATTCGTAACCTAGAAAATCCACTTATTATAAAAGAACAAACTGTTACTACAGATAATAATAATATTTTTGTCCTGATGAATGTTAACTTTGTGCCACACTCTATGCTAAGTACTTTACACATATTGTGTCATTTGATTCTAACTTTAGATGGTAAGAACTGTCTGCTGATTAATTTGTGATAAAGGTGGTTAAGAGTGAATAATAACTGATCCAAGATCTTTATTCAGCAAATATATTTGAACCTAAGGTAATGTTTCCCTTTGTTTTTATGTGTGTTTGTGTTTGCCTTTGGCTTGTGTTTTTGCCTGGTATCTACTGTTAATGAGATAACTACACAGAATTAACCAATGGACTATGCCAGAGGCTAGGGGATTTAGGGAAAAGAATAAAGACCATGTTTCATAGAAAAGAAGAGAAAATGAAGAGTAACTGAAGTCTCACCAAAGATGCTGAGATTCAAAAGGAACAATTAGTGCAGACTCAGGAAAACAAAACAAAACAAAATACAACTTCAATGACCAGATCTAGGTGAGTACAAAAGCTACACTCAAGAGATTTATGGGTTTCCAGGCTCACCCCCAAAACAAGCATTAGGGCAGCAAGAGTGATGTTTAAGTCAGCAAATGGGCAGATTAAGATTCTAGTGTCCTTTCAAAACAAGATTGGATCCAGCATACAGATGCAGGGATTTTAGAGCCTGCAGTAATTTTGTGGACTGATATTCTCAAAATCTTGAACAGAAGAAAATCCCCAACCACTTTTTTTCTTTTAATGAATCTCAGCTTAGTCATAAAGTCTCAGAGGAAGACAATGGCACTCATTCACATGTTCTGATATAGGATTATAGAATCAGAATAGGAAAGTCAGAGGACTACAAAGTACACAGGGCATTTTCAAGCAATATCATTCAAGATGCGAATAAAATTACCCTGTCCGATCCAGTTTAGAGTACATTACTCTTATATAAATTGATTTTTTAAATCAACCAAAGATTGCCCAGCCCTGTTTGATTATAGGAAATCTTGCCATAGTGTTTGCAATTGGAAACTTTTTCTTATGTTACACAAAGAAGAAAAACACAGGGTCTTCAGCACCTGGTTTTATTAGTGAGGTATGACTATGGTGACAATATGATTTATCGTCCAAATAGAGACACATTTGAGAATGAATGTAATTATTTATAATTACACCAGAACCACAGGTGTAAACCAGAACTGTCCAAGGCAAACCAGGGCACACTGTCACCCAAGGTATAGACCACAGCTGGATGCAATTGGATTCATGCCATTTTCCCACCCCAGCTGCTGAACATGACCTAAAGGTTGCTCTCTGCTGTCAGCTGATTTACAAGCTGATTGAAATAATGATGTAAGTGCACAATGATGAAGATGTCTAATGCCCATTTTAAGTAAAAATAACTAGTGTAAAGAAAAAATGTGATTATTACTGTTGAGTTTTATTTTTAAAGGAACAGTTTCTTGATTCAGTACACCTAAGAAAAATGTATTTATATCCAGTCTCTCCACTCTGCATAGGAGACTGTTTCTCCTCCATTTAAAAAAAAATCAATTGCCTCTTTCATCAAGGGATTACTTAAATATTCTAGCTCAGATGTACCCTTAGGCAATATAGGAATTTGGAGGGTGTTTTGGTTCTCACAGTGATGGGGTACACTTTCTTGGGTGGGGATAGAATTTTAGGTGTCCTACAATGTCCTGATTAGTCTCACATATAAGGAAATGCCTCATGTCTCATTTATCACTTATGTAGGTGAAAAATATGTTGATAGATACCTAAATCTAAAACTTAACCCCATTTCACGTATACATGGGAAGTGTTTTTTTAACTGTGTTAATAGCAACTACTGGACACATTCAGGGACTATTTGGCATCTTATCAAGAATTGTTCACTACTTCAGAAAAGCACATCACAAAAGACATCACTCATTGTAGTTGGGTGGCAACACACCGCAGCTGTATTTGCAACTAACTTTCAAGGTGATCCTATGCATGGATATAAGTGCTGACAACTTAATCATATCTACTAGTATAGTTATGCTTAAGCACCTACAGTGGAAATACTGTTTTAACATAAATTATTTTTCTGTTAATTTCTTTTGCAATTTACTTTTACAATACTATTAGAACAATGTATTGACTTAAAAAGAAGTGCATGGATAGTTTATTATTATTATGAATTTAATTTTACTACAATAAAGTCTGTGTTATGAAAATCTTAGACATAAACAGGTGCCTTTGGGACTTGGGCTATGGACAAGGGTTCCCAGGCAATGCTGCCCAGAGTAGTCTCAGAACTAGCAACAAAGAGTTTGGTAGAAATGCAGATTTTCAAACTCCGCCCCAGACCAAAAGATTCTTAGTCTCTTAGATGCATTCCAATGATCTGTGATTTTAAAAGCCTTCCAGGACATTCTTACATTGTTCTTTTGCATGCAATGATTTGAGGATTATTGCTCCGGGTAGGATGAAGATGAGTAATATACTGTCTTCAAAGAGCCTAGAGTCTTACATGAGATATAAAGATATCTTTCTACTTGAGTTACATGAGTAAGAAAATCCAAGGGATCATGATGACCAGAAACACAATAGAAATTTGGCAATTACCTAATTCCAGAGACTGATATACCAAGTATGACGTATCACCAGCAAAAAGCTGGGTTCTGGGACAAGTTTAAACTATACAACTCTGATTAAAACGAACAGGACTCATGTTGTTAAGACTTGGTACAGTCCTAAAAAACATACCCAGCAGAGCACTTAAGCTGTTCCAGAACATGCCATTCTCCTCTTTTTAACAGGGAGCAAACAGCTGGGATGTGTTATTAGTGAGCCATGTTTTCATAGGCTTTCTGGTTTTCTGTGGCCGAAGTCTTACAACAGTCTTTGGACAAATTAGTGCCTGAAGCTATAGGAAATCTTTGGTTGTCTTTAAGAACTGCTGAGTGAGTCAGATCTCACAGACAACACGCCCAGGAGGACTTGCTTGGCCACCTTTCACCTACCCACTGTGAAAATGCCTTCAAAACAAATTATACTATCCTCACACATCTATTTACTTTTAAATATTCTAGTTAAATGTTAAGAGTTATCAGGATGACCCTGTTCAAGACTAGCAGGAAAAGTTTAGGTGAATCAATAGATTAACCTGGGGAGTTTCCAAATGAAGAATCAAATCAACTTCTTAATAAAGGAGCAACAGATTTTTGAGGACGCATATGCCTTGGTGGTTCAGAGCCAGATCTCACCTTTCAAAGTACATTAAAGATATCAATGGTTCAAAAGTCCAAGGTCCAGAATCTCTATTTTTCATGGCCTAGAGGCAATTGCTATAGCTGTGTAGCCTTTGCACTCATGTGTGTGAGTAGGCTTGTGAGTATGCACGCGTACACACACGCAAACACACACACACACACACACACACAGATTATCGATTCTTTTGATATTTTAGAATGGAAAACTCTATATACTAAAGTTATCTGAACAAAAGAATAATCTCCCCACCTCACTTTGGCTAGAGATAACTTCACATTGACTTTCATGTCCCCTTTGATGCTAAGAGCTGCTCAAGGGACATTTAGCAAGAGGTGGCCCTAATTTTACTATGGTCATTCCCCTAGGGAACAGCACACACATATTGGAGATTCCCAGGCCAATAAACCCAGACAAAATTATAGCTCTGATAGTCAGCTCATTTAGTCTCTCTGTTGGGAATGGAGAAGGAGAGGAGAGAGGGAGAGAGGAAAGAGAGAGAGAGAGAGAGACAGAGGAGAGAGAGAGAGGGGGGGGAGAGAGAGAGAGAGAGAGACAGACTATAATAGAAGGGGAGAAAATTATCAAAAGTTAACAGTGTCAGGAGGAGATGGAAAAAAATTCCCAATTGTCAGCTTTAGGACTGAGGGCAAGAACTTAAGTTTTCTGTTCATTAAGAGAGTCAATATGTATAACAATTCAGAGATTTAAGAAACTAGATGAGCCATGAAAGGACATTAGGAGGTATTAATGTGGCTAAAAAATTGGTGCTTATCAGAATGTGTTTTTATGTGGATTTCTACAAGGAAATAAAAAAAATTAAGAATCATGATACTTAAATTCTATGAGAAAACCTTACCTCTTAATGTTCCATCTAGCTTATTTCAATAAAAATGTGTTGAAAACTTTCTATAAGCCAGCAAGCGCTCAGGCTCTTGAACACACTGGTGGATAATACACAGACTTTGTCTTGCAGCTTACTGTTCCCTAGCTTTATGACTCTCAAGTGTAGCACCAGACATAATGCCCATCATAATCAGATCCCCAAGCTTAATTGTACTAAGATTTTAAACTCATATATACTAGTTGATTTCTGTTGCTATCGTAAATACCTAGGTACTCTATACAGAAAAAAAAAATAATGTTTGTTTAGTTCACAGTTTTGGAGGATGAAAATCTTAGATTGAGTGACCCCATTCAACTTCTGATGAAGACCCTCTGAGTTGTATCACAACATAGCAGAGGAACATAAAGGAACATAGCCACATATAGAAGAGATCACATGGCAAATAAGGAAGCCATGCTTACTCTTTTATAATAACCCATGCATATGGGAACTAATGAGGATCCTATGAAAACTACATTCATCCTTCCTGAGGGCACCTACCCAATGACCTAACTACCAATGGCCCAATAATTTTTACTTCTTAATGGTTCCATCACCCGTTAACATCACTATACTGGGGTCCAAGCCACCAGCATGTGAACCATTGAGAGACAAACTATATCTAAACCATCAGAGTCCTCAGATGATTTTCTTTTCACAGATGATTCTTATTCAGCAAATTGAATATATCACTCAGGAGCATCTGCATCCCCTGGGATCCTATTACAAATGTAGTATCTCTAGCCTCACCCTTGACCTCTTGAACTAGAGTTTGCATTTCAACAAGGTCATGATTTATATGCCTGTTGAAATTTGAGAAACTTTGGTCTATAATAATAGTTCACCTCACCCTTCTAAGCTAAAGAAATACACAATCTTTATTCTAGATCAACCTTTAGTTTAGTGGCATCATTACTTTTACCAATGCAAAGTATTGCTTTTATAATAATTTAAAATAAGCTAATAAAATAAAACAAAAGTGTAGGCAAAGAAGAAATCTACTTTTCTATTTCTCAACATTGCTGGACTTAATTTGCTTCATTAGAAGATCAAGTTGCTATCCCTAGCATTATTATAGTTCATAGTGATGGTTTGATAAATTTTGAATGGGTGAATTTCAAGAACAACATGACAAAAGAAGTCAGAAACCTTTGTTTAAAAAGAAAGGAAGTGTCTTCTACTTCTAGCATGAATGGAACAACTGAAAATCACAAAGTAAATGAAAATCAATTTGTAAGACATTGAACTTGGGGCAACCAAGGAGAGTGGTCCCTGAGAGATGGTAACAATGAGTTGAGGTTTTTCATGGCCCCCCACGATTATGATTATCTTGAGATAGTTTCCAGACCACAGCATAAAATGGGTATTCAGAAAGAGTCCATCAAATTCTTTACTAAGAGCAGACAGACCTGAGAGTCTGCTGAGAATGTAGCTAAAGTGGAAGAATAGAGTACCAGGTAAAAGATAGATTCAAACAGAACTCTGGAGCTCTATGGAGAATCCTTGTGTGTATTTGATCTCTCCATGGGTATAAGGAAGCTACTTGAGGCTGAGAAAAGAACCACCTGAAATGATTGCCTGTCTACCTGGATTCACAAGACACAGACCATTCCTCTAAGCCAGATTATAAACCCTCAATACTCAGGGGTCATAGTGTAGAGTTCAGAGGAAGATCTTTCCTTAGTAAGCAGCAAATAATTGGCTGCAGGTTAAGTGTGCTTTAGGCCCATTTTACAAATATTAAACCCAAGAATTCAGAGGATTTAAACATTTTCCAAGTAATTTACTTATATCCTTAAGCAAAAATTAAAAAAAAAAAAATAGAAGAATATTTAGCACCCAAGAAGACACAATTTTCCATGTCTGATATTCAATCAACAATTACAGACATGTAAATAATAAGGAAGATACAATCCTTTATAAGGAAATAAACCAGTAATTCCAAATCAACCTGAAATGCACCAGATAGTAGAATTAGCAGACAAAGACATCATTAAATTTTGAATGAATTATCATTTTTTTAAAAACAACAGGACATATCATGCTTTTAGGAGAAACATCACCATCTGGTGGTACGTTCAGGTATTGCCAGTAAAGGTAATTAAAATAGGAAAAGCATAATTTTTCTTGAGATTTACAAGTACTTACATAAATAATTACAACTACTCATGTAAATAAACAGTTGAGCAATTGCATCAATCATTTTAGAGATATTGTGTTCAACTACTTATTTAACTTACATATTTGTGTGTGTGTATGTGTGTGTACTTATGTATGTATTCCAAATTACATAAATTGAGAATACAACTGAAAGACTTTCTGGAAGAGTCGTTTAGAGAATTAAATGTCATTCATTTTCTAGTGTCTGGAATTTTCTTCAATAGTTAAAATCTTAAATGTAATTTACATGTGGTATCATTGCCAGTCTCTGTCCTATTAACTAGACTTTTATTCTTCATATAAAGTGATTTCCATGTAGTCTCAATATATTCATTTATGTGTCCTTTGTACACCTTTTTCTATTAGAAACTAAGTTCTTCGAGTTTTTTCTCTTCCCATTGCATCACCCGTATCTAGAATAATTTCCGGCACGTAGTCAACCTTTAATAGGCAAGTTTATGTTACGTTATGTTCACTGAATTTGATGTTTCAACTATTACATAAAATAAAGATTCAGACAACATATACTCCTGTATTTATTATGTTGTGTACATATGTTATAATCCCAAACTCCGTATAATAAGGTTTGCATGGGTCAGAAATATATGATGTATTCTTTTTTTAGAGAATTCTTCACTATTACTTTTGTCAATGTAAAATGTTTATATTTCTTATAATCATTTAAAACAATTTAATAAAATAATTATAAGTTGTAGACAAAAAAGAAATGTACTTTTTAAATTTCTAAACACTACTGGGCTTAATTTATGATTAAGATGATCGAATTTCTATCCTGAGCATGGTGGTAGTTTGTAGCAATTGCTCAATAAATTTTGAATGAGTGGATATCAAGAACAACACAACAAAAGATTTTACTGATTTCTAGTTGGACAATTATTGATTTGGCTATTATTTATTAGCTAATATAATATGATAGAGGCACAGCCTGTGGAACACTGGGATCAAACCCTTAATTGTTGTACACATTGATCAAGAGAATCTATCAGGCAATGGATACTATTCCAGGTATTTTCCTTATAGAGATTTTAATACAGGGTTTTACTTATCCTGGGGAATAGAGAGTTAAAGCCAAAAGGGAAACTGAATTCCCCAAAAGATGAGCAAAAGCAGGGAAACACTGTCACACTTAAAGCTGAAAATTCCACAGGTTGAGATGGTGTTGCTGGAACCCAGGTCAGAAACACCCACGGGAGAAAAGACCATCAGGCCGCCTAGGACCATGGTCAAAGGAGTGGTCAGATGTGGCCTGGAGCCACCCAGGGTACACAACTGTGACAGAGATACGATCTAGGTAGATAAAGGGAATAGCACAAATACCCTGTCAGGCTCCTTTCTGCTTCCCTCCTGTTATGGTTCGGATGTGAGGAGTCCCCCAAAAGCTCACGTGTGAGACAATCCAAGAAGGTTCAGAGGAGAAATGATTGGGTTGTAAGAATCTTAACCCAATCAGTGATTCAGCCCCTTGATAGAGATTAACTGAGTGGTGACTGAAGTGGTAGGGAGTGACTGAAGGAGGTAAAATTGGAGTGTCATTTTGGGTATATATTCATATCTGGCAAGTGGACACTCCTTCTCTGATTTCTGGTCATCATGTGAGCTGCTTCCCTCTGCCACACTCTTCCACCATGATGTCCTGAGCCTCACCTTGAGCCCAGAGGAATGGAGCCAGCCTACTATGGACTAAGACCTCTGAAATCATGAGCCCTTGAATAAACTTTTCCTCCTTTAAAACTGTTCTAGTCAGATCCTTTAGTCACAGCAACGAAAAAACTGACTAAAAAGCTTCCCATCTACTGCTCTGTATCCCACTGGATACAATAGCCAAAAACAACTTGGTAAGGAAATTTGTAAGAATTAATTTGTAAGAATCACTGTCCAGGATCCATCTTTGAAGTGCCTAAATGATCTTTGGGTCCTCCAGTTTTGCCTCAGGGTTGTTCCTCAGGGTTTCTCTTATTTGTCAATAACCTACCTCACTTATCCCCTTCATTTAGTTTGTTTCCTCATCCTTCAAACTTTACTTCTCACCTCTTCCAGAAGTTTCATTTGATCCCTTAGACTAGCTCTAGGCTAAAAGTTTCTATACACATACTCTTGGAGAATTGACTTTATCCCTTAAAATAGTGTCAGGAAGTGTGACCATGAACTTGCTGGTGAACAGATGTGCCGATTGTCTTTCTTTCCCACTAGGTGGCATGCTCCATGAGATCAGTTTTCCTCACTATGAACCTTTCAGAACCTAACACAAAGTTGGCACTTAGTATATGTTTATTAAATGATGCTTTTCCAACTGTATTTTCATCCCTATTCTTGAAACATAATTAGAACCCAGGCTTCACAAACCAAAGGCAGACTTGAGCTCCCATATCAAGCTCCAGGACATGTAAGGGTACAAATTCATTCAAATCAGTTTCTTTTGTTTAAATCCAGAAGAAAAAAGCTAAAGACACTTTTCAACTCCTGAGAGTCTTTTTTTTTTTTTTTTTTTTACAAAATTCCTAATTAAACACTCAACTCCATTCAACTCAAATTCAAAGATAATTTTTAAATTGGTATTACTAATGGATCTCTAAAATAACAGAATCAACAGTGTGTGTAAGTTTGTGTGTATAGACCTAGATAGATGATAGCCAGCTATTTGCATAAAAAGATTTATAAGAAATTGAATCAAAATGTAGTCTGTAAAGATAAATAAATGAACAAATTAATTAATTAAAAAAACAAAAGAAATTGACTCATGTAATCATGGAGGCTGACAGTTGCCAAAATCTGCACTTGACAAGCTGGAGACCAAAGAGACTGGATATCATAATTTCAGTCCAAATGCCTGTGGGCTCAAGGCCCAGCAAGAGCAGTTGTTTCAGTGTGGGTCTGAAAGCAGGGGGAAAACACATATAAAAAAATTAAAATCCCAGCTTAAAGGCAGTCAGGCAGGAGGAATTTCCTCTGATTTGTAGGGGATCAAACTTTTTGATCTATCTGGGTCTGCAAGATGATTGGAAGAGACTGGTTCACATTTAGGGAGGGTGAACTTTTCCTGTCTCTAGATTTAAGTGTTAATGTCATCCAGAAATACCTTCAGAGGCCTATGTAGAAAATGTTAGGCTTAAAATCCGAGCACTGCATGGCCCAGTGAAGTTGCTACACAGAATTCACCATCATGGCCCTATCCATTGCCACCTTTACACCACACCCTTCTCCTTACTTAACCCCCAAGTGAGGAGGATAAAGTAATAACTCCACCAAACATGACACAACTCTCCGCCGTACAACTGATGCACTAACACCTTCCCCAGGAGAGGACGTAAAATCCTCAAGTGATGTTTACTCTTTTCTCTGATGTTCCATAACTCAAATGCTAGGCTCTAAAATAAATAATACTGAAATACTATAATATAAAATTCACATATCTGTAACTCATGATATAAGAAGACAGGATATTGTCTATACACACCCTCATGTATTTCCAACAGGGTAAGTAGGATATACTCCTGACAATTACAGTATTCAGTTGCAGTGTTTGTAACTACCTTGCTCATGTAATCCCTCTGCTGTTAGCGAGCACCTCAGTCATTTGTTTTTTGTTAACCTGGTGGAATGACTCAAACCTTCACTCCAGATGAGTCTGGATTGAGTTGTAGTTTTCCATGGGCTTTAATCACAGGGCCTAATAATCCTGAGACACCCTGGAGGATATGCTGTATGCCAAGTATTCACTTCCTCACCATCGTTGTAGGGTAGGAATGACTACCAATTACCCCGTCAGTAGTCTGTTCACCCACATTAGCACAGGAACATGTTTCATTGCCAGTTGCATCAGAGGCAGGAAAAACCCCACGTGTCCATGTAGCAGTCATCTTAACTTTGGGTTCAATGGAATATTGTCTACCTCTCTTAATAGATGTTCCCTCCCTACTGAACTGAGATGTGTGGGACAAGAGAGTCTATGGTAATAAGGACAAACTTTTCCTAGTGGGGAATAGGCAGCAGTGCCACTCCTGTATCCTCCCCTTTACTACTGGACCCATGAATCACAACTGCGGGATACTGGATGCCAAGTCCAAGAACACAGTTTTTTGTTTGTTTGTTTTTGTTTTTGTTCTTGTTTGTTAGTGAAACTTTCCCAACCCTGCAAAGTATTACCACCTGGCTGAAATAAAACTAAGTCTTTGAAAGGATATTGCACTGTTTCAAAAGGCCAGCAGATTCAAGATGGAGGGCAGCATGGTAAGACCAGCAAGTTCTATGAGTGTGGACCATTGCCTTATACCATGTTTGGGAAGCTGATTCCTTGATCTGAAGCATTTCTATGTGAGATATCACGATGGTGGATAAGGCATTCTGTAAGTCCACAGATAACAAACACAGTCAGCAAAACCCCTGAAAATCATAATTGCAAATTAATAAAAATGCTGAAAAAATAAATCTATGTCCACAGTAAGTGTCTATCTCCTAAAGAACAAAGCATTGCCCCTTCCATGGGTCCAGTTTAATCAGCATGTCACCATGCAGTGGGCTGATCCTCACAGTAAGGGTCCCATATTAAGGGTTCAATGTTAGTCTCTGCTGTTGACAGATTGGGTACTCAGCAGTGGTCACAGCCAGGCCAGGTCTAGTGACTAGAGGTCTATGTGGGCTGAGCCTTTACATAACTGCTACCATGGCCACTTTTTTCATGAGTCCATTTACAGAGGTGGTTGGGAAAAGAGTCTAAAAAGAATTCACAGGTCAGGTGTTGATCTTAATTCCAAAAGACACACTCCTCAATACCATAACCCTAAAGTTCAAATACCTAAAATCTAAAAGCCCCAAAGTCTAAACCCCTGAAAATCACAATTGCAAATTAATAAAAATACTAAAATTCCAGATGTTAGAATCCTTACAGTCAAAATCCTAAGGAAATAACATTGATATTTTTGAAAAAGAGTTCAATAAGGAGTAAAAAGCCAAGTCCTAGGAAAGGTTTTCACCATGTGATATAGCAACTATAGTTTAAACTAGTGTCATTTGTCAGTATTGGCATTCATTGCAGAAGACATAATTCTGGGGGCTTTTATTGAATTCAATCAGCATTTGCTTTTATGTTACTGAATACTTTTAAAAAAGTATGTACCCCGTAGGATAAGAAGATACTTTTGTAACACTATTGCTTTGTGGATGAAGACATTTAACAGGGAAGACTCATTTTGGTGTATATCCAATTGTGGAAGAATTTCAAAATGAGCAGTGCTACGTAGAAAACAAATGTGAACACATCTTCCAAGGAGAATCATGCCCTAAAATAAAAAAGAAGCTATTTATCATGTTTTGTAAAATTTCAAAATACAGTCAACAAGGTATGGTATTACATGTGTGTAATCTCAGCAAATTAAAAGTCAGGAGGATAACATTCGAGAATGTGGTGTTTATCATTTTTTGAGATTTTGAACCAAAACTCCACAGAACAGATCATCCTATCCCCTTGATCATTTAAATTCTATTCTGCTGGGGTATTTTGTGAACCTTTAATATAGGACAAAAATATATTCAAATTTTTAAGATATATCTGTGAATGAGAGATGTATTCACATGACATGAGCCTGCTTCTTAAATTTGCTACATCAGCGATTTTCTAATCATGAAGAAATTCTGTGTTTTGTTTTGTTTTTTCCCAAGATGGTGGATAAGAGGAAACTACTTTCCTGACTACTATGTGGTGTGTTGGTTAACAAAGAAGATAGGCACCATTTCAGTGAATTGGGTGAAAAAAAAGGAGATGCAAGTAGGAATTAATACTGGACATTTAAAGCAGATCTCAAGGAATCAGGAGGTTGGATATAATAAAATGAAGAAATCCCCACTTACAGATATTTGAAATTTTTTCTTATTTGTAGAATTTTTTGAAGGCAGTTATTTCATAGATCAGTACTTTGAGGACTAGGATGTTTGGTTAGTATATTTTGACTTTGTTTTGTATTCTTTTTATTTTTTAAATTTTTATTTTGTATGTTTTTATATATATTTTTCTCTCACTTATCTATTTCCCTTGATTCTCTTTCTCTCTTTTCTTCTACTAATGGCCAAACTCTATTGTTCTCTCTTTTACTTTTACTTCACTTTTTATTTCTATTTTCTCTCTTTCTGCCTTATAATCATAACATCCTGCATCATTCCTCTTCTATCTCTGTTCAGCTTTTGAAATTGGAAACACTTTTGCAAACTTATGGCTTTTACTATGGGCAATAGTTGATCGCATCATTTCTGTTTATTGTGACAATTAACATTGTAGATATTATAGCAGGAACTATTTGGTTTAATGCTGTACATTGTTTGCTTTGGTTGTTACTATTTTTATTTCCCCATAAATGCTGAGGTACTGAAAACATTCAGGATCACTATAAGTACACAGGGTAGAAACTCTACTGCCTCAGATCCACACTGTAAAATTGGTAGACACACAAATGATATGAAAAGGCAAAGGAAAAAAAAATCACCTCAAACAAACCAAGATACTTGAATAACAGAATCCACAATAGAAGAAATATCAGAGAAGGAGTTTAGAATCTTCATAGTTAAACTGATCTGCAAGGTAGAGGGCAATGTAGGAGTGAAATCAGAGATAAAATTCAGGAAGTGTTAAGACCACTTCAATGAAGAGATAGAGATTCTAAAAAAAATCAAGCAGAACTCCTTGAAATGCAGGAATCAATAAATCAAATAAAAAATTCAATGGAAAGCATCACCAACAGACTAGACCACTTGGAAGACAATTTCAGGCAATGAAGACAAAATATATAATCTTGAAAATAAAGTGGACCAGGGAGAAAAGGTGATAAGAAACAATGAACAGAACTTCCAAGAAATATGGGGTAAACCTGAAAAGAACAAATTTTAGATTTGTTGGGATAGAGGAAGGCTTGGAGATACAAACCAAAGGAATGAATAATCTTTTCAGTGATATAATATCAGAAAATTTCCCAAACCTTAAGAATGAAATAGAAAATCAAATAAAGAAGGCTTACAGAATCCCAAATATGCAAAATTACAACCAATGCACACCAAGTCACATTATTATGAAAATATCTAACATACAGAATAAGGATAGAATTTTAAAGGCTACTGGAGAAAGGAAGGACACATTTAGGGAGAAACCAATTTGGATCTCAGCTGATTTTTTTAACAGACTTTAAAAGCTAGGAGCTTTTGGAATAATATATACTATGCTCTGAAAGAAAATGGAAGCAGAATTAAGCTTCACAATTGATGATGAATAAAATCCTTCCATGATAAACAAACATTAAAAGAGTTCACAACTAGAAAGCCAGCACTACAAAACATACTCAATATAATATTACATAAAGAAGAAATGAAAAACAAAATTAAAAATCAGCAAAGGGTAGAACTGCATTATAAGAATGGTTAATAAAAGGAGTAACTAATTAAAATTAAAAATTATAAATAATTCATAGTGAAAGGGAATAAATATCATTTCTCTATAATAATATTGAATGCAAAAATGACCTAAACTCATCAACCAAGAGACACAGACTGGCAGATTGGATTAAAGAAGAAGACTCAACAATATACTGCCTCCAAAAGACTCACCGCATAGTCTACAATATCCATAGACTGAAGGTAAAAGGATGGGAAAAAACATATCACTCATGCAGATCTCATAAACAAGCAGGGGATTCTATCCTCATATCTGATAAGGTGTACATCAATCCAAAATTAGTCAGAAAGGACAAAGATGGTCATTTGATACAACTTAAGGGATTATCCATCAAAAAAGATATAATAATTTATAAATATTTATTCACCAAACAATGGAACTTTTACCTATATCACCAAATCCTTCTTGATTTCAAGAATCAAATAGACCATAATACAATAATACTGCATGGCTTTAACTCACCTCTCTCTTCATTGGATAGAGCTTCCAAACAAAAACTAAATAAAAAAGGTATAGAACTAAAAAATACAATTAGTAATTTAGACTTAATATATAGAGAGGATATTTTATCAATCAATGACTAAATACACTTTCTTCCCAGCAGCACATGGATCCTCCTCTAAAATAGACCATATCTTGGGCCACAAAGCTACTTTTAACAAATACCAAAAAAAAATTGAAATACTACCATGCATTCTATCAGATCATAATGGAATGAAATTAGAAATAAACAATAAAATAAAAAATAGAAACTATTTTAATACCTGGAGATTGAATAATTCACTGTTGAATGACCAATGGATAGCTGAAGAAACAGAAATGAAGTAAAATATACTTAGAGGAAAATGAGAGTAGTGATACAACATATCAAAATCTCCAGGACACTAAGAAGGTAGTTCTGAGAGGAAAGTTCATTGACTTGAGCTCATTCATGAAAAGAATAGAAAGTCACCAAATAAATAACCTAAAATTACATCTCAAAGCCCTAGAAAAACAAAAACAAATCAACACCAAAATCAGTAGAAAATAGGAAACAATTAAAATCAGAGCCAAAATCAATGAAATTGAAACAAAAAAAGCAATTAAAGCAATTCAAAATATCAACCAAACAAAAGGTTGGTTCTTTTAAAACAATTAAAAATTTGATAAACCCTTAGCCAAGAGAAAGAGGAAAAAAAGTGAAATTATTAAAATTTATGATGAAGAAGGAAATATCACCATGGACACTATTGAAATTCAGACAGTAATCAGAAATTATTTCAAAAAGTTACACTCCAATAAAATAGAAAATCTTGAGGACACTTGGCAAATTTCTAGAAACATCTGAGACCTACCCAAACTGAATCAAGAGTATATAGAAAATTTAAACATCACTTTCAAGCGATTCAATTGAAGACAACATCAAAAGCCTACCAATGAAGAGAAGCCAAGGAACAGAAAGACATTCAGCAGAGTTTTACCAGACCTTCTAAGAAGAGCTAATACTATTCTACTCAAAGTATTCCATGAAGTTGAAAAGGAGGGAACCTTTCTAAACTCATTCTATGAAGTTAGTATTACCCTGATACCAAAAACCAGATGAGGACACATCAAGGAAAGAAAATTTCAGACCAATGTCTATGATGAAAATAGATGCAAAAATTCTTAATAAAATTCTGGCAAATTGCATGCAAACATATCAAAAAGATAGTGCACCATGATCAAATGTGTTCACCCAGGGATGCAAGGTTGGTTCAACATATAAAAATCATACATAATTCGCCACATCAATAGATTTAAAGACAAGAGTATTACAATTATCTCAAGAGATGCAGAAAAGGCATTTTAAAAATACAGCATTCATCCATGTTCAAAACACCAGAAAAAATAAGGATAGTAGGAACATTCGTAACATGTAGAAGCTAAATACATTAAACCCAAGGCCAACATCATTCTAAAAGATAAAAAATTGATGGCATTCTATCTAAAAACTGGAACACAACAGGATGCCTTCTTTCACCATTTTAATTAAACATGGTCCTTGAAACACTGGCCAGAACAGTTAGGCATAAGAAATAAGTTTAAGGGATACAAGTAGAAAAAATAAAAAATCTCAAACTATCCCTATAGTTTGTGCATGATTCTATTCTATATGGAGAACTCCATCAGAAAATTTCTAGAACTCATAAATGAACTCAGTAAAGTAGCAGGTCATAAAATTAACACTTATAAATCAATTGCATTCCTATACACCAATGATGAATTAACTGAAAAAGAAATTAAGAAAAATGTCCCTGAAACTCCATTGCTTCTCTGACTCACATAAAGCCCTACTGTGACTGGTGGACCACAGTGATGTTTTAAGTCTCCAGGAATTACATGAGTCCAGAGTTATTGTCCAATAGTTCCAAAATTGTATGACTATGTATACTTTTCCACAGTACATAGTGACCCTAGCAAAAGGACATAGTTATCCTGGGAAAGTTTGGGAGGAAAATCAACAACATAAATTTTGGGATGTATATTAGGGTCTTTCAAGGATAACTGGTCTCCCCTTCATTTGATAGGTTCTGGAACAATAAACTTGTCCTGTCTGGAAATTGGTTGAGAGACAGGTTTTCTCTTGTATGATTCTAATTATATTTTCTTTCAATGAACTATAACTTTTCTGCTCATACAGATCAAAAAAGATATTATTAGACTTCTCATCTATTTCGCTTCTAGGGACACGATGGATAAGCCAACACCGTAAGTCTGAACAAGTCAGGCTATTCTGATTTTTACTATTTTGGTCAAATTTTTGGTGCCATGCCCAAATAACCTAACATAAATAAACCAAAAAGTTTATTTGGGGCTTCATGGTTTCAGAGGTCTCAGTTCATAGATGGCTGACTACATTCCTTGGGGTCTGAGATGAGGAAGTGTGTGGTAGAGAAAAATGGATGGAGACGTGGTGCCAGGAAGCAGAGAAAGAGAGAGATACTCTCCTCACCACAGTCAAAATATCTATCCCAAAGGCATGCCCCTCAATGATCCACCTTCTCTAGCCACACCCTACCTGCCTACAGTTACCATCCATTTAATCCCTATCAGGGAATTAATAAACAGATTTGGTGTAGGCTCTCATAACCCAATCATTTCACCTCTAAATCCTCTTGCATTGTCTCACACATGAGCTCTTGGGGGACACCTGGTATCTAAACTAAAACAGTTGCATTATGGTAACCTCTCCCACCTTGCCTTTGGTAATTGAGTGGCACCATTTGGCTTTGATTACCCTGAGATCCAGCTAATCCCCTTGAATTACATTTCCCCTTTCAGTGACTGCGGTTTCCACTGTAAGGTCTGGTCTACAGAGAAGACCAACACAGAGCTCTTCAAGGATGCCAGAACTACTCTTATGAGTTTATTTCTCACAGCTGTGTTTAAAGGTATGTCTTCTGAACCTCTCAGAGTGAATGAGTAGGCCTAAATAACAAATACACTCTAACATTCAAATCTCTCTAAGCCTTTGAATTCCTTTCTCTAAATTAAACCAAGGCAAGTCTGACATTCTCAACTTGCTCACTGTGGGCCACCTTTTGTTTCATATTTGAATGAGCTAAACAAAGAGAATCTTTTCTAACTTATCCCAAGTTACAACAGTTTCTCTGCTAGTGAGTCCCTATCAATAAAATCATCCTGATTCAACTAGATGTTACTCAATAATTATGTTACTTATTCCATTGTTCTATTTCCTTAATATCATTTCTCAATAAGATTCTTAAAAAAAATTTTCTGTATAAATTAGAAAATCCAAATACTTATTTCATTGTGTAGTTCATCTCTTTATAAGTCCTAATTTGTATCTCAAAGTTTGTGACTGATGAGACTGGAGTCTAGTTACAGGGTTATAGCAGTGATACCTGAAGATAACCATCATTGTCTTGTATAGTAAACTACCTCTGGGGAAACCTATATAGTTTCTTAGGAAAACAGGTAAGTGGGGGTGGAGAAGTAGCATCCACTTGCAGGGGAAGTCATTATAACTTAGGTGTTGGAGAGCCTCAGTTTCATCAGGTTGTCCCCCCTATCCTCATTCATCTTTGTCAATCAATTATCATATTTTCACATTAGGCATCTTGCAGAGGAATTGAACTTGTATGGCAATTCATCCAATCACAGGATGAGATTCTGGGTCTGGTTTTAAGTAATCTGTCCTATAGGTACAAGTGATAAGGGCCTTCTTCAGGATACATAGAGAAACTTTCAGATCATTTATGCCATACTTGCACTAATAATTTTAATCCCTGACTCATACTTTTTCCATTTTGTTCAACAACAGTAGGAGCAATCTCATTATATTCATTAGTTTGACAAATATATTCAAAGGTGTCATATACCCAGTAGCTCAGATACATCCTTCTCATAAGAAATTGATTAAGAGTATCAAATGGTGATGTTTTGTGTATTTCTATTGCTGGAGTACATCATTTTCTATCAATACTATGTCTGCTGCTAGAAATAGATCTACTAGAATGTTTATATTTAACTAGATTATAGAACCAATTCATAAAACTCGTTTTAAAAATTCTGTTCCTTGAAAACCATTCTCTGTGCCAAGATCTGAATTAAGGTTCTTAGAGTCTTCAGAAAAACAGAACCAATAAAAATGAGTAGTTCTCTAATCATGTGAGCAATTTTCTTGATATCCCAGGATCAGTAGTTGGAATCTGGAGATGCAGGAGATCTAATGGTGTGGTTGTAGTCCAAATGCTCTTAGGCAATCCTGAGGGCAGAAATAAAATGAATGTCCCAGTTACACACAGGAGTTCCCACTCACTGGAAGGAGGGTCAGCCTACAGTAGGGAGGGTCAACCTACAGTAAGGAGGGTCAACCTACAGTACAGAGGGCAGTCTGTTTCACTGAGTCTACAGATTCAAGTGTTATACCTACCCAGAAGCACTATCATAGACACACCCAGAGTAATATTTTGCCAATTATCTGGAAACTTAACTTTCTCAATTTGAAACATAAAATTCAGTATCACTTTGTGTTCTGTATACCAGGTACTGTATTGAAATTTAGGAAGCTCGACATGGCTAAAATATAGCTTCTGTGGCCAGTGAGGCCACCATCTTTGGAGAGGATGCATGATTAAATACTGTGAAAATCCACAAAGTTTTCAGCCCAAATACATTCTTTGTAAGAGAGCTGTTGTAGTTCTTCACAGAATCTTATAAGAATTCAAGTGACATTTATAAAATGATCTATAAACTACAATGTCAGATTGGAGAAGGGAGATAGTGACAAAGAGGTAAGTACTACAGGGTGCATGTCCAGTGTAAGCAGCTGGGGCTTGCTGTCTCTGAGAAGTCAGAAACAGAGTCAAACAAGCTCCTAAGGGGCGAAGGGACTAGTACATTTTATGTACCAATCCCCAGTTATTAATTAAGAGCTACTTCCACAGTAAGTGCTAATTTGCTAGTATTTCTGCTTCCCTATGTGGACAAGGAGAGAAGGCTCAGGTGACTCTCAGATAAGGAGATACTGGCATTCATTGTTAAGGTTTGCATACTCTGAAATGTCAGACTTTGGGAAAAATGGATAAAACACCAACACTGTTTTCCAGAATAAAGCAGGAAACTTGGACTTTACTCAATAGACACTGGATGCTCTGAAAGGCTCTTGAATGCAGGATAGGAAAGAGGTAAAAGATGAATTCGTATTCCATGGGTGCCAAAGAAGCAAACACAAGTACCTCAGGGTACACTTGATACTTCCTTTACCATACCTTCCACATCTGGCCATTCATTTAGTTCCTTTTTTTTTGTTTGTTTCCTGTCTTATGAATATTTATCAACTTGATTCAGTACTAACATTATTTGAACACTAAAATCATGAACTCACCTAGATGATTAGCTTGGTTTCACAATCGTCATTGGAAGTGTCTGTACCTTGTCATTGTTAGTCATTGTCCTAACATGTTTAACCCTGAACTTCACCAAAGCCTGTGTTAAGTTTCAAATTTTGCCTGGGACCATTTCAAGATGTTTATAATCTGAGTCTACACTTTTTTTTTTTTTTTCATGCCACACCAATCACACCAACCAACCTCTGATATCAACTCCATTACAACCAAACCAAACTTCCTTTTATTTTTCTCACTGCATATCCTTTCAGGTCATGGTGACATTGTATCAAGCTCTTCCCTCTACCTGAAAATCAGATCTCTCTTTTCCCAAAGACTTACTTCTTCACGTACTCACACCTCCTAAATGGAATATGTGATAATATTTGCTTATTGAAAAGCAAAGGAAGAAATATCAGATATCAGGGCAGACATGATGAGTATGGATTTAACCCAAGTGATCCTAAAGTGATTTTGTGTCACCAAAAGAAATGGATAGCAAGAGATTGGAAAGGGATGTCTTGATACCAGGATGGAAATAATCAGAGCACATTTGTTGAACCTGATTTTGGAAAGAGAACATGATAGGAATCACAAAGCATATAAGTCTGCTTCTCCCATGCCCCATCCCAGTTTATTCCAACTAGAAAATATAAAGGATTATTTATAAGACTAACAAAATCATATTTTGCAAAAAAAAAAAAAAAGATGTGCTGTTTTAGGACATCTTCAAAGTACAATAATAGGTTTTTGGGAAAGAGACAAACAAAAGAAAGAATTGGCACCTGCCCCTCTGGATTATTCCATATTTTATTGGAACCACTTTAAAAAAGAAGTTAAGTTTCTACCTTCCCTTTTCCATCACTTTCCATTAATATTATATATGGATCATGTTGTCAAAGCCCTGATGACTCATAAGTCACATGTGAAATCATTGTGGGTAAACCAATAGTTTATATTTCTGTAATTAAGGAAGGTTAGTACATGAAATAACTTCTCAATAAGTCAAAATTTATTAGGCTAATGTAGAAGCACCTTTGTGTGTTAAACAAACTGTATACTTCCAAGTCTATCATTTATTTTGTAGTCCAGGATGAGATTTGATGTTTATCCCCATGAGAAAGTCTGTTGAGTTTTATGGCTTATCTCATGGAAGTAGCTTCTTTCAACAACACAGTCACCAACAAGTCTAATAAGGAACAAACGACACATCAACTTTATTATGTTCTTAGACTATACAGAATTATAATCTTTGCCCATCAATTTTATGATTTTGTCAATTCCCTCTCTCCAATTTGGGTGTACCCATATTTCAAGTAAAGAAATTACCTCCCAGGATCAGAGCATGCTGGCATATGAATGTACTAAACCGAATATGATTTCAGAGACAAACATAAATAGAAATCCATTTATTTTTATTGTTGTTATAGCCAATGAAAAACTCTGGTGTTATAGAACTACCTAGATCATAGATTCTAACATAAAGAGACATCTGGAAACCAATGGGGGCACACTGTGGAAAAGAACAATAAACTAAGCCTAATCAAGAGCAATGTGAGTCCCCAGAAGCAAAACTCTACAGGAAAGGGCTCCTCCACTGGAAGGACATATGGGAATCAGGAATCAAGGCAGGAGGTGCCTCTGATGAAAAGGATGTGGGAGTCTTTAGTTCACTAATAACTGTGAGAAGATGTCATAAAGATGCTTTTATAGTAAGGAGAACCATTCCCTATTTCCCCTGAAGCCATGAGGGATGGTCATTTGGCATGGATTTCAAAGCCTAACACACAATTCTTCAGAATTCCAGGGAGGAACTTTGCTAACTAAGGGTCAAGGACTAAGGATGCATTTGTAATATCAGGAGCAAATGTTGGAAGCTACATTATGCTATCACATAAGGATCAAGAAAATGTTAAGGATATGCCTGTTTATTTGAAATTATTTTGAAGTCTCTTAACATAAGGTTTTCCACATGGCATCAATTAGTCAAATGGTTTATCATATCCAACAGTTGTCTACCATGGAGGGCATTCTTCCTCTATTATATTATAAGGAAAAAAAATTTAAAAATACACATTTCTCATTTTTTGCTTTTGTTAACTATGCTTTTGGGGTTATATCCAAAAGTCTTTGCACAGTTCAATTTCCTCAAATATTTCCCCTACATTTGTTGTAGTAGTTTCATACTTTGGGTTCTCACACTTCAGTTTTTATTCATTCCAAGTAGATTTCTTATGAGAGATATGAGGTTACTTTCATTCTTCTGCATCTGGATATACAGTATTCCCAATATGGACATTTATTGAAGAGGCTATTCTTTCTCCAAAGTATGTTCTTGGTGACTTTGTTGGAAATCAGTTGACTGTAAACATGTGGATTTATTTCTGGGTACTCTATTGTTTCATTGGTCTACAGGTTTGTTTTTATGCCAGTACTTTGTTGCTTTGGTTCTACAACTGTTATGTTTTAAAGGCAGGTATTATGATGCCACTAGTTTTTATTTTCTCTTTGCTCAGCATTCAATTGAGTATTTGGAAGTCTTTGTAGTCCCATACAAATTTTAGTACTTCTTTTCCTACTTCTGTGAAGGAGGTTATTGTTATTTTGTTATGGATTACACTGAATCTGTAGATCATGTTGGGTGGTGGTATGGTTTGGATCTGGAATGACTCCCCCCTCGGAAAAAAAAAAAAAAAAAAAAAACCTCATGTGTTGAAAATATGGCTCCCAGTACAGTAAGTTTCAAAGGTAGTTTTTAGGCAATGATTGTGTCATGAGGGCTCTGTGCTTATCAGTGGATTAATTCATCTGCTAGATTAATCCATTGATCTAATGGATCTACCCATTAATAGCTGAATTGGAGGTGGGATCAAGTTGAAAGAAATAAGTTACTAGGGGTGTACTGTGGTAAAGCTTGTCTTCTCCCTGGCCCCTTTAACCCTCCATTATCTCTGGCTGCTATGAGGTAAGCAGTTTTCTTCCCCTATGTTCTTCTTTTTTTTTTTCTTTTTAATTTGTTCTAATTAGTTATACAGGACAGCAAAGAGCATCTCAACATATTGTACACAAATGGAGCACAACTTCTCATTCCTCTGGCTGTACACAATGCAGAGTCACATCAGTCATGCAAACATACATGTGTATAGAGTAATAATGTTCTTCTCATTCCACCATTTCCCATCCCCACAACACCCTGTCACTCCCTTCTGCCCAATCCAAAATTCTTCCATTCTTCCATAGCTCCACCCACATTTTGGATCAGCATCTGCTTATCAGAGAAAACATTCAGCCTTTTAGAGATTGACTTATTTCACTTAACGTGATGTTTTCCAGCTCCATCCATTTACCTGCGAATGTCATAATTTCATTCTTCTTTAAGGATGAGTGATATTCCACTGTGCATATATACCACATTTTCTGAATCCACTCATCTGTTGAAGGGCAACTAGGTTAGTTCTACAGTTTAGCTATTGCAAATTGAGCTGTTATAAACATTGATATGACTGTGTCACTACCAAAAAAATGGAACTGGCCAACTGTGGACTGAATCCTCTGAAACTGTGAGTCAAAATAAGCATTTTTCTCCTGCAAATCGTTCTTTTCAGGCATTTCAGTTACAGTGACAAAAAACTGAGTAACATAGGTAGTAAGGAGAGTTTAAAGTTATTAATTCTTCCAATTCATGATTGCATTTTTCAAGTTCTTTCCTGGGTGCTTTATAATTTCTTCCACCTCCTTGTTTATTGGGGGAATTTTATTTTTGTAGCCATTGTAAATTGGATTGTTTTCTTGATTTCCTTTTTGACTTCTAAGGGAATTACATAAAATTCAAAAGTTTCTGCAAAGAAAAGAAAGTAATCTACAGAGTTAAGAGACAGCCTTCAGAATAAAAAAATGTTTGTGAACTCTTCCTTTGTTAAGGAATTAATACCCAGAATATATAAGGAACACAAATGAATCAACACGGAAAAAAACAAACCTGATTAAAAGATAGGCAAATAATAGGAATAGACATTTCTCAGAAGAAAATACAATGGCCACAGAACTTGAAAAAAACACTCATTATCATTAATCATGGAGGAAATGAAGATTAAAACCATGATGAGATATCATCTTACCCTAGTTAGAATGGTTATTAGAGAGGCAAAAATAACAAAAGCTGGTATGGATTTGGAGAAAGGTGAACTCACATACTATCAGTGAGCATGTAAACTATTACAGATATTATAGAGAATAATATGAAGGTTCTTCAAAAACTAGAATTCTAAGTACCATATAATTCAAAAATTCCATTACCAAATATTTATGAAAAGAAAGAAAATTATTATGTTGAAAAGATATCTATACTACCATGTGTACTACAGCTTTATTTACAATAATCAAAATATGAAATCAACCTAGGGACCCATCAATGGATTAATGAGTAAAGAAACTGGTGTGTACACACACAATGGAATGCTATTCAACCACTAAGAGAATGAAATCCCATCATTTGCAGGAACATAGATGAAACTGGAGGACATTAAGTTAATTGAAATAAACCAGACATAGAAAGACAAATACCACATGTTCTCGCTCAGATGTGGAAGCTAAAGTAGTTGATCTTGCAGTAGTAGAAATTAGAATATTGGTTACCAGAGACTGAGAAGAATGTGGGGGGTGGTGGGTGGAGAGAGAATGGCCAGCAGGCCCAAAAGTGCCATTGAATGGAAAGAATAACTTCTGACTTAATTAGCACTAGAAGGAAACTAGGGTTGACAACATTTAATTGTGTATTTTAAAATACCTAATAGAATTTTGAATGTTCCTAACACCAAGATATGATAAATGTTTGAGGTGATGGATACACCAGTTGCCCTGATCTGATCATTGCAGATTATATACGTGTATTGAAATATCACATGTACCCTGTAAACAGGTACAACTATCATGTGTCGATTAAAGATAAAAGATAGTTTTAAATACACATTTCTTTGCAAAATTTCAGCTCCAAGAATCTCTTTTAGAGATTTTGGTTTGGGACTATGACATTGGTTACTGAGCAACAAATATGAATGAATACTAACAGAGTTTTCATACCTCATTGATTAATGAAAAGTTAATGAATCTCTCTTAGCACTATCAGATTATTTATCTATAAAGAAATTATTCTGCCTGGTCGTGGTTTTAAGTTTTGCCTCCATAGCTCCACAAAATAATTCTTGATCAAGAATGTAATGAGGGCTGGGGAGATAGCTCAGCTGGTAGAGTGCTTGCTTTGTAAGCACAAGGCCCTGAGTTCGATCCCCAACACCCCAAAAAAAAAAAAAAAAGCGTAAGAATGTAATGAAATATTGGATCCCTAATACTCTGCATTCATTACTTTTGAATAACTATTTCACTAAATCTTTTATGATTTTTCAGTCATTGTACACCCAGAACCAGCACAGCAACTAAGTCAGAGCTTCCAAGTCCACACAATGAACCAACCTATTTGCCTTGTACTGTTTTCTTGAATCGATTGTTTATTTGTGTGATAGCACTGGAAAACTAAGGTATAAGTTGAACAACTGCATGTAAATGCAAACTCTGTCAGCAGTTCAACTCACACACAGCTCTCCCCTGTCGTATGACACTCATGTTATTGTCTCTTTCTGGACTATTTAAACTTCAGATCAAAGGGTTATGTTGGTACAGAAACCCACATTTGTTTATCTCACATTTACTGTGTGCTACCATGTCTTAGGCATATTGTTGAATCCACGAGATATGGTATTGAACCAAATGAGACATGCAAACCACATACCTAGTCTTTTTCTCTCCTGCCCATTTCAGTCATTTTTGTTATCTTCCATCTCATGATAGAAGAAATGCTTTTCTCATAATATATGTCTGTTCTTTTTCATTCATTTACTGGGAAAGCTATTCCCCTATAGAACCAGCCCCCACTAAAGAGATGTGACCTACAATACAAAAATCCCAGGTCCTATCTTCTTCGCTACATTTAATGCCTATGAGCCTGACAATGTAGAATCATGGGTACAGAGTTCTAAAGGAAACTACTTCCTTGGCAGACATAGAAGGAAGGGAAACTTGTATGTAGTTCAATGATTTTCATGTATTCATACCAATACTGTATGTGGGAATTCTGGTATCATCAAAAGTTAGTATAGAAAGGTTCCCTGAGCATCATTTCCTTCTACTCTTATATTTTTCATGGAAAAAACTCAGTCACCGAGTGCTTAAGTGTGTTTGTTCACACAGAACTTGCTTGGGAATCAGTTTCAGTTGGTAAAAATATTAATGTTGATAAAAATCACTCCTATCTGCAATCTAATTTGTTATTATGAAATGTGAGTTTAATTACAATGATAAATTATTATTATTCTAAATAGTCATGCCTTCCTAGATCCCCTTCAAATTATTTTCTTAGAAAAATAACTATAATTTCTTCTTTGGAATATTAATATTAACAAATCACTACTAATTATTTGGGAACCATGGGAAAAGGAGAGTAGAACACAATTAGCAATCTGCATGTGTAGTTAATTTATTTTTAGCATCTATAAGGAAGTGAGGATCATTTATTTTTTTCTTGAACAAAGAAGTCTGTATGATATAATCTCTTTCCACTTTTTGAAAAAAATATGCTAGATTTTTAACACTTTTACTTTTTTTGTTATTCCTAAAATTGTCCAAAAGCAATGTGATTTTTGTGAAAGGCCTAATGGTTCAGAATCACTTGAATGCCAGTGCTTAATTCTAAATCTGATGTTCTGGGGAAATGTGTGGCCCTAATCATGCCAGAATGTCTCATTTTATGTTTAAATAGTCACAGATTTAATAATGGACTGCAAAAAAAAAAAAAAGGCTTGCGTTTAACTACATCCTTTATTTTTCAAGCACTCATCCAAGCGTGCACAAACACAAGGGAATGCCATACGCTTTAAATCCGTGAGCATCATGGAAAAGGCCTACGCTGGGCTCTGTACACATTAACAAATTATGTCCCATTAGGTCAATGCAGAAATTAATTGTGGGATTCTTTTCAAATCCACATTGTTTCCTGGCTCTGTTGCGGGCCACTCAATTAGACACCTCTCAAAGCCTTTGTGCTGAACTAAACGCAGCTAATTGTTCCATTTCTGCATGGAGTGATTCATCTCCCAGATGTCTCAAAACTTTCAGCAGCTCTGCCCTACCAATATCTCGGCATATGAAAATAGAGTCATTGGGGACCCAGACAGAGGGGAGAGATTGGGAAGCAAATAGAGCAGGGTATTCTTTACCCCTGCCCTTTGGTATGATTAATCTTTAGTGAGAAAGGACTCCTGAATCATTCTCTTGACAGGACAGCCCCCTTGCCCTATCTGGCTCCCCATGTGAGGAGCAATGGATGAATGCTTCCTTTTTTCTCTTCCTCCAGGTGCAGCCCTATTCACACTTGAGCCTGACAGCACATAATGGAACAGTTTCTGCTTGCCCGTTGCTTCAGCTCTTTATTCTTTTCTCCTCCGATATTTCTCATTTGTTCATAACCCAGTGACAGAGCCAGTCAAATTAAAAATGCATAAAACCCAAAGACAGTCACTAATTTCCATAGAGCACTGGAGTGTGTGTGTGTGTGTGTGTGTGTCTGTCTGTCTGTGTCTCTATATTTTCCTACAGAAAACATGACTTCAGAGTCATCTATGGAGATATCCTTACACCTCTAAGTGACTGGATGAACTTGAATTTGACTTTGAAGTTTTGCTCTGTCTTTGAATTTTTCTTCAATGCTTCCTTTACCCAGAGTGAATAGATGCATCCACCCACCGTAACAGTTGAGTGCATAACAATTAATGTTCTGGAAGACAGAAAAGTGTCCAGACCTGCTATCTGTGGTTCCCACTCTATTTAAAGGAGCCAATAAATTTATTGGAACTTTGTATTTTAAGTTGAACACAGGTTGAAAAATATCTTCTGATTTAATATGAGATGAGAAATTGGTACCTAAAACAACATAAACTTTATAAGGATTCATATGTTTTGTTTCGATAAAAAAAAATAAAGTCAGTGACTTCAGTTTGAGTTCTCTGAAAAACATATGTTGAGACTGGAGTGCGAATATACATAGTGGATTTGGGAGAGAGTTAGGGGTGATTCAGGGAAATGAAGGGAACCTCTATGAGGTGTATTTTCAAGCAAGTTACCACTGTGAACAGCTGGAGCTCAGTTTTAATAGGGAACTGCACGAGGTCCTACAGATCCTGTAACGCCAGGGTCTTCCCATCTGTGTAGCAAGGAAAATGAAGTATTTATACATTAACATCCATCGCCTGTAGATGAAGACTACTCCCAAGATAATTAAGAACTGTTTGCCACAACACAGGAGAATATGGTCACCGGTCTTCAGGTGAACTGATGCAGATGCTGTCTTTGAAAGACTGCTGTGGAGCTCTAGGATGGCAGGGCACCAGCAGTGGCTACTCCAGCATTGCATTTTCAGAGGCTTCAGCAAGAATAATCATGGACATGAAGCTAGTGACTGAGACCTTGCACTGCAGTAGCATCTATGGAAACACTCCATGTGGACACGCAAGTCATTTTTGACTATTTGCCTGGTTATATTGGCATTTCTGATTTAGCTACTTAAGTAGACCATTGGCATAGCTTCTTATCTGTTTATTTTTGCAAGTCTGATACAAATATTTTCCCCTGAATCATTTGACAGTCATATGTTAACCCATGTCCCAATACTTCAAATACGTTAGGGTATTTTATGCAAACAAAAGGTTTGTCTTCTTAACTACATAATTACAAATGTACCCATCAAAATCAGGAAATTAACACTGATGCATTGCTACCATCTAATTTTGAGATCCCCTTCAAATTTTATCAATTGCTTTGGTAAAAGTCATAGTAAAAGGATTCATTTCAGAATCACATGTTCATTGTAATTGCCTTATCTCTCCCATTTTTTCTCTTTAAAATTTCTTTATTTGTTCTAATTTGTTGTACATGACAGTAGAATTCATTTATACATTTTGATAAATCATACATACATGGAGTATAATTTCTCTTTTTTCTGATTATACATGTTGTAGGATCACTTCGGTCATGCAGTCATATATGTACGTATATGTAATAATGTCTGCTTCACTCTACGGTCATTCCTTTCCCCATACACCTTCCCCTCCCTTCTCTGCCCTCTACTTAATATAAAATAATTCAATTCTTCCCTCTACATCCCCCTTATTATGAATTAGCATTCACATATCAGAGAAAACATTTGGCCTTTGTTTTTTGGGGTTTGGCTCATTTCACTTAGCATGATTTTCTCTAACTCCATCCATTTACCTGCAGATGCCAGAATTCCATTCTTCTTTAAAACTGAGTAACATTCCATCGTGTGTATACATATAAGTATACATATACATATACGTGTGTATATATATATATATATATATATGGATAGATATATATCATATTTTTTATCCATTCATCTGTTGAAGGACATCTAAGTTGATTCCATATTTTAGTAATGGTGAATTGAGCTGTTATAAACATTGATGTGACTGTGTGTGTCACTGTAGTATGCTGATTTTAAGTCCTTTCGGGTGTAAATCAGGGAGCGTACAAGATCCTCAGTCATTTCTTAACTTTTTATTTCAATCTCAATATTCAGTTTAGAGGATGCCCTTAAATTTGGGTTTGAGTTTGTCTTGTTTTTTTTTTTTCTTTTTCACAATTGAATTTAAGTCATGTATCACTGGTAGAAATAGTCACAGAGTTAATGCTGTGTTCTTATTTTTTCATGTTCACGACACGTGATTTTGATTTGTCTTATTACTGATGATTTTTAACTTTGATCACTTGGTTAATGTGATCAAAGTTAATGTCTGCCAGTCATCTCCACTCTAAAATTACTATTTCACCCTTATAACTAAGAAATCTTTTGAGGGGAAGATCTTTTGAACCTATGTAAATAATCTCACCAGTCACCATACTTGTGACTATTTATCAATATTTGCACTTATACATGTTGGAATATTTTCATGGATTCTTATTTGATTCATTGGTTTCTCATCCTTACTATCACATAAATCTGGATGCTCAACATGTCCCAACTTGGGCCAGTGAGATCCTCTCCCTGATGACTGTTCTATTCTTCCAATATGCTGCCATCAGTCTTAGACCACTTTCTAAGACTTTTAACACTGAGCAGTCAATTGTGAATTAATTATTGAAATACAACAAATGATATTCCACTTAGGGAAAGCAAAAGAATAGTATTCAACCCTTCTCCATCATCACAAAGTAAAGTACACAGGGGAAGAAAAGAATAAAATCCGTGACATAGATGTCTTGATTTAAACATAAGACAGTTTCTGTAAATAGATCTATTGACATGGAAATTTATGACATTGGTCATCTAGAAGCAATGAATAGATTTTAATATTTGTGGAATTACTTTAGTGTAGAATTTGCCTTAACTGTTTTGAATCAGTGGTCCCCAAATACTATAGTAATAGCCAATAAAGTATGGCTTGGGCTGGAAGAGAATATTTTTTAATATAAACAAAGAATTTGGGGAGAATAAGGAAGCAGTTGATTAATAAATCAATTATAATAGCAGTTTTGTCTTCAAACTAGTCTCCGGGGAAAACGATCTCATTGTATTTGAAATTCAGGCCCAGGGATATCCAACTTATCCCTGTCCATCATTTATTTTCAAAACTTTTCGATGTCACCAAGAGAAGAAAAGCATTTTGGTCAATAGCCAATGGAAAAATAGGAGCACATTCTACTTAACTCAGTTCCTAAAACCTAACAGCAAAAATTTTTGGAAAACACCAAATCTCCTGACATGAACCTCTCATTTCAGATTTCAAGAACTGCCAGTTGGCCACATGATACAACAAATGAGTAGTATAATGTGAGTATATGGAGTGTGCAGAAAGCAAGCACCCTGGACTTTAGGAGTTATTTCTTCATTTGTATGAATGAGTAAAGAGAAAGAGTTTCTATTTAACCCACAGTCACCCTACTATTCATCACTGTGGTCTAGTGAATGTTCTAAACTCAGTACTATGGTTAATAGATCTTTCTCATGCTTTTGGGAAGAGATGGTAGTGGTGAACTAAGAATCCCTTTCCTATATATTCATGGAATAGCTTATTAAGAGATCTAACCTGTAATGGGAGAAACTGGTTCTACAAATAAAACACAATATAAAAATTGTGAAAGTCTATGTACCAGATACAGAAATGGATGAATAATAATATCTGAATGGGTTTCCTTTTATTTTTTTTTTATTTTTTTATTATTGTATACAAATGGGATACATGTTGTTTCTCTATTTGTACATAGAGTCAAGGCATACCATTTGTGTAATCATACATTTACATATGGCAATGATGTTTGATTATTTTTTTTCCTTCCCTCCCACCCCTCCCACCCCTTTTTCCCCTCTATACAGTCCTTCTTTCCTTCATTCTTACCGCTCTCCTTATCCCTAACCCTAAACCTAACCCTAAACCTAATGCTAACCCCTCCCATCCCCCATTATATGTCCTCATCCGCTTATCAGCGAGATCATTCGTCCTTTAGTTTTTTGAGATTGGCTTATCTCACTTAGCATGATATTCTCCAATTTCATCCATTTGCCTGTAAATGCCATAATTTTATCATTCTTCATTGCGGAGTAATATTGCATTGTATATATATGCCACAGTTTCTTTATCCATTCATCAACTGAAGGGCATCTAGGTTGGTTCCACAATCTGGCTATGGTGAATTGAGCAGCAATGAACATTCATGTGGCTGTATCTCTGTAGTATGCTGATTTTAACTCCTTTGGGTATAGGCCAAGGAGTGGGATAGCTGGGTCAAATGGTGGTTCCATTCCAAGCTTTCTGAGGAATCTCCACACTGCATTCCAGAGTGGCTGCACTAATTTGCAACCCCACCAGCAATGTATGAGTGTTCCTTTTTCACCACATCCTCGCCAACACCTATTGTTGCTTGTGTTCTTGATAATCGCCATTCTAATTGGGGTGAGATGAAATCTTAGGGTAGTTTTGATTTGCATTTCCCTTATTACTAGGGATGTTGAACATTTTTTCATATATCTGTTGATTGCTTGTACATCTTCTTCTGTGAAGTGTCTGTTCATTTCCTTAGCCCATTTGTTGATTGGATTATTTGTATTCTTCGTGTAGAGTTTTTTGAGTTCTTTATAGATTCTGGAAATTAGTGCTCTATCTGAAGTATGGTTGGCAAAGATATTCTCCCTCTCTGTAGGCTCTCTCTTCACATTACTGATAGTTTCCTTTGCTGAGAGAAAGCTTTTTAGTTTGAATCTATCCCAGTTGTTGATTCTTGCTTTTATTTCTTGTGCTATGGGAGTGCTGTTAAGGAAGTCTGATCCTAAGCCAACAAGTTGAAGATTTGGACCTACTTTTTCTTCTATAAGATGCAAGGTCTCTGGTCTGATTCCGAGGTCCTTGATCCATTTTGAGTTGAGTTTTGTGTAGGGTGAGAGATAGGGGTTTAATTTCATTCTATTGCATATGGTTTTCCAGTTTTCCCAGCACCATTTGTTGAAGAGGCTATCTTTTCTCCATTGCATATTTTTGGACCCTTTGTCTAGTATGAGAAAATTGTATTTCTTTGGGTTTGTGTCCATGTCCTCTATTCTGCACCATTGATCTACCTGTCTATTTTGGTACCAATACCATGCCGTTTTTGTTACTATTTTGTAGTAGAGTTGAAGATCTGGTATTGCAATACCCCCTGCTTCGCTCTTGCTACTGAGGATTGCTTTAGCTATTCCAGATGAATTTCATAATTGCTTGCTCTATTTCTGCAAGGTACATCATTGGGATTTTAATTGGAATTGCATTGAATCTGTATAGCACTTTAGGTAGTATAGCCATTTTGACAATATTAATTCTGCCTATCCAGGAACATGGGAGATCTTTCCATCTTCTAAGGTTTTCTTGAATTTCTTTCTTTAGTGTTCTATAGTTCTCATTGTAGAGGTCTTTCACCTCTTTTGTGAGATTGATTCTCAAGTATTTTATTTTTTTCGATGCTATTGTGAATGGGGTAGTTTTCCTTATTTCTCTTTCTGAAGATTCATCAATTATGTATAAAAATGCATTGGATTTATGAGCATTGATCTTGTAACCTGCTACTTTACTGAATTCACTTAAAATTATTTGAATTTAAAGAATTTTATACACAAGGGTTTATTTTCCCATTGACCTCTCTACATGTGGAGTTGGGAGGTTGTCTCAGGTCATTACACAAAAGTCAATTCTAACCAGGTGGTAAGGGTCATGGGTTCAGTTCATTCATTGAATATACTTCCTTTGGACTCAGTCAACTAAATCTAGTGCATAAGAGAACTTAATAAAAGAAAGGAAATCCTACCAGGACCTGCTCCAAGGAACTTGAGGGTTTAAACCTATTGCTTAGACTCTTTATGCCTTCAGGTTAACCATATGTAAACAATTGCTACTTTTCACACCTGGAGCAGGTTACCTCTCAGAGGTGGACTGATTCCTTGCCCATAAAGTTTATAAGTCCACCGGCTAAGTTTATGAAGTGCTTAGGTATCCTTTGGAAATGAAAGGTGCTGTATAGTGGCAAGGACTCCAGGGTGGGAGGAAAAGGAAACATGGCCAAGGAGACTAAGTCTTATTTGCCCAATACATTGCTTTTGCAATGAAATTATACACATTCCAAAGAATCAAGACTGCTCCCAAGTACTAAAATGCCTGTGAGCTGGTAAAGCACATAGCCATCACATGCTCTGCTTCTAAGGGTGGTTAAGTATGGGAAAGACTCAAGAGAGGCTGCATGGAGAAATTTGATTGCAGTGAATCTGGTCCCTTCAGGCAACTTCACATGGTTCTTTGGTGGATGTATCCTTCCCTGAGGTTTATGGGAATACAATTAAGACTTACAGACAGATTTGATTCAACTTTCCTCAGTTTTCAGTATTTTCATCAGAATTTTGACTTTCTCCTAGGGCTATTACTTCTGCATTTGCTCCAGATTTTAGTAAGACTTCTATTCCTTATTCATATACCTGACATGAAATTTCTACTCCTTTTAAAGGTAAAACAGATGCTATTCTCTTTCAAGCTAGAACAGGAATTTGGAGGTTTTTTTTTTTGTTGTTGTTGTTTTGTTTTTTGGTGTGTGTATATGTGTGTGTATGTGTTGGTGTGTGAGTGTGTGGCAGGCGTATTGGGAATGGAACCATTGAGTTACATCCCCAACTCTATAGTGGTTAGCTTTAGCTGTGTAATAAGTCTTATCAAAATTCAAGGTTTAAACTAGCTCTCTTTAATTTTCTTTTGATACTGATGTTGCTGTATTATGGACTACATGTATGTAGCCCTGAAATACTTATGCCAATGCCTAATTTCCAATGTCATGGTACTAGGAAGTGAAGCTTTGGGAGGTATTTAGGTCATAAGAGTGCATCCCTCATGATAGGGATTGGTGCTTTTATTAAAGAGGCCATACAGAGTTCCTTTGCTCCTTTAACCATGTGAGAATACAGTGAGAAGGCAATTATCTGGGGTCTAGGAAGTAGGCCTTCACCAGTCACAGAACTTGCTAACATCTGATATGAAATTTCTCAACTTTTACAAGTTCTTAGAAATAAGAACTTGTTGATTAATCCATGCAGTCTGGTATTTCTGTTGCAGAAACTGGAGTAGACTTAGATATACTGTAAGTTGGCACTTTGGATAGGACTGCTTCTCTCTGCTCCATTCAGTGTTGATGGAGTTCAACCATTTGTCTGTGGTCAGTTAGTGGCTGGTGGTTTCATTCATATACTTGGTGGTTCCGCACATGGTTGCAGGGTCAATGGAAGTAACCAGAACATATACCTCTCATACCCCGAAAGCCCCACTGAAGCTCATTCACATTGTAATTACAAGTAGAAGGAGAAGAAAAACCCTAGCACTTTTCAAGTCTCTGTTTTTTATAAGGTTTTCTACTGTTCTGTTAACTAATGCTTGTCACATGACTAAAACTAGATTAAAAAATAGAGAAATAAAAATACAGCTCTTGATGGGAGGAGCAGCAAGTTGAAACAACAGCAACAACAACAACAACTAACCAAACGAACGAAAAGTAAATTCAAAAAAAGAAAAAATTACAGGTCCATTTTGGCAATGAGCCATATAAGGCAAAAAATGAAAAGAAAGTCAAGCATATTCCAAATACAAAAGTATTTCATCCAACTGAAGAGCCAGTGGGAAATAATGGATGCCATATTTATTGTGCTATACAGTTGTGATTAAATAATTTCAATAATGAGTCCTTCCAGTTTATGTCAAGATCTTTTGGTCTTTACAATATGATTGTTTTAGTTTCTTTGTTTAAAATTTTCTCCCCCTTATGTGCAAGTTAATGAAATACACTTATTCACAGACAGAGGCTAATGACCCTACCCTCAAACAGAAGAAACAAAAGGAAAATTACAGAAAAGAAGATAAATCAATAAAACAATCCAAACTATATATTTTTTTCTCTCTCTCTTCTTAGTTCCTTTCAAACTTGCCTATGAAGAAAAATCAGCATGCAGTAACCCTATTCACATTTTCTTACATTTAGGAACTTCACACATTCATTTTGCATACTTGAGAGAAGAATGGCAGAACTTTGGATGACGTAGAGGAAAATGAGTGGTGTTATGAAAGATGGTGGAATGAGACAGACATCATTACCCTACGTACATGTATGATTACATGAATGGTGTGACTCTTACATCATGTACAGCCATAGAAACAAAAAGTTATACCCCATTTGTGTACAATGAATCAAAATGCAGTCTGTAAAAATAAAAAATAAAAATAAATAAATATTAAAAAAAAGAAGCTAAATCATCACTGTTCCAATATGTAACTAGCTGAGTGACTCTGGAAAGGTACTTAAACCACACTCATGTCTCAGTTTCCTCATTGGTAAAATTAGAGTAATAAAAGTACCTCCCTCAAAAGTTATAATTAGGATTAAAAGAGTTATTATTTTAAAAATATGTTGAATAATGCCTGACATAAACCTACAGTTAAGCCACTATTATAAATGTGCTCACTAAACAAAAAAAAACAAAACAAAAGGTCAGTGTTTACCATAACTCAAGGTTAAGAAGGCACTTGGGACATCACCCCAATTTTAGGAGAAAATTCAGTTTCATTTGTGAAAATAATTTGGACAGATTTAACCACCATTAACCTATTCTTAAGATGTAGCAATAATAATGTCAGCTTCAGAACTTTACTAAATTTTATTTTCCCTATATGGCATTTTTCCATATATTTTACTTGATCTTTGCAGTGGGGTATGAAGAAATTTACAACATCAGTACATTTGAAGCTGTTTCAAAATATTGGCCTTAACAGAGAAAGAACTGGAAAGGAAAAGAGAAAATTAATTTTTCATTTTGGGGATGAGGGAGAGATTAATAGTCATTTTCCTTGGAATGCTGCCAGACTTTTGTCTGGCAGTCTGAAATCAGCAACTTCACTCACAAAAAATCGGGAGGAAGCGACAGTAATCAGGAACAATCATGCTTCAGATAAAATTCATGAATTATGACATAAGGACTTATGAAAAAGATGAAAATTACCTGGAATTCTTTGTGACTATCAAAAAACTCATATTCAAAGTATCTAAATTTGCCAAAAAAGAACTGCCCTTGATGCTTCTAATTAACATGGTCTAGTGGGGAATTTTAAATATCTGGTAGATTTCTGCAATTTAGACTAGGATACTCTCTGCTGCAAATAACAGACTACTCAATACAAATTGGGACTTAATAATTAAAAGTTTTTTTTATCATGTACCAAAAATCTTGTGGGAAGTTATTTTTAACTTCACTGGAATTCTTGATTTCGTCCCCAATTTTCAGGATAGCAATAGTAATTTTGGTGACATATCCACATGGGAGAACTTCAGAAAGTATGAAGGGTGATAGATCTACTATTTGCACATCTCCCTCTTCTTGATAGAGAGAACGATCTTTCCTTAAGCCATCAGATTTCCCCTCTGAAACCTCTTTGGCCAAGAGTGAATCACATTTCCATATCATAGCTGCAAAGGAGGCTGGTAAAGCAAGTTGCACCTTTCTTCAGATTTTGCTAGGGTAGAACTAGGTGGAAGTGGGGAAGATGATAAGAACAGATACTTCCCAACTGGCAAGAAGGAAGGAGAAGGGGAAATTGCTCATTACACTGTCAAATCACCAAAATATCTATTTTGGTCCCAAACATCTATTTGTGAGTCTCTCATCTCTCCCACTTGACCATATTACACCCACATTCACAAACAATGCACACTTTTCAGAATATTTCATGAATGACTAGATTTGAATTGGTGCAGAGATAAATGGATCCAAATAGCAGTAGGTGACATAACCAACATATCAGGATAGGGACACATAGCTTGGCTGTAAAAGCCACCTTGGTAATGAAATAGCTTCAGTTCTTATTTTTACACATTTTGATTTCATCTGCATTCCTAATCTATCTTTTGAGGTCTTTCTACTTAGCTGAAAGTATCATAATTGACAATATTTTTAGATTAGTATCTTTTCAAATTTAACATTAAAGCAAACCATGTATACATTTTTCAGATGCAAAATGATATAGTAGTCATTTTAAAACTTGTTTTTGTGGTAGTCTAGGATTCTGTTGAAACCAGTGAGTGGGATAGAGCTGAAGATTACCTAAGATCTGGCACATCCATCTAGATAGCTCAGTAATTGCTATCTCTTTTATTTAGAGCTAAGAGATTTTGCTTAAAAAGAAAATTTAGAAATGACTCTACAGCTAAGAAAAATGCATTAGTGGAAGGAGTTTAGGATTTGGATTTATAACCTTATTAGAATCTTACTACAGCTGTTTATTTGCATGCCAAAGGACTATGGGTGAATTAGAACTCTTCCTCTTGTAATGGTATGTTAATGATATTAAACTCATGATTTTGAGAGATATGAGTGTTCAGTCATCTGAGCTAAGTTTGAACTAATTGCCCAGGAACTATCAATATCTTTCCTTATTTGCATTTTTCATATTTTAATCAAAGTGTAGTGCTCCACTAAAGTAGTATTTCATGATTTTCTTAGCCAAGGTAGGTTATTTCAAAGGTAATGATTATCACTCATGCAGACAATATTTATTTTACTGTAATGTTCCCATGGAATAAATTGTAGGAAGTGAGTTTATGGAGACAAGAATATAAACATCTATTTGCTACTCAGGACATTTTGCCAGATTTTATTTTTTCTAATAAAATTATAATGATTTATACTGCCATTAGCAATATATCATTGCATCAGGTTTTAAAAACCTTGCCAATTCTAAATATTTATTTTATGTATTTTTGGCAAATATATCATGTGTAAAATAATACCAGGGAGTTGTTAAATTTATAATGGTTTTATTATGGGAGAGATGTATATTTTTCATTATTTATGAGAATGACTTTGTTTCTGTAAAACTGAGGCAATGATCACTATAAAAATGGAAGTAATTAATAAACTTTTAAAGAAGAAATTACTAAACTAATCCTAATCTCTTTCTCTTTTCTGTTTCCTTCACTCTCTGTTCCTGTCTGTCCCTCCCGCTCCACCTTCTCTCTCACACATCTTCAAGTTAAATATTTATTTTGGATAGATAAAAATATTATACAAATTAAATCATGGCATAACTACATTTCATAATTAAAAGCATGGTTTTTATGAATTAAAAGAATAGAAATCAAATGAAACAAAAATTTCCAGTTTCACCTGTAATTTAGAAATTATGTGTTTTTCCTCACTGATGTTATCGGTTCCAAATGGATTCCTCTAATATTGTCAGAATATTATGAGAAACTTGATTATTTTTAAAATTTTCACATCTTAGTATTCATTTTTTCTTTGCATATTTATTTATTTATGGTTCTAAGGATTGAATCCAGAGGTGCTTAACCACTGAGTCACATCCCCAGCCCATTTTACTTATTTTTTTATTTTGAGGTAGAGGTTGGCTTAATTGCTCAGGGCCTCCCTATGTTGCTGAGGCTGGCTTTAAACTTGTCATCTTCCTGCGTCAGCCTCCTGAGCCACTGGGATTATAGGTGTGTGCCACTCTGTCTAGCTCTTTGCTCTTTAAAATACCCATGTAGCTCCACCAAAGTTTAACGTTAAAATTTTGCTTTATTACCTCAAATCCTTTTTAAAGACAAATAATACAAATACAGCTTATGTCCGACATTTGAAAACTTGCCTTTTCTTCTTTGCTCCCTATGTGGAGAAAACTGTTATTTTGAAGTAAGTTCACTTTCTAGTTCCTTACAAATGTTTGTGATTTTTCTATAGTTGTAAAGTCACAATCTACAGCAATGTCACTGAGATTATACAGGTAATTTTTCAAGTGTTTTTTTTTTTTTTTTTTTTTTTTTTTTGTATCTGTAATGGTTCAGGTAATGCTACCTAATGAGTTGTGAGCATCTGTTATATAGAGTTGTTTTCTGTGCATAGTGTGAAAATGAGCTTTTCCACTTCTTGGCGCCAGCGTTTCAGTGTACTGCTCTTTGCTGTTGCATCTGGACTCCCCCTGCAGTGAGATTTGCTAGCATTCTAGCTGCTATGTTCTCTGAACAATTGTCCTGGCTTAGATGGGAACTTTTCGCTGGGAGGATGCCTCCCACAGATCAGCCTGCAACCAGTGATTTGGAAGTTGGTGTGGGGGCAGCTAATATGATCACCCTTTCGCTTCAAGATGAGACCAGTGCTGTGGCTCACTTCATTCTCCAGAGTCCTTCTGGGAACACACTAACAGGAGCTGCAGCTCAGACCACACCTCCCTCCTCGTCCTCCCCGCCTACCTTGCTTCCTTTCCTCTCCTTCTAAGAGCTTCCCTCTGACAAATCACACACACCCAAACCCCTGTCTCAATTTCTGCTTGTGGAGGATGTGGTTTCTAAATTTACATTTATGTAAATTGTATAGTACTTATTTTTTTAATTTAAATTTTATTTTTAACTAATACAGAGAAAAGTAAAAAATGTACATAATAATGTGATATTTCTACATCTGACATGTCTCTTAGTCTTTTCTTTAAAATTTTGATTCATTGTACATAAATGGGGTACAACTTTCATTTTTCTGGTTCGACTTATTGTGCATGATTTAGCACCTTGCTTCCTTCACTTAAACTGATGCTTTTGAGAAATTTATCATTGTTGGTATTTGAAATGTTGGTCTGTTTCTTCTACTTATTATTAGTTGTTCAATTTTAAAGGAGTTTATAACTCCTCTTCTCTTCCAAAAACCTGATAAATACTGATTTTCTTTTTTGGTATTACAAGCATTGAGCAATCCTTTATAGGTCCACTGCATATGCACTGAAATCTGTCTCCATATTTGATGCCCAAGAGAGAATTGCTGAGTCACAGTGTATATGGGTATTTTTCTTTCTTTTTTTTTTTTTTTTGTATTGGGATTGAATCCAGGGACACTTAACTATGGGACTACATTCTCAGTCTTTTTTTGTATTTTTCTTTAAGAGATAGGGTCTTGCTTAGTTGCTGAGATTGGCTTTGATCTCATGGTCCTCCTGCCTTATTCTCTCAGGCTTCTGGAATTACAGGTGTCACTACACCTGGCTATGTGGATAAATATTGTCAATTTAGCAAATGGAACACAAACCAACTGTTAACTTGCATTCTTGTTCTACCTCACCTTTGTAAGCATTTCAAATTATCAAATTTATTATAATTAATTTTATTATTATTGCTAATTTGAAAAGAATCTGTACTGATAAATTATTGTTTTGACATATATTTCTTTAATTACCAGTAATGTGTTTCTTTTAATATATGGATTGTCAATTTAAGACTCCTTTCCACTGAAATGTTTGTTCATGACCTTTGTTCATCTTTCTTTCACATATACGCTTATCATTGATCTGTTTAGTATATTTATGTCTTCTGGTTAGTAATATATTTACTTATATTTGCATATATTTATGTTTACATTTTTACTTACATTAATAAAATTTCTTCTTCTGATAGACAGGAGCTAGTTTTCTTCTGCTTCTCTTCTGGCTCTACTTTCCACCTTTCTCCACCTTGCTCTCTACTAGAAAAACTAACCTTGTTGTGACTGATGTACATGAATGAGGTTTACTAGTAAGTATGGCCAATGGAAGCTATTACGGAGGTAAAAAGAAAAAAGAAGGAAGTTGGGACATTTGTTTCAGCTGCAAGTTTTTTGTGCAGTTGGCATCATTGGGTTGCATCTTTTCCATGAAAACTCCTTGCTCCTGGTAGGTATGCAGAAAACTAATGCTCCACCCTCTTGACTGGCTAGATAAACGATATCTCAGAGATGACAGTAACTTTTGGCCTAAACTTCAAGAGTTTTTTTGTATATCTGCAATGGCATGGAAGAATGAAGCTTGAAATGCAGCAGGATTATTAGACAGAAGGGAATCACTGGGAACCTTAGCTACAGCACCAAAGTCCACTGTGAATGGCTACCGTTCTTGAGAGTCTCTGGCAAAGCTCGCACCTATTTTCCATGAAAGACAGAGGTTCCTGAGAAGGCTTATACTGATGAGAAAACTGAACTCCCTTCTGCCAGTTTCACCCCAATCAGATACTGAAGTACATTCTCAGAAAGGTAGTTCTCAGCAGCTCATCAGAAATTGGGAATGATATTTGATAAGAGAAGTTTTAGATTTATGTTTCATCAGACTTTGCATTCAGCATATAAAAGCATCTGAAAGTGAGAGTTTAGACTATCAGAGATTGGCAAACATTTTTCTATTTTGAACACAATAGTGAATATTTTAAGCTCTGATGACCATGGATTTAGTGACCACCCTAGGAGTACAGGTACTCCTTCCTCTCTTTCGAACAACCTTAAAAACCGGAAAGCCTAGTCTTTTAAAGAAAAGACTAAGAGACATGTCAGATGTAGAAATATCACATTATTACTTACAATTTTTACGTTTGTTTGTATTAGTTAAAAATAAATAAATTTCCCAGGCTATACAAAACACACTACAAGACCCTGACTCTGGTCACACTTTGCCAATCTCTAATCTGCACATAATGTTATTTGTAATGTATTCAGCTTAGGTTGGCAAGTTTCCCTCTTTTCTTTCTCCCTAGAAAATTTGCTTTTCATCTTTACTGACTCCAGGTGGATCGTGCTTGACTGCATACAACCTTCAACTGGTTATATATTATATTTATAGTATATATTATATATTATATATTATATTTATAGTATTTTTGTTTTTGCCTTAAACTCATTTTAAATTGCAATAAAATTCACATATAATTCATTTTTTAAAGCATTAATTTCAGTGTTTTTTATTTTATACTCAAGACTGTACAGTCATTGCAACTATCCAATCTATAATATTTCTTATCATTTCCAAAAATCCCATATATCCACTAACAGTCACTCCCCATCTTCTCAGAGCCCCTGGTAATCAGTAATCTCCTAACAGTCTCTAAGGATGTGATTATTCTGGACACTTCAAATAAATGGAATTAGACCATACAGAGTTTTCTATATCTGGTTCTTTATACTGGTTATGGTTTAGATATGCAGTCTCCCCCAAAAATCTCATGCATGAGATAATACAAGGAAGTTCGGAGATGAAATGATTAGGTTATGAGAATCTTAATGTAATCAGTACATTAATCCATTGGTATGGATTAACTGGGCAGTAACTCTAGGCAGGGGTGAGTGAATGGAAGAAGTAGGTTATTGGAAGTATGCCTTTGGGGTTTATATTTTGTCCCTGGTAAAATGTTCTCTCTCTGCTTCTTGGTAGCCATGAAAGATCTGTTTTCCTCCACCATGCCCTTCCACCATGATAGTCTGCCTCACCTTGATCCTAGAGCTGCAGAGTTGGCCATTTATGAACTGAGACTTCCAAAATTGTGAGTCAAATAAACATTTCTTCCTCTGATAGTTCTTGTCAGGTCTTTGGTCACAGTGATGAAAAAGTTGGTTAAGACAACAATGTTTCAAAGGTTTATCCATGTTGTAGCATGTAACAGTATTTATCCCCTTTTATGTCTGAATGACATTCCATTGTATAAATATAGTAACTATCCATTTATTAGCATGTGGGCTTTGGAGTTGTTTCTATATTTTGACTACTTGTGAATAATGCTGCTTTGAAGATTGGTGTTCACATTTTTGAGAAAACATGTTTTCAATTATCTTGGGTATATACCTAGGAGTGAAATTGATGGCTTATATGGTAGCTCTATGTTTAACTTTTTGAGGAACTGCAGAATTATTTTCCACAGATGCACCATATTACATTCCCATCAGTAGTACAAGGGTCCCAATTTCTCCACATCTTCAGCTATAATCGTTGTTCTTTTTTTTTTTTTTTAATTATAGTCATGCAAGAGGTTGTAAAGTGGATGCCCATTGTGGTTTTGATTTGCATGTCCCTAATGACTAATGATGCTAAGTACCCTTTCATATGTTTGTTGGACATTGTACATCTTCTTTGGAGAAATGTCTCTTCTTTCAACATACTTTTGGCTATTCTGTGTCATTTGTATTTCCACATAAATTTTAGTATCAGATATCTGTTTTTGTTTAAAGTCTGTAAAAATTTTGGTAGGAATGGAATTGAATCTGTAGCTCAGTGTGGGGGCTTTTATCATCTTAACAATTTTACATCTTCCAATCCATGAAAACAGGAAATCTTTCTTTTTATTTATGTCCAATTTCTTTTCTGAGCATGCACACAAACTCAGGTATTTAGCTTTCTACATGCCCAGGATTACGTAAAGTTTCTCAAAGCCCCATGAACATCATTTTTCATTAGTCTATTGCCTCAAATGTTCTCTGTGTTCTCATGCAGCCATGACATTAAAACATTTGCGAATTTGCTTGTAAATGTTTTGGACAAGTACTTACCCAAGGAGGGGCTTTAATTGCTAGATGAACATTGAATCAGGTCAAATGAAGGCAAAGCCTTGAAGCAGGGTCTTCCAGGGAACTATCGGACAGTGGCTACTATTTGGAAATAAGAATTTGGAAGATCTAAAGCTTTGTTCTACCATCGGTATTGGGCATTTGTTTTTATCAAACCTAGTGCTAAGATAGTGCACCACGATCAAGTGGGGTTCAACCCAGGGATGCAGGGTTGGTTCAACATCTGGAAAACAATAAATGTAATTCATCACATCAATAGACTTAAGGTTAAGAGTGAAATGATTATTTCAATAGATGCTGAGAAAGCGTTTGACAAAATACAATACCCATTCATGCTCAATACACTAGAAAAAATAGGGATAATAGGAACATACCTCAACATTGTAAAGGCTGTTTATGCTAAGCCCACAGCCAACATCATTCTTAATGGAGAAAAACTGAAAACATTCCCTTTAAAAACTGGAACAAGACAGGGATGCTCTCTTTCACCACTTTATTCAACATTGTCCTTGAAATACTAGCCAGAGCAATAAGACAGACCAAAGAAATTAAAGAGATAGGAGTAGGAAAAGAAGAACTTGAACTATCCCTATTTGCTGATGACATGATTATATATTTCAAGGATCCAAAAAACTCCACCAGAAAACTTCTAGATCTAATAAATGAATTCAGAAAAATAGCAGGATATAAAATCAACACACATAAATCTAAAGCACTTTTATTCATAAAAATGAAACATCTGAAAAGGAAATGAGGAAAACAACTCCCTTCACAATAGCCTCAGGGTCAGTGGAGATTGCTCTAGACTGATGCAGTTTCTCCACCAGGATTTCCAACTTAATGCACCTGAGAATGTGACTGTGAAGTACAGGTGAAAGGAAGAGTTGTATCCTTTGCAGCCCCTGGACATGTCACCACCATCTACCTGAGATTCCAGAAGGCAACAGTGATTGAATGTGCAAGTAGTGCCTGAATTAGTGTTTATTTATCAAATATTATGCATAATCTGTAAATATCAGACTGGTTTGGGTCAGCTAATTTTTAAAGTTATACATATGATCATAGGAATAATCACAGACTAAGCAATATATGCATGTTTTAGGTTGAAAAAAGTTGCTCACGTTGTCCTGACTATAAAAGTCATATTCTCTTAATAAGAATGAATAGCAAAGTTCAAGGTGCTCACATGGAATAGATCAGATTACCTTAGATACTTTCTCTCTATTTTACAAAGGCTTTTCCCCTTTCCTGCCAACTGTACTATTATAAAGTACATTTTATGCATTTAATTACATTTCCACAAACGTCATGTTTAACGTGTGAGCATGCCAAAAATCTATGAGAACATTCCCTCTCTTGTTGTCATGCCAAGTTCAGTATAAATTAATTTTCTGAAGATCTTGCTAATGTCTCATTTAGCATGGTTTCCACCTAAATCTGCTGACTATAAATGTACACAAGTGCTCATTCTCCATTGGGAATTTAGTTGAGCAAAGATGTCATTTTGGAAGAAACTACTGTAATTTATTCTCTCTAAAGGTATGCTGCATTTTACCTGTTCTGGTTAGCTTCCTAACAAATAGCTAGAAAATTCCAAATGAGTCCTTTCCTAAGCAAATTGCTCACACCTTCCTACCCTTCAGAAAGTCTCAGCTGAACTAACATTTTTAAGACTGTTCCCTATTCACCATTCTTATGGAACAAAATTGAATTTTTCCCCTACCCCTCATTTTGCTATAACACTTTGGCAACTTTTACCACATGTCTCTGTAATATGCTACCAAAAATAAAGTTCTGACTTGGTGACATGAAATCAATTCTGGTATTCATCACCGTTATTCTCTAATGTTCCATCCATTACACATCATGGAATATTAAATAATCAAACTTTTTTTTTTTTTTTGCCTTTTTGCCTATCTTACTTTGGCAAGATGTTTTAGTCTTTCAAGAAAAAAATGAAAGCCATGTGTTTCGAGTGGGTTCCTTTGCAGCATGATTATTGCAATGAAGACATTTTATTGTGCTAATTTTCATTAAATAAAACCCTGTTGAAAGCCAGTAGTTTTCCAAAAACCATATGATTTATGACATGCTAATGTTTGCAAGGAGACACTCTGTTTCAATTATAAAGAGTAAGTGATGGCTTTCAGAACAACTCAGTAATAATATCACCCACCACAACTTTAATTTCAGATGTATAGCACGGGTGCAAGACCTGGGAGCTCAACAGCAAAATTGTCAGCTTCTGTACAAATTCATTCTTCATCACCTCTATGCTATGTTTAACATCAGATGGTTATGCTTGCCAAGGACTTAAAAAATGTACTTTTAGAAGGCAGGCACTTCATAAGCATTAAAAACTGGGTTCGCTGTGCTATAGTTCAAACATTTTTTTTTTGTAGGCAAGAAAGAGAAAGAGAGAGAGAGAGAGAGAGAGAGAGAGAGAGAGAGAGAGAGAGAGAGATGCTGTACCCCTAAGGTAACTGTAGATGATGGATATACTTGAAGAAAATGGGCTACCTTGATATTTTTTCCTTGCACTCTTTCTTTCTGTTTGGTTTATCTATCTCTCACTTAATGACTTTCACCTGAGGCTCTGTACTGTAAGTACTAATACATTAAAGCTAATTTTTTTTCATTCACTTTATAAGAAAAAATATTGTGTATGCTATTCTAACCCCAAACATGTATAAATTCAACATGGATAAAAATATAGTGAATGACCAGGGAAAATAAGTCTGCATAAGAAACAAATAGCAATTTCAAAGCACAGAATGAGTGTATACATGACATTGAATGAAATAAGGTTTATTATACTCACCAAAGTATTCAAAGAAGGTTTCATAGTGGGTAGTGGTTATTGATGGATAGGTTTGAAGCTGGGTGTCTTTTTGAAAGGTCCTTGCTTGCTGGAGTATTCTTTTCACTGATATTGAAACCTTTCTGAGGTTCATGATTCTTTTACAATTCAAGTTGAAACAAAATAAAATTAAAGCACAGAAGAATATCTTCAGTCAAATTAAGTGCAAAACATGAAAGGGCTCAAAAATGCATGGAAATAAGACATGCAATAGCCTGAAAAGTTTTAGAAATGACACCTTTTCATTACTTCCTCTTAGTATAAACATGCATAGCAAGTCTCCATGTTGATCTGACCATAGCTTATAATTCTCATTCATTCCATGTGATGCCCTCTAATTGTTGTGCCAAGAAAGTGAAGTGTGACTTGGGTTGAAATCATTTAAGAGCCATTATGGTGAAGTCATGATCTGAGTGATTGGTATTACAAGAGACAAGCCTGTGATCAGAGAGAACCTATTGTCTTTGGTTTTTGCTGTACTGCAGTAAAACAACAAAACAAAATAAAACAAAAATCTTTCCTCTACTTCTCTTTTGATTGATAAGATGATGGGCACTTCAGAAAAACCGGTGTGTAGAAACATTTAGGGAGCCATATTTAGGGAGAAATTGAAAAATCCAAGAAATATTTTCAGGGATAACTAAGAACCAGAACAAATTTCCCACTGGTCATGTATGATGATTCTTGTTGTTACATAAAACATGAAGAACACAAATTCCAAAAATCACCTATTGTAATGATCAAAGAACTGTAGTCAAGTAATCCCCCAAAATGACATGTTAATTAATACCATTGTGGCCAAATGATTAAAATAATGATTCATTTTAAAATTTAAATGACATTTCTGTTATACCCAAACACCAAGATTTTAGTTTAGTACTAGTATTAGATATTAATTAAGTCTATGGATAAAACAATAAAATGGCATCTGAAATTATGTCTGTGTATGTCTAGAACTCTGCTTTCTAACAGAGTTAGAAAGTCAAAGTAGAGGAAACAAGTAAGTCAAAATCACACTTGGTCATTTAATTTTTTAATGTCCAAATAAATTATATTAATCCCACATATTTCTCAAACAAAAAATAGATCACTTTGCCAAGTGTGATGATGACATACACCTGTAATCCCAGAAGCTGGTAAGGCTGAGGCAGGAGGCTCACAAGTTCAAGGCCAGCCTCAGCAAGTCAGTGAGGCCCTCAGCAACTTAGTGAATACCTTTCTCAAAATAAAAATATTAAAATAAAAAGAACTGGGAATATAGCTCAGTGTTTAAGAGCCCCTAGGTTCAATCCTTGGTACCAAAAAAAATAACAAGTTCCTATAAGCACAATTCATACGTATTTAGTTGAACAGACTTATGAAAGAACCCCCAACACACACACACACACACACACACACACACACAGAGCAAAGGCTTTGAAGTATAAAAATGTGAAAATAAACAAAACTCTCTAAGCCTCAAATTTCTTCCTTGTAAAATAAGAATATGTATAGTACTTACCATATAGGATTGTCCTTGAAATTAAATGGTATCCAGCATCAGAAGTACTTAGCACAGTATTCACTATATTTCAATATTCAATAAATATTAGTCTTAGTCTTTTTCTTACGTCATATCATAAAATTTTATATAAGAAAGTAATTTCTATAAAATTTTGCATGATCTGCTTTATCTTGAGAAAATTTTGTCAAGACTCTCTTGTCATTCAACGTAAGTCTACGACATTAAGTTTAATAACTAAAACTAGTTATTAACCATGTATATACCATGTATACTCAGGTGTTTCTAGTTGTTAAAGGTTATTACCAGTTTTTCAATATATTAAAAAAAAGTTACAATCCTGGTACATAAATCTTTTTGTAATTGCAAAATATTCCCCTTAAACTTTGGATACTGCTGATTAAAGACAACTAACACTTAAAGTATGTAGTATTATCTGCCTAAACTTATGTAGAATTACATTTTCTCTCAAAGCACAGGAAAAGCCCATTTTCTTCTTTATCCTCACCAACACTAATGTTTTTAATCTCCATAATTTTTAGTCAATCTTTGATATTTCAATGTCTATAATTTTCATTTTCTCTATTATCTGTTAGTTACACTCATATTTATTACCCCTTTCATTGTCTTTCTTTCTTTCTTCCTTTCTTTTTTCTTTCTTATTTTTACAGACTGAATTTTGATTAATTGTACACAAATGGGGTACAAATTTTCATTTCTATGGTTGTTCACCACGTAGAGTCACACCATTTGTGTAATCATACATGTACATAGGGTAATGATGTCTGTCACATTTTTCCATCTTTCATGCCCCCGTCACCTCCCCCCTTTCATTTTCCCCTATGAAATCCAAAGTTCCTCCATTCTTCTCTTACCTCCCACCCCCCCACTCACATTATGAATCATCATCCACTTATCAGAGAAAACATTCAACCTTTGGTTTTTTGGATTGGCTTAATTCACTTAGCATGTTATTCTCCAATTCTATCCCTTTACCTGCAAATGCCATAATTTTATTCTTCTTTATGACTGAATAATATTCCATTGTGTATATATACCACACTTTCTTCATTCATTCATCTATTCATTTTTTTCTTTTGTGAATTAACATTTTATGTATTTCACCAATTTTTTTCTTATGTATACCTGTTTTTATTTATGATATTTACATTTTCATATGACAAATTTTAACTTGATGCCTGCTGTGTGAATGTAAATTATTTTCTCTGTGTCTTCAATTCTGTACCATTGGTTTTCATGTCTGTTTTGGTGCCAATGCCTTGCCACTTTTATTACCATAACTCTTTAGTATAATTTAAGGTCTGGTATTGTGATGAACACTAAGGATTGCTTTGGCTATTCTGGGCCTCTTAATTTTCCAAATGAATTTCCTGACTGCTTTTTCTATTTCTATGAAGAATGTCATTGGAACTTTAACAGGAATTGCATTAAATCTGCATAGCACTTTTGGTAGTATGGCCATTTTGACAATATTAATTCTGCCTATCCAAGAACATGGGAGACTTTTTTCATCATCTAAGGTCTTCAATTTCTTTCTTTAGAGTTTGGTAATTTTCATTGTAGAAGTCTTTCACCTCTTTTGTTATACTGATTCTCAAATATTTTTCCGAGGCTATTTTGAATTCATAGTCTGTGAAAACTTCCTTTAACACACATATTATTACATATCGCTAATGTCAACACATGTGTACATACATGAAGAGTAAGTTTATTCTAAATCAGCTGTTTCATAATTCAATAATTCTGTAACAGTAATGGCAACCATTTTTTTAATGCTTTGATCCTTGTCTTGTATTGACTTAATTGCTTTATGCACGGTTTATTATTTAATCCTTAAAACATGTGGTCAGGGTTATTTTCCATTCTTTTGACAGGACAGGAAGCAGATTCAGAGCAGTGTGTTTGCTTTGTTTCTTAACATGTCACACAGGGAACTCACCAAACTCCAATGTTCACAACAGTCTCTCCATAGTGCGTTAGCACCTTCTCTGTGCTTCACAGAAAAAAACAGAGGCTGATACAATTATTCAGGGACGATAACTGAATGAGAAATAATATTTTTAAAAATGTTATGCTTGAGGACAGGAGGATTGAACTCCAATAATCCTCATTGGTCTTCTGAATTCAGAGAATCATTACAATTCTCAATATTTCTTTGTATTCTGTTTACTTGGCGATGAATTTAAACCAACGAGTGACATTAATAGCTTTTGGCACTATATATGAAGTCAAATAAACTGTCTTCTCTCACCTTAGAATTAACTTTGTCAAAAGAAAAAAAAATTAACAAGTTAGAAACATCATCTTTAAGTATTTTAAACAACAAAAAGGAAGGGAATCAACACAGTTCAAATAATTCATCACTTAGGACCAACTGCTGTATCAATCTACTGCATACTTAAGAGATGTGCTTCACCTTGCTTCATGTGAGTCCTCACTCTCTAAGACCCTCTGTGCACTAATGGCTATCAAACGGGCAGGTGTTTATTTTGCAAGGAAAGGCCAATCCTGTAGACTGAGTTGTTTAAATATTTTAAATAAACATTCTCTCTAAACTCTAAAATGGTGCATTTACCATGACTTCTATAAAGAGCTCATTTACATTTACATGAAAAAAAAAATAGAACAAAAGATCATTTAAACCTGGTCTTTACTCATGTTCAATCTTAAAGTTCCAGCCCTGATACTCCCTTTCAAACCAGGTACTTTGTGGTTAGAGCATAAATTAAGGCAGGTTTGCTAATTTTACAGTCTGGACATATAGGCTTTCTGGAATGAACTGGGAGTTCCTTGGATACAGCCCCCATACTGAAATCCATTTTCATTCTCCATTGCTCACACCATACAGCCTAATGCCTAATGCAAACATTCTTGGTGCCACTGAGAGGTAATCATTTGTAGAAGCAAGCAACATAAGTTCATCCTGAAAAGCTCCTGATGTAGAGAGAAAGCACAGTTTGCCCTAATCCTGAGTGAGCTTCAGTGCTTTATCAATAAGTGACATTAATATCGTTAAGAGTGCCACGGATCAGGCCACTGAAATGCTCCCAGAAACAGAACGTCATTGTGTGAAAGCATCCTGATTTTTTTTTTCAAGTTGGAAGCCTTTTTACCTGCATGAAGAAAGAAAGAAATGTGGAATAGATTTTCTCCCTCCACCCTACCAATGGTGGCAACAAATCTTTAAATTTCATTCTTTCAACATGAGCAGCATTCACCCTTTTTAAAATATGTTATAAGGGTCACTCTTTCCTCAAATTCATTTTGTTAACATTTTATTTTATATGTAGAAAAGTCATTCTTCCATGTGAATCTCAGGTAAATGTCATAAATAACACGATGAGATAGTTTATAATATCATACATCATCATAACAAGTAAAAGCAGACCAGGGGAAATCTATTGGGTTAAAGTTGCATTTGTTTACAAATGTTTGAAAACAGAATTACCAACTTCCAAAGAATACTCTTTCAAGTTAGGCTAAACAGTTTTAAACAACTAGCTGAAAACAAGCATTCAGTTAATGGGTTACTTCTCTGCACATAATTATCACATAGCTATGATTAATTAACTCCATTGAATAGTTTGTTACAGTGATGAACAGGCATTGACCAAATATAAGATGAATAATGGGAAGAGCAATGAGAAATTAATTGTTCAAATCGTCACCTTTGATTAAAATAATTTTAAGGTAGTACAGCAAAGAAATTAAAAAATTAACATCAGTGCAATGTTAATATAAGTAACAGACTTTGTTATAATTATATTAATTTTGCACTAATGTCCTTTCCCTGTCTTCTTTTAGGATGCAGTTAAGAATCCCACATTGTATTTAGTTTTCATGTCTTTTTTGACTTGTTCATCTGTAATGGTGAGTCCTCTCAGTTTCCCCCAGCCTGAAACTTGAAAATTTTATACCTCATAGTACTACCTCATAGCTCACATGTATTTATACTGCCTTATCTGAACTTTACATTCCTCAAATAATAAAATATCTTATCTTCTTGAACTTTTAGATTATAGAGCTTAAAGAACAAGGGTACAGCGGCTAGGAGACCTGAGTTCAAAGTCAGGTTTTATCACTATTGATAAAACTGTAGGTGATAATCACAGCCTTCACCTACTTAAGATTTCCATTTATTATCAACAAAGGCAATAGAAATATGGGTTTCGTAAGGATAAAAGAAAGACAATTCACTTACATCTTATAGCACGACAATGGCGTGTGCTATGCATTCAATAAATAAAAGCCAGAATTATTGCTATGTATCAAGACATTAAAAAGAAATTTCAGTATTCTGAACTAATGACCAAGGCACATATAATGCATACACTTTGCCTCTTTATTGCTTATTCTCCTATCCATATTATATTAGCCAATTTTAGTAATGCCCTCCATGCTTTTTTTTCCTACCACAATCAGCTTACTCATTTCCTTGAGCTATTGCTAAATACCTTCTGTTATCCTAGAAAGTGGAGTTCTAGAGATATGCAGGCATAATTACAGATGCCATTTTATTGTTCTACCTGATAGACTTAACTAATAACTAATATCTAATACCGCTATTAAACTAAAATCTTGGTATTTTGCTATAACAGAAATGCCATTTCCTTGGCAAATCCTTGCCCAGAGTTTGATTTTATTCCTGGAATAAAATTCTTTTCTTATTTAAGACTTTGTCTATTGTTCCATCAAATTATATTAAAATTCCTAAATGAGTGACAGACTACTAGATATAGAAGATCTATGCTAGATATATTATCTTCTGTTAGATAAAGAAGTCTAATCTCTTACTTTAATAGATTAAAACAGAGAAGTCTAAGTATCCAAATCACCTGCCTTGTTTTACACAATTAGCTGAGACTAATACCTAGCATTCTCTGGGGCTGTTTGTCTTGTCTATAAACATACCTCCACTTCCTCCCTTAACCTATCAAACTCTTACTCTTTATGTGCCTCAGTGAATGGACGAAGTGAGCTACCTCATGTTTCCAGAAATCTCAATGTAGTCCTCACAGTCTTTGAAATCTCAGTGTATCTGTGGAGAGATGTCTATTCACATCTGCTTTCTTTGAAAATATAAGGAGTCATTTTCCACACATATAGTTGTAGTTATGAAAGTTGGTATCAACCATAAAATGGAACAAAGACTAAAAGAGCATAAATCTACCTTCCCTATGTGGGATTAAGCCCCATTCTATTGAACCTTTCCCTTGTTTTAGAGAATTCAAATCTGAGTTATCTGACAAATGTCTACTTTGTTCAAAACTCCATGAAACACTCATAAATACTGTTTTTGATCTGTTACCTTCACTTTGATGATAATGCAATGAATGAGAAATGTCCCTTTTTCTCTTAAAAATTAAGAAATCACACATTGACACTGAAAAATCAAAGTACTTTTATTTATTTGGACTGTAATCAATAGTAATAATGGATAGCTACAAGAGAAATAATAGGTAACAAGTGCTAAGAACATTGTCAAACACTTCACATGTATTATTCCACTTACAGCTCCTCGTAAATCAACTCTAGAAATGCAAGATACCCTCCAATATGTTTTCAATTTTATATTAAAAGTATGTGAGTCCCAGAGACATTACACTTAGCTTGTGGAAGACCCTGGCTGCAGAACCAGGGAGGTTAGCTCTAGACCCAGGCTCTGAACTGTAGACACCTTCCACAGTACATTAATTCTCTGCCAGTCTTGTTTGAACACCAGAATCTTGCATGGTGCCTAACATTTTAGAGAAACTCAGTAAATATTCATTACCTGAAAAGATATTCATGGTTAATTTTCTTCCTGAACTAAACAAAAAAATAACACCTTACTTTACAGGCAGATGTAACTCAGCTAAATATAAGAATCCTGAGCTCATCCATGCGCCTGAGAGAGACAGCACCAGCTTCTCTCATGAAAAGTTCCTACAGTTCTCCAGTATGTGGATTTTACTTTGAAGTCCACAAGAACCAAGCAGCACCTATAGAGAAGTTGCCATGGTTCCAAGACATCACTTTAAAACATCCTCCATTTGATTGTTTTAGTAAGAATTCTCTCCATTTAACCACCTCCTTCCACATCCACACCACAGGATATTAAAAAGTCTCTATCCTTGGCTGCACACCACAATGGATGCCATTTTAACATGAGAATGCAATTAACTGAACTCTGCTCCTGTGAAAGGATCAGACTTCTGGGAGTTTAAACAAATTAATAAATTTGTTGATTGGGAAAGAAATTCTGCCAACTTCCTCTGTATATTTTTATTCAGCTTAATACACATACATAGAGCTATGCCCTCATTTTTGTCTAATGGTTGGTGGGAAGAAGGATAGTTGCCAGTTATTCTGAATGGCCAGTAAGGTAAAAATGTTACCTCCAGTATGAGGTCATTCATTTCCTAACAGCAAAGATCTGCCTTTCAATGAGGCTTTGTAGTGTTTGGAATGGATTGGTAAGGGATATGGGAAGCTATTACCAGGTCCAAAAAAAAAAATTGCCATTTTTTGCTGACGTATTGGACAAAAAGATATATTCCTTCCCCTACACAACCAACTTCAGGATTAACTCCTTCTTTATACATTCCTAGTTCTCAAAGATGCCTAGAGACAAAATAGATCATTTAGGGAACTCTTAGAAATCTCAAGGTCTGAGATGGGCACAGGAGCACACGCCTGTCATCCCAGAAACTAGGCAGACTAAGGCAGGAGGATTGCAAGTTTGAAGTCAGAGTCAGCAACTTATTGAGACCCTGTCTCAAAATAAAATACTAAAAAACTAAATAAAAAACTAAAAAGGGTCAGGGCTGCAGCCCAGTGGTAGAGCATTCCTGGGTTCAATTCCCAGAACCACAAAATCAATTCATCCACCCATCCATCCTTCCCAATGTCTAGGCCATACCCAAAACAATTAAAATAATAAACTGGAGGGGTGGGACCCAGTCTCCTGAGTTTATAAAGCTCCCTTAACTATTCTAAACCAACTGTTAACTAAGGGAAACTACTTACAGAGAACTTCCCCCAAACCAACTTGAGTGTCTAAAGGCCATATTAAAGGATGCTTCTACTGAGCCTTGATTCTGAGCTACAGTACTTGGCCACTGCCTGAACTTGAGCCTCGGGGCTGTGTAAACTTCCTAACTTGCAAAAAAAAAAACAACCACTTCTTTAAAAATAATGGATCTTCATGGGCATAAAAACATACCAGTGGAGAATTATCTGAAGTCCGTGACCCTAGGAGATCATCTGGGACTCAAACTAATGGTCAATGCCATTTCTAAAACACAACAGACCTAGGGTTCAACAGTCATGCAGTGTCAAGCTTTGCCACAACTAACCAACCTTGAACTGACAATTCAAATATTATAAATCAATCAATAAATGAAGTGGCCATCTTTTTTCTGGTGAAATTGGGTAACTTTTGCCTTTATCAATTCCACACTTACCTTGGGTATAGTGTTCACAGGTCCTATTCTTCCTCATACAAACCTATATAAAAATAAAATTTCAATGCGTTCAACTAATTGTTGCTGTTATTTTTTTAATGCCTTCACCCTACTTCACTCTGACTCCCATACCTTTTTATATTGATGAAATTATATCTTTTTATTGATAAAAATATATGTAACAATTTTTGTTATTGTTGTTTGTATTGGGCATTGATTGCTAGGGTACTTTACCACTGAGCTACAGAGCCAGTCCTTTTTTTATCTTGTTAAATTTTTAATTTTGATACAGGATCTCACTAAACTGCTGAGGCTGACCTCAAACTTGTGATTCTCTTGCCTCAGTCTCCCAAGTTGCTGGGACTCCAGGTGTGTACCACCATGCCTGGCAAAATTCAAATTTTCAACTATTTTAAAGTGCAATATTCAATGGCATTAAGTGTATTTACAGAGTTGTGCAATCATCACTGCTCAGAAGACTTTCAGCATTCCAACTAAAACTCTGTTCAATTAACTAATAACTGTTAACCAATTAACTGTTACCTTCTCTTTCCTAACTCCTGGAAACCACCATTATACTTTCTGTTTATATTATTTTGACTATTCTATATACCTCATGTAAGGGGTACTATTTGTTCATACATCTCTGACTCATTTCACTTGGCATAATATTTTCAAGACTCATCTATAGATGTTATGTTGTGAAGCAGGATTTTGTTCCTTTTTAAGGATAAATAATATTCTATTGTATGTGTATTATATATTATCATTGTAGAGTTATATGCAGTTTTAAGAAATAATACAGACTCATTCGGCATAATTCTCACCCAATTTTCCCCAAAGCACTGCTCTAGAACAATGTTACAACTAGGAAAATAATATTGATGTAAATAATTGACTTTATTCAGTTTCACTAATTTAGATGCACTCAAATACATGCAATTTGATTACAAGTGAGATTGGTGTAACAATATCATGGTTCCAACATAAAGATCCCTGAAGCTACACTTGTATAGCAACAATCACTTCTCTACCTCCCCTTCTCTGTAACCCCTGACAATCATTAATACAGTCTTCATTTTTATAATTTTGTCATTTCAAGAATGCTATATAAATGGAATCAGAAAATATACAGTCACTTGTCTTATCACACAGCAAAATTCCCTGATGATCCTTCTAAGTCATGTCAGGGGATAGTAACTTGTTCCTTTTTTGTTATTTTCTAGTAACCCATGGAATGAGTATACAGTTTATTTCCTCATTTATCTGTTGAACAGCATTTGGGTCATTTTTAGTTTGGGACAATTAAGAATAAATTTTCTGTGAACATTCATGTTTAGTATTTATGTGAATATAAATTTTCTTTTCTCTGAGATAAAAGCCCAAGAATTTGATTGTTGGCTTGTATAGTAAATGCCTGCTTAATTTTGTTATTAAAAGTAATACTCTTTTTAAGACAAGTTGTATTATTTTGTATTTCCACCAGGAATGACCCAATTTGCCAGCCTTTAGCTTTATCACTGTATTTTTATTTTATCCATTTTAGTTTATTGTTGTATTTTTGTTTGTATTGTTGTATTTGTATGACTGCCCAATCTATAGAGATGTTCTGTTTCCTTCCTGATAATTGTGATATTTTTCTTTTCTCTTTTTATCTCTTGGCCCTCAGCCTCAACCCCATTCACCTTATCTGTTCATGTTGTCTCCAAAATACTGAACCTGCCTGATTTTCACTTTTCCTCCTTCAGTTCATATTCTATACTGCTGGTATAATAGGGTTCTCTAAAACTCAAATAGCAATGCTATTATGTTCCATTCCTATTCATCATCCGTTAGTGTCCCATAGTTCTGCATGAAAATTACTTAAATCATCCTATAAAATCTTGCATGTTCTGCTTTCCAACGAACTTTTAGGGTGTTACCAGTCTTCAGACTGTTAATGTTGTACTCAGATGAGAAAACATACCCTTTTGAAAACAAATGTCTTAGGTTTTATGGGTTAGCTTATATCTGATGAGGCACACTCTCATTTTACAAAATTTAATACACCTATTTTTACATAATTTCTTATTTTAAATCCTCTGAGAATATGCATCATACTTTCATGTAGTAAAGAGTCAGTAATTATGCTGAAAACTGAAAGGATGCATGGGTGGAGTGATGAATGAATTTCATAGTTGTTCCCATGCTTGCAGAAACAAGTACTAATTACACACATGCACATAGAATAAAGTAGGCATGTATTTACTAAATAACGTTGAATGAGTAAATGAATATCTCCTGATTGTATAAAACTTCATGAGAGGCTGGGGACATAGCTCAGTTGGTAGAGTGCTTGCCCCATATGCACAAAGCCCTGGGTTCAATCCCCACACTATCTCTCTCTCTCTCTCTCTCTCTCTCTCTCTCTCTCTCTCTCTCTCTCTCTCTCTATATATATATATATATATATATATATATTTATTTAGCATATATATAAATCATATATAAACATATATATATGCTAATCATCCTCTGAGATGATTATTTTTATGGTTCTGGTTTGAGGAATTACATAGATGATAATTGATGTTTTTATCTATAGTAATAATAACTCAGAATTATCACACTGCTTTATTTTAAAAGTTTGCTGGACATATAAAATAGACAAATATTTGCCCCAATAAGTCCCTGGCCAATCCTCACACCTTCAAAGGAATATCTCTATTATACTTTATTTTTTAGTTGATGCAGGCAAAATAATTTATTTTATTAAATAGACTATAAAGAATCTCACATGTTTAGGTAAAATATTTAGACATGTAAATCTTGTCTTTTTATGTCATAGAGCTGAGACTTTTCTTACCTACCAGAAGCTTACATCTAATGAAGATAATTTTGGTTCAAAGTGCAGGAGAAATGTTTTTCTAGGAGACAAAATCTTTATTCTTAGTCTCAGGTAATCTGCAGCAGACTCCGAAGTGTGAACGGATAGAGGACATGAAACCAAAAAAAAAAAAAAAAAAAGTAAGGAACAGACCTGTTTTAGCAACTTTTGCATTACTGTGACCAAAAGGCCTGACAGGAACACTTAGAGGGGAAAAATTTATTTTGGGTCATAATTTCAGAGTCCTTGGTTGGCTGACACCATAGCTCTGAGCCCAAGGTGAGGCAAGACATCATGGCGGAAGGGCATGGTGGAAGAAAGTAGTTCCAGACTTGTCAACCAGGAAGCAGAAAGAGTTCAACTAACCAAGGACAAAAATATAAACCCCAAAAGCAAACCCCTAGTGACTACATCCTCCAGTCACACCCTACCTGATTACAGTTACTGCCAGTTAATAAATACCAGTGTATTGATCCACTTATTAGTTCATACCTCTTGTAATCTTATTTCACCTCTGAAAATTCTTGCATTATCTCACACAGGAGCTTTGTGGGGATACCTCATGTCTAAAGCATAGCATGACCCCTCTGTGGATTCAATTTAAATCCAGAGGGTCCCCCATCCTGTTCTCACATTTGGTAAGTGTGGACACACACACACACACACACACACACACACACACACACATTCACGCACACACGCTCACCCAATTATTATGCATTCTAATTAAATTCTCAAGAATTCTAATTTTGTTCATTTCATAGACCCTTCAGAAATTTCAAATAATGCACTGATATTTGGATGCTCATCTTTGCCTCCAAGTTATCTTAAAAGAGATTATCTATTGAAAAGCATGTTGGTACTCGTATCTGAAAATGTGCAAGTACATGCTCAGAGTTGGTTCGGGAGGACAGGGGAAAGTCACTGTGTAAAATTCCAAAAAGATCTTGGAAAGTGTCTCCCTGTGCTCAACAGGATGATTCTCTTCCTGTTCTTCATCTTTTGGAGATAGAATTCATTTAAGAAATGAAATGTCTTTCTTTTCAAATGCGCACACCAACATTTTTTATTTTCTGTCCAGATTTTTTTCAGGGGCTGGAGGATAGGAATTACAAGAAAAATCAAAATTAACCTAACTGCAGGTATGTACAGATAATTCTCTCTCTGCTTTGTTTGAAGATGAAGGAAAATGTGGTCATTTTTACTCAGTTTCAAGATGAAGTACTGCTTTCTCTCTCCTTGAAGGGCTCTGGAGTGGCTGCCTTAGAGGAAATGCGCTTTTACTGGTGTCAATGGGTGGGGCATTTATATCATGGCTTACTGGAAAATCTATTATTTCTTTTTCCTTTCATCAATAATAATCATGTGCAACCAATAAAGTAAATAGGACAGGGCAGAATGAAGACTAGGACAAGTCCCAAACAAGCTTACAACTAATCCTTTCTAATTAAAAGCTGGACTCATTACTACCACATGTAAAATTATTGGCAATAAAAATGAATACATATGCTACTTAGATGCTGAGTTCTTGTTTTACCTTGGTTTTCTTTGACTGAAGAAATATTAGGAACTTCTTTTTTTTTTTTTTTTTTTTTTTACTTTAAATTTTATTTTGCTTTTTTTTTTGTGGTCACTGACAGCTTAGAGTTGATTTATTACACTATAATTGTATGAAGACTGATGTGCAATGGTTGCATAAACTCCCAATATTTAAGAAACTTGTTGCTCCTTTGTTTTTTAAATAGGCAAATAAAAATAAATTAATGCAATTTATTATATTTTCATGTTGACAAAAGTTTAGTATAGATAATGAATGGGAAGTTTATGCTTTATTCACGCTTTTGAATTAGTTATGCTGTTTGTTATTTTTCCTTATGATTTTCCTTCCTCGATTTGTTATTCAATACCAGGTACAGTTCTATATGAATTTTATAGTTTAAGTTTGGAAAGAAAAGCTGGGACCTTCAATATGGTTTCTTCACTATTGAGATTTAAATAAAATACAAATGAAAGTATAAATGGATATGTAGCTTCATTTTCTGATTAGAAAAGATCTGCTACGAATTTTGTTATAATTATTTTGAGACATTTAGGATCTTATAATTAGACATGGAATATTTTTACATTGATATTTATGTACATATTTCAGGACACTCAACTCAAATTTCTAATCTATTCTAATAATTCTCTCACTTTCTACTTGTTTCTCTCACAATATCTGCATGGATTATTAAATGACCTGGAAGCAGAAAAACATGGCCCTTTCTTTACATTCAAAGGTCTATGTTCTACTCTTTTCTTGTTGTATTATGTTGGTTGGAGCCTCCAAAGCAACTCTTAGTTGGGAGAAATGTTCTCATGGTCTTCGGCATTTCTTACCCAAGACTCAGAACTCTTAATTTTTTTAATGGATCAATGCTGTAGTTCCCCACCAATGGATCATGATTAGCCTCAGCCAATTAAAATACCTTTATTTCTCATTTTCTCACTAGTCTAATTTTCTTTTAGGATTAATACGTAACAGACTTAACATGAAGTTCGCAAGTGCTTGGGGAAAATCTTTTGATTTTCTGTTAAAAGGAATGGACAAATAGTTAATCTGAAAGCACCCAATTTAAGATCAAAAGACAAAGGTCAAGAAAACTACATGGAGTTTCATCCTAAAAACATTGAGCTAGTGAACTATCACCCAAAATATTCCACCTTTCTGCATTTCTTTATTGTGATGAAAAATAAAGCTTTTGTGTTTCAATTATTGCAATTGGTTTCCTCTTATTTATAACCTGAGACATTCCATTGATAGGGTGGAGTCCATAATTGTTTTTCTAGAGTTTTAATGATTTTAAATATCATTATGTCTTTCTATTAAGATTTTTATCATATTTAAGATAAGTTTTATTGTTTTTGAGAAAGCTAAAGTGACTATGGAGCTGACTCAGATAATATGAAAATGTAAAATCATCATAGAACCATTAATTTGGTAAACTCCTGAAAAAGCATCATTGCAAGTTGTTGATCAGTAAGATACCTCAGGTCTGGGTAGTTAAAAATGACTTGACCAAGATCACAAGTTACTTAAAAAGAAAGCCAAAAGAAGATGCATGCACCACTGCTCTAAAGACATCCCCAAAACATCTGTGACCTATCAATTATTTATTCTACAACTTTCTCTTTGCCTATTTTGGTAATCTCTGTAGTGTCTAAATGTATTTTCCACTTAAACTTTAAATAAATAAAATAAGGTCATAATAACCACACATAATAAAGTTCTCAATTTCCCAAGAGATTAGCCTTAATCAGTTCTAATTTCCTTAATTTCTCCTGTTTTGTAGAAGATACTTTGTTGATGCTCTGATTTGGGACCCTGGCTCTATGACCTTTATTCATGGGAACTTGCAAAAATTATTTAGCATCTTTTAGCCTCAATAGACTCGTCTTTTAAACGAGGATAGCAAATATTTCATAAGATTATTATAAAAGTGTGATATGAGGATGTATACTAAATACTTAACACATTTAGAATTCAAAATTATTTACTCTTCTCCTTTTCTCTTGCCTGGTAGTTTATTTTAATCCTTTATATTTCAACATTTAAAGATGAATATCAACTTTCTCCCAAGTCATTTTCCCCAATTCTCAACTTTTCCAATATCGAGTTTAATTCTCTATGCTCTAATAGATTTTAGTAGATTTTAATTGACTCCAGTGTTGGTCTTTCTCTACCCCATTCTTTAAAACTTGCAGTTCCCTTCCTTCCTGGAACTCTAGGCCACTGTCATGAATAAGCATCTGTTGAGAGAGAGAGTTGGGGCAGGGAGTGTGTTTTTCTTGTCTTCTGAGACTGACCCTAATTATTCTTGTACCTGTCTCAGGCCGTGAGAACATGCCAGGGTCACCTTAAAGAAAGAGAAGACACAGAGGAGGCAGGCGAATTGCTGCAGTCATCCATTCTCCTTGTTTTAAGACTCTGCCCTAATTTCACAGCCCTAACCAAACTATCTTTTGGTTGCAGAAGCAAAGGGACCCCAGACAAACTCAGACAAATCTGGTCTGGATTCACAAACCATCCAGCTGACCCAAGAACGTGTAGGAAATAAATGATTCCTGTTTTAAGTCAATACTTCTAGAGGGTGGTTGGCTACATAGCACTACTGGGAGAAAAAATAACTGCTTCAGGTGCAGGACAACACCATGCACGCAAAAGTGGGCACTGAGTCTAGCTGACTTCATTTTCACATATGGAAAGTGTTCAAAGATACAATTTCCTCCAAAAAATAAACATCTTGATAAATATCCATAGGTATAAAAGCAAAATGTCTTCAAAAAAGAAAAGATGAACAGAGGCTGATATTGTCAAAAATATTTCATTGAAAAGGAAATATTTGGAAATCTTATACTGATTAAAATGATCTCAGTTAATTTTTTTTAAAAAATCTATTTTATGTTAATACAATGAATGTTAACTTTAAGCTATTGTTATTTTGTTAATATTGTTTAAGTTAAATATCAGCACACAGCTTCTTGGATATAAGATATTAATAGACACATTAATTAGATAATTTACTGTGTTCATTTCTTCATGCTGATAAATTGGCAGTAAACATAAAGCCCTTGATATCCACCAATTTGGGTATAGAAATAACTTCTGGGAAGAAACAGAAAGAAACAAATGGCATCAACTCTATTTGCCAGATTGTGTTTATTTAAAACAAAGATTATATAAAAACAAATATATCCAAATGAGAACATCATTTATTAAATCTGGGTGATAGGTACAGGATGCTGACAATATAGGACTCTGCATTTCTCTGTTTATTGGCATGGTCATAAAGTAAACAAACTATTTAAAATAAAACCATGAATAACATTCAGTTGGCTGAAATGCTTCCTGTATAATGGATATATGGATGGGGGGAACGTGTTTATATTTACTATACATGTATCATAATTATAGAAAGGATGTGACAAATGTATCAACACAGATGTGCAACAGTCTACATCTTTATCTGTATTTAAATAACATTCCCACATTCAGATCATTTGTACAAAAAATTAGGTCCCTGCCATCATTCTCAAAGTAATTTTCTTGAGAATTACTTTGAATTTTTACAAAAGTTAAATGCTACATTAACTTAGAGATGTTTTTGGACTTGAAATCATACAGTTGTATGATTCTTTAAACAAATTTTATCGACAGATGTTTGCCTTAGCTTTGCTTTTGTATCACAATTCATTTTTCTCCAATTGTTGTCTACTGCAGACTCATGATTTTATTCTACTCTGCTTTACTTCATCATTTTCCATGAAAACAGACTGGACACACTTTAATAACATTCATTATTAACATATTTTAACTTTGAACCTGTTAACTAAGATATAGTGTATTCAGAGTGTAATTGAGTCATAAAAAGGCCGGAAATCTGACTTTATATCTCATGGAAATGTCTCATGAAATGTCTAGTAATACACCCGCCTAATTGCAATTTCCTGTAACTTAGAGTGGCTTTTAATAAAGCTTATTCTTTTTATGTGTTACTCCTGCTTGACTTTTTGGATTGTGTGATTTGACATCAGAAATAACTTAGATGAGATTATTTCCTTGAATTTTTACTCCCAAGATATGTGCAGTCACATTCTTTTCCATAATGAAAAAAAAATTAATAAAACACTCATGAAACAAATGGAATGTAATTTCATCAATTTGAAATTGCAAGGAGGATTGGTCGGAATCTGGAAACAAAGAAAATGTTAAAAGAGGCGCCATATTTTTACTTTCAACTAGGGGTAGTAATTGAAACCCCCTTGAGACAACTGTGTGCCTGAGCCACAGTCTTGCTGAGGCCATTATAAGGAACAGAAAATACTTTCTTCCAACTTTGTTAATTATTGCTGACATGATTTTTCCATGTGTTTTTTATTCAAACATATATATATGTATGTATATGTATATGTATATATGTGTTCATGTGAAAGTCAATTTATTACCTCAAGGTATGATTCCTTCATGATATTCCATTATATTAACTCTAAATTTATTTATCTGTCGACTTACTGGTGAGCATTGAGGTTGTTGACAATTTGTTAAACTTTTAAATGATACAATGCATCTCTTCAAAGAGGTCTTATTGGGTAAGTGTTCAAAAATTTTCTATAACACATAACTCAAAGTGTAAGTACTGTTCAGTGACTAGAAATATCTTTATATTTATCTGAAATTATCACACTTCTTTTCAAATAATTATTTTTAAATGCCTATAAGAAAAATACATGAATATGGCAACTTTACCAACTAACATACAGCCAGGTATGCAATAGAGAAGTCTTCAAGAGTCTTTGTGTTTCTATACATTTTTTTAATACCTGAGTAAACACAAGTTCCTAATTCCTTCTTGGGTAAATAATTATAAATGCAAACAAGCTGCAATATACCAGAATTTTTATATGTGCCATTCTAAAATCCTGGTCCTGTATGCAATCCTATCTCTAACTCTCACAAACATACATATCCTGGACTTCTGAAGCTTTGTTTTCTCCGTTTGTAAAATGAAGATTTTGGTGGTTCATATTTCATACAAAATAATTAGCAAAATGCCTGACACCTAAGTATCTAATACATGTTAATATTATTATCATTAGTTAGAGCTACATATATTATATCACTTTAATTAACAACCTAATGCATACACAATAGCCAATAGACTGCATGAACTCAACTAAACAGAGTAGAGCACTCACAAGTATGAAATGCATTTTGGCAAAGCCCATGTAGCAGGTGCCTAGAGAAAAATAATTTTGGATGTGTCAAAGTTTTCAATTTCAAAGGAATTTAATCGTTTCCAAAAGCAGGGAATTTATTTGGATCAAGATGATAAATTGTGTCTCCTCACTCTCTCCTCATGCAATTGAAATGACAGGAAAAAATGTAAGAGGAAAAATAAGTCAACAATTGGCATGGGAGAAAAAGTTTTCTTATTTTTATTGATTCTTTTTAGTTATACATGATAGTAGAATCCATTTTGATATAATTAGAAAAGCATGGAAAATATCTTGTTCTAATTCAGTCCCCCATACCTCTCTTTCCCCTCCCTATCTACACCCCCTGCTCCCTTCCCTCTATTGAGCTTTCTGCCACTTACCCATATCTACCCATATCTATTGTTCCTCAGAGAATTAATATCCCTATGTACAAAGAACTCATAAAGCTTAACACCAAAAAAAAAAAAAAATACCCAATCAATAAATGGGCAAAGGAACTAAACAGTTCTCAAAAGTTTTCTTCATTGAGTTGGAATTTCTTGAAAAATTTCCAGAGCATGGAAAATGCCTTGAAAAAATCCAGAAATCAACCAAACAGGAAAGCCTAACACAAAATATGGAGACTAGCACGTTACAGAAGTGGTGAGTATTTTCTTCAAAAGTCTTAGAATATTGCTCTAAAATTTGACAGGATCCACATTATCTCAAGGATATGCATTAGGAAAGTTTATCAAAGTCTGACTTTGAAAGGTATGTCCTTTATGCAGTTATACCTAGTGAGTGTTCAGAAGGAACCCCATTTCCTGCTGCACAAAGTTCCTTCTAAACCAGGATAAGAATCAGCCTGAGGTCTACCTTTCGGGACTGAGATACTGAGAAGAACCTAAATCATCTACAGACTGCTTTTCTCTTTCAAAATAAAACTCTTAGTACCTCTATTGATCTGATGCAAAAGACCTACAGAGTGAGTGTGAAGCTAAAGAGCAGTTCACACATAGCCATGGGGATGATCTAGACTGCTCACACCTAGAAATAAAGCTTCCTGTAACCTGCTTTCTGCCTTGGGAGCGATATTAAAATGAGGAACCTTTTTTTATTTTCTTTTTTTCAGTTAAGAGAAGTAGGCAAAGGAGAATGGAAGGAAGAAGGAGGGAAAAGGAAAGACAGTGGAATGAATCTAATATAACTTTCCTATGTACATATATGAATATATCACAGTGAATCTCACCATAGTGTACATCCATAAGAAATTAATTTAAAAAATAACTATCAGAAAATGACAGAAATATCAGTAGAAGGAAGGGAGTGGAGGGGGGGTGGAATGGAAGGGAAGTAGAGCGATTTGGGACTGAATTAGATCTATCCCATGCTTTATAATTATGTCAAAATGGATTCTACTGTCATGTATAACTAAAAAGGACCAATAAATTTTCTAAAAAAGAGAGAGAACCTGAGGAATATTTATTGGGTTAAGAAAGAAGAACCCAGCTACCTTTTTGCTGTTAGTCAGCTTTTCGTCACTATAACAAATACCTGAGAGAAATCAATTTATTGATTAAAAAAAGTTTTATTGTGGTTTATGGTTTTAGAGGTTTCAGTTCATGGTTAGTTGGCCTGTTGCTTTTGGGTTTGTGGTGATTAAGCACACCAGGAGGGAACATGTAGCAGAGGAGGCTCTCATCTCCTGGCAGCTGTGGAGTGAAAGAAACAGGATTGAGTGGTCCCAATATCCCCTTCCACTAGGCCCTACTCCCTAAATGTTTCATCCCCCACCCAGTTGTGCTGAGGAAAGACTAACCCTTTAGTACATGAGCCTTTGGGAACTATTCCAGATCTAAACTACTGCATGGATTAATTTTTATCTTCAAATGGATACCTGATCCATGATCTGAAAGTCACTGAACAATTAGAATAAAACTATTATTGTCAAAATCTTCAAATTCAAATAAATTCTCTGCAGTCGAGCCTCCAAAATTATGTAAAGGACCATTGCATCTGAGAACAGATGAATCACAATAAAGAAACTATTTCACATGTTACTAATTATACACACACACAGGTGATTTATGTGTACATAATCACAAAACAATACATGGAAAGAGTTGCAGAAATGATAGTGAATTGGTCAGAAGGGATATTTTTAAGCAATGATGGATGAAATTTAAAATGTGCAAGGTATAAGGTAAAACTAATAGATGTGAAGAATAACATCTTCCAACATCTGTTTCCCAGGAGTTTCAAAATGAAAGAAAAAATAGAGAAAATTTTTATGTTTAAGGGGAATCAATTGCAAAGAGCTAAAAAAAGATGTCTACATATGAAATCTTAAATTATGAGGGTCTATCAAAATGAAACAGAATAATTGCCAAGGGGTTAAGATCCTGATCTCAAACCATCTTATCTCAAAAACTTAGGTGAAAGAACATTAGACACCTAATCTATATGAGCCAATTTTTTGACATCTATTCTTAATGCCCCATGTAATTTATAATCAATACAAAAGCTAAGACATATCAGTAATGGCAATGAACATATGGGTTTAACCTGGCAAGGATGGAACCCTAAGTGAAACATACCCACCACTACAAACACAGGAAGGACAGTAGGCTATGCCAACCCAAAATATGACACCTAGGCACACTTTGAGCTGAAGGCAATTGAGAAGAAGCAGATGTTAAAAACAAAAACAAAATGATAACAAAATCCCTCTCTGCCCTCCTTTCCTTTTCTGAGAGCAGCATATAAATTTGTGGAAGTGTCTCTCTTCCCTTCCTATCAGAAGAAAAACAATTGACCACAGAAAGAGCGATTAGACTCTCACCACTCTAGAAACTTCACCAGAGGAAGATTCATAGCAACTTTACTAACCAGCTCTATTCGCTACTAGTTCTTTTTTCTTTTTGCCCTCCCACACTTTACTGCCCCTAAAAAAAAAAAAAAAAAAAAAAAAAAAAAGAGCCATTTTCTTTGTCCTGTTGCTTCTTTAAAAATGTAATCTTGGTTGAAAATTCTAGACAAACCAGAGTTCTCAGCCAACACTGAGAGTTACTCATTCTTGGGGATCTCCCATTTCTATGCGAGATATATAACTCAGTGAACTTTTTTCTCTTGCCAATCTGGAAACATAAAAGTTAATAATGGTGAGTAAGAAGGTAATTCAAAGTGAAAATTATTCAACTGTTTAAAAATAGTATCAGATAAAAAGAAAATTGACTTTTGTATGTTAACGTCTATTCTTTTTTATTTTTTAAAAATTTGTTCTGATTAGTTATACATGACTATAGAATGCATTTTGACATATCATACATAAATGGAGTGCAACTTCTTATTTTTCTAGGGCTACATAATGTAGAATTATGCCAGTTGTGTAATCATATAGTCACATAGGTTAATAATGTCTGATTCATTGCACTGTCCTTCCCACCCTCATGTCCCTCCCCTCCCTTCACTCCCCTCTGCCTAATCTGAAGTACCTCTATTCTTCCCTAGCCACCCCCTACCTTATTGTGAATTAGCATCAGCATATCAGAGAAAATATTTGGCTTTTGGTTCTTTGGGATTGACTTATTTCCCTTAGCACGTTATTCTCCAGCTCCATCCATTTACTGGCAAATGCCATCATTTCAGTCCTCTGTAAGGCTGAGTAATATTCCACTGTGTATATATACCACACTTTGTTTATCCATTCATCTGTTGAGGGGTGCCTATGTTAGTTCCATAGTTTACCTATTGTGAATTGAGCTGCTATAAACACTGAAGTGGCTGTATCATTATAGTATGCTGCTTTTAAGTCCTTAGGGTGTAAACTGAGGAGTGGGATAAGTGGGTCAAATCATGGTTCCATTCCTAGTTTTCTGAGTAATCGCCATACTGCTTTTCAGAGTGGTTGAACAAATTTGCAGCCCCACCAGCAAAGTATGAGTTTACCTTTATCCCTAAATCCTCACCAACATTTATTGTTGCTTGTACTCTTGATAATTGCTATTCTGACTGGAGTGAGATGGAATCTCAGTGTAGTTTTGATTTGCATTTCTCTAATTGCTAGAGACATTGAACATTTTTTTTTTTTATATATTTGTTGATCTATTGTGTTTCTTCTTTTGTGAAGTGTCTATTCAGATCCTTAGCCCATTTACTGATTGGGTTATTTGTTTTTGTGGTGTTAAGTTTTTTGGTTTTTTTTTTTTAGTTCTTTTTTATCCTGGAGATTAATGCTCTATCTGAGGTATATATGGTAAAGATTTTCTCCCATTCTGTAGGATCTCATTATTGATTCTTTTGCTGTGAAAAACTTGTAAGTTTGATTCCATTCCGTTTATTGATTCTTGATTTTACTTCTTGTGCTTTATGGGGTCTTGTTAAGGAAGTTAGTTCCTAAGCTGGTATGGTAGTGATCTGGGCCTACATTTTCTTCTATTAGACTCAGAGTCTTTGTTCTGGTGCCTAAGTCTTTTTGATCCACTTTGAGTTGAGTTTCATGCAGTGTAAGAGATAGGGGTTTAATTTCATTTTGCTACATATGGAATTTCAGTTTTCCCAACACCATTTGTTGAAGAGGCTGTTTTTCCTCCAATATATGTTTTTGGTGCCTTTGTCTAGTGTGTGATAACTGTATTTGTGAGGGTTTGTCTCTGTGTCTTCTATTCTGTACCAATGGTCTACATGTCTGTTTTTGTGTCAATATTATGCCCTTTTTGTTACAATGGCTATGTAGCTTAATTTAAGGGATAACTAACATTTTTGCCATAGAATAATACATAGAATTCTAAGCTAAAATCTTGAAAATATGCATATTAAATTTTGGGAAAAAATATGTTCTTCAAATGTACTCAAGAAGAATATAAAATATAAGTAAACACAGAAGGAATTTCAAAAGTTACAAAAGAGATACAGAGACTTGCACAAAGTTGTCCATTCCTCTTGTGACATGGTACTAAAATACTGTTCCTCAAGAGACTAAATAAATACATTTTGATACATTTAAATAATACCAACATGAGTAGACACTAGATAAATATATGTACAAGGCTATGTGTCATAAAATATATTCCATTAAAAATTGCACAATATATACAACATGATATCATTTGTATGGAATGTCACAATATATGAAAGTATTTTATATTATATTATATTTTATTTTATTTTATTTTTGTGTGTGTGTGTGTGTAATCATACGTTTACATAGGGCAATGATGTTTATTTTTTCCTTCCCCCCCACCCCTCCCACCCCTCTTTTCCCTCTATACAGTCCTTCTTTCCTTCATTCTTACCACTCTCCTTATCCCTAACCCTAAACCTAACCCTAAACCTAATGCTAACCCCTCCCACCCCCCATTATATGTCCTTATCCGCTTATCAGCGAGATCATTCGTCCTTTAGTTTTTTGAGATTGGCTTATCTCACTTAGCATGATATTCTCCAATTTCGTCCATTTGCCTACAAATGCCATAATTTTATCATTCTTCATTGCGGAGTAATATTCCATTGTATATATATGCCACAGTTTCTTTATCCATTCATCAACTGAAGGGCATCTACGTTGGTTCCACAATCTGGCTATGGTGAATTGAGCAGCAATGAACATTGATGTGGCTGTATCTCTGTAGTATGCTGATTTTAAGTCCTTTGGGTATAGGCCAAGGAGTGGGATAGCTGGGTCAAATGGTGGTTCCATTCCAAGGTTTCTGAGGAATCTCCATACTGCTTTCCAGCGTGGCTGCACTAATTGGCAACCCCACCAGCAATGTATGAGTGTTCCTTTTTCACCACATCCTCGCCACCACTTATTGTTGTTTGTATTCTTGATAATCGCCATTCTAATTGGGGTGAGATGATATCTTAGGGTAGTTTGATTTGCATTTCTCTTCTTACTAGAGATGTTGAACATTTTTTCATATATCTGTTGATTACTTGTACATCTTCTTCTGTGAAGTGTCTGTTCATTTCCTTAGCCCATTTGTTGATTGGATTATTTGTATTCTTCGTGTAGAGTTTTTTGAGTTCTTTATAGGTTCTGGAAATTAGCGCTCTATCTGAGGTATGGTTGGCAAAGATATTCTCCCACTCTGTAGGCTCTCTCTTCACATTTCTGATAGTTTCCTTTGCTGAGAGAAAGCTTTTTAGTTTGAATCTATCCAGTTGTTGATTCTTGCTTTTATTTCTAGTGCTATGGGAGTGCTGTTAAGGAAGTCTGATCCTAAGCCAACAAGTTGAAGATTTGGACCTACTTTTTCTTCTATAAGATGCAAGGTCTCTGGTCTGATTCCGAGGTCCTTGATCCATTTTGAGTTGAGTTTTGTGTAGGGTGAGAGATAGGGGTTTAATTTCATTCTATTGCATATGGTTTTCCAGTTTTCCCAGCACCATTTGTTGAAGAGGCTATCTTTTCTCCATTGAATATTTTTGGAACCTTTGTCTAGTATGAGAAAATTGTATTTCTTTGGGTTTGTGTCCATGTCCTCTATTCTGTACCATTGATCTACCTGTCTATTTTGGTACCAATACCATGCCGTTTTTGTTACTATTGCTTTGTAGTAGAGTTGAAGATCTGGTATTGCAATACCCCCTGCTTTGCTCTTGCTACTGAGGATTGCTTTAGCTATTCTAGGTTTTTTATTCTTCCAGATGAATTTCATAATTGCTTGCTCTATTTCTGCAAGGTACATCATTGGGATTTTAATTGGAATTGCATTGAATCTGTATAGCACTTTAGGTAGTATAGCCATTTTGACAATATTAATTCTGCCTATCCAGGAACATGGGAGATCTTTCCATCTTCTAAGGTTTTCTTTAATTTCTTTCTTTAGTGTTCTATAGTTCTCATTGTAGAGGTCTTTCACCTCTTTTGTGAGATTGATTCCCAAGTATTTTATTTTTTTCGATGCTATTGTGAATGGGGTAGTTTTCCTAATTTCTCTTTCTGAAGATTCATCACTTATGTATAAAAATGCATTGGATTTATGAGCATTGATCTTGTAACCTGCTACTTTACTGAATTCACTTATGAGTTCTAAAAGTTTTCTGGTGGAATTTCCAGGTTCCTCTAAATATATAATCATGTCATCAGCGAACAGGGATAGTTTGAGTTCTTCTTTTCCTATTCGTATCCCTTTAATTTCTTTGGTTTGTCTGATTGCTCTGGCTAGAGTCTCAAGGACGATGTTGAATACAAGTGGTGAAAGAGGGCATCCCTGCCTTGTTCCAGTTTTTAGGGGGAACGCTTTCAGTTTTTCACCATTTAGAATGATATTAGCCATGGGCTTAGCGTAGATTGCCTTTATAATGTTAAGGAATGTTCCCACTACCCCAATTTTTTCTAGTGTTTTGAGCATGAAGGGATGCTGTATTTTATCGAATGCTTTTTCTGCATCTATTGAAATAATCATGTGATTCTTAACTTTAAGTCTGTTGATATGGTGAATGACATTTATTGATTTCCGAATGTTGAACCAACCTTGCATCCCTGGGATAAAACCCACTTGATCGTGGTGCACTATCTTTTTAATGTATATTTGTATGCGATTTGCTAAAATTTTGTTTAGAATTTTTGCGTCGATGTTCATTAAGGATATTGGTCTGAAATTTTCTTTCCTCGATGTGTCTCTGTCTGGTTTAGGTATCAGGGTGATATTGGCTTCATAGAACGAGTTTGGGAGGGTTCCCTCCTCTTCTATTTCATGGAATAGTTTGAGGAGTATTGGAATGAGCTCTTCTTTAAAGGTTTTGTAGAACTCGGCTGAGAACCCATCTGGTCCTGGACTTTTCTTTGTTGGTAGGCTTTTGATGACCTCTTCTATTTCATTGCTTGTAATCGATTTATTTAAGTTGTGTATGTCCTCCTCGTTCAGTTTAGGTAATTCGTACGTCTCTAGAAATTCGTCCATGTCTTCGAGGTTTTCTGTTTTGTTGGAGTATAGATTTTCAAAATAGCTTCTAATTATGTTTTGTATTTCACTAGTGTGTGTTGTGATATTTCCTTGTTCATTCCGAATTTTAGTAATTTGAGTTTTCTCCCTCTTTCTCTTTGTTAGTGTGGCTAAGGGTTTATCAATTTTATTTATTTTTTCAAAGAACCAATTATTTATTTTGTTAATTTTTCCAATTGTTTCTTTTGTTTCGATTTCGTTGATTTCGGCTCTGATTTTAACTATTTCCTGTCTTTTACTACTTTTGGTATTGGTCTGCTCTTCTTTTTCTAGCGCTTTGAGCTGTAGTGTTAAGTCATTTATTTGTTGATTTCTACTTCTTTGTTTGAATGCGCCCCATGAAATAAATCTTCCTCTAAGTACTGCTTTCATAGTGTCCCAGAGATTTTGTTATGATGTGTCTTTGTTCTCGTTTACTTCTAAGAATTTTTTTATTTCCCTCCTGATGTCTTCTGTTATCCATTCATCATATAATAGTGTATTATTTAATCTCCAGGTATTGGAGACGTTTCTGTTTTTTATTCTGTCATTTATTTCTAATTTCAATCCATTATGATCTGATAGAGTACAAGGTAGTATCTCTATCTTCTTGTATTTGCTAACAGTAGCTTTGTGGCATAAAATATGGTCTATTTTAGAGAAGGATCCATGTGCTGTTGAGAAGAAAGTGTATTCGTTCTTTGTTGGATGGTATATTCTATATATGTCCATTAAGTCTAAATTGTTGATTGTGTTGTTGAGATCTATAGCTTCTTTATTCAATTTTTTTTGGAAGATCTATCCAGTGGTGAGAGAGGTGTGGTAAAATCGCCTAGTATTATTGTGTTGTGGTCTATTTGATTTCTGGAATTGAGAAGGATTTGTTTGACGTACATGGATGAGCCATTTGTTCGGGGCATAGATATTTATGATTGTTATGTCTTGCTGGTTTATGCTTCCCTTAAGCAGCATGTAATGTCCTTCTTTATCCCTTCTGACTAGTTTTGGTTTGAAGTCCACATTATCTGAAATGAGGATGGATACTCCAGCTTTTTTGCTGTGTCCGTGTGCATGGTATGTTTTTCCCCATCCTTTCACCTTTAGTCTATGGGTGTCTCTTTCTATGAGATGAGTCTCTTGCAGGCAGTATATTGTTGGATTTTTCTTTTTAATCCAATCTGCCAGTCTGTGTCTTTTAATTGATGAATTCAGGCCATTAACATTCAGGGTTATTATTGTGATATGATTTGTATTCCCAGTCAATTGACTCATATTTGTTTTTGACATGATTTGGTTTCTCCTTTATTTGGCTATTCCTTTAGGCTAGTGCCTCCTGTTGCTGATTTGCATCATTGTTTTTCATCTCTTCCTCATGGAATATTTTGCTGAGAATGTTCTGTAATGCTGGCTTTCTTTTTGTAAATTCCTTTAGCTTTTGTTTATCATGGAAGGATCTTATTTCATCATCAAATTTGAAGGTAAGTTTTGCTGGGTATAAGATTCTTGGTTGGCATCCGTTTTCTTTCAGGGCTTGGTATATGTTGTTCCAGGCCCTTCTAGCTTTTAGGGTCTGGATTGAAAAATCTGCTGATATTCTTATTGGTTTCCCTCTGAATGTAATTTGATTCTTTTCTCTCGCGGCCTTTAAAATTCTGTCTTTATTTTGTATGTTAGGTATTTTCATAATAATGTGCCTTGGTGTGGGTCTGTTGTAATTTTGTATGTTTGGAGTTCTATAAGCCTCTTGTACTTGGTTTTCCATTTCATTCTTCAGATTTGGGAAATTTTCTGATATTATTTCATTGAATAGATTGTTCATTCCTTTGGTTTGTTTCTCTAAGTCTTCCTCAATCCCAATAATTCTTAAATTTGGCCTTTTCATGATATCCCATAATTCTTGTAGATTCTGTTCATGATTTCTTACCATCTTTTCTGTTTGGCCCACTTTGTTTTCAAGATTAAATAATTTGTCTTCAATGTCTGAGGTTCTGTCTTCCAGGTGTTCTATCCTATTGGTTATGCTTTCTATGGAGTTTTTAACTTGGTTTATTGTTTCCTTCATTTCAAGTATTTCAGTTTGTTTTTTTTTCAGTATCTCTAACTCTTTATTGAAATGATCTCTTGCTTCCCGTATTTGGTCTTTTAACTGTTGATTGGTGCGATCATTTAATGCCTGCATTTGCTCTTTCATCTCCTCCTTCAATGCCTGCATTTGCTCTTTCATCTCCTCATTAGCTTCCCTGATCGTTTTAATTACGTACATTCTGAACTCCCTTTCTGACATTTCTTCTGCTGTGCTGTCATTGGGTTTTATTGATATAGTGTCTAGGTTTGTTTGGGACATTTTCTTCCCTTGTTTTCTCATATTGGTCAGCTGTCAGTGGGACCCTGAGATATTGCAGTTTTCCGCTATTGGCTTATAATGTCCCGGTAGATTTCCAGTGTATCACCTCCCAGCCTTCAGTAGCCTGATGTCTTGGAGGAATCTGATAATGCAGCACATCCGAAGAAAACTGCCCCTAGCCCCCTACTGGTTCCACAGTTTGGAGCTGGCTCTGTGCGGAAAGGCTCTCACTGTGGGCCTGCACTGTGCAGCTGGCCGTGTGGGAGGAGCCCACTGCCGGAGTGTGGAAGGCAACCTTGGGAAGACTCTAGCTGCCCTGCCCGGCTCCGATAAGCCACCTCTATCTGGGCCCGCCACCCGGGCCGAGCTTTACCCAGTGGGCAGACTCACCCGTGGCTCTATTTCAGTCCGAGTCTCTCAATGCCTCCCCTTCTTAACTCCTGGGTTCTGGAGCGACTGGGGTGCAGTCTCCCTCTAGGCCGCCATCTTGGATCGCCCCGTGAAGAGAGCCTGCAGTCGGAGTGGGCAGAGCCGCCTGAAGAGGTCTCTGGCTGCCCTGCCCTAATCCCAGAGGCTGCTTGCGGATCGAAGCTCTCCGTTGGTTCGGGGGCTTGTGGCTGGTTCTATGTAGAAAGCCTCTCACTGGGTGGTCTGCTCTGAGAAGCTAGCCTTGAAAGGCACCTCCCACCGCAGGGGTCCAGGCTACTTGGGGAAGTCTCTGGCTGCCCTATCCTGGTCCCTGAAGCTGCTTGCGTGCCGGAGTACGCTGTGCTGCGCTGGCTCTGAGACTTGGAGCTTGTTCTGGTCAGAAAGGCTCTCACTAGCGGGCCCGCTCCGGGAACCTGGAGAAGCTGGCTGTGTGGGCGGGGCCCACCGCCGGAGTGCGCAGGGCTGCCTGTGGAAGACTCTAGCTGCCCTGCCCGGCTCCGATAAGCCACCTCTATCTGGGCCTGCCACCGGGCCGAGCTTTACCCAGTGGGCAGACTCACCCATGGCTCTATTTCAGTCCAAGTCTCTCAATGCCTCCCCTTCTTAACTCCTGGGTTCTGGAGTGACTGGGGGTGCAGTCACCCTCTAGGCCGCCATCTTGGATCCCTGTCTATAATTTTATAATAGTACAAAAATTCATAAAATATATAACCCAAAATTCCTTCAGAGTGGATTCTACTAACAAAATGATAGAATTTAATTTTGAAATCCATGAAGCTTCAATAGTATTTTCTTTAAAAAAAGAATCCTGAAACAAAAAGATTTTTATGAAGTTGATTAATAGAAAATTTCAGTATTACTTTTTTATTAATTTTAATATTTAAAATGTTTCAAAATAAATGGTATGTATCCAAACGAATCACTTGTAAATTATCAGAACTAACAAGTAATTTAATAAAGTTACCAGATATAAACAGAACATACGAATAACTTTCTTAGTAGGCAGAAATGATCTGAGAAAGTGTGATAAAAAATTACAATGGAAATAAATATTTCAACTACTAGTAGTTTTTCAAACAGAAATTTATAACTAATGTGTAAAAGATTCCACACAAATTAATGGAAAAACTTTTGTTTCAAGATACAAAACAAATGTATAGTATGCATTTGCAATTTTCATCCAAATAAGTCAGACTGGAGACCTGATTCTGGGGATTCAACAAATTAGTTCTGGCCACTTGTCCCAAAACACAAATGGAAAAAGTAATGGTGGAAAGCAGGAAAGGAGCTTTAATCTGTGTAGCTACACTAGGAGATAAGGGACATCTACTTCCTTATTCCCGTCTTCCAAGGACCAACCATTTTGAGGTTTTATAGAAAGAGGAATGACTTCAAGGTGGGGGATCACACAGCTGGAGGGTTTGCACAGCTACTAAAGTGGGTGATCATCATCAGGCATGGTCTAATCCACCATCATCTCATGACTTATTGATGATAAGAAATTGCTAAATTGCTGTTGCATGGGGGTAGTTTTGACTCATCACAAGATGTTTGTGACTTGCTGTTTCTGGAATCCCAGGTGACTTACAGCACAAAGGAGACAGATGCAAAATGGAGTCAGAGTTTAGGCAAAAATGAAGATGTTAAGTCCTTTTGTAAGCTTTTTGTAAATCTATGACCAAAATACCCAAGAACAACTTAGAGGAGGGAAAATTTATTTTGGCTCACATACACAATAGAAGACCTGACTAATAACATATGCATTTAAAAAATAACAATTGAAAGAAAAATTATTGGTACAAATATACACACATAGAATGCTGGAGCAAAGGTGGTATCCAAATAAAGACCTTTCTACTTATTAGAAGATTGCCTTACCCAAGGGGTAAATAAATAGCTCTTCTTTGCACTGTACTTAAAAATAAATTCCAAAAGGATAACTCTATGAGCAAAATTTTTTGAGTAAATGAGATAGAATCTATGTTGCAGAGCAGAAGTATGAGGATTCATCCTGGATTTTCCAGGAAGAATAAGAAGGAAGACATTTGGATTCAGTGATAGAAAAATGAGGGATCAATTGGGTCCATTTTAAATACAAATACCCTACTTTCCTTAACCCCATATTCTATTTGGCCTAAAAGTTAAGAAAAGCAGAGTCAAACTTCTCAACATTTCTCCTCTTTACTCATAGACCCAAACTGCCATGAACTAAAGATTAGAAGCCAAGGATATTATTGATCCACAGCTTCATTTGCAAACTCTAGAAGAATGAATAATTGACAGCTTGTGATTTACAATTTCTGAATTGTACTACTTCTTATTTTCTTTTTAGCCTCATTTTTCATCATTATTGCTTTTTATATTTTTAATTTTTTTCTGTTGTTACTGTTTTCTCAACATTAAGATTTTTAGTTCATGGATTTTGGCCCAAAGACGGCTCTATTAAAATTATAACCAGCCTGAAAATTATTTGAAATCTGCATCTACATATTTTTTAAGGGTCAAATAAGTTCAGCTAAGTTTGTTAATTGTATGCCTTGGCATGCAGTAGTTTCAACCAGGGACAGAAGCAGGGCTATCCAGACAGTGAAAAAAGCCTGTTCCCTTGTTGTTTATGGATAGAGGTGATTAGGAAGGACGAGAGACCCTGCAAGAGAGGGATCTCATGTGACTTCCAGGCCAGAGAGGTTTGGATACTACTCAGAGAAGTACTCAAATCTTGTGATGTTTATCTCTCTTCATGGGTTACCTTCTGAGATCCATTCATCTCCAGTGATGGCAGGCATCCTACCCAATTTCCCTATGGGATTTCTATGGAATAAGTTGGTTTTGGTAGTATTTCTGAAATCAGTATTCTGGAAATAAATATTTAGACAATCAAGAATAAAGGTCCCATCCAAGGGTTTTAAGGGAAGTTAGAAATATTTGAGAAAGAGTTTACATCTTTTGAAATTAATATCAGGTTGATTTACTAACATGATTGTTGTGAATTCACTGGAATGCAGCCATTTGTAAGCCTGATGCTGGATAGTAAGTAGTTTAATCCAGCGGCTAATGTGTCTCATCTCCCCTAATGGCATGTGACAACATATTCAGCACTACAACTAATATAGTAATGGGTTTTTATTTAGTGACTTGATTACTTTTTACTTCATTTTCTAAGAACCAAGAGACAAGGCAAGAAATAATGGCCATTATCAAGGACAAAACATTAAAAGAAAGATCCTGGATAGAGACAATCTGAGGACCAAATTCTAGAGATGTGAATCCACTGAGTCATTCGATGAGCTATCCAAGTACTAAATAGTTGGAAAACTGGAGTCACCAACAAAATAATGCAGCCTGACAATTAGCATAAAATTTTTCTTTTTAATGAATTTGGGCCTGTTAAATACTTGTGTAAGATTATACAGAAATATCATATAACTTATACTCATAAAAATGTTTTCCATGATTGCTTTAAAATTCTTCTTCTAAAGATGCATTCAGATCCTAAATTAGCTGTTTTAAAATAATCTAGTTTAACCTCTGATCCATATTGTTCTTCTCCACTTTTAAAATCTTACTTATTCTTTTATTTTTTCTTTTTACTGGAGATTGAACCCACTGAATTACATCCCCATACCTTTTTATTTTGAGACAGAGTCTCTCTAAGGTGCTGAGGCTGTCCTCAAATTTGTGATCCTCTTGCCTCAGCCTCCCAAGTTGCTGAGATTACAGGTGTGTGCTGCCACATCGGTATTTTACTTGCTTTTTTTTTTTGATACTAGGGATTGAACCCAAGTTCACTTAACCAATGAATGATATCTCCACCTCTTTTTTTTGTTGGCATTTTATTTAGAAACAGGTCTTGCTGAGTTGCTTAGGTCCTCACTAAGTTGCTGAGGCTGGCTTGGAACTTGCAATCCTCTTACCTCAGCCTCCAGAACCGCTGGGATTATAGGTGTGCACCACTGTGCTTAGCACGTCTTACTCTTATCAACAGAGTTCATAATCTTATCTTTTCCAGTGAATCCTCTCTAATTTCTCTTATTCAAAGTGATTTTTGAGTTCTTAGAATGCTTCCTGTTCTCCTCTGCAAAAATATTTTCAAATAGTCTTCCTCATTATTTTCAAGTAATTCCCTTCTAGATGAATACCTCAGGGATATTTTTTTTTTCACAAAGGACTGAAGAATATTTCTTCATCAATTTCTGATCTAATCATCAAAATTTGTAGATTTTGAACTCAAAATAATAACTATAGTGTTGGAAATACATATGACACAAGATCTCTCAGCAATATAATGTTGATCCCTATATTCAAAAAAGTAGATGCATTCCCCACTGGCCCTTTAATTCACCATATTAGTTTTAATAATTAATCTCCAACTAAAAGTAACTACATTGTTTTCCAGAGTTTCAGTATCCCAGAGAAAGTAAAACAATGGGCAAGATTTGAGTATTCATCCCTTGCGATCTGGACTCCTGTAATAATGAGTTTTAACCTTTTTACAATTACCCTCCTAAGTTAAAGTTCTAACCTGTTCAACTAGTTTGGGTTGTCCAAACTGCATGTCCGCAGTCTCCAGTGAGACTCTAAACCCCAGACTCCTTCTGTAACTCGGGGGCCATCTCCATACCCAGAAATTGGGCCTTCCAATGCCTGATGGATGGACTTTTCTGCAGAATAAGGGAAAGTGCTGATCTGAGATTTGCTTCTTGACTCCTGCCTCCATCATTTGTGGGCCATGAGCTTACAGTCACTAAGTTGCTTAGGGCCTAAATTGCTGAGCCAGGCTTTGAACTTGTGGTCCTCCTGCCTCAGCCTCTAGAGACACTGGGATTACAGGCACGTGCCACTGTACCCAGTTCACTGGGCACTTTTGTAATTATTGTTTTATTGAAGTCACATGAATTATTTTAATACCAACCCATATGCTGGTAATAATAGAATGATATTCAAAGACAAATAATTTTGTAATTATGCTATATTAATGTTTAATTAGCATTTCTTACATGAATTTGCCATCATTCAATATATTTGTTCTTAGGGAGGGGGGCAAGAATGGGGGAAGGAAGGACTGTATAGATGGAAAAGAGGAATGGGAGGGGTGGGGCGAAGGGGAAAAATAACAGAATGAATCAACCAACATCACCCTATGTAAATTTATGATTACACAAATGGTATGCCATAGAGTAACTCTATGTACAGAGAAACAACATGTATCCCATTTGTTTACAATAAAAAAAAATAATAATAAAAAAATAAAAATTAAAAAAAAAATAAAAGTAACTACAGTTCTAAATGTTCCCAGGCAAATTCATTGTTTAATAGTAAGAACTTTTTTTTCTTCCACTGAAGAAATAACAAGATAATATAGCTGTATTTTCAGATCAGCCTTGGAACCCTTATTGTTATGACTTAGATAATGAGGTTTCCCCAAAAGCTCACATGTAAGACAATGCAAGAAAATTTAGAGGTGAAATGATTGGGTTATGAGAGCTCTAACATAATCCATGCATTAGTCCATGGCAGAAAGATTTTCATCATGTTAAGAAAAATAAGACAAATGGGAATGAAGGGAAGGGAGAGGGATAGAAACAGGAAAGACAGTGGAATGAATCTGACACAACTTTCCTAAGTACATATTTGAACACACCACAGTGAATCGCCACATCATGTACAATAATAAAAAGACCGGGATCTCAATTAGAATAAGACACACTCTATATTTGCATGAATGTGTCAAAATATACTCTACTGTCATGTATATATAAAGGGAACAAGTTATTTAAAAAAAAAAAAAGAAAGGGAAACAAGTGTTTACAAAATTTCACCTATCATCCATGGGGTTCAAGTGCAAATACAATGATTAGGTCTTTTTATTTGGAAAAACACTTTACAGAGTCTTTGCTACCCAATGATAAACCAAGAGTTCATTTGGGATGGAGTTGAACAAACTACCAAAGTAATTAGAAGGAATTTGGTTTTGGAATCAAGCAGATAGGAAGCTAGGGAAAGAATCTAAAGTGAGGATTTAGAAAATTAAGATGAATATCACTCACAAGAAGTTTCCTATGACTGGAAGAAAATGAATCCAATTTTAGTGTATGGAGATCCAATATTCAATATTAAGGAATTTCTTGTGTGTTTCTCTAGTTCACTGCCTTAACTCAAAATTGCAGCAAAAGGCTGATAGATATTAAAGGTTGTGTGATTTTGGAGGAACTGAACTTACGGAAAACATAAAATTCTGCACATTCTTAATTTAGTCAATCTCAAAGGAAATCTGAGGCCTTCATGAACAAGTTGATTATTTTAGGGTGATTCCAGAAGACACAATAAGGAGAGGGAAAGAGTAAGATAGGAAGGGAGAAAGATCAACAGGATACATCAGTGGACAGGTAAGTACCTTGAGCAACTGGGGCTCAGCCCCTCTGAGAATCCTCTGAGAGACTGTATAACACAGTCCTTAAAAGCTTCCAAGATCTGATCCTTGTTGGTTGAGGACAGCCCTTGAAGACTCAATGTTGTAAGACTTAATGTTGTGGCATTTCCACTCTGCTACTGGAGGCCAAGATGCTCCTGAATCCAGAGACAGCTTTCAGGTAGAAATGAAAATATTAAAGGAAAACAAAAAATGAGCACATGGTGGAATTTTTGCAACCTCAAGGAGCTCACTTGATCAAAGAACACAAAGTGAAGGAGCATCAAGGATTTCTTCTCTACTTAGTATTAATATAAACAGAGAAAAATCACCAGAAAAAATATTGTTGCTGTTACTATCATTATCTGCCCTTAAAGAAATGCTTCACAAATACAGCAGGAAAATAATATAAAAGCATGTGTCAACATGTGGAAGAAACTTTCTGTGGTTTTAGGAATCAATGACCACAGACTTTGGCAATTCATCACATGGCTTCTATGGACATCCTTTCATTTTCTTTTAGTTTGAAAAATGCTCTCATTAAATATTAGTTAAATTAATTTGTTAGGAAGAAAAATATCTAAAATAATGAAAGGACAAATATCAGATATATGCATGTCATTGTCACCTGGACTTAACATTCCATGACATTTTTTTCTCCAAAGAAACTTGATAATGGCACATATAGAATCACATTACTATATAGAATATATATATAATAATGTAGAGAATCTGGAACTCCTATGCATTGCTGGTAAGAGAGTAAATTTGTATAACATTTGAAGAGAAATGTTGGCCAGATCCACTGAACTGGGAGGAACATATGAAACTATACTAAGTGATTGCATTTCCAGGTGTCTCAGAACAACTCTTGCAAATGCCTAAAAGGAACCGTTTGTAAGTACTGATTTTAACAGTAAAGTATGAAATGACATAGTCTTTTTCTCTATTGATTCATAGTGAAATGAATTATTTTATTCATACAGGGGAAGTTAAATCACACTGAAAATACTAGCAGTTGCCTGCCATTATCTTCAAGTATTTGCCATTCCTCTCTATGAGAGCATTAGATCCCTTGTCCCAAATCCATTGCTGACAGCTGCTGTAGCCACGTACTTTTACAGTATCCTTTCCATTGGGGAGATTAAACCTTCTCACCCCACAGGAGTTAGGTGTGGACTTGCTTTGACCCATGACATGTCAGTCCAAAGCAGTACTTCTAAGCAGGAGGGTGAAGAGCCATTGTTTGATTCCATTATTGCTCATCATTCCCTTGGCCACAAGCAAAGCAATGTCCTAGAAAGAAGCTAATCATTCTGTCTAGGCTCAGCACAAAAAGAAATGAAATAGACACATAGTTCCTTTGGCTCCTGAGTGAGAACCAAATGTGGTTGACCCGACACACTGACATCCCAGATTGTTTTCAGTATGCTTCACACTGATGTTCCACCCAGACCACTGGATAGTCAGAATTATGTGCAGACGATGGAGGAGGGAAATTTTTAAATTGTCATCAAAGGCAAAAGGGAACTAGCACACTTGCCTCTATAGAAGCTGCAAAAGCTAAAGAATCAGACTTTCTGTGGACTCCCTAATGGTCCTTACCCAGAAGACTCTCCAATACTTTTTGTTATTATTGTAGAAAAAGATATGACAAACATTAAGTGCTTGCTGTGGGTGCTAAATCAATGAGCTTAGAAAACCAAATAAGTCATTCAGTGGATAAAAATGTGTTAAATCAATGAGCTTAGAAAACCAAAATAGTCATTCAGTTTATAAAAATGTGCTTCTACTGGAACCATATGAGAGGAAACCAGACTCTGGTCTTAATGTGTGCGCATCACTCCACCCATATTGTTTTTAATTGAAAGATAGAACACATCCAACAAAGAATATGTTTGAATTTATGAGTTTTTACAAACAGAACTAATACCTGTATTGAGAAACAAAGTATCACCAGAGCCAAGAAGTCTCCCTTGTTTTTCATTCCATTCACTGTGCTTGACCAGCAATCACCACCCTAACTACCATATCAGTGGGTTCTGCTTATTTTTGTACTTTGAATAAATATAAACATTTGGTGCCAAGTACTGTGTCTCCCTGTCTTCAGACAACATCCAGTTTGTGAGATTCAACCATATCATTGTATTTAATTGTAGAGAGCTCACTCTAGGGTAATAATAATCCATTATTTGAATTCCCATAATTCTTATTTGAGATTTGAACTATTCATTTAATATTTGCAGATTGGTGGTTATTTTTCAATGATACTTGCTCCACACTTTCAATGCTTTCCCAAATGTATTGTTTGATAGTAATACATGAACAACTGAAATTAACAATAGTGACAAGTTAGAAATCAAAGTGAATTCTGTACATAAGAAAGCTCTGAGGCTTTCTGAGAATTTTGACCTATTCAATGTTCATTTGATAATAACATTTCTATTATATTAAATTTTCTGTCTATTTAAGCCACACCTTATCATGAATAACTATAGTGAACTATAGGAAGGAATCTACTAACTGCTCAGCTAGCCTTAGTTTCAGTGGCAATGATAATTCTAAAGACACTGAACTACTTTCCTATCTGGATGCCAACTCAACTTCAGTTCCTGCCCACATGAATTAAGAAACTAGGAAAGATGATTCTTAAGGATTTTTACAACTTTTAATTTCTATTTCTTGGTGACTGTAGTTAAAACACAAAGACTTCATCAAGTTAATTAGGTTGTGCATTATTATTTTATTCATACAGGGGAAGTTAAATCACACTGTTTCTTCTTTTGTGCTGAAACATGCAAAGAAAGGTTGTGACAAATTTTCAAGAGTTTCTACATCATTACTTCTATGCACCCTGAGGTCAGGAATCATATTTCAGTATTTTTTGTAAACAGATAATAATTATTTATCTTCATGGAATATAGTTTGATATTGTTGAATTTGGGGTTGTGTGTTAGTCAGTTTCCTTTACTGTAACAAAACATTTGAGATACTTAAAAAGAGGAAAGGTTTATTCTGACTCAGGGTTCCAGTGGTTCTATTCCCTGATTAGTTGACCCTACCACTTTGGGGGTCTGTGCTAAAGAAGGGTATGATAACAGGTAGCATATGGTGGAGAAACCTATTCCCTTCATGGTGACTTGAACAGCACACTTCCAGTGACCTAACTTTCTCCCACTAAGCTTCTTCTCTCAAAGATCCCACCACCTCCCAATAATGCCAATGGCTGACCCCTAAGCCTTTAACACTTGTGCCTTTGGGGGACACTTATCTAAACCATAGCAGGTAGTATTCTGCTTTTAAGTGTTATGAATACTTACCGTGATCATTTTAATACATGCTTTTTACTAATTACACATACATATTTCTGTTCCATGCATACTTTGGAATGCAGTTGCCGGAGCACAGGTGTGATCATGTTCAGTTTTATTATCAGCCAAAAGGTTTTCAGTCATAGCTAAGCTATACCAATTTGTACTCTCGGCAGACATGTGTAAAAGTTTTAACTGCTCTCTACTGTAGCCTAAATTGTGGTGTTTTTATTTCTTATTTTTATTTTAATGATTGTAGTAGGTTTGTAGTAGTATCTCATGATGGTGTAAACTTTACTTCCTAATGATTAAAGAAGTTTCAATATTTTGTTTTTCTCAACTAGCATATTCTCTGATTTTATTAGGTTTATCAAATATTTCTGGGCAATTATGTGTTAGCAGATATACAAAAACATCCAAAATCCCACGTGCAATGATAGAAATCTTTGTCAAGTGAAATGCAAGCATTAAAGGAATTGTGAAAAGTTTAACATCTTCACATAATCTTGGTGATATCTCCCAAAACTGGTCAAGTGTAAAATGACAATACCAGAATATTTATAGACCTCTGCTTTGGGAGATAGGGAAATAATAATGAATAACACACAACCTTTGCCCTCTACTATCTTAGGGTCTAGTTGAGAGAATATCAAGTAAGACCAAATTATCAAAAAGGGTCCATGCTAAAATAGAAGTATTTTCATGGTGATATAAAGATGGAGAAAAGGGAGCCCTTAATTCTGTGTGGGTGATATTGGGGGAAGGGAGAATTATATGGCACCATGGAAGTGACAAAAATCTTGCTGAATATTGAAACAAGAGTAGAATTTCCTAGGCAGACAGTGGGGGAGGAAATTGTCGCAAGAAGTATAGACAGTATATAAAGAGAATAAGGCAAGAGAGGGAACTGTCTCTTGGAAAGAAGAGCCCAGTTTGGCTTCACTGGAGTAGAGGGTTCCATGGACATATGGAAGGAAAGGAAGTGAGGAAAATGGGCAGTGTCCAGTAAAGAGAAATCCCCAGGCCCGCCTACCTGCCTGCCTGCCTTCCTTCCTTCCCATATTCTTCCATTAAGCTTAGGAAAGAAGGTCAAGAACAACCAAAAGTTCCCTATCATACTCTAAATAGAAAACCAAAATTCCAAAAAGGTATATCTAACAATGACTCAAGACCCAAACTAATAAGCCTGGTAGGGCTTAAACCAAGGTCTCCAAAGAGAGAGGAAGTAGACACAGCCTTCCAAGGTCCACAGACTCTTCCAAAGACAGTCAAAGAAAAGAAAGATTTAGACAGTGCCTGGAGAGCTGGCAATAGTTGGAATGCTTGCTGCAAATGAAGCACAACCCTCATTTTTGTCTCAGTTCCAAGAATTCACATGCCTCCAAAAGATGGTAAGTAAAAAAGAAAAAAGTAAATAAAAAGACAAACATGGAAATAAGAGCTTCTCCTGGTCATAGGAGCAAAAGAATCACTAGCAATTGTGTTCCCCAAAATCATTATTCAAAATAATTTTACAAATGTTTCTCGAGCTAAAGGAATTTACTGAGGAAAAGGAACTAGATCTGGAGGAGATGAAGTGGCAATTTATGAAGGATTTCTCAAGGGTTTTAACTTTGTTCTAAGTCTGATTTCTGCTTCTTAATCTTTCTACGAAAATTCCTAAGGCTAATTCTTAAAATTATTCATGTTCCCTTTTCAATTTGTTCTTTCCATAGGTATCAACAAGACAGTTGTTTAGTATGAGAACTCTCTAAATTTTTTTTTTCAATTTAAAGGATCTATTACCTAGTCATTGAATATTATAATCTTTAATGATGTATTTATTCCAAAACAACTTAAAAGTCTTTACTTTTCTTGTTTCTTTCTTTCTTTCTTTTCTTTGCTTTGCTTTTTTTTTTTTCTTTCCAGTGTGGAGATTGAACTGAAGGGCAACTGTTCCACTGAGATACATTGCCAGCCCTTTTAACTTTTTTTTTTTTAATATTTTGAGAAATGGTCTTGCTAAATTATCCAGGCTGGCCTCAAACTTGTGATCCTCCTGCATCAGCCTCTCAAGTAGCTGGGATTACAGATGTGCACCATTGCACCCAGTCTTAAAAGTCTTTTTAAGGAAAGTTCAGGAGGGAACTTTCCAGACTTAGAATATATCTTTACACAAAGGCATCCCAGAAGTGAATGCTAAAATAAAATCTCCTAAACATTTACTCCTAGAAATAGACTAAAAATCAGACCTCTTGTTGTCTCAGGTGGTAAAGGATAGTGATGTACAGATCATGTCTGTCTGATAGGTGGAGATGTGGGGTGTCTTCAGTCACAGGTCCACTCATGTGTGACATAAGACGGGCAATACTGGGGTGGGAGTTCTCAGCACTAAGCAATCAGCAATGATGTAAACAACAGAAGTCCCTTGTGGACTGTGAATCCTTAGGAGGAAAACCTCCCCCGAAAACTGGCACGATCTGTCAAGGAAAGTGTTGCTTGCCAGTTTGTGTCTCAGTTCTCAGCCTCTTTGATGGGCTGCCAGACACAAGATGACATCTGTGCCCTCCACCTTGCCCAAGATGGCAGAGACCAAACAGAATTCAAGACAAACTCTTAGGACATAAAACAAGATGAAATAAGAAGCTCATCCGGTGTAGTTGTTGTCCTCATTTTTACCTGGGAAACCACAACAAAGTTAGTCTAAACAGATGCCAATCGAGGAAGAACCATGGACTTACCAGTCCTTGAGGCCAGCTCAAACAACAGCCGTAGAAGGACCTAAGTGTGTATTCTGCCCTATGATTCTCCTTTTTACCACACGCAACACAAAAGACAAAGACACAGGAAAACTAAGGACATCCCTGGAATGAAATGTATCAGAAAACAATAGGATCAAAGATAAAAACACCAGGCTCCTTAGACCCCAAACCTTGTTCACACAGATGTGTCCTCCTATTAATTCACACTCAGAATGGAAAAAATTACTTGACCAGATTCCACAGCCAGAGCTCCACAGGCTGACCTGAAAAGATAACTTTACCTTTTCGTCAGCTTTGTCGGGTCCTATGGTCTCTCAGCTGCAGCTTCCAGAGCCAGTAGAGCAATTTGGCCTCCCGATGAGGTTGCTAAAACTGCAAGGGAGGGGAAACTTTCTCTCTGTAGCTTCTAAAAGTCCCAAAACCAAGTCTTGGAAATAAACTGCCAGTAGAGAGATTAACAGAACAAAAATGATTTTAATGATAGGCATACAGACTGAAGTCCCATGAAATATGAGACTCAAGGAAGGACCAGATGATTGGAGCTTATAGAGCATCCTGAGTGACAGAAAGATAGGAGGCTGGGACTTTGGGGGGAGGGGAGTGACAAGCTGTGAGAAGGGGAGGGGAGGAGATGTTTTGCTGAATACAAGCTGTCTTGATATGCAGGTAAGATTTCTCAGGTGATAAAAGTTTTCTTGGAGGAACCCAATAGAACAGGTGACCATCTGAGAAAGTCTGGCTGGGTGTGCAGTCTCCTCTCTGTGAGAACATCTTCCCCAGTTGGCAAGATTCCTGAGAGGGGTTTCATGACAGCTGGCTTCCTTTTTGGAGGATCCATCTGTAGGCAGATAAAGGAACTTCAGAAAAAGTATATAATATTTTTCTTTTGAGATGGAATCTTGCTGAATTGCTCAGGTCAGTCTCTAACTCCTGGGCTCAACCGGTCCTCCTGCCTCAGCTTCCCAGGTTGCTGGGACTACAAATATGCATCACTGTACCCAGAAAGAGTACAACTTTTAATAAAAAAAAAAAAATTTAAAGTAATCTGTTAAAAATAAAAAGTTGTTGAAAACAACTTTCCTCTCAAAACTAATGCAAAGGGATTGCCTGGGTCAACAGAGGTAGCACATGACCTTAGGACAGTGGTAGTCAAATTGAGGCATGTGTTAGAATTGCCTGGATGACTTGCTAAAACAGAGCGCTCAGCACACCCTTCAGTAGAAGTAGATCTGGGATGGGGCTCAAGACATGGCATTTCTAATTAGTTGCCAGTTATTGCTGATGCTACTACTTTGCAGAACATTCCCTAAGAACCAGTGAATTAGAAAATGGGAAATGGTCTAGGGGCAAGAAGAAGAGGATTTGATAAACCAACTTCCACTTGAAGATTTTCTTATGGTTAGCCCTGGAAAGCCATATGTAAATGAGGCCTAAGCATGCAAATTATCTCCCAGCCAGTCAAATATGAATCTCTATCATCTGGTCAGAGAAGATGTCCTCTAGGTCCCTTCCAATGGGGGCCCATCAAAATTGCCAAACAAGCATGTATGTCTTTCAGTAAAAGTACTTGACCCTGTTGTGAAATTTTGCTAAATCTCATGCAAACAGTCCCTTGGAAACCCACTGTTTTTAAAGATATAAATTAGTTATAGATACCCAAAAGCAGAGAATGGGGGTCTTGATGAACAGAAGTATTGATACTAATATAAAAGGAAAGTCTTGGCACCACACTTAGATGTAACCAGATGTGGTTAATCCTTTCCCATTGCACCTCCTAGATGCCTTTCATGTTTTAGATAGCAAGGTTTTATGTCTTACATATAGTGTTACAGTCTTCCCATTCTCCTTGTACATTTTTACTTAGAGTCCTTCCTGGTGCTTTTATGAAACCCACTCCTCTCTGACATTAGCCAGAACCATCCAATTGGCCTTTGTATGGAGAGAATTTATCAGCAATTCCAATAATTATCATTGTTCCCCAAGAAGACATTTGAAAATCTTTCTGTATCCTACTGCATTTTCTTCAAAGTTTGTATTAGTGCAAAGAGGATGCTCCTAAATACTTTTCAAGTCTTTGGTGTCCAACATAGTCTTTTGATTTTTATCCAAACATCTTCACCAGTCTTGATCTCCAGAGAAGACACAATCAACTCACTGATGCTCCACAGATGTAAGAAAGCAAGTTATGCCAGGGAAATCTCCATGCTGGTCCATATGGAACTAAAAGTAAACACAAAAATTTATGCTTTATAACATCTCCTTCCAATCACATGACAAGTTGGATCTGGATTTAACATGTGGACATCAGGCAGTGAACAAATCCTGATGGCCTATCTGGCAGTCATTGTCCTGGATAAAGAGTAGGAGGGAAAGCAGGCCATAAGTATGCTGTGCTGTGTCAGAGCATAGCCCACCCCTTAACCTGGACCCATGCCATTCAACTTGCATTCAAGACTGAACTTGGCTTTGCAAAGAATCTGAGCTAAAGAGAGCAAGCATACCATGATTTGTAAATGTATTTGTGATTTCTGCATGGAGGAGGTTATTATCAGTATGATTGAGGTCTAACACACATTGAAGATAAAATAAACCTTAGGGTTTGTGGTCCTTATATTTCCCTTGGATCGCAATCACCATATTATCTGATCACATCACACAACTAACAAGAGCTCAGAGAAATGGGGTAATGTATTATCTTTGAAATAGCTCTTTCCTGCAAGTGTATATGGTAAGGAGAAAGGGAACCTTTAGAGTAATTATTAACCATCTTTCTGTAAACATGTTTATATGTGTGGTGTGTGTGTGCGTGCACATGTCTCCAAAATAACTCCTCCAGATAGGTTTCCTGCATAACACATCATACAATAAAACAAAAAAAATATTATTATGCTCATGGATTATGTAATTTGGGAATGTGGAAAAAGCATACCATGAATGTTGTGTTTCAGCTTTGTGATGTCTGCTTAACTTGAGATCTTCAAAGCTGGAGGGTGCCTTGATGGTTGGAAGTCTGAATTGCATGTACAATTATTTATTCACCATTCCGGTGGCTAATACTAATGGTGGATTCTCATCTGGGGTTTTTGTTGTAGCTCCCATGCAGGTACTCTTCATGGGATGCTTGGGCATTCTCACGGGATGGAGATGGTGTTCCCAAAACAGTTGCACCAAAAAGAACAAATAGGAAGTGTATCACTGTCTATGAACTAGTACTGGAAATCACATGGCTTTATTTTGGTTGAAGTCACAAACCAAACACACTCGAGGACAGAAAACATAGAATTCCACCTACCAATAACAGGAATGTCCAATTTATGCTATAGGAGTACGTGAGATGGGAATTATCTAGCTGTTATCTTTGTAAAAATATAATCTGTTAATGAATCTTCTCACTTATCTGAGTTATATGTGCTTCTGCCAACTGGATGGTTTACCTCTCTTGTAGTAGACGGCTTGGACTTCCTTACCTCTTGCATGGCAGGTTCCACTCTGAAGATAATACCCTTACTTCTGAGCTTTAATTTGCTTTGAAGAGCATAGTTATGATTGTATAAGATACACACTGTATGTTGGAAAATGACATTCATATATATATATATATATATATATATATATATATATTTGAGGGTTTTTTTTTGTTCATTTGTTTGTTTGTTTGTTTTTGGTTTCAGGGGATTGATGGATTGAACCATAGGGTGTTCTACCACTGAGATCTTTTCATTTATTTATTTTTTGTTTTGTTTTGAGACAAAACACGATGACCTTGAACTTCAGATTTTTCTACCTTAGTCTGCCCACTCGCTGGGTTTACAGGCCTGCATCACTGCATCTAGCTGGAAAAAGAATCTTAATGTGAGAAAAGAAAACTTTGTTTTGAGTAGAGAAAAAAGGGAATTTGACTTACTTCCATGGTTCAAAAATGGAAATCCTTCATAATTTCTCTGCACTTCTGACCCATCCACTTCACCATGGGTCTTGGCTAGCAGAAAAACAAGCTTAACATGAAGAAGTCAGGTTGAAAATTGCTCTGACTAACTGCTGATAACAGTTGAAGGAAAAATATTTTATGATCCAACTGGTTATGAAACTAGAAACTGGTCCCATCTATACCGTTATCTGATAAGCTGGGTATTTCATAGAAACTGGACACATTGCCCAGAAGAAGGTAATTGTTTTGATACATGACTCTTCCCTATAAAAGAAAAACAAAAGAAAAAGTAGTCCTGACAACCCCCAAATACTGAAGACTTTATACCTGGGACTCCTGGGTACAGGCTTTGAGCTCACTTGCATGTCTTTGTCTCTTTCCCAACATTGCTAATGATTTTAAGTTCTTCACCTTCCTGTGAACTTTATTAAAACGAATGTGCAGTAGTGAGTTGGGCCCCTTTCCTGAGTTGCCCTCTCCTCTTTCAGCAACCTTGGAGATGAGACAATGGGTTAATTGAAGTAGCTACCTGCATTCCGGCCCCGCACAAACCTATCTCTCTGTTGTTTTTGGACTGCAGTCTAAGTAAACTGCCTCAAGAATATTTTTTAAGAAACTTTTGCCAATGTTGCAATTTCCACCAAGGCTTTTGAGGAAAAAGAAACCCTCAGTAAATTGTTCATAAAAAAGCATAACTAATGCAGCAGGCACTTTATATATTATATTATATTACATTACATTATACTATATTATATTATATTACATGTTTCATATATAGTTCTTGTAATATATAATCTGTAAATATAGTACTTATAAATACACATTGGTTATTCTTCCATTAAGAGACACTCTATAATATTCAGTGTGCATCTTGGGGAATATTATGTGTGTGTGCTTCAAAAAAATTTATCCTTCAGAAATAAGGGCCCTATCTTCACAATGGAGCATGTTATACTACAATAAGGTGGTCCCAATTTACACACACATACACACACACACACACTTACACATGCACACACATGCCATGAGGTGAGAATAGCAACCCTTCTCCATAATGTAACTAAAGTTACTTCAAGAAGAGTTCCTTCATTAAGAAAAACTGACTTCTCTATTTTCCGCCCAAAAAATTACTTCTGAAGCATTTAGACCTGATGTTTCCTTTCATGAAAGGTGAATATCTAGTCATTAAAGATGAACATCATTTCTAGTGAAAGATAAACATCGAGATCAGCATACTGATGACGTAAATATATGTACCATCTAGAACAAAGGTTCTCAAACCTAGGGTGCATCCAAATCACCACACTGCTTCTGGGGACTCCACTTTGAGACCCCCTGCTATACTATAGCCTTTCTATGCAAAGGGTGGTCAGAGGAACAGTAGCACGGGGTCACCTAGACCTTAGGGAAAACACAAAATCTCGGGTTCCAACCTGGACATGAAAAATGAAGATTCCCTGGTGATATGCATGCCCACCTGAGATTGAGAAGCAGAATCACTGTTCCAGAATACTAGTCTATAGCCATTTCCCACTGTTGCTACTTACAAGTATAATCACTTGACTGGTGTTTTCTTCTTTCCAAGAGAAGATTAAGAGAATCTCTAAATCAAGTTTCTCCCTACTGATGTTTCTTAACTTTTATGTCCATGTGAGACACCTGAAAATCTTGTTAAAAGACAAATTCTGGCCTATAAGGTCTTGAGGGTGCCAAAGATGGGCATTTTAAGCATTTATAAACAAACATTTCAAAGAATGAAGAGCAAAATCATGTTGAAACACAGGTTAAGGAAACCCTGTATTTCACCCTATAATTGTTGCAGATTAATGCTACTTTTTTTTTTTTTTTTTTTTTTGGTAAAAAAGTAGTGCCAACTATCATATGAGATTTTCATTTAAAAAAATTGTGCTGGTACTATTGTAAAATGATTTATTTCTAGTGATCATCTTACTGCAAGACCAGGATGTACAGAATATTTGGGGGTATACATGAATGCAACCATTATGAAGTGAAAGACGACAGGCTCATTTTGTCAACACCACATCATTTTCCCTTTCCTTGGATCCTTCTTATCTTTGGATTCATAGGCTTTGCACAGAGCATAGGACCCACCATGAATGGAAATTCTATCGATTTGGAGGAAATCCACTACACAATCAAGATGCCACTGCCACTTGTCATCTGCTAGTCAGGATCTTCAGTACATTACACATTTAAAACCAACAGAAATTGCCACAACCTAGGGTCTGTGACCAGGGTAAGCATTTATAATGGTATTGTAAGTTTACCATGTATTTGTGGGTGTTATATTTCATAATTTAATTACACAGTCTTTGGAGCTATCTTATGAGGTGCTGGGAAGAGAAGCTGAAATACATTTTTTATTTTCAAAGGCCTTGTTCACAGATGTAGGAGAGGCAAGTAGTGTTGCTTAGTGCCTTAGGAATTTCTGCCCAGACCTTCCTCCCAAAGCTACTCTTGCAGCAGAACTGACTTGTCTCATTCCTCTGCAGTATTTATTCCCTTAACCCCGCAACTGTTCCTATCCCTTCTTGCTGAGATTCTCTTTGACAGGGATTCCTATTTCAGCTGTCTCTTCTGATCCATATCCAACATGTGGATTTGTGTGTGTTATTCACTTTTCTTTGCCCTGGATATAAATGTGGGTGTTTCTCAAATTCATCAAAGTTATTTGTCAAAACCAGTATTCCAAAGTCTGGTTTAAAAAATTGTAACCATTTGTGATATAAATCTATAAAAATGCACATTGGTGGTTGGGCAAAAAGTACAAATGTGTTCACTATTGGCTCTTTTTTTCTCAAATCAGGATTGCAAAGATTTCTCAAATAGGAATGGAAATAATGGTACTTACTGCATAGGGATGTTGTGAAAAATAGTACTTACGACACACTTAGAATATTTTTTAACTAGTAAGATGTGACTGTGATTACTGTGAATTATAAAAGACCAGACTCCACAGATTGTCATATGTGGAAAAGACCAACTGGAGTTTTCAGACTCAGAGTGAAAGAAGAAAAAAAGACACTGAGTCTAAAAACCCGGACAAGCAGAAGTTACTTCCAATTCCAGAAGGAAAGGTCATGAGGAGGGTTTTAGAAAGACAGATAAAAGAGTGAGTTATATATGTGACCTCCTTGGCATGGGACATATACTCCTGAAGGTGTTCTTTTAACTATGTGTAACATCCACGGTTCAGTTCATGCCAGGAGAGTGGGACAGGTTGCAGAAAGGCCAAAGAAAGTGCCCAGAGATGGCGTATGAGACATATAATGTACTGGGGAACACTAACAAGAGATCAGTTACAGTGGCAAGAAGAATTCAATGGTGGGCTGGGATTGTGGCTCAGTGGTGGAGTGCTTGCCACCCACATAAAAATAAAATGAAAGGTATTGTGTCCACCTATGACAAAAAAAAAATTTTTTTTAAAAAGAGTTCAGTGGTGACAATCTGAACAGATGGCACCTACATCCCTCAAGGTACTTCTGCAAGCAGTGCCTTAGCTTCCTCATGACCTTTCATCCAGTGGAGGCCAGTTGGATGAGGGACACATGTCCTTTCTACAGTGCCCTCCATTCTTTATGAATCACTACTGGGACTTATATGTTAGGCTGCAGAAGCAGCAATGTCATCAGTAGCAGCTTGGCTCATTTGCTTGTTGGACCTGCATCCCAAGGAGCAATGTTTCCAGGGTACATGCAAGAAAGTAGCTTTCTACAGATAACACTAACTTACCCTATTTCCCAGTGTGCATAAGAGAAAGCCAGTGTCCTTCAAGATAATACATATCTGGACATTCTGGCCCAGGCTTGCTCTCCTTGTTCCCTTAACTTGGTCAGGTTTTGGGGAACAGGAAAGGGGGTGTTTAAGGACATGGTGTTTTACTGTCCCCCTTTTTCCTTAAGGATGTTAAACTATGAAACATACTGTTACCCACATTTCAAACATTAATGTAGAATCCGTGACTTATTAAGCTTATTGGTGCCTGAAGGCTTTCCACTGACATTCTTCTTGTCTCCGTGGAAATACCAGGAATATATCTATCAAAGCAGATTTCCAACTTCTGCTTATAATTTTATGGTGTCTGGACTATATCCTCCCAAAGAATATAAAACACCTTGGGCTTAATATCAGCTGACACGCAAATATTCTCTTCATGTTCCAGTGACAGGTTATTATACCTTGTCCCATTAGATAAGAGATAGCTACTGTGAAAATTGATTTGTGAATTGTTAACAGGAAGATGTGAACAAGGACATGAAGTGTTGTGTAATAACAGTAGATAGACAAGATAGCATAAGGACATATTATGCAGCAAATAATTTTTTAAATACCTAAATGAGGCTATGGTGTAATATACCATTCATTTGTATCATGTGCTCTTCAGCAAAATTTATTATGGTAGTGAAGCTATCCACGAGGACATGAAAAGATTTTCTCCAATACTGGTGTCATGATTCATTCAAAATAGCAGTTCATTCATCTGGAGAATAGATACAACAAGCAAATATTTTTCTCTTTGGTTTGATGATCACTGCTACAAATTGTTAAAATAGTTATTTCATTTCTGTTTAATTAAGGAAAAGTTTATAAGACAGTTGATCTAATTTGAAAAGGGTCATGAACTTAAAAGGTGATCTACACAGTTTGCAAATTGGGACAATCTTTTGTGGGTGTGGAAATTGGTTCAAAAGTGCCACAATGTAAACTTGAAGAACAATGCAGTAGGGGAATCTGCTCCCAAGACTGCTCAAGATGGCAGATAGAAAACTGCAAAGTCTATAGAATATGTGCTATTTTTTCTTATTATGGGGGAAGACATAAGGCTTTCTTTTCAATAAATGAGCTCTCAAATTTGAAAGTTAGGATATTTGCTTTTTCCTCTTTTGAATGACTTAATGTTAGCCTTCCTTTGGTTTTATCTTATTATTAATGTGGTTTGTAGAGAATAATAGAACAATTGAAAAAAAATCCATTTCATATATATCAAGAAAATGCTATACTTGGCATTAGGCATTTTATAAAAATTGTCAATTCTTATGGAAGTAACATTTTGGAATTAGTTAAGGGGGACAATACAAAGAAGGTTCACTAACACATTTGAGCTGTGCATTTGATAAAAGAGGCACTAGTCACATGTACATAGATGAGAATTTGACCATATAGCAACTAAAAGGCTCACCACACATGCTGAAACTTAGGCCAGAGAAAGTGGTTCCAAGAAAATAGACCAAAAATTGTAAAATTAGATATATATATATGTATATGCTATATATACATAGAGATGTACATATACACATGCAAGAATATTAATATATATGCTTATACATAAGTGATATCAACTTATGTATAAGGATCACTTAGTTAAGTGATCCTTAACTAAGAGAAAAAAAATTGAAATAAAACATTGAAATTACATTTGATACAGCTATTATGTCATTGGTAATATTTATGAATGACCAACAGTTGTGGTTAAAGTACAGTGGTAATGTTAAAATCTAACAGTTCTCTCAAATTATATAATTAATTATCTTTTTGACAGTTGCAGTAACTGCTAACATTTCTAATTCTAAATTAAACAGAAATAATGTTTAGCCTATTAGAGTTTTTCCTGTTAGATTACAAAAGTAAGATTTCTATATGATTTCTGTATGATATTTCCTGAAGAATTAACTCAGAGAAAATCATTTTAACCTTATTAATGTTTGTAGACATAAATTGTGTCATGTTTTAATCACTGTTATGGGGAGACTTTGGGGAAATGATAGGTAGCTACAGAAAGTCTCTGTGACCAAAGTACCTGATAAGAAACAATTTCTTGAGGAGGAAGAAGAGGAGGAAAAGTTTATTTGAGGATCATGATTTCAGAGGCCTCAGTCCACAGATGGCCTACTCCATATCTATGGACCTGAGGTGAGGTAGAAATTAAGGCAGAAGGGTGTAGTGGAGGAAAGTCATTCAGAATATGGCAACAGGAAGCAGAGAGAGGGTTCCACTCACCAGGAACAAAATATAAGCCCCAAAGGCATACCTAGAGTGGCCTCTCTCCTCCAACCACACCCTGCCTTCCTATAGTTGCCACCCAGTTAATCCATTCAAGTGGACTAATAACTGATGAGACCACACCTGTCTTAATCTAATCACTTCACCTCTGAAAATTTTTGCCTTGTCTCACACATGAGCTTTTGGGAGATACTTTCAAACCATAACACAATCAAAACTTGAAGAAGACATTTCCAAGGTCCTTTGCTTTATCTTACACTTAAAATGGAAGTTAGGAAGAATTAACTGTGAACAAACCAGTTGCTTGATTGGGAAGACCCTAAAATGTGCCTCCTTTGGGGAGCCAAATGCTCTAGGGTGCCATCGCCATTTTCCCCCTCACCCCATCAAGTTACATAAAGAAAAACACAAGAGAATTCACCCAGAGACTTCTGGGCAAAAGCCCAATGGCTCCACCTTGAAGGTGATTACTGTAAACCTCCTGAGACATTGTCAGTCTTCCCGAGACAGAATTAATCCCTGCTGGAGATTTTGGCCCCATTTTACTTTAAGTTGTTTACTAGAATGCACTGGTTTTGTTTTTTTGGAGAAGTCAGTAAATCTCAGATAACATCATGGGACTCTAATTCACAAATTTCTCTAATACTTTGGCTACACCACTTCATGTCAAAGAGAAGCATTGCTTCATCTTTGGAGTTATTTTCCTTTCTGTAGCCTCAGGGACTTATTAAACATGTACCATCAGTCAAAGGGCTCCACTGTTTTAAAATCACCAGGGATAAAGGAATTTGGAATTGGAAAGAACAACTTGCTTCAGTTCAGTTCAATTAAACAAATAATTAATATGCACCACCTGTATGCCAGAAAAGTCTAGGTACTTGTGATCTAGGAGTGAACAGACAGAATCCCTCCTGGATTTAATTTAAAAAAATGTGGGTGGTGAGAGAAGAATGGACGAACTTTAGATTACCTAGAGAGAAATGAGGAGGGGTATGAAAAATGGTCGAGTGAGACAGACATTGTTACCCTATGTACATGTATGATTACACAAATGGTATGAATCTACATCGTGCACAACCATAGAAACGAAATGATGTACCCCATTTGTGTACAATGAATCAAAATGCAGTCTGTAAAAATAAAAAAAAAACATAAAAGATGTACATCTACACCTACATAGATATTATGTTCTTCAACATACTCATTTTTTAGAAGGAAAAAAGTATGTAATGGCAATCTTTAAAAAAAAAATCATTAAGTGCTTTTATTGAGCATCATTAGAAAATAATTTTTTACAATAAGAAAAATAGCAGAAATCAAAACCAGTCAATCAGAGATTTAGATATGCCACATGCCAAAACTGAGTCAAAACAGAATCTACATATTCCCAACTCTGTTGCTAACAGTGCTCTTTCTTTTTTATAGCTTTACTTTTTCTTCTAGAAGTCTGAAACAACAAAGCTTGATCTCTCTATTCTCTTCACAACATTATTCAATCTATTACATTATGACCTATGGTGGGTCAAACTATCTGACTTTGTAGATCTAGGATAACATGTATAATTTTGAAGAAGAAATGTTAGCCATTATTTCATCAAATTCAGTAAGCACAGGATTGGATGACTTTCAATTTAAAATGATTAAGAACATAGAAGAATCTAGTTTATAACTTCCCATTTTCTCCAAAGTGTAAACAAGTTTCTTCAAATGTCATTGACAGATTTTTCTGGGTAAACATAGTGCTCTGCAACTAATCAGTATTCTTTGCTTCACAAGAATGACATTAATTGTAATTAATTCTTGCAGTGTCATTTCTAAAAATAAGTTTTGTTGATTTTTGTTTAAAATTTTTATAAAAGGAAAACATGGCCAAGGAAAAGGGAGGAAAACAGTAGAATCAAGATATGCAGGCAATCACAGGCATTTTAGATGAGACCTAATTATCTCAATGTCTATTGACAAAATGCTTAATAGACCCACACACAGGATTTTCCCTTTATTGCTCTGATATACTGCCCATGTGGTCCACATCCAAGAGTTATCCAGTAGTAAGACTTGAAGATATCCAGTGCCTCAGCCTCAGCTTATTATTATTTGTTCTTTACACCTGGAAGGAAGATGGTTATGCACAAATTCTTTGTAAGTTTACTGTGTTGTCCAAGGATTATTTTTACCATGACTAAAGTCATCAATTAGTCTTTAGGCCGTGAGTGTGCCCTCTTTACTTGAAATTGGTGATAACAGGAAAGGAAGCATGTTCCTCCTTTCCAGTCTAGGCTTGATCAATACTATTCTCTGAAAATTGTCTTCTTATTCCCCACTGGATATCAAAGAATACTTTTCCAATTACTAGTGGTAGATTTTTGCTTTAGGTAGCATAATAAACCAAACAGTCTTTCTTCTAATAAACGAGTGTACAGGTAAGACAGTTGTTTGACAGCTCTCTCTATGAATGTGGAAACTAAACACCTGGTATCTTCAAGGTCACTCCATCACTTAGCAGCGGATCTGATTTAAGCACATCACGTTACACCTATCTTAGCACTCACTTTCTTCAACTAACTGTTCTCAATGTGTAGTATCCTCCCAGCCACAGCAGTATCACCTGGGAGCTTGCTGGGTCCTACCCTATGATGGACATACTCAGGGACCCACAAAGATGCCTACACATTAATCTCTCAAACTTGAAAATTTGCTACCTTCCATGGGAAAGGGACTTTGAAGATGTGATTGAGTTAAGGGTCTTGAGATGGGAAGATTGTCCTGGATTATTTGGATTGGCGCAACTTAATTGCAATGATCCTAATAAGAGATAGACTCATGATCGTAGTGAGAAGAGCCCTTTGGAGTTATGCAAGGGATATACCTAGTTTCTGGAAGAAGGAAAATGAAAGGAACTAGATTAGACCCTGGGTCATCCAGAAGAAATGTAACCTTGCAGACAAGCTTTAAACTTTCTACCTCTGGAATAGTAAGATGATATTTTTTTGTTTTTTCAAACAATAAATTCATGGTTATTTGTTATAGCCTCATTAGGAAACAGAAGAGGCATGAATACTGAATATCCTATATTTTAATATGCCCTCCAGGTAAATTCAATGCATGCTAAAATTTGAAAATTGCTTCCTATGTTAATGGGTAGACATTTTTCTTTTACCAACAATGTTTTATTGTATTGGAAAGAGTGTAATTTTTCACATGGCAAAAAAAATTAAAAATAAATTAGTGTAAAGAGAACCATGCCAATGTTCAAAAACAGAAAGAAGAGTAAAAGAAGTAAATGAAGAAACCCTGGAGGGACAGGAAATAAAGAAAGTTACCCAAGTCCTTGTTGTGATGAGTACCTGAGAAATGCATTGAAGGAGAGCATCAATCTCTACCTACCTAACATTGCAAACTTATTGTGGGTCTTTCACCATTCAAAAAATGAAAGGGACATGGTCAAAGGACCAGTATTTTTTTTTTATCAGAGTTCAGGGAAAGTAGTCTGGGATATATATATATATATATATATATATATATATATATATATATACACACACACATATATATATACAATTTATGGAATTAAATGTAAAATTTTCTCTAATTATGAATGTAGATAATAGATCATAGTAGTACTGACAGAAATTTCTAGCCACCAATAAGAAACAAAAGTATTTTCCTATTGTTACATGTAATGAAGATATCTTTTAATATTATACATATTGCTTTATCACAAATGTACAGTTTTATATTTATATAACTTTCAAAAATTTACTTTTAAACTCATATGTGTGTGCCTGTATGTGTGTGTAATTTTTTAAATTACTTCCTGAATAACATTTGAGTTCCAACAGACTGCCCAAAGACTTAATTGCAAGAAAATTAATGATATCATATGTGCCTGACACTATGGTGTGATATAAGCAAGACAAGTACTCTTTTAACACATTTACAAGTAATGGAAGAAAGATCTATGTGACCTTGTTTAAAGTTATATAAGTTGAGTCAGATATATAAGCCCAGGGGCTTGTGTACTTTTTATGTTTTCTCAAATGTTCACCTGAGCATCTCTGACACTTTGAGAGGCCACATTGGTACAATTTCTCCCTAGCTAAAAATCTTTTAAACCCAATCTAGGTTCTGAATTACACTGATTTTATACTTCTCCATCACTTGGGGACAATGCTCTAAATAAATGCTTTGAGAACCAGGCTATGTCAAATTTCTATTCTTCCTCAGTTGTAGTAGATTCAAATTCATTTAGTTGCTTTGATACTTCCCTCAGCATGACCTCAACTCTGAGCTAAGGATCAGGGGAATAGCATACTCTGAGATGGGCAATACAACAGTTAAAAATATGACTTTGAAATAGGATACAATCTACTGAACAGTTTTCCAGAGTGTAGTTCACCCTTACCATACTATATAACTTGAGGGGACTTTGAAGTCCACAATGAAAACTTGTTTGAATCGGATGCAACAAGATATTCTATGAAATTAGGATAGATAGTTGCATTAGCCTCATGGATACCCAATGACAGATGAACCATGCCTACTTGGGAGTTCAGAGTTAGTTCAGATGATCCTCCAAAATGCTATCTATTCATCCAGAGCTTATCCAAATGATCTGAATTTCATCATCATCCAAAATCCATCCGACACTCATGTGAGAATTTACTTTCCCATGAGATTTCTCTTTCTACTCTTTGCCAAAATATTTCACTTACTCTGTCAAGGTCATTCATCTGACAGGTCCAAAAGATTCTGGAAAACAAAAACAAAAGCAAGCCTTAAATTAAATAGCAATCAATTTAATCTAGTGTGTAGAATTAACTTCCCAAGTGAATTCTGCAGGCCTTTAAATATCGTGTACTGATACATGTATAAAGGATGCTTATAAGTGTGGTTATTTAATGTATTTATACTGGAAAATAATACCCTACTCATTCTTGCTGTGTTGTGCAAAATCTAGATTCTACCATGAAATAGAAAAATCTCAGAGTTGGAGGGGTTAGAAAAGAGAGTCACAGAGATAAGTGAAGCCTGGAATTTAAATCTAGGAGAAAATATTCAAAAGATCAGGATTGTTCATCATGGATGAGGAAAAAAACAAGGGTAACTGAGTAATGTGATACATAAGAATAAAAGAAATAAAACAAAGATGGAAAAAAATTCCAAGCAAGAAGAGAGAGCAACCATGGTTCATTTACCCTGAGACCAAAACCAAAGGAAAACATTGTAAACTGCTGTGAGAAATGGACTGATCTTCAACTTGTTCAATTTCAGGGTGAATTACTATGGGGAAGTGTGTAATCTCTTCTATAAAAATGTTGATTGAAACATCATTTTCTCCATGACATCATTTAAATTTGCTTTATCTTGATTTTCAGAGAGGTCCTTGCTGTCAATGAATCCCAATACTCTGTGCATTACTTCGCAGTAAAAAACAAATGCCTCATATAGAAACCTTGCTTAACTATCATCTACTGAGTTCTAATATGTCAAAGTACCCTTTGTGCTCTTTCCTTCTCCTGAAATAGAGAAAATGTCATCTATCTTGTACTGTTGTTAGGAGGGTTAAATAAATTAAGATGAGCAAAGGAGATGAATTCACAGTAGGAAATTAATAATTTGTCTTCTTCCTTTGTAATCTCTTTTTGCATCCTCTAGGTTTCTTCTGTAATTGCTCCCCTGTAAACTTAACCATTGTTACTACATTTTTCTAATTACCTATAAATGGCAATTCAACTTCTGGAAGTTTCCTTTAATTCACTCCTGTAAGAGAAATGAATTAAAGGATAAAATAAGGAAACATTGCTTATAGAAACTGCCATGTTTAAAAAGGTACCTTATTGAGAAATTCTCTCTATGAAATGGAGGGTCCAGATAGTAATGACTAGAAAAATCTTGCATTCCCAAAAAGGTATAATTTACTCCAAGATCATTTCTCAGACCTACCTTCAAGTTCATTAAAGTCGCTGCATGAATTTTGATTTCAATATAAGAATCGTAGTTATCCAATTGATACTCATCTCATGATACTCATCATAGTTAAGTGAGATATCTTGAAATGACATTAGGTATGGCAGTGATGTTTACTGTTGAATTGTTCCCTAAATGTCCCTGAGTTTCTTCACATTTCACAGTCCCTTGCTCTCCTGTAGGACCATGTGACTAGTTCTTGCCAATAATCTATGAGCAGAAGTGTTACATTTTACTTCCATTGAAAAATATAAGAAGGTGATCCAGGGTTATAACTTCTTCACATGTCACTTCCACATAATTGTACTTTATATAGGTTAAGAACTTTCTTAACTTTACACAAGTTAAGAAAAGATCTGTAAAATCTGCATACTGTAGTGATTCAACCACATCAATGTCTATTACTAGTTCAACTCACAATAGCTAAACTATGGAACCAACCTAGATGCCCTTCAACAGATGAATTGATAAAGAGATTGTGGTATATATACATGATGGAATACTATTCAGCCTTAAAGAATGAAATTATGACATTTCCTGGTAAATAAATGGAACTGGAGAATATTGTGCTAAGTGAAATAAGCCAATCCCAAAGAACCAAAGCAGAATGTTTTCTCTGATATGTGGATGCTAATTCACATAAAGGGGGTGGTGGCTAGGGAAAAGGGAAAAATAGAGATACTTTGGATTAGACTGAGGGAAGTGAAGAGAGGGGGAGGGGTAAGCTAATAGAATGAATCAGACATTATTACCTCATGTGCAACCATTATTACATGACTGATGTAACTCTACATCATGTACAACCAGAAGAATGGGAAACTACATTTAGTATGATGTGTCAAAATTCATTCTATTGTCATGTATAACTAATTAGAACAAATTTTAAAATGGGGGGGAAAGCCTCTTTAACACAGAAGCTGATTGAATAACTCAGTTGCCAGAACTGTGCTGATGTCGGCATGAACAATGAGTAGGATCCAAAGAGTTAAAGATTGTCTACCTCCACTGACTCTTAGTTCCAATAAAACTTGAGATAATAGTTGAGATAACATTTCTACTGAACTCTCAAGTCTCCCAATAGCCATTCCTAAAAACAGAATTATTATGTTGTAGCTAATGAAAAGAAGGGACTGTTTTACCTATTGATTCATAGAAATTTAAAATCATCTCTCAGTTACAGTCCTACTCACTAATTATATTTATCACAGAGATTTTATTTTTAACTCTGTATGCAAGATTGACATGGTGGAAGGTCCTGTAATTCCAGATACAGACCCCCTATCAAAATAAAAACTAAAATGGGCTGGGGATATAGCTTAACGTAGAGTGCAACAAGGTTCAATCTCCACTACCACAAATAATAGTAATGACAATAATAATAAGAAGAAGAACATAAAATAATGGAATAAAAAATAAAAACCATGAGCATCACACAATCAATTTAAACAATTATATTTATAAATGGGTTTATAGGAAGGCTCACTTTCACACATATAAATAGAATCCTATATTTATTGGTGTTAAGGAAATAGTAATGATATTTGTGCTTTTTCAACATTTTTCCAATTTACATGTTGCATAAACCTATTTAGGCAAAGAATCATTGTGCATATGTGGATACAAAAACATGAGTTAGGAGTTTCATTATTTTATAAAACTTTTATACCCAGCATACTACATAATTAAGGGAATTTAAAAAAAATTTTTTTAGTTGCTGATGAACCTTTAATTAATTAATTAATTAATTAATTAATTTTATTTATTTATTTATTTGTATGCCATCCTGAGGATCAAACTCAGAGCCTCACAGATGCCAGGCAAGGTCTCTACCAAAGCCCTTCACCCCAGTCCCTTGAGGGAATTCTTGGTTGTTCATTTGCTATAGTAGAAAAAATGATTCAAAGTTTTGGAACCTCAGTTTTCTGAAATAAATAAAACCAGGAATGGTGCAACCCTTAGATTCCGGGTGAACAAAATTAACATACATAAAGATTTATAGAGTAAACAAAGCTCTCTTCACTACCATGATCTTCTGTCTTTCATTCTCCTAATTACCAAAGAGGTGGCCATCTTTATCCTCACTTTACAACAGCTAAGATAAAGCTTTCATGGCAAAGAAAAGAGGGAATTAGAACTCAAATCTTGATGTGGATCACTTATAGTTTATACCTACCATGCACTAACAATGTCAGGGTCCCTGTTGTCAGGGTTCTGGCAGAAGCTCATGGCATGCTCAACCCAGGTAAATAAATGGAATGCAATAAGTGGGTTACCAGGGAGACCCCTGGATGATGAGGCACCCAGGAGTCTGAAACATCAGAGAAGCCTTAAAACCTTTAGAGCTGAAGGGGCAAGGGTGAAAGCAGTTACGACAACAGCAGGAGCCGCCAGAGAGAGAGTGCCCCCATGCAACACTGTGACATTGATAAAGAAATCACCACCACCAACCTGTGACCTCTCTCTCCTCCCAGTTGAGGATTTATTGACTCTACGTTTTCCTTCCTTCACCTCCAACCAAGAACCAGGGGCAAAGGAGGCTGGTATATGCTGTCCGGTCAGCCTCCTGCAGAAGGGAAGATTGCATCTGAAAGGGCAGCGACGGCCATTATCCAGCCTTTGTGACGATCACTTTCGCAGAGAAGCCACTTAGAAACACTTGTATTGTGGTGAACTTTATCCTCTTGAAAGTCAAACTGGAAGTGTGATAGAAAATTCAATAAAGTCAGGGATGAACCATTTCCTAGGCAAGGGCTTTTCACATATTAGTCAGAAAATAGGTGGGTGTGGAAGGGAAGAGCCTCTCAGTGCTTGCAGGTGTATCATTCTGAGGAGGATACGGATATGAGTCAAGAAAAACAGCTGAAAAAAATAAGAAAATTGACAAAGGAGGAAGGCAAGAGATTGATTGAGGCAGTTGAATTGCATGACTCAGAAAAGACAGTCAGAAAGCTGCTGATCATGATGAAATGACAACTGGAGGTAAGACCCTGTCAGTAATAAGTATACAGGCCAATTTTCCTTTCATTATCATTCATAGTTTTGTGGGAAAATAAGCCTGTCTCTATTAACCAGAGTAGAGTATTCTGGATTTTAAAACAACAATGATTTCTGAGTGAATTAAAGGAACAAAGTCAAGATGAAGTTAAGCAAAAAATTCTGTATTACATGTATTCCTTCTCTTCTCTATACCTCTTTAATATAGCTCGATTGCATTTTCATGAAGACATCATAAGACCAACAGATTCTCTTCAAAAGGAGAAAGCAAGAGAATCTCTAGCAAAAATCCAAGGATCTTAAAAATGAATAAAAGCTTTGATTCAGTTGCATGGTATCAGACTACAATCTGAAAAGGTGACAGCAAGTGGTTAATCAAGCACTTAAGCACCTCCAGAAGAGGAGGGATTTGAACTAAATTCAATATTTTAACCAACCTAAGTCCAGATTGGTGTAGTTAGACTTTTGCCTTTAAAACTAGCCACTTTCTTATATCCAGAAACATCTTTACTGCACACTTGCAAGTTCACTGCAAAGGTCTGTTCAAATAATCCTCCAAACTTTTACTATGTAGCAAAATCCTTTTAAAATGATCTGAATTTTATCCTCATATATAATTCTTCAAATTAACTGACACACTGTACCTTCTTGGAAACACTGCTGGGTACTCTTGCAATAAGTGATCCTATTGTCTCACCCCCGCCTCCATTCTTCTTTTACTTTCGAGAATTTATTATCCCAAATCTTTCTTTTTAGTGTCAAGATCTTCAGCCACCCTAAGAGTAGGAAAGTTCGAATTTGGGCTATGACATAGTCAGAGAATCCATGGATGGAAGTGCTGAGTAGAAAGTACAAAAAACATATCTGATTATCCTTCTGATTGATGGCCTGTCGTATGTTCTAACAGACTTTTCAAAGTAGAGTTCAGGAGCAGAGTAAAGTTCCTCCTTTACTAATATTGCTTATTTCAAAGAAAGTTTTAAAAGAATTACCATTTAGCCAATTACTCTATATGTTGGGTGACTTCACACTATACCCTTATTTCCAGCCCTTGGTTTGGTGGCAGAGTTGACCTCAGCAAGCCTGCATTCCTGATGGAGCAATCCAGGATAGGTTGGAGTCATGCTGTGCTCTACAGGTTAGGCTCAAAGTCAGTTCTATTTCCTGCCAGACCCCTAATTGTATTTGATTTTGTCAAAAATGATTCAGTCCACTGTAATGTGCAATGAACAATCATTCCAAGTTTACATTGTGGACACAGTTGTACTTACAGGGAATCCACAGAGGATATCAGCATAGTTCTTTAAGGCCCCATGAGGACCTAGGTTGCTGCAGTACCACCCACCAATCTAGAGAGGCCACTTACAAAAAGGAAGACATATTTGTCTCAATTATTGAAGTTTGTTTCTTTTTTGTTTTACTAACATGTTTAGTTCAATGAATTGCCTGAAGTAATCAGAGCATGGAGTTCCATTCAAAATCAGTGGATGATCTAAAGACAGACAAATTTATGTAAAAAGTGGACCACTTTTTACTGTGTAAACAGTATTACCAAATATTGCTTTCTGTTCCTGAATAATGGCTCCCTAATTAAGCATCAAAGCAACAATAGCCATTTGGCTGTCATTTGTTTTCCAAAAACCATCTGGCTTCATGTCTGCTCATTGTATCTGGGTGTTCCTGTCACCCTGACATCCGGACCCATCTTGAAGTTGCACAATGCACGTTAAGGAAGTAAAAGAACCACTACTTAAATTGGTCTATTCGGGTTTCTCCTGATCCATTCTTCTTAATTGTTTTAATTTTCCATAACTTGGGTTTGTTTTTTGCTTTGATATTACCATGGGTCAGAGTTGTGTGACTGCCCTATAAAATAAGTTGAATTTCTGCATCAGTAGCCATAATAAAACCTATTAAGAGCTTTTACATACTCACATTTTTGGTGCCTTGGACCCATAACACTATGGGCATATCTCAGAATAACATTTCTAAATGCTTATATTCTAAGTACAAAGATTTATAAAATTAGAAATTATACTGACATATAGACATCAAAATGTGATATATTAACATGTCATATATATAGTCCTATTTATTAATACAATGGATGTAAACATTTTAAACATATTACATAATAACTATAATAATTTTGAAGTATGGATGTGCTTAATGATATTCTGAGTCATTTGCAACAACTATGCTAAGGAATGACAGAATAAGGAATACTATTGACATGTAGTTTGCTGCCTATATTAAAAATTAGAGGAAATGCTAAATTTTACTTAGGGTATGATTAAATATTTTTCTATTTATATTCATAAGTTCTTGAATTCTATTCAAAAACCCTTTGGAGGTACATGGGTTGCAGATTAAGAATATTAATGTTTAGATTAATGCTATAAAAATTAAACAGATCATATTGGTGGTAGGAGAAGACTGCTGTGGGGTATGTTTAAAAAAAAACAGTCCCATTCATTGAGCCATGCAAAGGAATAAATGTATATAGCAATACAGTTTGAAATGATAATGTTATTAATTCCATTATCTACTTAGACAAGGACAAGGAACTACTTCAACTTATTATTTCCTTGTTAGCTGGTTTGTCTTCCTCTCACTGAACTAGCTATTGTGTTGTTCTCAAGTTAATAGTTAGAAGCCAGCTTTCTAAATGGGGTTGACTATATGGTATATATATTAGGAGTCCCCCCAAAAAATTCATCTGTGAAACAATGCAAGAAAGTTTACATGTCAAATGTTTAGATTACAAGAATCTTTACCTAATCAGTGCATTAATCCCCTGAAAGGGATTAACTGAATAGTAACTGAAGGCAGGTAGGGTGCAGTTGGAGAAGGTGGGTAATTGGGGTAATGCCTTTGGGGTGTATATTTTGTCCTAAGTGACTGGAGTCTCTGTCTGCTTCCTGGTGGCATGTTCGCAGCTGCTTGTGTCTGTTATACTCTTCCACCATGATCTCCTGCGTCACCTCTTGTCCTGAGGAATGGAATCAGCCATGTATGGACTGAGACCTCTGAAACTGTGAACCCCCAAATAAATGTTTCCTGCTCTTAAATTCTTCCTATCAAGTCTTTTGGTCTCAGTAGCGCAAAAGCTGATGGAAACATTCATTCTGATGGGTTTGAGGAATAAGTGAACTAGAAAGTGACACGTCATTTCTGTAAGCAGGCAGTGTGTGTTCAAGACCCAACAACCTTCCACCAGCTTTCCACTTTGTAGACATGTGTTATAGTAATGCTGATGTGCACTCCAACTCTATCTGATTTGGGACCAATGCAATTCCAAACAGGAATTGCAGTTCGTCATTCTGTCCAGTTCTGTTTCCCCTCTGGTATCAGCCATTCTTGACTTCATCCTTTCAAGTTTCTGTCTGACTCTAATCTTGACAGACCAGGTAAAAGATAAAGAAACAGGAAGAGACCTGGCAGATCAGCACTTTATCTTTTACCTATGCATTATACAAATAGATTGTGCACTACTTACAAGCCTATAAAAGAGTTAAAAAAAAAAAAAAAGCTCACCCTGTATGGAAAAGAAAAAAGCTAAATAGATGTTTGTGAAAAAGATCCTCTCAGACAAAACATTTTTAGAACAGTTACTCACCATATCATAGCACTCCATAAATGTTTATTATTTTTTCCTCAATAATAACAACAACTTGTTAAAATGCTGTCCAACCAATCTGAAAGCTAAGCCGAGGAGGAAGGGGATGCTTGTCATTGCCTCCTCTTCTTTCAAGCCACCACAAATATTATGCTCTTGCTATTTTGTTTAACTTGGGTTGAATTCACTTTATAGAGTAACTGGGAGGGAGACTTGGGTCCATTAAGAATAAACTTCAAAAACTCTCTGGCTTTGGGGCTTTCTTGTGTTATTCCACCTCAAACCAAAGGATATGAAAGATGGGAAGATTAGTGAGGGTTTTTGCCCTGGCTGTTCTTTTACTGAATGGCTTCATAAATGCCAGTTGAAATAATTATCAAGCCATTATGATGATTTGCATTAAAAACGGTAACTTAAGCAAGGAGTCCCTGTGTGTGGAGAAGGGCAGCGGAGGGGGTAGCACGTAATGTTATAAAAGGGCCATTGAAGTCATACCAGTTTCCTGGCTTCCCGAGGATTACCACACAGTAGTTCACAAAAAGGTTATTCTTCCAACTCTATTTATACTCACAGTACTTACAGTGCACGCTCCCAGCACACCCATTCCTGGTATTGATTTGTACTCATGCCCAAATTATCATCTGGCACAGACATGGAAGAAACTTCTGGAGATGGTGATGCAATGCTTGGAAGATGGTGGAACAAAGAGAGGGCCTCTTCTTATCAACTCTTCTCCTTTTCTCCTTACTTCAAAATACCAGAGAGGATGGGTACTATTTCCTCCTTTTTTTTTTTTTTTTTTTTTTTTTGGCTCAACTGTCTCATTAAAACCAGAGGCTTACCCTCCTTCCCCTTTGAGCATCTACTTAAAACAACCAGGCAGGATATTATGGGGATCAGATTTTCATTTAATTTACTACTTTTCTCGTTCAGGGAAGTAGTTATAAATGATACTATAAACATGATTAAATGATGATTTGTCAGTACACTCTACTGGGTGAAGGACCCAGTAGAAGAGTGGAGAGTGTGGTACCTGACCCGGGTAACACCCCAGATGGCAGTTCTGAGAGGTATACAGAGAAGCACATAGCCCGGGTGGGGCACCATGTGGCCTTACAAGCTACTGCACAGGTCATGTCTTAAACAGTTGCCCAAGGTGACCAAAGACAAGTCATGGAGCAAGACAACTGAATCAGGACCACTGATTCTCAAATTTGTCCAGAATTGCCCTAGGAGGTGGTTAATTATTTGGGTTTGCAGATACCGTCCTAGAGAAACTGGTTCAACAAATTTGTTGTGGAGTGAAGAATGTTTGCTTTTAATAAGCACCAAGGTGACTCTGGTGCAAATGGAGGAATGAATACTGCTCCAGACAATAAGATTTGAACATTCCATAACAAACCTGTCAAGAAGCCAAAATTAGGGGCCAAGATGGCGGACTAGAGGGCGGCTGCATTTCATGCTGCTCCAGGACGCAAGATTCAAAAGAGGAGATAGTGAGAGACTTGGGACCAACTCAAAGCTGCCGGGTGAGTCTCCCCTGTTGGGGAGGCGTCCCGGATGGGGCGGTAGCCCCAGAACGCAGGGAATTTGTGAAGTGGAGTTGCTCGGCGAGACGCCCCTCCCGCCACTGGAGCGGTAAACACGGACAACTGGGATCATCGTAGAGGAGGCGGCTCAGCATAGCGCTTGGACTCGAGCAGCCACTGGGGCTCCGGGCGGCTGCCTGGGGAGGAGCTGCGTGGTGAGCTGTTTGGACCCAGAGTGACCGCTTCCGAACACCGGGGGGTTGCCCGGAGGAGGAGGAGAGGCCCGGCGGGTCGCTTGGGTCTAGGAGTGACTGCATCAGAGCCACGGGCGGTTGCCAGAGGAGGAGCTGCGTGGTGAGCTGTTTGAACTCAGAGTGGGCGCTCCTGAGCGCCGGGGGACTGCCCGGAGGAAGAGGAGGAGCACGGCGGGACGCTTGGTCTGGGAATGACTGCATCAGAAACACAGGCGGTTGCCAGAGGAGGAGTTGTGTGGTGAACTGTGTGAACTCAGAGCTAGCGCTCCTGAGTGCCGGGAGGTTGCCCGGAGGAGGAGGAGGAGCATGGCTTGTTGTTTGACCTGGGAGTGACTGCATCAGAGCTGCGGGCGGTTGCTGAAGGAGGAGCTGCGTGACGAGCTGTTTGAACTCGGAGCAGCTGCTCCAGAACACTGGTGGCCTGCCTGGAGGAGGAGAGCGGTGGGACGCTTAGTCTGTGAGTGACTGCATCAGAACCACAGGCGGTTGCCAGAGGAGGAGGCGAGTGGTGAGTTGATTGGACTAAAAGCAACCGCTCTGGAACACCGGTGGCCTGCCTGGAGAAGGAGCGTGGTGAGTCACCTGGTCTCGGAGCCACCGCTCCTGAACACCCGGGCGGCTACCCCAAGGAGGAGGAGGAGGAACAGGGCGGGTCACTTGGACTTGGAGTGACTGCCTAGGGCTACGGGTGGTTGGTGGGAGGAGGAGACCCAAAGTGAGTTGTTTGGATTCCTAGTGACTGCGTCGGAAACCGGGCGGCTGTCCGGAGGAGGAGGTGTGTGGTGGGTCTCTGTGTCTCAGAGCTATTGTACGGGTCTCCAGGTGGTGGCTCAGGGGAGGGGCTGCATAGCCAGGCGATTGGTGCAGAGCAGGGTCCCAGGACCTAGGTGGCTTCTTGCTGGAAGAGCCGCACAGAGACACGCCTAGGGGCAGAGCGAAGTTTCCAGGGCGGCGGGCAGACTCTCTGGGAGAGGCAGCCTAAGGAGACTCGCCTGCGAAGGGTGAGGCTCCCAGGCCCAGGACGTAGGTCCGGGCCCCTGGGATCGTTGCAGAAGAAGACTGCCCAGCCCAGGGGGTAGTTGTAGATTGAGGGGAACCTCTAGGAGGGCAACTGACTAGCGAGACGTCCCCACCGAGTGACTCTTCCCGGCCGGGGGAGGTTTTCCCACAGGGACAGTAAAGTCAGAGACATAGGCACAAACAGGCCTTGCCTCAGCCCGCAGCCTACTTCCCCGTTGGATGACCATTGGTCAACAAGTGGAGACACCTCTGCCCACTAGCAGGGAATATACGCCACCTGAGGGTCACCACCCTAGAGAGGCAGCTTCTTCGTGGAGCTCTGCATTATCAACCTCCTCCAAGACTTCAGGCTACTGAAGGATAAGAGGGGATATACTAACAATCTTCAGGGACATTATAAGTTGATAGAGGAAATCTGCAATATCTTAACGACCCACTGATCCCTGAACAATATGAGAAAACAAGGGAAGAAAATGCCCCAAACAAATCTAGATGTTACATCAATAAAATCCAACGACAGCATGGCAGAAGAAATGACAGAAAGGGAGTTCAGAATGTACATAATTAAAATGATTAGGGAAGCAAACGATGAGATGAAAGAGCAAATGCAGGCATTGAACGATCGCACCAATCGACAGTTAACAGAGCAAATTCAGGAAGCAAAAGATCATTTCAATAAAGAGTTAGAGATATTGAAAAAAAACCAAACAGAAATCCTTGAAATGAAGGAAACAATAAACCAAATTAAGAACTCCATAGAAAGCACAACCAATAGGATAGAACAGCTGGAAGACAGAACTTCAGATATTGAAGACAAAATATTTAACCTCGAAAACAAAGTTGAACAAACAGAGAAGATGGTGAGAAATCATGAACAGAATCTCCAAGAACTATGGGATATCATGAAAAGGCCAAATTTGAGAATTATTGGGATTGAGGAAGGCTTAGAGAAACAAACCAAAGGAATGAACAATCTATTTGAAGAAATAATATCAGAAAATTTCCCAAATCTGAAGAATGAAATGGAAAATCAAGTCCAAGAGGCTTATAGGACTCCAAATACACAAAATTACAACAGACCCACACCAAGGCACATTATAATGAAAATACCTAACATACAAAATAAAGACAGAATTTTAAAGGCTGTGAGAGAAAAGAACCAAATTACATTCAGGGGGAAGCCAATACGGATATCAGCAGATTTTTCAATCCAGACCCTAAAAGCTAGAAGGGCCTGGAACAACATTTTTCAAGCTCTGAAAGAAAATGGATGCCAACCAAGAATCTTATACCCAGCAAAACTTACCTTCAAATTTGACGATGAAATAAGATCATTCCATGATAAACAAAAGCTAAAAGAATTTACAAAAAGAAAGCCAGCATTACAGAACATTCTCAGCAAAATATTCCATGAGGAAGAGATAAAAAACAAAGAAGCAAATCAGCAAAGGGAGGAATTATCCTAAAGGAACTGTCAAATAAAGGAGGAACCAAGATGTGTCAAAAATTTTAAATATGAACCAAATGACTGGGAATACAAATCATATCTCAATAATAACCCTGAATGTTAATGGCCTGAATTCATCAATCAAAAGACATAGACTGGCAGATTGGATTAAAAAGAAAGATCCAACAATATGTTGCCTGCAAGAGACTCACCTCATAGAAAGAGATACCCATAGACTAAAGGTGAAAGGATGGGGAAAAACATACCATGCACAGGGGCTCAGCAAAAAAGCTGGAGTATCCATCCTCATTTCAGATAAAGTGGACTTCAAGCCAATGTTAGTCAGAAGGGATAAAGAAGGACATTTCATACTGCTTAAGGGAAGCATAAATCAGCAAGATATAACAATCATAAACATCTATGCCCCAAACAGTGGCTCATCCATATATGTGAAACAAATCCTTCTCAATTTTAGAAACCAAATAGACCATAACACAATAATACTAGGTGATTTTAACACGCCTCTTTCACCACTGGACAGATCTTCCAAACAAAAATTGAACAAAGAAACCATAGATCTCAATAACACAATCAATAATTTAGACTTAACAGACATTTATAGAATATACCATCCAACCAAGAGCGAATACACTTTCTTCTCAGCAGCACATGGATCCTTCTCTAAAATAGACCATATATTATGCCACAAAGCTAATGTCAGCAAATACAAGAAGATAGAGACACTACCTTGTATTCTATCAGATCATAATGGATTGAAGTTACAAATTAATGAAAGAGTAAAAAACAGAAACTACTCCAACACCTGGAGATTAAACAATATGCTACTATATGATGAATGGATAACAGAAGATATTAGGAAGGAAATTAAAAATTCTTAGAGGTAAACGAGAACAAAGAAACAACATATCAAAATCTCTGGGACACTATGAAAGCGGTACTTAGAGGAAGATTTATTTCATGGAGCGCATTTAATAAAAGAAGTAAAACTCAAAAAATAAATGACCTAACACTACAGCTCAAAGCCCTAGAAAAAGAAGAACAGACCAACACCAAAAGTAGTAGAAGACAGGAAATAGTTAAACTGAGAGCTGAAATCAACGAAATTGAAACGAAAGAAACAATACAAAAAATTGACAAAATAAATAGTTGGTTCTTTGAAAAAATAAACAAAATTGATAAACCTTTAGCCACACTAACAAAGAGAAGACGAGAGAAAACCCAAATCACTAAAATTCGGAATGAACAAGGAAATATCACAACAGACACGACCGAAATACAAAACATAATTAGAAGCTATTTTGAAAATCTATACTCCAACAAAATAGAAAATTTCGAAGACATCAACAGGTTTCTAGAGACATATGAATTGCCTAAACTGAGCGAGGAGGACATACACAATTTAAATAGACCAATTTCAAGTAATGAAATAGAAGAAGTCATCAAAAGCCTTCCAACAAAGAAAAGTCAAGGACCAGATGGGTTCTCAGCCGAGTTCTACAAAACTTTTAAAGAAGAACTCATTCCAATACTTCTCAAAGTATTCCAGAAAATAGAAGAGGAGGGAACTCTCCCAAACTCATTCTATGAAGCCAATATTACCCTGATTCCTAAACCAGACAGAGACACATCGAGGAAAGAAAATTTCAGACCAATATCCTTAATGAACATCGACGCAAAAATTCTAAACAAAATTTTAGCAAATCGCATACAAAAACATATTAAAAAGATAGTGCACCATGATCAAGTGGGTTTCATCCCAGGGATGCAAGGTTGGTTCAGCATCAGGAAATCAATAAATGTCATTCACCATATCAATAGACTTAAAGTCAAGAATCACATGATTATTTCAATAGATGCAGAAAAAGCATTTGATAAAATACAGCACCCCTTCATGCTCAAAACACTAGAAAAAATAGGGATAGTGGGAACATTCCTTAACATTGTAAAGGCCATCTATGCTAAACCCATGGCTAATATCATTCTTAATGGTGAAAAACTGAAAGCATTCCCTCTAAAAACTGGAACAAGGCAGGGATGCCCTCTTTCACCACTTCTATTCAATATCGTCCTTGAAACTCTAGCCAGAGCAATTAGACAGACCAAAGAAATTAAAGGGATACGAATAGGAAAAGAAGAACTCAAAATATCCCTATTTGCTGATGATATGATTGTATACTTAGAGGAACCAGGAAATTCCACCAGAAAACTTTTAGATCTCATAAGTGAATTCAGTAAAGTAGTGGGATATAAGATCAATGCACATAAATCGAAGGCATTTTTATATATAAGCGATGAATCTTCAGAAAGAGAAATTAGGAAAACTACCCCATTCACAATAGCTTCGAAAAAAATAAAGTATTTGGGAATCAATCTCACAAAAGAGGTGAAAGACCTCTACAATGAGAACTACAGAACACTAAAGAAAGAAATTCAAGAAAACCTTAGAAGATGGAAAGATCTCCCATGTTCTTGGATAGGCAGAATTAATATTGTCAAAATGGCCATACTACCAAAAGTGCTATACAGATTCAATGCAATTCCAATTAAAATCCCAATGATGTACCTTACAGAAATAGAGCAAGCAATTATGAAATTCATCTGGAAGAATAAAAAACCCAGAATAGCTAAAGCAATCCTTGGCAGAAAGAGTGAAGCAGGGGGTATCGCAATACCAGATCTTCAACTCTACTACAAAGCAATAGTAACAAAAACGGCATGGTATTGGTACCAAAATAGAAAGGTGGATCAATGGTACAGAATAGAGGACACGGACACAAACCCAAATAAATACAATTTTCTCATACTAGACAAAGGGGCCAAAAATATGCAATGGAGAAAAGATAGCCTCTTCAACAAATGGTGCTGGGAGAATTGGAAATCCATATGCAACAGAATGAAACTAAACCCATATCTCTCACCATGCACAAAACTAAATTCAAAATGGATTAAGGATCTCGGAATCAGACCAGAGACCTTGCATCTTATAGAAGAAAAAGTAGGTCCAGAGCTTCAACATGTCGGCTTAGGACCAGACTTCCTCAACAGGACTCCCATAGCACAAGAAATAAAAGCAAGAATTAATAACTGGGATAGATTCAAACTAAAAAGCTTTCTCTCAGCAAAGGAAACTATCAGCAATGCAAAGAAAGAGCCTACAGAGTGGGAGAAAATCTTTGCCAATCATACTTCAGATAGAGCGCTAATCTCCAGAATCTATAAAGAACTCAAAAAACTCTACACCAAGAATGTAAATAATCCAATTGACAAATGGGCTAAGGAAATGAATAGACACTTCACAGAAGAAGATGTACAAGCAATCAACAAACATATGGAAAAATGTTCAACATCTCTAGGAATAAGAGAAATGCAAATCAAAACCACCCTAAGATTCCATCTCACCCCAATTAGAATGGCAATTATCAAGAATACAACCAACAACAGGTGTTGGCGAGGATGTGGGGAGAAAGGTACACTCTTACATTGCTGGTGGGGCTGCAAATTAGTGCAGCCACTCTGGTAAGCAGTGTGGAGATTCCTTAGAAAACTTGGAATGGAAACACCATTTGACCCAGCTATCCCACTCCTTGGCCTATACCCAAAGGACTTAAAATCAGCATATTACAGAGATACAGCCACATCAATGTTCATAGCTGCTCAGTTCACAATAGCCAGATTGTGGAACCAACCTAGATGTCCTTCAATTGATGAATGGATAAAGAAAATGTGGTATATATATACAATGGAATATTACTCAGCCATAAAGAATGATAAAATTATGGCATTTGCAGGCAAATGGATGAAACTGGAGAATATCATGCTAAGTGAGATAAGCCAATCTCAAAAAACCAAAGGAAGAATGATATCGCTAATAAGTGGATGATGACACATAATGGGGGTGGGAAGGGTTAGTGTTGGGGTTGGAGTTGGGTTTAGGGAGGGGGGCAGGAATGGAGGAAGGAAGGACTGTATAGATGGAGGGGAAGGGTGGGAGGGGAGGGGGGGAAGGGAAAAAATGGCAGAATGAATCAAACAACATTACCCTATGTAAATTTATGATTACACAAATGGTATGCCTTTACGCCATGTACAAATAGAGAAACAACATGTATCCCATTTGTTTACAATAAAAAGAAAAAAAAAAAAAAAAAAAAAAAAAGAAGCCAAAATTACAACCAATTCATCTTAAAGTTCTAAGTGGCTTTAATTCATAATTCTAGAGGCAGGCAACACCTTAATACAGAAAACAGAATGCATAACCAGATGATCTGAACCAGAGGGTTTAGCTCTATAGACATCAAAGGGCTGAAGAAAACAGAAATGCAGGATGATTAGATTGGTTATGTCAAAGTTACTTTCCTTAGAAGTTGAAAACAGAGAGGACTTCTGAATTACACTAACTCAGGTTGACGGGAATCTCCTCATTTTCGGTTTGTTTTGTTTTGAAAAGTGACCTGTGTTCATCAGTATTTCATTACTATGATCAAAATACCTGATACAAATGACCTGTGGGAGGAAAGATTTCTTCTGGTTCGTGGTTTCAGAGGTTTTAGTCTGTGATCAGCTGGACCCATTGCTTTGGGTGAGTTGAGACAGAGCATCATGGCAGAAATGCATGGAGGAGGATATCTGCTCAGCTCACAGCACCCAAGTAGCAGAGAGAGAAGAAAGGGCTGGTGATAAGCTACGGTCCCAAAGGACACATCCCCAGTGACCTACTTCCTCCAAACTTGCCTCACCTGTTTATAGTTTCCACCACCTCCCAATAGTTCATTCAGTTGTCCATGAATCAATCCACTGATGAGGTCAGAGTTTTCATGATCCAATCACATTTCAAAAGCTACACATACGGCCATTGCTGCATTGGGAACCCGTCATTCAACACATAAGCTTTTGAGGATATTCGAATCAATATTCTGGAAATTAATTTTCCAGAATTAAGCACAATATTGACAAACTTAAAGCCATCAGTATCTGAATAAAGGTAAGATCTCCAAGTATGCCTTATTTTTATTATGTCTATCAGATTTTTGCTTTCTTATGTCCATTTCATAAATAATTGAATGGATTTATTTGGGCACAATGAAATTAAATATTGTTTACCTGTAATGTTTAAAATATCTTCACAAAAAGAAATATATAGCTACTAGTAATTTCTACTAAAACGTAAACAGAACAACTTCTCCAAGTAGCTTTCATGTTCATTTGATTATTTTGTTCTTAGCACAAATAACTCCATTCAAGTCTGGTCTGATCTGCTTAGGTCTAGTATAGCCTCTCATAAACATTATTTAACAAACCTCAAGAAAACTGTCAGACAGATCAATACATTCAGAAAAAGTAGGCTCTTTATCTACTCCGCAATTACATTAAGAAAGATATTGTGAGGTTTAGAAGAACAGCTTGGGCTTATTTCCAGTAACTACCCTATGAAGGAGTTCCTGAATTCTAATACTATAAAAAAAAAAAAAAAAAAAAAGAAGGACCTGCTTCTGAACTTTGTACAACAAAATCCTTAAAAATATAATTGTATATCTTCTTTTGCTCAATATTGTATTTTCTTACACACACACACACACACACATTTTCTTTTTTCCTTCATTCAGTTTGAGGTAGATGGGTCTTCTGGATGAAAGTACCTGAGAGTCTTTTTATCCCCATTTTTAGATTTTTTTATATTGTTATTCTTCCTTCCAATAATGAGTTAAATAGCTGATTCTGAGTGTTCAACACAGAAACCCTCTGACACATGCAAAATTGATTTTCATTTTTAAGCATTTATTTAATTAAATCTGTGTAAACAAGAACAACAACAACAAATCCTGACAGACGGGAAACAAAATAGAACAGACTTCAGGAAATAGGTAAATGTGAAGGAAATATCTGGGTCTAAATCACTTTCGACTTTTACTTGAGATTGCTCCATGTTAAGAGTTTGTTTTCAGATTAACTTCTAAGCGGCTTCGGATAACATTTCTCAGAAGACACGGTCCTACTCCTGGTCCCAGAACATTTTGTATGTGCTGTTCCATGGGGGCTTGGCTCCTCAGCTTCATTCCCTGGAAACAGATGATCCAGGAATGGCAAGTTGTTTAAATCCTGAACTTACTATTTCCTCCAATATACCTTTTCCACTTAATCAGGAGTGTTTAGTGATGACATCAAAGCTTGAGGCACTAACTGTCTAGATGATCACTTCTATGTATTTTGACCTCTGGGTTCTAGCACATGCACTGGCAGGTCCTGACTTCTGAGTACAAATGTTCTTTAGGTGTATTTTCTTATGAAATTCTTGAAGAGGGGCTGGGAGGTCCCATTGGTCATGTGCTTAGTTCTTCTCATCATGGTTCTTTATTTGAAGATTGAAGGTACATTGGAAGTTAGAACCCCCTTTTCATATATGTGTGTGTATATATTCCATAGGTATACACATATATTGTATGTAATATACAGATTATATATTAATTATATATATATACATAAATCATTTTATATATATATATATATATATATGTAAAGTTTATGGAGCTAGAAATTGATCCCAGGGTCTTGAACTTGCGAGGCAAGCAGGCTAGCACACTACCACTGAGTAGCTTCCCTAATCCTTTCCATATTTTATAATTAATTTTGGCATTAAATTATTTCAGAATGAGCCACACAGGTTGAAGGAGAATGGAGAAAATGTAAAATTCAACACTGCAATTCTAAGATGTCCCATATAGAATTTGTAATATATCATCATATTTATATTATCATCATCATCATTATTATTATCCATGAGATTATGTGTTCAATAAAAAACACCTTAAGCACCAGGTGGTCTATGTATTTCCTAGGCATTCTATCAACCATGTTTCTGGTCAATGATGCTTGCTTTTTACTCTTCAGTAACTGCAACAAAACATTGGAGATAAACTGTTGTGCAATACGAAAAAAAAATGCACACATTGGGTGTCAGTGACAAATCCTCTTGTGGGAGGCACTTGACGTGTTCTTCAACGGTTTTGATTTTCGTGATGATCATTCATCCTCATTTGTACTTTCCAAGACAGACTCCAAGCTGAGGTTTTAGGTGTGATTTATTAGGTATGGTGGCACATGCCTATAATTCCAGCAGCTCTGGAGGCTGAGGCACGAAGATCAGGAGTTCAAAGCCAGCCTCAGCAACATAGTGAGGCCCTAAGCAACTTAGGGAGACCCTATTTCAAAATAAAATACAAAAATGGCTGAGGATGTGGTTCATGGTTAAGGGTCCCTGCCTTTAATCCCCGGTATCAAAGAAGGAAGAAAGACCTCCGGGAAAAAACTGTCAGGGACTGAGGGACTCAGTGAGGAACTGAAGAAAAGTACTTCATGTTTCAGACATAGCTTGAGACTCTTGGGAACTCTGGAATGTAAATAACATCACAGGTACTTCAAGTTCTTCAAGTAGATGAAATAATTCTATTGCCTAAGGATACACAACTGAAGATTGAGAAATAGAAGCTGGGAGATAGGTAGGCTTGTAGATCTGGCCAAAGGAATCCAAAGAGATCTGAGAAGGACATGAAGTGTCTGCTAAATTATTCAGTTGTTGTTAGTATTTCAATACTAATAACAGAAAAATGGTATCGGCATAATTTCACCAGGAAATCAGAGTGTAGAAATCTACGTTAGAATCATTGGAAAATATGGATGGGTCAGCCATGATGCAAAGAACTCAGTAAGATATTATAGATTGATAGACCATGGTGTTTCTTGGAATTAAATTAAAAGCAATAGCTCTGAATACTAGAAAAAGGATAAATCTGTCAGAAAGAGGAAGAAAAATGATCTTAGCTAGACAGGGAGATTAGAACTCCAGTGATGATGTTTCTGGGTGGGTCTTGAATCATTTGATGTTTCTGGGTGGGTCTTGAATCATTTGAAGAATTGGAAGGCATTTGAGGTTCATAAGGCCCGCTCTGGTCAGGCCCAGTGCCACACACCTGTAACTGCAGCAACTCAAGAGGCTGAGGCAGGAGGATCACAAGCTCGAAGACAGCTTCAGCAATTTAGCAAGGCCCTAAGCAACTTTGTGAGATCCTATTTCAAAATAAAAAAATATATATAAAGGACTGAGAATGTGAGGATGTAACTCAGTGGTTAAGTGCCCCCAATACAAAAAAAAATCAACTGACATAATTTCTTTATTTCTACCCCTATTCCTCTTCATAACATACTAGTTGGCATCACCTGGAGATATAGACCATGTACTGCAAATAGTGTACATGATACAAGGAGAGAATAAAATTCAATTCCTAGGATTTTGTGTTGAAATTAGATGAGTAAAGTACACATCAGGTATATAACCTATGAGAGGTACCCAGTAAAATATTGATTAGTAATATTAGTAAAAGTGTCAAAAACTGAAGCTTATGTGATCACTTTTCTAGTTACCATTGCTGGCATACACCATCACCTAGCCATATGAGCCAATCATTTTATTATGCTTACAACTCCTGTAGGTAAGAAATTAAGGCAATACAACAAAAGTGGTTTCTTTCTATTCCATAGTTTCAGGCGCTTTAGCTAAGAACACTAGATTGCTTGGGATGACTCAAGGGCTGGGGTTGCAGTTCTCTGGAGGCAACTTCTCTCACACATCTGGCAGTAGATACTGCCTGTCATCTAGAGGTCTATTGGGGCTGTCAGCTGGAAGAACTCATATAACCTCTCCATGTGGTGTGGGCTTCCTCACAGTATGCTGGGATCAGGACAGTCCTAGGTGTCAACTCAGGGCTCCAAAGAAAGCACTCCAGTTAATAAGCTTAGTGTTCTATTGCAAATTAGGGTGACTATAGTCAATAATGATGTAGTATACATTTCCAAATAACTCAGAAAGGATATTTCAAATGTTCTCATCACAAAGAAATGATAAATGTTTGAGGTGATGGATATGCCAACCACCTTGATTTGATGATTACAAAATATATACAGATATCTGAACATACATTGAACCCCCCAAATATGTTCAATTATTATTTATTGATTTTAAAACAAGCAGAAAACCAAAATGGTCTAACATTTGTCATATTTTCTGACCCTCACACAGAGTAGATTACAGATCACTCTTTCGTCATTGAGTTGCATGTCTCAAATGAAAGAGGACATAAACTCCATTTCTCCTCAATGGAGTCATGTCAGATTATGCAGTCATTAGTTTTTGACTACCTTATCCACAATAACCAAATGTTATCAATTGTTCTCTACAGTTTCACATTATGTAAAGAATGGTTATAGTATAATTTTAGTTTTGTTTTCTAACAATCCAGAGCAATCAAAGAAATTCAACAGCATATAGTCCTAGCATCCTGACAAGCAGCTCTGCTGTTATTGAATATTCTGGGCTCAAATACAAATTCAGCCAAAGGGCATCTTACTCACTGATAGAATCTTGCCTGAACTATAGAATTTCTGCTTTTGCCACTAATTTAGAGCAGGAAAAGATCTATAGCATGCAAAACCCTAAGTTAAAGATGTGTTTTAATAATTTTACCTCCCTGAATAGTTTTGGATAAATGAATAAAAACTCAGATTTTTAGAGGGTAAAAATTTCCAGACTGCATTCCATGGAAAAAATACTCTCTTATGACATGGCAATAGTTGTTCTTTGAAAAATGCATGCATTTCAAGTAGACTTTTAATTATGAAGCTGGATTAGACAAAACTAAATTGGGTTCATTATTATAAAGATTTTTTAGTATCTTTATTTTCGTAAAAGGCATTGTGAAATTCCAAGTGGTAGATATAATTTGTAGCTTATTCCAAAGGTATTTAAAAAGAGGCAGAGTTATTGCTTAATAGAATGAGCTTTGTGAAATGCCAGATGAGACAATTGATATGAATCATAAATGACTTGACTAAAGGAGGAGATCTTTCCAAGTAGAGAACACTGTATCTGTATCCCTTTGCATAACTAATGCAATCAAGACTATTATGTAACAGGTTACCTAGTTGGTAAGACTGATGTAAAGGGAAGCTTGCTGTTTCATCCTAAGTGCATGTGCCTGTGTATGCTTCGGGAGCTTTTAATGGTAAAATCTGTAGGATTTATAATACAGAGATAAAAGTCCATTTAATATCATTCAGTTCCCCCATTGACTTTTATCCTCGATTAAGTCCATTTTTATGTTCCCTAAGTCTCATTTCCTTTTCATTTCTTCTCTTTTCAGTATGTCAATGAAATAAGCAATGACATAATTAAGAGAAAACACTGAAAAACAATTGAAATTCCAACTACCAAATGATATAAGTCATTGTATAAATCATTGGCAATTGCACTAAGTATTGAACAGCATCAAAAATAGTGGGCTTCCTAGGAAAATATTGCTTTCATGTGCATTGTTCGATAAGAACACTACACAACTAAATGATAAAAACATAGAATTTGAGAATAGTCTTAACTTTTATGACTTTTTCTTTCTTTTCCATTGCTTGTGGAGGGTGACAGGAAAACGTGAAAGTAGACAAATGAGTCATTCAGTTAACTGTTAATCTAATCATAGTCTCCCAATACTTGAAGATATCTAGGGAAGGTTGATAAATGCCCAGTGTCCACCCCCATCATATTTTTTGTTAAGCAACCTTGTAGGGCGCTCCTACTTCAAATCTAGGGACAGCCATGTGACTTGATTTGATGGAGAAGATATTAACAATCATGGCCCAAGAACATGCTGGAAAAGCATTTGAGAAACATGGCTTGCTCTTTCTCTTTTATCTCTATCCTCAACCTAAGAAAATGTGGAAGCTAGTCTGTTTAGGAATGAGAGACAAAAATGAGGGACAGAGCTGGGTCACGTTAATCCTCTCCCGTAAAAGTAGTCCATCAGCTGATGGACTGCTGATGCCCAGACATGAGTGAGCCTGGCCAACATCAGCATCATTAAGCTATGCTCAGCTGTCTTTATAGATGCAAACAGAGCATGCCACTAAGGCTTTGTATTGTCACATATCCATCACTACTGAGGTGTTTTAATAGATAACAGATAACTGAACAAGATCTTTAAAATAACTTTGACCAACCCCATTATTAAGTCTCAGGCAATTAAGCCAATTCTCCTGAAGAGATCTGAGTTTGTATTTAAGCTCTTTGTCTAAGTAGCTGTTCAGTTATCAACAAATCACAGCCTCTCTGAGTTTCAGTATGATCCTCTATAAAATCAGATTGCATTTCTTCTTTACTTTGATTGAATTTAAAAGCATCATCCAAAATTTTATTATCATGGTAAATTCTGAGTAGTTCAAAAATTTGGGTGAAAAGTCAGTTGGAAAAGTACAGAATTGGAATGTTTGAGAGCAAGAAATTTATTGCTTGCTACATTACACAAGCTCAGAAAATGAGTACATGAATGACTACTAGTTAAGGATTCCAGATCAATAACTGTTAGAACTTTAGGTTTAAGAGAGGGTGTAATTCACATCCTGACAATAAGAGTTGTACCACATAAAAATAAAATGAGAAAATTGGCAGACAGTTCACCTGGAAGATCATTTTTGTTGTAAAGAAATGTGGATGAATATGGAAGTGATAGCAAACTTATAAATCTTACCTTCTCAATAGAAATAATTTCTGATTTCTGATGAGAAGAAATAACAAGAGAAGGGTCATGTGGAATGCAAACTACAACTATATATTGCTGCAATTTAAATAACAGATTGAAATTTACAAGATCAGTTACAATTTTAACAGCATAATTAAGTTGTCTGGCCTACACATTCCATTAGAGTAGTCCCCTCTTATTTAGTTTTACTTTCCATGATTTCAGTTACCAGTAATTAGTTATCATTTGAGAAGACCAAAACTTTTAAATCCTATTCTGAGTAGCAAGATGAGAAACTTTTTTGTTAAGGACATGACTCATTCCTTTATCCAGAGTATCCAAGTTGTATATACTACATGCCTGTTAGTAGTTATCTCAGTTATCAGATTGGTCATTGTAGTATTTCAGGACTGTGTTTAGGTAACCCTTACATGATACCCTAATGCTGTGTCATTCTGTCTACGTGATTCATCTCACTTCAACTTATCACTGAGGCACTGTATCACCTCACAGCACCACAAGATGGGTGACTGCAGATTTTAAGAAAGAGAAAGAGTTCACAATTATGTAGCTTTTACTACAGTATATTTTATAATAATTATTTTATTATTGTTGTTATTCTCTTACTGTGCCTCATTTATAAATAGAACTTTATCATGATTGCATATGGATAGGAAAAAAAAGCATAGTATGTATAGAACTTGGCACTCTCTGCAGCTACAGGCATGCACTGAGGGTCTTAGAACACATTTGCGTCAGATCAGAAAGAACTACTATATACACTTCCACTTGTATTTGATACCCAATGATACCATGTTGTTTGTAATTATAATATCTTATGTATTTTCCCTCCTACTCAAAAACAGCCAGACCCAGAATAGCCAAAACAATTATAAGTCAAACAAACAATGCTGGAGGCAGTATAATACCTGATTTCAAATTATACTATTACGGAGCTATGGTAACAAAAATTTCATGGTAGTGGCATAAGAACAGACACATAAACTAATGGGACAAAATAGAAGAAATAAAACCAAACCCACACATTTACAGTCACCTGATACTTAACAAAGGTGCTAAAACATACATTGAAGAAAAAAGATGACCATTTTTTTTACAACTGGTGCTGGGACAACTAGCTATCATATGTAGAAGAATGAGACCAGACCCTTATCTCTAACCCTGCACAAAAATCAACTCAAAATGGATCAGAGACCCAGTAATTAGACCAGAAACTATGAAACTGCTAAAGGGAAATGCAGGGTCAACACTCCAACGTATAAGCACAGGCAGCAACTTTCTCAATAGGACCCCTAAAGCTCAGGAAATAATGTCAAGGGTTAATAAAGGGGATGACATCAAACTAAAAAGTTTCTGGGTAGAAAAGGAGACAATTAGGAATGTAAAGAAAGAACCTTGCTAGCTACTCTTTTGATAGAGGATTGATTTCTAGGATACATAAAGAACTCAAAAAACTTAACACCAAAGAACCCAAATAACCCACTTAACAAATGGGCAAATGATTTAAACAGACACTTATCAAAAGACGAAATACAAATAACCAACAATTATATGAAAAAGTGTTCAAAATCATTAGTAATTAGGAAAATGCAAATCAAAACTATACTGAGATTTCATGGCACACAGACTGGCAATCATCAAGAATAAAAACATCTTCTGGAGAGGATGTGGAGAAAAAAGGAACACTTTCATACTGTTGGTGGAATTGTACAACCACTATGGAAATCAGTATCGAGGTTCCATGAAAGACCAGACAGGGAACAAGACACATGACCCAGCCATACCACTCCTTGTGATTTGTCCTAACGAATTCAAGCCATCATACTCAGTGATGCATGCGTGCCCTGTTTATAGCAACACAATTCACAATAGCCAAACTGTGGAACCAGCTTAGATATCTATCAATGGATGAATGAACAAAGAAGGTGTGGTATATATACACAATGAAGTTTTATTTGGCCATAAAGAAAAATGAAATGATGTCACTCACAGGAAAATGGATGAAACTTGAGACCATTATTTTAAGCAAAATAAGCCAAACTCAGAGGGTCAAGGGTTATGTGTTTTTTCTTATATATGGAAGCAAGAGAGGAAAAGGGAAAAGTAAAGTGGAGGGGGGTAGGGATTTCCTCAGGGGGTGGAAGGAAGGGAGGGAGGAAGTGTTAGGGAGTGATATTGGTCAAATTACATTGTTATATTGTGGGCATGTATAAATATATAACAAATACATCACATCATTATGTATAGCTCTAATGCACCAATAAAAAATGTGGAAAAAATAGATAGTGTTATTCTCATGTTTCCTTTCAGACTTTTTCCAAGACTTTTAACCTTCATATCTATGACCATATTATTTTGTTTGTGAGATGCTCTACATAAATAAGATCACAAGTTCACCCTCTCCTTAAATTTTCTCTTTTATATTTAAAATATGTCTCAGAGACATTTTCACATCAGAAGTTACAAATGTACCTCATTCCTTTGAACTTCTAACCAGTATTTTGTAGTAAGAATCTACTGTTCTTTCCTTTGTTCAATCACTAAGAAAAATAATTTATTGCACATGTAGTACGCACCAGGCACTGTGCTAGATGATGAAAATACAAAAACAAATGTTTTATCCTCAAGGGTTTATTTTGGAGGAAGTAGGAAACAGATAATAAACAAGCACATAATATAATTTCTAATAATGATCATTGTCTTGAAGTTATTAAAGCCGGACCAGAGAATAGGGATCTACAAATTCTATGGCTATTTTTAAGGCAGCTATGCTCACCAGTATATAACCAATGCTGTCAGATTGTGGAGTTATTTGGAGAAGAGCATCAGAAGTAGCTTTGTGTGTAGGTGACCTTGAGCAGGACATGGATGATGTCATGGAGAGTCAGATGCTACCATCTCAGGGCAGAGCACTGTGGATGGTGGGAACAGCACTTGGAGACTTGCCACCATGCACCACACACTCTCTAAAGGCTGTTTATTTTCTCCTGTTATCTTTATCATGGTTCTGATGTGAGAACATGGCCTCTGTTACAAAGGGGGTGATCTAAACTCACGAGGTGACTTGCTCAGCATAGCATGTGAATATTGGAGCTAACACTGAACCTCCACAGGCAGGTTCCAGCCTTGATATTCTGCACTGATATTCTATACTACCTCCAGACCTAAAAGAGGTTCACATTGGCTTGGTCAAGGTCACTGTGGCTAGACTACAATTAGCAAGAACAACTCCTCTAGGAGGGATGATTATTTTAATTTATAAAAATCTCCCAAAATATTTACCTCCACCCTCTCTTTTCCTCCTGTGCTATGGATTTATAATGATTCCATGCTGACAGGTAGCCTTCTTTGAAAGAATTTAAAAGAGACATTTTATTTTAAAGCAAATAACCTCTCCTCAGCTTCTTCAGGATGCCTGCTGATTTGTCAACTATAATGGGTAAGGTTTAAACCACCATGGTTTATATCAGGGGGATAAAATGCTTATTGCTTTTTGCAAAAAGATTGATTAGGTTTCTGACTCCAGGAACAAAATCTGTAAATGGATTTATTATTGATCAAATTTTACATCTAGGTGGTTATAAGATGTCAGTAAGGCTTCAGTGGCGCTCGCTTCAAAGCACTACTGCTACATTTGCAGGTGTCTGATACTACTTGAGAGGTGATTCCTCTCCTAGAAGATCCAACAGAGAGTATGGATGATATTTATTATTTGTTCTTCTGAGAAAGTTTGCACAAGACTCAGAAAGGAAAATAGAAATGTGTTTCTGATGTGTGAGCCACTCTCTAGGAGATAACAAGATCTAGCCATTTAGGAGTCCTGTTTGTAAATAGACTACTGCTTAGTAGTCTAAGGTCCAAAAGGCCCTAGCTAGGCTTCTGCAGGGAGCTGGAGTATCTCTCAGAAGTTGCCAACTTAGAGTAAGCTTTTGTATGGACAGAAATATTTCTTCTAAACACATCATAATAAAAAAATCTCTGCTGATAGCCTCTTCCCACAACATCCTTAGAGAAATCTTTACCTTCCTGATTTTCCCAACCAATACTGGTTTCATCTCCTCAACAATTTTGTTTCCACTGTCTTTATGATAAGTATAACACAAAAAGTCTTCATTGCACTATTGCAAATGTTGGCAGGATTATTTCTAGAAAATTTTTATGCTTACAGAATTTCCTTTATGTTGGACAACCAGAAGTGAGATTGATGAAACAAAGGACTTGTGTATTGCTTTTAAATTTAACAACATCAAACTTATTTTGATAAAGACTTTACCAATTTACAGTCATACCACGAATGCACAGCATTTCCTATAGCTCCAGATAGTTGCCAATAGTATGAAAAAAGTACTACCAAAAATAAGCATAGTTGAACACTTTTCTATATACTTATTGGCCGTGACTGTTTACTCTTCTGTAAATTGTTTGAATATATTTTGCCCATTTTATTATGTAGGAATCATTGTAACTTTTACAAAACCAACAAGACATGGTGCCTTTATCAGGAAATCATGATCAACTGTATTTTATTCCTTCTGTGGTTATTACTATACCAGTAATAACCTAATAACTATTCTACCCATTGTATTTTCCTGGAAGAATCACCCAACACCTTTGGTATTAATCAATGAATAAGAATTCTGAGTCCCAGAACTCTAACTCAGTAAGTTGTGCTAAAATTATAACTGAAAGGGTGCACTATGCTGTGTGTTCAGGATCTGTTTAGCCCTAATTGTTAGAATTTTTGAAGTTTGCCCCATTCTTTCTGGGTTCGTAGGTTGTTTACTCTTAGGAAAGAAACACAAACAAAAAATAACAAAACAAAGAACAATTTCCTGTTTCTAAGAGAAGTGGCTTAAAAAGACATCTTGGACATCAAATAGGTCTTACAAAACATTTTGATGAGCTAAGTGTAAACGATTCTGAAACATATGGATTAAATTTCCCTAGGAATCACTTGGGCTTAAAAATTAAGGGAAAAACACTCAACCAAACTAGGTTTTGTGTTTGCCAACTCCAAGGCATTTGGTAAATAGTTCAAGACAAATGACAAATCCCAATTATGGCCAAATTGGCCCTTCCTTAATAAAAGGATGTGTACAACCCTTTTATAAGCTTTACTTTGTCCTATTCTCCTGTAATAGATACAAGCAACCCAACTTCTCTAACTCTGAACCTGAGATTAAAGTATCAGACACTTGTAACAATGAAAATTGTTTGCAAGTCACCGTGGCACATGCCTGTGATCCCAATGACTTGGGAGGATGGCAAGGTTGAGGCCAGCCTCAGCAATATAGCAAGACCCCGTCTCATTAAAAAAAAAAAAAAAAAAAAAATCTCAGGTGTAAAAGTGCCCAGGATTTGATCCCCAGTACCATAATAGACAAACAAACAAAAACCCAATTTTTCGAATTCCTTAGAAATCTTTACCAATTTTCAAAAGAAATAATATTCAAGAAACAAATACATATAACAGGATAATTTTGAATTTTGAAGATAAATTAGTGAGCATTGCTCCCATAGAGCTTACATCATAGACAACGGAAAGACTTCACCCAATAACCATATATATATAAATGCAGATTGCAATGAAGGTGAGTAATAGCAGTACTCAAAAAATCCTCATAGGGATGTAGTCAGAGAGATCAGACCCATCTCAGGACAAGAAATGACTGAGGTGAGGTATATGACTATAGGCAAAGCTAAACAGCATATTGGGCTTGGGAATGGGTGGTGAGAATTGAGAAAATCATTCCTGATGTAAGAGATAGCATTCACAAAGGCCTTGGGCTAGAAAAAGAAGATTGAGAGACCATAAGAAGTTACATGTTGCTGAAGCACACCCAGTGAGAAAAACTTTGGCATAAAAAATGACTGAGGATGAAATCTGGGTTTTAGATCAATGGAGATTCATTATGTATTCTAATGGTAGAAACAGAAGAGAGGTATTACATAGTCTGTAATGGGTTACTAGAATTTTTGGAGGTATAGGATTGTGTGGCTTGAATGCTCATAATTGATAAAAACTCAGCCAGGGGAAATTTTAGAGAAAATACCATGGTTTCTACCACTGATGATAGAAACAAAAATCTCTATTGCAACTGCACCCCAAACACATCTTCACCGTATTTAGTAGAAGAATTACACAACTTTACAATACCACCCCCCACCCCCCCACACACATGCACACATTCAAATACCAGAAGGAAAGTTCTACTTGAAGGAAGTCAGCCACACATCTGTATCCCAGAGGCATATGGATATGAGGAACATTGGTTTGGAATTCCACCTGGAGAAGGCAGAGTTAAAAGACAAAGAATGGTTACAATGGAAAACGGGGAAGGTGTTCCAAAATTTGAGGCCATTAAGAAATGACAGGTGTCACACAGAGATGGAATCTGGTAGAGAGAGAGACTTGTAAAGCATTGACATTGTTATTGTGATTGAAGCTGGGGACAGCCTTGAGAATGGGTGATATCATTTGTGGGAGATGGTAGGACATTCTTTCTGCGGACATTTGATAGGAAATATATTAAATGCAGTGTTAACAGTTGATAGTCAAATGTGAGAATCAGCTTCCAAGCTGAAAAATACGACTTAATATAGCCAGGCTACAATTAAATCTTGTATGGAATATTGTAGAAGATAAATGTACAGCATTGCTCAGCCAGAGAGCACTAACACAACACAGGAAACCCATGGAGATCCAAATCTAGATCTTCTTATTCATCTATCTAGCTACCAACTAGAGATCAACCCTCAGATACTTCATAAGCATTTGATATTCAACATTTTCAAAATTATAGTTGTTATTTATTCACCTCTTTCCTTTCACCTTGATGTTCTTAATTTTGCATCACTATCATGATCAACTGCCTGATCCTTTGTCCAACTTGAAATTCTATATCACACATAGCCCTCTCCCCCTACCACCATCACATCCAATCAGTCAGCAGATAATTTAAATTCCATCATGGTCTGGCAGCTCCCCTTGATCCTGAGTCAGCCACTCCTGCACCCCATATCCATAGCCTGGGTGGAAGCTTCCTGACAGGTGTCTGAGCAACACAATCTTTCCTACCTTTAGTGCAAGGCTCCACAAACTTTTTGATAAAAAGGCAAAAAAAAAAAAAAAAAAGGTAAATAATTTCAGTTTTGAAGGCCAAAGGGCTCTGCTATATGTATTTAACTCTGTTCTTGTGAGAGGTCAGGCACAGCAATCTTTAGATGAATGGGTCTGCTTGTGTCCAATGAAGACTTCCGAAGTTTGCTGAACCCCCACTCGACTCTACAAGAAGATCTCAGAAAGGGTTGGGGATGTAGTTCGGTGGCAGGGTGCTTGCTTTGAATGTGTAAGGCTCTGGGTTCTATTCCCAGCACTGAAAAAAAAAAAAGATGGAAGAAAGGAAGGAAGATCAGAGTCGTCATCCTGAAAACACATCAAGTTGCATGCCTTTGCTATTCCCAATGCCTGTGGAAGAAAGCCCATAGAAGAAGCTCTTCTGATTTTACCTTCTGCCTTCTCCTTGCTACATCCAGCTGTACTAGTTGATTTTATGTTTCTGTATCTTTATATGGCCCATTTCTTCATTCCTCTTATTTTTTCCTTGGAAAAACCCTTCCCATCTTACTAGATCCTGCTTTTCTGGGAGTGCATTTGTCATGACAGGGCTTTCATTAATATTCTTCAGACTTGTATACCCGATTCTATGTGAGTTTGGTATATAGTGTTGTGATTTTCATCTTAAAAGCTGTGTCTCCCATTTGGTAAATGTTGACTCAGCATTTAATGCAGTAACTGACTACTGTTTACTGAAAAAAAAAATAATAATGTTAAATACAAAATGTCAAAGTGAAGGAGTGAGTGAGAGATTGGCCAAAGAGGGGAGAAAAAGAGTGCAGACAACTCTTTTGAAAATTTGTGTAGTTATAAAAAAAAAAAAAAAAGTGAAGGACAGATACATTAGTCTCACAATCATGGTATAAGACTAGCCATAGGGCTGGGAGTATAGCTCAGTGGTGCTTGTGCATGTGCAGGGCCCTGGTTCTATCTCTAGCAACACACACACACACACACCATGATAGCTGTAATAACAAGTTTATAGAAAGAAATGTGGAAATTTCCCTCATTTTCAGGAATCGAGAAACATTTTCATCTCTGTAGAATACCGCGGGGTTTTTTTTCCTCTCTCTCTTGTTCTCCTCTGCACACTTTGGTATTTAGTGATAATTCAGCCCACAACATTTCTGTCTTAAAAGAGTACTGTCAAAGCAACAAAACTTTAACTCGGTGTCAGAATTCTAGAGCTTTGAAAATTCTTGCACAGGAGACAAGGCAATTTACACAAAGGGGTTCATATCTCAGGCTTCCTGTGAAATCCTGTCAAGCCGAAAATTCTGAATAGCCTGTCCTCAAGCTGTCTTTATGAAGAATTATGTGAGACCATTATTTCATATTCTTTTTCTCAAGGTACACCACAAACCCTAACCTAGTTTCAAATGAAGGAGTGCTGCCAATTTAAGAGAACTCAGGCCACAAGTCAGAACAATTTAATATTCAATAAGAGTGGAAAGATTTATTGGTGTAAGAATGTTAGATTTGTCTTCTTAAGTCCTGGGGTGTCTCCGTCTATGACTCCTGGGATTGACATAGGATTAGGCCATTTTACAGTTGTCAGTACTGTGGACATGTTGGAAAGAGGGGAAACTGAGAATTTAACATTTATTACTTAGCCAGTGGTTACATGTCTGTACAATACTAATCAAAAGCTTCCAGGCTTGGGCAACGAAAGCAAAGTTTCTTTCACAGGTCTATGTTTGGACTAGGTTTTTCTCCTATAAAACATATGTAGAGTCACTAAAGAGGACACTGTTGGTGCTCTGTCCAAATCCACTTTAGAAGTCCTACACCCTCTCTCCAAGTGCTATCCGCATTAGCTGCTAATGATGCCCTCTTCTCTAGAGTCCTCCCCGGCTGAACAGGAACTTCTTTGCCAGGAAGATCTTAAGCATGTTGGCCAGGTCTCTTGACCCAAGTTGGATCAGGGCAATTGACTCTTCAGAGCTACCTTGAGGATCACACCAAGGCCAGTACTCACATGAGAACAGGTCGCCTGGGCTGCCTCCCTCACTCTTTCCCTGACTGCACTCCTCAAATAAATCACATGCACCTGGAGCCCTATCCCAGGCCGCTGTACTTCGAGAACTGTCAACCTAGGACAATTGTGGATAAAATGAGGAATTCCATGAGAAAACCCAGAAGAGCAGCCATCATGGATACATAGTCCTCAGTGAAACTCATGAGAAAATAGAAGTATTGTGTTAAGAAATGAAATCATTCCTGTTTTCGGTCATTCATCAACGTTAAATGTTATTAAGTGCTCATTAATCTTTGGGCCTTTAAACTAAACATTGAATTTCCAAAATTAAATTTAAATAATTATATCACACACATAGCGCGCGCATACCCACACACAGAGAAATCAAGAGGACATAGAATATTCTGAAACTCTTTCTTCTTTCCCTTTCTTATTTTTAAAATCTTTAATAGCAAGAATGCTAACTACTTTTAAAAGGCTAGCCCCTATCTTGGATAACCAAAAGAGGTCAAATCTCCTTAGCACAAGTGCGTTCCCCAAGAATGCTAAATTCCTAAATTATTTTGCTTCTTATTACTTACAAAATCTTGTAGTGATGAAGTAATTTTTAAGTGATCCAGTTTATCCCCCTGTATTGAAAGAATCCTTATAAATAGAGAAACTGTGTTTCCTGTCAAAACTTTGAATCTACTTAGGGCCTAATGGAGTTTCTTTGTTTCTTGGGAAAAACCTTTCGCCCTCAGACCAGCTGCTAAAGTTGAACACCACAAACGTTTCTTTCAAAGTGATTCTGAAGAAACCATATGTTGGAATCTAAATTTCTTAAACTTTACACACAAGATCAGAGCTCCACATCGTAATAGCCATATAACTCTATAAAGAATTATCCCTGATTTCTCTGAGAGATCATCACTAGAGAAAGAACGAAAAAAAAAAAAAAAAAGACTTCATGAAAGCATTCCACCTGTATTGCTGGCAGATGACTTATAAATGTCACACAGACACTGACACGGGCCTACTACTGGCGCATAGAAGAAGCATTAAATAAACGGCTGGACATCTGCTGGTAAATACACAGCAAACAAAAAATGCAATCCAGAGCCAAACATGTGCACGGAGTGGGCCCCATCTCTGCTCATAAACCAAGCAATGTGTTCTGCTAATCATTAGCAGAGTTATTGATTTTAGATGTGTATCACACAGCTATAATTTTGTCAGAGAGTAGACCACATAAGTTGTTCTTTTTCTGGTTGTTTCATTTTGTCTTATTCCAAGAGTCCGTAAATTGACGACCGGGACAAAAATTATAATTGACATCATCTGTGGGAAATATTTCATAAAACAACAGGCCCAGATGTAGGATTAAAGCCATGTGGTAGTAAAATACACCACTGAAAAGGGGCCAGGTTCCATGATTTCTTACGAAAACAGATGTGCTCTTACTCCCTCTGCTTGTTTTTCAATGTTTTTTTTTTTTTTTAAACTCCAAATAATTCCTCTCTCCAACCTCTCTCCTCTCTCTCTCTCTCTTCACAATTGCACTGGAGAGAGTTCATAAATGGATTGCAGATGCAGACTTGTACTTCAAAATCCTAACTGTCACAATCTCTGAAATAAAATAAGTGAAACATTTGGGGAAATTACATTGAACTATGGTAAAGGTAATGAAGATTATGCAAACATGTGTGCTTGGCATTTGTCTGGCATCTTTGGCATGCCCATTTGATCTCCTAGATAATGCAAGCTGGGGACCAGAGGATAGGAAGTAATTTAATAAGGGTGCAGAGAAGCAGCAAAAGAGCAACTCCTTCTGAAAGCCTCACTTCCAAAAGGGAGAGTTTCATCTTTGGAATCTGGGCAAACTGGCGGAAAGCTTCTCATGTACCTTCTATATTCCTTGAGCTGAGAATTCTAGATAAAGACAGAGTGCAGGAAAATAAGAACCCACCATATCTAGCTTCTGCTGGTTCAAGTTCCTTCTAACTACACTATTACTCTACAATATCCCCCTTTGAAATTGTTGGGAACTGCAAGAGAGGTATCCTAGATTACCAACGTATATTGTTTGATAACTAATATATAAGTGCTGTGAAGAACTACACAGCCCATGTTTCTGCTAAAGACCTCCATGCCACATGGCATCCATTGCAGTATCATTGATTCTAATTAATTAATTCTGTATTTGTGCTGCATCTCAGTCTCAACCTCCAGTAATGTGTCAAGTGCTAAGATGGTTTTGCATTAGGGGGCTATCATAAGTGTAAAGGAAACTAAATTTCCATCAGGTGTTATGGCTTAGACTTCAGCAAATAGCCATAATTTCTGTCTCCTTTCGACCCCTCCAGTGGTAGAGCAAACAGTACTTAAATGGGTTTAGACCTAGGAGGGGCCTTATTCCATCTTCCCTGCCTAATTTCTTTAGTCTATTTTCTTGGGGTCAAGTGAGAATTAGAACTCAAAGTACCAGCTGGACTCAGAAAACTGGAGCAGAATAATAACTCAAGAAAGTAATTTTATGCCATCTTTTTAGCATCCTCCTACCTGCAGGTTCCTCAAGGGCCCAGTTCAGAGCTGAACACCTTTATGCTCTGTAAGAATCTGTGAAGAAAGACATGAATAAAGTATAACTATATAGAATAGAGTAAGGATGAGGCACTGGGGGAAAAGGCAGGCATTATGACTCTTCCTCAGTCATCCACGAAAACTCAGAACATTTTTTATAACTCTTAATGACTCTTTTTCTTTAATTGTTATTAGAGATAAAAGCTGCAAAATAAATAAATAAATAAATAAATAAATGTCTGATCCATCCCAAAGTAAGTTTAGTGCTTTGCCTAATGGGTAGCTATAGGGGAAGGAACCAATAGAGAAACCAAACCAAATGCATTACTCATGCAAAATAATTACCACAGATCACACAATTGGCAATGTGGTGATTGATTTTTATATTCTTAACATGTTTAGCTCTCAAAACACCAAAAACACAAGAAAAATATTATTACAGACTTTATAATTGAGGGAACTGAAGCCTAAAAAATGTAGATTGTTTGCCTAACATCATATAAAGAACAAATGAATGAGACATTTGTGGTTAATATGCAAACCCTGTCCTGATGGGCTTAACTCCAGATGCACATTCTGATCTTTAACCCAGCACTGCTTCTCAGCTTTGACGTTAGCTGCTTCTGTTAGTGCAGGTCATTAAGATAACAGACTATCCAGAAACCTCAAATGAGAGAATGACTGTACACAAGAGTGCTTGGGTCATTTCTTTTTGAGTGAAATGCTGCTGGAAACCTCTGAGTTTGTGCTGAAAGTACATTTTGAATTATTAAAATTTATTGTGGTAACATATGCATAACGTAAAATGTGCCATTTTAATAATTTTTCAGCCTACAATTCAGTGGTACGAATTGCATTCACCATGTTGTGCCACCATCACCTCTGTTTTTAAAATTTTCCATCATTCCAAAGAGAAAAATCTGTACCTATTAAACAAGAAGTCTCCATTTCCCACTTCCTCAGTCCCTGGTAACTTCTAATATACTTTCTTTCTGTATGAAATTTCTTATTGTTTATATTTTGTATAAGTGGAATCATACAGTATCTGTACTTTTGTGTCTGGTTTACTTCACTTAGCATGATATCTTCAAGGTTCAGCTATGTTGTAACACGTATCAGAATTTCATTCCTTCTTATGAATGAATAGTGTTCCATTTTATGTATACACTACATTTTGTTTATCCATCTATCTCTTGGTGGACACTTGGAGGGTTTTTACCTTTAGATACTATAAATAATGCTGATATAACCTTGGTATACAAGTATCTGTTTTAGTCCCTGTTTTTAATTCTTTTATTTGGATCAGAACTACTGGTAATTATGTATTTAAATTTTTGAGGAACTTCTAAACTACCTTCCACATCAGCTGGTATGGCCTTAGGTTCTCACCATAAATGTAAAAGATTTCTCATCTGTACAAATTCTCACAAGTACTTGTGTTTTTTCCATCATTATCATCACCATCCTACTAGATACCATGTGGTATTTTATTGTGGTTTTAATTTTCATTTCCCAAATCACTGATTATGTTGGGCATCTTTCATATGTTTATTGGCCCTTGCATATCACTTCATGGAAAAATATGTATTTAAGCCCTTTATCTTTATTAAATTGGGCTGTATAACTTAATAACCATATTAAGTTATACGAGTCATGCATATATACTGGATAATGAAAATTCTTGAGATATGTGATTTGCAAAAGTTTTATCCCTTGCTTTAGGTTATCTTTTTTACTCTCTTGATAGCATATTTTGATGGACATAAAATTAAATTTTGATAAAATCCAATACAACTGTTTCTTTTTTCTTTTTGTTGTTCACTCTTTTGGGGTCACCATAAGAATTCATCACCAAACCCAAGGTCATAAAAATGTTCACCTACATTTTTTCTAAGAATTTTGAGACTTTAGTTCTTATATACAGGTTGATCATTTTTGAAGTTTGTTTGGTTTTGGTCTTAGAAATTGAAGCCAGGGGTGTTAACCACTGAGCAATTCCCAGTCCTTTTTATCTTTCATTTTGAGAAAAGTTCTCACTAAGTTGCTTGAGCCTCAGTGAGTTTCAGAGACTGGCTTTGATCTTGCAATCCCCCTGCATCAGCCTCCCAAGTTATGGGATTATAGGTGTGGGCCACCATGCCCAGCTTGAGTTAGTTTTTATGTAAACAGTTTGACAAGAGTCCATGATTACTCCTTTCATGGTAATATCCAGTTTTCTTAGTACAATTTGTTGATGAGTATGTGTTCTAACTCAGATCCCAAAGCAGGGTATCAGATAGGGATTAAAACTGATATATCTCTATGGAGTTTTTCACTCATCAAGTAAGCTACCCATATTTAATATAATAATTGTTGAAGTTAATTCAATAACATGCTATATAAATAGTTTTATTAATTTTACCACCTAAAGAGCACTGAAAAGCTTTGAAGTTATAGAATCACAGCAACAAAGTGTTTCTATAATCACAAATTTTTGATCATTGGGAAGTTATGAAATGGGAAAATCATATGTACAAAAGAGACATGTTATTGACTCTAGGAGGACATTGCCACTATTATGGGGTTATTGGCTGTGACTTCAGCAGCAGAGCAAGAGATGAAAGTGCACATTCTATGGAGGACGTCTGATAGGAAAAAGCTTATCAGTTGTCTAATAACTCTGCCTTCATCTGGTCAGTATGGAAGCATAGCTGAGGTGAGCAGAAAAGCCTCTGTGTCCCTAACAACCAAATAATTTAGGAGGGGATTGTATTCTTGAATGAGAAAATAAAGAGAGGAATCTCAACTGAGAGAAAGATCACTTTTCAGTGAATTATCCATACCATGCTGTCATTTCCAGTGCAGAAATGAAGAATAAAATCAAGAAACTGAGGCAGGAACCAAAAGGCAGAGGAAAAATGGTCTTCGGTGGTCATTTCAGCATGTGGGATCTCAGATCTTGAACAGTCACACTCAGCAGACCATAACTGGTGGTGAGGATTAGGTCTTCCCTACAAGGGCGCAGAGTCAGGGGTCCTTGAATCTGAACATGAAAAGTCATAGGTCTGGCAGCAAAAGCAGAGGATATAAGACCAGGAACACTGTTGCTTGCATTCATAGCAACTCTTTAACCCATCTCTCCACGGAAAGAGCAATCAGGTAAAGGCATTTATTTACAAAGTCAGTTTGACATTACATTTATAAATACTATTTTCCTAGAGCCGGAGATTTCAAAAATCACATTGCAAGCATATACCAGCAGGATCAAAAATCAAACTACTATATGATTTGATGGCAATTTATTTCAGGAAGACTGTACCTCAGAAAGGACAATTTCAAGTTCTATCTGTGGTCTTACGGTCATCCTACACGCTCATTTCTTCATGCTACCTCATTAGAAGCAACAGAGGGTCAAGAACTCCCACAACATGATGAAGAAAATGAGTCTATATGCCTAGGATGTGTTCTTTCAATCCACTGTGTCCCAACCAAAACAGCAACTGTTCTGGGAAACAATAAAAAGTAATAGAAATACAAAGAACTGATATTGTGCTCATGAAGAGAAAGACTTTCGGGATGAAAAGTGACTACACTAATATCTTTGGATCAGACCTTAATGTTCCATTCCTGGCATTTGGACATTCGGACCCTCTTTGAAGATCCTTGTAAACTTCAGGTTTTCACCAAGTACTTGTGATGCTCACTCGGTGAGGCAATCTGATGAGATACATAGATAGTTCATTTAGCATCCACTGGAACAAATGTGTCTTAAAAACTCTGTGTGTTAGTGGGACTTCATTCCTCCAAGCATTATAGGCCATCATTTAAAGACCGAATGACAAAGAAAAGAAAAATATGCAAGATGTAGGATTGCTTTGGTGTCCTCTGTTTCAAAATGTGATGGGAGTGACTTCGGAGAAAACATTTTAATTTCTCTTTGCCAATGGCTAAAGCAATAAATATGGTTGAGCTCTGAATCATTTCTCCTTTGCATCAGGCTCCTTTGCTTTTGCACCCAGTAAAGTAAGCAAGACTTGTTTTCTTGAATGTTTTTTTCATCTCATTACTTACTAACTTAAAACTCTTTAACTACCTCTCTGTGGAGTTCTGTTGAATGGATTTGAATAGTATATTTTCAGTTTTATGAAATATCCTGGAATATATCTAATTCCATCTCCCTTGGTTTTAACAAAAAAATGAAACTGATGCCCAAAGAGGCTAAGTGAATCAGTTCAAGCAATGTGAATAGTTGGTGAAGGATACAGGCCCATAGCTGTTTCTTATCTTCCTTTCTGGTGCTCTTTATGGAACTGGGTAATTGCAGGCTATCCAGAGCCCCACAACATACATATGTGTTCCTTTTCAGCTTCATTATCAGTGTTAGTTCCTCTAAATTGTCCTCCTGTGATTCTTCAAATACCACATGGTCCTGACATATCCTCCCTCACTCTCTTTCTTTATTCAGATGTATGTCTGCATTTCCTAGGAAGTCTTAATTGAGCAACTCCAGTCCCAGGAAGTGTTAATATTTGTTATAATTATTTATTTTGTTTTTCTTTTATCTACATTTAAACACAAAACTGTAAGTTTTTGTAAGTAATAACTTTTTCTTTTTATATCTCTACATCCACTAATCACTCCATCATAATATTAAGAAAGTGAAATTATCAGCTTGACAAATGATACAAATGAATTGGATAATGTTGTGGATGGCTTCTGTGGAACACATATATGAAGTCTAAACTCTCTATAAAATGAAGAGTTTAAATATAAGCAGTATCACTCCATCTTTTGGGATAATGTTAAGATGATTGCACATTAGCTATTGAATATTTTCTTTATACAATTTGAGATGGATATGAGTAAAGAACACCTTTAAGAGAAAGGACCTGAGATTGAAAGTTTTAGAGACTGAACCAGCAAGTTGGGAGAGAAATAGGAATTCAAGACTTGTGTCTTTTGTTCTGTTCCCCCCATCCTTCTGAACTTACTTTCATAGGTCCCTCTTTCACAGAGTTACAAAGACAGTTTTGAAACCCAATGGGTGTGTGACACAAAGTTCACCTTCATGTGTTCTGTTGATGCCACACAAGTGTTTTCTGTTTGAACCCCGGCTGGGTGTACAGACACATTGGAAATGGATAGAAGTTTCACCAGTTTTACTGATTTGGCCAAAGTAGTTATTATCAGTCTTTCACTTTAATATTGCAGTAAGGTTCAGTTCCCATAGTAACTGAATATGAAAATCCCATCACTACTTAAGTTGAAAATCAGCTGTGTTTTCAGCAGACCATTTAGATGAACTAGAGCCAATGTACACTTTAAAATCCCCTTATAAGTCGCCCATTACCTTATTCAGCAAAGTAGCTTGATCTCTGGGATAAAAAGAAAACAGATTTTGCAGAAGAATAGGAAATGTTAGTGCCCCAGTGTAGTATACAGAAGAGAGGATTAGAGAAGTGAAAAGTCCATAAAATTAGTTTTTTAAGTGAGTGTTATCAAAGGAAGGAAAAATTGAGACTTCTTTCTTCATCAGGAAAATAGAAGAATGGATAATGGGACTCATTAGAATACCTGGAGAGTCTAAACAAAGACAAAAAATCTGGTCTTTGGTGGATAATAAATATATTTACATCTTCATTATCTACTTCTACATCTGTATCGATAACTGTATTAATCTGTGCAGTTACAAAAATTAGGGTCATTTCAACGAAGCTAATTTGAGCAATGTTTCCCCATGGCTTAACTGGGAAAGGTTTACTAATATTTCTCCCACGATCTGGATGATCTTCTCATGATTAACTAAGTCAATGATCACATGGGAACTAGCTGAACCTTAAAAAAAAAAAGACTTAAGCATGTTATACGCTGACAGATTTATTGAGGGTTATTAATTACTTACTTTCCCTCACTTCCTGTTTGTATGTGACAAATATAAACTTGAGTTTCTGGATACAGCCTTCAAGTTCCAAAAAGTAGGCAAAAAAAAAAAAAAAATAGCATCTCTTGGTAAGTCAATCATGTTTCCAGAAGGAAAAAAAAATTCAGTAAGAGTTTTATGATGGAACTAATTACAGCGGTCTAGATATAATGAAAACAACAACAACAACAACAGAGGATGTTAAGTCATTGGAAATTAACTATGAGGCAGACTTACTGGCCAAAGGCTTGTTACTCCCATAAGTAAGAGCAGTGACTGGGGATGGGGTTACCAGAACCTAGGTATTGTAGCCGTCAGCCATTTGGATTGTGGCCTGGCTCAGAAGGAACAAAAACAAAGAAAATAATTGCCCAATATCTATCTCCTATGCATTTCTGGTCTTTTGCAGATGCATTCCATGCCTGGACCCAGTGGACTGGACCCACATGGCCAAAGGGCACATATGCACAGGTGCTGTAATTTGTAGAGGATAGATTTCTTGGACAAATATTAGCACATATATTTTTTTTCAGGAGGGACAAATGGAGACTAAACAACATACCTGGCTTTTAAGTTCTGCACTTCTTCTAAAACTGTAGTTTGAAAATCAGATTCTGAGAAAATGGAATAATATACTGTTCCCTATTCCTAGGTACAGATTTAAAGACTGAGTAGAATAGATAGATAATGGATAGGGAGATAGATCGATTCATACATAGATGTACATATGTAAGAAGATGCTGAAAACTGGAAAGAAGAAAGCAAACTGTCTAGGCAAATCAGGGTATAAGAAATGAAATGATGGTGAATTCCTTGGGTTTTCTTTTTGCCCCATATATCCCCAATTTGGAGCTGATGAAGCTGGCAGTTCAGAAACTCCAATCTGTTTAGGAAGAAGGAACCACAATAATCTTTGTTCTCAGTAGGCACAGGAAAGTGCAGTCTAGTAAGGCAAAAATAAATAAATAAACTTTTAGACAATAACTGATCTACACAACTATGCATCACAGAGAAAAGAATGTGGTCCCACACAAACTCATGCCAGCAAAAGCAGCCCAACTATCCAGTCCCCTCAGGTTTTAACAAGGCATGGAAAACTCTTCTTAAAGAGGACAAGTAGGAAGCCACAATATTCATCCCTACCTAGTGATTACAAATACTCTTTCTCCACAGTGTTAATGAAGACCAAATGGGGAACCAGAAATTCCACTCTTACCAGACAATAACAGGTGCACCCTCCCTCCTCCTCTGGGTTGTTGTGGGAGGAGGTACAGTGGAGAATCAAAATTTCACCACCACCCATCACATGTGAATGAATCCATATGGAAAACAGTAATGATGCACTCCTACTGTCCCAAGCCAGACAGGTATCATTGGATGCCTCTCTGGGAGCCAAAATTCCCATTCTAACCTAGCAATAATGGGTTCCTCCCAATAATGGTCCCTCCCTTGCTTATCTGTGGGAACTGAAGGAGAATTCTGAACTTCTACCTCCACCTGCCAATATTGAAGTGGTGCCCCATCCTCCTAAAATAAAGTGTTTAAATAACATTCAAGTCTTAAACTCTCAAATATCAGTACAAAAGTACTTATCATATGAAGAACCAAGAATACCCCAAAATAAATGGAAAGCGAAAACATCAATCAACACCAAGATGACAGAGATGTTTTAAATATCTATCAAATATTTAAAACATCCGTGATAAAAATATATTGAAGAGAAATTATAAACACACTTGAAACAGCTTTTTTAAAAAGTCTCAACAAAGACAAGAAGAACAAAAAACAGTCAAATGAGAATTTGGACACTTAAAAATATGAAAGTTGAAATAAGATCTGTGAATTGACTCAACCATAGGATATAGGGAAGACAAAATAGAAAGACAGAAAACAAAGTTAATAAATATCTAAGCAACAGATAAAAAGGAAGAAAATAATAGAACCTCAGAGGTCTGTGTGACTCTAACTAAATATATCATATTTATTTCATTGGAATCCCAGAGAACAGCATTGGTGATGGAAAACGTCCTTTAAAACACAATGGCACTATTACCCTATGTAAATTTATGATTACACAAATGGTATGCCTTTACTTCATGTACAAACAGAGAAACAACATGTATCCCATTTGTTTACAATGAAAATAAATTAAAAAAAAAACACAATGCTGAAAACTTCCCAAATTTGGCAAACCACATAAACATAACAGATTAAGAAACTGAGTGCACAATAAACAGATTAAATATGCAGAAACCCACAACAAAATACATCACAGTCAAACTTCTGAAAACTAAAGACAAAAAAAAATGATTAAATATGCAGAAACCCACAACAAAATACATCACAGTCAAACTTCTGAAAACTAAAGACAAAAAAAAAATATGCTTTTGAAAGTATTGAGAGAGTAATGATTTCTTATCTACAGGTTAAACCATTTCAAATAAGAGAGGATGTTTCAACAAAAAACATGGAATCTAAAAAGAAGTGGCTAACCCTAAACTTTTTTTGTCAAGTACTATAAGAAAAGAACTTTTGACCCATAATCTTATATCCAGTGAAAAGTCCCTTGGCAAGAGAATGAATCAACATATACATAGATGTAGAAAACAAAGGGAATTTGTGATTAGTATATCTATCCTAAGAAATGTCTAAGGACATTCTCTAAAGAAGAAAATGATAAAAATAAAGATATATTGAAATATCAAAGAAAGTAATAACAGAAAAACTATGGGTAAATAAATTAGACTTTTGAGTTTTCCAATATTATATTTAAATATTGAAGGTACAATTATAACACTATATAATGTTTCAAAATTTGAAAAAATATAAGTTAATTGTGTCATAAATGTGAGAGAGCAAAGAGAAGTAAATGGACATGAGTCTTTCACACATCACTCAAACTGTTAAAATATAACCAGTAGCAAATTATAATGATTAGGGATATATAATGTGGTAGTACTTACAGAAACTATTATAAAACCTGTCCAAAATGATATTATTCAAAAGCATTACAAAAAAATTGGAAGGAAGTTCTAAAAAGTGTCCAGGAAAATCCATAGGTTTTATTTTATTTTTTATTATTATTTTTATTTTTACTTTTTAATTGTTTATTTATTATTATTATTATTTTTCTTCCATAATATTTATTTAATGAAGGAATAATTTCTTATTACAAAAGAGATCCCATTTATATTTGTATCACATTATGATTGCTCCCTTCTACCTTGCAAATAAAACCCTCAAAATCCTATATATTTATTAATTAAAAATCTTTGTACTTTTAGAAGTAATGATAATTCTACTAAATAATCACAAGTCGTGCCTTTATTAATCACTCCTACTAAGAAGCTGATATTAACCATAAAGATCATCTTTATATAGTAAGTTATTAGAAAATAATTAGTCTTATAAACTTTTCTAGGCCAAACACAATTTTGCAAAGGATGATCTATGTAAATAAATCAGCTTAGCATAAAAATTATCTCACAAAGTAAACTTGAATTTTACTTGCTTAATTTATTTTTCAAAAAAGTCTGTCTGGGATGTAATTTTGCCCTGTGGTAAAATATATGTAACATGAAATTTACCATTTTATTAATTTTTAAGGGTATTATTTAATATATATTTAACCATGGCCATAATGTTCTACATTCTACACCAATTTGTTTCCAAATCTTCTGCATTACCCCAAAAAGTAACTCTCTGATAATTAAGAAATCATTTCCCCCTTTACATTTCCCTCTGCCCCTTAGCAGCCTTTTAATCTACTTTTGGTCTCTATAAATTTGCCTTTTAGATACTTCCTATCAGGGGAATCATATGACATTTGCCCTTTTGTTCCTTACTTATTTCACTTAGAATAATTTATTTTTAAATTTACACATATATTTTAATATTCATTTTGTTAATGAACCAACAAAATTTTTCTAAGTTTCAGTATCTACAAAACCTGAGGTCATCTGCCTAATTCATATTAGTTACTAAGTAATAAAACTACAATGTCAATAAAAATTATATGAATATATACATAGGCATACACCTAAATATATATGTACATATACTTACATACAAAAGTATACATGAATGTTAAAATGATCAATGTTTTTCTTAAATTTATATATATTTTTTAATTCCTTCTATTTTAATGTAAACAAATGGGATACATGTTGTTTCTCTGTACATGGAGTCAAGGCATACCATTTGTGTAATCAAAAATTTACATAGGGTAATGTTGTTTGATTCATTCTGTTATTTTATTCCCTTCCCCCCACCCCTCCCACCCCTCTTTTCCCTCTATACAGTCCTTCCTTCCTCCATTCTTACCACCCTCCTTATCCCTAACCCTAAACCTAACCCTAACCATAACACTAACCCCTCCCACTCAGCATTGTATGTCCTCATCCGCTTGTCAGCGAGATCATTCGTCCTTTAGTTTTTCAGATTGGTTTATCTCACTTAGCATGATATTCTCCAATTTCATCCATTTGCCTGCAAGTGCCATAATTTTATCATTCTTCATGACTGAGTAATATTCCATTGTATATATATGCCACAGTTTCTTTATCCATTCATCAACTGAAGGGCATCTAGGTTGGTTCCACAATCTGGCTATAGTGAATTGCGCAGCAATGAACATTGATGTGGCTGTATCTCTGTAGTATGCTGATTTTAAGTCCTTTGGGTATAGGCCAAAGAGTGGGATAGCTGGGTCAAATGGTGGTTCCATTCCAAGCTTTCTGAGGAATCTCCATACTGCTTTCCAGAGTGGCTGCACTAATTTGCAACCCCACCAGCAATGTATGAGTGTTCCTTTTTCACCACATCCTCGCCAACACCTATTGTTGCTTGTGTTCTTGATAATCGCCATTCTAATTGGGGTGAGATGGAATCTTAGGGTAGTTTTGATTTGCATTTTTCTTACTACTAGAGATGTTGAACATTTTTTCATATATCTGTTGATTGCTTGTACATCTTCTTCTGTGAAGTGTCTGTTCATTTCCTTAGCCCATTGGTTGATTGGATTATTTGCATTCTTGGTGTAGAGTTTTTTGAGTTTATAGATTCTGGAGATTAGTGCTCTATCTGAAGTATGAGTGGCAAAGATATTCTCCCACTCTGTAGGCTCTCCTTCACATTACTGATAGTTTCCTTTGCTGAGAGAAAGCTTTTTAATTTGAATCTATCCCAGTTGTTGATTCTTGCTTTTATTTCTTGTGCTATGGGAGTCCTGTTAAGGAAGTCTGATCCTAAGCCAACAAGTTGAAGATTTGGACCTACTCCTTCTTCTATAAGATGCAGGGTCTCTGGTTTGATTCCAAGGCCCTTGATCCATTTTGAGTTGAGTTTTGTGCAGGGTGAAAGATAGGGGTTTAATTTCCTTTGTTGCATATGGTTTTCCAGTTTTCCCAGCACCATTTGTTGAAGAGGCTATCTTTTCTCCATTGCATATTTTTGGCCCCTTTTTCTAGTATGAGAAAATTGTATTTATTTGGGTTTGTGTCCATGACCTCTTTTCCGTACCATTGATCTACCTGTCTGTTTTGGTACCAATACCATGCCGTATTTGTTACTATTGCTTTGTAGTAGAGTTGAAGAGCTGGTATTGCGATACTCCCTGCTTCGCTCTTTCTGCTGAGGATTGCTTTAGCTATTCTGAGGTTTTTATTCTTCCAGATGAATTTCATAATTGCTTGCTCTATTTCTGTAAGGTACATCATTGGGATTTTAATGGGAATTGCATTGAATCTGTATAGAACTTTAGGTAGTATGGCCATTTTGACAATATTAATTCTGCTTATCCAAGAATATGGGAGATCTTTCCATCTTCTAAGGTTTTCTTTAATTTCTTTCTTTAGTGTTCTGTAGTTCTCATTGTAGAGGTCTTTCACCTCTTTTGTGAGATTGATTCCCAAGTATTTTATTTTATTTTTTTTTTTTGGTGCTATTGTGAATGGGGTAGTTTTCCTAACTTCTCTTTCTGAAGATTCATCACTTATGTATAAAAATGCATTGGATTTATGAGCACTGATCTTGTAACCTGCTACTGCACTGAATTCACTTATGAGTTCTAAAAGTTTTCTGGTGGAATTTCCAGATTCCTCTAAATATATAAACATGTCATCAGCGAATAGGGATAGTTTGAGTTCTTCTCTTCCAATTCATATCCCTTTAATTTCTTTGGTCTGTCTAATTGCTCTGACTAGAGTCTCAAGGACAATGTTGAATAGAAGTGGTGAAAGAGGGCATCCCTGCCTTATTCCAGGTTTTAGGAGGAATGCTTTCAGTTTTTCACCATTTAGAATGATATTAGCCATGGGCTGAGCATACATGGCCTTATAATGTTAAGGAATGTTCCCACAACCCCAATTTTTTCTAGTGTTTTGAGCATGAAGGGATGCTGTATTTTATCGAATGCTTTTTCTGCATCTATTGAAATAATCATGTGATTCTTAACTTTAAGTCTGTTAATATGGTAAATGACATTTATTGATTTCCGGATGTTGAACCAACCTCGCATCCCTGGGATAAAACCCACTTGATCATGGTGCACTATCTTTTTAATATATTTTTGTATGTGATTTGCTAAAATTTTGTTGAGAATTTTTGCATTGATGTTCATTAAGGATATTGGTCGGAAATTTTCTTTCCTCGATGTGTCTCTGTCTGGTTTAGGTATCAGGGTGATATTGGCTTCATAGAATGAGTTTGGGAGGGTTCCCTCCTCTTCTATTTTATGTAATACTTTGAGGAGTATTGGAATGAGCTCTTCTTTAAGGGTTTTGTAGAATTTAGCTGAGAACCCATCTGGTCCTGGACTTTTCTTTGTCGGTAGGCTTTTGATGACCTCTTCTATTTCATTGCTTGAAATTGATTTATTTAATTTGTGTATGTCCTCCTTGTTCAGTTTAGGTGATTCATAAGTCTCTAGAAACTTGTTGATGTCTTCGAGGTTTTCTGTTTTGTTGGAGTATAGATTTTCAAAATAGCTTCTAATTATGTTTTGTATTTCACCCATGTCTGTTGTGATATTTCCTTGTTCATTCCAAATTTTAGTAATTTGAATTTTCTCCCTCTTTCTCTTTGTTAGTGTGGCTAAGGGCTTATCAATTTTGTTTATTTTTTCAAAGAACCAATTATTTATTTTGTTAATTTTTCCAATTGTTTCTTTTGTTTCAATTTTGTTGATTTCAACTCTGATTTTAACTATTTCCTGTCTTCTACTACTTTTGGTGTTGGTCTGTTCTTCTTTTTCTAGGACTTTGAGCTGTAGTGTTAAGTCATTTATTTGTTGATTTCTACTTCTTTTGTTGAATGCGCCCCATGAAATAAATCTTCCTCTAAGTACTGCTTTCATAGTGTCCCAGAGATTTTGATATGATGTGTCTTTGTTCTTGTTTACTTCTAAGAATTTTTTTATTTCCCTCCTGATGTCTTCTGTTATCCATTCATCATATAATAGTGTATTATTTAATCTCCAGGTATTGGAGAAGTTCTGTTTTTTATTCTGTCATTTATTTCTAATTTCAATCCGTTATGATCTGATAGAGTACAAGGTAGTATCTCTATCTTCTTGTATTTGCTAACAGTAGCTTTGTGGCATAAAATATGGTCTATTTTAGAGAAGGATCCATGTGCTGCTGAGAAGAAAGTGTATTCGTTCTTTGTTGGATGGTATATTCTATATATGTCAGTTAAGTCTAAATTGTTGATTGTGTTATTGAGATCTATGGTTTCTTTATTCAATTTTTGTTTGAAAGATCTACCCAGTGGTGAGAGAGGTGTATTAAAATCACCTAGTATTACTGTGTTGTGGTCTATTTGATTTCTGGAATTGAGAAGGATTTGTTTGACGTACATGGATGAGCCAATGTTCGGGGCATAGATATTTATGATTGTTATGTCTTGCTGATTTATGCTTCCCTTAAGCAGCATGTAATGTCCTTCTTTATCCCTTCTGACTAGTTCTGGCTTGAAGTCCTCATTATTTGAAATTTGGCTATTCTTTAGGCTAGTTCCTCCCGTTGCTGATTTGCATAGTTGTTTTTCGTCTCTTCCTCATGGAATATTTTGCTGAGAATGTTCTGTAATTCCGGCTTTCTTTTTGTAAATTCCTTTAGCTTTTGTTTATCATGGAAGGATCTTATTTCGTTGTCACATCTGAAAGTAAGTTTTGCTGGGTATAAGATTCTTGGTTGGCATCCGTTTTCTTTCAGGGCTTGGTAAATGTTGTTCCAGGCCCTTCTAGCTTTTAGGGTCTGGATTGAAAAATCTGCTGATATCAGTATTGGTTTCCCCATGAATGTAATTTGATTCTTTTTTCTCGCGGCCTTTAAAATTCTGTCTTTATTTTGTATGTTAGGTACTTTCATTATAATGTGCCTTGGTGTGGGTCTGTTGTAATTTTGTATATTTGGAGTCCTATAAGCCTCTTGTACTTGGTTTTCCATTTCATTCTTCAGATTTGGGAAATTTTCTGTTATTATTTCATTGAATAGATTGTTCATTCCTTTGGTTTGTTTCTCTAAGCCTTCCTCAATCCCAATAATTCTCAAATTTGGCCTTTTCATGATATCCCATAATTCTTGTAGATTCTGTTCATGATTTCTTACCATCTTCTCTGTTTGTGCAACTTCGTTTTCAAGATTAAATAATTTGTCTTCAATGTCTGAGGTTCTGTCTTCCAGGTGTTCTATCCTATTGGTTATGCTTTCTATGGAGTTTTTAACTTGGTTTATTGTTTCCTTCATTTCAAGGATTTCTGTTTGTTTTTTTTTTTTTTTTTCAGTATCTCTAACTCTTTATGGAAATGATCTCTTGCTTCCTGTATTTGGTCTTTTAACTGTTGATTGGTGCGATCATTTAATGCCTGCATTTGCTCTTTCATCTGCTCCTTCAGTGCCTGCATTTGCTCTTTCATCTCCTCGTTTGCTTCTCTGATTATTTTAATTATGTACATTCTGAACTCCCTTTCTGACATTTCTTCTGCTGTGCTGTCATTGGGTTTTATTGATATAGTATCTAGGTTTGTTTGGGACATTTTCTTCCCTTGTTTTCTCATATTGGTCAGATGTCAGTGGGACTCTGAGATATTGCAGATTTCCTCTATTGGCTTATAGTGTCCCGGTAGATTTCCAGTGTATCACCTCCCAGCCTTCAGTAGCCTGAAGTTTTGGAGGAACTTGATAATGCAGTGCTTCCAAGAAAGCTGCCCCTAGCCCACTACTGGTTCCAGGGCTTGGAGCTGGCTCTGTGCAGAAAGGCTATCACAGGGGGGCCTGCTCTGAGAAGCTGGTTCTGTGGGAGGAGCCCACCACCAGAGTGAGCAGGGCTACCTGGGGAAGACTCTAGCTGCCCTGCCCTGCTCCAATAAGCCACTTCTATCCAGGCCTGCCACCCAGGCCAAGCTTCATCCAGTGGGGGAGACTCACCCCGTTGCTCTATTTTACTCCGAGGCTCTCAATGCCTCCCCTTCTTGAATCCTGGGTTCTGGAACAATGGGAGATGCAGTCACCCTTTAGTTCGCCATCTTGGATCGCTCCTATTTTTATTTTTTAATACTGCAGTTTGATTCATGTACACAAATGGGGTACATCATTTCATTTCTAATAATAACCAAAGCAATCCTTAGCAGGAAGAGCTAAGCAGTTGGTGTCACAATATCAGACCTTCCACTATACTACAGAGCAATAATAACAAAAACAGCATGGTATTGGCACTAAAATAGGCAGGCAGACCAATGATAAAGTGTCGCCAACCGCAGCAACAGTCGCACGGATATTGTTACCGCCTGCAGCAACAATTGCGTGGGTATTTATTGGAGGTGGACTGGAAATGAACTACTTCCACTATCTTTCTTTAGTGGGCTGCTTTCTTGCTTGTTTGCTTGTTCCCTAGCTTATAGAGGAAGTTTTAGAAGAAGAGAGAGAGAGGAAGAAAAGGTTTTGCTTAAAGGAGAATCTTTGCTTATCGGAGAGGCTACACTTTCCGAGATCTATATCTTCTTAGAGTCCTGCTGCTTCTTCTTAAAGGTGCATCCTACATCCTGTGTCCTAAAGGTGCATACTAAAGGCGTGTCTATGGTGCATCCTGCGTACTGTGATCTGTGATCTGTGATCTGCCATCTGCCTTCTGCGATCTATCAGAGGTGCTGCTTATATGACACCCAGCGAACTAGAGGTGTGGCTTATCCGTGCTTATCCTTCCTGCTAGCTGCTTATCCGGTTATCCGTGGTGCTTCCTATAGGTGTGTCTTATATACCTAAGGCAGCCAATCAGTTTAGGATTAGCATAATTGAGGCACGCCCCTCGGTACCAATCAAGAAAGAATGAGGAATATCTGTTGACCACTAGCACAAAGGAAACATTAACTAATTAGGCAAAAGTAGATCACGCCGTGTTAACACTATGCGCTACCTCTTGACTCAACACCAGCCGCCATCTTAGGGTTACCCAAACATGTCTTCTGCAATAAAGAATAGAGGATGCAGAGACAAACCCACATAAATACAGTTATCTCACACTAGACAAAGGTGCCAAAAACATACAATGGAGAAAAGAAACTCTTCAGCAAATGGTGCTAAGAAAACTGGAAATCCATATGCAGCAAAATGAAACTGAAAGCCAATCGCTCACCCTGCACAAAACTTAACTCAAAATGGATCAAGGACCTAGGAATTAGACCAGAGACCCTGCATCTGATAGAAGAAAAAGTAGGTCCAAATCTTCACCATGTCAGCTTAGGACCAGATTTCCTTAACAGGACTCCCAAAGAACAAGGGAAAAAAAAAAAAAAAAAAAAAAACAGGAATCAACAAATGGGATATATTCAAACTGAAAAGCTCTTTCTCAGCAAAGGAAACAATCAAAAATGTAAAGAGAGAGCCTACGGAGGGGGAGAAAATCTTTGTCACTACACACCTCAGATAAAGCACTGATCTCCAGAATTTATAAAGAACTCAAAAACTTTACACCAAGATTACAAATAACCCAGTCAACAAATGGGCTAAGGAAATAAGCACACACTTCACAGAAGAAGATCTACAAGCAATCAACAGATATATGAAAAAATGTTCAACATCTCTAGTAATAAGAGAAATGCAAATCAAAACTACCCTAAGATTCCATCTCACCCCAATTAGAATGGCGATTATCAAGAATACAAGCAACAATAGGTGTTGGTGAGGATGTGGGGAGAAAGGTACACTCATACATTGCTGGTGGAATTGCAAATTGGTACAGCTACTCTGGAAAGCAGTGTGGAGATTCCTTAGAAAACTTGAAATGGAACCACCATTTGACCCAGCTATCCCACTCCTTGGCCTATACCCAAAGGACTTAATCAGCATACTACAGAGATACAGCTACATCAATATTTATAGCAGCTCAATTCACCATAGCTAGATTGTGGAACCAACCTACATGCACTTAAATACATAAATGGATAAAGAAACAGTGGTATAGATACACAATGGAATATTATTCAGTCATAAGGAAGAATAAAATTATGGCATTTGCAGGTAAATGGGTGGAGTTGGAGAATATCATGTTAAGTGAAATAAGCCAATCCAAAAAAAAAAAAAACAAAGGCCAAATGATTTCTCTGATAAGTGGATGATGATACATAAGGAGCAGGGGAGGCAAGAATGGAGGAAAGAGGGAATGTATAGAGGAAAATGAGGGATGGGGAGGGGGCAGGGGGAAGAAAAGGTGATAGAATGAGACAAACATCATTACCTATGGACATGTATGATTACACCAACAGTGTACTCTACCTCATGTACAACCAGAGAAACGAAAGTTGTATCCCATTTGTGTACAATGAATCTAAATTTTTAAAAGATATTAAAAATAAAAAATAAACCCAGTAATCCATTTTGCCTAAAAAAAAAAAAATCCACTGGAAGGCAAAAAATAGAAAAGGAAACAAAATTTAAAAGAAAGAGACTTCACACAGAAAAAAATTGAAATAGCATATTTGAATTATGTCAATAATTATAAAATATATAGATGGTTTAAAAACACCAATTAAAAGATGCAGATTGATAGAGTGAAAAAAAGAAGAAACATGACCCAACTACATGCTGTCCTAAAGAATCTACTTCAAATATAACAATTCAGGTAGATTAAAAGTGTGCATATCAACAGACACAGCAGTGCAGGCCTGACCACCCATGAGGACCCAATAAAGACCCGAACTCTCATGCCCTGTGGTTCAGGCGCATCCTTATGATGCCTGATAATCATTCAGGACTATCTCTCATGAATTTCAAGAGAAAAGGAAATGCAAAAATGATGAAAAAACTCAGTATAGATTAGGAAAGTGAAAATTAAGTTTCTATTACATCAAACAGGATAAGATAGCAAGGAAAAACTCATAATTAATGATAATAGAATAACAATGTTCCTGTTTGAAATTTGGGCATTGAAATGAGAGTTGGGGCTGGGGACTGGGGTAGGGGAGGAAGGATACACAAAAATACAGAGTTTACTTTATATAAAACATTGCCTCTAGTGCATTCAAATTTCACATCAACTCCTTGTTAATACAGATTTTATAAATAAATAAATTGAAATTCAGAAAGATTAATAAGTTGTCTGAAATCATAGAGGCAGAGTTGGGGCTCACAGACTGCCTACCTTTGAATTGTGTGTTCCTTCACACAGGACTTCAATACAGAGTTTCAGGGGACAAAAGAAATTCGGGGTATTTTAGACATTGGAACAACTGTTGACGGGAGAAAAAGCAATCTAAGCAATTTTTCTTTCCTACAAAGATGAAGGTGGTTAGTTAAAGAATCCACACTATAAATGCACTGGGATTGACTGTAACCCACTTCCTAGAAAGGCAATGACTTTCACCTGCAGCTCATCAAGGAAATGAATAGTCCAAAGAGTAAGATAGTGTTATTCCTTCACTGCAAAGAGCTAAAAGAGAAGTTCAAAAAAGAAAACCATAGAAAGGAGAAACAACCTGGAATGTGCCTATAATCATTTTTAAAATAGAATTTTTTTTTATCCAAAATACTACTTTTAAATCTTTTTTATTTTTTAGTTTGTTCTAATTAGTTATGCATGACGGTAGAATTTATTTTGACACATGGTACACAAATGGAGCACAAGTTCTCCTTCCTTTGGCTATGCTTGGTGCTGAGTCACACTGGTAGTGTAATCATGCATATATTTAGGGTAATAAATTCTGTCTCATTCTATTGTCCTTCCCATCCCGATCACCCCACCTCTCCTCTCACTCCCCTCTACATAATCCGAACTTCCTTCATTCTTCCCTACTCCCCCATTATAGATTAACTTATCAGAGAAAACATTCTGCCTTTGGTTCTTTGGATTTGGCTTATTTCACTTAGCATAATATTCTCCAACTCCATCCATTTACCTGAAAATGCCATAATGTCATTCTTTTTCAAGGCTGAGTAATATTCCATTGTGTATAAATATCATATTTTCTTTATCCATTCATCTGTTATGAATTGAGCTGCTATAAACATTGATGTAGCTGCATCACTGTAGTATGATGATTTAAGTCCTTTGGGTATAAATCAAGGAGTGGGATAAACTATGTGAAATGTTGGATCCATTCCTAGAGTTCTGAAGAATCTCCATACTGCTTTCCATAGTGGTTACACCAATTTGCAGCCCCACCAGCAATGTATGAGTGTGCCTCGTTCCCCACATCCTCACCAACATTTATTGTTGCTTGTATTCTTGATGATTGCCATTCTGACTGGAGTGAGATGAAATCTTTAGGAATTTTGTTTTCCATTTCTCTAATTGCTAGAGATGATGAACATTTTTTCATATATTTGGTTATCAATTGTATTTCTTCTTCTGTTAAGTGTCAGTTCAGTTCCTTAGCTCATTTATTGATTTGACTATTTATATTTTAGTTATTAAGTTTTTTGAGTTCTTTACACATCCTGGAGATTAGTGCTCTATCTGAGGTGTGTGTGGCAAAGCTTTTCTCCCATTCTATAGACTCTCGGCACATTATTGTTTCCTTTGCTGCGAAGAAAGATTTTCAGTTTGAATCCATCTAATTTATTGATTCTTGATTTTACTTCTTGTGCTTTAGGAGTCTTGTTAAGTAATTCAGATCCTAAGCCAATATGATGAAGATTTGGGCCTTCTATTTCTTCTATTAGGCACAGGGTCTATGTTCAAATGCTTAAGTCTTTGATCCACTTTGAGCTGAGTTTCATGCAGGATGAGATATAGAGGTTTAATTTCATTTTGCTACATATGGATTTCCAGTTTTCCCAGCACCGTATGTCGAATATGCTATCTTTTTCCCACTGTATGTTTTTGGCACTTTTGTAGTAGGAGATAACCATATTTATGTGGGTTTGTCTCTGTGTCTTCTATTTTGTACCATTGGTTTGTCTGTTTTGGTGCCAATACCATGCCGTTTTTGTTATTGCTGTACTATCGTTTAAGGTCTGGTATTGTGATGCCTCCTGCTTCACTCTTCTTGCTAAGGATTGCTTTGGCTATTCTGGGTCTCTTATTTTTCCAAATGAATTTCATGATTGCTTTTTCAATTCTATAAAGAACATCATTGGGATTTTAATAGGAATTGCATTAAATCTGTTTAACAGCTTTGGTAGTATGGCCATTTTGACAATATTAATTCTGCCTATCCAGGAGCATGGAGATGGTTCCATCTTCTAAGGTCTTCTTCAATTTCTTTCTTTAGAGTTCTGTAGTTTTCATTCATTGTAGAGGTCTTTCACCTCTTTTGATAAATTCCCAGGTTGGTTTGTTTTTTGAGGCTATTGTGAATGGGGTAGTTTTCCTAATTTCTCTTGCAGTGAATTCATCATTGATATATGGAAATGTATTTGACTTATGGGTATTGATTTTATATCCTGCTATTTTGCTGAATTCTTTTATTAATTCAAGAAATTTTCTGGTGGAAGTTTATAGATCTTCTAAATATATAATCATGTCATGGGAAAATAGTGATGATTTGTGTTCTTTTCCTATTCATATCCCTTTAATTTATTTCATTTGTCTGATTGCTCTGACTAGAGTTTCTAGTGCTATATTGAATAAAAGTGTTTAAAGAGTCCATCCCTGTCTTGTTTCAGTTTTGAAAAGGAATGCTTACAATTTTTCTCCATTTAGAATAATGTTGTCCTTGGGCTTGGCATAGATAACTTTTACAATATTGAGTAAAAGTTCCTACTATGCCTAGTTTTTCTAGTGTTTCAACATGAAGAGGTGCTGTATCTTGTCAAATGCTTTCTCTGCATCTAGTGAGATGATCATATAATTCTTGTCTTTAAGTCTATGATGTGATGAATTATGTTCATTAATTTCCATATGTTGAACCAATTTTATATCCTTTGGAAACCACACTTGATCATGGTGCACTATCTTTTTAATGTGTTTTGTGTAATTTGCAAAATTTTATTGAGAATTTTTACATCTGTGTTTATCGGAGATATTCGTCTGAATTTTTCTTTCCTTGATATGTGTTTCGTTTTGGCATCAAAGTGATATTAACCTCATACAATGAGTTTAGAAGTGTTTCCTCCTCTTCTATTTCATGAAATAATTTGAAGGGTATTGGTATTATCATTGTAGGTCTTATAGAACTCAGCTGAGAATCAGTCTGGTCCTAGACTTTTCTTCGTTAGTAGGCTTTTGATGGCATCTTCTATTTCATTGGTTAACATTCATCTGTTTAAGTTGTATACATCCTCCTACATCAGTTTGGGTAGATCATTTGTCTCTAGAAATTTGTCAATGTCTTGGAGATTTTCTATTTTATTTGCGTATTAATTTTCAAAATAGTTTCTCATTATCTTCTCTATTTCAGTAGTATCCATCATGATATTTCCTTTTTTATCACAAATGTTAGTAATTTGAGTTTTCTCTCACTTTCTCTTCATTAGTGTAGATAAGAGTTTATCCATTTTATTTATTTTTTTCCAATAAAAGAACATTTTGTTCTGTCAATTTTTTGAATTGTTCCTTTTGTTTCAATTTCATTGATTTCAGCTCCAATTTTAATTATTTTATATCTTCTACTACTTATGGTGTTGGTTTGTTCTTTTTCTAGTGCTTTGCAATGTAATGTTAGGTCATTTATTTGTTGACTTTTTATTCTTTTAATGAATGAGTTCAATGCAATGAACTTTCCTCTTAGCCTTGCCTTCATATTGTCCCAGAGATTTTGATATGTTTTAACAGTGTTCTCATTTACCTCTAAATATATTTTTATTTCATCCCTGATTTCTTTTATCCATTTGTCATTGAATAGCATGTAATTTAGTCTTCAGGTATTGGAGTAGCTTCTATTTTTTTGTTTTACTGTTGATTTCTAGTTTCATTTGGTTATGATCTGATAGAATACAGAGTAGTATTTCTTTTATTTTATTATTATTTTTTTTTTTTGCTAGGAGTTGCTTTGTGGCATAACATATGATCTGTTTTAGAGAAGGATCCATGTGTTGCTGGGAAGAAAGTGTACTCGATGATGGATGAAATATTCTATATATGTCTGTTAAGTCTAAATATTTGGTTGTATTATTTAGTTCTGTAGTTTCTTTGTTTAGTTTTTATTTGGAAGATCTATCCAGTGGTGAGAGAGGTGTGTTAAATTCACCCAGTATTATGGTGCTGTGATTTATTTGATTCTTGAAATTGAGAAGTGTTTGTTTGATTCACATAGATGCTCCATTGTTTGGTGCATAAATATTTATGATGGTTATGTCTTGTTAATGTTTCCCTTAAGCAGTATTAAATGTCCTTCTTTATCCATTCTGACTAACTTAGGCTTGAAATCCACTTTATCTGATTTGAGGATGGAAACCCCTGCCTGTTTACACCTTCCATGTGAGTGATATGTTTTTTCCCAACTTTCACCTTCAGTCTGTGGATCTTTGCCTATGAGATTAGTCTCTTAAGGACAGAGACTATTGTTGGGTCTTTTTGTTTTTCATCCAATCTACCAGTCTATGTCTTTTGATTGCTGAGTTTAGGCCATTTACATTCTGGGTTTTTATTGAGGTATGATTTGTATTCCAGGTTATTTTTGTTTGTTTTTGGTTTGTAACTTGATTACTGTCTCCTTTGATTGACCTTTCCTTTAGTGTAGTTCCTCCGTTTACTAATTTTTTTGCTTTTTTTTTTTTTCATTTCCTCCTCATGGAATATTTTGCTGAGGATGTTCTTTAGTGCAAACTTTCTAGTTGTGAATTGTTTTAACTTTTATTTAACATGGTAGGTTTTTATTTCATCTTCAAATCTGAAGCTTAGTTTTGCTGAATATAAAATTCTCCATTGGCTCCCATTTTCTTTCAGAGTTTGATATATGTTATTCCAGGAACTCCTGGCTCTGAGGGTCTAGGATGAGAAATCAGTCTAGATCTGAATTAGTTTCCCCCATATGTAATTTGATTTTTTTCTCTTGTCACCTTTAAAATTCTATCCTTATTCTGTATGTTACTCATTCTTATTATAATGTTCCTAGGTGTGGGTCTGCTGTAATTTTGTACATTTGAGGTCCTGTAAGCCTCTTGTATTTATTTTCTATTTCATTACTTAGATTTGGGAAATTTTCTGATTTTATGTCATTGAAAAAAATTGTGCATTCCTTTGGTTTGTAACTCCATGATTTCATCTATTTTGATTAATCTTAAATTTGGTCTTTTCGACTCGACTGCCCCTTCCCTTTTCCCAGCGGGAGGGACATGAGTGTCCCTGGGCCACCGCCCCCTGACGGGGTACTGACCGAGCCCCCTGACATCTTGGAGTCCGGCGAGCCAATGCCGGGTTTAAGTGACACTTCTCCAGATGAAGGGTTAATAGAGGACTTGACTGTGGAAGACAAAGCAGTGGAACAACTGGCAGAGGATTGCTTTCTCACTACTTGCCAGATCTGCAGAGATCAAAACAAGCTCTCCAGGAACTCACACAGAACCAAGTTGTGTTATTAGATACACTGGAACCAGAGATTTCAAAATTTAGAGAATGTCATTCTATGTTGGATATTAATGCTTTGTTCACTGAAGCTAAACACTATCATGCCAAATTGGTGAACATAAGGAAAGAGATGCTGATGCTTCATGAAAAGACATCAAAGTTAAATAAAAGGGCACTTAAACTGAAGCAGAAGAGGCAGAAAGACGAATTAGAAAGGGAGCAGCAACGAGAAAAAGAATTTGAAAGAGAAAAGCAGTTAACAGCCAAACCAGCTAAAAGGGCATGAAAAGTTGTGTTTTTGTGTGTTTTCTTCATGTATCCTACACTCTTTGGATTTAAGATGACCTAAGTGTGGAGTGAGGTTCAGATAGTGCCTTATACTTTTGTGTTATTTTTTTTTATTATTTTATTGTAAACAAATGGGATACATGTTGTTTCTCTGTTTGTACATGGCGTATAGGCATACCATTTGTGTAATCATAAATTTACATAGAGTAATGCTGTTTGATTCATTTAGTTATTTTTCCCTTCCCCCCACCCCTCCCACCCCTCTTTTCCCTCTATACAGTCCTTCCTTCCTCCATTCTTGCCCCCTCCCTAACCCTAACTCTAACCCTAACACTAACCCCTCCCAGCCTCCATTATGTGTCATCATCCACTTATTAGCAATATCATTCGTCCTTTGTTTTTTTGAGATTGGCTTATCTCACTTAGCATGATATTCTCCAATTTCATCCATTTGCCTGCAAATGCCATAATTTTATCATTCTTTATGGCTGAGTAATATTCCATTGTATATATATACCACGGTTTCTTTATCCATTCATCAATTGAAGGACATCTAGGTTGGTTCCACAATCTGGCTATTGTGAACTGAGTAGCTATGAACATTGATGTGGCTGTATCTCTGTAATATGCTGATTTTAAGTCCTTTGGGTATAGACCAAGGAGTGGGATAGCTGGGTCAAATGGTGGTTCCATTCCAAGTTTTCTAAGGAGTCTCCACACTGCTTTCCAGAGTGGCTGCACTAATTTGCAACCCCACCAGTAATGTATGAGTGTACCTTTTTCCCCACATCCTCGCCAACACCTGTTGTTGCTTGTATTCTTGATAATCGCCATTCTAATTGGGGTGAGATGGAATCTTAGGGTGGTTTTGATTTGCATTTCTCTTATTACTAGAGATGTTGAACATTTTTCCATATGTTTGTTGATTGCTTGTACATCTTCTTCTGTGAAGTGTCTATTCATTTCCTTAGCCCATTTGTCAATTGGATTATTTGCATTCTTGGTGTAGAGTTTTTTGAGTTCTTTATAGATTCTGGAGATTAGTGTTCTATCTGAAGTATGATTGGCAAAGATTTTCTCACACTCTGTAGGCTCTTTTCTTTGCATTGCTGATAGTTTCCTTTGCTGAGAGAAAGCTTTTTAGTTTGAATCTATCCCAGTTATTGATTCTTGCTTTTATTTCTTGTGCTATTGGAGTCCTGTTGAGGAAGTCTGGTCCTAAGCCGACATGTTGAAGCTCTGGACCTACTTTTTCTTCTATAAGATGCACTGTCTCTGGTCTGATTCTGAGGTCCTTAATCCATTTTGAGTTTAGTTTCATGCATGGTGAGAGATATGGGTTTAGTTTCATTCTGTTGCATATGGATTTCCAATTCTCCCAGCACCATTTGTTGAAGAGGCTATCTTTTCTCCATTGCATATTTTTGGCCCCTTTGTCTAGTATGAGAAAATTGTATTTATTTGGGTTTGTGTCCGTGTCCTCTATTCTGTACCATTGATCCACCTTTCTATTTTGGTACCAATACCATGCCGTTTTTGTTACTATTGCTTTGTAGTAGAGTAGAAGATCTGGTATTGCGATACCCCCTGCTTCACTCTTTCTACTGAGGATTGCTTTAGATATTCTGGGTTTTTTATTCTTCCAGATGAATTTCATAATTTCTTGCTCTATTTCTGTAAGGTACATCATTGGAATTTTAATTGGAATTGCATTGAATCTGTATAGCGCTTTTGGTAGTATGGCCATTTTGACAATATTAATTCTGCCTATCCAAGAACATGGGAGATCTTTCCATCTTCTGAGGTTTTCTTTAATTTCTTTCTTTAGTGTTCTGTAGTTCTCACTGTAGAGGTCTTGTTTTGAAATCTTCATCCCAGGATTGCCCTGTCTTCATATCTTATTTAAGTCATTTAAGAAGCCTTTCTTTCTTAGTAGTAGACATAATGTCACTTGGTTTTGATATTTATGTGTAACCTTTTCAACTTTTGTTTCACTAATTTTATGATTCACTACTTTTGACTTCCTGTCATTTGTAAACTGAAAAATGCTTTGATTATTATGAGAGTCTAGACTCTTAAGTAGTTCAAAATTAGTATGAATTTTTAAGTTTCTTGATTGTAGATTTAAAAGTTACAGTTGCTTATTTTATGAGATGGTTTGCCTTTCTGGCATTGAAATACTGATTTTGATAATTGCCTTTTCATTGCTTAGTTAAGAAAAATTGCCAGTTTTTTAATCACATATGCCCCTGGAAAAGAGATAGCATAAGCCTTTGTGAAGAACATAATGGGAAAGTATATACACAGGAAATAACAGCACCTTCGGCATAGATTAGGTGAGCAAGATGCCAGATAGATTCTTCTAACCATATATTCTTGCTTCTTATTTTTGTTGCTTATGTACCTTTGGGGTTCAAAGTAGATGACATCATTCCTAAAGTTTGACAGGGGTGATGGAGCTATCATATACTCAAATGCCCCTATGGATTTAAACTTAGTCATTAGGCAGTGAGATATAGTTTCTGTGCTTTTATATCTCAAAGTATAATGAAAAATACCAACTACCTACTTTTAGATAATGATAAGATTGGTGGAAAAATTAGTAAATAGTTTCATAAAAGAGGCAACATGATGCCTTTAGTGTTTTCTAGAATTTTTTTTTTGATATTATATGTAGGAACTTACGTGAGGGAAATAATATGAAGTTTCATTGTTTGAAATTGAAATTGTATTATACCTTTATTTTAGTATTATTTAACATCAACTGGTCTCCAATCAAAGAATGTGTATCTTTTATAATCCACATTACATTTTTGGTAAGCTGGAACCACTACCTCTGATCACATATTAGGCTAATGATATAGAAAGCAATAGATTTAAGTTGGGTGCTAAGAACTGGTGTTTAGAGGTTTAAGTAATTTGTTTGAAGGAGCCTTCTTTAATGAATGAATTATAGTCTCACAATTCACTTGACTTTAACTTAAGAATATAAATATATTTGAAAAGGCTAAGTGTTGCCATCCATCACTTGCAAAATTGCCTATGGAATTATTCACTAGGGCCTGGAGGACAATGTCACCTAAATTGCTGCATGTTCTCTTTTATAATACGATATCTGATAAAGACTGTGCATTGTTTGTCAGAGTGGTTTTGACCAGTTGTAATGGTGGCTTAAAATGCTGGTTCCTGGTCACCACAATTCTCAATCTACTGAAGCAAATCTATTTGTTTGGTTTGTTTGTTTTACTTTATTTTTAAAGTTTCCCCAGTGATTCTCCTGCATCTTGAAAGATAAGAACCACGGTTGTAGTGGCTAAGGTCATGGTTTCCCATACTAAGCTGTGTATTGTTTTTGCCTGGGAACTTAAAAAAATACATTTTGAGTTCTTACAGATTAGTTTTGATAAGAGCCAATGTATTTTTAGGGCACTCCTCAGATAATTATGATGCAAGGAACCACTGGTATAGACTATCTAGTGGTTTATGTTTATAAGCAGTGAAATAGTTTAAAAGCTCTCTAGTAAATTTTGGGGTTAACTTATAATAAATTCTGAATTTTTTTTTTTTTTTTTTTTTGGCGGTGCTGGGGATTGACCCAGGGCCTTGTGCTTGCAAGGCAAGCACTCTACCAACTGAGCTATATCCCCAGCCCTGAATTATTGTTTTTAATATACAGTCGGATTTAAAACTGAACCGTAGAAGACAGGAAATAAATGCAGAATTCTGGTTAATTAATTGAATTTCTGTATTAAATCATGTTTATTGAATGAATGTTAAGGCACATAAGCTTCTTTTAGAATTATACTATTAAGTTTTGAAGACTTTTAAACATAGCAAAACAAATATATATCAGCATCCTTTATTTGAGGTAAATGGTAAATCAAAAGTACTGTTATCTTGGTAATTAAAATCTAAAATAACTGTACTTCAATAACAAATATATCTTGCTAACTAAACATATAAACCTTATAATTAATCTTGCTGTATTTTCACAAAATGGGATTGGTTGAAAAAAGTTACCTTTGTTTTGAACTATCAAATATGTACTGAACTGAAAGATGCAAATTCATTGTGTTTACTCTGCGGTAAGTATCATGTAAATATGCAGATGCTGAATGTAATATAGATGTGTCCACAGAGTGTTTGGGTAGATACAGTTATAAATGTACTAATTATATGCCCTCATACATTTGTCTGATTTTGAACTTATAAACTTATAAAGTGAGGATTTTTATGCATTTAATAAAAAAAAAATCTCTAAATTAAAAAAAAAATTTGGTCTTTTCATGTTATTCCGTATTTCTTGGAAGTTCTGTTCATGGTTTCTTACCATCTTCTCTGTATGGTCAACTTTATGTTCAAGAGCGTATATTTTGTCTTCATTGCCTGAAGTTCTTTCTTCCAATTGGTCTAGTCTGTTGGTGATACTTTCCACTGAACTTTTCATTTGATTTGTTTCCTTCATTTTGAGGATTTCTGCTTGATTCCTTTTTATATTCTCTGCCTCTTTATTGATCTTTTCCTTCCTGTAGTTTCTCTTACACCATCCTTTATTTTCCAGATCAGTCTAACTGTGTACCTTCTAAACTCCTTCTCTGACATTTCTTTTACTCTGTTGTTTATGGATTCTACTTTTGGAATATCTTGGTTGGTTTGTGACACGTTGATTCCTTGTTTCTTCATGTTGTTTGTGTGTCTTCCCATCTAGCAGTATGTATCTGAAGCAGTACAGTTTCTAACCTGTAGTCTTATATATAGTGTCACTGAGTACCTCACCTTTAAGGGGGGAACAAATATTAAAAGCACCCAATGCAAACAATATACAACCTTAAACCAAATAGATTCCATTGAGGCATCTATAGTTTTGTCATAATAAACAGAAATGATGTGTTTAATTATTGTCTACAATATAAATAGCAAGTTTTCTAAAAGGGTTTACCATTTCAAATGTTGGACAAAGAGGGAAGAGAGAAATTTTAAAAATTCCTTAAAATTCAGGCATAAAAGAGATTTTCTTACCTTGATAAAACTTATTCACAGATAGGCCTCATTAAACATGAGTGAGACATGTATTTTGTCTAATTCAGGAGAGAAACTAAAGTTACCACTATCACTGATTTTCATTCTATGTGAAGGGGATTAGTCAATGAAATAAGACTCTGAAGATAGTGATAGATGATAGAATAGTGAAATAGGAAAGGAAATTTAAAAGTAATAAATTAGATGAATAAGAAACTATAATGAATCACAGGAGGGTAAGCCTCATGTAGCCATGAGTTTACAAAAGAGGGACTTCACATAGGAATATCATAAAAAATTGCTCTAAGCAAATGATAAAGAGCAATACAATTGAGGACATGGTAGAAATAGAAATGAAAGGATTTCAGACTCACCAGGGAGGTAACATAGGCAGAATTTGCTGATACATTGCATGTAGGGGTAAAGTTGATGGAGGTGCCAAAGATAAGTCCCAGATTTCTGACTAGTGGAAACAGGAGTCTAGGGATTTAATTCACTGAGAGGGAAAACATTGAAATACTACCTTTGAGAAGACATTCATTAATTTCCCTAGGGACATATTCAGTTTGAGATGCTTTCAGATATAAAAGTAAGAGATGTCCAGAGGTCAGTTATGTTTAGGAATTTGGAGCTCAATCTATCTAGCAACAATAATAAAATCTAATAAAATTTAGTGCTTTTTACTTGTCAAACACTAATCTATGGAATTTACATATCTGAACTCATTTATTCTGTGCCATAGTCCTGTGTCACTGATAATACTTATTATCTTCATTTTCTCCATGGGTGACAGAGGTCCAGCTGCTACCTGACCTAGCAGCTAGTACCTGCTGGTATTCACATACGTAGTGTCTGACTCTTGAAGCTGTGCCTTAAGTCACTGGTTTTCATGTATGTCAATCACTCACAAACACAAAAAAGATATTTTTTGCACAATAGCAAACCCTAACTTAAAGTAACATCACAAAACTATTTTCTTAAAATAAGGCATGAAGCACTGTCCTTCAAAGCAGACCTTTCCCTGCACTTTCAAGTTTGTGTGTCTTGTTTCTCAGTTCTGCTAGAAGGAATGAAAGAATAGTTAACTTGTGTGTGATTAACAACCTTTGCTCTTAGCATACCTACATCACATCATTCTGTTCATATATGAATTCCATCAAAACAGAATCTATTAATTTCACTATGAGCTTCCCCTCCTCTTTTTGTTTCTCTGGGGGTTCACTCATTTGTTCATTTGCTTGAGTGCTAGTAATACTGTGAGTTTGTTCCATTTCGAACACTTCTAATTTGTCATTGCAAGGGGATTTGGACATTTCGATAAGATTTCTGAGTTAACTTGAGCCACCTTAGTGCTTTAAGATTTTATAATAGGAGAATTTTAAAATTGTGACCCAAAGCCATTATTATGAGAGACTCTGATCTCTAGACCCTAAGTCCAAAACTTTTACAATTTCAAAAAGTGTATAAAGAAGTGAATATGTATGTTACTACTTGAATTAGGAAGCTTACTGTCTAGATGTCACACCTAACTATAGCAGCCTATTTTCTTTTGGTTCCTGTTTCCATTACAGAAAGCCACTCATCCTTCTTTCCCCCACGTTCATTACCTCTTATACCAACAGAAACATGAAATGTTTAAAATCACAACAGTTCATCAATGTAGACATGTCCTCATGATAGTTAGAATAGGTTTCTATGTAATTTCTCAAAATATCAATTTCACATGGTATCTGAGATGAAGGTCATTGTTCAATGTCCTGCGCTGACTTACTCCTGCACACCTATCTGCCACGATGGTCTGTCACCTCAATCCCAAAGCAATGGAGTTGGCTGTATATGAACTGAGACCTCTGAAACTGTGAGTGACACATACACTTTTCCTCTTCTAAAATCATTCTTGTCAGGTCTTTCGTCCACAGGAGTAGCAGTGAAAAAACTGACTAAAACACTCATTTTCAACATGCAGAAATTCTATACAAAAGCTTAAAAAATAAATTTTCCATGGATATAAAATGTTGGACTTTCTGAGTCTGACTCCCAAAGTCCTTGGTAACATGACTTCAAATTTTCCTAATGATGTATCTCTTGCCATTCCTAGTCTTCTTTTTAATTGAGTTGGTAGACTTAATGCTAATGAATTATAACAGCTCCTTATTAGAAATAAAGTTTGTTAGTCAGTTTTCCATTACTATAATGAAATACTATAATAAAATAGTAATTAGGAGCTCATGAAAAAAATTTATTTTGGTTCTTAGTTTTAGAGTTTCCAGTTTATGATGATGTAGCCCCATTGTTTTGGGCCTGTGGCAAGTCAGCACATCAAGGTGGGAGTGAATGGTGGAGCAAAATCCATTTACTTCAAGGCCAGGAAGCAAAAGAGAAAGAGGACAAACTGAGGTCCCATAATATCCTAAGGGGGCATATTTTCATATCCCGTGACTCTACCACTAAGCCCCACCATCTAAAGACTCCACCATCTCTTATTAGTGCCAACCTGGGAAGAGAGTCTTTACCACATGGGCTTTTGTGGGACATTCACATGTCAAACCATAGCATAGGCTGTGCAAATACTTTCTCTTATTGCATAATTTTTTGTTTTACCCTGTTTATTACTTCATTTGCTGTAAGGAAGGTTGGTTTATTTTAATGTCTTATCTTTCTGTTTTTGCTTTTGTTGCCTACATTTTTTGATGTCATACCTATAAAACCATTGTCAAGACAAACGCAATGAAGCTTTTCCTCTACTTTTCATTCTAAATGTCACTAGTCATCACGGAAAAGAAACTCAAAACCACAATTACATAGGACCTCACACTTGCTAGGGTGGCTATTAAACGAAACCAAACAAAAGACAACATATATTTGCAAACATAAGAAGAAACTAGAACCCTTGTATGCTGGTGGTGGGAATAAAAAATGGTGTAGCCACTATAAAAAAAAGCAAAGAATAGCATAGTGGTTGTAAGAGGCTGTGGCAGGAGTTGCTAACCAGTGGAATTGGTACAAAATTCCAATTATATAAGACAAATAAGTTCTAGAGATCTTCTATGTAGCATTGTGCCAATAGATATCAATACTACTATGTTCACTTACAAATCTATTAACTAGGTAAATCTTGCTAGTTGTCTTTACCATAATTAATTATATATATAAATATATTAATTTTATATATTTATATACATCTATATAAATTTTAGTCCAAAAGGTGAAGGTTCTCATCAGATGAAGTGGTGCATGTGACTTGGGAGGCTGACATAGGAGGATAGCAAGTTCAAGGCCAGCCTCCGTCACTTAGCAAGATCCTTAGCAACTTGGTGAGACCCTATCTCAAAACAATAAATAAGAAGAACTGGGCTGTGTGAGGTCATATTTTCTTTGATACTCAATAGAAACAGTTTATTCTTCACTGACCTGCTGGAGAAGTAGCTATGAGAATCTAGCTGCATTCTATGGTAAGAAAGATTAGAGAGATTTATAAAAATGCCAAACACTGCTATTCTTCTCAGTAAATATATTTGTTTTGAAAAATATATAATTATTTTCATAAAAATGTTGTTTCTGTTAATATGTACAGGTTTATTTTAATGAATCAATAAATGCATCCTTGCATCTTATAGAAGAAAAAGTAGGTCCAGAGCTTCAACATGTCGGCTTAGGACCAGACTTCCTCAACAGGACTCCCATAGCACAAGAAATAAAAGCAAGAATCAACAACTGGGATAGATTCAAACTAAAAAGCTTTCTCTCAGCAAAGGAAACTATCAGCAATGCAAAGAAAGAACCTACAGAGTGGGAGAAAATCTTTGTCAATCATACTTCAGATAGAACACTAATCTCCAGAATCTATAAAGAACTCAAAAAACTCTACACCAAGAATGCAAATAATCCAATTGACAAATGGGCTAAGGAAATGAATAGACACTTCACAGAAGAAGATGTACAAGCAATCAACAAACATATGGAAAAATGTTCAACATCTCTAGTAATAAGAGAAATGCAAATCAAAACCACCCTAAGATTCCATCTCACCCCAATTAGAATGGCGATTATCAAGAATACAAGCAACAACAGGTGTTGGCGAGGATGTGGGGAAAAAGGTACACTCATACATTACTGGTGGGGTTGCAAATTAGTGCAGCCACTCTGGAAAGCAGTGTGGAGACTCCTTAGAAAACTTGGAATGGAACCACCATTTGACCCAGCTATCCCACTCCTTGGTCTATACCCAAAGGACTTAAAATCAGCATACTACAGCCACATCAATGTTCATAGCTGCTCAGTTCACAATAGCTAGATTGTGGAACCAACCTAGATGTCCTTCAATTGATGAATGGATAAAGAAACTGTGGTATATATATACAATGGAATATTACTCAGCCATAAAGAATGATAAATTTATGGCATTTGCAGGCAAATGGATGAAATTGGAGAATATCATGCAAAGTGAGATAAGCCAATCTCAAAAATCGAAGGACAAATGATATCACTAAAAAGTGGATGATGACACATAATGGGGGGTGGGAGGGGTTAGTGTTAGGGTTAGAGTTAGGGTTGGGGGGAGCAAGAATGGAGGAAGGAAGGACTGTATAGAGGGAAAAGAGGGGTGGGAGGGGTGGGGGGGAAGGGGAAAATAACAGAATGAATCAAACAACATTACCCTATGTAAATGTATGATTACACAAATGGTATGCCTTTACGCCATGTACAAACAGAGAAACATCATGTATCCCATTTGTTTACAATAAAAAAAAAGATCAACCTAAAAAAAAAAAAAATAGAAGAACTGGGATGTGCCTCTACGATTAAGCACCCCTGTGTTTAATCTCCAGTACCAACTAATTAATTAATTAATTGATTGATTTTTTAAAAGTGGTCAAGGATCTCTATAATGAAAACTACAAAACATCAATGAAATAAATTGAATGAACACAAAGTAATTGAAAGACTTCTTATGTTCATGTATTAAAAGTTTCAGTATTGTTAAAATGTCCATACTACTCAAGCAGTCCACAGATTCAATACAATCCTTATCAAAATATCGGTAACATTCTTCTGAGAAATAGGAAAAACACTCCCAAAATTTGTGTGGAACAAAACAAACAAACAAAAAAACAACCAAAGAGACAACACAATCCTTAGCAAAAAGAACAAAGCTGGAGACTTCACAATGTCTGTGATACATACTGTAAAGCCCTAGTAACCCAAGAGCATAGTACTGGCATAAAAATGGATACAGAGTCATCAAGAAGAGACATTGAACAACGGGTCTTTTCTACATAGGTTGGGAGAAAACTGGACCTTCACATGCAACAGAATGAAACTAGATCCCTCTCTCTCACCATTCAAAAAAGCTACTCAAAATAAATAGATGATCTAAATGTAAGATTTTTAAATGACTCTTAGGAAAATAACCTAGGACATTATACATTAGAATGTAGGAATAAGAGGGAGTTTTTGGTAGGAACACAGGAGACAAAAGCAATAGTAGACAAATGAAACTTTATATCAAAGTAAAAGACTTCTGCACAGCAAAAGAAACAAGCAACAAGGCGAAGAGACAAATTGCAGAGTGGGAGAAAGTATTTGCAAACTATACATCTGACAAGGATTTAATATCCCCACTGTTTAAGAAACTCAAGCAACTCAAGAGAAGATCATCATCATCATCATCATCAAACTGAAAAGTGGGTGGTAGACCTAAACAGACATTTTTCAAAGGAAGGTGTACAAATGACCTGCTGATTCATGAAAAAAAAAAAAAAATAGCATCACTGATCATCAGGGAAGTACAAATAAAAACAGCATTGAGGTATCACCTCATTCCAGTTAGAATGGTTATGATAATAATCATTATAAAATTATAACTGCTGTTGAGGATGTGGGGCAAAATGAATGATGACACACTGTACTTGGGAATATAAACCAGGATAATCAATTAATACAAATTATTATTAATTTACATAAATAAATTGTGGAAAACTCTATGAATTTTGCTCATAAACATTGAAAATATATACCACAGTTTCTTTATCCATTCATCTGTTGAAGTGCATCTAGGTTGGTTCCACAATCTAGTTATTGTGTATTGAGCTGCTATAAACATTGATGTGGCTGCGTTATTGTAGTATGCTGATTTTAAGTCCTTTGGGTATAAACCGAGAAGTTTGGGTCCATTCCAAGTTTCTGAGGATTCTCCACACTGATTTCCACAGTGGCTGCACCAATTTAACTCCACAAGCAATGTATGAGTGTGCCTTTTTCCCCACATCCACGCCAACATCTACTATTGTTAGTGTTCTTGATAATAGCCATTCTAATTGGAGTAAGATTAAATCTTAGAGTTGTTTTGATTTGAATTTCTTTAATATACACAATGGAATATCATCAGCCATAAAGAATAATTATATTATGGCATTTGCAGATAATTGGATGGAATTGGAAAATATCATGCTAAGTGAAATAAGCCAATCTCAAAAAAACCAAAGACCGAATGTTTTCCCTGATAAGTAGATGATGATATATAATGGGGGTGGTGGGGTGGGGAATGAGAGAAGAATGGAGAAATTTTAGATTATGTAGAAGGAAATGAAAGGGAGGATATGAAAAATGATGGAATGAGACAGAAATTATCACCCTATGTACATGTATGATTATACAAATGGTATGAATCTACATCGTGCACAACCATGGAAACGAAATGATGTAGCTATTTGTGTACAATGAATCCAAATGCAGTCTGTAAAAATCAACCAATCAATCAATAATTTTTTAAAATACATCAAAAATAAAATCACCATATGATTCAGCAGTCCTACTTCTGAGTCTCCAAAGGAACTCTGTGGAAGAGACTTCTGAACTTCCATGTTTATTGTAGCATTATCCACAATAAATAAGAAATAGAAACAATTGAAGTGTCTATCACCTGATAAATGGATAAAGAAATATGGTACATATACACAATGGAGTACTATACAGTCATCAAAAGGAAGGAGAGTCTGTCATTTGCAATGTAATGGCACTATTGTTATTATGGTACATGAAATAAACCAGGCACAGAACAATAAATACTGCATTATTTCACTCATATGTAGAAGCTAAAAACATTGATCTCCTAGAAATTGAATGTAGATGGTAGTTACCAGAGGCTGGGGAGAGCAGTGGGCAGATGGGAGATATTGATTGATAGGTACTAATTTATAGCCAGATAAGAGAAAGAAGTTCTGGTGTTCTGTTGCACAGTAGATAATGTACTGCATATTTTTTTTAAAGCTAGAAGAAAAAATCTTGGATTTTTCACCATAAGGAATGATAATTGTTTGAGGAGATACATATATGCAGCATGGAAATCTGAACATTGTACAATGAATACATCTAACAAAACATCACATCATTCTATAAGTTTATTCAAATATATGAATTATTGGAAAAATTTCTTAGTTTGCCACAATAGTCACTCTGTTTCTGGATCCCTAGAAACTCAACAATTATGCAAATTTTCACAAAATACCCTCCTGCAAAAAAAAAAAAAAAGATTCTTGCGGGGCATGGTGGTGCACACCCGAAATCCCAGTGACTCAGGAGGCTGAGGCAGGAGGATCACAGGTTTGAGGCCAGCCTTAGCAAATTAGTGAGATTCTAAGCAACCTAGCAAGACTCTGTCTCAAAATTAAGAAAATTAAAAAGTACTGGGGATGCCTTTGGGTTCTATAACTGGCACAAAAACAAAACAAAAAAAAATCCTCACTTTGCACAGAACAAATAAATTGTCCTTATTTGTCTTATTTGTAACTAATCACTGCTTGGCATCTCTGGGCCACGTTGAGATCTCTGAAGTAATCTCTTCAGAAGGCCTTGCAATTTCTCAAGGATTCTTTTCCCTTGGGATTTGCTACGTAATGGCTGCTGTTATGGATTAGGTTCCAGCAGCCCTGTTTCAGTTATCAAAGGACTTGCTTTCATTAGGAAAAAGTACACAGTGCAAGTCGATTCTGTATCTTGCGTTGATGAGAGGTGAAGCAAAACTTCGTTCCAAATTGAAAATGAAGTCCATTAGTCACTCGTTTCAACCTGACTTGAATCTTTCAAATTTCTATTATAATTTGAAACACATTTCTGAAAGTTACTGATATTCTGTTCATGTTTTGGGTTTGAAGGCTTAAAACTGCTGTGAAACCATACTTCTAAGGTAGGGAACAAAAAGGCAGTTGGGGGTCAGACTCACCTCTGCAGAATTCCTCTGAAAAGTTGAAGGGTGTTTTACTCCATGTATAGTTAATACACATGGTATAAAATGACAAGCAAAGTCCCTAAAATTCCCGGTGAAAAAAATATAATAAAGCCCTATTTTGTGATATTACATTATATTATATATTTAACAATTTCTATAATGAGATATTAAATAGAATTTTAAAATTATTTTTTAATTATTTACTTTCAAATTTTTGTTATTTTTTATTATTTTTTAAATGTTTTACAGACTGCATTTTGATTCATTGTACACAAACAGGGTACATCATTTTGTTTCTGTGGTTGTACATTATATGTAATCATACATGTACATGGGATAATGATGTCTGTCTCATGCCACCATCTTTCATACCCCTGCCCCCTCCCTCTCATTTCCTTCTACATAATCTAAAGTTCCCCCATTCTTCTCTCATCCCCCTCCCCCACCCCCATGATATATCATTCTCAGGGAAAACATTCGGCCTTTGGTTTTTTGGAATTGGTTTTTTAACGGCAGGTACAACATTTTACCCGAATGCACCACTGACATTGAAAACCAAGTCCAAGTTAGAATTAACAATCCTCATCATGAATATATTATTTATTGTTTATAAAGATAAACAATAAAAGATATTGTTTATAAAGATAAATAAAATGATTTGTCTGTCCATCTGTGTACTTAAGATGTCTACATCCTTTCAACTACCCCGACTGAGCGTGCCAGGGTTATTTTTTACTTCTTTCTATTTCTTTTTCCCCCATGCCAAAAAATCTCAAGATCCCACAATCCTAGCCTGCAGAAAGTTGCACAATATTTTTATTTGTTCCAGTGCTATTACTGTCTTTAAGACAATTACTACCTCCTAAATCTAAGCTGATTTTTGTTATTCTAATGAATAGTCCACATATTTGCAATATTGTAATTAGTTGTTTACTCTTTGGGGCTTTCTCCATGGATAATCTTGTCATGGAGGTGAATGGGAAAAGGTTCAGGAGGAGGTTCATGGACCAAGGATCAAGACCTCTGTAGGGAGTAATATGGATGGTTTGTAGGTAAGAAGATGTTGTAGTTATGGTCTGAAGTGTCACCCAAAGGCTCAGATGCTGAAGGTTTGGTCCCTATCTGGTGATGCTCTACAGGGTGGTGGATCTTTGTGAGGTGAGGCTGGTTGAAAGAAGTGGGTCAGTAGGGTTATGTCCTTGAAGTGTATAGGCTGTCCCTCTCCATGCTCCACCTGCTTCCTGGCCACCGTGAGGTGAGAAGCTTTGTTCCACCACACCCTCCCTACCATGATACTCTGCCTTGCTTTGGACCCGAAGCAATGGAGGGAGATGGCCATGGACTGAAATCTCTGAAACTATGAACCAAAATAAACTTTTCATCCTTTAAATTTCTTTTCTGGGGTGTTTTCTCACAGTTACAGAATGCTAATTAACAGAATATTAAAGATGGAAAGGGGCAAGATGGCAGAAGGGCTGCTCCCAGCCTTCTCCTGCTCCTCCATGGTGAGGACACACAGCAACACTTGTGTAGCTGCCTGTGGAGGTAAATGCATGGGGGAGAACACCGGAAAGCAAAAGTGGGTAGGTGGAAACCTGGTGAAATCTCAAGACCTATACACCAGCAGAGCAAAGGAAATAACACACCCAGCACCTGCTACCAGCTCCATGGCCAGAGGAGTGAATGTCCCCTCCATGGGAATAAAAGATACAGAGAGTCCCAGCAAACTCTGTCCATGCAGATGCTGGTACCTTGCAGGCCTACAGCCTGAACAGAGATGAGGCTGGTTAGACCCTGGTGCTGGTCCAGTTCTTCACGTGGAGAGACAGGGGCAAGAATCGCAGTGTCATCCACCTCCCAGTGCACTTTCCTACATCCAGGTGTCATCTTGAGAAGGAACTTATTGTCTGACTTTGGGCGGCTCTAGGCATCAGAGGCCCCTGCAGGTTCCCATGTCCAGGAACTGTGGGCATTCTGCTGCACTGCCTCCCTGGGCAGCTGCCTCAAGGAGCACTCCTGGGTTGGTGGGGTGGAGTAACCCACCTGGGCCTGCTGAGGGCGCTACACTGTGGGAAGGAGCGACTGCACTGCAGAGGGGAGCAGGAGGTGCCACCCTTACGGCTAGACTAAGGGTTGGCCTGCTGAGCTGAGGCAGGGACGTGGCTAGCCACGGGTGGTTCCCTGTGAGTGCCGAGGCTGTGGAGGCCAGGATGGCACCTCCACATGGTTCCTCTCCCTCTCCCAATAAGGGATTCATGGTTCCACTGCTCCCCGACTGCCCCGGGATGCACCCTGGGGTGAACTCCAGCAGGCCGCTGTGTCTCAGGCTTCTGGCCTCCTCCAGAGTTCACAGCCCAAGAAGCTCCAGAGAGAGAACTTTTCTGACAATGGCCACATTCTGCTCTGAGTTATTCCTGTGAGCTTCTCAGCTGAGAAGAAGTTAACCCATGGCTACTTGTTATGGCGTGGAGGTGAGGTGTCCCCCAAAAGCTCACGGGTGAGACAATGCAGGACGGTTCAGAGGAGAAACGATTGGGTTGTAAGAGTGCTGACCCAATCAGTGTAATTAATCCCTAGAGGGATTAATGGAAGTGGTAGGGTGTGGCAGGAGGAAGTGGGAGTCGGGAGTGGCTATAGAGTACATATTTTGTATCTGGAAAGTGGAGTCTCTCTCTCTCTCTCTCTCTCTCTCTCTCTCTCTCCTTCCTGTTGATGTGAGCTGCTTCCCTCTGCCACGCTTTTCCGCCATGATGTTCTGCCTAACCTTGAGCCCCAAGGAATGAAGCCAGCCTTCTATGGACTAAGACCTCTGAAATCTTGAGCCCTCAAATAAACTTTTCCTCCTTTAAAATTGTTCTGGTCAGATCTTTTAGTCAGAGCAGAAAAAAAAAAAAAAAGATGATTAAAACATTGCTCTATCAATACCTGCTGATATTACAAATGCAAGATTCAGAGGAGGAGAAGTCCTGGGCCAAGGCTCTGCCCCAGGGGTGCATAGACTAAGAAGAACTAGAGAAAAGTTTTGTCCCATGTAGGCCAAATTCTGCCCTCCTTTGCTCTTCCAAGTCCCATAGCTGACAGTATTTTTTAAAAAATGTTTTTCCCCTAATTTGTGTTGCTGTTTTGGTTTTGATTTTATTTTTTATGGGGGGAAGTGGCTTTTGTTTTTTGCTATGCTCAGGATTGAGTGCAGGGTCTTCAACACCTTGGATGGACACTCTTAGCTGCGTATTTTAGTCAACTTTTTCACTGCTGTGACTTAATGACCCAATGAGAACAACTGCAGAGAAGGAAAAATTTATTTTGAGGCTCACGGTTTCAGAGTTCTCAATGCGTAGACAGCAGGCTCCATTCCTGAGGGTTCAAGGTGAAGCCAAACATCATGGCAGAAGAGTGTGGCAGAGGAAGCAGCTCACACAGTGATCAGGTAGCAGAGAGAGAGGTCTCCACTTGCCAGATACAGATATATACCCCAAAGCTACACCCACAATTCCCACCTCTTCCAGCCATAACTTACCACTTCACTTACCACTCAGTTAATCCCTATTAGGGGATTAATTCACTGGGTGAAGACTCTCACAACCCAATAATTTCTTCTCTGAACCTTCCTGCATTGTCTCATTGTTTGGATGTGGGGGAGACCTCACATCCAAACCATAACATTCTGATCGTGGTCCCTAAAGCTTGCAACCATCTCACAAAGCAAAATACATTTTGTCCATTTCTAAGAATCCCCATAGTCTCAACAATTCCAAGATTGCTCAAAGTTCAAATCCAAAGTCTTCTCTGAGACTCAAGGCAATCTTTCATTGTGAGATCCTGTAAAATTAAAAGCAATTTACAAGTCTCCAATATATAAAGGTACAGAGTAAACACTTCCATTCACCAAAATAGGAGCATAGAAAAAGCGGATGGGACCAAAGCAAGACTGAAATCCAGCTGGGAAAACAAGTCCTGTAGTTCCGTGTTTGGCATCCAGAGCACATGGCATGATGTCCTCTCCAAGGGGGTTGTAAGCTCTGCCCCTGTGGCCTTGTTGTGGCCATTCTTTTGGCTTGTCTATGATCAATTCCTACAGCTTTGCTAGGACGAAGACCCATGTTACTGGCATTTCTTAATCTTGCGGGTCTCCACTGCAACTTTGGCTTCCTCCTCACATCTCCATACTTTGACTTCCCACGGGGACTCCAACCCTGCTGCAATTTGTTGGGCCTCCAAGGCTTTCCTTTGAAATCTTGATGGAAGCTTCCATGACCCCCTAACTCCAGCACCCACATTCCCACAGAACCAGCACCATGTGGTTGACATCAAGGTCTGCTGCCATCTAGAGCAGTAGCAAAGTCTCCAAGAACCCTGCATGCAGCAGACTCTGATTGTCTGGGTGTCTGAGCACATTGAAAAACACTTCCTAGGTCCCTTTGTGCAGGAAGGATTCCCCACTTGCCTCTTCTCAAGAGAATTTTCACTTTTATGACCTTGCCCTGAAATGGGTGTGGTTTTGCCAGCTCCTGAGATACCCTCAAGCCATCTTTCTTACTGTCTCTGGGCAAAGTCTTTAGCATTTCTTTAGTGGTGGTAATGTCTTTAACAACTGCAACTTCCTTAGCCCCACTTTTACTCCCACCTTTCAAGTTCAAGTTTTTCAAATCTTTTTGCTGTGCTTTCTGCTCCTGATTATCACAAAAAAATTTGGCTAAAATCTATCAGCAATATCCACGCCACCATCTGAATGTTATGCAGCCTATATATTTATTCTGCCACATGAAGTAATCCATCACTTCTAAAATCGGCCTCACAGAAAGTCTCAGGACACTGGTAAAATGCAAGTTTCTCAGACAGAACATAACATGGATGGCCTCTATTCCAAATTCCAATCAGTCCTCCTTTGAATTCTCTTGAGCCCTGTCTTCACTGTCCCTGGGCCTATAGGCAGTCTGGTCTTCTGAGCTCCCACTAGAACTGGCCATTAAGCTCTACTCACAATAATCTAAAGCATTTCCTGCTTGTACTGCTAAACATCTTAAAATTTCTCCCACCTATTTCAAAACACTTGAAAAGCTTCTGAACCACATGGTCACATTAGTCACAGAAACAACCCCACTTCTTGGTACCAAGTTTTGTGTTAATCAGCTTTTTCACTGCTGTGACTAAAAGGACAGACAAGAACAACTGTAAAGAAGGAAAGGTTTATTTAGGGTCTCACAGTTTCAGATGTTTCAGTCTATGAGAGGCTGTCTTCATTCCTTGGGGCTCAAGATGAGGCAAGACATCATGTCAGAAGAGTATGGCAGAGGGAAGTGACTCACATGATTATCAGAGAGCAGAGAGAGAAATCTCCATTTGCCAGATACAAATATATATCCCAAAGCCATACCCCCAATTCCCACTTCCTCCATCCAAACCCTATCACTTCACTTACAGTTCATTTAATCCCTATCAGGGAATTAATTCACTGATTGGATTAAGATTCTCACAACCCAATCATTTTTTCTCTGAAACTTCTTGGAATGTCTCACATGTGAGCTTTTTGAGGACATCCAAACCATAACACTGAGCTACACCCCAGCCCAACTGAGAAGAATTTTCTCAAACTCCAGTCATGATCCACTCAACCCTGGTGGGCACTTCACCCTAAAGACTCAGATAGAGATGAGCCCTCAGCCATTCACATATCCCCAGGCATGCACAGCTCAGGGCTCCAATCTCCACCTCTGGTCAAACACACAGTAGCAGCAGAGAGGAACATTACCATCTGCACCTAGGCAGGCGCTCCGCATCAGTATCACATGCATTTTGTCTGATCTCACCATGCCAACAATACTGGAAGTGAATGCCACAGAGATCACACTGTGATTCTTGCCCCTGACTCTACCCGTGAAGAACTGGACCAGCACCAGAGTCTAACCAGAGAACAAGTGCTTCAGAATTCTTACCACTACTCAGGTAGACAGTATCAGAACCCCTTCATCAGCGTCTATGAAAAACCCCACCACTTTGTATGGACCAACACCATCATTGTAGAAGTAACCACAAAGGGTGCACAGAAGATCTGCTGTCTGCACCGCATCTACCTTAGTTGCGAGACTGCCCCTATTCTTCAACAACCTACAGAGATAATGGGTTTCTGTGATGCCAAATGGCACCCACTGTACCTAAACTCACCAATCACAGTCAAAGAAGCTACGTGGGGTTTGCACCACAGTGTCAAGCAAAATCCTCAATAAAACCCCCAGAAGGACAGTAAGTAGAGTGAAACAGCCATTATTACCTCATGTACATATATGACTGCCTGACCGATGTGATCCTACAATATGTGTAATCAGAAAAATGAGAAAATTATACTCCATTTATGCATGATCTATCAAAATGTATAAATACATTCTATTGTCATGTACTGTGAATTAGAATAAATTAAAAAAAATTTTAAAAAACCTCTAAATGAAAAAATTACCAATAAATCAAATTCAACAACACATCTATAAGATCATATATTGTCAGGTTGGTTTTATTCCAGGGATGCAAAATCAGTTCAAAATTAGTAAATAAATGAATTTAATACATCAATAAATAAAAACAAAAGACAAATTAATATGATCATCTCAATAGATGCACAAACAAAGCATTTGATAGCATTCAACAGCCCTTCATGAAAAACACCTTGAACAAATTAGGTATAGAAGAGGCCTACCTCAACCTAATAAAGGCTATACATGGCAAACCCATACCCAACATTATCCAAAATATAGAAAAATTCAAAGCATGTCCTCTAAGATCATGAGTAAGACCAGGATGTTCATTCTCATTGCTCTTATTCAATATAGTATTAGAACTTTTAGCCAGAACAATCAGGAAAGAAAAAGAATTAAAAGGCACACAAATAAGAAAAACGGACCTCAAATTATCCCAAGTGCAGATGAAAAGAGTTTATAGGTTGAAAAAGCTAACAACTCCAATAATGGACTTTTAGAACTGAAAATTAATTCAGTAAAATAGCAGGATACTAAATCAGCATACAAAAAATACAAAAACCAGTAGCCTTTCTATACACAAAAATTGAATTTACTGAGAAACAAATCATAAAAGTGATCTCATTCACAATAACCATAAAACTCAAAGAATAAGTAAAATATCTAGGAATAAACTTAACCAGGGAAGCAAAAGAGCTCTACAATAAAAATTACAAAGCATTGAAGAAAGAAATTGAAGAAGATACTAAAAACTAGAAAGAACACCCATGTTTTTGGATTGAAAAAATTAATATTGTTAAAATGTCCATACTACCCAAAGCAATCTATAGATTCAAGGAATCCTTCATCAAAATATCAATGATATTGTTTATGGAACTAGGCAAAAACAATCTAAAATTAATATGAAAACATAAAAGATCCTTAATAGTCAAAGAAACCTTGAACAAAAAGAGCAAAGCAGGAGGCACCATAGTACCTGATGTTACATAATGGGCTACAGTAAAAAAACAAAACAACAACAACAACAACAAAAAAAAAAAACAGCATGGTATTGGCCCAGAAATAGATACATAAACAAATGGAACAGCTCAGATTCTACAGCCACCAGATTCTCAACACAGGTTCCAAAAACATACATTGAAGAAAGGACAGACTTCAATAAAGAGTGCAGGGAAAATTGGGTATCAAACATGTAGAAGGTTGAAACTAAACTCTTTTCTCTCACCCTATATGTAAATCAACTCACAATGGATAAAATCAACTTAACCTTAATGTAAGACCTGACACTCTGAAATTACCAGAGGAAAACATATTTGAAACAATTCAAGATACTGGTGCAAGCCATGATTTTCTAGATGGGACTCTGAAAACAAAGTAAGTTAACCAAAACCTTCTGTGCAGTTAAGGACAGAATCAACAGAGCGAAGAGACAATGTAGAGTGGGAGAAAATCTTTTCCAGCTACTTGTCTGACAGATAATATTTAGAATATGTAAGGAATTCAACAACTTAACTACAAATATTGAAATTTTAAAATGGGCAAATACCATGAGATACAAATGATCCAAAATGCTCATTATCATTAGCCATCAGGAAAATGCAAATCAAAAGTACAATAAGACACTATCTTATCCCAGTTAGAATGGCTATTATCAAAAGAACAACAATAATAACAAATGCTGGTGAGAATGAACAGGAATTCCTATACACTTCCGGTAGAAATGTAAATTAGTACAACCACTTTGGAAAACAGTTATGGCGTTTCCTCAAATAATTGAAAATAGAATGACCATTTGATCCAGTTTTCCCACTCCAGAGCCTAATTCCAAAAGAAATGAAGTCGGCATGCAAAGGAGATGTCCACATGCCCATCTTTATTGCAATGCTATTCAAGGTACTTAACATGAAGAATCAGAAATAAAATACTCTCTCTCTCTCTCTCTTTCTCACTCTCTCTCTCTCTCTCTCTCTCTCTCTCTCTCTCTCTTTCTCACTCTCTCTCACACACACATACACACACACACTCATACTCACATACAATGGAGTATTACCCTGTCACAAAAAAATTAACTCCTGTCATTTGCAGCAAAGTGGATGAAATGAGGGGGACATGACATTAAGTGAAATAAGTCAGACACAGACAACAAATGTGGTTTGTTTTTTCTCATTTGGAAACTAAAAATGGAAATAAAGTTGACCTGAAAGTAGAAGAGTAATTTCTGGGTGAGGGATTGGGGGCAAGATAGAAAGGTAGATGGGTATGATCAAGTCATGATGTATGTGTATGTAGATGTATCACAGTAAATCCCACTAATCTGTATAATAAAAAAGGAAAAATAAGAAGTCAAAAAACCATTATGGTGCAATCTTGATAGAATTACTCCTTATGTGTTAGAGAGGGAGAGAGAGAGAGAGAGAGAGAGAGAGAGAGAGAGAGAGAGAGAGAGAGAGAGAGAGAGAGAAAGAAAGAAAGAAAGAAAGAAAGAAAGAAAGAAAGAAAGAAAGGAAGGAAGGAAGGAAGAAAGGAAGGAAGGAAGGAAGGAAGGAAGGAAGGAAGGAAGGAAGGAAGGAAGGAAGGAAGGAAGGAAGGAAGGAAGGAAGGAAGAAGGAAGAAAGGAAGGAAAGGATTTTGAAAAAGTTAAATAATTTAAATGTAAAACAATCAAGTACTCTTTATTTAGCTCTGCATCACTGTGACAAAAAGATCTGACAAGATCAAGTTAGAAGAGGAAAAGTTTATTGGGGGCTCACAGTTTTAGAGACAGAACATTATGGCAGATGGGTGTGTCAGAGGAAAGCAATTTAGGAAAGGAGGCAGAGAGAAATCTCCATACCAACACACTGTGGAGGCCCTCTAATGGATCTGATTTGACTGAGTTTAAGAGTAATTGTTTTTAAAAGTCATTCTTAACTATAGAAGAATTTTAAAATCACCCAAGGACCTCTAAAAACAATATGATTTGGTCTGGACCCAAACCAGGGCCAATTAAATTAGTTCTTTTTTTTTGCAGTGCTGGGGATCAAACCCAGGACCTTGTGCTTGCAAGGCAAACACTCTACCGACTGAGCTATCACCCCAGCCCCAAATCAGTTCTTTTGTGAGGTGCCTCCCTCTGGAGTGGGGCATATTTGGGGAGCTTTGTCAGGTAATGGATGAGTGTGAGAACCACAAACAAAAAATCAGCTCGTAGAGAGCTGTCTTGTCCAGGTCACATTACTTGGAGCATTGCTCTCTCCAACACACCCAAAGAGAAGTCACTTAGCAACAGCTATCCTGAGATGAAGAGTAAAGAGGACAAGAACTTACTCATCAGCTCTCTTCAGAATTAAATCCTTCTCCCTTTTGTTCTCAAAAACTGGTGAATTAAATTTAAGATGTTCTCCTAGAATCATTTCAGCCCTTTCAATACCCTCTGTTATCTTCCTAATTCTCCCAACCTCCTCCTGTCCCCTGATAACTGCTGATCTGATCTATCTTTTCTGATCTATTTCTCTCTCTAGTTTCTTTCTTTCTTTCTTTCTTTTTCTTTTTCTTTTTTTTTTTTTTTTTTTCTTTTTGTTACTGAGGAGTATACCCAGGGATGCTTTACCACTGAGCCACATCCCCAGCACTTTTATTTTTTTATTTTAAGATAGAGCTTTACTAAGTTGCTTAGGGCCTTGTTGATTTGCTAAGACTATCCTTGAACTTTTAATCCTCCTGACTTAGCTTCCTGAGTTGCTGGGATTACAGGTGTGTGCCACCGCCCTGGTCTAAGGTAGCAAAGATTTTTTTTTTTTTTTTTTTCAGGTATTGAGAATTGAACTCAGGGTCTTGCAGATGCTAGGCAAGTGCTCTACAATGGGGCCACAATCCCAGCCCACTCTGCCTTTTACAAAATGTCATATTTATAGAATCGTTTAGTATACGGCTTTTCAGATTGGTTTCTTAAATTTAACAGTATGCATATCAGTTTCTTCCAGTATTCTCTGTGGCTTGAGGACTTATTTCCCTTCATTGAAGAAACATTCAATTCTATTAATGTACCACAGTTTCTTATACATTCACCTTTCAAAGGGCAAATGATTTTTGTGTATTAAACTTGTACCCTCTGACTTGGCTATAATAACTTAGTAGTTTCAGTAATTTTATTCATAAACCATCATGCTATTTGCAAACAAAAATTATTTTATTTCTTCCTCCCCAATTTGCATATAATTAATTTTCTTTTCTTATTTACTCTATAAGCTAGAATTTTTGGTTTAATGTTAGGGGAGGTAAGAGGGAATATCATTGCCTGGCTTACAGTAGATCAACTAATTTCCCATCAGCAAGTACATTAGTTGTAAGATTTTTGTAAGTGTTTTTTATAAAGCACAGGATTTCCAATTCATCCATGGTTGAGAGATTTTATCATGAATGGGTGTTGGGTTTTATCAAATACCTTTTCTGCATCTATAGAGATGATCATAGATTTTCTTCCTTAGTCTATTGATATGAAGGATTCCATTAACTGGTTTTCTAATATTGACAATTTTGTATAACTGGGATAAGTCCTGTTGCTCATGGCATATAATTATATTTATAAACTGTTGGATTCAATTTTCCAGTATTTCATTGAAAATCTGTGCTCACAATAAATACTGATTCTCACAATTTTTTTTTTTTTTTTTTTTTTTTGGTTTCGATCATAGGTTACTGCTGGCCTCATAAATAAGTTAAGAGGATTTCCTCTGCTTCTAATTTCTGGAAATAAATAAAATTTCTTTCTTAAAATGTGTAATAAAATTCACCGGTGAATCTGTCTGGACCTGTCACTTTCTATTTTAGAAGGTTATTATTTACTGATTCAAATTTTAATAAGCAAGAGTCTATCTAAATTGCTAGTTCCACTTTTATGAGTTTGGGTAGATTGTGTTTTTCAAATAATTAGACCATTTCACTCAGATTGTCAAATTTGTGGACATATAGATCTTCATAATATTCTTTCTGCATTCTTTTTATATTCATGTAATCAATAATGATGGATCTTCTTTCGTTTTTCATATTAATGATTTGTAGACTTTTTTCTTAGATTGTCTAAAGGCTTTATTTTATTTGTCTTTTCAAATAAAAAGTTTTAATTTTGTTGAATTTCTCTGTCGTTATCTTTGTTGTAGTTTCATTGATTGCTGCTGTTATTTTCAATATTTTTTTCTTTTATTTTTATATAGTCTTTTAATTTTTTTAGTTTCCTAAATTTTATACTTAGGTTATTGGGCTGAGATATTTTTTCTCTTCTAATACCGTATATTCATTCTATAAATATCCTTCAAGCACTGCTTTCACTATATCCCACAAATTCTGATAGCATGTATTCTTATTTGACGTAGTCAAAAATATTTTAGAGTTTTCTTGAAACTACTTTGATCTGTGCATTGTATTATTATTGTTATTATTATTATTTTGGTATCAGGGATTGAACCCAGGGGAGCTTAACTACTGAACCACATCCCCAGCCCTTTTTGTATTGTATTTACAGACAAGGTGTCACTAAGTTGCTTAGGGCCTCACTAAGTTGCTGAGACTGGCTTTGAACTTGTGATTCTCCTGCCTCGGCTTCCTAAGTTGCTAGGATTACAGGCATGCATCACCACACCCACAAAAGTGTGTCATTTAATCATGAAGTATTTTAGGATTTTCCAGCTATCTTCCTGTTACTGATTACTAGTTTAATTCCATTATAAGCCAAAAGCACACTCTATGTGATTTCTATCCTTTCTAAATTTGTTGAGGTGTACTTATTACCCAGAATGACATGGTCTATGTTTGTGAATGACAAATGTGAGCTTGATAAGAATATATGTAATGCTGTTGCTGAATAAAGTATTTTATAAATATTATGCATGTATATGTATATGTAAATATATTTATTTGTGTACACACATTATTAAAGGCATTGGAAGACATAATACTCCAATAACTAGCATATTTATGGCCAATTATGTATAGTAACAGAGTGTGAAGGACTTACCATTGGAAAAAGGAAGACGTGTGAATCTTATAGTCTGCTTGAAGGAAGTAAAAAATCAAACCATTATATACCTGCTTGGAGAGGACTTTACCAGAGGTATTACAAAATCACATTGAAGATGTTATAAGCCTAGTGACATTCAAAGTATCGCCTAAAATGTAAACAGACAGGAACCAAGTCAGGGGAGTGGGGAGAGTTGGAGTTTCTGAGCATCTGAAGCAAGAAGAAGTACGATAAAGTTTAAGAGTAAAAGAAGGACGCTGCAGTTGATGAGGAGAAGACCTTGGACAGAGACAAGGGTACAGAAGAGGTCTGGAACTGAGTCATTCTAAATGCAACGGGAAGATAGTTGTGGCTTTAAGTGTGGAAGTGGTATGCACGAGTTAACTGTGAAAGCAAAAGTAGATTGGAGATGAAGATGAACTGGAACCATGGCTTCACTAGACCACCATGCAGGTGATCTGAATAAGGAAATGGCCTCAGTGGAAGTAGTCATTTTAGTGATTCCTCATGGCCCCTGTGGCAGTTTGTATTTTCCATAGATGTCTGCAACCATAGGTCCCATGATTTATGTTCTTTCAATGTGGCCTTATCCTTTCCTCATCAAAAGGCCGTCTATTTTCCCTTCAGTTGCATCCAGGTTGGTGTTAATGTCAGGCTTGACCAACAGAATGTAGCAGAAGTGACTTCTTGAAGTTCTAAGTTTACGTCATCAGAAGCCTCCTGGGCTTTGCCTGGGTCTCCTGAAGTGGTTGCTCAGAAAACACTCTCTCTCAGAACCCCAACCGGGATGTCAGAATTCCAGGTCAAACAGAAGAGTTCACAAGAGCGCTCCTAGTGATAATCCCAGCTAAAAATCCTGACTTGTCGGTCAGTCAACAACTTCCAGACCTCTGAATCAGTCATTTCGATTGTTTAGTCCACTTGAAGCCTTGTTGACATCTGACTGTACTGCATGAGATCCTGTGAACCAACTGTTTGACATCCAGTTAACCCAGAAAAATCCGATAGATAATAATTGATTTTTATTTTAAGCCAAGTCTTAAGATTTGGGATTTTTTTCCATAGTTGAGCAATCAAAAATGTCTCCAGTATTTTCCATAATCAAGTCCTACTGGTTCCACCCAAATGCTGTCTCCATACCTCCTTGATGTACACGTCTCCCTCTGTATATGATCAGTCACAATTGATTTAATTCATTCAAATGGTTCCTTTCCTTAAATTTCAATAGCAAAACACCAAAGTCTGTGGATCTTCCAAATGACATTTTCTTCTCCCCCAACTACTCAAAAGTAGGAAAGAAAATTCATTTTTGAGAAAACAATGCTAAGAGGAATGAGTTTATTAACTATGTGTTCCTGCTGTCCAAGATAGCTCTCAGAATAAGGTACTTTATTATCTTAATTGACTTGTAATGCTCATTATGAGACAAGAGTCAGCTAAATTAGAGACACAAATATAAGTACAGAAAATCTCACTAGAAATGAGCTAAATTACAATAAAAACAAAATCTTTGAAGCTTAATATTCCACAAGTTCAGTCCAATTTTTTATTTACTTGATTTTCCATTGAACATTCCAATGTGAGAGAAATGCTGAACTATATCCAATATGGATTACATGTTTTTCATCTAATTATAACTTAGTACCTAATATTATTGTCAAGATTCAATGCTAATGTTGGAATTTTGTGACTGTTGTTAAACAAAAAACATATACATTGTTCTAGGGAAGAGAGATGATCATAAAATATAAGCCTAAATTGCCATAACTAATGATAAAACAAAGGAAATAAACTAAATGATGGTTTCTACAATCCAAATAAGACATGTACACAGTAACACACCATTCCTATACTTAACAAACATCTGGTCTAGGGCAGAACACACCGGTCATACAATAATACAACATGGCAAAGTCAAGTGCTAAGCAAAGGTTAGTGGTAAAAGAGAAGAAAATAATTAACTTTACCTTCAAGAGGGATGGGGTGTAGATAAAGCATGAATAGAAATTTATGAACAGGGAGGTGGGAAAGGCATTCCAGAGAAGGGGAAAAGCTAGGAGTCGTCAGTGTATATACTGTGTCAGAAGATACAGTTTAACATGCTAAGGAGTTTGCATTATGTCCTATACTTAACTGTAGTTAAGGAGAAAACATTGTAATATTTCCTTAGCACAAAAGTAGAATAATCTGGGGATTTGAAAGCATAATTCCTGCATCATTAAGGAAACAGACCAGTACCAGAAGCGTCCAATGACTTTCAAAATTTCCTAGGTAACTATTTCATACCTTTTTTCCCTTTAATTTTAATACTGTTCTTCTTGTCTGGATAATAATTTTGATTGTCACTGAAAGGAGAAAATGAAAGCAGTCTGAATAAGACTTCCATAGGATCTACCCCTACCTACACTACCTACAATTTAACAAAGGCACAATCTTCTACCTTGCTCCAGATTCCATCTCTTCTGCTTACTCTAATAACTATTTTCCCCTTCTTTAAGTGAAATCACACAGTTCCTCTTTCCTGAATCTTTTGAACCAGATCAAAGGGTTGCCATTGCTGTCAATTTAAAAGGCAAACAAATACCCACTTTCCTGATTATTTACCCCTCCTTACCTTTACTCACTAGCTCTGATTTCCTCCCTCATGAGTCTAGTCAATTGGCATTTCCACCTTTCCACTTAACACTCAGCTGTGTCATTTCTTACCTTCAAATTGCTAAGTGTAGTGGTCTACTATCTGTCCTCATTCTACTTATCAGTATCCAATCAGTTGATCATTTGATATTTGAGTCCCTATTTGAACTTGTATTCCAGGATTCCTCTCTTTCTCTTAATTTTATTTCTTTATCAGTGGGAGCTTTCTCTCAGTCTCATCATTAGCATTTGTTCACCTTGCTGACCTTTGAAATTTTTAGGGCTTTGTGATTCAGTCCTTCAATATTTTCTCTTTTCTATTTCCATATACTCTCTGTTTTGCTCCTTTATCATTCAGTGACACAGCAACAAATGCTATCTATATGCTGATGACATTCAAGTCCATATCTCTCTGGAACAACAGAACCTCACATCCAACAACTTACTCAGCATCTCCACCTCATTTCCTTATAGAGCAAATTGGAACTCCATCTTCCTTGTATTATCAGAAACACCATCCAGTTGATCAAGGACCAAACTAAACAAAAAACATTAATCATCTAAACTCCCTGCTTATTTTCACACCCAAATGTAAATTTACAATCAAATATTATTGAAAGTACCTTTAAAATGCCCCATCATCACTGCCTCCACTGCTAAAGCATTTGCAGCACCCACCTACGATGGGCCTCAGCTGCCCACCTTCCTCTTAAATGGACTTGAAATGCACCAACTGGCCTCCTTGCCTCCTCTGATCTTGATTTCCTGATGGCTATTCTCAAAACAGTAACCAGCATTTTACAGTTGAAACATAATCAGATCATAATTGCCCTCTGCCTAAAATCCTCCACAGACTTTTATCTCATTCCAAGTAAACATCAGAGCCCTTGTGGTGGCTGAGAAGACTCACATTGTGATGCCCACTGCAATCCAGTGCTCCTCATACATCATATTCTACTGAACTCTTCCTTATTAGTCTGTTCTACCTTCATGGGCCATTGACCTGTTCCTCAAACTTTCCAGGTATGCTTTTGCCTCAAGGTCTTCACATTTGATATTTCTTCTACCTTGATGTCTCTTCCCACACAAACTTTCTAAACTCAACTCTTTACCTTCTCTAGGATTTAAATAATAAATCATATTCTCAAAACAGAAAAAAAAAAAATCTTTGGACATTCTATTTTAAAATTTCAACTCTAACCTGCTGATCCTTCTTAATACATTTCCTTATTTAATTAAGATTACAGTACTCATTGCTATTCAACATTCTACTTTTATAACTTATTTCATATCATTTATTGTTTGTACACTCATCCTTCCCTACAACTACAAGGTAAGTTCAAGGAAGGAGCCCTTTTATCTGTTTTGGTTATTACCTTGCTCCATTCTGTGAATAGTTTTGGACAAATAATGGGAATCCAATAGACATCTGTTGAATAAATGAATGATAGATTGATGGCAAAAGAATATAAACAAATACCAATGAAAGACTGGTGAAAACACAAAGCTTGTGGAGTAGTATTCATCTCACAATTATTAAAGAAGTGCTACAAATTACTAAGGTCATCACTCAAATAGAAAAATAAAGATATATAGCCTGAAAATAGAAAAAAAACCTAACAGTCAGTAACCGGACCATAATAATAAAGAGCAAAATAATTATTATATGCAATTTTTACACTGGTAACAAATTTTTTAAAAATCAATACTTAAGGCATATAAAACTAAGAATTGAGAAATATCTTTGATTGCAAGAAGAAAATATAAATTAGTTAAAATTAGGGGAAAATGGAAATGTGTAAAAAATCTAAAGATTTTAACCTAAGTTCAACCCTTCCATATAAAAATCCCTTCTTGAAATTTATTTTTCATTTATTCCCTATTCAAATGGGGGCAGAATGGAAAGAAAAACCAAGAAGCACCCTTCCCTTGTGAATCTTGTGTTTGGATGGTCAAACAGTGTTAATCAATTGTTAAAGAATGTAGTGTAAAATTATGTCCAGAAAATTGTTAGAAAAGAGAGATATATTGATGTATGCTCTGTAAGAGTCAATAATTAGGGATTTGATCTACCTGGAATGTCAGGGAAGACTTTAAGAAGATATTATTTAAAAACTGAAATCTTATGATATGATAAACATAAACCTTTGAGAGAGGATGGTGACTAGATTTTCAGGTACTGTGCTAAGTACTGCAGCTAAAATATATGAGACACTCATGGTCCTGGACAACAGAGTTTCCACATCTAGGAGATCATAATTATTTTGGGGTTTGCAGGTATCTATTGAGATGAAGAGAAAAGGGTAGAAAGGAGATAAATTCGGGGGTTTCCTGTAATGAGCTTCGAAACAGGATGGACTGACTTGAGTAAAGAAAGGACAGGAGTCCTTGATAGTTAATATTATTTTAATTAAGCACTAGATGAGTTATTTTTTGGAATGGGAAGACAGACATTAGTAGAAAGAAGAATATCGAATTCTCTAATTTAGACTGTCATTTTCATACTGTCTCTGAGACATTTAGTAGAAGTCAACAAATATTTATATGTATTAGAGTAAGAAAAAGGAAAATAAGACCAGTTTGTATACTTCTAGATGATGTGAGTGTAAAGATGATGTTTGAAGCTATGATACAAAGAAAACTGAAGAAAAGCATAAAAAAATAGAGAAGTAAACAGCATGAGAAATGGTGAAAGGAGGAAAACAGAGGAAAAAGGGAAAGAAATAGAAAACTTAAAGAAGAAGAGAATTAAGAAGACTCAGAGGAAATGAACACTTTTGAACTCTGGTCTATAGAAATGGAGTCAGAAAAGGAGAGAAACAGTCAACTAAAAGAGGAGGCACCAAAAGGCAAAGTCTTCTTGCCAGAATTAACCTTAGAGGGAGAGGCAGATGAGTATTGGGGATCAGCCTCTATTTTCACAGAGGCAAAGAAGATAGTCCAGGTGTGTGCGTGGGTGAAGCTTCTGCTTGGCCATAGAAATGGCTCTGGGGGAAGTATCTTCTAATGGTTATAATATTCTCTACCAAGTTTAAGTGATAGTCATTTGCTGAGGGTGTGGTGAGTGGTTGGGTGAAACTTGAAAGTTCAGTGAAGATAAAGATTTAAAATAATCAAGATGTAGAGGGGAAAAGATGAAAAGTTTAAGAGTTCACATTAGGTAATTGATCATGGATTTCTAGTGAACCTAATTTTCTCTGAACCTAATTTTCTCGTGTGATTTTTTTTTCTTCACTAACAGATTTCATCTACAACCAAAAAGGATAAAAAATAAGAATGGGGTTAGACAGTGTTGAATTTCTGACACTTGAGGGTGATAAACAATACAGAAGATGAAATAGAGTGTTTTAATTTGTTGACAAGGATTACATTCAATTATTAATTTTGTACATAATTATATAATCCTTGGTTATAAAAAGAAATTTTTTAATCCATAGAAATATTAGATAGATACAGAGTCCAAGAGATTACACACATCAATTTAAAATGATGATGTTCTTTTTAATTATTGATACAGAAAGATGCTCAGGATATATGCTTAGGTAGGCTTCCAAAATGCAAGTAGAATATTATTTACTTCATTCTAATTAAAAATGATTTGATACCAAGTGTTGGCAAGGAGGTAGAGAAATTAGAACTTTCATTTCCAGTGAAAGAGTGAATTATTATCATCATTTTGGAAGATTCTTTGACAGAGGATAATAAAATCTTACTGCATGCATACACATGGAGATTAGCAATTCTATTACCATGTATATACTAAATAAAACACATCTATTAATCCCATAAGATATGCACTAGAATTTCATAGTAACAATATTTCTAGTAGCCCCAAATCTAAAGCAATCAAAGGACACAATAGTAAAATAAAAAACAGAACATTACATAATATAATTATACAATGAGCAAATTATGCCATATAACAATGTGAATGTATCTTACAATCTTATGATTATGCAAAATAAGCCAACATTAAAGAGTACATAATATGTGATTCCATTCATATAAATTCAGAAATAAGAAAAGCTAATGTTGATGAAGAAGAGCGATGTTGGGAGCACTTCTGGCTAGAGTTTTAACATGTTCTGTCTCTAGAATTCTTATTATTTGTTCATTTTCTACATGTGTGCTAAGCTTTAATAATTATACAGATACGATCCTCATGCATCAAAAATATGTCTAAAGAGAAATATATCAATATGTTAATAGTTATGTTATTCCTGTGGTGATAAGTGATTTCTATATTTTCTACCTACATTTTGTTCCGTATGTATTATTGCATTGCAAGTATATTACTTTTTAGGCAGAACAACAATGAAGCTCTTTGCTTTTTCAAAATGTACTGAATATTGTTTCAAGAATAATCACTTTCTAAAATTATGTAGTTCATTTTTCATCTTCAGAAAAAAAAAGCCCACTTTATATCTTCAAATACTTCTGGGATATTGAAAAAGAAAATTAATATCAATTCTTATTATTTCAGTCAGTTGTCAGCATTTGGCCTTAATATTTTAATTTCTTACATATTTAAAATTTTAGCCTAATACTAAAACAAGTTGTTTGCCCATTTCAGGCATTAACTCTTAAATAGGGCAAGGACCATCTATTAAAACTGAACTAATCTCCTTAAATTCTTTACTGTGAACTCATTTTTTAAAAACACCTACTTATATTTCACCACTAATGGAATGGGAAAGGATACTGCAGAAAACTCTCAATTATTGTTAATCCCCTCCTTTCCCATACAAGTCATATCAATCTCGTTAAGTGTTTTCCCCCCTTGACAGTGCAATGGTCTATTTAACAAAATGCATGTGGTTAAGTTTGTTGCTATAATAAAGCTCGAGAGGATGGAATTAAATTAGTTTAGAGTAATTATTTATAATTAGATATTCTTAATGGAAGCTGAATAAGTCCTAAGTTATTCTAAAAAAAACTTGCCTGCTTAGATACACAGCTCCACCGACCACTCCCCCCATTCCTTCTCCTCATGGAAACAAGAACACTTCTCAAGGCAGGATTCAATCTGCTCAGAAAATAACCCAAGGCACATTCAGAGTTTGTAAAAAAAAAAAAAAAAAATGATTATTGGTCATTCAACAAACGAACAGCTAATTAAAAGCTGAAAATTTAGATTTTTCAAAGATAACTACGTCTTAAACTTCTAAGAGAAGGAGCAGAAAAAGAAAAAAGAAAAAAACCTGTCAATGCTGTAGTAATTATTATTTGTAATTAAACGGGCAGTGACAGTGGAGGGGTACCCTGAGGGACATACAATCACTCAGGATAAAGTGTGATTCTGTTGTTTGTTCAGTTAGACTACTGGACATCAAAGTCTTGAGAAATCATCAGGTGTCTGACAAAATTAATGCTGGGCAGAAAAATCTATCCCTGGATAGTGCCCCAGCTCCATAAGAGTACCTTGTGAACCACAGTTCTGTATGCCATGTGGTACTTAGTGGGATGTGCCAAGGGAACAGCATCTGCTTTGAATCAAGTAAACTCTTCACACCAAGGGAGTGGAAGAGATAGCCAAAGACACAAGCAGCCAGCACTCCTATAAAGTCCTGGTGAGGACTTTGATTTTTATCTTTGTCTCATCAAAACAACAAGGAGGTTAACTTCTCCAACCAACAGATGTGTAAAGGCTAGTGCAAGAAGATGCCTAACATCCCTTAGGAAGCTCCACGGCAGAAGAATGTTTTCATCCCCACCATGTGAAAAATTCTAGCCTAAATGACTTCCACATGGAGGATTTGTGTGTTATGCCATGCGAATCCCTGGCTTTCGTCTTTTACATGCAATTGCTCTCTAAATTAGATTTGTTCATTTGGTTAAGCTCTTTTTTTTTTTTCCTTTTTTCTTTTTCCTTTTTTTTTTTTTTTTTTTTTGTGGATTCCAAATAGATTCCTCTGGATCTCAACACAATGAAGCTTTTGATGAAATAGCTCCAGATCAGAAAGGAAAGAGAAAATATCATCAGAAGAGAACATTCAGAAATTCTGATTTGACCTGAGAGTTTCTGGGACTGCACTTGTTTTTAAATATGTGCTTAACAGGTAGCAGACAAATGAAAGAGACAAAAATAAAAGTATATAATCACTATTATGAAGCAATGCCTATTTTGAGGACCAGAGTTATTATTTATTTTTGGATTAATATATAAGTATTAAATTTGAAGTGCATCCACTATCTCTAAGGAAAAAATTAAACTATGCACCAGATTCTAATGTGTCTTTTAATTGTACCTAAATAAATAATAGAAATTGGTGACTTAGGGAAGGAGATGTGAAACTCTCATTCTGTCATTGAGCAGTAGATACTATACTGGGAAAATTGTGTATGTACTTCTTTCAACTGTATAATAGATGTCAACCTCTCTCTTCTCCCCTCTCCAAAAGTAAAAACTCCCTAACCAATGTATTTTAATTATTTTTTTCAAGGTTATAAGACAATAAGGGATGGCAGAAGGTTCAAATCATGATCTCATTTCAAAGTTATGATTTAATTTTATACCACCTCAAGATACCTGAGTCCTGGGATCATTATGCATGATATTTTTTAAAAATATGCCCACAAAGTCTTTGACTCTCCTTCCTTCAGACTTTGCTTTCTTCCCTGGAATCTGCTCCTAAATCAGCAATGCAGTTTTAACCAACAGACTAAGGTTGAAGAGATATTAAATGGCTTCTGTGTCTAGGCAGAAAAAGACTTCTGGTCTCTGCCTGGTTCATATGACCTACTCATTCTGAAAGGAGTCAGACACCTGAAAGACATCTGACTGCCCTGAGATCACTGTGTCAGACCTGTCATATGTAGGTGCTCTGATTGACAGGCTAGCCAACCTCCACGTCAATAGCCAACAATGACCACCACTCATGCGACTGAGCCACCTTGAAGGTTCAATCCAGTTGAATTGTGCACTGACAACCACCACTTAACTGAAAATGACACAAGTGAATGGAATGATAACCCATTTTCTGGATTGGGAGAATTAATGTTGATGTAATGTATATCCTACTGAAAGTAACAACAGATCCAGAGCAATCAGTATCAAACATTTTAATGTCATTTTTTCTCACAGAATATTTTTTTAAAATTCTATCATATGGAACCACAAAAGTCCTAGAATTGTCAAAGCATTTTTGAGAAAGAAGAGCAAAACTATTACAAATCTATAATAATCAGAACAACATGGGACTGGTAGAAAAACCAATGAACCAGTGGAATAGAATAAAAAGCCTAGAAACAAACTCATGAATATAGAGTAAACTAATCTTTTAGAATGGTAGCAAGGATGCACAAAAGGGAAAGATAGTCTCTTAAATAAATGAGATTAGGAACTGGATATGCACATACAGAAGAAAAAAATGGATCTTTATCTCACATCATATAAAAATATTAACCTAAAAGGATTAACTACCATAATATATATATATTTATTTATATCTATACATATTAAATATATATACATATGTATATATTTAAAAGAGAGTCCTGTCATTACTGACAAGGTGCATGAACCTGGAGGACATTGTTCTAAATGAAATAAGCCAGCACAGAAAGACAATTACAGAATGAGATCACTTATATGTGGAGTAAGTCAGTCAAAGATGCAGAAGGTATAAGGGTGGTGCCTAGCATCTGGAATAGGAAAATGGGCATATGTTGGTCAGAGGGTAAAAAGTTTCAGCTACACAGGATGATTAAGTTCTAGAGATCTAATATACAAGCACCACAACTATAGCTAATAATAATTATGTTTTATGTTTAGAATTTTCTCTTTTTTTCTGCTTTTTCTACCCAGATTTTTATTGGTACATTATAGCTGTACATAATGGTGGGATTTGTTGTGACATATTCTTTCATGCACACAGTCTAACAATATAATTTGGCCAATATCATTTTCCAGTATTTTTCCTTTCCCTCTTCTCCTCCTAGACTGTGCTCCCCTTATTCAACTCCATTGCTTTCCCTTCTGTTTTCATGAGATTTCCCCACCTGTCCTTTCTTTTTACCTCTCTAGCTTCCACACATAAGAGAAAACATTTGACTACTTTCTGAGTTTGACTTATTTCACTTAACGTAATGTACTCAAATTCCATCCCTTTTTCTGCAAATGATATAATTTCATTCCTCTTTGTGACTGTATAAAACTCCATTGTACATATATACCACATTTTCTTTATCCATTCATCTACTGAAGAGGTAAAGTTCCATAGTTTGGCTACTGTGCTGCTGTAAAGACGATTATGCATGGTATCAAATTAAAAAGCTTTTACACAGCAAAGGAAATAATTAAGAATGTGAAGAGAGAACCTACAGAATGGAAGAAAATCTTTGTTAGCTACAATCTGACAGAGAATTAATATCCAGAATACATAAAGAACTCAAAAAATTTAACACACACACACATACATATACACACACACACACAAAAAAAAAAAAAAAAAAAAAAAAAAAAACAATTAGGGACTGGGGTTGTGGCTCAGTGGTAGAGGGCTTACCTAGCATGTGTGAGCACTGGGTTCGATCCTCAGCACCACATAAATAAATAAAGATATTGAGTCCATCTACAACTAAAAATGTTTTAAAAAATCAATAAATGGGCAAATTAACTAAACAGATACTTCTCAAAAGATTAAATATAAATTACCAACAAATAAATGAAAAAATGTTCAACATCATTAGTATTTAAGGAAATGCAAATCAAAACTACACTGAGATTTCATCTCACTCTAGTCTGAATGGCAGTCATTAAGAATACAAACAATGATAAATATTGGAGAGGATATGGAGAAAAAGGAACAATTTTACACTATTTGAACTTTTCTAAAGGAGTAGATCTTAAATGTTATCAACACCCCAAATTTGACTATGTAAGGTGATAGATATATTAATTAGTTTGATTGTAGTATTACTTTCACAATATATACATATATCAAAACAATATACCATATACCTTAAATATGGGAAGTTTTGCCATTTATATATTAATAAAGCTGGAAAAAAAATAACCATCACACATTCATCCCTTATTAACTAGGTACCTCTTTTCATCTTCTTAGACTACACTTAATCTCTGAGTCAAGACAGTAATAAAGTTACGATTCCACCCAAAACAACATCCTGCATAAAGTCAAACACACTCACTCCTACCCAGAACAGGATATGAAATTTTGAGTGATACTTACTTTGTTCTTCAATATCCTATCCCAATACTGAGATGGAAAATATTTTTAAATACTATGTATCTAACATTTTAATTCCATGTTTAAACTCAATGTATCTCATATTACAGGGCAATGAAATAAGATCAGGGAGAATATACAACATATATTCACAATAAAATAAGGAAATAACATGTAAGAATTGCAGTTCCTTCTGCACCTGGCCACATGATCATAGCTATTATTTGTAACTGCTTTCTTCTACTCATTCTGGATTTCCTTCTTTATCTGGAGAGATGATTCAAACCTTTATTTCTGAAGATCTGGGAAATGAGTAGTCCTGCTCTGTGGTGATGTAGTCTTCCATTGACCTGAATCCTAATATATAATAATACTAAGAGACAACCAAAGGAATCTGCTGTACCCAAGCCAAGAAGAGCCCAGTGTCCCCTTGGTCAAGATCAATTGCCTCAGTCAGTAGACTCACTCCCTTCTTTCTATTGATTCAGAAGCAAAAGGGGCCCACAGGTAGAATTAAGATCCAGTTCAACGGAATCACTGAGTCTTCTGGCAGAAACATCTCTCTCTTTGCCCCTAAGATGTCTAGACTAGCAGAGCATAAAGTCATGGGAACTGGAAGCAAAATTTTTTTAAAGTGAGTCACTAATATGTAATAATGAACAATGCTCCATTTCCATTGATCTGTGGACCCATGAATGCTGGTTATGGGAGAACTAGCACTATATACTAGATGCTTATTAAGACTGCATACTGGTTTTTGGAGAAACTTATCCCAGAACAGCAAGGTATTGCCACCTAGCTGACACTGTGACTGTGTCTTTGAAAGTTCATTTCACAGTTTTGTCAAGTAGTGGTTGCCTCAAGGTATTGAGGAACATGTGAAAAACTGTGAATTCTGTGAGTATGGGTTTATTGGTGCACTTTATTTGCTATGAGTTCCTTGATCAGAAGCTAATACCATTCTAGTGAATAAGGTATTCTATATAGATCTTTGGAGGGCATAAATATTGCTGGTAGGGAAAAACAAATCTGTATCTAAAGTGTTTGTTCCAACAAGAATAAAACCCTGACCCTCCACGATGGAATCATTCTAATTTAACTGCCTCATCAGTAGGTAGCTAGATGATCACCCTGGGGAGTAGTGCCATATTGAGGTCTCAATGTTGGACTTTGCTGCTGGTGAGTTAGTACTCCCTGGGGTCTGAAAACAGGTTGATTTTGACTAAGTGAAAGTCCAGCTTGCTGAGCCCAGAAATTGCCTTTATCTCTGTCATCATGACCTCTGTTTTTGTGAGTTCCTTGGGTGATGACAAGGGCCTGGGGAGAGAGGCTGGCTGTATGCACATAATGGATCTTTATATTCATTTAAATCCTCATCTTCTAATGTCAAACTTCAGAGGATTCATATAGAGCACAAATCCTCCAGGGTTTTGTTTGTTAGTTGTTTTGCTTCCTTGTTTGTTTGTTCTGTGTATTCAAAAGGTATATCCACATACCTCTTCTCCAACCTTCCCTGTCATCAGTTTTCCAATATGTTTTTTTCCAAATTCATTGGTCACCTAGCATAATCATGGACTACAGATCATGAATTAGTATGTAATCACACATCAAACCATTTCTCCTTCTATAAAAGTGATCAAATAAATGCAATTCTGTATTTATGCACCTTGGGAGGATATATCTTTACCAGTGTCTCTCAGAGATAAACCCGAAAGTGACTGTAGTATTCCAGGATGACTCCTTCATATAGTGCAAAATCTTATGTAAATCAGTTCTGAATCTTCTCTTCCACTGTCAACTGATGGATGGAAATTCCATTTAATCCAATAGGTATGGGCTAGTAAAGTAGTGTGGCAAAAGTACAAACCATGGGCATCTGAGCCACTTCTTTGGGCAACTTCCTTTAGTTTTAAGGACCTCTTCAAGTCTCATCACTTACATTTGGTGAAGGAGTGCTGCTATGCACACCCAACTTTATTGTCTGATGAGGTCAAATATCATCCAGTTTATGATGGGCATCTCAAGTTGCATTTTAACCTGGTGGCCCCTGAATAAGCATTCATTCTCTACAAGTCAAGAACTATTCTCAAAAGGACAGGACTTATATGTGGAGAACAATGGTGGTTTTGTTTTTTGGTTTTTGGTTTTTTTCTTCAAAAAGAAAAAATGTGCTGTGGGATCCTGCAAAAATCTCCAGTATCCCTATCTGCCTACTGACATCTCAAGAACAATTGCATCTGCTAGTTCATACAATCCAAGTAGCAGAACTGTTTGCACAGTGTCTGGAATCTGTAGCAAATCCTTGTCTTATTCTTGGCTTTACTCAAAGCTAACATTTGGGTCACATAGTAAATGATCCAGAGTAAAAAACCCTAATTAATAAAGCACTGCTTTTACAATACAAAGAGACCCAGTAAGCATGGTGCCTCTTTGGGGATCGTAGGAGGAGCCCAATTCAACAATTTGTCCTTCAACTTAGAAGAGAGATCTTCACATGGCACACATTACTAGATCCTTAGAAATTTCTTTGAGTTTTCCCCTGAAATTTTATTAAATGGATTTCCCTCACTCTGAGAAGCAAACTTATTTCCAATAATCCTAGAATAGTTGCTATTTCTTGTTAAGTTCATTCACCATAATTTCATCAATGCAGTGGACCAGGGTGATATCTTATGGAATGGAAAGGCAATCAAGATCCTTGCAAACTAAATTATAACATAGAACTAGGAGATTGTTGATACACATCAGTCGCAGAAGAGTGAAGTTGTGTTGCTGGTTTCACCTTCTGAAAGTAAATTATTTCTAGTAGCTCTTATTGAAGGAGTTTTAGAAAAATAATTTGTCAGACTAGTGGATATATTAATTTTCTCAAGCAGCAAATTCACATTTCCTACAGCAGATTGACTAGGTAGTGACTGCAATGTCAGCTGCTGTACCAAATGTGACATTATTTAGTTTCTGATGGTGGCACTATTCTTTACAATGTTCTAGGAATGTTATACTGCTCTTAGTTTGCTATTCTGCTACGTACAGGTAGTTATAGTGGCTTTTAATTGGACTTTCATATTGTAATCTCCTTACTTCACAGTTCAGGAAACAATTGTGTGGATTCTGACAACTACTGACTATATTTAACAATTATATATTCTGTAACTTAAGAAATTGACACACAATAGATTTAGGGACACATTGGGTCTACTCTGAGATAGAAACAAACAAGCTCTACTGATCCCTTGACCTCTCCAAGTCTTTATTTTGACTGGAGAACAATAATGAATTTTGATCACTTTTGGAATTAGTGTTAGTTCAGAACCAGTGTCTTTAATCCCTGAGAAATCTGATTATTTTCTTTTCCTCAGTATACAGTGGCCCTACCAAAAGTCTTAGACAGCTTTGGCAAAGGCTGTGAGAAAGAGTAGTAATATAAACTTTGGCATTGTAACATGATCTTTTCTCAAGTTAACGTGGCTCCCCCTTCATTCAAGAGGTTCTAGGTCTGTAAACTGGCTCAATTCTGGAAATTGATCAAAGTGTTGTGTTTTAGTTAGCATGTTCACTCCTGTGACCAACAGACCTGACAAGAACAACTTTAGAGGAGAAAAAGTTTATTTAGCTCATGGTCAGAGGTATCAGTCCATAAATGTTCTACTCCATTGCTGTATGTCAAAACTAAGGCAGAACATCATAGTGGAAGGGTATGGTGGAGGAAAATAGCTCAGGAAAAGACAATCAGGAAGCAGAGAGAGTTCTTCTCAACACAGACAAAATGTAAACCCCAAAGGCACATTGCCAGTGACCCACCTCCTCCATCCACACCCTACCTGCCTGTGGTTATCACTTAGTGAATCCCTGCAGGTGAATTAATGCACTAATTAGATGAAGACCCTCATAACCCAATCATGTCATCTCTGAACTTTCTTGTATTGGCTCATAAATAAAGTTTTGGGGGACTCCTAATATCTAAACCATAATAGGCTGTGATTCCCTATAATTATGATTCAAGTCTGACTTCTGTTCACTAAAATTAGAACATTTCTGCTTATGCAGATCAAGTAGGAATTTAATAATAATCCTGTATATTTCACTTCTGGCAACACCATGATCAACTAACAAACTCTAAGGTCTGCACAAATCAGACGATTTGAATTGCCTTCTGAATGCTTCTGTGTCCATTTTCGTAGTTATGCCCAACTTAATCTTTGGAAGCTGAGTGTTTTCACTTGGTCCATACACTCTGTAATCCACTTACTTCCTTTCCATTTGAGTTTCCAAATTCAGTAGCAGCAGCACACAGCAAGGTCTTGCCTGCTTGGAAGACCAATCACAGATCTCTCTAAGGATTCCAAGTTTCCCCTTGAAAACTTATATTTTACATAAATTTCATCCTCCCAGAAGGTGAGCTTGTTTTAAATGACAAAGCTATTGAAACCCCTTCTTTCAATAAACCTAGAAAAGTCTTGCATAACTTTCAGTCACCCTTTTTTCATGTTTCAGTCAACCAATCAAACAAACTGTGAGACCCCCTCTCTACCTCCCCAATTTCCAACATTAAATGTTGAAACTCTACTTAGTGCACCCATTTGGTCCAATGTGATTTATTTCAACTTTATGGTCTTTCTGTCATTATCCTATACCCTTGGTATCTATTCCCTTGCATGTTACCTGGATGTTTGTCTGTAGTTTTAGAAAATCTAAATGCACTAAATCTAAATGATTGGGTTTTAAGAACCTTAACCTAATTAGTGCATTATTTTAAATGCAGCATACCTTCTCATGTATCACAGTTTGTATCTTACTGTTAGGATCCTACTCAAACTTAAATCTAGTATAGGTCCAGGAGGTGGTGAGGGAGACTTCTGTGGAGAATCAGTTTTGGATCATATAGAAACTTCTGTAGGAGAGACTTTGCCTTTTCTTAAGGCACTATTGGGTTAATAAAATTATATAAGAATAGAGAGACCACTTCCAAAGGGGGTTGGGCATTTCTTTCACTGGCAAAAGAGAATCATTAGAATTTAGTAGTTCAATGCCCCAAGTTTCATCAGATTCCTCCCATACATCCCCATTCCAATTTTCTTCCCAATGAATGTCATTCTTTCCCAATCAATATCTTCATTTTATTAGTAGGCATTCTATGAGTCTAAAAGTTCAATTAGCACTGCAATTCAAGATGAGAGTCTGACATTTAGTTCAGCAGTCAGAACCATACAGCTATAAGAAATAGATACTATTGAACCAGAAAGAGATGTATCAAACCACAGTTCCCAGTCAGTCACATGATCACAATGGTAACTGACAGAGTCTTTACAGTGTACTATGTTGCTAAATCATGCTGTTCAGTGTGTTGGTGTTTTAAGTAGTTTTGACTTACATTATTTTCAACTTCTTATGTGGTTACTAGGAAGAAACCCCATTATAAATAGAGGAGCATCTGCATAGTTAATGTAAACTTTCTTTTACTTCTTTTTAGCAAAAATGACACCACAATTTGATTATCAGTAATAATCACTAATATGTTATGATATCACTAATATGTTATGATAACAGAACATATGTACTAATAGAAAATAATTCCAAGTATATCTGGTTTCAACAGTGATATCATTGGTTGGGAACATGCATGCAAATATCCTTGGTTAAACCTCTTAGAGCCTTCATTGTAAAATTTTTCCCACATCATTCTTACTCTTTGAATATTTACAAACCACATAGTGATCTAGCCAGAAGTCAGCTCAAGAAGTGTTTACATGATTTTAATTGTCATTTTCCTGATGCTTCAAGAATATTAACTCCTAGAATTAAAGCAAATAATATCCACTCAGTGGTTAATAGTGAAGGATGTAGTGTTAGAATAAACATTCAGTTCTTGGCTCTACCACAAGCTAAGTCCTCTCTGTCCAACTATTCTCATCTATAAAATAGGCATAGTGGTGTACCTACCTCTTAGGGACATTTAATGAATTAGTACATGTCAAGAGCTTAGAAATTCCTGGATCATAATAAGCTCTGAATAAATGTAAGTCATTTTTATTACTTAGTTCATTTCCCCTATACTACCTATTACCAGATGGTTCCCTAAGTAATGGGAAGTGCTTGCTGAACCAATATGTAGGAAGGAAAAATAGGAGTACTTTACTTAACAGAATATAATGTTTCATTGAAATTACACCACGCAGAGAAAGGAATTTGTCTGGCTTATATGGAAGACAAGGAACTGGACTTTGAATTCAAGTTGTGTGAATGGAAGATGGCATTGCTTTCATGACCCAAATTCATATTCAATAACAAGACCACAGAGAAATTGGTTTTAGGATCCCAAGAGGAATAGGCATCTAAGAACCAGTTTGACTAAATAGTCATTCCATTCTTTTCTTCTACACAGTCATTCCATACACCCTTCAACTCTGGCAATATGACTCTCCTGAGATTTAGAAACAGAGTGTAAGATTCCATTGATCCTTAACATAACAGAGGTGTTGTGGCCACACTATCCCAGAAAGGACACTTGCATTGATCTGGATCACTGTTTCCATCACAAGGAAGAATCTTCTCACAATCAAAGTGCTAGAGGATTGAACAGCCAAGTAAAACACTGAGCAAGGTGGAGTCACCCCCACCTTCAGGAGGGTCCCAGTTGAGTAAAAGACTAAAGTTCATGAGCAAGAGAATCATTAATAATTTGCCATAAGTAGTAACAGCTTTTCTGTTTCATTTGTAAAGTGTTTGCATAACACTCTAATTCTCTCTTTGAATTAAAAAAGTATGAGCAAAAATTTCTTTTGTTTTCAACAAGAGAAATAGAGAAGTCTATAATTCATTGATCTGTTTGTCATTGGAAGTGATCCCTTTTGAAATCTCTGGAGTTAGGAATCCAATAGGCAAGAGTCATTAAACAAGGATCATCTGCATCATGAAGTATCTGCAAAGCACATTTTGCAACATTGATGTGTTACAGTCCAGTGATCCCCTTGGTTTTTTTTCTGTCATCCCTTGTTATTCCTTAAGAACTAATCAAGAATTATTCTTTCCATATAAAAATTAAGTGGATGATCCTTAAGAAACTGCAATTTCTTCATTTATATGCTCTGCTAAGTTCCTAAGCTGTTTCAGAAAAAAAATATCAAACAAAACATTCAGTAGCCTATTTTCCAGGTCTCCCACTAAACAGGCATTCTTTCTGTAAGATGATAAAATCAAAATCATAATATAATATATATTACATCATCATTTAGCATTGACTATTTGCCAGAGGGTGTTTCATACATCCATATAGTTCTTGCTATATGTGGGATACAAATTATTTATGATATTACTAGAGAACTGTAATACATAGAAAAATAATCTCTTAGAAGTGACTATAAATACTTTAGCATTTTTACCATTGGAAGGGTTATTTTTTGTATATTTATTTTCAGTTCTCTTACAAATTTAGAGTTTTGCTTATTGAATCCAGTTCATATGTCACATTTATACAGTCTCCAACTCTCATTGGTAAACTACTTCATTTCCTGGCAAAAAGCAGAGGATGAGGATTGAAGCAATAGATTTTATGTAAAGTACACTCTGTACTTCCTCCAAAGGATAGGAATAGAATCCATCCCAAACATACTCCAAAAGTGTCCATGATACTTTTTCACCCTCACTTGTGTATATAACCACATGTTAAAAAAAAAGATTAAGTAAGCAATTGATATGGGGAATTGTACAATCAGAGAAATTCTTATAATAATATAGATGAGAAAAAAAAAGTCGACTATGTACCAAACTCTCTCCTTTATATTTCTTTAATTTAACTCTTAAAACAAACTTCAATTTAAAACCCAGGAAAATGAGAATGGTGTCAGTTAAGAGACTTGCTATCTCACAACGGGTAAGTAGAAATGAATGTGTGAAATATATATCTACAGACTTTGGTTCCAGAATCTCAACAGGGAAAAGACTGGAAGAGGTGTAACCAATTGAAATGGTGGTGAGGACAGCCTCGTGCAGGGTTAACTGTATCCCACAGAGAGGTACCCTTTAAGGGACCAACACTTATCTGCAGAGATTCCTTCTGATCTTGCCCTGGAACTAGGAGATCTTTGCTATGGTTTCAATCTGGGGATCTGGGGATGGGGAAGGGACTTGTTAATGCCTATACCCCCTATCAACACAGAATGACCACAGGAGGGAATTAAAATGATTCTTCATGATCTTTCATAAGAACCTCCTGTTTTGTGTATTTGCAAATTTCTGATTTTTCCCTAAGTTTAAGTTACCCCTCTTTTGCTACCTGTATGAGTCATAATGAAAAACCATGGTAGATTCCAGGGATTGCTGTCCTCTTGATTTTGAAGTGGAGACTGGATTGAAGTGAGAATGGATACTGCCATTGATGTGTCTAGAACAGGAAGACTTAACATGGGTGAGCTTAAATACGGCTAGATAGAAAAAAAGGACTAGCCCCAAGTGGTAACTAACACAAAACAACTTAAGAACCTAAATGGCAGGTGAAGTTTTAACCTTTAGGCCTATTCATCACAGATTAACACAGTTCTTCTTGATGCTCTTTTTAGCATCCTTTCCTTGTTTTAGTAAGCTTGGTTTATTTGTTCAGGATAATATTAAAGCTCAACTTCTCCCTTGAACAAAAATGCCCTTGGTAGTTGAGGTTAAGGTCTCAAGACCTATTTTAGTCTCTCTAATTTCAATAATTAGGCTTTTATTTTGCGATCAGTTACATGGAACAGAAGCACAAATTGCTCCGTTTCAACCCGGACCATCTCTTAGGAAATAGTCCTTTGTCAAAATGTCCGCTGAGGGGCTAGAGTTGTGGCTCAGTGGTAGAACACTTGCCTGGAATGTGTGAGGCCCTGGGTTTGATACTCAGCACCACATATAAACAAAGAAAATAAAAGATCCATTGACCACTAAAAAAATATTTTTAAAGAAGTCCCCTGAGGTCTCTGCCTCACCACAACCAACTTTATATCATTGAAAATTCAACCTTATATCAAAAAGATATTAACTTGAAATCATTTTAAAAATTTTTTAGATGTCAATAGACCTTTGTTTTATTCGTTTATATGTGATGCTGAGAATTGAACCCAGTGCCTCACACATGCTAGGCAAGTGTTCTACTACTGAGCCACAACCCCAGCCCACATGAATGTACTTTTTAAAACTAAACATTTAATTTTTCACAAAACATTGATTCTATACCTTTTATATGCCAGGAGCTATACAAGAGTTTTGATAGTGATGATGAAATCTGAATTTTTTTCTGAAAAAATATCAAACACATAAACAGAAAAACAGAAACTACTTATCTGTCCTTATTATGTATTGAGTCCCTACTACATTCTTGGACATTATTTTGGGACATAACGGAGAACAACCAACAAAGTCTCTCCCTTCATGTAGTTTACATTATAAGGGGGGTGAAAGAAAAAGATTAAAGGAATGAATAAAATACAATATAATTTTGGGTAGAACTCTGAGCTATGATTCAATTCAAGTGAGGGCTCTTCGAAAGTTGTGATTGAAATTCCCACTATGGTGGTGAAATTTGCACAGAGATGTGGATATAATACTATAAGGAAACAAATAAGGAAGTTTTTAACTTGGCCTGAAAGGGATATACAAGGCCTCGTTGAAAAGAGTCATTTGATTATAAAATTAAGGAAAGAATGGAAGTTGAAACAACAAAGAGTTAAGAGGCCAATACTTAGCACGGTAAAGAAACTTACGTTTCTTAATCTAAAGATACGTCAAATGTAATTTTGAGAGAAGTTTAGGGAATGTCAAGATGGTTTTGGTAGGAAGAGATGAAAGACTGGTCCACATGAAAGGGCAGACATCTTCTAATGAAGAATAAGATGTCATAAATGATGGAAGAATGAAACGCTGATTAGGTGGAATTTTGTAATGGTCTCAGACTTTTTTTTAGACCTACCACTGAGTTTCAGGGTAATCTCCAGGATTTAGCTCCACAAAAGTGAAAAAAGTTCTCTGCTTCTTGCAGGATCTGTGATGGCATCATTTAAGAATTTGAAATTAGAACTCTTCAAGATGTTCATGTAAACTCTACAGATGCATTGCCTTGGGTTCTTCTTAAAATGTGAATCTATCTGCCTTACCTCAGAACAATGGACCACAATTTCTCAATAGGAGCTGGGACATTTTAATTTTCTCAAAGCACATCTGAGGAAGAATTCATTTAAGAAGAGGAAAAGAGTCCTTTCCTGACAGAAAGAACAGTAGATGTTGGCAGGTTCTAAGGAACAGAAATATTAGTTTAGCCAAAATAGAGATCTCAACACAGAGAAAGATGGAAAATAAGGTCAAGAGGTAGATAATCCAAATCATGGCATGGAATTTCCCCCACCTGTGAAGGGCTATGGGAAATCATTGGTGGAAATTAAATATGATTAAATATAATAATATAATATTCAGAGACAAAAATATCAGTGAAGAGTCTAAATGGAAAGATTTTAAGACACTGAAAAAGGAATCTTACACCTTCACTGATTATCTTCTTAACTCTCATAAAACTGTAGGATAAGTATAAATGATATTAAATTCATGGTCTCATTTTGACTGAAACAAAGCAAGTTTTTTATTGTTGTACATTCCACCAAAAACATACAAAACCTGCATCCAGATACAGAAAAGGCTTTGGAACCTTTCAATAGTATCAGTAGATCCTGCATCAAAGTTTTCTGGATCACATGCAGGTTGAATCACAAAATCTGTGACTTTATGCAAGAGAACTAGAAACTGAAAGAAGCCTCAGGATATCGCATCCAGTAGAAGAGAGGTAATATTCTATGCAGGTCTTTATTTTGGATGTCATATGGTCTATTTCTCAATCTCACCATAATATTTTCCCAAATATTATATAAACAATTTAATATGAAAACACATAATTCCATAGGAGACCTCATTGCTTTGTGTACTCTTACTGTAAAGTAAGTTCAATTGTCAGTTAAACAGCTCCACAGGAAGAGTAGATGAAAAGTGTCTAGTGTGGGATTTAGAAAACAAAATTTTATTATTGTTGCTTGAGAAAAAAATGTTAATGTTTCTATTGTATGGACAGACCTTGAAAAGAAGTTTGTTTGAGTTTATCTAATTAATTAACTGCTAGACCAGTGATTCTTAATCATAGACAAATTGTTCCTGCCACTGCTACAAGGGGATATCTGTCAACATCTGCAGCTAATTTTGATTATTGCAGCTAGATAGTGCCACTGGTATTTAGTGGGGAGAAGCCAGGGGTGTTGCTAAACATCTCACAATGTACAAGACATTCTCCATGCCCCACCACAAACATGACTGAGCTTCAGTCAGCCCCGAGACAAGCATGCCTGAAATGAGAAACCCTGGGTTAGTTTAGCATCTGTGGGAATCATCACCTAAGCAATAAAACTAGGATCCCCCAGACTTGTCATGTGTGACACTCATGGGTTTGCTGATAAAGATGATGGAGGTGATGTCCAGAGAAAAGAAATTGGGTTCCTCTGGCGTATAAAATTGTGTTCTCATAAATGAATTTCCAGGAAAAGGTAGGGATCTACCGGGGCATGAAATCCATTCTAAACCATTGTGTTTGCATTTCCTGGGGGAGAAGAACAGGAGATGAGGTGAGAATCAGAACTACAAGTTCATTGTTCCATTTTGCCTGTAGCTAACTATGAATCTTAAGTAAGATAAAACCTCCTGAGTTTTTATTTCCTTCTCTGTATGTTGGGAAGATTAAGATAATTGACTCTAATATCATTTTCAATTCTTGTGGCTTCATGGTGTGGTATTTTTCAACCAGAAACAGCTAAGTAGGAACTTTATTTTCTAATATTCCCTGCCCTAGATAGTTACAAGTTAAGACTGGCCAAAAAAAAAAAAAAAAAATTGCATATGATCTGAAAGGTCTGTGTAGGGCAATGAATGGTTCCTGCTGCCACTAGCACTGATGGACTGGTTCACCTTGCTGGTGGGTGTTAGCAGCTTCCCCACGTCCACCAGATCCTATTTTAGGTCCCTTGAGTTCTGAGTTAGAAACTGTGCAGTTCTGTGGCTGTATTAGACAGCTTTGCATTATTACCACCTAAGATGGTAACTTAAAACAGAAAAAAAAAGGTTTATTTAACTTACAGATTTGGTGGTTTAACGTTCAAACAGCATGGCACAGGCTTGGCAGGGGTCATTCATTGATTATGTCACTTCATGACAAAGATGACAATGGGAGGGAACCTGTGTCTGAGCAAAATGCACATATCTCTAAACAGAGCAAAGAGAGACCATAGTCCCACTCCTCTTGAAGGTCATGCCTCCAAGCACCTAAGGAACTCCCAGTAGGTTCCACCTCTTAAAGGGACATAGAAGCTGTCAATATGCCACCCTGTGGACCAAGTCTCTGTAAACGGATCTTTTCCTTTGCAGAGACCAGAGCAGTGGCAAATGGTTCTGGATTTTTCACTGTCAAGGATTGAGATACTGGTAGACAGGTGTATGCTTCTAGTTTGTCCTTGAAGGTTCTGTTTGTTCTCTAGTTTACACAACTCCTGCTTTGAACTCTTCTCCTCTAGTTCCGATTTATCCTTACTCTTTCCTATTACCTGTCCAGGTATCTTTCCACGAGCCCCAACCTACGACAACTACAGGGCACATCAGATGGAGGAGCAACAGCCTCTCTTAGGGTTTTTTTGTCAGATTATATAATGCTTAATAAATGCTTTACTCCACATCACAATGAGGGTTCTTCTCTCCCTATCTAACTCTTCTGGTACATATTGAATGTATCAATGCTAATGACTAAGTGAGGAAATGAAGATTAAATCCTTGTGGAGACTAAAGAGAAGCTGAAAGAGGAAAATTTTAAAAAAAGAAATGAAAAGTTAAAGAATCAGTAAGCAATTTCTATTTGTCTCTAATACCTCTGCAGCAATTTTCAAAGCATTATGCAGATATTTAGATTTAAGAAATTCACAACTCTGGAAATATCCAAATAAACTTGAATAGTCAACTCTAGAAAGCATTCCACTGACCTAATGATACTTTAAAATCATACTATCTAATAATAGTGTGGTGCAATATTGTATACTCCAATTTCATTTTGAAAATAAATTATACATTAAGAATATTTAAGGGAGGGGAGATGGGAATGGGAACAACATGAATGAATAGGACCATAACTTTCCTATGGTCATATAGGAACACACAGTCAGTGTAACTCCACATTATGAAAAACCACAAGAATGGAATCAAAATGTCCAAATATACCCTACAGTCAAAACAATAAATAAAAAGTCTAAAAACAATAAATGGAGAAGAATATTTTGTAAAAACTCTTGTAGTTAAAGCTATATTTAAAGAATATTTCCCAACTTAATTAAGCATCAATATTTTCCCTTTTATAGAGATAGAGTAAAATGAAAACAATAATATTTTAGAAATTGTATGCTATATAATATAATGAGTTATTGATTTTAAACACTCTAAGTTTGTAGAAAGAAGAATGTAAATATGATATCCATGATTCTTGAAGGACTTTATTAGGAGAGTATAGTTTGTGCTGGACTATAGGATGATAACTATTTAGATGTGGAGAAGGAATAACATTTTAGAAGTTACAGGTGATATAATTGAGTGGAATTTGTAATATAGGGAAGAAGTTAGATTTTGCTAAGGAATTACCTGAAGGTGTCATATTTCAAATGATTTTGAAATTCAGTCTAAAGCATTTATACGTTTATTGATAGGGGTTAGGAACACTTACAGCTTTTTGACTTATTAAGTGTTGTGAAAAATATTAAATATTTTCTTCAGCATCACTTTGCTAGTAGATGATACAGTGAGGGTTCAAACTCAGAAGTTCTGGCTTTAATGCCTGTTATTTTACCCTTCAATATTGGATTTCCTAGCAGGTCCACTGAATGGTAAGTACATTTGGAGAAAAATAGATTCATAAACAATCTGAGAATTTGGATGATAGGTTTCCTCACAGTGGTTTATACCTAAGGAAACATGGAAGCTTGTACATGGGTATTTTGGAAATAATGCACTGAGCAAGTTACAAACCTGTGTCCTGGTCATATTTGGGGGAGATCCATGAGCTCACTGAAGTCATAGACCTGACATTGAAGGAATTCATCCAGTTGAAATAAAAAACAGAAGCTACAGAATTAGCACCAAAAGACAGAAATGTAACCAAGCCCAGAGATTTCCTGGCAAGAATAAAGGGTTATGGAAAACTCATCTCCTGCTTGTCTGGTCTAGTAAAACCTGACTGAATTATTAGAGAAAGGTAAAAAATTAAAATAAAATGATCCATTTGCAGGATTCCTACCAAGGGAACTTTTTGGGCTGGTCCCAAAAGCAGAGATGTGAGGTACAATTGATTCCAAAACAGTAGACGAGTTATGAAACCACTTGGACAATTACGGCTTGCCACTGCAGTTCCGTCTGGATCATAAACTGAAGTACACCCCTGCTAAGGGCACAGAGAGTTCTCTAGCTTGAAAGAGCATGCACCTCTGTCTGCTGAAGTGATTGAAGAGACACACTGAGAGCCTCAGCAATAGCTTTCAGTTTGATTAGTTTGTAATTCTTTCCACTTTTTCTTGTTCTCTTTATTTGAAGAATAAACCTTATTACTATGCTACTCTGAAAAAATAGGATGGGAAGATTTATTGATACGGAGTCCAGCCTGTTCACAATGACCAAAGTCTTTTCCAAACTGTTCTGTTTATGTGTAAAACAAATAAATGAGAGGAGGGGGAGAGAGATTGAAAAGCACCAGCCTGGAATTCACAGTGTATTTTGAAGATTTTTTTTTCTTAATTTTTTTTCTATAAACCACATTTGTTAAAGGAGAGATATGTGAAAAAGTTTTCCAGTAATTCAGTGTCAAGAACGGTTGAATGAACACTTTTGTTTGCTTCTCTAGCAAAATTCTCACTAACAATAATTCTCAGTTGTCTAAATTCCTCTTACACCCTACATGTTCTGAATGGCTGCAATTAATCTCTTATCCCTGATCAAAGTCTCAAGAGATAAATCCTATAAAAATACAAAGTCTACCTAGAAAGGGCTCACATGGAATTGAGTCTTGGTCAGAGCCTGGATTGAGTCAAAACCTGGATCAAAGAATAAATGAGATTTTATTTCAAAATTTTGTTGTTAGCAAACTTAATCCCAAAAACTGAATAACATAATTGGCTACATAAAAAGATAATTAATAATTTAGAAGAATATGTCACTTAAGTGACCATTCTTAAAATGAAAGTCATTAAGGGGACTAGCTGGCACACAGGAGACAAAACTTAATACAATTTGAAACTATGCACACCTACAGTATTCATTTATTAGATATTCCAGAAGGAAACAAAATAAGAGAAAGAAGTAAAAGGCAATATCAAAATTTATGAATCTTTGATTTTATCTTCCTTTTAAATTAAAAAGTTAGCCTGACATTGTTTTGTGTTGACAGAAGACAGAACACTGATAAAATCCTCTAATAGTCATGGTACAGGAAACAGCATGAACACCATATTGTTGCTACCAGTTTCCCTTTCCCCAAGTCCTGTAGGGTGACCTAATGGGCTTGAATGAATGTTTGTTCATAAAATAGGTTGAATTACAGAAGAGAATCTTGAGGTTAGAACCTAAATCTTTTATATGGACAATAAATATTCAGGACTTTTATGCTGGAGGGAGAGACCACCACTGCCTCTCCAGGTTATGTGCAAATTTGCTCTTTGCTCTGGGTAGAGACACTATCTTTATATTCCTAAGCAGCTTGTTGTACAGTCATGCTTTAAAAAGCAGGTCTAGAGCTAACTTTTGACAAAATAGCAGCCAATGCCTCTTCTTAAAAGATGTATATACAAGTGACAGACCCATGGGAAATGATTTCCTACAGGCATGAAATAAGCAAAGATATGTTAGAAAGAGATTTCCCCAAACATTAAAGATTTAGCCAAGAAAGGCCACCAACAAATCAATAAGAAAATAATAACATACACACTGGTAACATTTTCAGGATAAGAGGATAATCTCAAAAATCCCTGATTTAGTTAAGGATCTTGTGTAGAGAATTAATGAGTTTAGGCCCTTAACATTGTCAAATTGATTATGATAGAAACCATATTTGCTAGAACATTCTTCCCTGAAGTTTGCCAAAGGAGGAACAGGCAGATTACAGAGATAGAACTGAAGCATTCATTGTTCCTCTGTGAGGTTGATACAATTAGTTTGGGTGAGAGATGGAAAGATACCTGAAAATTCCGGCTCATCCTTAATCTGGTTGCTCAATGTTCCTCCTTCCTTCACTACTATAAAAAATTTCTACTAATAACAGGATTTCTGGGCCCATCAAAAAATTCTTACTCTCAGACCCTCAGAAGCAACAGTTATTTGTAGCCGCCTCAACAAGCACCCTCTCCATGATAGCACACAATGGCTAGAGGTGCTTGGTTTACCAGATATAGTGCTGTTGATTCAGTGATCCTAAAATTCTTCCCTTCAACCTTTCAATTCTTTAGCTCCTCCCACAAGTGCAGGAGGTATTCCTTTAACAACACTCTTATTCTATTACCCCATAGTAGTTTTGCTTTCTTGATTGAACCCTGGCTGATACAAACCCCCAAACCTTGCCATCTAAATATCTAGGGTTGATACATTCTCATAATGACTACAGTTCATTTAAGATCATCTTAGACTGAAAAATGTGTTTGAGATAATCCTTGAGATTAATGCCTTTAGGAACCTAGCAGGAAATCAGAAACAAGAACAATGAACAACTCAAATGCTGTCTAAAGGAAATAAATATCAATCATATGAATTGTTAAATTATTTCTGAACAAGTTTAAAAATAAATATCCTCCTGACAACAAAGAGCTAATCACAGAAAGAAATAAGAAAACATGGAAAAGGATGACTAACAGACAAAATTAAAAGAACTACCCAGGTTCCAGATTTTGCAATTATTAAGCCCAGATTTTTTTAAAAGCTGTGTTTACTATGCTTACGATGCTGAAAGACATAAAAATGAGATTAAACTTTCAAGAATTTGAACTTTAAAACTAAATGAAATGTTTATGGTTCAAAATTTAAAATTTAAGTGAAGAATTAAATACATATAATAAGAAAGACATGAAGACACGAATAATGAAAAAGATTGAATAAGAAAAAAATATACATGAGGAATTATGGAAAGATAAGAAAATGTAAAATGTACACCTTAGGGAGTTCTGAGAAGATAAGCAAAATGAAATATGTGGGTTTCAGTTTAATGACCTGCTTTGTCACTTGGATACATAAGAAAATGTATATAACATTTAAATGGGTATTAAGCTGGACACACTGAGGCCCAGTGGCTCCGGAGGCTGAGGCAGGAGGATTACAAGTTCAAAGCCAGTCTCAGCAACTTAGCAAGGCCCTAAGAAACTCAGAGAGACACTGTCTGTAAATAAAATACCAAAAATAGGACTGGGGATATGGCTCAGTGGTTAAGTGCCCTGGGTTTAATCCCTGGCAAAAAAAAAAAAAAAAAAAAAAAAAGAAAAAGAAAAAGAAAGTATTAAATGCTACATGGATTTAGGTGAGACACATAGGAGGTGAAAAAACATAAATATTTGCCAGTTTGTGTCATGATGGAAAAATCTAGATGTGTTCTAGGTCCTTTCTAACTTGTTCTCTTATTTTAGAATTTAGTATGTAATTCTTTTCTAAAGATAAAACAGGGCAAAATTAGGTATGGGCTACTATAAAAGCCATTGTCAAATTTAGTATGGACAGGAATTTTTTAATCCTAAAGTAGAAAATTTTACTCATTTCTCGAAATGTTATCGATCTAATATCTGTCCATTACCTCCATCTATCTTGGAAGGAAGAGGAAGGAAGTTGTATTAGTGATTGTGCAGAAAATAGTAGTAAAGAAATCAAGATGGTTCCAAGTTCAGAAACTAAGCTACCATGTGTTTCCCCCGCTACCTGTCATAAGGCTTAACAGTTCATATGATTCAAAGTAGACAAAGCAAATATCGTCAGATAATTTTTTTACTTACATTATAAAAAAGATAAGTTGAGGTAAATTTTAATTTTATAAGTTACATTAGAAATTGCATATTTATTATTATTCAAGTACTACTACATGTTATTTTAAAAGACTGTAGTATATGTCACTTAAGGTCTGAGTCCCTTATCTCTAGTATTACTGGCATGACAAATTACAGCTGTTCCTTCATCCCCATGGGTTCTGCATCCATGGATTCAATCAACCATGAATGAAATATAATTGCCTAAATAATTGTGTCTATACTGAACATGTACAGATTCTTTTTTGTTTTCTTAACATTCCCTAAACAATATAGATAACAACTATTTACCAAGCACTTATATCATATCAGGTATTATAAGAAATTAAGAGATGATTCAAAGGGGATGATGAGCATCCCATGTGCACGTTCTACACCATTTTGTACAAAAGACTTGAGTATTCATGAGTTTTGGTGTCTAGAGAGCTCCTGGAAAAAGAAATCCCCATGGACACAGAGGGATGACTGTGTGACTGTGACTGGTTTTGTTCCTCATCTTACAGATAAGAAAACTGAAGCTCAGAGAGATTGTTACTCTTTTGAGGTCTTATAGTTAATAACAAAGAAACTCTTACTTCAAAACATAGACGCCTTCATGGGACACTCTACTTTCCCCTTACTGTGCATAATATCACATTACAATAATAACACTGTAAAAGTTTTTAATCTTTATATAAATATTAAATCAATCCATTCACATACATTATAATCTGTTTAATCAATAAGTGGGCTTACATGTTTAGAAACACTAAAATAGCTCTTGGCCTACATCTGCATTCAACTGCAGACAAATTTTACCAGGGGTCCCTCATTGTGGGGTAACCAATACGTACAGATTATAATTGTAAGATGTTCACATTGATACTTAAGAAAAGCCAGGAAAGCTACCCTATTCACTCAGATTTATTACAAGAATGCAGTGATAAAATGACTAACACAGTATCTTAAGTATTGCTGAATTGCAATGAAGTTCATAGCTTATATACTATACTACCTGTCCAGAAGTATGAGAATACATGACTGTCCAATAACAAAACTACTTGGGAATTGTTGCTATCATAATGATTGATTCAGAAGATCTACTGTAATATTGGTGGCCTGATTTGCTGCCAGAATCGTAACACAATGCATTCATGTTCAGAAAAGTTTATCTGTTTGAGTCCTTTTTGATAGACCAAAAATGCATTGAACATTGGAAGTGAACTGCATTGAACAAATGCTAGTTCAAAGTGCCAAGTGTCAGTCCCTACATTGCTACTACAAATAATCAGTCAAAGATTTTAGACAAATCTCTTTATTTTCCTGTTTCCTTTGACTGAGAATTTTTTTTCCTGCAAGGGAGAAAATCCTTGCTTACATATAACCCCAACAGAAAATTTATTGGCCTCAATAACTAAAATAGTATGAATAGATTAGTTGCAGTTAGAATAGAATTTCAGTTAGTGTATCTAATCTTTCAACTTGCTTTACTTACCTTCAATCACCAGCAAGTCCTCCTTCATGGTGTTTAAAAATGGGTCCTAGAACTGCAATATAATATTATTCTTGGTATATATGATCATTGAAGAAAATATTCCTTTAATCAAGAAATACTTAAAAGTCATAGAGTTGAAGTATATACCCACTTGGATCTCATGTCCATGGTCATGATTGGTTGCTAGGCCTGGGCTCCCCAGAAATGAGTGAAAGGGGAGTCCTTAATGGACTACAGAATCAGAAAGTGAAAGTCAAATGAATCTGATAAAGGAACATATGGTCCTTCTCTCAGAAGAGATGTCACAGTGAACAATAAATGATACTCATACTGTGATGTAGCTCATCTCATGTCAAGTCTTTGGCTGCCAAGATTTAGTATTATATGCAATATCTGAATGAGATTCAGAATTTTACAGTAAAGAAATGAACAGTTTATTTGGTGAACACACATAACATTTGAATTAGTAAACCAGCAGTTGTTTCATGTCACCTAACTTATATGAATCTTTATCATTTTGACCTACATAAACCAGACAAGATTCATTTCCCTAACTAGTTAGAAATTCTATTTTGTGAAATCTGGGCTACCCATAGCCATCTGAACAAAGAGCAAGATAATCCATTAAACATACTATAAAGGTTTACTATGGGAAAAGGAAAAAAAAAAACTTATGTATATCTTTTTTACAAGTAAATAGTAAGAACATTTGCATGTGCCAAAAGAGAGCAGATGGAAACTTGCCAAACCACTCATGTATAAGCAAGGGGAATCTGATATCAAAATCAGTCAGTTACATTTAAGTAATCTGGTTCACATTTTGCATTTTAGAAAGTTGACCTTAAGTGAAAGAAAGTAAAACTTTTGCATATGGCCCCCAGTGAATAGTTTTTGTTAGACTTTTTTTTTTTTTTTTCTTAAACTTTGTGCTCTGGCCATGGTGCTGAATGTTGGAAGGCCATAGCTTGGACAGATCTGGACTGACTAGAAGAACCTTGGTTCAAATTGTGAATTTAAAGTCATGGTGAATACTTTTTGAAGGAAAGAGGTATCATATTCTCTGATTTTATGAAGAAGGAGGAGCCACAGCAATATACATATAAAATGCAAAATAATAAACCTGCAAGAAGAAAAAGAGGAGAAAATTGGTGTAATTATTTGGGATGAGTTTTTACATACAACAAAACACTATCCATAAACAAAAAATGATTATGTTGGCTATCATTCAAATGGAAGCTTACACTGTGAAATACCATGTTTAAAAATTGAAAGGTTAAGCCACAGTTTATGAAGAAACAGGAATCATTCCAGAATATGTAAATGGAACTTAATTTTCAGCATTAAAAAAATAAACAACTCCACTTTTAAAATGGGCAAAAGACTTGAACAGCTACTTTATTACAAGATATGCAGATGTCAAATAACTCATGAAAATATGCTCAATATCATTATGTCATTAGGGAACTGAAAATTTGAACAATGAAATGTTATGATATGCTAATGAGGATTATTAAAATTAATCCAGGGGGAAATTAACTGTGCCAAACATAGGTAAGGAAATAAAACAAGGACTCATACTCATGTATGGGTAGAATGCAAAGTGAAACAAGTCTTTTGAAAGAGAGTTTGACAGTTTCATATAAAGCTTGATAGAAAATTACCAAGCAGTCTAACAATTACACACCTAACTATGCATTCAATTGATTATAAACTTACATCCATACAAGAAACTGCACATACACGTTTACATCAGCTGTATTCATGACAACAAAAATTTGGATGTGACTAAGGCATCCTCAAATAGGTGAATGGAGAAATAAATGGTGGTTCAACCACACTATGGAATACTATTCAGCAATATAAACTATAGATTATAATTCAGAACTTAAATGTGCATTGGTAAGGAAAAGGAAAACAATCTGAGATGGCTACATTGTGCTATTGTAATTATGTAATTTTTGGGAAAGGTAAAACTATAGAGATGAAAGAGATCAGAGATTGATAAAGAGAAGAAAGACCAGTAGAGGAAAGGGGGCAAGGGAAAGATGGAGGGGAAAGAAAGAGAAGTACTGGGACTGAATTGGAGCAAATTATATTTCATGTTCATAATATTATGTCAGAATAAACCTCAATGATATGTATGACTATAATGCACTGATAAAAAATTTCAAAAGAAAGTTACATAGATAAAGAAATCAGTATTTTTTTGTTAGTGAAACCTTTTTGTCACATACATAATACTATGCATTTGTCAAAACACTTAGATCTTTACAACACAAAAAGTGAACCTTATTGTATAAAGATTTATAAAATCAATTACAACATCTAGGAAACAGGATAAAATGAAGGTAGTGGAAAAAGTCAAATGATATTGCAAATGCATAGTATTACCTCACAAAGGACTTTAGGGAAAGGGACTGACATATGTAACTTTGAAAATGAGGGGAGACTGTAAGAATAAAGACAAATGAAACTCTACATAAGCACAGTACTAAATCAGGTAATGTTGTTTCCTACTGGGGAAGAGATTAACCATTCTAAAACTACTGCACACAAGTACTAGGATTACACAAGCAAATAAATTGTTGGTGAATAATGAAAAGTAAGTTTCTCACTCTTGGAGAGAAAAGTTACAAATAAGCAAGGGCAGAAGACTAGAATAGGCCATTTGGTCCTGGATGGGAGATAAAAATATCACAATCGATTTAGTTTCATATTAAAATAGATAATAACAATGTAATAATGCTGTTCAATAATTCTCACAGATACAATAATATTAATATAGGGGAAACTGGATACATAGTGTTCAGAAGCTTTGTAATATACTTGAAACTTTTTCATCTACCTACTATTGTAAATTTTTTAAAGTTTATTAAGTGTAAAAGTGAGAAAATAACAAAATAAAAATAAAGTTAAAAAATTCATTTTCATAGTTCTAAATCTTGACATCAGACCACCACTATAGGCTTTGAGGCATGAATAAAAGGTCTGGGGTTAGCATATTGATAATAATCTTACATTTGGCAATGACATAAGCTTCTCCTCCAATTCATCATTTCTGGTTGTTCGAGTCATCTTCAAGTGAGAGGTTTGTTTTGCTTGTGTTTGATAATAAGTACAACGAATGTGCTCACTGGGGTGATTTCATAATATAAGTACAACAAATGTGCTCATTGGGGTGATTTTTCACAAAACATCTTAAATTAATTTGACATTGTAGCAGGATTGGAAGGTTCCAAACTCCATAATCATGACTATGATTCCATTACTCTGCAATATGTGAGACTGAATTTACTTAATAAACACTTATAAAAGACTTACAATGTAGGAAGGAAGGACTGTATAGAGGGAAAAGAGGGGTGGGAGGGGTGGGGGGAAGGTAAAAAATAACAGAATGAATCAAACAACATTACCCTATGTAAATTTATGATTACACAAATGGTCTGCCTTTACAACATGTATCCCATTTGTTTACAATAAAAAAATTTTTAAAAAAAGACTTACAATGTATCAGGAGTTCTTTTAAATACTTTACAAATATTACATCATAATAAGTCCTGATAATAACTTTTTGGAGCAGTATTAGCATCAACTCCATGTTAGTATTAACTGTATATGCATACTATCCATACTATATATTATCCCTATATTAAAATTAACAGACACACTAGATATTCATTGAACTTGTCCAACCCAAGGTGGCTTGCTTCCTTTCTTTTTACCAGGATGCTATGGTATTCCTTAACTGGAGACAACTCTTTTGGAAACTCTTAACCATTATGCTCTGTATCTTAGTGAAATTTTTCTGGTTTTTAATAAATTTCAGGACCACAAAATTTAAACCACAAAAGGTTATATTAAAGAAGTACTAATTCATATAGTAGAAAACACATTATCAGAACTCACAACCTCTAGGAAATGTAAAAGAATCTGAATATTTTCAAGAAATAGCACAAAGAAGCTGAAACAACCTAAAAGTAAGGAATCATGTAACCAAAGGGCATTTACTCACCATGTCAAAGTTATTAGTGTTCTGAGAAATAGCAAATTTTTACTATTTACATAATCTGTAAACATCTAGAAGCAGCCATATTATACACCAAAAAATGACACTATAAATCACAGGATAAAATTCAAGCATTAAGGGAATTAAATATTTCATTGCCACTTTGTAACCACATAAACTTTTCTTTATTCACAGCTTATGCTTCTGAATTTTATGTTTTAGGGAGAGTGAAAGAGCAATTAATCAAGGAAAGTGTCTTTATCAAAATATTATAATTAATAGAATTTCAAGGTTTTAAATCACGAGCTTTTCCATTTCAAATTGTTTTGGTACATTTACCCACTGTAAGAGGAATAAAAATATGTAAAGTTTTAGCATAATTCAGGGCTGATAACTGACTGGCTAGTGATAAATCACAGTTTACATGTTTTTAAATTTTATTTTTAGAATAATTTTATTAATTTATACACTGTATATGTACATTAAGAGAGATGTAGAACAGATAACTACACAAAATCTAGATTTAACACATGGTGATAGTTTAACCAGGTTTTTCCTTCTTCTATGAAATCAAATCAACTACCAGCACTTTCTCATAATTTCATCCCTATAACTTACTAGTATTTTGAGATAGGTACATATCATTCCAACACATTTTTATACTATTGTTATAGGCACATATTCATGAGCAATGGAAACTATTTTTTTTTGGAAACTATTTTTAAAAAATATATTGCAAACATGATTTTGTAAGCTTTGGATCACTTAGTTACATTAATTTTGATTTCAATGCATCTACACTGATCCATTTAGTTTTTAAAATGCATTTTAACTAAAAAATTGCCCCCCGAGAGTGGTTATATTAATGTGTAGTCTCACAAGATATGGACAGGTTTTATTATGTGGGAAGAGACTATGGAATGTTTGTTAAGTCCCATTTCTTTTCCCCTCTAAGTGAAAGGTTTGACTCCATTTATTCTTCCTTGCAGTTGCAGGTTACTAAGGACAGTTCTGGTGACACATGAGCAGAAGAGAGGTGTGGTCCTTCAGTCACTGTGACCCAGGAGTGTATCTTCCTCAGGGTCTCTTCCCCCATATACCAGATGAATGCCGAGTGCTCTGAGGACCTTGAAAGGGCTGAACTTCAAGATGAGAGAAACTGGACTTCCTCAATGACCTCTTTAGAAACTCTATAGCCAAGAATGTGCCCCTAGACAGAGACATGAAAAATAAATAAACCTTTATTGTATTAAGCCACAGCAATTATGAGTTTCTGTTTCAATTGAATTTGTGCCCTGTTATCTTAATTAATATATATTTCCTTCCATTCTCACCTCCTTTTGAAGTTACAGACTTGCATTTTTTATTCTATTTTAATTTTTCTAAGACAGATGACTATGTGAATCTTGATATCATGCCAGTTTATATATTTCTGTGCTAGTGAGATGAAGAAGCATTTTCCATGTTTATTGGCATTCGGTTTTCTCCTTCTTAGACTTGCCCATTCATCTCTTGCCCAATTTCCATCAGATTATTTATTTTTTTTCCTCATTGTTTTGGAAGAGCACCTTATGTATTTTGGCTACTATGCTTTTTGTGGCTATGCTGTTGTTAATAACTTCTGCCAGTCTGTACTGTGGATTTTAAATTTGTTCACAGTGTAATCTTTTTTCCACAGATTTTATTCATTTTAGTGCCTTCAGTTTATCATTCATTTCCTTTATGGATTGTGTATTTTGTCTTGTTTATGAAATTCCACTTTGCTTTGTGGCCATCAAGGGATTTTCTTATAGTACCTCCTAGTAGTTTTTAAAGTTTTTGTTCTTCACATTTAGAATTTTACTGTCTGAAACTTATTTTTGTATAACATGTGTAACAATATAATTCTATTTTTCAGCTCATTCTGTTCACAATGATTTGTAATACCACCTCTGTTGCAGAGAAATTGTCCATAAACATGTAGGCTTGTTTCCAAGCTCCTCATTCTTTCTTCAGTCCAACATGCACATCTGTATCACATTTATCTATTTTCTATATCAATATCTCAATGTCCCAATAGCAACATAACTAGTGTTCATACCTGGTAAGTAAATGCATTCTACTGCTTCTTTTTTCAAATTTATCTTAAAAGTCTTAAAACTATTTTATTTTATAGGATTTTAGATCTGTTCATTATTTGTGTGAGAAAAATAAATGCCATTATTTTGCAGTTTTACTTAGAAATTTATAATGCCTATGGATTATTTAGTTGAAATTGACAGAGTTATTTCATCCAGGAACATTGTATCTTTCTCAGTGTATTAAAATTATGACTTATAACAAAGTTTAATAATTTTCTTCAGAAACATGTTTTACTCTTTCAACTTTGAGATTTTATTCCAATGAAGGAATTTTTATGAAATATTTTACTTTTTCTATTTGGCTTGTATTGATGTATGAGATGATACTAATCTTATTAAAATAAAATATCTTAATATTTTATTTTTCAGCTGACTTGGTTATTGCCTTAAAAACTTACAGGTGGAAATGAGAGGAATGGAGGGTATGAAAAACAGTGGAATGAGACAGACATCATTACCCTATGTTCATGTATGATTACATGAATGGTATGAATCTACATTGTGTACAACCATAGAAACGAAGTGATGTACCCCATTTGTGTACAATGGATCAAAATGCAGTCTGTAAAAAATAAAATAATAAAAAAGTAATTAATAAAATAATAATTAAAAACAACTTACAGGTTGTTTTATTCTTTCTGGCAGTTATCTTTAAACATTTATTGCATATACTTTTTTCCCTGTTTCTTGGACTCCATTATACTTGATTAAAAATTGCCATTTAGTTATCATTTCTCTCTAGAAAATTTGCTTATTCCTTTGAAATATTATGCGATCTTTTTTGTTTGTCTTCCCAGTTTTGCAGTTTCACTACTGTGTGTATACTCATCATATGTTTATCTGTTCACATAACTATCCCTCATAACAGATTGTTTCTTTGCGTCATTTGTAATTTTCTTACTATGAAATGATTTCCATTTTGAAATGGTCATTTAATGATTTACCTAGAACGAATGTGTCCTCTTTGCTGGAAAGGTAGCTACAAAGCACCTCTGAGTTTCTTATTTAAGACCTGGCATGATGTTAACATTTACATAGTCATCTATCTTAGAAAAATTAATGTAGGATTAAAAAAAAGTCTGATAACTTCAGAAGGAGGTGAGAATGGAAGAAAATGTATATTAATTAAGTTTTTCACTAGTCAGACCCTAAGTGATTTGGGGCATTCTCCACCATGTATTTAGCATAGATTGGCCTCCAAGTCTACAGAGGAGAATGGGTAGCCCGGGGTTCTGCACTTCTCATGTGAGATTTTGTTTCATATAGAGGTCCAGACAAAAATAAGTTTTTGTTTTTCCCTTTTGTGGACTGGTGGGAAAAGTTTATTCTTTTTTGAAAGAGAAAGTTCTTCCAGGGTATTAGCTTAATGCAAGGATATTGGTTCTATTGGTATGCCTTCCAACAAGTGCAAGAACAGATTATCTGTCCTTTTGGCCTTTGAAAAGTCTGACTCCTGGTTAAAAACCTGTGTGTGGTTTTGCAGGCCTAATCACAAGTCATTGCAAAGACTTTGCCTGGTGGCTTAGGGGTACAGGGGCCCGCCCCAGAGCAGACTTGGGACAGAACCAGTGCATAGCAGTCTCAGCAGGAATTGAAGTCTGAGTTCCCTGGATAGCCAAGCTCCCGACTCATTTGCAACCTTAGCCCCACACTTTCATTCCTATCTCCCTCTGAGACCTGGACTGAGGTCTCTGCTCAGGTCCCCTTATAGGGTAAGCAGGAAATACTCTAAACACACTCTCCCCACTCTGACTCAGTACCTGGGACTTTCCACTTCCAGACATTCCTTTTTCCCTCCCCACAACCTCAGAGACATAACAGGTGTACAACCTGTTGTTTGGACTCCCTCCATGGTGAAAGAACCCCTTCCATGGGAGAAAATTGAATAGGGGATTGAGCATTGTCTTTTTAGTCTGTTACTTATACCATCTTGCAAAAGTAATTGGAGCTTAAACTCTCATTGTTAGTTGTTGCTTTAACTGTCTACCCAGAGATCTGGCAGCTCAGCTCTCCCAATTCAGTGGAGCGCCTGACAGCTTTACCTCCCCACCTCTAAATACATAAATGCCCAGGCTCCCCAATTATCCGCTTCCCTTTTTTTTTTTTTTTTAAACATCCTAACTTTAATTTATTTTGTGTTTCTAGAGCTTTAATTTTTTTCTGCTATTGAAGCTCACATATTAGGATAGTCTATACAGACTATCTCTTCATAAACAGAAGTTCTAACAGAGAACTGGCATTATATTAGAGAATGCCAATAGGAACTCATATTTAAATCCTGCTCCAAAAAGAAAAGAACAATTATGTAAAAGTAGAGTCATTGTTGTAATTCAAAAATTTCCCTAGTTTACACAGACCATAAAAGAGGAAGGTAATTTAAACTAGATGGCAAGCAATTACATTAGGTTAAAATGAAGAATTTTCAACTGAGACTTATTAATGAAATGAACAACTGAATCCATTATAAATATTCTCCTCTTAGAATATGCACAAAGGGGGTCCCAGTCGCAGAGTGAGTTGGCGGCTGAGCCAGGCCGCCTGCATCTTGGAGGTAAGTGGCGGGCAGATAACCCACCCAGCCAGCAGGCCAAAGACAGACGTCATAACTTAGCGACCCCACCTGACCCCTGCACCTAGGTAGGTGCCATCACTGATTGGTCACAGTTGCGGAGTGAGCTGCCTGGCAAGTCAGGCTGCTTGCATAGCGGGAGGTAACAGGCGGGCACCCAACCAGCCGGCCTTGTGAAGCAGGGCGGCAGGTAGCCAACCCACCCAACCACTAGGCCAAATACAGACGCCACCACTGAACAACCCCGCCGGATCACCACGCAGAGGTTTGTTGCCATCACAGAGTTAGCCAGAGGCTTCTTTATAGGCTGGTGCAGGCATTTTGAATTACTCCTGAGGGCATGACCATCATCATTGGAAGGGCAACTCCCTTCCTGAGACACCTACAGGAGGCTAGAGGACATTTGACAAGACCCAGGAGCCAAGAAGAGGAGGTATTGAGAGACTTGGGACCAACTCAGAGCCAACGGGGAATATACCCCACCTGAAGGCCACGACCCCTAGAAGGCCAGATTCCTAGTGGAGCACCACATTATCAAGTTCCTCCAAGACTTGAGGCTACTGAAGGCTGAGAGTTGAGTTATTGGAAATCTACAGAGACAATATTAGTCAACAGAGGAAATCTACAATGTCCCAGAGTTTCACTACTAGAGGGGTAGATACCTGAACAATATGAGAAAACAAGGGAAGAAAATGTCCCAAACAAACATAGATGGTATAGCAATAAAATCTAATGACAGCAGGGCAGAAGAAATGTCAGAAAGGGAGTTCAGAATGTACATAATCAAAACGATCAGGGAAGCAAACGGGGAGATGAAAGAGCAAGTGCAGGCATTGAAGGATGAGATGAAAGGGCAAATGCAGGCATTGAATGATCACACCAATCGACAGTTAAAAGAGCAAATACAGGAAGCAAAAGATCATTTCAATAAAGAGTTAGAGATACTGAAAAAAAAACAAACAGAAATCCTTGAAATGAAGGAAACAATAAACCAAATTAAGAACTCCATAGAAAGCATAACCAATAGGATAGAACACCTGGAAGACAGAACCTCAGACATTGAAGAGAAAATATTTAATCTTGAAAACAAAGTTGACCAAACAGAGAAGACAGTAAGAAATCATGAACAGAATCTACAAGAACTATGGGATATCATGAAAAGGCCAAAAGAATTATCGGGATTGAGGAAGGCTTAGAGAAACAAACCAAAGAAATGAACAATTCAATGAAATAATATCAGAAAATTTCCCAAATCTGAAGAATGAAATGGAAAATCAAGTTCAAGAGGCTTATAGGACTCCACATACACAAAATTACAATAGACCCACACCAAGGCACATTATTATGAAAATACCTAACATACAAAATAAAGACAGAATTTTAAAGGCTGCGAGAGAAAAAAATCAAATTACATTCAGGGAGAAACCAATAAGACTATCAGCAGATTTTTCAATCCAGACCCTAAAAGCTAGAAGGGCCTAGAACAACATTTTTCAAGCTCTGAAAGAAAATGGATGCCAACCAAGAATCTTATACCCAGCAAAACTCACCTTCAAATTTGACGATGAAATAAAATCCTTCCATGATAAAAATAAGCTAAAGGAATTTACAAAAAGAAAGCCGGCATTACAGAACATTCTCAGCAAAATATTCCATGAGGAAGAAATGAAAAACAACAATGTAAATCAGTAAAGGGAGGAACTACCATAAAGGAAAAACCAAAATAAAGGAGAAATCAAGTCGTGTCAAAAAAAAAAAAAAAAATGAGCCAAATGACCGGGAATACAAATCATATCTCAATAATAACCCTGAATGTTAATGGCCTGAATTCATCAATCAAAAGACATAGACTGGCAGATTGGATTAAAAAGAAAGCTCCAACAATTTGCTGCCTGCAAGAGACTCATCTAATAGAAAGAGATACCCACAGGCTAAAAGTGAAAGGATGGGGAAAATACAAACCATGCACATGGACACAGCGAAAAAGCCAGAGTATCCATCCTCATTTCAGATAATGTGGACTTCAAGTCAAAGTTAGTCAGAAGGGATAAAGAAGGACATTTCATACTGCTTAAGGGAAGCATAAATCAGCAAGACATAACAATCAAAAATACCTATGCCCCAAACAGTGGCTCATCCATATATGTCAAACAAATCCTTCTCAATGCCAGAAATAAAATAGACCACAACACAATAATACTAGGAGATTTTAACACACCTCTCTCACCACTGGACGGATCCTCCAAACAAAAATCGAACAAAGAAAACATAGATCTCAAAAACACAATCAATAATTTAGACTTAACGGACATTTATAGAATATGCCATCCAACCAAGAGCGAATATACTTTCTTCTCAGCAGCACATGGATCTTTCTCTAAAATAGATCATATATTATGCCACAAAGCTACTGTTAGCAAATACAAGAAGACAGAGATAGTACCTTGTATTCTATCAGATCATAATGCATTGAAATTAGAAAGAAATGAGAGTAAAAAACAGAAACTACTCCAACACCTGGAGATTAAATAATACGCTATTGTATGATGAATGGATATCAGGAAGGAAATTAAAAAATTCTTAGAGGTAAAGGAGAACAAAGAAACAACATATCAAAATCTCTGGACACTATGAAAGCAGTTCTTAGAGGAAAATTTATTTCATGGAGCACATTCAATAAAAGAAGAAAAAATCAACAAATAAATGACCTAACACTATGGCTCAAAGCCCTAGAAAAAGAAGAACAGAGCAACACCAAAAGTTGTAGAAGACAGGAAATAGTTAAAATCAGAGCTGAAATCGATGAAATTGAAACAAAAGAAACAATCAAAAAAATCGACAAAATAAATAGTTGGTTCTTAGAAAAAATAAACAAAATTGATAAACCCTAGCCACACTAACAAAGAGAAGAAAAGAGAAAACCCAAATTACTAAAATTCGGAATGAACAAGGAAGTATCACAACAGAAACGATTGAAATACAAAACATAATTAGAAGCTATTTTGAAAATCTATACTCCAACAAAATAGAAAATCTCAGACATCAACAGCTTTCTATAGAAATATGAATTACCTAATCTGAACCAGGAGGACAAACACAATTTAAATAGATCAATTTCAAGTACTGAAATAGAAGAGGTCATCAAAAGATTACCAACAAAGAAAAATCCGGGACCAGATGGGTTCTCAGCCGAGTTCTACAAAACCTTTAAAGAAGAGCTCATTCCAATATTCTCAAAGTACTTCATGAAATAGAAGAGGAGGGAACCTTCCCAAACTCATTCTATGAAGCCAATATCATCCTGATACCTAAACCAGACAGAGACACATTGAGGAAAGAAAATTTCAGACCAATGTCCTTAATGAACATTGATGCAAACATTCTCAACAAAATCTTAGCAAATCGCATACAAAAATGTATTAAAAAGATAGTGCACCATGATCAAGTGGGTTTTATCCCAGGGATGCAAGGTTGGTTCAACATCCAGAAATCAATAAATGTAATTCACCATATCAATAGACTTAAAGTCAAGAATCACATGATTATTGCGATAGATGCAGAAGAAGCATTTGATAACATACAGCATTCCTTCATGCTGAAAACACTATAAAAAATAGGGATAGTGGAAACATTCCTTAACATTGTAAAGTCCATCTATGCTAAGCCCATGGCCAATATCATTCTAAATGGTGAAAAACTGAAAGCATTCCCCCTAAAAACTGGAACAAGGCAGGGATGCCCTCTTTCACCACTTCTAGTCAACATTGTCCTCGAAATTCTACCCAGAGCAATTAGATAGAACAAGGAAATTAAAGGGATGTGAATAGGTAAAGAAGAACTCAAACTATCCCTATGTGCTGATGACATGATTATATATTAGAGGAACCAGAAAATTCCACCAGAAAACTTTTAGAACTCATAAGTAAATTCAGTAAAGTAGCAGGATATAAGATTAATGCTCATAAATCCAATGCATTTTTATACATAAGTGATGAATCTTCAGAAAGAGAAGTTAGGAAAACTACCCATTCAGAATAGCTTTGAAAATAGTAAAATATTTGGGAATCAATCTAAAAAAAGAGGTGAAAGACCTCTACAATGAGAACTACAGAACATTAAAGAAAGAAATTAAAGAAAATCTTAGATGATGGAAAGATCTCCCATGTTTTTGGATAGGCAGAATTAATATTGTCAAAATGGCCATACTACCAAAAGTGCTACACAGATTCAATGCAATTCCAATTAAAATCCCAATGACGTACCTCACAGAAATAGAGCAAGCAATCATGAAATTCATCTGGTGAATAAGAAACCCAGAGTAGCTAAAGCAATCCTTAGCAAGAAGAGTGAAGCAGGGGGTATCGCAATACCAGACCTTGGACTGTACTACAAAGCAATAGTAACAAAAACGGCATGGTATTGGCACCAAAATAGACAGGTAAATCAATGGTACAGAATAGAGGACATGGACACAAATTCAAATAAACACAATTTTCTCATGCTAGACAAAGGTGTGAAAAATATGCAATGGAGAAAAGATAACCTGTTCAACAAATGGTGTTGGGAAAACTGGAAATCCATATGCAACAGAATGAAACTAAACCCTATCTCTCACCCTGCACAAAAATCAACTCACAATGGATCAAGGACCTTGAAATCAGACCAGAGGCCCTGCATCTTACAGAAGAAAAAGTAGGCCCAAATCTTCAACTTGTTGGTTTAGGATCAGACTTCCTTAACAGGACATCCATAGCACAAGAAATAAAAGCAAGAATCAATAACTGGGATAGATTCAAACTAAATAGCTTTCTCTCAGCAAAGGAAACTGTCAGCAATGCAAAGAGAGAGCCTACAGAGTGGGAGAAAATCTTTGCCAATCATACTTCAGATAGAGCACTAATTTCCAGAATATATAAAGAACTCAAAAAACTCTACACCAAGAATACAAATAACCCAATCAACAAATGGGCTAAGGATATGAACAGACACTTCACAGAAGAACATCTACAAGCAATCAACAAACATAAGAAAAAATGTTCACCAATAAGAGAAATGCAAATCAAAACTACCCTATGATTCCATCTCACCCCAATTAGAATGGCGATTATCAAGAATACAAGCAACCATAGGTGTTGAAGAGGATGTGGGGAAAAAGGTACACTCATACATTGCTGGTGGGGTTGCAAATTAGTGCAGCCACTCTGGAAAGCAGTGTGGAGATTCCTCAGAAAGCTTGGAATGGAAACACCATTTGTCCCAGCTATCCCACTCCTTGGCCTATACCCAAAGGACTTAAAATCAGCATACTACAGAGATACAGCCACATCAATGTTCATTACTGCTCAATTCACCATAGCCAGATTGTGGAACCAACCTAGATGCCCTTCAGTTGATGAATGGATAAAGAAACTGTGGCATATATATACAATGGAATATTACTCCGCAATGAAGAATGATAAAATTATGGCATTTGCAGGCAAATGGATGAAATTGGAGAATATCATGCTAAGTGAGATAGGCCAATCTCAAAAAACTAAAGGACAAATAAACTCACTGATAAGCAGATGATGACACATATAGAGGATGTGAAGGGGGCAGGAATGGAGGAAGGAGGGACTCTGTAGAGGGATAAGACGGGTGGGTGGGGTTGGGGGGAAATAACAGAATAAATCAAAAACTATTACCCTAGGTAAATGTATGATTACACAAATGGTGTGCCTCTACTTCATGTACAGAGAAACAAGATGTATCCCATTTGTTTACAATAAAAATGAATTAACAACAACAAAAAAAGAATATGTACAAAGGGAAAGACATCAGTCCTTAGGTGTGTCTTAAAGATACCATTAGGCAAGGTGCTAAGCAACTCAGTGAGACCCTGTCTCTAAATAAAAAACAAAATAGGGCTAGCAATGTAGCTCAGTGGTTCAGTGCCCCTGAGTTCAATCCCCTGTACCAAAAAGAAAGGATATCAGTAAAGAATCTTTTGTCTTCTTTCTTCCCATGCACAACCATGGTACCTACTTTTAAAAGGTTTCTAATCTTCTAAACTATGTTGTTGCTCATAGATTTTAAAATGCTGTTTCTATTTCCAGAAACAATATACTAGCATAGGCATTTAATTTCCCATTTCAGGAAATTAAGTAAATTAGTTTAAATATCCAAGCATTCTGGCTTCAGTGCACTGTATAAAAAGTAGCTTTCTTTATTCCTTTGTATGTTAAATATAACTTCTTTCCTTTTCCTTAACTATTGCTTTCTATTTGGAGATTTATCCTCCTCTACTATGATTCCCTAGTGACTCTCAATGAGCGTTTGTTTTGGTTAGGTTCCCTAGAAGAATATATCAGAGTCTGATGCAGTCAAGTGTGTCTATGTCTGTGTGCGTGTGAGCCTATGCATGTATGAAAGTGATTTACTGAGGGAGTGCTCTCAGGAGAAACCTATAAGGAAATGAGGAAAATATAAGAGAAAAGAAGCAACTTTGCAGACTGGGGTTACAGATGAAGTCTAGCCTCAGTCTGATCCCATGGGAGTTTAGGAATGTGAATGGCACCACAGGGCTGGTTATTACAAGAGCAGAGCTTCTGTGCCCTCTCCTCAGTCATTGGCTACCTGCCATCATCTCCAGTGTGAATGTCACTCTCCATGCCTCACTGGGCAGGATGGCTCCCACTGGCCAAGAGGAAGTTTGAAGAAAAGAAGGCAGCTGTGAGCCATAAGCAGCAAACTCTCAGAGCAGCTGGGAGCTGGGTGTACTGGAAGGTAAGTGGAATCTGGATAGGTCACCAAGAACATCGACTACAGTACAATTCATCTTTGTGTCATTGTAAGACATTAAATCTGGTTTCTCCAGATTTAATGGAGGCAAGTGTTTGGTTCCTTTTTTGGGGTTTTGCTCCATGTTTAATACTCAGAATTACCAATACTGAGATACATTTTAAAAAATATTATCACTTCTGCATCTCCATATTTTCAGTTTTCCTGTATTTGTTGTTTACCAGAAATAACTGGGATTATGCTCATAAATGTAGAAAGGACTTATGTAGCAACTATAGAATAAGCTATGACGTGGACACCTTCTAGAGAAAGGTAGGCTGTACTTCAATGCCCAGCCTCAGTTTAGGACTGTCTTAGTCTGAACTCTATTGAAGAATAGAGAAGTCTAGGTCCTATATGTTGGGCTATTTCTATTTGTGCTGCCATAACAGGCTGAGAAGTTTACAAAGACAGAGACTGGGGAATTTATAAAGACAGATGATTTCATACAGTGCTCGAGGGTGGGAAAATCCAAGGTTGAGGAATACGCTTCCAGGCAGGGTTTTCTCTTCCCATGGTAGAAGGTGAAAGGGCAAGAGAGGCAAACCACGGCTAAGCTCACTTTTATAACAAACCCAGTCTCCCAATAAGGAACACACTTCCATGATAGCGAAGTCAATCCAACTGGTAATGGGATTGGGTTAGTGATGCAATCACCTCTCAAAGACCGCTCCTCCCAGCACATTGCATTAGGGATTAAATTTCACATTCTACATACCCACACTCTGGAGGACACATTCAAATCAAACTATGGCAGGTATGAATTCATTTCCAGTGTATCTCAATGGCAGGTATAAATTCCTTTCCAGTGCATCTCAGTTTTATGATTTGATAAAATCAGAAACTACTATTTGGTTGAGTTGCATGAAAACATTCTGAATGATATTCTATGCTCCCCCTGCCTTTTTTTTTTTTTTTTTTTTTTTTTTTGAGAGAAAGGAAAAAGAAGTTTTATTGCTTTGCCAGCAAGGAGAAACACAGGGGACTTTGGTCCCAGAGGCTCCTCAATGGGAACAGGGGGCTTTTAAAGAGGTGATTCAAAGGCTATATTCCACTTGTTCTCTATCTGGATTTGTAATTCACTTGTTAATTTGGGAGATAGTCATTTCTGAGATCTTTTGATACCATCCCCAAGTCTGAATTACTTGTTTCCTGTGGTGGGCGTGTGCTCAAGGACAGATAACTCTGCCTAGCATAGGGAAGGAAGGTAATCCTGTTTCCCCTGAGATTAGGTAGGAAGGGGAAGAGATTAGGGAGGAGTAGGGAGAGAGGAAGAGAAAGAAACATATCCACTTATAAAAATAATTTGCAATGGCAGAGCAGCAATGGTTATACTCGGGGGTGGGGTATGAAAGATGGTAGAATGAGACAGACATCATTACCCTATGTACATGTAAGATTACACGAATGGTATGAATCTACATCGTGCAGAACCATAGAAATGCAAAGATGTACCACATTTGTGTACAATGAATCAACATGCAGTCTGTAAAAATTAAAAAATAAATAAATAAAATAAAACAAAATTTATATATATTTATACACACACTCACACAAAGTGGGCCACTATTACATTTCTCCACTGTCAATTTCTACATTCCATTTCTATGATATAAAGGGTGACAATACCTCCAAGCTGCTTCTAGCTGAGAGAGGGCAAAGTTGGGCGAAGTGACCTGAAGTCCTTGCTCTCCATCAGGTAGGGCATGGACAGTTAAGGTTATTCAGCATCAGGACTGTCCATACATCCATGGTGGCAGTTGGTGTGTGACTAGACAAGGCCTACATGGAGCAAGGATCATGCTAAGACAACAGTAAAGATAGCAGAGTATTGCACAAAAGCAATTAGTATTTCATCCAGTCTTCGAAAACCATGAAGATAGTACCTCATAATCATACCAGTGAGAAACAGATGGAATTTATCTGTATAGAAGATTAGGAAGATTTGAGCTCAGGCTCAAATTGATTCAGGATAAACTTGTGACACTAGAGTCCTTTGTGATCATTATTAGGCACACCCACATAAGAATCCTTCCTTTATAGCTCCCAGCTTTACTTACTTTTGTTAGGCCTGACACAAGTGTATGCCTTAAATTACATTTAAAAAATTGTCTTTCCTTTTGAAAGTCCATGTGTGATTTTGCTTTGGTCAGATGCTCTCCTGCCAGGTGTTTAAGACCAAGTTCGTCAAAACTGACTTTATATCCTGGTGCAGTAATTTGACTCCTGTAATTCCAGTGGCTCTGGAGGTTGAGGCAGAAGGATTACTTGTTCAAAGTCAGCCTCCTGGGTTCAATCCCTGGTATCAGAAGGAAAAAAAATAAAAGTATCCTTGTTCTTATCTACTCTTAGGTTCCTAAGAATCCTCAGGGGTCGCTCTTGGGAACATGTGAGGCACCTTTTGGCTCTGTTAGCCTTCTTCTACTAGTCCTACTGGACTTTAAAAGATGAGCTCATCAGATGAGTCTTTTGAGAATTAGCCCCTCATTAAGGTATCTCTAAGTTATAACAGTCCTGTATATCCCTTCAGCAAGAAATATCAACTATGAACATTCTCCCATTTGCCTGCAAACACTAAGTAAACGAATTTTAATTAAAAAAAAAAAAAAAGAAAATGCTAAAATATCCTGTCGGCAACTTCACACTAAGCAAAACAAAAAATAGAAGGACCATGTGGTTTTTCATTTCCTTACACAACTTGCATTATTCACAGCCTCCTGAAATTCATGGTAGGTTTTCCTTGCACAAGCAATAATTTCTAACCATTTCCACATTCCAAAGACAATGAGGGCAATAAGCCAATATTCCATGAACAAGTTCTGTGATATGAAATAATGTACGGAAATTACTACCTCTGCTAATTAATGCTCACTAAGTGCCAAAAAAGCATTTGATTTTAATTTTCAGGTAGGTAATGTTTTCTGGTTTACATTTTATTTACTCCTTACTTTGAAAATTCTGCAATTGCTGAGAAATCTTTAGTGTTCTTAAGTGCAGTATACATTGTCTATAAGAAAAGGAGAATAGCTAAAGATTTTTATTTACTCTATCTCACATTAAGTTATCATTTCATATCAAGATACTTAAATACCAGTTTAATATACTCAGGGACAATGAACTGAGTAAAGGTGTTTTCAGGGCTATGATCCCTGGTCATAGCCCTGAAACACTTTTTCAGGTGGTGGACTTTCTATTTTAAGAAAATTTTTCTTGAAATAGGAGAGAAGAATGAGAAACAATTTCTTAAGGATAGAAACTAGCACAGTGTTTATGAACAGATTCAAATTACCCAGATTCAAATTCCCACTCCACCATATACTGGCTATGTGACCTTAGAACATGGTCTCTCAAGGCCTTAGTTCCCCAATTTAAAAGGGGAATTGATAGAAGCCTTTAATTCAACTGGCATGAGGCTTAATAAATCTGAAACATTCAGAAGAATCTTGTAAAAATAAATAGTAAATGTTATTTTTCCTATTGCTTTTTCAGGGTCCTGCTGGACCCTCTAAATAGGTTTTGTGACATTTCCCTTATAATAAAAATCATCAAAACCACTTTAAGATAAAGAGAGTAGATTAGCATAATTTTGCCATTTCTTTATTCTCTTACCTAGCTTAGAGCCAAAGTCCTGCTGTCTTTGGGGTAACTCCATTAGAAGCTGCGTTCCTCTTCTATAACATCTAAAGTCAAAAAGAAATGAGGCAATTACTGAAGAAACCTTAAGACTGAACTACCTTCTCTTTTGCTTCCCCAAAGTCATTTCATTTTTATGACTTACCTCAAATGCACACCACAGATACTCAATAAATGTGTAAGAAAATTTTTCCAAAATTTGAGGAAAGGTTAAAAAATTATTGGATATTCTTTTAGTACAATGCTGGGTGTGGCCTAGCAAACTCTCTGGAGATACTCTTATTTTTTAGGTGTGGATCCAGATATTTTACATCTCCAAAGGAGTAGTGAATTCATAGAAAAACAATTAGAAAACAAATGATTCTCAAGCATGCCAATGCAAATGAATGTTTTCCTCTTTGGGAATTGACATACAATTAATTTATGGTTTTCCGTTCAGTGGTAAGGGTTATAGGAAACATTGCATTTTTTTTGTCCTGTCCGTTTTGTAGCCAGTTTTGAGTCTCTTAGAAAATTTATTTGCTCATTCATAATTCTGTATGTGTGTGTGTGTGTGTGTTTGTGTGTTCCTTAGATTCTCCTTTAATCCAATCCAGTATTGTCTCGCTTCTTCATTTATTATAATTAGTTAAATAAAATACTTGACAAAATTAGTTATATATTTGTATTAAATGTATGTATTTAACTTTTTAACTTTTTGAGATAATTTTAGATTAACAGGAAGTGGCAAGAAATGATAATGAGATCTTATGTACTTTTTAACTCAATTTCTTTCATCTATATAGAAAAGCTATCTATATAATTTCACAACCAAGATATTAGCATCGATGCAGCACAGAGAGAGAGAAAGTCCACCACCACAAGAATTCCTCGTTTTGCCCTTTGAGAGTGAGATCTTCCTTCCTTTCATCAGATACCCTATCCTTCAGCCCAGGCAATCACTAATGTGTTCTCCATTTCTGCAATTTTGTCTTCTCAAGAATGTTATATAAGTGGAATCATATAGTAGCAGAGCCTTTTGAGAGTGGTTTTTTCTTGAAGACTGATTCACTGGTAATCTATCCAAGCTATTATATGTATCAGTTATTGAGTAATATTCCATGCCATGTACACACCACAATATATTCAACCATTCACTGGGTGAAAAACATGTATATTCTTCATTATGAATTAAGCAACTATGAATATTTATGTATAGATCTTTGCATGAACATAATAAATATTAATTCCTCTGAGCAAAATGCACAAGTATACAATTACTAGATTGATTGGTAAGTGAATATATAGTTTTTAAGCTACTGTTTTACTGTTTTCCAGAAAAATCATAATGCTTTACACTCCTGCCAACCATATATAAGTGATCCAGTTTCTCTGAATCCTCTCCAGGATAGTGGTGCTATCACTATATTTTATTTTATCCATTCTGTTAAGTGTATAGTTAATATTTCCTCGTCGTTTCTTTAATGGTTAATGATGTTAAGTATTTTCTTGTGTACTTAATTGGGTTCTGTATATTTTCTTTGTGAGAGAGCTGTTTAAGATAATTGTTTTTAAGGCTTAAATTTGAGAGTTTGCTATATATTCTGGATAGTAGTCCTTCGGTGAATATATAGATTACAAATATTTTCTCCTCGTCTCTAATTTGTCTCTCAATTATCTGAACATGGTCATTCACAGAATGATGTTTTAGTTATGATGAAATCCAATTTATCAAGTTTTTCCTTTTATGGGTAATCCTTTTGTTGTCAATTCTAAGAACTCTGTATCTGAGCTCTAAATCTCAAAGGCTTTCTCTCTTTTGTTTTGTTCCCAAAATGCTTTATAGTTTTGTTTTTACATTTAATTCTTTGACACATTTGTTCTACATTTATTTTTTATTGTTGTAGAAAGTGTAAGGTTCAAGTTAAGGACTCTTTTGTTTTTATTGTTTTTATTTGATTTCTTTTCTTTTTTTTTTTTTTTTTGGCCTATGTATGTTCAAGTGCTATAGTATAAAGCTATTCTTTCTCCACCTCTGTCAAAAATCAGTTTGGCATATTTATGTGAGTATATTTCTGGATTTCTTTCCACTCATGTGTAAGTGTTTCTCTGTAAAGGTAAGATATTGTGTTGACTATTACACCTATCTGGTCAACATTAGCATTTGGTAGAGTGATTCCTTCCACATTTTTCTGTTTTCAAGATGGTTTAGCTAATATTTGACCTGATATCTTTCCATACAAAATTTAGAATAGGTCCTACATTTCTACCAAAACAAAAATAATCCATGGTAGGAATTTTTTTAGGGACTACATTAAATCTATTACATATTTATCTAAAGATGTAGCTCAGTGACATAGCACATGCTCAGCACATTCTAGACACTGTGTTTGAGCCCAAGCACCAGAGGGGGGAAAAAAAACCTATAAATAATTTGGAAATCCATGACATCTTTACTTTGTTGAGACTTTAAATATGTGACCATAGAATGACTCATCATTTATGAGGTTTTCTTTCATTTCCATCATCAATATTCTATATTTTTCAGCATACAAATCCTAACAAATGTTTTGTTATGTTTGTAACAAATGTTATACAAATATTCATAACACATGTTTTATTCTGTTTATATTTAAATATTTCATTTTCTCTGGAACCGTTGTAAATGCTATTGTATTTTTAATTGTATTTTTAGTTTTGGTTTCCACATGTTCAAGTTCCTTATTATCACAGAGAAGTGCAATTGTTTTTTTGTTGTTGTTGTTGTTATTTATTTATTGCCTTTGGGATTTTTTTTTTTTTTTTTTTTTTTTTTTTTTTTGGTGGTTCTGGGGATTGAACCCAGGGCCTTGTGCATATAAGGCAAGTCCTCTAGCAACTGAGCTATATCGCCAGTCCTGGGACTTTTCTTAATAGATAGCTGTGCCATTTGCAAACAAACGTTCTTTTGTTTCTTCCTGTGCAATTGGATCTGTATGTCTTTCCTTCATTATTTATTTCTTTTCTCTATCTTGTTTTGATTTGCCTAATTGCAGGATCTACAACTTCCAGTACAACTTTATAATAAGAGGATATCTGAGGGGGAAAGCACTCAGTCTTTCCATAAAGCATACTTAGAGTTATTTTCATTTATTTTATTATTTTTTTTTCAAGTTGAAGTAGGTCTCTTTTCCTAATGTTCTGAGAGATTTTAATATGAAGGAGTTTGGGGATATAATCAAATATTTCTTCTACCCCAATTATTATGATCATGTGATTTAAAAAAAATGGCCTGCTGATATGGTGGATTTAAGTGAATAAATTTGAAATATTAAATCCATCTTATATGCCTTGAATTATTTCCATTTTTCATGGTGCATAATTCTCTTTGTATGTTGTTCTATTTAATTTGCTAATATTTGGTTGTTTTTTTAAAAGATCTAATTTCATGAGACACATTGATTTGTTCTTTTCTTTCTTTCCTCCCATACACCTTGGGTACTGTCACCTTCTGGTTTTCATGCCGAGGTAATATCAGCTTTGTAAAATGAGTTGGGGAATGGTCAATTTTCTGGAAGAGGTAATGTATGGTTTGTATTAATTCTTATGTGTATGTTTGGTAGTGTTCTCCAGTGAAACTGTCTAAGTATGGAGATTTTATTCAGGAGATTTTTTAATTATGAATTTCAATTCTTGAATGGTTATAGGACCATTCCAATTAATTCTTCTGAGTTAAGTTTTTGCAATTTATGGGTTTTGAAGGCTTTGTTCATTTTTTCTAAGTTGTTGACTTGGAGTGTAAAGTTCATAATAAAACACAGTCTATCTCCCATTTTATTCCTAATTCTGGTGATGTATACCAGCTCTCTTTTTTAAATTTTTTTCAGTGTTGCTGAAGTTTATCTATTTTCTTAATTTTTTTCTGCAAAGAAACTGCCTTTTTTTTTTTTTTTTACTGATTTCTACATGTTTTTGTCTTGCTTTCATTTTCTTTGAGCTCTACTAGTTATTATTTCTTTTGTTATTCCTTCTTTGCATTTATTTTTACTCTTGAGTTTCAAAGGTAGGATTAGGTTACAGATTTGAAACTTTTCTTTATAATCTAGCATGCATGGTACTAACATAGTCTCTACAGATCAATATTATTATGGAATAATTTCTTTCTATCCTTCTGCTTTAAGTCTACTTTATTGTTGAAGTTTAAATGACTATCTTATAAAAATCATTTAGTGAGGTCATGATTTCTTATCTAATCTGCTAATTTCTACATTTTGATTATTGAATTAGGACCACATATTTAAGGCTGAACTTAAATCCATAATTTTGTTTTCTGTATATCTCCTCTGGTTATGGTTCTCTGTGAAAGCAAAAGTAGGCAAAACAGGGACAGACCCTGATGGACCAGTGATGCTTTATCAAGCACTGGCGGGGCACGTTTTCAGGAGGAAAATGGCAACTGGTTACAAGAGGGCTCTGAGTTTTATAGGGTTCAGTAAGACTTAAATCATGACAGAATGTGTCCATTGGGCAGCCAGGGGGACAGTTGTGAAAGTTCAAAGCCCATTGTTGCTAGGAAATGGTGAAAGTTCAGAGCCCAATGTTTTCCTTCTCTCCCTGGGAATTGTTTTTCCATATCCTTCACTCTGTTTCTCTTTTCTTGCCTTCCTTTGATTTACTTGAACTTTTTATTTTAAAGATTTCACCATTTATTTAGAGAGGTTTTTATTTTGTATGATTTCTCTCTGTGTTATATTACTTATCAAAGTCTCCTGGTATAAATGCTTTACTATGCTCTGTGAAATATGAAAACTTCTTTCAACTGAGGTGCCTGGCCCCTCCCTACTTTAAATTATAATTGTCTGGAGTGTCAGATGATGTCGTAACTTTTGTTTCATTTGGTACATGAACATAAACAAGTTCATTAATTTATCCAAGGTTCTCATTGACAGAATAGAGATGCTCCTACTGACTTCATAGGAATACTTTCATCCTTCGATGAAATAATGATTGCATGGCACCTGTTCTATTTTAAAAACTCATAAAATGATAGCTATACTATTATAGTCAGGTACCGTTGCCATATTAACAGATAATTAGAAATACATAAATCGTTGGAAATATATGAATTGTCCCAGATAAATAGGTAACAGGCTTTTGTTTATTTTTATTGACATAGGCTATTCATCCATAAAGTTATATCACACTTAAAGAATGAGCCATGTTGTGAGGATGCCAAGATAATTTTCCTGCCTTCAAACTCTGAATGCTTTCCCAGAAACAAGTTGCTCTACCAATTTGGAAGTTGAACTCTCGTACACAAACATGTCTTGAAATATTTGTATAAATGGAAAATGGAAGAGAGAAAGAAGGTCAAGTAGTAAATATGACAGACAGAGGGTAGATAGATCATAATTTCACTTCTGGTTAACTTGAAAGGTCAGATAAGTTATTTTCATAAGAGTTTGTCATCATATAAATTGTCACCCCCACTTTATGAAAAATGAGCTTACATAAACCCAAAATGTTATTTCTATTTCTAAATAAATAGGCCCAATATATTTAAGACTATTATAATTAAATTTGTGGCTATAATCATAGAACTAATTTGAAGTTAATGATCCCACAAAATGACTCCTATTAGACCATCAATTCCATGAGACAAACAGCAAGGTTAATTAGCCTAGGGATTTAAGAACTTGGGTCATGGTTTTGAATTGGGTTCTACAAAAGCAGAGTTTGATGTAGGGATTCAAGAGTTCTCAAGAAAAGGGGAGTGAGGAAAACTGATGAGATGGGAGAAGTGGTATAAACTGGGGTTGAGCTTTAGTGTGGTCCCCTAGAAGGTCTCAAGTATGTATTGCATCATAGACTTGGTGCCTCCATTAAGTCTGGGGGCAGCCTTTTAGTAATCCATGTTGGTGGTCATTAGTTTGAGCTATTTCATCCTTGTTAGCAAAACCTCATAGTTGGATAGAGGGTAGGTAATTCTATGAATAAGCCAGAAACCTAAATTGATAACTACCCTATCAGTTACTCACGAGTGCTAGGGTTGATACACCTGCCTCTAAAGAAATTTAGACCAGTGAGAGGGGTGAGTAGATCACCTGGCCTTGATTTGGCCCTCATAGATCACCTGGCCTTGATTTGGCCCTCATACTAGCATGGGAATGTTGATCAGAGCCTAGAAGAACCAAAAAAAGAAAACCAATGAAGAAGCAAGATATAGCGATGGTGTATTACAGAGGCAACCGTTGAAAGAAGTGAGTCATAACTCATGATGAGAAGTCCAAAGGACTGGTTATCTCAAGGGACACATGGGCTGGGTAAAAGGACTTGAGAAGAAATAAAATTTTTTTTTTTTTAGATTTTATCTCCTGTTGTGTATTTTTCTATAGCTGTCCATATCCTGTCCACCCAGAATGGTAACATCACCACCCTTCCAGCACAAGAGATCATATCAGTTCTTACCAGCACAACACATAGCCACTGAAGACAAACACAATCCATAGTCACTTCCATATTTATTCCATTTAAAATCATCTTCTGGATCCTCAATATGTAACAGTAATGAAGTCTAACAATGTCCCAAGACTCAATTTTCTTCCCTCACTCATCTTTCTCCCCAAAATCTTTCAAGAATCCTATGAATAGTCACTACACAAAAGACACTCCCCAAACCAATTTTGGGAGACAATGTTAACGGACCCCACTGGGGAGTAAGCATTGAGTGGGATGTGAAATGGGCCATTGGTTTGAGAAGTTTAATGATAACTTCCTATAGTTGCCCCAGATAAATAAGTATCAGGTTTTAATTTATTTTTTATTGACATATAATATCCACACATTGATAAAACTAATGAATTTTCTCTGAGCATACCTGCATAACCTCTCCCAGAATAAGATATTGAACTTTCACCTGCATCTATCCCAAAGCCTAATTTCATGATATCAGTTATACCTGTTTTGAACCAGGGCACAGTTAAATGGGAATTAATTTTGGAAAGCATTCTTTTGGTAGCTATTCATTCTGACTAGATTCATTCTAACTGCCCTATTATCTCGCATACCTTTCCTGATAATTAGTCTTCAGTTTAAGTGATGTGCTAGTCTTGCAATGATAATTCTTGATAAGAAGGTTCTCACTTTCTTTTCCAAATAATCCCCTTTGTTATTTTAGTGTCTCAGCAGCTGGAACTCTTGCCATTAAAATGCCCTTTATGAAAAACAACAAGGACACTTTTCATCCTGACCTCTATTTTAAGGATCAGTTAAGAGGCACTTGTCTGGGTCGGAAGTAATATATCTACAAACAGGATGGGAAGTACTGAAGCCACACTGATACCCACACTCTTGAACAGAGAAAGTGCAAATCTGGGAAATATTACGGTGACTTGGGCGAGAAAACAAGCCAAGACATTCACTGAAACTTCTTCATTGATTTAGAATCTAATGGTAGATATTCTTTCATTGCTGTGAAAGGTAATGACAGGCAGGGCTTCAGATAACTATCCTCAAATCCGGAAGCTTATCTTAACCAAACCTGCCTGCCTGGAATCCTTTTGACTTTCAAAAATAGAGCCTGAATTCATGCAGAGCCTGGCTTCCTAGGCAATTTGGGGCAGTTCCTGTGTTTAGTAAGGAATATTTTTTAAGAAAAGACTTCATTTCCTCCTTGTCTCCTTTTTCTCCAGGTTAAACCCAGACCACAAAGACAAATAAAGGGCAAAGTTTACCAAACAATAAAAATTATATTAGAAATCGTGGGGGAGAGGAGGTGCAATATGGGAAAAGTAGAAAATCTAGGATTCTGAATAATTTTGTTTCCAGTGGACATCTTTGCTATTGCTAGAAAATCTCAGAGTTTTATTATTCTTTGAAAGAGCTGCTAGATTTTCCTTGCCAATCGTGTCTTAGTGTGTCAGCATTGATATTTATGCATAAATTGTCCATAGTTTCCATAGTTTCTTTAATGTGATGCTGCTGGATTTTTCTATGTTATATTGGTATCATAATAGTAGTTTGGAAGCTTTCTTTCTCTTTCTAAGGTCAAAAGCATTTCATTAAACTTGAAGCTCTCTGTTTCTGCAAGGTTTAAGAGAATTCATATTATTTATATGTTTATAAATGAACTCATATTTGTCAAGTACTTTTGAGAGGAACACAAGGGAAGGTAAATAGGTTTTTGTCAATTATATCAATTTATTCCATAAAAATAGAACTATCTTTTCTGTAGGTATTTTGTTTATTTGTTTGTTTGTTTTAGGAAGTCATGCTTTTCATCCAGGTTCTCAAACATATTTACATAAAATTGAGAAAAAGATTATCTAGCACACCTGTGACTTTTTTCTATATCCATAGATATTGCTTCATTTCTTCCTAAGTTTCACATATTTATAATTTTCCCCTGATACTTTTAGTTGTTGATCTACTTTACTAGTTCTGTCAAAGAATTTGAAATATTATTAATGTTGGGTTTATTCATGTTGGAAAATCTGTCTTAACTTTTAAAAATTTCTTGGGTTGGTTGCTGAGTTGTTGACTTATTTAATTTTCACTCCTTCTGACTTAGTGAGCTAAGTAAACATTAAGTAATACTTATTTATTAAAAACAGGCTTTTTTCCTCTTGGAGAACTTCTTTAACTCTATTCCTTTGTTTTGATGCAATGATTTCTACTATACATATGTTTCTAAATCAGTTCCTTAGAAGAAAGGATACTTAATTTTTAATTTCTGACACTAGTTTTGACCCAAAAAGTATTGACAAAATTGCTACTAACATTTTTGTGGTGAGGTTGTTTTCTTTCATTATAAATTTCTGCATTTATAATGTTATGAGCACTGAATGTCATTTTAATATATGTTGCAACCTAATATAAGGAAGAATGTTATAAATAATTCATGGTCCTGTGAAAAGAAGGTGTGTGTTTGGTTCTCTAATTATATGACTATATATACTTTATTAAAGGTGCTATTTATATACTTTTATGTTGTTTCCTTATTTTTTGCATATTTGATATGTTTTGCTTTGAATGAGATAGGTAAAAATTCTTGCCACTATTCAAATAATTTTTTTTCTCTGATGTTTATTTTGGTTGGCCTTCAAGCTTTGGAGGTTGTTATTTAACTTAAAAAAATTATTTAAAAATTTTTTAAAAATCATGACGAAACTTCATTGTGATTTCTACAATTTTTATTTTCTAAAGGCCATTCTAATCAGCTGGATTCTACCTCTTGGATACCATCCCCTCCTGCCTTGGCATTTCTTTGCCTTTTTCTCCTGTTTTCCACTATCACTTTACTTTGAACCTATGTCATTTTAAACGTGTAATGAAAGCACCCAGAGAACCACTCCGGATGTGGGACATCACACCTGAAATTTTATTAAGCAGACCAGCAGAGTGTCTGCCCTGAAGCGGGGAGAGAGAGAGAGGGAGAGAGAGAGAGAGACAGAGACAGAAACAGAGAGAAAATGTCTGGGGAGTTATTCTTAAGTAATGGAAGTTCATGGACTAATAACAATCTGACCAATGACTGAGGAGGAAGTTCCTGGGCTAACAATCTAGGTTGTAAAACGGTGTGGGGGGCAGCAGCAAAATGGCAGGGGAGAAATGGCTGCAGTCTTGTTAACCTATTGTCCCTTCATGTAACAACGAAAGAGCGTTTGATTCTCTTTTGAGAATTTTTTTTACATGTGACTGTTCTCCATGTATTTATTAAGATTAATGTCTTTCTTAGTTCTCTCATCATATTTTACGTTCTCGTTTCTGTTTTTAAGTCTTCATTTGTGTTCTGGACTTTTTGAGTGGTGCGTCTTTTTGTTCTGTATTATGAATATTTACTTTCTGAAAGTTTGGAGGGTTCATGATCTTCGATTTTCTCCTCTTTTATTTTCATAGTGTTCCTGAGAACAGAGCAAACCACAGATATGTTCGTTCCGTCCTATGGGTTTACAGTGTCCTTTGATTCAAAGCATTAATATTTTCTCATCTCCCTATATCATAAACTACCATGGGGTCTTTAAACTGAATGTGATGAAGATTGTGGTTTTGTTTGAGACAAGAAAGTGCCACCAAAAGGGCTGAGGATCAACTGAGACCACTAAGTCACTCCAACTTCACTTCATACGTAGCACCTTGTTTCATGTATCTATTCATGAAAGGTCCCAATTAAGAAAAGGTGTATGACTACAATAAGCTTTAAAGTCATTAAGGTAGTTAATCTACAACTGCCATTTTCTATCCAAATTAAAAAAAAAAAAATAGGAATGGTGCATTGTCACTTTTTAAAAAAAGGAAAAATACTGTTTTCCTGTTGTCTAACATGAGCAATGACTTTCTGATTTTGAGTCCTTATTTCCAGGAAAGAATAAGATAAATCACTCTTAATTTTTAAAGTTCAACAACTCCATTTCTCTCTGAATGATTCAAGTTATATTTGCCAAATGTGGTCCACATAGAAGGACATCAGTTTCTTGGAAGGAGCAAGAGAAAATCATCCTCTAAATTTAGTTTATCTTTTGCTCAGTTATTTCCCAGTCCTTAAACAAGTCTGAAGAGTCTAGTAAATGGCTCTTTTCTCAAGAAAAGCAGACATAATGTTCCTTATTGTTAGTGTAAACATCAACCTCCATGCTTAACCATTTATTCAGATTACTGAATACCTACTGTGTGACCAGCACAGGAAAAACGGAAATAAAATGAACAAAAGAAAAATTTCTCCTGTCATTTAGGAAATTATTTTCTGGTTTTCTAGTGGGAAAAATAAGGATTGATTACAAAGACAGAAAAATGTTCATTAGATTTAAAGACATATAGTTCATCTGGCTGGGGCAGTGTGTGGAGGGAAGAAAATTGAGGCATCCTATATCCTGGCTCTTAGCCTCGTGTCTGGCATATGGTGAGCTCTAAAAGAACAGATGTTAAAGGAAGAAAGGGCAGGAGAGATGGAGGGAGGGTGATTTTAATATTAAATTCACAAATTATTTCCTTAAGGATCAGGTAAGATTCCATAAAATTTTAGGGAATCTATGTAGAAAGAAAAACAACAAAATGATGAAAAACGTATTTAATAGATTATCCAAAAAGAAAACTGTTAAGAACCACGAAAAGACTATTAAAACTTCAGATGAAAGAGACCCTTGAAGAGTTGTCCGTGGTTACGTGGTAGATGGGAGCATGTGACAATTGCAGGTACACAGTATGGTTGAAACCATGTTAGAGGCCAGTTATTGTGCCAGTAGCACTTCCTGATCAGATGTGAAGTTTTGGAAAGCCACTCCAGCTACAGTCTGAGATCTATTCTGAAATTCTAAAATGGAGCCAGAATTATAACTTGCTTTACCTAACCCCATAAGACTCAATGTGAATGATCATCCATAGGGGGAAAAAAAAAATACCCATATACATTAAAATTCTTTAAATGGAATAATTAACAATAGAAAATATTGACATTATATATAGGATAGTAAAAGACAAATAAATATACCTTCGAGATTAATCAACTCAATTTCACAAATTAAAAAAAAAAGATGCTAAATTGGAGCTTTTATACATTTCCAGTCATTGCCATCTTTTGAGGAATTAACTGGCTGTTGACATTCTGCTTCCACTGTGACATTCTCAGGGCCCTTCTCTGCCCTCTGCTCTAGCAGATGAAGTTGCCTGAGTTTACTACTCATTTGCCCATACTGTTAATTGAGAATTCATCAAATTATACGTTCATTCCCCCACCCCTGTTCTGGTCTGAAATTCTTAAGAGGGTGGACATTTTCATTTATTTTTCTCAATAGGAGTATGTACAGTTTGTAATAGGTAGTGAGATGGTAAAATTACAGAAGATCTTTCACATAAAAAGTGCATACCTTGTCCAATTTCATTGCAACCTCAGTTTTGTCCCCAATGCAACTCTTTATGATTCTTTATGATTAAGCTTTTTTGCCTAGTGGTTGGTGGCAGGAACTGTAGCCCAGCGGATTCACAATCATTACTAGTTCAGTTTTATAGAGTTGATGACATCAGGGTATGCCTCAGTTTTCTAGGGAGGCAATTACACATCACTACAAACTCCGTGATTTAATAAGCAGCTGAAAATTATTTTCTTAAGATTGTGGAGGCTGAAATTGAGGTCAAACTCACTGTGGAGGCTCTAGGGAAGATTCTACTTTGTGCCTCTTCCAGCCCAGGGACTTTAATCTCTGTTTCCATGGTTACACTGTCTCCTCCCCTTTCTTCTGTTTTTTCTTCATCTCATAGGACAAATGTCATTGAATTTAGGATGATATCATCTCCAGATCTTTAATCACACCTATGAAGACTCTTTTTTCAAAATGAGTCAACAATCACAAGTTTCAGACTTTGATATGGATACATATTTTAAGGGGTGATCATTCAACCCATTATGATGTCCATCTTAAGTGTTTGATCAATTTTTCATAAACTTTTTCAACAGCAAGTAGGAGTTACTGAGACTAAATATATGAAAAAAAATTGGTTGTATTTTGTTTGTCAAGGATTAAAAAAAACTAACAAGAAAATCTGTGAACATTTTATTCATGGAAAAAAATCTTCCACTTGAATTTTTCTTTTTGAAAAGTATTTATTGACAAAAGAATGGTGATTACTTTTCAAATATATCTGGAACTCACTATGAATATATATATATATATTCATATATGTGTGTGTAAGTGTATATACACACATGATTTTATTTATTCCATTTTCTTTTGTCTCCCCCTCTTTTTGCAGACTTTCTGGTTTTCAATTATATTATCTATATGATTTTTCACCAAGAAGTCAGCAATACTTTTTTATGAACTCTTTTTTTCATTGTATACCAATGGAGTATAACTTTTCATTTCTCTGGTTGTAAATGATGTAGAGTCACACCATTTGTGTGATCATACATGTACATAAGGCAATGATGTTTGTCTCATTCCACCATCTTTCCTTCCCCCTGCCCCTTCCCCTCCCCTCATTTCCCTCCAAACAATCAAACATTCCTCCACTCTTCCCTTAACCTCTGCCCTCCCCTATTATGTATCAGCATCCACTTATCAGAGAAAACATTCTGCCTTTGGTTTGGGGGGATTGGCTTATCTCACTTAGCATGATATTCTCCAACTACATCCATTTCCCTGAAAATGCAATAATTTTATTCTTCTTTATGGCTGAATATTATTCCATTGTGTATATATACCACAGTTTCTTGATCCATTCATCTACTGAAGGGCATCTAGGTTGGTTCCACAATCTAGCTATTGTGAATTAAGCTGCTATAAACATTGATGTGGCTGCATCACTGTAATATGCTGATTTTAAGTTCTTCGGGTATAGGCCAAGGAATGGGATAGCTGGATCAAATGGTGGTTCCATTCCAAGTTTTCTAAGGAATCTCCATACTGCTTTCCAGAGTGACTGCACTAATTTGCAACCCCACCAGCAATATATGAGTGTACCTTCTTCCCCACATCCTTGCCAACACCTGTTGTTGCTTGTATTCTTCATAAATTCCATTCTAATTGGGGTGAGATGTAATCTTAGGGTAGTTTTGATCTTCATTTCTCTAATTACTAGAGAAGTTGAACATTTTTTCATGTATTTGTTGATTGATTGCATATCTTCTTCTGTCAAGTGTCTGCTCATTTCCTTAGCCTATTTATTGATTGGGTTATTTGTATATTTGGTGTTAAGTTTTTTGAGTTCTTTATAAATTCTGGAGATATGTGCTCTATCTGAAGTGCCTGTGGTAAATATTTTCTTCTGCTTTGTAGGCTCTGTCTTCACATTGCTGATTGTTTCCTTTGCTAATAAAATTTTTTTTTAGTTTGAACCTATACCATTTATTGATTCCTGCTTTTATTTCTTGTGCTTTGGGAGTCTTGTTAAGAAAGTTGGATCCTAAGTCAACATAATGAAGATTTGGGCTTAATTTTTCTTCTATTTGGTGCAGGGTGTCTGGTATAAATTCCTAGATCCATTTTGTGCAGTGTGAGAGATAAGGGTTGGCAACAAAATAGACAGGTAGATCAATGGTACAGAATAGAAGAAACAGACAAACCCACATAAATATAGTTATCTCACACTATAAAAGGTGCCAAAAACATACAAAGGAGAAAAGATATCCTTTTCAACAAATGGTGCTGAGAAAACTGGAAATCCATATGTAGCTATATGAATTTAAGGGTTAGGTTTATGACCAGTGTTAGGCTAGCTAGGATTTAGATTATTAAGACTAGAATTATGGGTTAGGGCTCCATTTAGGATTAGATTTAGGGTTATGATTAGGAGTAGGACAAAGACTAGACTAAAGAGTAGGTATAGAGTTAAGAGTGGGTATATGGTTAAATTTAGGGTTAAAGCTAGAATCTGGGTTAAATCTAGGGCTAGACCCAGAATTAGGTGAAGGTGAGATTTAAGCCTGGTGCTATGATTTGAACTTGAGTTTTATAGCCAGCAATGTTAAGGGTAGGTTGCAGCTACCGTGTGATTTTGATTCAATTGACTTTTTTACAGTTTCCCCTTCTGTAGAATGATAACATTTATCTTATAGTGCATCAATGTGGTTAAAGTACATTTAGGAAATATTAGTAAACTCCAATTTTAAGTGAAAATTATGTGATTTTTTGAAGTATTATTGCATACATAGAGCAACACTCTATTTTCCCCAAATAAAGCTATTTGACATGATTTAGTTAAAGTGATGTTGTTCGTTTATAAGTATTCTTATTCATAGTCAATTTCAGTTCATTCCAAAATGAGCATTAGCTAAACACCATGTGCTGTATATGGTATTATGCCAGTTATTGTAGAATATTTATGGGGAGCTATATTTATATTTTATGGTCCCTTCCCTGAAAGAATTTCCCATCTCCAGTTAGTTATACAAGTCTATCTGAAACTGCAGTGAACATTTGAAGCCAATATGTGTGTGGTGCAATGTGTTTGAGATTATCACTGACAAAAGGGCCAGAAGAATAGCACAGGAAGGAGTGTGTTTGTAGTCCTAACTGTCCTAACATGCTTTATAGGAGCCTTGAGTGTTTAGGAGGGTTTAAAAACTAACAAGGATACCAGGCACAGTGGCATATGCCTATAATTCCAGTAGCTTGAGAGGCTGAGGCAGGAGGATCCCAAGTTTAAATCCAGCTTCAGCAACTTAGTGAGGCTCTAAGCAACTTAGTGAGACCTGTCTCATAATGAAAAATTAAAAAAAAAAAAAAAAAAAGGACTGGAGATGTAGCTCAGTGGTTAAGCACCCCTAGGCTCATTCTCTGGTACCAAAAAAATAAGTAAAATAAAATAAATAAACAACCTAACAAGGATTCAGAATGGTAAAGGGAGATTGTATTTTGTTGCCAACAACAACAACAAAAAGGAAAGCATAGGCTGTTGATCAGAAATGAGCATTTCATTTCCAGGAGTTGTTGAACATAGACAACACCACCACCAGGGTCCAGTGTGGGTTGTACCCATTAGAGGATAGTAAGGGGAAAATGCATCTTTATGTGGAGGCCTGTGGTAAGGGGCTTTGAAACCCAGGCCAAGGATGTTGAACTAGGTGTCACACAAAATATCAATGAAAAATAAGCTCTTAGTAGAGGATGAACATGTTCAAATCCAGTGGAATAAACACCAGTATTACAGTGTGAAGAATGAGTAAAGGCTTTAAAATTCAGACTCTGAGAAAGGGACACACAAGAAAATGCTTCAGTCAAAGATTGAGGTTATAAGTGTGTGAATTGGTTGATGGGGATTTAAATGAAGAGAATGAGTACAGAAAAATTTGAAAGTAAAAGTATCAAGCTTCCTAACTGAAAGAAGGGATGTGATGAATAAGTAGAAGGGTGCATTGGATAAAGAGAATCATTTCCAATGTTCTACAGCACAGTAGAATAAATCCACTTAACAATAATTAATTGAATATTTAAAAATGTCTTGTACAAAGGACTTCAAATGTTTCCAACACAAGAACTAAGGAATGCCAGTTACTCTGATCTGATCATTACACATTATATACATGCATTGAATGTCACACTGTACCCCACAAATATGTACAATTCTATATGACAATTAAAAATAAAAATGTATTTAGAAAACATAAAGTAGTATTGCCCAGGCCTTAACCAAGACAAATCGAGCCTGAGTCACTGGAAGTGGGGTCAAAGCACTTTTTTTTTTTTTTAAGAATTTCACTTTTTGATTCTAATATACAAAAGAACCTGGGAATGTCCAAATTTAGTCAGGAGACATAAGAAAACTAGACCCTCAAATAGATAAACTATACATGTTACTGCCAATGGCTTCTCTGATTCACTAATCAGACTAACCCTAATCACCACCACCACCGCCGGGAAAAGAGGTGAATAACAAATGAATGGAAGGATTCAAAGTCCCTTTTATTTCTTCCTTATTGGCTGGGCAGCAGTATTATTTTTTGAACTATGGATTTTGGAAGAAATGTGGAGAGAGAATCAATGATTTTATGTATTATTTCATTTGAACTTCACAACACTTCCAATGTGGTATGTAGGTAGGGAGAAAATTATCGTCTTTATCTTTCTACTCAACCTACTTTATTTTTTTCTGGTTATAAAATAATGCATATTCATCATTGAAAATTTATCAAAAACCAAATATAAAGTAGAAAATAAAATAAAAATATATCATTCTAGTACCAAGAAAAACAAACACCTCCCTAACAAACGGAATAGAAAAGATGACATAGGAAAGAATCCAAGACTATAGTATAGATTGGGCATGAGAAGTAGCATGGTAAGATTATTGATAGGGATGGGGAACCCTGCTGGATTTATCAGATGTACTCGTTTGGACTAATCCATTTTAAGATCTCAGACAGAATAAATTGGACCTAGAATTCAAACTGTACTAGAAAAGTCCAAATTTTCTCTGCTGGTTCAGAAAACTCTTCACAACCATGGATATAGGCACACACATCCTCCTATTTGTGGATCACATTCAGAGTATGCAGTTTATTTGAGAACAAATTATTTTGTCAGTTACCATGTAGTGCTTACTCCTTCTTAGTCCTGCATATGCAATGTGGAATGGTAACATCTTTATCTGTGTATTTGGTTGTATCTATAACTCTACCAGAGTTATACAATCACCTTATATCAGCTCCTTAGCAACACACCAGCCTGTGTGTTGGAAGAATATGTGTGGTACATGGGTGTCCAGGGGATAAACACATGACATTCTTTTCAAAGAAGAGCAAATTATACTCCTATCTGCTTTGTCTATTAAAATGAACTTTAGATTACATCGAGGGAAATGAGAGGGAGGGGGGCATAAAAATGGTGGAATGAGACAGACAGCATTACCCCATGTACATGTATGATTACACGAATGGTATGAATCTACATGGTGTACAACCATAGAAATGAAAAGATGTACTCCATTTGTGTACAATGAATCAAAATGCAGTCTCTAAAAATACAAAAAAATAATTAATAAAGTGAATAGCAGTTATGGAAAATGATGCTCTCTTTATTCTAAGTTTAAATTGAAAGTTGTGCCTTTCTCATCAAGCTCCAACTGAGGAACCTCACCCTATCCTGCCCTTTGTTATGTGGTAAGGCCACCATGAGTCTAAACCACCTCCCCTCACTCTTAAGGTTCTCAATTCAAGGAAAAAGCTCAAGGCTGGAACATTATCATTCAGTCAACACCCTCTCAACCCTTGAGGATCAAAGGGTCCATGTCTCCTTTTTCATTCTTTGTGACAGTTAAGCCCTGTTTTGCTTTTCTTTCATACAGATTTATCCTAAGGCCTGTTCTTTTTCAATGTGATGATCCACTTGGCCGCACCCATTTGGAAGAGACTATTGCTCTGGTCAGGGTTGGTTTGGCTTGCTACAAGTGGGTTGCTACATTCTTTTTTTTAGAGTCTGCCAAATGTGGGACAATGGGTGTGTCTTGTTGACATCCTGTGGTTCGTCAGATATGTAGGCGCACTCTGTAGTGCAACCTCCTCAGAAGCCTGCAGCTGTGCTGGGAGGCCCAGGTCAGCCTGTCTGTGAGGAAGACAGAGACCTAATCCACACGCGGAGCTGCTTAGCCAATATGCTTGTGGGAAATGGGAACGTGGGCACGCTTGCTTTGTAAAATACACAGGGCTCTCCTCATACCTAGATTAGCGATTTGTGGTTGCAAATATTTGCCTATCTTTCCAAACCATAATTTATCCCAAAGAAATGACTATGTTACTTAGACATTTAAATGCAAGAACCACACACAAAATGAATTTCCTGGGACATTTCTTACTTTCAAGTCCTTGCCCCATTTTTGATTTGCTACATGTGGGCCATAGAACCACTTTCAAGTTAGTGATACAGGGAACATTCATGAGTAGTTAAAATGCATAGTCCATGCAGGAAAAACTCAGAAGATATAATTTTGAACAAGAGGAGGAAAAGATAACTTTGTTAATCAAACATATCATTGAGATACCTACACTTTATCTCCAATTACAGATTTAAGTGTTTTAACAACCTCATTTTATTAAGTGCAAATGTTCCTTCAGGTAAGAAGACTAAAACATTTTAGTATGAGGTACTTCAATGAAATTTTCAGATATTTCTCTCTGAGGGCCAGTAACTCCAAGGAGTAGGGCAGGTAAGGAATGTTCTTCATTTTCAAATCTACTGCAGGGTGTATAAATTGAAAAAAATGAATGAACATATGATCACAGTTTATTTATGATCAGGATCCAGTGACTATTTTTAACATGAAGAAATGGACTTTCATACATAAATCAGGTAAAATCTTACCGATTGGCGAATGTCAGTGTAAAGTATGAAATGTCTTTTGCCTCTTCTAAAACCTTCCTGTAGATTTAAATTTTTCAAAAGAGTACTTATTTTAGGTAATGAAATCTTATACCTGAAGAATTTATTTTGAAATCATTGGTCTTGTCAACTTGTGGATGACACCATTAATGCTCCTTTCTCTTACAGCAGGAAAAATGAGAGCAATTTTTTTGAAGAGGAAGAAAATGGTATTTGACAGAGGTAAAATAAGAAGGGTACCTGGTGGCCAGAAATGAAGAGGTAGGTGGTGGGAGAGGAATTTAAAATGAAAATGGGTTATGGGAAAGAATTTTTCCAATACACTTCTAATTTAGCCAAAACTCCTGCCTGTCAAAGTTTCTGCCATGGACTAAAGTAGTTCAAATCCTGAGTTTATAAACACTTGGTTCTGGAGTTGAATTTCTTACCTTTCCTGATTTCTTTTATTTCCCAGATTCAGTTTCTCCAGGGTTCTTGTTTTCTCCATCAGCACTTTTTTTTTCCTAACTAAAGAAAAGAACATTTGATTTGTCTCTCTTCCTCTTCTACTACCAATTCTGACCTGCATTTCTGAGGTTGCCCTGTTTTACACTATTATTGATGATGATGATGGGAACCACATTTATTGAACACATATTATGGACAGGTTATTATAGAAGGCATTTTTTCATATAATTACTTTAAAATTCATAAGAGAGAGAACTGAGGGTCAGAGAAGTTAGGTAATCCATCCAAGGTCATATATAACGACTTCCAGAGCTACGTATGCAATCCACAGCTTATTTCATTTCCAAGTTCCTTGTCTTGAAGTTAAACACATAATTTCAGGAGAATGTTTAAAATGGAAGAACCAAAGAACTGAAAACATGTCATTGTAAAGAAAACTGAGATTCTGTTGATTGCCATGATACAATGAATGGAAATCCATGAATTTCCATGACAATATGAATGAACGGTAGTTTGAAAGGAACCAAAGGAAATCATAAGGATGCCAGGAGAGCAGAGCTGAAATGATACCAATAGCTCTCCTATGTTGGTTTTCTTGCATGGGTGGAATCACCTCATGATGGTGGCAAAAAACACAGGAATTGCACTCTGGCTCAGATGACCCATCTCTATTCTGTGACCTGGGAAAGTCTTTTCAATAATCTCAACCTTGATTTGCTCCTTGGCAAAGTGGGTTTAGCCACCCCTCCAAGAAGCTGCTGGGATCTGGAAGACAATGACTCTAAGAACCTTCCAAATAAAGGGGAGCATATCATCACTGCCACTGGTATCATTGCTTGTACGAACTTAGAATTGGCAGCATTTTGTACTTTTTTTCATATTAATGAAAGATTTTTGTTTATTTTCTAACTTTAAAATCTCAAAATCAATGAGATTCTCTTAATTGTGGACATTTTTAATTTCCGTAATTATAAAATCTGAACTTATCTCTAGTCTTTCTGACTCAGTTCAACTATTTCCAAAGTAGAAATGAAAAAAAGAGATTATTTTTTATGCTAATTTTCTAAGTACCAGTCTTTCTTTTTTGACTCCAGTACATAAAAAATAAAGAAATATATTGTTTCTTATTATTTTACTAGACTTTATCATTGGGAAAAACAGAGTAGAGTTTCCTCAATTTTTTTATTCCACACACTGTGTATTGTTTTGTTGTTTTTAATGCCGTGTGTGCATATTTGTGTGTGTAAAATACCCTTGTTGGAAAATACATATACATAGATATATGCAAACTTAATGCAAACCATTAACTATCAGAGTCATTTTCTGGAAGAAAGAGAATTTTAACTCAAAATATATTACCACAATAAAGCAGAAAGTTCTCAAATTTTAACAACTTTTATATTATAAAAAACCTCATAATCTTTTTTTTCTTTTTAAATTTATCCAAGGTTGGTTGGAAACCTTCCTACACATACTGGTTCATAGATGGGCTTTTAGAAGTCATTGAGCTTGTAGACATAAAACCATTAATTGTCCCTTCTCATATGACGGTTTTGACCACTTCCCACCAGGAGCTAGAGCCCTTTCTTAAACTGCCTCCTTTGAGTTCTTCTTCTGTTTTAAAAGGGTCAACCTTCTTGTAATCTCAGCCATTAGGGAGGCCAAGGCAAGAGGATTACAAGTAAGAGGCCAGCCTCAGCAATTTAGTAAGACCTTGTCTCAAAATAAACAATAGAAAGAACTGGGGACGCAAATCAGTGTTAAAATGCCCCTGGGTTCAATTCCTGGTATCAAAAAAGAAAAACAAACAAATAAAATGATCTGTGTTTACCCTGGTGTGATTGTTTCTTTTCAGAGAAAACTTTGCTTATCCGCATCAGGTTGCTATGGCCTGTATGAGCAGTTGGTAAGTAAATGTGTGTCTCAGTTCAGCTTCTGTTGCCCAAAACGGAGGAAGGAAGTGTGCCTTGTAGGGATTTGTTTTTATGTTTGCTTGGTGATGTCTTCCTTTTGATTTAATAAAGCTGGTAGAAAAAAATTTGCTTCCCCTAAAGAAGAGACAATTCATGGAAAAAGAAACATCCTTAAAGGACTGCATCTTACTTTTCTTTCTTTTCATTGGAAAGATAACATTTATCCAAAACACATACTTATCACTCACTTTTTGTCTCTTCCCCTAGTATTTTCTCATATTTCAGGAGCACATTCTCTGAGAACCATGATGTACAATATTCTTAAGAAAAACCAGATTATCCATCTAGCAGTATTATTTAAATCATAGAAGTTCAAAAAGAATAAAAAGAGTAAATTAATTTGGAGGAGAATTCAGTCTTTCCTAGGGAAAGAATTTAAAGAGGAAATCAAGCACTTTGGAAATCAAAGTCATCAGACTGAAAATGTTCTTCAATAAAAGTAAAGTATTGAAAGAAGAGAATAGTTCTAAAAATGTGCATCACTTCCCCTTGCCACATAACAACATTCTTCTGTCCCTCAGAACACGTTCAGAGGATTTCACACTGGGACATTTCTTATCACATACATCCAGTCCTGAAGGTCGTGCCCTGTAGTCATTCTTCTCTGCCTCTAAAGTAATTTGCAGATTTGGGTGTAGGCTAGTGTATGCAGTTCGTCATTATTCTTTATCCCCAAAGGTCAAAGCATAATATGGAAATTCTTGAACTTGAAAGAGACGCTCAGCCTAGATATCCAGTTCTGCCCAAATTAAAACATCCAAAAATACCATTTATTCTTCCAACAGCAAGGACTGACAGTAAACCCAGGGGAGTCGGAATGTCCTTTAATGAGACTTTGAAATTACTCTAACTTAGTCACTCAAAGTTTGCCAAGTTTCAACAAAAGTCCTTTGGAACAAAGAGAGAAATGAATGCTTCACTCTACTACTTCATAGTCTATAATTAAATAAATCCTTCCACCCAAGTATAAATCTTCAGAGGGTTTCCTACCACTTAACAGAACCGAATAGTAAATCAGAGAAGTAGGTTTGTTCCTCAGAAGATGATCGCGGATTTACATCTCCGAGTTTCACCATTTTTTTTGTCACTTGCAAGCAAGAGTTTCCTCAATTCCTGTGACAGTGAGATAAAACCAGGGCACACAGAACAACTTGGGAAAAGTTAGGATAATAATAAGCTAACAATGAGCCGATATGAAGAAACTTGTCTATTTTTACATTTTCTACCTGCAACTTTGTAGATAATGGTTTGAGCTCTATTCCAATACTTTAATAATCACAGTTCTTCAACACCCAGAGCTTAATAACTCCCATGGTAGATAAAGGTTAGGAATGAATCAGGGCCTGGGGTTGTAGCTCAGTGGAAGAGCAATTGCCTAGCACGCGTGAGGCACTGGGTCTGATCCTAAGCACCACATAAAAATAAATAAATAAAATAAAGGTAATGTATCCATCTAGAACTAAAAAACTTTTTAAAAAAGAATGAATCAGGGTCTACTTGAATGAGTGTTTTTATCAAAGAAATATGATGCTAATCTCAAATTATAAAAAAATAATACTGATGCAAATTTAGAAGTCTTGCAGTCTTACTTGTCTTCCAATGGAATATATGATTTTCAACATAATTACAGAATTTATCTTGTTACCCAATCAACTCTTCAAAGTTAATGGACCTTGATCTTGGTTTTAAATATAGATGATCATTTCTCCTCTTTGAATTGGGTTAGCTGTTATGAATACGGAGAAAGATACCCATCATCAACTTATTAAACTTATATAAACAGTAGCAGGTTAACAAAATTCACAAAAATAAAAACTCACAAAATAATTTGCAGTTTCAATAAAGATTGAATCTTGAAGTGCTATTCCTTACAAGAACATGAACCTACATAAGGATAGGTACCACATGTCATTTGCCTTGCGCATCTAGCAGTATATCCAACATGTAGAAGAATCTTAATAAATGCCAAAGTGATTGCTCTATGAAGACAAGTTTATCTGTGATACAGCTTGCCATCAAAGAGGACCAGGCAGATAATGAGATCAATTAAATCTATGTAATAAAATGTATTATTTTTAAAAATTGAAAGAATGAATGGTTTGAATTTGCTAAATAATAGACAAAAACAAGGATGTTCCAGAGGGAGATAATGTCATGGAGATAGCTGTCAATAGATTGATGTTAAAAACTTGCAGGTGAATTGACCGTTAGAGGATATAGGGGGCCATTAAACATTTTGAGGGAGAAGAGGTTTTATGGAATTGCTATTTCGAAAATAGAATGGGATTTTCTGTATGATGGTTTGGAGCAAGGTGGGGGTGTCAAAGAAGAGTCAAATATCTTCATAAACTTTAACACAAAAGTAGTAACTAGAGATTGTCACCTTCCAAATGTTTGTTTCTCTACCTCTCTCTCTTCTTTTGACCTTCTACAAGACTATCTAAATATTTCCTTATCTTACATGAATTCTTCTCCAGTCAATTATGTACTTCACCGTAGATTCATCTTTCTAAATTCCAATTATTTTCCTCTTACTCATACAATCAGAAACATTCAACTGTTCCCTACATTGGAGGCTACACATATGGTGTGGTAAAATAAAGTTCAACTCTGGTGTTAGAAAGAAAAAGCTTAAGCCCAGGAGGCAGCGCCACTTCCCAAGTAGTTTTCTCAACCATCATCAAACTAGACCTAAATTCCTAAACACCATTCTAACTAAGAATTTTGTATTTTCCTTGATTTTGTCTCCGACAACACTCTTTACATACCTTAAATCACTGCTTCTCAATATTCACTGTATATATCACCTAGGAATCCAGTTAAAATGCAGATTCTGATTTTATGGAACTGGAGTGGAGCTAGAACTTCTGCATTTCTAACACACTCTCAGGTCACCTTGGTGCTTCTGGTCCATGGACCATACTTTGAGTAGCAATTTCTTACCTCTATGCGGTAGGACTTCATGTACTAAAAGGGCATTTTTTTTTCCTTTAAGACTTTGTTGAACGTAAGTATTAACTTGGAATTCCCTATTTATAATGACCTCTCAGAAACTGTTTCATCTTTTCCATAATCGTTTTCATCAGTGCTGAAATATGGCTCTTTTAATAAAACGCTTCTTAATCTAATCCTTTGCCCATAGAGAAATCTCTCTTGCTTTTCATGATTTCCACAGTTCTTTGTAATCTCTTAGAGTATCATTAAAAACTTATGTTATAGTCATTTGTTTATGTGTTTTATATCCTTCCTCCCTCTACATTGTAAGCCTCCTGATAATACAAAGGATAGCTTCCACTTCTGACTAAGGAGTAGGAGACTGAGTGTTCTGAGAGAGGAAGAGAGAAGGACATGGTCATACAAGCAAGTGTCAAGGAAATTGAACCTAGTTCATCTGACCCAGACACATTTCCTTGTACTACACTCAGTAATTCATGGCTGTATCATCAGAACACAGCACCTGACACGTTGCTGGAGTTCCATCTTTATTTATGTTTGGCAGCAGAGACACAGTAAAAGAAAGGACCATACGGTTTTTGGCATGCTTAAGTTTGAGGTCTTGGAAGAAAGTCCAAGACAGATGTCTTCCTTTATCTGGAATTCAAGAGGTTAGGAGACACCCAGAGCAGTAGAACTGGTAGTGCTTCATTTGGGGAATAAGCTTCCTCATTCAGTCTACAGTGAGGTAAAATTAATTTATTCATCCTCATTGGCTTGGAACATTGGTTATTTCTTAAGACACAGTTAGTAATGCAATCATCCAAATACCCTTTAATATTACTGGGTTCTGGTCTTTTTATATTTAGAATAACATTTGTTATGTTATGTCCTGTATCATATTATACTATATTAAATATTAAAATAATGTATATGTGTGTGTATATACATATATATTTATACACAAAGGTAATATATATGTATATATATAAAGACAAGAGTCACTTGTCATATTATTTAACATGATGCTTTTTACATCTAAAACATTAATTAGGGCCACTGATATTTCCTAAATCATCAAAAATGTATTTACAACTCATCTTCACCTCATAATCTCTCTCTTTTGTAATACATTTTATTGCTTGGGATTTTTAAGGCCATTTCTCTACATGGCTTATGCAACATCATACATCAATGTGTCTGCCTTCATTCATCAAAGGGCAAAATATCATGTCAGACATTGGTCATTTGCCAAGCTCATTTGGATTGCCAAATACATCTTTGTTTCTCTCTCCTCCAGTCCACTGTACAATTTATTACTAGATTTACCTTCTTCAACTCTAATTGTTTTAATATTCAACTGTTACCCATTTCATAAAGCATCATGTTAAAACCTTGAGTCTGGCATTCAGAACACAATCTTGAAGTCCTAGAGCTTGCATTCAGCATACAGAGAGAATAACGTTACAAAGAACTGCAAGTAATATTAACTTCCTCTTGGTCTTTGAATGCCCCAAGTTATGTCTACTATGTTCTTACATCAAAATATTATTGACTGTTGTGACAAAAAAAGGTTTGTTTTTTCCTTTTTGCCACTCCCAGTTGTTCCAACAGCTACTGTAGCCCTATGCCAAGTATTCTCCTGTTAGTTCTCACGAAACTGGCAATAAACCGTCATACATCTTATCCATTAGTTTCTGTTGTGGATTTGAGATAGTGTTTCTTCAGACAACTTTGGGGAAAGTATGCTTATAAGTGGAATTAAATAGTGCCATCTCTTTTGTGTCTATCTGAGCTAATGAAAGCCACTGAAGACCTTCCTAAGGACTCCCAGATGAAGTAAAACCACTGTGCTGTAAAGTTCTCTGTACCTCTCCCCAGCCATATAGTTTGTAATGTCAAATTCTCATGATCATGCTGTGAAGCCAGTGGAGCAGGAGACACTGTTCAGTCAACAGGTATAAACGGAGGCCCTGTGATTTGCCCACAGTTCAAAACATGAAACACAACAAAACAGAGGTCACATGGGATTTCATTGTGTTAAACTGGTGTTTTCCCTATTATCTAAGACTTTAGGACAATAAGAGGCGGGGAGATAGTCAACGAAATGGTAATTTAAAGATCCAGAATGAGATCAAATATCCCAGAAACAATTAAATTCTTGTGACAAAATAGAGGTATTGTAGCTGGTGAGATAATTGTGCAAATTAGTGAATAAACCTTTACTCATTGAAGATATCCAAAAAATATGGCCAGCATCATCTAGTCCTTCAGGGAGTGCCTAAAGTCTTGATGATCTTTCCAATTTTATTCAATATCCAAAAAACTTCTAATAAAGAAGAGCCTGAGATACAAAATTTATGGTTAATAAAATATATTTGGATCAAGTTTTTCTCCAAAGAAAACATTCTTCAAATGTTTCAAGTGATAATCACATTGACACCTATAAAAGAACATAAGCCATATACAAAACCTGAGGAGTATAGACTTACAGAATTGTTTCCTGAAAATATATTGCAACCTTCTAGGTGTAAAATTTCTGATAAGTAAGATGAGGCTGGTATTAGTTTTAAACAGATTAATGCACACAAAATTCTTACATTTTGCTGGGAGGATAATCAATATTAGATGCATGTTAACTATGCATTTTTATGTGTGTTTAGACCTTTTACTGTGTGATTCTGGAACTGAATGATGATCCATCTGATGATGCAACAAGGGAAGAAGGAAAACGTATTGCCTGAGTATTGTCAAATAAGCAGAACTAAAGTTCAGACAAAATTTCCATTGCTTGGCTTTTCTCTAAATGAAATGAGCAACAGAATCCACTCTAATCAGCAGGGTAAATTAAACCTTGAATGGTGCCCAAGGAAGGAAAGACATCTACCCTAACTATTTGTTGCAAAGATTGGTGTCCTCAAAGAATTCTTTTTAAATGTTTATTCCAGGTTCAAGTTATTGAGAGGGGAAGGGAGAGTCAAAAAACAACAATTGAAATTCTGCTTATTGATGGCCCCAATCAGTCTGCTCAAAGACATGCTGGCCATGACCAGGTGGACTCTCTGCTAGCTGCCAAACACTATGATGGCAACAGATTGGTAAAAGCAAGATTTACTGTTACCAGATTGTCTGAAAATTGTCTCCTTACTCCTCTTTCTCTTTTGATCCCTCTTTTCCCCCATTTTTCACTGATAACCATCTCTACTAACCATTCTCCCTTATGAGTGTATTTGCCAGTAGATAATAAAATTTTTTGAGTCATTCCTTGACCCAAGTCCATTATACACCCAATAACACAGGGGGACATTTATCTAAACCCAGGCATTATTGTTTGAAGTAGATAATCTTCAAAACTCTTTGAAGTTGATGTACTTACAATTAGAAGGTAAAAAGAGTTCCCAGGGAGAAAAATGGCAGCAAGCATTGGTTACCAAACTACAAAACCATTCTCTACACCCACACACATATACCAGGCTTCATGTGACATACCAAACTACAAAACCATTCTCCCCACCCACATACATATACCAGGCTTCATGTGACATACTTTTAGGATTCTTCTTCCTGTTCCACTTTGATGTTTATCTCAGCAAGATTCTGCAATGACACATACTTTTATGAAAAGAGAGTTGTCCTTGTGAAAGAATTGCACACTATGACTCCTATCATTTGTAGATGTGACCCTGAGAGAAATAAAAGGAATATCTACAAGTGGTCCTGTAGACTTCCAACAAAGAGAGTTACAGGCAGGCTGTTCCACAGTCTAAGAGGTGTTGCTCATTATGCTAGCCCTTCCCCAGTGTTTCACCCACTTTCCTCTCCAGTCAACTCCCAAGGCCTTTACCTCCATCATGAAGTCCATCCAGTAACTTCTGAAGTTTCTAACTTTAAAATTGCTAACTATCTGTAGCCATCATATCCTGAGTGAACTTGGTGCACTTTGCCTCCACCCCCTCCTACAAATTTGGAGCAATTTCCGAGCACAATTTCAGTATTTCATATCATAGCTACATTCTCTATTGATTCTTAAAATATGGCATGTACTTGATAAATATTTATAGATAGTAGAAATCTGAGGCCTATGCCCGGTGGCCTTCTAGCTAATTGAGTAACTCTTCCCATATTTCCTTAAACATAAACAAAGACAAGTCAGCAGGAACCAACCAGAAGTATGTGGCCAAATCTATTTGATGCTCTTTCCAAATGGAAAATAGTCTTGAATTTCTGCTAGTTATCTTTTCCATTCTCCATATGTGCCAATTATTTATTCCATTCACATACATATTCTTAGTGACCTCTGAGTGGATGTCAGGAAACATTGTACCAAATAAAGGATTGCCAAGATAACTTCAGGTTCTTTAAGAGTAAAAAACATTGTGCTTAGGCAGAGAAATTAGCATAGGAGCTGCCCTCAGAGGCTACACACAGAGAATAAAATCCTACCTAGCTAATAATTAGTGCCTGGGTCAAATCAGAATCAAACCTTTTTGCACTGATCCTAGACATTTGCAATTGACATGATATTAAAGAAACTTCATTCAACTCCTCTTATAAATAGTCTGTGGGGTATTCTTCAATTATAATAGCAGCCTTTTAAAATAATTCAATAACGATCTGAATAAGTGTCACCAGGATCTCAAGATCTAAAGAAGTGTGATGCAGACTTTCTATCACTTGAAATTAAAAACAAAGAAGCTAAGCCACTGAATGTGTTAGAATTAGAAATGAATCAGGTCCTCAGAACCCATTTCAATACCATTTGGTTTTGCTAATGTTTCTTAGCCTCCTGAACACAACTCTGATGGTCCATCAATTCACTTTCTGGAGCTGGATTGGTGGGTCCTTCCAGTTTTTTAATTCTGTTCATGAGCTTATTAGTATCCCAAGTCTCTTGAGTTGTAAATCTTAGATTTCACTCAGATTTGAATTTAGATTAAGATTTCACTAAACCATTGGTAGCTTGTTTGATCACATTCTTTGAACTAAAGAATATTTACTATCATCTTAAAGATTAACAAAAATGATTGAAAATTTACTTGCTGCCAAACTGAACTCTGAGTTTTCATTGTATGGTCCATTAGGATTTTAACACACCTTCAGTAGAAAATTTCTGAGACTCGATTCATAGTATACCAAGGTTATAGGAAAAAAATATTTTTAAAGCCTCTTTGTTTTGGAAGAGTACAATTAGTTTTAAATATTGCCAACAAAATGTTATTTCTATTAAAAGAACTATTGTGTCTCTATAGAAAGAAAAACAACTACAGTTTTACTAAGAAAGCATAAACCCAGGTTATGCAACCCAGTTCATGCCTGCCCGTTCAACTTAATCAGCCAGGAGCTTATGGGTGAGACACAAAGATCACAAATGGCTTTTAATACACTCGTAGGTATATGATCTCAGTAAAGCTGCCTGAGAGTCAAATTAAGCAACAAAATCATATTAAGGTTACATGCATACACGCACACAGAGAATCAGATTTTTGATCTCTTTAAAAAGATCTGCCTACACTGGACTCGAAGACTCATAAAACTACTAAATTTGTAGCTGACCTATTTTGGTAAAGTCTGAGCTTTTGAATAATGCCAGTGGCTAACTATACCACTATTCCTGACTGTGGTAAACACACTGGTTTGTGTTCACAGTCCAACATCCATTGATTCACCCAACTGTGAATCAAAAATGTTGCATCTGCACACAACATAGAGAGCTTTTTCCTTGTTGTTAGTCCCTAAACAGTAAGTCTACCAACTATTTACATAAGACTTGCATTGTATTTGGTACTGTAAATAACTAGAGACAATTCAAAGTATACCAAAGGATGTGCTTAGATTGTGCTAGCAGAATGCCATTTTATTTTTTTTATTTTTATTTTTTTTAATTCAAAAGTATTTTTTTTTTATTGTATACAAATGGGATACATGTTGTTTCTCTATTTGTACATAGAGTCAAGGCATACCATTTGTGTAATCATATGTTTACATAGGGCAATGATGTTTGATTATTTTTTTCCTTCCCCCCCACCCCTCCCACCCCTCTTTTCCCTCTATACAGTCCTTCTTTCCTTCATTCTTACCACTCTCCTTCTCCCTAACCCTAAACCTAACCCTAAACCTAACCCTAAACCTAATGCTAACCTCTCCCACCCCCCATTATATGTCCTCATCCGCTTATCAGCAAGATCATTCGTCCTTTAGTTTTTTGAGATTGGCCTATCTCACTTAGCATGATATTCTCCAATTTCATCCATTTGCCTACAAATGCCATAATTTTATCATTCTTCATTGCGGAGTAATATTCCATTGTGTATATATGCCACAGTTTCTTTATCCATTAATCAACTGAAGGGCATCTAGGTTGGTTCCACAATCTGGCTATGGTGAATTGAGCAGTAATGAACATTGATGTGGCTGTATCTCTGTAGTATGCTGATTTTAAGTCCTTTGGGTATAGGCCAAGGAGTGGGATAGCTGGGACAAATGGTGTTTCCATTCCAAGCTTTCTGAGGAATCTCCACACTGCTTTCCAGAGTGGCTGCACTAATTTGCAACACCACCAGCAATGTATGAGTGTTCCTTTTTCACCACATCCTCGCCAACACCTATTGTTGCTTGTATTCTTGATAATCGCCATTCTAATTGGGGTGAGATGGAATCTTAGGGTAGTTTTGATTTGCATTTCCCTTATTACTAGGGATGTTGAACATTTTTTCATATATCTGTTGATTACTTGTACATCTTCTTCTGTGAAGTGTCTGTTCATTTCCTTAGCCCATTTGTTGATTGGATTATTTGTATTCTTCGTGTAGAGTTTTTTGAGTTCTTTATAGATTCTGGAAATTAGCGCTCTATCTGAGGTATGGTTGGCAAAGATATTCTCCCACTCTGTAGGCTCTCTCTTCACATTTCTGATAGTTTCCTTTGCTGAGAGAAAGCTTTTTAGTTTGAATCTATCCCAGTTGTTGATTCTTGCTTTTATTTCTTGTGCTATGGGAGTCCTGTTAAGGAAGTCTGATCCTAAGCCAACAAGTTGAAGATTTGGACCTACTTTTTCTTCTATAAGATGCAGGGTCTCTGGTCTGATTCCGAGGTCCTTGATCCATTTTGAGTTGAGGCAGAATGCCATTTTAAATGAGGGATTTGAACATCCTCAGATTCTGGTATCTATGGGGAGTCCTGGCACAAATTCTCTGCAGATGCCAGGGGATGTTACACATGTGCATGTGTGTGAGTACAGATACATACGTGTGTGTGTGTAAATATATGTAAATTTGAACACAGAATTAAGCACTGCCATTTTTTAACTGTTATGCCTAGACAGTATAACTGACTTTCCTTTGTACTCAAAATACTCCCCTTTTTTTCTGATTTGTACCCAAACTGAAAAATAACAAAGTAGAGGTGCAGAAAGACTGAACTATGAAAGGGTCAACAGCGTTTGAAGCAGTGCACAACTGTCTGGCTGGCATCATGTCATCCTGAAGATTTTTTTCCAACTACTTCTGGAAACGTTCTAACGTAAAGCATTTCTCCGGTTTTCAGATTCACATACTGGTCTAACCACCTGTGTATGCAATTGATTTGGTTTTAACTTTGAGCTTCATCCCCAAACCAGACCTGGCACCTGCAGAAGAAAATACCAGGGTCTAAAATAGAGCAAGCAGGGCCACAAAATAGTGTAATATCCTCCCACTGTGGTTCATAAGAGATGCTGTTTCGGGGTGTGCATTTCATCTCACGAGACTCCAGACAACAGAAGAGCTAGACAAAAAGAAAACTTGTGATGGAGTAGTATTTATATTGCAATCTTTCCAACATTTCAGAAGGGAATGGTTTACAGATGTATACCCTCCAATGACATTTACACGTCTATTGTTTTCTTAACCTCCTTCCCCATCTTATTACAAGATTCTTTTCATGAAGAAAAGATTACAAACTGCCCCATACTTTGCTGTGATAAAGAACACATGCTTTCCTTATTGCAAGGGAAGACATGATAAGCTATATGATAAGCCAAGTGTTAATGCAGAATCAGCTTCAGAAAATGGAATACTGTTATGATTACTTAAGCATTTACATTCTTGTGCCATAAATTCTTCCCTGTCTGAAACACACCACTTAACCCAGTCTTAGAACATCAAGACGCTAATTTACAGTTTTCTGACAGGAAGCCATCTACAGTAATGAAGGCACAGTAGGGGATTTTAGCAGAAGTCCATCTGGACTTTGAGCCATGGAAGACACTTTCTCCTTAATAATCTATTAAAGAGAGATGCCATAAAAAGGAGCTCCCACCTCTTGGTAATAAATTTATAAAGAACCTTTTATTTTTTTCAACTTTTTTCAGCAATTTTAGTGCCTTAGTTCATCATTATTTGGCTTAGTGTCCTCCTGTCTTACCATGCCTCTCAAAGAGTTTGAAGTGCTGTCAAGGTGGCAGGCAGTCCTCTGAGAAAGGATATCTTTCTTGGACACATGCTTTCCATTTATTTAGGCCTCAAAATTCTTTTAGGGTGAAGGAGTGTTATCTTTCTTATTTTCATTTCAAGATGTTTTTTCTCACAAGAATCTTTCTCTAGTGAGCCTATACTCAAATAATAAAAAAAAAGTGGATGTCTAATTATTTGTAAATTCTGGAATTTGGGATGTTTTGGAATTTGTTCAAATCTCACCTTCTCAGAGGGGCTTTCTTTGGGGTCCCCTGTTTTATGTTATCATCTCGCCCCACACCAGACTCTATCAATTCGTATGCTTCACCTTATTTTATTCTTATATACTAAGTACTTATGTATTCTTTCATTTATGTTTTTCCTATCTGTTAGAACAGGACTCTCTGATAACAGGCTTTTCCACCAGTTCACCCAGGACTTGTTTAGAATGTTGCATGGTGCACAGTAGATTTGGAATGAACATTTGTGAGATAAGCAAATAGATAAGAAGAGATGACTCACTTGGTGAACGTGGAAAATAAAACAGAGTAGTGATGACAGATCCGCAATGGACACAAGGTGGTTTTTGAATAAATGTGCATTTAATGAGTGATTAATGGATATGAGGATCACAAAAATTTAGAAAATAAAAACACAATAATTAAAGTAAAAGTGAAAGAGCAGACATAAGCACATTACCTTTAGTTGAAGATAAGATATTAGAGGTGATAAAACGGGATTATGAATACAGAGCACATTTACTAAAGAAAAAAAGAAGGAAAATAGAAATTCAAATGGAAGAAAGGTTTCAATGTTAAAGGAATCTTTCAAAGATGCTTAAAAATAAGGGTAAATACCTAATGCTCTCAGCCTTTTGGTCAAGACCAATGAAAATATAATTCATTGCCAAAAAAAGTCCACTCATTAAAAATGGTTGAGATTCTACACAAAAAAAAAGAATAAAATAAAGTCATACATAGTTGCATCTATTAACTTCTAGCTCTTTAAATATTTGGGCATGTTGAATATACTTTTAGTATTTTTCTATGAACTTACATAGAAATTTTAATAAACAACAGCAAATAGTTCATATGCTTATTGATATTATTTCCTTATAATGCAATATTTTATGGTCATTGAAAAGTCTTCTATGAATCCTGTCAATTGACTTCTTATTGTACCTTTGTACATAGTTGCATCATAATTTTTTAAGTAATTTTCTCTGAACAAATATTTAAATTATTGCAAAGGTTTGAATTGTTAATTACTTTTTATTAATATATTATAAGCATATATAATAGTGGGATTCATTATGCCACATTCATATATGCACATAATAAAATTTGATCAATCTCATACTCCAGTACTTTCTTTTCCCTCCCCTCTTCCCTCCCCCAATCTGCTTCCTCTACTGGTCTCCTATTATTACTATCGTTATTTTAATTATTGATTAGTATTTAATATATACATATATGTGGCTAATTGTGGTATACTTGTACACAGACAGCATAATTTGGTAGATATCATTCCTCAATACTTCCCTATGCCTTCCTGTCCTCCCTGCCTCTTGACCTCTACTCTGTTGGTCTTCTATTTTCATGAGATCCCCCAGCTTTTGGCATTTTAACATTTCTCACTGCTCCTGCATATGAGAGAAAACTTCGACCCTTGACTTTCTTTTTCTTTTTTTTTTTTTATTATAAGATTGTAAACAAATGGGATACATGTTGTTTCTCTGTCTGTACATGGCGTAAAGGCATACCATTTGTGTAATCATAAATCTACATAGGGTAATGTTGTTTGATTCATTCTGCCATTTTTTCCCTTCCCCCCCTCCCCTCCCACCCTTCCCCTCCATCTATACAGTCCTTCCTTCCTCCATTCCTGCCCCCCTCCCTAAACCCAACTCCAACCCCAACACTAACCCTTCCCACCCCCCATTATGTGTCATCATCCACTTATTAGCGATATCATTCTTCCTTTGGTTTTTTGAGATTGGCTTATCTCACTTAGCATGATATTCTCCAGTTTCATCCATTTGCCTGCAAATGCCATAATTTTATCGTTCTTTATGGCTGAGTAATATTCCATTGTATATATATACCACATTTTCTTTATCCATTCATCAATTGAAGGACATCTAGGTTGGTTCCACAATCTGGCTATTGTGAATTGAGCAGCTATGAACATTGATGTGGCTGTATCTCTGTAATATGCTGATTTTAAGTCCTTTGGGTATAGGCCAAGGAGTGGGATAGCTGGGTCAAATGGTGTTTCCATTCCAAGTTTTCTAAGGAATCTCCACACTGCTTTCCAGAGTGGCTGCACTAATTTGCAGCCCCACCAGCAATGTAAGAGTGTACCTTTCTCCCCACATCCTCGCCAACACCTGTTGTTGGTTGTATTCTTGATAATTGCCATTCTAATTGGGGTGAGATGGAATCTTAGGGTGGTTTTGATTTGCATTTCTCTTATTACTAGAGATGTTGAACATTTTTCCATATGTTTGTTGATTGCTTGTATATCTTCTTCTGTGAAGTGTCTATTCATTTCCTTAGCCCATTTGTCGATTGGATTATTTACATTCTTGGTGTAGAGTTTTTTGAGTTCTTTATAGATTCTGGAGATTAGCGCTCTATCTGAAGTATGATTGGCAAAGATTTTCTCCCACTCTGTAGGCTCTTTCTTTGCATTGCTGATAGTTTCCTTTGCTGAGAGAAAGCTTTTTAGTTTGAATCTATCCCAGTTATTAATTCTTGCTTTTATTTCTTGTGCTATGGGAGTCCTGTTGAGGAAGTCTGGTCCTAAGCCGACATGTTGAAGCTCTGGACCTACTTTTTCTTCTATAAGATGCAAGGTCTCTGGTCTGATTCCGAGATCCTTAATCCATTTTGAGTTTAGTTTCGTGCATGGTGAGAGATATGGGTTTAGTTTCATTCTGTTGCATATGGATTTCCAATTCTCCCAGCACCATTTGTTGAAGAGGCTATCTTTTCTCCATTGCATATTGTTGGAACCTTTGTCTAGTATGAGAAAATTGTATTTATTTGGGTTTGTGTCCGTGTCCTCTATTCTGTACCATTGATCCACCTTTCTATTTTGGTACCAATACCATGCCGTTTTTGTTACTATTGCTTTGTAGTAGAGTTGAAGATCTGGTATTGCGATACCCCCTGCTTCACTCTTTCTGCCAAGGATTGCTTTAGCTATTCTGGGTTTTTTATTCTTCCAGATGAATTTCATAATTGCTTGCTCTATTTCTGTAAGGTACATCATTGGGATTTTAATTGGAATTGCATTGAATCTGTATAGCACTTTTGGTAGTATGGCCATTTTGACAATATTAATTCTTCCTATCCAAGAACATGGGAGATCTTTCCATCTTCTAAGGTTTTCTTGAATTTCTTTCTTTAGTGTTCTGTAGTTCTCATTGTAGAGGTCTTTCACCTCTTTTGTGAGATTGATTCCCAAATACTTTATTTTTTTCGAAGCTATTGTGAATGGGGTAGTTTTCCTAATTTCTCTTTCTGAAGATTCATCGCTTATATATAAAAATGCCTTCGATTTATGTGCATTGATCTTATATCCCGCTACTTTACTGAATTCACTTATGAGATCTAAAAGTTTTCTGGTGGAATTTCCTGGTTCCTCTAAGTATACCATCATATCATCAGCAAATAGGGATAGTTTGAGTTCTTCTTTTCCTATTCGTATCCCTTTAATTTCTTTGGTCTGTCTAATTGCTTTGGCTAGAGTTTCAAGGACGATATTGAATAGAAGTGGTGAAAGAGGGCATCCCTGCCTTGTTCCAGTTTTTAGAGGGAATGCTTTCAGTTTTTCACCATTTAGAATGATATTAGCAATGGGTTTAGCGTAGATGGCCTTTACAATGTTAAGGAATGTTCCCACTATCCCTATTTTGTCTAGTGTTTTGAGCATGAAGGGGTGCTGTATTTTATCAAATGCTTTTTCTGCATCTATCGAAATAATCATGTGATTCTTGACTTTAAGTCTATTGATATGGTGAATGACATTTATTGATTTTCTGATGTTGAACCAACCTTGCATCCCTGGGATGAAACCCACTTGATCATGGTGCACTATCTTTTTAATATGTTTTTGTATGCGATTTGCTAAAATTTTGTTGAGAATTTTTGCGTCGATGTTCATTAAGGATATTGGTCTGAAATTTTCTTTCCTCGATGTGTCTCTGTCTGGTTTAGGAATCAGGGTAATATTGGCTTCATAGAATGAGTTTGGGAGAGTTCCCTCCTCTTCTATTTTCTGGAATACTTTGAGAAGTATTGGAATGAGTTCTTCTTTAAAAGTTTTGTAGAACTTGGCTGAGAACCCATCTGGTCCTGGACTTTTCTTTTTTGGTAGGCTTTTGATGACCTCTTCTATTTCATTACTTGAAATTGGTCTATTTAAATTGTGTATGTCCTCCTCGTTCAGTTTAGGCAATTCATATGTCTCTAGAAACCTGTTGATGTCTTCGAAATTTTCTATTTTGTTGGAGTATAGATTTTCAAAATAGCTTCTAATTATGTTTTGTATTTCGGTCATGTCTGTTGTTATATTTCCTTGTTCATTCCGAATTTTAGTGATTTGGGTTTTCTCTCGTCTTCTCTTTGTTAGTGTGGCTAAAGGTTTATCAATTTTGTTTATTTTTTCGAAGAACCAACTATTTATTTTGTCAATTTTTTGTATTGTTTCTTTCGTTTCAATTTCATTGATTTCAGCTCTCAGTTTAACTATTTCCTGTCTTCTACTACTTTTGGTGTTGGTCTGTTCTTCTTTTTCTAGGGCTTTGAGTTGTAGTGTTAGGTCATTTATTTTTTGAGTTTTACTTCTTTTATTAAATGCGCTCCATGAAATAAATCTTCCTCTAAGTACCGCTTTCATAGTGTCCCAGAGATTTTGATATGTTGTTTCTTTGTTCTCGTTTACCTCTAAGAATTTTTTAATTTCCTTCTTAATATCTTCTGTTATCCATTCATCATATAGTAGCATATTGTTTAATCTCCAGGTGTTGGAGTAGTTTCTGTTTTTTACTCTTTCATTAATTTGTAACTTCAATCCATTATGATCTGATAGAATACAAGGTAGTGTCTCTATCTTCTTGTATTTGCTGACATTAGCTTTGTGGCATAATATATGGTCTATTTTAGAGAAGGATCCATGTGCTGCTGAGAAGAAAGTGTATTCGCTCTTGGTTGGATGGTATATTCTATAAATGTCTGTTAAGTCTAAATTATTGATTGTGTTATTGAGATCTATGGTTTCTTTGTTCAATTTTTGTTTGGAAGATCTGTCCAGTGGTGAAAGAGGCGTGTTAAAATCACCTAGTATTATTGTGTTATGGTCTATTTGGTTTCTAAAATTGAGAAGGATTTGTTTAACATACATGGATGAGCCACTGTTTGGCGCATAGATGTTTATGATTGTTATATCTTGCTGATTTATGCTTCCCTTAAGCAGTATGAAATGTCCTTCTTTATCCCTTCTAACTAACATTGGCTTGAAGTCCACATTATCTGAAATGAGGATGGATACTCCAGCTTTTTTGCTGAGCCCATGTGCATGGTATGTTTTTCCCCATCCTTTCACCTTTAGTCTATGGGTATCTCTTTCTATGAGGTGAGTCTCTTGCAGGCAACATATTGTTGGATCTTTCTTTTTAATCCAATCTGCCAGTCTATGTCTTTTGATTGATGAATTCAGGCCATTAACATTCAGGGTTATTATTGAGATATGATTTGTATTCCCAGTCATTTGGTTCATATTAAAAATTTTTGACACATCTTGGTTCCTCCTTTATTTGACAGTTCCTTTAGGATAATTCCTCCCTTTGCTGATTTGCTTCTTTGTTTTTTATCTCTTCCTCATGAAATATTTTGCTGAGAATGTTCTGTAATGCTGGCTTTCTTTTTGTAAATTCTTTTAGCTTTTGTTTATCGTGGAATGATCTTATTTCATCGTCAAATTTGAAGGTAAGTTTTGCTGGGTATAAGATTCTTGGTTGGCATCCATTTTCTTTCAGAGCTTGAAAAATGTTGTTCCAGGCCCTTCTAGCTTTTAGGGTCTGGATTGAAAAATCTGCTGATATCCATATTGGCTTCCCCCTGAATGTAATTTGGTTCTTTTCTCTCACAGCCTTTAAAATTCTGTCTTTATTTTGTATGTTAGGTATTTTCATTATAATGTGCCTTGGTGTGGGTCTGTTGTAATTTTGTGTATTTGGAGTCCTATAAGCCTCTTGGACTTGATTTTCCATTTCATTCTTCAGATTTGGGAAATTTTCTGATATTATTTCTTCAAATAGATTGTTCATTCCTTTGGTTTGTTTCTCTAAGCCTTCCTCAATCCCAATAATTCTCAAATTTGGCCTTTTCATGATATCCCATAGTTCTTGGAGATTCTGTTCATGATTTCTCACCATCTTCTCTGTTTGTTCAACTTTGTTTTCGAGGTTAAATATTTTGTCTTCAATATCTGAAGTTCTGTCTTCCAGCTGTTCTATCCTATTGGTTATGCTTTCTATGGAGTTCTTAATTTGGTTTATTGTTTCCTTCATTTCAAGGATTTCTGTTTGGTTTTTTTTCAATATCTCTAACTCTTTATTGAAATGATCTTTTGCTTCCTGAATTTGCTCTGTTAACTGTCGATTGGTGCGATCGTTCAATGCCTGCATTTGCTCTTTCATCTCATCGTTTGCTTCCCTAATCATTTTAATTATGTACATTCTGAACTCCCTTTCTGTCATTTCTTCTGCCATGCTGTCATTGGATTTTATTGATGTAACATCTAGATTTGTTTGGGGCATTTTCTTCTCTTGTTTTCTCATATTGTTCAGGGATCAGTGGGTCATTAAGATATTGCAGATTTCCTCTATCAACTTATAATGTCCCTGAAGATTGCTAGTATATCCCCTCTTATCCTTCAGTAGCCTGAAGTCTTGGAGGAGGTTGATAATGCAGAGCTCCACGAAGAAGCTGCCTCTCTAGGTGTGGTAACCCTCAGGTGGCGTATATTCCCTGCTAGTGGGCGGAGGTGCCTCCACTTGTTGACCAATGGTCATCCAATGGGGAAGTAGACTGTGGGCTGAGGCAAGGCCTGTTTGTGCCTATGTCTCTGGCTTTACCGTCCCACGCTCCTCCTCCAGGCAGGCCACCAGTGTTCAGGAGCGGTCGCTTTTAGTCCAATCAGCTCACCACTCGCCTCCTCCTCTGGCAACCGCCTGTGGTTCTGATGCAGTCACTCCCAGGCTAAGCGTCCCACCGCTCTCCTCCTCCAGGCAGGCCACCAGTGTTCTGGAGCAGCTGCTCCGAGTTCAAACAGCTCGTCACGCAGCTCCTGCTTTGGCAACCACCCGCAGCTCTGATGCAGTCACTCCCAGGTCAAGCAACACAACGCGCTCCTCCTCCTCCTCCGGGCAAACTCCCGGCACTCAGGAGCGCTCGCTCTGGGTTCAAACAGTTTACCACGCAGCTCCTCTTCTGGCAACCGCCTGTGGTTCTGATGCAGTCACTCCCAGACCAAGCGTCCCGCCGCGCTCCTCCTCTTCCTCCGGGCAGTCCCCCAGCGCTCAGGAGCGCCCACTCTGAGTTCAAACAGCTCACCACGCAGCTCCTCCTCTGGCAACCGCCCGTGGCTCTGATGCAGTCACTCCTAGACCCAAGCGACCCGCCGGGCCTCTCCTCCTCCTCTGGGCAACCCCCCGGTGTTCGGAAGCGGTCACTCTGGGTCCAAACAGCTCGCCACGCAGCTCCTCCCCAGGCAGCCACCCGGAGCCCCAGCGGCTGCTCGAGTCCAAGCGCTATGCTGAGCCGCCTCCTCTACGATGATCCCAGTTGTCCGTGTTTACCGCTCCAGCGGGGGGAGGGGCGTCTCGCCGAGCAACTCCACTTCACAAATTCCCTGTTCCGGGGCTACCGCCCCATCCGGGACGCCTCCCCAACAGGAGAGACTCACCCGGCAGCTTTGAGTTGGTCCCAAGTCTCTCACTATCTCCTCTTTTGAATCTTGCGTCCTGGAGCAGCGTGAAATGCAGCCCCAACCCTTGACTTTCTGAGTCTGGCTTATTTCACTTAGCATGATATTCTCCAGTTCCATCTATTTTCCAGCAAATGACATAATATCATTCTTCTTTATGACTAAGTAAAACCCCATTGTGTATATATACATATTTTTTATTCAATCATCTCTTGAAGGTCACCTAAGCTGATTCCACGATTTGACTATTTTGCACTGCTATAAACATTAGTATTCATGTATCATTACAGTGTGTTGATTTTCAAATATATGACTTTTCTAAATTGGGTGGTGACTGTGCTTTTGAATAAGTCTTTGCATATACCCCAAATTTTTGAAGACTTAGAAACTTAAGCATTAAAAATCTTGTTACAGATTGCTGTGTTCCCCCAAATAATTACTGAGCAAACTGAAATTTCCATTAGTAATATTTAAAAACACCAAGTTCTTCAAGATTTTTTAACCATCACTTAAAAGAAACATTTACTATTTTGATAGATGAAAAATAAAATAGAAATTTGTTTAGGCAGAGTGATAGGGAGATGACTACTCAAAGAAACCAAAGTACATAATTTGGGATAAAATTCTACCACGGTATATTCAGTTCGCATTTTTCATTTGACTACTTTATATCATAAACAGACCATGAATGTTACCAACTGCTCCTTAATTCATAATCATTAACCATGTTAGTTCTATTTTCAGTGGCTTGTGCATATGGAGAAATTTACATCACAAGCAGTACTCTACATTTCTACAAATCATCCAGGCAACTTATAAACATTAATTAAATCTCATGTTCCTTATTTTTATAACCTCTCTGTTGAAGAACAGAGAGTACTCAAGAATATGAGCACACTAGGCAGGAAGAGAGTCAAAATGTAATAGGCATATTTAACATACACTTCATGCTCAATTGGAAGCCCAAGGCAGAGGGTCATGTTGAAGCTTGAGAAGGACAAAGTATTAGAGCTGCTGTTGATGAGAGGTGTAAACATGGCCAAATTGCCCAGTCCCAGAGTATCATTCGCTACCTATGAAACACTGTACTCAGTTGCCATCAGGATCCATCTTCAGAGGGCAAGAAACAGGAAAACACAGTATAGTCATTTCTCTACATCTACAGATTGCTTCCGGGACCTTCTTTAATACCAAAGTATGTAGATGCTTAAGTTCCTTCTACAAAATGGAAAAATACTTACATATAACCTATGCACATTTTCCTGTGTACTTTTAATTATTTCTAGATTACTTATAAAGCCTAATATAAAGTAAATGCTATGGAAGTAGGGGCTATACTGTATTATTTAGGGAATAATGACATGGAAAGAAAAGCAGTCTGTACATGTTGGGTAGAGATACAATTCTATTTTCAAATATTTTCAACCCATGGATGGTTGAATCCATGAATGTGTCACCCATAGACGTGGAAGACCAACTATAATTTGCACACAGATCTGATAAAAAAAAATTCATATTCAAAATGACCACAGAATAATTTGAAAAAATTGCCTTGGTTTGGAAGGTCCATAAACAGACAATTAAAAAGAATTTTCTCAGTTTTGGGTAAAACAATTGTCCATTTGAAACAAATCCTGAAGTTGTTTCTGTATCAGTGATAGAAGAAATGATCACTGGCTAATTTCCCCAGACTTTTCAGAAATTATGAAAGTATATTATTGAGGTTTTGCAACCTATTCATTTCTGGTTGTAAGTCACCTTAAAATTTAGTAACTTAAAACTGCAATTCTTATTGTCTTTCATGATTCTGTGGGTTCATAGGGTTCAACTGGGAAGTTGATATCTGAGATCTCCCAGGCAGTGGTGGCCCTGGCTTTTGGAAGGCTCCAATGATTAGATGCCCAATTTGGCAAAATCACATGACTGAGAGTTTTTGTGGGCTCAGGACTGCTGAGGACATTGACTAGGGAGCTAGAATGGGCTGAAGCTCTGGCGTGGTTTTCTCAAAGCATGACTGTTGTATGTGGGGAGGGAAAGTTCTGAGAGCAGATATTCCCAGAGACTCAGATGAGAGCTACGAAAGCCTCTGATGCCTGCCAGTCCCAGACATCACCTCTGCAACGTCTTATTGGTCTAGCAGGCCCCTAAGTACACCACAGATTCAAGAGGGAGTGAGAACACATTCCACCTCTCAATAGGAGGAAGAGCAAATACTTTCTTATAACCATATTTAATCTACTACAGAATTTTAGTAGTTAAAACAACTTTCTTTCTTTTTAATGGTGCTATGGATCAAACCCAGGGTCTCACGCATAGTAGGTAACCACCCTACAACTGAGCTTTACATCCCAGCCCTAGAACAACTTTCTTGCCAGATACCATCTTCCATCTGCCTCAATACATTTTGATGTGGCCCTGAAAAGTATGAAGTGACACTGGAGCCTTGAACAAAGTCTACTTACAAAAATATCAAAAACCCCTTCATCCTATGTGAGGTGAGGTAGACCTTTGTCTATATTTTGATACTTGAGAACTGAGAAATGCCCTTTACCTTAAAATCTTTGCCCAATGTAACAGTAATGGCTCTGCTTTTTTCTCTCTTTCTCAAGATCCATTCTCTGTCCTCCACTGGCCACCTTTCTGTCACTTTACCATCTGAGATCCTTCATTCTTGGGCTTATGATTGGGTTTGGCCAACAGCAGGCACTTGCCCATCATTTCTTCCTCTCTTCATCCCACACTCAGCAACACCTCTCCAGCAGTAGCTACCTCCTCTACTCCTGCCTCTGAGGCCTCACTTCGCCATTTCCTGTCCCACTGACTCTAACTCTTTGAGTGATAATAACTCCTACTATTGCTAGATGCTGAATGTCCCACCAACCCGATTTCAGATTTTATTTTAAATTTCACTATGATTTTTCTCAAATATCTTTCTATATCACTAATAGTCAAATAATAAAAATAAAGTCTGATTGTTTGATTAATCTTAAATTTTCAGTCCCGGGAGAATAAATTTATTATTGAGTCAATAAACTCAAAGAAAAATCCCTGAAGACTTCCTTCACTTGATTGCCTTCTAGGCTCTTAGTTTTTCTATAGGTCATTTAAAGAGAAGAATTTCTTTTTGAAAACTAAGAGCACATTAGGAGTTCTCAAAGTCTGAAAGGATATTTGCAGTTAACAATTCAGTACATACATAAATTACAATTAGCAAATTAATACATACTTCTCATTGACCAAAATTTTGCTTGACCATTTAGCCATAAGGGAAGGTTTCATACTCTACTTTTAGACTACCTTGCAGCTAGAATTTCATATAATGAAATGGAATATTCATTTTTATAGACTGTTGTGCCACTATATGTTGACTTAACATTATTCTGTGAGTATACATATAGGCCCTTCAGGCAGCAAGGGACAACGTGGAGGATGGAAGCTGAGGATTTGTTCTATAGTCCATGTAAGGAGACACACAGAGAACAATCCTCTGGAATAGATGGTTGGGTGAATGGTGGCAAAGATAGTAGATGACATTTTGGTGTGGCATTATTTTCCATAATACTCTAATTTTGCCTGAAATATATGGATACAAAATAAAATTGTGATTCATCCTCTATTAATTGTTATAAAACTTCAACTTATACATAGCTTGAGGGTCACTGTGGCACAGCAGTTATGATTGCTAACTGTAAATAAAATTTTGGGGGGGTGTCTATAGCAATTATACCATCTACCTATTCTGATTGTGTTTGACTACTTATGAAGCATCTCTGAACTTCAGTATTATTCACCATAAAAATGTGGATAGTATGAATCCATTACAGAATTAAAAATAAACAAGATAATTAATGAGAAGCACTTGGTTACTTGGTTCAGTACCTGACATGTTAACAACTTGCAAAGTATTATTTATTTAAAATTATTAGTTAACATTTAAAAGATTGAAATGTCTATCATTGGTTAAATAGCTAAATATGGCATAGAATATTTATTCAATGCAAAACAATGAAAAAAGTAAGAAATTAATGTGTGTTATATATGTTTTCATTTGTATTCATGTATGTTCATATATGTGTGCATATATGTATGTATGTATAAAAAGAGACAATAATCCATATAGTAAACAATCATCGAATAAATGATCAGAGGAAGTGTAGGACAAAGAGTATATGAGGGTATTACTTTTTTAAAAGATCAGTCTCACCAACACATGCATACACAACGGAATACATATTTTATTTAAAGGAGAGGGTCAAAGGACCTGATAAACTGGGAAATGGGAAGAAAGAACATGCTGGAATTTGCTTAGGAGCTCATAAAACCATTTCAACTTCTTTCACATAGAAAAAGGCACTTCCCTCTCTTCCTTCACTTAGACTTGACTTGGGTCACATGTCAAGTTCTGGCCAGGATGCACAAGCATATACTGTGTCAGTTTCAGGTTGAAGTGATTAAGAGCCCAGGATGCCTTTCCCATCTCCTCTCTGCTCATTGATCCAGCTGAATGCAACAAATCTGCCTGGGATTCTAAGGAAGCCCAGGGGAGACAAAAGATGAAAGCCTGGATGGGTGAGTTAACCCTTCTGGGAAAGACCACCCAGAAAAACTACATGCCCTGCATTAGACTATGTTGTAAGGAAGTTATAACATTTACTATGTTTGCTACAGTAGGTATCATTAATTACTAGAAAGAATTATGTTTTCATTTATATCATCTTGATTTTCTCCTAATGAATTAAACTAAAATATGAATAAGATCCAGTGTATCATTGGCCAAAATGTTTTAACTTGGAAGTCAAAACTGCCAGGAGAGATTTTCTTTTCTAAGCACTCACTCATTCACATGTTTCTCTATTTTAAGAAATTGGAAATGGGGTATAATATACTTAATAGAATACATTGCTCTACTCAATTCCAAATGACTAATCAGCCATCACATCAATTTATTTTAAAATATATTTCAACTTGTAAAATGTATCTAAAATACCTGATAGCTGAATAACTCAAGATTTTCTGAAATATTTAAGTGAGACCCATTGGTCAGACTTAAATAGTAAATGGTGGAACTTCTGGCAATTTCAGGTCTTTCTTCCCCCTACCTAAGATTATGTCAATCACTTCTTAACTTAATCCAACCAGTGTGTCATCCTTTAAGCCATAATTTTTTAAGAGACTGATTAAGTTTTGATAATTCTTTCTGGCACTATTGGGATGTGCTTACAATCATATTGGTAGTCCCCCAATATTCTCACCATTAAATAAGAGAGTATATAAAGGACAGGCAGAAGAAAAGATCATCAGACTAATGCCTATTTTTACTATTCTTTGCTAGAAGATTCTTTAAGTATCTTTTTATTACTGTATAGAAAATAAATCCAAAGAAATGTTTATGTTATAATCAAGCAGGAAATAGTATATGGAAAGCCAGCATAACTATAATCAATGCTTTTTAAAAATATATTCTGTGGCTAAATAATCTCAACATTGAGCTCATTTTAATAGGGAAGTTCAAAAGGAAAACCAGCTATTTCCCACTTATTTTCCTTTGGCAAATTCTGTATTCACAGATGGTACAGATATTTTGGCATTCTCAACTCAAGCATCTCTATTTATGATTTTGTCTTGGAAGTCTCTTCCGTGGTTAGACCACATTTCGTATACTTCCGATGATAGACATATGATCTGAGCTTAGCAAAGGCAAGGGGCAGGCCACATGAAACATCATCAAGCCTGCAAGCAGCTGCTGCCAGAAAGTTGGAAAAGACAATTTTACAGGTCACGAAGAAAATTGGGACCAAGATCAACCAACAAAGCACTCAGTGACTAGAAAAACAAGTATGCTATGCTCAAAAAGAGCCAATGTGGACCTCAAAGGAGACTTATTTACATGGAATAGTGGAATAGAAAAACCATGCTTAAACTATTTTTTACAAGGGGGGGAAGAAGTGAATAAGGAAAAAATTTAACCTGTCATTGTGAAAAAAATTTAATTTGATTAAGTGATCATGAATTTGCATAACATTGGAAAAGATTTATTCTTCCCCACCTTAAAAAAAAAAAAAAAAAAAAAACTGTTATACCAAAGATAAACCAGTAACTAAAACACAGCATAAACAGGATATATTGGCACTTTTCTATCTTTAAATGTTTGAGCTGCAAATTTATAAATGAGTTTAATGACAAATATTGAACATCTTCACTAAGATAAAAAGAATAGACATGAACATTCTTATAAAATTCACATGGACTTTGGAAAAGAGAAACATTAAGGAATTTACTCACTATGACACAATTAGAAATTAATCTTAGGTAGTCCAAATTCTTCTGGAAAGAACCTGAAAGAAAAATCACTAGTTAGAATATAGTGATTTCCCTCACTTTCCATGTTAGAGTAAATAGATCTGAACTTGCCCTCCCAATGGAAACAACTGGAAGTTTGGACAAATACAAATGAGTTGTCTTCAGACATTGGACAATTAATGGTGTAAGACTGTGACAAATGACAGAAGATGAAACAAATGAGATGAGTCTTAAAATCTACCAGCTGTTTGCCTTGGAGTCATCTCATAGACTTTGACACACTAAGAGAAAGACCAAGCGGAGCTAGAAGGTGCTATCAAAGATGAGAAGATAGAGATCATATTTATAGTGAGGGAGAGAACTTGAATTTGTGGGCCAGAACCATAGACAGAGAAGCTTCAGAGACAAAGAATTCCAAAAATTAGCAGTGGGATGCCTTGGAAACTGTTTCTAAAATCTAAGATCCACACAAATAGAGTGAGATTTCCTGAGGCTTTGAAAGGAATTCACAGGAAGATTTAACTTGAACAATTCCAAGAGTGTAGACAAGACTATTTAGCAGGTGTGCTGTGGTCTCAATGAGTTGATGGAGCATTCAGTAGAGAGATTGTGAAGAGTTGGCCTCAATACTAAGGTTAAACAACCCTAAGGCTGAGGATAGAATAAACATGTCTAAAGAAATTGTAAAAAAGTCATAGGAAGGACTGAACTGATTTTTAAATTACTAAACTATCTGTAGAACAAAGTTAACATTTCTAAAAAGTAATAAAACTTAGATATTTGAAAAAAAGTTAATTCACAATACTGGTAGGTTTTTTGGGTTATGAAGTGTCCACCAAAATCTCATATGTGAGGCAATGCAAGAATGTTCAGAGGTGAAAGGATGAGATCTTAGCCTAATCAGTGGATTAATCCACTTGAATGGATTAACTGAGTAGTAACTGTAGACAGGAAGGGTGCAGTTAGAGGAAGTAGGTCACTGGACGTATACCTTCGGGGATTATATTTTGATCCTGTTGAGCAGAGCTCTTTCTCTACTTACTGGCTGTGATGAGCTGAGCAACTTTCCTCCATGAGGCACTTCCACCATGATATTCTGCCTCCCTGTGTGTCCAAAGCTATGGAGTCTTCTGACCATAGACTGAACCTCTGAAATCCTGAGCCAAAATAAACTTTTCTTCCTGTAGTTTGCTCTTGTCATCATACTTGTCACAGTAACACAAAGTTGACTAAAATATTGGTTATCTAATCAAAACTAGACAGGTATTAAAAAACAAAAAAAATCATAGAAGAAAAAGAATCTGTAAATAGAAATAGTAGAAATAAATATGATGGATACGATGGCCTTAATAGACAAGGATTTTAAAGGAACTGTTATGAATACTTTTTCTTTGAAATATTGAAAGAAAAAATACTTTTTACTATTAAAAATCTGTGCCTCTTGAAAATACTGCTTAAAATAAAATAAAAAGTTTTGATATACAAATATAGGATTTGTATTTGAGGATGTGTTATGATTATTTTTACAGAAAAAAATGTTAAAGGAAATCATTTAGGCAGAATGATAATTATGTCAGACAGGAAGTTAACTCCACTAAGGACATGAAGAGAACAAAACATGGTAAATGTGTTTTCTTTTTCTATTAATTTTTGTTTTAATGTCAACAAAAATGAATTGTTTGTTTAAAGCAGGAGTCAGTAAACTATGGCCCATAGTCATCTTTTTTGTCAATGAAGTTTTATAAGAACATATCTATACCCTTTCGTTTAAATACCATCTCTGATGACTTTCACACTACTCTGGTTCAGTGGTTTTGAAAAAGTGCTGCCTAAATGGTTTGTTATTATTAGGAAAGAATTACAGAATTTTGATTTAAAGAAAAATAATAGCAACCAATTGTAGAGTTTACAAAAATGTAGAAATAAAGTGTACAACAATTCACAACAACAGGAGAGAGAAATGGAAATATACTATTTGTAAAGTTCATACATTACACTTGGCATGGTATAATATCATTTGAAGGTACACTGCCAATAATGATTTATATAACACATCCTAGAAACCCATCACTCAAAAATAGAACAAAGCTGGATAGCGAATAAGCCAAAAATGGAGGTGAAACAAAATATGAAGCTTTTTCATTAAGCTAAAAAAGTGAAGATGAAAAGAGAAACAAAGAATATATAGGCAATTGAAAGTTAAAAAGCAAGATGGCAGATTTAAACCATGTTTGTATTAATAAGCATAATGAATACAGATGTCCTAACTCTTCATTTAAAAGCAGAAGTTTCAGACTGGAAAAGACACAACAGCTAACTACAATAATGTTATTCAAATTAAAAAGACATAAATAGGCTAAAAGGATATATATATAAATATATGCAGGATATATATGTATCATGCAAACATGAACCATAAAAAGACTGGAGTTACAGAGAGTGTGTGGAATGTATATATGAAGTATGTAGAGAGAGTAAACCTGTGAAGTCATGTTGGGGGTTTTGACTGTATTCCCCTTGTGAATAAGGGGTGTGGTGCTGTTTTAACATAAGATTAAATATACTTCAGGACAGGGAATGTTATCATTTATAAAAGGGACATTTAATAATGATTAAATGCTTAATTCATCAATAATACATAGTCATTCTAAAGTTTATGCACCCAATTACAAAGTTCCAAAATGCACAAAGTGAAAATTGACAGGAAAAAAAAAAAGGAAAATAAAAACAATCTACAAATATTGGTGATTATCAGAAGCATGATACAGAAAATCAGTAGGAAAACTACTGATAAGAACATTTGCAACGTGGTGTGGCCAAATCTATTACAAGAACACTCCTCTCAGTGATAAGAAAATGCATATTCTTCACAGGTATGCAGAACATTCATGGAAACAGATCATAATCTTGTTTATAAGTCAAGTCTCAAAACATTGGAAAAAAGTTGCAATCATATAGAATATATTTTTCTGCTACTTAGTAAAAAAAAACACTTTTTAAACAAATTAACAAAATAAGCAAGCATTAAAATAAGTTTCCTAAAATAAATACTTGGATTGGACAATTTAGGGGAAAAACTCAGAGGATTAGCTTCTGAAATTAACTTTAAGCAATGATCTTCATCCATTTAACTAATAAATGTCTGTAATAGTTTGTGGAAGTATTTTATCAATTTCTAAGTCTTGAATTGCATAAGTTTTCCTTTAAATCAACTGGTAAGCATGTGTCTATGACAAATTGCCTCTCAAAATAGCAAAAACCACCCAGTCACCAGCCAGCAGCTTGCATTTTAGCCAGATGTGATATAGCCCAAATGTATTATTACAAAGCCTGACAAAACTACTGCTACCTATTGCAGTTCAATTATTTTACAATGAACAGACATGGCCACAAATGAAGTTCGATCCTGAGAACCATGTTATTTTGTCAGAAACTATGTCAGGTTGAGAAATGGAGACCATCAACAAATTATTCACATGTGTTTTCTGTGTGTGTGTGTTTGAGTACCTACATATACAATTATATAATTTAATGAGAATAAAGATATTTAGAGGAAACAGAAAATACAGTTCAGGGAGTCAAAAGGAATCTGAGGGAGTTTAGTTCAGAAACACAAAATTAGGGAAGGACACTCAAACTAAGTCCAGTCCCTTTAAAAATAAAAATAAAAATATATAAAATCTTATTATATATATAACATTTATATATTTTATTCATTAGAATAAAAATATTTCTGGAAAATATTTAGGGCAATATTTGTGATGCAAGAGTAGATGCTAAGATTTAGGGAAAGAAAGTAAGAACCCAGGCCAAAACTTGAACACACCAGGAGACCATCAATTTAAAATTCCCTAAAGTTGGAATTAATATCAATGAAGCATCTTATCCATCTCCCCTGCATTCAGGATCATTCAAATCTAATGGAAAGAAGTTTTGCTATCCCTGATAATGGCTGTAATTTCTAGGAAATGCTATCTTCAACTTAACAAAATCACTCTTAAGGGAATTTGAACATTTTTTCTCATTCCATATTTTCTTATTTACAGAAATTGCAAGAGAGTAGTTGCTTAACTATCCAAATCCAACGCACCTTCCCCAATGTACCATCTGGATTGCTCATCTCTTGTGTGAATTGTGATTCCCCACAGTGTTCAGGTATGCTATTAACCAGCACAGTATAGGGATGAATATTGGAGGCTGCCTATGTTAAAGTCTCAACTCTCCCACTTTCTGGCTTGCATAACCCTGGGCAAGTTATTTTCTCTCTGTATGCTTCAGTTTGTGTACAGTTTAAATGGGAATGCCATAGAGATACTATAGGGAATTAATTACATTACATGTATATAGTGTCTAAAACAGTGCCTGACGTATCATGAGTCCTATATAGTCCTTGTTAAAAAAAAAAAAACTTTAAAACAGCCTTGTTCAGGTAAATTTTCACTTTAAAAATTAAAAATTTCCAGAACAATCTCTTTTCTTATTTTTGTCTCCTCTCCTTGGGGGTTGAGGGGAAATCTATTTAAAATGGACCTTAAAATAGAAAAACTTCAATAACAATAATGGAAATGTATTCATATAGGAATCATAGCAAAATAGTTTCTGAGGACTATAAATATGTATGCCTTTCTCCCCAAAATGTGAAGAGATTTCCTGCCATCTTAACCCTGAAGCTGCTATTGCAAATTTAACCAAAAGGCTTACATGGTATGGACTCTAAGATTACATAAATGTCAATTTATAGCATTTCCTGGCCTAGTTGCAGACATGGGGTTTAAATGTAAGAATTCTGTATCATCTTGTGTAATGTTTGTACTTTAAGTTAATGAAAAGATAAACCTAGGTAATAGATATGTAAATGTACTTTAGTTAATAAACTTGTAATAGCATATGAAACCAAATACTTAAGGCAATTTTCAAAAAAAAGAGCACACAAGGAACACTTTTTTTCTCCTTTTCTTTCTTTCTTTTTTTTTTGGTGTGGTACTAAAGATTGAAACCAAGGGCACTCTAACACTGAGTTTCACCCCCATTCCTGTTTTTTGTTTTGTTGCTATTGGTTTAGTTTTTCTTCTGAGACAAGTTCTCCCTAAATCAGGCTTCCTCCTTGAACTTGGATTACTCATGTCTCAGTCTCCCAAGTCACTGGGATTATAAGTGTGGGCCATTATGGGAGATATATTTTCTTTTGTTAGAAAACTACATTTCTCCATTGGTGGTCATGTCAAACATGTCAACTCTTGGCTTTATAACAATAAGAGGAACAGTTTTGAGTTATTTTTTAGAACTATCCATGCATTGAGAAAATTTGGAGACTTTCTTCCCTCTTCCTACTGAAACACTGACTATTTGAAGGAGAATTAAGAAAACACACACTGTTAAGGTAGTTACATTGAATCATGTAAAATAATTAAAATGCTTACTTGAGAACATCTTTTACTATGATCCATTTCTTGCCCACAGACATTTAACATTTTGCTTCTCAATCACAAAAAAAAAAGGAATGCTTACCTCATCTTTTTATTTTTCCTTCAAATGTCAACATTCTTCCATTGTCTTCCCAGTTGGTTCATTTGGAGACACCATTTTCCTGCTTTGTATTATGTTTTGTTTCTCAAAAATGGTGAGATTATTTACAGAATGACTATAAGAAAGAAAAGTAAATTGGATTTCACACAATTTCAAAATTGATAAAGACATGAGTATTAGTGTGATATTGTGTATAGCAAACAAAATTGAAAGCAAATGTCGGTCAAAAGAGAATGACTAAAAATATAGTGTTATATAACACAATATTATACAATACTTAAAATAAATGAAATATTAGATACAGCTGAACTTTGTTAATCTCAGGAGATTTGTTCCAGGACTTCTCAAAGATACCATGATTGCTCAAGTCCTTTATATAAAATAGTATAATAATCATATAACTTATGCGTATCCTCCTATAAACTTCAAATCATCTCTAGATTACTTAGGATACCTAATAGAATATAAACACTATGTAAGTAGTTGCTATCCTGCATCATTTAAAAAATAATGATGTTGGAAAATGGTATGTATATATTCTGTAAAGATGCAATTTTTAGAATATTTTTCATTCAAGGCTGGTTGAATCTAATGATATGGAATCCACATATACTGAGGGATGGCCTTGTTTATTTATTATATACATTTATATGATACATATTCATCAACTTGAAGAGAACTCAGAGACATAGAGCTTACTGAAAAATGTAGTCTCCAAATGATTATGGAGGATGATAATATGAATGCAAATTCTAAAATGAAAATTAGTACCATATATTGTTTCTAAACTAGGAAACTTTTTAAAAAGGAAAAATATAAAATAAAACATTGGAAAAATATATATCGAATTCAATATAGTGGCTGCTCCTGAGAAAAGGAGTTGGGAGAGAAAAGGAGGAACTTTAATACTCTTAATTCTTTTATTTAAAAAGCAAGAAAGGGATTAATTATTCACATTTGCTAAAATTTGCTTTTCCTTCACAATTTGTCATGGCTTTCCACATAGTCTAAATGTTTAGTATTAAACATAAAAATAATCATCCACTTACTATTTGGGGGTTTTCTCTGTATAAATGTAATTATTCAGAATTCTCACTGGTTAGATACACCTTGGATATGAAGAGCAGAAATCTGGTCAGTAAGGGAACTAGCAGCTCATACTTGAGGGAGATTTTGGTCATTTACTCCATTATTTTACCAAAAACCTACTGAATATCAGAATAAGTAGCCACTGCATGGAAGCTTTACCTCAAAGTAATTTCCTTACTGCCAAAAAATGTGCAATAGTACCTTAGACTTTCAAAAAGTATGGTATCTATACATATTAGCACCAGACTTGAAGTTATACCAACCTTGATCCTTAGCTGATCAAAATACCCTTATTTATTCATCCTTATTGACTTGAATTCTCAGGCAGATATAACAGCATCTAGTATCTCTTATTAGATACTACACATATGGTGGGAGGTAAGGAGGAATCCTAAACAAGTGCTATGGTGACCATTCCAGTATTCATTATATGGGAATGTGTCTGTGTCCATTTGTGTATCGTGTAGGAGGTATTAAGATAGGAGAAAACATAAACTTCATCTCCTACAGTGTAAAATAGAGATGATAACTACATTACTTGATTTGGGGTAATGCACTTATTCTGTTAAAAATCAGAATAACTGTGTAACTGACAAAAGCTAGATTTGAACCCAAATCTGCTACTGTTAATAAACTGTGTTACTAAAACCTACTAGGCCTCTAACTTCTTAGCTATAAAATGTTATAGTTTTACAACATGATCTCTTGGATCTCTTAAGTGCTACACCATCTCTTAGTCTATGCACTTAAGAGTTCCTTCAAAGCTATTTCCAGACAGGAGTCTTGTGGTACAGTCCTTCCAAGTCTTTGTCGCTGAACTCCACATTCACCTGGGACTAAAATTTTATCACCTGCTATATTTACCACTACTACAGTGAATTTCTGGGGAAAAGTTCCTCAACAGATAATGTTCCTTATTACCAGTATATACTTATGAGAAAGACTGGCTATGCTCTCCACCTTCCATGAGGCTCCAATTCAAACCTGAATTGCTGCAGATAAGGAAGGGTTCCACCTTTGTGTGCTCTACTCCATCATTCACCCTCATAACAATTTTAGGTGCAATCAATAGTGGGATGTGACTATTACAAAGCAACTTGTAATTCAACATTCTTTCTTATTGAGTCTCAGTCCTGCATTTGCATTAGGAAGCACTGATTTCATGATGGTTAAAAAACAGTGATAATAAAGATAGAAAAAGCCTTAGAAAAACATAGAAACAGGCATTTAAAGGGAATGATTCAGAATATTCAAGTTGAAATGATCTGATGAGTTAGCCTTAACCTAATTTTATGTGATACAGATAGAGAGAGTGGGATAAATTTTCTGTATATAAGGTCTAAATAAAAAAAAAAAAACAGTGAAATGAATTAGAACTATTGACTCAAGCAGATATGATAATGCTTTGCATTACTTTCTAATAAATTTTCCATTTTCTTGCCATCAAAATATCAAGTGTTAAGCTGAAAATATCCATTTGAAAACTGTGAGTCTAATAAACTTTTTCCAAATGACAAAGTGACTTATTAAAACTTTTGGCAATCTACTCTTATTATGTACAAAGGAACTGACCAAATGCATAAGAGTTCCCAAGTGCAGGTTCTAACAGTGTGTGATGGTATATTTTCAGAGTGATTACAAAGGGTCAACATAATGCTACAAAGGATAATCCTACCTTATTAAGATGAATTTTCTGCAGATTGTATTTAATAATCAACTCATATCTACTTCGTATTTCCTGTATTCCATTGAGCACATAAAGAAATGAATTGGGCCTGTATCAACCAGAACCCAATCAAGCAAATAAGTAATTTGACAGAAGAAATGTAATATTGGAAGTAGTTCAAAAAGACAGTCGAAAAGTAAATTAGGGAACAAAGGGCAACCCAGAAATTAACTATAACAGAAAACTACTACCACACTTGTGACCAGAGGAAAAAGAGACCAAAGAAAAGAGACTATTTTCAGAGAGAGGAGCTGTCACCTCCCGGTAGTTTTTCAAACCATTTCAATGACTACCTGGCAAGAATTGGAACCATACATGAAAGAAACAAAAGACAAAGCCTAATAGGCAGAAAAAGGGAGAGAATTATATATTTCTCTCACTTTCACACTGGAATCCACCAGGAATGATTCTTATTAGCTGAAATTAGCTTCTAGTCAATGATAAATGTAGTTTTTAGGAGTTCTTCTCTTGCATTCTAATTATCTATTTCTGTGTAACAAACCACTCAAATACACAGTGCTTTTAAGCCTCAGTCACTACATTATAGTCAGAGAAAGCTATGGTAGCTATGGCTTGTCTCTAGTCTCTAGTGCATAGATCCTCTGCTAGGATAACTGTATAGGTTGGGGGTAGAGGATATGCTTCCAATATAACATCTTCATGCATATGTCTGTGCCTGCCTTGTGAGAGCTAAAAGATAAACTCAACAGTGACTGTTCACTGAGATACCTACATGTGATGACATTATAAGCACTGTGGTTTCAAGTTTGTCACATTTCAGACATGGTATCTCAGGGTTCCAAGAGTGAATATGAACAGCAAACAAAGCTGAGTCTACAAGATCTGTCATGACACTTAGGTAGAAGTAAGTTGTGGGTTTACAGTCCCATGTTTCTGCATTATGGTTGCTGTACTCTGTGAATGAAAGTAGTCACAAGGCCACCCAAAATCAATGGAAGGGAGCCTGTCGGGAGCCACCTCCAAATGAGAAAATCAAAGAACGCATAGCCATGTCTCAAAAAAAAAAAAAAAAACTCTCTTAGCATACCATAGAGAACAAACAAATTACAACAAAGTTAAAATAAGAATGCAAAACTAGAAAACAGTGCCACAAAGTACATTGTGAAGCACTCTGAATCACTACCAAACAAGTAGCATAGTCAATGCATGCTTCCAGTCTGTTTTATGGTTTAGATATATGGTGTGTCCTGAAACCTCCTGTGTTAATGCAAAAATGTTTAGATGAAAAATGATTCAATTATGAGATGTACAACCTACTCAGTGGATTAATACACTTAAAATGAATTAACTGGTTGGTAACTGTAGGCAAGTAGGGTGTGGCTAGAGGAAGTAGGTCACTGGGGGCATGTTTTCTGGGTTCATATTTGTCACTAGTAAGCAGAACTCTCTCTCTCTCTGTCTCTGTTTCCCAATAGCCATGTCCTGAGCAGTTTTCCTCCACCCTGCTCTTCCACCATGATGTTCTGCCTCACCTTGTGTACAGAGCTATGGTGCTGTCCAACCATGACTGAACCTCTGAAACTCTGAGCCCCAAATAAAATTTTCTTCCTCTAAGCTGTTTTTGTCAGATCTTTTGGTGACAGAGACAAAAATCTGTCTGAGTTAGTCTGAGTTATTCTATATGGAGAAATTACTGAAGAGAAATAAGAATGGCTTCAATTTCTCTAAAGATGAAGCAGAGGATTGTAGGGGAACCCAGAATTTCTCCCAAACCTTAGATGCATAGATGATATACCAGTTAAATGTAAATATAGGTGAATTCTGAACTCTTAGAGAGTAGTCCTTTTATCTAACACACATGCCATTTTATCTTCAAGAGCAATAATATTGCCTTCCATCCTTAATATGAAGTAACATCCTCTTTCACCAGGTGTGCAGGACACAAATTGTTATTCAGATGTAGAACTTTCTTGCTTCCTCCTCACCCATTCTCTTCTCTGCATATTGGTTCTTTCTTGTTCTCCCCTCCGCTCTTTCTTCCTTCCTTCAATCCACTCACACCCTGCCTTCCAGACCTTTTAGTATTTGGCTCGCTTTGTGCTCTTAGCCTCAAATTCCAGTGGAACCTCTCAGCCTAAAGCAGCTATTACAGTTTTTGTAGGATGTGGTTAGTTCAGCAGTCTTCTGTTACCACTTGTAGACCTCCAGACCTCTCTGTGGTGAGGGGAGGAGGACCCTGGCCATCCTCTGCCTGGGACAGATGACTAAAGCAAAGCACATGACCCAAATTAGCAAAGGAAGGAGCAAGGACACATGGAAAGAATTTCCTTCAAACAAATAAAAGGTTTTTTGGACTCTTCTTTTATGATTCAACTCTTCTGTTGTTCAGCTAGAAGTTGGAGTCATGGAAAAGGGAGAAATGGCTGAGGAGTGGATGACAAAAACTTTAAAAAGCTGAAATTGATCACGTTTTTGTGTGAAGATATAACAATGGATGCGAAATCAACAGGCATTCATCTAGCTTTATCATGTCACCATGTACAATCCCACAGTTGCTGTGCTTTCTGTTCCACTGGATTTCAGTTTTGGTTAGCTCAAAAGCACACAAGACCACAGGGCTTTTATTTTATGTGCAAACGGAAGGCCTTGGTGAGTGTCCAATTGTCTTCTGATTAACAACCTCACAGAAATGTAGCAATAAGTTTTGTGAGGAAGCAGCTTTCCATCCAATTACACACTGAGGGGGAAAAGTACAGATCTGAAAGCCTGCTACTGACCACCCAGTGAATTAGGAGAGGGAGAAGGCTGGAAGGAAAAGATTCTTTTAAATTCGGGAACATTTGTCAGCTCCCAATTGTTGGGAATAACTGTGAATTAGAGTCTTGAAAAAGGAGAAACGATTTCCAAATGAGCGTGTGTTTTAAAGAAGCTGGATCCAGTTCAGTCCACATTCAGCTTTCAGAAACAAACCCTGCCCACACAGGATAAAGTGTGCAAATTTTAATTCTTTGCAACTAAAGTCCCCTGATTTTGATCCAAAAGTATTTCCACCCAATTCCTCTGCTTTCATCTGCTTTTCTGTGGCTAGTGTCAGGGAGGCAGCTCCCTGTGACACTACATTCTTTTTTTAAAATTATCTTTTCTTCTATTTAGTTAAACATGGCAGCAGAATACGTTTTGATTCATTGTACACAAATGGAGTACAACTTTTCATCTCTCTGGTTGTACACGATGTAGAGTCACACCATTCGTGTAATCATGCATGTACATAGGGTAATGATGTCTGTCTCATTGTGAGACATACTAAGAGGTCAGCTGAAGTAAAGGGGAAACAATGCCACCAAGTCAGCTCCTCAGCTTGGTCATCAAATATATGCTTTTCACTCTTCAATGTTTATCTTTTTCTCTTCAAAGTGATAACTACACTTATTTAAATTCGCATTTCTTTTGAATGAGTCACTTTGAATAGGAGCCCTCTGTTTCATTGAACCCAAGGATGCATAGAGCTTTGCATCTCCCCCTCCTTCCCAGGTGTAGTCTCAGTCCATGTGTTGAGTATTGGCATGAAACCCCAACACTTCTGCGTAGCAATAAGCAAGGACAATGAACAGCTAAAGAAATTAAATATGCAAAACTTATCAATCCTATTGGGCAACAGAGAAGAGACACCCAAACTCTAACAGGGAACCATAAATGGCACAAAGGGTTTGCATAATACATCAATTCTGGAAAGTTTATTACAGTTGAAGACACTTGTTCTCTTTGACATTGCTACAGTGGTCTCTAAGATCAAATTAAACTCATGCATTCTGAGTGTCCTGAAAGCACATGATGCTGTAATGACACAAGCACACTGGTTTTCTCTGAAGTCCTATCATGCGGCACATGTTTTATAGACTAGTAGCAGCAGTGTCGCTTGGTTGGAAACACTTCACTCCAGACTTACTCGTGAGTAAACGTTCCAGAAGACTCTGTGATCTTTGTGCCTGTTAACATTGAAGAAACTCTGACACAAGAGATTCCCTCCAAATCTGCTGGGGGCGGGAGAAATGAGTTCTCCCACATGTGAATTAAAAAATAAGGAAAGAAAACCTAATCACCTGTTGGAAAGCAAGATATGAACTGCCACAAACAGCATTACCTAAATCAAGGCCCCCCGTTAATAGACACTTTGGAAATTCCCAAGCTGTGAGTAGAATTAGTCCAGAAGCTGTGGTTACCAGGCAAGCCGAGGGCCCAAACCACCTCAGAAAGATTCCAAAAACACACTCTGTGTCACAGCTTCAAAACAAAGCGAGTAATATTTTAATCCTCTCACCACAAGGGCATGTCTAATATAGTTGTCAGGAGGCCAGTGACTTGGAGAAAGGAATCTGGATTTTCCCAGTTCTATCAGCTCCTTGATATTGAAAAAATAAACTAAAATGTACATTAGAACTGGTATCGAAGGAGAGCGGTTCAGGCAGATTGGAGGCCTGCCGCCAGCACTAATGATAATTCAAGACCATTCAAAGGGCTTTTAATGTCAGGCTTTCCAGATTGTTCACTTGATGATATCACCACATATTTTGAAAATCCTTTTAAAAATTGCCATAACATTCATGGAAAAAAAAATAAGCGGAGTTGAAAATTATCATTTTCCAATGGATTTGAGGATTTTTAAACACTGACCACTATAAGATACTACTCTTTTCCTCATGTCTTAGGGTCAGAAATATCAACATTCTTCTCCAGAAATATTTTCCAGTATATCCATACTAATTTTGTATTAAGAAGTTACTGTTTGTGGCACAGTTCAATACAGTAATAATGTTCTGTATAAATCAAAATATCTCATCTATGGTGACAGGGAAGGCCATCGCTTACCAATTTGGTGTCTCTCATAAGCAGCACTAGCCATGAGTGTGCATACCACCCAGGACCTCACCAACATGTCTTCCTGGTTTGTACCTGGTCCCTGGGGTTGACTGGCAGGTGGCTCGGTGGCTCAGGTCCCACCCCTCATACTCAGGTAAGAGCTGCTCTTTGACCACAACTTGGGGAAAGCACCCCTTTTCATTTTCAGGTCTCCTTTCATAGAAAATGATTTTGGCTTCCCTTCTTAAAAAAGTCATCATCGTCTTTCCTTTTAGTATTAAGAAATATTTAATAACTATATTTATATTTTCTCAATCCAATCTCCAAAATAACTAGCTCGTTGCCTTCTGATTTAGTTTCTTATTGTTGAATTTGGCTCACGTGCATTTCTATGCCACCTAAGGTGACCCGCTTGTTATGCATAGTGCAGGATGTCCCACATCATGGCCACTCCTCAGTCCCAGAAACATCAGAAATATACCTTCCCTCTTGTCACTGCCTACTTTGGCCTGCATCCCGACTTTCAAACAGCAAATACAAACATTCTATCTGCTTGTTATGTTGCCCTTATTGCTCTTTCTCTTACTTCCTCTCTGGCTCTCTCTCTCCATGCCTTCCTTCTTTTTCCACTTTCCATTTTGTTTGCTACATCTTTCTCTACCCTTCAGAAACAGAAGGTAGGCTAAAGAGAAAGAAAGTCATGGAAACATTTAAGAAGTTTACACAAACTGTGTTGATTATATTAATGCAGCCAGGAGGATACAATATTTTAATTATTGTTAATTATTATTGTTTTGTTAATAGCAATTATTATTATGTTTTCCAAACCATATTGATTATAGTAATTCAGCCATGTCCTGAGATGATCAAATATGTAAATGAAGAGCTGATTTTTTTTTATTTTTTTATTTTTTTTGGATATTTTCTTTTCAATCATGGTGGTATATTTTGTTTTAGATGAGATTCAGACATTTTCAATGAGAGGGCTGAGGGATTACAGAAAAACATGTAAGTATAAATTTTTGTATCCTTGGGCTAGGATATGTTCATGCATGTTTTCATTTCATATCCAGATAAGAGATAAGAGGTAGGTGTTTACACATAGCTTAGGGATGGGGATTTTGAACTGCAAACAATTAAGTAAATTACAAATTTGCTGATGGTCCCCAAGTTAATAAGTAGCAGAATCAGAATTTTAGACATAGATCTCTTAAGGAATTGCTACTTTTATTTAGAAGAAAGGAGAAAGGGGACATGAACAATCATGTATGGTAAATTACCAAATAGGTGATTCAGTTCCTTAGGCTAACTTCTGCAGGAGGAACTAGTTTGCAGGCCAGCAGGAAGGATACAAGACTGGATGTTGTGAGATCCAGGTCTGAATGGGTAGACTGGACTACAGGGGCATGCTCAGAAATGTGCCCATTACCTGAACAGTCGGCTAGTGAGACAAGAGTGGCATTCTGGGCTGTAAATCAGACTATAAGATAGAAATGTAGATATAATGCAAAGAATCTCCATATTTGAGGAAAATAGTTTTTTTCCTAAAAAAATTGCCAGAAGTCCTCAATAGTTAGGTAATGGTGGGACATACCTATAATTCTAGCAACTCTGGAGCCTGAAAATGTTTTTTAAAAAATGGTCATTTTACATGTCAAAGAGTTTTATAAAAGACTTCTACAATCAGAAAGAAACAGGTAGAAATGTCAGGGTTCTTCACCTAGCATCCATGAACTTGGAATGGAAAACAATAATTACATCTTTATTTTCAATAACTCTAACTGAAACTTGGCAATTCTTTGCACCAAAGTTGTGGACAACATGCCACAGAAACATTAATAGAAACTATGATCACAAAATATAAATCATACATACTTTCCTATCACCTCACAATTATTAGAAATAGATCTAAATAGCCTTTATGCTTAGCATCAATTCAAAACACAGAAGTTATTTAACATGCCATTTCAATATTTAAAATATTTAAAAAAGAAGTGCACAGGCTAAATGTTATTTCTTCTAGTATTTTGAAAGATACATATATATGTATGTATACACATATGTACACACACACACACACACACATATGTATATGATTCTCTTTGCTTAGGCACTTTATTTTATGCATTTAAAACACTATTTTGTGAAGGGTTAATAAGTGTGACTGGAAGTCAAATGAGTGCCCAGTGCCCCAAGGGAAAGAACCTTAAAGAGCTGATCTGTGGCAGGGGGCAGTCCATTTATTAGAGAAGTTCTCCCCTTTAATTCTCCTCTCTTCTTTCCCTCTTTCCTCTTTCCCTTTCTTTCTCTTCCTTTCCTTCCCTTCTATCCCACTTCACCCTCTAGTTGGCTGCCTAGAACCTGTTCACAGAGAAAACCTGGTTCTAGGGGTCTTCAACTAAAATGTCTCAATTTGATAATGCAAACAATGGTTAGAATTATACTCTCTAAAATATGATTTCTCTTCCGTGCTTGATTTCCTTGTCTTTGTGCTTCAAGTTAAATATTACTCATATTTCTTCAAGGTTGGGTGCTTTCTCACCAATTATCTGAAAGGTCCCGAGAATGGTACTTACTTCAAAGCCTGGCCTAATGACAAAGGACACCTGGCCAGGGCAAACACAAGCGTCTCTCAGCTCCTCGCTCCATTTGGCAAAAAGCTATTTCCATCTCAGTCACAACATAACAAAGGACTAATTGATGGGAGCAGTTTTTTTTTCCATCTTTCAAAAAATAAATTGAGCCAACCCCACAAGCTCATCTAGAAGAATTAATTAGGGAATAGGAAATCTCCAAAGCCATCCTTAAATTGAGATTGAACAAAGCTCAGGGAACAGATGGCTTTTCATCTGAATTCTTTAAAACCTTTAGCACTCTGCTAATTCCCCTACAGGAATGAAAAAAAATTGCTAAATGAATTTGAGCAAAACATTTCACCAGGTGTTCAGTTCCCTTAAGGTCTCTTTTGCTCTAGGAAAAAAGAGAAAAAAAAAAAAAAAAAAACCAACAGGTATCCTCTCTATTGATACTACTATAATTTCATTTGTACATGTGAGTCCTTCCCCAAGGGCTCATTTCGAATCCCTCCAGCATCTCTGACTACCAAGCTGGGGCCGTGAGTCCCTTAATTGGTGCAGCTGACAGTGGACAACTGCTCAGAGCACAAGGACTGTGTCAACACATGCAAAACAAAGTTAAGAATGAGGTCATTGTTCACACAAAATAGAAAAATAGGAAGCGATTTTGTTATTTTGTTTCAGGTATCTGGAGATTTCTGGGGCAAGGGTTGGGAAGGTGGATTGCATTCTCCCCAGAGTTGAGCAGATTGTTTTCCCATACAAATTCAACATATAGAAACACTGCAAGGAAGACAGACATTGGCTCTCATTTGCATAACTAACAAGAAACTGTCTTACTCAGGCCCCAGAGGGTGAACGGCTAGAATTTACACTTTATCTGTTCCAAGGATCTCTAAATACTACCTTGCCTGAGAACTTAGTAGAAGTTTTTAATACCATTTTTTCCTTTTTTTTTTTTTTAAATTGACAAATAAAATTGAATACATTTTTCATATACTTAATTTTTGAAATACATATAAATTAATGGCTAAATTAAGCTAATTAATAGGTTGTCATTTTTGTGGTGAGAGCAATCATAATCTATTCTCAGCTCTTTTTAAGAATATGATACATTGTTATTAACACTAGTCACCATGTTGTACAACTGATCTCTTCGGCTTACTCCTCCTATTTGCCTGAAATTTTATAACTTTTGACCAACTTCTCCATGATCCCCTCTCTACCCACTGTCCCAGCCTCTGTAAGTCTCCATTCTACTTTCTACTTCTGTGAGATCAACTTTTTAAAAATTTTTACATATGAATTAGATCATGATTTGTCTTTTGGTGCTTAGTTGGTTTCAATAAGCAGGCCCTCCAAGTTCTTCCAGGTGGTCACAAATGACAGGATTTCCTTTTTTGATGACTGAATAATATTCCGTTTTGTATACAAACCACTTTTTCTTTGCCTATTCATCTGTTGAGTTACTCCTAACTTAATTTCTTCTCTTGGCTATTGTGAATAATGCTGCAGTGAACATGAAAGTGCCAAAGTGTCTTCAGCTTTCTGACTTCATTTCCCATGACTATATACCCAGAGGTGACATTGTTGGATCATATGGCAGTTTTATTTGTAATTTTTTTTTTAGAAACCTCCCCACTGTTTACCAAAATGACTGCAATAGTTTACAATTCCAACCACAGAATGTGACTATTCCATTTTCTCCGTATTCTTACCAACATTTATTACCCTCTACCTTTTTGATCATAGCCTTTCTATCAGGTATGAGATCATATATGATCGGATGATTTAATGTATTTCTCTAGTGGTTAGTGACATTGGGAATTTTTATATACTTTGCACAGTTTTTCTCTTATGATACATTTTGATTCACATTTTAGGAAGAATTATTTTAATTTAGGATTCTGAAATTTCAAGTGATCTGCTCTTGTACACTCCTTTCTCCTCACAGAGCAGAATTCATTGCATCAGAAAGCTGCAGAATCTATGTCTCCATTTTACTGAAAACATTTGACACCATCAGCAAATGTTCAACCACAGCTCCAAGCCAATCCACAGACTGACCTACAGCTGAATGAAGCCTCCACCTGCTGTCAGGATCCCTTCCTTCTCACCTGCCAGGCAGCTGCTCTTCATAGTTGCCATAACAACAGCCTGTGTCTGCACAGCACCCAACCTCCCCGTCAACACTACCTTAGACAAAGTTCTGACCACTCAGCAGTCCCTAGTGGCAAGTGGCCCCCATTATCTGCTGCGTCCCACAGGTCTACCTTTGTACACTCCTTTCTTCACACAGACCAGCATTAGGAACGTCAGAAATCAGCAGAATTTATCCCTTCATTTTTTAAATATTCTTCCCATTCCTTTACATTTATAGAAGCATGCCTCACCTTACTTAAGGCCTCAATGACCTCTGTCTGATGGCCTCAGAAACGCTCATGAATAAGCAAGGGTTTTGAGTTATATTTTACCCACTAGAATATTGGGAATTACGGAGACACAGGAAATTATCAGGGTCATACGTCTAAAGAACAAACACCTCCAATTCCAATCCAAGGTATGTGTTTCCCCAGTCAGTTTTGTTAGAACAATACCTTGGCGACACAAAGGACATAATAAGATAGACTTCAAACTTGATGAAAACTTTATAATACAACTGGCTTCAGATTCAGATGGGGAAAAAAGAGTTCCCCAATATTTAACATGGTCCATCTAATTCTAAACTCTAACAGAATTCTGAATGACAATTAAAAAATAAAAGCAGAAATAGGTGAAAATAAAAGGCATGTTTCTTCACCAGTGCCTTCAACATTCAATAGATTCTAGGTGATGAGTAATAACGATCAATTATGGAAAGGAGTGGAAGATGAAAGGGGTCTGACATGACTGACGGCACATCTGAAGGCAAGGAAAATTGCAGAGGCCGACTCAGCATGCAGATAAATGTCACAGGGCAGGTGTTATTCTATTCCCTTTAGCCCCAGAATCCTAGTTCTTCAGCTTTACAGAGGAGAGTAAGTAAGGCTGAACTGAGAGAGGACGACTTTCTGAAATTCTATCCATCTCTGAAAAGATTTCAGATCAATTTCTGAAAATGCACATTTGGGCAGCAGAAAATAATTTTTCAGATGGAAGTATCACAGGTCAAGGGTCAGCTTTCGGGATAGAGGTCGTGTTTTATTGACACATGCTTTAATGTGATTCTCATACTCCGATTTATAACATGTCCTTTCAAAGTTCATATTTCCACTGTGTTGGCCAGAGCACGGGTCTTCCTGTTGATTATGTGTTGAGTCTTGAGCATCGTTCCACACTGTCTGAAAAAGCCATGAACCCCATCATGGCTTTGCACTATGCAATGAGATGAGAATGTAAAGAATAACCTGGTCTGAGACTGTCCAGTATTAAATAAACGAAGAGGAGAAAACTTTTAAGTAAGAAAACAGATTTTCTGAGTGCCTATTTTCTGGGGGAATTTCAGCTGATCTTATAGGCCAGCTTCTTTGTTCCCAACGCACCTGACATCATTTCCTGCAGCACCATTCCTAGATAATTGTCCCAGAAGGATGGGACATATTTCTTTATTTTTTTTCAAAATGATAAAATATTCCTTTCAAAGGAGACATTGCAATAATAAGAATTATTGTCGGCTTTTACAAGAGAAGTGTTGGGAGGCAAGAGACATTCTTTACCATCTGTTTGTTTTCCTTCTGAATTTTGAAGCATGGTGTATTTGTAATATCCTCTCCTGCTGGCAGTTGAAGTTAATATCAAGGTGCAGAGGAAAATCTTATAGCAGGGAGAACTTTTTAAGTCCTCTGAAGCAGACTCCATCCATGAGAGAAAGCCTAATTGCATTTTAAATAATTTTATTCTGACTTTAGAAAAGGTCATGCCTCTAAAGAAATACCCCCTGATAATGGAATCTAAATTTCTTCATCAAACTTGCATATTTTACATACAAGGTGAGAATTTGATAACTTGTGTGTCGCCACCCACGGCAACAATTGCGCAGGTATTTATCGGAGGGGCTTGGAAATAAACTATTTTTCCTATATTCACTAATTTATAGAGGAAGAGAGACTTTGAGAGAAAGATAGGCTTTGCTTAGAGGAAGAGAAACTTTGCTTAGAAAGAAAGTTTTAGAGAAAGAGAGGCTTCTATACTTATCAGAGATCTATTTCTTCTTATTTCTGCTGCTTCTTCTTAAAGGTGCATCCTGCATCCTGTGAACTAAGGGTGCGTCTATCTGAGGTGCTTTCTATTTGCTTGTCGCTTTTTCTTCTTCCTTTCTGCTAGTGGCTTCTACTCTGCTTCTTTCTGCTAGCTGCTGCTCTAACTCTCGTGTCCCCGCCCACTGCCCGCTTATATTCCCTCCCGGAGGCGGAGGGCAGGGCCACGCCAGTTGCAATCAGGCGAGGAGCCAGCTGCCCTATCACGGCAGGGGTTAAAATGAGCAGGCCCAAGCAGGCACGCTTGGGAACATCTATGCAGGTGTTGTGCGTGTGGACTTAATTGAATACGGCCAGTGATAAGTCACCTGAGTGCGCTTATGTTAATTAACCTCCTCACTGCCAATGTGATCAGGCGCCGTTCTGGCTGGCACAGCCCCCAACACTCGTGCATATCAGACTTGTAAGAAGCCCTGAGAGAAGTATGCCATCTTGGAATTTGCAGTATACTTAACAAATTTTGTCATCTTGGAATTTTTAGTCTTACTTTAACCCAAATTTTTAGCTTATTTATCTTGTCAAATATAAAATAGTTCTTTCTAGCAGTTCCCTTTCCACCTTGCCTTTGACATATTTTAGGATATTTAGTGAAAGAATATTTATTTTAACTTGTCCCATATCAACAAAACATTATAACTCTGTACTTTTTTCCTTCAAAGTTTTAGTAGACATAATATTTGAGGGTAGTCTCAGTTGATTCTAACTGAACACAAATCAGTTCATAGAGTTAAATGAAATTATAGAAATAAATGATATATGGGATAAGGTCAATAATTTAACAGATTATCTCCAGAGATGTTATTTGACCATAGTTTCTTATCTTTCAAAAGTCTGAAAGGGTTTTTAAACATGTTATATTGTCAATGCTTGATATTATCTATAATCCAGAGTCTTCTCAATGACCCCAGGTGGTCTATATCCCCTTCTTCACACCCTCCTCTGAACTATGTGTCATAAAAGTAGATATAACACATCGTATAATGCTAAGAAAACAAAGGTGATGAATGTCCCCATCTTGAAAATAATGGTGTCTGCCATTTTTTAAATGTCTTTTTTACCTATTGGTGGGCAGATCATTTTTAAAATACAAGTACAGTTCTAGACACTTTTGGATATTGTGGGGTTTTGTCACTAGCCACAAACCACATTTTTCAAAAATTCTTGAGACTTTTACTGTCACTGATTTGGCGAGACACTTAACAAACAGATTGTTTCAGAACATTGACGTCAATAAAGTACGGTACGCTGAGTGATGAGCTATTTCTCTTGTGAGAAGCACCCCACATATTGCTCACTCCACAGTCAGAATTGATAGACATTTTACTGCTCTTAGTAACAAAGGAAATGTGAAGACAATTTTAAAAATCAGGATTTTCAATATGATTATGAGGAATTTAAAAGGAGGATGTAAAATATATTGTTCTGAGAAGATACAGAACACAGACCTGTCTAAATGATTTCAAACCATTAAAGCACCCCTTAGAAGACATTAAGTTTTTAGAATTAAACTTTTTTGTTGAATCCATAATTAGGTGATATTTAGAAATTTGTTTTCACAGTTCTCATTCCCTCGGAAAGTTCACCTTTTGTAGATGTGTTATTACATCCATTTTACAAATAAGGAAACCATGTTAGATAGAGAAAGATGGACACAATAACTGTGGTTTCCAAACTTATCTGCTCGTTGGAATTATCTGGAGCACTTTAAAAATAATGAAGCCTCAATGCTAACCACAGAAATAGTTTATTTGGTTTACAATATAATCTGGGTTGTGGAATTATCAAGAGATTTTTAAGTGGTTTTAATGTGAACACAAATTTGAAGACCCCTTAGTGACAAGCAAGAACTATGCATTCTTTATATAGGAGATCTTAGAAACTACTGATATTCTGAATATTAACATTAGGATATTAATCATGATATAAAAATTGACTACTATTGTCAATGCCACGCTTTCATTGGAGGGACATGTTTTTCCTTCTGGCTGATGTATCACCTTACTCCCTAAAAATGTTGTCATTGTATGTAATGAACACAGTGTCTAAATTCAACCAACACTTTCTCACCTCCTCTGTGACAGTTTTGGCTTTACATGTCTTTTTGCATGTGTCCATAATTCTATGAGTCGACTTAGCCCTTTAGAGGAGAGATATATGAGACAGAGAGGTGACATAATTTGCTGAGGCTCCATAAGTGACAAAGACAAGATGCAGATCCAAATCTACCAAAACCTATGGACCAGCATTCTGGATCACTACAATATCCAACATGGCTTCAACGTGTGTGCAGGATGATGATAAAATAGTTTCATCTAGGAGAGAGTTGCTCAGTAATTAGTCAAGTGTGATTGTCCAATTAATCATTGAAGCTGTTAAGACTTAAATTTCTTTGCAGAGACCTCTGGTTCTCCTTCATTCAGTCTCATAATTAGGTACCTGTTCTTACCCTTTCTCAAAATACACTATTATGTACTCATGAACCATGTGTTCCTTCAACAGTGAAGGGAAGAACAGAAACGTATTCATTGAAGTTACTATTTTCTGGAATTTTTCTCACCTAATCATATTTCTGTCACAGATGATGCAATTTTTAAATTATGCATAGCAGATGGATTTAAATACAGACAAACTTTGGTCAACACAAGTCATGAAACCTTCATGAACAGCTTTGGGAACTCCCTCCACAGATACCCATTGTGGCACACTAGATTTCAAGAAACATTTTGCTATTCACGTCACCTGCCAAATCCTAAGACTTTTTTGGAAGCAACTATATAGAAAACAAAAACATTTTTTCTCTTTGAGATTATTTGTATGTTTTTAATGACTCACATAGGATCTACATTTCCAGTCACAGATTCTGTTATCACAGACTAAACTCTGATCATCTGTCTACAGAAAATGCAATGATATGTGAAAAACACAGCAGTTCAACCCAAAGGTTCATCACAGACATTAATTAGTACATAAATTATCTATGAAATACTTTTCTCTCTAAAAAGATCTCTAATCTCTAATCCTATTATAATCTGAATAAAAATACATCTATGAAAAGGGAAGCCTGCTTTTAGCAATGATTTTTATAGGTGAAAACCATTACCACCAATTTTTAAATCAATAACATAAATAGTACCCATATTGCAAAGAAAGCTGAAAGAGATATTTAGAGCATGGATTTAAAATGCTATCCCAAACTCTGAAATAAAGGAGTATGGGGAGAAAGCATCATCAAAGACAGGAGAAGCAAGGCATACAGAACCAGGGAATTGAATAAATATGAACAGAATTATGGCAACAAAGAGATGAAATAATCAGATTAATTGTAAGCATTTTCGATGTGAGGGAAGTTTGGATATTAAGTTCAATGGCTTAATCTAGATAATAATAAAAATCAATGAATGATTAGAGAATAATGATGATTTATTTTGTATTACTTTGAGTATAAAGATAATATTGTAAATGCTTCTATATGGAGGAGTAAAGTAAGAGCTATCAAGCTGCCAAGAGCCTTTCTTCTCATATCGCCACGTGGAATGGAGCTTGGGAGAAATGCTTTCAGACTTTTCAGGGGAAAGTTTGTGACCCAAAAATTCTAACCTCAGCCAAGTCAACATTTGCTAGTGAGGGCAGCAGGACCTTCTCAGACACCAAATGACTCAGGAAGTATGAGACTCACTTATCTGTCTTGAAAGAATTACTCAAGGAGGTGCTTCATTCAACCAATATAAATGAATCAAAACCAAGCAACTAACTCAATTAGAGGGTGTGTGTGGTTCAAAAGAAAAGTGAATAATAAACTATATGTAGAACTGGTGTCTGAGTAATAAATTGTTATAAACACAATTATAAAACTTGACTAATGCCCAAATGTCATGCTTGGATAGAAAAAATAAATATTGCTTAAAAATAAATGAATGGTACTACCTAGTTTTATGTCAATGAAAGCAGTGTAGTTTCCTCAGAAGGACTGAGTGAAAGGAAAGAAGTGAAGGTATTCTAAATTTCTTTTTTTCAGATTTAGTAAGCCAATTTTATTTCACCAATCGTGTTTATTGATTGATTGATTTATCCATTTAGAAAATAGTTGTTTAGCATCTTCACAGTGCAAAACTCTGGCTCAATACTGGTGTGGCAGAGTAAAAGGGCAGGACCAAGTTCCTACATCACAGTGTGTACAATCTAATTAGCAGTGTAGAATTATTTTTCATATTTTTTATCAGTGTCTTGTAGTTATAAATAATGGTGGGATTTTTGTTACAAATTTGTACATGCACACAAGATAACAATTTAATTTGACCAATATTATTTCCTGGTGTTTCACCTTTCCTCCTCCTGATCCTCCCCAGTCCTTTTCTTCTACTGATCTTTCTTTGATTTTTATGAGATTGCCCAACACACACACTCTTTTTTTCCCCTTTACCTCTTTAGCTCCCACATATTAGAGAAAGCATAAGACCCTTAACTTTCTGAGTACAGTTTATTTCATTTAACATAATGTTCTTAAGTCCTACCCATTGTCTTACAAATGATGTAGTTTTATTCTTCTTTATGGCTAAATAAAACTCCATTATGGATATATAACACATTTATCCATTCATGCATTGATTTTTGAAATGTGGAAATAAAAGGAGTTAAGTCAATACTCTCATACACGACATAGTGACATGGTCAATAACAGACTACACATGTGAAATTGGTCCTGTAAGATCATAGAGGGAGCTAAAAACTTCTTGTCCTTGTAGCCATCATACATCGTAGCATATGTTCGTGGTGATGATGTCAATACTATTCATAATAATTATGAATAGTACATAATACTTGATAATTATAAATGACTATGTTACTGGTTTATATATTTACTAGGCTATGCTTCAACTTACTATTTCAGAGTGTGTTTTTCACTTGTAAAATGTTTACTGTAAATCACTGTCCTGTGCTGCTCTGGCAATAGTCTCTTGCACCTCACTTTTACAACATCTCTGGATTGCATCAAGAGGCCACCTCGAGGGATTGACCTAGATCATCTAGGTTTGTGTAAATACATCCTGTGATGTTCACATAATGACAAAATCATCTATTGTCTCATTTCTCAGAACATGACCCATCCTTAAGTGACTCATGACTACACACGTAAGTTGAAATTACTATAGGCAGAAAAAGTTTTCAAAATATAAGCACTATTTTAAAAAATAGAAAAAAAGATAAGATGGGAAACGATAAGGAATCAAAAAACACAAAAATCATGGAAGTAAAATTCTTGAGAAATCTTAATAAACTTTTACAGATTTAGCATTCATTTAAGGAAATGAATATGGAGTATTATATCTAACATATCTCTATATATAATATACCTGTATATATCATATATATACAGATGAAAGGCAATGACTCAAATTCAAAAAGATAGATGGATGAACAAACCAATAAGAAAATATAGACAAAAGTGAAGGCTGTGATGTGAATATACAGATAAGTAGAATTCTAATCCAAATTATTAAAGAAGGTCATTTATATTGATAAAGGTATAATTCAAGTGAAGAAGCAGTAGATCAACTATTAAGCATTGTATAACATTCAAAACATGTTAAACATAAAAGGTTATATTTAAGCAATACTAAAATTGTATTGATATGGACATAATTAATAGACGATACAGATCTATCTCCATCATTGCTAGATATGGAAGAGAAAAATTATGTGATAGTCATATAAATTGAATACTTTGAAAAATGAACTGATTATATGCTGCATATGCACATATCATACACATGTTCATGGAATATATATATATATATTTATGTGTGATTCTATATAAAAACACAAATTCTACTCTAGTTAAGAAAAAACATTTGTTGTTATATTCAGAAGAGCAGAACTTAAGCCACATGCTCTGATCATATCAAAATAAAACTAGAACTTAAAAACAAAGAAATGACATTTAAAACTCAAAGTAATTGCAACATGTATAAAGTTTTTCTAAGTATTATCTGGTAAAATTTTAAAAAATTAAAATCAAAACTTGAGAATATTTAGAAAACAGTGATAAAGATAAAGGTAGAGTTCAAGTGAAGAAGGAAAATATTATGAAGTACATCTAAAACTTTTACTGAATATAGGTTTAGAGAAAATTTCTAAACCTATATTCAGTAGAAAATAATATTTTAATTTAAACTAACATTAAAATAATCAAGCATTTAATTAAAGAAACTAGAAAACCAAATATGACACACAAAAATACAGTACTTCTATAATCTTGAAAAAATAATAAACTACACACATAGTGATAGTTTTTAAAACATTGTAACTTGAGACTTTATAAGTGATCAAAGAGAAGCAACCATTTCCACCGTGACATTGAAATACTAAAAACACATCATGTGGTTCTTTATCAATTCAGTTGCAAGCTAATATTTTTTGATTTCCCTCAAATCTATAGATTTATGACTTTTAAATAAAATTCCTCTTTAAATTTTGCATTTAATTTGCAAGTTACTTTAGTTTATTATCTATTTTTCTTAAACTCATTATGTTTAATGTTTAAACTAACCCTAAAAGGAGTTTGTGGCATGATAGTGCTATGCTAATAAGTATGTAACATTCTGCTAATAGTGTATTGGGGATGGGGAGGTGGAAGATGGAGGTTGAGATGCTGATTTATAGCATTTGCTACTTTCTGTGATGTAAACAGACTCACCAAATCCAATTTTAAGCTACTGCCTTGGGGCCACTGAATGTAGAATTAAGAAAACATGCACATAATCAGCTGTTGTTATATCAAGCTGGTTCCAAGCACACCATTCCACCATTCCATGTGCCATTAATGAAATCTATGACTACCTAATGATGAATGGATGGATGGATGGATGGATGGATGGATGGATGGATGGATGGATGAAACAAATAAAATTGCTATTTGGTAGGTATACCAAATTAATTATCTTGATTTTTTGATTCTTAAAAATTCTTTAGCTTTATTTTTAAAAACGAGTAGGAAGAAAGAAGATGGTAGTGTCACTTCTGAGAAATAAAGTATCTTGTTGGAAATCTATAAAAAAACTAACAGAGACCAAAAATATTAGAATAGAAAATAAACAGAATAAGAATTTGGTTAAGACCAGATATGCATATGAAATGTTTTAGGAAGGTTTTCTTAACACTATGAGTCAGAAATCTGCTTCTCAGTCAAAAGCTACAATTTACTCTGATTTTCTGTAATAACTTTTCTGTCCTTTGTGACCTTGTCCAAGAATCCAAGGATGTTCTCAGAGAGGCAGACCTTAACTTGGAATCATTTGGGTTTTTTAAATTGCTCACAGAAGAAATTGCATGATGTGTCAGTAAGCAAGGAACAGGTAATTTGTTTAAGGACAACCCCTTCCAGTATAACGAGGTCCTTCTTCCATTCACATTTAACTGCTTAATAGTTTGAAGAAACTGTTAGAAATGGGCATTTTAGATGATATGTATGGCATTAAAACAACAAAAAATAAGTGAAAGGAAAAAATAGAGAAGGTTTACATGGGTCTGTAAGGTATGGCTGTGAAAAGATATTATAGTTTTGACACTATTGTTATTACCTTTAAAATCATTTACCCAATAAAATATGGAAACCAAAACAACAACCAAAAAAAAAGATTTGTTTAAGGACAACAAAGGGATTCATACTCCGGGAGAGTAGGTGAACTTCACCTCTCAGAAAAGAAATGAGTAAGGCATTCAGGTATCTGATTATAGGTTATGATTTTCAGGGAAGAGGTGTGGAATCCTAATCAGGTGAACCATTGCTAGATGCTGCTGATTCAGAAAATATTTACAAGAATATATGATAAATAGGTCATTATTTCATTATCATTTTATGCATGCTTGCTTCCACTTAAGCATGCCAAAGAAACTTCTCGATAAATGAACATGTTGTTAATACAAGGAATATCATCTTCAAGTTCTGCAAAGGAGGAATGCAAAATTTATTTGATGGATAAATCTTCTAGATTTCCATGTATATTTAAATGAAAATTGATACTACCAGTGAAATAAAATGACAGAATAAAAAACAAAAACAAGTAAAAACAAGAACAAAAATAAATATCATGGGGAGTAAAAGGACTTCAGAATGTTCCCAGTGGGAAGGCATAAGAATTACTGAAAGAGCAATTCAATTGTTTATATACATATATATATATATATATATAATATAATATATGGATAGATTAAGTAATCTGTCCATATTTATTTCATATAAATATATTAGTATAGTAATAATCAATATTAATACATAATTAACCATTATAAATAATATTTACTTGATATAAAGTATATAACTACATAAAATGTATGTTTTTTATATATTATAGAGTGGGGAATAAAAGCCACTTTGTAAATTATTGAAGAGAAAACAGTACAGAAAAAATAAGAAGTGCTTAAATATTGGTGGAGGTCATATCCTGGGTGCAATAGTGCATGAATAGTATATTAATCACATAAATAAATATCAACCTGCAAATATGATATAAGTTCTGAAGATTTGGTTCACCATGCTATGGAGGGCTTTGTAAAGATTTTCAGAGACAGTCCCAGTTAACAGACATCTGAAATATAAGTAAGGGTTTCAAGAAAGCCTAGGATGGGAGTGAAGCACATCCCTGGGTTAGGAAAAAGTATGAGCAATGGAATAAAACAGAAAGGAACAGGTGCATAGGAGCGCCTGCCATAGACAGAGCTCAGCAAATGGGCACTATTGTGATAATACCAGTTATTACTTTCCCTATTCAGAGCTCCCCTAAAAGTATTTTCCTTATTTCAAAACAGAGGTAGTTATACTGAGATATTTTAATTTTCTGTAATAAATGTTGGCAACTTTGTGTTCTTTTTCTCCTCTATCCCAAGTACACCCACACCACCATTGGAAAACATAAAAAAGAAAAAATTCCTCATTAAACAGATATTCATCCATTCAAATAGAAAAGAGGTAAGGGCTATAATTTGTAGCATAATCTGTTTATCATGTTAGTCTCCAGGTAGAAGTTTGGATTTGTTCTGGTACCAATTTCTTCTTCCACTTGAATTTGTGGAAAAATGGAATATAACTTCTCCCTGTTTATTTCTCTCCTCTCTCTCTATCCTCTTTGCCACAAGTTCCTACTCAAGCTAATAGCACTACTACAGACAGAAGAGGGAAATATATATTTTTAAGGGTAGATGGAGGCCCTTTGGTTGGGAATATGATTCCTATTTTGATGAGGTCCCTTGAAGTCTATGTTTAATAGAACCACAAAATATACATTTGAAACTTCTCAAGCAATTGAAGTAGGTGACTATCACACATAAGCACTTAGAAATGTCAGTTAATCATTTGGAAACAGCATTCCCTTTATTTCAAGATTCACACTGGATTAGATTAGTTTTGCCAAGAGATTGCATCTTGCCTGCCTATGACCTTCAGACATCCTAAATACTGCCCCCAAATAAATCCAGCCCCAGGTAAAAATTTACATTTTCAGAGGGCATAGCAAGATATATGTTTGCTTGGGACTTTTGTCTTCTTAATTAAATATTTTTTATTCTTTGTCCGAAAAATTGGAAAGCACAATTGAATTACCACAAGGTATATGGTATTCCACGCAGATCTATAAAGTGAAAATTAAAGGACAGAAAATAATACTGCAACTATTCCTAGATAACTTTCAAAGATATTCTTTGAGAACACAAACAATAGACCAAAAGTTCACAGAATTGATTTTATTAAACAAAACCAATTGTGTCACATTTCCTAAAAGTGATTTTATCCTTATTACTACTCACAGATAATAATAGATGGGTGGATGACTTTAATGTATTTTTAATAAAAGGGTGGTCAGTCCTGGTTGAATGTGGGATGTATTGAATACCAGGCTGACTCACTCCTGTCCTTTCTTATGCCACCCAGGCCCATGTCTGAATGCTGCCAAAGGAAGTAATACTGGTCACTCTCAGTGTCCTGGAATTTCTCAAAGGGTTTTGCAGAGCTACACTTTCAAAAACTAGATGTTTTTAGAAAGCAATCAACATAGTACTTTCTGAATGACAGCAAAATCTATCTTCCATTAAGCACAAACTCAAAAGAGAACCCTTTATGGTATTTTAATGAAACCTAGAAATTGAATCAAAAGTACCAAAATGTGGGATCACATCACACAAAAGAATTTTTTTTTTTTTGATCCTTCCCCAAAAAGTAATTGAACATGTGATTCTACTAAGTGATAGTGATAATCATAGATTCACTCAAGGTCTAAACTCAGTACAAGACAAACAAAATTGCATTTTTAAATAATTATTGACTTATTTGCTTACATGTTCTGATTTACTTCCTAAATTGTGTTTGATTTGCAATGGTTAAAAAGAAATAAGATTTTCTTCCTCCTATAACACCAATAAAATCCCTTGAGAAATACTGTACTACTTGAAAAAACTCAGGGTTACCTAAGAGCAGAGAGGTAGGAGAGTATAATTTAAGAAGTGGGCTGAAAGGAGGGAGATGCCTGCCAGTCTTGTTCCAGATAAAGTCATATATTCTGTTGATTTCTAGTAGGACATGCTCCATTTGCCTCCCTTGAGTTGCATCAAAATCGAGCAGTCAGTTGGTGACTGGGGTCTACTTTTATGTTTGAATGCCATATATTGCATCAACTACGCTTTTTATACTTGGGATTTAATACATAAATTTGAGGTCAATCTAATGATTATGCACCTTTGTTGCTTTAGGTGTTAGTTATGACCTCAGAGTGTGTTAGACTCTTTCCACTCCTAGAGCACCACACAGTGAAACCGTTCAGAAAACTGGAAGCTACCTGCCTGAGTTCAGATCCTCTCCTGTGTAACTTTGAACATGTTCCTTGACACCAGAAGTGGTCTATCTTTATCGATCAAATGAAAAGTAATAAACAGTGATTAACTATAGGCACTTGTTTGCAAACAATGGCCATTTTTAAAGCTACTCTTTCTTATTTATATTCTGTGGATCCTAAGACAAATAATTTCTCTATACTCAAATTTCCTCATCTATAAAATGGCAATAACAGTGCGCTACACAAACAGTTCTCTGGTAGAGTGCAGTCTAAATTATATATCATGTCAAATTGCCTCACCAAATGATTATACCACTTCCTAGGAGCCCTGAGTATTATAGTTTTTTATTTTTATTTTTTTGCTGATAAAAAAGCAATGAATTTAAAATAAAAATTTTAAAAAATCTAACTAGGAGAATTTCCTTTCATAGATAATAGTCATTTTAACTTCTATTTCAGATTCCTTGAAATTTTGTTTATTGCTAGCTAACTTTTTCTTGTAATTTTTGGAAGTTTTAAAGTTTGGAAGTATTAATACTTTGTCTGATTCAATCACTCATTCGTTTGCTCATTCTACTTATATTTAGTGGTACATGCCTATAATCCCAGTGTCTCAGAGGCAGGAAGATCTCAAGTTTAAGGCCAGCCTCAACAATTTAGCAAGAGCATCAGCAACTATGTGAGACAGACTGTCTCAAAATAAAAAAATAAAAAGTGTTGGAGATGTAACTCAGTTGTAAAGCACCCCAGGGTTCCATTCCCAGTAACACCAAAACAAAACAATATCAACAACCACCAACAACAACCGGTGGCACATGTTTACTGAATACTTAATTCATACTAGGAACTACTACAGGTGCTGGGCAGACAGCTTTGAACCAAATAAATGAAAATACTTGTCTTTAAGAATCTAATGTTCTTGTGTTGAAATCCATTTAAAAAACTAATCATTAAGTCCATGCTCTGGAGAAAAACAAGACAAGCAAGCACTTGGAAAGTAATTATAATTTTAACAAGGTTGGTCAGGTAGGCATCATTGAGAAGATAACATTTGAACAAAGACCTTAAGGCAGTGAGGGAAAGAGGCATTTAGATCACTGGGAAAAGAACACATTGGGCATAGCAACTAACAAATAGAAACAAGACAGAGATACACCTGAGGTGTTCAGGAACAGCTAGTAGGTGAGAGATCCAAGTAATGAAAGCTGTAGTCCAAGAAGAAATGATGCTCCTTTATGATATTGTAAGATCTTTGACTTTAACTTCCAGTAAGATGGGAAGCAATCAGAAAGTTTGCAGCAGATTTGTATGATATGACTTTTTTTTAACAGGATGACCCTTGTCTGCTATGTTGAATACAGACTATTAGGGTCAAGGACAGAAGCACTGAGGTAACTGAGAGTTTAATAATTCAGGCAAAAGATGATGATATCTATGCTGGTAGCAGTGAAAATGTTTCAGCCTGAAATATTGTGGTAGAGTGAACAGAATTTACCAACAGATGTCACACAGAAGATGAGAACGAAGGAGCAATCAGAGATGATTCCATAGATTTTGGCTTGATTATTTGAAAAGATGGAGTTTACATTTACTTTGATGGTAAAGAAGATGAGAAGCATGGATTTTAGAGAAAATATGAGGAGTTCAGTTTTGGACAAGATATTTGAGATGTTTATTTAAGATATCAAGATTTTTACTGAATATTCAAATAGAAATGCTGTGTCAGAAATTAGGTCTAAGAGACCAGATTTCAGAGCAGAGGTCCAGACTAGAAATGTACTTGTGGAAGCTAGTCAATAAAGGGTCGACATAACTTTGCATGAGAATTTCAAGGGAGCAGGTATTAGTAAGTATATCTCGAGAACACAGCCCTGGAGCAATTCAGTGCTGAAAGTTCAAGGAAATAGGTAAAAGACAATCAGAGGCCATGAAGAAACAGAGGACAGTGAGTTTGAGGAACTCTCAAGAGAAAGCAATGAGTTGGGAGACAAGTTAAGAAGTGATTCAAGGAAAGAATGCCCTGGCTGGTTTTAGGTCAAGTGAGTTGAGTTATGAGTACCAACAGTTGAATTTTGTAACATTAGATAGAAATCACGGTGACCTAAACAAGTGCAATGTCAGCATCACTGACAAATCAAAGGCTTGATTCCAGATACTTCACAACAGAAGGAAGAAGAAGAAACAATAGGTAGACAACCATTGCTAGAGATTTTGCTGTAAGGAAGAGCAAGTGATGTTATCCTAGCATTTGGAATCCATAGGGGATTTTTTTAATGAGAGAAATTAGAACTTACATGTATTTTAAGCAGCATATATGTATTTTTCCCAGTAGAGAAGGAGAAATTGATGATGTTGAAGAGATATAGAAGGAAAACTGGAATTGCCATTTAGAGGCTGAAAGAGAATACAATTTACTAAAGGTTTGCTTTGGATGCACAGAAAGAAAATTATTAGGAATAGGAGAATAAAAGGCACTGTTGTTGATAGGTGGGTATTTATGGAAGTGGGAAATTCTGCAATTTCCTATCTAATCATTATGTTTTTATAAAGAAATGTAAAGCAAAGATTGTCAGTTGAGTGTGTGTAGAGTCTGAAAATAAAGGAAAATTTGTGAGGAAAGGGTCAGGTGAGTGAGAGAGTAAATGAAAATGCAAAATGACTGCTGAGCAAAATAAAGACCCATTTCAAGTCAGTGGTCACGAACGTGAACAAAACCTAGAGGTACAGGTTATTTGTTTGTTTTCTTTCTTTCAGCATTTATTTGCACAGACACAGGTTTGTGTTATGAGAAAAGATGGATTTAACATAAATTGGGGTTTTGGATAATGAAGCAAGAGAGGTCAAGGAAGTTGAAGGTGAACAACAGCATGCAGTGATTGACCATGGAATTTATCTGTTAAAGGAGGGAACTGAGATTTTTTAAATGATAATAATGATGAATTGTTATTATCCTAGGCGTAATCAAAGATGATTAAAGTTTGAGTATTTTGCAGATGTGGGCTAAAAGAAAAAATGTAGGGATTAGTAATACACATGAACAGGTCATTAATGGTTAACGTAAGGTGCACTCTTACCTAAAAACCTCAGTCCAGTCAACTCTTCACATCCATGGGTTCAGAATTCACAGATCCTCAGATTCAACCAGCTGATGATCAAAATATTAGAGAAAACAAGCATAGAATAGAAGGAAGAAAACTCACAACTATATTGAACAAGTATAGACCTTTTCTTTGCCATTTTCTCTGAACAACTATTTCCATGTATACTTTAATAAGTTCTATAAGCAATCTAGAGATGATTTAAAGTACACAAAGGGGTGTTCATAGGTTATATGCACATACTACATCATTTTATATAAGGTACTTGAGCATCCATGGTATTTGCCAAATGGGAACAAGGAATTATCTGGGAATCAATCCCTCTTGATATCAAGGGAGAACTGTATTCTCTCTTGATAACTTGTCATTAGAGAATATGGAATGGATAGCATTGTACTAGTTAAAACTATTTCTGTCTCAATATCCACCCTTTAACTGTGCTTCATCAACTACCTATACTTTGGTTTTATTATTATATTTTATTTTGCTTCCTTTTGTTCTTATAGATACTTTAGTTCAGTAGTAGCATGCCTTCAGAGCAGCCATATTGGCATTTTTGAAAGATGGAAGAAACATTTCTACAAGTTGATCTTCTTAAACTTTTAAATGTGATGGCAAACCTGCCCTTGGTATGAACTTCCAAAACAGAGGCGTTTGAAACAGACCAGTGTTAAGAATGAGACTTGATTTTGGTTGTTAATTAAGATATCATAAATAGTATTTCTTTGTTTTGAGTAGCAGAAATTGTCATGCCCATTCTTACTCTATTTTACAGAAATATTAATCTCTTGACTTAGTTACTTCTTGAATAAATGTCTACCATTTCTTTTTTTACATTTCAACGTGGTTGATGGAAGACATTTTACATCATTGTGCACATAATTCTTGGCTTTCTTTCCTTTCTGAACAATGATCCATCAAAACTTCTATTCTTAAGATGAAATGAATCAATAATTTGCACAGATCATCTGAGAACTGATGAGTTGCATGTTTTCCAATAGCAGAATGGCAGAAACCAGGTCATAACTAGTATCAGGAAGCAAATATCAGCTGTCACTGCCTAGAACAAGTGCCAATCATCCCTCTGCATCAAGCCGCAACCTGAAGAAGCAGGAATTGACCTACAACCAGGGGTAGGAGGTGGCATAGCAATGGGTAATGATTGCTCTCCAGTCTCTTCAGCCAAGAAGCCCTGTGAAGGCTTCAGAGAGGATGAAGAGGAAGAAAGAAACTGACAGAGGATGGGGCTTCCTTAACTTACCACCGTCCTGGCTTATCAATGACTGGTGAATGACACTCTTGGGTGCGGGCATGAATGTTTTAGAGAATGCGCTTGATCCCATTCTGTGCAAATGCCTTGCGAACACTCATGAAATGAACATAATATACACACACATATACATTACTATTAGTTTGCTGGTCTCTGATTTTTTTGGAGGTGAAACACTTTTTTGTGTGGGGGGGAAATTCAATTTTAATTTTATTAATTGATTCTTTTTATACAATTACAACAGGTTTCATTTTGACAATTAGAAAAGCATGGAATACAATTTGTTCTAATTCAGTCCCCAGTACTTCCTTTTCCCTTCCCCTATTCCTTCCCTCTACTCTCCTGAACTTTATGCTTTTTAATTTTAGTTTTGTTTTTTTTTTTTTTTTAATAAGAGACTTGTGGATGTATATGATGGTGAGATTCACTTGATATATTCATATATGTACATAATAAAGTTGAGTAAGATTCATTCCACTATCTTTCCTTATCCCATTCTTTCTCCCTTCCCTTCATTCCTCCTTAGTCTACTCACTAATCTTTCTTCTATTCTTTTTTACTTATCCCCCATTCCCTTATTTTGGATTAGCTTCCACATATCAGAGAAAACATTAAAAAAAAAAAAAACTTTGATGTTTTGGGACTGGCTTACTTCACTTAGCATGATAGTCTCCAGTTTCATTCATTTACTGGCAAATGTCATAAAGTCATTCTTCTTTATGGCTGAGTAATACTCCATTGTGCACCACATTTTCTTTATCCACTCATCAGTTAAAGGACACCTAGGTTGGCTCCATAGCTTGGCTATTGTGAATTGAGCTGCTGTAAACATTGATGTGGTTGTGTCCCTGGAGTATGCTGATTTTAAATCTTTTGGATATATGCCAAGGAATAGAATAGCTGGGTTATATGGTAGTTCCATTCCCAGATTATCGAAGATTTTCATACTGCCTTCCACAGTGGTTGTACTAATTTTTAGTCCCACCAATAATGTATAAGTGTGCCTTTTCCCCCACATCCTTGCCAATATTTAATGTTACTTATATTCTTGATAATTGCCTTACTGATTGGAGTGAAATGGAATCTCAGTGGAGTTTCAATTTGTATTTCTCTAATTGCTAGAGATGTTGAACATCTCTGTTTTTCAATATATCGGTGACTATTGGCATTTCTTCTTTTGAGAAGTATCTTTTCTGTTCTTTTTCCCATTTATTGATTGGGTTATTTGGTTTTGTTTTAGATTTTGGTGTTAAGTTTTTTAAATTCCCTGTATATCCTGGATATGAATGCCTTATCTGAGGAATAGGTGGAAAAGATTTTCTTCTATTAACTCTCTCTTCATACTCTTGTTTCCTTTGCTATGAAGGTTTTGAATTTGATTGCATCCCACCTATTGAATTTAATTTTGCTTCTTGCTCTTTAGGAATCTTGCCAAGAAAGTCAGTTCCTGAGCTGACAGGTTGGTTGGAGTGTTGGGCCTACATTTTTTTCTAGCAGTTGTAGGGTTGCTGGTCTAATTCCTAGATCTTTGATTCACTTCGACTTGACATTTGTGCAGGGTGAGAGACAGAGGTTAAATTTTATTCTACTATGTATGAATTCCCAGTTTTTCCAGCACCATTTGTTTAAAAGGCTATCTTTTCTCCAATATGTTTTTGGCACCTTTGTCTAGTATCAGGTAGCTGCATTTATGTGGTGTGTCTCCGAGTCTTCCATTCCATTCCAGTCATTCTTAATGAATGGTTTGGTTCCAATATCATGCTATTTTTACTTTAACGCCATAGTATAATTTAAGATCCTGGAGGCAAAATTATTGATGATAACATTTGCTTGTGTTGATAATTTATTATATAAAACCATGAGTGGAAAGAAAAATTTTATATTATTTTATGTATTAAAATTGGTAGAAGAGAAATACAAAACTCTAGGGCCCATTGTCATTTTCTGAAAAAGAAACACTTCAAGAGTCTTCTGCGACAGTGTTCTCCAGGGTGTGTATCATATATCTAACTGCCTGGGAAAGTTGTTGAGTATTCTTACCCCTCTGAGTTGACAGTACAGAGAGGCAGCGCTGAGATCTTTGGATTAGTAGAAAACATGAAGAACACTGGAACAAATAAAATAAGTAAACAGGAAAAGTGAAATAGAACATTGGGAATCAAAATGTAGTGCATAAGATGGAAAGTAGGACCATGAGACAAGGTAAGAGAGAAGAAAGGAAAGCGCAAATCATCCATCAATCAGACTTCACCTGAGTCTGTTGAGGAGTAAAATGAAGAATTTCCCAGCAATTAGCTATTACACAATAGAAGGCAGATCCAGTAAAACGATGTATTTCTTTCAAGCAGTGTTGGTTTACAAAAGACAGAGGGAAAAGTTGATTAATTCTAAAATCTGTAGCATCAGGATTGTATTATTGCATTAAAGTTAAATAGACAAAAGAGAACTACTGTAGCCATATAAAACGTGGGGAAATTATCCATTGCCCATATGCAGACAAAACATTTTCTAAATTCTACCTTAATTCAAAATAGAAAATTAAACTTTTCAGTTAATTTTGTTCAGTGGTATCAATTCCATGAAGATGGATAAAGAGTATTAGAGAGATCCCTGAAGTCAATTTTCTTAACAACTAATATAACTTACATTTATTTCCTTGGGTAGAAAATGTCAATCAAAAAGGGAGACCAATAGATTAAAGGAAGGGGCTCCAGAGGGAGGAAAAAGGGGAGGGCATGGGAAAGAACCGGGAACAAACTCTAACACATTATGCTATGTCCTTGAAAAAACATACCACCATGGATCTCAACTTCTATATAATAATGCACTAGTTAAAATAAGAATAATAACAGCAATAATAGAAGAGATCCATAGAATAGGGCAAGTGGGCCAGATGGAGGGAGAAGGGACAGGAAAAAGAAGGGAAAGGGGAAGGAGATTGATCCAGTTATGTGTATGTACAAATACAGCATAATGAATAAAATCATCATGTACAATGATAAAACACCAGTAAAATAAGAACATATCAGCCTACTGAAAATACACGAGTTCATGTTATAATGAATGCATGAAAAAAGAGATGGACAATGATGAAGGCGATCGATGTGACTAGAATGTGAGGCATCTCATTAATCATAGCCCAGCCAGATTTCGACATGAACAAAATGCATCATCTTTAATTTCATAGTTACCTTCCAATCCAAACAGAACAAAACACACCAGTAAGCCATTTAAAATACTTGGATTAGGTCACTGCATTTTTTGGTCAAACCCTTTCCTTTGAAGACAATGGATTTCTTCATAGGAAACTCCTGTTGGCAGGCCTACTTTTGAATACTGCCCACTGGTTTTTGGATCTTCCCTAAAGGGAAAAGTGCCCGACTGCCCTAAAATAGTCCTTTCTTTTTGAGGTAGCACTATTAGAGTATAAAATACAAGATTTTCCACAGTTCCTGACCTTAGAGGGAAAGCCTTCAGCATTTTGTGACAGCATGTTTGCTACTGGATTTTTAGAGATACACTTTTATCAGATTAAAGCAATTCCCTTTTATCCCTAGTTGGCAAGAATTACTTTCATGTAAACTTTTGAATTTAGTCACACACGTTTTATCATCAAAATCTCATATGTTTTTTTCTCTTTTATTCTGTTAATGTGGTGAAATGCATCCACTGATTTTTTTTTTTAAATCTTAAATCACCTGTGTGTTACTGGAATTAACCCAATTTGGCCATGACGTCTTTTCATTGTTATACTATGCTAGAATATTCACTATTAATATTTTATTTAGTATTTTTTAATTAGAGAGATTGTCATGTATTATCCCTTATGTGCATTTTCCTTATCCACTCTAGGTAACAAGAGGATGCTGGCCTCAGGAAGAAAGTTAAGAATTGAGACATTTTTTTCTCTTCTCTGGAAGTTTATCTAAGGTTACTGTTGTTTTTATCATTAACTATTGGGTAAAAATTCACTAGTGATATCTCACTAGTTGAGAAAGTTGGGTAAAAGAGACACAGGACTCTGTTATGTTTTTACAATTTCCTGTATGTCTACAATAATTTAATATACTTTTAATTCACTAGGGAAAACATCTGTGTTTTGGAGTTGTCTCTTATCTCTCCCATGGTTTTGAGCTCCATATTCAATTCCTTTAGTAGGTATGGGAATATTCACATTTTCTATTCCTTCTGTATCCATTTTGTACATTTTTGCATTTTTTTTCATTTTACATATCTTTTGCATAATGGTGTTCATAATACCATTTTCTCTTTCCAATGTCTGCAAGACCCATAACGATGCTCCCGTCCAACCCCAGTGCTGTGTGTTTGCTTTTACACTGCCCTTTCTCTTTACCAGTCTTGCCGGTTGAACACCATCTTATTTGTCTTCACTGAAAATGGCATTTTGCTTTACTGATACCTTGCATTATATTTTTATTCCGTTGATTTTTAGCTCAAGTTTTCCCATTCATCATTGTGTTTTAATTATTTTTTTTTGATACCTTTTTCTCTATCACTTGGGATAGGTTCTTAGATTCCACTCAAGTGTTTCATCTTATCTAACAAATGAATATAAATTTTTGTTTAATTATGTTTTAGCTGTATCCCACAAGTCTGTAATATTTTCATTATCATTCAGTTAAAAATATTTTCCAAATTTCATTGGGATTGCTTTATAAAACATGGATTAGTTAAGGAATATTTTCTTTTGGAAGACTTCAGATTTGCTTTTATTAAAGACAATTAACATGACTTTAAAACAGCAGTTACCTATAGGTGATTCTATCTACCTTCAGCAAAATATTTATGCAAGAGGATGTTTCAGAGTCACACACAGTTTTGATTGACATTTGAGTAGATTATTAGATATCTTGTCCCTAGCATCTATGCATCTATTGTGTCTTAATGTTTTTTTTTTTTTTTTTACAAACTGCATTTTGATTCACTGTACACAAATGGGGTACATCATTTCGTTTCTATGGTTGTGCACAATGTAGATTCATACCATTTGTGTAATCATACTTGTACATAGGGTAATGATGTCTGTCTCATTCCATGATTTTTCATACCCCTCTCCCCCTCATTTCCTTCTACATAATCTAAAGTTCCTCCATTCTTCTCTCACTCCCCACCCCCCACCCCCATTATATATCATCATCCACTTATCAGGGAAAACATTCAGCTTTTGGTTTTTTGGGATTGGCTTATTTCACTTAGCATGATATTCTCCAATTCCATCCATTTCTCTGCAAATACCATAATATTTTTCTAGTTAGGAATATTTTCTAATACTGGTTTTATGATTCATTTGTAGTTTAGTTATGCTATGGTGAGAAAATATACTCTCTATGGTTGCATTATTTAAAATGTTTTGAGACTCGTTTAATGATTCAGTGTTTGACTTTATTGGTGAATTTTTAATTTCTAACATGACACTCTACTGTCATGTATATCTAAAAAGAACAAATACAAAATTGATCCAATTAATACCTGTGTATTATTGGAATTAACACGATTTGCCCATGATGTCTATTCATTGTTATAATACACTGAATATTCATTTTTAATATTTTATTTAGAATTTTTGAATTAGAGAGATTGGCCGGTACCATCCTTTATGTGCATTTTTCTTATCAACTCTAGGTAACAAGAGGATGCTGGCCTCAGTGGGAAGCTTGCCCATCTATCAGTTGCTGATACGGTTAGTATTCTATATTGATTTCGTTGTCAAATAGGATTGATTAACTATGTGTATGTATCCTTACACAAGATTTTCCTTTGTGTTACTCTGAGAGAGAAATGGTAAAATCTTGAACTATAGTTATGGATGTTTCTATTTTTCCTACCAGTTCTGTCCATTAATGCATTAGCTACTTTGATACATGTGTTATTCAATTTTTCATTGCTGTGACCAAAATACCTGACATAAACGACTTGAAGGAAGAAAGGTTTATTTTGGCTCATGGTTTTGGAGCTTTTAGTGCATGGTCATTCCTTTGGGCTTGAGGTCAGGCAGACAATGAAGGCAGAAGTGTGTACTAGAGACAACCTGCTCACTTCACCAAGAGTGGGAAGCAAAGACAGAGAGAGGAAGGGGACAGGGACAAGACACAGTGCCCAAGGGAACACCCCCAAGGACCTACTCCCTTCAACCAGGTTGCGCCTCCCACAGTCTTCACCACCTCCTAGTAGTCCACTCAGCTATCAGAGAATTAATCCATCAATGAGATCACAGCCCTCATGATCTAATGATGCCCCGATATTTCTAGCTCTGAATATGGCTAATTTCTAGGGACCAATTCTTTAACACGTGAACTTTGGAGGATATTCCAAATGCAAACTATAGCAATACTATGCTATTTTGTAGTTCTAAACTCTATCATGTGTTTTGTTACTGGTGACCTCACTAATCACTATTAACTATCTCCCTTTATTTGTATTAAAGTTTCTTACCTTGTCTAATCCCAGTATATCTACACTAACTTTTAGTTAAGTGTATGATATACATTTTTCCAGATGTTTTCTTTCATCCTTTATGCATTTTTATATTTAATATTAGTCCTTTTGTAATAGCCATATTTATATTTAAATGGCGGCATTTAGAATATTCACATTTGTTGTAATATCTAATGTACTTTAAATTTATATCTTACTATTTGTTTTCAAAATGTGTCCCTTGTGTTACATTCATTTTTTTCTAAGTTCTTTTATTTATAAGTTTTTATGCCAATGATTTTTAAAGTACAAACACATAAAAAATAGCAAAATTAGAACTTACCAAAATTGACTCAAAAGAAATCTAAATAGATCTACAACCATTAAAGTAAATGAAACAGTTGTTTAAGAGAAACCAGAAAAATAAACACCAGTCCCAGAGAGTTTACAACAAATTTAACGTACCTTGCTTCAGAAAACAGAAAATGAGAGTCTATAGACCACTTTTTTATGAGATTATTACACTGATGTTCAAACCATTAAATAAAAAATGAGCAAAGAAAAATACAGGTCAATTATTACTTATGAGCACAAATGCAAACTCATAATAAAATATTATCAAAAATATATGTCAAAATACACTCTATTGTCATGTATATTTAAAAAGAACAAATGCAAAATTGAGCCAATTAATAAAAATAATAGCATATTGATTTGTTATTCAAATTCAAAAGATGATCATAAACTTTGAATTAAATAAATTTTTATTCTATTTTACTACTTTAACTTTCAAAATATTGTTTATCCCATTTACATAATTAATGGTGAAAAAAATTTCAATATTCTCCATATATTCACATAATGCATATAATTAAATCCAATACCCAGTTATCTAATGTTTATGTTACTACAACAAAATATCTTAGAGTACATAATTTATAAAGAGCCACCATTTATGTCTCACACTTCTAGAGACTAGAAAATTCAAGACTAAGCACCAGCAAGTGTGGTATCTGGAGAGGACTAGTCCAAGATGGTGCTTGAACATTGTGTCCTCATGTATTGGGATGAAGGGAAGGGCCTAACCTACTCACTAATCCATTCATGAGGATGAGCCCACATTATTTCATCACTTCACAAATTGCCCCACCTCTTATTACCATTACAATGGGGATTAAGTTTCAACATATATTTTGGAAGGGGTACATTCAATCTAAACCACCAGTCTTTATTTAAAAAAAAAAGAAATCCAAAAACCCTTTTCACAGTCAATTTTCTTAACCTGAGAAACAATAAAACTGATCACAGGTAGTAATAAAACATTAAAATCATTCCACTGGAAATAAAAACAAGACAAAGATGCGTGCTACCATCATTGCTACCAGACATTGTATGAAGATCTCAGGTAGTTCAGGAAGAAAAGAGAAAGAAACGGAAGATAAAGAGGAATAGAATTGATGAAACAAAACTCATCAAGTGTGACCCGTACAAAAACTCAGATAATTTGTTATCAAAATAGAACTAGTGAAAAAGATTGACAGAAATCAATACCTCACCAACATTTAGAAAACATAACTTAAAAGCATATTATCCCAATAATAACAAAAATGTAAAATGCATTAGAACCATTATAACAAAAGTGCAAAACTCTGAGATATTTATAAAATTTAATCAAACAACTTTTTAAATTGCTTTATGAAAAAAAAAATACTGTAACTTCCTGGATTAAGACTTGATATCACAAATAGAGCAATTCTACTCAAAATTAATGCAATTAGTTTTCAAACTCTAACTGAATATTTGATGGAAATTTTAGGTGTAGCCTTGTACTCATTTGGGAGAAAAAAGTCTAACTATGGTAGGAATCATTTTTTAAAAATTGATTTGCCTCAGAAAACCTATTTTAAGACATACTAAATTCCTGTAGTGTCTTACACTAGTAGATAACAAGAATAATGATTTCTGAGGGACCCCAATAATGCTAATGTTGATAGAACAAATGCCAAAGTTTCTCTCTTCTGGACATAATATCATTTATCTCTCTAGAATTTGTTCAGGATTCCTCTTAAGTTTTATTCTTTCTTCCATTCATTATAAGAAAACATAAGTTTTGGAGTGAGATTTATACCTCTGTAGTCTTTAATCAACAAGAAACCTCTTGGCACCTTTAGTCATATTTTAATATCTCTAAAATCATACTCTTTTCTATTATAAATTATAGGCAATGTTTAATTCACAGCATTTTTCTTTCTTACTCATATTCAAAATAATTGTACTTCTTGAAAAGGATGACTCCTGAGATATAACAAAACATGTACATCAAAATGATGGAGTATAGCCACAGAGACAAACCGACCAACAGAACATAGGAGAATCTTGAAGCAGATACTTTGGTAGCATGCTATTCGAGAATGTAAAATAATAAGCAATGTACAACTTATTAAATAAATAATGCATGCACAATTGATCATAGGTTTGGAGAAAAATAAAATCAGATTTCTACCTTACATCATATGCACAAATTAGTATCATACCTGTATGGTAAAATTCAAAACATTTGAAACAATACATTTGAGGCTATGTATATACCAACCACAAAGGAAGGATTTATTAAACAAGACACACAAAACAAAAAAATTATTTCCAGTGCTAAGATAAACTTGATACCTTACAATTTAAAACTTCCACATGTTAAAAACACTAAAAATGAACATACTGAAGGTTCAGAGAAATAATTACAATGCATATGATCAAAGAGGTATTAAGTGCAAAACACATATAGAAAAACATCAATATAGAAAAATAAGTAAAATATATAGACAGATAATTAATGTAGGAGAAAAAGTAAATTACTAATGCCCTGGGGGATAATATATCATTTTTATCAGGGTAATAAAGATAGAAAAACCTTATCTTCCTGATTTGAATACCATCTTTTCAGCATAAATGCAAACTGAATAACTATCAAGCAGTATTTTAATGAAACCACAATTCTGCATTGATTTAGGGAAAATAGGTGAATGAAAAGATAAACTATTTTGAAGAAGATAAAGGAGAGAATTAATGGCACTCAATTCATCATGTTACAAGGTAATATAAACCAAGATTGTGTTAACTTATGAATAGACCTAAAAGTAAAAGATGCTGTTATGAAAAAATACATTGTAAGACACTTTTCAAAATAATCATTTGGGGAAATTGGTTAAATATTTGGATTTATCACAAAACTTCACTACACACTATGAAAGAATATTCCCTTATTCAGAGAAATTACCTCAAATCTACAAGTGGACAAAAAGAAGGTTGCATATTCCTTGTTTAATAGTCCACCCAAGGGTTATTTCATTCTTCAGGCCAGGAAACAAGAAAGTTTCTCAGTGGGTCAGGTGGTACATATTTTAGGCTGTGGGTACCACATACTGCTGTCATAACTATTTAGTTTTTTGTAGCACAAAAGCAGCCACAAGTAACACACAAATGAGTGGACATAGCTTTGCTTGCCAGACACTTTGTTTACAAAAAAAAGGGGTCAGTGGATTTTGTTTCACCGTAATTTACCAACCTTTGCTCTTCTCCAGAAAAACAAATGAACCTCATTTGTTGATCTATTCACACTTGATTTGGGCCCACCCTCCATGAGTATACCAGTTAACATAGTTAAGATATTGATTCTATAGAGTTGAAAATTATTATTTTTTTTTCAGGTAGAATAGACAACCCCAAAGATTATCATATTATTTCCTGGTAGGTCTTTAATCTGTTGGGGCTTTAATTTACTAAGTAAAATTTTTTCCTCATACCCTTCCTGATGGACTCTCTACACTTAATCCTCAAAGGTTCTTTGAACCAGGTTTGCCATTTTTCTGGGTGAGTTATGAAAGTGAACTATTCTTAAAGCTATCTTTGGTATTTATATTTTATGTTTAAATTGAAAATGTAAGTATTCCACCTTTATAATATTTACATGTATGCTAAAATACTCAATATTGATATGAGAATCATATTTTTATCTTTTTGAAAACAGAATATTGACAACCTGAATTTGAGGCAGACATAGCAGCATTTATACTTATACCGACGGTTTGCAGATTTACTGCAGCATTGCCATTTGTCACACTGTGACCTTTGCCAACAGCCAAGTGACTCTGTTTTAATTCCCACAATATTTGTTAAAACTTGAAACAATAACGTTTATCTCTCGAGGCTCTTTTAGGTAGAATTATTGAAATTGGATTATCCAAAAGATCATTTCCAAGGACTAAGGTGCAGCTCAGTGGTGAAATGTTTGACTGGCATTCACAAGGCCCTGAATTCAATTGTTTAATCCCAGTGTTACTGAAAAAAAAAAAGTATCATGTCCATGAAATTATTACATATTGTATATCTGATTCTGTCTTTTAGTTAGTTATTTAATGAGGGCCCCCACAAGGATGATTTTCAGATCTTCGGCATCCATCTTTTGGTAACAATCTTACGGAAAATTATTTCCCCACATGAGGTCCAGTCCTTGAGACCATAAATCAAGGTGTCTGGCCTCCCTTGCAAAACTTGTTGGCACTTTATTTAAGATGGAAAAATTGGACTTTCTATCCTGGGACTTTGTACCTTGTAATGAAAAGTTAAACAAAACAAAAAATTGAGTATGTTCATTCTAACATTGAAACCCCAAACAGTTGTCATCCCTTTCACTGAAATTGCAGAATTTTCTGGTTTTGTCCTTTCTGATTTTTCTTCTAACTTTCCCAAAAGTACTATACTTTCCACATTTACCCTTAAAGTCCTTCTAATAAATTTCCTTTCTGCTGGAGTTAGCAGAATTGAATTCTGTTGTTTGCAACCAAAGAACCCTAACACAGGATTATCTCGCCTACCTTTTAATCTCCAACAACCAAGACACAATCTCTAGTTTTTAATGCCCTGAATAAATTTTTAGTATGTAAAATAATTTTTTAACTATCATTGGCCCTGTCTAATTTACATTCACTTTCTTAATTTCATTAGAAATCAGAACGTTTTCAAATGTATTTGCTCCTACCCTAAATATTAGTTATGGCCATCTTGTTCCAAAAATAATTTAAAATGATTTCTTTAAGTTAACAGAGAAAATTAAGGCAATCGAAGAAAATTTAAAGAATCTCTTTTTGTTTTAAAGTGAGCATTATAAAACGCACAGAAAAGTCCATCACTTTGACCATTATCCTGATTAATTCATTTCATATATTTCATTTCTAATCTAGGGTTTGCTGCCCAACCTGTCCTTTGGCCTCAACTGGGAAGATTCTTTTCCTTTTAAGTACATGTGACTAGCATTCACCCAGAATCAATTTGACCTGAAGTTCTGGGAATGAGACCTGGGATACAATAATTTTAAATGTTCCCAGTTGATTCTAATATGTAATAAGAATTGAGGACTTGCAAACTATGGATCCCATCAATTATGGGAAATACTTAAAATGGAATAGTGATCTTCAAATTACACTCATCAAGCACAGAAATCATTGTCCAGATTTGAGGAAAAAAAATGCAAGCATAAAGATTCAGTAAAATAAACTCTCCTGAAAAACACGAATACTCTACAATTATTTTTCCATCAAAATAAAATAGTCCCAAGTGCACAGTCTCTTCCAGGTAACAAATCTTTAAAAACAAAGCGAAATTTTAAAACTACTCCTTCAAATAGCATCTGTCCAGTGGACAGTTGGTACGTTTTAAGTTTGTTTCCCGTTTCCATTTGGTGGAGTTCATGGGATATTTAGAGAATCAATGGGTAATTAGTAATTGGGTGCCAATTTAGGTATTTGATTTGGAAAGAGAGTCTTTGAAAACCATCAATTCCAAATACAGGGCAAGCCATTTGTATTATGCTATCCCAGAAACTGGTAAGAAGAATACTCTACAAACATTTACAAATGCCACAACTAGGTTGTTGAGCTGCAGGTGGAGGATACACAGTTTCCAGGAAAAGTAAGACACCTGCTCTGTCCTTGAATACCCTTTAATGGGTGGAGAAAGGAGGACCACAGGGCTTGCTGTACTATACATCTGGGGAGTTGATAGTCATAAATAAATGTGATTACAGAGCAGTGTTGGGAGACCTTTTCTTAAACACATGCACAGTGGTCTCCAGTAATAAGGGGACGAAGCTGATATCCCTAATCAGTTTTGGTTAAGTGGAAAAGACTTGTATAAAAGTTATATACCTGTCCTAACCAGCCATTAACAAGTGTGAAAAAGGATCACTTCAAAATCTTATGAAACTAAAGCAAAACCATATTACAAAATCTCTGAAACTCAACTTTAAATATTCTAATTAACAAGAACTATAGAGGAATCAATAATCTGATATTTTTTGAAGTTTTTTAAATTGGTAAATTAGGATGCATATTTTTAAATTATACATAATAATGGGATTCATTTTGCCGCATTCATATATACATACACCATAATTTGGTCAACCTCAACAAAGGCATTTTTGATACAAATTGGTCTAAGGGCAACACTTAGAGATGCCAAAGAAAAGTAATACCATGATTCCACTGAAGGTATCATAATATAGAGGAGGCTGAATCTATGAAAGACTTGAGTAAATATGACTCTGGCAGGGGTTTCTGGCTGAAGTAAGGAAGCTTCAAAGAACAAGAATGAGAGGTTAGCCTTCAGAGCAAGATATTCTAGGAGGTAGGGTAGATCCAAAAGAAAGGGAAGACATGCAGTTGCTAAGAACAAACCTCAAAACTACAAAATGTTGCCAAAGATCCTTTTAGAGATAATATCAGTTTGGAAAATAAGAAAATTCCACAGCAGCAAACTCTGACCAAGTGTAACTACCTCCCAGTTTTTATTCAGGTAGTTTGGAACCATGACCTCACTAGGAGGCAGCCTGTCGTTTAGTAGGAGTATGGAGTGTGGAGTAGCAGTCCTGAGTCCTAGGTACACGTGAGATTACCTGGGAGCTTTGATACTGATGTGATGGCTCGAGGAAGAGAGTTTCTGAAGTAATTGGTCTGGGACAGGACCTGAACCTTTGTATTCCTTCTATGTTCTTTGCCAGAGTTAAGAACTAATGCTATAGAAAAGTGCTTCTCAAACTTTGGGTGTTTCAGAATCATCTGGAGAAGGCATAGGGAACACAGATCCAAATAACTTGAAGTATTTAGGACAAGATCTGGCCAGTTTTGATTGCCATGTCTTGCAGATGGTTCTGACACCCAAGTCTGAGAATCATTGATCAGAGTGAGATTGCCTGGATTGGAATCCAGGCTTTCACACTCAAGACTTGAGCAATTTGGGCAAGTTGCTCACCTTATATGTACTTCATGTTCCACTGGTGCAGAGCCTGGTTAGTAGGACATAGCTGATGAGGGATTGATGAGGATGGCTGTAGGGACTCTTCACCCTATTCAGCTAGCCTAGCAGAAATCTGGCTCAGCAGCTCTCAGTTATCTCAATGAACACACAGACTGGTCCCAGCCTCTAGCCCATCCTATCTACCCCTTGCATGGCCTTTTCCCATACCAGGGAGCTTCTAAAGGTTCATAATCTCCTAGATGTTCCCTATATATTATCCCTCAATCCCTTTTCCTGCCACAGTTATGTAGAATAATTGTTTTTCAGGTTTGGGTATGTCTCTACCAGTCAGAAGACTTGATAAAACACAGATTTTGCGGTCCTACACCCAGAGTTTCAGAGTCTGAAATGTGCCCCAAGAATCTGCATCTCTAATAAGTTTTCAAGTGATCCTGATGTTGATTTGAGATATATTTTGAGAACCACTAATGTGGAAAAAGGGTTTGTCTTTACGTAACTATTGGCCATTTGAAGGCTATGAGATAATGGGAGTCAGAGAACTGTGTACTCTAAAACTTCTCTGGGTCCTCTTGAGTATAAAGTGTCCCTCAATAATCTCCCTGTTTTATCTGTACTGTATATTGGTGTGTACCTGTAACTACAATGGGGGTTATATGTACTATCAGATGTAACAGTGTCTAGAAATGGAAACAAATAATTTATTTCTTGTCTTTTTTTTGTGCTGGAGGTCAAACCCAGGACCACTCTCATGCAAGGCAAATTCTCTACCATCTACATCCCCAGTCCTGGTTGGGACTCCTTAATGGAAGCCAACATTAGCTTTCATTTGTCAAACCCATCTCGAGTACCTTCTCTGTGCCAGACATTTGGCTAGATGCTGAAATTACCATGATGAACTGACTGTCAAAATCTAAGAAAGACATGGACACAAATAATTATATTGCTATAATAGACACAACAATATGTATGAACTTAATGGCAGGCTCCCATTAAGTTAGTTATTATTAGAGAAGAGCAAAGACCATTATTGATTTTTTTGCTACCACTCAATTTCCATGGGGGGCATAAAAATACATCCCTTCATCCTCTCTATCCCCAACTTCCTAGCACACTGCAAAGACACACTGCACATGTATCATGTAAGTCTGTATTGAATTCATCAAAGATAAAATAGTGCAGAAAACTGCATTTGAGAAATGTCTATTAAATGTAGTTTTATCAATTATTTTCCCTCAGCCTGAAGAACCTTAATATTTTTACAATTTTTATTATTATCCAATATTTACAAAGAACCTTTCTTCAAAAAGTTGTCTCTTGGCTGGGCATGGTGGCACATGCCCATGATTCTAGCAACTCAGGAGGCTGAGATAGGAGGATTGCAAATTCAAGGCCAGCCTCAGCAACTTAGTGAGACCCTACCTCAAAACAAAACAAAACAAAAAATTAAAGGGCTAGAGATGTGGCTCAGTGGTTAAGCGCCCCTAGGTTCAATAACCAGTACAAAAACAAACAAAAACTATAAAAACTCTCTTCCTCAAGTATTACCTTCATCTCTTTCATCCCTGAGAGATTATAGATTCATTGGCTCCCTCATTTCATCAGAGGGGACACAAGATGGAGAGACATTAAGGGGTTCATCTCAGAACAGAGGATGAAAAGCAGAATTTCTGTCTGAGAGACCCAGGACTCTATGTTCTGCTGTGTTACAATTAGTAAAAAAGGTATACCATCCAGAGTCACGTACCTCCCCATATGAGCAATCGGAGAGCAACTGGAGGGACAACAGTTTGGGGCAAATAATGATAATAAATGAAACTAGAAGAAAGATGTTATTTTTCAGAAACTATGGCATCCTCTGAGAGATACATCTTGTATGTTTCACAGGATCATCAAAAAACAAGCTATTTTTGATGTTTTTTTAATTTATTCTTTTTTAGAAATATGTGACAGTAGAGTGTATTTACATATTATGATTATATGGAATATAACATTCTCATTAGGATCCCATTCTCGTGATTGTACATGATGTGGAATTTCACTGGTGGTATATTCATATATGAATGTAGTAAAGTTATGTTCGATTCATAGCAAGCTATTTTAAATGAAGATGTACACATCTATTTCCACTCACAGGATGTAACATCTTCTCCTACCTGCTCCCTGCTCCTTCCCTAGCATGTTTATCTTCACTCATTAGTCTTCAATAATGCTTACCAAGTGTTCTCAGCTGGACCACCCAGCTTCTGGTAAGAAGAAAGAAACAACCATTCTCAGGGTTCATATTTTGCTATGGTGTGAAGAAAGAATAAGAACTGTTTGTTACAATATGGAGATATTCCTCACTTAAAATACATTTCATCCTGAGTCTTACAAAATAAACGTTAGTATATCTGAAGAAGTTAGACGGTTGGGTTTTCTCTCTGAGATACTTTGATTCAGCAGCTACCCCTAATTACTACTTATGTTACTCAATTCCAAGTAAAATAAAACCTGAGTCAACCACTTTCCTGTTAGAACTTCAAGGAGAATCCAGATCTCTTTCTCAGAGCCCAGGGTATCAACTGCTCCAATTTCAGCATTTCAGCTGTGCCACCTAGAACATCTTCTTCCAAATTTGTTTACTTCCAGGAAATCCTATAAATATTTACAGTTGTAGACACTGACAAAAAACACATCTGACTTGATTTGAACCATGTCAACTTCTGTGACTTTACTGTAAGCCTCTTGTAAAACCCTAAAGTCAGAATCACTGGAAATCTTGGACACAGAGTGAAATGCAAGCCCATTCCTGGGTGAGCTCAGTTGGAGTTCTATATGAATTTAGTCGTAGTAAAGTGAGATTACGGTAACATTTTTCTGGCTCGATGTCATCTCATTTGAAGAACTGCTAATTTATTAGGAAAATTTCTGAATTTCTACACCAGTTCCTCTAAATAACTTAGGACTATGGAACTACATCTCTGAAATCCGGAACGATCACAGGCAGCCAATATCTGCTTATATAAATAACCCCATCACCACAATTTTTATGATGGTGAATGTGTAAAACATTCATTGAATGCCTGTGAGAATCTGTGGTCTGTGAAAAACTCTTGCCCAGATCGACTACAGCTGAATTTACAATAGGTAAAATTGATGATGACCCCTGTCCTGTCGCATTAGATCTTCACCGTTAATAAGACTCAATCTGCACTCAGAAGACACAAGTCCTCAAGGTGTTTGCAGAGTGCTTATATTGATCCAGATCCAACTGGTTCCCTGAGAAACAAGACTGAGGCACTCTGCAAAGGGCAGGGTAGTGGCATAGAGATAGATAGACAGAGACTCAGTCTCTATCAGACTACATCATTCAGCTTAAGAATCAGTTTATGGCCTTTGGGTATGGAGCAACCGAAAGAGAGAAAGGAGAACAAGTTAGACATTGAGAGTCTTAGGGAACAGGATTGCAGTGATGATCCAGTTGCCAAACTGCTTTTCTTGCAAAATATTAGTAGGAATCATTGCACCTGGTTTTCTGGGGATGCTAATCATGTCCTCAAATTATGTCAGCAGACCGCAATCTCTGAATGCAGCTCATGTAAACTGCAAAACAAGTTCTTCCATCACATTTGTTCACCGTCTTTTCTCTTCCCCTTCATAACAGGAGATGTTGTCAGAGTAAGAATAAACAGGGTTTAGTAAATTTTCCTTACATCGGATAGGTTTTAGATGGAGGTTTTCACTTTTGTGTGAACTCTTAGTGTTCTGTGCTTCAGTATCAATCCATGAGCTTAAAATGGGCCTTTCTGCACACCCCAGGGTATTCCTGCACATTTTCACATTTTCACAGTAGGTATGTTTCCTGTCCCATGATGCTCCATTAATAAATAGTATCTATAAAGTGTGAAGGTTATGAGAAATCAAAACACTCTGAAGCGAAGGAAACACTCAAGTTATGGCTTCAGTGTTGGAATAAATTAGGAATTTAAGGAAGGTAAGAGCTTTAGATGGTTTTACCATGAGGAAGAAGATGTAAATCTACAAACACTATTTCTCTGATCAGCCTACATCATTAAACTTCAAGAATTAGCTTATGGTCACTCTCAGCCCTCAGTAAGTAGCACCCCCCTACAAACTCCCTACACCTAGCAGAACCTAGGATTGATTTTCCTTTCTAACTGAAGCTCTTTATCAAGTCAAATAGCTCATTGTACAACACTCTCCTCACACATTTCACAGAATGAAATGCTTCTATTTTCTTGACTGAAATGTTTTCTACTGAGCTGGAATAAAAGAATCACTTTTAATAATCAATGGTCTCCTGCTTTCTGGAAGGATTATGTTTTGGTACCCGGATTCAGATGAAGAAAGGAAAGGTATCAAAGACCTATCTCAAAATGCAAAACGATAGTTTCCAGCTATTATCCAGTGTCCAACAAGTAGCAAACTTAGGATGCTGTTTCCTTCAATACTGCTAAAAGAATGGTCCTCGACCTTTCCCCACATTTGAATGACTTTGAGAGATTTCAGAAATCCCAATGCCCATACCTTCTCAGACCATTTAAATAGGAATCCTGGGGTGGAATGCAGCCTCCCTATTTTCTGATTCCTACTGGTGACTCCAATGCACAGCAGGGATTCAAAAAACAATGCTATAAACCAGTCATTCTCCAACATCAGTGTGTCTCAGAATCACCTGCAGGACAGGCTAAAATAGAGTTTAGTGGGCCCCACCCACAGTGTTTCTGATTCTCTAGGTCTTGGACCCAAATCTGAATTTCTAACAAGCTTTCAAGTGAAGCTGGAGCTGTCATTTTAGAACAGAGACCATACATTGAGGACAAATCTCTTACATGAATATGTTGATCTGACAGTTTTAGGCAAAAGAAATAAAACATTTTACATGTTTACATTTTAGAGAAATTGGTTTAATACAGCTATACACTTTTAATAGCATTATATAATCTTTAATTTGACAAAACTAATGGAAATACCAGCGACAGTGCCAAAGAGCAAGTCTTAATGGTTTCACTTCCCTTTCGATTATACAAGAAATCCAACTCATAAAATATAACTGGGAGGTTTAAACAAACCACTTATGTGGTACTTAGGTAAAACCATGACCCTTGTAAAATGGCATAGATTAAAATCAGTCCCATGAAGTATCTGTTTCATTTCATCCAGTTTGCTTGAAATTTTGAGCAGCTGGAGCATCAGAGAAAGAGAATTGCATAATCACACCTTGATTAGTTAGGAGGCAGCAATTCAAAATATTTATCTAGTTTTTTTTTTTTAATTTCTTCATAAACAGCTTGCTTCCAAAGTTTTGAAAACCTCCAACATTTCTGGCCTCCATAACAGTTAGGATAGATCATGCTCTTTCCCTCATGTGATGATCATATGTCTTGGTATCATTTAATCAAATCCATTTCTCCCTTTTAGGAGTTTTTAATTTTGCTAACTAGTTATGTATATATCAATGCCCTTAAAATACTTTTTGAAAATTTGTAGGTGGGTGATCATATCAATTTTATGTATAGTAGAAGAAACAAAATTTTATGTTTTATTAGTACATGCATGAAATTTGATTTTCTCCATTTCAGTCCCAACTGCACCCTCTTTCCCTCCCCTTCTTCCACCATTTCCCTTCCTCTAGTCTACTGGACATCCTTTTATTTATTTAATTTTAATTGGCATTTTATAAATACACATGAAAATGAAATTTGTTATGGTATATTTATACATGCATGTGGCATAATTTTGTCAAATTCATTCCATATTTCCTCCCCTTTCTCCCTCCCTCCTCAATCTCTTTCTTCTAACTCCACTGTTCTTCCCTCTTTCTTTATGATACACAACTCCCTTTTTTTTCCCTTTTACTTTGCTCTAGTTTCTGCGTATGAGGAAACCAACCCTTGACTTTGAGTCTGGCTTAGTTTACTTAACAATGATGTTCTCCAGTTCCATTCATATTGCAGCAAATGGCATAATTTCTTTCTTCTTTGTAGCTGGGTAAAACTTCATTGTGTATGTAGGTCATTTTCTAATCCATTCTTCTATTGATGGGCACCTGAACTGGTTCCATAGCTTAGCTATGGTGAGTTGCACTACTATAAACATTGATGTAGCTGTATTGCTATGGGTAGGCTAATATTAGGTCTTTTGGATGAATTACAAGAAGAGAGATAGCTAGGTCATTTGGTGGTTCCATTCCTTGGTTTTCTGAGGAATCTCCATACTGCTTTCCAGAGAGATTGTACTAATTAGTCACAGCAATAATGAATAAGTGAAGCATTTTCCCCACATTCTTGCCAGCATGTATTATCATTTGTATTCTTGCTAGTTGACATTCTGACTGGAGTGAGATGAAATCTCAGTGTAGTTTTGATTTGCATTTCCCTGATTGCTAGAGATGTTGAATATTTTTTCATATTTTTTTGGTCATTTGTGTTTATTGTTTTGAGAAACATCTGTTTAGATCTTTTGTACATTTACTGTTGTTTGTTGGCATTAAATTTTTTGAGTCCTTTATGTATTACATTTATCAATCCTCTGTCAGAGGATTAGCTGACAAAGATCTTCTCCCATTCTATAGGCTCTCTCTTCACACTCTTAATCATTGCCTTTGCTGAGCAGAAGCTTTTTAATTTGATGGCATTCCACTTATTGATTCTTGGTTTTGTTTCTTGAGCTTTAAAAGTCTTGCTGAGAAAGAAAGTGCTGGCCCCAATATCATGGAGTGTTGACCCTGTGTTTTGTTCTGGCAGTTGCAAAGATTCTGGTCTAATTTCTAGGTCTTTGATCCACTTTGTTTTGACTTTGGTGTAAGGATCTAGTTTCATTGTTCCACATGTGGATATTCAGTTGAAAACAAATTTTTATCAGCAATAGAATAATAAATAATAGCATATATCATTGTGTGGATATTTAAGTGTGCATGTGTATATGTACACACACACACGCACACTTAAGCACTACACAGCAATACAACAATGTGCAACACACAAAAATATGAGTCCCAAAGATGCAATACTGAGTCAAAGAACTCATACAGAAAGATTCCATTTTATGTGACTCCATTTATATGAAGTCTAAGAATAAGTACAGAATAAACTTCAGAAGAGAGGTTGTATTTGAGGGAAGGGAGATACAACAGGGTCTTCTACAATGCCAGAAAATCTGTACCTTATTCTGAGTGTTAAAGTGGATTTCTATTTATATAAATATTAATAAAGTTATGATTTGCACACTTCCCATGGTATAATTTAGTCAACAATTTTACTTTAAAAATTCCATTATTATGATGAATTAATTTTTGCCAAATATTCCTCAAATCCAAATTCAAATCTATCTACATACTCAAATTTAATAATTTTTAATGACAAGCATAATACAGAAAATAACCTAAAATTCTTTCTAATAAAGAGTAATGGAAAAGACTAGAAAAGTAAAGGGAGGGAAACAGGGAAAGGAAGGAGAGGAGGGAAATTGGCAGTATCAGGAACTGAAATGTAGCAAATTATATCCATGCATATATAATTATGTCAAAATGAACCCAAGTGTTATTTATACCATTAATGCACTAACAAATACATCTTTTAAAAAACTTACACCTAAAAAGTATTGATTTGGACTTCTTTTAAATTCCCACTAAAGTAAGAGTACAGTATAAAATGCTCACAAATCCAGGGAAAGAGAACAGGAAAGAGCAGAACTTCACTTATAAGATTTCAACAAGTTTTGGAGGGCAGAAAGCAGATGAGTGATGGTAACTGAGTTGACAGATGCATAAAAATGAGGATAAAGTCACCAAAAAAGAGGGAAGGATAGTTTTTCCAAGAGAGCTCTAAAAAGACATGATACACAGAGATAACAAATATGGAGGTTAAAGTGGATAAAATAGGTAAAATATGAAGTTGAAAAATAGAAGGTAGTTATCAAAAAAAAAGTCTGTATGTGGAATGATGAAAATCAAACTTCCAGTTCCCAGGTAAATTGTAAAAAGATTTTTCTCTGAAGAAATAGAGTGACTTTAGCAAATAATACTCTTTGCATACTTGTACATTAGTCCCTGGGGTAAATGTTCTTCTCAGTCTTGTCAGTATTTTCATTATTTCTGTGAGGGAGTAGATTCATAGCTATCCTCACTCTACTATTTCATGAACTTATAAAATCTTGGTTTCTTAAGCTTCATGATGATCAATTGGTGTGGGAAAGTTCACCAGCATCAATGTCCCACCAAAGCGTATAAGATTCCTAGTATGACTTTGCTATGAGGTGTCCCCCAAAAGCTCAGGTATGAGACACTGAAAAAATGTTCAGAGGTAAAACAATTAGATTACAAGTACTGAAGCCTAAGCAGTAAATTTATCCACTGATATGAATTAAGTGAGTGTTAACTATGGGCATTTAGGGTGTGGCTGGAGGAAGTAGGTCACTGGGGTATGTCTGTGGGATTTTTATTTTGTCCCTGGGGAGTAGCACTTGCTCTGTATTTCCTGGCTGGCATGTCCTGAGCTGCTTTCCTCTGCCACACCTTTTCACCATGATGTTCTGCCTCACCTTGGGCTCAAAGCTATGGAATTGGCCAACCATGAACTGAACTTCTGAAACTGTGACCCAAAATGAACTTTCCTCAACTAAATTGTTCTTGTTAAATATTTTTGGTCACAGCAATGCAAAAGCTAAATAAAACCATTTCCAATAAGTTTTAGTGCCTCACTCTTATTATGAAATAGAAAACAAGGACCATCAGACATTGAGGTAATATGCTCCCAATTTAAAAGAAGGAGAATATAATAAAAAGTGAGAAAAAAAAAACATTTGGGAATGCTTAGACCTAGAAAACATCAAACAAAATTTTATTTAAAATATGTGAATGGAGTTACACAGTAAAAAAAAAAAAGAGAAATGATTGTATCTATAAAACAAGAATATCATGTTGTATTAAAATTACTAGAAAATGACATTTAGCAATTAAATATAATTTTTACTTTTTAGAAATTTAGATGTTGGTTCAAAAGATACTATTCAGAAAACACTCAGGAAAAAAGAAAAATATATGAGACAAATAATGATATGTTTAGGAAATTAATGTAAGTGGACATTGCAGATGGACAGAAAAGGAAAAAGACATCGGAGGAAAGTATTTTTTTAAATCACATGTGAAATATGGGGGTGGCGGCAGACACCAGTACTTCCAGTGATTTGAGAGGCTGAGGCAGAAAGATCACAAGTTTCAGGTCCAACATGGCAATTCAATAACACCCTGCTTCAAAATAAAAAGGGCTGCAGGTAGAGCTGAGGGGTAGAGCACTCTGGGTTCAATCTTCAGTACCAAAAAATTTAAAAAATAAAAATTAAAGAAAATAAAATCATACAAGAATTATTACTAAAGTAAAAGACATTTATTTCTTAATCAAAAAAGTTCAAGACCATATCGAATAATAAAATTTAAAAAAAGATCACAGCAGTGCACACCATCATGAAGTATAAGAACCCAGGATGAGATAGGCTATGGAATGGTGGAGTGAGTGAGGATGTCTCCACATCTACTCCCTCATAAAAATACTTGTAAGACAATGAGAAACAATCATTTCAGAACAAAACCAGCAAACAAACAAAAATAATTATTGGAGGCAAATAAGTGAAACAGAAAAGAGATTGTGGGGCATTTAATTCGAGGCTGTTCCCACTGCTCTCTCTTTCATATTTCAGTGATATGAAAAGCCAGCAGCCTCACAACAGAGAAAGCCAGCATCTACTATTAAAGCACCATCATCAAAGCACAGTCAATATTTGGTCCAAACTAGTAGCTTCATAGAAAATTTCCATTTCCAGAATTGTGTGACTATTTATTTGACTCAGCTCAGCTCTCAGCTGTGGAAAAAAAAAAAAAAAAAAAAAAAAAAAAACACCTCTCCTTAGAGATTAGTAAAAACAATAGTCACCTGCTTGGAGCATTGCAGATGCCAAAGACTATGGTTTGAGTTAAGGGAAGCTAGATCTTGGACAAAAATTTAAAAGGAAGTCTTGGAGAACTATAGAACCAAATGAGACTTTGAAAAGCTCCAACACATTTCTGGGGATCTAAAAGGGTTTTGTATGCATGGTTCTGTCAATAGGTAAAACCTGGGAAAGTACAAAAGTTCAGTCTTCACCTCTGGCTGAACTTGAGACTTGCACAAGTAGGAAGTACAACCTAAAGCTGTCTTGTAAACTTCCTGAAACTTCAGTATGGAATTTCACACATCAGTCCCCTTAGCAAAGGATTAAATAAATAAATGCAAGGCACTTAAGAAAATATTTTGACCAAACTGGAGGTTCTTACTAAATTACACAGAACAAATGATAATCCCTAGCTTAAGAAGTAAAAATTAAAACAAGAACCTTAAAAAAAATAAAGCTAGTAGATAATTCAATGTTCTTATATTGTAGGCAATGCAAATTATAGAGGATTAGTTCTCAAAATAGCACAATAAAATATCAAAACAGAACAGCAATAGTATCAATAAACCCAATGGTGGAGGGTGGGGGGTAAGTTGTATGATTCCATTTATTGCCAATATATTACTTAAAATGTTCACTGTTGAACAAATAATTACGTATGCAAAGTAGTAGAAATAAATGTTAAATGAGAAGAAAAAAAATAATGTACCCAACAGAAAAATTCTGTGAGGGTGTCCGGACATTAGAATTGGCAGACAAGGACTTTATTTCAACTACTTAAAATATAACCAAAGAACTGAGGAAAAATGTGTAAATAATTGTAAGGAAATATGATAACTCTCATCAGAGAGAAATTTTAATGAGATATAAATAAATTTTTAAAAGAACCAAATAGAAATTCTGGAGTAAAAAACAAAACAAAATGATATCTGAAATAAAAAAAAATTAATCAAGACTCAAGAACTGATTGAAGTATCAGGAAAAAAGTCAGTGAATTTGAATAAAGCAATACAAATTATCTAGTCTGGAGAATAGAAAAGAATAGAGGGGAAAAGAGTAGAAATCAACACTCCCATGGGAAATAAAAAGCATACTAATATTTAGAGACTTGGACCAACTCAGTACCACCGGGTGAGTCTCTCCCACTGGGTGGGCTCCCCGGATGGGGCAGTAGTCCCAAAACACAGGGAACTTTGTGGAGTAGAGTGGCCCAGTAAGACTCCCCTGCTGGAGCCGAGAGCCCAGTCAATCGGGAGCATTGCAGAGGAGGGCCGCACAGCGAGAGGCTTCAATGCAGAGTGAGGGTTTGAGGCCCAGATGGTAGCTCCAGTCCCCAGGGAATGTAGCAGAGGAGGGCCATTCAGTGAGGGGATCCCTTGCAGGGAAAGGTTCCCCAGCCCAGGCGGGTCAGGAACCCTGGGAATGTCACAGAGGAGGGCTGCCCAGTCCAGGTGGTAGTTCTGGACTAAAGGGAACTTCTCAGAGGAGAGCTGCCCAGAAAAACTACCCCACTGGGTGAGTCTTCCCTGCTGGGCAAGGCTTTCCAAGAAGGGCAGTAGAAGCAGAGACACAGGGTCAGATCAAACATGGCTGACCATCAGTCAACAAGTGGAGGTGCCTCTGCCCACTGACAGGGAATATACCCCACCTGAAGGCCACCACCCCTAGAGGAGCAGCCTCCTTGTGGAGCACCGCACTATCAAGTTCCTCCAAGACTTCAGACTACTGAAGGTTAAGAGGTGAGTTATTGGAAATCTACAGAAACAATATTAGTCAATAGAGGAAATCTGCAATATCTCAGAGTTTCACTACTAGAAGGGTAGATACGAGCAATATGAGAAAACAAGGGAAGAAAATGTCCCAAACAAACCTAGATGCTATAGCAATAAAATCTAATGACAGCATGGCAGAAGAAATGTCAGAAAGGGAGTTCAGAATGTACATAATTAAAATGATCAGGGAAGCAAAAGATGAGATGAAAGAGCAAATGCAGGCATTGAATGAACATGCCAATCGACAGTTAAAAGAGCAAATACAGGAAGCAAAAGATCATTTCCATAAAGAGTTAGAGATATTGAAAAAAAACCAGACAGATCCTTGAAATGAAGGAAACAATAAACCAAATTAAAAGCTCCATAGAAAGCATAACCAATAGGATAGAACACCTGGAAGACAGAACCTCAGATACTGAAGACAAATATTTAACCTTGAAAACAAAGTTGACCAAACAGAGAAGATGGTAAGAAATCATGAACAGAATCTACAAGAATTATGGGAGGGTTTTCAAGATGGCGGACTAGAGGGTGGCTGCATTTCATGTTGCTCCAGGACTCAGGATTCAAAAGAGGAGATAGTGAGTGACTTGGGACCAACTCAAAGCCACTGGGTGAGTCTCTCCCTTTGGGGAGGCGTCCCAGATGGGGCGGTAGCCCCGGAACGCAGGGAACTTTGTGAAGTAGAGTTGCTCGGTGAGACGCCCCTCCCCCCTGCGGGAGTAGTAAACACGAACCACTGGGAACTTTGCAGAGGAAGCTGCTCAGCACAGCGATTGGTTTCAGAGTAAACCGCCGGGCTTCGGCGGCTGCCCAGAGAACGGCCTGCATAGGCAGGCGATTAGGTGCAGAACAGGGTCCCAGGTCCTAGGCGGGTTTTCGGTGGAAGAGCTGCAGAGACAAGCTGAGGGGCTGAGCAAAGGTTCCAGGACTGCGGGCAGATTCTCTGAGGAGAGGCAGCCTAAGGAGACTCGTCTGGAAGGGTGAGGCTCCCAGGCTCAGGAGGTAGGTCCGGGCCCCTGGGAACGTTGCCTGGGAAGGCTGCCCTGCCCAGGCAGCAAGATACCCTTCTCCCCGCTGGAGCAGTGAACAGGACAGCGGGGAACTTTGCAGAGGAGGCCACGCAGCACAACGCTTGGTTTGAGAGCAACCTGCCGGGGCTCTGGCGGCTGCCAGAGGAAGAGCTGGGCGGCAAGCTGTTTGGACCCAGAGGAACCTCCTGAACAATGGGGGGGGGCGTCCTGAGGAGGTGGAGGTGCGCAGTGAGTTGCTTGGTCTCCAAGCGCCCACACAGAACACCGGGTGGCTGCCTGGAGGAAGAGGCGAGTGGCGGGTCACTGGGGCTCGGAGCATATGAACGAGGCTCCAGGTGGCTGCTCAGAGGAGGGTCACATAGCCAGGCAATTAGGTGCAAAGCATGGTCCGGGGACCTAGGTGCCTTTTGGTGAAAGAGCTACACAGAGACAAGCTGAGGGGCGGAGCAAAAGTTCCAGGACTGAGGGCAGCTTCTCTGAGGAGGGGCAACCTAAGGAGACTTGTCTGCGAAGAGTGAGGCTCCCAGGACCAGGAGGTAGGTCCGGGCCCTTGGGAAAAAATTGACAAAATAAATAGTTGGTTCTTCGAAAAAATAAACAAAATTGATAAACCTTTAGCCACACTAACAAAGAGAAGACGAGAGAGAACCTAAATCACCAAAATTCGGAATGAACAAGGAAATATCACAATGGACACAAGTGGAATACAAAACATAATTAGAAGCTGTTTTGAAAATCTATACTCCAACATAATAGAAAATTTTGAAGATATTAACAAGTTTCTAGAGCCATATGAATTGCCTAAACTAAACAAGGAGGACATACACAATTTAAATAGATCAATTTCAAGTAATGAAATAGAAGAAGTCATCAAAAGTCTACCAACAAAGAAAAGTCCAGGACCTGATGGTTTCTCAGCCAAGTTCTACAAAACCTTTAAAGAAGAGCTCATTCCAATACTTTTCAAAGTACTTCATAAAATAGAAGAGGAGGGAACTCTCCCAAACTCATTCTATGAAGACAATATCACGCTGATACCGAAACTAGACAGAGACACATCGAGGAAAGAAAATTTTAGACCAATATCCTTAATAAACATTGACGCAAAAATTCTTAACAAAATTTTAGCAAATCGCATACAAAAATATATTAAAAAGATAGTGCACCATGATCAAGTGGGTTTCATCCCAGGGATGCAAGGTTGGTTCAACATCAGGAAATCAATAAATGTAATTCACCATATCAATGGACTTAAAGTCAAGAACCACACTCAATCACTCAAACTATCCCTATTTGCTGATGATATGATTATATACTTGGAAGAACCAAGAAATTCCACCAGAAAACTCTTAGAACTCATAAGTGAATTTAGTAAAGTAGCAGGTTACAAGATCAATGCTCATAAATCTAATGCATTTTTATACATAAGTGATGAATCTTCAGAAAGAGAAGTTAGGAAAACTACCCCATTCACAATAGCATCAAAAAAAAATAAAATACTTGGGAATCAATCTCACAAAAGAGGTGAAAGACCTCTACAATGAGAACTACATAAAACTAAAGAAAGAAATTAAACAACACCTAAGAAGATGGAAAGATCTCCCATGTTCCTGGATAGGCAGAATTAATATTGTCAAAATGGCCATACTACCAAAAGTGCTATACAGATTCAATGCAATTCCAAATTAAATCCCAACGACGTACCTTCCAGAAATAGAACAAGCAATCATGAAATTCATCTGGAAGAATAAGAAACCCAGAATAGCTAAAGCAATCCTTTGCAGGAAAAATGAAGCAGGGGGTATTGCAATACCAGAACTTCAACTATACTACAAAGCAATAGTAACAAAAACAGCATGGTATTGGTACCAAAATACACAGATAGATCAATGGTACAGAATAGAGGACATGGACACAATCCCAAATAAATATAATTTTCTCATACTAGACAAAGGTGCCAAAAATATGCAATGGAGAAAAGATATCCTCCTCAACAAATGGTGCTGGGAAAATTGGAAATACATATGCAACAGAGTGAAACTAAAACCATATCTCTCACTGTGCATGAAACTAAACTGAAAATGGATTAAGGACCTCGGAATCAGACCAGAGACCCTGCATCTTATAGAAGAAAAAGTAGTTCCAGATCTTCAACATGTCGGCTTAGGACCAGACTTCCTCAACAGGACCCTCATAGCACAAGAAATAAAAGCAAAATCAACAACTGGGAGAGATACAAACTAAAAAGCTTTCTCTCAGCAAAGGAAACTATCAGCAATGCGAAGAAAGAACCTACAGAGTGGGAGAAAATCTTTGCCAATCATACTTCAGATAGAGCACTAATTTCCAGAATATATAAAGAACTCAAAAAACTCAACACCAAGTCTATAAATAACCCAATCAACAAATGGTCTAAGGAAATGAACAGACACTTCACAGAAGAGACCTACAAGCAATCAACAAACATATGGAAAAATGTTCAACCTCTCTTGTAGTAAGAGAAATGCAAATCAAAACCACCCTAAGATTCCATCTCACCCCAATTAGAATGGCGATTATCAAGAATACAAGCAACAACAGGTGTTGGCGAGGATGTGGGGAGAAAGGTACACTCATTCATTGCTGGTGGGGCTGCAAATTAGTGCAGCCACTCTGGAAAGCAGTGTGGAGACTCCTTAGAAAACTTAGAATGGAACTACCATTTGACCCAGCTATCCCACTCCTTGGCCTATACCCAAAGGACTTACAATCAGCATACTACAGAGATACACCCACATCAATGTTCATGCTGCTCAATTCACCATAGCCAGAATGTGGAACCAACCTAGATGCCCTTCACTTGATGAATGGATAAAGAAACTGTGGCATATATATACAATGGAATATTACTCAGCCATAAAGAATGATAAAATTATGGCATTTGCAGGCAAATGGATGAAATTGGAGAATATCATGCTAAGTGAGATAAGCCAATCTCAAAAAACCAAAGGAAGAATGATCTCGCTGATAAGTGGATGATGATACATAATGGGGCGTGGGAGGGGTTAGTTTAGGATTAGAGTTAGTGTTAGGGAGGGGGGCAAGAATGGGGGAAGGAAGGACTGTATAGAAGGAAAAGAAGGATGGGATGGGTGGGGGGAAGGGAAAAAATAACAGAATGAATCAACCAATATTACCCTATGTAAATTTATGATTACACAAATGGTATGCCTTTACTCTATGTACAAACAGTGAAACAATATGTATCCCATTTGTTTACAATAAAAAAAAGAATTATGGGATATCATAAAAATGTCAAATTTAAGAATTATTGGAATAGAGGAATGCACAGAGAAGCAAACCAAAAGAATAAACAATCTCTTCAATGAAATAATATCAGAAAATTTCCCAAATCTGAAGAACGAAATGGAAAATCAAATACAAGAAGCTTATAGGACTCCAAATATACAATATTATAATAGACCCACACCAAGGCACATTATAATGAAAATACCTAACATACAAAATAAAGACAGAATTTTAAAGACTGCGAGAGAAAAAAAATCAAATTACATTCAGGGGGAAACCAATAAGAATATCAAAATTTCAACTCAGACCCTAAAAGCTAGAAGAGCCTGGAACAACATTTTTGAAGCTCTAAAAGAAAATGGATGCCAACCAAGAATCTTATACCCAGCAAAACTCACCTTCAGATTTGACAATGAAATAAAATCCTTCCATGATAAACAAAAGTTAAAGAATTTACAAAATGAACGCCGGCATTACAGAACATTCTCAGCAAAATATTCCATGAGGAAGAGATGAAAAATAACGATGTAAATCAGCAAAGGGAGGAACTACCCTAAAGGAAGAGTCATATAAAGGAGAAACCAAAAAAAAAAAAAATGAGCCAAATGACCAGGAATTCAAATCATATGTCAATAATAACCCTGAATGTTAATGGTCTGAACTCATCAATCAGAAGACATAGACTGGCAGATTGGATTAAAAAGAAAGATCCAACAATTTGCTGCCTGCAAGAGACTCATCTCATAGAAAGAGATACCCACGGACTAAAGGTGAAAGGATGGGAAAAAACATACCATGCACATGGACCCAGAAAAAAAGCCAGAGTATCCATCTTCATATCAGATAATGTGGACTTCAACTCAAAGTTAGTCAGAAGGGATAAAGAAGAACATTTCATACTGATTAAGGGAAGCAAAAATCAGCAAGACATAGCAATCATAAATATCTATGCCCCAAACAGTGGCTCATCCATGTATGTTGAACAAATCATTCTCAATTCCAGAAATCAAATAGACCACAACACCATAATACTAGGTAATTTTAACACACCTCTCTCACTACTGAACAGATCCTCCAAACAAAAATTGAACAAAGAAATCATAGATCTCAATAACACAATCAATAATTTAGACTTAACGGACATATAGAATATACCATCCAACAAAGAGCAAATACACTTTCTTCTCAACAGCACATGGATCCTTCTCTAAAATAGACCATATTTTATGCCATAAAGCTAATGTTAGCAAATACAAGAAGATAGAAGTACTACCTTATATTCTATCAGATCATAATGGATTGAAATTAGAAATAAATGAAAGAGTAAAAAACAGAAAATACTCCCCAACACCTGGAGATTAAATAATACACTATTGTATGAAGAATGGATAACAGAAGACATCAGGAGGGAAATTTAAATATTCTTGAAGGTAAATGAGAACAAAGACACAGCATATCAAAATCTCTGGGACAGTATGAAAGCAGTACTTAGAAGAAAATTTATTTACTGAAGTGCATTCAATAAAAGAAGAAAAAAAATCAACAAATAAATGACCTAACACTACTGCTCAAAGCCCTGGAAAAAGAAGAACAGAGCAACACCAAAAGTGGTAGAAGATAGGAAATAGTTAAAATCAGAGCTAAAATCAATGAAATTGAAACAAAAGAAACAATAAAAAAAATCAACAAAATAAATAGTTGGTTCTTTGAAAAAATAAACGAAGTTGATAAACCCTTAGCACACTAACAAAGAGAAGGAGAGAGAAAACCCAAATTACTGAAATTCAGATTGAACAAGGAAATATCACAATTAGAAGCTATTTTGAAAATCTATACTCCAACAAAATAGAAAATCTTGAAGACATCAACAGTTTTCCAGAGAAATATGAATTACTTAAACTGAACCAGGAGGACATACACAATTTAAATAGATCAATTTCAAGTAATGAAGAAGTCATCAAAAGTATACCAATAAAGAAAAGTCCGGGACCAGATGGGTTCTCAGTTGAGTTCTACAAAATCTTTAAAGAAGAGCTCATTCCAATACTTCTCAAAGTACTTCATGAAATAGAAGAGGAGGGAACCCTCCCAAACTCATTCTATGAAAACAATATCACCCTGATACCTAAACCAGACAGAGACACATTGAGAAAAGAAAATTTCAGACCAACATACTTTATGAACATTGAAGCAAAAATTCTCAACAAAATCTTAGCAAATCCCACACAAATATATATTAAAAAGATAGTGCACCACGATCAAGTGGGTTTCATCCCAGGGATGCAAGCTTGTTTCAACATTCAGAAATCAATAAATGTAATTCACCAGATCAATAGACTTAAAGTCAAGAATCACATGATTATTTCGATAGAATGCAGAAAAAGCATTTGATAAAATACAGCATCCCTTCATGCTCAAAACACTAGAAAAAATAGGGATAGTGGGAACATTCCTTAACATTGTAAAGGCCATCTATGCTAACCCCATGGCCATTATCATTCTAAATGGTGAAAAACTGAAAGCATTCCCCCTAAAAACTGGAACAAGGCAGGGATGCCCTCTTTCACCACTTCTATTCAACATTGTTCTTGAAACTCTAGCCAGAGCAATTAGGCAGATCAAAGAAATCAAAGAGATATGAATAGGAAAAGAGGAACTCAAACTATCCCTATTTGCTGATGATATGATTATATATTTAGAGGAACCTGGAAATACCAAGAGAAAACTTTTAGAACTCATAAGTGAATTCAGTAAAGTAACATGATATAAGATCAATGCTCATAAATCTAATGCATTTTTATACATAAGTGATGAATCTTTGGAAAGAAAAATGAGGAAAACTACCCCATTCACAATAGCCTCGAAAAAATAAAAATACTTGGGAATCAATCTAACAAAAGAGGTGAAAGACCTCTACAGTGAGAACTATAGAACACTAAAGAAAGAATTAAAGGAAACCTTAGAAGATGGAAAGATCTCCATGTTCTTGGATAGGCAGAATTAATATTGTCAAAATGGCCATACTACCAAAAGTGCTATACAGATTCAATGCAATTCCAATTACAATCCCAGTGACATACCTCACAGAAATAGAGCAAGCAATCATGAAATTCATCTGGAAGAATAAGAAACCCAGAATAGCTAAAGCAATCCTTAGCAGGAAGAATGAAACAGGGGGTATCAAAATACCAGACCTTCAACTATACTACAAAGCAATAGTAACAAAAACAGCATGGTATTGGTACCAAAATAGACAGGTGGATCAATGGTACAGAATAGAGGACATGGACACAAACCCAAAAATACAATTTTCTCATACTAGACAACGGTGTCAAAATATGCAATGGAGAAAAGATAGCCTCTTCAACAAATGGTGCTGGGAAAACTGGAAATCCATATGCAACAGAATGAAATTAAACCCCTATCTCTCACCCTGCACAAAACTCAACTCAAAATGGATCAAGGACCTTGGAATCAGACCAGAGACCCTGCATCTTATAGAAGAAAAAGTAGGTCCAAATCTTCAACATGTCGCCCAGGGATCAGACTTCCTTAACAGGGCTCCCATAGCACAAGAAATAAAAGGAAGAATCAATTACTGGGATATATTCAAACTAAAAACTTTCTCTCAGCAAAGGAAACTGTCAGCAATGTGAGGGGAGAGCCTATGGAGTGGGAGAATATCTTTGCCACTCATACTTCAGTTATAGCACTAATTTCCAGAATATATAAAGAACTCAAAAAACTCTACACCAAGGAATACAAATAACCCAATCAACAAATAGGCTAAGGAAATGAACAGACACTTCACAGAAGAAGATGCACAAGCAGTCAATAGATATATGAAAAAATGTTCAACGTCTTTAGTAATAAGAGAAATGCAAATCAAAACTACTCTATGATTCCATCTCACCCCAATTAGAATGGCGATTATCAAGAATACAAGCAACAATAGGTGTTGGCAAGGATGTGGGGAAAAAGGTACACTCATACATTGGTTTTGGGGCTGCAAATTAATGCAGTCACTCTGGAAAGCAGTGTGGAGATTCCTTAGAAAACTTGGAATAGAAACACCATGTGATCCAGCTATCCCACTCCTTGGCCTATACCCTAAGGATTTAAAATCAGCATACTATAGAGATACAGCCACATCAATGTTCATAGCTGCTCAATTCACCATAGCCAGAATGTGGAACCAACCTAGATGCCCCTCAATTGATGAATGGATAAAGAAACTGTGGTATATATATACATATATATATATTTATATGTATATATATACATATATATATATATATGTATATATATGTGTGTGTGTGTGTGTGTGTGTGTGTATGTATATATGTATGTATATATATATATATGTAAAGACCAAGAATAATAAAGAATAATAAAATTATGGCATTTGCAGGCAAATGGATGAAATTGGAGAATATCATGTTAAGTGAGATAAATCAATCTCTAAAAATCAAAGGACAGATGATCTCGCTGATAAGCGGACAAAATGGGGGGTGGGAGTGGGGCAAGAATGGAGGAAGGAGGGACTGTATAGAGTGAAAAGAGGGGTGGGAGGGATGGGGAGAAGGAAAAGTTAGCAGTGTGAATCAAAAACTATTACCCTGTGTAAATGTGTGAATACACAAATGGTATGCCTCTACTTCATGTACAAACAGAGAAACAAGATGTATCCCTTTTGTTTACAATAAAAATAAATTTTAAAAAAAGAAAAGAAATACAAATGGTCAACAAATATGAAAAAATATTCACTTTAATTAGCACTCATGGAAATGCAAATCAAATGACAGAATTCATCTCATTCCAATCAGAACTACAATCATTTAAAGTACAAATAACAATAAATGCTGGCACAGATGTAGGGGGAAAGGTGTACTTACATATTGTTGGTGGGACTTAAATTGTACAAACTTTGGAAGGAGAACAGAGATTCCTCAAAAGACTAAATATGGACCCACAATATGACCCAGCTTTCCCACTCCTTGGTACTTATCCCAGAGAACTAAAATCAGCATACTATCATGATACATGTACCCATATAATTATAGAAGCACAATTCACAATACCTATTTCCTGATAATCAGTCTGGGTAGAACCTGCCTAGTATACAAGTGGAAAAAGTGATATATGTATATATATATATATATATATATATATATATATATATATATACACACACACACACACACACACACACACATAAGCAAGAGAGAGTGATATATTTTTATATATATATATTATATTTATATACACATACAACTCAACCATAAAGAAGAATAAAATAATGACATTTGCTGGTAAGTGGATACAATAGAACATCATGCTGAGTGAAATAAATCAGATTCAGAAAGTAAAAGGTCAAGTGTTTTATATACAGAAATTAAAGAGAAATGAGGAATTTAAAAAGGGGGAATCTCATGAAAACAGAAGGAAGAATGGTGGAGTAGATAATCAGGATGAGTGGGATGGAGGAGGGATGGGAAAAGAGGAATAGAATGAAATTAACAGAACTATATTATGTGGAGGTAAGAAAACATCACAATGAATTCCACTTTTATTCATAACTATAACATATCAATTAAAAATAAGAAAAATTACATAATTAAAAAATAAAAGAGAAGAAATAATGGCAGAAAAGTTGACAAATTTAATGAAAACTTTAATATTTCTCCAAGAAGCTCAATGAACTCCTAGACAAAAAGCAAAAACTAAGAGAAATGAAAGTCATAAGAAAAATATGACTTATTTAAAATTGTTTGCATAAAGAAAAACTAGATAGTCTTAAGATGCCAATTTTAATCTTAGGATCATCACTAAGAACACAAAAAATAAAACAGTAAGGGAATTAAACTGATATACTAGAACACATATAGCTAACAAAAAGGTAATAAATCTAGCAATACAAAAAATAAAAAGATATAATACATGGCAAATAGCAAATGGCAAATGTAAATCCTATGTTAACCATAATTATATTAACAGTAAATATATTAAATACTCTAATCAAAATACAGAGATTAGAAGAAATTTTTTATTTCCTTTTATTTATTTATTTATTTATTTATTTATTTTTATTGATTTTTGGTACTAGGGATTGAACCCAGGGATGCTTTTACAATTGAGATATTTCCTCAGTCCTTTCAATTTGTATTTTGAGACAGATCTTTCTTAGTTGCTTTGGAACTTGCTACAATTCTGAGGTTTAACTTAAATTTGAAATTTTCCTGCCTCATCCTCCTGAGTTTCTGGGATTACAGGCATGAACCACTGTACCCATCAAAAAAGGATATTTTAAATACATGATTAATATGTCTCACTGCATAATGTCTATAAGTTCCACACATTAAATTTAATGACATAAAGAAGTTGAAAGTAAAAGTATGAAAAATGATATGACATGCAAATATTGACTAAGAGAGGCATGTGACCTTTTCTAATAATTAAAAGAAATAAAGATAAGACTAATATTGTTATCAGGCACAAAGAAGGACATTTTATAAATATAAAATATAACAATTATAGACATACATGATCTTAATAATAAAGTCTGAAAATACACAAAACAAAAACTGACAAAGTAGAAAAGAAACAAATAAAAAATTCAACAATGATAGTTTGAGACTTAACTATCCCATTTTGAAATAAAATAGGCAGAAAATGAAGTAGAAAAATTGAACAACCCTATAAGCCAAGATCTCACAGATATCCCTGGAACACTAATGCTTAGAGTCCTAAACTACCTCATTAGAGGATTAATCATCCTGAGGCATGGAAGTGAAGAAGGCACTGATAGGGAATGCAATCAACAGTCCTGAGTCATCCCCTCCATGCACCAGATCTGGGAATAAAGTTGCCTCAGGAATATTCATTTCCATTTGTTAAATCATCCCTAGACATTTGAATAGAAATAAGCCTCCCCTGATAAAAATCCAGTCTGAATTTCCAACCAAGAAAATCATGAGCAATAAGTACTTGTTTTAAGTCACAAAGTACTGGGCAGCTTGTTTTATAACACTAGTCCTTAGAACAATAAAACCCTGAGCCCTAGCATGGACACGCAATGACAGAGCAGCCGCTTTGTATCATGCTGCCAAGAAGAGAGGACTTCTGACCCATAATTACAAACCTATTCCTCATCTATCCCTATCAAAGTTACAATTGAATTAAGACATTAATTAAATCAGGATAATAAGCATCTATTTTTTAAAACCCTCCCGTTTGACTTAACTTCTTGAGTACCTTTTCTCTTCATAAATATAACTTACCCCATTACAGAAATTTCTCAACATAATGCTAAAACAAAAAAGTGAATAAAAAAACAAAACTAATCAGTCACTACACAGAACCTTTCAAATTATTTTAAAAATATATAATTGTCTGGTTTCATAAAGAACTCCAGACTCATCCATGTTGCACCAAATGACAAGGTCTCATTGAAGTCAGACATGGAAAGAAATACATTACATGATCTCACTTGTAATTGAAATCTAAAAAAGGGGAAAAAGGCAGAAAAAAACCTCAAATATACAGAGATAGAATGAAAATAATCGTTATCAGAGGCAAGAGAGAATGTAGAGGAAATGGGGAGATATAGTAGAATTCAAAGTAGTTGATATGTTGGAGGAACAAGTTTATAGAGATATAATGTTCAAAATGAGGTCAATGGGTGAAATAGTTCTACCATATATGAAATTCATGCAAAATAAGAACATGTTAGCTACTCTTGTCACAAAAATAAAGACAGAAAAACAATGAAAGGTGGGTAGCTAATGAATGTTAATTTGCTTGAATATAGTGACTTTTATCCATCTATATTCCAAGCATTATGTTGCATACCTTAAATATATACTACAAAATTTAATATAAAATATACAATTGGATTTGTGTTTTTATTGTAAACTACACACAGGCTCATGGTGTCTAATTAACCTAATTACAGTCATCAGATGTTAAAAAAATAGGAAAAATACATTGTTTTTCACAGTTTCTCTTTTTATTCTGCTATAGTCCCAAATTACAAAGCCATTCTACAAAAATCGTACTTCATATGTGGGAGCTAAGAATGGGAAGGACTGCCTTATATATTTCCAATATATTTTATATATTATATATTTATATGTGTATATAAATATATATTTATATATTGTATATTATATATTTTCAATATATTTCAATTAGAAGTCACCGTGATTCTCCAATTTATTTTTAATTGGGGGGGGTAGTGACCGATGTTCTAAAAATGTACAGAGAGTGGTCTCTTATGTATGTTATCTGGGAAACATTTAATGTGTAGTGATCTAACTAAACAAATTATTAAAATAAAATCTGAATCAGTACCTAGAAAATAAGCAAAATAAACAAATAAATAAATAAACCATACTATTTAACTTCCAGGAGAAAAGCATTAATAGTTTTAAATAGGTCTTCATTATTACTCTGTAGTTTCCTGGTAACATTCACATTTTAAAATATTATCCCAAGTAATGCCATGTATTAGAACAGATCATTTGATGGTTTATGGGAGGCAGGAGAGAGGAACTGAGGGGGAATTTCAACATAAGCCATCAGATTCAATTGGGAAGATGATGCTAATTATTACTCAGAGGCATGAGATTAACTTGGTAGAGGTTGTGGCTTTCACACAGAAGGTATACAGCAGGAGATACATAAACTTTCTTTAAAATGTGACAAGGCTGTCTCTACTGTAGTTGCATTTGACTAAATTAATCCCAAATGCTTCTGTAAACTCCATGTGGGCAGGGACTTAATTTGTTAACCAGTATATTTGCTGACTTCAATAAATACAAAAACAATTAATACAAAGCCAAAAGTTCGAGTCAATATTATTTTGTAAAATTAAAAAGAGCAAACATCTGTGAATCATCTCTTTTGATTCTTGCTTAAGGCTTTAAAGCATGCAGTGACAGATGCAATCCTTATGGATTGAAGGTTCATGTTATAAGAAAAATAAATAAATGAAGAGTTGAACTAGTGTGATGTCCAAATACCCTTTAGGAATGAAAGATATTCCCCCATTTGCTGGCAGTGTTTCTAGAATATATTTTCTACCAGCGAGCCTCCTTGGGGATTGCTTTAGCTGAAGAAATGGCCTGGTCCGAGATCCTGCCCCTTTCCAGGGCACCTTCTATCCAGAGACTGATCACGAGGAGATTATAAAGATCCATCCTCCTGATTCTACTGGGTTAACTCTAAAGGGCCCTCCTGGCCCCTGTGTTCTCTTGCTCCATTGGAAATATATTCTCCCTTGGCCAAATCCTGTTTGTTTGTTTTTTTTTCCTCATTTCCACATGTTCATCATGAGTGTTATGATTTGGATATGAGGTATTCCCCCCACATAAACTTCATGGGTTCATGCAGGAGATGGAATTATTATATCATGAGAACTCTAACATAACCATTGGATTAATCCATTTGAAAGATTAACAATTCAAGTGGATTAGTGGATGGTAACTGTAGGCAGAAGGGTGTGCTTGGAGGAGGTGGGTCACTGGAGTTGTTCCCTTCGTGATTTTATCTTGTCTCTCCGGCTCCTTTTTCTTCCCTGCTTCCTTGGTACCATGAGGTAAGTAGCTTTCCTCGACCATACCCCTCTGCCAAAATGTTCTGCTTCACTTAGGGCCCAGAGTGATGGAGTTGTCCAATCATGAATGACCCTGTGAAACCATGAGTCTCAAAATAAACTTTTCCTGCTCTAAATTGCTCTTGTCAGGGCTTTGGGTCACAGTGTTGAAAAGCTGATTAACATAATGAGAGCATCCCTAATTAATGGGATACTGCATGCTAACCTCTATCTCAGAGAACTAGTCTCCTTGCCAATTTCTTTTACTTTAAAAAGCCACCTCATTCATAAGCCCACACAAGAAGGTGCTTCTTGTTATTTTTTATTTATTTATTTATTTTTTTTTTTCAGCAGAAATAGTTGTCCTAGAATGATAAAGTGTTTGCTTCCTGGTCTTCCATTATTTTGTATGGCTTAATTAAATGAACACATCTTTGCTTTTCTCAAGCCTAAATAAAAATTTAACCCATTCCCATAAAAATATTAAAAACTGGCTTATGATAGATTCTAGGTCTTTCTATTTTTATTATGTGTCTTTAGAGATTAGAGAATCTAACCATGATTATACATATGAACAAATCCGTTTCCAATTCCTCCAGCAGATTTCTGAGCAACCTTGCTTGAAAAACACCTGGTAAAACATACTTTCATTCAACTTCAGACAATTTGAAAGCAGCTGAAAGTCACTTAAGTGGAAACCCAACTATGATGCTGCTTTTCAAATCAAAAGCAAGAACTCAGCTCCACAGGATGTGGCAGAGTGCCAGGTGTTTAATATTTGAGGGACAAGCACACTGTTCAGAGCTTCTTTACATAATTGACAAACCAAAACCCAACATACCAAGGTTAACAATTCACTTCTCTGGGACCACAGAACTGGTATTGTGATATTCCTCTACTGCACATAAATCACTTTTGTGAAACCAGTAGGGGTTGTTTTGCGTCCCCAGAAAACTAGCAACAAGCCTCTGGGTAACTGAGCAATGTCAGAACAAGGTACCGGGTGGGTTCAGGGTCACTTTGGAATCACGATCGTTTTTCTTCTTTCTTGGTCCTGAAACTGCCAAATTGATTTTGGCCCAAGGGCTATGCATTTAAATTCTATGCAGATGATAGCACAGATGCAAGGTCACTCCACAGGTCTTTGATGGATTGGATTGGGACATCAAACATCAGCACATCTCCAGATGTCACAGAAAGCTTTGCAGAGGGTTTTCAGATTATGTTTTGCCAACCACCTGGGCTGAAAGACAAGTATTCAGACAGAGGATGTTACACAAACTGACCAGCATGGTCACAAATCATTGGTGGTCAGAGGTTGATGTACCTCTCTTCCTTGTATGAGTGGCAAAGGACACTCCAGTGATCTGCTATTAGAGGAAGGATAACATAGAAAACGAACTCAAAGGATATAGAACAGTCTACATGAAATTTCTAAAGGGAAGATTGAATCATGACAAGTTGGTTTATACTTTTTGCTTCCATTTGTGGGAGAAAAGAAATTAGAAATTGATATTTCCGAAGGCATATCATGTCAGTTCCTCTACATAATTTATTTGTTATCAGACATTAAACATAAAAATCATCATTTATTAATATAATTAAATGTCTCATTTAACTCTCCCAATCAATGTATGAAAAGGAGGAAAATAAAATCCTTAGAATGTCAATAATCTGCCTAGGTTGTGATCCAAGTCCTAACCATACAACCTTTTTCTTTTTCCTGATTTTTTTTTTCTTTTAACTCATAAAACTTCTTGGCAGGGTTGTCTGTTCATAAAAGGAGCCATGCTATTTTCAAGATTCTATTTGTCCAAAGCACAGTGGGTTATAACAAAATGAAAGAGACACCGATTCTGCTTTTGATTTATGGTTTAGTGTGGGATACTGCACCACTCACAAAAATATCCTATGCAGTGCAAGTTCCATGTACATGTAAATATTTCAGCCAGACATTAAAGGATTAGTGGGGAAAGGGGAAAAGATCACCCTAAGTGGAACAGTATGGAAGATCACAGAGCATGTCTAGGAATGTAAAAATAACTGAACGTTGCGGGGAGAGAGGCTGCAGAGACAGAATCGTTAACAACACAGAAAAAGAACATTGTGATCCTATCAAACTCTTTCATAAAGATAAACAGGGAGTCTAGAGAAAGAATCTTGAGGACTACAGATTATCTCAATCCTTCACTCTCTTCTCTATCCATGATCTTTGACTTAGAACTTTGCTGAGTCCTCTCCCTGGGAAGGAAGTGCCTTGTCCTGTCCCTTTTCTTGGACTCAGCCAAACACTCCTACCCCTCTGTCTCCATAATCTACACAACCACTAGCCCATTCTTCATTTCTAAAATTTTGTTATTTCAGTAACTTACATAAATTTGAAAAATATACTACATAACCTTTGGATTTGGCTTCTTTTTTTTCCCACTCAGTTTAATTCTCTGGTGGTTCATTTAGTTGCATATATCGATGTTTTCAACCTTTTATTTTTTTGAGTGATATTCCATGGTAAAGATGTACCACAGATTAACCACTCAGACATCTAGGTTGTTTAAAGTTTGAGGTAATTATGGATAAAACTTCTCATCTGAATACAGGTTTCTTTGAAAATATAAGTTTTTGTTTCTTTGGGATTAAGGCCCAGGAATGCAATTATGAGGCCATATAGTAGCTACAAGTTTAATGCTTTAAGGAACTGCCAAACTGTTTCCCAGAGGGGCAGTACTATTTTGCATCCCTGCTAGCAATATGGGAATAATTCAGGACTTCGTATTATCCCTATTTTTAATTTTAGCCAATCTAATAGGTGTTTAATGAAATCTTTTATTGGCTTTAATTTGCATTTCTCTGGTGCCCAATGATGGTAAACATCTTTTCATGTGACTATTTGCCATCTATTTACTTTCTTTCATGAAATGTAATCTGATACATTTTGCCTATGTTTTGGCTGGATTATAAATATCTTTATTTTTAAGAGATTAAAAGTGCTATAATTTTTTTTTAATTTCAGTCTCTATATGTTCAGAACTAATGTACAAAAATGCATTTGAAATGCCATAATATTATCCTTCTTTATGGCTGAATAATATTCCACTGTGTGTATATATCACAGTTTCTTTATACATTCATCTGTTGTAGGGCATCTAGGTTGGTTCCACAATCTAGCTTTTGTGAATTGAACTGATATAAACGTTGATGTGGTTGCATTTACTGTAGTTTGCCACTTTTAAGTCCTTCGGGTATAGAACAAGGAGTGGGATAACTGGGTCAAAAGGTGGGTCCATTCCAAGTTTTCTGAAGATTCTCCACACTGTTTTCCACAGTGACTGCACCAATTTGCAACTCTACCAGCAATGTAAAAGTGTGCCTTTTTCCCCACATCCATGCTAACATCTATTATTGTTTGTGTTCTTGATAATAGCCATTCTAACTGGAGTAAGATGAAATCTTAGAGTTGTTTTGAATTTGCATTTCTCTAATTACTAGAGCTGTTGAACACTTTTTCATATATTTATTAATCACCTGTATGTCTTCTTCTGTAAAGTGTCTGTCCAGTTCCTTGGCCCATTTGTTGATTGGGTTCTTTGTATTTTTGGTGTAAAGTTTTGTAAGTTCTTTATAAATTTTGAAGATTGGTGCTCTATCTGAAGTGCTTGTGGAAAAGATTTCCTCCCACTCTGTAGGCTCTCTTTTCACATTATTGATTGCATCCTTTGCTGATAAAAAGCTTTTTAGTTTGAGTCCACCCCATTTATTGATTCTTGATTTGATCTCTTGTGCTTTGGGAGTCTTGTTAAGGAAGTCCAATCCTAAGCCAACATGATGAAGATTTGGGCCTACTTTGTCTTCTATTTGGTGCAGGGTCATTTGCAAATAAAAGGATAGAATTGGAGAATATCATGCTAAGTGAAATAAGCCAATCCCAAAAAATCAAAGCCACTTTCTCTGATAAGTGGATGATGATATATAATGGGTGTGGGGGGGGTGGGGAGTGAGAGAAGAATGGAGAAACTTCAGCTTATGTAGAAGGACATGAGAGGGAGGGGGATATGAAAAATTGTGAAATGAGACCGACATCATTACCCTATGTACATGTATGATTGCATGAATGGTATGAACGTACATGGTGCACAACCATAGAAACGAAATGATGTACCCCATTTGTGTACAATGAATCAAAATTCAGTCTGTAAAAAAATGAAAAAATAAAAAATAAATAAATAGTGTTAAAAATGCAATTATTTTTGTTTTTCTTATATTCTGTTAAATTTCTGTATTTACTTATTAATTCTAGAAAATTTTTAGAGATTTCTTGGGATTCTCCACAAAAGACAATTGAGCCATCTGAAAAGGAAGCCCATTCCTTTCTAATCCGGATGTATTTTATCACCCCTTCTTTCTTTGTTCAGCTGGGTAAAACTTCTATCACTGTGTTTAATTGGAGTGGATGAAAGTGGAAAATCTTACCTTGATCCTAATGTTGTGTGAAAGAATTCAGTCTTTTCACCTTTAAGTATAATGTTAGTTGTAGATTTTTCATAGATATTATTTATCAAACTGACACATTTCTCATCTCTTCTTATCTTTCTGAGAGGGTTCTTTTTCTAAACCAGGAATCAATATTGACTTAGGCTGTTAGTACAGTGGATACATTGATTTCCAAATTTTGAAACAGTACTGCATTCCTGAAATAAAAATAAATCCCATTTAGTCATGGGATATATATATATATATCACAAATTATATGTGTGTGTGTGTGTGTGTGTGTGTGTATATACACACACACACACACACACACACACTGCCAAAAACTGATATAGAAACTACTATAAATCTCCCAATATAAAACTCATAATTTGAAGAACCCTGTAACTATTAAAGAAATTACATTGGTAATTTAAACTTCCCCAAAGAGAAAGTTTCAGGTCTGGATATTATCAATGGTGAATTTTACCAAAATTAGTACCAATTCTACATATATAATTCTATATATATATACACATATACAATGTATACATATACAATTCTATATATATATACACATATACAATGTATACATATACAATTCTATATACACACACACACACACACACACACACACGTATAATTTGTTACTAAATTCTGCTTGCTAGTATTTGTTAGGATTTTCGTACCCATATTGATAATTACTATTGATTTACATTTTCTGATTTAAATATTTCCCTGTCTGATTTCTTAATTGCAGTAAGACTAGTTTCATAAAGAGGACTATGAAGTGTTCTTACTGTTTTATTTTCTTGAAAAAGATTGTGTAGAATTGGTACTAATTTTGGTAAAATTCACCATTGATGATATCCAGACCTGAAACTTTCTCTTTGGGGAAGTTTAAATTACCAATGTAATTTCTTTAATAGTTATAGGGTTCTTCAAATTATGAGTTTTATATTGGGAGATTTATAGTAGTTTCTATATCATTTTTTGGCAGTGGGGTACCAGGGATTGAACTCAGGGCACTCAACTACTGAGCCACATCCTCAGCTCTAATTTGTATTTTATTTAGAGACAGGATCTCACTGAGTTGCTTAGTGCCTCACTTCTGCTGAGGCTGGTTTTGAACTCACAATCCTCCTGCCTCAGCCTTCTGAGCTGCTGGGATTACAGGCATGCAACACCAGGCCCAACTTAGTTTCTATACCTTGAGGAATATAATTATCAAATATGTATGTGTACAGTTGTGTTGGTCAGTTTTTTGTCATTGTGGCAAGAACAAGTTACAGGAGGAAGAATTTATTTTGGTTCATGATGTCAGAGGTTCAATCTGTGCCTGTCAGACTCCATTGTTCTGGACCAAGGTGCAGCAGAACATCATGGTGGAAGGGCATGGCAGAGGAAAGCAGATCAGGTCATGACAGTCAGGAAGCAGCAGAAAGTTTGAGTGCAAGGAGTCAGGGATAATGTAACTCCCAAGGGCATGCCCCCAGTGTCCTATTTCCTCTAGCCACATCCTACCTGCCTACAGTTACCACCCATAATCCATTCGAATTATCAAACCATCACATGATTTGTCCACTAATTAGGTGCAGCTCTCATAATCTAATAATTGACTTCTGAATATCCCTTCATGGTCTCACACATGAGCATTTGAGAGACACTTCATACCCAAACTATAACTTTATCCTCTGCCCCCCACCCCAAAGCTCATGCCCACCTCACAATGCAAAATACATTTAGTTCATTTCCAGGAGTTTCCTAGTCTTAACTGTTCTAGTATCCCCCAAAAGTCCAAGGTCAAAATCTCTTCTGAGACTCAAGGGAAACTCTTGGCTGTGAGCCAGAAAGATCAAAAGCAAATAATATATATCCAATATATAATGGCAGAGAGTAAATATTTCCACTCCAAAAGGGAAAAATTGGGTCATAGAAGAAAGTGATAGGACCAAAACAAGACTGAAATCCAGCTGGGTAAACAAGTGCTATAGCTCCACATCCAGCACCTGCAGCACAAGGCATTGTGATGTTCTCTCCAAAGGGCTGTGGAGCTCTGCCTGTACAGCCTTGCTGATTGCAGCTCACATGGCCTCTCTCTTGGCTTGTTTCTGCTTGATTCCTGCAACTTTCCTCTGCACATGTTCCACATTACTGGCAACTCTTAGTCTCTTGAGTTCCCACTGCTGCTTCAGCTTCATTCTCACGTCTTCACACATTGCCTTCTCAGGGGATGCCCTCAGGGATTCTGTCCCTACTACACTTTGCCTGGTCTTCCAGGTCTTTTTTGGATATCTTCTTGGAAGCCTTTATGACCTCCTCACTCCAGCAATCAACATTCCTATAGAATCAGTACCCCATGAATGACACCAATTTGTCCCACCATCTTGAGCATTATCCAGGCCTCCCATGGCTACAGTAGCCTCCGAGTGCCTGAGAACTGAGTATGATGAAAAAACTTCCTAGACCTACCTGTGTAAGGTAAGTGCCTCAGTGTTCTCTTCTCAAAAGAATTTTTACTTTTACACCCTTGATCCTGTGATGGGTATGGTCCTGCCAATTCCTGAGATGCCCATAAGCCATATTTCCAATTGTCTCTGTGTAAAGTACTTAGCATCCTTTTAGGGGCTGTAATCTGTTCAACAACCTCAACTGTCTTTGCCCCAGTTTTACACATACTCTTCTGGCCAAATTCCAAGTTTTTTGAATCTTTCTACTCTGCTTTCTGTTCCTGACTATTACAGTAAATTTGGCTAAAAGCCACCAACAATAACCATGCTACTGCCTAAATGCTGTGCTGCCTTGAAATTTCCTCCACCAGATAAGTACATCACCTCTATATTCAGCTTCACACAGACTCATGACATGGGAAAAATATAGACAAGTGTTTCTCCAGAATATAACACAAAATATCCTCTAGTCTGATTTCCAACAGAGTCCTCATTTCCACCTGAAATCTCATGAGTACAGCTACTGGTTCCCATTTCTATCTGCAATCTGGTCTTTGGGGCTCCCGCAAGAATCAATCATTATGCTTTGCTTACAACCCAGCAGCTTGCATCTCCAAACTTCAAATTCCTCTCACAAACCAGTTCCAAATGCTTCTGAACCACATGGTCAAGTTAGTCACAGCAAGAGCTCCACTTCTCGGTACTAATTTCTGTGTTAGTCAGAATTTCATCACTGTGACCAAAAAAGCCTGACAAGAACAACTTAGAGAAGGAAAAGTTTGTTTTGACTCATGGTTTCAGATGTTCAGTCCATGGCTGGCAGACTCCATTGCTCTGGACCCAAGTTGAGGAAGGTCATGGCAGAGGAAAGCAGCACAGGACACGACAGCCAGGAAACAGCAGAGAGCTTGAGTGCAAAGAGCCAGGGAAAATATAAATCCCTAATGGCATGCCCCCAGTGATCTAATTCCTCCAGCCAAGCTCTGCCCACCTACAGTTTCTACTCCTGAATCCATTTAAATTATTAATCCATCAAATGGATTAATTAATGAAATGAATTAATCCCCTGGATTGGATTACAGTGTTCATAATGTAATCATTTCACCTCTGAGCATTCTTCTCTGTTTCATACATGAATATTAGGGGGACATCTCATATCCAAACCATAACAACATTTGTTCCCTAATTATGCCTTTGATTTCTGCAATGTCTACAATGATAACCCTTTCCAGGACTATTATTGTACCTCATGACTTATTTCTTTATTTTATTGCTGTCTTGTTAAAAATGTGTCTATTTTATCATTCTTGTCAAAAAAACCATCTCTTCTTTTATTAGTTTTTTTCAATGTGTGCTTTCCCATTATTTATGATTTATAATTCATTGATTTCCATTCTTAATTTCCTTCCTTTGCTTGTTTTGGGTTTATTTAATTCTTTTCCTAGGTTATTGAGATGGAAGTTTAGGTGATTGATTTAAAAATTTTACCCTTTTCTAAAGTATGTATCTAGTGCTATAAATTTCTTTCTCAGAACTGCTTCAGCTGTCACCCACACATTTTGATAGGTCATAATTTACTTTTTATTACACTGAATTTTTTTTTTTGTTTCCCTGGGAACTTCTTCTTTGACCCGGGTTATTTTAAAAGGTATGCAGTTTTATTTTCAAGTTATCTTACTGTCATTGATCTGTAACTTGATTCACTGTGATTGGTGAATACTCTATGGTTTCAATTCTTTTAAATCTGTTGAAGTATTTATTTTTGCTCCTAGACATGGCCTATCTGGGTTTATAACCTCTGATCACTTAAAAATAATGTATATTTTGATTTGGAATGAAATGTTCTATGAATGTGAATTATATACCATGTAGTTGGTGCTGTTCAATTTTTTATCTTCTCTGATATCTCTGTAGTTATGAATTCTTTAGGGGTGGATGTTGAAACCTTCAACTATTATTGTAGATTTAACTATTTCTCCTTTCCATTCCATTTGTTTTTGCTTTACATATTTTACAGTTCTCTTGTTTAGTGTATGCATATTTAGGATTGCTGTGCTATTTTGATAGATTGACCTTTTTATCATATTAAATGCTCCTCTCTGTCTCTGGTACTATGTGCCCTTATGTAGACTTAATCTAATATTGATAAGCTATTTCTTCTTTCCTTTGATTAATGTTTGCATCATTTATCAATTTTGTTCTTTTACCTTTAATCTGCCTATATAGTTTTATTTGAAGTGAATTTCTTTAGAGAGCATGTAGTTGGTCTTTGTTTTATCTAATGTGTCAGTCTTGCCCTTTAATTTATATCTAAATTTATTGCAATTAATGTAGTTATTGATATACTAGAGCTCAAGTTTGTCACCTTTTTTTTTTTGTTTTCTGTTTTCCGTTTCTCTGATTTTTTCCTGTGAGTGGCTAGATCATTTATTAGAATTCTAATTTCATTTGTCTATTGTGTTTTTGAATGTATTTCTATGTAGACATAGCCACTTTTAGGTCATCTTCTATTGATATTCTCATTTTGACAGTTTAAGTTAACCCAGACAACTTCTCTCCCTTTACATCATTTATCCTTTCCCATTAAGAGTACATATTAAAATATTTCCTATGCATATATTCAGAACTGTATAGAAGAGTGAGGTAACTGTTCAACTATCAGTCATAATTCAGAAAACTAAAGAGAAGAAGGAAAGCCCATTATACTTACTCATTGTTTTACTCACCATGTTCTTCCTTCACTCCAAAAGCTCAGAATTGCTTCCTTTAATCTATTTAAGGAAATACCTTCAGCCTTTCTTTTAGGATACGTCTTCCAATGACACATCTTAGTTTTTCTTCATCTGAGAATCTCTTGGATTTCAAACTCTTTTCTGGGCTGTGTGTTGAGATATCTGCTGTCATCAGGATTATTTTTCCCTTATAAGAAAAAAATTTATCTCTGGTTACATTGAATTTGGGGGGATTTATTTTGTTTTGTTTTCCTTCATCTTTAGTCTCCAGAAGTTTAATTCAGCTATGTCTTGGCACAAATTTATTTAGATTTATCCATTTGGAGTGCTTTACATTTCTTGAATCTATTGATCTTTCTCTTGCCCTTATTTGGAAGGTTTTCAGCCATAATTTCCTCAAGTATTTTTTCACCCCTACCTTCTCCCTTCCCTCTTTTTGGGAATTGTATGACACAGATTTTAGATCTTGGTCATAGTCCCATAGGTCTGGGTTCTTTCTCTTTATTTCTCATGTTATTTTATCTTCTATTGTTCAGATTGGGTGGTGGCTACTGTTTTTTCTTCCACTTTACCAACTCTTTGATCCCTCCTTCATGCTGTTGAACCCAAGCCTTGAGTTTTTGTTCAGACTATTGTGTTTTTTCAATTCCAATTTTCTCATTTGTTATTCCTCTTTTTTATATTTTTATTTTTTGCTGAGATTTTTCTATTTATTCCCTTAGACCTTCCCTTTTCTTCATTTGTTTCAATCATGTTCACTATTTTTGCTTAACCACTTTTGATGTATGCTTTTAAATGTTTGTTAGATAATCCTAATCTTTCTGTCATCTCATTGTTGGTATCTCTAGATTTTCTTTTTTTTTTTTTTCCCTTCAGTTTGAGATCCTACTGGATTTTATATAATGAGTGATTTCTTTTTTAAGTGAAAGCGGATAACTATTTCAGGTGAAGCTTGATCTTATTCAAACCTTCTGTTTTAGTTGGGTTCTGCTCACATTATTCCAGCAGAGGGGGTACCACTTCATTGCCATTGGTTGAAAGTAGAAATCCAGGCTCCCTAGTCAGTCTACATTGATAAATGAGGGATGAGTGATGCTCATTATTACTGTTGGTGATCACTGGACATCCTTGCCTCATTCTTTTTTTTTTTTCTCCCCTAGGTTTTTTTTTTTTTAATTGTAAACAAATGGAATACATGTTGTTTCTCTGTTTGTACATGGAGTCAAGGCATACCATTTGTGAAATCATAAATTTACATAGGGTAATGTTGTTTGATTCATTCTGTTATTTTTTCCCTTCCCCCACCCCTCCCACCCCTCTTTTCCCTCTATACAGTCCTTCCTTCCTCCATTCTTACCACCCTCCTTAACACTGACCCTAAACCTAACCCTAACCCTAACACTAACACCTCCCACCCCCCATTATGTGTCATCATCCGCTTATCAGTGAGATCATTCGTCCTTTGGTTTTTTGAGATTGGTTTATCACACTTAGCATGATATTCTCCAATTTCACCCATTTGCCTGCAAATGCCATAATTTTATCATTCTTTATGGCTGAGTAATATTCCATTGTATATATATGCCACAGTTTCTTTATCCATTCATCAACTGAAGGGCATCTAGGTTGGTTCCACAGTCTGGCTATTGTGAATTGAGCAGCTATGAACATTGCTGTGGCTGTATCTCTGTAGTATGCTGATTTTAAGTCCTTTGGGTATAGGCCAAGGAGTGGGATAGCTGGGTCAAATGGTGGTTCCATTCCAAGCTTTCTGAGGAATCTCCATACTGCTCCTTGCCTCCTTCTTAATGTTGGGAAGAAAACACCAGTCTGTATCATGACATACAGAAGGAAAAAGTGTTATATTGAAGGTGGTAGTTCCAGATCACCACAACTGACACTACTCTAGGAGTGGCAGTGGGGAGGGAAACAAACATCTTACTTCTGCCAGATGACGGTAGAAATTTAAGCCCTGCACATGGTTTCTACTTACACCTACCTGAAGGGAGGGTGCATCTTTATCAGCTGGTGATGATGGAAATGCCAGCTTCTCTCTTGGTTTTCTCTGCCACCACCCTGGTTAAGGAGCCTGTTCCAACCTCATGGTTTGAAGTTTGGGCCACCCAGTTAGATAGCCAAGGGTAGATCCACTTTATTTCTGGAGGGTTTGGCCCTGAATAGAATGGTAATTGCCTGAAGTCTTGTGTCTTGATAGGTGACCCCTTGCCTAATCCTTTTAATAGAGAGGATTTTCTGAGGGTGTCCTCTGTTGGTTCTTACTCTAATTGGGGGTTGCCAGATTTTTCAGCACTAAGTCTTAGAAATATGAGGAAAAAATGAAACCCAAGGGAACTCACCACCAGGTCCTTCCTGGGATTCTGTCATGCTGGGCCACCCTGCCTTATTTCCATCTTTCAGAGTACCGTCTTGTTTGTTTTGTGTATCATATCCATAGCTTTTAGTTGTATTTAGCAAAAGAAATAGAGAAAATCGTGCTTACTCCATCTTTCTGAAAGCAATGCAAAATAAGACTTTTTAAAAAGCATTTTTTATCAAGTAGAAATTACATTAATAATCATGGAAACATTCAAATCTACCTATTCCCTGCTTCAAAGGACTGAATCTATTTGCTAACATATTTGACCAAGGAAATAAACTTGACAGAAGATGTATTACTATAACATGCAAACTTGATACTTCATGTTCAAACAGTCCATTCAAAATTGCTATTATAAATTTGAAAAACAATGGAGTCATTTTGTTTGATGTTTGTTCTTGGCACAGGGCTTGAAACATCTATAGAAGAGGCAATTGAAATATTATAAAGATAATTAAATCTCTCTGAAAAAAAATTGAACATTTTTTCCTATAAATTGTTTGCTCATTATCAAAGTGCTCTCAAGTCAAAAAGGTCAAGCAAAATTGAAAAGTATTCCAGAGGAAAACATTCCCCTTTAATCTCCCACCAGATAGAATGGAATATCAAAAAGCACATTTGATATTTTCATATTAAAATAGATCTTAATTTTTTTCTAGAGATATGGGAGCAGTCACAAAGGAACTGAATGGATGCTTTTCACTATTTCAAAACTTAACAAAATAAAATGTATGTAGCACAGCAGGAAAGCAGTAGAACCTGGAAACATCACACCATATATTCCTCCCGGGTTTCCAAGCAGTAAGATGTTTTTTCACTTTTTTTCTTAGTATCACTCACTGACTGTCTGCAGATGCTTGACTTTGCATTTTTAACCCCATTTGTGTTTCCAATGAGTCTTTTGCAGAGGCTCTTCATATTTCCAAAGTGCCTCATTGCAAAACATTCATCTGTTCCATCTGGTAGTAGACCCGATTTCTCTTGAGTTCCTTACACTTAATACGAAGCAAGAAAATGATCTGTTTCTCAGATCTAACTCATTTGGTGAAATTGTTCCTCCTGGAAAGATCTTAAAATATCTCCTCAACATGCAAGACCACATCCTAAGGGTTATAGTTTTCTCCTATCTCTTTATGGAAAATTTCCCCTAACCCAATTTTCCAGTATCAGTATTTCAAGTGTTTTAAATTATGTTTCATAGTTATTCCTATATTAATTTCCTTACATTTGCCTATATTCCAATCAATATTCAGTAGAATTTTTTTAAAAATCACAAGAAAAAATTAATACATTAAATAACATAGGAACAGGTGACAAAAATAGATTCAATTCAAAGATAAAAAGCACCAAATATAATGTTTGGAGAACTAAGCTCTTCTTCAAAACCTACAACTGTAGCACATCACCTAGGTTTTCTTTGCCTCATGTCCTGAACAGCCCATTGCTCTACTTGATGATTCACTCTAAGTGGGTGATGCTTTGATAACAATGAATAATTTCATTTTAAAGCAGAGTACTTCAAAATATAGTTTGCTATCTGATTTTTTAGCTAATTACTATTTTTTAATTTGTTTTTCTTAGATATGCATATATTATACATGCATCGAGATAACTTACTCTAATTAGGTTCCATTCTTTTAATGTTGTTTTTGTTTTTGAACCAGGGATTGAACTCAGGGACACCTAACCACTAAGCCACATTTCCAGCTCTTTTTTTATGATTTATTTAAAGACAGGGCCTCACTGAGTTGCTTAAGGACCTCGCTAAGTTGCTGAGCCTGGCTTTGAACTCCCAATCCTTCTGCCTCAGTCTTCAACGCTGCTGGGATTACCAGTGTGTACCACCATGCCCTGCAGGATTCCATTCTTTGTGTGTGTGTGTGTGTGTGTGTGTGTGTGTGTGTGTGTGTGTGTTTGCACATGGAGTAACAGCAAACCATTTGCGTAATCATACATTTACATAGAGTAATGATGTTTGATTCATTCTGTGATTTTTTTCCTTCCCCCCCACCCCTCCCACCCCTCTTTTCCCTCTATACAGTCCCTCCTTCCTCCATTCTTGCCCCCTCCCACCCTCCATTTTATGTCATCATCCACTTATCAGTGAGATCATTCGTCCTTTGGTTTTTTGAGATTGGCTTATCTCACTTAGCATGATATTCTCCAATTTCATTCATTTGCCTGCAAATGCCATAATTTTATTATTCTTTATGGTTGAGTAATATTCCATTGTATATATATACCACAGTTTCTTTATCCATTCATCAATTGAAGGACATCTAGGTTGGTTCCACAGTCTGGCTATTGTGAATTGAGCAGCTATGAATATTGATGTGGCTGTATCTCTGTAGTATGCTGATTTTAATTCCTTTGGGTATAGGCCGAGGAGTGGGATAGCTGGGTCAAATGGTGGGTCCATTCCAAGTTTCCTAAGGAATCTCCACACTACTTTCCAAAGTGGCTGCACTAATTTGCAACCCCACCAGCAATGTATGAGTGTACCTTTTTCCCCACATCCTCGCCAACACCTATTGTTGCTTGTATTCTTGATAATCGCCATTCTAATTGGGGTGAGATGGAATCATAGAGTAGTTTTGATTTGCATTTCTCTTATTACTAAAGATGGTGAACATTTTTTCATATGTTTGTTGATTGCTTGTAGATCTTCTTCTGTGAAGTATCTGTTCATATCCTTGGCCCATTTGTTGATTGGGTTATTTGTATTCTTGGTGTAGAATTTTTTGAGTTCTTTATATATTCTGGAAAGTAGTGCTCTATCTGAAGTATGAGTGACAAAGATTTTCTCCCACTCTGTAGGCTCTCTCTTCGCATTACTGAGAGTTCCCTTTGCTGAGAGAAAGCTTTTTAGTTTGAATCTATCCCAGTTATTGATTCTTGCTTTTATTTTTTGTGCTATGGGAGTCCTGTTAAGGAAGTCTGATCCTAAGTCAACAAGTTGAAGATTTGGACCTACTTTTTCTTCTATAAGATGCAGGGTCTCTGGTATGATTTCAAGGTCCTTGATTCATTGTGAGTTGATTTTTGTGCAGGGTGAGAGATAGGGGTTTAGTATCATTCTGTTGCATATGGATTTCCAGTTTTCCCAGCACTATTTGTTGAAGAGGCTATCTTTTCTCCATTGCATATTTTTGGCCCCTTTGTCTAGTATGAGAAAATTGTATTTATTTGGATTTTTGTCCATATCCTCTATTCTGTACCATTGATCTACCTGTCTATTTTGGTACCAATACCATGCCATTTTTGTTACTATTGCTTTGTAGTATAATTGAAGTTCTGGTATTGTGATACCCCCTGTTTTATTCTTCCTGCTAAGGATTGCTTTAGCTATTCTGAGTTTTTTATTCTTCCAGATGAATTTCATGATTGCCTGCTCTATTTCTGTGAGGTATGTCATTAGGATTTTAATTGCAATTGCATTGAATCTGTATAGCACTTTGGTAGTATGGCCATTTTGACAATATTAATTCTGACTGTCCAAGAACATGGGAGATCTTTCCATCTTCTAAGGTCTTCCTCAATTTCTTTCTTCAATATTTTGTAGTTTTCATTGTAGAGATCTTTTACCTCTTTGGTTATATTGATTCCCAAGTATTTTATTTTTTTGAGGCTATTGCAAATGGAGTTGTTTTCCTCATTTCCCTTTCAGATGTTTCATCACTTGCGTGTAAAAATGTTTTAGATTTATGCGTGTTGATTTGTAGCCTGCTATTTTGCTGAATTCATTGATGAGGTCTAGAAGTTTTCTGGAGGAGTTTTTTGGATCCTCTAAATGTAGAATCATGTCATCAGCAAATAGGTATAGTTTGAGTTCTTCTTTTCCTATTCATATCCCTTTAATTTCTTTAGTCTGCCTAATTGCTCTGGCTAGAGTTTCGAGGACAATGTTGAATAGAAGTGGTGAAAGAGGACATCCCTGCCTTGTTCCCGTTTTTAAAGGGAATGGTTTCAGGATTCCATTCTTGTGGGTGTACGTGATGTGGAGGTGGAGTTTCACTGTTGGTGTATTCATATATGAGCCTAGGAAAGTTATGTTCGATTTTAATAAACAAAGTTTTATTAGAGCTCTTTCATGTCAGGTCAGGTCTACTTTAATTCTGTAGCAGAATAACTCAGTAGTTGCCCTAGAGATCATTTATACCATAAAGACCAAAATATTGACAACATGCTCTTTCCAGAGAAAGAGTCTTGGCATGTTTCTTAAAAGATAACACATTGCTAATAGATCTGTTTTCCTGTTCATTCCCTAATTAAAAAGTGTTCATGGACAGAGTTTTTCAGATATATATTTAAATATGATATCTCCTGTTTACGAAGTATGTGATATTGTGAATAATTCTGAACATAATTGAACTCTTAATGATCTTCCATGAATGTAAAAGGAATTATTTTACATGCAGCACAGTCATAACAAAACTAGTAACCCAATTTATGTTTAGCTTTCATTACATCCCCTGGGTAAGTTGTGTGGGAATGCAGATTTTCTCAGCGAAAGAAAATGATTTAGCATCATTATCAAGGGCAAAGGTTTACTATGTGAAATAAAGTCAAGTAGGTAAATTATATAATAATTTCTGCCAGAGTATTCTGTAAAATTAATGCATTTGATATTTATTAAGCATGTGTATGCTAGGCACTATTCTCCATTTTGGAAATAAAGACTTCAAAATTTTACCCTCATTGGACTTGTAGTCTCAGGACTCTAGGATCTGCTCTTTATTCACAGATACCAAATTGCAAAAGAGTAAATTAATAGATATACATTCATTATGTCCAGGACAGCTGAGAACTGAATGAGACGAAATAAAAATGACCATGGCATTTGACAAAAGAGAAGTTACTAGTGACCTAGACAAGGATTCTTCCAGGGGAGTGGGAAGAATAGAATGAGTGGTAAAGAAGAGATGAGAGCTGCCATCAATGATTTTGAGAAGAATTTCTCAAAAAGGAAGTAGAGAAATAGTGTAGAATCAAGAATGACATCTGTAAGGATTATTTCTAATCTGAAACGCCCTTTATTTAGTGCAAGTCCAAATGCAAAAGCACAAATTTGTAGATACAAATGCAAGGTTGCTTCCATGTTTACTGGCAAATTAACATTCCTTAAGAATTGGTTCCCCTCTCTACTATGAAAATAAAAACTACAAATGTCCTATTAAGTGAACAACGCGTAAGTAAATTTGCCAAGTGCATTATATTTTGAGAATAATCTGTCTGATTCTACTGATTTAATAAAAATAATTGTTACAACCTTCTAAAATCAAAGTTTTGAAAGCCTAAAAATTTATTCAGGAAGTTTGGATGTGGGTTTCCAGCCTAGCATGTAAGCATTGAGAGTCATCATCCTCCCCGTCACTCCTTAATGACTATTAAACAGAAAAACAAAGTGGAAAACCAAAAACTCTCCTTAGATTCATTAGAAAAGTGAGGTAAAAGGCAGATACCTGTCCCTGAAATTGGAGAGACAGGCAAATACAGGACTAGGGCAGCAGCCCAGAAGCAGAAATAATTGGCAGTAACGAGTGCCAGAATAGAGAACTTAAAATGTAATCGATGAACTTTTGGAGACTCTGTGTGAACAAGTCTGTGAGTGAAGAACTCCATACATGGTGACCCAGCACAGGAAGTCCTCCCAAATTTGTGAGCTTTCCCTCCAGGAACTTGACCACATTATCACAGTGAACACTGAAGACACCTCCTTCTGTGTTTTCGGAGAAGGGAAAGGAAAAGTTGCCATTTTGAAATGTGCCACACCATGCTGATCTCAGCAAGGCCTATCTTCAAGAGAAAATATGTTACGAGAGCCTAAAGGATCAGCTGTGTTTCTCGTTTTGGTTTTGGCTTTGGTTTTGGTTTTTCAGAGTCTATCCTACCTGGGAGAACAGAAATAGACAAACTGCTGTCCCCGCTAGCCTTTTTCAGGGGGAAAAGGGAAACCTCAACCTCAGACCACTCTATTCATCCTGTCTCCCTGAGATGTGGAACCAGAGAGAGCCAAGGAGCACTTGGAATAGTTCAGAGGCAAGAGACATGGTTTTATAGAAAGACTGAGCAAGATATGATCATAGAAATATATGATAACTGTATTGATTTCTCATTCCAAAGCCACCACCACATTATTAAAATCCTGTTCGCCACAGTTGTTTCTACACAGTAGCTGACATCCAACATGAATTGCAAGGAACAATAAAGGTGTGGGGAGAAAACTCAGATTCAAGAGACAGAGCAAGCATCAGAACCAGGACCAGATAATGTAGGAATATTCAAATCAAATTGGGAAGGTTCAAAAACACACAAATGAAAAAGCTATGATTAAAATTCTAAGGACTTTAGTGGGGAAAGTACATAGCATGCAAGAAGAGATGGTCAATGTAAATACAGAAATGGATATTCTCAAAGTCAAAAAGAAATGTGAGAGAACAAAAATACAGTGCAATAGAAATGAAGAATGCCTTTGGTAGACTCATTAGTAACTGGATATCATTGAGAAAAGAATCTCTGCATTTGAAGATACTGAAATACAAGCTTATAAAGCTGAAAAGAAAAATGAGAAAAAGTAAAAAGAGTAGAATATCCAAGAATTGTGGGATAACCACATAAGGCATAATATATGTATGATGGGAATATTAGAAGGGAAAGTAAAAGAGAAAGGAACAAAAGACATAGTTTAAGTAATAACGAGTGAGAATTTCTTCCATATTTATTTCAGGCACTGAACTACAAATACAAGATCCTAAAAGAACATCAGTCAGAATAATTGTTTTTAAAAACCTGTACATGTAGTAATAGTATATTCAAACTGTAAAAAATTAAAAATAAGAAGAAATATCTTGGAAAAAAAAAGTCAGAAGGGAACAATGATTTACCTATGGAGGAGTAAAGATAAGAATTACATCTGACTTCTAAAACAACAATGCAAGCAACAAGAGAATGGAGTAAGCTCTTAAAGTGTTGAGAGAGGGGCAATAAACACAAACAGAATTCTGTTCCCTGAAAATAATTCTTAAAACTGAAGGGAAAATAGAGACATTACAAAAGCTGAGGTAACTTGTTACCAACAAACCTGCCTTGCAAGTCATGAAAAGAGTTATTAGGAGAGAAGGAATATGATAAGACATTAGAAATTCAGATTCATAAAGAAAGAGGATCTGCTATGAACATTGTTGTGGCTGCATCACTGTAGTATGCTGATTTTAAGTCCTTTGGGTATAGGCCAAGGAGTGGGATAGCTCGGTCAAAATGTGGGTTCACTCCAAGTTTTCTGATGATTCTCCACACTGCTTTCCAGAGTGGCTGCACCAATTTGCAACTCCACCAGCAATGTAAAAGTGGCCTTTTTTCCCACATCCATGCCAACATCTATTATTGTTTGTGTTCTTGATAATAGCCATTCTAATTGGAGTAAGACGAAATCTTAGAGTTGTTTTAATTTGCATTTCTCTAATTACTTACAGTTAGCATACTACGGTAACATAGCCACATCAATGTTTATAGCAGCTCAATTCACAATAGCTTGATTGTGGAACCAACCTAGATGACCTCAACAGATGAATGGATAAAGAAACTGTGGTATATATACACAATGGAATATTATTCAGTCATAAAGAATAATAATAGTATAGCATTTGCACATAAATGGATGGAATTGGAGAATATCATGCTAAGTGAAATAAGCCAATCCCAGAAACCCAAAGGATGAATGTTTTCCCTGAAAAGTGGATGATGATATATAATGGGGGTGAGGGGTGGGGTGAGAGAAGAATGGAAGAACTTTATATTATGTAGAAGAAAATGGGGGGGGCATGGAAAATGGTTCAATGATACAGACATCACTACCCTATGTACATGTATAATTACACGAATGGTATGAATGTGCATCGTGTACAATCATAGAAATGAAATGATGTACCCCATTTGTGTACAATGAATCAAAATGTAGTCTGTAAAAATAAAATAAATAAATAAATAAATAAAAAGAAAGAAATAGGATCAAAGAAGGATAAGTGCTGATAAAAAATTGAAATCTCATTCTTAATTGAACTAATTAACAATTTTTTTTCAAAATAGTAACAATAATAATGTGTTTAATTATGTATAACTGTGTGTTTGTGTGTGTGTGTGTCTGTGTGTGTGTCTGTGTGTGTGTGTGTGTGCACTCGCACGGAGGGGAATGAATGTCAGCAATGATACAAGGGAGGAGAGGAATTAGGAGTATTTTCTCACTATAAGGTACTTATACTCCCTGTGTTGTGGCATAGTGACTTTTGAAAGTGGATTTGGACTTATTGGAAAGGTATCTGACCAATAACAGGATAACTACTAAACAAAATGAAAATCAACAGAAAATTTAATAATAACTGTCATACTAAGAAAGAGGAGAGGCCATGGAATCATGCAAGATGTTCTATTAGAAATGTAAAAGGCAGAAAAAAGAAAGGAAACAACAAATTACAACAAAGGCAATGAACAGAAAACAGATCTTTATTCAACTCTAACAATAATCAATCTAAAAGTCAACGGTCCAAATACACCTATTAAAATAAAAAGGACTGTATAGAGGGAAAAGGGGTGGGAGGGGTGGGGTGGAAGGGAAAAAAAATAATGAATCAAACATCATTGCCCTATGTAAATTTATGATTACACAAATGGTATGCCTTGACTCCATGTACAAATAGAGAAACAACATGTATCCCATTTGTATACATAATAAAAAAAAGAAAAAAATATATATATAAAAAAATAAAGTAATTAAAAGAGATTATAAAATGGGTCAAAAACCATTTATGCAATGTCTACAGAAAACCCACTTCCAGTGTAAAACTGCATAGAGATTAAAAGTAAATGAAGGAGGAAAGTTATACCATACTAACCCCAATCAACAGAAATATTAGCTAGATCACCTGCAGACAAAGCCAACTTACAAGGCCTATTATCAGGGATCGAGCAGGGAATTATACAGTAACAAAGGGACATTTTTTTTCCAGGGAAACACAACAATCCTCAAGAAACATGTGCCTAACCGGGGAACATCAAAATACCTCATATAAAAATCTGTAGAACTACAAGGAGAAACAATAGAATTAGCTATTATAGTTGGAGGATTCCACTCCCTTCTATCAGAAAAGAGATAACCGGCAGGTAGAAATTCAGTGAGGGCAGAGGTGAATTCAACAAAATGAGCAATCGACGGAACATAATTAACCTGTATAGGCGGCTTCATCTAAAAGGAGCAGAGTGTGCTTGCTTCTGAAGTTCACACAGAACATTTGCCAAGATGAACCACATTCTGTCCCATAAAATACTACCAAATTGAAAAGAAAGGAAAAATCACACAATATCAGCTCTCAGAATACAATGGAATTAAGCTACAAATCATACAAGAAGGATACCTGCAAAATCCCCAAATACTTGGAAATTTAAATGGCAATAAAATAATACAATCTTAAAATACATGTGAGGTCAAAGAAGAAATATCAAGAGAAATTTTTAAATATTTTGAACTAAATTCAAAAAATAATACTATAACAAAAATTGTAAAGAGTAGCTAAATCAGTGCTTAACAGGAAATTTATAGCTTAAACTTAATGCATCCATTAAAAAAGAAATTTCTGAGATCAATAATCTAAGCTTTCATCTTAGGAAACTGGTTTAGGGGGAACAAATTAATTCCAAACTTAAAAAAAAAGGAAAAAAAATGAAAATAATAGGGCAGAAATCAATGAAATTGAAAACAGGAAATTGTTAGAGAAAATCTTTTAAAACTTTCATTCTTGGAAAAGATCAATAAATTCAGGGATCATCTAGCCAAGTTGCCTAAGAACAAAAGAAAGCAAACACAGCTTACTAATATCAGAAATAAAAGTGGGGACATTGGGCTGGGGATATAGCTTAGTTGGTAGAGTGCCTGCCTGGCATGCACAAGGCCCTGGCTTCAATCCCCAGCACCACAAAATAAAAAATAAAAAAGTGGGGACATTGTTGCAGACACTATGGACATAAAAATGACAATAAAGGAATATTATAAACAACATATACCCACCAATTTGCTAATCTAGATGCAAGAAATCAATTTCTCAAAACACACAATCTGCCCAGAGAGAAATAAATAATTTAGCAGACCTAAACATATTTATTAAAGAAATTGAATTAATAATTAAAAGCTTCTAAAATAGAAAGTACCAAGCCCATATGGGTTCCCTGGTGAATTATACAAATATTTAAGGAAGAAACTAAACTACTTCTCTAAATCTTTTCAGAAGGTAGAAGCAGAGTGAATACATTCAAAATCATTCTGTGAGACTGGTTTTATGCTGGTACCAAAACTGGAAAAAGACCTTCCGAGAAAAGAAAACTACAGAATAATATCTCTCATGACATAGATGAAAAAAAAAAAATCCTTAACAAAATATGTCAAAATAAATCCAGAAGTGCTTGAAAATAATTATACATGACAACAAAGTGTGATTTGACTCAGAGAGGCACAAGTTTAGTATTGAAAATTAGTAATGTAATCCATCACATCAACAAGCCAAAGAAAAAGAAATGTGATTATATCAACAGATACAGAAACTCTTTAACAAATCCAAGGTCCACTCATGGTAAAAAAGAAAAAAACTCAACTTGATAAAGAACATCTACAAAAAAAATCTACAAATGACATTATTTTTAACAGTGAGAAACTAGAAGCTTTCCTACCAAGATAACTAAAGGCAACAATGGCCTTTCTCACCCCTCCTTGTCAATGTAGAACTGGAAGTCCTACAGAAAACAATGTGAAAAAAAAATTAAAGGAGTATTGATTAGGAAGAAATAAAACATTTTGTTCACCTTTGACATTTTGTTCACCTATGTTGAAAATCTAATGAATCAGCAAAATGATTTGTGAAGTTAAGAAGCAATTATAAGTAATGTTTCAGGATGCAAGTTAATAGAAATTTATATAATGAAAAACACAACATCAATTACATTAACACACTAAAAATGAAATAGTTCAGTATAAGTCTCAATATATTTACAATATCAGTGTGAGGAAAACAACAAAACTGATGAAATAAGTCAAAGAAGGACTAAATAAATGGAGAAGTATTGCATGTTTATGGGTAGGAAAACAATATTATCCTGATAACACTTCGTCCCATCCTACTCTATAGATCCAATCTAATCACAAAGTCTTAGCATGTGTTTTTGTGGATATTGACAAACTGATTCTAAAGTTACACGTAGAGATGAAAAACACTGAGTAGTCAACATATATTAAAGGAGAAGAACAAACTGGAAGACTGAAATGACTGACTTTGAGATATACTATAAAGCTACAGTAATCAAAACAGCACAGTATTGGAAAAGGATAGATTAATAGATCAATGGTACAGAATAGAAAGCTCCGACAGACTCTTGGGAACACAGCCAGCTGATGACAATTGCCAAGACAGCACAGTAGAACAAGGACAGCCTTTCCAACAAACAGTGCTGAAGCAACTGAATTTGCACAGACAAAAGGAGGAGAAGGAAGAATAAGAGTCATCTAGATGTAGATCTTAAACCCTTCACAAGAATTAACTCAATATAGATCATCAACCTAAATGGGAAATCATAACTCTCCCAGATGATAACATAGCAGAAAGCCTAGATGAGCTCATTAAGATGATGACTTCTTGGGAGGACAGCAAAGGCACAACTCATGAAAGAAAGACTTGACTTCATGGAAACTGAAAACATCTGCTCTGCAAAGACACTGTCAAGAGAATGAGAAGAGAAGCCACAGACTCTGGGGTAAAAGATTTGCAAAAAGCATATAAAGATAAAGGACAGCTGTTCAACATAAGGCACTCTTAAAACTCAGTCATTAGGAAACAGATTTGAAAATAGGTAAATGACCTGAATGGACATCGTCACAAAGAAAATGCACAAATGACAAGCATATAAAACATCGTTCAATACACATCATTAGGAAACTTCAAAGCAATGTGTCAGTGGGATACCACTATATACCAATTAGAATGCCCAAAGTCCAAAATGCTGATAGCACCAAATGCTGGTAAGGATGTGGAAAAATAGAATTCTCATTCCTTTGGGGAATGCAAAAATGGTATAGTCACTTTAGGAGAGAATTTGACAGTTTCTTACAAAACTCAACCAACCTTTGCCATATGATCCAGCAATTTCACTCCTCAATATCTACCCAAACGAGTTGAAAACGTGCTCTCACACAAAACTTGCACATGCTTGTACAGCAGTTTTGAACATAACTGCCAAAACCTGGAAGCCACCAAGATGCACTTTAGTAGATGGATGAATAAATTAATTGTGGTACATTCAGACTGTGAAATAGTATTCAGCATTAAAAAGAAAAAAAAAGCTATTAAACTGTGGAGGAAACTGAAATGTGTATTGTTAAGTGAAAGAAGCCACTCTGAAAGGCCACATGCTCTGTGGTTCCAATCCCATGACATTCTGGAATAACCTTGTTTATGGGTACAGTAAAATTATGAGCTAGAGTTTGGAAAGAAGAAGTGATTATTGGGCAGAGCACAGAGGATTTTTAAGACAGTGAAATTATTCTGTGGGATACTTTAATAATGAACACAAACAAGTATACATTTGTCAACAGAATGTGAAACATTATGAGTGAAAACTAATGTAAAATATAGACTTTGGGTGATCATGCTGTGTCAATGTAGATTCCTCTGTTACCATAAATGTGCCACTCCAGTGTGAGAGAGACTTTGCCTATGTTAAGACAGGAAATGTGTGGAAATCTTTATACCTTCTGCTCATTTTTGCTGTGAATCTAAAAGTTCTCTGAAAAATACAGTGCATTTTTTAAAAAGGCAAACCCAGTTGACCTCAGCCCTTATCGAATGAAGTGCCACTGGGTAAGACAAGTGTGGTTGGCAGGTCAAGTCTTTCAGTTCTTCTGTCAGATAATCAGGCCCCCCAATCCTACCATTTTTTCCTCCATCCAAATTGAACTTGCTGGTACTGGTTGGAAAAGGAATCCTACATTGTTTGTATCCCTGGATTATGACTTGAAGCCCAGGTTTCCATGAGTTATCATGGACAGGATTAGTCTGCAGAACTGAATGATTCAGTTAATCCTAAACTCCACATAAAACAGTCATTGCAGCCACCTCTTCCTTCTCCCAAGTGTTTTGCCCAAACTAGTAACAAATCACAAGGATTCTGCTGCTTTCTTTGTGAGATACTAGGGAACCACAGTATCGGTTACTCTAATGTCTTAACGGCCTATTTATGCTCAACTTCTAAGACCAAGGCAATAGCAACTCACGTTTTTTGAGGAATTCACATGTGCCAGACACTGGGCTAAGCAATTGACCTTACTATACAATTTCCCTGTATTATACCAATGTAACAGAATGAGGTTCATATTAATATTTCTGCTTTATAGATGAGAAAGCTGAAATTCAGTGCTGTATAATTTCATATGGATCAGTGTCTGATATTTACAGTTTCTCATTTCAAAACTCATTGTCTTGCTATGATGCCCTGAGGGGAACTCAGCCTCACTTCTACGTATTCCTGGCAGGAACATACAACCTGAATCTCATGATGAGGAGATGGCATATCTGAACTGGAGGCACTTTGCATGGTGATCCTCCTGTGCTCTCCTGAGAAGTCAGAGTCATGGAACCTGAAATAATGCCAGATAAACTGTCAGCCGAGGGATATGCTAACATAGGATCCTTAACTGGATCCTGGGATAGAAAAATAACACTAGGGGCAATTGGCAAGATCTGAAGAGGTCTGTGGATTACATAACCTTGTGGAAATATTGATTTCCCAGATTTGGCTCATTATACTGTAGCCATATAAAAGAATGTCCTTGTTTTAGGAAACACACAGTGAAATGTTTAGAGGTGAGACAAAATCATGTCTACAACTTACAAACATTTTGGAAAATAGACATGTACATAAACATACACACACACACACCCCTGGAATCTATCTCCTTTGTCTTTGAACAGTCCTCAAACAGGAAGAGTAACTTTTAGCCTCCAACTTACATGTTAAATGTGGAAAAGTAAAAAACAGAGTCAGAGAAGTCATCCTTAAAGATCCACTTTATTTAACTTTGTTTACTATTTATTCAGTGCCTTCCAGTATCATATTAGGAGTCTGAAAGGATACAGAACCCTGAAAATCAAAATTTCTAGCCTTGATAAATATCTCTCCATTTAGACATCTATCTATCTATCTATCTATCTATCTATCTATCTATCTATCTATATTGTCTCAATTTTGGTTAAATATGAACTGAAACACACAAGATTTGTCCAAGGCTAAATGATGCTATAAAATTCTAATAGGATTAATTACCTTATTGTGAAAAACCAAAATGATAAAACAACAAAGAATTCTAATGTGACCATTTTATTCACAAGTACATTATTTTTCAGCCAAAAGTGGACTGAAGTCAATAATTTCTTAACATTTTACTAACTAAAGCTTACAATGCTTTTTGTCGTTAAGACCAACTATTTAACTTATAGACACCATCTTCATTTTCGAACGATGGCCCATCCTTGGTGTTCATATCCTCAATACCTAACTTAGAAGCCAGAATTTAAGAACCTTAACATAAATACGTGGAGTACATACGTGAAGGCTGGAACAAGTGCCATCTCGTTAGGGCATCCAAGCAGGCGTGAGGGTTCATGTTTCTGATCACAGAAAGTCAGTTTTCACTTAGTACAGTCCAGACCCAGGCAATTCTTATTTCCTGCCTCCTGAAGTCATCCTTGGGTAAATGATGTGGGACAAAGCATTTCCCACTGTGATTTCATAGGTCAAGTTTAATTAGGCAGAAATGACTTTCTTCCATAGCACCTGCCCCCCCCAGGCACTGGCCTCCACAGCACTCTGGTAGCATTCTTGATTTAATTCATTGTGTGAGATCAGACTGCATTCCTTTTGATCCTGGATGAAAGGCTTCTATTCTAGTCACAAAGGTTGCCTCTACTATCTTATAGGATGGCATAGAAAATAATTCTATTTTAAATATTTCTCATTTCCAAAAAATCTCTTTCTTAACCAAGCAGGCATGGTTGGACGATGATTTCATCAATCAGCAGTCATCAGGAGACTGCAAAGATGTGGCCGGGCTGCCTGAAAAGTCACCCATTAAGGAAGCAGTGCAACAGGATGAGTTTCTCTATCTTTAAGTAAGCAATATTTCCATCACCTGGCATTTCAGATTGTTAGTGTTATGTGACTCTGTTGGTGCTGGAAGGAGGTTTGGAAGCAACTGTGTAGATCCTGTTAGTCATGTGTTTCTATGGTTATTTATAAATATTATGACCAACCTTAGTCAATATATGATGATTATAAATTATTGTGCTTTTTTTAATTGCCAGGAGCTGTTTTCTTCCAGAGATCATTTAGAAGAACTTTTAAATTCAGTCGACTCTGATGAATGGGACTTACCAGACAGAAAATACTAATGGGGCCAAGATTTTTGGCAATTAGGTTGAGATTCAAACACCAACCTGCCATGAGGATTGAGAAAAGAATGAGTAATAACAAAAAGCAGCCTTGTTTGACTATGTGTTAGGAGTATTTATTTACAAGCATGGGAACAATAACTCTCAGAGGAAAATGACCTATACCTTATGGATCCAGGGAAAGACTACTGTAATATAGCTCTGCTTGAGGGGCAGGGTAGAGGCTGAAGCTCCAAGAGATAGAAATAGGAAGTTTCTTCTGTCCTCAAAGACTATATCATTGGTAAGGACCACACACAGTACATCTCAGTAAATAATTATCCCAGAAAAAAAGGCAAACATCAAATGGGAAGGGAATTTGGCAATGAGCACTTAGAAACCCAGCTGAGACTTCATGTAAACTCTGCAAAGTGAGGTTAAGACCATTCTCCAGGCTCGAGTTAAGCCAAGACCTTCAGAAAACACATTGGAGCTTTAAGGATGCTAACCATTTGGCTAAGTAGTCATGAATTGCATCATTGCATCTCAATCAACAATGGCATCTACAGGACCATATTCACCTGAGGAATTCATAACCATCTCCATTTGTTTGAGTACACGCTATGATGTTTGTTAACAGTACATTTCTCAGTACATATCCCTGTATTTCAGTGATACGTGAATATATTAGGAGTCAGGCTTATTCGCATCATGAATATTAGGTAGAGAGAAATATTTGATCAAAAATGAACCACAGTAGTGATTCTCATGTCTAGTCTGCATTTATTTGTGAAACTATCCCCCTTGTCATCAATATGACAAGTGCAACCCCACTACATATTAATCACTTTAATAAGCTCCTCTTGTAAATAGCCACAATAATAATGTAGCATTTTAAGATTACAATTGATGCTTTTACGCATCAATTTTACGCAATTAAAATTTTGAAGAATTCCTTTGTGTTTTGTGAATGTTTTTTTTTTTTTTTTTCACAGTAGGCATGGTGGGATTTAGGAAAGGAGGGGTGGCAGGCAATGAGTTTTTCAATATCAGGTCAGAAAAAATCCTCAGAATACAAGAAAGAATTGAAATTTATTCCAATCCCCCCAACTTGGATTTGAAAGAGCTGGGATTTGAACCCAGGTATTTGACTTTTAAAATATATTTTTCTATTACACTAGGGGTTAAAGGTAAAATTATTATTAGAGATACACAAATAAATCCTGTATTTAGTTTTAATTTTTTTAAATTTTAAATTTAAATTCTAGGCATGATCTTGTTCATTTTGTGCTGCTGTAAAAGAATACCTGAGACTGGGTAACTAACAATGCACAGAAATTTAGTGACTCACAGTTCTAGAGGTTAAAAAGTCCAGTATCAATGCACAAGCATCTGGAGAAGTTTTTTTTTTACCATATGATCACATGGAGAATGTGAGAGAGAAAGGAGCTGAATTCATCATTTTATAATATCACCAATCCCACCCCTGAGGTGGACACCTCATGGTCTAACCATCTCTTAAAGGCCCCACTTCTCATTGCTGAAATAAATATCAGCAGGATTTTGCCTCTCCCAATTAGAACCAATCAGCAGATGCTATACAGTAGAGATCTGATATTAGGTTCTTTAGAAGTTTTGATTATCATCTAAACTCTCTGAAAATTTAGAGAGAATATATCCAATTGAGAATGATGTTTAAAGTAGTCATTCATTTCTGAATACATTCTCATCCTGTCATGGTCAATATCATACTTGGATCTCCTATAGTTGAAGCCCAAGCCCATACATATTTATTTTTGTCTAGAGCAAAGACTTATCAAATACTTACTATGAGCCAGGTATGTTTAGGTACTGTATATTCCACAAAGAAGACAAAATTCTTGTCTTCTGAGAGCTTATTCTCCAGTTCAGGAAGCAAGCTATCTATGATCAACCAATCAATAATTGTATAGTAACTGGCACAAAACTCAAGAAACACTCACAGGGTGTTATGATACAGAATGACAGTAAGGTACAATTTCCAGTAGATGGATGATAGACAGGTCATACTGATGAAGTGAAACTTAATCAAAAGACTGATAGAAAAGAGAGGATTCATGGAAAAGCATATTCCAGGTAAAGAAAGAGTAGAGAAAGACCTTGTGGCCTAACAGAGTATGTTTTGAGACCTACAAAGAAATTAGACATCCTGGGAATTATAAAACAAAATGGTAGCTAGAGATGAGGAGGATGTGAGCAAAATATATGATCCACAGCTAGAAGCGTAGTTTGAATTCTACATGCTAATAAGCTTTCCAGTACTGTAAAAAGTACCTAAGATCATCGGTTTATGTGGAGAAAAGGGTTTGGGGGGGGGCTCCTACCTTTGAGCCATGTTCAATTGGCTCTCTTATTTTTGAGACTGTAGAAAGTTAGTGCATCATGACAATAGTTTGGTAAAGCAAGCTCCTCACCCCATGGTGACCAGGAAATAAAAAAATGAAGAGGAAAAGGGCCAGGTCATGATACCTCCCACCAGGTCCCACTTCCTAAAGGTTCTACCAGCTCCCAATAGCACCATGCACTGGTACAAGCTTTGAACACACCAACCTTAGGGAGAATACTTGTCCAAGCTATAACATTATAAAAACAGTGAATGTAAATGAAGAAGTAACATAACTTCATTTCAGTTTTTTAAAACTCTCTCTGGCAACATTCTGGACAAAACTGTAGTAGCAATTGTAGAAAATGAAAGAAACAATCTGGAGGTTATTCCTGAAATCCAGGTAAACATGATGATGGTTTGGATAGAATGGGGGTTCTCAAAATAAAGAAAAAAAAAAGATGGGTATGAGGTAAACTTTGGAGAGAGAATTGACAGGATTTGCTGATGAATTGGATGTGGAATATGATGGAAAAGAAGTCAAGAATGACTCTCAGGCTTCTGGCTTTGGTAACTGGGTCGATGGTAGTACTGTTTGTAGAGATGGAAAAGACTGAGGAGAGCCAGGCGTAAGGGGGAAACTAAGGACTCTTTTTTGGCCATATTAAGCTTGAGATGTCTCATAAGACATCCAAGTGGAATGCTAAATAAATAATTGTGTGTTTGAGTCTCAGATTTATAAGAAACATATGGTCCGAAGATAGAAAATTGAACACCCTCAGCCTCTAGATGGGTTTGAATTCTGGAAGACAAGGTGGTTATGTCTTTCTGAAATCATCTCTGTGCACATGGCTTTCCATTTGATTCTAAGAATTTGGATCATGAACACCTAAACTCTGGTTGCTCCCCACCCATTTACCCCCTGGTTTCCTCTCCTCTACCGAGCAGTGTCTTATGAAAATTTCCACTGTCCTTTCAAGTTGACCAGGAAGTAGTCATACAGGCTCCTCTCATTTTAGGTGTTTTTAACTACAGTGGAAAAAACCCATTGCAAACAATAATAAAAACCACTAAGGGTAGTTTTCAGTAAAAACTGAAAAGTTTTCCTCTTGCTATAAATGGAGCAATCCTTGGGACTCTTTGTTCCTGGTCTGCCTCTTGATAATTAAAGGGAAGCTTCTTATTTATACTTCACCTATAACTATTATCCCTCAGAGTATTATTAGACACATTATATCATGGAATTCACATTGACTCAAAATTCCAGAAATTTAAGATCTGGAAAAATCCTGAAATACTTGTCCAACCTGCTCATGTTACATGTGATGGAACAAAAATCTAACATTTTTCTCATTATTTGCAATTATTAAATCTACACCATGCTCAACTAGGCAGGTTTTGAAAGTTAAAAAAGTATGAAGGAAACAAAAATATCTTTAATACCATAAATCTTTGGTAATTACAATTTATATTTTGTTTTATTTCTTCCAGACTTTATTCTATGTATATAGTACAGGATATATGTATTTTTGTGTATGTGTGTGTGCAGACAATGTTTACCAATATTTATATATATGGATCTATATGTGTCTTATATATATGCATACATAAGTGCACAGATATATACTTCATATTATATATTCTCTTATTTCTTTCATATGCATATGAATAAATACACACATAATTTCTTTTTTGTTCACTGTTCTTTCTTGTTCCTTAGACTATGTGGATGCAGTTAACTTACTTGAGTTTGTGAGTTCCTCAACAAGGAAAATTTGTGATTTAATTTATTCCCAAGTAAACTTTAGAAAAAGCTCAGGGGCCCTGCCAGGTCCCCTTCAGTGGGCCAGTATATCAATCCCTTAGATTCTATGAGAGTTCAGGACTCAAAGCTCCTTCTTCTGCTAATGCTTAGAAACCACACACACGCATGCACGCATGGGCACCTGCACAGAGTTATACAAGTCACCTGCCTCAGAGTGGAACCAACAGTGTGGTATAATTCATGATCCGGAGCTCCCCATAGGATCAGGCTGAAACTCACATCCAGCCAGATAACATATTTGCTTATCTTCTTTCTCTGCCTGTTGTGCTTCCCTTATTTACATCTCCCAAATGTTCTTCCTCGATATGTTAGTTTCAAAAGTATTTCCATCTCAGGTTCTGCTTTTAAGGAATCTAATTAAACCAGTGTTTTTCTATTTTGGTCATAATGGAGAAGCACACATTACAATTCCAGAAAAATTCTGCTCCAAATTTTTAGGTACTATTTCTGTTATAACGTAAGGACCAAAAAGATCATGTAAGAATGACATGTTTGATATTATTCTGAAATTAGAAGCAAGTAATCTGTCAGCTTTATCTAAATCTGTCATAAAGACATTTTTTATGAGGGGTGCTATTCACTATTTATTGAACAATGAAATAAACATAATTTAAATACTTAATATATCATTGATGCACAGATGAGTAAGAGAAAGGATTTACCCTCCAGAAACTTGCATTCTAGCAAAGACAAAATACAAAATATATATTAAAATTGGAGACCTATGCCATTCAGAACGGCTACAATTTAAGGCATTTAAATCATCCCTAATTTTATTAAGATTCTAATTTAAAAATCTCTGCTGGATTTAAACCCAGTCTTACAGTTTTGATTCAGTGTGGTATTACATAAATAATTTTATGTAATGCTCTATAGTACTGTGCAAGAAGGTATTAATTTTGTGGTACTTGGGATCAAACCTGTGGCCTCATGCATGCTAGGCAAGCATTCTACCACTGAGCTGCAGCCCTGAAAGAAGTCATATTGCAACAAAAATAACCACATTGCCTTGAGCTTGCACTATTTCAAATAATATAAGTTTTAAATCCTTGAACATCAAGAGTAAATTATGAAATGACAAATTGCAAAAACAAATTAGTAATAAAATATTAAAGGAAAAAGACATGAAGGGCAGAATCATTTCTAACTGGAGGGATAAAGAAAGATTGCATGAGAAATTTTAAGCATCTGACTTACAATTTCAAGAATGATGTATGTGTTAACTTGGTTATACAAGCAAATTCTCCAAAACTCAATGGTTTGAAAAGATAAGCACTCATTATTTTTTTCAAGTTGTTTGGAAACAATTCTTGTGGTCTCTCGCGGGCTCACTCATGCACCTGTTGTCACCTGCAGCTTAGTATGGTTCCACTGATCTAGGCTGGACTCTCACATGGAGAGCTGCAGACTGAGCTATGATAGCCTGGGACGAGACAACTGGGGTTCCTTCCACCAGGTGTCACAGTCTCCAGCAGGCTAATCTGGGTTTGTTCACATAGCAACACAATTCTGAGGAAAATAGTAGAAGAGCCCAATATCTCTGGTACCTTAGACTTGAAACTGCCACATTGTTGAATCTGCTCCATTCTATTGGACAAAAAAGCAGTGACAAGTCTGGCAGAATAGAGAAATGAATCCCATCTCTTGACGAGAAAATCTACAATGTAACATTTCCAACAATGTGAATATATAGAAAGGAGTAAAAATTGCTACCATTTTTTTTTACTATCAATCTACCACAAACAGGAAAGATTTCAATGAGCAGAATGAAAGAGAAAGTAAAGCACTTATTTTTTTAATTCAAAACTCAGCCTTGTGAATTTTTAGATGTTGATGTTGGGAAAATTACCTAATTTTCTATGTCTCGATGTTCTCATCATTAAAATGTATGGGAGAACAAGATCCACCTGGTAACATTGTTGAGAGATTTTAATCATGCGATTCATGTAAGGCCCTTTGCAAAATGCACTTCAGATTAGAATCTCCCAGTGGTGCTCTCTCGGTTAGTTTTATAAATGAAAGTACAGAAAGTGTGTTTAAGGAGGTGAGTGTTCCTTGATCACATTTGAAGGATGCACAAATCAGAGCCAGCAGACTTTATCACTATCACTATCTTGTGCTGGAACCAACAGTGGATCACCATAATGATTAGTTTTTGCATCACCAAAATCCTGAGACAAGACCAGGAATGACCACAAACCCAACAATGTTCACACTCCTGCTTAGGGAAGGACAGGTGGTGTAGTACATGCTCTCCTGAGTGGGGTGGGAAACCCATCCTGGTTTTCATTCTCACTCTCAAGGCTTGAAAATAATTTAAAAATTTGCTTTTCTCCTAACTACCCTCTTTCTCTAAATAACCACAATCCTTGGAACCCTGACCTTTCTAAAGTTCACATTTCAGAAGTGCTAGGTGTTGTTCTAGGGGCCTGGGTGGGAGTTTATTGAGGTGAGGGAAAAATAACATTAGCTTGTGAGTAAAGAGACCTTCTGTCTCATGGATATTTGCCCTTTGATTAAACTCCTTTCTCAATAATAAAGCTTTGCCTTACAAAATTGTAAGAATGTTCAAGATTTCTGAGATATATATATATATATATATATATATTCATGTATATACATATATATGTACATATACACACATGTGTATATGGATATATAATATAGATAATATAGATCTCTCACTGAGATTGATAGATAGATAGATAGATAGATAGATAGATAGATAGATAGATAGACACAGATAGAGGTCTATAGATAGAAAATCTCAAGAACATGAAAGCACCTGAGATTATTTTGTAAGCCAGAGAGGGTAAATTGAAAGGGGCTAAGTGGCCACTATTATTTAATAATCAGTTTTTCCTCATCTTCACTGGAGTGTAGCAGTGAAAGAAGGCTTAGTCTCAGACCCCAGAGGCTAGACACAAGGTGGAATTCCTTAATGAGGGCGAGACTCTTGACACAAGAATGAATGATGAGTTTGTGAAACACTCCCCAGAGAGGTCTTAAAACAGGCATGGTTCTCCTCTGGATTCAGCTGACCAGACTGATGTGACCCCACTCTGCAGTGGAAAGCAAGGATTGGCTAGTTGATGCCCAGCTCCTCCAGAACTCTGACTCAGTGAAGCAGACAGCAGCCCAGGGACACTGGAAAAACTCAGTCATGTTTCCTGAATATGTACCTCCCAGAAATTCCATTTGAGGCCAAGATTGTGACAAGTGCCTAGCATTGTCCAGACTGGATACGAACTCATCGATGTTAATTTTTCCAGGGCTCTATGTGAACACTGGACATGCTCACAAATCATCTGTGGGAATTCTCAAAGTATGATGTATAGTGCACCCACGTTCCTTGGAAACACTTCACTATATAAACACTTAGCTATGTAAAAACTTTGCAACAAGTCTTTAATTCCCTTCACTTAATTGTATGAAGGAATACACACACACACACACACACACACACACACACACACACAATTTATATTCAGTATTACAGTAGGACTTATTTTGACATCCAAATAGCCTCCCATCAAGTGAAGTTAATTGGTATGTCAGAATGCTTTCAATTCTTCTGCTGGCATTACTGCCATTAAGATGATACCTGATGATCAGTGGCCCATGTGTCTAATCCCTGTAACTGGAGAGGCTGAAGCAGGAGGATCACAAGTTCAAAGTGAGCCTAGGGAACTTAGTGAAACCCTATCATAAAATAAAAAGGACTGAGGATGTAACCTGATGATAAAGTTACCCTAGGTTCAATCCCCAGTATTGCCTTCCCCAAAATGATCACATTTAACTTACAAAAATAAAAATATGTACACTTGATACAGTTGATATTTTCTTCTTGGCATACTTGCATCATTTTATTACTTTTCCTGTGGATGTTGTTTATCCTGAACAAAAACCATGTAATTAATCTTAAAATGTACTTATATGTAGCATTTAGTAATAAATGTCATGCAAAACCAGAATGCAACAAAATTGACATATTATGAACAATAACATAAAAACTTGGTGATATTTAAAAATTAATTAAGATGTAAATAACTGCCCTAAGATCCACTTATTTGATAAAAATTGGGGACTTAAATGGCCATGACACAAGAGGAATAAGGTGTTTAAAATGCAAATGTACCCTCAAATTCCATTAATGGAAATATTCTCTTCCACTCAATTCTAAACAAGATACATGCCTATTATGCTAGCTCCTCGCAGTGTCTATTCCAATTCAACATTTTATTATTTCATAACTATTTTACATATTTCTCCCTCCCCACTAAACTATGACCTCCATGAGAGTGTGGCCCAACTTCAATTTGTTCAAAGTGCTATCCTGCAAAACACTAGCACAGCTCATTAGAATGACAGTAAATAATCAATACAAAGAAATCACCTATCAATGCATACTTTTATTAGTTAGAGATGTGACTCTCAAGGGTAAATCTTTTGTTACAATGATTTAATGAACTGATGAGAGCCAGGTGTTGGGGCACACACCTGTAATCCCAGCGACTCAGGTGTCTGAGGCAGGAGGATCGTGAATTCGAAACCAGCCTCAGCAAAAACGAGGTGCTAAGCAACTCAGTGAGACCCTGTCACTAAATAAAATACAAAATAGGGCTGGGGATGTGGCTCAGTGATCAAGTGCCTCTGAATTCAATTCCTGGTATCCACACCCCCACCAAAAAAAAAAAAAAAAAAAAAGATGAGGAGGGCCAAGAAACAAAATTATCAAGTGAGAACTTTAGCAGACAAACTGAAAAAAAATCCTAGGAAGTCAATTACTGCTATTTGAGGAAATGAGGAGAAAGAAACTTAGAACTTAGTGACTTGCCAAGTTTATTCAATTAGCAAGTGGTAGAGAATACATTAGGTCATTGACAATTATTTGAAAATGAATAAAAGAAATCATACATTCAAAAATGACCCACAAGTTTTTGGAAATTCTACTTATAACTCTATTTTTCTTTTCTTTTTAACAAATTTACATTCAATAAATTCAATTTATCACTCCAAGCTTTTCATTTATGAAACTCAAAAATGATTTGATTTAATCTGTAATCTCTTTAATTCTTTATTTCATTCATTCATAATAAATACCTATTGACCATACCAAATGTCAGATGTTAGATGTTATTCTTTCTTTTCATCTTTTTAATTTTTTATTTTCTTTTTTTCCATATTTTTATTTGTGCAATGTAGGTGAACATAATGGTGGTATTCATTGTTAGGTATTCATACATGCACACAATATAATTATATAATTTGTCCAATATCATTCCCAGGTATTTTCTCTGTCTCTCTCCTTCCCCTTCCCTTTCCTCTACTGATCTCTCATTGATTTTCATGAGCAATCTCCACACACACCTTGATTTTTTTTTCTCTAGCTTCCACATATGAGAGAAAATATGACTTTGACCTTCTGGATCTGGTTTCATTCACTTAACATAATGTACTCAGGTTTCATCCAGTGTCCTGTAAATGCACTCTGCTCTTATTCCAACAGCACAATGATGAGCAGAAGATGCTAGCATGTCTACTTTCATGGTGTTGACTGGCACATGAATAAATAGCAAAATGTCACATAAATACAAAATTGCTGCAGTGCTATATATTTCACAGGAGAGAAATCCTGGGAGCTTGTAATAGGGGAATTTAAGCTCTGTTCTCAAAAGGAGAATTCTCTTCTCATGGAAGATCAGAGAATGAAGAGGATAAATTTTAACTACTCAAGGAGGAGTGCACAGTGCATTCCAACACACAATCACATGTGGAACGAACCCATGACGGGAAGCAGAATGTGTGTGAGACTGAAGAAAGATCCATGTAACTGAGTCAGAGAAAGTGAAGAATACATGATTTGAGGTAAGGATCTAGATACAGGTAGCAGCCAATCCACAAAAGTCCTCATAATTAATTCTAAGGATAGTAAGAACAATGAATCCACAGAGGAGTCTTATGCTAGGAATAATATTATTAGACATATTTTATAAAATGTTGTGATGACAAAATTATTTTAAATAGGGGGGAAATAATAAAGCACAGAGAAAACCAGATATTACTACTGCCAAGACCTGATGACAGGTTAGTGTAAAGCCATTGAAACTAGAAAGCGAACCATTCAACAAACTATTGGAAAGCAAACTAAACAAGACTTGCGAATGGTTTGGATGAGCAATGAAAGGAAAGGAAAATGACATTTAAAGGATGATTCTCAAAATGTCGGCAGTGGTAGAGCCTGCTAATGGCCTATCCCAATATCCACCTTGTTAACAATACAACCCTTAATTTATTTGCTGTGCCAAGAGATTCATATGAAATCTATATTTTTCTCATTCACTTTCAGCTATAGATGGTCAGATATGTCACTGAGCAGTGACCAACAAAACATAAGAGCAAGAGTTAGGATTTCTGAGACCCTTTTCTGAAAGTATGGTGTTAAGGTCTTCCTCTTATCTTCCTCAACCCTCTGTCTTGGACTCAGATGTGAAATTATAAGTTTAGCATCAACTAGGATCATGAAGAAAAACATCAAACATTGGAGAAAGAAGATACTCACATGCCAACCCAGACCTACTGACTTCCTTTTCATGAGAAAATGAAACTTTCATGTCTAAATCACCTACAACCAAAGAATTTGACCTGGTGCGGAGACATAAGACCCTAGCAAAAGAGGAGTGTCATTAACTGGGAGGGGGAAGACTGAAAGAAGCCTTGTTGATGGAGAGAAACACCAAGAGTCACTTTGAACTTGATAAATTTGAGATGCCTCATTCATGGTCACTTGGACAATTACAGATACAGGTCTAAAATTCCTAAAATAAATCTGGATTAAGTATAGAGATCTGGAATTTGTTTACTTGAAGAAGGAATCCTAATGGCCATTAAACATATGAAAACATCATTACATCATTAATCATTAGGGAAACATGAATCAAAACCACAGTGGGATAGCATTTCACACAGACTAGACTGGTTACAATAAAAATGATGGGAAATGACAAGCGTTGACAGGAGGTGGAACTCCCATACATTGATGATGAGACTGTAAAATGGGTCAGTCAACGTTCTTGAAGATGTCCTGGCAATTCCTCAAAGAATCAAACATAGTTACCATAAGACCCAACAATTCTATTCCTGGGTATATACCAGAAAGAGATGAAAACATATGTCCACACACAGGAACTTTTTTTATAAATATTCGTAGCAAATTGTCATAATCAGCTTTTTCCTCATTGTGACCAAAAGACCTGTTGCAACAACACAGAGGAGGAAAAGTATTTTGGTTCACAGTTTCAGAGGTTCAGTTCAAGTTGTCTGACCCCATAGCTCTGGTCCCAAGCTGAGGCAGAACATCATGGTGGAAGGGCAGGGCAGAGGAAAGCAGCTCAGAACATGGCAAACAGGAAGCAGAGAGACAGAGAGAGAGAGAGAGAGAGAGAGAGAGAGCGCTGCTCACCAGGGACAGAATATGAACCTAACAATATACCTCTAATGACCTACCTCTTCCAGGCACTCCTAACCTGCCTATAGTTACCACCCAGTTAATCCACTGATTAGGTTAAAGATCTCATAACCTAATGATGCCATCACTGAAAATTCTTGCATTGTCTCAACCATGAGCTTTGGGGGATACCTCATATCTATATCATGACACAAATTCCTTCATTATAGCCACAAAGTAGAAACCACCTGAATGTCCTTCAACTGATGAATAAACCAAATTTGTTAAGTTCATATAATCGCCTATTATTCAGCAATAAAACATAAGGAAATGCTAATTGATTCGGTAGAGTGACTAAATATTGAAAACATGAGAACTGAAAAAGTTAGATACAAAAGAATAGAAAAGATACAAATCATACAACTCCACATGTCTGAAAAATTCAGAATAGGCAAATTCAGAGACCAAAAACAATTGGTTGAGGGTGGTGGATGTGGAAAAGGATGGGTAGTGACTGTAGACATGGGAGTTTCTCTGTGGAGTGATGAAAATGTTCTAAAATTAGGTAGTGTTGATGACTGAACAAATCTGGAAATATACAAAAAGCCAGTGAATTATTTGATTTATGGTATATGAATTAAATCTCAATAAAGTGACTTTTAAAAATTCAAAAGGTAATTAGCATAATTTTCTGTTCTTATCAGAATAAAAGTCATATAAATGGCCCTTATATTGCCCAACAGGGCAATTTCTTGCTGATTCAGCCTGGAAACTCCTATCTGTCCATATTCTTAGCCTGAGACTGCTCCTTGAATCTCCCAATAACTTTTACCTAGTTTTCAGAGGCCTGGAATCATTTTTAAAAAGTTTTTACTTGTTCTTTTTAGTTATACATGACAGTAAAATGTATTTTGACATACATATATGGAGTATAACTTGCCATTTTTGTGGTTGTACATGACGTGGAGTTACACAGGTTGTGTATTCATATATGAACATAAGAAAGTTATGTCCAATTCATTCCCCATTCCCATCTCTCCTCCCTTCCCCATGCTCCTCCCTGTCCAATTCAGTGAACCTCACTTCCTCCCTCTCTGCAGCCTATTGTGAGTCAGTATCAGCATATCAGAAAGAGCATTCAGCCTTTGGATTTTAGGGATTGGCTTATTTTGCTTAGCATGATATTCTCCAGTTCTATCCATTTACTGGAAAATGTCATAATTTCTTTCTTTATGGCTGAGTAATATTCCATTGTGTATATACCACAACTTCTTTATTCATTCATCTGTTGAAGGGCACCAAATTGGTTTCATAGCTTAGCTATTGTGAATTGAGCTCCTATAAACATTGATGTGGCCACATCACTATACTATTTTGAATTTAAGTCCTTTGAGTATATACCAAACAGTGGAATAACTGGGTCAAATTGTGGTTCCATTTCTAGTTTTCTGAGGAATTTCCATACTGCTTTCCAGAGTGGTTGCACCAATTTGCAATGTATGAGTGTATCTTTTCCCAATATCCTCACCAACGTTTATTGTTATTTGTATTCTAGATAATTGCAATTCTGACTGGAGTAAGATGAAATATCTGTGTAGTTTTAATTTGCATCATTAATTGCTAGTGATGTTGAACATTTTTTCATGTATTTGTTGACCATTCATATTTCTTCTGTTAAATGCCCATTAATTATTTGGGTTATTTGCTTTTTGGTGTTAAGTTTTTTAAGATTTTTATATATCCTGGGTATTAATGCTCTATCTCAGATGCAGGTGACAAAGGTTTTCCCCCATTCTGTAGGCTCTCTGTTCACGTTCTTGATTGTTTCCTTTGCTGTGAAGAAGTTTTTTAGTTTGATTCCATTCCATCTATTGATTCTTGATTTTACTTCTTGCATTTTAGGAGTCTTATTGAGGAATTTGGTTCCTAAGTCAATATGCTTGAGATTTGGGCCTACTTTTACTTCTAGTAAGCACAGGGTCTCTGGTCTAATGCCTAGGTCCTTGATCCACTTTGAGTAGAGTTTTATGCATGGTGGGAGACAGGGATTTAATTTCATTTTGCAACATATGGATTTTCAGTTTTCCCAGCACCATTTGTTGAAGAGGCTTTCTTTTCTCTAGTATATGTTTATGGTGCCTTTTTCTAGTATGAGATAACTGTGTTTACATGGGTTTGTCTCTGTGTCTTCTATTCTATTCCATTGGTCTTCATGTCTGTTTTGGTACCACTACCATATTGTTTTTGTTACCATGGCTCTGTAGTATAGTTTAAGGTCTGGCATTGTGATGCATACTGCTTCAGTTTTCTCACTGAGGATTGCTTTGAGGTCTAGAATCTTAATTGTCTATCTTTCTGCCTTTTCCTCTCACCAAACTGTGACCAAAAAGACAGCAATGATGGGTTTTTATGTTAGAATTTTGAGAAATTTCAATCTTGAGTTCTGTTTGAAATATGCTTGCTATTTGTAAATTAACCATAAAAAAATCAAAACAGCTATTTAATTATATACTACAAAAAGGAATATATCCAAATAGTCATTCATATTCAAGTTATTGTCTTTTTTATGTCAAAATTTAAGTGTGTCTCATCCTGACTACTCTCCATGGATGTTTGAAATGTTTATTAAAATGTTATTACAAAAGACTTGCACTATACAAAGGCTTCTAGATTGGTCTTTTATGTATTTTGTGATCCACACATTTCTATATAAGTATACTGTCCAAGTGTGAAATTCTAGCCCAGCACCTCCCAAACTTGAAGTGCATCAGAATCATACAAGTGGCTTACTAAAACTCTGATTGTTGACCCTGCTCTCAAGGATTTTGATTCACTGGTTTCTGGATAAGAATTGAGATTCTGCTTTTTCGACTGGTTGATGATGAAGTTGATCTCTTACCACACTTGGAAGAGGACGGGGCTACCACTCCAGCACCCATGTGTTTAAGAGCAGCTCTCAAAGGAGGCTTCTTACAAGGCAGTTGTTCAAGAGCAAGTTTACCTAGGCCCAGCTGCCCATCATTTTTAAATAATTGCACATTACTCTCTGACCACTTGTGTAATGATTGGGCCCTAAGTTCTCATTTACATTAAACAATCAGGTATGGTACTGACTATAAGATTTTTTTTTTTTTTGGAAATTTATAAGAAAAAAATGTCCCCATAATTCCAGGGTTCTACTTCAGTAGAAGATAATCTCAACACTGTCAAGTCAGGTTAAAATATTATCATTATTATTCTAAATGATTGATATTTTCTTAATAGTATTCAATTGAAATGAAATATATAAATATATCTAGTGCTGAAACAAGTAATGAATGGAATGCTGTAACAACCAGTCATAAAAGTCAATAGCCAAATGTGTTTATCATTACAACCATTATTATTTGAAAAGAAGTTATTTTAAATTTGAAATAAGGGAAAGTATAAGAATAAAATGTTACTTTTAACAGCTTTATAGATATAGATATAATTCTCTGTAAATTTTTATTTGAAAGTAAGTTCTCTTTTAGGAGGAAAATGGACCAAAGGAGGAAGGGAGGGTGGGTAGGTGGGGGAGGGAAATAACAGTGGCCCAAGGCAGTACTTCTTAAGCGTGAAATTGCTCAAAATCTTATAAATCTATTCAGGATCTTTTTCAAATGCAAATTCTTGGGGTGGGCCTAAGACTTTGCAATTCTAACAAGCTTCCAGGTGACACTTAAGTAGCTGTTTGCTGAACTTCACATTGAATAGCAAGGTTCTAGGTTACCATGTAGGTTTAGGACCTTTTATGGATGGTCAGGAGGGAGATAAGTGAGTATGTACAGTTCTTATTACAATGAGACTAGGAGGTAAACAAGTAAGTTTTCTATAACACACAGCTTACAATAGAAATATAAGGTTAACATTGTAATCATTTTATTATCAGTTTTACAATTGTATTTTTATTTAATTATTTTTTTAATTTTAATTTTAAAAATAACGTGCTTCTAGTTTAAAGGGTAGCACACTTATACATTACATAGGAAGATTACTTTTACATTGCTGGTCGAGTTGCAAATTGGTGCAACCACTCTGGAAAGCAGTATGGAGATTCCTCAGAAAACTTGGAATGGATGAACCTTTGAACCCAGTTATCCCACTCCTCAGTTTATACCCAAAGGACTTAAAATTACCATACTACAGTAATGCAGCCACATCAATGTTTATAGCAGCTCTATTCTCAATAGCTAGATTGTGGAACCAACCTAGATGCCCTTCAACAGAGGAATGGATAAAGAAACTGTGGTATATATACACAATGGAATATTATTCAGCCATAAAGAAGAATAATATTATGGTATTTGCAGATAAATGGATGGAATTGGAGAATATCATGCTAAGTGAAATAAGCCAATCCCAAGAAACCAAAGACTGAATATTTTCTCTGGTAAGTGGATGATGGTATATAATGGGGGTGGGGGAGGTGGGCAGTGAGAGAAGAATGGAGGAATTTTATGTAGAGGGAAATGAGAGGGAGGAGGGAGGGGTCTAAAAAATGGCGCAATGAGACAGACATCATGACTCTATGTCCATGTATGATTACATGAATGGTGTGAATCTACATTGTGCACAACCACAGAAACAAAAAGATAGACCCCATTTCTGAACAATAAATCAAAATGCAGTCTGTAAAAATAAAAAAAAATTTAAAGAAAAAGAATTTTAAAAAGATTTATGTTTTAAGTAATATTATGAAACTTAATTAGTGTACAAGTTACTATTTAAAAGAAATACACCATCAGTGCTGGGGATGTTGCTTAGTGGGAGACTGCTTACCTAGCATGAGTGAGGTCCTCAGTTCAATCCCTGGCACTAGAAAAACAATACAGAGAGAGAGAGAGGGACAGGGAGGCAGAGAAGTACACGATCACCTACGATGCCTATGACGCCAATGTTTCATAATGATTTGTGAATATGTAAATGTGACTACACATTTATATGCAGATTATTTTTGCAATCCCAGGGCTGCTGTCACAGATTACCAAAAGCTTGGTGTGTTAAAATAACAGAAACTTTATCCATTCATCTGTTGAAAGGGAGCTAGGTTGGTTCCATAGTTTAGCTATTGTGAATGGAGCTGCTATAAACATTGATGTGACTGTGTCACTGTAATAAGCTGATTTTAAGTCCTTTGGGTATAAGCAGAGGAGTGGGATAACTGGGTCAAATGGTGGTTGAATGGATAAAGAAAATGTGGCATACACACACACACACACACACACACACACACACAATGGAATATTACTTAGCTTTAAAGAAGAATGAAATTCTGGCACTTGATGGTAAATAATTCTGGCATTTGCTGTAAATGGATGGAGTTAGAGAATATCATGCTAAGTGAAATAAGCCAAACCCAATAAACCAAAGGCCAAATGTTTTCTCTGATATGAGAAAGCTAATTCACAATATGGGGGATGGGGATAGGGAAGAATAGAGGTACTTTATATTAGGTAGGGGGGGAGTAAAGGGAGAGAAAGGGGTATTGGGGAAGGAATGATAGTAGAGTGAAACAGACATTATTACCTCATGTACAAGTATGACTGCATGACTGATGTGATCCTACAATTTGTATAATCAGAAAAACGAGATTACACTCCATTTATGTATTATCTATCAAAATGTATAAATGCATTCTACTGTCATGTACAACTAATTAGAAAATATAAAATTTAAAATTAAAAAAAAACAATAAAAAAGGGAAACAACTTCTCTAACAGTTCTGGAAGCCTGAAGTCAAAAAGCAATATGTCAACAGAGTTGCCTTCTTCTGAAATTTCTGATCCATTCCAGATCTCTGAGCTTCTTTCTGGTGGTTATGGCAATCTTTGATGTTCACTGCCGTTTTTGCTTTTGTCTTCATATGGCTTTTCTCTGTGTCTCTTTATGTGTTCTCCTATGTTCTCTGATATCAGTCATGGGATATTTTTGAAAGTTTGGTACTATATTAGGGTTTTCTAGAGAAACAGAATCGATAGAATTTATCTTTCATTTCTCTCTCTCTCTCTCTCTCTTTCTCTCTCTCTCTCTCTCTCTCTCCGCCCTTCCTCCTCTCTTGGAAAGAAATTTCTTTTAAGAGATTGACTCCATGATTTAAGGGTTGGTAAGTCTGAAATCCATTAGGCAATTGAATAGGTGGAAATCAGGCAGAATTGCCACTTGAGGCTACAGACAACGTTCCTTCTTCCTGTAGAAACCTCCATCTTGGTATTTAATGTTCACTTATTGGAAATAACATCATCTGATACTGAGGAAGAAAAGAGGTTAGACATTGAGAAGAGTGGAGATGATTTTAAATGGTCATCATGATGTAAGCCTGTGAGCTGACCATAAACTGGCACCTGCATTATGCAGGGTAATCTGTCTCACATAAAGTCAGTTGATTGTAAATGTTAATCACATCTACCAAATGCCTTTATGGCAACATCTCTGCTAATATTTAATCAATCAACTAATTTATATACTCCAGCCAAGTTAGACCCATAAAATCAACACTTAGAAACAGGAAAGCAAAAGAAAGTGATAGGCTTACAGCTAGTGGAGAGTGGATTGCCTAATTAATATTTAACACAGGAAATTTAAGCCTACAATGGGGAAAACCCAGGATAAGTATTCAAGAGAGAAAAGGCTAAAAATTTAATGTTAGTGAGATGACAAGAAGAGAGAGGATACAAAAGACAGGTGGAAGTATAGGACTGATTGGAAGTTATATCATCTGGTACTGAGGAAGAGGAGAGCTTAGACACTGGAGAAGAGTGAGCATGTTTTTCAGTGATCAACATGGAGAGTATTACGGTGAGCAGAATATAAACTGAAACAGAAACTGTTGAGAGTGGTGACCAGAACTATATAACTTAAGAGATAACATATCTGCAATGTTGTCCTAATGAAAGCCCAAAGAAGAAACAGAGTTCAGCAGGAAGCAGCTCTTACCAGATAAGTCTGAATAAAAGAAGAACGAGTCCACAGGCTATGTTCAATAATTAAATTATAAGGGTTTATTTATTTTGTTTACATTTTCAAAGAACCAACTCTTTGCTTTGTCAATTTTTTGAATGATTTCTTTTGTTTCAATATCATTGATTCCAGTTCTGATTTTAATGATTTCCTGTCTTCCACTACTTTTGCTGTTATTCTGTTCTTCTTTTTCTAGGGCTTTGAGATGTAATGTTAGGTCATTTAGTTGTTGACTTTTTATTCTTTTCTTGAATGCGCTCCATGCAATGAATTTTCCTCTTAGTACTGCTTTCATAGTGTCCCAGAGATTTTGATATGTTGTATCAACACTCTCATTCTATGAATGGTGTGAATCTACATTGTGCCCAAACAAAGAAATGAAAAGTTGTACCCCATTTGTGTCCAAATGCAGTCTGTAAAAATAAAAAGAAATTAATAAAAAAAATAGAATTAAAATGACAAACAGGAAAATATGAAGCTGTAAATGGAGAGAGATAAAGAGAAAAATGGTTGGATTATAAAAATGGGTAGACGGAGTTCTAGGAAGATAGAGAATGATGACAGTGACTCATACTTCAGGTTGAACAGAAAATCTGAAAGTGAACAACAATGTGCTTAATGCATGACTGAGAGTCCAGGGAAGCAGAATTGTTCTAGGTTTGGCAACATACCAGGGGTGACGGCAGGGAGGGGCAGCTAAGGCAATTTGGAAGAAAAGATGTGGGTGATGATGCTGCACACCATCAGAGCAGGAATTGGGATGAAGAGGACGTGTTGCACCAGTCTTTTTTAGAAGTAGCAAGGTGGACAGCAATACCAGCTCCCAACTCTGAGGTACACAGGGCCTGAGATGAAACAGTCCCAGCCTGGGAGAGCTCCAGGAAAAGAAGTGCTTCTGAGGATTCCAGGTTACATCCAAGGCAAGGAAGAAAGTGAAGACACTCCACAGAGAATGTCCTTCCCTAACAAACTGATGTTCTCGCAGGTCCTGAGAGCCCGTCATCCTTCCCGCAGCCTTCTTTCTGTCTACCTCACTTAGTCCTCAGTCACCCTCTCTCACTCTCTCACACACTCACCAATCACATCATGATTGCTTTGCCCAAATTTATTTTACATTTTCCTATAATGACTCCATCTGAGGATGTTGTCTTCTTTCTTGTCAGGTTTCCCACCAAACCTGGTACAATGCCTTCAATAAGTCATTTCATTAGATATGATGCTGCTGGTCTGACTGCCTTCCACTGACCAATAAAAAAATAAAAAGTAAAATAATCCTGCGTCCAAATAAAAAGCAAAAAGAAAACCAGATCCCACTCTGACTTATGCAGTTATTATTAGCATGACTCCCCAAAGGATCTGTTTTAACCAAATACCAAAACCCTGACTTCTTTTGCACAGCTTGTAAGCAAATGTTAGCGTGTGGACTAGATTTACCTCTTAACCACAAAGAGAAAGGGCTGTGGGGCTGAGAAGAAGGCAAAACAAAGGTTGATTTTTGTAGTCATGAAATCCCCACTGCCTGGCTGGAGATGAACTTGAGTGATGGGTTTCCCGTGATAGCCTCCCAGCACTTCATCTTAGCCAAATATTAATGTGCTGAATTTATTACAGTTGAGTTCTGAAATTAAAAATGGCCATCTGTGGCACATATGTGTGGTACATGGAACAGTAATATATTGTGGACCAGTCCGACATGAAGCAAAGGATATTGTGGTTGTGACAAGGCAGGTGAACTCAGGCATACACCTAGACAGTGAAACGAATCTGCTATACACGGATGTTGGTCCTCCCCACAGGTACCTGCTTTCCAACACAATGCACAATATATGTGAGACATTTATTAATCATCCCTTCAACATATCTCTCTAACAGACGGTGTAGTGTAAATCTGAAAATGCAGTTAACTGACATAGAGTAATGAATTGAACAAAACCAAATTTCAGAGGGAAAACATCACAAGTGTCAGAGAAAATAAGAAGGTTTCCTTTTGTTTGGAGAGCAAGACTGCAATGAGGTTCAACATTGCACAAGTTGTTCCACTGGGATTGTTAGGCAGATGTCAGGATTAAATTAGAGAGGTATGTGATACACATTTTGTGATCAATAAAGAAAGAAAACAGCATTTTCATAAAGAAATAGACTGCACCTAAGATTAATATTTGCAACCAATCCTCAGAGAACAGGATATATTTTACAAGGCTGAAGATGTAAAAGGTCAAGAATTTTTTACAGGGGATCCTGATAAGAAAGTCAGGATGTAATATGGCAACCAAGACATGTGGATACATTTGTTCTATTTCACGTGAGTTTCTTCACACTTTGCATTGTCTGGGTCCAGAAAGTAGAAAACAAAGAAGACCAATTCACGGAATGTCATATCATAAATATCAGCAGAGATGGTGCTACTCTTTCCACTGCTTTGGTTTGTGCTTACATGACTGAGTTTAGTAGTTTGATTAATCCACAGCTAGACAAGATGTTTGTATCAGGTTTCTAAGAAATTGGTGATTGAATTATATTTTCTCAACCATAAATCATACAATGTCCAAATAGTGTCCTGACAATCACCTGGATCTTTTCAGGAATTTCTGAAGACACAGCACAGAAGGAAAATTAGTGAAGAAGGAATCAAAATGTTACCTTATTACTACTGTTAAATAACCTTAATATGCTCAAGTTCAGTGATGTTGGCATATCAAGAATGTTCTAGAAAGTACCAGAAAAGGACAGAAATCCACAGAGAACACAGGGAAGGACAAACTTTCATTTATCCAGTATTTTACATCACTCAGTACCTTTTGATTGTAAGTAGTAGTAGTAACACAACTCAAATTGAGCAAAGAACATGAATAGGTCACTAGAAATACAAATGATTAATGAGGCAATATAAATATTTTATCCTTTTAAAAGAAATTAAAAGTAAAACAATGAGTGATGAGATCTTTTTGTCTCTATTCATAAAGAATAATGGTCACTGTGTTAGTAAGCTTTTCATCACTGTGACCAAAACACCCAACAAGAGCAACTTATGGAAGAAAATTTTTACTTTGGCTCATGGTTTCAGAAGTTCAGTCCATGGTGAGTGGAATCCATTGCTTTGGGCCTGAGATGAGGCAGAATATCATGGTGGAAGGGAGCAGCAGATGAAAGCTCTTAAGGGCATAGTGTCCAGAACACTGAGAAAGAGAAAGAGGGGGGCCAGGGAGAGAATGGCACCACAGAGAAAATATAAACCCAAAGGTACACCCCAGTGACCTACTTCCTTCAGCCATAACCCCACTGCCTACAGTTACAAACCAATTAGTCCATTCAAGTTACAAATCTATTAAATGTCTTAATCCTCTAATAAGTTACAGCTCTCAAAATCTAATCTTTCACCTCTGAAAACTCCTCCAATAGCAGGAGCTTTGGGGGGACACCTCATGTCTAAACCATAAGAGTCACTTTTATGCAATGTGTTAAAAGGTTTTTTCAGAGATCGGTTTGGCAAGAAAATTATAAAACATGCTTCAGCATGTGTTCATTCACTGAACAATTTATTGAGTACCTGTTATGTGTGATGCACTTCACAGATACAAAAGTAGTATGCATCTACGAGTAGTTAGGATCTCCAGTTTGTGATCTGTAAGACAATATATACAGTATTTGTATCTACAAGACAAAAAATAGGCATACTAATAAACAATGTTGTTATAATTTAGATATGAGGTATCACTCAAAATCTCATGTGTGAGACAGTGCATTAATTCTCAAACATGAAATGATTTGATTATGAGAGTTATAACCTGATCCATATATTAGTCCTCTGATATGGATTAACTGGACTATAACTATAGGCCAGATGAAGGAGGAGGTAGGTCACTAGGTATGTGCCTTTGGGGTTTTTATTTTGCCCTGATGAACAGAGATCTCTCTGCCTCCTGATTGCCACATCCTGAGCAATTCCTCTACACCCTTCCTCTACACCCTTCCACCATGATGTTATGCCTCATCTTGAGCCCAGAACAATGGAGTTGGGCATCTTGGATGGAAACCTCTGAACTCATGAGCACCAAATAAAATTTTATTCCTTTAAAATTGTTCTTGTCAGGTCTTTTGTTCAAAGTGACCAAAAAAAACTGAATAAAACAAATGTAAAATTATAATTTTAGTAAGCACCAAAAGATATTTATATAGAGTTGAAATGCCTGTAAGGGTAACTGTGAAGTCACAGAATTTGGGCAAAACCTCTTAGGTTGCATTGAGCCCTAAGGAATTGAGTAAGTAAAGGATTACTAGGAAAAAAAAAAAACATGAAGTGACTGAGAAAGATGGTGATATGTACAAATAACATAAGGAAGGAAAAGGAATGCAGAAAATAAAGAACAGTTCATCAGTCAGGACAGGCTATGCTATGCTACAGTAACAAGCAATTCTAATATCTCAATGGTTTAAACCACTGAGTTATCACTGCCTCCCACTTCATAGCCATTTGAGTCGATTTTGTTCCAGATAGTTCTACTGTTATTCTTCTTACTCTGAAATACAGTCAGTAAAGCAGTCAACTATCTGAAAATTAACAGTGACCAAAGCCAAAACTAGTCACATGATTAAAATTATAATTTTAGTAAGCTCAGGAACTATCCTTCTACAAGGTTTCCAGATGGGAGATAGCTGAAATAATAAATTGGCTGACTACTTTTATGTCTAATATGGTTGGAGCTGAGACAGTGAGGAAAATATGAGCTATAGGGAAAAAATCCTATAGGCAATGGGGAGTCCTGTAATTACTTAAAGCTTAATCTGCAACCTTGTTTACCAAAGAAGTGCTCATTAATTTTTTAAATGGTGGAAAAATCTAAATATTTAGTAGTAGTTTCTAGCTTAAAATGTAGTCACTGCATCTTTAAGATGAACTAGCATATAACTAATAGAAATAATGTTCTTATAAAAATGTAACATGAAAATATAGATTAGGTAGAAAAGAATGTACAAAATACAGTAAAAAATAAGATCTATGTAACTTTTGAAAGTAGCATACATTTAGTATATTTGCATTAAAACTCAGAAGATACATATATTTTTTATCAGCATTTAATCCAAGACCATGTTTTTCTGTTAACTTCTACTATTTTTGCTATCTTATTTATTGTGTGCTTTATTCATGTGTTTATTTTCTGCAAAAAAATAGTACACCCTATCAGCAAAATAGTTTTTTAATTGACCAAGGCCTTGCCACCACTTGAAAATTAACATTTTTCTTTCTTTATTAATAGTCTCTGATTTAAAATTAACATTTTTCTTAATAAACATGATACATTTTCTGCAATCTTCTGAAAAGTACACAAAAGTTAATTGACATGCTGTTTTATTGTTGGTTTTTACATATCCTAAACATTCTAAAAATTACATTTACTACTAATTCAGACCCTATCATCCCTAGTAGGAGAAGGCTTAACAGTTGTTTTCATCTTTTTAAATTACCTCTTGCCCTGAGCAACCCCAGGATTCAGGTCTAAATCCATAAATTGCTTCCCTGGGGCAATGAAATGACAAACTTTGGTCAGGACTAAAGTGACCAGATATTTTTCAAGTGGAAATTTATAATCCAGTCAAAAACCCCAAATGTGGGGAACTAGAATGACCCATGAGAACCTGCTCTGAATTTTCTTTTGACATCCCCTTGGTTATGGTTGTAGGATGGTCGTAACTACTAGTAATAAGTCAAGAATCATGAAATGATGTATCATTGATGCCATCCTAATAGTGTATATTTGGCTGAAAAACTGCCTTATTTTACTTTCTTCCTTCATCACTGGATATTTGACAGCAGAAAAGTCTCCAATTTAAAAAAAAAAAAATTGGCACAAAAACTCAAAACTTATTTCAGCTCTGTTTTTTTCCAATAAAATAATCTGTTTGACTGGACTTTGCAGGCATTGATCAAAAGTTGGCCTGAACTCTGGGCTTATACCTGGATGGATTGACACAATTGGGTTACTGCAAACTGGGCCTTACATGAAAGGCCCAGAGAAGTTTGGAATCAGTCTGGGATAGAGATCCTTCACAGGAAAGAACATTGGTGAAGGAGTGGATCTGTACTTCTAGCAGGGGTTCTTATGTAGACTTTTGTGAATGAATTCTTTTTGTTGTTGTTTAAAGGGGAAGAAAGAATGAAGAATGAAATATGAGTCTCATGACAAAACCAGAAAACCAGCATTTCGTTTATCCTTGTTTCCATTTATTGTTAGTTTCCATTTTTACTCTCATGACTCTTCACAGCCCTTGAGATACCAATGGGCAGTCTTGATTGTGTTAGTATTTTGTGATGGAAAAGGATTCGTTCTGAATTTTGTTTGTTAATGTTGCTGCAGTCAATGCTTCATGAAGGTCTCCTATTTTGGTTCAGGTAATAGAAGTAAAATTTGAAAGTTAAAATATGAAACCATGAAGACTATTTACTGAACAGGCAGCAGATTACATGTTTTAAATGAAATTTTCTTTGAAAGTATGTCTGATTCCTCTTTGGGAGTTGCAAGTGGATTTTTTCTTAGTTTTGATGCCATAAATTCAACAGTCAGGAATTCTGCATAAAACTCTGCAAATATCTTTTAAAAGCACTAATAGATGAGAAAGAAGATAGTGAATGTTTTAATCAAATGGAGAACATAAATAGTGGAAAGGGCAAGTTGTTCATTTCTATTAATCATAAGAAAGGAGAGAAAGAAAAAGAAAACATCAAGAAAAGATTCAGGTACGATTAGTTCCAACAAGTTTATTTCCAAAGAAATATTTCTTAAGGACTGCTCTATGAAAACATACAGGTTTTTGCTGGGGCAGGGAATGGGGGTGGAGCTATGAGAAGCAAAGTCCCTCACTAAAATTTTGGAAGGGTAATTTATGATAGGTGGATCTAAGCAATATGATGAGCATGGCTAGACCTGTCAGCACCTTTTCGGGACACAAAGACAAATTCAGATTGGGTCAAGGGTCAGATACCATTAGAAAATAGGGGGGAAAATGCTAAAAACTAGTTATAGGAGAGGAAGTAAGTGATGCCCAGGGTCAGATATCAGGAGGACCCAAAGAACATGACAGACTATAGTGGATCAATGAAAGCAATAGTTAGATCTATATCAAGTCCTTTAAAAATTATGAAAATGTTGAGTAATAGGAGCCAGCTCACAAACTCTGTTTTCAGTGGTTCCTGCAATAGAGATTCTGTTAAGGGTTAAGTCTTTGTCCAGATGAGCATAACTTCATATGCCTCTAAGGCACAACACTCCAAGTTTAATCTGTTACCAAACACTGTGAGTAAATTTAGTTTTCGGTAGATATTCCTACCCAACGAGACAAGTGTAGAAACACAAGATCATCTACACCTGTCAATTGCATGCAAATCACTTCATGGCCTTTCCTCTGGCCTAAACCAGATGAGCTCCCCTGATTTGTCAAATCATTTTAGAGCTTGACTCATGCATTTATAGTCATAATTTCCATTAAGTGACTTGATAGAACTCAGTTTTAGTTGCGTATTTCTCGCAATATTAAGTATGTGTTTGTGTGCAAGTCAAACTAAAAATCCTTTTTGATAGTGCCAATGAATAATTCCATGAAAGCCCAGATATAAGCCTCACATGTTTAGAAGATAGCAAATTCCTAGCCAATAAATTTCATAAAACCAGAGACTTCAAGTTGGAAGTTAAATAAGAAGTCATCTGTGGTGGTTTTTATAAATGTCCAGAAATTTCAGACACTCGTTCCATCAAAATGGGATATGCCTCCCCCAAGCATCTATATGGATGCTGACTCACTTGGAAAAGCAATAACATAGAGGAAATGAAGTAGCATGGGTTCTGAGGCTTTACGTTAAGGGTAACACAGCTTCTGCCTGGTGCACTGAGACTCATGATTTTAAATCCCTGAGCTGCCATGCAAGAAGCCCAGCTACTCTGAAGCACCCATACTGTAAGGAATCTGAGGGCAAAGAAAGAGGCCACAGGTATATGCTTTGGTTGGCAACACCAGCCGAGCTCTCAGCCAATTGCCAGCAAGACCTTCCAGTCAGATAAGTGAGCCACCTTGGACATCCCATCCAGTAATGTCTTCATGTGGGCCCAGCCCCATTAGGTATGTTACTACAATTTTTGGAGACACCTCAAATGAAAAGAAAATTTGCGGTCCTGACCCATGAAAGCACCAGCAAAATAAAATTATTTTAACCCTATAAATGTCAGAGCAACTTTTTATAAAGGATGGAAAACTGATATGGTATCTTATCTGAATTTTCACTCTTTTGATGAAACTTTTGGATTAAAATATTTTAGCACAAGGGATCCCCTCTCACATGGTAGCCATGTGTAGGCTAACATTACTTTTTTTCTTTATGTTAGGGTAAATATTTCACTCTAACTCCAAACTTATATTCTAGATGAAATTTCTCTGGTTTCTTAAACACCAGCAAAGGCACCCTGCAAATATCTGTTTGGTCTTTTCTCCTGTAGGAAAATAATGGCTTGTATAGAGTCTTGCCTCAAAAGATGATTTTTCAGAATTCTGTGTGCCTTACTCAAAACATTTCAACCAGAGAAGTCCTAAAATATAATGCAAGGAATTTGACACTTTATTCCATAAGTCATCTCACTAAAACAGAATTTGGTGAAATGTTCTTTTCTATTGCTTCCATTGTGCTAGACACAATATTTCACTAGTGCAACCTAAGATTGTGCTAGTCTATTTTCCTAACGGCCACATCATACTATTGGCTTATTTTATGGTTGTCATCAAATGGAAATCCCAGAACTTTGCCATCTGTACTGTAGCCAAGCCAGCTCACTCTCATGTGGCTGACTTTCTGAACCTAAACAGAACTTGAAACTTGTTTCTGCTTAATCTCATTTCACTGGTCTTGGACCAGTATGTCTCTGTCAGTTGACATCACTTTTTCTTGTGTCAGTCACTTAGAGTTTTTGCTAGGCATCCCACTTACACATCCTCCCTTTTAAAACTCTATCAGATAAAATTGTTGATAGGAATATTGAGCCAAAAGAACTAAAACTATTCTCAAATTCCATTAGAAAACTACACAGCTCTTCACTAACACACACCAAGCACATGTTTAAGTCACTAAAATCAACGGCTGTATTACTCAATTCACTACTTAATCATGAAAATCTTGACAAAAATATTGTCAGATGCATTGATGTAATTAAAATACATTTTATTCATGGAATTTTCTGTTCTCTGGAGGTTATAACAAAATGGAAAATCATGTGAATTTGGAATCATTTGCTTTGAATGAATATATGTTAGCTCCTAGAGATTATCTCTACTATTTTCCAAAGATACATAAATAACAAGCATGATAATTCATTCCAGAATATTGTATTAAATTTTAAAAAGACAACAATCCTCTTGTTAAAACTTTTTTAAATTTTTATTTAGCTTTTAATTTTTTATAGACTGCATTTTGATTCATTGTACACAAATGGGGTACATAATTTTGTTTCTATGGTTGTACACAATGCAGATTCATACCATTCATGTAATCATACATGTACATAGGGCAATGATGTCTGTCTCATTCCACCATTTTTCATAAACCCCTCTGTCTCATTTTCTTCTACATATTCTAAAGTTCCCCCATTATTCTCTCATTCCCCACCCCACCCCCATTATCTATCATCCTCCACTTATCAGGGAAAAAATTCGGCCTTTCGTTTTTGGGGATTGACTTATTTTACTTAGCATGATATTCTCCAATTCCATCCATTTATTCGCAAATGCCATAATATTATTATTCTTTATGACTGAATGGTATTCCATTGTGTATATATACCAGAGTTTCTTTATCCATTCATCTGTTGAAGGGCATCTAGGTTGGTTCCCTAATCTAGCTATTGTGAACTGAGCTGCTATAAATATTGATGTGACTGTGTTACTGTAGTTTGCCGATTGTAGGTCTTTGGGGTATAAACCAAGAAGTGGGATAACTGGGTCAAAATGTGGGTCCATTCCAAGTTTTCTGAGGAATCTCCACACTGCTTTCCAGAGTGGCTGCACCAATTTGCAACTCCACCAGCAATGTGAAAGTGTGCCTTTTCCCCCACATCCTCACCAACATCTATTATTGTTTGTGTTCTTGATAAAAGCCATTCTAATTGGAGTAAGATGAAATCTTAGAGTTGTTTTAATTTGCATTTCTCTTGATTACTAGAGATGTTGAGCACTTTTTCATATATTTATTAATTGCCTGTGTGTCTTCTTCTGTAAAGTGTCTGTCCAGGATGTTGGCCCATTTATTGATTGGGTTCTTTGTATTTTTGTTGTAAAGTTTTGTAAGTTCTTTATAAATTCTGGAGATCTTTATCACCATTTTGGAAAGCCAATATGTAATTTTCATATTTCAAACTTCTATTAGAAATCATGTTCTTTGATGTTTATTAGAAATTAGAGTTTAGCTATCATATACTAATAGGACATAAACATGTATTAAAGGGATTAATAAATGAGTTAATTAATAAATTATTCAGTTATTCTGTTCTATTTTTTTCATACAACAAATTGCTCTGTGGACTTCATTGTTCACTTCACTTGCAATTTTCTGTCTGTCTCCTGTTTATTAGGATAGACCTTGCCTACCTTTCTCAATGCTATATCCACAGTGCCTAAATTCAAGCCCCCTGCATAGAGATATGTTGAACGAGAATAAGATTTATTTATTTTACTCTTAAATTGACACATATTTGTCAATTTAATGTACTTTGGGTTGTAATTTGATACATGTATACAATGTGTAAGGATCAAATCAGATAATTAGCATGCCTATTTCCTGGAATGGTATCATTTCTGTGTGTTGGGAATCTTCTACCTCTTCTCTTTTGGTATTCTTAAATATGTAATTAATTGTCATAAACTATAGTTGCCTTATTTATTAAATAATTGTCATAAACTATATTTGCCATATAACATTTAGAACTCCTTTCTCCACAATGATGGTTTGGTACCCATGATCCACCCATTTACTATGTCACTTCCTCCTCCCTCCCTGTCCTCTAGTGACCTCTATCTACTCTCTACTTCTATGTTATCAACTTTTTTGACTTCTAAAAATGAGAACATGTAGCATTGATTTTTCTGTGATTGGTTTATTTCATTCAACAAAATGTCCTCTGGTTTCATCCATTTGCTACAAGTGACAAGATCCCATCCTTTTTATCACTGAATAACATTCCATTGTGTGTATGTGTGTAAAATTTTATCCATTCATACATGGATGGACATCTCAATTGATTCTGTATGCTGGTTATTGTGAATAGTCCACAATAAATATGGATGTGCACGTATTTTTTGGACATAATGACTTCAATTCTTTTGAATGTAACACTAGTACTGAGATTTTAACTGGTATAAGATGATTTCTTCTTGTGATTTTAATTTGCATTTCTCTGACAACTAATGATATTGGGCAATTTTTCATATACTTTCTGGTCATTTGTATGAGTTGTTTGAGTGAGGAATGAGATTGAATTCAGATAGCCCTCAGATCTCCAACATACTCAATTTCTCAATACTTCCTACAGTACTCAGTCTGTTCATCCCAGTTTAAAAAAAAATCTTTTTCTTAATGAACTGTACTGACACAATTATTCAGTGTTTCTTTGTACCTTGTTAATGGATTTCTAAAAAAGGCTTATGCCAAATGTCCTTTAAAAGCTAAGGTTTCAATTTAGGTTCCCCCAGAAATAGCATTCCAATGTAGTTTATATTGACAGTGACCCCAGGTAGAAAACCTGGGATAAGAGGAGTCTGGGAAAGTAACACAAGAAAAATAATAACAAAGAGTTTAGCTCTTCCTCTAGAACATTTAGAAACACTTCCTTCAATCTTCAGAATTAGAATGATCTTCAGATGGACCTCAAGAGGTTGGTGAAATAATGTATGTTTCATTGACTTTGCATTTCAAACATTCTCCCTACTTTTCCAGTGCTCTGGGAGAGACTATCTTCTCAGTAGGTTATTGGAGATTTAAATGAAATATCAGTGTATATCTGACTCTTCCTTCAAAGAGAAAAAGATCCTCATAGAAAATTTTACATCTATCATTTCTCCATTTTTTATCATCTCATAATTCTTTGGAGTACAAGATATGCTTCTAGAAGGAGCATATTAAAATTAGAATGTTAATACATACACAAATATCTATTGAATACTCAAAAACCTGATAATTATAAATACATATCCATTTCAACATTGTATAAAATAACTATAGGACATTTAATTTCATGAAAGTATGACTCCTGGTGCTTTATTTTTAAATATTTGATGCTATAAATAGATGGTATTTGTGGTACATAATGTAGAACTCTTCCTGAGATGATTTTGCAGTTTGTAGTCACTTGATAAGATTTAGCAAACAGAAAAGATGGCAGTTGGCAAGCCAGATACATTCTGGAAAGCAGCTCATCAGGAACTGTATGGACCATTGTGCTTTCACAACATCTCAAAATCTTTCTTAAATCCCAATATAAGCTTCTTTGATGTTAGAGAGTCTTAGTTCAGCTACATCTTGGATTTCACAATCTTTTATGATCCGCTGCCTTGTGGTTTGTCATTTTCCACTCAAAAGACACGTATTTGGGGATAATATAAGAATAATTTTAATTGACTACATCATACATGAACTGCTCCCTTCATTGAATTTCTAGTCTTTCTCAATTCAAAACTTACAAACCAGAACAAAATATTTTTGTCCTCTCTTTATACTTCCCAGAAATTGTATAGATCTATCAATATGGTAGATAAAATTTAAAGTTAAATAAAATTAAAAATTCAGCCCTTCAGGCACACTAGGCAAAAGTCACGGACTCAAAAGTCAGCTATGATTAGTGGCCACCATACTGGACCATACACATACAGAACATTTTCAAATGCTGTCATACTACTTGTTAAGATTTAATGAAAAACTAATGTTGTAATGACATTACAGTCTTGTCTTAACCTTTAATATTTAGCTTACATGATAGCCAATGTAATATGAGATAGCATTAAATGTAGCTCTCTTGCCATGCTCTAGAATCATCTATAAATATGCCCCAAATTGATTGCTTTACAAAAAAACCAGGGTTTAGATGAACCCAGATGTAGTAATTGTTTCTGTGTACCAAATCATTACAAAATTAAATAGCTTAAAAAAATAATCATTATTTATTGCTTACATTTTCATAGGCCAGGAATTCAAGAGCAGTTCACTTGGGTGGTTCTGATTCAGGATCTTTCATGAAGTTGCAGTCAGATGTTAGCTAGGGTGAGGGTTATTTGAAAACTCAATCCTATTGGATGATCCATTTTAAAGGGGTTTAATACAAATACCTGGGAGGTTAGTCCTTCTCCATGGGAGTGGTTGAGTGTTCTTACCAGGAACGACTGGCCTCTGGCAGAATTGGAGATCCAAGAAACTATGACAAAAGTTGTAATAACTTTATGACCTAGTCTTAGATGTCTCACACTATATCACTTCTACCATATTATATTGGACACATGAGTGAGCCCTGAAAAATTCAACCTGGAGAGAACTATACAAGAGTGTAAGTATTAGGAGACAAGGGACATTGGACGCCATTTTGGAGGCTGGCTACCATACTCAGCCCACAGTGCTTCTTGCTAGAGTACAGAGGTTAAGAGGGAGTGGAGAACATTATCAATGACTTTAGTCAAAGTATCTCGGGTATCTGCCAAAAACTTGCCTAGCAATTCCCCAAAGAAATTCATGTCCCAGCTACCCTTTAAGCTTCAAGGAGTTTTAAAATTTCACTTTTATCACAAAACTCTTTTAACTACATAAAAGACACCAACCTTAAATGACTCAGTATCAAATGCACTTTATCATGCTTGAATCCGTGTTGTGTTAACATTACTCCAAAATGCTTCCAAATAATATTTCTTTGGTTGATTCATGTTTGGATGAAAAGAACAAAATTTACCCAAAAGTCACTATAAAAGTAGTTTTGTACACACTGTATCAAAGAAAGAGGAAGAGGAGAAAAGAATGAGAAAATAGGAAAAAATTAAGACTGTTTTTTTTGCCTCCATGGTATCAGACAGCCTAATCATACGGTATTTCCATTTAGCCCAGAATAAATAAATGTATGAGATGACATTGCAACTTTGATGCCCAAAGTTCACAAAAGCTGACTTCTTGAGAGGAGTCACCCTTACCACAATCTTTACCTTGGAAGTTACATCTGAAGTGGCTGGGTCAGTACCCTCACACAGTGTATGTTGAAATTGTAGTCTAACTCCATGGTAACTGTGGCACTGTTTATTCATTACTTAATATCATAATGAACCTAAAGAACTTTGGACATAAATATTTGGCCAAAAGAATAAAATTGCCTAACTCTGGTGGCTGATGTTCTATTGGCTCCTGGGAGACCATCAGGAAACATAAAGATTAAGTAACTGAGTTTTCAATTACTAAACTAGTCCTCAATTATCATGGTTGAATAGGATGACTTCCTCTGCCTGGAAGTTAAAGGAAGTAGATTCCTGCCCTGTTTTGTCTCTGATCAATTGTTTGATTTGAATGAGACAAATCAACCTTGATGAGCCTTAATCTACTGTCTGTGCAACTAACTAGAACAAATAAAATTTAAAAATTAAAAAGAAAAAAGAAATAGAAATTTTTTTAATAGATTTGAAGTTCCTTTGATCAACCCAAATATATTTTTAAGTGAATGATAAAAAACGTGTGCCTTGTCATTTACCTATTACCCCCTCTCCAATAATCTTAATCTGGACCTGAAACTTTTGAAAAATTTCAGTCATCAACTCCACATGCCTGGCTACCTATCCTAGACAAAGTAAAATACAAAGAGTAGACTAATTATTAGCCAGTAAATATTTACTGAGAAGCTGCTAGAGACAAACTACTACATAAAACTGATAGGCATCAGAGTCTTGTAAAAAACAACTATGGGCAAGTGGATGGCTTTCCTTCTTATAACTGGGCATTTATTAAACAGTGAAATTCACAGATAATGAGTTACAAAACATCTCTCCATCTATGTGTGGCTAGTGCCTAGAAGTTGACGTGAGTGTCCTAGAGGAGAGAGAGCAGTGTTCCCGAAAGGAACAGCATTGGTCAGTCTTAGAAATTCACAGGCTTTAACCTTGAGAACCTGTCTCTAGGTCAATTTAAATCCATATGCTCCCACTGAGAAATGTGCTCAAGAATAGGGGAGCTACAACTGTAACCATCAGTTAGTTCTGCAAACTGACTCTTCCTTCACTCTACCTATGCCCACTAAACTACCTTCTTATTTGAATTTTACCTCCCACATAGCCATCAGGATGAAAACCATGATCACACTCCAGAATGGAGGTAATACTATTTTTTGACAGCGCTTGCTAGACTCATAAACCATATTCTGAGCTTCTCTAAATGCAGAAGGGGGAAGGTTGTTCTCCTGTGATAATGCTAGACTTTCGTAAGGAAAACTTTAAATCACAATTGAGATTGTTTCCTGTCAAATATCAACACACTTGTTTTTCTCTCTGTCCTCTTATGCCATCTTAATCTTATCCTCCTTCTCCTTCCTTTTCGTCCAGTAAAGATAATTTACTAATTTGACCTTGGGACTCAATAGATGTTAGAAGAAGGATTTAAAACAGAGCTGGGATTAGAGTTGTGTTGGGTGATAAAGTAGATCGGTCCATCCAATGTACAGAGGAGTGATACCAATGAGGTAAGACTGAAAACTTAAGCTGGACCCAGATCAGGAAGATTTACAAAGGGTGTTAAGGCATCTGGTCCTATGCAGTTGACTAGGAAAGTCTGTAAGATTTCTTAAAGTTAGTGATATGGGAAAAGTTTGAATTTTAGGAAGATCATGCATACTATGTATTCTCATGCATGAAGGAGTCACACTAAATGATATTTAAACCCAAAGTTTATGGTACTGTGTTAGCCAACTTCCCATTGCCATTAAAAATACTTGAGATAAATTAACTTATAAAGAGAAAAAAGTTTATTTTGGTGCATACTTTGGGAGGTTCCAGCACATGACCTATTAATCCTATTGTTTTGGGGTCTGTGACAAGGCAGCACATCAAGGTAGCAGCATGCGGTAGAGCAAAACTGTTCACCTATGACCAGGAAGCAAGAGAGAAGGAGAACGGGGGTCCCACAATCCTCTTCAAGGGCACACCTCCAATATCCTAAAGACCTCCCACTAGAACCCACCTCTTATGTTTCTGCCACTCCCAAATGGTGCCAAACAGGACACTAAGCCTTTAACATATAGGTCTTTGGATGAAATTTAAGATCAAAACTATAACAAGTACTTTGAAAGTCTGTCTAAGGCATCACACATTCCTTTTCAGTACATGAGGGTAAGGCACTTAGAGGGAAATGACTAATGTTTACTCACAAAAGATAACTGAAAAGAGATGAGGGGTGGTCCTGTCCATGAGTAATGGAAGGAGGAAGGAAATGAAAGACTAGAGATCTCTCTAACTCATCCAGTACCTTTCCTCAGGGGTAGAGTTTGGCTTTTAAATGACCAGCAAGTCAACATTGGCAGCAACTCAGCCACCAGAGCAATATCCAGGAAGCTACTGAAACCACAGAGGACTTTGAAACCCATGCGTCTGGGTTCCTCGCTATTCCCAAGAAATGTCAGTAGTCTTCCCTGGACACCTCCCTCTGTGAGGAATGGAAACAAGATTGATAGGAGGAAAGGAGGAACAACTGGACACATCAGCTGAATCATAACATCTGGCAGGGACTTTTCTGCTATCACAGAATGGGAGAGATGCTTAATAATCAGACTGGTCTCTGAGAGAAGCTGTTCCTACAGCCTAGAACTCCAGCTCAGGAAGAAATGCATCACTGTGAGTAAGAGAGAATGGCAGTTTGTGTCTATGCACAGGTATGTATTTTCAGAACAGAGAACAAGTACACAATCAGAGATCCCTCTGGTGCGATGGGTTCCCCTGAGTTGAATGTTTCAGTGATGCAGTTTGGCCCTGGAGCCTTCATCTAAGCTGAGGTTCCCTTCCTCTCCTTTTGCTTCAGTACAGTGTTTTGCTTGAATCTGAGTCATAAGCTCCTTAAGCTGGCAAGAAACAGAGAGTCGGGCTGGCAGCTCCCTCTGCCTCAAGCAGAGGGAGTGTCTTGGCTGACACCTAAGCAACCTTTTCCATTCCCGACTCCTAACTGAACCAATGAGCAGGAGCAGAACAGAGGCTGGGCTGCACTCTCAGAGCAGGCAAAAAGAAAATGCATCCTGGAGCAATTCATTAGCTGAACCCAAGGCTTTAAAGAGTGGATTACAAAGTTATCCTCAGCCATTTACCAAGTCCTTCAAATGTTTTGTATTTATCACCCAAACTGGCCTATGAACCCCACACACTCTCATCTAGCTCCCACCCCATCCCAGAGGCTTCCATTTGACTCTTCCCTCCAACTGTCTTCTTCCTCCCTTCTATTTCTCCTAAACCACAATTGCTCTCAACAGCTAAGTTCGCACATTCGGGAGTGCTCCTTATTCATGAGCAAAGTCATAAACTGCAATCTAAAGGAATCAGGGAAAGACCTCTCTCCTGCCCAATTCCACTAGAATTTGCATTTGACCGTGTTAGGGAGAGTACTAATGTGATCAGAGAGGGAGGAAAACATTATCGTCATTGATACCCTAGCTCCAATCAGTTGTCAAATTAGCTCCAGCAAGGATCAAGGGCACCAGCAAAGAGGGAACCAGATTTGAGAGAAGGAGAAAAAAAATGGGAGAGAAAAGTTTGGCCTATGAAAATTGTGCCATGATTCCTACAATATGGGTTACCCTGCAGTTCAGGGGATGGGAGGGAGGGTGTCTTAATAGCTGGATGGAGAGACTCTGCCAAAAGAGCTAAGGGGTGTTGAAATGTAATGGCAGAATGTTGGAAACCAACCTTACCTCCTTCTTAGTTTTTTCCTCAACCAACCAGGTTACTTGAGTTGAGGACTGAGCCTTGGCAAGTTTTCTGCATGCCAGACCCCAAAGAAAAAGTCTGTCTCACTCAAAACAGTTCCAACATTCCTTGTGCCCTCTCCTGATTTCCTCGACCTCCCTCCCAAACTCCCGTCATCGTTCGCCTTTCCCTGGCTCTCACCCATTCACTTCATCCCCAGCCTCCTCAAACTCCATTTCTGACATTCAGCAAGACTCCCAAGTCCAGGGCCCCTGCCTTGTTTTCCACCCAATGTTCCTCTATCTCTTCCTGTCTGTACCATTGCCTAATGCCTTCTGATTGCTCAGGCCTGACCTCTGCTGTAAATCAAGTGCTTGACCTCCAGAAGGCAGTCTTCAGCTGTTCAAGTTAAGGAAAGCAAAAACAAAACAAAACAAAAATCTCTAATATATTTGAAATAAGTTCTGTTTGAGTAGTTAAAACTCTTGAATGCTGAGTGTGTAAAATAACATCTTCCACTGTCCTAGAAAGAACTTTGCAAAGCAGCGATATTTTGTATATTAGAAATATAGGCAGTTTTGTTATGAATTGAGCTCTTTCTTTTCACAGACACTAGCTCTTTGTTTATTTCAGATATGAACAGCTACACAGCTGCTCCCCAGTTCAATATTTGCAGCATATTAGTTATGAGAGATAACATTGAATTATTAATATAAATAATGTGTTAATACTGCCCCACCTGTATGTGTAAGGGCCCTTGGAAAATAGGTTCTATACTTAGTATGAAATGATTATAAAACCAAATTTCCACAGAGAAGAAAGAACACTCATAACCATCAGGTTAAGCCCATTTCTCCCTTTCCAATATTGCTCCAAGAGTCCATTCTGAATATTTGAATACCAACCTTCCTGAAGACACATTGATTGCAGAGTAACTCATTCAATCTAAAGAACTGGTGTCTTGATGTTTGAGTTTTGCAGACCCAATCTGACAGTTTGGGTTTAGGAATATAAATGGGTGGAAGCAGTCAACCAGCAAATATCTTTACAAATTCCGATAGGGAAAGGAAGATCCTGAAGAAGAACTTATTAATTCAAAACATGAAGGAAAGTCCAATTTGATGAAATGTGACTTCCAGAAGAAATATAGAGAGGAAAGTCCCCTGAGCATCTATGTTCTCCTCATAAATCTGTCTCACCTGAAACAGAATTAAATGTTTCTAAAGTCCCATAATACTATATACTGTATTTCACGGAGGACATACTATCATGTGTACATTTCTGAGTTCGTCCTTTGAGAAGTGTTGCAACCAAATAGATATCATTCATGCAAAAATAAGTACCGATGTACAAATTCTTTATTTGCATTTTTTAACTCTTTGAAGAGAACAGAGAATCTCCAGTAATACTTTAAAATTTCCTCTCCTGCTGTCATTCACTGACAAGCATGGAAGCCAATCCCCAAGCACGTTTTTTAGAATAGCAAAAGAATACTTACTTCTCAGGCTTCTGTCTTTAGAATATTTTCTCCTCATTCCTACCCTTTATCACTTTGGTGTGACAATTGATTGACAGCCTTTTGTTCATCCCTTCCCTCCTCCTCTCACCTCGCAGATCCTGTTCTTCTACAGTCATGCTCTGATTCTCCATTCAGATGCCAGAAGGACTGGCCAAACCCTCCTCAAGTGGCAGAACTGAAGGTCTACAGTCCTTTGTATCCTATGGCATGTGTAAAAAACTGGACATGCATGCAAGAATTTATTTCATTTTATTTTTTTACTTAACAGTCTGCATACTTTATTGAAGTCACATGAATGGGCCCCAAAATCTCTCTTTTTTTTTTTCTGGTTTTTCACATATATTTCACATTGGCAATCTTTTGAGACCTCTGTTAATGTCCTTGGCATCAAGTGCTTCATTTCCCTGTGAAGGTTTTTCTCCACTGAAAATATCTTTTCAAATTATCTCACTTCTCTGAATTTTTTATTGTTTCTGAAGCTTTTTCTGGGCTTCTAATGTGTCAAAGAGACTTGTCTGCAGCTACTTTAATAGTAGCACCATTGATCTACATTCTCTAAGAAAGGAATGGTACTTATACACTACAATAATGGCTCATGCAAGCTCTCAAGTAGAAATGGAAATTAAAAAAAAAAAAACACATAGAGCATTCCAAAGGCTTTCCCAGATAGAAGTGCTTAACTTTAATGAATTACTGTAAGAAATTATACATTGTAAAGGCTTTCAGTGAAAAATTAATGCACTAGTACTATATTCATCAGTGTGGATAGTCATAATGGTCTTATACTTTTCTTCCCCAGTATTCAATCCTTTTCTCACCTGGGTCTCCCCAGACTTTCAGCTCTATCCCCTCTACTCAGCATGTCCATCAAGCTCTGCCTGCACTCTCCCTCCCTGAATTGCAGCTTTAAAATTCTCCAAGGTACTAAATAATCTGGGGCAGCTACTGGGTTCTCCACACTTGTTTTCCATCTCTTGGGTATCATTGTCCTGTGTTACCTGACATTTAATGTCTTAAAAACTATTTTTTCCCATATATTTTGTCTTATTGTTTTGGTTATCTCAGAAAGCAGCTAAATATGAATTGTCCTAACTCCATTTTAGCCAGTAGTCCTGCCAGTTATTGCTTTAACAGAAACTCAATCTGTATTTGGTGAATTAATTTGCTTAAAGTCCAGAGTCTTAGATATATAATGGCCCTTCTTGTCACCAAAAGCATAGGAAAAAGAGATCCAACCTACCTCATGTTTTGTGGTTGATATCACAAATTTATAAGGAATTCAAATGACCATGCACTGAAGCCATATAACAAAAAACAAAAGATTAAAAATAGTCCTGAATAAACATTTCTCAAAAGAAGACATACAAATGATTAATAGGTATATGAAAAATGCTCAATACCACCAATAATCCTAGGGAACTTCAAGTCAAAACCACAACTGGATGTCACCTCACCCCAGATAAAATGGCTATTATTTAGGGAATGAGAGAAGAATGGAGGAACTTTAGATTAAATAGAGGGGGAGGGGTACAAAAATGGTGGAATGAGACAGACATTATTACCCTATGTACATGTATGATTACACGAATGGTCTGAATCTACATCATGCACAACCACAGAAACAAAATGATGTACCCCATTTGTGTACAACAAAACAAAATGCAGTCTGTAAAAAGTAAAATAAAATAATTAAATTAAATTAAAAAAAAAAAAAAAACAAAGATAGCAAATGTAGGCAGTAAGGTGGAGAAAAGGGAATTCCTATGCACTGTGGATGGGAACTTAAGGTAGTACAGCCACTATGGAAAATGATGCGTAGGATCCTTAAAAAATTTAAAATCAAATCTCCATCTAATCCATCAATACCATGGCAGGGCTAGAGAGACATTGGTCAAAGAATAGATAACTACAGATAGAAAGAATAAATTCCTATAGATCCATTATACTGCAAGGTAACTATAGTCAATGACAATATACAGATGGTCCTCAGTTTACAATGGTTCACCTTGCATTTTCTCAACTTCATGATGGAGCAAAAGTAATACGAATTCAGTAAAAACTGTATTTAAATATACATAAATCATATATTAATGGTGAATACCCATATGACCATTCTTTATTCACTTTCTGTACAGTATTCATTAATGGTCATGAAATATCATGAAATATTCAACATTTTATTATAAAGCAGGCTTGTGTTAGGTGATTTTGCCCAAATGTGGGCTGACATAACTATTCTGAGCATGTAACTATTTAAGGTTGGTTAGGCTAGGCTATCATGTTCTGTAAGTTAGTATTAACTGCATTTTATACAAGATTTTATCAGCTTACAATTCATTTATCTGGATGTAACACTATCCAATATCACGAAAGCACTATGCCATATTCCTGAAAAGAATTGGTAACTGTGAGAGGTTATCATTTTGTTAATTAGTTAAATTTAACCAGTGCATATCCACAATGTATATGTATTTCAAAGCATCACGCCACAAAGGGTCAAAACACCCAATTTAACTACCAGTTTAAAAATCAATCAATAAATAATCTTTACAAACATAAAAATAAAATGGTGAGCAACCTCGTTGGCTTATAGTCATTTCTGGGGAGTGCTGTGAAAAAGTACCACCAACACAATAGTAAAACAGACCTTTTGTCCACACAGATCTGAAGGCAAATCATTAAACATCATGGTGCTAATTTGTACTTACGTGGTTAGGGTACCTTCTCTTTATTCTAAGCCTCAGCCCTTCACATCATACTTTCCTTTTAAAGCGAATTCTGAGGTGTTTGTATGGCATTTCATCTAATTTCAATAGCTAAGATGCTTTTCTATAAAGATAATTTTAGGCATCACTTTTAGTTTAAGGATTCCTAAACATAGTGCCAGGTTAAAAAAAAAACAATTAAAAAAAAAAAGAAAAAGAAAAAGAAAAAATAGTGCCAGGTATGCAATTCCAATAGACCCACAAGTGACACTTGACTGAGGAACAAATACTGATTTTCCCACCTATGCAGAAGTCACTGGAGAGTTTCTCTACTTAAACACCAGAGAAAAAGAAAAAAAGGGGCATATCTGTGTCTGGATCTATAGATAATACTAAGATATCATCACTTATAAAATGCATCCTTGACTTAAGACATAATTAAAATGTGAAAGGTGTTTGACTCAAAATCATATAAATGTGGTTTGATTTGTTTTGTATATGAGTAAACAGACATTTATGCACAAAAAAGGGAGATTTTATAAGGTTTCTGTCCTTAAAGTAAACATTCATCTTGTCTAGAAAATTCCCTCCATGTTCTACACTACAAGATAGCCCCATCTCTTCAGCCCTCCACCCCGGTATCCTGCCAGACTACAGTCCACTAATCCAGATTAGTTAGGTCAATGATACTTGGAATTAAATCAGAAATAACTGAGGCTAGGAATCTTTGTAGCCAAGTCACATTAATGGCATCATCTGACACATGACACTGAGATGTCTCATAACTTTCTTTTAGCTTCCCCTTTCCAAAGACTATGGGGTTTAATCCTACTTCAGTTCCGCAAAATACCCCCGCGTCTTTCCAGTAAACTCTTTTTTGTGGCTTAAGTCAGCCGGAGTTTATTTTTGTGGCCTGAAACCAAGAGAACCTTAACTAGCATGATGTCCTAAGAACATTTTTGGAAAGATATACAAGAAGTTAATCTTAATTACCTCTGAGGAATAAAGGGGACTATGGGTTCTGAAGCTCCATAAGGGAACTGTTTTATTACCTTGTAATACTTGGTTATATTCATTCAACTTGTACCGTTGAATGTTGTGTTATGTTTGGTTTCATTTGATTTGGGGGTGTGCATTTTTGCACCATGAATATGTACACTTGTATACTTTTCCAGCTAGGTTTAAAGGAGGGTTTTTTCCCCATGGCTCACCCTCATCCCTACTATAGATTGGGCCCCTTTTTTCAGGATTATGCAACTGAGTCTAGAACAGTTTTGATATGGTCAACCATGTCACAGCTACCATAACCAAGAGGTCATTGTTTTTGACTAACCCACAATTATCCACATCACAAAGTGAATAATGATTTGTGTATTTTCTGATGTAGTAGATTTGAAGTGATCAAACATATTCCTGTTAAGTTGCCTATGCTTTTTACCATAGTACTCCAATTTTATTCAATTTGGGAATCATTCTGGTTAACAAGCTCCCATTTTGAAAAGAACATCAAACTTAGATGAGTTGGTAATTGATCTTTTCACATATTAAGGTGAATTTTCTCAATTGTATTAAATTTAGCTAGGCACTTGGGTTAAATCACCCTAACTGAATGAATTGGGAGTTCGAATGGAGCTGTGAAAATTAAGACAACCAGGAGTTATATGAAAATACTATCCCAGCTTCCTCCTCTACTTCCCCCCACCTCTACTACCTAGAAAGAAAAAAATTGATCAAAAAAAAAAAATCTCATCCCCTTGGAAATAAATTAGCACAAAACAAGACAAATGGACCAAATTAGCCATCTGTGGAAATATCTCATCCAGGGAGGTGGCCTGTAAATGCCTTGTCAATGGAAGCAAAGGATTTCCAGTCCAGAGAAGGATCAGGAAAACTGGACTGGTGTCTCATAATTGTAAAGCAGTAAACTGTGCAGTTGTATTTTACCTTGCTTTAGATGATGTCATGGTGCTTTAGCGACTGATTTTAAAACAAGAATCAGAGAATAGGAATGCATCACTGTTTGTTCAGGACTGTCTGGAGAATCAGAACACCACCCAGGTTCACTCTGATGCTACACAAGGGATCACAGTGTTTTACACAAGCAACAGGTGTTTCCTAGACCACTGAACTTCATGGAAACAGGGTCACGAAGAGAGAAAGAAAGAAGGAAGGAGGAAAGAAAGGAAGGGACAAAGAAAGGAGAAAAGGGAAAAGGGAAAGAATAGGAGCAAAGAAAAGGGAGAGAAAGGAAGAAGTGCTTTCTTTGAGTAGCATAATTTGGCCACTTAGAGTGTTAAAATGACATGGGGGCATGGTCCTCTCCCCCCGTCTGTTTTAAGACACTTTAACTAATTTTCTTGTTAACCAGTTTACACTGTTTTCTAGTGTGAAGTATGAAAGTTAAGTATGGAAGTTATTAGCTCATCCCTGCTTAAAATTCACAATGTAGTCCTCCACCTCCTTTAGCATAATATGGTTTATCAGTTTAGACTACATTCCTACTTCAGGGGCTTCACCTCCCAATAACAACTCTCCCCAGTGCCTTGGATTATGATGACACTTGAGTTCCCATAAATACATCTTGCTCTTTCAAATCCCAGTGCTTTTTCATACTCGACTCTATCTCAGCAGAATAGAAACCTGCCTGACAACTCCCAATCACCACCGCCTTTGTGTTGCTGGTGAGTTCAACAAAATTCCTTCTCTACAACCACACATATCCCTCCACAAGAGAGCGGTTTATGAAGATCTTATTGACATTTTCCAAAAGAAATTTAGTTATTGGAGTACTTTCCTCTCCCCCATCTAAATACAGAACTCCAAAGAACAGGCACCTTCTAATATTCCCCTGAGTGTACCAGATTCTCAGACATGCTTGCAATAGACCCTCAAAAATCACTGGAATAAATCAACGAAGCAAGGTAAACTACTGTCAGGAGAATTTACCCAAGACTTGAAAATAATACAAAAAAAATACTTTCTTCCCATTTTAGAATTCTGTAGGGATGACTGTTAATTTATAAAGGATTAGTAGCAGTGAGGATGATTCCTGTCCACCACAACACAAATGAAGTACATAAATCCCTATAGGTTGAATTCTCAGTTGAACCAATTTTGACATCTTTTCACTTCTCTCACTTGAATAAAATCATTTACATGTGCTCATTTTATATTTGCATAAATCATGATTTTGATATTTTTAAAAATTATGCTTCAACATTAGAACATCTTCATAATTATTGTGTCTATGCATAAACTATCAATAGCATAGGTTGAGTGTGTGCCAACAGAATATAGGGAGTGTTTTAATAACTTAATGTGACCGTTGTATGGTAATTCAAAAGCAAAATTAATGTATCTATTAAAATCATAACATTGAAATGTAACAGAAAAACACAATAAAGCCTTTTGAAGTAGGTGGTTGCCAAGCTTGTATATATGTATATGTATATGTATGTATATATATATCATACATTTATTTATATCATATACATACACATTTACATATACATGTGTATTAAAATGTTACCTGTACATTATAGTCAATATATTTTCCATACAAGTGATTTCAAGTTTATAGGTTTGTGCATCACAAGTATGTATCACACTCTCTTAAACCTGTGGTCATAAGGGTACGATGTTAACTCTGTTGCTAAACTCTTTTAATCACTGTTACTCAGTCTTGACTGATATTTGCTTTTCCATCATGCTTCCTAGCTAAAGCCTATGTATCACCCCCTTGACAAACATGGTCCCACTCATTCAAGTGGAAATAAGAACGTTTTCCAATAAAGGCAGCTGAACAGACCACATGAAACAAATAAACAAAAACCCTCCAAATCTAATGGTCCATTACTCATAGTGAGCTGATGATCCACTGACATGACTGACCAGGTAACTGGGTTAACTAGCTGGAGAGAGAGGTTTGCTCAGTCGATGAAACTTTCCTTTGAATCTGTCCTTCCCCCAACCCAGACTCAGGCCCAGCAAAACCTTTGCATTCAGTAGGGCTGCTCATACCATTCTCTGCAGGGGGAACAGATCTCACTTTCCCAAACCTAATAACCACTGCTTCATCTATTCACAAAAAAAAAGGTCGAGTCCCTGGAGCCATGTGACTCACTACCTGGGCAGTTTGAGTTTCTCATGGAAACATGGAATTTCAGAGGACTGCGAGTACACACTCTTCCTAAGACAGAAGTTCAGATTCCCTTTAAGAAAAGGGCATTGCAAGGTCACCTGTCTTTCACTCAAGTTTTTTTTTTTTTTTTTAAGCACATCACTTCTTAAAACACATATTCTATATGATTAGAACTTTATCCTATTTTTCTCCCTTTCTTAACTGTCATTCCACATGAATAGAAAAAAAAATCAAAGACGTTCTCTCACAAAAGTCCACATTGAAGTATATTTAAGTGTCAGATTAAAACTAACAAAAGACAGGAAGCTGGGAGTTAAGACCTTAACTCAGTCCTGAACTCACCCTATTGTGCCTAGGTAAGAAGGGGTCAGGAAAGAACTCAGGGTCAGAATTCACTGCTTCTGTTTCCTTTCACTGCTGAGATATTAAACTTCAAAAAATATTAAATTGACAAGAAATCCCCAAGTGCCCATAACCCATACAGGGTGGTAATCTGTGCATATCTCTAGCTTTGAAAGGCATGTTTCAACCTTACACCTTTCCAAAATTAGAAAAACATCTGTTACTTTTGCTAAATTCCCTTTTCTATGTGTCTGTATTCTGGCTGAACTGAGGCCTTCCTCTTTCAAGAAATTAAATAAGAAAAAGAAAAGAGGCCAGAAGTAGGGAAAGTAGAGATTCCTTATCAGATAACAAACAGTAACTTATTTTGTTTTAGCATTCTCTTATAAGGAAACCACTAGACACATATTCGAGCTTAATTTTCTAATCTAGTATGACCTCCAATATCAAGTATGATTCTGATCCCTCTTGGTTATGTTCTACACTGATCCTACAGCAATAATTTCAAATGTCTTTAGGGGAACAGAAAGCAGAGAGTCCACCTCCTCTGTAGAGACAGTCTGCCCTTGGGATCCAGTGCAAGTTTGTCTAGGTTCTTTCACCCAAGCGATGGGATAGACATTACTTGGGTATGTGTGTGAGTCCTCTGTTTGCTATAAAGAACGTATTTTGTTATTCATAGAATGATAATTCATGGTTGACTTCTGTGATCCATCATATTGCTAAGGAAATTGGTAACAGTAATTAAGATTCCAAGTGCCTGCCCAAGGATGGAAGAATAGAGAATGGGACTTGGTAGTGCAGGGGCTGTGTGGGGGTGGTGATATCTAAATAATATCTTGAGGGTATGGAGTTACTTTTTGAGGTGATGAAAATGTTGTAATTTTGACTTTGATGATGGTTGCACATATCTCCAAAATATATAGTCAAAACCATTGAGTTGTAAGTTGTATATTTAAATGAATGAGTTGTAGTACATGTGAATTTTATCTCAATAAAGATGTTTTTTAAAACTAAAAAAAAAAAAAAAAGGAGGAAAAAAAAAAAAACTGGAAGCACCTCACACAACAAGCATTATTATGGGGGAAACACTCAGAGTTCTGACAAATGGTAGCCCCTTGGATATTCTTAATGTTCCATGACTGAAGGCAAATGTCCCAGCAGATTCCCCTCTTCACATATGAGAATCTGTGGTTGACTAACTGTCCCTGCTAATCCAAATGTAGTGAATTTTCAGAGCAAGCCTGCAACCACCCCCAAAGGGCTTGGGAACTGATCCTCCTTTCACACTGTTTCCTTATTGAAATACTAACTTATTTCTTACTGAAACTTTGTGATTGTCCGGATATTTGTCACTGTTTTCCCACATTGTTGCTCCTACTGCTAGCTATAAAGAAAGGCTTTGCATTTCTAAAACCTATTTCAATAAGAAATAAATTTTGTCTCCCTCAGTGAGACAAAACTTCAAAAATTTTTCCTGCTTGCCAGTTAGTACTTCTCACCCCCTTTTCCCCAAATGCAATCTTTCATTTTTTGCTTAAATCTTTCAAGAGGGAAAACTAGACATTGAGAAGAACATTCTTTATTACTCCTTCAAAAGAAAGAAAGAAAGAGAGAGAGAGAGAGAGAGAGAGAGAAAGAAAGAAAGAAAGAAAGAAAGAAAGAAAGAAAGAAAGAAAGAAAGAAAGAAAGGAAGGAAGGAAGGAAGGGCGGGCGGGCAGCTCAATAGGTTCAGAGAATGACAAAGACTCCAAAAAAAAAAAAAGTATAGGAAGTGATCATTTCATTATCATCCAAACTGGTTGAGTTTTAAGAGCAAAAAAAAAAAAAAAAAAAAAAAGGAAAGGAAAAATGAGAAACTGGACTGAGAACAAAGACAGAAAGTGAATACTGAGGCCATCACATGGATGTGGGGATTTTCCTTAGGGTAAAGCTATAAAACTTTCTGGCTTGACTTTTAGGCATCTGTATTTAGAAAAGCAGTGGGGACATAGATGGTTTTGAGCTGGATAGTGCCTGCATGCATTGTGCTTTAGAAAGAACTATGCAGAATTCAGATGTGGGATGGACTTGAGAAGCCCCAAGGAAACAGACATTGAGATTATTGCACTAGATCTTTGAGAGGCAATTGGGACTTAACCTATAAGATAGAATAGGATAAATGTAAGGAATTATTAATATACAATGAACAGACTTTTACAACTTTACAGATGTAGGAAAACTCAGGTTCACAGACAGGGTGAATAACAGGTGACTTTTGTTTGTTTGTTTAGTAACTGAGCGATGCTTTTAGGAGTATTTTGGAGAAATGTGAAGCTAAAAGTTAATTAATGTGCACAAGTTCATTAACTAATCATAATATGTCCTTCACATCTTTCTCTTTAAGAAGAAGATAACTATATTTCAATGTAATAAGTGCTATAAATGGATGGACAGGAAACTGAAGTCATATGCATTTTCTATGACCAGATCTGTACTAAAGATCTGTTTTTGAAGTCTTGCTCACTCAATATCTATCTCCATTACTCTTAGAAAACATTTGAGTTTTTATGGGGTGCAGTCATTGATTCTGAGTTTCTGAAATAGGTGTGTTCCTTCCTCACCATGTACCTTAGTATGTGCAGCTCCCCTGGCAGAATGCTTTTCTTATCCAGTTTACCTGAGCAGCTCTTTATCATTGCCTCTGTAAGGCTCTCTCATGAAAATAACGTCCAGGAGGCATACCTTACCAGTCAACTACATGTCTGTTTATTCCTTGCAGCAGACACAAATCCCTCCTTCTTAAAAGCTTGTCAGTCAAGGTGTAACCATGTGTCCTAGTTCATCCAAAAACACACAAGCAGACATTTGTTGAAAGAATTCAACAAAAGTTTTTTTAACATCTTTGGTGTAAAAAAAAAAAAAAAGAAAGAAAGAAATGACACATTCCTTTGCTCTTTCTCCTTTTTCTTCACCCCACCTTGAACACCATTATAGTTTTGGAAATGAACCAGTCATTTTTCAGCCATGTGGATACCAATGAGCGAATGAAAGCCAGCACACTAAGTTGTGGAAGATATGATAAATGAGTTATTTCTGTCATTTATAGCACTACCCCAGCCTGGTACCTAATTTTATCCTTCCTAATGTATAAGATAAATAAATACCTTCTTTCCGAGTCCCTGTGATCAAGTATTTTGTTTTTTACCATTAAAGTCATAACATAATTGACACATTGGCAGTAAGCTATTGCTGACTAACAAGCAATCCCACGAACCTACAGTTCATCTGGGCAGTTCTGCTGATGACAACCAGACCTCTGCTGGGCTCCCCAGGCATTTTGGGGTCACTGGGAGGCAGGATTGTCTAGGAGGGTATCAGCAGGGGCATCTTGTAACTGTCTAGTCTATTCTTTTGTACATGGAAACAGCAAGATTTTTTTTTTTTTTTAAGTAGAGAGTGTGAGTTTCCAACATCACTTCCACCATATTCTGTATGCCAAAACAGGTGACTGGGCCAAATCCAATACAGAACAGAATGGAGCTATTCTGAACAGAATAGAGCTATCATATAGAATTGGAGCTATTATTGTGCTAAATCTATCAACTAATCATAGAATATGAGAGATGCAAGGCTGGGACTGTGTGATTATTTGTACCTCTTGTATAAGAAGCCTTCCCTAAACTTATGTTTAGCTAAAGATTTTCTCTGTTTAATTCACAGGATGTTGAAAGAAAGCTTTATTTCTGAGTCCATAGCAGATTAAATGGGAGGCCTTTGGAGATGCAAAAAAACAGATGCTGTCCCACAAGCTGATTTGCTGCTGGTATAATTATATCTTTGGATGCACACTTGAGGGAGCAAAGTTTTCATCCATCTGCAGGGACTTTGGAAGTAGACAAGAAAGGAAACTGATACATGGAAGAACTTCAGCTGCTAGCTGATGTTTGAAAGCTGAGATAATACAAAGTGATCCCTATCCCTACCACCCAGGAATAAGTGTGTATTCTCAGTGAATAACACTGTATTTTAGTCATCTATTTGGGGGTAATACTCATCTTTGCTAAGCCTTCCACCTGATCTATATAGGATCTCCCAGGACCAATTTAGGTAAACTATCCACATTGTTACACAGAATGATAGTTACAGAAGCTTGGGAAAAATGTGAGATGTGAGATGACACATTATCCCCTCCCCCCAACAAACCATTTTTGACATTAAACAAGTTGGAATTAGACAGTAGTATGTTCACTGTCTCAGAAAAAAAACAGTCAATGAACACTCTACCCCTGATACATCATGTCAGGGAACTGATAGATGCTCACGAGCTATTTGTTTGTTTGTTTGTTTTGTTTTGTTTTGTTTTGTTTTGTTTTTGATTATTATTTTGTTGTTGATTTTGTTTTGTTTTGTTTTTTTCTTCTTGGGCACACAATCAAACTATATCCCCTGGCTATCCAGCATCTAAGGATAGACATGTGATAGAGATTTTCCACTGGACTGTGAATGAAAGGCATCCCTATGGATTTAAGCACAGAGTTCAGCAAACTACAGCCAACAGGTCAAATTTGGCCACAGTTGCCTGCATTTGTAAATAAATTTCTGCTGAACCACCACCACCCAAATTCATTAATGTATTGTCTATGACTCCTAGTGCAGTATAGCAGCAGAACTGAGTAGTTTTAACAGAACTAAAAAGTTTACTCTTTGTCCCATTAGAAGTGGTTCAAAAAGCTTGAAATGTTTACTACTTGTCCTATTACAGAAAATATTTTGATCTTTTTTTCTAAGCCATATTAAAATTAAATTACACTTCACTTTCAATTTTTCTTATCTGCTATCTGTCAGACCAATTTTGAAGCCATGACCTTGCAAAAGTCTATTATGAAAAAACTCAGATTTCTGAAAAAAAAAAAAAATGCATGGAATAGAGGTCCCCACCATACAACTGGCCCATCCCCAACTCCACATTGACTATGAGATGAGGAAAAGAAAAAGCAAATAAATAAATAAACACTGTGTGTGTTACAGTACTGATATCTTGGAATTATTCATCAGAACAGTTAACATCACTAACCTTGACAAACATGAATGAGTAAAACAAAGTATTTTATGCAAATATTAAATTTAAAAATCAAAAATTGTAGACCAGAAAAATAAAAGTACAGATTCAATGCCACCATCAAAGCTTGGAAGAGTCAAAAGTAGGTATCATTTCCTCCAATATTGAGATGAATTGGCAGAGATTTACCAGAAAGCAATTCCAGCAACCACCTTAAGGTCCTCTTCATGTGATGTGACCTATGGAAAATTAAAATTTTAAGTCCAAAAGGATATTCCCTTGCTGACTTGTCATTAATGTCTGCCTAATTGTTTATAATAATAAAGTCTGCCTTTTTTTTTTTTTAAATGTGAGCATTCTGGAGAATCATTAATTACTCTATATTAGGAAGGAATTTTTTATGCCCTTTTCAAAGGAAGACTAGATAAATAAGTCAGAGATATAATTTAATCCTCTCAAGACAGCCAGAATCCCGGTATGTGTAAGAGAAGTCTATAAAAAATAAAATAAAAACAGGTAGTTTGGGAAAAAAGTTGACAACTACTTAACTTTGCCCCGTCATTGAGTGTTTGATAAGACTTTTGAGATATTCCAACAAAGCCTCAGGAACCTCGCAATTACCTTGAACACAGAGGGCAAGACATTTTTTCCCATCTACAGTGTTCTCTGTCCATCTGTCTTGTCACTTCCTCTTCACCATGAATCATTTCCCCTGAGAATCCTTCAGATCCATCCCAGGTCCATCCTTCTTTTGTCTTCTGCAATCCCTGCAAGTAATAAATGGCTCAGGAAAGATTTTAGTATAGCACATTGCAAGTATAATTTTATACATCTGTCTCTCTGACCAGGCTTCAGGCCAAGGCCATTCCCTGGCACCATTTCTGGAATACAGAACATGCTCACTAAATATTTGTGGAATTAATGGAAAACTGTTCTGAAGGCCAGTGGGCCTCCAAAACTGGTTAAGACTTAAAATGACTTAAGGAACACATAAAAATATGGATTCCCAGAACTCCTGAATCAGAGTCCCCAGGGGTAGGACCATGAAACAGCATTTTTCACAAAGTGATTATGGAACATTGAGTCCTGTGCTCCAGTCATCCTAACCAGGAAATGTTCCAATCCCAGGAATCTAGTCCAGTGTTAGTCCTTTTCTTTGATGCTTCTGCTGGAGTCTCTGAGGCCCATTGGGAGTGAAGTGGAGAATTTCATTCATTCATTCATTCATTAAAGTAACTCCATGTGTCAAGTATAGCTATGGACCTTGGGGTATGTAGAAATGAATCCATGGGACAAGAATTCCTGCCTTCATGGAGTTTGTAATCCAGGAAGTTAAGATAAATAAGTACACATTATATTATGTTTTAAATAAGTGCTAACAGGAAAAATTGAACCAAGAAAGGGTTAGGAAGAGTAAGAGAGAGTATGAGTCTAAGTACGGCAGTCAAAGATGGTGATTGTGAGATGACATTGTGTAAAGATCTGAAGGATTTCATGCATAAGAACCAAATCTGGGAAAAGGCATTCAAGGAAAAGAGGAAGTGAATGGATCCTAAGTAAGGAATGTTCATGGAAAGTTTGAGCATCAGGCAGTTGGCCAGGATGGTCAGAATAGAATGAGTGAGGGGACAAGTGACTCAAAAGAGTACCCCAGAGCATATGGAGATCCCATCACACAGGGTTTTGAAGGCCACTGTTAGGTCTTTGCTCTTCCCTGTGTGAGGAAAGCCAATGGAAGTTCCTGGGCAAAGCTTCTGACTTATCTTTTAACAACATCATTATATGTTATGGCTCGGTATGAGGTGTCCCAAAAAGTTTCCAGTGTTGATGAAGGAATGTTCAGAGGTGACATGGGACTGTGAGAGCTATAACCTAAAATCAGTCCATCCCATTTTGAATGGACTTACTGGGTGGTAATTGTAGACAGGTGGGGGTGTAGCTGGAAGAGTCAAGTTACTGGGGACCTGCCCTAAAAGGGTTCATCTTCTCTGTGGCCCCTTCTCCCCTTCCCTCTTTGCTTCCTGGCTGCCACAAATGGAGCAGTGTTCCTCCATCATACCCTTCCACCATGCTGTTCTACCTCACCTGGGCCCCAGAGCAATGAACACAGCTAATCATGCACTAAACCTGTGGAATCGTGAACCAAAGTATACTATTACTCCTTAAGTTGTTCTTGTCAGGTATGTTGGTTACAGCAAAGCAAAACTGATTTGAACACACTATGGGTACTATGCTAAAATTAGATAGAAGTAGGGGAAAGGTTGAAGCAGGGAAAAATGTTAGAAAACTATTGTCCTAATTCATACATCAGATGACAGTGAGTGAGACCAGGTGCTGCAAGAGAGGTGGTTCAGATTCTAGTTGACAAGCAGAACCAACAACTTATGCTTGTCAATCAGATATACATGAATAGAAAAAGGAAGAGCAGAGTCAGAGACAACTCCAAAGTTTGGGACTGAGACACTAAAACGATGGCATTGCCATTTATCCAGATGTGGAAGATGGGAAATTGAGTGGATCAGGTTGAAACACCCAAGGGGAGACCTCATTAATTCAAGCATTTTTTCCTCTCTGATCTTCTCAGGTTTTGATCCCTAGTGAGCTAACTGAAACCCCCATTTTCTAAGCAAAGGGATAATTATACATGTTTGTAAAATTATATATAAAACCATAAGGTACTATCAAGTAAAAATTATTATTAGGTATACATGAAAATCCCAGGATGATCCCCACGGACTCCAAGAAGGGTCTTTCAGTAGACCTTTGAAAAGCAAGTGAAAGGAAACTTGAGTCCACAGCACCCTCAGGGTTCTTGGCCCACAGGAGTACAGGTTAGATATTTTGCAAGTAAATATAGCACCCTTTCTGGAAAGTTTCAGGTTGCTAAACTTTTCAAAAATGAAATAACAATCATTAAATCATAACCTAAAGGTATATGAAGTAACAACTGATCATGCATACCTACCTATTCTTCCCCGGAAGTAAAAGCATTATGTGCAGTTAGAGAAACTATGATTTCAACTGAGAGTATCTGAAACCCATGGATTTCCTTTTTAAAGAAACCAGAATCCATTCTCCCAACCCATCTCCCACTTCCATCCCATCTTGCAACCACCAGCTCTGCCCTCACTCCCACCCATTAAATCTTGGTAGAAACAGCTGTCACCACAAAAGTCATACTGGTAGGACAGCCAGCTGGCTCTGTGACTCACAAACAAACTAACCTTTGGATTTTATTTTGAGCAAAGGGGCTTCCTAGCCTGTGTTCTTTGCGGCCATCTATATTTTGGCTCTTGGGTAAATAAACACCAACTCAAATGTCATATTAAACCACATTGTGGGTGTTCAGGGTCAGTACCTGGCATTGCTTTTTAACATTTTCCCCTTCTTAATCAAAGTCCTTTATCTCTTGATAACTTTGCTAATGATGGTGCTGATCCTCATTAAGTGTAAGTAGCCTGACTCATGTTTGAGATTCTGCTTCTCATGGAGGAAGAGATGTGAACGTTGTTTTTTCCATTAACAATTTAATGATCACTTCTCAAAATGTAGTCAAAAGTCACAGAATTAACAGATGACATAATACGATATTTATAAATTTTAAGAAGCCATCAAATATATGTGTTGCAGCATAGCACCATCTACTGACTAAATAGGGAAAAAATGTAAAGAGAGGGAGGGAGACGGTGAGAATGGCTGAAAAGGCTATAAGGGAAGAAGACAGGGAACAACAACAGAAAAAGAAAGAGAAGAAAATGACTTTTGATATCTTCTAGCACAATTCCACATTTCAAAGATAAAGAAACTGATATCAGAAAGTTTGGTTGAATTCATCAAGAGCACAATTCTCAGGTCTTCAATTTATAAGAAAAATCACTGTCACATTTACAAGGTTTAAAAATTAACTAGCCTGCTGTAATATTTAAGAATAGATATACTGATCAATGGAGCAGAACAGAGACTTCATATATGGACCAGCACTTCGAGTTCGTTATTTTCTCAGTAAGGCAAGAAGGTATTACAATAGAGAAATGATAGCTTTCAATAAATTGTGTTGGAACAATTATAAAAAACATATACAACCTCAATTCTTATATCTTGTATGAAAACTAACTAAATATAATAAACCCAAATTAAAATCATAAGTCATAAAGTTTCCAGAAGAACACATAAAAGAAATTCTTTGGGACTGTGGGTTAGGCAAAGAAATCTTGGATAGGACACCAAAAGCACAATCATCAAAGTAAATACGGTAAATGGAGACTATCAGAAATTAAGAATTTCCACCCTCTGACAGACACCATTGAGGAATGAAGAAAAACAAGAAAGAAATGGGAAAATATTTGTAAATCACCTATCTGATGAAGAACATGTATCTAGAATATACATTGAACCACTTAAACACAGGAATAAGAAAACAACCAACTGAATTTTTAAAATGATTGAAAGACATGAACAGACAAAATTCTCAACACTAGTACTCAAAAGGAAAATGATGATTAAAATTACCATTGATATCACTATGCAATGACTCTAAGAATGTTTACTGTTTTTAGATACATCTAATACTAAAGGATGCAAAGTGACTGGAAATCTTTTCTGTTGCTGTTGGGAATTAAAACTAGCACAACCATTTTGGAAGACAGTTGAAAGTTTATGTTGCTAAGTATAGATTTACCATGACACAGCCATTCTGTCTTGAGGTAAGTGAAATGAAAATTTTTGTTTAAACAATTGTACATTATTGTTTATAATGAAATATCACCACACTGAATAGGCAAATGATACAAATGATACACTATGGTCCAAGGAATTCCCCTCAACAATGAAAATGAAGGAACTACTGAGTCAACTAATGACAAGGATGAAATGAGCTCAAATGTTTCATGCTAGGTGAAAGAAGTCAGTCTCAAAAGGCGACCTACATACTGCATTATTCTATTTAATGTCTTATTGGAAAAGCTGAGATGCTGATTATAAGACTGTACACATTCATCTACACAGTCAGAACTACAGAATGGGAAGAGTAGAATCTTATTGTACATGAAGTATAACGATAAAAAATATGAAGTGTAATTACCCTGTAGTCCAGAATACAACATTTATAGCTTTTAAAAGATGGAATTAAAAGTTTTCTACACTGGCTCATGTGTGTAATTCCAGCAGCTCAGGAGGCTGAAGCGGGAAGATCGCAAATTCAAAGCCAGCGTCAGAAACTTAGAGAGGCCTTAAGCAACTTAATGAGTGCCTGGCTCTAAACAGAAAACATGAAGGACTGGGGATGTGGACCTGTGGTTAAGCACCCCTGGGCTCAATCCCTGGTACCAAGAAATTTTTTTAAAAATGCCCTACTCTTACACATGATTTGTTTATACTAATCAATCTGTTCTTAAAAGGAAGTACTTGCTAAATAAAATGATCACTGACTTCTGCCTTAAATATCCTATATTCAAAAATAATAAACTTAATTGGCAAATTTTAGTGTAATAAAATGGTCACATTATTCGTGTTTGAATGATCAAAATCGATGGCAGAGAGTACATCTAATGCATTTAAATCTATGTAAAGTAGACTTTCAATGTGAATTTTCATCTTTATGAAATGCCTTTAGAAATTTTTCTGGTAGCTGACATAATAGAAATAAGTAAATACATGTCTTTCTTTTAAAGTCCCAAATTACATTCTCATCTGCCTTCATAGATCCATACACTAGTTCTTATAACTCAAGTGACATCTCTTACCCAATGATGAGAAGTCCAGTGTTGCAACCTATAAGCAGAACATTTTTTGTATTCGATTTATGATGGGGGGTAAGGTCAACCTACGCTAGAGGAGGGTGAATATTAAAACTCTCATGACGTGGAAGACCTTGTTTCTGCACTAACATCTACCTCTGCCATGATTTTTTCACTGCATCTCCGTAGGTCCCTGATCCATTAATTGACTTCTTGGGCTATTTATTAAAACTCATTTATGTAACAATTATTTCATGTCTGTCTGTCCTGTAAGGTACTATGCTAAAAGCAAACTCAGGACACCGTGGAGAATAGGAAGACCAAGAACCTATCCTAAAGCAGCTAAATTAGCAAGGCATATTAGATGTATGAAGTTAGAAATGATGGGGAAATAGGATCAGAATTGGGGAGGGAAGCTTTAGAGACATAAGAGAGGAAAGAAAGCAGGGTCACAAGGCAGGTTGGAATGGTACATATGGGAAACAATTATGAAGGAATAAGCATTAAGTTTTTTGATGTGTATGAGCCATCCTCTATTAAGCAGGTTGTTTGGAGAATGTGAACAATAAGAAAAGATACTAAGACCAAAACTTCTAAGACTTAGAAGTCTCCAATTGGACATGATCCTGTAATCCAAGCTTTACTACATCATAGAAATTATACTTATATAAAAAGATAAACACCCTGTAAAACTTTTTAAAATATTTTTTTTACTTGTCAACGGACCTTTATTTTATTTATTTATGTGTGATGCTGAGGATAGAACCCAGTGCTTCGCACATGCTAGGCAAGCACTCTACCACTGAGCTACAACCCCAACCCCTATAAAACTTTTTAAAAATTTGAATTTAATTGACTTACTGATATCCAACAGAAGTGATCTGATTGGCACTAAGCGGAAACAGGGGCAATTCTTATTCAGAGAAAATCGTATCGCTAAATGATCTAATTCATTTATTTTTAGTTATGGTATTAAAATGACTTATTCTACCCAAATAAATTCTCCCAGAATATTGTCAGTTGGAATAAAAGCACAATGTGTTAATTTCTATCATCTTTTCTGGTTCTGGAACCTGATACATTTGGAGGTGAAACCTGACAACACAGGTTTTTGGCTGAAGTCATTTTAGAAATGGTTATCTCTTACTTCTCATGTATTTTCTGCAATAGAAAAACATCTCTTGACCACCAAGTCTTGCTATTTCTTTCCACAGAACTTTGCCATTCATAGAAAAGAACATTCATTATGACTCCTAATCCTCATTTGTATTATGCACTTGAGTAATTGCTCTCATCAGTCATATAAAAGTCTGAAGATGTACGTAAAATTACTTAACCAATAGCTTAAATGGTTGGGTAAGCAGTCCCTCAAACCTCAAAACCTACAATAAAACGAGGGCTAAAATGTTGCAAACCTAGCCATATTTTTGATGTGTGCCATTTTTTAAGGTAGAGTTTCAATAAATATTATTCCTTTAACATGCCATAAATTCACTTCACTGTAGCTGCAATGGCTCAGTCATAGTTTTACAGTGCTCAGTTTTTGTGAAATTGTCCATCTTCAACCATCAGTCTTTGCCCTTCCACCATATTCATAAATAAATAAATGATTCAGAAATTGTGTCTCTATTTTTTCTCTGAGATTGTTTGTGTCACTTTTTAAATTTTTCTTTTTTTTTTTTTATTTCAGGTCTCCTTCTCCGCTCATCATCCAAACATAATTCTGATATTTAACTGATACTGACTTAAATAATAAGCTGAGAAATCACTTTTTTGAAGGAGCAGCCTGACAATTTAAAGTTATGGCCAAAACAGCAACCTGGCTCACACTCAAAGGATTTATGAATTAAAAGAAAAAAAAAAAAAAAAAGCCCAGCACTGTGATTGTTTCCTTAATGAACTAAGCAGTAGTGTTAGGGGAACAGAGATATCTATGTTGCATATCCCTAAAATATTCTGCCTGATCCTTTTTTACAGATATTTAGCTAGACACTTTGAGTCCTTATTTTTCCTATGCAGTAATGCATGGGAGCTGTGAGGTACTCTTTCTCGTGAACATCTGGTTGTTTCAGGCAATAGGAAGCACTCCTTTAAGTCCTTAGAGTGAGCCTGCTTCATTAGAGTCGTGAAAATCAGAGCACAATAGCAAAAAAAAACAAAAAAACACTATGTGATATGAAGCGATTATCACTGCTGACTTGCAAAGTGAAATACACTCACTCCATTTACCACTTGTGCCTGACCAAGCTACAAATCAACCGATATCTCTCTTCCTCTCTTTTATTTTAATAAACCAACAGAGAAATGCAAGATAAAGTCTTGCCTCTATGTTTACTAGCCAAGGGGTATAGAAAAAGATAAGAAAAGGGTGAATTTTTCAGATTATTCACTGTTCTCTTTGCGTAGTTACCAACTGCTCTTGGAAGTTAAATCAAAACATATAGGTTCTGCTGTTCATGGATAGTGCCAGAGAAGGCTCCGCCTCATCTTCATGATGATCGACATGCACCTTCTACGTTAGATATCACACCATCATGGGTAGGTTAAAGGAAACTCACTGATAAAGGGCAAATGCTTAATTACCCCTTCCCATATGGAAGGAATAGCTACTGGGTTCGAGACCACTCATTTATTTTTCACTTGTGGGTTGTTCATCAATGTCGTTCAGGTGCCAATGTCCTCTTCACAAATCTGTTTCAAAGTTTCGACTAGTCATGAACCTGTACATCATTGTCCTTAAGTTCCATTATGACTCAGAACTTCCTGTGGAGGATAAAATGTTCACCTCCCTTGAGATTCCTGCCCTTGTTCCCACATCTACAACAGTCTCCACTCGCACGATAGTGCTTCTTAGGAAACTAGTCACAGGAAGTGTCTGCTACAAGGGAACATAGCTGCTTTCCATTGAGAGACCCCTGGATTCCTTGTCATAGCTATATGCCCATCCTTACACTTTAGTGGGTTTTTCATCATGTTGCCTGTACTTGTGACTCCCTTTAGTAGGATGACCTTAACTTATTAAAACTACTTTGCTGCCCAAAGTGTCAGAAGTGTCTGGGGGTTTCTACTCTTTAAGGGTGGTCAGTCAGCAGGTTTACTTGAGACTAAAGGATTTTCCAAGATAAAAATTTTAAATGCTAAACACAGGACAGTCCCTGGAAAACCAAGATGGTCAGTTACCCAGTTCACCCCCAACACCATTCATAGACAGCCTTTAGCCAATACTGAATTATGAAGGAATATCAAAGCCTACCTCCCTTTCCTTAAATTGGGACAAACCCTCAGAAGAAACTATGCCTGGGGTTTCTTGAGGGATCCAGCTGAGGATAGAATTTCCCTTACTTATCGTCTTCCATCTGTATCAGGTTGGCTCCTTCTCACTTTTGTTTCCTGGAAAGACTTCCTTCATAAATTACATGGACCCCCATTGTCATCTCAATAAAAACCTTCTGGGAATCCACACGGAACACGCCTGCCTCTCTATGAGGGTTAGAGAATAGCACTAAAATCTACAAGGCAGTCACACCTTTCATTATCGCTAGACTTTTAGTTCTTCCCCTGAACCAAACTGATACATAGAAAGACTGTTGGGTGGAAAAGTTGCTCATCTTAGTGTTTCTCCCTTTCTTATCTTCATAACCTTAAGTCAGCAGGTTTGTTTGAGACTAAAGGAGGTGATAAATATGATAGGGATGGAAGAAGAACATGAAGGTTTCACTCATGGGCAAAGAAACAGTAAAAAGAGGGGTAAGGAATTTAAATAATGAATGCCAAGTAGTCAAGACATGATTAGTTTTCAATAGGATGGATCAAGGACTATTTTTCCTGAAATAAGACTAAAACCTCCAGTACATTTTTAAGAAAATATTTTGCTTTGCTATGATCATAGTAGATTTATATAATGTTTACATATACTTAAAAATATTTTTCTGAAACTGTAACTCAATAAAATATTAACCCAGACTGGAATCATCCCTTTTAAAAAAATATTTTAAAAGACCCTTCACTTACTTGCTCTTTCTTTGAACCACTAAATTACTATACGGTGAGGAGCAATTTGCAATAATTTACAAAAAAAAAAAAAAAATAGTAATAAGGTAGCTGTATATCCTGTGTGTTTGTTTTAAGGAAAAGGGTTTCCCTTTCAGGACCCCACGAATGTACAAGGTTCAAACAAAGTGCGGGTGCTAATGAACAGACTGTTTTCCTGTGCAGGGCCCCGGCACAGAATGACTTCATTCAGGACTACTGCTCGCGCATGGAAAGTGTTGGTAAAAAAAATCCCACAGAGTTCAGACGACCTTTTCCTAACTTTCTTTTTTTTTTTTTTTCCACTTGTTTGTCTTTCTGGTCTTAGCCAGGGATAACATAAATATTCATCAGCTGATATTTGCAGTAGCTGTGAAGTTATGAATGAGGCCATGCGGCTTCTCTCCTCTCCCTTCTACAGAGTGGCTGCCTCTGCACTCAACTCCCAGCCAAACGACACTTTCCGAAATCCCCAAAGTGTACCACTAGGCTTTTCAAATTCAGTCCTTTTTTTTTTTTCTTCCCCCTTTAATGCTCAAAGCAGTAATGCTGTCTGCTTAATGTTTACCCTGGGATTATAGAAGAAGAAAAAGAAAAACATTCTTTTGCCAAGCTTTAAACTTTCAAATGCCTTGACGTAACAGGCAAATGTGTTAGCAGCTGAAAATATTGGTAATGTATATCAATGCATAGGACTGTGGCAAGGTTTCTTTTTTATATCAAACACTAGACAGATACCACGGGCATGTATCATGTGAGGAACAGAGAAAATAACCATAGCTTTGATCTTTTTCTGCTGCTCTGTTAATTATCTGGACAGGTGTTGGAGATGTTGCAAAGCACTTTAGAATAAGATAACTTCAAACAAGTTTTCAGTGTTCAGACATGAAACAAAGACAAAAAGATGGAAAGAGAGACAGAAAGAGAGGGGGAAAATGGTGCCAATCCCATAAGGCCAGGATGGAGTTGGACTTTCTGTAATTACTATGGATTTCCTACAAAAGAGTGCTTTAGAATCTGGAAACTTTTTGTCTTTCAGGGTCTCACTCAAATAAAACTTAGTAAAAAGTTAGATGTGAATGGAATCAGGGGACTGTGTAGTAATAAATAGCCCACAGCTAATTCATCAATCCAATCCCCAGTGGCTCATAAACATAAATAAAATGTGTTTTCATAGAGGTGGGATAAATGTACACAATAGTCTCATTTTGACTCTGCTCATCAGCATGTTTTATTCAAAACTTGATGTTTGGTCTTTCCTTGACTATGTTATAAGTAAGTTGGATAAATCCAGAACTTGAGGATCATTTGTAACAAGTCTTACTACAAGTACCATACTTGGAAGATTTTTCTTGGAAATGTTCTGTATTTATGAATTTTAAATCACAATTGCAAATCAAGATCTCTTATAATCACTGTTCCGTATTTTTACTGGGTTTAGCATCTTACCCATACCTGACAGTGGAAATAATTGTCTAAATCACCAAACCATTGAGATGGAGAGCAAGGTCTCAGGTGTTCAAATAAAGACCTGATCCAGGCCTGGCAAGAAACCTGACTGGAACAGATACTCATGGCTGGATTCCTGTGTCTGTCTCCATCCTGGAGTTGAGTCTTGCCAAAGTCAGAATGGGAGCCAGAGGCAAGTGCTCCACTATATTCTCCCGGGCTCCAGTCCTTACCAGAGCAAGGCCTGTTGAAGAGCTATTGGAGGGAATCAAAGGCAACAACTTTCTGTAAGAAAAACTAAACAGTAGACAGAAATGATGGATTGTCACACATGCCCAGAGACATTTGAGAAACCAGCTGAGTTAGTGTAGGCAAAAAAACATTTCCTTTCTCTCTTTTCCTTGCCCAATAATGAGCATTCTGACCTGGAAGTAGCAGAGAGCAGAATTACTTATTGACCTTCTCTTTGAAAAAAAAAAATTTTTTTTGTCCAAATCACATCAGATTTCAATGCCAAAAAGTATTCCAGTTAGATACTCCTTACTCTTATTTTGCCAGGAAAGAAAGTAAGTTGATCAACAGTGGCCTGTACAATCTTGTATACAAGTGATTCTATGTTTTGATCTTGGACACAGGCAGGCTAAGATATTTTATGTTTCTTTTTTTTTTTTTTTAAAGGATTACTTACATGTGAAAGACCACTGCCTATGTTCTAGCATTTCTTGCATCTTTCTGGCTTCTTGATAAATACTGAATTCTCCTCACAAATACCTCATTTATTCAAGTATGAAGTTAGAATATTAAACAGTTCAAGAAGACTGAAGATCACTTGCAGCATGTCACAAGTAGAACTCACAATATGCCATCCATATGGCACATGTAATTTATAGTCTAAATCAGGAGATTTTGAGCATAAATGGGACTTTGTTAATTATGATGGGAGAACAAGTATAAAACTGGGACTTTTGTGGACCACCTGGAGCATCTGATCTCTGGACGATAGTTGCTTTTCTCTAAAAGAATTAATGCCATATCACTTGGAGTCTGACCATTGCTATACCTGAAAGATCCTGCATTCTTCTGAGGCAACTCGGAAATAACAACTTCCTTCTGATTCTCCCTGATGATTTTTTAGAGAATATCACATTAACAACTCTACACTCTCCCTTTATGCAGGACCCAACTATGTCAATAAAAATAGAATATTGGATGATTAGAAAGTTTATTTCTCTTGCTTCTGAGAAATTTCTCAGTGAATTCTGGGTATTCAGTGTTGGATCTCTATACTGAAGTCTGCTCAACTCCAGATAGCAGAATCAAGTTGATTAACAAGGTACAAAGGGGGCCTCAGACCACTTCCCTGAGGTTGATGTGCATAAACATTAGGAAAGAGCAGGTTAGTAGAACAGCAGTTCTAACACATTGGTTTGGGATCTGAGAGTGCCTTGATATCAGTTGATTTCCAACTCCTCTGTGGTGAATTTCTTTCACTGTTTGTTGATCTTGATGAGCAGTTATTTTTCTCTTGCTTCATATCATTTCTTTAACAGTGTAGGAAAACAAAATCATACCATTTTATTCATAATTTTTGAAGTACTAATTACCTGAAGCCTACTTTTGACTATTTAAACTGGTTAGAAACACTATGCTATGGATTTGCATTAACAAATTTTTACATTTCTTGCAACTAAACCTTGCTTTAAATTGTTATTAAAACTTAGCAATTATCTCAGCTCTACTACTATTAGTTGACTGCTCTTAAGTCAATCATCTTTCTAGGTTAGTTCTTTTCTAACCTATCCAGTGACTGAAGGGGCTGGATTTTTAACATTTCTCACACAGCCTTCACCATATTACTTGGGCACATACACAAAGTACTCAGAATATATATATATATATATATATATATATATATATATATATATACCTATTTTAACAAATATTATTTGTTAAGTAATTATATTTGTATTTATAATTATATTTTTAATGTAAAATGTAAGATACCTTAATAGCAGAGAGTCTTATAAAGCCACAAGACTCAACCTTAAGTTTATGTAATTATTGTAGGCACTTTAAGAATAAAGCAACCAAGAAGTTAAATGTGCAAGACTGAACACATTAGCTTTGGAATAACATGTTAAATTTCCATCAAACATTCTGTGGTCTTAAACTGACACTATGGTTCTGGATCATTGATGGGGGTGTTGAACAAACAAAGTAAGACTCTACTCACAGTGAGACTCCAGGCAATTTCCTGGCAAGCATCTCATTTCCGAGTTGCCACATGATGCTGTACTCATAAGGTATTGTAAGATTAAATCAAAGAACTAACACAGTTGTCCCTTGGTATCCATGGAGAATTAATTCAAGGACCCCACCCCGCCACCCTGCTCATATCCCTTCTGTAAAGTGGCCTACATGCATATAACCTAGGCATCTCTTGCAATATTCTTTCAATTATCCCTAGATTACTATAATACCCAATACAACACAAATACTACATAAACTGTTGTTATACCAAACTGTGTATGAAATAAAGACAAGAAAAATGTCTGTGTATGTTCAATGCAGATACAATATTTTTAAGTATTTTCAATCTACGGTTGGTTGAATCCACAGATGCAGAACCCACAGATACAGAGGTCTGACTACATGTTTTCCAACTTTCTTTTTTATGAAAATGTAACCATAAAATATTAGTTGATTTTTAAGGTGGCTGTTATGATTTGGATATGAGGTGTCTTGCAAAAACTCCTTTGTTAATATTCAGAGTTAAAATGATTAGATTGTAAGAGTTGTAACCTAATAGTTGGATTAAGACTTTGAAAGGACCACTGTACTGAGTGGTAACTGTAGGAAAGTGGGGCGTGGCTGGAGAAAGTAGGTGTGCATCTGGGATTTGTGCTTAGTCTCTGAGGGCTCAATCTCTCTCTCCACTTCCTGGCCTCCATGAGATGAGCAAATTTCCTCCACCACACCCTTCTCCCATGATGCTCTACCTCACCTCCAGCCCAGAGACTTGGAGTCAGCAAACCATGGACCTGGGGAATCAGGAGCCCAGAATAAACGTTTACTCCTCTAAGTTGTTATTGCCAGATATTATGGGTCTCTGTGACAAAAAGCTAACACAGTTTCACACAGACTACAGGGTTTAGCACACATACATATAAATACAAGGTACCACATTAAATTTGAATTTCAGATAAGCAAGTAAATTTTTTAGTATATTTTAAACTTACTGAATAGGAAATACTTATACTAAAAAATTTTGTTGCTTACACAAGGAACATCTATTTTTGTTCCCAATAAAGTTTTCTTACACTGGGAAGAGCAATAATCTTTCTCTTCTCTCTTCTCAATTACACCTATATTCATTTGCTATCCTTTCTTCTCCATCACAAAACACTAGACTAGTCAAGGGAAGGACGGATGTGTGACCCATTTCCAGTTCTTCAGATCCTCTTGAGTGGGAGCTGAAACGACGGCATGAATTTTCTTTTACAACTTCTGAGAATATTAATTTTTATTTAAACATCATAAACAATGTCCAATAAGATTTTATAATTCATGATGCTTGGTTGGAAAGAACAAAATACAATTTGAACTATGTCAAGGAAAAGGAGGAGTTAGCATCTTCCTAAATCACAGAAGTATTGAACAACCAAGCTGTGAGAAGAACACAGGATGCATATGGTACCAGGACTGGAAGATATAAAACTGGAGAGCTGCAGGCAACCGTGTGTTCCCTACTAAGTGAAGGATGCCAATTTTCAGTAAAAGAACAGAAAGCCAACATTCTGCAGGAATAAGAGTGGAAAACATCAGAACAAGTGCTTGTTACTTCCAAACCAAGCTCCTCAAGACCTGTCAACCCCCATGCTCTTCCCATAGCTTGGTTATTCAGTACTTCCTGTGACAAAGTAAGATATTAACTCCTACTTTTACTTGACTTAGTTCAAAAAGTGTTTTGATCTTTCCAATCCAGCATCATGAGTTTGAAAAATCATAGTTGGACACTATTTCTGATGCTTGAATAAAAATCAACTTTCTCAGAAGTTCCAAAGAAATATGAATTACTCACCACTTTTCAAGTACTAGCTGTTGCATGATGAAAATGCAGGACACACCTTAGCCCAACTTATTTGATCACACAATCCTTTTTTAAAAGAGTGGATCATAGAACTTATTCAGAGAATGTATGTGAGTAACATTTAGCCACATAATCATACATATTTTCAAGCAACTTTAAAATTCTGACTTTGTGAAATTTGAAGTATTTATCAATCTCAATTTGATAGTTATTTGCTGCAAAATTCAAATGATGAAATCTGTATGTAGGAAAATTATGCTGTTTGATATTATAATACTCTCTTTTTATTTGTTTTGAAGATTAAACAATTTCACAATAGCAATTTGTGGTCATAAAATACTAATGCATGAAATCAACATATTTAGGCTTCTCCCTTAAATATTATCATTTAAAAGTTTCTCTATTGCATAATTTTCAGTACCTGCTTTATTTGATCCCTAAGCACAAAATATCAGAGTTCATTCTAAAAAGTCTTGGCAATATCCCTGATTAATAATCATTGGTTAATTTAATAAGATTAATTGAAAAACTATAATTTTTCATGCAAGATGCTGGTAATACAAAAAAAAAACCAAGACAGGAAAATTTTCTTTTCTCATGCATATGACAATCTAGTGTAAGGCATTATTTCCCCACAATTTTTTTCACATTATGTTTTCATTCTGCTCTTGGGAATATATTGAGTAAGTTTACTCATGCATTCACTTAAAGAGCAGGGAAGAAAGTAAAGATCATCACATCAACCCAAAGACTGTGGCACATTCTAGAAGCAGGAGTTGATTTCCCGGCATCTTCACTGTATAATTTCTCGCCTCTGAATGCACGCAATGTGAACAGAACTGGAGTCAGTGTCACATGAGTAGACGGCACACAGCTATAGGGGGGACACGATTCCATGTGCCTGGACACCATTCTCCTGTCAATGTATGAAAGGATTTGTAAGTCAGTTACTGACCATAGAGCCCACTCTCCATAGGATCAATAACAGTGCTTCATACAGAAGAACTCTGCCAGGAGCCCAAAGACCTGATGGCAGCTCAAATTCCAGTATGCATCAAGGCAGGTCCTTGATGCTCAGAGAGATACAAATGGCATCTTTGCTGCCTATGGACAATTAAAGATCTTATAAAAAAATTAAAGATCATGTCTAAAATTTTACACCTGCCTACCCCTCCTCTCACTCTCCATACACAAAACTATTCAAAAATATTTTTTAAGTTGTATATTGTTTTAGTGACTGATATGTCATCATGCAATGGCCAATGACAGGCCTAGTTATTCCTTTTACTGAACTGCTACAATAATGCCAACAGGGTCTGTGCGTAAGCATTTCCAGCAGGGTCTGATATTTCTCAGTTTGTTCCCAACTTTTAGATTGATAGCAGTGAAACCATAAATGAATCTAGGTTGGGAAATCATACTGACTCTTGTAGTGGGTAGACAATAGGAAACGCCTGAGTAATGCTGTATTTCTGACTGAGAAACAAAAAAATGAGAACAGTCCTAAAGACATAAACCATAGTAAAATGGACATGAAGCATTCGATTCCCTCACGATGTGAGCCTCCCTTTGCTGTTATTGTTGCTGCGGTTGTCTCTTCTCTTATTTCCCATCTTTCAGATAATACAAAAAACACTGGCTGACCATGTGACCTTCATCATCAGGAAGGTGTGTATTTATGAAAACTGTTGGAGAGTAATTAATTGCTTGTATAACATTTTTAGTCAATGGGAAAAATATATGTGATTATCTGTTACTTACCTGGAGCCTGCAAGAACTTTGGAGGTAGAAGTGTCAACAGATAGGCCGTTTAGTAGAGGGGAAGAGATTCTCATTCCTGAGCTCCTGGGAGAGGGGCATTTCAAATCAGGAAGCAGTTTGGACTTTAACCTCCCATGCCCTCTAACCACTCCCTTCCTGAGAGAGGCCTGACAACTGCGAGGAATGTCTGACTTCCCAGAGACCTTTCTTTCTATGTTTATTTGCTTGTCTTTACATCATTTTCTCCAGCATTTGCCTGCCCAATAAAGGATGGACAAGAGATGGCAAAAGAGTTGAAAGTCAATCAAATAATCCTGGTTAAATTGTTAGCAGACCTAGAATAAGATCAGCCAAGAACCATTTATCTAAAATGAAGTTTTGGGGGAAATCTGTGGATTTCATTTAGATTGTGTTTACATGACAACAAAGCATCTGGTGTATTTAATGGAAAGTAGGCAAATTGTTTATGCAGTTGTGTGGATAAAACTGGCAGCTGATCCAATGATTGCCTTTTCAAAGTTATGAATTTTGGCTTTAGTACTTGCAGTTCTGACCTAATCATAAATATTTAAGAGTTGCATAAATTAAATTTTAAATTTTTTCTTCTTTTTTTTTTTTTGGTAGAGTAGCATTTTACTAATGCTTGAGTCTTCAGTTATATGTTGTTTTATTGGTTGTTGTTATCATGTGTATGTATGTGTGTCTATATATTTGGGAAAGTTGAAAATACTGAATTTTACCTTTAGTTAAATAATTGAAGAATTTTTTTTTATTGTAAACAAATGGGATACATGTTGTTTCTCTGTTTATACATGGAGCCAAGGCATACCATTTGTGTAATCACAAATTTACACAGGGTAATGTTGTTTGATTCATTCTGTTATTTTTTTTCCTCCCCCCCCCACCCTCCCTCCACTCTTTACCCTCTATACAGTCCTTCCTTCCTCCATTCTTGCCCCCTTCCCTAACCCTAACCCTAAACCTAACCCTAACCCTAATGTTAACCCCTCCCACCCCCCATTATATGTCATCATCCATTTATCAGCGAGTTCTTTCGTTCTTTGGTTTTTTGAGATTGGCTTATCTCACTTAGCATGATATTCTCCAGTTTCATCCATTTGCCTGCAAATGCCATAATTTTATCATTCTTTATGGCAGAATAATATTCCATTGTATATATATGCCACAGTTTCTTTATCCATTTGTCAATTGAAGGACATTTAGGTGGTTCCACAATCTGGCTATGGTGAATTGAGCAGCAATGAACATTGATGTGGCTGTATCTCTGTAGTATGCTGATTTTAAGTCCTTTGGGTATAGGCCAAGGAGTGGGATAGCTGGGTCAAATGGTGGTTCCATTCCAAGGTTTCTGAGAAATCTCCATACTGCTTTCCAGCGTGGCTGCACTAATTTGCAACCCCACCAGCAATGTATGAGTGTACCTTTTTCCCCACATCCTCGCCAACACCTGTTGTTGCTTGTGTTATTGATAATAGCCATTCTAATTAGGGTGAGATGGAATCTTAGGGTAGTTTTGATTTGCATTTCTCTTATTACTAGAGATGTTGAACATTTTTTCATATATCTGTTGATTGCTTGTACATTTTCTGTGAAGTGTCTGTTCATTTCCTTAGCCCATTTGTTGATTGGGTTATTTGTATTCTTGGTGTAGAGTTTTTTGAGTTCTTTATATTTTCTGGAAATTAGTGCTCTATCTGAAGTATGAGTGGCAAAGATATTCTCCCACTCTGTAGGCTCTCTCTTCACATTACTGATAGTTCCTTTGCTGAGAGAAAGCTTTTTAGTTTGAGTCTATCCCAGTTGTTGATTCTTGCTTTTATTTCTTGTGCTATGGGAGTCCTGTTAAGGAAGTCTGATCCTAAGCCGACATGTTGAAGCTCTGGACCTACTTTTTCTTCTATAAGATGCAGGATCTCTGGTCTGATTCCGAGGTCCTTGATCCATTTTGAGTTGAGTTTTGTGTAGGGTGAGAAATAGGAGTTTAATTTCATTCTGTTGCATATTGTTTTCCAGTTTTCCCAGCACCATTTGTTGAAGAGGTTATCTTTTCTCCATTGCATATTTTTGGCCCCTTTGTCTAGTATGAGAAAATTGTATTTATTTGGGTTTGTGTCCATGTCCTCTATTCTGTACCATTGATCTACCTGTCTATTTTGGTACCAATACCATGCTGTTTTTGTAACTATAGATAAAGATTCAATGAAGAATTTTTAAAAAGGGTTTCTGTTTACTTTTTGAATGCATTAAGATTACTACTTTAAATAGGGTTATGTACAACCATGACATACATTAGATGAGATTACTATTATTCCAAAATTCTCAAAAAGATCTCAGAGATTTTCTATCATGTCATATTTTAAATAGATAGTGTATATTATGATTGGGATCTTAAATGTCCCTCAAAAGTCCATATACTGATGGCATGGGCCCAGCCTGTAGCACTATTGAGTGGAGGTGAAGCCTTCAGGAGGTAGGGCTTAGTTGGAGGAAGTCAGGTCATTGAGGTTGTGACCTTGAAGGAGATATTGGAACCTCAGTTCTTTTCTCTCTCTTTGCTTCCCTGCCACCATGAAGTGAACAACCTCCCCCACTGCACGCTTCCACCATGAAGTTCTGCCTCGCCAAGACCCCAAGCAACAACCAAGGATGAAACTTCTGAACCTGGAAATCAAAATTAATCTTTCCTCTTTAAAAATTGATTGACTCAGGTTTTTCTTGTCACAGTCATGGGAAAATTAACTAATACTATATGATTAAAATACCAATTAGTATTCAAACAGAAATTTGAAACAAAACTATAATTTTCCCTAAGAGAAAGTGATTGTCTACTATCATTATTTTAAAAATTTTTTTAAAAATCCAAAAGATTTGCTTACTAACATTAAAACATAGTATTAACAAATAAAGAAATATCAGAACCAAAAATGCATTCTTGACTTAGGCAATGTTCCTTGTTTATACAGCAATGAAACTTGTACTCCTAAATCAATGAGATGCCAAAATTCTTTAGAGAAAGATTATTTACAGGTGCCAGGTTGTTACTGAGGATGCAGGGTTTTGCCCTGTCTGTTGGTTATATTTCACTTTCTAACAATCTTTATTCATTCTTTTCAGATTTCCAAAAGTTAAATCATTACACATGTACCATCTATGCTTATTACTATTATTTTATAATGACTTACACAAACATCCTTTCTTACTGTTGGAAGGTTTTGTCACAATTTATTATTACATCCTAATGTTCAGTGATTTTACAGCTCCACCTAATGATGAAACATTCAAGATTATTTTCTCAAGATGATGTGTACACTCAGGAACTGGGCTGGGTATAGACTCAAAACATTAAACAAAATTCTTGGTTTATTCCCAATAAATCATAACTAAAGAGATGAATAGGAAAAAACAAACAATCAGAAACCCTAAAGCTGTTTTAGATCAATATAGTATTTTCCTTACAAATAGTTTTAAAAATTATCACTTATTATTACAATTGACATTCCTACTAGACAAATAACTTACAAATGATATTATATTTATTATTTCAAGATATGTGCCTACCATATAAGGAAGAACTACTATAACATTTGAAGTCAGAAAGTTTACTTTGAAAACGCTTTAAGTAACTTTCCCAAGAGAACCACGTAATAGAGTTGGACAATTCATACTAGTTTTAATTCTGTTCAATTAAATTTCTTTATGATTAAGGTTATTCTCAACTTCTGGATCTGTACTATTCAGATCCTACTAGTTACCTATGAATACTCAAAATGAATTAATTAAAATTAAATTAAACCAAGCTTTCAATACTTGGCACATTTCAAGGCCTGGTGGCCATAGGTGGCAAATGGTTACTATATAAAACTGCATAGATAAAAAACATTTCTATTATTATACAACATTCATGGGAAAGCACTGTTTTGGATAACTAAAATCTCTAAATAGGTGTGTTATCATAGAACAAATGTCTAACAATTTATAAAATTGTTATTAATATTGTCATAACAGAACTTGTAAAAGTAATATAGGAAACTAGAAGACTTTGTAAAAATGTATGTCAATAAATGATAAGGGGGGAAGGGAAAAATAACAGAATGAATCAAACACCATTACCCTATGTAAATGTATGATTACACAAATGGTATGCCCCTACTTCATGTACAGAGAAACAAGTTGTACCCCATTTGTTTACAATAAAAAATAAAAAAGTAAATGATAAGAGACATAAGCTTGTGGTTTTTGTATATTTTTAAACTAATACTTTATTTTTACTCAAAGATCTCTTTTTTATTTATTTTATTTTATTTACATGTTTTTGTATACTGGGGATTGAACCCAGGGACACTTAATCACTGAGCTACACCCCTAGCCCTTTTGATTTTTTTATTTTGAGACAGGGCCTTGCTAAGTTATTGAGGCTGGCCTCAAACTTCCAATCCTGACTCAGCTTCCCACGTCACCAGGATTATAGGTCTATGCCACTGCACCTGGCTGTCTTTGTATATTTAAACTTAAATTAAAACACATTGGACTAGTCATAGTTTTGCTTTAAAACTGTGAGTTGTACAACATTCAGCATCGCCTTAGGTGAAGTTATTGAAATTAAGAGATAAGGAAATACTTTTTCAGAAATCAGACAGTTTTGGGGTAGGAAGAGATGAGTCAACATCAAGGAAGAAAAAGTTGGTCAGTCTCAATTTCTCCAGATAAAATTCAATGCCAGAAGGCAATCCAAAACTTTTCAAAAGTAAGTGTGACCCCAAATGTTATATTCATCCAAGGTGTCATTCTAGTATAAAAGCATCAGGAGGATTTTAAATATTCACAAAGGCAATACAACTGCTCTTTAAGTTACAGTAGACCAGTAAAATCCAGGGAACCAAGACATGAATCAAAATTAGGATCAAAGAATGGAGAAGATCTTAAGTTGATAGCAACTACTGAACCCCTTTAAATGAAAACCATTTTGAAAACTATCCTTACAGAAGATAATATTTGGGGCCCTCAGGATACTAATTCAGTGCTTTCAGGCATGTTGGTCATAGAGCTTTGTTTGGTGAAGATAATAAGGAAGTTTTAACATATAATGTAAATTGTCATAAATGACTCTATCAATAAGAAAATTCCAATCTTAGAGACAAACTCCGGGGGTGACCATAATGGAAAACCAGATAACATTTTTAAAAAAATTTTTTAATTAGTTCTTTTTCGTTATACATGACAGTGGAATGTATTTTAACATATCATACATATATGGCATATACTTGCCATTCTTGTGGTTGTACATGATGCGGTTGTACATGATGATTGGCCATGTATTCATATATAAACATAGGAAAGTTATATCTGATTTATGCTACTATCTTTCCCATTCCCATCCTCCCTCCCTTCCCCACCATACCCCCTGTCCAATCTGGTGAATCTCCACTCCTGCCTCCCTGCTGCCTATTGGGAGTCATCATCCGCATATCAGAGAGAACATCTGGCTTTTGGTTTTGGGGAATTGGCTTATTTCACTTAGCACAATAATCTCCAGTTCCATCCATTTAATGGCAAATGCCATAATTTCATTCTTCTTTATGGCTGACTAATATTTCTTTGTGAATATGTACCATATTTTCTTTATCTATTCATCTATTGAAGGGCACCTAGGTTCACTATTGTGAATTGAGTTGCTATGAACATTGATGTGGCCATGTCACTGTAGCATGCTGATTTTTAAGACCTTTGGATATATGCCAAGGAGTGGGATAACTGGGTCAAATGGTGGTTCCATTCCAAGGGAAAACCAGGTAATTTTAAAGATAAGTAAGTCAATTAGAGAAGACAAGTAGCAAATGATGCCAAGCACTTTTCCCAGTGATGCTGAATCCACAAGCAAAATCAAACATGATACTCACTGAAATTCCAGCTCCTGTTCTGACACCATGCAGGGACCCACAATTCTTATTTTTAGAAGATCCTAGAAAATTTTCAGTTAAACTTATGCTCATTATCTAAGTTTGTAAAAGTATCAGTGGAGAAACAACCAGACAACTTAATTTTTTTAAGTGTCTTTTTATCCCCCTGCCTACCACCAACTATGGACAATTGCATTAGAGAAGAAGGATGATCTTTATTGCTCAAGTTAGATTTGGGCGAGGACAGGAAATAATATATTTTAAAACAGATAAGATTTCTCATCATGTAAACATACAATAATGGCCTTCTGTCATTGGAGTTAACATTATTTTGCTTAAAATAAGCTCTTACCCTGATGTCTTTCTATAATTGACATGTGAGAGAGGGTACATTTAAGCAAATATAAGTTCAGAAAGCATCCTCTGTCTTTATAAGAAATCTTCAGACTTTCAAAGCAGACAAACTTTACTTTGTTGCTATGCAACTGATGTGCACCACAGTCCATCAGACAGTAAATAAATTACGACTTTTACAATGAAGAGAAAACTCTTTTCTCCCTGTTAGTGAACAAGCCACAACTTCCTCTCATGCTATCCTAATCCACCACAGCCCTTTAAAGCTGTTTTGCAAACACCAGTGTTTTGGCAAGATAAACAAGCAAATGAATAACACAGCAGTGACACAGATGCAGTTTGCAAACAGCACGCTAAGAAGCATCAGTTTCATGTTCTTCATTCCTCCAGGCCTGAGAACCTAAGCCCCCATGCCTGGTGGGGAGAAGGAAGTTTACTTCACACCCACATTCTTCCACAAGCTTAAACAAAGGCGATTCTGGAAGTTTCTATCAGCAGGCACACATCACTGCCACAGGGTCAAGTATGATTCTGTATAAGGGCATAAAAGTGATTTCAGTCATGAGGGAAACAGGCATCTGAAGGGACAATATGTTACAGGGGGTGGGAACTTTGTGGATCATGAACTAGATGTGGGCCACTTCCATATTGAATGTGACCTGCTCAGTGTTTAAAATGTTACGTATATGATACCATTTAGACTCTTCGCATGAAAATCTAGGTGGCTGGAAAGATCATAAAATAACATTGTTTGTTTGTTTTTTAATTTTCAGAGAAATCAGAAGCTGCCTGCAGCGGGAAAACTGGAAACATTCCAAATACCTAACAATAGAAGAGGTGGATTCATTGTGATCTAATCCTGTAATGGATTAGTTCAGACCAATAAACAGAGATAACTACTGATGCATTCCACTATATGAATGAATTTCACATATGTTTTCTCCAAGAAACCAAATACCAAAGCACAGGCATCCTGGTTCCACATGTGTGATGTTCAAGACCAGTTAAAACAAGTTGATGGCGATGGAAGTCAGCAGAATTCACTTCTGGTGGACGGGGTGCTTTGGGGATGATGGAAATGTTCTATATCTAGATTGGGGGGGTCCTGTGAATGCATATGTAAAATTTATCAACCTATACACTTAGGCCTGAGTACTTTACATACCTCAGTCTGCATTTTATACCTCAATAAGAAATAAAATTCAACTAAAAGAATCCATTGCCAAAGAGCTGCTGGCATTTGAAGTGGGGCAAGACTTCCATCTATCTCCCACACCCAACCACTGACTCTTACCTCTGATTGAATCTGAATCTGTGAGGGTAGAGCCCCAACAATCTGTTTGAACACCTCTCTAGATAGTCTGCTCCACTACAAAATTTGAGGGGGAAAAAAAAAGCTGTTCAAGCATACTTTGTACACTAAATGACAGAGAAGAAAAGTAGAAGACCTAATTAAACCACCCACACCCTATTGCCCTTCCCCCAACACAGTGCCAGAAACTCACTGAGGAGATCGTTTAATGTGATTTCAACATTATATGTTCCTCTATCAAAACATCACATGGTACTCCATTAATATGTCCAATGTTTATGCTTACATGTATCAGTTCTAAAGTTTTAATTTAAATTCAAAGAAGAAAATGAGCAGTAGAAAAATCAGTCAACTCATGCAAAGAATTTCTGTCAGGTTTAAGTAATGAAACTCCTAGAAAGAAATGAGCAACCTGCACACCCTATTCCTGTTTCAACCCTAGATACCTTTGGTTTTAGTATCAGTACAACTGGATTAAAAAAAAAATACAAAAAAGGTGAAAAGCAACTATATTTTTTTGACTATGGGAAAACTATCAGACATTAGGCATTCATATGCTCTGAAGATATAAGTGGAAATTTATGTTTGAGGGGGTAGCACGGCTCTGGAACTCATAAAAAAATACACAAATTAAGACCAGTAATTCCCTTTCCCACTGTAACTTACCTAAAACAGCATTGGTGGATCTTTGTTTTCTGGGAAGTTATCAACATTTCAGGAAAGTATCTCCCAACCACATACTATGATGTAGCCAAAATGAACACTCTGTGAGAAAGGCATTTCTGAATCAGCTGGGAGGGTCAAGAAGGTGCTTACTATATACCTATTCACTGATTAATATCAACTGGAGAAGCCATTACAGAATATGGAAACAACATGGAACAATATTGGAAAACAATCAGGACAATAACATTCTCTCTGTGTTTAGAGGGAAAAAAAGGGAATAACTATTCCTTTTTATCAGATTAATTCTTTTTATCAAATTTAAATATAATTTCAGAAAGAAAATTTATGCTTGTGTCCATGTCGATATTTCAGAATGCCCTCTCATTTAGAGAGTACATAGGGGAGGGAAGAGATCTGAGAATAACAAAACATAATAATAAAACAATATAGCAATCATACTTTAGGTAGTGAATCTCTGAAAGCTTTCATTTCAATCGCTCATGGTGGTTGGACAAAAATCAAGTTCACGGTAAAAAAGCAACTTCAAAATTATTTTGGGACTGCGGATATAGCTTAGTTGGTAGAGTGCTTGCCTTGCATGCACAAGGCCCTGGGTTCAATCCCCAGCACCACAAAAAATATATATATATATATTATTTTTTTTTGACTATTAAGCTTATCTCTCATTTGTCAATTACTTAGTTTGAGAATAAATCTAAAAATTATATGACCAGGGCTTCATGAGCATGCCAGCAGGCATTCACCAAGACACCATACTCATAAGGAGTCCTCAAGCTTGGGACTTGATACTCTGCCTGTTGGCCTAAAATTGTTAATAATTTTATCTTTGAATTTGTGTTTTATAATGAGGTTCAATGAGACAGTGCCTATGGTCTTGGAGATTAGCAACACACATTTTCTGTTCTTCTGCCACCCCACCATATCCCAGGAATAGGTTCCTGGCTTAGTCATCCTGCTCAGTAATGGTTGTTCTGCAGCTGTGGCCCGGACCTGGGCACAGGCAAAGAAGGGTCAAATCAAGGTGCAGGGAAGTACCCCAAGCACCTGAGAGGGTCTACAGTTGCCCTGTTGGGCCGTCTTCAACTATCCATGACCAATTGTCCAAGGACACTTGACTTTAACTAGTAAATAAAAGACACCAAGATCAACTAAGAGAAAATGGTGCAGAAATGGAAAGGTTTTTTCCCTTCTTTCTGAGCAAGAGATCCATAACTTCTTTTGAACTGGCCCCATAAATGATGTGGCAATCCCCAAATATAACTATGAATGGGCAAAAAGTAAACAAGTAAAGCAAAGGATATATGAGAAATAGAGGAATTAATGGGTATGGATCAGAGGAATAGGAAGATAATTAAGATTCAGATCTGGGGAGATAGCTCAGTCGGTAGAGTGCTTGCCTTGCAAGCACAAAGCCCTGGGTTCAATCCCCAGCACCGCAAAAAAAAAAAAGGATTCAGAGACTAACTGGTTGAATTCCATATTGTTAAAAATAAATCAGACACATTCTTTTTAAAAATTATTTATTTATGATTAGAAAGCAATATACACCATAAATTCAGATCTGCTTAAACAATAACAATGAGAATGGACATTTACCTTCAAGGCAGCAGCTTGGCTCAGGGGTGTTAGAAAGTAAAACTATCTAGAAAAATCACAAATTACCATCACCCATTCCAATTCCCGGTACTATCTCTTCTGGGTTGTAATTCGGAATCTCACATTTCTCCAGGCATTTCCAATATCTCAAATCTGAGCATACAATTTAAGATCCATGATTTTAAGGGTATCCAAACACAATGCAGGTTAATACACAGTGAGAACATTATCTTTTTACCTCTCTGTTAGCTACCTCCAATTTTACCAAAGGATATCTTTTGTTTTCCAGCACTTTAGCCTGCCAGGGGATGACGTTGTCTAAACACATTTTCAATGTTTTCTTTTTAACAGTTAATATATTTCCAGGATGCAAGTCCATTTCTTTCTAAAAAGTTCCTATGACACCCATTGAAAAGTCAAAAGCAATGAACTAAAAGGGATTGCTATTTTGTTAGAGAAGAACGACACCCTTTGTATCGAAGTGGGGAATTACAGACTGTGGTCACCCTCTGCACAGTGTCTCTTTGTCAAGTAATACATGCTGAAAAAAAAATAATACAGATGGGAAAATATTGTGCACTGTCAGATCTTGGAAACAGCCAAAGGATTTTTCCTCACCAATGTCTTGTCGATGACTTTCACATTCTGGCACCCTGAAAAAAATAATGCATACATTTAATATGGAATGAATGCAATAATAATCAGGCAGGTAATCGTTTTCCCAAGGAATGTAAAACTTGACAAATGTAAGGTTTATGATTCAAGGTAGGCTTGCCAAATCTTATGTGGCATGAGACCATTTTTATTACCTAAACAGTCCTTAACACAAAATGACTGGCACATATTTTTATTAACACAAAGAGTGTATTCTTTCTGCCACATTTAATAGAGAGCCAGTGGCTGAAAGCTCTCTTTTAGGATATGTCTGTACCAAATTAAAATGCAAAGTGAGGATTCATGGGATGGCCTTCTTCTTGGGCAGGCTCTGTCTGACAGGCTCAAGACAGTAGTGAGTAGACAGTTTATCTCAGGAGTTCTATCTATGTGGGCAATCTGGATCATTTCTTTGGGTCACAAAAAATGAATCCCTCTTTACCTTTAAAACTGGGGTAGTTGATGATTTATTCAAGGTCATTCTTTGCAGCGAGAGGTCCATTCTGTGCCAGATTCGTAATAGTCACTAATAATAATGGCATTTATTTATCCATTCTTTCATCAAATATTTATTATTTATGTGCCAACTACTTCAGTAGCCATTGAAATACTACAGTGAAGGCAACCAAGAACCCTGCTTAACACTTCTTATGTCTGAGAGGGCATGTAAATTATACAAAAAATTATATATAGAAGGTGATAGATGCTAAAGAAAAGCAACCAAAGAAGAACACTGGGAAAGAAAACTGGAAGTTGAAGGGATGGAGAATGGATTGTTATTCTAAATAGAGCAGTCAAGATGGGCCTTTTTGAAAAAAAGGATGATTTTTATGTGAAAGTTTGAAGTACCTGAGGAAGTTATTCATAGATATATCTGAGGCAAATCATTCAGGAGAAGGGAACAGACAATGCAAAATTCCTAGGCCAAAACATGCCTGATACATTCAAACCACAACAGGGGGGCAAGTGTGGTCCAGGTGGAATAAGCAAGGGAGACTGTAGAGGAAGCTGGGATCCCAAAGGGAACAGGCTTCACATCCCATAAGGCCTTGTCAACATGGAAAGGACTTCGGCATCTGCTCTGAGAAGCCAAGAGCTCCTGCAGGGTTCTCATCAGAATATTAATGTGATTGGAACTAAATGATCTGAATTTGAAGTGATCATTCAGCTGCTATGATCAAAACAGAACATCAGAAGGGAGGTCAGATAGAGAGGCAGACCAGCAATATCCACAGGAAGAGAGACAATGATGGCTCTGGCAGTGGAGGTGATGAGTGAAGGCAGATCCTGGTTATATTCTGAAGATAGAGCCCTATGGATGTGAGGGCATGAGAACAGAATGAAGACTCAGGAATGACCCACGAGTTTTGACGTGAGCAACTTAAAATGTGGTGCTACCGTTGGGTCTTAAATATCCCCCAAAGGTTCATGTGTTAAAGGCTTGGTCTCCAGCATGTGGTGCTATTGAGGAGGCAGTGAAAGGAAGTTAGATCATTTAGGGCATATCTTCAAAAGGAATATCAAGACCCCTGCTCCTTCCAATCTCTCTCTCTCTCTCTCTCTCTCTCTCTCTCTCTCTCTCTCTCTCTCTCTCTCTCTCTCTCTCTTTTTCTCTCTCTCTCTCTGCTTCCCAGCTTCCATGAGGTGAAGAGGTTACCTCCCAAGGTGTTTCCACCATATGTTGTTTTTTACCACAGACTCAAAGCAATGGGATCAAGCAACCTTGGATTTACAGCTCTCAAACCATGAGCCCAGATAAATCTTTCCTCCTTGTAAGTTTTTTATCTCAGGTGTTTTGTCACAGCAACAGAAAACTGACTAACACATAAGGTATGAGACTGAGACTAGAGAGACTACAGGTGGAACAGATCTAATGGCGACTTAATTTTGAGCAGGTAGAGTTTGACCTGCCACTTGGATAGGCAACAGGAAGGGTGGACAGGTCAGTGAGATTTATGTATTCTTATGTTTTGAAATGAGAAAGAGCATGAGGTAGCACCTACCCCACAAAGTATACCTAGTAAAACTATCAGAGATAGAATCTAATTGTACACTGAAGAATTCTTCAGTTCAGAGTGTTCTGCACTGGAACTGAAAATAGAAAGTCAACTTCAAATTTAATGTGCACCGAATGATTCCATTTTCTTCCTGCTCAAATCGACTTCTCTCCAGCAAGGAGTCTGACTTAAAGACCACAGAAGAAAAGAAAATTGTCGATGAGAATGAGCACCTTACCACTCAGAGCCATGGCTAACCGAAATTCTTCCTTTAGTATCTCAAGGACATCTTGGACTCCTTTCTCCCCCTACACAAGTAAAAGATACAGAACTTTCGGGTAAATCAGTTGCACTGGTTTCACTAACTGAAAAAAAAAAAAGCAAATTTGAAGTTGAATAGCTTACTTTTCTTTAAAAGTCCACTTATATCACTATCTATTCATCTTGCCTTATATATTTATGTCTTTGTTTAATTACCTGGAAGGCCAAGCCCCATATGATGGGTCTCCCCACAAACACAGCCTTGGCACCCAGGGCCAGAGCTTTCAGAACATCAGTGCCTTTCCTGACGCCCCCATCCAGGAAGACTTCCACCTTCCCCTCTACAGCCTCTACAATCTCTGGCAGAACATCAATCTGTGGAGAGAGAAGGTCAATAATGTCACACTGTTAATGTTGAAATTTTATTCAATTCCACTTCTGAGGACCACCAACCCACCCAACTAAGACTTAGAGAGAAAGAAGCTAAGTAGGTTTGGATGAGCAATAAAGTTATTTGAATAGAAAGAAGTACAAATGTTAGTAACTGAAACAAGCAAAGAAAAATGAGCAAATTTGAAATTGAGTAGCTTATTTTTCTTTAAAAGTCCAATGTTGGTTTGTTTTTCTGCTCCTGATATTCAAATTCAAGGGTTCTGATCAAAAAATTTATAAACATAATTTTGAAGCAATTTGATCTTTTATATAAGCTTTTCTTTTTTAAAAAAAAAAATTGAATTGACAGGTACAGTGGCACATACCTGTAATCCAGGAACCTGGAGGACTGAGACAGGAAGATTGAAGTTTGAGGTCAGTCTCAGCAACTTAGCCAGGCCCTCAGCAACTTAGTGAGACCCTATCTCAAAATAAAAAATAAAAAGGACTGGGGTTGTAGCTCAGTGATAAAGTGTTCCTGGGTTCATTCAATCCCCAGTACAAAAAAAAAAAAAAAAAAAAAGTATCTTGTTGACAAATTATTACAAATCAAATGAAATTCACACTCAGATGATAGTGCAAGCAGTGATGTATAAAAATGCAAATTGGCAAGCAATGAAAAATTTAGTCTTGATTTCCTTGTCTAACATGTTTTGCATTTAGAAACATAAAAAACCTTCTGTGAAAATATTTTCCTTGTTTTTAGAGGAATAAAAACCACATGCAACTTGAAAATCCCTGTCTTGGTTGACAATTGATGATAGGCTCAGATTAGCACTAGAGAATGCAAAATCTTCATAGAGATTGATCTGGTGGGTTATATTTTTCTCCCTTATCCTCATACCTCTCAGAATCTACTTCCTTTCCAGGCAACTTCATTTTCTCCTACTAAAAGAAACAGAATGCACTTGCCCACTCCTTGACTTTGGCCTTGGCCATCCCACCTACTCTGGCCAATTACATGTGAGCAGAGATGGCAAAGGGCCATTTCTGGGCATAGGCTTAAGTAACCTCAAGCATTTTGACTCACTCTTGTACCTTGGCCATTTGTCCTAAGAAGAGCACCCCCTAGGTGATATTCCCCACTTAGCTTTGAACCCAGGAGAACATATTCAGGAAGCAAAGCTATCCGAACCAAGCCAAGCTGGACCTGAAACTTGGATCACAGCCAGCTACCAGGCCTAGATCCATAAATCCCTGTTAACACAAAGCTTCAAGGAAATAAATGACTGTAAATGTAAATCGCTAAGTAAGGGATCTTTTATAGCATCGTGTGACAGTATCTAACTGATACAATTAGCTAATATGATAAGGATCTTTGCTTTTGAAAATTGAAACATTCCTATAGGTGAAAATCTAAAATTATTCACATTCATCCCCAACTGTTGACATCTAAAATGAAGCCCAGACTCCATTTAAAATACATGCTGTAGAAGCTACCAGACACTCAAGTGTATATTTTCCAGAAATAATTGTGCTGAAATCACTAAAAGCCTTCCCTACTTCTCCCCTAAAATTTTAAGGCTAAACTCAAGTAGATTTTTATGTAAAAGGATGAAAACCAAACACGGCTACAGAGTTGGAGGAAGCGGAGGCAACACTTGGCATATGGCCCTTAAATGTTTGGCAGGTAATGTGATTTTCCCCTTTTCCTTTGGTTTTGCTGCCTTGCCAAACATGCTTTGGATCCATTTACATACGTCTCCTTACCTATACATAGTCCTCCTTTTACATTAAGCAAGTTACATCAACATATAAATGCTACAATTTCCAGGCCATGATGCAAGCCATAATTAAGCATATTTCCCCATTTGAAACCAGAACCAAAGAAAAATATTAGCTAGCTTGGGTTCAATACACATTTTCAAAGTCACACAAATCAAGTCTGTTTAGGTTATTTCCAATGCCTACCATGGCCTAAAAGTAAACTAATAAAGGTACTTAAAATGTGAATCCTGGGTTACAAAACAGAGCCTACATTTGTCTTCATGTGTCTATGGACAAGAATGTTCTGACCATTGCTGAGCATCTCCATTCTCCCTTTTTCCTTTCAGTTGCTGCAGTTGTATGAGATATAGACTATACAAAATAATTCTAATCAGGACAGGTTGAATAAATAAATATAGTAGACAAACCCATTATTTCAAGTCCCTGTTTAAATATCCTTCTTTTTGGTTCACATTCCTATAGCATCCTTTGTTATTCTTCTGACTTCTAATATCCATCGCTATTCTTTCAACTTCTAACACTTTAGCAAAGCAGTTGAACATAAGCAAAATCAAATAAAACAAGACCTGATGCAATTAAAAGCAAAGGAGACCAAGTGCAAGTCAATGCCCAAAAATCCTCCCTTGATTCTTTACCTGACCCTAGCCATCACACTTTACTGGGCAGATCTGGGGTTCCTACTAAGCACACTTAGAAAAGTACTGATCCACAAGGTTTGGCTTATTGTTTGCAAAATGCAAAATTGGTAGCCATGATTTCCCTCTCTGTCTTCATTTCTTGCAGGATTACCATGCAAGGGTGCAGGAGCAGGGAGATCTGAACTGACCTGCTCTCACCAATAGAAGATGAGAAAAGTTGGCATTCAGTTCTAAAGCTCCATCTCAAGAGAACTCATTTGTTCTAAGCCTAGGTCTTTAATCTGCCACCTCCTGAGAATAAGCCCACTAGAGTGCTGGAAGATGTGGCAAGCAGAGCCATCCCTACTGAGCTCATCCTACACCAGCCTGTCCTAATAGACTCCACAACTGACCACAGACATAGATGAGTCAGCCCAGACAGAAACAGAACTCTACTCCCCAGAAGATCTCAGTCCAAATTGCCAACCCACAAAATTGTGCAATGAATAAATGGCTATTGTTTTTTAGCCAGTAAATTTCAGAATGGTTTGTTACACAGCAGAAGCCAACTGATGATGTCAAGTGTTACTCAAGGATGAAATTACATGGACCTTTTTGTATTTTAATTTTATTTATTTTTTTGTGCTTCTATACTAGACAAGTGCCCTACCACTGAGCTATACTTCCAGCCCCATGGACCCCACTATAAAAGAAAAATATAAAATTTCAAATCTCACCGAATATGCCCAATAACTCAATTTAAAAGACACCAACTTAACAACCCAAATACTTATTCTGTGAAAATGATTTGCAAGTGACAATTTTCAGTGGAAGAATGTCATGTTTGTAAATTTGAGAGAATTTGGATCCAGTTAGCATTAAAACAAAATGAAAATGAAAAAGAAATGCTCTCAGGATTCAAACATACTAGACAATCTATCTTTAGACCCACATTTGAGATTTTAGAAAACAATCTGATTCAATCATAGTATTCTCAAATGGCTTCGAGGCCAAGCTGGGCCACATTATTACTATGATGATAAAGATCTTAAAGCAAACTATTTTTTTAAATCTTTTACTTTTTTCATTGATTCTTTTTAGTTATACATTACAGTAGAATCCATTTTGACATAATTATTCAAAGTCTCTTATTTTAATTCAGTCCCCAGTACATCTCCTTCCCCTTTTCTCCCCCTACCCTCTGCTCCTTTTTATTGATCTTTCTGCCATTTACCTATAGTCATTTTTTAATTAATTTCCTGTAGATATACACAATGGTGAGATTTGCTGTGGTATATTCATTTGTGTACATAGGAAAGTTATGTCAGATTCATTCCACTCTTTTTTATTTTTATTCATTTATTTTTTAATCCTTTTGGGTATAGCAGAGATCTGGAAGCAATTCTCATAAGCAAAGTGTTAAGATGAACTGAAGTTAAATTCCTAGCCTAGGACTCCTAGTGATAAGTATTTCTTCATCCAAAGGAACCCTGTGATTGTTACTCAGCCACACAGTAGAACAGGCTCAGGAATAAAAGTAGCCTATTTCTCCATCTCTCATCCCAAAGGATTGGCAAGACAAAGAGTTAATTAAGCCCAAGACTCCCATTTCAGTGTTCCTCCCATGTCGTCATGCTACTCCTCTTCTGACTTATGATGTAATCCAATCTCCTGGACAATGAACGCTTGTGCTCATCTGTTGAAAAGCTCGACACCACAGCCTCCTTCAAGGCTCTTTGCCACTCAACCTCAAAATCCACACAGTGAGGGAAAACCCCAATTTGCCATAAATGGAGTCCTCTCTCACATTTCTCTCATCATCATGGGCCTTAAATTTACTCTAAATTAGGAGGCAAAGCTCAAGCAAGTATCTCGTCTCATGCGCACAGCATGCGAAGGGAGGGTCATTGTTTTTTTAAAAACAGTCTCAGAGACCACAACTCAAAAAGCCCTTTAGATAAGTTTCCATATCCCCTCAGCCAGAGGAAAATAAACCACACCATTTAGATATTTTTCCCCTTATGATCTAGTTAGATTTGATTTCAGTAGATTTATATTTTATTTTTAGAAAACAAACTTAATTTGGCCCGCACACTGAGTCTATGTCTTCATTTATGCCTTACTTGTGTAAGGCATAAATCTGAGAAAAAGCCTTGAGCTCTGACCAACTTCTCCACCCTGCTCAGAGGAGGGCTTCCCTTTCCACCTCTATTTACCTGCAGGCAATATTTAATATCACCTAAAAAGATGTGTCTCTATGAGTAGCGTTGACTTGGAAAAGGCTGAACACTTCCAGGTTTAGGATTCTAAATCTTGGTATAATCCTGCAGTGTACAGACTTGGTTGGCTGCAATCACTAGTGCTGTAGGAAGAGCCAAGAGTGCCATAAGCACACCCAACAATCCCCTGCTCACATCTACTCTGCCCTTCGTCTCTCATGACTCATCTATGGATGTAGCAAAATTGACCTGCTTGTTCAATTATTTCTTCTACTCTATTTTCAATTGTTTTTTGCATCTTTTTTTAATTTTTTTTTAATTTTTTACAGACTGCATTTTGATTCATCGTACACAAATGAGATACATCCTTTGTTTCTATGGTTGTGCACAATGTAGATTCATACCATTCGTGTAATCGTACATGTACATAGGGTAATGTTGTCTGTCTCAGTCCACCATTTTTCAGTTATTTAAATAAATTCCACTGGCCAATCCCAATTATAGCCATTAGTGTAAGAACTATGACTGAATGATCTAATAAAAGAGAGGACAAGGTATGTGCTGATTCAGTGTAGAGAAATGTCGTGGTCTAAAAGACCATCTACATAATTTAGTAAACATTTTTTAAAATTTTTGCTATATGATACTAGTTTGTTTTGCCTATGATAAATCAAATTATAATACAGTACAGTTCAGAGGCAACAAAAAATTATCTAATTAATGTCTAACTTCAAATGATAAGGAAACCTGAATTCAGAGCAGAAGTCCCCTCAGCAGTTCAGGTTCTTCTTTTCTCTTTCATTGGCTATGATATGTATTAAGGTCACCTAATTGTTATTCATGCCAAAATCGAATTTATAAGACTCACTGCTACTAAACCAAGTCTCTTCTGTTGTATATCTGATGATTCATGGTATTCAAGAAACTCCTCCTCTGTCTATCCAGGCAGGCATATTTCTCAGGACTCCCTCATTCCCACCAGACACTGCAAATAGAATGGACTACTTGATATTCTGCAAGTGTATTCCATTCCACAGTAAAGCTTACAGTTCCAAAGATGGAGGTTCACCTAAGGACAGGGCAGAGCTGAAAGATACTTGCACCAGGATTGCCTCATCTACAGGAATCTTAGCAAACTCCATGCAAGTGGATGGCATATAAGGAACAACTTTTTAACACCCTGTTCAGAATTTCTGATCTCCATTCTGGATCCTGGATCCATGAAATCTATCCCAAGATATCTATCTGTTTCATGGTTTAGATATGAGGTGTCTTCCAAAAGCTCATGTGTTAGAAAATGCAAGAAAATTTGGAGGTGAAATGATCAGGTTATGAGTGCCTTAACATAATCAGAACATTTACTTAGTTGAATGGATTAACTGGGTGGTAACCGAAGCAGGCAGAGTGTGGTTGGAATAGGTAGATCACTGGGGTGTGCCTTTGGGGTTTATATTTTGTTCTAGTGTGCAAGAGCTCTTCCTGCTTTCTGTTGTCATGTCCTGAGCTGATGTTCTCTGACATACTCTTCCTCCATTATGTTCTGACTCACCTCAGGTGGAGAGAAATAGAGTTGGCTATCTGTGGACTGAGACCTTTGGAACCATGAGCCCCCAAATAAATTTTTTATTTTTCTAACTATTCTTCTCGGGTTTTTTTGGTCACCATGGTAAAAAAAAAGTTGACTAAAACAGTCTCCATGATTTTTGATCCAGTTCTCATTCCCCAATCTTTGATCCCAAAATCTGCACTAAAGTTGATTGTTGGTATCCTTGGCTTTGGGTCTCCTAGGGGCTAACTGTTCTTTGTTATAGATCGAATTCATTACCACAACTTACAGGTCAGTTTAGTTCATTTTTATATCTAGATTCTAGACTCTGATTTGTCTAGATTCACAATGAAATCTCCTGGATAGTTTTCAAAAGTACTGGTGCCTATGTGCCTCCCCTTGACATGATATTCTGATGAATGGATCTGCAGGGCAGCCTGGATATCATGATTATCAAAGTTCTCCAGGTGATAAAAATGTACAACCAAGACAGTTCACAGCTCCACAGCATAGCCTGTTTGCTACTGATTTCTGCTCACCTGGGCCATAGGATGTCTATACCCTTTCCCCTACTCCTTACTTTATTTCTGCAGCTTTTCAACTCCCACTTCTAGGGGCTGCAGATGGAGCTTGGTGGTACAGTGCTTGCCTACCATACACCAGGCCCTGGGTTCAAGCCCCAGCACCACAAAAATCATAAACAAATTTTTAAAATTCCATTCCCAGCTCCACAGAAAATTCCATCATACCCCTCTTGTCACAATTGAATCCATGATCTCAAACCAAAGTTTTTTATAATTCCCACAATTATCTATTAGTTGATGTTTTTTGGACTCTCATTGCTTAATATTTAATCCCTTTTATTATACCTACTGAAGTGCCTATGTTTACAAGAACAACCCCTGCTCACAAATGCCTTATTACTTAACAAAGACTTATAAATTTATAAGTAAATATACTGGACTGATTAAAAATACTCCTATTAGTTGATTTAAGTAGTTCCATGCCACTGAAAATCTGCAATCTCACATAGTCTCACATGGTTCACCTTGTGTGATGACAAAAACTTGCACACAGAATAAGCAGACACAGAGAGAGTCAAAACTGAGATGGAGTGGTGGGGTTATAGCTCAGTACACTTGCCTAGCACATGTGAGGCACTAGGTTCTATTCTCAGCACCACATAAAAATAAATAAATAAAACAAAGGTATTGTGTCCACCTACAACTAAGAAAAAAAAATTTTTAAATGATATGGAAATGGAAACCAAAACAAAATCTCAGCACTTGTAGAAACTCACGGTAGCTGGCACTCCATCAAGTTGTCGAGCACCATGATTGGACACCAAGATCCCATCCAGACCATGCTCAACTGCCTTCCTGGCATCATCACCTGGAAAAAGCAAAACAGCCATCCTATGGAAACTAGGATTTAACAGGTTTGGGTTTAGAGGCTGCAGCATCCCAGTCTTTTTATCCATTTATGATGAAAATTCAGTATATCCTCAAGTTCTTCAGAATTTCCAGTTATTCTATCTAACCCACTTCAGTCATCTTATTTTCCCCTAGAGGCAACTGCCTAGAGCCCTCTACCTTCTTGCTGTATTCTGTTCTTGTAATTTTGAGACCCTGTTATCTATCTTTATCCTCTATGATTGCTCCTATTCTATTAGGATTGAATATCTTGTAGTCTGCTGTATGCCCTCATTCAGTCCATGTTTTCTTTTGTTTGTGGTACATTCCTTAGCAATCACCTAAAAAGGGTTCTATGAGAAGTAAACTAAACCAGCCCTTGAATATCTTCACTTGCATCTGAAGGATAATTGGGCTAGGTATCACACTCTAGCTTGAGAAATCATTTTCCCCAGCACCTTTCAGACATCACTTCATTGTGTTCTAGTACCCACACCTGACCTGAAGATGGATGCCAGTCTGACTTGCATTCCTCTGTAAGTAAACTGTTTTATATAAATGTCTCTTCATTCCATTTATATGACATTTCATAAAGAAGGGGATAAGGTAAAATTGTTTTCTCAGTCCAATAAGTTTTGTCACCAGTATTCAGAAATTGTCTGCCTAGCAATTTCTTCCTGCCTCTTTCTATGTCTTTCTATGTAAAATCCCTACTAATCAGACAGCAGGTATTTTAAAGAGGTCCTCATGTATCTCATTCATTGAATCACATTTTTTAAAATTTATCTTATTGTTGCTTTACATTTTGGAAAATGCAATTGACTATTATTGAACCATTCAATCATTCCATTTTTAATTTCTAAAGTCACATTTTTAATCTAGAGCTCTTTTTTATACTTTAATTTTCCTTTGTAAAAACTGACAAGTTGTGGTTTTAATCATTGGGAGTTTTTTTTTTTTTTTTCCTAATTTCATTTTCATAGCTAACTCTTCTTATATGGCTGTAATGTATTTTCGACTTTTCTGAGTCCATCATTTCTTTTTCTTATTTTACCTCTTTTCTCCAGGATCAGATTTTCTATACTTTTATCATGGTCTTTTATGTTTTTGGTGTTTCTGAGACCTGTCTTGTAATGCAAAGTTTTCCATTTACATTAGGGAACAAAGATTGAGGAGCTGGTATAGGATTCCTGGGATGTTTGATAAATCAATTCTTCCCTGCTAGGAGTGGAAATTCCTTCTTGGAGCTTCACATGGGAAAGGGTAAGAAAAGTCAACTAAGAGGCTGTTGGGCCATGAGCTCCTCAAGTGTCAGACTGAAGACATCACCATGTCATATTGTAAGTGCCACACAGCTATGTGTAGCCCAACCATTTATTCATTTATTGGGAAAGGGTCATGCTATTTCTTACTGAGAGGTGAATAGCCGCCCACTGTTACAGGAGATTGGTGGAAGTGAACAGGATTGCCGGCTGATACCGTAGCTTCATCAGCTTCAGCCAGTCCCCTGGCTTTCCGTCTCTACTTCTCTTCTTCTGTGACACTTGCAGACAACAGCCTTTCCTGCATTCCATTACATAATTTTCCCTGTCTCCTCTACATTCCCAGAAAGCCTAACTTGAGCTATAGTTTTCTATTTTCATTCTATCAAAATTCTTCCTTTTTTTTCATAAATGTCTTGAAAAATTTTGGCTATTTGTGTTCTTCATCTCTTTTGCTTTGCTGTCATTGATTTACATCTATCAATGGCAAGTGAGGTCTTATGTTTGATTAGAAGGTGCCTATGTATTTAGTCCTTCATTTTCAATCAGAAACCCAATGCACTATCATTTAAAATGTATTTTAAAAAATGGTTCTCTAATGGTATGGCCTTAATGCACTGCTGTCCAATTGAATTCACTGTGAAAATGAAATTATTCTTCATCTGTTCATTTCTATGTAATAAACACCTGCCACATACAGTCACTGAGTAATTGAAATGTGGCAGTGTGACTAAGGAACTAGAATTTAACATTAATTTAATTATAATTAACTTAAATAACCTCATGTGCCTAGTGACTACTATACTGGACAACTGATGTTTACATGACCTCACCTGTCCTAATAATGAGACACAGTAGGGCATTTATTTAAAAGTCTAGATATAGTCATAAATAACACTAACAAGCAATGTAAAATTATGTTCTGAAAGATGTATGCATGATACCAAATAGAAAAGTTAAATATTAAAAAAAAAACCCAAAACTAAAGTATGTGAAATGTTATTATGTAAACCTCACAAATTAAGCATATATATATATATATATATATATATATATATGTACACATTCCTCCTATTATATTCAATGTCAGTCACCGTTGAAATTATTGATAAACCGACCCCATGCAGAATGAAGAAGTAATTAACTTCTTAGACTAAGTCATTGGACCATCTTAATTTTTCAATCAGAGCGTATTAATTACATAGAATGGTGGGATTCTTTTTACCATATTTTTCTATATAGAAAAACATAATTTGTCAATTTTACTACCCAGGACTTCTCCCACCATTCTGTCCTCCCTTCTCAATATCCCTTTCCTTTACTTTAAGGTTTTCCTTCTAATTGCATCCCTTTTCCCCCTATTTTCCCTCTCTGGCTTCCACATAAGAGAAAAATCTAAGTCTGACTTATTTTGCTCAAAAGTATGATCTCCAATTCCATCCATTTTCCTATAAATGTATAATTTCATTCTTCTTTATGGCTGAATTAAAGTTCATTGTGTACATATACTACATTTTCTTCACCCATTCATCTGTTTACAGACACCTAGGCTTATTCTATAACTGGCTATTGTGCATTGTGCTGTAGTAAACATGGATACGACTGTCTCTCAAAAGTATCCTGACTTTAATTCTTTTGGACAGGTATCAAGGAGTAGTATAGCTGAATCATATGGCACTTCTATTTTTAGCTTTCTGAGGTAACTCCGTACTGATTTTCAGAGTGGCTGCACTGATTTACATTACAGCAACAGAATTCCCTTTTCCCCCATATCAACATCAACATTTATTGCTATTTACAATTTTGATATTTGTCATTCTGAGGGAGATGGAATCTCAATACAATTTTTATTTGCATTTCCCTCATGGCTAAAGATGTTGAAAGTTTTTCATATAATTATTGACCATTAGTACATTTTAGGGTCTGTTCGATTCATTAGCCCATTTATTGATTCAGATTTGTTTTTTTAATGTTGTTTGTTTCTTTTTGTTTTTCTTTTTGTTTTTTACTTTCCTCATGTGTTCCAGACATTATTCCTCTTTTGGAAGGATAACTGGTGGAGATTTTCTCCCATTCTATATGTTGCCTCTTTACTGCTAATTCTTTCCTTCACTTTGCAGAGCTTCTTAACTTGATGACATGCCATTTATTGATTCTTTCTCTTATTTACTAAGTTATAAGAGTGCTAGTCAGAGATTTTTGCCTACATATATATGTTGAAGTGTTTCCCCTATTTTTTCTTCTAAAGGTTGCAAAATTTCTGGTCTTACACTTCTGTCTTTCATCCATTTTGAGGCATCTGTACAGGATGAAAGATAGGAATCTAGTTTTATTTTTCTACATATGAATATCCAATTTTCCAAGCATCACTTGTTATAGATGTTGTCTTGTCTCCAATGTATGTTTTTGGCACCTTTTGTCAAAAAGCAAATGACTGTTGTGTGGGTTTTTCACTCATCAGACCAGTTTATGAAATAAATTGAGTGTCTGGATAGTGCCTGATACATGTCGAGTACTCAGATAAATATGAAATATTATCATTATTTTCATTTGGTCATGCAAGGAATATAAACTAAGATGATGAGTAGGTAGAGGAAGATTCATATGCTGGATGTTTTGAGAAAGTCTAGTTGAGTTCTGTTTATAGCAATGAGGTTTCATCCTAGTCAGGAGGATGATTATAAAGGACCTTGCATTTAAAGTAAATTTTACTTAAGAAACAGATTGGTATTTTCCATTCTTTCAAGTGCGTTTCCATGTTCTCCAGGCAGTGATAGGACTACAAGGGCAAATGACAGAAATATTTGCTCAGAGGATAGAAGCATGAGCTTGTAGAGAAGTAAAAATGGTAAGAATAATTCATTAATGGATATAAGCTCTTTTCATTAGCTGCTTTTGAAATCGATCTTTTACATTTAAATTTATTTATAACCTGGACAGAAAAGCAATTTTGACTTCATGAGAAGGTCAGAACGTTCTGACAGCAAAATGTTCATGAATTTTTGATATTTTCATTAATTCTAGCAGTTTACTGATTTTTCATTCCTTCTTGCCATTAAACATATTGATCTTTTAGAAATAAAATAATTGATAGATAATCATACTGTTTGCTATCTTATTAATATACTGTTTCCATATCAAAGTGAAATATAGATCCTCAAGATTTACACTAAAGTCCTTGGAACTCTAGATAACTGGGCAGCAATTTTGAACACAATTGAGAAATACTGAGTGAATATTCTTTGAAGTGTCTTAAATGAGCAAACCAACTGTGAAAAGAGTTAATTAGACAACAATTTCTTAGATGCAAAATGCCACAGTGGCAGTGAGATAACCTCATTTTTTAGAAAAGAAAAAAGAAACTAAAAACAGTTATGCCTTTACTCATGAGTCATTTGTTTGTTAGTGTGAATTCTGGTGAAGACCAATTCCTGTCTGAAGTACACGTTTTGAGCTTGTGTTGATGTTCTTCAAGGGCCAAGTTTAACCACAGCAAGAGATTACATCTTGCATTCCACTGTGCGTCCACTAAAGCACAATTCTTAAAATGGTGGTAAGGATGGGATGTTTTATCTAGATCTTTCCAGATGCTCATGAGTTCATGTTCCTGGGAACATAATCTACACATTTCTGGTAAAAGGAAAATGAAAGGAAAGGGACGATTCTCAGTCAATCCATGTGACATGAGAACTGGATTTCCCAGAACTCACGCATATCCCCCTCCCCATCTCCAGATTGTACATGAGCATTATTCGATGCAGTCGCTGTCATAGAGATGATTGCTGTTTGCTAAATAAATGAAACAAATAATTACAGAAAAACTAGACAATATAAACTTACATGTATAAATAACTAACTTCCTTTCAAATACCAAATGCCCTGTTCTCTTTATCTTGCTTTTTGAGTTCTCTCTAATTATATAGACTTAGAGTTTTCACTGAGTATTTTACCCAATAAACATCTGGGCTCTCTGCTATGTGCAAAATATTGTGAAAACATGTAAAAATTAGCCAGATAATCTATATAAATGAGAAGAAAAGAGAGGTGATGATGATGGTAGTGGTGGTGGTGGTAGTCTTGGGCAAAATGGTTACAGATTAAAATTCTAGATGCCAAAGTATTTGTCAATGTTACCCAAGAGAGTAAATATAATGTAATGGATCTGCATAATATCCTATTGGATAAAAAGTAGAAAATGATTTAAATTGGGAATCCAGAATTGAAAAGTGGGTTCAATAAAATGACCTCATTTTTTAAATTTGTTCCCTATTTAATTAAGATCATTTGGACACTAGATTAAAAATTAATTCTTCTTTAGTGATATCAAGCTGGGTGTTCCAAGTCATCTCTGAGAATAACCATATTAATCATCTAATTCAATTATATCTTCTCATTCCCTTCCCTGACAATCATCTCTTGCCTAGACAACAAAAGTTTCTGAGTGTTCTTCCTGGCCACCTCCACCCATTAGTTCAATTGTGCAAAACATGATTTGTTTAAGATGCTAACCTGATGAGGTGATTTCCTTGATCAAGATGCTTCAGTGATTCTCAACTACTTTAAAGCCTACATTCTCTAAAACGCCTTATGTGTTATATAAATATTTACCCATAACTGCTTTATTCTGCTACTATTTCAGTCTTGACCTGTTATCAGAGTGAAATTCAAGTAGCTTCATTCTGAAATGAAATCTTTCTGATCTACTCTTATAATTGTCCAACCATTTTAAAGCCACTGCCTTATACTGCCTAGTATATCTTCAACACTTGATTGTACCCAAAATGCTTGTTTATATGTATATCTCCTATAATAACAGGGTCTTCTTTAGGCCAAGTATCTGAAATTATTACTTCAAAAACTTTTAGCACAAAGTAAGCACAATAAATGTGCATGGAATGAGTGAATAAGTGAATAAGAGAAGAATGAATGAATGAATGAATGAATCACACGGAAACTCCCTGTTTATGTTCTTTAGTACCTAAGGCTGTGTGGCTACATAAAGTAGGGGAACAAGATAGTTGCAAATATAGTAAGTGAAACTGTTGTTTAAAGGTGTATGTAAATGAGTATTTAATCCCTAAAGTATAAAACCCACAGAAATTTTGAATTCAGATAATGATCAATAGGAAACACTGTGACAATATTTTTTTTTCAAAAGCAAAGATTAAGACAGACTCCTGTTTAAACATATCTCCAAGGGCACTGAGCCCACTTTTTACTTTAAATTTTTCTTCATGCCTAGATGACATAGTCAAAGTAAGCAGTATGCCTACAGTGTTATACATAGGGACCACAGGACTCATATTCAAATAAAATTCATGAACAAGGTTTGATTTGTTTGACTCTGAGATAGGTTAACAGACTCTCTCATCCAAGAGCCACTTAAACGTTTCACTTTTTTTAAAAAAGTGTTTATTAGCTATCTATATAACCATGCTGGGGGGAAAAAAAGCAACATATTTTCAAAGATAAGAAAACTCTTTGTGGGGAATATATTGGCACTCCAAAGTCATTACAGTGATCATAACCTCCTGGGGATTTGGAAGTAAGAGTCAATTTCCTTATTACCTGTGACTTGATAATTGAGGATTTTACTGTCCACCATTCTTTACAGAGAGATGATAGGAAATTCACCACACATAAAATTAGTCCTGGCCATTGGTACTTGGAGGTAGCACAGGAAGAAGAGAAAAGGCTCTTAAAACAACAAGGTCTGGCTCTCATAATTACTTCTTCTGAACCGTCTTTGGTCCCAGAGTAACTATTGTAGCTTTCAGGTAAAGCAGTGGACTTGCAATGTTCTACCAAGATTTTGCCAAGCTCCATGACTCAGTAATGGCTCCAAAATAAGTCAATGACATCACAGACACTTTGAAAAAGATAACTTCCTACTTACCAGCTCTGTTTCAGAATATTGCCTAAGAATATAAGATATTTACTCACTAACATCAGAAGAGAGAATTGAAAATTGGAATATTTCTTTTGATTTCCATGATAATTTTTCCTGATTTGTTTTCCCTTAAAAAAATATCATGGCCATATCCACTAAAGATCATAAAGTCAGTATGGACTCCAACTGAGAAACAAACAAACCTCTTAAAATGCCCTTTGCAACAATGGGCAATGATGTCAGTCCCCTCAGCCATTCAATATCTTTCCAACTGATGGATGGGTCTATAGCTTTCACCACATATGCAGCAAGTCCACTGTCATCTCCAAAATTTTCCGTAGGAGAAAATGCTAAATCATTGGTTTCAAAATTCTTCAACCTGAAATAGTAACACAAAATAAGAAATTCTCCAAGTCAGAAATACATTTATGATGATTGATTTAATAAAAAAAAGTGAGCCTTTTCAAATCAATTAGCTTTTCATTCCTTAATCACAGATTATTTGCATGCGTATTTTCCATGTTTTGCTGTAAAACTCTAGGCTAAATGTGACAATTCAGTGGTCTTCATTGGTTACCTAAAGTTTTTTTTTTTTTTTTTTTTTTTTAACATTTGTATATTTATACAAACAAAGCAATTTCCAAAAAAAAATATGCAGTCATGTTCAAACATTTCCTGTTTAGGTCAGTTTATGGATCTAGACAATGGACTTGATGCTATTTTCAGCCAGCAATGCAAATTAATCATAATGAAAAACATTTGCATGGTGCTTTACAGTTTACAAAAGGTTTTTATATATCTGCATTTTCACAGTTATTTTCTTTCAAAAACTTTTAGAAAGTAAAATTGACTCTTTATGTCTCCCATTTTACACAAAAAATAAAAACAAAAATGTAGGAACGAGATGCTCCAAGAATAAAGGTAGCTAATGACAGCATTTGGGCTCCAACCCAAGTCTCTTCCCTGAACTCTTGATTATATTCTCTTTGCTTTTTATAAGTTGCATCCTGGCTGTTACAGCTGACTTTAGGAAACCTGACAATGCTTGGGGGTCCAGTTTAAAGAAGGTTGGAACTGCAGTAACAGGTCTTAATACCACCTGCCTGTTCCCCAGGGGACAATTTTACCTGCCAATGTTGTTAGGGTACTGATGGTGGTGGGCACTGGGTATAGGAGGTCTTTCCTAGTAGATAAGTTATCGCACTTACTTTCCTTCCTTCATTTAGTTGTTCTCTCTGAGAACAGTTCTTGCTGAATCAGTTCTTATTGATTCGAATGTCCCTGATCTTCCAGACAACTTGGACAAAACCATGAGCTGTCCTATTGTCAACACCTGAACCTGTGACTTTTTCTTCTCTGGGGGACTTGAGTTACCAGCCATACAGAAGTCTGGAAATATAAATAACCCAGCTGTCTCACCACTAGGTAGACTAACTCTGAGATGCAATCTGCATATACTTCCAGAATTTTCCAGCAAGATTAAGCTTCAGTAGCCCTCAGTTGTAACTACCTTGATAAGAAATTCTCTGTAGGCTGCCTTCACCTCCTTGCCCCATTTCCCTGGTTCTCTAACAATATTTCCTCATATCCCAAATGAACTATCTTCACTCAAACAACTGGCTCACCATCTGATGCTCAAGAAACCCGACCTTAGGTACACCACTGAGTTGCTAACTTCCCTATGTCTAATTTTGTTGACCTAGAATAGTCCAGTGTTTCTAACTCACCTCTTAGTCTCTGTTACTGGCTCATCCTACACCTGAAGTCTTTTCATTTCATCTAATATCCTCATATTCTGATTAGACTTTGGCAGTTCCCTAAACTAAGGGAAAAGTTCTTTCTGCCTGCAGGTCTGACCATTAGGTGAATACATGGCCACCTGGACACATGATGGGACCATCCACTTGACTTATCTGCCCACAACCCCAAATCCAATAGCAAACTTCAGCCCCTGAAAGACTTCTTATGGATAATGACAATGACCTGTATTCACCTTGCTCTTCTGCATGTTGTAACTAACCCTGCTAACCAGCCTCCTTTTTAGGTGTAAGTACAGCTATATTTTGATCTCTGGCTTAGTTCAAGCTCTCTCCTCCCCTCTGGCACTGAACATAGAAAAGAACTTGGAACCATGGCTGTAAAATAATTTATATAAAACTAGAAATATCTGGGAACACTATTTTAAAATTATTTTTTAAATAATCCTTTAATACAAAACTCTATTTGATACTTTTTACACTTCGGTATGTTTCAGCTAAAATAACGGACTGTGTATCTCAGGTGGCATATATTATCATAAGGACAGGAACGTTCAATCCCCTAATTCCTTGATTCAAGCCATTGGCAACATTTTCTCAATAAGAATTGAATAGCCCTATAGTTTCACAGACTCCAGTGACCACTAAAAGTAATAGAAAATTCCAGTTCCTTGAGAGTTATAATACTTATCTGAGTTTTGATAGGGACTTTAACTGGGCTTTTTATAAAATCAAACCACATAGGATTGTACATTTTATCATAGTCTTTGGTCTTCTGTGTCACACTACCTTGAATTGAATTTAACTTTCTGGTCAAGGAACATACCCTTATGGTGAGACCTATTCCATTACTTATAAATGATAATAAATTCCAATATTGTTAATAAGAAACAGTACAGTTTATCTATCCCCCAGCAAGACCAGGAGAAAAAAAAATTGCTAGTGTATGGAGTCTGCATGGCACACCACCCCCATCCCAAACAAGCCACAGTGCTTCAGCAGGGGTGGGGTGAAAGGGTGAAATGGATAGGAAAAAACAGAAACATGGATAAAATTATATAAATAACTGTTGTTATTCTTGGATGGTGAAATGCAGATCAACACTTGAATGAATGTTGCCTTACAGAAATCTCAGTGCACAATGAAGCCTTGTTGTCACCCTCAAACTTTGTTCAAAGCCAGAAGCCAAGGAAAAGTTTTCAGATATCTTGACAGAGACCCACGATGGAGTGTTTTACCAATGGCTCCAAGAGAAACCACCATGAATGCTATTTTTATTCAGATTATGACATATATATGCTTATACACACACACACACACACACACACACACACACACACATCACTTAAGGTGCTTCTGATAACCAAAGTATTCCATTTCGTGAGGAAGGAAAAAAGCAATATCAAAATAATTACACAATTGCTTAAGGCCTAATTTTTAAATACCGTTCTGTTTAGTGGCACAAAGGTAAAAGTACCTTCTTTGTAAAATATTTGTTATGCCTCAAGAGGCTCTTAATATAATTTTGAACCTAATATAGAAATGGCTTTAGCTTCTAGTAATTTCGTATCATGGTAATGGTGGTAATTACTAAAGAAAGTTAAATATTATTAAGTAACTAATAGCGAAGCTAGAAATAATATTATTGGATAATGTTTAATATTTGTTATCTCTATTGGTAATGTAACACTAAAATTAAAGTCACATCTCTATATTGGGAAGCCAAAAACTAAAATAAAATAAAGCTCACAATCTCAACAGTAAAAATAAAAAGAGAGATTGAGGGAGACATTGAACATCCATATAGGATTGGATCATGGACCACCAACCTTTAATTCTGTGATCACAAAAGCTCTTATGTTCAGATCATAGCCCTGGTAATTTGTTTCTCAATATACCCTGGTAGTTAAAAGACAGGCTAGGGTTATAAATTTTGAGTTCAGATCCATGATCAGCTTCTTCCTAGTTATGTAGGGAAAATCTCATGTTTTACTACATTTTTATTTACTGACACAACAATTACTTATTGAGCTCCCATTATGTGACAGTGTTTTAGATATTTAGGAGACACCAGTAAATAAGACAGTCAAAACTCCGTGCCCATTATAAAGATTATTGATTTGTAAATTATAGAGCATATTGGAACATTAAGTAATAGCAAATAAGAAAAAAAAATGGGATTGCAAAAAGGGGATGTGAACTGGCAGAATTTCATGTTGAAATTTTAATTAATGGTGACCAGGGTTGACTTCATAAGAAGATATTTTGAGAAGGAAGTTAGTAATTTTTATTGTTGCTGTAACAAACCACCACCAATGTGGAAGCTTAAGATGCCACAAATTTTTTTTTATATTTGTACAGACTGCATTTTGATTCATTGTACACAAATGGGGCACAACTTTTCATTTCTATAGTTGTGGACGATATAGATTCATACCATTCATGTAATCATACATGCACATAGGGTAATGATGTCTGTCCCATTCCACCATCTTTCATACCCCCGCCCCCTCCTCCCTCTCATTTCTATCTACATAATCTAAAGTTCCTCCATTCTTCTCTCAGCCTCCACCCCCACCCCCATTATATATAATCATCCACTTATCAGAGAAAATATTCAGCCTTTGGTTTTTGGGATTGACTTATTTCACTTAGCATGATATTCTCCAATTCCACCCATTTATCTGCAAATGCCATAATATTATTCTTCTTTATGACTGATAAAAAGTCCATTGTGTATATATAACACAGTTTCTTTATCCATTCATCTGTTGGAGGGCATCTAGGTTGGTAAAGGTCAGAAGTGCAAAATGGATCTCACTGGACAGAACTCCAGGTGTCCATTTGGCATCATTCCTTCTGATGCTAAGGAGGATCCATTTCCTTGCCTTTCTCAAGGGCAGGAACCTCTTGCTTTCCCTGGCTGCTGGCCACATCACTCCAGCCTCTGCTTCCGTTATTTCATCTCCCTCTCTGGCTCTGACATTCATGCCTCATGGTTCCTTAAACATTAAGTCTTCTAGGCTAAGATAGGATTATCTCTCCATCTCATGGTCCTTAATCAGATCTGCAGTCTATTTTGCCACGTGAAGTAAGAGGTTCAAGTCACCAAATGTGGACAGCTTCAGCCCACCTCACTCATCAATGAGGATGTTTTCCTTCATGATGTATCTCAGACTTAGCCAAGTTACCTCCCTTATCTTGAAACTCATTGAAGGGTCAAGTCCTTACCCAGGGTAAATGAACCCCTCCATGAGGGTTCAAAGAAAAGAGAAGGAAGACCCCTGCCTCAAAGCTTCAAGAATCAGTGGGGTGAACCGGCTTTATTCTTTGCTCCTTTCAGAGCAGAGGTGAATTTTCCTTACTCCTTCTCAGTTTCAGGCACTTCTGTCCCATTTAAAATGTGCACACTTACATATATTTTGTGTATAGACCAAGCAGAGATTTCCTAGCCCCTGAACTCTTGGCGCTCCCAGATGCCAAGTCAGGACCCTCCCGCTGCCCAGGCAGAGGAAGTAGCAAGGGCTGGAAGGAGCCACCGCTTTACCTACTCATTCTCCTCTGGATTTCCTGTCTCCTTCGCCTGCCAAACCTCACTTCTGAAAAGCCAGGCTTCACCTTCTGTGAGTCAGGTCAGTTGTGGAAAGAACCCAATTTCATAGCAAGCTGTAACAGATGAACTTTTGGGGTGGATGTGATCTAAAGTGGAAGCCAGGACCTCCGATTGGTGTACTCTGCCTTCAAGAGCAGAATGAGGGCAACTGAGGAGCTGATCAGATGGCATTGACCTGCCCCGAAGCCCATCATGACAAAGTCAGTGTGTCAATGTGTACACTGGGGAAGGCAGTGTACCCAGCTGTGGATGGTTCCCATGTTCCCGGTAACCTGCATGTGTGGCTCATTATTTGCTCATCTTCAGACCAGAGGTATGACAAGCCAGGGAGCCATGGCCACTCCTGTGCACACAGACAGCTGAAAAGAATCTTTGTTTCATGGGCCTTAGCGTCATCTGGGCAGAAGCTCAGGAGCAGTGGAAAAGGCAGAAGGCAAATCCCCCTCCTCACTCCTCACAGAGTAGTCCCAGAACTGAAGGAGCAAAAGAACCAACCAGAATTAGTAACTGTGTCATCTCACCCACCTAATTAGGTACCTCCACGGAATGCACTTTTTGCTACGCAGTATAAGAAAGTATTTAAGCTACAAAGAACAAACAAAACAATAAAAACAACCCCTGCTGTATTATTTATTATTATTATTATTATTGTTAGCAGGAGTGCTAATACAGGGAGAAAGAAAAGTAATAGCAGATTCCTTTTCAAATGACCAAAGGGAAATAATGAGGAATGTTTCTCAAAAGAAGCCAAGACAGTGGGAAACTAATTATTTTAGAAAGTCTCAAAGAAATTAGGTAGTCAAAATAGAGAAATAATGTAATTACAGGTTGCCTATTAGGGAAATTTGAGGTCATCTGCTTTCTGATGAGTTTGGCAAGGTGTAGGGTTATGTCAGAGGCTTTTGTTTTTATTTTTTGTTCCCTTTAAAGACGGGCTGTTTGGGTAATCCTACGTCTGGGATACATGAAGTGGTTTTATTGGCAAGCCTGAAAATGACAGTGCGTTCTCTCTCTGCATTGGTCCACTACAGGTACCATACACAGAAATAGTATCTTAACCTGCCTGGAAGAATCTGAGAGGTAACTTTACACTGTTAATTTATACCTGGCTCAACCACAAGATTTTATGGACAGCAGTTTATGTTCACATAGGTATGTGCACAACACAGGTAAGTGACAATTATGTGCCACTTGTACAAGACTACGTAGAGACAACTTAGGTGGTGGTAGAGAGACACCCTAATCTGATTGCAATACGTATCCCATTCTTGGTTTCCAACAATCCTTTTGTCCTTACACGGAATGCTGATTTGATTTTTGAATCTGTTTAGGTTGGGACTCTTGGAAGGGTAAACAGAGTATGCACGTATGACTTCTTTTGTCTCCACTCTTTTATCTTTCTTCAACCTCCCAAACCTAGTTGTTCCAAACACAATGAAAACATACATAGTGTGAGTAATAGCCCCTGTGGAATGAGGACTAGGCTCCCAGGTCCATCCCTCATCAGCTCACACTCTGCTGACGGCTGTGGAATTCCACCACCAATAGTCCTCCTTTAACACTAAGTTGGATCCCTGTTGGATACTCACAGTCCTGAGGATGATTACACATCAGTCATGCATTGCATGAAAATCCATGAGAGGATTTTGGTGGGAAATATAGAAAAGAAAAAGCAACAGGGAATAGAGGTCTAGACTTAGGGAAGTTAGAATCTCTCTCAGTAAGCTCCACTGAGTTCCCAGTTCCAACTCATTTCTAACCCTAAAACACTACAAGGAAAGATACAACACTCAAAGTTAATGTAAAGACTGAATGAACTAATAAAATCATCACAGTTCAAGTTTAAATTATTTGATACATTGTTTTGCTAAAATGAGTGAGTGAATTAATGAATCTTGATCCATGGATGAGCCACATGAAAGAAGAATATTGCTGAAAGGAGTAGAAGATGAAGGATCAAAGATATGGCTTTTTTTACGTCAACTCTTTTCAAGTTTTTTAGCCCTAACTGCTCCTAATATAATTAAGAATGAAATCTAAAAATGGCTGTTTGATTTCAACACACAAAGAAATAGAGAACCAGGATCATGATAATAAACCATTGCCTAAGTTTAATTAATCATCTTTCATCTGTATAGTAGTACATACCAAAGCTCTAATACACTCTGAATTTTATAAGCATTTGGCAGCTCATGATCATGTTTTATAGCTCTAATATGTGACACCCAGAAAGGAGATGCTATTTGCTAGAGATTATGTGGTCATTTAGCAAGGACACCAACTAGAACCCAGTGCGTATCATTTTTAGAGAAGATCCCTTTATCCATGTGCTATAGTTTATGTATGAAGGGTATTCCCAACCCTCCTGTGTTAATGCAGGAATATCTAAGGTGAAATGATTGTATTGTAAGCACTGCAGCCTATCAGTCCATCCTAGTTTGAATGGGATAACTGGCCGGAGAAGGTGGCTCACTGGTGGGGCACATCTTCCCTGTGGCCCCTTTCCCACTGTCTGTCTCTCTCTTTCTCTCTCTTTGTCTCTCTTTGTTTCCTAGCCTCCATGAGTTGAACAGTTTTCCTTCACTGGGCCCCTCCCCCATAATGTGCTGCCTCACCTTGGGCCCAGTGCCATGGAGTCAGCCATCTATGGACTGAGACCTCTGAAACTGTGAGTCCCAAATAAACCTTCCCCCCTCTGAGTTGTTCTTGTCAGGTGTTTTGGTCACAGTGGTGAAAAACTTACACACCATGCTTTGAAATTGTTGGAGATCTAATTCCCCAGAGCACCACCTAGAAACGAGGCAAAGCCTGTCTATTCTCAGGTCATAGCAGCAAAGAGGACTAGCATATCAGCCCAGGGACCACATGATCATCGTTACCTGAATTGAGGAGGCAGCTTGAACCTGTTCCGCACATCGTCAAAGCGGTTTCCCAGGTAAGGGGTATCCACAGTCACGAATATGGCCTTGTAGCCCATCTTTTCCGCTCGCTTCACCAGCTGCCTGGTGACCTCCCGGTCCTTGTAGATGTATAGCTGCAGCCAGCGAAGCGCCTCAGGACCAGCCTTTGCCACTTCTTCGATTGAGGAGGTTGCCCAGGAACTCAGCATCATGCCGGTTCCCAGGACCTGACAGGCTGAGAAAGAAAGGAAACAATCAAGGGCGCCAGGCATCTCTCCCTCTCCCAAACCTTCATGTTGTAGATCAGTGGACAAAGATCTCTGCAAGAGCTACTTGGCGATAGAAAGTCACATCTTAAAAATGTTGGAAGTGTATCCTGTTCACATTGTGTATATAATGCACAAGATGTGCTGTCAATATGAGGGTGGGAATACTGAGAACAACCTGAACATCCAGCCTCAGAGGATTGGATTAACTGTATTTCCTACATAAAATTAAATATGCACAAACACTGAAGTTAACGTTATTGTGCTAGTTAATTTTGTGTGTTAATTTGGGTAGGCTGTGTTACCCAGATATTTAATCAAACACATCTGGATATTGCTATGAAGGTATTTATAGATTAGATTTAACATTTAAATTAGTAGACTTTGAATACCGCAGACTGTCCACGTTGATGTGGATGGACCTCGTCTAAACAGTTGAAAGTCTTAACAGAAGACTGACGATTTCCCAAAGAGGAAGGAAATCTGCCAACAAATTTAGACTTTGACTTTAGACTTGAGCTGTAATATTGACCTTCCCCTAGGTCTCCAGTGTTCTATCTAACCTGTAGATTAGACAGGTTACATAATCATGTGAGCCAACTCCTTAAAATAAATCTCTATCTAACTGTGAATAGATAGAGAACTAGAGGTAGATAGATACTGATATAGATACACATCTATATATATTGAGAGAGAAAGAGAGGGCCTATTGGTTCTATTTCTCTGGATAACCCTATTACAATTATTTAAAAAAAAAAACTTTACAATCATACAAAGTTGTTTGATATAGATACATTAAGGAAAAAAAATTCTACAAAACATATATCATAACATAAATCCAGATTTGCATAACATATAATTATTGATATAGAAATAAAGTACATGTTAACAGTGGGTAAGATAACTGTCAGTGAGTTTAATTTTTCTTCCTTTTTAATTTTTAAATATTCCTTTTTCAAGTTTTTACTAAGATGTATTCTACCACTTATGTTGTCTTAAATTTTTACAAAGGTGTGTATGTTGGAAATCTCAAGTAGACTCACACTCTTTGAGCAAGATAGCAAGAAACAAAAAACTAAATGAAAAATTAGATTGTCGTCCAAACAATTGTCTTAGAGGACTTGAACAAACATGGATCATAGGTTTTCCTCCAAAAATAGTAAAATTGGAGTCAACTTAGTGGAGGAATATTTAATATAATATTTGAATACTACATAGAGAAGGCCAAGAGATAAATTATAAATATCTAAAATAGAGTACATGACTCCAGGTATTTGGCTTCTCGGAGCACCTATTACACATCAACTGGGAGTAAATGTCGTCACCCAAGTGACACTTACAGGATAATGATGATAAGTCAGTGAGATGCTGTTTAGAAAGCTGCACTTGAGAGGCTAAAAAGTTTCTGTGCTACGGGGCGTGGTACTGCATACCTGTAATCCCAGCTACTCAGGAGTCTAAGGCAGAAGGATTGCAATTTTGAGGCCAACCCAGGCAACTTAGGAAGACCCCCATCTCAAACTAAAAAATTAAAAGGGCTGGGAATGTAGCTCAGTGGTAAAGTGTTTTTCTATCATGCCTAAGCCTCTGGGTTTGATCCCCAGCACTGCCAAAATATAAAAAATTAAAATAAATAAATAAAACTTCTGTGCTTCTCAAACTTTAACTAACAGCAATAACCAAGCCCCTGGAGGGCTTATGGAAAACAGGTTTCTTTCTGTGTCCCACCCACAGTGTCTGATTACCTAGGTCCAAGATGGGCCCCCAAGATTTCTTTTCTAACAAGGAAAACTTGTTACAATACTGATGCTGCCAGTGCTGAATCATACTCTGACATTTAAATAGTAGCATCATTCGTTGATAGTAAAAGTCCAAGTTCAAACAGTAATAAAATGGATTTGGTTTTTGAAAAATGTTACTTTTCCCATGACTTTGAAGGTGATTTCATCCTTGTTCTCAGGTCACTTGGGCACATTCAAAAGATGTAAGCTGGAGATCATTATGTCTATGGGTCATTAATTTGTTGCCCCAGGAGTTCCTCTGAGAATTTCTATCATAGGGTCTTATGACTTAAAAAATGTTGTCCAAGAAAAACTCCATATTTTTCTAAGCAATAACACATATGAACATCTGGACCATTGTCTGACTTTCATTAAAATTTGGAAATATGGAAATAATGCCAGAGGACATTGATTGCTTAGGTCAGAATCTTCTTAACCATCAATTTACCACAAAGAAAGGATGTTCTGGAGAAGATGTGACCTACCTAAGGTCACACAGAATTGGGCAGCAAAGTAGCATGAAAACCCATTACATCTGACCATTTCTCCAGGGCAATGATCTTTCTAGAACTCCCAGATGTCTAAAAAACTCTCTGGTACCAAGCAGGGATAAATTTACTTTCTCAGTATATCATAGCCATGATATCCAAGAGAGTAAGTTCGCCATATGCCTGAGAAACACTAGCATGCTCACATCTGTGAGGAGGAACAGAATCTTGGAATTCAGTGAGAAGTTCTGCCACATGTTAGAGGGGCAGTGAGGGGACACAAAGGGGTCCAGCAAAGAGGACCACTCAGGTGACAGGGCATCTTTTTATAATCAACACTAAAGCATCATGTAGGTTTAGCAGTGGCTCTGCCAACAGTTCATCAAAATCTGCCAAAAGATTTGCTTGACTTCATAAGAAATAGCTGCAGACATTACACATAGATTGTCAAAGTGCCACAAAAAAAGTACAGCTAATTCCCACTCAAACCATCTAATATGCACAAAGTGTCAGTCTTCACAAGTATGTACCCAAATTGCTTGACTGTGGATGTCCAGGGAGAAGAGAGGACAGGATCTTCATGCCATCTATTTCCAGAGTCTACCTATTATGATACAAGTGGAGCTATTGCTGTTTCTTGTTTGATTTTTAATAATTCAAACTTAAGAGGTTGAAATTTGGAGTCTGTATCCCCCAAATTCCAAGTTACTATTGTTTTCAGTTTTAGGCACTCAATAAATATTGGTAATTTAATGCATTTATTTTAAGGGAGTCTTCAGAATTCAGAAAGAATATCAGAGTCTGTGCTGACATATTATCTGTTGAGGCTATTATTACTCCCAGGAGAAAACAGAGGGAAAAAAAATAACTTATAAGATTCCATGCTTCTTGGAAGAAATATTACTGATCTCGATGTTTCCTATTCACTTGTGATTATTTTCTGTGATAAAAGAAAATTATGGATGAATTGCATCTATTGTATTCAGCATAGTTTAATATTAGAATGAGCTACAGGAGACTGAGATTATATAAGGACCATTCAAAATAACAATTAAAAAAGTGTTTATTCCAAAAAACGAAGGCTGAATGCTCTCTTCAAAATGAAGATTCTAACACACAAAAAGGGAGGGTGGGTGAGGACAGAAGAATAGAAGTTCATTGGATTAGATAAAGGGAAATGAAGGGAAGGGAGAGGGGATGAGAACAGAAAAGACAGTAGCATGAATCAAACAGAACTTTTTTATGTTCATATATGAACACACCACCAGTGAAACTCCACATCATGTACAACCACAAGAATGGGACCCTAATTAGAATAAGTTATACTCCATGTATGTATAATAAGTCAAAATACACTCTAATGGCCGGGTATAGTGGCACACACCTGTAATCATAGCAGCTTGGGAGGTTGAGGCAGGAGGATCATGAGTTCAAAGTCAGTCTCAGCAACTTAGTTAGGCCCTAAGCAGTTCAGCAAGACCCTGTCTCTAAATAAAACATTTAAAAAGTGGCTGGGGATATGGCTCAGTGGGTTTGATCCCTGGTAACAAAAAAAAAAAAAAATACACTGTAATGCCATGTATATCTAAAAATAACAAATTAATAAAATGTATACTAAACTATATTAAATAAAAATTTAGAGAAAATATTTTTAAAATTTGCTCATTCAACTAAGGATAGATCTAAGATTCAGTTGATAGATATCAGTATGGCAAAGACCCTTGTTAAAATATCAAAATGATTCAATATCAGTCGGTAAATAAGCATGACTTTGAAGTAAATATAACCAATGTTAGTTTCCTTCAGTATGCTTCAATGTGTCATCCATTCCTTTCCTCCCCAAGGAATCATCAGACCTTTCCACAATCCAGCAACTTAAACATTAATGCCTGAAAGACTTGGACGCATACCCACCTACTGAAACCCTGAAGACCATTATCCAAACACTACTTCCAACTGGTTATTTGCTAAACTTGTTGTTAAGTATTCCAAATATCAACTTTATCTGAGAGATGAAGACTGAACCCTTCTAGCTCACATTGCTTTTGGGGGATAAAAAATTATAAACCTTAAAATATCATAAATAACTAGCATGCTTACACTTTGTTTAAAAGTTTTAATTCGAGTTATTCTGGTCTAGGGCCTGAGAGGACACCCGCATTCAGTCCTTTTACTCTACCTGTACATCCATGTATTTCCAGTCAGATTTCATTCTACAAAGAACTGGCGTTAAGTTTTTATTTCCATTCCAAACTTTTGTCTTTTTATCGTACTGTACTAAAGATTCCACAATGTGTTATATTTTCACAACACCTGACAAATGGAGCTTACAGCTGAAAGGCTATTACTATAGAGTCAAGTCCTTGATCTTACTGAAGATGATGTTCTCTCTCATGGTTTGGATATGAGGTGCCCTCCCAAAGTTCATGTGTGAGACAAAGCAAGAATTTTCATAGGTGAAAAATTATTAGATTATGAGAAGTATAATAATCAGTGAATTAATCCTTTAATATGGATTAACTGGGTAGTAACTCTGGGCAGGTAGTGGGACTGGAGAAAGTAGGTCCTTGGGGTTGTGCCTTTGGTGCTTATATTTTGTCCCTGGTAAATAGAGCTCTCTCTACTTCCTGGTTGCCATATCCTGAGCTGCTTTCCTCTGCCATGCCCTTCCACCATGATGTTCTGCCTCACCTTGGACCCAGAGTTATAAAGTAAGCTAACTGTGGACTAAACCTCTGAAACTATAAACCAAAATAAACTTTTCTTCCTCTTAAGTTGTTTTCATCAAGTCTTTTTCTCACAGCAATGAAAAGTCTGACTAAAAGAATCCCTAATGTTATTCTAAGTCTAAAAATCTTGACTTTTGTAATAGCATATCCTGGTGATAACATATCCAGGAGACTACACCATCAACTAAACATCAATCTCACGTGAAATTCCTGGGCTGCATTTTCCTATATTTATACCCCTTTTATCATTCTTAAGACATATCTTCAAGAATAAACACCTAAATTTTTGATGCTCTATAATTTATACAGACTTTGGTTATATGTTGGCATTTCTTTCTTTTCTATATTTAAGGGTAGCCCTTGCTATAAGAAAAAATGCATAGGAGACACATACACTATCATTGGTGAGGTCTCAGGCACTCAAGCATCAAAGGTAAAGCTATATATATGAACTGGGAGACAATATTGATATCTCAGCATGAGGATGGATGATCGAGAGTGGAAAGACCTGGGCTTCAGTGCCAACATTAAATCTCTGAGACACATTCCATCTGCAAAACATCTATAAATACAGTTACCCTGCCCAGTATACAGCATTTCTGGTTAGTCCATTGACACACAGTGTTTGGACATTTTCTGCATAAACTCTGCAACTGAGAGAGAGTCCGTCTCAAAATAGAACACTTACAAGGGCTGGGAGTGTAGCTCAATGGTCAAGTGCCCCTGGGTTCAATCCCCAGTACCAAAAAACAACTACAATGAAATAGACAAATAATAAGTGTGCTCTAGGATGGGAAAGGAGAACTCTTGGGTACTCTTGGTAGGAATGTAAACTGCTACAGCCATTTTGGAAAACAGTAAGGAAGTTCCTCTGCATTATTTTTGAAACCCATTCCTCTCTTTTTTTCCCTATATATAGTGGAAAATGCTCATTCCTTTTAGGAGAAAGATCTTTAAAAAAGAGAAGGATCTTTCCCATGCCAAGGAATTCCTTTTCTCAGAAAAGGAAACTATCAGTAATGTGAAGAGAGAATCTACAGAGTGGGAGAAAATCTTTGCCACTCATACTACAGATAGAGTGCTAATTTCCAGAATCTATAAAGAACTCAAAAAACTCTACACCAAGAATACAAATAACCCAATCAACAAATGGGCTAAGGAAATTAACAGACACTTCACAGAAGAAGATCTACAAGCAATCAACAGATATATGAAAAAATGTTCAACATCTCTAGTAATAAGAGAAATGCAAATCAAAACTACCCTAAGATTCCATCTCACCCCAATTAGAATGGCGATTATCAAGAACACAAACAACAATAGGTGTTGGCGAGGATGTGGGGAAAAAGGTACACTCATACATTGCTGGTGGGGTTGCAAATTAGTGCAATCACTCTGGAAAGCAGTATGGAGATTCCTCAGAAAGCTTGGAATGGAACCACCTTTTGACCCAGCTATCCCTCCTTGGCCTATACCCAGAGGACTTAAAATCAGCATACTACAGAGATACAGCCACATCAATGTTCATTGCTGCTCAATTCACCATAGCCAGATTGTGGAACCAACCTAGATATCCTTCAATTGATGAATGGATAAAGAAACTGTGACATATATATACAATGGAATATTATTCTGCCATAAAGAATGATAAAATTATGGCATTTGCAGGCAAATGGATGAAATTGGAGAATATCATGCTAAGTGAGATAAGCCAATCTCAAAAAACCAAAGGACGAATGATATCGCTGATAAGTGGATGATGACATATAATGGGGGTGGGAAGGGTTAGCGTTAGGGTTAGGGTTAGGTTTAAGGATAGGGTTAGGGAGGGGGGCAAGAATGGAGGAAGGGAGGACTGTATAGAGGGAAAAGAGGGGTGGGTAGGGAGGGGGGGAAGGGAGAAAAATGGCAGAATGAATCAAACAACATTACCCTGTGTAAATTTATGATTACACGAATGGTATGCCTTGACTCCATGTACAGAGAATCAAAATGTATCCCATTTGTTTACAATAAAAAAAAAGACCTTTTATAGGAAGCAATATCTAAAATAATTTCTGAGTTCCTAGGACATATATTTCTGGAGGGTCAGCAACAAGATAAAATCAAATAATTCGGAAATTGCAGCAAATCCGGTCTCTCCCCACCTCCATCCACAACTATTTATAGATTTTCATGAAGAGAACTGTAGAATAAGTCTACAGGAATGTCAGTATTTACATAGTCCAATCACTAATAATAATACCTGGAAGAATTAAGAAGTCCTTAGTATTTATTTTGTCTCCACTCCACTTGTGATTTAACTGCAAAGGTAAACCAATGTTTATAGTAGCCCCATTCACAATAGCCAAGTTATGGAATCAACCTAGTTAGCTATCTACAGATGAACAAATATAGAAAATGTATATAATCACAATGGAGTTTTAGTCATAAAAATGAATAAATTTATATCATTCGCTGGTCAATGGATGGAACTGGAGAACATCATACTAAGTGAAATAAGTCAGAATCAGAAAGCCAATGGTCAAATGTTTCCTCTCATATGTGAGATCTAGAGAGAAAAAAAGGACAAAAAGAAAAGTTATTCAATGAAAATAGAAGGGAGAACAGGATTCAGTGGTCCATACCTGTAATCCTACCTGCTCAGGAAGCTGAGGATGGAGGATTTGCAAGTTCAAGATCAGTCTGAACAACTAGGGAGATCCTTTCTCAAAATAAAAAAAAAAAAAAAAGGGCTGTGGGTGTGGTAGAGTGCCCCTGGATTCAATCCCAAGTAAAATAAATAAATAAATAATAAATTTAAAAATAATAAATAATTAAATAAATAAATAAATAATAATAAATAAATAATAAATAATAAATAAATAAATAAATAGAGGAATGGGATCAAGAGGGAGGGAGGCGGAGAAGCCATGGGGAAGTAATGGTGAATGAAATCTACCAAATTGTGTTATGTCCATGCACCAAAAAAAAAAAAAAATGAATCCCATTTTATGTAATGAAAACATAGCAATTAAAATAATACTAATAATAGAAGGGAGAAAGGGAGAACTGTAGAGTAGAACAAGGGAATCAGGGGAAGGGAGGTGGAAAAGAAAACGGAAGGTACTGGGAAGTGAGATTGATCAAATTATATTGCATGCACATATGAAAAATAGCATAATGAACCACCCTACTATGTATAATTATACCTTACCAATAATTTTTTTAATTTTAAAAATAGCACTGCTTACGATTACCCCTATCTCTGCCCCCACCAAAAAATGGCTCTAAGTTGATGGAAAGCATTAACGTTTCCAGTTTTATAGGATGAAAGACCCTGAAACAATACAGGTTCTGATTAATATTAAGTCCCATGCACTAGAAGGATGAAATGCTATAAGGATCTGCAGTAGCCTGCTATAAAGTAAGTGTGATTCATGCCTCTAGACCGCCATGCTATGAGGGTTAGCTGAATTCCCTACACCATGGAAACCATAATGGACTACTGAGGTTGACATCTACCAGATATGAATGCTGTGTCACCTCTAGGGTTGACACAAATTCTGAATGCCAAGGGATAGTGATGTCATGAGCTAGAAAAGGTCAAACGCTTTCCAAAACAGTCTGTACTGGCAGCATCCTCCTTAAAGCCGAGGGTCATAGTTATGCTTCTAATGACTGGAAGTTTCCTTTAAATATCAAACCTTAATGAAAACTTTTATTTCTGATCAAGGTAATCTGGAGGTGGAGAAGTGAAAATGGGAAACATGTTGTGTACTTCAATTTGGGCGACCTGGATTCTCAGTCTGCCCATGCCAGGTCTTTAATGGAAAATTTACTCTGAGAGTGTCCCTTATCTATCTAGTTTGTTTCTTACCTCCCACTCACATCAGACAGTCTTCCAGACAGACCTTAGATGGTCTTCAGAAGGGAATAATATGTGTACTCCATCTAATATTGTTATGTTTGAGAATTTAAACAATGCTTTTGACTGGGAACCACCAGGAACTTTCATACCAGGCTCATTCAGTTCTTCTCCAGCTTTGATGTGCATAGCAATCCCATGGAAATGTTGACAAAAATCAGATTCTGACCCATTTGTTCTGTAGTGGGACCTGAGATTGTGCATTTCCTAATAGCTCCTAAGTGACGTTAATGCTATTGACTCATAGACCATAATCTGAAAACAATGAGGTAGGTATTTTCTTTCTCAAGTACCCATCTAAGTTCTTGGGATATGTGTGGTGGTCCTCCAATCTTTGAAGGGACACCCAAGATTTTCCTTATGGAAAATGGGAGAAAGAAACTGACCAATGGTGGTCAGGTAGGCAATGACTTAGCATGCCAACTTCCAGTCATGCCCGGCTGATGACTTCGTCATTCCCTGTTAGTAATCCTCCAGAGAGGGACACAGTTTCTCTCACCATGTTTTCTCATTTTAATGTCAAGGAATTAAATGGCATTAGAGTGACAACTCCTCAGCACACTTAACCATCATCAGTTGTATTTTTTTTTCTTTTTAAAATTTTTTTAGAATTTTATTTATTCTAATTAGTTGTACATGACAGTGGAATGCATTTATACATTTTGATAGATCATACATAAATGGAGTGCCATCTCTCATTTTTCTGATTATATAAGCCAACTTATACGTGCTTTGGCCAGCTTCCTAGATTTCAGATTAGAAGGGAAAATAAATAACCAAATAAAAAATGAAATGGCAAAAGATGAGAAAGAAAAGAAATAAGTTACTCAAAGCTAAGAAGACACAATTTACCAATTATAAAATAGCTTCCAAATGTTTAATATCAGGTCCAACAATCTTACCAACAGGATGCTCAGTCATCAATTAAAACTAAAGCACATCACAAAGGCTGGACACCAAAGGAAACTATAGTGTATCTGAGAATGATGCCAATCCACAGTCACCATCACCCTCATGACATCAGAGAAAACATTATTTATCAAGGGGAGTAAAGGTCTATTATTTGGAACGCTAATTCATGTGGAATAAATCATGTACCCAGACTGGAGCAGAACAATTAAATAATGTGCTGCTTTGGGTACGAATGATTTCTTTGAAAAGAACTCCCTTTTATGAGAAAGGAGAATTGATTTTCCAGAATTATGTTTTTAAAGGAAAAGGAAGAAGTGGGGGTTCGGGGGGAGAAAGGGTAATTTGTTCAAAGGGCCTAAGATTTTGTTAAGGTGCATTTGATTATAAAGCTTCTGCAAAACTTAGTCACCAAAACAGCTGCACTGAAAATAATTTTGTTGAGAAAACGAATTTTGTCATCTGCACAGGAAGTCATTGTGTAATGGGGAAAATATGCTATGACAAAGTATCAAGCAGTTGTGTGGTTCTAAACTCAAGGTCTGACATATTGAAGTGTTTGCTTAAGTGTGCGCCACAATGTCCACTGCGTGTGACCGCCTTTCATCCTACGGGCACTTACGTTACACAGTTTTGCTGAAGACACAATTAACATTGGTGCATAAATATCAAAAATTACGATTGATATTACCCAGAAGATAAAGTTCTGAGTCAATGATCTACAGGAAGAACAAAACTTCCACTACAATTATAATTGAAATTCTTAGAAGCAGTCAAACAAATCTTAATTTACCTACTTAGGGAACTTAACCCATTTAAACACTTTCAAGAAAGGCCAGGCAGCTAGACTTAATTGTTCCAGTGCTTCCATGAGGTTTCATCGTTTGAATCAGGAGCAGAATAATTCCTGAGTGATCACATTGCCACTCTATGTCTAGACTTCTTTTTTTCTATGTGGAAATATTTGCAAGGAACAAATAGTCCCAGTCACATCTTAGACCTCCCTGCCTTGCTTTCACTTTATATCTGGGGTTGAATTCGGCAATAGATTAAAACATTAGCTCTACTACAATACTCTCAGGTTATTATTCTGTCATCTGATCGAACTGTCAGGTCCTGGCATAACTGGCAGATCACACAGAGACCACACCACAGTGAGATGCCTTTTCACAATGATTTTGAACAGTATCAAGTTTGCACCTGACAACTTCAATCAACGTCTCACAGTTTAACATTCTCAGTGTTGGGACTCACATGTGAGCCTCTGACTTCTTACTGTCTCATTTTAATGTACCTAGGCACACTACTTTAGAGAAGAAGCAATTCCATGCTCTCAAGAAAGATGCTCTAGAGGTTAAATGTTGGTGAAAAGTTCTTGATAGTATGTCATTTGATATTAGACTTTAATACTGGTAGGTTTTAATGTGTTACAGACATTTTGGGTTGACAAATTTTGTCTGATTGCAAAGTGAGCTGAAGGCACTTTTTATCAAAATTTTTAGCAATGAATTACCCACTGTGTAGTCACGGACCTTCCTCAACTTACCATAGTGCAATTCCTGGTTTTCAACTCTATGATAGTACAAAAGTAACATGTATTCAGTGGAAACATACTTCAAAGTTTGAATTTTGATCTTTTCCTGGAATAGCCACTACCTCATGTTTCATATTTCTCTTGCAGTGCTCAGTTACAGCTCCCAGTCAACCAAGGTAACACATGGGCAAATGACAAATGCTCTGCAGTGTGCTTCAGGGCTAAGCCATGGCAGTCAATAGGTCAGGTATATTAAATGCACTTTCAACCTCATGATATTTCCAACTTATGATGTGTTTATCAACATGTAAACCCATTTTTTAGTCAGGGCCATCTATGTATAATATAGTATCATAAGCATGCACATATACAAAGGAGGCCAATAATCTTTTAAGATGCATGTACATACACATGCGTGTGTTGTGTACTTCATGTGTGAGTGCATAACTGTGTATCCTATGCACGACTTTCCATTGTTGGAAAAGCAGGTCAAAAACATGAAATTGAGCTAAAACTGATTGAAATAAGGGTAAAAAGAGGCATGAACTAATATTGTCACTTGTTCGTTTTTACTACAATGACCCGAGGAGATATTTCCTTCCAAATGTTGAGCTAATATAATTTGGACAAAATTTTAGGAAAATCCCTTTTGTTCCTCCCTAGTTTTGTTTCTTCTTAGTAAAAAATGCACAAAATCTTGGACAAAGATGAACACTGAGTTCAGACTTTAGAGAGTGAAACAGGACTGGGTTCAGGTCCCCTCTCCACCACTGAATGGTTCTGGTTCCTACTCCAGGGTTTCCTTCCCTCTGCTGTCAAAGGCCTACTGACAATGTCCTTACAGGTCTGTTGTGAGGGGAAATGACAGGGATGTAAAAAAATGACACTGGGTGCATAAAAGCCACTTTACTTCAGAAAGACTTTAAAGTTTCCTTTAAAGCAAGTCGAGTGTTTTGCCTGGATTAAGTAAAATTGAGTATAATGGGGATATTTTCCTAGTAGGAATGCTGAAATGTATATCTACTCGGTCACCTAGTACAACACAGAAACATATAAATCAAAAAAACTTTCAAATATAACTGGTCTGAGTTTGGAGCAAAGGAAATGACAATTTTTCCTGTAGAATGTTCTTTCACTCAATGTTAAGTTTGATCACTTAATCTCGGAAAATCCAAAAATTCAACAGCTAAAGCTCTCAGCTAACTCAGTTCTCTGGGGTCTGTGTGGCTCTTTGTGTTACACTGCAATCTTTTCCACCTGTACCTTATAGGTGGTCAGCACATAGCTGAGGCCTCAAACTTCACTTTGGAATATTCTGGCCTTTTGGGCTCAAAAAGAAAGTGTTTAGATTTAATGGTTTTATGGCCCATCAAATCCTGTGTCGTAGCCTCTAATTATATTCAGGGGCAGGAATTTCTCTTTAAACTTTTTTTTTTTTTTGACAGTTTAATACGAATGTGCTAATATGCTGAGCATTCCTGGAACGCATTAGGTGGATTTTAATTTTCCTCTATATGAGGAACCAGTGCTCCCTCATGTGGCATTTGTCTATATAACAAGTCAGAAGCCCAAGGATGAATGAATATTTAATCTTTTTAAAATTTCTTTTTCATTACCCATGTTTAAAAGTTGGGGGAGGGAAGAGCTTATGTAACTCCATGGAAGGTGAAGTAAAATTTTCTTACAACCATTGTTCACAAACCCAGATGATTCCCATAGAAATGTTCATAAAGCATCAAGTGACAGAGTAAGCATTGTATTAATTGGTTCTCTGAGAAATCAGAGATACTCTACTGATCTTGCCAGACTGAAATTTAGCCTAATGATACCACCTACTGCTAGCACTTATGTTTAATATTGGTATTTTCTTAAATATCTTAAATACTTGTAGAACTGATTCTGTGCCCTAACCTAAAGAATATAGAGGAAAAAACTTTAAAATCAAAAACTAAAAAATAATCTACTAGAATCTCAAATGGATGTGCCATTATTGATAGAGGTATTTATGTGATTCATTATAATATTAGAATATTAGAATAATGGACAATTATTAAAATGCTGACTAAATAATCTGCAGCAACATCTCTTTCATTCATAGCACAATGCACAAGAAATTCCAGTCAATGTTTTCTAGTTATTTTCTTTCTTCAAAAGGGTTTCAGGAATTTTGATATTTATTTATTGATAATTCAAGACCTTTACATGTGCTCCCAAATTTTGCAGAAAGTTTATATTTTCTGATGAGTTTCATTTTCTATGGCTTATTCCATCTTCTCAAAGTCAAAGGATAAAACCATAAAAACCTAATATGTTTTCAATTACTATTCCAAGATTACAGCATAGGATTTGCCTTAGGGTTCTTGCTACAATTCATGACACTGGAAATATCAGTAACTGACCAGGATACTGTAGACAGCATCTCCTAAGAGAATACTAACCCCAAGAGAGGAAATTAACCGCCCCAAGTCTCAGTTTCCACATCCAGAGGGGTTGAAGTTTGAAGAATAATCAATGAAAGGCTCTTAGGAAAATAGAGAAAATGAGGAAAATAAAGGGAAGAATCCCATGAAAATAGATGGGACATCAACAGAGTAAATGGAGAAGATAGAGGGGGAAGAAGGAGGGAATAAAAGGGAGAAACTGAGGAATGAAATTGAATGAATTTTGCTGTGTACATATATGAATATACTAGAATGAACTTTGCCTTGATTTATATCTATAAAGTGACAATTTTAAAAATTAGAAATAAATAGATATATAAAATAAATAGAAAAATTTATAAATAAACAGTAGCACAAAGGATGAACTGGGAGAGGGAGGAGGGGAGAGAAAGAAGCACTAGGGACTAAAGTGGATCAAATTGTACTCCATGCTTGTAAGATTATGTCAAAATGGACCCTAATGTTATGTATAACTATAATGCACTAATAAAAACAATTTTTTTTAAAAAATGATCTTACAGCTTTGGATTCACATAGTTTTAAGATGGTGGTAAGAAACAAACGAGATTATAAACTTAAATTGCCAGGTACACTTAATTGTTCAACAAATGTTGACTTTGATAATTTTTCCTAAGATTCTGAAGTATTGCTTTCAGAATTTGCAATATTTATTAAATGTGCATTTGTGTTTTCAGCAAGATGCAAAGATAAATGGTATCCTCTTCTTCTACTCTATACCAGGTATACAGTATGAGAAAGAAATGAAGCACACACAAATATTCCCATTTAAACTCTCCAGGTTTGGCATAAAATGCAATAGAAAGAGATAGGATTTCAGAAAAATAAGGAAGGGCAGCACTGTGCTTTGAATTGTATAGTGTATTCAGTGAACTTTTAAATGGGGATAGAACCATTTATTTACGTACTAAAAAAAATGTAAATATCACCCATTTCTATTGGAAATTTTCAGGTTTTATTTTTGGAGTTTTCTCATTGAAGAGTTTTCTTTTTTGTTTTGTTGCCTTGGTTTTTTTTTTTTTTTTCAATTTAAAAATAAATTTTCTTCTAAGTTCCAATGTGAAACACAAGTATTGTATGTTTGGTGACACAGCTAAGGTCTCTAGGATCCTGGGAACCACCCTCGCACCCTTGGGATGTGATATGCAAACCACTGACTTTGCTTAGGCCCTTCACTTTATCAGTGAGGAAACCTAATCCTGCAGAGTGAAAATGACCTGTCACAAGAAGAAAAACCAGTTAGTGGCAAATTTCCACATAAATCAGATGTCCCAGCTGAGTAGCCCAGGGGACAGTTGTGGCCCACAGGAATATTTTCTTTGGCCCATATACTGTTGCCCTAAAGAGTGTTTTAGATCATTTTGATTTATTTGCCAACATATAAAAACCAGGAGATTGTACATAAAAAAATCGAGATTTCTGGCTTCTCTTAAAATATTTGAAGATTTGGCCTCCCCGCATCTCCACCCCCTGGGGGGAAGAGTCAGCGAGCTCCAAGATGTGGCCACCCTCTTGGGGACACAAATGCAATCTCAGCAAGGATTGGATGGAATATGCGATCTCAGGTTTACTACTTTCTCCACCACTTGTGCGGTTATTTTCTTAATTCCTTCCCTCTTCAGACATTAACATTACAAGCTTGAACTTTATAAGCATTTGTTGAGGCCATTTTATAAAGCTTAAGACACAAATATTTTTAACTAAGAAAAAGTAGTTTTTAATTCCCAGCAAGGTATAAAATGGAGTGGGCTTTCTGGAAGTGAGTTTTTACACATGAAAGAGATATTTGGGGGACTTTGGATTCAGAAGGACAAATAAAAAGTGTGCCCCATTTCTGTAAGCTTTTCTAGCACTTATCTGAAGAATCCTCATAAGAATCCCTGAAAGTTCTTAGTTTTATAGGTTTGTCACATTTAGCAAATATTAGTAAGTGATTTGTTGTTTATCTAAAATTTGCATGTAATTTGTTCTCTGTATTTTATCTGGTAACTTCATATTCATTGCCATTTGGGGGAAAAAAATAAGCATAAAAGAGCAGAATACTGCCACTGGGCCCAATTTTACTGGGGTTAGGAGGTGAGAAGGCCAACGATTCCTTAAAGTTAGACTCCGTGAAAACGTTTAAAGAACCCGTTGGGAATTTAAGACTACATTGCCATGGCAACATTCAGTACTTTCTGGAGGCACATACTAATTACTCAGGTCAGATCATTCCCTATAGATTCAAATGGCCTTCACCCTCTCTGACCATGGTGATGGGGACACTTTCTCAAGAGACAGATTGCTAATAACCTCTGTTCTCAGAAATTGGCACCAATTTCTCTTCCTTGCTAGGGGCTACATCCCTGCAATCTGGAAAATTTAGGAGTCAGATAACTAGGAGGGCGACAGAAAAATCCCTTCATAATAACTTCCATAGATTTCACAATATTCCCAAGGATTGGGTTTACTGAAAAAGATTTCCATATTCATTTTGGAATGGTGGAGTACACCAAATAATAGTTTCCTAATTCCATGATAATTTTCTGAGTTTCAGAAAGGAATCTCTATAAAATATAAATGTTCTTTTCACTCTTACTTAAAATTTTCCCATGGCTACATACAGCCTTCGGTTAACTCTCATCCTAGTTTTTATTCCTCTGGAAGTCAACACAGGATGATGTGAGTACAAGTTGTTTTAGCTAGGGATGATCCTAAGGGGATCACTGAAAGATGGAGGAAGTGAGAGACAGATGGGAAGGCAGCCAACTGAGAAGAGTGTGTTAATGGGCAGGTAACTTTGGTGGGCAACTAAGCTCAATTCCACTGGGTGACAGTATTGGCAAATGTTTCAGTTACTCTGATCGAAGAGAGAAGAAATGTTTTCCACCAATTACTGTACATGAACAGCCACTCATTCTCTCCCAACTTAGCCATTCATGGGCTTCTGCTGCCAGAGAAAATGTCAGGCAAAAAGTTGCAAGATGGGAAAAAAAGATACCTGGGACACCAACAGAATCTACTCCAGGGACACATCCCTTCCTTCCAAATAACACATTATTCCTCAACCAAAACACTGTGGCCAAGGAATCATTTTGATTACAAGCTGAAAACCACTGGTTTTCAAGGTAAATCTGAATATTAATCAAACCAATACCCCATTGATGAAAGTTTTAAAAATACTGAAGGTCTTGAGGGAGGTTTATCTTATAAGTCTGGTTACTCATGAGAGTAGTGTTACTGTTCATTGACATTTCCAAATCCTCTCTAACCTTGATGTCACTACATTCTCTTTATTCTGCCTTTTCCACTTTATTCAAATGCCCATTGTATATTTTGTTCTCCTGGGAGACCTACTTTGCATGCATCTAAAGTTATAAATTAATAACTTCTGCAGGGTTATGATTGGCAAGTAAATGAATTTCTTCTCATGGCATTTCAGAAGATTTATCTGGAAAGTCAAGACAGCACAAGGTGGTTAGGAGCTCCAATTATAGAGCAGACTCACTGAATCTCAATCTTACCTCTAACCCTTCTGAATCATGTAACCCAGAGCAAATTACTCATCTGGTGTGTGCCTTGGTTTCTCATGCATAAAATGGACTTAATAAAATGACTTGATTATCCAGGCTGCTCTGAAACTTCAATGCTTTAATAGTTATAGTGGACTTCATGGTACTTTATAAGTGTCAGCTAAATAAATCTAAAGGGTAAGACTCTAATGAGCATTTAATATCCTCTCATGTTTAGTGTTGGGAAAAATAATATTGGATAAAATAGTCCTGCCTAGGGTCTTGGATTGTAGCTCAGTAATAGAGCATTTGCCTACCCTATGTGAGGCATTGTGCCTGGTATTAAGCACCACATATAAATTAATTAAGTAATTAATATCCATCAACAGTATATATATATATATATACACCCTATCTTCATCAAGAACAAGGAACACTGACTTTGGCACCATTAAAAGTGACTTTACAGCTGAATAATATTCCATTGTGTATATATACCACTGTTTCTTTACCCATTCATCTGTTGAAGGACATTTAGGTTGGTTCCACAATCTAGCTATTGTGAATTGAGCTGCTATGAACATTGATGTGGCTGCATTAATGTAGTATGCTAATTTCAAGTCCTTTGGGTATAAACCAAGGAGTGGGATAACTGGGTCAAAAGATGGGTCCATTCCAAGTTTTCTTAGGATTTTCCACACTGCTTTCCAGGGTGGCTGCACCAATTTGCAACTCCACCAGCAATGTAAAAGTGTGCCTTTTTCCCCACATCCACGCCAACATCTATTATTTTTTGTGTTCTTGATGATAGCCATTCTGGAGTAAGATGAAATCTTAGAGTAGTTTGAATTTGCATTTCTCTAATTACTAGAAATGTTGAACACTTTTTCATATATTTATTAATCACCTGTATATCTCTTCTATAAAGTGTCTGTCCAGTTCCTTGGCCCATTTATTGACTAGGTTCTTTGTATTTTTAGTGTAAAGTTTTGTAAGTTTTTTTGTAAATTTTGAAGATTAGTGCTCTATCTGAAGGGGGGGGGGGAGATTTCCTCCCACTCCGTAGGCTCTCTTTTCACATTATTGATTGTACCCTTTGCTGAGAAAAGAGAATAATATTATGGCATTTGCAGATAAATGGATAGAATCGGAGAACATCATGCTTAGTGAAATAAGTTAATCCCAATAAAACCAAAGACCGAATGTTTTTCCGGATAAGTGGATGATGATATATAATGGGGGTGGGGGCGGTGGAGGGATGAGAGAAGAATGGAGGAACTTCAGATTACATAGAGGGAAATGAGAAGGAGAGACTATGAAAAGTGGTGGAATGAGACAGACACCATTACCCTATGTACATGTATGATTACACAAATGGTATGTATGAATCTACATGGTGCACAACCATAGAAAAGAAATGATGAACCCCATTTGTGGACAATGAATCAAAATGTAGTCTGTAACAATAAAAAAATCATTTTAAAAAAATTAACAAAAAATTAAAAAGTGACTACTAACTATGAAACCTATTTTCTCTGTAATTCTAGCCATTTGGCCACAAAATGAGACACTGACAGGTGTCAAACATCAAGTAAAGGAATATATGTAAAAACAACATTTTAGCTCTGGGTGGCTTACCTAGAGCTCTGTTATTAATTACTTCATCCCCTTCATTGTCATTCTCTTCATGGTTTATGGTTTTCCTTTTTTCTCCCCTCTTTTACATCTAACTATCATTGATTTCCTCTTATGAAATAATCCGAAGAGTAGTTGATAACTACAGACCAAATTTCAGAGGAACAAAAGTCAGAAATAATCTCATCACTCATAAATAAAACTTTGTCAACTCTGGTGGTCACTCTCATCTTTAAATATATTCTGGGAATGATTATATTTTTTTAAAATATTACATGATTGCATCTTTCTATGTTATTATACTCTACGATATCATTTTAAAACTTTCATTCCTTTTTCGATGAACCCTACAATTTGCAACCTATCTCCAATAATGGGAAATTCTTACAACTTTTTGCTTATTGAATATAACAGATGTGCTAGAGATATAACCCTTGCCTAGTGTGTGTGAAGCCCTGGGTTAGAGCCCCAGCACTGCAAAAAAAATTAAGTTAAATTAAAAATAAGAAAAATAACAGACATGAATGTCCTTGCAGACATGTTTTTCCTCAAAATAATACTTTCTTGGAATTCCTAGAAGATAATGCATAATATCACATGAAACTCATGTTTTTAATGTTTTTAACATGCCAAAATATTTTTAATGCTGAAACGTTTTTAGAAAGATTATTCCATCATACACTCTTCTCCATCAGTTTTTAAAAATGCACATTGTACCCCAACATCAGCATACTGTGTAATCTGAAAATAATAATTTGATATGTTTTACTTTTCTTTGCCTATCCTATTCCAGATGGAAATCAAATATTTTCCATCTGTTTATTGGTGGTTTTAATGTCTCCATTTGCTAACTTTCTACTTATATCTTTGTTTCTACTGACATCTTTTTTGTACCTTTTGGGTGATATGTTATTTTCTTTCTCAAATATAAGGGCTTTTTACATTGATGGGATATCTAACCCATTGCAGTCTTATATTTTATCAAATTTTTTCAGTTTGCCATTTTCTTTCAATTTATACAATGATTTTTTAGTTCTTTAGAGCAATGATGTTTTAGTTCTTTATGTTCATTTGTTTGCTTTTTTTAACTGGTTGTTTCCTATGGTGTTGTATTCCAACTTCAAATAGATATATACCCATTTAGTATTTAGTACTCAGTTTTTACTTCTCCTTGCCTAATTTTCAGGATTCCCATAAATCAATGCCTGGAACCCCAAGGCCACTTACCTGCATGTGGTCTAGGATTAAAAACAACAACAATAAAAAAAAAAAATGCCAGCCCCATTAGCCTAAGTCTGCCCATAGCTATGACCTTGGAGGAGTCATTTCTCAGACCTTCATTTTCTGAGCTGTCAATATTAATACTCATAACTAACACTTATTGAGCTGCTAATATGTGTGAACTTACACAATATTTACAGTAACCCAAGGAGGCAGGTATGAATTTTATCCGCATTTCATAACTGAGGAACCCAAGGCACAGAGAAGTATCCTCCCCAAAGACATACAACTAGAAAATAGAAGAGCAAGATGTATAAGAGCAGGTATTTTGATGATACAACCAATGAGCTTAATTTTTCTGAATGTGGAGAAGTACATTCAGATGCACAAAGAGAAGAAGGTTTTTAATCATTTCTCCTCTTCTGTCCCTGTGCTAAGGACCTTCTTCCTACCTCTCACAGTGGCAAGTTCTCCATCCACATGAGCCATGCACTGCATGGCAGTAGCTCCAGCACATATTGGCATGCTGACCCTCTGTCCTAAAATGGAAGTTGACAAATCAATTTCAGCAACATTCTGGAGCATCCTTGGATATAGCTTCCATCTACGATTAAAAAAGATAAATAGTTTTAGAATTTCAAAATGTAAATGACAATTTGACATGGCATTTTCATTAGAAAGAAAGAATTCAATTTTTCTTCTATCAAGCAAATGACAGGACAAAGCTGAAGAAATTTTAATGCTTGTTAAGGTAGAAAGTTAATAATAAGATGACAATAAATATTATGCAATTTGTACATGTATTGAACATTACATGGCACCCAATAGCATTACAATTTTTATTTTTGTGTATGTATCAGCTAAAATACAAAAATATAAAAATAAATTGAGTTTCCTAAGCAATTTTTAATTAAAGTACAAATAACATACAGTAGAATTTACCAACTTTTGTGTTCATGTTTGCGAATTGTGAAAAACATACACAGTGGCATAATTGCTAAGAAAATCAAGATCCAGAATAGTTGAGTTTATTCCCTAAATTTCCCCATGCCCCTCCCTGACCTCTTGCCTTTTTCTACAGAGGACAAAATTTTATTTGGGGCTCTTGCTTTCAGAGGTTTTGTCCATGGTAAGCCGAATGCATTGCATTGGTGAGGCAGAACATCATGGCAGAAGGGCATAGCAGAGGAAAGCTCTTCAGCTCATGGCTTCCAGGAAGCACAGAGAGAGGAAGAGCCAGGAACAAAATATAATTCCCAAGGGCAGGCCCCTAAGGAACTACTTCCTTCGGCCCCACCCCACCTGCCTACAATCACCACCCAGTAAGCCATCCAAATTATTAATCTATAATATGGACTAATCCATTTATTTTATCACAGTTCTCATAATCCAATCATTTTACCTCTGAAAATTCTGACTAACAGAATATTAGTCTAACATGAGCTTTTCAGAGAACATCTTATATCCAAAATCATAATATTCTGCTCCTGGCCCCCCTAAAGTTCAAGTTTATCTCACAATGTGAAATTCATTTAGTTCATCTTCAAGAGTTCCCATAATCTTAATAGTTGCAGTATTGTCCAAAAGTTCAAGTACAAAGTCTCAACTTAGACTTGAGGCAAACTCTTGACTATAAGCAGGAGCCACTGTAAAAAGCAAAAGCAAGTAACATATATCCAATATACAATGCCACAGAAGAAACATTCCCATTACAAAAGGAAGGAATAGATGCATATAATGAAGGTGTGGGATCAAAATAAGATCAAAATCCAGTCAGGCAAACAAGTTCTGCACATTTACAGACTCACAGTAGTAAAAAGACTTGAGTAATTCCATCCCTGTGACCTTGTTGGTTGCCAACCAACAGGCCTCTCTCTTAGGCTAACTGTCTGCAGTCAACAGCTTTCCTTGGCAGGTATTCCACTTTACTGGCATCTCCTAATCCCAGGGGTCTTTTTTGCAGCTTTGACTTCATTCTGCCAACTTCATGCATTGTCTTCTCAGGAGATTCCAACAGTGCTAAAGGTCTCCCAGGCCTTTGAAATCTAAGTGGAATCTTCCATGACCCCCCAACTCCAGCATCCTGAACTCCTGCAGAACCAGCACCATGTAAATATCAACATCTGCTGCCAGCTCTAGCAGTACCTGGGAACCCTTGGACCAGAGCTGCAGTAGCCTCTGAATGACTAAGCAGATGAGTGCTGTGGAATCAACTCCAGGCAAACAGATTCCTAGATTCCCTCTGTGTGAGAAGGGTTCCCTCAAGGTCTCTTCTCAAAGGCGTTTTCATTTTTATACCTTTGAACTGCCGTAAGTGTGACCTTGCTGGTTCCTGAGATGCTCTCAAAGCATCTTTCCTATAGTTTCCGTGAGAAGTACTTAACTTCACTTTAGAGGTGGTAATCTCTTCAACAACCACATCTTCTTTGGCCCCAATTTTATTTGTGATTTTCTGGCCAAACTATAAACTTTGAAAAATTATTCTCCGCTGCATTCTGCTTCTGATTTTCTCCTGTGGGAAAAAATTAGAGGAAGAAAGATTTATTTGGGGTTCATGGTTTCAGAGGTTCAGTCCATGGTCAGTTGATTCAAATGCTCTGGGCCTGAAGTGAGGCAGAACATCATGGTGCATAGCAGAGAAAAGCATCGCAGTTCATGGCAGCCTGGAAGCAGAGAGACAAAGTCCCATTTCTTTTTACACTCTTCCCATCTCAATCCTCTGACAACCATGAATGTGATTTTTGTTTTTGGGTTTTGTTTTTTGTTTTCAAAGTTTTATTTTGCAAAAATATCATAGAGTCTGTTATGATAGTTTTTTCTCCATTAAGTATAAATCATTTGAAATCTGTTCTTCTTATTGCATGTATCAATAATTGGTGCCTTTTGGTTGATGACTAGCACTTTACCATACAGGGGTACCACAGTATGTTTATCCATTCCCAAACTAAGGAACATTTGAAATGTTTTAAGTTTGGAGTGATTAAAAATAAAGCCACTATAAACATCGACCAACAGGTTTTTGAATAAGTCATTTTGAAGATGAACAAAGGTCCAGAAATTAGATTAGAGTTGAAGGATATATATTACATCACTTTCTCTTCTTTTTCTGTAATGCATAATACTTCAATTTCTTCTTAAATTGTAGTTTGCTTTCTTCAACATGGTTGAGCTGAGCTGTATCCATTGAAGTATGATAATGAGGAAAGATAACCCTTTTGAGATGAGTTGAACATTTCCCTTGAAAATGTTACTTAACTGAAATGAGAATTTTTGGCTTAAAGAGTTTTTGACTCCTGAAAATTATCTTATATGATTTGTTTCTGCAATTCTTCCAGAATAAACATTTCCCAAAAGTCAACAACCAAAAATTCACTAGTAAAATTAACAGAAGAATTAGTTCTCTTTCCTCCAAGCAAAATATACATCTCTACCTTGTTTGGATTCATTATTTTTCTCATTAGTGACTGACTGAAGCTGAAGAAAATGCAGTCTTATTATTAATGAGTATTGGTATAATGAATAGCTTGTACAAACACATATCCATACCTAACACACTCTGTTCACACTTCACTTCCTAGATTTAACTCTACTTTCAGAGATTGATTTTGGTTTTTTTTTGTTTTTTTTTGTTTTTTTAGTAAATATGGTGAAGTGTGATGCAGTAATGGAGTAATTGAGAAAAAAGTCCTTCATTGAAGCATACTTCCTGTACTGGAAGAAGAAATTCTGCTTTAATATTTCTGGTGGACTAGCTAAGGGCCTGTAATCTAACCCCTCCATAATAATAAAGTAAAAACATCCAGTCCTTGAAAAGCACAATAAAGACGTCTCACTGTGTGATTTCTATGCTATTCCTTTGAACATCATAATTGTCATTATTTATGTCACACCGCACGCTCTGTTGCCGGAGGTCTTTTCTTCTCCACTGACCTTCACAGCATGATTCTTTGATCTCCGTTTTGAAGGGAGTGGGGAGGCAAAAGCCTTGAAGAGAGCTTTTATTACCCATCATGTGTGTTCTTAGAATGAGAGAAAAAGATTTTAATAGCAGCCATTGGCATGCGACTAGGAAAGCCCTAATATTTACTCAGGGCTGGAGGAACAATGAAAGCATTTATGGAGCAGACACACAAAGCTGCAGGGTGCTAAGGTTGGGGGGGGGGGCGTGCAAAAGGGACCTTTTTCAATGTCTTGTCCCCATTCGAAAAGCAAGACTCTCTCCAGACAGCAGCTTTACACTTCTCCACCTGGTGGCGCAATCACCTTAATAACAGTGTTGCTGCTTCCTCACAAATGCTGTTTTCTGTTCTGAAGATGTTACAGCGAGTCATCAACCAATGAACAAAATCCAATTGTGGGCAAAATCAGATAGAGTCAATGGAGCGAGAAAATGTGTCCTCTCAGGAATCTTCCACATTTGGATATTTTCCGAAGAGCAAAGACACTAACTTTGCAGGATGGTTCCAACAGCTTTCCAGACCCCACAAGACCCCAACCTGAGTGAAAACGAATGTCCCACAATCATACAAAAACTATGCTGTAATGGGGTCTCAGCTTTGGAAAAGGCCTTGAAAGTGGACCAAATAGTTGAACCGACTGAAGAATAAGACTTTTTTCAAAGGCTAGAAAATAAGATGCCTGAGTAAAGGAAGCAGATAAAGATGGTAGGCTTTAACAGAACTTTCGTCCCAACAAGTCCCTCAAATTTAACGTATCCAAAAAATCAGGAGATGCACACACTCCCCTAGAGGGGACTGCTCTTGGAAGACATTATGAATCACTTGTCTTTAAAGCCTTGTGCTTACTGATCATACCCACTGAACACAGTGAATGACTGTTTCCTAAGTCCTTGGAACACTGTCACCTGGCATTCCAATTTCCTCACCTTAATATTTTACTCTAAACATTTGAAACAGGATGCAAAAAGTACCTTAATCGCCTCTCCTGGATATTAGCTGATGGATTTTATGACACTTAAGACTATGAGACCAACACTAAAAATGCTACTGGTGAGTTTATGTGGCTTCTTGAATATTAAAATGAGAACGACATCACTTTTACTTGTCAGGGATTAACAGAAAAAAAGCACAGAGTTGTCAGCGTCATTAGGTGACTCAGTGGGAGAGAGAGGAGCTTTCATTTCTGAAGACAGAGGGCCTGTAAGTACCCAAATTGTAGAATGATTTTCTATCAATAATAATTTCAGAAAAAGACACAAAATATGTGCAGATCATACTTGAGGAGACTACCTTGAGAGCATGTGTAAAACAAAAAAATATATTGTTCTTTCACAAATGAGCCCCAATCAGGTTAGGTCACACAATGCAGCAAGCCGACATTTGCCCTGTTCTTATCATATTTATTATATTTGCAATAGGAAATTTCATTCTTCTGGGTGGTTTCATTTATTCTTCATTGTGTTCTGTTTGTCTTTTTTTTTTTTTTTTTTTTTTTTTTGGTTTTTGGTTTTTGGTTACAATAATACTAAAGTCCCAAGTCTTACTCAGAAATGTCTCCAAGCAACAGCTGGATCACATGAGTGGCCCCAGTCCCCCAAACTCCAAAATCTGTTTATCAGATCTGAGTAGAGAGAGATAAACACTGTCACTTTAAATGATTCTCTGTTGTAGCAGGAGGAGACGATTTCACAAATGTCTTTGAAATACCCTGACCTTCTGTTACAACAGGTTATCTGAGGCTTGGGTGTTTTGCAGTCTTTATTTGAATCAGAGTCAAAAATTTTTCAGGGTGATTTCCTTCAAGCTATCAACCCAAAGCCACCACAACCCTGGCAAAAAAATCTATTAGTTCCATGTGACCTGCTAGATGACATAAGACAAAGAATCAAGGCTCACCCAGCAGGTCACACAGCAAAAGAGGAACTGAGATGCGAGACAGGTAGCCACTAAAATATGTTGCAATACAAACTCAAGTACTCAAGCATTTGAAGTTGGTAATGCTTTTTTGTTCTTTAAGGATGAGCAAAAGTGAATTATCAAGATTCATGGAAGAGATGGCATTGCAAACTCACTCCCATAACCTGCATCTCATCCCTGAATTTCTCAGCACACACATAGGATGGTAATAATCTCTGGAGTGTCATATGATTCAGAATAAGCCACAGGATGGTTTTCCAGTTCACAACTTGAAGTCACCAAGCCTTCTACGTCTCACAAAATTCCTGACTCTCAAGGGTTGCAGAAGTGATCCATCTGCTTTGCTGCACACCTTTGCTCTTTTCTCTGAAGTCTTCTCTGAGCCAACTGTTTGGGATCCATTTTATATTAATTCAATCCTCCAGAATTATGGAAACCCAAGGTCAGTAGGCATCCATGGTATGTAAGTTCCTGTGGATGGATGTTGCTCTGGCTCACTGCTGTGTCCTGAGCTTGTAGGAGAGAAGAGACTCAAAATCCACAGAGACTGCTATAAGTAGAAGTTAACTCATTGGCAAGCACCAGGGGAAGGGCCAAGGAGTGTGGAAGGCTGTATAGGAATGGACTGGGTGATCACTGGCAGCAATGCTGAGACACCAGCTCCATGCATCTGTCAAGGGCCTGAAATTCCCTTGGTTGCAATGACCCATTTGGTTTAAGGTGTTGTTTTCAGACGATTCACAAATAAACCATGTTACCTGTTGAACAGAACTGACACGGGAGTGTCCAAGAAGGGGCATCTTCCAGGAGCAGGAAATTTTGATAGGATCCAAAATAGTAAGCAATGATTGGAAAAGATCAGAGTATGCAGAATTTCAAGCCCCTCCATTCTTAGACAATGATCACTTCCATGACTTCCCCTGTATTTGCTGAATTCAAACAGGTTTAGGGGAAAACCTGAATTGGGGATTGTAGGGACTAGGACAGGTCCCACCCTTCACTCCATGGTCATTCTTAGGCACCCTGACCTGTGGGTCAATCAGCACTGCCTGCAGGAGACCACCTGGGTTAGAATGATTTCATTTCTCCTAATTTACATATAGCAAAATGATTTTGAGTGATTTCAATCTAGATTCAAGAACACAAAAAGAAGCGGACTCTCTTTCCTGGATATTTTCTGTCTTTTTTTCCTTTAATTTATCACCATAATGAGCACCTACAATATTCATTGCCTTCACTAAGCACCACAATGGAGGGTGGATGAGACTGAAAGAGCGGTGTATTGAAGACTCCCCTCCCCTCCTTCATCAAACAAACCATTTTTTGTATTTACTGAGAGAAAAATCACTCCTTTAAAATATCTTGTTGCTTGTTTTTATTACAAACAGAAAACATAAACCATGACACCCACCATCTTGTATCTTGAAATATGAAAGTCAAGGGAAAACTAATTTGGGAAGAGAGATGAAGCTCTTCGCAGGAGAGATGAAACAGCAAGAGTTGAAAGATGATTGCTACATAGACAAATTGAAATCTAAAGTGGAAGTTTAGACAACGGTAATCAAAATGAATGATAACATAAAAGCCAGTAGGATGGGAACATCTGAGGCAATAATCCTATCTGGTTCAACCAGATAAGATGGCTATCTTGCATTTAATGCTGTTTCCTACCCCGTGAACATGAGTACTCACTGTCACTCTTACAGAAAAAAACAAACAACAAAATAAAACCCAAGGCATCAAAATTTACTACTAAGTTATGCGTACTTAAATTAATTGCCATCAATACTTCCAAGTGAGGACACAGGGGTAGCCTTTGCAGTCAACTCTTCAAGATTCTCAGCCTTGGATTATTTTCAAACAATCCAAGAATCCAAGATTTCTCACACCCCCAGGAATGTTTCCCTCTCTTTTAAACACACATCTAGATGAATAATTTCACACCATCAGTACAAAACTGAATCTCGTTTCGATGCAATGTCTTAGTGTAATACTAAAGCAAATGTTAAATAACAAATTTGCTTACCTGGAAAATGCTGTAATATTATCAGCCAAGGTCTCCTGATCATTTGCCCCCGATCTATAATAGTCATATATAGACTTTTGAAGTACTGATTTAGCATGTTGTTCATAATCATTGATACAAACCAGTCGGGAGAACATTTTCCTAGCTTGTTGCTGCCTTGGCTATTTCTGGTGTTTTGTTGTTTATTTTTCTTGTATTGCCTCTGCACCCTGACAATTCCGTTATTTGTCAATTATTAATAGGTTTTTATCAAAGGTCAAATGTAGTTCTCTGTTGCTTACATCAAGTAAACAAACATTGTATGCTTAGACTTTGAAATTTATTTGCAAGGTTATCCATCAAAGAATGCCTAAGCCACAAGAAGTTGAGGATGGGGAGGCAGAAGGAGGTGATTAAGTGTCTATCATATTGAAAAACGAGGAATGGATAAAAAATTAAGGACTTAGTACTTATGTGAAAGCCGTCTTGGTTTAGTTGTGCCAAAGGTTGATTCTTCCTCATGTTACATATTTTTGGTCCTTGCTTTGTTCCCAGAATGGGCTGCCCATTCCTTTTCCTACCACATTTGGATTACATACACATCATGTGAAAAAGAGCTTATGAAATGAAATACACCACTTTTACCAAATATGAAATTCAGCTGATTATAAACATTTTGCTTTAACACGGAACATTAAGGCCACATTTACAGCTAATTCTTAAAGAATCTCTGGAGGGGATATAAGGAAGTGCCATTCCAAAGAACTGTATGATCTCAACCTAAAATTTCACCCAATCACAGAATACCTAATGAAGGTTTGGATTAGCAAACCATGTGGTATGCGGGGTGGGAAGGATAGTAGAGTGAAACAGACATTATTACCTCATGTACATATATGACTGCATGACCAGGGTGATCCTATAATATGTAGAAAATTGAGAGATTATACTCCATTTACGTATGATCTATCAAAATGTGTAAATGCATTCTGCTGTCAGGGACAACAAATTAGAACAAATAAATTTTTAAAAATAAAAAAAAAAAAGTTAAAAGAAAACAATGCCTTTAACATCAGGTCTGGGTTTCAATCGAGGAGCCTCTACTTTGAGCTGCACCCAATTCTTCAAAGGCTGAATTCCAACTGTCTACAGCTATATGAGAATTTTCTCCTAAATTTGGAACCTGCTTTTCAATCCACATGACATGCTTAGTGTCATGAAATCAATGCCTCATGGAACAGCCTTCAACCGTGAACTTAAGGGAGATGGTGCATATTACCTCAAATCCCTACTCCTCTGGTGGGATCACTCCTCCACTCTGACTCTGTGACACAGGCTTCAGTTGCCCACAGTGAGTTGCTTGATAACTCAGCTGTAGTGACTGCTTTCCTTCCAGTCTCACTGCCCTACACCTCATCAATGCTCTTCCCACCTCCCACACAAAACCCTTATATTCAAATGCTTGTCTCACTGGCTTCTTTCTCAGTGAAATCCAAACCAAGACAAGGACAAAGAGTAACACCTACTTTGAGGGTTGAGGTGATGAGTGAAGGACCCATCCTTAATGAAACATTTAGCACACACATAATGAATACCCTCTGCTCTTATCTTCTCAATATAGTTCTTAAGTTTTTTTTTTTTTCCTAAAAGAGTTTTAATGCAAATTATGTAAACACAAATCCTTAGCGTGCAAGAAAATAGACAAAGAGATTCTTGGGCTTTTATGATGCCACTGCTTTTCTGCAAGTAAGTTGGTCCTTCTGAGTATTTCCTGGTTAGATTTGCAATTACTTCAATTTATTTTCTGGGCCCTCAAGAGAAATGCCTTCCTGCAGTAATGTGGATTTCTATATCTGGATCTTTTGGACACCTGTCTTGTACTTTGTAGAACTCCATAGAGTAAATAGAATAGGATATACAATCATAGTATCTTATACTGAGTAAGGGTCTTCTAAGTTTATTTTGTCGAAGGAAAAGCATCCAAGGAGAAAAGAATTACTATGGTTTGGTATATAATCTGTGAAGTACTTTTAACCCCTGGCCACAGAGCAGACACAGAGTCCAGTCAACTGTCATGTAAAATTCCTACTCTGTACATTACCAAAAGGATCAGGGGTAAGATGTGGATCAAATCCAGTTGTACAACTAACAAAGCAACTAGAAACCAAAGATGCTGGTTCCATAGCAATCCATTGGGCAAACAGGGAATGAAATAAGCACCAAAACTATAAGCATATCTAGGCCTTTCCCAGCTTTCAGGAGAAACATAATTTTAAAAAGGAAATGAGTATTGATTTAATCAAAGAAGCTTTGTTTGAATTATTGATTATTTAGTTAATTAGGATTGATGTTAATTATACATGTTGATTCTAAAGTTCACAAATGCTTACTTCTTGCATCACTTCAGTGATAGATAAAATGGCATACAAAGTTTGCTATGAAAGGGCTCAATTTGCAGCACCAAAAAAAAAAAAAAAAAAAAAAAAAAAAAAAAAAACAGAAAATAAAAGAAAAAAATATGATTTAAAATTGCTATTGGGGCTGAGTGCTGTGGCACACACCTGAAATTCCAGCAACTCGGGAGGCTGAGACAGGAGGATCACAAATTCAAGGTCAACTTCAGAAACTTAGCAAGACCCTAAGCAACTTAGTGAGACACTGTCTCAAAATAAAAAATTAGAAAAAAGATTTGGGGAGGTGACTCAGTGGTTAAGTGCCCCTGGGTTCAATTCCTGGTACCTGATAATGATAATGATAATAACAATAATAATAATAATAATAATATAAAATAAAAACAAAATTTCTGTAAGGGTGCAAGACAATCTGTGGATTTGATAAGCAAGTTCTAAATAACTCAATTTGACAATTTATAAAACCATCATGAAAGTTGATCCAAGGATCTCAATTGCTGTTGAATATGGATTCAAAATTTGAAAATTAAACATGATCTTATATTTATCTTTTATTCCATCACTGCCAATTACTAAAAGTTAATTTTAGCTTTATTAAAAGTTATTAGTTGTTACTTTTTCCAAGAAGACAGAATAGAGGAAGTTGCCTCTGGTTGTTCCATGGCATGCAACCCAGAAGGCAGACAGGATGCTTCTCTGCAAGGTGGGTGAACAAGAACAAAAAGGTGGGAGGACTTTACTGGAATTTAAAACTGGACATCCAAAGCAGATAAAGAACACAGAGGCCGGGTGTAATAAAACAAGGGAAAAAATTACCAGTGGTATAGCCACTGCCTTGGTCATTCCAGAAACACCAGAAAGAGCAGCCCTCCCATGAGTATAGTAGAGGGATAAGGAATTAAAGGAACCCAAATTTTTTGGGACGCCCAAGGCATGTCGGGATAAGGAGTGTTTTGTGATCAAGGACATTGCTCAACAAACCTGAATGACATGCTGCCCAATATCCGTTGCAGGAAAAGAAGCTGCTATCTCTCCAAATAGCATGCGGAGGACGAAGGAACCATTTTGCAGCCCTGGTGCAGGGTCCGCCTGCTGAGGGAGCCCATCCTGACAAACCTGAGTTTGGCCCAAAATATAGGGCCAGTAAACACACACTGCATGACATAGAGTATGCTTAAGTGACCAGGAGAAAATCAAACGTGGAGAGAGGTAGACACGGGACAACTGGTTGCAGAAACCCACCTGGCTCAACACATCTCCCTCCAATCAGACTGCTTACAGGACCAGTTGGGAAAGATGCATCTGGTTGAGAACTTGGAAGGGTAGGGGTGAGAGAGTTTGGAGAATGAAACCAAGACCAGGTCCCCAGATGATGTAGGGGACTGCACAAGCGGAACCCAGTGGAGATCCCGGGGGGTATAATATTCCAACATGGACCAGCAAGTCCTTGGCACTGGAGGTGTGCTGATTTAAAAACTCCAGACCAACTGGCATTCAGCGAAGAGCCTGGAGCCCACCTAAACCTAAACCCTGCCTCCAGGAATTCTGCCTACGAGATGACTTCTCTCACTCCAGTAGTCCAGAGGGTAGAGCATCACCCTCCAGTCAACCCCACCTGAAACTGCTGAGAAGAGAAACTGAGAACATTTTAAACTTCAGTGGAAAGAATTTTTTAACTTTTCATCAAGAATTTTTTCCATTTTTTCAATTTTTTTTTCTGTTTAATTGTGACCTTATGGTACATAGACAATTATACACTTTCATATCTGTGTTTTGTTTCTCATATCTAGGATTTTTGAAACCAGTCATTTTTCATGGATATTTTTTGTGATCTAGGACGTTTGATAAATGTATTTTAGTTTTGTTTTGTATTCTTTTATTCTTATTTTTGATTTTTAAAAATTTTCACCCTCTCTACATTTTCTACTATTTATCTGTAGTTTTTGATTCTCTCTTTTCTTCTTCTAACAGTCAATCTCTTCTGTTCTCTTTCACTCTGCCTTTAATTTTTACTTCTATCTTCTCTCCTCCTCCCTCATAATTATCAAATCCTTCTATTCTCTCCCTGTTCACCATTTGAAATTGTGAAAACTTTTGCAAGCTTGCTATTTTTATTGTAGGCAGTAACTGATCACATCATTTCTGTTTATTGTGATAATGAATATTGTAGATGTCATAGTAGGAACTATTTGGTTTAATGCTGTATATAGTTTGCGTTGGTTGTTGTCATTATTTGCCTCTCCCTGAATTGTGAGGTACTGGAAAACTTCAGGGACACTATGAGTCCACAGACTAGAAAGTCTACTGCCTCAGATCCATACTGTTAAATGGGTAGACACACGAACAACATGAATAATAAGCAAGGGAATAAATCATCCCAAACGAAGATATTCCAATAACTGAACCCATCAACACCACAGTGGAAGAAATATCAGAGGAGTTTAGAAGGTACATAGTTAAAATGAACTGTGAAGTAGAGAATGATATAAGCAATGAAATACAACATATGAAATATCACGTCAATAAAGAGGCAGATGTCCTGGAGAAAAACAAGCAGAAATCCTTGAAATGAAGGATAAAACAAGTTAAAAATTCAATAGAAAGCCTCACTGACAGACTAGACCATTTGGAAGACAGAACCTCAGGCATTGAACACAAAATACATAATCTTGAAAATAGAGTTTACCACAGAGAGGAGATGCTAAAAATCCATGAACAGAACTTCTAAGAGTTATGGGATAACATGAAAAGACTCAATTTAAGATTTTTTGGTATAGATGAAGACACAGAGACACAAATTAAACAAATGCACAATCTTTTCAATGAAATTTTATCAGATAATTTCCCAAGCAAAGAATGAAATGGGAAATCAAATACAAGAGGCTAACAGAATGCCAAATGTACAAAATTACAATAGACCCACACCAAGGCACATTACAATAAAAAATGCCTAACATACAGAATAAGGATAGAATTTTAAAGACTGTGAGAGAAAAATATCAGATTACAGATTACATATAGGGGAAACCAGTACAGATCTCAGCTGTGTTCTCAACCCAGACCCTCAAAGCTAGGAGGACTTGCAGTATAATATACACCAATTTCTGAAAGAAAATGGATGCCAGCCAAGAATCCTATATCCAGCAAACTTAAGCTTCAGATTTTAAGATGAGAAAAAAAACTTCCATGATAAACAAAAGTTAAATGAATTTGTGCTGGACATGGTGGTACATGCTTGTAATACCAGTGGCTTAGGAGGCTGAGGCAGGAGAATTGTGAGATCAAAACCAACCTCAGGAAAAGTAAGGCACTAAGCAACTCAGTGAGACCCTATCTCTAAATAAAATATAAAATAGTGCTGGGGATGTAGCTTAGTGGCTGAGTATCCCTAAATTTAATCCCTGGCGCGTATGCACGCACGCACACACATACACACACACAAAAGAATTTGCAACTGGTAAACCTGCACTACAGAGTATGTATTCTATGAAGATGAACTAAAAAAAAAAAAAAAAAAAACAGTGAAAATCAGGAAAGGTAGGTGTTACACCACCTGCAGTTCCCCACAGTGCTTGACAAGGATTCCACTGAGTAAAAAAGATGTTTGCAAAGTCTCATCTCATTGGGAATTTGGGTTGCGGGCTTTCCTTCCTTGTTTGCTTAATATGTGTAGGTTTACTATTAATATTTTATGTGTTTTCCCTGAAAATAGGGGCCTTAACAGAACCAGGAGTAGAACATAAAAATCAGACTTCTTATGGAACAGTGATTTCAGATTTACTCATCTGCTATGAAACTCTGAGTAACCAAGATTGCTATAAGAAAATACAAAAACAGATTCTAGCTGCCGATCCCCTGTTGACTACTCTCAGATGACCTGAAACACGTAGGCAAATAATTCCAACCCCATCAGGAAGGAATAACAGGAACAGAAGAAATAAAGTGTTCCTCAATGTTAAGTTCACACAGTATAAGATGATATCATATATTTGTTAGCTTAAAAACTCTAGCATTTATTAACTACAGCAGTAGTCACACGACTGACGTTTATTCAACCCTACTGAACTTGCTTTAACCTTTATGATCAGTTAAATATTAATATGTCTTATTGTTTAGTTATAGGTTATCACAAGTAAACAATTACTAGAATAATTAGAATACTTCATTGTCTAGTCTAGTAATGATTATACAAAATATTTTTGTTTTTCTCCTTGTGACTTTTTCCTGTTCTGAAAAAACATGTGTAACTGCCTACCTTTTAATGTATAAAAAGCTGGCTGGGAAAAATAAAATTTAGAACATAGCATCCATTCCTTGAGTTTGTGTTGCTTTGTTCTCCACCTCACCGACGCCTACTCCATCACCTGTGACCACTACGACCCCTGCTAGGGCTGGACCCTGGCAGGTAGGAAATACACTAAAGTAATTATCAATCAAAGGAAAAGCTAATTCAAACTAAACACTAGAAATAAACCAAAATGACTGGGAATACTTATTAAATCCCAATAAAAACCTTGAAAATCAATGGCCTATACTCATCAGTCAAAAGACATAGACTGGCATATTTGATTATAAAACAACACTTAACAATATGCTGTCTCCAAGAGACTCATCTCCTAGTAAAAGATCCACAGACTGAAGGCAACAGGATGGGAAAAAACATATCACTCACATAGATTGGGAAAAAAACAGGAATTTCCATCCTCATATCAGATAAAGTGGACTTCAAGCCAAAGTTAATCAGAAGGGACAAAGAAGGACATTTCATACTGCCTAAGGGAATTGTACATCAACAAGACATCACAATCATAAATATTTATGCCCCAAACAATAGAGCATCTTCATACATCAAACAAATTCAAGAATCATATAGACCACAACACATTAATACTGGGTGACTTTAACATACTTCTCTCACTACTGAACAGATCCTACAAACCAAAAATTAACAAAGAAATTATAGAACTAAACAATAAAATCAATAATTTAGACTTAACAGACCTATATAGAATATTTCATTCATCAACAAGCAAATACACTTTCTTCTCAGCAGCACAGGGATACTTCTCTAATATAGACCATATCTTATGCCACAAAGCAACTCTCATCAAACATAAAAAAAAAATAGAGATACTATCCTGCATTATATCAGTTCATAATGGAATGAAATAAGAAATCAATGATAAAATAAAAAATAGGAGCTAGTCCAGCACCTGGATACTAAATAATATGCTATTGAATGATGAATGGATAGCAGAAGAAATCAGGGATGAATTAAAAAAAAACCTTAGAGATAAATAAGAATAGTCATATCAAAATCATATCATGCCATATCAAAATCAAAAACATATCAAAATCTCTGGGACACTATGAAGGCAGTGCTAAGAGGAATATTCAGTGCATTGAGCTTATTCATTAAAAGAATAGAAAGCCAATGAATAAATGATCTAACATTACATCTCAAAGTTCTAGACGAAGAAGAACAAATCAACAGTAAAAGCAGTAGAAGACAGCAAATAATTAAAATGGATCTAAAATAAATGAAAATGAAATGAAATAAACAATTCCAAAAATTGACAAAACAAAAAACTGGAACAAGACAGGGATGCCCTCTTTTACCACTTCTGTTCATCATCATCCTTGAAATGCTAGCCAGAGCAATTAGACAAAAGAAAGAAATTAGTGGGATACAAATAGGAAAAGAAGAATTCAAACTATCACTATTTACTAGTGATATGATTCTATATTTAGAATATCCAAAAATTCCACCAGAAAACTTCTAGATCTAATAAATGAATTCAACAAAATATCAGTATATAAAATCCACACCCATAAAAAAATCAAATGTTCCTATACATCAGTGATGAATTTTCAGAAAGAGAAATTATGAAATCTATCCCATTCATGATAGACTCAAACAAAATAAAATATTTGGGAATCAATCTAACAAAATATGTGAAAGACCTCTACAATGAAAACTACAGAACACTAAAGAAAGAAATTGAAGACCTTAGAAGTTGGAACGATTTCCTATGCTCTTGGACAGGCAGAATTAATATTGTCAAAATGGTCATACTACCAAAAGTGTTATACAGATTAATGCAGTTCCTATTAAAATTCCAATGACATTCTTCATAGAAATAGATAAAGTGATCATGAAATTTATTTGGGAAAATAAGAGACCCAGAATAGCCAAAGCAATCCTTAGCAAGAAAAGTAAAGCAGAAGGCATCAGAATACTAGAACTTAAATTATACTACAGAGACATAGTAACAAAAATGGCATGGTATTGGCACCAAAATAGACATTTAGACCAAGGATACAAAACAGAATACACAGAGACAAACCCACATAAATACCTTTATCTCATACTTGACAAAGAAGCCAAAAATATACATTGGAGAAAAGACAGCCTCTTCAACAAATGGTACTGGGAAAACTGGAAATCCATATGTAGCAAAACAAAATTAAACCCCTGTCTCTCACCTTGCACAAAACTCAACTCAAAGTGAATCAGGACTTAGGCACTAAGATAGAAATTCTGTGCCTAATAGAAGAAAAAGTAGGCCCAAACCTCCACCATGTCAGATTAGGAACTAACCTCCTTACGAGACTCCTCAAGTGCAAGAAGTAAAATCAAGAATCAATAAATGGAATCAAACTAAAAATCTTCTTCACAGCAAGGGAAACAAATCAATAATGTGAATACAGAGCCTACAGAATGGGAGAAAATCCTTACCACGTGCACCTCAGATACAGTATTAATCTTCATGATATATGAAGAACTCAAAAAACTCAACACCAAAAAAAAATAAATAAATAACCTAATCAATAAATGGGCAAAGGAAGTGAACAGATACTTCACAGAAGAAGATATACAATCAATGAAAATATGAAAAAATGTTCATTATCTATAGCAATTAGAGAACTGCAAATCAAATCTACTCCATGATTTCATCTTACTCCAGTATGAGTTGCAATTATCAAGAATACAAGCAACAACAAACGTTGACAAGGATGTGGGGGAGAAGGTACACTATACATTACTGGTGGGACTGCAAATTGGTATAACCACTCTGGAAAGCAATATAGAGATTCCTCAAAAAACTTGGAATGGAACCACCATCTGTCCCAATCCCCCCTCTTGCCTCATACCCAAAGGACTTAAAATCAGCATACTAGTGACTCAGCCACATCAATGTTTATAGCAGCTCAGTTCACAATAGCTAAATTGTGGAACCAACCTAGGAACCCTTCAACAGATGAATGAATAAAGAAGTTGTGGTATATATACACAATGGAATATTACTAAGCCTTAAAGAAGAATGAAATTATGGCATTGGCTGATAAAAGAATGCAACTGGAGAATATCATGCTAAGCAAAACAAGTCAATACCAAATAACCAAAGACAGAATGTATTCCCTGATATCGGATGCTAACTCACAAGGAGGAGGCGACTAGGGAAGAATAGAGGTATTCTGGATTAGAAAGAGAGAAATGAAGGGAGGGGAGGGGGAAGAGAGGTAGGAATGATAGTAGAAGAATCAGACATTATTATCCTATGACATATATGATTACATGACCATTGTAATTCTACATCATATATAACCAGAAGAAAGAGAAGTTATACTCCATTTATATATGAAGTGTCAAAATGCATTCTACTGCCATGTATAACCTGATTAGAACAAAAAAATAAAATAAAATTATACATAAAATAATTATCAGTTGCATTTCACAACTAATATCATTGGGATGAAGAGGCAATTCACTGTTCTATGATAAAACTCAAGCAGGTGGAGTCCTGGTACTACTGAGGAAGAGAAATAAGGGCCAGCATTTCTCAAAATGTGATCCTATACCTCCAGCATTGGCCTTCCCAGCAAAATGATCAGAATCAGGCCATCTCAGGCACCAGCCTGAAGGAGAAGCTATGGTCATTCATAGGTCAACAAGTCATCCAGATGATTCTGATGCATAATACTGTTTCAGAGTCAGGACTTGGGCAGAAATAGGGAACAAAGGAGTACTATTGAAAGAGACTTGAATTTAAAAAGAACAAGCCCTCCATTCTTCTTCTGCAAGGGGGCAGCTCAGCAACTGATTTGGAGTAACATGGAAATGTAGTCCTCACACAGCTTCACTCATCTCTAGGTGGAAAGGACAAAGCGAAGTAGCTGGTGTTTAAAACAGATCTTATTAATTTGTAATATTTATGTTATGGAACTATCTCATCTTCCTTTAGAGACAATGCAGTCTGTAAACCTCCTTTGGAGGCTCCATGATGTAAGATGCTGGAGCAAGGTGGAGGGCAAAGCAAGCGCATGTCTTGTTCCAGCTGCTAAGGATTGCATGCATTAAAACGGCACCCACCTTCTCTCCCTGGTTTGAGAATTAGATGGAAAATATGCAAATGACATCTTAGTTCAGGTTTCCACCTTTCACAATGACCACAGGACCGGGGGTTTTTGTTTTCCTATACTAGACTAGTAGAACTCAACTCACTTCCAAGCTTCCTTAGTAGCCTAGTACAATCTTCTGCAGAATAATGTCCCAGCATCTCCACAACTGTAGGATGGTTTCCAAGCCAAAGGGTTCTTTTATAGACCTCTCACCTGATGCTAAAACTCAGGCAAAAATGGAAGCATAAGCTCAGAGGAAGCAATGAGAAAGCTCCATCTGCATCTGCATACTTGCTGTCACCTAATAGGCAATTTAGACTATTGCTTGAAGAATGAGTTCTTTCCTGCATTTACCCTTTTACAAGGCTTCTTGTCTTAAGTGAGAGGGGTTTCGGTGGAATCTTAGTCATTTCCACCATCCTACACACTAGAAAAGGCTAAGTTTTACAGCATCCCCAGCACGACTGAGCAGCAGGATGCAGGTACCCCGGATGACTGGAGATAGTGCCTCTGATGAGTAGGAGGGCCCTTTTGTTGTGGTTTAATGCCTATTTCCCTGATGGCTTACAATTTTGATCATCTTTTTATATGTTCATTGACCTTTTATTTTCCCACTTTAGTGACATCTTTGGTCACTTTTTATAATAGAATTCTGGTTGTTATTGATTAGTAAATTTTCTGTATGCACTTTGGGCATGGATCCTTTGCAGTTATGCATGTGTAAATTGCATTTTTACTAAGCTCTTGACTTGCCTTTACACATTAACAATGCCAGTGTCAACCTGAAATCTGCATGATTGTGAGCTTGTGGTTAGATCTTCTCAGTTTTCTTTCTCTTTATTTCTGCCTCCCTTCTTCCCTTCCTCCCTCCCTCCCTCCCATCATTCCTTCCTCTTTCCTTGTCTTCATCTTTGACTTCACTTTGTCTTCTTTTACTTTTTCCCTTTCTTCCTCCTCCTCCTCCAGATTCTCCTTTTATTAATTCTCTCCTTTCCTCTCCTCTCTCTCCCTCTCTCCAATCAGAGACCAGTCCTAGACAGGCAACTTACCTTCAGCTAGTGTGATTTTCTTTTTCTGGTTTATATTCTAAAAGTACTGCCCTCTGAGGTCCTAACTCTGAGCTGGGATTAAAGGTATGCAAGTACTTACAGACTTCTGGGAAAAGTTCCCTCTTTTATTCTCTGCAACAATATGACTTGGCAAGCAGTCACCTAGGGGTGGATGAAGACAAAGAGGAGGGGTGCAGAGGGTTGCCTTATGTTTCCACTATTGTGAGTTAACCACCTTCTGAGTACTGGTTTATAAAGTGATAAATAGGATTTGCCTGCAGTTTCTCCAAGGTCCAAGAGGCCATTAAAAACGGAGCTCTCATACCATATTGGGCTCAGTGCATGTTCTCCGGGTAAAGATGGGCCTTAAGGACTCAGTTTACTACATTGAGCTCTTGCTCTCCCTAATTTTGGTCTGGTTAGTCCTTATTATTTTATAGGGACCTTGATACCTTTAGAAATGTGTTTGTTATATTTAAAGTAACTTTCCATTATGTTCAGCACAGCGGTTGAAGTGGTAGAGTTTAAATCACTTTATTAGTATGAAAATAAGCAACAAATTATTTGACTACTAACTACTAGTCATGATTTATTAGCTTCCTTTTTTAATTATCTCACATAATGTGGGATGTGAAGATGGGCAGTTTCCCATTGGATCTTCCCTTAGAGCAAGTTCTTCTGGCCCTGTTTCCCTGGGGATGTCCTTCGGCTTCTCATCTCTGTACTGCAGTCTCCATGGCATGCCGCTTAAACAAGGCTCAGTAGATGGGGGACCTCCTGCTTAGTGTCACTTACCAGCCTGGTGAGGTTTTACTTGCTTTTGTTGTTTTTACTGTTTTGTTGTTTCATTTTTGGCTCCTCGAGAATATCCATTACTTTCTTTTCATTCCAGCTACACACTGTAAAATATGCTTATAACATTTTATCACACATCTGTAGGAGTTTTGTGAAAGATGTTTTAGTTGTTAGTCCATGTATCTCTAATGATGGATTAGATATAGACCCTCTATTATACAGAAATGTGAATGTTTTATAAAGTCAACTATATCATAGTATTGCTGATGGGCTTTTTAGTCTCATTTTACAAATCTCCCAGAGGTCTTAAAGGCATTCTCCCATGTTTTCTTTCATCTGGAACTGATCTTCGTGCACTGTGGTAGTTGCTATTTTGCTTTGGTAAGTTAAATGGACCAAATGTTTGACTCAGAAAGTGTATCAACTCTTCCGTTCAAGGCACATGGTGAGACCACATATTCTGGTTCCCTTGTGGATAGAATCAAGCTGGTTTGAGTTTCTGGCAATGAGTTGTCAGTGTATGTGATTATCAAATTGGGGTTGGAGCATAAGATTGTCAATGCAATGTGTGTGTATATATGCATACATGCACATATATATGTGTATATATACATATGCATACACATATACACACATACATACATATGGCCTAAGGTAAGAATTAATTTAGTTTTCCAAATAACCAGTTGTCCCACCATCACTTGCTAAATAACCCATCTTTCTCCACTCATTTAATAATAATATTCATTAAGCAGAATCTTTCATACTATGACTATAACCAATAAAACCTACAGCCCTCCTTTTAATTTATAAAGGACTAACTTTATGACACAATATTTCTTACATAGACGTAAAGATATTTGCAAGGTGAATAATGAAAGCAGGAGGGATTATAAGTGCTAGAAATGATGGGGTCTATAAGCAGTGAACACAAAGGTAAATGAGCTATCTCCTAAGGAAGTTATTCTAAAAACACAATAGTATTTGGGACCAGTGAGCAAGAGGGGAAAGAGTAATAATGAAATGTTACACTCTCTGATTTTGGAGATTAGGATTCAGAATCAAAATGACCTTCAATGGTGCAGTTTTATTTAAACTATAGTCTTCTGGTAGGAGAAAAAACCCTCCATATTCAAACCAAGAAAATTTCTTTAGATTGACCACTTGATTCTAGATAGGGATGATAGCTCTGCTGAAAGACCATAGTAAAAGGGAATTGCTGTTCTTTGATGCACATCCCAAAACAGATGCCTTTTCTTACAGGCACAGTGTCTTACAGGGTCAGGCACAGTGTCTTCCAATAAGGTTTTTTTTAACTAGTACCTGACCCCTTTTTGGAGTGTAATGTATGCCTATTAATAGCATGCTTTATGTAAATTATTCCTGATCACCAAAGGCTAAACAACAAAGACCCATGTCAAATGAAAAGTTCCTTTTAGTGTATTTGAAAACCAGAAAGTTGTTAAGAATGACTCTTATGAAAGTTTACAACAGAGGAGAATATTTTTATGTCGAATGTGTTCGGGAACCGGTCAAATTTTTTCAAAGCAAATGGACTTGGGAAAAGGATCAGGTTGAATAAATTTCCACCCCTCCCCTCCTCTTGTTGATAGACATAAAAAAATCATAATAATATTAAAGATATGTAGTGCTTTTTTATATTCTGATATTTCAGCTCCATTGTTAAAATATCCCTTATGGTAAGCAAATGTAGTTGTCTATCCACAAAGGAGAATGCATAAGAAAAAAAAAAATGTTTGCCTTCCAACTTATTACCACTGAGGGGATTATTTAACAGAAATAGTGTTTATCTGATTTTCAACTGTTGGTGGCTGTTATGGTTTAGTTACAAGGTGTCCCCCAAAAGCTCATGTATGACATAATGCAAAAATTTTCAGAGCTGAAATGATTATGAAAAGTGTAACTTAATCAATGGATTACAATCCACAGATATGGATTAACTGGGTGGAAACTGTAGGCAGGTAGGGTATTGCTGGAAGCATTAAGTCACTGGATACATATATGTTTTGTCCCTGGTGAGCAGAGTTCTGATTCTTTGTTGCTGTGTTCTGAGCTGCTTTCCTCAGTTACACATATCTCTGGTGATCATCTGCCTCACCACTGGCCCAAAGCTATGGAGTCAGCCCACCATGGACTGAACCTCTGAAACCATGAGATGAAATAAACTATTCCTCCTCTAAATTGTTGTCAGGTATTTTGGTCACAGTAACAAAAATCTGACTGAAACAGTGGTGAATTGTTCAGGTGGGGGTTCAGAGCAACGTAGATTATGTGAAATTTGTCCATTTTTAAAAAATCTTAATAGAATTCATGAATCACACAATATTACAATTCACAGACTAATTATATAGCCTTTTTGCCTTTCCTTACAAAACATCCACTCAATATAACATCATATTGACATAATATGCATATTATGATACACATATTGCATATCATACTGCATAATATGATGTCATTGTAATATAAATACGATCACTAACCAAAGTTATGTAGACCTTAAGCTAAGGAAGAAAAACAAAGGAAAACACCAGTTATTACCTAGGAAAAGCAATTTCTGTGGTAGTCACATCTTTAGAAATATTGGTTCCAAATGGCATGAAGGGTGATGGAAATAAGAAATGAAGTTCTCTTTCTTTAGTGGTGCTACATTATAATTTACCTTCTTTATAAGATAAGCTAAAAACCATGGTAAGCATTAAATGCATAAATATTATAGTATCTACAGGAGTACAGATAGTAGAAATCAAGGATAGTCTGAGTTAATTCCCAGAAACCCTCCTAAATGGTGATTCATTTTGTTTTCTCTTCCATAAATTTATTGGGATGGCTATAAATACATATGGGATATATGTTTTTGCGTATTCTGTGATGTTGACACTCAAGATAAAGATAAACAGAAAAATTTCAATTTGAAGATTCTGTGTGGGCTTTTAGCAACTAAAAAGTTTTAATTATAAGCAAATATTATCAATGAGGACAGGGAAGATACTAAGAGAATATTCACCATGGTTAATCATAGTTTCTGATGTCCCAGTGTACAATGATAATTCTTCTTGATTTTCCTTGTATAACACTAGTTCAAAATGATATTCCCAGAACTGGGGAACTAGCTCATTGGTAGAGTATTTGCCTAGCATGTGTATGGCTCTGGGCTTAAGCTGGAGTACCACAGGGGTTGCAGGGACCTTAGACCTTATAGTTTCTTAGACTGGGAAGAGATAAGGTGCCTAACCAGCCGCTAAGCCAGGTAGCTTGGTTTTTAGTAATTGCAGCAGAAGTTTTCTATTCTGTTCAAGTAAATGGATACAACATATATTCTGCCCCTGAATACCAGCACTTCCCAGATGGATATTAATCTTGCCACTGTCTCAGGGCAGTGCTAATATGATTTTGTCATGAAAAATGGATTCTTTTTGCTTAAATAAAGGTATTCAATGGCTGTTAGTTTACAAAAAAAAAAAAAGACTTTCAAGCTATTGAATGAAACTGTCACTATTTTAGCAATCTCCTTGATCATTAAAAACAAATAAAAATGTTCCCAAGGGTCTGTAGGTTATTATAAATATACCTAATGCCAACAGCTTCGTTATACTCATAAAGTTGCTTTTCAACTTCTATGCACCTCCTATATGAAGTCTATCAGTCAAGTCATTATAGAGTATAAAAGTAGTCAATTTTTCAAGTATATGATTCTTTTTATCTCCCTAGCTCCAGAAAAAAAAAAAATCTCAGGTTTTGCATGACTGTATTCCTTTCCAGATTGCAATGAGACCATATTATAATGAAACCTTATAGTTCTTTTCTTTGTTAAGCTTTTCTTTACCTAGTAGAATAACTCCTGAAAATTAGATATACATGTGCTTCACACTCCTATTGGACTCCTGTTTCATCAGAGAAAGAAAAATCACACACAAAGGTAGGTTTTCTGAAAGGTTAAAAAGAATATGGTGAATTTGCCACAGAAAGAAAAATTAGACTTCTGTATCAAATAGTTTTCAAATGATTATCTAAAGTAATTGTCCCCTTCAACTTCTCATGACACCTTTGAAAATAACTATACATTGTCTTTGGTATTTTCTCCCATGACCTTAACATACAGGCTTATAACATTTTCTCCTCTCCTAGTCTTTACATTCATATCCTCAATGAGACCACAGTTAGACAACTTTGGGAAACAAGCCAGCTCACAACTCTCTGCCCTTTTATCTTAATAGGATTTTCCAGAAATCATGTGGATAAGGATCATACCAATTATTCTACTTTTTCAGCTCTCAGTAACAGGAAAGTGTCTTTTAATGAGATTTCACTATTGATAGACATCAACATTTTCCAGAAAGAAAATGGCATCATTTCCAATGTGCAGGAAGCAATTTCTCAATGGATAGTCAGGTTCAAAAAGCACAGGAAATATAAAATGATAGACTTAAAAATTATGGTCATACAGGCAGGTTATTTATTTTAACCAATATTTCTAAACAGAAATGAAATGTGTTTTTATGATTCTTCCATTCTGGAGTCAGTACCTACTGGGGCAGAAAATCAACATTTAATAACATTAAATAATTCCTGCCCATAGAGGATATGTAAGTTCTCAAAATGTTTGGATACATTTAAAATGAGCAGTACCTGGAATTCAAGTCCACTAGTGAGACACATAATCTTTGTGTTGCCTTTTTCCATCTCCCTTGATTGGCACATGTGCAGGAAGGCAGCAACTTCTAAAGAAGTTTCCCAAACTGGGTTTTGTGGATCATTAATAAATGTTCTTTCACAGAACGTATCTACATGTAGGAACAAAAATTTCCTTCAGTGAAAAATTATGATTATTGAGATCGCAGACTCCCAGGTTATTTGACTCTAGTCTCTCATTGTCTTTGAGCAGTTTTACAACTAATAACTTAGACTCATCTGTTGGAAATGCAAACTAACACAATCAATCAGTCCATAGGAGTAGTTTAACCTTGCGTGACCACTGAGACTTGCTCATGACAAAACCTAGGAAGCATTACTAATTCTTCACTTTCCCTTTCTTTCACTGCCCACAACTTGTCCAGCAGCATTAACTTATATACCAATTCCCACCATTAAACCACACATGTATGTTAACCATCCAGGCCCCAGCCACCACACTCTCTCTCTGGAAGTGTTAACCAGATGACAAACTTAAGAACCTAAGTCAAATCATGTTTCTCCCTGTTTTCAGCCTTCCAATGGCTTTTCATCACACTTAGAATAAAACCCACATTTCCTTCTGGTGATTTTCATGTGTTAGTCTTTCCTTTTTTATCACACACATACACATACTGCATCCATCTCTAACTATTGTCCCTTTTGCTTATTTTTGCTAGACTATATCAAACTTATTCTAGCTTCAAAGACTTCATGATTGCTCTCCCTACTCTGAGAAACACCTATTTTCTAGATCTTTCTATGACTGACTCATTATTCAAATACGGTTGAAATGGCACCCTTCCTTAACCACCCTATTTAAAACTGTATCCTCCTTCCAGAGACCTGCCCCATCTCCTGCTTTATTAATGACATATATGAAACCTGAAATTATAACACATCTATTTTTGCAACTATTATTGCCATTACCCCATACTAAAACTTTGACTCCTTGAAATCAAGGTTCATCTCTCTTTCACAGTTGACTTTCCAGTGTTGAACTGAGTGTGGCTTACAGGATGCTATGGTGGACTGAATAATGTTGAATGTTACCTTCAGTGGCAAAGGGACTTGGCAGATGAGATTAGAGATCTCACAATGGGGATATTATCTCTAATTATGTGGGTGGTCCTCAAATGTAATCACAAATGTTTTTATAAGAAAGAGGTAACTATGTAAGTGGTAATCTGATGATGAAGCTGAAAATGATAAGGAGGAGACAGAATTCTGGCAGCCTTTAGAAGTTGAGAGAGACAAGGAATGGATTCTGCCATCAAGCTCCAGAAGTCACATGATCTGCAGACACTTTGATTTTAGACCCATCATTTCTGACCCACAACTATAAGCTAATAAATGTCTGTGTTAAGCTACTAAGTTTATGGTCAGTTGGTTTTAGCAGCAATAGCAAATAAATACAGATGCAGTCAACAGAAATTTGCTTAATGAATTCACTTAACAGAGGAATGTAATCATACTTTAGAGGGAGGTTTTATAATAAAACTTTTTAGCTCATGTCTTATCTGTTAGGTTCATGATTGTATAAAGTATAAAGCACTTTGTATGAAGTGTAAAGGGCTTTGTACAATCACTCTATACTTATCAATGGTTATTATTTTTGTGTTTTATAGTTCAGGGGAAGTACTAGTCCTGTGTTCCTTAACTCTGGCTATACATTAAAACCACTTGAAGAAACTTAAAATGCTCATGGCTTTATTTCCTAATGGCAAGGACCAGTTTCATAACTTGCAGGACCTCGTGTAAAAAGTACAGGACTTCTTATTCACAAATTTTTATTAACTTCAAAACATACCAACAGCCCAGTATTTAAACCAAACTCTGAACCCTTGTAAGGATGACTGTGCACATCATGTCCTCAGAGTCCCCTTTGTCTGAAGCATTCTGAAATAATTTGTCTGGGCTTTGTTCTAAAAGTCAAGTTATTCTAATATAAAACCACAGTTGAATAATACTGATGTAGTCCAACAATAGCATCAAGTAAAAAAAACTAAGACCCACATGTTTTGTTGGTGCCCAGAATATCTCCAAAACAATTTTTAGTAAGACAAAGTCAAGCTTCTTTCTTACTATGGTATGGCAGAATGCTACCTCAAAGAAGTCTTAATTGCATATCAGAGGAAAGATGGAATAATTGGAATATTTATTGAAATTTGGAGTGACTGGAGGCATGGTTAGGAGTGGGTAAAGATCATGATGCAATTGTACAGGATCAGAGAACATAGTAAGGCAAAAAGACATGTAAACTACTGTGTTTTCTATTGAAGAGTCTGGTGGGTCTTTTTGAAGGTCCCTGGATAGAACATTGATATTTGTCACTTTTATTTTCCTGGAAAAGAAAGTCATGTTGATGAAGACAGTGGAATAATAAAGTCACGTTAATTTAGACTGTAGATATAAAGGTGAAATGACTTGCTTATTACTTCACAAGTAGTGTGTGAATCAAACTGGACCCTGAAGTTTCTGACTCAAAAGTAATGTTCATACCACTTTATAGGGCACTCTAACCAAACACAAGGATCTAAACCAAACCTCTCCAACTACAGTCAGAATGTTCTCAAAATTTATTTCAAGGGACAGTATCCTTAGTAGGTACTACACTCTCAGGAAAACCATTAAGTAGTAACTTTCAAAAGACTCATTATAACACAAAACTTCAAAGTATTCATTTTCATCTATCATTAAAATATTATCTTTGAATTTAAAAGTAATTTATGAATCTGTTTTGAAGGATTTTACAATTGTGTGTAATACTATAGAATAACATATCTGTAAATATTATAGTTATGTTTGTAGCAGAGAAGATTGAGTTGGTTCAGGAGTCAGAAATAAGTCTTTCCAAATCATTCTTTCAGGGTGGTTACTGTAAATTGAAACATATTGCAGACTTACAGTCTGACTGCTTTCCCTTTTGTCAAATGACATAGCAATGTATGCTTTAGAAATTTTTACAAGAAATTCTCACTTTTCCGTGTTCACTAAGTTATGTTAGAAAAGTCTTCATTGAATTTTAACTAAACTAGCTAAGTTGTAGTTCTAAAATAAGTCATATTTTTGCAAATTTTATAATGAGACCAAGTTCTAACTTCTCATGGACCTAAGCTATTTTTGTAAAAGAAAACTAATTAATAGCACATTCTTTGGAGACTCTTTCCTTGAGTAGACAGAGGTGTACTCAAGGAAAGTAACCCCCAACCCTGGGGAGATTTTTACATATTAAATTCATACAGGAAAAATACATTAACTATCACACACACACACTCTTTGGGTACTTTGTAATGATGACATGGAAAGAGGAAGTGAGGTAGAAGGAAAATTTATTCCCATGCTGGAACAGTAAATATGAAATCTTCTTGTCTACATCCTGAAATCCTGAAGGTTAACTTACTTCTGAGCAGACAGGAAGAACTTAATGGAATTAATATCACTAATAGGAAGTTGCTCTAACATCTTTCACTCAAATGTAGTACTTCTTATAGGTAAATGTTAGAGAAAGAAGGAAAAACAATTATTTTATTTCTAGGTTTAGATTGAGGACCCAAAGCATTCAACTCAGACAGAGTGGGGAGGTGGTGGGCAAAACTATAGTCAAAAACAGGCAACAATTTTATCAGCAGTAAAGGAGATAGACCTGTACTTAGACCTGTTTAGGAGAAAGTAAGAGAATGAAAGAAATGTGTGGAGCTTTTAAGATATGTTAATCTAGATAACAAATTGGACTCTACTAAAATTCTAAAATTATTTCGAGATAAAAATAATGATTTGTGGTTCTGAGTTTTGTTAACTGCAAATACTGGACTATGTAGGTCACTATATTTTGGCAGTGAATCTACAGGTCTTCAGGTTTATGATACCTACCACACCTTGGATTAAATGATTACTCAAATCAATAGTGCATATTTGGTATGAAAGCCAAATGGGTGGAACAATGGAATAAAGAAGTGGGAACAGAAGAATGGTTTTTTGAAATAACTCCAGAAAGCCAGAGCAATGTGTTTGAGGCTTTGATAATATGAAAACTGATTTGGTTGTGGGGTGGGGGTAGGGAAATGCATGGCTCCAATCTGAAAATCAGATTTAAGGAGCAAATATGATATAGTAAACTCGAGATTCTTTTCAGAAGCAAAACTTCCCTGTAAAATTGCAAACTGGATATTATCTTTGAGACAGCTTCAATAGCCATCTGGTTTTTTAAGAAATTATATCACTCTCTTAACAAAGAAAAACAGCCTACGTCAATCCCCCTTGGAACAGTCAAAAGCTGCTGTCTTGCTCCATTGGTGGTGAATGGTTTCATTCCAAAGAGATCTGGCTTCTGCCATGGAAGTGAACTTCAAACCAACTTTGGAACAGTCAGAACAGGCTAATAGCTCCCAGAAACTTGAGAAATTTGTGGAAAAAATATGCCAATGAAGGTCCAAATAAAAAAAGCCTTGAGTTGTGATTTGAGCATTCCACTAAAGTGATACAAAGATGCAAACACAAAAATAAAGAGGTGCAGCACCTACCACCCTACTCCAAAGGTGACTTATGCAGGTACAACCAAAGTGGCTGAAATTAATGTCATGGTTGGTGGATAGGGTGTGCTCATATGTGGCTGGGAGAATTCCTAAGGTGGAATGTCTGCCTGAAGTACTTGAGCCTTGGCCAATCCCCTGGCTGGAGTAGATAGGTAAGTGAACCACAATTTGCTACATTTTTAATCCCAGAGCAAGAAATAAACTTTTTTAGCCCTGAAGTAGCTGACCAACCTGAGGAGGCAAAAGAATGGATCACAACCTGAAGGGTCATCTCATGGGGCCCATATTACATTTCTTGAGTAGATTTAGGGAACTGGGAGTGATAGCAAGCATACTCCATCTTATTGAGTTCTTAGGTAAGCATAAACAAGGCCCAAATCCCTCAGGGTCTCCACCAATACAGTTCTTCTTGGAGAATTGACCCCAATCCAATTTGATTGGGGTTCAAATTGGTTTCCTATGGTGAGAGATCTGAAAGAATCCAACATGGTTGAGTCCATATGAGGATTATCCCCAACCTGCCCAGCCACATTTGGAGGCCGGAAGTGCCCAACACTTGCTTCTTTTGTAGAGAAGTTTCCAGAGTAGCCTCCACCATGAGGGTGTTTAAAATTCATATCAACTTTCCTTATATAAGGAATAGGGACTGAAGGAGACTGCAGATTCTCTGAATGGGGAGAAGGTATGAATATGATTAAATACTAAATCTGGTAAGTAGGCCTTCTGGAAGTTTTCCATTCTCTGCCTACAATGTTTGTGGAGAAGACAAAGATGAATTTTGGCAGAGGGAACTAAGTCTAAAAGCTCTTTCTGTGATAGAAGCCTGGCAGGAATTCTGATCTGGCCAGCATAAACTGAAGAAGTCAGGTGAGGGGTGACAGATGGAAAGTGTAATAGGTACAAGGGCACAAGTCCTTTGGACACATGGATATGGAAGGTCTCCTACCCTCTTCCTCTCTCAATCATGGAGAATTCTGGCCATGGTCTTTGAAATTTACTACTTTCCTAAGATCCACAGTTTAGTTGTACAGTGAAAAAAAACTTAGAAACAGATGGTATATCTACGTCAGAAAGGATCTGTGGAGAGAGGATCTTCCTCTCTAGAAAGTACAGAGCTAGTGGTAAGAGGAAAGTGTTTAGGGGAAGAAAACAAATGGTGCTGACACTCAAGAGGACACCATAAGGAATTTTTAGGAACAGAATAAAAATGAAATGAGGCAACATACTAGTTTGGGGAATGAATAGCTTCAGGCAGTAAAAGAGAATGACAAGAATACTTAGAAATTCATTTATACTTTTGATTGCTGGATTATAGTCCTTTGAATGCAATAATCCACAAAGACAGGGCTACATGAGTCTCAGAATTTAGACCATGGAATCCTACCTCATTGCAAAATTAAAAAAAAGAGAACCATCATTCAACCTAAGAACACAATCATCACCAATTAGCTTCCTCCCAATATTTACACTTGCTTCCAAGATCATTTTATTCTGATTTCAGGAGTTTGATAGATAAAAAAAAGTTGTTTTAATCTCTGAGTAGATATGTTTACTTCTGGGCTCATCCTTATTCTTAATATAATTTGTTTTCAAAGACACAATCCAAAGGAGAGGGCTTCATAAGTCCTTCCACTCTTAACCAATACCTGTCTCTTCAGCCAGGATACACTCAAAATCATCACTAAGTTGATCAACACACCTCCATCGTTCCTCTTAGAAACAGCGAATACCCTCAGGAGAAAAATAGCCCCAAATGCCAAGAACATCCCTAGATCCTGGGGTGATGTCATATAAAATTATGTAATAATATATAACTTATACATATATACTTATACTGTTTTTAAAGCAGTTTGTCTAGTTCTCCTCATTGAAAGTTAGGTAAAATCCTCTCCTCCTGATTAATAGATGTGGAAGTCTCCTATCACCATTGTAAATATGAGACACAGAAAATTTAGGTAACTTGCTTAAGTTCAGACTCAGGGCAAACAGTGGACCCCAGGAAGACCTGCTCCAGTGTCTATTTTCAGTTACCTGTTAGGGAAATATATCTTGGTTTCTGGTGATTCAAAACAAATCTCAGAAAGTCCTGAGGAATATATTTCTAATGCTATCTCTCCCAAAGGTGATTAATAACATAAGCCAGGGAATGTCTCACAGTCAAAATGTTCAAAGGACCAGTTACACAGAAACATTGTATACCTCTAAAAATAGAAGTGATGTGTAATATAATAGTATAATGTAATAATATAATAAAGTACTGAACCAATATATACAGGATAAATGAAGCTCAAATACATTATCTTGAGAAAAAAGTACTTTTTTATAATTCATACTCCTTTCATGTTTCTAATTTTTTTAAACTATAAAGTTTCTATTTAAGAATTTTATCTCCAGGATTTAGACAAGCCTAACCCTGCTGTCTGATGACTAGCTTCCTTGTGTGATTTGTAATCATTATGCTCTGGATACAAAGTGTCCTCAAAGACTCATATATCGAAGGCTTGCATCCCAATGAAGCAATGTTTAGAGGTGATGCTTTTGGGAATTGATTGGATTGTTAAGGCTCTGACCTCATCAGTATATTAATCCACTGATGGTCTGACCACTGGGTGGTGGTAAAAATTGTAGGCAGATAGAGCATGGTTGGAAGATGTTGGTTCCTGGGGGTATTCCTTTGGGGGATTATACCTTGCCCTGCCCCAACCACTGTGTTTCCTCAGCTCGGGTCCAAAGCATTGGGGGCAGCCTACAATTGACCAAAACATTTAAAACCATAAACAAAAAACATCTTTACTTTTCTAAATTTCTCTTGTTAGCTATTTTGGTCACAGAGATGAAAAGGTAACAGAGTAATTTTGGATTGTGAATTCATCTTTTTTGCGGCAGGGGAGTACCAGGTATTGAACTCATGGGCACTCAGTGACTGGGCCACATCCCCAACCCTATTTTGTGTTTTATTTAGAGACAGGGTCTCACTGAGTTGCTCAGTGCCTCACTTTTGCTGAGGCTGGCTTTGAACTCTCAATGAGCTGGGACTGAAGGTGTGCCACTGTGCCCAGCACAGTGAATTCATCTTAAATGGGGGTTTTTCCTATGGGCATCTTTAAGCCAGGTTGAGGATGTTTTAAAGATTAGTTTTGTGCTTGCTTTCACCAGTATGACTCACTTGCTATTCCATTAGCCTTATAATTTCTTGGTTTTGAGATTATGAAAACTAGTGAAGCTCAAACTCCAGGTTTTGTAAGGTCAGACTCAAGATTACAATTTCTTAGAGAAGCCTATTGTGTTTTAACACATACACCAGGCTGAGAGATGCTTTCTTAGTCCTCACGTGCTAGTGAAGAGACTCTTTGTCTTAAGTATATAGATGGGATATTATTTGAACTCCAATATCCCACCTTGTGACAGCCAAAACTTTTTATCCTATACCTATGTGGCCAATAAAACACATACTTCGTGATTTCCTAGGGCGGTAGCTTTCCACCACCATTATCACCATCACTGGGATATAGTACTAGAACTAGTTCATATTTATTTGCTTCACAGTAAATTTTCAGCTTCATATTCTTTTGAAATCAACTCTGCCTTTAAAGAGATATCAGTTATATTTTAGTCAAGATTTCTAGCTTCTGTAGTGAGCTTTCAAATGTTTTTCCACCATGTTTCTTGAAAAGTATGTTTTAGAAATGCTGGAGACAACTCCTCTTTGAAGATTTACATTATTAGCTTATTAGAGGACATTTAAAAAATTCCTTTGATCAAAAACTCTTTTTGACATACCATACATAAAAATCTCTCCTTGGGTTGAGCTATAAATCATCATTTTATGCATTTTATAAATGAGACATTTTTCCTAGCCCAAGAATAGCCATGAACTGATTTCTTGAAGTCATTTACTTGACTTGAATCACAAGACAGGGGCTTATCTTCCTACTATAGCATAAAAGCTGACCTACAGTTTTAAAGCAAATGTCAATACTGTTGATCTATGTTAAAAAAAAAAAATCTTACTTCATGACCTTTAAAGGTGATTGGCTCTGTTAGAAGGTAATTTCTACTTTTCCAGAGTCTATAGAACGAAGACTCTGAAATAAGGGTCAAATGTCTTGATGCCAAAATTATAATCCCATGGTTTGGCCCATAGTATTATATATGGACTGACCTAGCCTCCTAACTTATACATTTGGAAAACTCCATTCTACACCTGGTTCTCACCACAACTGCAGTAGTATGATACTTCCCACCAGTAGAGAGAGGCTTCCCGTCTATGGACAGTCAAGGATATGGAAAGTATTAGAATACCTTGTACAATAATATTAGTCAAAATAATTAAAAGCGAGTAGTCAACTTATAAGCTGCTGGTTTTTGATGCTATTTATTAGACTGAGATTCATGCTCAGAACCTATGCATAGAGAAGTTGTTTGAAGAGCAATCCCATAGAATAACAGCTCAGTAATTTTGTAAACACAGAAGATTGTCCTGGGACACAAATATTCTCTATCCTATGGCCTCTACCTAAGTAACTACAACAAATAATTTTAGAAAAGGGCTCCATTAGTGACAGTAGTACACAATGAATTCTGATGAAGATTTTCCAAAGGATAATGTTTAAGTTAACATGATTAATCAAATGTCAACTAACCAGAATCACATTTAGAAATACTTAAGTCTACAAATTACTGTAGGGTATCAGATATTGAAATAGGAGAAAACACTGATGTAAAGACTAGTGAGAAACTGAATTCATCACTTTCTCATCAAAAAGAAAATAAGGGCCAAAATCTATCTTGCTGGTTTAGCAAAGAATCTACCAAGGATAACTAACTTTATATAGATTGAGACAAAGCTACCAGACATATTTCTCTGTATGAGCAAATAAGATTAAGAGTTAGTTACTCTGAGGGAGGGACTTAGAGGCACACCAATCTAATAACTTTACTACATATCCTACTACCATCTTCCAAGAGAAAAATCAAATCTTCCTTTACATCAGGATCTGAAAGTGTTAAAAAATTGTCTCCCCTCCTTTGTGCTTTTCCACTGAAATAATGATGAGAGAGCCAAGTGTAGAATAGAGTTTTCCAAATGTCTTATTTAGGAGACCAGGTCAGTTCACAGTGTCTTGGAAGAAGAGCAGCATCATTTGCCATCGGCTCCAGTCCTGTCACCCCCAGACCTCAGGACAAAGTGAACCTGGGAGGTGAGTGCAATGATTTGGTACAGGCAATACAATTGGCTATGATGAGGAGGAGCTCTTGGACCACTGAACTTGTCCTTGAGCAGCTAAAGGGCTCACAATTTGGGTTTTACCAAGTCGGAGAGGGAGAGGTGGGGAATGAACAGACAGATAACAAACACAGGCAATTTTTTTTTAACAAAGTAATATTTTTAACTGCCTAGGCAAATGGTTTTTGTGAAAATACTTATATGAAAAGCAATACACCATTTTGCTTCTATGTAGTCATCACGTGGGTTTTGACATAAATGGAAATTTACAATAAAATGAAACCATATAGGATCAAGAATTATATACAATTCTGTGATCAGATGATCTATAATTCAGGCAATGTACTGCATGAAACAATATCTTGATTTCTCTTTTCACTTGCCAAAGATGCTTTTTAAGGAAGTAAAGAACACATGGATAAAGAGAAAACTAAACAGGGCTAAATAATCAAGACTATTACAGAGAATATACATAACAAATTTGTAATGCATGACAGTACAAATAAGCAGTGTATTTAGTATAAAAAATGCATTTCCACAAAGAAGGCATCTACTAACAAATATGATCTAACTATACTGAAAACATGTCATAGTTTTACATGTCACATATATATAGCATCACAGTCTACATAAAACTTTACTGAGAATAAGCCATCTGAAGGCCATGTCCTGGGCTGAAGCTTTCAAAGTTTCAACGGAACCTCTGCTGCTTCCAGAAAGCTGTTCTCAACAGCCCCATCAGGTTTCATCAGATTTGATGACTCTACTTTTGGCTTCTGCAAGACAAGCTATAATCTTCTCAAGAGAATCAAAATGTAAGACTGAGGTAAAGAGATACTACACAAGAAGAACTTTTTTGTTGGCACAAAAGATTTACATGAACACCGTCCAAAACGTTGATATATTCGACAGGATGGGTTCACCATACACATATAATACTGGAAGAAATAACACTGCAACACTGAGATGAAGGACCTACTGCTAAACACTATGAAAAGCACCAGCACCCCTTCTTTCTCTCACTTCATGCTGAAGATTTTACACTGAAATTTACCCTTTTCTACCTTTATATTTTACTTTGGATCCTTTAATGTTTCCCATCCTGTAAAGCAACATAACCAGCTCAAGTCCCAAAAGACTTGCTAATAAAGTCAGGGGACAAGTTTTCCCTTATATAGCATTTTTATCATCTACCCCAAAGGAGGTACAGGATGTAGGTCTGCAAACTTACATGCACTCAAATCATGTAACAAACTCCAAATTATCAACAGGGTTTGGGGTCATAAAAAATCAAAATGTGGCTTTCATAGCTGTCAAAAGCCAACCTGTCTAAAGCCTATTTACTTTTTATAGGTAGTTATGTGTAGTTATTTTTAGCTAACAGGGATCATATTCACAAAATGAGGTTGCAAGTATGTGCCACACAGTGCAATGCCCTGTGAATTGAACAGGACTGTCCCTCCTCACCCATTCAATTATCATACTTCAAAGGGAAAGAAAGTGGCATTGCCTGTCATTGCTTCAATGAGATCTCTAAGCAAGTGGGCTTGTTTTAGCAGCTCTAGCAGATGAATAATAAATCAACAAAAGGGTAACTAGAAGTTTCGCATATTCCTTCTAATCAGTGACAAGGCACCCTGCTCCAACTACCTGCACATAAGGTGCTATATACTGGAACTCCACAATCATTACTTTTACTTCATTCTCTTAATTTGAATTAACATAAAATACTATTGTGTAATTAAATAACCAATAACAAATGACTAAGTTTTTTTAAGCCAAAATTATGTTTTCCATGCATTTAATTCCTGGATTAAATATATTATCTATAGGAAAAATCCACAAAGTTCAATTGAAATGCTGATCTAATTTTAAGATTGGGTTGATGTTTTTCTTTTGTTTTATATTAAGTATTGAAAAACAAACCTCGAAATTTAAGCAGAAAGATAATAAATTAGATGTGTACCTATCGGGCCGTTTACTAGAAAAGCTATCTTTTGCCAGGAGGTTAAAAAAGGGAAAAGCAGGAAAACTGGTTCCTACAGACAGATACTTAAATTTTTACTGGATCCTCTTTCCAAAATGTTTTTCTTCCCACTCTCCATTTTTTAAAAAGAAAATATATGTTTTCTTATTATGTAATTAGATTTTATTTGGGGTCCAGCTATAAATTGGGCTTACACTTTAAAAAAATAACAACAAAAAACAAGGTTGTGTTTCCTTCCTCATGTCTTTCCCTCTAGTTAAATATTCCACTTAAAAAAAAAAAAAATTCTACTTGGGGATGGGCATTATATAGAAGAGCCAAACTATGAAACTTTTCTTATTTCATAACTCTGAACTTGAACTCACTATTCTTTGAGATCTTTGCTTCAGTTGATTGTAAAAGAACCTAATCCAGTGACAGAAGGACAGGCACAGCCTAGTTTGAGAGGATCCAGAAAAGCATCCTGGTGTCAGGGAGTGGGAACTGCCCCCATAAGAACCATGGTACTTTGGGTGAAGGTGTATCAGAGGGGCAGGAACTGGAGGGAGGGGAGAAAATAGGCACAGGTCAGGACAAAGTTCTCCCTCCCAGTATATTACTTCTGTGATGGTCTGAAGAGCACAAGTACCAGCTACTTTTAACAACTTCAAAATAGTAGGGGAGGAGACTGTGAGCTGAGTTGGAAAGATGAAAAATAACCATCTCTGAAAATCAATTATCAGAATAAAAACCTTCTTTGTGCAAGGTTTGCAGCAGCCTCAATCAACCACAGGAGGGCAAAGAGTTTCAGAACCTCCCCCACCAGTGAACCCCGTGTTCACAGTTAATACAAGGCAAGGGTTATCTAAACAGTCAGACAGAAATACACTGCATTTCCTTTTTAAAGATGACAGAAACTTTTTGAATTTCATAAACCTGTGTTCATTATTCTGTCTGGACCCAAGGGGTATAAGATTGACTTTAAGCATCTTTCATATGCTTGGAATCTAATTTTATGAATTTATTCTAAGACATAAATCAGGTAAGAGAGAAGTAGATGGATGGATTTTTAAGAGAAACTGGGTTCCCTGGGTACTTACAGTAGATTGAGTAGTGAGAGATTTACAAAGATACAATTCTCTAGAAGATTAAGGAAGATGGAAACAAAATCAAATCTTTCACTTCCTGATATTGACTTTCATTAATTTTTTCACCAAAAGCACATCAGTGAAGGAAAACTAGAAATGGTTTTCCAGTTATTATTAAAGTGTTTCAAGAGCCAGGGAACCCCCTGAGATGGAAACAAAACGACACAGTATTCAAGTTTTCTTCACAAGGCTACCTTGTACTGGCAGGGCTTAGATCACTTCTGGCTTCAAAAAAATAAAAAGCATTGCTAAAGAAACTTTTTGAAAAAAGAAAAGTACTACAGGTTGGCCCAAAAAATGTTTTAAAATCTATCCTGTAAAATCCCTACTTCCTTTTCAAATTCCAAAGGTTACAACATTTCATTTGAGATACTTGGCAGTCAGGGCTTTATGGGTTGTGGTTACTGATTATCTGAACCTTCAAGGACAATAAACATGGTGGAAGTAGACCTGGCTGCTGAGTTCACTCACTGAGAAATAATTGTGAAGAGTGTGGGGAATCTGTAGGCTCATAGTGGAAAAACTGAAGAAATTAAAAATGAGAAATAAAGTATAACAAAGGAGTAGAGAGCTGGCATATTTCCAAGTTCTTTTCTAAAACTGTATCCAGGGCCCTCTCAATTTCTATCTCTAAACAAGTATTGTGCACTGTGGTACCTGATGTTTCTTAGTTTCACAAAATAAATAGTTAACACATGAAAGGAAGCAAGACTTCTGCTATTCTTTGAGGATGTTCAGAAGTAAAGGCTGCTTTGCCTTCATTTTATGGATCTGTAGCTTTTGCTCTAGAAGGTACTAATGAGGGTTGGGGTTTGCCTCTTCTGGTTAAGACTCTCTAGCCCCAAGTAAATGAACTTGTTCCCATTCAAGTCCCCCAAACAGATCTTAACACCATGTTGTTTTTGTCTCCTGATTGTCACGACCGAAAAGATTGTCCTTAGGGTACATGAGGCCTACACCTATGACACCATACCACTAGAGATCATCGTTTAAGGGAGAATCTTGCTCAGTCAGGAAAAATTAAGGATTTGGTTTAAACGGCAAACCAGAGGGAAGATGACATTTTCTTTTGGCCTGCACTGTTGGAAACTGCATCACTGATCCTGTCTATGGCCCCTTACTGACATTCTGACTCTTGCGCTGCCTCAGTGAGTCTTCTGCCACCTCTGTGTCAGCTGAATGGGGCTGCTCAGGGATGTCTTCTTCAGCCTCCTCAGGTTCTTCCTGGGTCACAGTGCCCTCTCTCAGGGGCCCTTGGTCATTGACTTCACTTCTCGCCTCATCCACACCACCTGTCAGATTGTCTTCTTCCTCTTCCTCCTCTGCTTCATCCTCATCGCCCAGGTCTTCTTTCTCTTCTTCATCATCTACAAGGCTGTCCTTGTTTTCTTCTTCATTTGAATCATCTTTTTCCTCCTCTGCATCCTGCAACTGTTCAGCCCTGTGAGCGTCCTCAGACTTCCGATTCTGCTCTGTGGAGAGAAGAGAGAAAAATGTCCTACAAATAAATGATGGTATTTAGCTATGAAATGAAAAAAACAGGTGAAGTGACAGCTTTATCCACCTTGAAGCTTTTCATGTCACATACAGAACAATTCTTTGCTAGGCATGCTAGTCCCTACCCAGGGCTTCTCCTTCCCTCTTCAGAGCCTTCAGTCTCTGTGTTGACTTTGACAGAGCATGTGGGCACAGAAGGCAAATGTTCCTTCATGTTCTGTATTTTGTAGCTTTTAGAAGGGTCAGTGGCCCACTGGTCATAGCAATTGGTTCAGAAATGTGACTTGAGCTGAACCAATCAGAAAAATCCCCAGGAGTTTGGGTCAGAGTCAGGAAGAAAGGCCATCCTGTTTCTTTATCACTGGTTAAACTGTGGATGTCAGTTGGGACTACCAACAGCCACTAAATGAGCACCAGGGAAACAGAAACCCAACATCACTCAGGCTGGGCATGATGCCAGAACACCCTTGGACTTTACAGATAAGTGAGCTAATAAATATTCATGTTCCCCCTGAAGATGCTTTATTTTGGTTTTCTGTTATATTTAAGAATTCTAAGGATAACATATATTATTCAACTATCTATGAAGTCTCAAAGCCTCAAAAATTTCATGAATGAAAATACAAATTTATTTAAACTCCAAATAAAATTCAAAAATTACAAAGTCTTTATGCAAAGTCTCAAAAACAGCCATGAATAAAGACATTCAAATCCAGAGCCACTTAATTCCAAAAGTAGTGTGGACCAACACAAGGATTCAGGGAGACTTCCTTAAAGGACAGTAACATACAGTAGACAATAAAAGTGAGTTTCTCTCATTCCTAAAAGGTGTCCACTGATTAATAAAGGGCACAAACCTAAAGGAAAAAAGCAATTACCAATATGAAATATTCTCCAACTTGAGAAGGGAAAAAAGGATTTTTTATTTTCAAACACATCCAGAGAACATATTTTAAGAAAATTGGCAATGGCAATATTTTGTTCACCTAACAAATCAGGGTGAAACCCACTATCTCTAAGAGCACAAAAGGGAATTCCAAATCATAGAACACCACAAAGTTCCAAACATACTCTACCACATGAACTTTTCAGACTTACCAGAATGTTCAGATAAATTCCTTGGAAGTGGCACATAGAAACATTCTGATATTATCACCAAGACCTGGAGGAAAAGTGATTTTATAGTAAGTACATAGGACAGCTATTACCAAAGGGTGTCAAAATTAGGCCTTGCTCCTATATAACCAGATATTCTTAGTCAAATAATTAACAGCTGATCAAAATCTACAAAAAGATAAGGATATAATTAAGAATTTCCTACTTTCAAATGTGATATAACATAAGAAAATACTTAAAATTTAGAACAAGGGCCACAACGCCAAAAGCTTAAAGAGAGTCCACTATAAATAGATGAATCAAACAGGTATAAGAAAACAGGCTCTACTAGCTAAGTCTAAAATGGTCTCCTTAAAAACGCTATTTCAAACAAACAAACCACTCTGTATTTGAGCTGCCCCACGCTAATGGGTAACCCTTGATTTTGTGGAAGAACATTTAAGGGTCTGGAATTCTTAGGAATATCATAAGGAATTTCTACAGATAAACTGTGTGAAAACTTCTCAAAAATGTAAACTAAATCTTATTTTAGGCAGTGATGCACTAGTTTCATCTCTGACCTTAACTGAAGCATAAGTTACTTTCTACCATAATAAGCATGTCTTTTTCCTTGATAAACTACAAGCTCCTTAAGGGCTGGATCCATGTGCCATGGCCAGGGACCAGCAATGGGCCATAACTGATGATATGAATGACTACATCCAACAAGGCAGAGTCTGCTGTTGACAGAACAAGTTGGGAGACACCTTCCACATACAACTTTTCCCTCCCCTTACAGCACAACACAAACAGATCCAAGGATGGAGGAAGCTGCCCATTTAGAAGGCTATACATTTCTTCTTATATCTAATGCTTAGACTACAACTTCTCTCTGAATAATTGCCCAGTCTTTAAAAACAGGAAGAGTGCTATGTATGCTGTTCTACATGTGCTCTAAAATTTTAAATAAGTCAAATTCATAGTCATTTTGATTCAATTTTATAAACATCATATGAATACTCTACTTTGTGTTAGGATTTTTACTATGCATATATTCATTTACTACTTTGCTAGATATTTGATTCATTAGGTTCAAGGCACCATGCATGTTAACATCTGGGGAGTGTGTGGCAAAGAGGTAAAAACTGCAAGTGTATGGAAAACGAGTCTCATACAAACAATCAATAAAGAACTATGATACTTAAGAGATAAAGAGAATTCACCAGGTATGAGGTAGAGAAGGATCAAGGCATTAAGGCCAGGGCAGCATGGGAAACATTCACTACCTAGCTGCTCTAAGGTGCACCTATTGGGATTCCTGAGGCTCCTGGATCCTGAGAAAGTCACGAGTGCCAGGTTCAGGAGACCCATGAGGTGAGGTAATGGGTTTCAGGAAGGCTCTGTGGGTTGGGGAACAATAAGCTTCAAGTCATTAAAACACCCTTAACAGCAAAGAGAAAGCATTTCTGTGTGTTAGGACTAAGGTTATGTTTTTAATGTGATATTTATATGTTCACTAGCTATTTTTAGGAAATAATGCCTCTAGTGACATTTTTTTCCTTTCTCATTTCCACCAGGAGGAACAAAGTACTAACATACTACAAGTGATGAAGAAACATCTTCCAGTGACAATAGAAGTATTTCCAACAATACCTGCAAGGGAGAAACTTGCATTTATGATACTAGAGGACTGGCTGGTACTAGAAAAAAGACTCACAGGGAACCAGTCCCACATTGGTCTTTCTTGCATTAGCTGAATGACCTTAGGTCCCTTAATTACTTTCTCATTTGTGCTCAAAAGGACAGGTTTGGGCTAGCCTATCATTAAGGTCTATTTTGTCTAACACTATATAATCCTTATGTCTTCCTTCTCAGAAACTAGGAGGAAACCCTGTCATCTTTTCATTAGATTCTTTTACTTCAAGATCTAATTTCTGGTCTAGAGAACATTTTAGAAATAGTCGATAGGAAAATGGCACCTTCCTCTTGATCTTCTACAATGACCCTAACAGGGTCTGGCTTGTACCCAAATAGATGCAGGTAGCCCTGCTCCAAAATGAAGAGATGCACTGAAAGATGAAGTTTTTTTCACAGAGTGTGACATCAATGATTCTAACACTGGAGACCTTCCTCTGTGGAAGGTCCCAGAATAGACACTGGTCATCAGCATCTAGAAAAATAATTACCTATACACCAGAATTTGGATAGGGCCTATATACATCAACAGAAATAGTTACAAGAGAGGAGAAAGTAAGCTGAGCCTTTTATTTTTCTGTGAATGATCAATCTGAACTGAAAAGACTTTAGACCTATCATCACTTTAGAACATAGACTTTAGAACATAGACATCACAGTCTATGTTCTGCAGGGTTTTCTGCTTCTCTAGAACTTTGCCATCTATACCCTTCAGGGTTCAGTCACTGACAGTAGAATGTGATGCTGCTACAGTGATCTGATCTATAGACTGTGAACTAAAGATCACTCCAATGTTGGTTAAAAATGCAAAATATGTACTTGATACTAAAACTGAAGCCTTTGTTTACATGTGAAAAATAATATTTTGTAAAATACTTCAACCATCACTAGGCTCAATCAAGAAAACAAACAAAAATCAAATCAGTGAATGTGTTTTCATTTTCCATATTTTAAAACTAGGGAAAAAAATAATAAATGCAATAGTCAAGCTAAATAAAGAGATGACAGAGAATACTTCTTATGGAAAGTATCTTGCCCTCCTACTACTATGAAGACACACAGGAGGAAGGAACATCTCAAAAGTCATCAGGACCAAGTTCACATGTCTGCAAAAGCTGGGGCTTGACTTTTAGCCTGTTAATGGCAGAGGTGTCAGTGAGTGCTGAAACTCATATATGAAGCTCTGGCCTCTAATCCTGATTGTGTCCAGCAGAAAGGCATGTGAGTCACAAAGCCTGTGCTGGCTGAAGGTTCTCTGGGGAGAGGGTGGCGAAACAGAGCATTTCAAAGGTTCTTTCCTTTGAGTACTCAGTCAATTCCTATTCTTCTATTTTGGAAAATTCCATGCTCAGCAGTTTTACCTCAGATTTATTCTATCTGAACTACTCATCTTTAGATCCTGGCTTCACAACAGATGTGTTATTCCCCTGGGAATGTGAGCAAGATGTGTGGCAGCTGCTTCTCTGGGCCATTCAGAGGCAGTCTCAGTGGGTTCTGTTCAGCAGCAACATCACTTTTCCCTAGTGTGCTACATTATATCTCTGTGGCTAAGAGGTGAAAACAATTGAGAAATGCACCCTCTATAATCTGAGAAGTTGTTGAAAACATTCTGGAATATATAATTTCAAAAGAGTTGAAAGAATGCAGCTGTTTCAAATTGTACAACTAATTCCCAAAGATAAGATTTAAAACTACAAAAAATAAAGATTTCTGAGGGCAAAAAATCTATGAACTTTACGATTTTTAAAAAGGCAATTTGAAAGACATATTTACTATTTCTGATTAATAGATTATTTTACAAAATAGCATTATCTTCCCAATTTCTTATAAAGGAATGACAGAGTATTCACTTAATCACTTAAACACTCTGGAATCAACCTTCTTCTTTCTTCAGGCCAAGACTTTCAATAACCTTCCTGTAATGTAATTTCAATCTAAGTTTCAAAATGAACCTCATGCATAGGCAGGCCTGACTCAATTTCTTAGACTTAAAATTAGCCTCAAAGATAAAATTCTAAAACTTTTTATGCTGAGAATTTTCATTGGTTTTCCAACAGGTTCACAATAACCCACATCTCCTTTATCTCCATCTCTGAATTATCCAGGACCTCACACTGTTCCCTACAAAAGCCTCACACTGCTAGAAAAATCTGACATTAAATAATACAAGGCAGAAGCACAGTTTATCCTAGTTAAATCCAAAGTCAAATCCCTTTAAATGAGGGCAGTGGGGACATGTTAACTAGCAATACAATTAATATAACAGAATATAACACACCAGGGACCTAATTATTAATTCAGATTGCTAAGATTCATATCTATCGCTGAAGTTAACACCAATAGTGAATCTCAAAGATAAGCCACAATGTGAATAAAGATTGCTCTTAGAAAAATAAAACCAAGAGTCTCCTTGGAGTTATTTATTTGTCAGACCAGGTTGTGGCTATTATCAAGTCAATTGCTAATCATTTAAGCTTATTAAAAAAAAATGTACACAATCCTACCTAAAAGTTTCCTCTTTAATATAAAACTTTTGTAATCATTAATTATTCTCACCACGGAGTAGTTAGCTGCTATGTAATTACCATACAGCAAAAAGGCTTTTCAGAACTTGTTAGAATTCAACATGGAATCAAGTTGATCAAGGGCAGGTTAAGAGAAAGATAAAAATAATTTGTATCAAAGAGTAAAATATGCTGACACATTTATAGCTGCATATATAATTAACTAAACAAATTTATTATTTCAACTCTCACCTGAAACACCTAGGGAGAAAATGCTGAGATACCTACTGGATACTGATTTTCATGTCCAAAAAGAACAAGGTGATTTACTCTGAATCTTTCCCCCCCCCACCCCCACAATAATGACTGTTCTTTTATCCACATTACTTTACAAAATCCACCTCAGGAAAACCAGAGTGTATATATAAGCAGCTTATCAGGAGCAGAGGTTCAGTTGGAGGATATGAACAAGAAAACAATCTTTGATCTAGGTAAGGAACAAATTCACAACTTTGGCTTCATCACCACCACAGTCTAATCAAGTAGACAATGTATAAAAACCACAGTCAACTCAGTTTTCTTGGAAACTATCAATTCAAGTCAGGTCTCTGTTTCTTCTTTCATGAGTGTCTATGTTCTGGGCAATACACATCTTCAGAATAATTAAGGGATAGGTTAGGGAACAATAATTTAATTTTCCATTATATCTCACATTACCATTGAAAGCAGTACTAAACAAGAAAATGCTATTTATCTACTTGAATTATATGCAAAAGAGGTTTTGTGTTTTTTCTTTCTTAGTCCCTCTCTGAGTTTTACACAAAACCCACATTTCTTTAAAGAAGAAATAAGATTGGTTTTATCTCTTACCAGACCCATGAGGAGGCCAAAAAGCAAAGTGGCAATGACAAAAAAGACATAAGAACACCAAGAAGGAATTCCAAGGGTCACTGTGAAATAGTTGTGAAGATGCTGCAATCAAAAGAAAATATAAATTATTTGTAATAAGCACCAAAAATATTTCAATCTCTTTCTCTAACTCCAATCTGCAAATTGTTTATCCACAAAAGTTTATATACCCAAATGACTCTTACTGAACAAGTCAAGTTTTACAGCATTGAAAAGCTCAAAGTAATTATCAAGGTCATACCTAAGAGTTATCCTTCCCTAGAGCTCTGGATCTGAAGAACTCTGGTAAAACTGTTTTGATAGTTCTTTCTTCCATCATGATAGATTTTTTTTTGGTCCTTCATGCTTAATAATTATGCATACTCAGTGTTTAATCAAAATATGGCATCTGTTAAAAATGAAATCGCTTGGTCCTTTAGCAATTTTTATGTAAAGCTAAATGACTATTTTACCAAACACACTATTTAAAATGTCTCCATAAAGAACTCAAAAAACTCTACACGAAGAATACAAATAATCCAATCAACAAATGGGCTAAGGAAATGAACAGACACTTCACAGAAGAAGATGTACAAGTAATCACCAGATATATGAAAAAATGTTCAACATCCCTAGTAATAAGGGAAAATGCAAATCAAAACCACCCTAAGATTTCATCTCACCCCAATTAGAATGGCGATTATCAAGAATACAAGCAACAATAGGTGTTGGCGAGGATGTGGTGAAAAAGGAACACTCATACATTGCTGGTGGGGTTGCAAATTAGTGCAACCACTCTGGAAAGCAGTGTGGAGATTCCTCAGAAAGCTTGGAATGGAAACACCATTTGACCCAGCTATCCCACTCCTTGGCCTATACCCAAAGGACTTAAAAATCAGCATACTACAGAGATACAGCCACATCAATGTTCATTGCTGCTCAATTCACCATAGCCAGATTGTGGAACCAACCTAGATGCCCTTCAGTTGATGAATGGATAAAGAAACTGTGGCATATTTATACAATGGAATATTACTCCGCAATGAAGAATGATAAAATTATGGCATTTGTAGGCAAATGGTCGAAATTGGAGAATATCATGCTAAGTGAGATAAGCCAATCTCAAAAAACTAAAGGACAAATGATCTCGCTGATAAGCGGATGAGGACATATAATGGGGGGTGGGAGGGGCTAGCATTAGGTTTAGGGTTAGGTTTAGAGTTAGGCTAAGGAGAGCAGTAAGAATGAAGGAAAGAAGGACTGTGTAGAGGGAAAAGAGGGGTGGGAGGGGTGGGAGGGGTGGGAGGGGTGGGGGGGAGGGGAAAAATATAATAAACATCATTAAAAAAAAATAAAAAATAAAAAAAAAAATAAAATGTCTCCATATTTACTTTTATAATGACTTATTATTCTACCCCTTAACAACTTTATTACACTACCAAAAGATGTAATACTGAGCAGAAGAAATGGGTTTTTCTTTTTTGGTTAATTTATTATGAGCAAATGAGATTTCATCAGTCTTTCAGTAGAGCATACATCATCTTATGCTTACTGTTCTCTGGGACTGTAATGATAAACACTTTAAAAATGAGTACAGAGACACAATCTTAGCTAGGAACTAGTTACATGCTAACTCTTACAGGGTTCAGACATGAACCTGCTCATTTAACGCCAAGGTCCACTTAGATGTGAAGTTGCAGAGCTCAAGCTTTCTCATGGTAATTTAGTCAATTGTTTAGATCCTTATAGCTTCATAAATTACCATCAACTATAATCCAAGCAATTTCTGAACACAGGGTGAAATGGTTCCAAGTTAGATATAACCAACAAGCTGAGTTAATGACTCAAAGATCTGCCTAGAACTGATAATGTAGATGAAAATGAGTCCAATTTTTTTATTTAGTTTCATATTTCTCAAAATTTAAATCATTCCAATTGGTTTCCTAGTTTATTTTAGGCAATTTAATAATACATTTTACTCTGGCTTAATTCTGAATGATAGACAAGCAAACAAAAAAAGTTGGTTAAATGATCTCATACAATCTGATAGATCTAAATAAAGACTCAGCAAATATTTTAAGCACTAACACATGTAATCAAAGTATTCAATCAACATTTGTGGGATAAGGAAAAGATAGACCAAATGCTTGAACTATTCACAGGAAATATAACAAATTCTTAATTTGTAAAGCTGCCGTCTGTCTTTTGTTGATGGAACTTGTCATCAATCTGTGCTCGGTCAGAACAATTGCTTATTAAGGGTAGTTTCAAACATTTTCAATGCAAGTTCAAAAAGGTATTATACAGTTCCTACTTTAGAACGTAATGTTTATTGAACAATTTATGATCTTCTTGATGACTCAGTGCCATCATCAGGATTAAGCCCTGAAATGGCCAAAGAATTAAGAGAGTGGAAGTCAATCTGCTTCAGTGCTGACTTAGGGATGCATTCTAGAATTGTTTTGTGAATATATTCTGATATGCCTTACTTAAATTGAAGTTTTTGGATGAATAATGTATAGTTTTGGGTCATTATGGATGTGTCTTATGCCCTTTCTACAAAATAAATGATTGTAACTATCAAGAAAATTTCTAATTTTTAGATTTCAGTAAGTTATTTGCTTTCGAATCATTGCATTCTGAGTCTGACACTTTTTAGCAGTTTCAAATCATCTTATTTAATAAGCTTAACATCAATTCTTGAAGCAACCCAGTCTTGAAGCAATTTGAGCTTCTTAAAGAAATTCTGCCATCTTGTGGTCTTTCAGGTAATTATTACTAAAGACATTAATCAAGTTGTTTTCACAACTGCAGAATCTTTATCTGTTAACTTTGAGATCATAATGGCTTTAGGGACCCTCTGTGAATGTTAGAATTCAGAGTATTACGTACTTGAAGTTTTGCTTCGAGACCTGGATAGAACTCTGATAAAACTGTTTTGCTAGTCCTTTCTTCCATCATGAAAGATTTTTTTTGGTCCCTCTTGCCTATGAGTACATGTGTGCATGTGTGCACGTATGTGCATCCAAAGTAACAACTAACTCTTATATGATTTAGTTGTAGATTTTCATGTTTGTTTCTTTACTCATGTTTCTTTAAATACTAGTTTTCATTTGTGAGAAATTCTGATCTTTGGTTCAATATTACATGTTCTCATTACAAGAAAGTGTCCTGCTATTTACTGAAAATGCACTAAAGTGTCACCTGATGTACATGATACCCTATACCATTACATATTATATTATCTGATTCAGAGCTAATTTCTGGCTAAATATATAATTGTGTTGAGGAGATTAAATGAAAAACATCACTACAACCAAATAAATGAGAACTTTCCAATCAGCAGACTGGATTTAAGGAACCCAGGTAAGGTTCCTATGGTCAGAGGCAGAACTTTCCTTCCTGGAAGGTCAGGAGCCCCTCCTCAAGTCTGAACCATTGCAGGTTGATCTAGACCAATGTTACACAGTCTCACTCAAAGATGCACTGGGCCTGAAGAACAGAGAATCTTTGGATTTAGAACTCACCTGTATCACAGGATATATACTCTGAGTTCAAGGACAAGCTTGATCCCTCTTACACAGATCAGAATCCCCAAAATATCCCTGCATGCAAGCAGCTAGGAAGGACTACTCAGTGGTAGCCAAGGACTCAACCCCACTGCCATGTTCCACCCCCAACACTTGCAAGGAGACATAGACTTGCAGTCTCTTGTAGGGCCCGTGAAAGAAACCTCGTGAATGGCACCATCTCATTGTAACATTCTACAAAACATTCTAGACTTTTTTATAAGAAGGGAAAAAACATAGTAAGACAAGAGACATAGTTAAATCACAAGGGAATGTTTTCAAGTTTTAAAATAGTATTATTTTACAATCTAAACACTCAAGACCTTTAATTCTCATTCTTGGATATTTATAAAGAGTTAAATTTTCTGTTATGCTATTCTAATCAAAAGTGGTGATATTCATCAAACAGACTGTCTTCCCCAAGATGTAGCACACCTTATTTTAGCAAAAATATGCCATATATCTATACCCTTTCATAACAACAGTGACATTTAGGAGACATAAGTTATATCCTATATTACTCTCAGTAATTCACCAAATCCAATCAAATAATGCTTTAAATATATTTAAACATTAAACCTAGTTAGCAAAAGCATGTTCTTTGTACAAGTGCCACACAACTGTTTTAAGTCTGTAATTAGTCTTGATTAAAAATAAACAAAAATAAATAAAAAATAAAAAAAGTGTTCTGTGTTATCAAAAACCAGAAAGGGAAAATAAGATAATGAAGACAACAATGATTAATAACTATAACAAAAAGTAGTTATCAAGTATGTTATAGGCACCAGATTCTATGCTAAACATTCAAAGAGTTCTGGTAACAACAGTCTATGTCAGGGAAAACAAAAAGCTTCAGAGACATGAACATAAGGTTGGAAAAGATGCCTTGTGTTTCTGAAAATGAGAAGGATAGGGCCTTTGAAACATGGCAGTCAACCATAAAGAGAGATGAGAAAACAGAAAGACTAGACATCTCTCTCCACACACGTGCCATCAGACAAAATCTCGGCTTGGGGAACCCTAATCCTGACTATAGCAGGTGCTATAGCCAATGGCGGTGCTTCCAAAAATGCAGTCTTCTTCACATCACCTTGATGACATTCACCTCACCCTGTACCACCTTGGGAGTACTAACATTGCATTAAGTTGAGTCATTTTATGTTGTAATAAGTTTAAAATTTTTTTATATTGCTATTGCATTCGAAAATCAGAGTCAATTCTGGACTTTGAGGATGTCTCCTCTCTGAGAAACTCCTCAAGTTGTTCACCTCCTAGGCTTCATTGATTCTTTCTGTGAATGAGGCATGTGGAATGTCAAGACATGAGGATAGGATTATAGCCAATATCGCAACTACTTCTATGAGTTTATACAAAGATTAAAGTACATAGATGAATGTCCTCATAGCAGGATTAGAAAGACAATTTGAATTTGGGAATGGAGAGAACATTGGGGATCATCTATTCTTAGCCACGTTGCAGTAAAAATTACCTATCAAAAATTCCTAGGGTTCCACTGGGCATGGTGGAGCATGCCTGTATTCCCAGTGGCTCAAGAGGCTGAGGCAAGAAGATCACAGGTTCAAAGTTAGTCTCAGAAACTTAATGAAGCTATAAGCAAACTAGTGAGACTCTGTCTCAAAAAAAAAAAAAAAAAAAAAAAAAAAAAGGGGTTGGGAATGTGGGGGTTAAGTACCCCTGGGTTCAATTCCTGTTACAAAAAAGGAAAAAAAAATCCTAGGGTTCAAGGTAACTGCAGGAAGGCTATTTGAGTGACTACCCAACTCCAGGGTTCACTTCAAACAAGAACACAGGGGAAGCTGACGTAAAATTAAAAAGGCCAAATGCAAACCAAACAAAATCTCTTGAGTTCACAGGAATTCAATTAAGTGAGTATCACGATTCCATGCAACCCTAGAATCCCAAGGGCCAGGTTTTATCTCCAAAATGTGAGACAAGCAAGTTCACTTCACTCCTAAAATAAAAATTCAAGGACTTGAAAGAATAACTAGGTTAGTAGGCTCTGATGTTCTAGATGTTTAAATTTTTTTCATTGTTTTCTTTTCTTTACAGAAAAATTAGAGATTACAGGGAAAAAAATGGGTCTTTAAAAATCAGTCATAATTCCAGTATTAGAAAATCATTATCAATAACCTATTTGATCTCTCTAGGCATTTTTCTACATAAGTGATACTTAATGTTTTGTTATTTCTCCCCCCAATTAATAAGTTCCATCTTTCTCTTGAAAAATATTTACTTCTAACCAGCTAGTCATGCAGGAAAGTTGACTGCTGGGGAAAGATTGACTTCTATCTGTATACATAGCCATGAAATCTCAATAGGATAAAAAAGATTGTGGATAGGCATCACCAATCTTTCCTCTCCAGTATTAGCCACATTACTTCTTTCTTGCAGTGTTTCTTCTATTCATTGTTAATATGATTGCACTGCAGTTTTATTTTATCTAGACATCAGTTAAAAACAGATGACATTTGAGACAATTATATATTTAACCTTGACATAAGGCTCCTGGGCAAAATGAAAAGCCAGTTAACTGAGCAGGCAGGACAGTCAGCTAAGACAGCTGAGTAAGGGCAAAGAAGCCAGACAGTGCCAAGACGTGGAAATGGGGACCAGGTACCTGATGGGAAGTCAAGGATTGGGTCCCATCAGGCCAGAGAGCATACATCTTGTAAACAAGAAGTCAAGAGCTATTACAAGGCACTAAATATATCTCTTTCCTGATACAGTCTTTGAAAGTAAAACTTTTCTCTAACAACACATGAGGGTGACCCATTTCTTCTCAACCCGCAGGACAAATTCATCTATTATTTTTTATATCATAGGTTCTGTGCTTAGATCTTGCTCCCAGTGCTGATATCCAGCAAATCTACAAGGCTCAGACACCTATTAGATATGATTATCAACATTTAATGTCAACATATTACAAAAGGCAAAATCCCTTATTCTCAATTTTCAGTTTGCAATTCACAGTTCTTAGTTTTTGACTAAACTTCTCACCAATGTTAATAAATCAGCAGAAGGTAACCATATGAAACGTAAACTATTTGGAGAGAGAAAAAAATACTAGTTATTGTTGAATGTGATTTTTAAAATACCCAAAATTTAACACCAGTTAGATTTTAGCCAAAAAGATTGAATCCCAAGTCTCTGATTGGCCTCTTGTAAAAAACAAACAACAACAACAACAACAACAAAAAAAAAAACCAAACAATGAAACAGATATCTATCTCACAAGGCAGTATATATAACTAAGAATCTGGCATATGAAAGGCTGTATTTAAATTTCCCTCAACATATACCAATGTGTATAAGAACACAGTCTTCATGAGTTCTTTAAATGTTAAGTTCCAAACATGATACTATGACCTACAATCATAACTTAGAGGAAAAGACATAACATGGGAATTCATATCTAAAGATATACTTATGTATTTTGAGCTTTTATTAATTCCAGAGCACTTTCATTAAATATGTTGAATTTTGCCCCCTCTAGAGAGAAGGGAATCCAAAGGTCATGGGACAGAGTCAAGATTAAATAATAGTTCAACATTATAACCTGAACAACAGTTCTAGTACACTGAAATGACTAAGTAAAATTACATAATTACATGTAGCAAGGGTCCACAAATATTAAAAGGTCAGATAGTACATATTTTAAGCTCATGGACTGTCAGGGGCGGGCTCTGAAGGCCCCAGAGCCGCACCGTGGCCTGATCTCTAAGATGGCACCTGGCAGCTTGCCAGACATAGCTGCACTCATATACAAGTTTTAGGAAGTAACTCTGGTTTGGCTGTTGTATATGAGGCAATCCTGGTATCTGCCTGGAGGCTGCTCCTTGATAGGCTGACTTTCCTGGTAGTCTACTCTCTGATAGGCTGATGTTCTCAATATAAGTCTGAGACTTGTGGAATAAAGTTCTTTTGGTTCCTGTGATCAAGGAGAGCGTACGCGTTGTGATCGTCCCCGCCAGCGGTGGGCGATCATAATGGACCACAGCTCCCTGTGTGTTAGTAACATTTACTCAACTCTACCACTATAATGTAAAAGCAGTCACAGATAATGAATATGGAATGAAAATGGTTGTGTTCAGATAATGTCTTACTCACAAAAACAGTGGCCTACCCATAGGCTACATTTTGGTGACCTTTGGCATACACTACTACCCTAATGCTTAGATAACCTTTGATCTGTAGGGATATTTGCCAATGCAAAAATAAGATAAAGTAGAACTATACAAGCTCTTTTGTTTTGATAAGTATTTTATCAATAAACAAAAATAAAAGTGCAACTTTGACAAAGTTGGGACAAGTCCCTGTTCAAATTATGCCCTTCTAAACACAATTTGTATGACTTAAGGAGAAAAGCAGAATTATAAAAGAATTTTCTTTTTGATTAAAAGCTATACATTTATTCTTAGAAATCTCTCTGCAAATATAATGATTTTATTTAAGATTACTCACCCATATCTTGCCAGAGATGCTAAAAAGACCAGCCATTCCAGACATCCTTAAAAAATAAGAAGAGAAGAGAAACACTGATTATGTATACTAAGGGGTAGGGGGAACACAAGCAAAACAAATTCAGGTCAGAAGGACTGATCCAATTACATATTTTCTCTTTCCTGGATTTACTTCTGTTCTTTAGGAGTGTACAATTGTGGCCATCATTTGAATCTGCCTGCTTTAAATACATTCCAATTTCTTGACTTTTTCTCCCTTCATTGTACATGCCTGGCAAAATCCCAAACATGAACAACTGAATGTCTCTGGGGAAAGATCACATGCACAGTTGACCCCCAAGCCTAAGGGAATACTCAGTTCCACCTGGACTCAGGACATTTTTTAAAGGCTTTGAGATAATAGCTATGAGATAATTCTAACTAGTCTCTCCTCATTCATTTATTTCTCATTGCAGGACGGACAACTTTCAAGTTCATCCCTAGGGTCACAGACCTGTAGGATTTGGCTTCAGCCTGCCTCTCTTACTTGTAAAATTAATGCTACTCTTCTCCCTTTTACTGTGCTCCACTCTGGCTACCACTTTGCTCCACATGTACAGCAAGCTCCTTCCCAAACTGGGGCTTACATTCATGCCACACTTGTTGCTGGGAATAGTCTTCGCCCTGCTCTTTACCTGGGTTAGTGCCTTCCATCTCTCAGATCTCACTTCTAGTTCTTCCCTCAGAGCAAATTCTCCTACACTCTACATCTAAATTAGTAGGCCCAGAACCCCACAGCTTTTTTCTGTCCTAGCAAAGTACAGGTTTGTTTGTTTGTTTGTTTGGTTGGTTGGTTGATTTTTGTTCTGCAGTGCTAGGAACTGAACGAAGTATGTTGTTTTTTAACAGTTCTTATATAGATTATGATTCTTGATATCTCCAATTTTTCTAATCTTACTCACTTTGAGTTACCTGAAGAGAATGGAGGGATCATGTCTGTCTCATTCACTGATAAACCTAGCACCTTGAAAAATATCTTGCATAAGATTAGTGCTTAATTATTTATAGAACGAAAGACTAGAGGTAAGCTGCTTTTACGGTAAGCTATGTCTCCTGAACATTAATACAGAGGCTACTAGATGATTTATTCCTGAACCATTATACCATTTGTTCCTGAACCATTATACGATTTGTTCCTAAGTTAGTAGGGTTGTTTCTTACATATGTTAAAATAAAATTAATTATAAAATAGGACCATTCAAAATTAAAACCAACTATGGAAAAAAATATCATCTGGCCTTATCTTCCTTGCCAAATATTATATAGTTTATCATCATGGTCAAAAGTTTTTCCAGTAATATTCTGCCAGGCAGTCAAAAACCACACAGGTTTTATTTTCACATAAGATACAATAGCAGTTTCTTTATAAACTGTAATTCAGGAAAGAGCAGCTCCTCCTTCTTACCAATAATATAAAAAGGACAAAGAATAGCAACTGGCATTCAATACCATATTTTGTAAAGAGAAAATGGTCAACATGCAAAAGCTAGAGGAGGCTTTCTGTAACCCATACAAATCTGGCTACTCAGTTTCTAATAGACTAAGATCTACCTGAAATACAAGTGGATAATAAAACCAGAAACACTACATTAGCCAATTATGGGCATGTGTGTTTTCTGAGTAACCAGAAGTAAATATGAAGAAAAATATAGGATTCTACAGAGGCTAACTTGCTACCTAGTGTTTTGTTTTTAACACTTTATCATTAAAAAAATTAACAAATTACGTTAGAGAAGCTGGAGATTTCCAGCCAGTCAGAGGCTCAACTGATTGCCATTTCTTCTCTAAGATGTAATTCTGCAGGTCTTCAAAGATTCCTGGTCCACGGTAACGGCGGAATATCCCATCCTTTGCACTACAGATTAAAGAAACAAGTAGAATATAAATAAATAAAAATAACTGGGGTTACAGATCATAAAAATCAAAATAACTATTGGCCATACATGAGAATTCTAAAACTGAAAGCATTTAACATTTTGCTTTATCACTGTATAATTTGTAACCTCAAGCAAAGTTCATGGCAGTGTTTAATTTGACAAGTTACTTTTTATTACTTTTGCTACCAAATATTTCAATTTTTCTGTCCTAATTACAAAATAGACATTATTATCGCGTTTCTAAACTTATAGGATCCAAGTCCATCCCCTTGTAATCAACAAAAAAAACTGCTGAAACTCATATCCGCCTAGTCTTCCCTCCCTCCTACCTTCTCACTATGGTCAAACATCTAATTTAATTTTCTTCTCTTCATTACTCATTCACCACTCAGTGAGAATCAGGGGGTACTATTCCTACAACTCCATTGAAACTGCTCAGATTGGGAGTCTCCAATGACTCTTAAGTGCCATGAGGATGGAGCACTTTTCTTTCACCTGTCAACTACTGAACACCCCTTCCTTTCTCCTTTAACTTGCCTTTTTTTTTTTTTTTTTTGAGCTGTGGGGAGTGCTGGGAATCAAACCTACAGTCCTATACATGCTACACAATTGCTCCATCAATGAGCCATGCCCCCAGTTCATTTAGCTTGACTTTCTACTAATCTAACCATCCCTTCTCAGTTTCGTGAGTCACTGTCTTCTTTGGCAGATGTCTTAATCTTTGTCAACCCCAGGTTCTATCTTTCTCCTGCTTCTCCTCACATTGTATATGTTCTACATATACATATATTTCAATTGTTATCTACCTCAAGCCTGAGGAATACCCAATATGTATTTCCAGCCTAATCTTTCTTCATAGTTCTAGATCCTGACATAGAACTGCCACTGGAACTTTTTCATCTGGAATGACATACACACTATCTTCTCCATTCCAGTCTCTACTTACCAAATCTCACCTTATTTTAAGGGTTTCTCATTTTGTAGGCCAGCAATAGCATATGCTAGTTTTACATAACCTGTTAGTAGTCATCACAGACTGCTCCTTCCATAGATAATAAGTCAAATCCCAATAAACCCACCTTCTAAGCATCTCTGAAATCCATTCTTTCCTTTCTCTTTCCCCTGCTACTACCTGAGTCTCTCTAGTCTCATCACCTAACATGATCCAACTGTATTTGTGGGCCAGCCATACAGAAAGTTATAGTTCTCAGAAAGTGTCACATTTCTCTGAGCTTATTTATGCAATTTCCTTTATCTGGAAAGACTTTACCTTGTTGGTTTAATTCATATCTACTTATCTATTAAGAATCATCATGCCTTTTATATCATAAGAAAATCTTCTCTGACCCCCTACTCATATCTTTTCCCTGTCTGATACTAGGTCCTGTTTCTTCACAGCACTTCGGGTAACCTTCTCTTTCAACAGCTATCATTCAGAACAATGCAGGTTTTCCTCTCCTCAAACACTCTGCCAAACTGGTGGCGGTCATGAAAAACACCTCAAAATTTCTGGGATACATTTACTGATTTCCAATCTTTGCAAGACCAGAAAAAATATTTAAACTTACTGAAAAAATGCAGGGAGAGTGGTGACAAAGAAACGGCCACTCAAACCTGTAAGAAGCATAAACAAAAAGGGTTATAAGTCAAATTCAGAGTAAACCAAGCAACATAAGTTCTAAGAAAAAGCTTTCTTGAACTTATCTTTATAATCAATTATTAAAATAATTAAGATTACTGAATCACATTTATTACTTTTTTTGACTTAAAGAAATAATATTTTTACATATTTTTATTTACATAACACTTTCCAGTCACTGACATACAACTTGCTTATCCTCCATGTGTTACCCTGGAATAGTCTAGCTTGTTTATCACTTGGAAATGTACAGAGGCTAAAAGGATAGTTATAGAGTCATACAATCTTAGCTAAATACTAACTTTCTATTTACTAACTTTATGGCTTTAGATATATTCTTTAACCTTTCTCTTGTATTAATGGTTCTTTTTAGTTATACATGACAATAGAGTATACTTTGTTCTAAGCATGAAATATAATTTATTCTAATCCAGTCCCCCGTACTTCCCCTTCCCCTCCTTTCCTCCAACCCACTGTTCCCTTCCCTCTACTCAATTGATCTTTCTGCAATTTACTTAGTTGTTTTTTTTTTAATTAATGTCTTGTGAATGAATATGATGGTGAGATTCACTGTGGTATATTCATACATGTTCCTTTCTAAGTCTCATTCACTTGCTCCATAAAATAGGTGTGATAAGTGGATGATGATACATAATGAGGTAGAGGGTAAGAGAAGAATGGAGGAACTTTGGATTACGTAGAGGGAAATGAGAGGGAGGAGGGGGCAGGAGTACGAAAGATGATGGAATGTGACAGACATAATTACCCTATGTACATGTACAATTACAGGAATTGTATGAATCTACATCATGTACAACCATAGAAATGAAAAGTTGTACCCCATTTGTGTACAATGAATCAAAATGCAATCTGTAAATATAAAAATTTTTTTAAATTAAGAAAAAAAACTAATTGAGAGCTGGGCATGGTGGCACACAACTATAATCCCAGTGGTTCAGGAGGCTGAAGCAGGAGAATCACAAGTTCACAGCCAGCCTCAGCAACTTAGCAAGGCCCTAAGCAACTTAGCAAAATCCTGTCTCAAAATAAAAAATAAAAAGGGCTGCAGCTGTGGCTCAGTGGATAAGCAACCCTTGGTTAAATTCCTGGTACCAAAAAATAAAATACAATAAATAAATAAAACCTAACTGAATTATTCTGAAGTTAGATTAGATCAAGATGTTAAGAGCTTAGTCTGGTGCCTGATACAAACTGAGGAACTCAATAGATTACAGATAATATTATATCAGTTATCAATTTAAAAATAACAGTAAATACTTAAGATCACAAATAATTTTGTACATTTATAAAATTCCCGAGTACTATAAAGGGAATGTGTGTGTGTGTGTGTGTGTGTGTGTAATACACACCTAAACCATGCTTTTTCAATTTGTCTTAGCAAACATTACTGAACACTCAATACCTATCAAAAGCTATACTACACATATGTAAAGGCAAAGATAATAAAACTCTCAGTAACTTCAGCAAATATTTACTAAGAACCTTATTTGTTCCAGAAACTATGCAATCTAGAGATACAGGGAAAAAATTTAATCAAACAGTCACAATCATGACTATAAACAGAGACAGATGATATTGAGAAAACCTTAATAAGACTAGAAGTAGAGAACAGATCCCTACCCTTCAGATGTTTACAAAAATAATATTTTACAAATAAATTAGATTAATGAGGGCATCAAAAATGAGTAAAGAGAAAGAATGAAAAAGGATACAGCATAGAAAAATAACAGAAACATCATTTTAAATATTTCTTATTATTTCTACCTTTCCAATTCCAGAACAATCTGAACAAAATGAAATAACTATTCAAATGAAATTGCTCAAATATTAGATCTTTGAAGTCACCTGAAATTTAAAATACTGAAGTTTTACTTTTAATTACTTGGGAGATATACTGTAACTCATTTTATAAATTAAATCCATATTCAACATAATACTTTATTGATTAATGATGAGTCTTGTTAAAGGAAGATTTTCTATTTCTTCTCTTAACAGGCCAAGTGGACTCTAAAACTCAAGAAAACACAGCATTGTGGGGGTGGTAAAAGTCAATGTCACAAAAAGAAACATTTACTACAAAAATTTTTCACTGTATCTTTTTTAAAAAAAATTGTTTTGTCAGCTATACAAATGCAAGTGACCCAAGGAGAGGTCAAATGAGGATTTTAATTTGACAAGCACCTCTGAGGGCATTCACTTCTGACATTACTTGGAATTCCACCAGAATGAAGAGCAAGGACATCTCTGCTGCAGTACAATTTCAACTCTAAATTGCCAGGTGGAAGTGTATTGGTATTTCTAAGTGCTTAAATTATAACATGCTTTTGATTTAAAATAATTACAAATAGTGTCATGCCTCACTTCATTCCTAGATATTAATTCTTATGCCTATTCTGAAATTTTATCTGAGATTTACAGTGTTGGGGAAGTACATTTCACTTATATGGTTTTTTAGTTGGAATAAAAAATAAACAGTATCTTATCCTTAAAGTTTATTTAGATTTTGTCACAATAAATGGAATTTCTAATAAATATTATGTATCACAGCAATTTTCTTAACCTGTTTTTAAAAGCCTTCTTATGTGCTTAGTCATCATCAGTGACAGCAATAAATAAGTAAATAAATAAGTACAAAAAATTTCCTATTTACTAACATTTATACAATACAGAACAATACCTCCAAATTCAGAAGCCAGCATGCCTGGGATCTAATCCCACTTCTGTCTTTTTAATCTGAGACAGATAACTTAAAGTTCTCTGGGTTTCGGTTTTCTTCTTTATAGGTAGGTACCATATTTTCTATCACATAGCATTTAAGTATTAATGATTTTGTTTATATTTTAAAAGCGTGTAGAATTCAGTACCTGACATATGATAAATATTAATAAATGCTAGCTCTGATATTCCATATTTAAATCTGATTAAATAAGATGATGTAATAGGCACAAACTTATTTTGTCTTAAGTTCTTTGTAAACTGCACATCATTCTGGAAAATGTAAATTATGGCCATTCAAATAAATGAATCTATGAAAATAAATGAGTACAAAGAAAATAAGAAAAAGAAACAAGTAACAGATGATCTGTAAAATTTTTCTGCAATTTTCTGGTTCAGGCTACAGGGTATAATAGACACCTATGGTCAAAATGGCTAGATTAAAAGATATGAGAATGTGATGGCTCTTGGTATGAATTGCTGAATTGTACCAATTTAGAAGGCCATAAAATGATACATTTAAAATAAAGACTACTGTTACTAGATTGTATCACCTCATGATTGCTTTCATTTACACCTCTTTGTCAGTTTGTCTTTAAATGATAATCCACGTGGAATATTAAGAATTGGATTACAGCATAATAGGATTGTAGATATGAATTCAGTTTATTCTAGAAAAAATATCATCAATGAGGATGAATTTAGTAAAACAAAAAACAAAATCTAGAAGAGTCAAAATTATCTTTGAAGTGTGACACACTATTAAAACCCTTGGAGATCTGATCATAGGAAATCCATGTCAGTGCTCCAAACATGCTCTAACCTTTCACACTGATGCTATAAGATAGGAAGAGACATCTTTCATTATCTGCAAAGTTAAAACATGAGTGCTTTGGAACATATACAAACCATCTGAGATTGTGCCTTCATGGTTTAAAACCAGTAAAGTAAAGTGAATTTTGCAAAGAATTAGAACAGCATGGCAGCAGCCATTTCCAGGAGCACATATGGTTCACTGCAGTAGGCTTTGAAAAGTAGAAACTAGTGCACTCTGAAACTCAAAGTCTGACCAGACTCCCAAAATTTCTACATGCCTTTTCTACTCTAGGGGTGATTTCTACTTTAAAGTAAAGGCTACAGCACAAAGTAAGACTGGTATAAATCCAGAATACACAAAGTTTTAAATTTCTTATCAGAAAACATAAAGATTAAAGTTTAGAGAAAAAAATTATGTTTCGATATACATAAAAACTATAGAAATTAAGTTCAGTATTGAGAAAGCTAATAGTTTTTGTTCTATATTTATTATCTGAGATATCTTGGTCATGGTACTAAACCTGTTTGAGGCTCAGTTTTCTGAGTAAGATGAAGATAAACAGTTCATTCTTCACAGGGTTAGTATAAAGCTAAAATGCATGTACCTAACACAATCACTGACAAAAGTAAAGTATTATTAAATGCTAGTTATTACCACAGAAATTGAAGGAAAACAATTTAAAAAAAGTAGAACTAACCTCACTTTTGAGATTGAAATAATATTGCCAATATAATAGAATATAAATACTAGATTTTTATATTATAAAACTAAAACTACGACTAATTGAAGTACAGCAAACTAAACTGACTTCCACTGCATTAAACTGTGGTTTACACACAATGTTTATTCTTGGTTGAGGTAGGATCTGGCTTTCTTCTAATACAGAAGGGTGACATAGCCACCACCCATTGGTGATGTATGAGCAGCTGCTGTTTTCCTGTTCCTGGCAACTAAGCTCATCTGCATGGAACAGAAGGTTCAAGTACATACTCATTAAATTTAATTTCAAAAAGAGAACTCAACTGAAACATCACCCTATCTATGCAGTATTTAAACAGGCAATATAACATAACCTAATCTAAGGCTCATCCTTTCCTTGAATTCTACATCTCAGCTATAAAAACACAACGTTTATAATGCCTGTTTTGATCATTCTGAAGTTAATTTTTATTTAGAATACATAAAGGAATCTCTAATAAGATATACTGATAGAAGTGTCATGGGCATAACTAATGCATATTCTTATGCATGAACACTTAAAAATTTTTGCTTTCCTCTGATTTTAAATTTTACTTTCAGAGAAAAATGAAATTACTACTGACTAACAGGCCTGTGGCAAGGCAGTCTTGATGAAAGAATATGCAAATAAAGCTCTATAACCAAGTAGAAATCTGCACAGAAAAATATCTAGTAGAGTGCTCAATTGTGGGGAAAAGTAATCAATAACATTCCCATGGTTTTCCATTACTCATTTAAGATAATAGATTTTATATAAGTAAATAGTCAAGTTGCTTCCAGGCATGGAGACAAGCTGCCACAGAAGTTTGCCTGAGAGTTGGTACCAGGTGAGATACACTTTTCTCAATTGGCTTTCACACTTTTCTGCTTCTCTCTCCTGCCTCACCAGTTGCTCCTTTCTTTCCTAAAAATTCTTTTTCTCCAAATATTGGAATGCCCAATATTCTCATTCTCTAGCACACATCCCCTAGGTAATCTCAATTCTTTCTTTCCCTAGCCTCAAACATCTGCACAGATGATCCTCAAATACATCTCTCTAGCTCCTTTCTAACTGGATGTTTATTTAACAGTATGAACTGTCCCAAACCTGCTCTTCCTCAGACCTACCTCCTGTCTCCCTACTACATTCGACAAACAATCCATTAGGAAATCCTACTCTCAAATTCAATCACTTAACCATTACTGCTTCTAGGCTAAACTACCATCTTCTCAACTCTGAATTACTACATATATCTCCTAATTGATCTCCCTACTTCCATTTCTGGCTCCCTGCAGTCAGTTTTTTCCACATAGCAGTCAAAGGAAATTCTTTTAAAACAAATTATATCATGCCACTTCCCTACTCAAACCTTCCAGTAGTTTTTTTTTTCCTATTGTCCTTCATATAAAACCTAAACTCCTTGCCATGGCCTAAAAGACCCTCCATGGTCTGGTGCCTAGCTACCTCTCTATTCCCATTCATCTTTAGTACTCCACTGGCTCTCTTACTGTTTTCTCAAAAAAGCCAGGGATATTCCTACCTGTACATAGTGTTCGCTTTACCTGCAATGCTCCTGCCCCAATCTTATTGAAGTTTACTGTCATTATATCAAGACGTCTGGTTAAAGACTTCTTCCCTGGCCGTCATATCAAAGAACAACAAAAACAACAACAACAAAAAACTTTCTCCCATTAGTTTCTGTATTTTTACCCTGCTTTATTATCTTCTTATCGCCTACCACTATCTAACATTATTTTTCATGTTATATTTATTGCTATTTATCTCCTTTACTAGAATGTAAGCTCAATGAAGAATCAACCTTCTGTATTCCTCAATTACCCCTGTATCACCTGTATCCAGAACAAGCCTAGTGCCTGGTAAAAACTCAATATTTGTTGAATGAACACACTATTTTTAAGACTTATTGAAAGATTAATGAAAGCATGAAGTTTGCAGTTTCAAGTAAAATTATAAACTTAAAACATAAAGTCAGAAACATACAGTCATGCATGATTTGAAGATTAGGACATGTTCTGCCAATACATCATTATGCAGTTTTTTGTGTGTGTGAGAACATCATAAAATGTACTTGCACAATTAAGGTGGCTACATCATTAGGCAATAGAAACTTTGGAGACCAAAGTCATATTTGCAGTCTTTCCTTGCCTAAAACATGATGATGTAGCCCATGACTGTATTCTCTAGGCCATTCAAACAATCATGCAATAACTTTGTCTCTTAATTTGTATTTATGAGTTGCAGTTTTCAAGTTTTTATCATTTAAAAGAATTTTATAACCTTTGCCTTAAAAATTTGTCCCAAAAACATAAAATACTTTCAGTTCATTGAACTTTCTTTGTTTTTCCTGTAAAATACCAGATAAAAGAGTAATTTTTCTTATGTATTTCAAATATATTTCGTTTACATCTACATAAAACTTTAAAGACAACAATAAATGTTTTAAAAATATTTCTTCAAAGCAATTTATCTTACTGTATTCTTGATCCATTCATAGTGGGAAAAAGCAGCTTTAAGTTTACATATATGGAAAGACTATATTTATAAATTAATAAATTCACCTGAAGGCTGTTAAACCCTTTTAATTCAAATCATGCTATGAATTCACAACAGGATACCAAATGATTGAAATGTGAATAGGCTGGATGCATTTTTAAAAAACCATAATAAAATGAGTGTGTCTGGTGTCTACTATTTAACAAGTCTTACACCAGTTCTCATTGGACTCACACTACTAAAAAATAAAATCAAGTATTCAGCAAAACTGTAATTACAATGATTTGATCTCCAAACAGAGTAACTCATAACAGCAAAAACCAAGAACTAATAATTACAATTGTCCATCTCTAAGTAGAGGATGAACAGAAGTGACTTTGTTGCAATGCTTAAAAGGTAGAACCTCAAAGACTCATGGCTTACATGGCTTAATAATAAAAAAAAAAATTTCCCCATGAATTTCTCCATATGTCCATATTAACATGCACCATCCATTCTGTTGTCCAAATAAATGGTATTTCATTACTTAGTAGTTGTTTAATTCACTTTTATCACAGAAGGGTAAATAGCTACCTATCCATGCTTAACTTCTTTTTCACTTACAAAGTGATGTCATAGCTAGAAATTGAATTTCGATAAGAAAATATAACTGATAAACTTTGGAAAATATCCACATTCAGAGATTTAGATCATAAGAGCCCAGATAGTCTTCTCAACTTACATATAACACACAAAGTTATTTTAAAACTACAAATACAAATTTATTGTAGATTCTTTTCGAAATATAAAGTATTCACTTTTACTCTTTGGGGAAGTGATTCTTTCTCTTAAAAAATTATAGCCCTCACAGCTTATAAGTATAGATGGAATGACAGAATTAAATATTCACCATTTTGGAATCCACTGAGTCATATAAGATCATCATGGATCTTAAAATCCCAAAGTAACATTCTACTAATTATTTGCCAATAAGTGGGCTGTTTCTAAAAACTTTAGGTATATAGTGTCACCCCCTTAACCAAATGTACACACTTAACTCCACTAATGGTGATAATACTTGCTGAAATGCAACATAAAGTCAGAGTACCACCTGTGAAGTACTATTGCCATAAATGTCTAGCCAGAATTGAACTGTAACTCTGGATCAAAATTCCAGTTTACAGAAAATGCATAAAATACAAGAGTAAGTTAAATGTCACCATAAGGATTCACCTAGGTAAACCAGGCTTGTCCTCATCAGGATATTGTCATGAAAAAAAAATGGGGATTATTCTAAATTGAGAGAGACTAAAATCACAGAACAAGCAAATGCAGCTTACAAACTCTGACTGGCTCCCCCTGACTCATGGGGAACAATTAGGAAGATTTTACATGCTAAAGAATTGAAGGGTGAACTATCATGATGTCCACAACTTATTGTGAATGTCTTAGCAAAAATAATAATAAAAATACACATGCACAAATGTATGTGTAAACACACAAAAATCGACCCAGATATACTAAAATGTAATCTGTTGATTCAAAGGTAGTCCTAGTCTCCCAACTTTTCTACAAGCTTGAAAAAATTTCAAAATAAAAAGTTAACAAATTTTTGCATTTATGTTCGACATTTACAATACCTGGTTCTTGAATAACATCTACCTTCCCCACACTGATTTGAAGTGTTTCGCCATTCTTTGCAAAAGTCTCCCATTCAGAATCAGTCTGCTGGCAGGATGGACACCATGGGGCATAACTATAAGAGAAGAATAGCTAATTAGCACAAATATATGGAAAAAATTATAAGACAAAATAGAGAAATAGAATATTTAAATTAAAAAATAAATTCTTCACTAAAGGGAAATATAAAATCAAGCTTTTCCAAAGTCATTTAATATAGAAAAACAGAAGCATATTTTCCCTCTAGGATTTAATATGTGAATATCGATTCTATGGAAAAAGTTAGTCAAAGTTTAAGGCATTATTGCTATATATAAAATGTTTTGATACTATTCTTACACTTAAACAAAACTTTGTTACTTTCTAAATACATTTTGATCTTTGAGGGTGAATGGTCTTTCAGTGCCCCACTAAAGGAAAGTAGTTTTCACAAGAAACCTCTATGCCAAACCAGTTTCTGATCCATCAAAGCTATAGATATACTGAGAGGCCAGAAGCTCTGTCATTACTGGGTCCTCAAGCATGTTTTCAAACATCTGAATATCTGTGTTCTGAAACATTCCAAGAAGAAAAGGAGAAGCTCTATCCAACACTTTTTTAAAAGGAAAAGGAGTTAAAAATGCCTGGGCCTTCAAGCCAGAACCCCACCTTTTTACACATATTTTTCATTCGTTAAACACTAAGCATTATGCTAAAAGCTGGGTCCACAATAGTGAATGGGTAGACTACTTGTCTCTTCTCCTTGTGGCTGTATTATTCAGAGATGAAGAGAGTTACAGACAGGGGTAAATACAACTCAAGTGACAAATGCTATGATTGAGACAGGGGTAAATACAACTCAAGTGACAAATGCTATGATTGAGAGTGCTGAACAGATGCTGTGAAGATACTGAGGAGCTGGGGTACCTCAGAAAGGCTCACAGAGAAAGATCTAAATCAGGAATAACTGCCAGGGAAGGGTCAAAGAATGTTCTACCCTTAGCAGAGAAAAGGATATGTGTGAAGACTCAGAACACTGGAGGGGAGGGTGTGGAAATCATCCACAGCCTTTAAAAATGCTGTAGAAGGAGTTAGGAATTTATTCAAAGCTTCATGGTAGGTCCTAAAATGGTCAGAGAATTATGATGGGATTTATATCTTGAAAAAAACCTAAAGTGATTGCTCGGTGGATATGGATTAGGCAAGGCAAATGGACTCAAACAGAAAAAACCAAAGGGACAGGAAGTATCCTGGCAATACATTAGTGGCTTCACCTTGCCCTCCCATGTCCTGGAAAACATCATCAAAGACTCATTCTACAAAGTTCTGAACTTTGTTCAGGGTTTAATCGGCAAGTGTTAAGATGGGAATCCAGAGAAGTCTGCTGCTTAGAAAGTGTTGTGGGTTGAATAATATTCTCTAAAAAGATATGTCCAAGTGCTAGCCCTGGTACTCACAAATATGACCTTACTTGAAGTAGGAGACTTTGCACATATAATTAAAGATCCCAAGATGAGATCATTCTGATTTAAGATGGGTCCTAAATCCAATAACAGTTGTTTGAAGAGGAAGAAAAGGGAGCTTTGGCACAAATAAATAAGCGGAAGATCATGTGAAAATGAAGGCAAAGAAATGAGTAATACACCTACAAGGCAAGGAACACCCAGGGATGCCAGCAGCCACCAGAAACTCTCATAAAGGCTCCAAACAGATACTCCTACAGAGCCTACTGGGGGCCCCAACCCTGCTGCATGTTGACCTTCAAAATTGTACCTTCAGAAAGGTGAGAAAATAAATTCCTGTTATTTAAAATCGCCCAGTTTCTAATTTGTGATAGCAGATTAAAGAAACTAATACAGAAAGGAAGATATCCTTTGAAAGTAGAAGGAATTAGATCAAACAAGTTGTATAGAAACTTACAAAGCTTGCAGCATTATGCTTAATATAAAATATTGTGAACAAACAATACCATATGCTGGAAATGCATTCCAAAATACTATCATGACAAAATTAAAAGGAAAATTAACATTTTCAGAATAATGACACAAAAATACATTGGAACAAGTGGAGAAACATTTGGTCTTGCTTAATACTTCCCAGAAGGATAGTAAATAAAATAATTAGTGCTCACAAAATAGAACAGGATACTCCAGGCAAATATAAATAAGTAAATAATCAGGCATATTTTAAATAACATTTCAGGATGCCACCAAAACTAAACATATTTTTTTAAATCTGCTTAAGCTTTTAAAAATATCTTTAATGCAAGTCAACATATTGAGGAAATAAATAAAAGACATAAAAAGAACTGATATCACTAAATTGATCACTGAAATGAGTCTCACAGTATAAAAACTATACCACCAAGGGATAAAGGGCAGAAAGTATACATGAAACAAAACTGATGAGATAGATATCTGCCAAAACTGGATGATGGGTAAAATGATGATTTATTACACACCTTCTATTTTTATGTCTAAGATTTTTTATAATATTTTTAAAAAGACTTGATCAAAGAGACACCAAATTTTGGATGAGCATTATAAAATGCTCAATTTATTATGTTTTCAATTCCAGAATTGTTTTTACAAAACTGTTTTACAAAAACTGTTTTTACAGAATTGATTTTACAAAAAGTTATTTCTACACTGAGGGAGGGAAGAGGCAGGGGAGAAAAAAAAAGTAGGAAAGAGTGCCTGCCAACAGACAAAACACATACATACACCATGCCCTAGGAAAGGAAACAGAATAAGGGGGAAAAGTGGTAAATTGATTCAATTCTTAAACAAGGTTGAGGCTTAAAGGAATGTCAGATCACCATCTGCAATCTTTTTTGGGGGGTTGGGGTACAGGGGACTGCACTCAGGGACACTCCACCACTGAGCCACATCCCCAGTCCTATTTTGTATTTTATTTAGAGACAGGGCCTCACTTTTGCTGAGGCTGACTCAGGAGGCTAAGGCAGGAGGAGGGCAAGTTCAAACCATTTGTAATCTTGAACTGTGCAAAGTTCCATTCAAACCAACAAAGCAATGATAAACATACATTTTGCTTAACAACAACAACAACAAAAAAGTAAAAAAAAAAAAGAAATCAGAAAAGACTTTAGTATTTCACATTATAAAAAGGTAGGGGAAGGATGTTAAAAAGTCAAGACTAGAGGGAAGGGTACATTTATTTTAGGTAAAATACTAGCAATCAAGCAGAGATCAGAAGAAACAGGATGTCCAAACCTAAGGCACATCTTTCTCAAATCAGGTCCCAGAAGCAGCAAGACCAGCAAAACTCTGATGTTCACTCTTCCTAACTCCATGTCTAGAAAACAGTATTCTAGCTAATCCATAGATCATTCTAAAAGTTCATCAGTCTTTCCATTACAGAGACAAGAGACATGGGCATGAAAACAATTCCATAACATTTCTGAACCTGGATTTTTCTTTTTTTTTTTTTTTACTTTTATCTCTATTTCCAAGGCAAAGTATATTCCAGCTACACAGCAAGCGATCTATAAATGAATGCTGGATAAGCAAATGTATAAACTTCAATAAAAATTTTATTTTTCATGACAAAAAGCAGTTATTTTCTATATAATTTCTAAATATCCAAATGGCAGATGAGATTTAGGCAGATGGCAAACTTAAGAGAAAAAGGAACACTAAGTCATTCAGAATATTTCAATAGGTATTTCAAGATTTTGGATAAGAGCTCTGCCACAGGAAACAGAAAGATCAACCATGAATTACCCATATGATTTTGGGAAGACTAATAATCTTTCCATGCTTAAGCTTCCTCAACTGTAAAATGAGATAATAACAGTAGCTACCTTAGAAGGTTATTGGAAGATTAGATGGCACATACAAAGCAACCACACAGTAAGAACAATCATTAACAGACCACATTTAAAATACTCTGCTAGGTTTCCAAGACATTTTTATGGTACCTGAGCTCATCTGAACTTTATATCTTCACCGACAAAGAGAGAGAGCAGGTTTAGAGAGACTTGCTTAAGGTCATCAAAGACCACTTACAATAGGAATACAGGTGGAGGTATCTATGTGATTAAAAAAAAAAATCTTCAAGACACAACATCAACAAAAGGACAATACCAACACCAACACTCTGAGGGAAAGAGGGAAGAGGCATAAGAAAGAATGTACCAAAAATAAGGAAAAACTCTTAAAGAATAATTTAATGGATTTCAGATGTTCTTTGCTTAATTTCTCTAGGACTCTGTCTTTTCATACATGTGCTACATTATTAATTATTAAATCATGCAACATAATTTTTAAAAAAATCAAGTCCCTAAACTCTGGCTAGACTGTTATGTAAATTGTTTTTTTGGTGAAATTGGTATTCAGATATACAATTATGATACACCACCATCAGATAAGCCACTGATGTGATTTTAACTATTCCATTTTCTATATTGCTACTACCCACTGCTTCATGGATTGTCAATGCCATTATATCTAAGATTCGGTCAGAGCTAGTTGTGGTCCATGCACCAACATGTTCCTTCAATGATGGAGATAAGCCAGTTCTGGGTTAACTGGTCCACTGATGCCACAGCTTTAAAATTATGTGTATTCCTGTATTTTTTGGTATCTAAAGGAAAATAATTTAGACAAGAATTTAGAACCTATTATAAACAAAACACTGCCAGAGGTAAAATGAATACAAAGATAATTCAAGAGATCTTCATGTCTCTGTCTCTCTCTCTCTTGCTTCCCCTCCCTCCCTCCCCATATATATAAATTTTATATATATATATATACATATAAATATAATTTATTTATGTGAGTGCGCACATAGGCACAAATAAAACTCATCGGAAAGAACCAAACATGGTCTTTCTTGTTACATTGTTTAAAACAAGGAGCCAGGTGTAGTGGCAGATGTCTGTAACGAAAAGTTCAAAACCAGCCTTGGAAAACCTGCCTCAAAATTTAAAAATTATTAAAAGTCTGGGGATGCAGATCAGTGTATAGAGGGCTTGCCTAGCATTTTCTAGCCCCTTGGTTCAAGCCCCAGTACTGAAAAACAAAGAAAATTACCTCATAGTGGCAGTCTTTTCTTAAGAACTGTAAAAAAAATCTGACCTGCTATAAATGGGTCTCTTACACATAATTTAATCCTCTTTAAGAACCTCTATGGGGAAATTAGTATCATTATAATTCTGGAAACTGTAAGTCAGCATATTTTCTATTAAAACATTTTGCAGGTCACAGTGATATTACAAAATTACAAAACTTCATAAAGACATCTGATATGTTTCAGATAACAAAATGCTGTTAAATTACATAAGCTGGATATAAGTCTAATATTTTTAATCATTTTTGGGGAACCAAATTCAATATTGTGCTTTTGTTATCTATGACTGTATTCATATACAAAGTACACTGAAGTTTTGCTAGATGCATGGTGGTAAATGACCTTGATTCTTTTATTGCATGAAGTCATCGAATTCAATGTGAGATTATTAGGTAAACATTTTAGAGGAAGGAGTTAGTTAAATTTATTTTCTGGATTTTTCATTAAAAATAAGTTTTTATTCACCAAAAATGTACAATTTTTCTTTTGTTTCAGCTCCAATCTCACTAGTATTTCCTACTACACTGATAGAAATGTGAAGGACAATGATACATACAAATATTTGCTAAATCAGATGAATGTCACTTATGCTATTTTCTTCAGAGCTTGATAAAATGCCCTTAAAATCAAGGTTGTAGCTCATTCATCTCCACTTTCCCAAGTCCCCAGTCCTGAAACTGGCATACAAGAATTTAGCAGCTACCTCTTTCACATTCAATCAGTAAATCCAGACAATCTATAAATTGCAGGAAATAACTACTACTTGACACAGATAAGGAAATAATGTTCAATATATTTCCTCCAGGTATGAGAAGGATTCTGGAAAGAAAATACCAAAATCTAGAGGTCCTAGACAAATAAATGAGGCTTTGCTCCATCACCAGGTGACTAACCTGTTTTGAAACATGTGCAGCCCAAGAACAAAGTCAGAAAAAGTGTTTTATAAAAATCAATCTGATCTGCTTTACAGAAGCAAAGTAATTTAACTCAAAGATTTACTTTTTATCTTTTTAATCTACATTTTGGTTTAAAGATAAGCAGGTCAAAAATAAGCTACTTGGATATCTGCTTGTTTATTTTACAGGAAAAAAGTCACCAGAACAGTTACACAGAATGTATCATACTGCATATTTTTGTGTTTCAAAAGAATAAAAGTGGTATTCTCAAGGACTGACATAATGGGAGTCAAGCAAGTGTTTAAAACAGCAAAAGGTTGCAAAGCAACGGAATGAAACATAGTATAAAACACTGGAAAAGTAAGCATGGGAAGATCTGAAAAAAACAAAAAACAAAAAAACAAAAAAGGCATAGAATAAGCCCTTAGCATTAAAGAAAATATAAGTAGTAAGCAAATAATTTTTCAGATTTGTAAAAAGGTTTCAGAAGAGAAATGATGAATTACTGCAAATATATTTTTAACTGATAAATTCTCTTTAACATAGCACTGCTTTTCTAAAACTGGAAATTCAATCGCGACGATCCCCAAAATTGACTGTTTGAAAGATATTAACACAAATTAAATTTTGTGTTAGGAACTTTACATGTCTCAGTCAGGCAAAACACTGGTAGGTCCTTAAAATTAAATTATCTTCACCAAAATAACCATGAATTGCATTACAGGAGCTTTATATGACTTGAGATATAGAAGAGCAGACTCTCAGAAGAAAAGTAGGTTATAAGCAAATGAACAAATAAAGTACTGTCATTCAAAGTGATGTTAAATTCTTATCAAACTTTTACTACCATCAGAAAGTTTCCCAACACTGCTTCTATAGGAAGTTAAATACATTGTTGGCAGACTCCTAATAATCTCCATTTATAAAACCAGCCCACTTAAACAAAATGTTTATATGGAGGTAGCATAAACACATTTTGTTTTTCTCTTATCAGAACAAAAACCCAATAATGTTTGAATTCCTAGAAAGTTGTAGGCCTATAGTGATACTGATGATATAATGAATTTTATATTTTTTAAAGTGTTAGATTTTTTCCAAAGGGAAAAAAATTATTAGATTTTCATCTAATAATATATAAGAATAGATAAAAAATAGACAAGAGCCACAGTATTTCTTCAGAGGAAGCATTTCTGAAGCAGTTCTGGTATGCAGAAATTGGATGTAATGGCTTAAGTCCTTTCCTTTCCAGTCACTTCCTATATACCAATTCTGCAGAATACTCCATGAAATGAGAACTTCTACTAAAATGATCTCAAGTGTGTACATAACTTACTTCAGAGTTACAAGACTCTTCTTGCATCACAGTTCAAGCATACACCAGAAAACTGAACAAATGGCAAGTTTACAGCAAGTGATCACTACAATTTAAGCTTGTACATTTATAAAAAGGTAAAATGTGAACCACCAACAATCAATGTAGACAAATATAGGAGATGTTGGCTGTCGCTCAATTTTAGAAGTTTACTGGGGTTTAAACTCATCATAGATTTAGTGTTCTTAGTTCTTTGACTTAACAAAAACAAAACAAAAACAAAAACCAGCAATTCCAAAAGGAACCATAAAGGAGTTGAGGAGTTGAAATATGAGGGTCTTCTGTGACTGTCATCACCTACATACACAAACTGTTTTAACCAGAAAATTAACATCCAGAAGGAAAAAACAAAACAAACAAAAAAAACAAAAACATGGGGTAAGAACCCACTGCGAAAAAGAACTTTCTGTAGTATTAGCTGGCAAAATGCAGTTTCTTTAAAGTTCTTAAAGTTATTGCAAACATGGCTTTCCTAACATAAAATTCTAGTTGGTTTAAAAGTTTCTCTTAAATAGAATATGACTTCCCCACTTCCTTCCAAAGTAGCTAAGCAGTTTATTTTAATAAGTTGTTCATATCTCTAGCTTTAACAGTTTCATTGATATTTTTGTGATCAAGAGGGAATTCGTTTTGAGTTCTAAATATTCTCTACTTTATAACTAAAAGCTAAATGCAAATCTGAAGGGACAATATGCCTTATTTCTTTGAGTAACTTTGGGCCCTGATCTCATACTGCTTTTACTCTATTAGGCATCTGCTTGTAATCTAAATTGAAAGAATCAAAATTTGGTCTTGGATAAAGACAATTTCAAGAGTGTTTATGTCCTGAATGAATAATTAATTATCAAATATTAGGGATCATGTATATATATATATATATATATATATATATATATATATGGCCTGAAACCAAAGGGTACAGAGATGCAGTCTCAGCAATTATTTCTCCAGAACTTCATTTTCCCTAAAAGTTCATCTTGATGGTTTCTCAAGTCTATTCAGACAACTGTCCTCTGTCAACTTCAAGTCTTCTTTCAAACGATCACTTCCTTACTATTCAGTTAACTGAAAGCTACAACCAACAAATCCCCTGTCTTCTAACTCAAAAAGAGTTGCCCATCCCTTTCTAGCAAAAGCAGTATCCAACATTTACCTTCTGTTGTTCAAAAGGGACAATTTATTAATGACCTTTACTTTATGACGTCAGCACAATTATATCCACCCAAAAGTTCAACCTCTAAAAATTATGTAATATCAGCGTTTATTTGTAATCTTGTTTTAAAACTAAAATGCACCCTTGTTAATGTTTTATTCTCACAATGACATCTCAAGCTCTTCAAAAGAAAAACTGAGACACTGGTACAAATCGGTTTGCCTTCACAGTTCTGCAGTCAACACAAATCTTTACCTATCCTTTGCTCCGTATTCATACTGTATATGATGTCACTGAATGATTGCCAATTATCCCGTACATGTATACTCCTATGAAGACAACGGTTTTCATGCTGATTCCTCCCCTCCACCCTCCACTCTCCTTCCCTTGGTAAGCTGCGTACTCTATCCGGGAAACAGGTTCCCCTAATGCAAAGAGAGAACAAAGTGAGGGATGCTCTTCACCCGCAGCAGTCAGGGCCGACAGACGTGCGCGCATGCGCAAAGGGGTCGGCCCAGCGCCGCAGGTCCCTGGCAGGGCCGGTACCTGGCCCCAGGTCTAGCCAAGCTGGACCGCACTGCGAGCCGACCACGCGGGCTGCGGGAAGGTGGCGCCCGCGAGGATAATGTGGCGTGCGGGGCGGGCGGGCACACTCACAATTTCAGCATCCACTCGCCTTCCATCACCAGTGTCCAGTTGGAGGCGGTCATGGGCTGGACCCGACTTTGCTCCGCCGGCGGCGCGGCCTGCTCGGAGCCCTCGGTCGCCGCCAATCCCGCGACCCAGATGGCCAGGAGCGCCGTCAGCAGTGGGCCGCAGCGCCCGCCCGCCATGTTGGGCGCGGAGCGACGCTCCTCAGCGCCGGGTGTGGGCCAGGGGAACAACGGGGCCGCGGCCTCGCTCGCCCGCCCGCCCAGCTGGGCCTTGCCAGGTAGTCGGAGGAGATGGCGAGCCGCCCCGCCTCCGCCGGGCAGTGCACTCAGACCGCGCTCACGACACCGGCGGGCGGCCGGCACCGCCTCTTATCGGCCTGCGTCCTCCGAGGCCACGCCCCCTCCCGCCTCGCTTTGCCGTTGCCCGGGGTGTCGGTTGCCAAGGCAACAGCCGCCCTTTCTTCCTGACTGCCACTCTGAAAATAAACAGATGACCCAATGTTGTTTAAGTTAGTGCCTGCATGGCTCAGGCCCCTGAAAGAGGGGGTTGGCGCGTGTGCGTCTCTCTAAAGAGAAACGTAGTCGGTCGTTTCAAATCCATGTTGTCTCCAGTGGTAGCAAAAATAGCAGCAGTGGACTGCGGAGTAATCTTAAGGTCATTGAAAACTGGAGGGACAAGGTGGGCCGGCTTCTCGCTGAAAAATTTAAGTGCTTCTGCATGTATACATTGAAGCATCACCGCCTAATTGGGGATGATGATGAAACTAGACGATGAGATTGTATATAATTTTTAAAAAACAATTTTATAGAAAATTAAAACATGGGCATTAACAGATGGATACGTCAGTTAAGAATATGCATGGCCATTGGGAATACAATGAACGTTGTGTTTCTCTCAGCTACAGTTTTGTTGGCGTAGTAAAATGAAAGTAAAGTAGTTTTCAAGTTCAAAGCCAGCCTTAGCAATTTAGGAAGGCCCTGTCGCAAAATTTAAAAAAATGAAAAGAACTGGGGATGTGGATCAGTGGTAAAGTGCCTCTGGATTCAAACCCCTGTGCCAAAAATAAACAATTAATTTTACAAAATAAGGCTGAAGTCTTAAATGATTTCCAAATCTCTTTGCAGTTAACACATTAAATGAATCTGTACCTTGGGATCACCACACCCTAAGTATGTAAGATTGGTTACAATTAGAGGGTGGGAGAAGGTTTCAGAGTTGCTTTATAAGCATTTACTAGGTGTACAAAGCATAAAACTCAGTAGTGTAGTCACTGTATCTTGAAAAAGATGTGGTTGCTTAGACACTAAGAATACTTCAGGCACCTGCAATCAATCTTCAATAAGTAAGAAAGATGAGTTTTGCTTGCAGAAAAGAGCTTGTCTGAATTAGGTGTTAATTAGTATTAGATAAAACCTATGTAGACCCAGCTCTTATCATCAAAATATAACAGTAAAGAGTTTACAAACTATTGTAAATTAGAAAAATGTCTTTGCAATGAATGTTACTAAGACTCACTATTACTGTGTACACACCAATCCTACAGTCAATAGAAAATAGTTTACTGCGTTAACAAGAGAGAGAAAGCATCTCAGGCACAAAAGAAACTCATTGCTGAAGCACCTCCTATCTCAAGTACAAATTGTGTGCTCAGGAATTACATTTCTTGGCCTTCAGATGGAGGAGGACAGAGAAGACTAGTAGGAAGCAATATAGCAAGAATGTGTGGGAAGGACTTTGTCTTGAGGAGGCATAGAGCAGCCTAAGGGAGCAGCTGCTCTCATCAACTGTGATGGTCTTTCAGCCCGGACACTTCCTAGTCATGTGATTGGGGCTAAAACAAGTTTATACTCAACTTCTGTTTAATGAAGGTAATGGTAGAACCTGCTTTAAAGGGTGACTGTGAAGCTGATATAAATGCTTTAAAGGGTGACTGTGAAACTGATATACCTAGGACATGGTATAACTCAGAACAGGTTATTATTATTTAGAGGCAATAATATCCTATAATGCTTCCAAGGTCCTCTGATTTTCCTAAAGTCAAAGACACACAATGTCCTTGACACCCAGCTTCACGTCTACCCCCTTACATTCTACCATTCTCACAATCCTCCTTGCTCCAGTAACACAAAACTACCCTCCATTCCCCAGGCACACTGATACTTTGATACCACCTTGCATCTTCATTCTGCTTAAACACTCCTCTTCTCTAGTTGCCTAATGAGGCATTATTCAACCTCTGTCATGTAGCTCACAGTGTCCCTCCAATGCAAAATGAGCTGCTATCTCCTTTCAGATTCAATAACTTTTCTGTGTAACTCTACCACATCCCTTTTATATTCAATACAATTACACCTAGTTATCACCCTCTCACCTCACTTCTATAACCCTTACTAGATAGTCTTCAAAGTTAAGAGTATTACCTTAGGCATCTTTGCATCTCCAGAATAGCATAATACCCTTCTCATAGCAGTACTTAGGATAAACAGTTTTTGACACGACCCTCAAAATCTCCCACCTCCTGGTGTTCAGGCCCTTGTGTAATTCTCTCTTCTTGAGTGTGAACTGGACCCAAAAACTCATTTCTAAATAATAGAACATGATGAAAGTCATGGGAGAGCTCTTCCATAACAAGTTTACAAAAAATTACAGCTTCCATCTTGCTCCAGCTCTCCCTACTGCTTGTTCACACAGAAACACTGTATGGAGAACTTCAAGTGGTAAGAAACTAAGGGAGGCCTCTAGCCAACATCCCGTGAGGAACAGAGGCCTCAGTCCAACAGTCAGCCAAAACCAAAATCTTGGGAATAATCATGTGAGTAACCTACAAGTTAATCCTTCCCCAGTGTACATGAGATGACTGGGCCTGATGAGTGACCCAAAGCCAGAAGACACAGTTTAGCCGAGCCATACCCACAGACACTGTGACACAATCAATATTGGTGTTTTAAGCCACCAAGATTTGGAGTAATTTGCCATGCACATTATTTTCATATGTAAAGGATTGTTTTTCATTTGAATGAAGAGTGATACTGGGAGAAAGAGATTCTGTCCCCAGAGTACTTTGTAATGTTGCTACTGTGGGGCACTTATGTTTACACAAAAATACATGGTTCCTAATAGGAAGAGGAATCTCTTGAACTTTAATGAAGTGACATTATAGCAAGAGAGAGGGGAAGAATTAGGTAGACACATAAATCCATTTCCCCTCTCTCTCCTAGCCTATAGAAACCATGCTTCAATACCATGTTGAGGTTGGGCACCACAATGTAAATAGTTCTGACCAGCTGCAAACATTAAGAGATGACTATGTATCACTTCCAACTTGAAGTATGTACTCACTGCTGCAAGATACTCCAGTGTTCCCTTCTCCTACTGTGAATATTTCAGAGCAAAGTTCATGATCTAGGAGTCTACTAGCCCAGAGTAGCCTGAATTGCTGAGCTGTATCATGGAGAACAGGTGCCCTGCTTTCTTCCCTGAATTCTCTATAGACTCCACTGTTATGGATTGGATATGAGGTATGCCCCAAAAGCTCCTGTGTTAATGTAGTGAAATGACTGTATTGTGAGAACCATATTCTATTCAGTAAATCCTAGCTTGAATAGACTGACAGAGTGGTAAACGTAGGCAGGTAGGCTGTGGCTGGAGGAGGTAGGACTGGAAGGTTTCACCTTCCTTGTGTCCCCTTGGCCCCTGCCCATCTGCTTCCCAACCACCATGAAGTGAGCAGCTTTCCTCTGACACCACCCTTTCACCATAGAGTTCTGTCTCATCTAAGTCCAAAGCTATGGAATGAGTTGATCATGAACTAATCCTTTGAAACTGTGAGCCCAACATAAACATTTCCTCCTCTAAATTGATCTTGTCAGGTACTTTGGTCACAATGAGGAGAAGCTAACACACTTCACAAAGGCAAGATATAAATATTCATTATGATAGCCTCTTTAACCTAGCTGTTACTAACCACCCCAAAACACATCTCATGGTTCTGGGGATTGATGATGATGATGACGACAATGGTGTGTGTGTGTGTGTGTGTGTGTGTTCATGTGGTGGCAGATGTTTGGAGCTAAGGCCAGAGTCAAAGTCTTTTCATTCACATCTGGAATCTGATATAGGATGGGAAAGCTAGAGAGACTGATCAGGCATCTCTCTTATCCTACATCCTCTCCATGTAGACAGCTTGGACTTCTTTACAGCATGGCACTTTGGGTGCTATTCTACTTAATTCCTCTCCAGCAAAAGTTCCCATACACAACTAGAAGTTGCACTACTTCCTAAAACCTTGACTCAAAAATATGAAAAGGTCACTTGTACCACATTCCAGTGGTCAAACAAGCACTAAAGGCCAGTCTGGTGGAAAGAAGAGGGATTCAACTTTATCACTTAACAAGAAGCAGCAAAATAAAATTTGGCCACCTTTTTGGTATGTATGTATGTATGTATGTATGTATGTATTTAAGTATTGGTACCAGGCATTGAACCCAGGAGCACTTAACCATTGAGACATATTCCAAGCCCTTTTTCATTTTGAGACAGAGTCTCACTAAGTTACTTAGGGTGTCCCTAAGTTGCCGAGACTGGCTTTGAACTTGTGATCCTCCTGCCTCAACCTCCTGAGTCATCAGGATTACAGACATGCACTACCACATCCAGCAATTGTGGCTATCATTAATCTACCAAAAAGTCAAACATTTGGGATTGTTTATCACTGAAGCACAATTTAGCCAATTCTGACTGATCCTCTGCTTCTTTTAATGACTTATTCAGTAGTAGGCTGGGTGTTTTAAGGGAAAAGAAGATGATATTTCTACAAAACAGAATGGGAACTCCCTCTCCCCTTTTATCTTTTGTGGGTAGGTGACTGTGAGATGCTGATTTGGGCAAAACATATTAGAGAATGATTTTCAAGCCTACTAAATTCAAATGGTTTGACAGTGTGGTATTTGCGTACCCATAGAACTTCACAAAATTTTTGTTAAACCTGTTCCAAAAGATTCCAAAAAATGGTGAGGTTTGTATGAACAAATCTGAGAAAATATGATAAATGTCTTTTGTATTCAGAAACCTTTTTTTGCTTGTATAATGGGTGTAGAAAAACAATTTTCAAGAGAAATAAAATCTTATATTCTAATTTGTAACCTACAAACTTTTAATACAGAGTTACCAACCAAAGACTTCAATAAAATTGGTAACATAGGACTTGATATTAGGTAGATAACCAACGAGAGGTAAGGAGATTGCTTTCATATCACAAAAATATCTACAATTATAAGTTATAGAAATTATGATATACAATGGTTTTCCTATTACAGGTGGTGAAACTGGTATGGAAATATTAAATAAGTGAAGCAACGCTGTAAAATTAGTCTATAAAGTAATAATAGTACAGGAATTTAATTACACAAACAGATTTGCTAAATGCCTTACAGGAACAAGAGGTGGAAGGAAAATTTAAATAGGACACAGTAATATGTCCTAGAACAGATGGCAGAAGAAATCATGAAGGATGGAAATAAGCTGAAGTGTACCCAGACTAGTGACTAGAAACAAATCCAGAAGGACACTCAATAAGTCTCTAAGAAATAACTTTAGGACCATGTCCTGAAGAAAGAAAATCAACTAAGTTTCTTCAGAACTAATAAATAAGCCCAAGAAAAGAGTAGCCTCATATTAGAGAAAGATACACAAATCAATTCTCTTTCTACATATCAGTAGGAATTCATTTAAAAAGGTAATATAGATAAAGATTCTATACAATAGTAACAAAAACTATTTTCAAAAAATTAAAAGAAACATGGGAGACATAGGAAACATGCTAAGGACTTTATTTGGCACATAAGTAAATTTTCCCAAAATAATTTATAAATATAATGCAGTGCCATTTGAAAATCAGCCAAGGTCTTTTTTTTAACAGAATTCTAAAAAAAGAATATTTTACATGTCTTCATTCTTATGACCAGTCAATGGGATTTTGAAAAGAACAATTATGTAGGTCTTGGTCCTCTTAGGTATTAAAATCTACTATAAAGTTACAATAAAATAGGTAGATGGAGATACTGGCATAAGAAGAAGCAAGTGGATCAATGGTTCATAGTTGAGACCCAAGAAATAAACATACTACATATATATGTGTGTGTGTGTGTGAGTGTGTGTGTATATATATATATATATATATATATATATATATATATATATTTACATATGTAACATATTAGGATAAGGTAGACTTCAGCTACAATAACAAACACAGAGGCTTAACTCACAAATCTCCTTTCCCTGTGATACAAATTCACTAAGGACTCAAGAAACTCTCCAGGAAAGCTGTACACCAGGCAGGGTGTACACAATACATACTGCTTCAATCTTATGATTGTTCTCTTAACATGAGACTTTCTCCAAAATCATTGCAGGACACAGAAATATAAGGCTACAAGAGATTTTTGCTCTAGAAATTGGCCACACAATGAAAAATAAGAGTAAAAAGCAAAGCCAAACAGAGTGAAATGGTCTGAAATATCTATAGCACACAAAGGTTTAATAACTATAAAGTTGAAGAAGTTCTACAAATAAATAAGGAAAGTATGAAATCCAATAGGATAATAACAAGATTATACATAACTACAAGACTACAACTATCCAGAGAAGAAAAAGTAACAAGATGATTACAAAAAGCTGCTCGAGCATACTGCTTATCAGATAACTATATTTTGAAGTTACTAATAGTTTATTTGATGCTTCTCTATGATTCTTTTTAGGGTTCAAGTAACTATTATTAGGACTAGACACCCCAATATTGTAAATCGTCAGCAGACTCCAGTCATAATTTTCCCTGATTACATGACACTTGGGAATCTGGCATGTGTATATCAATTCAAAGTACAACTAAATGGAAACTGAAAAAGAAGGAGCATAAATTTTATTCAATAGCAGTCACATACCTTAAATATGTGAAATCATACTTGAAAGGAAATAAATGTATAAAATATAAAATTATCTACAATATTGGGTGCTCTCCAGTATTCACCAGGCCCTGAATATTGGAACACATGAGCTGGTATCTTCATTTTATTGAACAAATTTCATAAAACACAAATGGTACACAGAACTTGTACTAAGTTTTGTGAGACAATGGAGATGTGAATCTCTGTTCTATATGAGACCAAGCATTAATCAATAACATGTTAAATAAAAATACTTCAGCAGTGTTTGGAAATTAGTAACCCAAAAGATGCTATATAAGATATTGTGAAAAGGTTAAATTAGTTTATTCATATTCTAAAGTGTTCAGTGATCTAGAACCTTTCAGAATGGGAAGGCTGAGGATACACTATGCAAGATATTGAACTTCAGAACTATTCTGATATGTAGGTAGGAAGAAAACAGATGGAGAAGAGGGGCAAAGAAATTTTCAGGTTGGAAAATGCCATGACAACAAAATAACCAGGCATGGTGGCACATACCTGTAATCCTAGCAGCTCAGGAGACTGAGACAGGAGGATTGCAAGTTCAAAGCCAGTCTCAGCAATTTAGCGAGAGGTGCTAAGCAACTTAGTGAGACACTGACTCAAAATAAAACATAAAAAGGACTGGGGATGTGACTCAGTGGTTAAGTGACCCTGGGTTCAATCCCTAGTACTAAGAAGAAGAAAAAAAAGAGAGAGAGAGAGAGAGAGAATTTATGTTGGGTTAAGGATGTAGCTCAGAGGGAGAGCACTTGCCTAGCATACCAAAGGCCCTGCATTCAATTTCCAGCACTGCAAAAGAAAGAAGAAAACATTTTGAAGTTTAACATTCAACCTAAAATCAAACAAAAAAATCTCAACTGCTTTTACTATGAACAAATATTTGTGCTTGTGTTTTGGCATTTGAAGGTTGGGAAATCAGGATCAGTATTTCTGCACTGGACACATTTATGCAAGATTTATTTTTATTGAAGAGAAGAAACTGGAAAGGAACACAGATGTCCACTGAGTTTATTGCTTTGTTCCAAGGAAATAAGACATGCCAACTAAGCCATCAGTTCTAGCAAGAATTTACTTTACTTGATAGATCTCATTTTAGGAACTATTTCTTGATATTTGAGTCAAATCTTTCTGAACATACTCTAGTCATATTTTTAAAATTTTGTTGTGTTTACATTTCAATAAAGGTAGAAATCAAATTTTCACTGTGTAGTAAACCTAATTTTACATTTACAGTTTAAAATTCTTTTCCATATTTCAATCTCTTCTCCCTTTGTCATCATATAAAATTTTAAAATCCAAAGTTAGATACATATAAACATTAGAGTATTAGATAATGCATGCCAAAAATTCAATATTTTGCATTTTGCCCAACAAAATATATTGGGATAATTGCTGGGCAGTGATTTCTATGCAACTGATAGAAGCTGAGGAAACATTAAAGACAAACTATCTTAGGGAAAACACAACTATAAAGTTTATTTACTTATTTATTTATACCAGGGATTGAACTCAAGGAAGATTAATCATTGACCACATCCCCAGTCAGTTATTTATTTATCTATTTACTTATTTATTTAAGACATGTCTCCCTAAGTTGTTGAGACTGACTTTGAACTAACAATCCTACCTCAGCCTCCTGAGTCACTGGAATTAAAGGTGTGTGCCACTATGTCTGGCAAAAGTTTCATATTTTTCATGAATCACTTCTACAATTTACTGCTAAAGCATATACACAATACTTAATAAATCTAAGTATAGTAAGATGCAGTCCATGTTACAGCACTCAGCCTGAGCACATGTGGTATGCTAGTAAATATTTTAAAACCCACATTCCAGAGACCAAAAAGTCCTAATCTATTGAGTTTGCCAATTTCTATGACCTAAGAATCCTCCCATGTCTGATTTTTAAACTACCAACTTGATATTCACTAACTAGTGAAATTTCTAAATTTTATCCATTGGTTCTTTCAGCTGGGTGCAAGTTTACTCCAGATCCACACCATAAACACTGATCATAGTATACCACCACTTATCAAAATTCTTACCCTCTACTTGTTCTGAGTGCTAATGGTATAAATTGAAAACTCTTAAATACACATATAAAATATATGATTACAGGTGTGCATCTTGAATATTTATGAACGTAAAATACGGTTCTTGATTTAATCCTACGCTTTTCGGCACTTTTTAAATGTCTTTCTTTTAAAAGGGCTTTAAAACATAACGAAAGAACACATATTGTTAAGTGAATTCTTATATAGGAATGCAACTTGTGTTGAGTGACTGCATTTGCTTGCACTCACACACTTGCTCAACACAAACAAATACACACTTGAGTACTTATATAACTTGATTTAGTACAGGTGTTTGGGCTGTAGCAATGATCCTCTTTTTTTTCTTTTTGTTTTTCTTTTTTTTGACGGTGCTGGGGATAATGAACCCAGGGCCTTGTGCATGCAAGGTAAGCACTCTAACAATTGAGTTGTATCTCTAGCCCAATGATCCTCTTTCTAACATTCTAACGTAAGTAAATGAGGCTTTTGCTATGTTCCATGGCAAATTACAGTGCTGCCTGAACCCTAATGAATCACATTATTTTTTTGTCAAAATATATTTACATAAAAGACAGCATGTACTTTACAACATCTGTAACATAAAACATGTGCTGTGTTGTCAAGTTTTCACTTCTACCCTTTTTTTAACCAGCAAAAATAAATATAAGCCTCGCTTTTAAAAATACTAGTCTTCCCATGCAAATGGAGCAGAAATAAGAGGCTCATTTAAGATATTTATTTTGAAAATATAAGCACATTCTCTACTGTTCTTATTTTTGTGCCATGTAAATTAAAGATTTTTCATCAAATCATTCAAGGTGATTAACTATTTCTCTTCTATAAAGTAAAGGCCTCTAAAGCTTTCACTTTAGAGGAACTAAGGAAGAGAAGCAATCTCATACCCAGGATTTGAATGAGCAGTAGAGAACTCCTGGGACAAGGTATATAATGTCTACTATGTTAAAAAAAAATGGGGTCAAGTCAAAATGGTGTTGGTTAATGTTCAAATGTAACAACTAGTCTTGTGTCAGAGATTTTCATTAGAAAACTACTGTACAGGTGGTTCTTAACAGAGGGTGAGAAGTGACTTTGTCCCTCAGGGAACATTTGGCTTTGTCTGGAGACTTTGGGGTAATTAGAAAACTTGGGAGATGGAGGGATGTTAGTAGTGTCTAGTGAACTGAGACAAAGGATGCTACTAAATATCTTATAATGACAGAACTAACCTCACAATACAAAGTCAAAATGTTAAAAGAAACCTTGTATTCTATCTGAACATTTACACACATGTAAATCAAACAGGTGAAGAAATGAGACATTTCCACCACCAGTGAAGTCCCTTAGTTGATCCTCCCCAATCACAAAGCCCTCCATCTCTTTTGAAGGTGATCTCTGTCTCAACTTATGTGGCAATTATTTGCTTGCCTACCTTCACAGTTGATGTTACAACTCATGTCACTGAATATGGGAGAAGAGTTCTACCTGTCTTAAATATTTTGTGCATAGAATTTTCAGGTGACTGTCATCCTTTTATATATTAGGTAATCATTAGTATAATACTCCTCTTATCCATTATTATGTTTTTAAGACTTATGCATTTCAGAAAATGTAGTTGTACTCTCTCTATTTACACTGTGGTACTCAATTGCTTATATGAACAAAATATGACTCATCCACTTTAAGGTAGATTGATGTTCAGATTGTTTCTAGGTTGAGAGGACTGCAGACAGTTCTGGTGGGACCATGTGTGTATATGAACACTGGGACACTTATCTACCAATAGCTTGACATCGTAGGATTGGAATACTGAATCCCAGGGTATATGTATTTTCAACCTTACCAGATAGTACTAAATTCTTTCCCAAAATAGTTGTACCCATTTATACTGCTATAATAGTATACAAAAATCCCTGAGTTCCAGGTTATGGTCTCCAGTATTTTCTTTTCCTTTGCTTTCTTGGTACTGGGAATTGAAGCCAAAGGCTCTTCACCCCTAAGCTGCATCCCCAGTCCTTTTCATTTTATATTTTGAGGCAGGGTCTTGCTAAATTGCTAAAGTTGGCCTTGAATTTGGTATCCTCCTGCCTCAACCTCCCAAGGAGCTGGAATTACAGTTGTATACCACTGAACACTGAAAGGAAAAAGGCTGTAGACATTTCTCCCCTGATTCTGCCCCCTCCACACACACTATTTTTCAATCTAGAGTGTTAACTTCCTCATTAGTCATTGGTTCAATTAGCCTGTGGGCTTCCACTACTTAAGGGTAGTTCTCCTGCTATTAGTGCCTTTTCTCTCTTGCCCTTAAGGGCAGACACTCTTAGTCTGGTTATTAAAATCTCTTGTGTGAGTTCCCACATCTGGAGTGGTCTTCTGGATGCTTTCATTGGTGCTGTGACTCAGATGGGCTCTTCTACTGCCACTTAGGGAGTGGAATCCCATCTGATGCCCCAGACCCCTAGATGCTGGTCTTACCTTCCTTTTGCCCGGATGCTCTCCTCCACATCCAGACACTGGCCTCATTTGGTAAGTGAATCCTTCCCTGGCTTTTGACTATATGACCCGTGAGACCTGGGAAGTGACCGTTGATCATCCGGCACCCCTGAGGCTCTCTGTGGGTTGGGGAAACCCCCAGTCACGGTTCTTGCAACTACAGCTGACTCCCTATCCTGACTGCTGAGGGAGAGCTGCTGTCTGATTGGGGACTCTTTCCTGAGAAGTGGGGAAAAATTCCAGACTGATGGGGGAGTCTTTCCTGAGAGGATTGCCTCTTGTGAGACCTACTTCCAGTGCTGAGTTCTCTCTATGACATTCGTGTCTCTACAAAAGTCCCAGGGCCAGGCACCCAGGCATGCTATTGGGCTTAGGCTCGACACTTACCTAGTGGGGGTGACAACCCCCCTCCAGTCCGTCCTTTACTCAGGTGATTCCTAAGGGCCAAGGGATATCTTGCCTCTACATTCACCAATTCCTCTCTCACACTGGGCAACTCACTCTCAATTCCTACCCATGCCCCCTGGGTTGCCTCTTAGCTAATTTAACTGCCTCACCCCAGAACTCAAACCAAATGGCACCTTCTGAGAGTACTCGGGGAAATGGAAAGAGATTTCCCTACATTCAAGCTTTTTCTTTCTTGTGCACTAAACCCGATCTTTGGTCTTCCTGAAAACCCAAACACCTCCTTTGGACTTTTACTCCCCCTTCTAATCTCTCCTCCTCCTCCAACTTTGGCCTGGCTAATGAACCACCCCCATACTGGTCCCCTTCAGCAGAGGTCCCTCCGGCCCCTCCATCTTCTTTGCCCTGCTCTATTTCTGCTTCCACCTACCCCTGCCAAGTCTACCTAGTCCTCCCACCTTGTGGTCCCGTGCACATGTTTTAGCCCCCCTAAGGGAGATGGCCAGTGTGGAGGGAGTGATCAGAGTTCCTATTTCTTTTTCACTCCATGATCTTTCCCAGATAGAGAAGTGACTAAGTTCCTTCATCTCCAACTTCTCAAACTTCATTACGGAATTTCAGTATCTCACTCAGTCTTATGACCTTACCTGACGTGACATTTATATGATCATGTCCAACACCTTGACCCCTAAAGAGTGCAGGAGAGTCTGGGAACAGGCATGCAATTATGCAGATGAGGTTCACCAATTGAACCCAACCCATCCCAGTGGGGCTGAAGCAGTACCAGATAGGGAGCCCCAATGGGACTAAAATACAGGAATCGGGCGTCTGCAGTGGAACAAGTTCCAAACCTGCATACTTGCAGTCCTCTGAAAGGCCACCATTAAACCCATTAATTATGATAAACTTCAGGAAGTAATACAGGACAAAACGAAAACCCATCTACCTTTCTGAGTCGCCTTACAAAGGCCATGCTCAAATATACTAACCAGGACCCTGAAACTCCAGAGGGATGACAGCTACTCATGACTTAATTTTTTTCCCTAAGTTACACAGACATAAAGGCTAAATTGAGGAGATTGGTCAGGGGACCCCTTACCCCATAGCCAGAGGTTGTAGCAGTGGCATTCAGGGTGAATAACAGAAGGGAAGAAAAAAAAATGCTAATCAAAAAACAGTGCTAGCCAAAACCTTTTAACCAGCTAGACCTGCTCAGCTGGCCACTACTAAGGGCACCCTAGCTCCCAGAAGACCTCCAGGCCCATGCCTCAAGTACAGAAAAGAGGGCCACTGGGCACAAGACTGCCCAACCCCTGGAAGCCCCCAGGTCTTTGTCCAAAATGCCACCAACTGGGACATTGGGCAGTGGTGCCCTGGTGCTCAGAGAAGTACCAGGTCACCCTCATCCCCTTTCCCCAGTGACTTACTGGGATTGGCAAGGGATCACTGAAGGGACCCAGGACTTCTACACCCAATGACTATCACTGTCCAGGAGCCCCACATGACCCTTACAGTGGGCAGGCAGGCAGCTTCCTTTCCTTATAGATACTAGAGTCACCTTTTCAGTACTGCAGGAGTTTTGGGGACCCACTTCCCCTCCCAAATCCTATATTGTCAGGGTAGAGGGAAAACCATACCACCCCTATCAGACAAATCTGCTTCACTCATTCATTTTTTTTTCCCCACTTTGCAAACTCCATTTTTATTTGGATTAAAAAGCTTTAGATGAACAAACATATGATACATACATGTTATAAGACTAGTAACCACTTAAACCTCAGATGATGATATGATACAGAAATTAGAATAAACCAAATTTTAATCAGGTCTGGAAAGGTTCAAGCTGAGAAGTCAATACCATCAATTTGGGAATTTTACACAAGTAAGTGTCCTCCCTTCAATTCTTCTTCATCAGAAGAGGAGGGTGGGTTAAAAAAACAAATCAATTAAAGGCCTTTTAAATCAGTTTGGTGACATACATTCTATTTTAAACCTAAGGACCCCTCCCCCAAATAAACAAAATTCTTCTCCACAGGAACTTACATTTTGAAGACATTTAGGCCATTATACTTTCTAAACCACATTACTACAGTTCCTAAAACCCATGGGAGAAAGATGTACAGTTTACTTGTACTTTCTTATGTCAGGACTTTTTTATTTTTCTTTTTTGGAAGATGGTTCACCTCAAATCTTATATCCTAAATATCAACTGATATTCTTCTCCAAGTTAGTATATAGAAAGACATGATTCTAAAATAAATAGTTTATTTTATTTTATTTTACTTTTAAAACTTAATTAGGGCCTGCCTATTGGCACCCTGGGCTGGCTCTGCACTACCTTAGGGAGCTCCTAAGGTACTGGAAAGGAGCCTGGAGGAGGAGCGCTCTGGCTTCTAAGTGCCTGTGACCCACAGTGAAGAGCTTTTAGGAGACTTTTTTGGGGAACTTCTAAAAGCTCTTCACTGTGGGTCACGGGGCACTTAGAAGCCAGAAGTTCCCCAAAAAAGTCTCATCCAGACCTTAAAAAGGGAAATAAAATGAATGTATGAAATAAATAATTTAATCAAAATCAAGTTTCAGGTTCTTTGGTATAATTCAAGAATGTCTAAAAAGAAAATAATCTGATTGCAATACACAGTCCATGATGATTCAATGGTCCAAATAACCAGGAATTGGAGATTTCTTTATCTGATTCAGTTCATTTTTGATAATTTCTATGTGTCCCATTTCTCTCCTGGGAAGGGACATCCTAACCAAATTGGGTGCCTTTATTACCTTTTCACCCACCATGCGCCTCCACCGAGACTCCTCTGCTATTCTTCTGCTCATGACCTTGCAGGAACATACAACCCAACATGAGTCTTCATATTCCCTTCCTCCCTCCCTTGTTGACCCCAAGGTCTGGGACACCCACACACCCTCTATAGCCACATGCTCACCTGTACTCATTCGCTTGAAGGACCCTACATCCTACCCAGCCCAAGCCCAATATCTCCTTCCTCAAAGTAGCCTCTTAGGGCTTCAACCAGTCATCCATGATTTAAGGCATAAAGACCTCCTGCTCCCCACCAACTCGCCTTATAACATTCCCATCCTGGGTGTTAAAAAGCCTAATGGATCTTACCATTTGGTGCAAGATCTCCACATCATCAACTTGGCAGTTGTCCTCATCTTCCCCATTGTGCCCAATTCCTACACCTTGCTTTCTTCTATCCCCTCCTCCACCACATACTACTCTGTGTTGGATTTGCAGGACACTTTTTTCACTGTCCCTCTTCATCCTGACTCATAGGATCTCTTTGCTTTCACCTGGACTGACCCTCTCACTCCAGTTTCTTCTCAGCTGACCTGGACAGTTCTCCCACAAGGATTTTGGGACAGACAGCCTTCACCTCTTTGACCAAACACTGTCTCATGTTCTTGCCTCTCTTAGTTTCATTTCTTCCTCTCTCTTACAGTATGTTGATAATCTGCTTCTATGCAGTCCCTCTTTTGAGGACTCCCAAGGAGACACCATTAAGCTTCTAAATTTTCTGGTTGACAGAGGTTATAGGGTCTCTTCAGCAAAGGTACAACTTTCCCAACCTCAGGTTATTTACTTAGGAGTCAGCCTCTCAACTGGATTTAAGGCCATCACAGTAGAGAGAAAAGCATTGTTGTAGAACACGCCCACTCCTTCTACCAAGGAAGAAATCCTTCCCTTTTTAGGACTAGCAGGATAGTTATGATCCTGGATTCCAAATTTTTCCATCCTGGTGGCCCCCTTGTATGAGGCTTCAAAGGGAACTCCCACTGAACCTCTTCTCAACAAGGTGGAAACTCCATTCCAGACACTAAGGAAAGCCCTTCTTCAAGCCCCAACCCTACACCTCTCTGACATCACCAGATCATTCTGTTTGTCTCTGAGAAAAGTGGGTTCACTCTGGGGGTCTTAAGACACATATTCGGTCTTACCTTTGGCCCAGTGGCATACCTATCAAAAATGCTAGACCCCACTGCAAGAGGATGGGCACCATGTGTTAGGGTATTGGTTGCAACATTTGTCTTAACCCAGAAATAAAAAAATCTTTCCTGTGGGGCTCCCACTGAAGATCTCACATCATCTGTCCAAGCTTCTTACTTATAAGGGCCTGCAAACTCTACTGCCCTGTCGGGTGTTAGCTTTGCAAACTGCTCTTATTGAGGACTCTTCCATTTCTTTTAAGACATGCCCTCCTTTAAATCCAACCACCCTCTTACCCCCCCTTTCCAATATGCATAATTCAGCAACCCATAGCTGCCTTGAGATTCTAGAAGAGCTACTTCCTTGCCCCTTCAATGTTCAGGAGGGGGCCTTAAACAACCCTACTTTCATATGGTTCACTGATGGGAGCTCTTTTATCTATGAAGGAATTCAGTGGGCTGGATATGCCATTGTCTCCTTGGAAAAGGTTGTAGAGTCAGGACCACTACCTAACAACACTACCAACCAACAGGCAGAAATAATCACCCTCACTTGAGCATTCACCCTCTCAAAGGGAGAATTCCACACAATCTACACTGACTCTAAATATGTTTTTTACATTATCCTTTACCATGCCAATATTTGGAAACAGAAGGACCTTCTTGTCACAAAGGGGAACTCCATCCCCAACTCTGACTACATCCTAAACCTCCTTGAGGCTCTTAACCTCCCAGCAATCATAGGCCTTGCACATTGCCAAGTTCATCAGACAGACCAATCATTCATCTCTTCAGGCAACAACAAGGCAGATGAGGAGGCTAGAAGAGCGGTCCTATCATCCATACAAGCCCCCATCATGACTCTGCCCCCCAACAGGGAGATCCTTTCCTACCTCCACTGTCTATTCCACCCCAACCTTTCTTCACTCTCAATTCCACTAAGAGTTATTTGCAGCCATCCTCCTCTGACATCTCATTTCTGAAGGAGCTCTCCTCCACATGTGAAGTTTGTCTACGAACCAATCCTACAGCTGTAGACCCCCCTACTTTTCCAACTTACCAGACTTGTGGTGCCATTCCAGGGTTAGATTGGCAACTTGACTTCACTCACATGCCCAAAGGTAGAAAATCTAAATACCTTTGGTTTATGATAGACACCTTCTTGGGATGGGTTGAAGCCATCCCCACCTCCAACAAAAGGACACTAACCGTCTCTACCTTCATCCTTCATGAAATCATTCCTCACTTGGAGTGCCTACCTCCTTCCTGTCAGATAATGGGCCTGAATTCATTTCCCAACAACTTGTCGAGGCTCTTGGAGTCCCTTAACATTTTCATATTCTCTTTCACCCAAAGTAGAATGAATAAACCGAGCTCTTAAAAATGTCTTAACCAAACATTTTTTTTATAAACTCCTGCATGTTGATCTTCTGTATCTTTGTTCACTCCCAAAGAAACCTGCCAATATCTCCCCTTTTGAGCTGATATAAGGTTGTCCCATCCTTCCCCTGGGGTTATTGCCCCTTACTTCTCATATTCATTCCTCTTCTAAACCACACTTGGGCATTCCTATGAGGTTACACCAACTCCTCCCTGCCCAGACCCTTGTCTGGACCCCTGGCTCAACCTCATCAAATAGGAGACCAAGTTCTTATTTCTCCTCCTCAGGAGGCTACAGTCCCTCTATCTCCCAAATGGCAGGGACCCCATACAGTGATCCTGGTTACATCAACGGCTGTCAAAGTGCAAGGTTTACTGGGATGGCTACACATTTCTTGGGTTAAGCTCTACTCTCAATCCAAAAACTCCTCTTCAGCTTCTAATCCTCAGGCTTCTTTCAACCAATACTCGGCCACCCCAGTGGGACCTCTCCACCTCAGGTTGAAGGCCATCAAGACCTCCACCCTCCTTCCCATTTTGGAGGCCAAGGACCAGAACACCGAGGCACCAGACAACTACACCCAGTCATGAGGACTGGACTGACAGCTACATTCTTGCCTTTTCCTGTTATTTTCCCTGTCTGCCATTTTCCTAACTATCTGTCCAGCTTGTATTACAGGACTATCAGGACCTTATAAAGGATGAATTACAGCCTGGCTAAAAGTGTACTCCCTAGGGGAACTATCCAGTCCCTAATCCCCATCTACTGCAATGACATCTTACTCCCCTGAGTCAGTTCTATACCTATGTCTAGTAGGAAGCAGCCACTGAAGATGGATCTTTGCCCATACACCAAAAGTGATCTTCTTTTTTTTTTTTTTTAAGTATTTTTTAGTTGCAGATGGGCACCATATCTTTATTTATCATTATGTGGTGCTGAGGCTTGAACCCAGTGCCTCACACATGTGAGGCAAGCGTTCTACCACTAAGCTACAGCCCTAGCCCCAAAAGGTATCTTCTTATAAAAACAAAAACTAGAATGAAAGGTCAAGGCTGTAGTCATTTCTCCCCTGATTCTGCCCCCTCCCCACATACTATTTTTCAATCTAGATTGTTAACTTCCTAGTTAGTTATTGGTCCAATTAGCCTGTGGGCTTCCACTACTTAAGGGTAGTTCCCCTGCTATTAGTGCTCTTTCTCTTTCTCTCACCCTTAAGGGCAGACACTCTGTTCATCTACTTATTAAAATCTCTGTACTAGTTTCTGTGCCCAGAGTGGTTTTCTGGGTACTTTCAGACCCAGCTTCCAGTATTTTCTACTGTAAGAATTTCCTATCTGGTGAATCTTTAGTGATATTTTAAGGAGTTTTTACAAAAGTTTATTTGTCAATTTTTCCTCTGTAATGAAGGACCAACTCAGGTACTTTGCTCACTTGTTTTTTACTGGGTTATCTGAAATTTTCTTATCTATTTGTAGGATTTCTTTATATATTCTTAAAATTAGTCTTTTGTCATTATACCTAGATTGTTTTTCACTAATTTCATGGTGTCTTTTGATTAATAAAGTTTCCCAAAGTTTATAATACCCTTACCTGTGTTTTCCTTTTTGTTAATACCTTCACAATTCTATTCAGGAATTTGTCTTCTAATGTAAAGTCACAAATCTGTTTTTCTTATATTATCCTCTAAAAGCTATCTATTTATTCATTTAATTATTAGACCTTTACACTTTTTAATTTTTTTGTATGCTGTGAAGTAGGGATTTAATTCAATTCAGTTCAATTTAATTCAATTCAATTCAATATGGTTCTCCAGTGGTCTCAGAAATAATATACTATTGTTACTGATCTGATGTACTAACCTGTGTGTCACAGATTATATGTACATTTGTAAATCATAAGCTAAGTGTAAATAGCTCAAAGTGATTGCGTTGAACTATTTTATTCCCTAACTTAATACGATCCTGCTTTATTAGTATATTTTATGATACATTTTGACATTTGGTAGAGAAAATTATCCCCCCTCATCTACCTTTTTTCATGAGTTCCTTGAATGTTCTTGTTTCTCTATTTTTCCATATACATTTTAGACTTGTTTAATTCTGGCCAATCCTAAAACCAATCAAACAAACCTAAAAACAAAGCCTGTTGGATTTTTTTTAAAGGATTACCATAGGTCAATAAATCAATTGATAGGAACTGACATTTTAACCAGTTACGAGTTTTTCAATCTATCAACAATATATATCATTTTTTAAAGATATCTTATTTAAGCCTGGAGAGTGGCACACACCTGTAATCCCAGAAACTCAGGGGACTAAAGCAAGAGAATCACAGGTTCAAGACCCTGCCTCAAAATAAAAAATAAAAAGGGCTGGGAATGTAGCTCAGTGGTAAAGCTACATTGGGAACCTGGGTTCAATATCCAGTACCAAAAAAGATTTTTTTAAAACATATTTAATATCTTTCATTAAATTTTTATATTCTTTTCCATAGAGGTTGCATTTTTTTAATTGTATTAGCTAATTACTCCATTTTTAAATGTTGTCTTAAATGGTGTCTTTTAAATTTGTGTCTCTATTACTTAAAATCACAAATGACTCTCTATAAATTTTGTATACCTCTAACTGGCTAAACTCTTATTCACAAAAAAAAAAATTAAACTTCTGTGGCAAGACACATTCTAAGATGGCACCTGGGCTCCCTGCCTTCTGGTATGCAGGCTGCAGAGTGTGGGTAGGGCCTGTGAAGGGTTGTGGGATATAACCCATGATTAAGTAAGGTTATAGGCAAAGTAAAGTGATTTTGCAGATATCATTTAGCTCTCAAAGTGGAGTTTTCTCCAGGTGAGCCCAGTCTGATCATTTAAAAACTCAGAGGTGAGGCTCTTTCAACAGAGACAGATGCTCTCTTGTTAACCTTTGGGAAGCAAGCAGGCAGAGGGTGAAGCATCTCTGGAAGGGGCCTGGCTTCCAGGGACTGGCTTCCAGCAGCTGAGGACGTCATTCTTCAACCTCAAGAAATTGGTTACTGCCAACAACCTGAATGAACTTGGAAAAAGTCCCTGAGCACCAGATGGGAACACCTGGGTCAACTGAGAATAGAAGTCAAAAACCCTACTAAGTCATGGCTTGCGGCCCACAGAAGCTATGAATAACAAATGTGTCTGTTTTAAGCTACCAGGTTTGTGCTAATTTGTTACACACAATGATTTTATATTTTTTAACATGACACAAATTTTTTTCTAAGGGAAAGAGAGTTTCCTATTTTCCTTTCCTGTCCTCAAGCAATTTATTTCCTACTGCAACTTTATTTAAGACCTTCAAAATAAAGTTGACTAGAAACAGTGGTATTGGCATGACTGTCTAGTTTTGTTAGTGTTTTTAGCAAAGGGACAGTTCAGTGTTTCAGTGTTAAATATGATATTTTTATAGATACTCTTATCTAGATTAAGCAACTCTTTTCTATTTCTAGTTTGCAAAAATTTTTGCCAGTAATGAGTGTTCCTGTATAAATACTTCCTGTATCTTTAAAACATGATTTTTTAATATTAACTTACATTCTAATATTAAAGCAAGCTTTGATTTTGGGTGAGGGCAGGTAGGAAAAGCAGTTTAGTCGTGGTACTGTATCTTTATAGTTTTCTGGATTCAGTTTGACAACATTGGGTAAGATTTGGCATCATCCTTGTTAATGACTTAAGATGATCCATAATTTTCTTTTTCTCCTTAGTGTTTTCATATCTAGAATATGCTAGTCTCATGCAGTGAATTCTCTGAAAGCACTGTATAAGACTGAAATGTTCCCCCCCCCCATATACTTTAGAAATGAGTGGTAAAATATCTAAATCAGAAGGACTACCGAAGACTTGAATGTAGTGTCTGGAGGTTGTCAGGATAAATAAGGTAACTATGCTAATGATTAGAAACACCCATGTATAGCAAGCTAAACTTGTTTTTTCAGTTGATGGGCATTGTAAAAACATGTCTGTAGAGATCAAATAAGACTGTAAAACAGAGCCCCTTAAACTTACTTGACCACTAAATGCTTCTTCAATTTTAATTTGTGAGAGTTATGTTTTGTTAACCTAAGACTTTTTCTTTTATTCAAAGATCCAAGGGAAAGCATTCATTTAGCATAGTGTTTTATAATATACTCTAAACTCTGACTGATAAGACAAATGCATGCCAGTTTTAAACATTGATTGGCATATCTGTTTGTTGATAAACACCTCCTAGATATTAAAGCTCAGAATTTTTTCATTTGTGATGCATAGAAAAGTATACACCATGTAGCTCAGTTATGGAGCAAGAATATAATGCCACATTCAAAAGTAATGTCAAAACAACCCTGCTTATATTTCTCAAGATTTATGAAAGGGACATTTAAGCCATAATGCTTCTTATTAAAAGGAAAATAGAAGAAGACGATTAAAAGAAATATAAGCATCAAATCTAATTCTTCCCATCCAAAACCCAAGGGATCAAAACTCTTCTCAAGTCTCTCCCTCATACACACACACACACACACACACACACACACACACACATCTGAAAAACATAAAATCTTCCTTGACCTTGGCTTTCTTCACCCTAGATCTTTTAACAAGAACCCCTAAAGTTAACAAACTCAAGGATGGAAGAGGAAAAGAAAATGGAAGAGACAAGTTTAGCTTTATTTAAGCAAAACAACATGAAGTCTAGAAAGGCATTGATAAGTCATGAGCTTCATGGGCTCCCTGATATACATTGATAGAGGACACTATCCACAAAAAGCAAGTTGTGACTTGCTAACAAGAGCAGTTACGTGTACACATTTGGTCATTTTTACTTATATTTGTGAAAATTTTCTAAGAAAAACTTTTCCTGCGACTGATTGTTTTCTTTGCTAGTTTTTCTATCAGTTTTCTATGGAACACTAAGTTTCCAAGAAACAAAAGTCTCAAAATTTGCCATTCTTTTAAAAACATCACCTTGTTTTTAGATGTCTTTCATAATCATTTCTTTCAAGTCACCATCTTTAAGTTGACTTAGAGATGTCCTGGTTAAAAGTGTTCTAAATAGGGCAATTTGTTGCCAGTGTCAATCACATAAAAAGCTACTCAGAAATTGTGTCCTAATTTTGTTAAATACCTTGTGACCTTAGATATGTGAATTCATATGGATAATTTTAGTTTCACATATGTCACATTATAGACATCTCCCAGGTTCAGATTTATAAATGATCAATTGAGGTTTTAATAAGAAGAGCACAGAAAAATAAGTTGCAGGTGATTTACTGTCAAGAATGAAAGTCATAACTCACCCTCTATTGCTAATGGGAAATATTCTGTAATCTCTATATATTCTAAATGTAAGATTTAGAATATATAGAGAGCACTTCCAGCTGCTAAAATGTGATTCTATTTCGAAGAGGACAGATGAAGAATTCATTAACAAGTCAAAAGACAGTAGGTAGAGATTGCCCTGGATGTTTTGAAATGGGTGTGCTCCCCTTGTGTTGATTCATGGAACTTTACATTTGGGGTTTGTACACTTTTCTCTGTGTCTGTTACTTTAATCAAAGCATTTAAAATTTTCATCTTGTTGAGGTTTATTAACATGAGATAATGCTGACTATACTGGAATATGTAATGAATTAGCTTATACAATAGCATGTGCAGTATGACTTTATCTTGGAAAATACTTAACTCTATTTGATCACAAGGAAAAGAAAAAACACTTGAAGGATATACACCATCAACTTCCTAGTGGTTAATAAAAAGTATTATGATGTCTAACTGAAGCTAATAAAAGTTGGAGATAATACCACATCAGCCCATAAACATGAACTTTCTCATTTTTAACAATTTCTATGTATTTATACATAATACATTATGCATAATGTATTTATGGAGATTTCCACTGATGGCATTCAGGCTATTTCCAAACTTTCACTCTTGTAAACAACATTGCAGCAAATAATTCTTTGCCTGGTCTGTGCTGCATATGTGCAAGTACATCTGTAAAACTGTTTCCTGGAAGCAGAATTTCTACCTTAAAGAAAATACATATTTGTTACTTTGACAGCCATAGTGCTCCATAGCATTGGTTCTCAATAAATCTCATAGAGATTTTCTCAATTTATGCTCCCAGAAGCAATGTAGCACATTGCCAGTTTCCACACTTCTAATATAGTTTGCATTTACTTTATTTTTTTATTTTTTTTCCTACAAAATTTGCTTATTGTAAGAAACACAGATAACTATTTTGGTAATGTTGTAAGTGACCCCTTCCCTTTTGTCTTTTTCTTTTCTCTTTGCATTTTTTTCTTAGATTTTCAAATTAACTGGAAAAGAAATCAAGTTTCAGAACATTGTTTATAGTCTACCACCACTGATGTAAAAATAAGTTAGATGTATTTATGTATGTGCATAGAAATCCTAGAAGCTGAGATAATACTCACAGTGCCACAAATCAGAGACATATTTCCTCTTATTAAGCTTTATTAAGAATGACAATCAAAATGCTCAGATGAAATAGATGTCTATGAAGTCTTGGTGGCTCCATGGTCCCATCACCTTGAGATGCATTCTCAATGTGAGGTTTAAAGAACTGTGAAGCAGCTTCATTCTGTACTCAGATTGAGCCTACTTGATAGTCTGCAAGGAGTCTCACCTCAGTGATTCTGGGTTCTGATGACTGTGGGCTCTTTATCCAGGGACTGTCTTCCAAGGGCCCTTCAAAGTTAATGCCTCTTCCTCTCAAAATCAATCTGTCTATTTACCTGGAGGTCCAAATGACTTGGAGGTTAGATCAGATCCTCTGCCTTTATCCGGAGGGCAGGACCCTGATAAATAAAGTGAGTGACTCTCAGGAAATGACTTTAACTCCTTCCTTCCAGTAGGACACAGAGCAAGGTGTTAAGGAAGCTGGGTGGCTAGGGACAGGGTAAGATGGGGATTTTCAACTAAGTATCTTTGTGGTTCATGTGAATCTTTTAACTATTATTAAATGATTAAATAAATACAATTAGCAAAAGTAAAGTCAAAGCATGCAACTTATAATCAAAGAAATGATATTTCTGGATCGCTATTTGCCCATAATCATGGAAAATGCATTGCTGCCATACTTGAACACTGCCAATTTAATTTTGATAATGGGATATTTGGCATAGGGAAGATTGTGACCAAGTTAGAGAATGTGACAATATTAAAGTCCTTTGGCTAAAAACAGCACATATCCTTGGAACACTGCCTAATAAAAGCCTTTTCTCTCTTTCCCGAAATACATTAGTAGATTTTATGTACTTTCTGAATGTATTAATGATATTGTCATTTTTAGGTTTGACCATATTTTAAAAAAATTTTTTTCTTTCAGAAATGATGTCTGGGCTTCAGGACATTATTGTACTTATCCTGTCTTTGTCACTTTATTGCCTTTAACAAGACATAACTGTGTCTGTGTGTGTATGTGTGTGTGTGTGTGTGTGTGTGTGTGTTTTCTTTTAGTTTAGATGTGCAGATATAGTATGATTTGGGCTGGATTTGGCCTGACAGTTGCTATTTATGTGATATCAAAGTTATTCAGGTTTCCTTGAATTTCACCAATAATATCCTCATCTGTAAAAAGGGAATATCAATGCCAACTGTTTGAGCCCAGATTCTCGAGAGAGAGCAAAGCCTGGGGCCAGGTTGAAAGTACCAATACTCAATTGGAGAGTGGGAGTGGGAAGGTGAAAATCTGGAGCTGTACGAGTTAGGAGTTAAGGGAAAGAGATGACATGAGGCCAATGGAGATAAAGAGTCATAGTCGCCTGCAGATATGTCCACCTTGCACAGGATTTCCTAGATTGCTGAAAAAAGAATCCAGCCAAGAACAGTGGTGTACACCTGTAATCCCAGTGTCTCAGGAGGCTGAGGCAGGAGGATCTCAAGTTCAAGGTCAACCTCAGCAATTTAGCAAGACCCCCATCTTAAAATAGAAAGGAGAGGTAATTCAGTGATAGACCACCAATGAACTCAGTCCCCAGTACTGAAAGAAAGTGAACCCAAGTGTGAGATCAGTTCTTTTTATGGAGGAAGAAGGAATACATTAACTGAGATTCACATATTTCCTCCTTCTCAAGGAGCCAAAGTTTGCTCCAAATTTAAGTTGAAGTATACTTCCTCGTGGGCATCTTCTGGCTCCTTCACCTGCCTCTTGGATTGCCACAACCCGACTATTGTGATGTGACATTTCATTGAAGTTTTCAGGTGCCTGAATTCCAGATGAGTCTTTCTGGGTGCTTTACAGTGGCCTTGAAGGAGGTTCCCGCACTCATGAGACAAAAGAAACATAAGCCAGAGCAGAGTAGGCATGGCATGAATGTCTCGAATGCCTAACACCATCTGATGCATGGACTATTCAAATTTTCCTAATTTCTCGAATATGTCTTCTGCCTGTCAACAGGATCAGATTACAGACAAGGTCAATGTATTGCAATTGATCGATGTGTTTTGAAGTTTCTTTTAAGCAGTAGCAGTTCTCTTTCCCATACTTACTACAGAGGATCTTCAACCTATAGTAAGGTTATGCCCCATTTTGAAAATGTTCTAAGTCAAAAATGCTTTTACTACACCTAACCTTCTGAGCACCATAGCCTCATAAGACAACATACTGTAGAAAAAGGGTTGTTTACCCTCGTGATCACACAGTTGAGTGAGACAGAGAGATGCCCATCAGAGACAGGAATTTCCCACATATTACCAGCCTGGGAAAAGATAAAAATTCAAAGTATAGTTTCTATCATTCATTTTCCCACATCATAAACAGGAAAACTTACAAGTCTAACTATTATAAATTGGTAACCATCTATATCTTACCATTTATTTATTGGAAGAAACTTAGCCCTTTGTCCTGTAGTAGTCTACCCTGTACCCAACTCCCTTTTTTTGTGATACTGAGAATTGAACCCAGGGTTTTTACCACTGAGTTACATCCTCAGACTCCTCTTTTTTTTTTTTTTGATACAGGATCTCGCTAAATTGCAAACTGGCCTCGAACTTGAGATCCTCCTGCCTCAGTCTCCTGAGTTGCTGGGATTACATGAGTAAGCCACAATGCCCAGCAGAAGTTTCTGTTTTTAATTAAGAAGAGGTAGTCAAATTCATTCCCATCCTTAATATTGGAAACTACTTATCAACTCTTGGTCTAGTAGTTTTGTTTTCTAGAATGTCACATAAATGGAATAATATATAGTCTTTTAAGTCTGACTTCTTTCAAATAACATAGTACACTTGAGATTCATCCAAGTTTATCAGTGTGTTGGTAGTGTTTCTATCACTAATTATATTCTGTTGTTTTTATCTGTATTCCCTATCTAAGGGATACCTGCACTATTTTCACTTTGAGCAATAACATTGAATAAAGCTAATACAAATATTCAGGTATAGGTTTTGGTGGGAATTTAGGTTTTCATTTGTTTTGAATGGAGTTTCTGAGTCAAACAGTACGGGTATGTTCAACTTTATAGGCATCTGCTAAACTCTTTCCCCTAGGGACAGCACCAGTTTGCATCCTGATAAACAATGCACAAGAATTATTTTAGTATTTCAGTAATTCTAGTGGGCATATAAATATATACAATGGAATGTTATTCAAGCACAAAAGGAATGAACTTCGGATACATGGTGTAACACAGGTAAACCTTAAAAATGTTATGCTAAGTGATAGACCAAACCCAGAAGAATAATTACTGTAGAATTCCACTATTATGAAATAACTACTGTGTTAGTCAGTTTTTTGTTGTTGTTGGGAGAAAAGCACCTGTCAAGAACAATTTTAGAGGAGGAAAAATTGATTTGGGGCTCATGGTTTCAGAGGGTTCAATCCACAGATGGCCAACTCCATTTCTCAGGGCCTGAGGAGAGGCAGAACATCGTAGTGGAAGAGTATGGTGGAGGAAAGTGACTCAGGACGCGGCCAGGAAGCAGAGAGAGAGAGCTCTGTTCAACAAGTACAAAATAAAAACCAGAAAGTTTTGCCCCCAGGACCTACCTCCTCCATCCGCACCCTACCTACCTACAGTTACTATTCAGTTCATCCTTATCAGGAGATTAATTCACTGATTAGGTTCATGTTTTCATAACCCAATCATTTCACCTCTAAAACTTTTTTGCATTGTCTCACACATGAGCTTTTGGGGGACACCTCACATCTAAACCATAACAACTACAATAGGAGAATTCATAAAGATGGAAAGAGCTGAGAAAGAAAAAAAGGACTTGTTTCATAGGTAAAAAGTTTCTGCTTGGGATAATGCAAATGTCTTGGAAATAAATAATAGTGGTGGTTGCTCACCATTGTGGATATAATTAATGGCACTGCATTATTCACTCAACAATGAATCAAAATGTGTCTGTAAAAATAAAAAATATTTTAATAAAAAAAAATGCCAAATAGAGCTAGGCATGGTGGCACACACCTATAATCTCAGGTTTCAGAAGCTGAGGCAGGAGAATTGCCAAGTTCAAAGCCAGACTCAGCAATTTAGTAAGGCTGAAAGTGACTTAGCAAGACCTTGTCTCAAAATTTAAAACAAGAGCTGAGGATGAGTCTCAATGGTTAAGTGCTCCTGGGTTCAAGACCTGGTATGAAAAAATAATAAAAATTCAAATAGAGAGCTGTGGATGTAGCTCAGTGATAGAGTGCTTGCCCGAGCCTCAGGTTCAATGCCCAATGCCAAGACAAAATTTAAAAACTTATCAGTTGCAATGGTGCACACCTGTACTCCCATGTAATCTCAGTTACTATGGAGGCTGGGGCAAGGAGGATTGTAAATTCAAGGCTGGTCTAGGCAACATAGCAAGATCCTGTCTTAACAAACAAACAAAAAAACCCACCAACTTCCAACCAGAATATTTTATGTCACCTATCTACCTTCACAATTAAAGTGATTATTAAAAAAGTGATTACTGAGATATTTTGATTAATTTCAACAAGCAAGAGGGAAGATTGATGAGCATTCCTCTCAGGTATCATAGACTGTGGGACCCTTTGTACTCTAAACACAGAGCAAACAAAGCAGAGGACAGGGAGACATTTGATAGGTTTTAATGACACTGACTTTAAGATGGTTACATACTATTGGTCATTTGATGTCAAACAGTGGAAATATAGATTTGTGGACCATTAGCATTTAGCAATAGCTAAAAAAATGGCAGAATGATAATAAAATTTCTCTCACAGTATAATAAATCTGACTAAATTATACTGAAAAAAAAACTCAGCCATAAAATAGCTTCTTTCTGAGCAGTAGTCCTAATTCTTTTCTTGACTTTTCCCAAAATGGAAAATCAAAGTGAACATTGTTGTGACACTTCATGGCAACAGTCTAATTTAGTTTTCTTTTATTATCCCAAATTTAATCAGATACATAATCCAAGGCCATTAATAGTTTCTCTGTTTATTTCAGGGTACAATGGAATTTGAAGGTTGGTTCTGAGAATATCAATTTACTTGTGTACCCTGATGCCCTCTGTGAAAGCAGGGATTGTCCTATGACCCCTAGACACATGAACTTGAATATTGCCAGACAAGATTGACATCCTCTATCCTGGAATGACCTCTCTGTGATAGCATTGTAAACCAAAGCTCAAAGGAGGTAAAACATTAGGAAAATCTTGACACAGTTTAAAGCTCTATATAAATAGTACTTATTGTTATTGGTATTGTTTTGATAAAAGAAGCCTGAGAACATGGATAAGTCACATCATTATTAACATGAACATGGTGAAAGGGAAGTTAGTAGTGTGATAATATATATTGTGTATGTATGTAGATGATACTGGCAGTTTTCCCTAAGGACTAAAGAAAATTGGTAAAGCTCTTTAACTAGTATGTGGACAAAACTGTCATTGTAACATTCAGAGAGTCTCAGTCTCAGCACAATTGATGTTTTGGAATGAATAATTCTGTTCATTGTAGGATATTTACTACTATGACTGGTTCTGTCCACTAGACATCAGTTTCACCTCCCCAGTCCTGATAACCAAAAATATTTCCAAATTTTGTCAAATGTTTCCTGGGCAGCAGGTGGTAGTGGAAATACTCGACATGTATTTTACCTAAGTGGCCTATTGTACTCAAGAGAAGCTGAGGGGGAAATTCTTACCTACTGGACATAAAGTCTTCACTCCAAGTGCAGCAGTGGACACCAGAAGACCTAGCAGCACAGAGGCAGTTGGTGCAGCCAAATGGAACTACTAAATGGATGTTCAGTTCAAGAGTCTCCCACCTGCCAGAAGCTTCTGTCTTCTCTGTCTCTAGTGTTTGACTTGCTTAACCCCAACGCTTTCTGAGCATAGTAACTGACATGAAACCACCACCAAAGAACAAGAAGTCACTCGCCAGGAAAAGGGTGGAGTTTGCCCCACTCAGAGAGAGATGAGTAATGTTTTTCTTCTTACTTTTAAAGTCAGCTTCTGAAACGTTGATAGGCAATAAGGCAACCATAAAACGGAACTTGTTAGTTCTCTGGCATGGGCAAGAAACTGTGCTCCCCACACAGATGATATGAAAGGTAAACAAAAAGTCTTAGTGTTTCGTAGTGCTTGCTGCTTCTGCTCCTGTTTTTGAAATACAAACATGGAGTTCAGTTTAAGGTGCATAAAAAAACTGAGCATTCTTTTCTTGGTTGGTGAGTGAAAATAATAAAAGTTAACACCACCATAAAATGTAACTCCAAAACCAAGAGAGAATCAATGTTTAGTAAATATGGACCCACATATCACACTTTTATTTTTAAATAAGTTTAGATTTACAGAGGTGTTTCAAAAGTAATCCTGTATGTCTCCTCATCCAGGTTTTACTGATGCTAACATTTTGCCATTATCCTAACAAGGATATTAGTGTTGGTAGAATACTACAGGTTGAGCATCCCTAACTCTCAAAAATGCCCCCAAATCCAAAACTCCTTGAATGACGATATGATAGATGCCACAAGTGCAAACACCCACACCTAACTTCATGTGACAAATAGTGGTTAAACTGCAGGCACACCAACAGTATTGTATAAAATTACTTCAGCCTATGTGTATAAGGTAAGTGTAAAACATAAATTAATTTCACATTTAGATTTGGGTTCCATTCCCAAGGTATTTCATTAGGTATGTGCAAATATTCCAAAATCTGAAAATATCTGAAATACACAATGCTTCTGGTCCCAAGCATTTTGGATAAGGAATACTCAACTTGTTTTAACAAAACCATCTTAATTGATGTTCTTTGATTTTTTTCCACTCACATTTGTTTTTCTGTTGTAAGATCCAATCCAAGAGTCTGTATTGTTATGCCACTTAGTATCCTCCAGTGTGCTATAGTTTTCAGTCTGTCTTTGTTTCTTTATGACCTTGGCAGGTAGGTTATCCCCCAGTTTGGGCTGATGTGATATTTTCTCATGATTAGATTGAATTATGCATTTTTGGCATGAGCACAACAGACCTGATGCTGTGTCCTTCTCAGTGCACTCAATCAGGGTGTTGGCAGTGAAATTGTCTTATGATCAGAGGATATCACCCCTGTCCCTTGGTGAAGGTGGTGTCTGCCAGGTTTTAGCACTGTAAAACTGCAATTTTTTCCTTTTGTGTTTAAGTCAGATCTTTTGAAAGACACTCTAAGACAATGCACATGCACTGTTTCTCAAGGTTATGCCTAGTAAGTGTAGCACTTATCAGTGGATCTGTCTGCAACAGGATTCTCTTTGGTGCTTGCTTGGTGGTGATTTTCTAGTCTCCTCCTTCCACATTTATTAATTAGAATATTCTCAAAGTGAAGCTTTCCATTCTCCACCCATTTATTTATTTATTCAACTATTCATTCTTTCAGCATGAATTAAAGGATATTTCTTTTAATCTCTGGGTTATACTCCAAGGCTGTCATTGTTTATTTAGTTGCTCTGTATGTCCTGGCTTTGGGGGTAGGGAGTCTTTTCAAATTGGTTCACCTGTGCTTTTGACAAACCCACGTTCTTTTCTAAGCATTTCCCTACTGTCTGGTACCATGAGAGCTTTGAGGCTCACCTTGTATGTTTTTAATGAAATCTCTTTTTTCTTATTTTAAAATGTAGAATAAAAAGGATTTTCATGCAGTTAGTAAAAAAGGAGTAGGATTTATAAAAGACAAGTGATTATTCTAAAAGAAAAGAGATTTAATCTCTAAAGAAAAGAGAGATGATATATTGTGTGAGGCACACAGGAAAAGGGTGAGTCTGAGAAGAGAAAAAAATCAAGCAACAGCAGAAAGCAATAATTTTAAAAATATAAATGACATTGAAGTACAGCAAATATTTTTTAAAGTAACTGGAAAAGAGAAAGCCAGTGATAATTTAAAACAAGAATTTACTTTGATGTGTTTTATAATACTAGAATTGAATACTTTATTCCACTGGCTAAAACTTTAAAAAATTGTGAATGTATTGACGTTTCCAATCTTTTATTGCTCAGGGCCTTTTGGTTGTAGAATTCTTAAAATTTGTAGATAGCTGGTATCTCTGGGATAGAACATACTACAATTAATTTTGGCTTTGATTTTTAAAAAATGAGATGGAGACATGTTTTATATTCTATTAATATGATTTCCTACCATACAATTCTTTCGGAGTCTAAATAAGAAAACATATAACTAATATATTAACTCCCATCCTATCACCTGCTCTACTGCATGCTGAATAATTAGAAACTCCCATGTCCTGGTATTTGGTTCTGGAGAATAAGGTTACCTGCTTCCAGGCAGGTGGAACTCTGTTCCAGCTCATTGTTTCTGATTTTAAGGTTTCTGCCACTAGGTGGCGATGGAGTTCATAACTGCACTGTCAAGTCTTGCAGGGTATGGAATCTTTTCAACTCTCCATTATTCTTTCAATCATTTGATTTATTTAAAATTATTCTTTATTAAGTATAATTATTATATACATTTAGTTGTAATCCAGAAAAGAAAAATATACTTTTTTTAAATGCCTAATATATGATGCTGAACTGAAGCACGTGATTGCTGAGAAGACAGGGAACAATTTCCAAATCTGTTGGGCATTTGTGACTTCCCATGTAACTTGGGAAAGTCACTCAAAACCACTCAATCACCATATAATTTTTAAAGGCCCACTTAATTATGTGGACAATGTGTAGAATATCTTCAGTTAGCAGCTATGTATTTCCTGTATTGTCTTTTCATCCTCAGGGAACAGTCCCTTTCTGACCTAGTCTTGAAATTCAAAATTAACTTTATTATTTTTATTACAATTGTTAAAGCAGCTTTATTGTACAAATTAATAGGTTTCAGTGTGCCATTTCCATACACACATATATTGTGCTTTGAACATATCCTCCCTCCCTGCTATCTTTCTCTCGCCTCTCTCTCTCTTCCTCCCAGTCCATTCCTGACCCCTTCCATAATTCCTCTTCTTCCAGGTCATTTTTGTTTCCACAGATGAGAGAAAACACATGATAATTTTCCTATTTGTGTTTGGCTTATTTCTAGTTCTATCCATTTTCTCCAAATGCCATAATTTCATTTTTTCATGGCAGAATAATAGTTTGTCATATATATATGCATATCACATTTTTTTTATCCCTTCATCTGTTGGTAAGCACTTAATCTGACTCCATATCTTGGCTATTGTGAATAGTGCCACCATAAGCCTGGGGATTCAGCTGTCTCATTTGCTTACTGACTTCATTTCTTCAAGTATAAAATCAGTAGTGATATAGCTGGAACCTATGGTTGTTCTATTTTTAGTTTTTTCAAGCATCTCCATAGTGTTTGGGATTTGCTTTAATATGTGCCTGTGTTCTTCTCACTCTAGGGGGACTGTCTTCTGAGCTTGGAGACACCAACACCAGTTGTGAATGCCCTTCTTCCAGGACTGGCTCTCAATCCCTTGGGGCTCCTCCTCCTAGCCAATCCCTTTGTAGGGGTCCCTTCTTTACATTTCTCATTTTAATTGGTCCAGCACTTTGCCTTTGTTCCCTCAGCTCTCAAGGTGGTAGGTAGTTGTTTCCTTGATTCCAAGTAGCAATTTACCCTGATTGGCTTAAGTGGACAAACTTTTTGTGCACTTTATCTCCTCAGGGTAGGTTAGTACTTCCTTATATTAAATTTCTACTGTCCTAGAAACTGGTATGGTTTCTATCCCTTCAGGAGACACTGACTGTTTAGCCCCTCAAATCTTCTCTGTTAAATCTTGGTATAGGCCAACTGTGGTGGCACATGCCTGTACTCCCAGTGGCTCCAGAGGCTGAGACAGTAGCATCTAAGTTCAAAATCAGTCTCTGCAACTTAGTGAGGCCCTAAACAAGTTAGCAAGCCCCTGTCTCCAAATAAAAAAGTAAAAAGCACTGTGTGGGTGGCTCAGTGGTTAAGTACTCCCTGGATTCGATCCCCAGTACCAAAAACAAACAGACAAAAACCCTTTGTATTTTTCTTATTTAAGATGATAAGAAGTGAACTAATCCTTAGTTAACATTTATCTTTAATTCAAAAATAAGAGTCCTCTGATGACAGGATAGGAAAAACACAGAGATCTAACCAACATTTCAACTATTTTTTCAAAGTATCTGCCTTGATTCTACAGCAAAAGCTTACTTTTATAAATATTATTACTTAAACTTACTAGAAAAATACATTTCAAGGACTTCAAAACACAGGAGAAGCTTTAACCCTGAAATGGAAAGCAACAGTATCCGATATAATAGTGAAAGAGAATTGAATAATTTAAGGAGTTGTATTACATTGTCTATGAAATTAGTAGTAATACACTGTATTTTATATAAAATGTCTTGCTTCTCAGAGTTGAAGGAAACCAATTAGACATCACATTTCATTCTACAGCTTGCCTTTTTCAAAGAGCAGCCATAGCTTAATTGGAAAGGAATTCTGTCAGAGAAAAATTAAATTACCTGGGATTAAGAGTCAAGGATTATGATTTATCTATTTTGGTGCCCTCTGTTTATCTGTAACATTTCTTAGACTACTTAACAGAGTTCAGTAGACAGCTCAGTTTTAGTTTGTTTTGTTTTCTTTAATGAGATGCCCTATCTTGCTTTTCTTATTATACTGTGTAAGTTGCCATGGCTACTGTATTTTTGAAGTTTCAAATGTTTTCTTATAATGAACCCACCTTTCCTGAGCTTTTCTCCATATTATTTAAACAATACTTGCTTTTTATTTAAAAAAAAGTAAAAGCCACATCAAATATATGGAGGATAGTAAAAATTCCTTGAAATCTCATTAAACCCAATATCATTATGAACATATTCATTTACATTATTTTCCATAAAGTTTATGATAGAAATTTTTAAAAATATGCTTCATAAAACTATTTGGCATTATCTTGTAAAGATGACCATGAAAATATGTTACAGAGTGGGAGACTTTGGGAAAACTGAGGCAGTTGTTAAGACACACCCTTCAAAAACTAATTCTTACATTCAAGTAAGAAAGGTTTCATACAGGTTGCTCAGAGTAACAGGCATGAGTTTATTGAAGGGATAGGGAAAGGGAAAAGGGACATTCTCAAGGGACAGAGGGTCATATCAGAGAGGAGAGGGAAAGTGCACCTCTTCTGAACTCCAGTTTTACTGGGGATCCCAGAGAAGTTTTCAGAAAGTCCCACCCAAGTCCACTTCTTGACTTTTGACTGACAGCAGGATGACATCAGACTTTCAAGTTCCCATTGCCATGACAACTCTAGGTTACCTTGGCCCATGCTGACCAGTTCTAATTGGATTCTTAATTAACGATAAATTCTTACAAATTTTTTGGTTAGGAAGAATTATCCTTATCTCCCTGAGTTTTGGGATCTAGTCAATGAAAAAGGTTGCAAAAGTCTCTCCCTTGAGGGTAGCTTGGGCTCCTCTTATCAACATTTTTTCAGGCCTGCATTTCTCCTACAGATAACAGGCAGTTTGTCTGTCCACTTAAGCCAATCAGGGTAAATTACAGGTAAATTCCTACTTGGAAAACAAAGCATTTGGGGGTCAGCACAGTGGGCCCATTTTATAGAATTATTCCCTTAACCTTATGTTGCCTCACTTGCACCTGTCAGGTATTCTGTGACACAGCAATTCCAGTTGTAGATTGTCATACTGGAGAAACCTTTGTCCGCACACCTCAGGAGAAATGCACAGGAATATTCATAAGAACTTGTGAGAGAGAAGAACCCCCTTGTTCATCAACAGGAGTACAGGGAAATAATCTGTGGTATCATCATAACAAGACAATAACAGCTGAGAAAAGGAATAAACTCTATTGGCATAGATGCTTATAAATATTTTTGAAGAACAAAAGTGGTTGCAAAAATGTGAGTAAAAACACCCCATTTTTAAATAAAAAAGAGAATCTTTTTGGGGTGTGTGTGTTAGTGATTAAACCCAGGGGCACTTAACCACTAAACCACATCCCTACTTCTTTTTATTTTTTTATTTTGAGACAGGGTCTAGCTAAGTTTCTGAGTCTTGCTAAGTTCATGGAGCTAGCCTTGGACTTGAGATTCTCCTTCCTCACCCTCCTGAGTTGCTGGGATTACAAGGCACGCACCACCACACCTGGCAACATCCCATTTTTACAAGACAAACTGCATTTTAATTCATAAACTAGAGCAAGAGAATAATAAAGCACCATTATTTTCCTTCCTTTGTTTTACTACCTGTACTTTACCCCTCTCTTTTAGCTTACATTTTCATTCCTTATAAAACCCTGACAATGTCCTTTCATACTGTGACAGCTGTGAAGATCCACTGCTTAAATCTCCCATCAAGAAGGAAATCACCATTCTGCTGAGAGGAATGCATTTGGCTGACAGCCTTCAGTGCCCAGCCTCTTTGGGTTCCATCTCAACCTTGGAGCTGATGCCACACTCTTCCTGGAGCCAAGCACAGCTAATGACTGAGCAGAGTGAGGATAGTAAGTGGCCATTTGAGCCCCATGTGAGTGTCTTCCAGTGGGCAATCTTTGCTCCAATGCCTCCCATTAAGATGCCAAAACTGACAAATCCAGTTTTAATCTCAGGCTCTCTCTATTTCACTTCCTCCCCTTTCATGTTTATTGAGCACAATCCCTGAAAAAAATCTCTTACACTCCAAAGCCCACTTAACATCTGCTTTCTAAGGCATCAGAATGAAATACTCCAATTCAACTAATTATGTACAAATACACACATTAGAAAATTTAGCATAGTTTACAAAACTGTGATAAAATGTACAATTCTATTAATTTTTTTTAATCACATAACAACATGATGTGGAAATGCCTCTGTGTCAACTAGGGAATTCTTATTTTTTAATAGCCATGGGACAGTGTATGACATTTAATGTACCTCAATTTGTTAGTTTCCCCACTGATGGGGATATCGTTACTACAACACACTTGTATGCACATTCTATATACCAGTCTTTTTATTTCAGTGGTATAGAGTTTTACAAGTAGGGTTTCAGGCACTAAAATATGTGTATTTTGAATTTTACTAAATTATAAAATTTTACTAACACATAAAATAGCAGGTGTACACACACTTGTGACTTTTTCCAGTCTGAGAGTGATAAAGTAATGCTGTTACCTACATTTCCATTCCCTGAGGACTGGAAAAATTGAGCATTTTTCTATATTTATTGTTCATTTACATTTGATCATCCAAATATACCTTTTCATACCATCAGTCTGTTTTCCTAGGAATTTTAACTAATGCATAATAACCCTTTGGATATTATATATTGTAAAACTACATACATTTTAAATTTTCATATACTAAAATAGGTTTATCTTCCTTCCCCTTTCTTATTTTCCAAATTATTTCCTAAACTTCTCTTTAAATTTCGGCTTTGAATTCAACTGGAATTGACTTTGGCTATGTGTGGCGATAGAGTCCATTCTGCAGTCTTTCAGATGTGTTCATGTTGTGAGAAATAGAAAGTCTGCTGGTCTGTTTTCTGAATATAGTATCCAGCCTTAACTGGATCCAGTTGTGCCCATTTTAGTTAGAGCCCTTCTCTTTGCTTGCCCTAATCTTAAACTCAGCCAATCAGGGCGAAGGGCAGTGGTGCCTTAGGCATATAAATAGGCCAACAACTTGCTTGCTAGCCAAGTTCAGCTTGCAAGAGAAAGGTAAAGGTTTGCTTTGCCCACCTGCTTTTGATTCCTTGTGCACCTCATCGTTTCTAACAACGTCAGTATCCCATGACCGCTTTTTAAAATGCATATAAGTGAATGGTCATTTCAATCTTTCTCATATGTCAACTTCCTATGTACATTTTGATATATTTGGGCAATTTGATTCATTCTATGTGTTCTTTTCATGATAGTGGCTTTAGAATAGACTTTAGGATTTGACAGGCTCTAACTCATTATTCTTTGAAAACTATTATTTTCTTGCTTTATTGAATTCACTAGAATCACTAAAGTAATGGTGAATAATAATGACAATAATGACTTCCCTGTATTATTGCTTATTTTAATGGAGATGGATTTAGTGCTTCATTAGTGCACTGTTGGTCATTAGTTTTTGAAGCTTGAGAATATTAAGTCATTTCTTTTTCTTCCTATTTTATTTAGATTTTTATTGTCAGTAGCTGCTGAAGTTTCTCGAATTTCTTTTCAATATCTACCATTTATGTTTTTTTTTTTCTCTCTTTAGGTAGTTGACTTAATAGACTGAGAGATTTTTCTTATCCTGTACCATGTGAGCATTCCTGAAGTCCATTCTATTTTTTTCAGTGTATTTTTTACCTGCTGACATCCTGAAATGAAGAAAAATAGTTTTCAAGAATTTTGCTCTACTATAGATAATGTTAAAATTGTTTATTCTGAAAACACTACAATCACTCATTTGTTTTAGTGCTATGTCAATGTTCTTAAGAGAATATCTTCTCAACCTCTTACTGGTCTCCTTTTTTTTTTTAACTAATTTGGAGGTCACTTCTGCTAATTGTGATTTTTCTAAGAAAGCATTTTTTCTAGCTTTTTAGATTTTATTTCAATTACATGCAATCACTTCTTTTCATTTCCTTAATATCTTCTATATAGTTTCTTTTTGCATTCTTACCACTCAATATTTTTTGTATATGCTTTCATCCACTAATCATCTTGATCTATTTAGGTCGAAGATTGGTGTATCCATTTTACTACATCGTTTTACTTTCTGTTTCTTAATTTCAGTTTGCATATTTATTCATTCCTTTTTTCTCACTCTCATTTATATTTTAGATGTTTTTCAAATTTCTTATGATGAGTTCTATTGTCAAAGGACATAAACTTTCTGTTGCAAAATGAACAAGTTTTGGGGATGTTATATACAATTGGCTGGTGATGGGTATATGGATTAATTACAGACATCATTACACAATGTAAAAATATATATTAAATCATCACATTGTATATCTTGAATATATGGAATTTTTGACAATACTTTAAAATAAAAAATAATAATAATTAAAAAATTTTAAAGGATAATGGTTACAGCTATGGAACCAAACTTCTCTGCCTTTTAAGTCACTAGCTGTGTTACACTGGCCAAACTGTTCAAGCTTTGTGCCTTAATTTCCTTATCTATCTAATAGAGATGAAAAATAATGACCTCATAAGATTCTTGTGAGAGTTAAATAATGTGACATATATTTAAGAATTAGAAATATTATCTAGCATGTAATAAACACTGAAGTACTGAAATTTTTATTTAAGGTATTATTCTCTTTCTCTTTTGATAATGAAGACATTTCAGCTTATATGTTGTCACCTGACTATAGCTTTACCTATATGACAATTGATGTGAAATGTTAATAATCCTTTCTATGTAGATTTTCATGTTAATTTTGCTTCTCTGATAAATCCATTGTTTAAATTTAATAACTTTCAGTTTTTGCACATTGTTTGTTTACAGACAATGATCAGAAGATATGGGTAATAAATTCTAGTCTTTCAGTTTTAGGGGAGCCAATTACATGATTAATATATGAGAGAACTTCATATTATTCTACACATATGACAATCTGCTATTTCACAAAATCAATTTTTGGTGGGTTACTCATTTCTTGTTCAAGCTCCTATTAATAATTAAATTAGCATATTATAATATCTCACTGGAGGGTTGTGGTTGTGGCTCAGTGGTAGAGTGCTTGCCCAGCATGTGTGAGGCACTGAGTTCAATCCTCAGCACCACATAAAAAACAAACAAATAAAATAAAGGTATTGTTTCCATTGATAACTAAAAATGCATTTTAAAAAATTTCACTAGAGCCTAATTTTTTGTTAAACTCTCCCTTTGCTTCTGATCATTTTTGTTTAGCATATTTAAATGACACGGTCATTGGTTTGCAATCTTTGTAAGTCATTCATTAATCACACCTTCCATCTTCCATAATATTTCTTTGTCCTGTTAATGCTTTCAACATAAATTCTCTCTGGTCTACCACTGATATTGTAAAACTTGTGTTCTTTTTCTGTTAGCTTCAGAGCACAGTGTCATTATGAATATTTCTCCTTTTCTTGAAGAAATATTTTCTTCCTTTCTTAAATCTTCCCCAAATTTATTCTTGAAGTTTAGGAATTCTACCACAATGTGCCAAGACTCATTTCATTAGCCCTGTCAGAAGTTCATTATGTCCTTCCACTGTGAAGAATCTATCTTTCCACCACTTAGGGTAAATTTCTTCTGTTGCTGTAATATTGTCTTTCCTCCATCTGTTCCTTTTTGTCTCTAATGGCACATTAGAGTTCCTGGAGTTGCTCTCCAAATTGCCTTTGGTTTACCTTGTAATTTACAAAACTCTGAAATTTGTTTTGTGTTTAGAGATATTTATTAGACAGGGTCTTTCTGCCTGATGTATCTAGTCTGCTCTCCCTTCAATATATCTCCTGCATTATAAAATGTTCAGTTTTCATTTCCAAAAAGAACTTCATGCCTTATTATTGAATCCTCTTACATCTTTAATTAATTGATTTACTCCGCAAGTTAATTAGACAGTTTCCATGTGTTTCCTGGAGAAGTCATCTTTTTGCTAGGAGCCACCTGTGCATAGGGTAATCTATCACTCCCTCTCTGACTTCTGGTTCACCTCTTTTATTATTTTCCCACCTGCTTGCAGATGACTCACCCTTAAGTCATAGCCTTAAGTAGATATTCAGTATCTACCATAAATATCTGGGAAAAGAGTATACTTATTGGTGAACTATGTTAGGATTTTCTACCAAAGTCTTAAATAGAGGAAAGCTACTATCAGGGTCAATGTAATAAAACAAGAAAGAAATTAGGAACAGCAATTAGAAAGGAATTGACCAAAGCTGACATGGTTTAAAAGTGATATCATCTGACCAGCAAAATCTCAGTGTATAAACTAATATATTGTTAGAACTAATAAGAATTTATCAAAATAGTAAGATATAAAATATATGAAATGTACATATAAAAATGTAAGATATAAACAGCAATAAATATTCTAAAATATCTAGAAATAAACCCATCAACAGACAAGTGGAAGACATATAAGAAGAAAACTATGAACATTTGTAAATATAAGTAAAAGAAAATGGGTATAGAGAAACGTGCATAATTCTTAAGTGAGGAAATTCAACATTATAAATATTTCAGGTATCCAGAAATTATATCGTAATGCAATAACAAAGTCCACATTGGATTTTATTATATGGATTTGAGAAACTACTTAAATTTCTCTGGAAAGGGAAATCCAAACATATGAAAAGCTATACATTTATCACAGAAAACAATTGATTTTGAATAACTTGTCTGAACTAATGGCATTATAACTTCTTCTAGATCTATAGTCATTGAAACATGTGATAATAAGTTTAGAAAATATAAGCGAAGAAACTATTCTAAAAAGGCCAGCTACAGAGCTGGAAGTGTAGCCAGTGTTGAAGTGCTTGGTTAGCCTATGTGAGGCCCTGAGTTCAATCCCCAGTGCTAGGAAGAAAAAGAAAAAGAAAGAAAAAAAGATTAAATAGGCCAGATACAAACCTATGTCCAATGGGAAATTGAGTATATGATGCAGATAGTATTTTAAAGGGGAAGTAAAAGGTGTATTGTTCAGAAAAATGTACAGAGATTGCATATTCAGCACTTGGAAGAAAAAATTCAGTTAACCACTGCACATGTTTTGCAGATCAATATCATCAAGAAGCAAAAAATTAAAATTAAAAAAATAAAAATTTTTTAAAAATTGCCAAGAAGCCAATTTTGAGACAGATTCATTGGCAGGAAGCTATTGGGGATTTATTCTTGAGATAACCCTCTGAGGGCGATGTGTAGGAAGCAGCACAGGCAGAGGGAGAAGCTGAGCTGTAAGCCAGTCAATTGGATGAGGGTTAGCCAGCCCCAAGGTGGGTATGAGGCTGGTGTGTTCCTTTAGAGTTGTCCATCCCTAGGATCAGGGATCATTCATGGGATCAAGCACTGGATGTGGGTTGCCTCTAGGAAAGGAGTAGGAACTTGGGCACAGTCACTGACCCCTGCCAAGAGGTTTGACACCACATTAATGACGTGAATGCCAGATGCATTCAAAAACAATGGTAGGAAGATAAAATTTGGGATGTGAATAAAAAAATATAGTGGAATGTATTTATCATCTTTAATAAGAAGTTATTTTAAGTAATAGATGGAGTTCATGACACAAAAAATCAAGAATGTTCTTAAACATATTACATAAAGCCAATGGAGAAAAAAATATCTGCAATGTGTTTTAATCAATGCATGACGACACATGGAATGTAACAGAAAGTAACTTTACTTTTGGTTACCTAAATACAGCCTAAACTTTATTGAAGCAGAAGCTTCAGTAAGGCCCCATGACTCTTCTGTCTTATATTCATGTTAAGTCAGAAATCCATTCTGGTTTTAGTCCAAGAGATTAATCAACACTTCAAACTCCCTTCTAAGACAAAATTTCTCCTCTTCCCCCAGCTCTGCATTGCATTTGGGGAAGGGGATGTGGTTGACTTCCGTTTGTTCTTTTATCTCTTTTCACCTCTTGCCCTCTTGGTAGCTGTGGTTTTAGACCCTGCCTGGCAGAAAAGGCTGAGGAGAAGATAGGAGAGGTAAAGACACAGAGCTGGAAAGTTCCAACTTAGCTGGGGATGGAATGGTCATAGCTGACTTCATTTTCTGTGCCTAGCTGGTGTGTAAAGGCAACTCCCCCCTAAGAAATTTGATGAGGTCTTTGGAGATCCTAGTGGTCCTTTCAACCCCAGAGCACTCACGCCTCTCTGGCTCATACTTCTAGTTAGCTGATGGACCACTCCTCAGATTTTTTTTGTTAGAGTCCCAACGTCTTCCAGGACGGTTTTGGGAACAGTTAGGAGAGACTCCCATGCTCCTAGACTAACCGGGAGTGGGAATACACTTACTTCCCAGATGCATCCCTTTTCACTCTCACCTGCTCCTCTGTCACCGTCTACACATCTTCAGCAAGAGGCAGACAGCAGTGTGCTCTGCTCCATTTGCAATGCCATGGTGAACGTAGCTCTCTCGATGTGAGGAGACCAACAAGTCCAGGATACATGGAACATGAGCCGGAACAGGGATGGAACTCACTGGGCAGAGTGATGCCTAAGAATCCCTTATAAATTCCTGCCCTACTTCTCAACCCCTTTTGGGAAAGGTTGTTTACTTGCTTTAAGTTCAAAGGTGTTCTTTTTGAAAGCATTCTTTCACTCCAAGTAACATAAAAGTAATTAATACCAGAACATATAAACAGCAGTGAATTCATAGTTTATAAAAGAAAAAGAAAGACTGGGTACTACAAGTCGATGATCACCAGAATAGAAATTAATTGGCACTTGAATTGTCAAAATTAAAGAGAATCGAGGCACCTTCTTCTGCAAAGTATTGGGGAAGCAGATATTCTCATTCACTGTAATGAGTGGGAATTGGAAATTTGACAAGGACTGCTAACATGTTGGGGGGATCATTTAGCTATCTGGTTAAAAATATCGTTTAGCTATAGCCACATCCTTCAATCCTCTAGAAGCGATTTTTTCCAATAAGTAAAAATAGATCATCTGAAATTAGGAAAATTTGCACAGTTGTAAAATAGAGATTTTTGCTTGTAACATCTGATTTGTGACTCTCAAAGTTGTATTGAGTTTTTGTAAGAATATATATTCCTGTAACACTTGTGCACTTGAAATAATTTTAAAAGATCATTTCACTTTATTATTGTTTTGTAATGAATTGTTCACAAATTCAACAGTTGTTTCACCAGGCCATTTCTTACATTCTTTTGAGATTACAAATTTCCACTATTAAAATTATTTCTGTGGTTCTGAAGTGAAAATAATTTTCTTTCTCCAGCCATTTCACATTAGCATCACCTTGTAATTAAGCAGGCGTCTTCACAACCCATCCATCTCTGTTAGGGCTGCCTTTCTAAGATAGCTTGGGCTTTCGAAACCATGTTTGTACTATAGGACCTTGTGTAAGCTGCTTCTAAAGCTGATTGGATCTGTGTAGTCACATGAACCAAGATCTATTAATCAGAATATCTCTTCTGGTGATTTGGAGTGAGATTGAGAGACTCTAAAGAGTCTGAGCTGGCTTAAATAGAGAACACAGAAACTAAAGAGACTGGACAGTCAAGGTAGACCTGTGCATCAGGAGAGGGAACCATTCTGTACCAAGAGGGGAAGGTTAAAGCAGATGCACAGTCAGAAGATGAGAGGGAGACAGGAAGCAGCTACTTGGCTTCATAATGCTTTCCATTGTTTTCAAAAATAATCACAATTAGCATAATAACGTGTTGAACACCTAGTATGGCCAGAACTGTCCTAACCACTTTATATGGGACATACTGTTTCTTTCAATCTCCATAAAAGCCAGACCACTAAGGACTCTTGGCAATCCTACCTATGAAGGCATAGCTTAGCTTCCTAATGTAATTTGAAGAGCACCAATCCGCACCCAGATTGAATGACTCAGGAGCCTAGATTTGTTCTTTACTTTTCTCTCTCTTTTTTTTTTTAAGTTTTATTTAAATTTTGCATTGTGCCCACAAATTTGTATTTGAAAATTCCCTCCTCTGTTCCTAATATTTTCTTTAGAGTTTACCCCCAAATATTCAATCAAGATTATGTATTGTATTTTGTTGTCAGATTGCTTAAGACTCCTTTAATCCAAAATAGTCCCTGAGGTTTTTAATATTTTTTTAAAATTGCCTGGGCTTCATCTGAGCTTCATCCAGAATTAGCTTCTTTTTAAAATGTTTATTAGTGCATTATAGTTAAACATAATAGTTGGGTTCGTTTTGACATAATCATACATGAATTTAATTTGCTTCATTCACTTTAGTCCCCAGTGCCTCTTCATTCCCTATCCTCCCTCCCCCTGTTCCCCTTCATCTACTCTTCTGGTCTTCCTTCTATTTATTATTTTTAATTTCTGCTTTTATGTATACATAAAGTTGAAATTTACTGTGGTAAATTTATACCTGAATTTTGCCTTGTGTTGGTTTTTGACTTTTTGTTCCAATCCTGTTCAGTTATCTACTGTTGCATGAAAGCTATACAAACACTTGGTGACTTAATGCCATTTAAACAAAAAATATTTTATCATGGCCAAAGATATTGCAGGTCAGAAAAATGGACAGAGTATGATAGAGATGGCTTGTCTTCTCTCCCTGAGGCCCCATGCCAAAGACTTGAAAGGCAGGGGGCCAGAATCATCTGGATGCTTTCTCATTCTTCCTCATTCCCTTGTCTGGTACCTGGGCTGGGGCAACTCCAAGGCTGGGTTCAGTTGTGATTATCTGCCACCAAAGGCTGTTCCATGTGGCCTTGGCACAACGTGGCAGCCTTAGGGTAGTTAGACTTCTTATATGTTGGCTTGGGGTTCCATGGCTGATAATCCTATCTACTTCATAGAGGCTGATAGGCCTTTAATAATAATCTAGTGTTAGAAGTCACAAGATTCCCCTTTTGCTCTACTACACTGAACAAAGCAGTCACAGAAGAGGGGACACAGAAGTGCTCCATCCTTTAATGGGAATACTGTGAAAGAATTTACTACCATGTTTTACAACCACTACAATAACCTTGATTTCTTTGAAGAATCCAGGCCAGTTAAATAGGTGTTTAACCTTCATATCATGTTGTTGCCCTGTACAAATTATCCTATTAGCTTTCCAATTTTTCTTTTCTATTTCTAGTTTGGTGGAGTTTTCTGTTAAAACTAAAAAGGCTCTACAAAATAAAGGAGTATATTTCAAAAGTTTCTTTTTTTATGTTGAACTCTTAAGTATGCTGTGCTGGTAACAAGCAGGCAGGTCCTGAATAAACCTACTACCCCTTATAGCTGAAGAAAAAGGTTATGACCTTCAAATCATCCTACTCACATCACCAAATCAAAGCCACACATAACACCTATAACCCAGAAGGAATGTTGAACTGCAGCACCTCATATTGTACATTGCAAAATATTCTAAGAGGAAAATCAAGAATGATGGCTATTCTTTTTTTTTAATTTTTTTTTTTATTTAAACAAAGGGGATACATGTTGTTTCTCTGTTTGTACATGGCGTAAAGGCATACCATTTGTGTAATCATAAATTTACATAGGGTAATGTTGTTTGATTCATTCTGTTATTTTTTCCCTTCCCCAACCCCTCCCACCCCTCTTTTCCCTCTATACAGTCCTTCCTTCCTCCATTCTTGCCCCCCCAAACCTAACTCTAACCCTAACACTAACCCCTCCCACCCCCCATTATGTGTCATCATCCACTTATTAGCGATATCATTCGTCCCTTTGGTTTTTTGAGATTGGCTTATCTCACTTAGCATGATATTCTCCAATTTCATCCATTTGCCTGCAAATGCCATAATTTTATCATTCTTTATGGCTGAGTAATATTCCATTGTATATATACCACAGTTTCTTTATCCATTCATCAATTGAAGGACATCTAGGTTGGTTCCACAATCTGGCGATTTGAATTGAGCAGCTGTGAACACTGATGTGGCTGTATCTCTGTAGTATGCTGATTTTAATTCCTTTGGGTATAGGCCGAGGAGTGGGATAGCTGGATCAAATGGTGGTTCCATTCCAAGTTTTCTAAGGAATCTCCACACTGCTTTCCAGAGTGGCTGCACTAATTTGCAGCCCCACCAGCAATGTATGAGTGCACCTTTCTCCCCACATCCTCGCCAACACCTGTTGTTGCTTGTATTCTTGATAATCGCCATTCTAATTGGGGTGAGATGGAATCTTAGGGTGGTTTTGATTTGCATTTCTCTTATTACTAGAGATGTTGAACATTTTTCCATATGTTTGTTGATTGCTTGTAGATCTTCTTCTGTGAAGTGTCTATTCATTTCCTTATCCCATTTGTCAATTGGATTATTTGTATTCTTGGTGTAGAGTTTTTTGAGTCCTTTATAGATTCTGGAGATTAGTGCTCTACCTGAAGTATGATTGGCAAAGATTTTCTCCCATTCTGTAGACTCTTTCTTCGCATTACTTATAGTTTCCTTTGCTGAGAGAAAGCTTTTTATTTTGAATCTATCCCAGTTATTGATTCTTGCTTTTATTTCTTGTGCTATGGGAGTCCTGTAGAGGAAGTCTGGTCCTAAGCCGACATGTTGAAGCTCTGGACCTACTTTTTCTTCTATAATCTGCAGGGTCTCTGGTCTGATTCCGAGGTCCTTAATCCATTCTGAGTTTAGTTTCATGCATGGTGAGAGATATGGGTTTAGTTTCATTCTGTTGCATATGGATTTCCAATTCTCCCAGCGCCATTTGTTGAAGAGGTTATCTTTTCTCCATTGCATATTTTTGGCCCATTTGTCTAGTATGAGAAAATTGTATTTATTTGGGTTTGTGTCCGTGTCCTCTATTCTGTACCATTGATCTACCTGTCTATTTTGGTACCAAAACCATGCCATTTTTGTTACTATTGCTTTGTAATAGAGTTGAAGATCTGGTATTGTGATGCCCCCTGCTTCACTCTTTCTGCTAAGGATTGCTTTAGCTATTCTGGGTTTCTTATTCGTCCAGATGAATTTCATGATTGCTTGCTCTATTTCTGTAAGGTACGTCATTGGTATTTTAATTGGAATTGCATTGAATCTGTATAGCACTTTTGGTAGTATGGCCATTTTGACAATATTAATTCTTCCTATCCAATAACAGGGCAGATCTTTCCATCTTCTAAGGTTTTCTTTAATTTCTTTCTTTAGTGTTCTGTAGTTCTCATTGTAGAGGTCTTTCACCTCTTTTCTGAGATTGATTCCCAAGTATTTTATTTTTTTCGATGCTATTGTGAATGGGGTAGTTTTCCTAATTTCTCTTTCTGAAGATTCATCACTTATGTATAAAAATGCATTGGATTTATGTGCATTGATCTTATATCCCACTACTTTACTGAATTGACTTATGAGTTCTAAAAGTTTTCTGGTGGAATTTCCTGGTTCCTCTAAGTATATAATCATGTCATCAGCAAATAGGGGTAGTTTGAGTTCTTCTTTTCCTATTCATATCCCTTTAATTTCTTTAGTCTGTCTAATTTCTCTGGCTAGAGTTTCAAGGACAATATTGAATAGAAGTGGTGAAAGAGGGCATCCCTGCCTTGTTCCAGTTTTTAGGGGGAATGCTTTCAGTTTTTGACCATTTAGAATGATATTAGCCATGGGCTTAGCATAGACGGCCTTTACAATGTTAAGAAATGTTCCTACTATCCCTATTTTTTCTAGTGTTTTGAGCATAAAGGGGTGCTGTATTTTATCAAATGCTTTTTCTGCATCTATTGAAATAATCATGTGATTCTTGACTTTAAGTCTATTGATATGGTGAATTACATTTATTGATTTCCTGATGTTGAACCAACCTTGCATCCCTGGGATGAAATCCACTTGATCATGGTGCACTATCTTTTTAATATGTTTTGTATGCAATTTGCTAAAATTTTGTTGAGAATTTTTGCGTCGTTGTTCATTAAGGATATTGGTCTGAAATTTTCTTTCCTCGATGTGTGTCTGTCTGGTTTAGGTATCAGGGTAATATTGGCTTCATAGAATGAGTTTGGAAGGGTTCCCTCCTCTTCTATTTTATGGAATACTTTGAGAAGTATTGGAATGAGCTCTTCTTTAAAGGTTTTGTAGAGCTCAGCTGAGAACCCATCAGGTCCTGGACTTTTCTTTGTTGGTAGGCTTTTGATGACTTCTTCTATTTCATTACTTGAAATTGTTCTATTTAAATTGTGTATGTCCTCCTCGTTCAGTTTAGGCAATTCATATGTCTCTAGAAACCTGTTGATGTCTTCGAAATTTTCTATTTTGTTGGAGTATAGATTTTCAAAATAGCTTCTAATTATGTTTTGTATTTCAGTCGTGTCTGTTGTGATATTTCTTTGTTCATTCCGAATTTTAGTGATTTGGGTTATCTCTCATCTTCTCTTTGTTTGTGTGGCTAAAGGTTTATCAATTTTGTTTATTTTTTCAAAGAACCAACTATTTATTTTGTCAATTTTTTGTATTGTTTCTTTTGTTTCAATTTCATTGATTTCAGCTCTGAGTTTAACTATTTCCTGTCTTCTACTACTTTTGGTGTTGGTCTGTTCTTCTTTGTCTAGGGCTTTGAGCTGTAGTGTTAGCTCGTTTATTTGTTGAGTTTTACTTCTTTTATTGAATGCGCTCCATGAAATAAATTTACCTCTAAGTACTGCTTTCATAGTGTCCCAGAGATTTTAATATGATGTTTCTTTGTTCTCATTTACCTCTAAGAATTTTTTAATTTCCTTCCTAATATCTTCTGTTATTCATTCATCATATAATAGCATATTGTTTACTCTCCAGGTGTTGGAGTACTTTCTGTTTTTTACTCTTTCATTTATTTCTAAATTCAATCCATTATGATCTGATAGAATGCAAGGTAGTGTCTCTATCTTTTTGTATTTGCTAACATTAGCTTTGTGGCATAATATATGGTCTATTTTAGAGAAGGATCCATGTGCTGCTGAGAAGAAAGTGTATTCGCTCTTGGTTGGATGGTATATTCTATAAATGTCTGTTAAGTCTAAATTATTGATTGTGTTATTGAGATCTATGGTTTCTTTGTTCAATTTTTGTTTGGAAGATCTGTCCAGTGGTGAGAGAGGCATGTTAAAATCACTTAGTATTATTGTGTTATGGTCTATTTGGTTTCTGAAATTGAGAAGGATTTGTTTGACATACATGGATGAGCCACTGTTTGGGGCTTAAATGTTTATGATTGTTATGTCTTGCTGATTTTTGCTTCCCTTAAGCAGTATGAAATGTCCTTCTTTATCCCTTCTGACTAACTTTGGCTTGAAGTCCACATTATCTGAAATGAGGATGGATACTCCAGCTTTTTTGCTGAGTCCATGTGCATGGTATGTTTTTCCCCATCCTTTCACCTTTAGTCTATGGGTATCTCTTTCTATGAGGTGAGTCTCTTGCAGGCAACATATTGTTGGATCTTTCTTTTTAATCCAATCTGCCAGTCTGTGTCTTTTGATTGATGAATTCAGGCCATTAACATTCAGGGTTATTATTGAGATATGATTGTATTCCCCGTCATTTGGTTCATTTTTTAAATTTTATTTATTTATTTATTTATTTGACACCACTTGGTTCCTCCTTTATTTGACAATTCCTTTAGGATAATTCCTCCCTTTCCTATTTGCTTCTTTGTTTTTTATCTCTTCCTCATGGAATATTTTGCTGAGAATGTTCTGTAATGCTGGCTTTCTTTTTGTAAATTCTTTTAGCTTTTGTTTATCATGGAATGATTTTATTTCATTGTCAAATTTGAAGGTAAGTTTTGCTGAGTATAAGATTCTTGGTTGGCATCCATTTTCCTTCAGAGCTTGAAAAATGTTTTTCCAGGCCCTTCTAGCTTTTATGGTCTGGATTAAAAAATCTGCTGATATCCATATTGGTTTCCCCCTGAATGTAACTTGGTTCTTTTCTCTCAGAGCCTTTAAAATTCTGTCTGTTTTTGTATGTTAGGTATTTTCATTATAATGTGCCTTGGTGTGGGTCTGTTGTAATTTTGTGTATTTGGAGTCCTATAAGCCTCTTGAACTTGATTTTCCATTTCATTCTACAGATTTGGGAAATTTTCTGATATTATTTCATTGAACAGATTGTTCATTCCTTTGGTTTGTTTCTTTAAGCCTTCCTCAATCCTAATAATTCTTAAATTTGGCCTTTTCATGATATCCCAAAGTTCTTGTAGATTCTGTTCATGATTTCTTACCATCTTCTCTGTTTGTTCAACTTTGTTTCCAAGGTTAAATATTTTGTCTTCAATATCTGAGGTTCTGTCTTCCAGGTGTTCTATCCTATTGGATATGCTTTCTATGGAGTTCTTAATTTGGTTTATTGTTTTCTTCATTTCAAGGATTTCTGTTTGTTTGTTTTTTTTTTTTTTCAGTATCTCTAACTCTTTATTGAAATGATCTTTTGCTTTCTGTATTTGCTCTTTTAACTGTTGATTGATGCGATCATTCAATGCCTGCATTTGCTCTTTCATCTCATCATTCGATGCCTGCATTTGCTCTTTCATCTCATCGTTTGCTTCTCTGATCATTTTAATTATGTACATTCTGAACTCCCTTTCTGTCATTTCTTCTGCCATGCTGTCATTGGATTTTATTGATGTAACATCTAGATTTGTTTGGGGCATTTTCTTCCCTTGTTTTCTCCTATTGTTCAGGTATCAGTGGACCGCTGATATATTGCAGATTTCCTCTATGGACTTATAATGTCCCTGAAGATTTCTAGTATATCCCCTCTTAGCGTTCAGTAACCTGAATTCTTGGAGGAAGTTGATAATGCGCTGCTCCACAAGGAAGCTGCCTCTCTAGGGGTAATAGCCTTCAGGTGGTGTATATTCCCTGCTAGTGGGCAGAGGTGCCTCCACTTGTTGACCAATGGTCAAAGGGGAACTAGGCTGCGGGCTGAGACAAGGCCTGTTTGGGCCTGTGTCTCTGGTTTTACCGTTCTTGTGGGAAAACCTCACTCATCAGGGAAGACTCACCCAGTGGGGAAGTCTCGCTGGTCAGTTCCCCTCCTAGAGGTTCCCCTCAATCCACAACTACCGCCTGGGCTGGGCTGTCTTCCTCTGCAACGTTCCCAGGGGCCCAGACCTACCTCCTGGGCCTGGGAGCCTCACCCTTCGCAGACGAGTCTCCTTAGGCTGCCTCTCCTCAGAGAATCTGCCTGCAGTCCTGGAAACTTCGCTCCGCCCCTCAGCTTGTCTCTGTGCGGCTCTTACACCAAGAAGCCGCTTAGGTCCTGGGACCCTGCTCTGCACCTAATCGCCTGGCTATGCAGCCACTCCTCTGAGCAGCCACCTGGAGCCCTGTACAGCCGCTCCAAGTCCCAGCGACCTGCCGCCCGCCTCTTCCTCCAGACAGTCACCCGGTATTCCGGCATGGTCAGTAGGAGTCCAAGCAGCTCACTGCACGCCTCCTCCTCCTGCCAACCGCCTGTAGCCCTGGGAAGTCACTCTGAGTCCAAGTGACCTACCCCTTTCCTCCTCCTCCTCCGGGCAACCCCCCCGGGTGTTCAGGAGCGGTTGCTCTGAGTCCAAGCGACCTGCCGCACACCTCCTTTGGGCAGCTGTCCAGAGCACTGGTGCGACCGCTCCAAGACCAAGTGACCCACCGCGCTCCTCCTCCAGCAGCCCCCTGGTGTTCAGGAGCAGTCGCTTTATATCCAAACAACTCACCACTCGCCTCTTCCTCAGGGCTGCCGCCCATAGCCCTTGTGCATCACTCCGAGTCCAAGCCACCCGCCGCGCTCCTCCTCCTCCTCCTCTGGGCAGCCCCCCGGTGTTCAGGAGCAGTCGCTCTGAGTCCAAACAGCTCGCTGTGCAGCTCCTCCTCTGGCAACCGCCTGTAGCTCTGTTGTAGTCACTCTGAGTCCAAACGACCTGCCGCGCTCCTCCTCCTCCTCTGGGCAGCCCCCCGGTGTTCAGGAGCGGTCGCTCTGAGTCCAAACAGCTTGCCGTGCAGCTCCTCCTCAGGCAGCCACCCAGAGCCCCAGTGGTTCTCCGAGTCCAAGTGCTGTGCTGAGCGGCCTCCTCTATGATGCTCCCAGTTGTCCGAGTTCACTGCTCCAGCAGGGGGAGGGGTGTCTCGTTGGGCAGCTCTACTTCACAAAGTTCCCTGCGTTTCAGGGCTACTGCCCCATCCGGGACGCCTCCCCAACGGGAGAGACTCACCTGGTGGCTTTGAGTTGGTCCCAAGTCTCTCAATATCTCCTCTTTTGAATCCTGAGTCCTGGAGCAACATGAAATGCAGTCACCCTCTAGTCTGCCATCTTCGATGGCTATTCTTTAAATACAAATTAGAAGGAAAGCTAGTTTTCAATCAACAACATTTTTTAAAACAAGGTTTATCAATGTATACTTTGCACATGTAAAATTCATCTCTTTTTGGCAGGCTATTCCATGAGTTTAACAAAAAACAGTATATATGCATAGTTACATAACCACTATCACCACTACAATTAAGATAAAGAATAATTCCATTCACTTCAAATGATTTTCTACTCTGCCTTTATAATCAGTTATTTTAATCCACCACCAGCCACTGGCAGCTACAGATCTCATTTTTCCTCTGACAATCTAGAATTTTCCAGTAGGTCATATATACAGAATCAAACAATATGCTGCTTTCAGTGTTTTTCACATCAGAAGGTCTCATGGATTTACTTATGTTGTTGCTTTTGTCAATCACACAATCTCTTATTTCTGAGTAGTATTCTGTTTTATTTTTCTAGTTAGCTTTTTGTCACTGTGACTGAAAGACCTGATAAGAACAACTTAAGAGGAGGAAAGTTTGTTTTGGCTCAGAGTTTCAGAGGTTCAGTTTCATAGGTTGGCCAACTCCTCAGCTCTGAGACCAAGGTGAGGCAGAACATGATGGCTGAGGGCACGGCAGAGGAAAGCAGCTCAGGATATGACAGCCAGGAAGCAGAGAGCTCTGTTCACCAAGGACAAAATATATACCCCAAAGGCATGCCCCCAGCGCCCACCTCTAACCACACTCTACACACCTACAATGAGCACCCCATTAATCCATATCAGTGGATTACTTCTCTGATTGGTTAACACTTTCATAATCTAATTGTTTGTTTTCTGAAAAATTCTTGCATTCTTTCACGCATGAGCTTTTGGGGGACATCTCATATATAAACCATAATATGTTGTATGAAGGAACCGCAATTTGGTTTGTCCATTTACCTGCCAAACTATTTTTGGGTTGATGTCAACACAGAACATTTTGTTTTAAATAAGTAGAAATGGATACAAATGAATCTGAGCACAAAGCCTTGAATTTCTTATCTCTTCACATTTCAGGTCCTTCCAAGTTTCTTACTCACAAACTTTGTAAGTCATCAATTTGACTGGAATCATGCAAGTTTGGGAGGAGCAATGGTTTCATTCTAATCAATTGTTTTCCCACTGAAGTCCTTCTGGTTTGGTGCAATTTCTCCTGTTTCTCAATCAACGTGTTTATGGAGAATGTTGAAAGAGGATTATGTTCTAATGGGTGATAGCAATCGTCATAATATTTAGATGACCAAAGGTTTATTTAAGTGCATAACTTTAAAGAATGGAGTTCAGTGTTGGATCTGAGGATGGAGCACCCTCTTCAACTGATGTGTAAGCCTCAGGTCTTCAAAGGATGCTATTGTTTAGACAGTCCTGTACCTTCTGCAGCATGGAATGTGAACAGGCAAGGACAATAGGAAGCACCCTGGAGGGGAAAAAAATGCATATTTCTCTTGTTTTTTTTCCCCCATTATCTTGTTCCTTCACAATAACTCAAAGCAAGTCATTGCACATGCTGAGTAAGATTTCAGAAGGTTAAAACTAATTTTAATTCCATTAAAACGACACTGTATCAGCATTGTCTCCATGACCCTTTCCTTTAAAACAACTGAGAACAATGTAGCCTTGCTGATTTTCTCTTTCTATTGTATCAGTTGGCAAAAAACAGGTGTGCCACAGACGTTTAATTGCCAGCTCAACTTAATATGCCTGCACAATTCTCTAATTTCACTGTCAATGCAGCAATCTTTTCTCCTTTGTTACAAGGTTCTCAAAATCCCTGTAAGTAATGCCAATGCATACTGAATTTAAGTCAAGTAATCCTTTTGCCTTTCTCACTATCTTTCAATCTTTAAAAAGAAAGAACTGGGAAAAAAATGAGAGTTGAGGTCTGGAATGAATCATTCAATTCTATATTTCTCTGGTTTTGCAATAGTCAATATTTATAAAAAGAAGAAAAATAACAGAAAGAGAAAAATGAAGTGTTCTATCACACTTACAGCCTCAAGGTATGTTTTTTGTTTTTGTTTTGTGTTTTGTGTTTCCAGTTCCTTTCATTTTGTAATGATCCTTCTCTTAAGAAAATTGCTTTTGAAAAATGAAATATCAGCTTCCATTCACATGGCGACCTCCTGCTTTCCCTTATCCTCTCTCCCTTAGCTCCCCCACTAGTACTAACTTCTTAGTAATTTCCACCATCAGGATCCTGGTTAACTAGACAACTTGATATTTTCAGAGTTATTCATACTTACTTCAACCAGAATCACAAAATACATACTTATTTGTCTACACTGATCATTTTTGCACAAAGACTGGGAATTGGCAATGGAAAAAGCAAATATATGCATTTTTTTCCTGTTCAGGGTCCCTTCAAATGTTTTTGCCTGTTCCTAGTCCCTCCAGCAAAAAGTCAGTGACTGCCTAAACCACAGCATCATTTGAGGACTTGAGGCTTGGAAAGTCAGCCAGAGAGGGTGCTCTGTCCTCCGACCCAAACTGTGACCCAATTTTTTATTATTTTCATTACCTATTAAAGTAGTGTGTGCAAATAAACACATATAGTACATATAAATAATAAAGTAAATATGTATAAATCTGCAAAATGCATGTCTGATAAATACACATATACACATGCATACATAGAATACATATGTAACTTTATAATGAAAGGCTCATGGAGCTCACATGACTAAAACCCCTGTGGCTTCCCATTCAATGGTACCTTCTCCAGGTCCTTCACCCTCTGATCACATCTCCTGCTTTCTCCCTTGTTCTTTGTACTTAGGTTTCATAGACCTCCTGTTGGATTTTAAGGACCTGGAACTAATTCCCGCATCCACATCTTTATCCTAGATGTCCTCTTGACCACAGGAAACATTCTCTCTCTGATGTGAGCAATACCAGGTCTCTCTTGTCTTGCGCATTGCAGCTTACTATTAGAATAACTTTTGTTGGCCAATTTACCATAGGTATGCAATCATTCTCACTTCTCATGTTTTTCTTGCTTTTTACTTTGTTAGTAACCGGGATCCTACCTGCCTTCCTGTGGCAGAACTCTAGGTGCCACTGTAAACACTTCTCACTCCTGGTTGTTCCCTCTCAAGTCAGTGACTCCCACTCTTTGTACCTGCTATTTCCTGCCTAGGTGATTTCTCTGGCCACAGGCTCACTCTTAGCCTGCAGTAGGGTCCAGGTCAGAGTGCCAGTGAGTTTATAAAGAGAAGCCCTCATCCAATGATGTCCCAAAGTTAATGGACCATTGTGTGGGACAATTCTGAGGTATCCTTTGTGAAATATCCCAGTGATCCTCAAATAGCATGGAACCCCAGTTGCCCATAATAATAATAGTTCTTCAACACATTAGCATTTCCTTCCTAACTTTCCCTTTCTCCTCTTCTATCTGCATTATCTAGCACTCACCGCCCTCCGCAAAAAAAAAGTCATCTGTGCCTTCATAATTATTTCAAGGTTTGCTTCTGAAAAAAATCAACCCCAATTCACTCCCTCAGCTAAAATGTAAGCTCCACTAAAAGCAGGAAATGCCCGTAATATTTATCATTATTCACCCCTTCCCCTCCAGTGCGGGACATATGTTTAATACAGGACAGATATGCATTGAATAAGTTAAGTGATCACATGTGTGCATTCATGTGTGGTAGGATATAATTTGAATATTTTGAGAGATCCTGTCCCTCATATTGCCATTCCTGTATCAGTCTGAAGGCCTGCCTGTCCGTTAGGAGAAGGATCTTCATTCCCTGAGGACCCAAGTATAAAAGAGAAAATACAGAAGATATGGGTGACTTGAAAAAGACAAATTGGGAACTTGGAAATCATAAATCTATATTTAAAACTGTGTTTAAATGTTGAGGATTTGATTTCTGAGAGAAGGATTTTTTTAAGAGAGAAAAGGCTGTTTGAGCATCCATGTTGTGAGAGAGATGCTCAGTGAAAACTGCAGAGTGAGGAAGGGAGGGTTGGGGACCTAGGAACTTCTCACATTACATTTGTTCAACCATATTTCTCCACTAACCTGAAAAAACAAGGGACACACAGATTTCCTAGAGATTTTCAGTGACTTTAATAAAGTCATATGTTAATATCATTCAATCAAAAATAGTTTTGGGACAGCTATCATACATGTCCAGGGACTAGGTTAGGCACTGAGGTTATTACCATGAATCAAACATCATGAAATCCCTGTCCTGGTAGAGCTTTTGTTTTAACAGGGGTAATTTAATGAGCAAAATTTGAAAATGACATAGGTATTAATATGAGAAGTGAAAATCAAGGTAGGTAAGGGGATGGACAGAAGTGATGCTATTTTAATACAGAGGTGAAAATAAGCCTCTCTAATATGATATTTGAGCAGAAGCCTAAAGGAAATGAAGACAGCTCTGCAAATTTTTCTGGAGGATGAACATTTGAAGTAGCTAAAAGAGTTCAGGGTAGAAACTCTGAAGCTGGAACGTGTCTGTGTGTTTGAGCAGCAGCAAGGAGACTCAGGTTCAACTTAATGAGGAAGAGAAAAAATGGTGGATGGGACCAGGGAGGGATCCTGTGAAGTTTTAAGTTTATAATTTCTAAATCTTTTTTTTTTTTTTTTAACTCCAAGTCAGTTAATCTGACAATTGTGCATTAATTAAAGTGGCATTTTGTGATTCACTTGCTTCATGGTCACAAGATGGTTGCCATGCTCCAGCCTCAGGTCACAGTGTTAGGTAAAGCAGCAAAGGTTTAATTTCACATATACAATTTTAATTGAACAACATGCATATTTAAAAGTGCAAAAAACCTAGGTGTGCAACTTGGTGAATTTTTACAAATGAACATATCCATATAGCCAATATGCAAATCAAGAAATACAACTTTATTCTACCTCTCAAAGGAAACCAGTCTTCTGGCTTCTAATATCATGTATTGTTGGCTTCTTTTTTAACTTTATATAAATGGAATCAACATGTGTTCTTTTGCATCTGTAATTTTTGCTGAACAATAGATTTAAAAGTTCCATCTATGTAGCTGCATTTTGTCAGTTGTCTTTACTGGGTGTGAATTATGTTTTGGATAGTCCACAGTTTATATGTCTATTTTGATGTAGGTGAGCATTAGTATTTTTCAGTATGGGCCAGTGCAAATAGCATTGTTAGGAGCATCCTGTCTTTGTATTTTGGTGAGCATGTGTAAATATTTTTGTGGATATTTAGGAGTCTAATTGCTGGGTTAAAAATACATTGATCTTTTTAGCTTAAGTAGATGCTAAATGAGTTTTTAAAATGATTTACCAATTTTTTCCCATCAGCAGTCTATGAGAATCTCAGATAACTGGTATCCATACCAGTGATGAGAATCAGGGCCAAGTCCCATTTCCCAGATGTGAAGACTCAAGAAATGCTGAGGCAAGTGTAGAAAGCAAGTTTCAGTTAAAGGATAGAACAGAGAAAGACTTTTCCCAAGAAAAGGGGCCCCAGAGCTGGGTGTTCGAAGAACTGGGGGTGTCCTGCACTTTTTATACCTTTTAGATTTCCTTTGTTCTCAGGTTCTCTCCTCCCCACATCCTGCCTGCTGACTAGTGACCAAAAGGTGAGCCAGAAGGTAAAGTGATTCAAGAACAGGAACATAGCTGCCCAGGGCTACAGGCAGGAAGGAGGTCACCCAAGGCTATTCCTTGACCACTCATTAACCAGTTCTTGCAGGGAGGAACAATTCCCTGGAGGCAGGTAACCTTGGCAACAGGTGGAGGAGGGAAAGTGCTCTGAAGGTATTAGCATTTTATTTCCTCTTGAATCAGCCCCGGCTTCCTGACTCAGTCATGCATTACCTACACTGTCCTTCTGCACCCCCCTCTCCAGTTTCAGTATTGTCTGTCACTTTCATTTTATCTATTCTGTGTGGAGGCCTTAATTTGGTAATTTTAATTTATATTCCCTTGACGTGAGTTTCGCACCTTATTTTTTTCTGGAAATTAAATATGTATACTTGAAAAACAGCTTATAAGTCAGTCCAAAAGTGGTTATGGAAATTATAAAAGGGGATAGTACCAATACCCACACCATAAAGTGGGAGATAATTGCATTAAAGAATCCAACCCACTCCTTGGTTTATACCCGAAGGACTTAAAATCAGCATACTCCAGTAATGCAGTCACATCAATATTCACAGCAGTTCAATTCACAATAGCTAGATTGTGGAACCAAATTAGATGCCCTTCAACAGATGAATGCATAAAGAAACTGTGGTATATATACACAATGGAATATTACTCAGCCATTAAGAAGAAAAATATTATGGCATTTGCAGATAAATGGATGAAATTGGAGAATATCATGCTAAGTGAAATAAGTCAATCCCAAAAGATGAAAGGTTGAATGTCTTCCCTGATAAGTAGATGATGGTACATAATGGGGATGGGGGAGTGGGGGGTGAGAGAAGAATGGAGGAACTTTAGATTATGTAGAGAGAAATGAGAGGGAGGAGGGGGCAGGGGTATGAAAGATGGAATGAGACAGACATCATTATCCTACATACATGTATGATTACATGAATGGTATGACTCTACATCATGCACAACCATTAAAATGAAAAGTTGCACCTCATTTGTGAATAATGAATCAAAATGCAGTCTGTAAAAATAAAAAAAATAATAATAAAAAACATTCAATGTGATGTGTAGGAGAGTAAGAGCTCAATTAATATTAGGTATTATTATTTTAATGGGATAAACAAAGAATAGCCTGAAAAATATGATGATCTTTGGTGCTAAGGATTCATTTGAAGAGGAAATCCAAAGGCACTTCTGAGTAGAGACAAAGAAAGATGAATTGTTCTGATAGAACCAATAGAAAAAAAATGGTACTGGAACAGAAATAAAATATCCAAATAACTTCCAAGGCTGCATTATTTTCATTTCCTATTAGTCTTAATCATCAAAGTGAAGGTCAAATTGATAACATGGAAAAGTAATTATATTTCACTGCTCATATATACTTTTGGTGTAACTATATTGACATATCTCATGGAGTAGATCTTCATCTTTGATCTGTAAATCATGTTCTTCAAAGATAGATAAAATGCATCTGGTTATAGTCAGTGAAATTCATCTGAGGTCTGTTTTCACAGTATTCACCATTACCTATCAGTTGAGTCATTAAGTGGTGTTTGAACTGAATTAGGCCAACCCCTCAAATAGATAGAGGAAACAGAAATCAATATGGTAGAATGATAGTACCAGAAGTGCGCATCTGGTCTCAACTTGCCGGTATTAGGAGAATTTTTTAGAGTCTAGGGTAAGAAGTGCATATCAAGAACTTAAAATAACCACAAAATAACTGAAAAAAATATTGCATGTGTTATGTGCAGGGAATTATGATGTCCAGAAATACAGATGGGCAATATGTAAATAGAGGCAACATAGCCTGCAAAGATAAGAGGAATCTCTGTTTTGATGGATCATGACCATTGTGCTAGATTTGGTTCAGTAGCCTTATGGGACTTGTGAAATGATTCTGAATTGAGAAACGAGAAATGACATACCCATATTCTGGGAAGGTAGCTTTAGGAATCTTATCCATTATGGATGAAGTAACTTTAGAGTCAGAGTGAAAAATCCCTAAAGATTTTGCAAAAGTTGTTATATATGATGAGAGCATGATTGTAGGTGATAATAGAGCAAGGGCAAAAGAGATGATTCATTTGAAATATATTTTGAAAAAGATTTGCTAACACTTAATGTAACTTGATAAAACTGTCAGATGAAGAAAATTGAAGAATGGTCAAAGATGGCATTGAGGATTTCAAGATAATGCTAGTACTTTCTAATTCTACAAAGTATTATTGGATAGTATTATTGGAATACAAACCAAATTTAGAAAGAAGACCATGAGTTCAATTTGGGACATTTTGATGTTCATAGTTTTAATTTTTTCATTCATTAATGTAATGCAGATCGTAATTAAAATTAATGGAAGGTCAAAGGTGAAAGCAATTTTGATTATGCCTGAAATTTTTGTAGAGGAAAAGATAAATTAGAGGATAGAACAAAGAGATAGACAGTCACAACTGTGGGGTAAATTTATGAGACAAAAACATTGGAGAGTGAAACAATAAACTGATATTTTTTTTATGGCTGATACAATTATGATGAGATCAAAGCAATTTAGTACATATATTTGATTAAGTATACATGTTCTCCTCTAGGCATCTTCATTTTAATTTAACCCAAATGAGGAATCATCAGCACCACAATGAAAGAATAATTGAGAAATCATAATAATTAGCTTACATTCATATTTTTAATACTCTTATAATTAGAAAAGATATCTTCCAAATGGATTGTCTTCTTAAGTTACTCTTTGGTCAACTTTTTTGTATTACTCAGATTCACTTATTCAAAATATGTCTGTTTTAAATTTTTGCTAAGTTTCAGGGACCACTCCAAGCCATGGTATTAGCAGAGTACACAACAGACCCCAAATTTCAATCCTTCTCAAGAACTTTTTAATGGTTGTGCAGAAAGTAATGCCTTGCTCCAAACTCACAGCAATTTCTCTGTTTACTCACTTTCCCCTTCCCTGTCAAAGGCAAGGGGAGCCAAACATACCCGTGATCATAACAAATAACCTGAATCAGGCTTGGCAATTGTGATAGGCCAAGAGACACCTGTCTAATAGAGATAAGTGGTATTATGATTTCAAACACAACTCTGCTAACTGTAAAATGCCAAATAAACATTAAATATGCCTCCTGTAATTCAGTAAGTGAAGTCCATGTTTTGAGAACAGATATTAATCCACGTGCATAACTGTTCTAATTTTTCATATCCTGAGAGCATTTGCTATTGCAGTTCATTTTCTCAGAAAGGACAGTGAGTCCTTAAAATAATTATTTAGTTAACCTCTGAATGAACTAGCTCTGCTGTCACTGCTAAAATTTGGATGTACTCATTGTATTAATAGGTTTTGGCTCATTTCTGCTTCTTTATTTCCATCTTTTAAGAATAGATCTTGTTCTCAGTGGTCTCCATTCTGCAAAGATAAAAGGCATATTTTAAAATAAATCCTACTGTTGCTTTTAACTATTATTTCCCCTTAGAAATGAGATCTGGAATCTCACAGAGTTAAATCATAGAATAGAAAGCATTGAGGACATTCCTCATCATGAAAAACTCCCTTATATAATGCTGGCTCATATTGTTAAAACTGGCTGATATTTTATCTTGGTTCCAGAAATTTTCCCAGGATTCTAAGTCAAAATGCTTTTCCTCAACTGGTCATTAAAACTGAAAATATATTTACTACCAACAGATGAGGAAATACTTATTTTAAAAAATTATATTTGCACATGTTTTGATCCTATTTGATCCCATTTGAAGTATGGCCCCACGTATTATCAATCTCATTTTGAAAATTCATTGTATTGTTACTTATGTTTCGCTGCTTTAACATAATTCTTCACTTCATTGAGATAAATTCGTGCCAGAACATGAAGACCCACAGATATATGTTTCCTGAAATTCTAAAATATCACTGAAACCAAGCAAAACATGTCAAAATAGCCATCTGGAAGAAGTCTGGGATTTAGGAAGATATTCTCACCTCGAGTGGGCATCATTTCTGTGCAATAAGGTTCTGTTCCATTGTATTTATAGATTTTACAGATGCTTGGAAATATGTTTTTCCTCTAAGAGAACATGAAGAAAACTAAAAATCTACACGAAGTCCCAAGATGGTATGTTTTAAACAAAACTATGTCAAGACAATAAAAGAAAAAGAAATGAATAGATTTTTTTTTTTTTTCTGAACACTGACGAGTGTCTCTTAAAAAAGTTCCAGTAGGGGAAATCATAAAATAAGATTACAAAGAAGGTAGCTTGCTAAAATGATTATGCATGAAAATTTCTTCTACCGTGTGTTCCATATGAAAGGAATTTATATCCATAGTTCAAAGTTAGTCATACATTCACTACATAATCTGTTTCATTTCATTACATATTCCACAAACTTTAGGTTAGACCTTCAATCTTTTCAGGTAGTATACTTTCGAGATTTTATTGGTAGTGTTGGCTGAATTTTTCAAAACATATAATGAAGATAGTTTGTAGGCACTTTTCTGTTTCATAGAACACCCTATGGATTATAGGCACACCATGTCTGTAGATTCTGATTGCATGGCAAACAGTGCATGTCTTTTTTAAAGGAATGAGAGTTTATTTCTCACTCTACTGAAGGTCAAAGTTTATTTCTCACTCTACTGTAGTTCAAAGTTTATTTCGCACTGTGCCAAAGTTCTAAATTTATTTATCACTTTACGGAATGGCTACAAGATATAAACAAACCTCTTTAAAAATAAGCCACCAAGAGATGAACAAGGCTGGTATGTCTTATAGCGCAAGTCAGTCATGTGACCAGAGTTTCCACGGTCTTTTAAAACAAGTTGGTTTCATGTGTTGTTTAGAATAGCAGGAAAAAAATATAGAGGCATGTACCTTTTGATAATGTCTTTGGATTTTAAGAGTGAACTAAAATGATCCTATTTATGTAAATAATCATGTTGTTTGATGGAAACTGTTGAAAGGAATTCAACACTCTGTAAGTCCTGCGAGGGTACCATTACTCAGGGTGCAAGATGTAAGTCAGCAACCATCCGGTTGTTTGTTGGAGCTCCATCACTGGAGAAGGTCTAGGCTTTCCAGTGGGGGCGTGGCTTGGGGAAGCTTATATCACAGTCTCTGAGAGCCATAACATTGAGTGTTCGACTGTATCACATTAAACAGAGACCTTCAGATTTGCTGTTTATTAGTGTGGAAATCAAAACCATAAAATGATACCATAACTAAAAATTAAGAATTGAGGGGGAATGCTTTTCTTCCAATGGGATGTAAATCTGTGAAGCAAATAGTGAGATTTAAATATAAATACATTTTCCAATTTTAACTAGAAACATATACAGGAAAATATAATGAGTTAATCGTAGATATATTACTTTAGAAACTTTAAATGAATAATATGTAGCTCAAAATATATCTTTGCCTTGTTGATTTTTGAACATATGCTTTTTTTTAAGAAGTTTCTAATGCTATTTGATATTAATTTCATTTTGGCTTCCTCTGTATTTTTTAATAAAAATTAAAGAAACCTAAATTTGTGATTCTTAGATGTTAAACTTTAGGAGTCCACCATTCTCTTCATTTATAGTAAGGTAAACAAAATGTTTTTGACTGTTCAGTAATTGCTGTCTTGCTTACTGAAGTCTATATCAACACTTCACTAGAGTCAGAGAAAATGGATGTAAAGTATATGAGTAGTATTTTAAGATAGGATACAGCTATTGCAAATAGCTGGTACAGAAAATAAGTACTATACAAAGTTAAAAGTGTAATCTCTTGAGGTCAGGCAATCAGAAAGGGTTTGGTGGGAAGCCAGAGGTGGTATTCTAAAGTGGCAAACAGTCATTCATTCACTCAACAAACCTTTCGTAAGTACCTCACAAATGCTAGGAAATCCACAGAGCACCATGGGAACAACTATAAACAGGGCTATGGCACAAAAGCACGTAGAGATTGGTAAGCTCATCAGTTATCTATTGCCACAATAAGGCAGCATAAGGCTAATCATAAAACCTCAGTGACTTACAACAAAAAACTTTTGTTTAGTTCATGAGTTTGTGATTTTAGATGATACAGGCTGGATTCAGTTCCTCTCACCTGGGCTTATTCCTGAGTCTGGGATCAGCTACAGGTTAAGTGTGCTGTAGTGCTGTAGTATGCTGTTGTGTGTTAAGATGGCTATTGGCTGATGACCATCACCCATGTAACTGGGGCATGTTTCATTCTTCAGCAAGTCAGCTCAGGCAAGTTTTCATACCTTTGGGAGGAACAAGTCTGAAGACTAGCCCAAGTTTTTGATATGTCACTCTAACTAAAATCTCACTGGTGAAAGCAAATCAAACCAGACACAGAATAGCAGAGTTCCACAAGATTCCCAGGCAAAGGGCATGGACACCATAAAAGGCAATGACTTGGGACATTCACATAACTTACCAAAGTGAATGAAATAGGAACTACAGCCACCCCTCCATCCATGGGTTCCACATCCATAAATTCAATCAACTGTGGATGAAACTACTTGGAAAAAATATTGTGTCATCACTGGGACTGGGGTTGTGGCTCAGTGGGAGGGCACTTGACTAGTATGTGTGAGGTACTGGGTTCAATTCTCAGCACCACATATAAATAAAAGAATAAAAAATAAAGGTCTATTGGCATGTAAAAAATACTTTAAAAAATTGTGTTTGGCCTGAATATATATGTATAAATACACAGACTTTTTTCTTGTTACTGTTCCCTACACACCACAGTGTAACTGTTCACACAGATACAATATCTAAAATATGTAACCTACAGATAACTTAAAACATATGAAGGATGTGCATACATTTATATGCAAATGTTATGCATTTATACAAAGGAATGAAACATTCATGGATTTTGGCATGGGGGAAGTGGTCCTGGAACCAATGCCTTATGGATACTGAGAGCCCATTATTCAAGATTTGAGTGCATAAGAAATGGGCACATATCTTTGGGAATTAAGAACAAAATCAAGATAAATTCAAATAGGGTGGGTTCAGGAAAATAATTTTGAAGTAAATAGTTCTTTAATAGGATATTTATGGAAGAGTTAGATGCTAGAGAATTTCAGTTGGAGATTTAGTGGAGCAAAATCAGGTAGAAAAAGCAATAAGCCAAATCAGAAGAATAAAGGGGAACACTTTGATTCCAGCACTAGTTTGGGGTACAGAAGCACTGAGAAGCAGAATTTCTATCATGGACTCATGGGAGGGTGGCTGAATTACTTGTACTTCTTAGCTAAGGAATCTGAGTTTTATTTTGTAGGCAATAGGAGACTTAAGGTTTACAAAAAGAAGCATGACTTTTCTTAGGACAATTAAATCTGAAGTGGATCTTGTGTTCCTCTACATAGATTTACTACTACCTATGCCGAAAGTATTTAGTAGACCTAATCAGAGAATAGCCACAACATGAAATTCTTTTAATAAAGATGTAAACTGAGGTAGAAAGTGCTAATGTGTTTACAGAAACTAGCATGTACAGTTCTGATATGACTTCCAAAGTAAGCTGTGGTTTATTCTTTTTTTTTCAGACACTGATTTTGCAAAGCCTTTAACTTTTCTCTGAGGCCAATAAGAAAAAACAAAGACTACCCCAAACAAATAGGAATTATGATTACTAGTTAGAATGTAGAAACTGGAATAAAATATGAAGGGATTTTGGAATAAGATCTACTATCTTATGAAATAGACTAATGCGAAGGGATTGAAGAGAAAACAAATAGTTAAAATGTTGTGATTACTTTATGATAAAGGCATATGTACAAGTTTTGAATTTTGAGATACTTTTATTATAGAGGTATATATATATATATATATATATATATAAGATTTTTAAGATCACTAATAGGAATGATCCTGTGGGATTAAAATTTTCGTGACCCATATTGTAATCTCATTTGTACTTATCTGAGGATGCCATAGGACTTGGCTGGGTTACAGAGTCAAGGCCATCAGCACCCTGTCTGTCACCCTCGAACCTGATTACTTCTGTGTCTGCTGGTTCACTTTTAGTCCCCACTTGTGTTAATTCATTGGAGAGCTTTCTCCAAAGCTGCTGATGTTCTTTCTATTTAACTGCTCATACGCATGGTGGGCCAAAATGAAAAGGAATAAACAACCTTCAGAAACACTTCTCAACCAATGACAGAAGGAGTTAGTATATAAATTCCTTGGTCATCAAGTGGGTTAATTCTTGGATGTGAGCTCCATGCAGTTCTCCAGAGTTCCCAAGCAAGGATGGGTTTCAGTGAACTAATAGTGGTGACCTGCCTAATAGCATGCTGCAAATCAACTTTATTCATTTCCTTCTCCCACTTCCCCACTCCTCTACTGATACCTCCTGGACAGCTTCCAGATCAACTTTTGCACTCAGAGTTTGCTAGTGTAGGAACCTAAACAAAGACAGAGGGGATACATGTAACATATTCTTTGTTAGCCAAAAATCATGTTTGACTATCACTGCAAATTATGCACGTGTGTGCTTATAAGTGATAGGAATGACAAGAAAAGACTTTGTTGAAATGCAAACGAGTCACACTTCTATCAGTTTCTCTTAAGATGCTTGGGGCTCATTTTAGTCTTACCAACAAATCAAGAATATTCTATTTTCCACTCGATATTCCATTCTAGCACATCCTAATAAAATTGAAACCATCTACAAGTGATTTTAAGATGAAGAAAAATGTAATACATATACAAAAATATCTGAAAAATTATAATTCACTTGCATCGCTTTTGTGGTTCACATTTTACTAAGCTTATGGTGGGATATGATAACTAAAGGAGATATAAATCCTAATTGTTGATGAAAAAGGGCCACTAGGTTGAGTGAGAAACCATCATCTATGCTTCAGATTAATTTTGTAGTTTTTCCATTTAGCAACTGGATTTCTGGTGATGTATACCTATGTGTGTGAAAATATATTCCTTCACCTCATATTGAAATTAGGAGAAAGGAAACAAAAATAAAGGCAGAAGCTATTACAGGGACATATCTATGAGAAAAAAAAGCCTAGCTGTAGTTAATTCTATTCACAGATTTCAGATTACATAACTGGCAGAAAATAGCCTTTTAATCTAAGAATTATAACTTGGCTAATGGTTTTCTCAAAATGAATAAACTTATCTAGACAAAATACAATGAATTAAAAAGTTTGTGTTTTACCCCATAAAACTACATTCTTGAAATATGTTTATTAATGGAATAAAGCTTCCATTGTTCTCAAGACATTTTATTACCAACATCTTGCATTTCCCTTACCACAAGTGCACTCAAGAGTAAGAAGAAATAGACTTTCAAAGTGCTGAAAAAATGGACCACCCATTAAAATGACCAAGATAAGTTTAAAAAATATATATATACACAAATATATACATATATATGTATCGCCTATATATATATACACATATATACATATATATGTATACAGATTATATCTATATCTATATCTATATCTATATCTATATCTATATCTATATATATGAGTTTGTTCTCAAAAAGGGTAGAAAATTGACCTGTGGAGAGACCACTAACTCCCTTCCTATCTCCAGAACATCAAGAACACTCCTCTCAGAAATTGGATAGATGCCTGCCTCCTCTGTAAGAAGAAATATAATGTCTATATTATATCAAGTTGTTAAGAAACAATTTTCAAATATAGGAATTCTGATGCAGCATAATTACCTAATTAGTTTTAGGAGTGAACAGGGTCTCTCAGGGGTTCAGTTTTTTCAAGTTACTAATTCTAGTTCGATCTCACAGAAGTTAAACTCTTCCAAACCTATTCGGTCTGGATCTAGAAACTGCCTTTTCTTAAGACACTGCTGTAGCTAAGGAAGAAGAGGACCCAGAAAGAATGGGCCATCTTCTACTAATGTGTAAGGGAGATGTTGAGATTAGGAAGGAGAGATACTGCCTTTGTGGGCTGACAACTCTTTTGAACAGAAAAGAAACCAGTCTTAATTTCATTAGATTAGTTTCAATTATTCACCATTTATAACCCATTCTCAAATTTATGAAAAGAATAAAAATTCAAAGCACACATTTGGCCTTTGAAAATATGAACATATTTTTATGTTATTTGTTGTGTCTTTGTTCTGTGGCCAACTTTATATATTTAGAAGGAAACACAAATAAGTGAGGAAAATCTTAATTTGGAAATCCTCTCCTCAGCAACCTTTCATTACTTAAGGTCAATCTTCAACCAAAACATCACTTGATCATATGAGACTTTTCATGTTAAGGAAATGACCGTGATAAAATCTAATCATTGAAAGGGACAGTAATTCATCTTTTTTACAGTTTCACTATTATTTGTTTTCCATTGTTTATTTGGCAATATCTTTGAAGTATAAATTAACTGAGAAAAAATCATCAGCCATAGCGTATTGTAAATCTTTCGACGATATCATTTACATCCTATAAAGAACGATTTACTACAGTCATATTATTCCAAATCTACTGATTAAAACAGTATGAAAATGTTAGTAAACTCTGGTAACTTTGTCTAAGTGTAAATACATATTCATCAAGGAATGGAAAACACTAACGTCATTAAAGTTGAGAGTAGTTTCATAGAATACTTCTCCAAGAACTTTCACAAATTTTTTTTTCCTAGTCCTGGAAGTCCAGTCACAAGAATAAGAAACCCATCCAAGATTCAGGCATAGAATCGGCAAATGACAGAGGGCCTATAAACCAGACACTGGGACTGGATCCTATTAGTAGCATTTGGCCCTATAACATAGGTCTTAGATGGTGTTCTTCAGAAGTAAACCCTGAAAGCACGCAAATGATTCATTAAATGATTGTTCCCAGAGGAAACCAGTAAGGATGAGGTAGAAAAAGTGGGAAGGGGAGGAAGCTCAGCCAAGACTGAGTTCAAGTGAAGTCCCAATGTCAGCCTGACCCTCAGGGGAATTCTGGCGCATAAATTATACCTTAGAATTGGTCCCACTTCCAGACAAAGGAAATGGGTTTTTACTTTTGTGACAGTTATGGTTTGTTTTTTCTAGAGTAGTAGTCTTTTGAAGAAGGTTTCAGTGTATGTTGTTAAGAATGAGACCCATAAAAACAGAGGGATTGGGACTGAGTACCAGTAAAGGGTATTTGAATGTGTCTGGAGTCAGGGGCAGCTACAGCACCTATATAGACATGTAAGAGATGATAGTACATGTCCGTGTGACAGTTCACATCTGGAGTCAGTTGCACCCCATTATCCAGCTGTTGGTTAAATAAGAAACACAGTATGGCTGTCTTATTGCAGAAAGGGCTGGATTTGGCCCAAGCTCTGAGTCTACTATAGTATGATGATCCCCAATCAAGATTAAGGGTATAGAATAAGCTTTCTACATGACGATGCCACCGTTAACACTGGTACTGTTAACTGAACTTCTGGATTTACTACCTAAGCCCAAACAAGGTAAATCTATTTTACCCCACTTGGAATTGTTGTCTTAAGCACCAAAACCAGAAACTCAGTTTAGAGTAAATATTTTTTTCTGTGAGTAATTTTCTGTTTCCATTAACTAAGCATTTCTCAACATTTTGAACAGGACAATTTACAGGAGGAAGACAATGTTTTGGAGGCACACTGGGAAAGAAATCAATAAGATTCATGTGTTTCTCATGAAGGACTTTTTACTACTATTACTGTACATTTTCCAACACCAAGAAGGATGAAATGACATATAAAATGATCATACTGAGATGAGCACGTAACCCGTATAGCATGACGACATCTTGTAAGACTAATGTTTCATGAGCTTACTTTGGTAAATTCTTCTGTGAATGATTAACATTGAAAAATTATGGACCCATTTGATTCTTAGTAGATGTAAATATCCTAAACAACATATATGCAAATTGAATCTGTATAAAACTGGTAACAAGTTATAATGAGTTTTAAATACCTATTATCATTTAATTGTTGTAGGATAAGCAAATGGTATTTGGAGGTTTTGGGTATTGAGCCCAGGGCCTTGTACATGCTAGACAAGCACTGTACCACTGAGCTGTATCCCTAGCCAAGGATAAGTGATTGCAAACTCTATATCTATTATACAAGAGAAATTATGAACATAGGATTCATGAGAGATATGATGGAAAGGGGAAGGGACCATATTTTATAGGTCACTTCAATATTTTAGTTTTTGTGTTATCTGCAGAGTATGTAAGATAGTCTATAAAATAACAAATTAAATAACTAAATAAAACCACAAAAGTAAGCTATAAATGAGCATATCACATACCAAGGGTTGTGAGATCTATCTATCTATCTATCTATCTATCTATCTACCTATCTATCTATAATTAAAATAGAAGGAAATTTTATGTCTGCCCAAAATTTTAAAAACTGAAACAAGCATCATTGGGAATGGAGAAACACTTAAAATAATCTTTTAAAAATTGGTTATAAGGATCTCTACCATCATCACTTTCACTAATTGTATTGAAGGTTTGGGTCAGTACAAAAAAAGATAAAGAAAGGAGATGCATAAGGATTTGAAAATAGGAATTAATATCCCTATTTCCATGGGAGTTTTGTTGACTTGGAAAACATAAATAATTTAAATTCTTAAATGTAATACAATTTGTTAAAGTCATTATAAGACAAATAATCTAAAGTAATTTGCTTATTTATACAAGAGTGTAAACACTTAGAAATGTAATAAAATAAAAACATCAAATATAATAACATCAGAGAATATCAAGTGCCTACAATAAACATAAAAAAATGATGTCTGACTTCAATGGGGAAAATTATGAAATTGCATTGAGATTTTAAAGAAAATATAAATAGATTTTCATGATTAAGAAGAGCTAATATTATTAATGTCTCAATTTTTCCCCAGTTGACCTAAAGATTCCATGCCACTTCAATCCAACACCAACAGTTTTCATCAGAAATTGCTAATGATAATACAATTTACATGGAAGTATATGCTAGGAATAGTCAAGACCCTTTTGAAGTAGTAAGTAGGGAGGAACAACTTGCTGTACCAGGAATCCAGACAAGCTATAAAACCATGGAATTTAAGTCAGGAAGATAATGACATGGCAGGAAAACTATGAAATAAAGAAATTCCACAGAATCATAGACAAGACCTCAGTAAGTAATAAACTTTGATCTCTAACAAAAGATAAATGAATGAGCTGTTCAATAAAGAACTAGGAAAGGCATTTACCCATTTGGAAAATAATGAATTTAGATTTCATGTCACATACTAAAAATAACTCCTATCATAGTAAAGTCTTAAAAGTTTTAAAAATTTTGAAAATATAGATAAAAATCTTTGAGATACTCAATTACAAAATGATAACAAGGGAAATTATGAACATAGGATACAGGATGATAGCTATCTACAGAGGCAAGAGGTAAGGATGGAAGAAAAAGGAACCATATTTGATAGGTCCTTTCAATATTTTAGTTTTTGTGTTGGAGAGTGAATATGTAAGACATTATATGAAATATCAACTTAAATAACTAATCGGACCACAAAGTGAACTTTAAATCAGAGTATCACAAAAAAGTTTGTCATTAATCCAGTTCTGAGAAATTAAGATCCTACTACAAAAAATTGCACTATAATTTTTAATACAGTCATGCTTTGCATGTAAGTATTTATCAGCAAGGGGAACAGCATGACATAATGCTCATGAGCATGGATTTTGGAGTCAGAGAGACATGGGTTTTCATTCTGAATTCATTCTCTTAAGCTAACTGTCTCACTGCAGATTTGTCATCTGTTGAAAAACTTCAATTTCCTCATCTGTAAAAGTAGTAACAATGTCCTTACCTTATGTTGGTTCAAGGTTTTAAAATAAGAAATCATTGATAGTAAAGATTCCCAAATATTTTGCAAAACATTTCAAAATAAAAGAAGAGAATTAATGGGTATCTCTGAGTAGAAGCTGATTCAACCTTCCATAAGAAGAAGCTTTCTTTGGACTCTGGGCTTTTGTTTCTGACATTTCATGCTATTTTTTGTTATTCTTTAGTCCTCTTTTTAAAAGGTTTTAAATCATTTATCATCCATGGAAATGGGGAACAATAAAACTTTAACAAACAATGCAATGACATCTGTTTCTGAACTTGGATGTGTGGTGTAGCAGAAAGATCTCAGTGTATGCTTGACTGAGTGAGGAAATGCCAATCATCAAGAATGGGTACACCTTTTGGAAATGTGGACATATCTTTAGTACATGTAAAGGCAGATTTGTCCACTTGGACCATCAAATCATGTTTTGACATTTGATGGAATTCTGATGAATTCTTGGAGGATGAAAAATAAACTAAAAAAGAAAAAGAGTAGTGATATTTTTCTGTAACTCACTGAACAGATAGGAGAAAGATGTTTAGAGATTTATAAAAGGTAGATATGTGTAGCTGATCACTTTAGCATAGACCAGGACCTTTGGAGAAAAGGGCTGGCTCCTGTGAATCTTCAGAGACCTATGCCAAGTGATCCTGTGTGCAATCTGAGCTCAAAGGGTAGAGAATCAGAATCACGACATGGTTGAGCAAAATCAGCAAAAGAATGGCAGACATCTCAAAATATTTGGCACATTTTGCATCAAAGAGAAACAATACTCAAAAATTGAACTAGCATTTAAGACCACTATTCCTATCCACCCCAGAGTAGAAGTCTGCTATCCACTTGATTGATTACCAAAGTCCCCACAAGTCCAAGAATGCTCAGATGTGGGCAGTTGCATGAACCATAAGAATTTGATGTTGGATCACCTTTGGAAAGAACCTAAAGCACATTCCGGTATTACATTACAATGATACTCCTTTCATGTACATTTTCATGGAAAATTCATGTCTGCTCCTATCAAGTTAACATAGGTGAAGTAATGTTGAATAAGGTCTGGCCATACCAGAAAATTAAGCAAAACTGAAGAGAGTTGACACTTACTCATGCAATGTCTCTTTTCCATTTTTGTAATCTATTAATGTAAAAACCCAGGTTTTCCATATAGAACATTGGAAACCATTATATAAGTACATATACATAAGCAAAAGATATAATTTATAGTAGTAAACATGTATAAATATACAGGCAAGTATATATGTATATATAAATATATGTATAGACACTTACATATGCATAAAGCAATATAATTTATAGTGGTAACAAAAACTTCTACCTAAGGTTAAATCTTAAAAATAAGTTGTGTAAGACCTTTATGAAGAAAAATTGTTTCAAAAGTTACTAAATGACCAAAAGAAGGCCTGAATAAATGGTAAGATATGTCACATACTAAAACAAAAGGTGTCATTTTTTTCCATTCCACCCATAATAGGAAATATATTCTAATTATGTTTTTATTGGTATATTATTATTGTATTTAATAGTGGAATTCCTTGTGACATATTTACACATGCACAAAATATGATTTGATCAATTTCATTCCCCAATACTTTTCCTTTCCCTCCCTTCCTTCCTCCCCTTTTTTCTGTTCCTCTACTCTACTTGTCTTTCTTCTATTTGTTTTTAATTGGAGTATTATAATTATACATAAAATGGAATTTATTCATATATGCATATGTGTGATATATGCATATATTATATTCATAAATGCACATATCATAATTTGTCCTACTTCATTAAATTCCAGTAGCCAACAAAATTTATCAAAGAATGTGACAAACTCATTCTGAAGTTTGTATACAGTATTCCTTCTTTACAATCATTTTGCTCTCTATGGTTTGAGTTATCCTTAATTACCTGTGGTCCAAAAATATTAAAGTGAAGATTTCAGAAATAAACAATTCGTAAGTTTTAAATCACTTTTATTATAGAATATTATCACGATTCTATCCTATTATTTGTTACTTTTAATACTTTACTGTGCCAAATATATTAATTGAACTTTTTCATAGACATGTATGTATAGGAAAGTAGTCTGAATATACGTATATGTCTGTATACATGTATACACACACACGGTAGGATATTAACTGGGACTTCAGGCATCTACTGGGGTTTTTGGGACATATACATGAGAAACATATCTTCCCAAGAAGAGAAAAGACTACACTAATAACCAAGACTGTTTTGGAAAAAGCAGAAGAATTATTTTCCTACCAGTTATCAAGATTCATGATAAAGCTGTAATAACTAAGAGAACATATTTTGAAAAATATGGTCATAATGATAGGGTCCAAATAAAGAAACAGATCAAAAGAGGGAAAAAAAGATAAAATGATGCTTGGGGCATTTCATATTAAAATAAAAGGACTTCACATATGTGGGGGCCAGGTGGTACTGAGATGTTTCATTTTCCAGATAGAAAAAAGATCTGTAATTCACATTATAAAATGAAATACAACTAGATAAAGATGAGTTTTTTTAAAAAGTAGAGCTATGAGACATAAGTATAGTCCATTAGCTTTACTATCTCAGAATATAGAAAGATATTTGAACAAAGAAATAAAGTTTAAAACAATAAACAGAGGTTATTGTCACAAATTAAAAAAATACATTGAATTGCAATATAAGTAAATAAGACAGTGTTCATCATATTTTCTTATATAAATTAAGACACTGTGATAGGCAGTTTTTAAGATGGTCCACTTTTATTCCTGTCTCTTAGAATTCATGACTTTGGTTAATCCCTTCCCATGGAGTAACTCATTTACAACCAACAGAATGCCTCAACATAGAGAGCATATCATTTCCATAACTAGATTTCAAAGGTGCTGACTATCTTCTTATCTGCACACTCTCTCCCCTGCTTGCTCCAATGAAGCATGTTGCCTTGTTGCCTTGCTAACAGCCAGGAAGTAAGGCACTAGATATCTCTCAAAATGAACTCAGTGCTATCCAAACCACATAAATGAACTCAGCAGCTATCTTCTTCAACTGATCTTTCCAATGAGCCTGTGTCCTGAGTGACACCCTGATTGCATCCTTATGAAAGACACTGAAGCAGAGGACTCACAAAGCCATCTCCAGATTCTTAACTCACAGAAATTGTGAGATAATAAATGTGTGTTGTTTTAGGCTGCTATGTTTCTGGTAATTTGCTTCACAGCAGTAGATAAACTAATACAGACATCATGAATCAGTAGATGAGAGTCAGAGGGTAACAAGTCATTACAACACATATTACAGTCATAGGTTTTGTACCAAGATAACATAAGAAATTCCTGCACATGAACATAAAATGATAACTCATTCTAAAAAAATAAGCAGACCAATGAAATGATCAGGCAATTCACAAAACAGAAGCTTCCATTGATAATAAATATATTAAAAAGTGGCTATCCTCACTAGTGTTTGAAGAAACAAACATTTAAAGAATACATTTTATATCAACTCTTTGATTGACAAAATCTTCAACAGTCCGATAAAGTCTAGTACAGCCTGGGTGTGAGGGCTATACATATGCACTGCTGGTAAAAGTATCAATGGTCACAACTGCTCTGAAAAGCACCTTATAAAAATTAAAAGATACATACATATGACTCAGCATTTTCATTTCTAGGTATATGTTCAGGAAAATATGAGCAAGGATATTTACTCTGGCACTTTTTGCAGTAATACCCCCAATGTTTATCAGTATTGGAATAGTAGAGTCATGCTTTGAAGTGATATGCAAATAAAATGAATAAGTTAGATCTATAATATTTAGATAAAAGGATAAAAGTCAGTTAAAGTTCATGATACATGGCATAGTATTATGTATGGAATTTTAAAGAACCATTCAAAATAACATGGATTAGACAGTATAATATGTAACAACATTTTAAAACAATACATATGCCAACCAAATAATTTTTAAATTGTATGTTTTAGGTTTAACAAACTTCATAAAAATAAAATGAGAATAGCTGCATCCACAAATTTCAACTACATAATTACTTCTTTTCCCATTTGTTTCTCTTTTTTCTTTCCCAAATAACTTCTTTGATATAATAATTTTAATTCTGAATGATTTTATTATTTGTAAAGATAAAAAAAATGAACTCATTGTGATCATCACATTTGCAAAGGGATGAGAATGATGGTCTTGGGGTGAAAACAAATTTATTTACTTAATTTTTATATCTATTTTATTGTTTTTATTTTATTCCTTTGATTCATTATAATTATGTATACAACATCTAAACTTATTTAGATTTTGGATGGTGGCACAAAGACGGTTATCCTGGTCCTTTTTGTGAGGTATTATTTTTCATAATAAAAACAGTATTAAAGATAAAATTCCTTGTATGTAGCCATTATTTTCTGTATTACAAAAATTGATACTCACAAGTCACTGTGATATTTCCAGAAAAGTGCCTAAAATAATGTGTGACGACGTTTCTGACTGCTGTTAAACTGTGTACAAGAAAAGCTTGCTTGAAAGTCTTTATCACTTATCACGTCAGATTGGAAAGGTGACACATGAATATTTGCTCTTTAACATTAATATGGTCATTTTCTTTATGCAGATTCAAAGACAAATAATCCTCCGCATCAGCTCTCTTTTTACTCACATTCTCACACTGAATTACTGTAACCTGATCAAGTGCTATTATCACTTCCCAGTGGGCAACAAACTCCTTCAAATCCCAGTGTTGTAAAACAACAACCACTTCTTATTTCTCATGGGTATATGGCTGAGCTTAGTGTTTTCTTAGTTTTTGGCCAGGCTTATTCACAACATCTCACATCAGGTTTTGGGTGACTGGAGACTGGATGATCTAATCTGGCTTCAGTGAGACAGTTAGTACCCAGTCCACATGTGACTCATTCTCCACAGAGTAATCCAGACACTTTCTTGTGGTAGTGGCAGGAGTATAAGAAAGAAAATAGAAGGTAGCAAGTGCTGTTTCAAAGCTCATATAGTCAACTCACCTATTCAAGGCCAGAATCAGTGCAGAAGTCCACTACTGGTGTGTAGATGCCAGGGTATGAAAAACTTGAGACATTTATACAACCAGTCTACCATAATACTTAAAATCAGTCATGGTTTTAGTCATAGTTCTTATAATTAAATTTCCTAAGATGGCCAAGTTTGGGAAAATTATATTATTATTAAATTGGTAATTCTATATTATTCATTGTACAAATAACATTCCTTGGTCAGTTCCTAGATCGCTATATTTCATTTCCCATTTGTCAATAAAAGAGGTACTTACGAAGAGTTTACTTCTTTCCACCATTCTGTTCTACTGCACTAGAGAGCAAGAATCCATGAGTGCTCAAAAATATGACAGCTTTCCAGTCCCTTTTTGACCTTATAGTCTAGGAGGGGAGCCAACTGTGGAAAGAAGTTCCATCTAAAATATTTTTCCCCAGAATGATGGAGAGGTACTTTGCTGTTGGTAGCTCTTTGATCGAGATTCAGACTGCAATGTAACAGAGCTTCCAGGGGCTACTAGACTTTCTGTTGCTAACCTTCTGAAAAAGGATGCCCTCCAGGCAAGTGAGAGGCTATCCACATTAATAAGAGCATCCTTGCTGATTGGGGAGAAGCCTGATGAGGAAACTGTTACCATCAAAATCATGGCTAAAAACATTCTTGACTTGTTAAGATCAACTGAGAAATGACATAAACCCTGGTTATTAGAATTCTCAGTGACCAGTCCTTTCAGATCATACACAGTGATTTCTCTGGCTTGAGGCAGACCTGGTTCTTTTAAGTAACTCTTATCTCAGAAAGCACGATTCTTCCACTGGTCCTCTGTTTTGCTCAATTATTGGAGATGACTTTTTTCTCCAAACTTGTAATTTTACTTTAACTTATTTCTAGTCCTTCCCTGCTACTGGGTCTTAGGGGTTGTCACTGTCATTCAAGTGTATGAATCTAATATTGAATCTCATTTATCAGAAATCAGTTATATTCCTTCTTCCCAGAAGGTCCAGGTCTCCTTATACGAATTGATTTGCCTCCTCCAGGTGAGATTAGCTCTGGCAACAAAGCAATTCCTTTCCAGTTACATCTTCCTTTGAACATTACAAATATGCCTAAATGATGAATATGTAAAACAAACATTTCTATCACTCCTGTCATTGCATTAGCCAAGGAAACCAAGTGGCAGACTCTTTGGAGGTAAGGGCACAACCTTCAGAGAACTGAAAGGGCTTGATTCGGGATCTCACATTTCCACTCATAAATCCCAGTCCATACTCCATGCACTAAAAAAACACACATGATAGACAATACTATGAATACTCAGAAACAATACACATATACAATCCACTCATGAACAACCATTTCATCAGTATCTTAGTATTTACCCTTGTGCTTGACACAGTGTCAGGCACTAGAGGCAGGTAAGCAAGCATCACCTGGTGGCCATTCCTAAGCTTGGTTAGATTTTTAGATACGAATAGCTGTGGGAAGAAAAATGAGCACTTTGCTATCAATATAACTGTGTAACTTTGCACAAAATATAAATATATTTTTTTCATCTTCAGAGCTTAGAGTTAAGAAGATGAACAATTTTTGTGGAATTCACAAGGTTAAAGCAGTTTTTAGGCCTTCTTGACATTCTTTAAATAAAATTTCAGGATAGAATTTATCAGAAGCAGTCCTCATACATATTTGGAAGAGATAACCAAGGTTAGTCAGTTCCTGACTTTTTCTTTTGATACAACTCAGATGACTGTGATTTTGCCAAAGTTATAAATGGCCAACAGACTCGGTTGAAACATATTTTCCTTATCAAGAACTGTAAGTTTTATAACTTCAATGTTGGTAAATTTTATAAATGTCATCTAGCAGCAGCCATTTTAGAGAAAAAGCAGAACTCAAGTTTAGCAGTGATCCTTTCTATTTCATCCTCATTGGTTGTGCCTTTTCTAAATTATATTTTTGGAAATTCTCCATATAAATAATTATTAATGGATGGAATGTTCTTTCAACTGATGTCACATTCAGAACTAAAAGTATTATTAAAAATTTCTCCCTCTTTTTCTTCCCCTTAATGATTTTACTTTGAGTGAGATATGATAACTATAGAGAAAAGTGGGCATCAGCATTTCTGTTTCAGTAATTTGAAACATAAGATGTTACCAATTTCTGTGATTCGTACTCAGACCCAAAGAAAGAGAGACTGAGAAATAGAAAGGAGAGAGAGAAAGAATGAATTTCCTATGGAGAGTCCATCAGTTCTTTGATGATATTAGAAAATAATAACTTTCCTTCTACTCACTGGAGTGATGCTTGAAATATGGAAAGAATCTGTTATCATTATTTTAAAGTCCTGAGGCACAGCAGTCTATTTAAAAGCATATGCCTAACACTTTTAGAAAACATGAGGCATCATACAAGAATGCAAATCATAAAGCAGATTCATTTTCCAACATTTAAGGAATTATTTCACAAACTTTAGGATCTGGGAACTGTTAGAAATTAATCACCAATAATTAATACACTTGGTACAATTGATAAAAATATAAAAATGCTTGCACACAACCAACCATGAGCAAACTTATATGATCAGGAAGAGCAGTAATCTTTAGGATGCCAAGCATTAAGTCTGCTCTGCATTTTCAGAAGGGCTTTGAATACATGGTTTAAAATATTTCCTGTAAGTCACTTTAAAAATCAACAGGATCAGTTTCTGGGATGAAAATAAACTAATCATTGACTACATAAACATCTGTTTTTATGTGTTTTTCTAGGAAACAATAGGAATATTGGGAATTGAGTCATTACAAAGAATAATTTTTTGTCATTGATCGAAAAGACATTTGTTTATTATATAATTTTTTTAAAAATAGAGCTTCAGTTGAAAGGACAGCATTCCCAGTCTATTTCTGAAAACAGATAATTTTCATTAATTACTGGACATGACAAATTCTGTTGGAGCATGCTAGTCATGAACTCCCTTTGACTCTCAGAGAAGTCAAGTGACTGCATTCCTTTGTCTGTGTCTCCCCATGAAATCACTGAGCAAAGTCAGAATCTTTAACAGACAGTTATCAAGAACCTTAAATGCTAGAAGTGAAAAAAATCTGATGTGAGCATCCACATCTTTCCTGCTTTCTATAAACTCCTGTCTGATTCCCAGTTGCATACCTGGAAGGAAAAGAAGCAATAGGGATTTTCAAATATGTTTGGTAGGAATAATGTTTCTGGTTAATTATTCATTTATATTTCCCCCATGGCTTTTAAATTAACTTTATTTCTTTTATCATGTGAACTTATACGGGAATTCTCTTGCCAAATTTAATTTTAAAATAGCAAATATAATTAAGGTGCTCTTGAAAGCCCTCTAATACCAGTCCCTTCAAACTATAGGCATCTTTGAATTCTTTTGTGTGTGGTAGGCATGTGAGGGTATGTGGTTGTATGTGAATGTGTTCATACACTGCTTAAAACATAAGTCTTGAGTTTCCACATATGTTGGCTATGTCCATTACCTCCTCCATGAATGCCCTATCTGAAATTCAAATGGGAAACTTGAGGACCTATAAATATATAGGTATTTTTATAAAGATGTATTGTTTCTTATGGTTGTACCATTGTACCAGTCACTTAAAAAAGCTTTAGTGATCTTTTTTTGTCAGAACATATAAAGCCACCAATTTTTATTTAAGTGCTGGATGTCTGTTCCACAGAGGAGATTTAACAGGTTTTATTTAACTGTTCCCTGTGGGTGCCTCTTTGCATATTTGTGAGATTTTTCTAGCATAATCAGAAATAGAATTGTTCAAAGGGATACATATTTTAATTCTAATTTTAAAGAAATTCTGCCAAATTCTCCTTCAGAATGACTCTGCTAAATGATTCTCACCAGTCATGTGAAAAAGTTAATGTATCTCCTATGCTGGCCAACAATGGAGGTTAACAAGTTTTTAAATTTTTGCCAAACTCATGCAAATCATTGCATCAAACTTTTTGAAATTCAGTTGCCTGAGTGGCAAGTGCAATTAAACATATTTCCATACAGTTATTGTTCTGTTGCATTTCCCACCTTGAATTTTCTTTCTATGAAATTCAAATGAAGAAATACAGTGATTATGTTGATGTATATTGTATTATTATTTTTACCTATCGTCTAGTTATATTTTGTGAAAATATTTTCTTTTTTAATTGAAGAAGTTATATATCTTGAATCTCTATTTAATTTGTGTTATAAGTGTTTTCCCCCATTTTGCAACTTGTCTGTTAACATTAATAAGGCTGTATTTTATAATATAAAACTTCAAAACTGTAAGATTGAAATGCATCTGTTTTCCTTATAGCATTGCCAGGTCTTTTCGAAAGTCATAAAGACACTTTCATTTCTGTTAAGGTTCTTTTCATATATTTATATGTTAAAACATCTGGAATAATTTTTGTGAATTGTAGAGGGGAGACAGGATTTAAACTTTTTTCTCCAGATGGAAAACCTGTTGTCCTCATGTCATATGGTGAATATTTCATTCCTCCATGAACAGGAGGTGTCATCTGATGTACACGTGTGCCTAATTTGTCCCATCTAATTTTTTTAAAATTATGCATGTATAAATATCAAAAACTTATTACTGGCAGCAATTATGATCTTCAGTCATTTAACAATGTTTCTCTTATGTGTCCATAACACAATTCTAAGACCTGGGAGACAGCATGAACAAAACAAGCCAGGTACCTGCATTTGTGCTTTTGTGTTCAACATGGTGGAAGGGAGAGTATGAAACAGCTCATCTGTAAGATGTCAAGTGTAAACAGTTTGAACCCAGGACTTTACAACTGCTAGGCAAGTACTCTATCACTGAGCTAAAGTCCCAGCTCACTGATCCACTTCTAAATATCACATCAAAGACAATTAATATGCAAACATCTAAAACTACCGAAAAAGTATTTGGCAAGTCCTCCTCCCTGCTCCAAATTTAAAACCTGTCTGGGGAAAGAGTCATAAATAACTAAAAGGATAGGATTTACCTAGACAAAAAGAATAATAAACAAAAGGCAACATTTTTTCAAATAAATAGGATAAACCATAAAATCTATGCCAATTTGAGGGACCAGGTCATTGGGATGTGGAAAGATTGTGCTAGACTGTGACTGTCATTATGGAAGTGCAAATTAGAGAACACACAAATTGGCATAGCATTTTTTAAAATTGTTTTTTATGACATTGATCATTTCCATATATCAGTTTTACAGAAATGGGGAAAAAAAGACGTGCCATTGGAGAATTGGCTGGAAAAGTAATCTAGACTGAGTTTTGAGAACACTTTAAATGATTAAGAAGTTGATTACATGCTATATATATTTAAAGGAAATTAGAAAATGTTTAAGCAGAAGGAAGACACGTTTCAATGAATCAATGGTTCTGGAAACCTTGAGGACAGAATTGCCCTAGACAAAAACCTGGCTTTAACTGAACTTTCAGAGTTTTCTCTTCTCCCAGAGGTACTTGGTGTCCTTGTGCTGACCTTGTAGTTGTACTCTTTGGTGTTCAGAACCCTCCAGAAATACTAAATACTCTTGTCTACTTCTCAACCTCCAGAGACAAATGAAATAGCTTCTCTCATGTGTATATTGAGTCTAAAGATAATCCATCCACATTGGACTATCATAGGTGGTCTTGGACATATAACACCTGCACAATACATGTGCCTTTAACAAATTTACTAAAGGTGGTTGGGATTTTTTGAAAAGAAATCCCTTTTCTCAAAAGTCCCTGAAAATCTCAGTTACTGGGGTAACCTGGGAGGAGAGATGCTTTTGTCTCAGGAAGAGCTCCAGTTTCTGTGGTAGCCTTTTAAATGTCTCCCAGCCATCCCTACCACTGGGTTTTTGTTTGTTTATGTAATCTCCTTTCTTAAATGTGAGCTGGACTTAATGACTCATTCATGTCACACAAACAGGATATGGCGAAGGTAGTGGGATGTCACTTTCAAGATTAAGTTGCAAAGACTGGTTTCCATCTTTGCTCTCTTGCTCATTATTAATGTGAGCCAACTGCCATGTTTTAAAACCACACTATAAAGAGATCCACATGAAAAAGAACTCAAGGAGGATTCCAGCCAATGATGGAATAAGTCCGGTTCAGCACCACGTGAAAGAATTCTCTTCCTGTGAAACCATAAGCTCACTGCAACATTCCTTTGATTACAACCTTTGAAAACACAAGATAGGTAGAATACACAGTTAAGCCACACCAGATTTCTAACCCACAGAAATCTGTGACATAAAAATTAATTTGTTGTTCTGTATAACTGAATTTTGGGTAGTCCTTTCTCCTGCTCGTATAGTTAATACAAACCACCTTGCCACAGAACATTCTGTGGTTATTTTAGGAATCATAAAACCTCAGGATGAAAAGAGACTTTAAAGTCAACTAGATCCATGCCACACTGAATGCTTGGGACTCTTCTCCTATCCTAATGGTGGTCAAGGCACACTCGCACACCTCCCATGATGGAAATATTTTCCCACAATTAATCACAATTAATATTCAGTTGGGTTTGGAAATTTCCGTTGTAATAGTTACTTGATAGTGATGAATTTTCATGTCACTCTGATCAACTCCTATTAACGTTTGCTTCTCAGTAAGGAGAATTATATCATTGGTTAAGACGGATGAGAAAGAGAAAGTAGGTTATGTCAGAATGGGTCATCATGCCTAATCTAATGACTCTTTCCTTAGTCAAGTTTCCTGTATAAAACATGTCATCTTATAAAATTGAAATGGAAAATGTCAACATAATTGTGCTCCAAGACCATGATAAAGAGTGAAAAATGGATTATCACTGCAGTTGTAATAAATACCCACAAGTATTTTTTTGAAAGACAAAACACATCTGATGAATTGCATAGACATGTCAGTGATCTGACTTCTTTAGGAAGAAAACCTTCACAATGATAATCCAGCTCATAAAATTATTTTATGAACTGTTCTTTGTTAATAGTAATCATGGGACATCTGTAGCCCATCTTGAAATTCCACCACATTTCCCAACTACATTAGTAACAAATTGAAGTCATACACTCAAATGGGATGAAGCAATCCATTCAATAGCAGCTGCAAAAGACTAGTCGACTTTAACAAAGTCTAACGATAATTCAACTGGCAAGCACAACTGAAAAATGACTGCATTCCTGGATTACTTAAATGTAGCTGAGGATATTGATATCTCATTCTTATCCACTTGAGGCTCACCCATATACTAGGAAGGCTGCTTATTGCAAACACCTGCTGTTCTCTCACTGTGAGATTTAATTCTGACCCACTCTCAGGGAAAACTGGAATTGCCAGAAGGAAGATAATATTCTGGATGCAAGCTTCAATCAATGTTGGAATAGAAATTGGATGAAAGAAAGCACCATCTTTCTTTGTAGTTCTGTTGGCAAAACTCCAACCTATGTTCTAATCTCTCCCAGAATTCCCATACCACTTTTAAAATTTTTATTTATATATATGTATTTATTTTTATATACATATTATATATGTTATATAAATTAGTTGTAGATGCACACAATACCTTTATTTTATTTATTTATTTTTATGTGGTGCTGAGCATTAAACCCTGTGCCTCACACATGCTAGGCAAGCACTCTCCACTGAGCCACAACCCTAGCCCCTCTGGCAATATTTCTAAAGAGTTCTCCACAGTGGTAACTACTAGATAATATGGCATGTATGGTCTGATTATCCTTTCTTATTTTCCTGCTCCACTACCAGTGTTTTCTTATACTTACCACCAAAATAAAGTACTTGAGTCCAAGTACTTTTAAATACTTTAAATAATTTAAAATAAAGTACTTGAGTCCAAGTACCTAGATTGTAAGTTCAGCTGCCACCAATTTATTAGAGAGTTGCACTTTTAAATCAGATAAAAATTTTTAATTTATTCCATTAGTTTTCAGCATATTTTTCCCTTTTTGTAAAATTTCCTTTGATTTGCCAACTTTTGATTTAATCTGTTCTTTATTTCTTTTTTAAATAATGGATTACTAGACATATATTAATTACCAAATATTGTGGACTTTTCAGAGATCATGTATGTTAATAAGTTCTGTTTTTTCTCCATTGTTGACAGAGAATATTATTTGAATGACATGATTCCATTTTAATTCACTGAGACTTGTTTTATGGCCCAGAATATTGTCTATCTGAGTAAATGTTCTGTATTCACTTGAGAAGAATGTGTTTTCTTCTGCTATTGGATAGAGTTCTATAAATGTCATTTAGGTCAATTCTTCTTTATTCTTATTAACTTACTATCTGCTTTGTTTTATTGTTTTCCGAAAGAAATATATTGAAATCTCTGACTATAATTGTGAATGTTAAATTTTTTTCTGCAATTCTGTCCGTTTTCATTCATGTATGTTCAAACTGTTATTAGGATTGTCTTTTCCTCTTAAGTAATGACTTTTTCCTTTGTCTGAGATATTGATATAGTCTCTTCAGTTGTCTTTTGAGTAGGATGAGCATGGCATATTTTCATCCTTTTAATTTATGTATTTCACATAAAATTCAAATTTTGTTTCTTTTACACAAAATGCAGTTGGATCCTGATGAATTTTTAATATGGTACTGTTCACCATTTAGTTCAAATGTTAGAATCATGTGCATGTAATGTGATTACAGTTTTGTTTACTTTAAGTCTATTTCCTTTTGAATCTTCTTCACTTTCATACCATCATAAATCCAAAAATCTGTAAGTTAAATCAACATCAGAACTGTCAGTGTCTTTAAGATGTTATTCCATTGTCTTCCCTTTTGCATGGATTCTAAAGAAAATCACATTTTCTTTACTCCTCTATGTGGAATGTCTTTTTCTCTCTTGCTACTTTTAAGATGATTCTTTCATTAATGATTTTGACCAATTTTATTATGTGGTATTTAGGCATGCTTTTAAATTTTTCCTTATATTTGGTATTCATCGAACTTCTTGTATCCTTTTTTTAAAAATATTCATCAATTTGGAGGAAATTTCAGTATTTTGTTTATTTAATAAAAGCCTCCCACTTGGAGATCTCTACTTAAATGTGTGAGTATTCCCCTTGAAGTTGTTACATAGTTCTTGTCATTTCATTCTGGAGTTTTATTCCACCTTCCTATTTTCCAACAATTTTTCTGAATATGTTTAATCTGTCATTAATCAAATACAGTGTAGTACTCATCTCAGACACTACAGTTTTCATTTATAGATCTTTAAAATGTTTTATATTCTTTTTCATCATTTTATTTGTTCTTTTTTAGATATACATGACAGTAGAATGCATCATACATACATGGAGTATAACTTCCCATTCTTGGGGTTGTACATGATGTGGAGTTACACTGGTCATGTATTCATATATGAACATAGGAAAGTAATGTCCAATTCATTCTAATGTCTTTCCAATTGCCATCCCCCGCCCTTCTGTTCATTCCTATTTCGTCTTTAAAAAATGTTCACTTACCTATTTATTTTTTTGAATGTATGGGAATTCCTCTGATGTCCTTGTCTGTTAACCAAATATCTGTGTCAGTTCTAAATCATGTCCAAATAATTGATTTTTCTCCTCATCATGAATTTTATTTATTTTTTTCTTTTTATGTCTCATAAAGTTTAGATGAATATCTGGCATTGGCTGAAAATTTTACCATTTTGAGTGCTAACTGCTTTTATATCACTATACATATGTCTCACTTCTGTTCTGGAAGAGAGTTAATTTACTTGGAAACATTTTGGCCCTTTAGGGTCTAGCTTTTATAATTAATTCAGTGGGTCCATAGAATATTTAATCCAGAGGTAACAATTACCCATTGCTGAGCTCCACTACTGAGTTACCTTCTGGGCCCTGTCTAGCCCCTGAATTTTGAGATTTCCAGTCTACTCAGCTGATACAGCCATTATCCCCAGCCCTGCATGAGTGCCAGGCAATGTTCATTCTGATCCTTTCCATGATTCTTTGCCGACACTCAGGGAATTTCTTTACCAGCATGAGCTGATTAGTGCTCTGCTGAATGCTGAAGGAAACCTCCAGCTCATCTCAGGAGTTCTCTCTCTATTCAGCCCTCTCTTTTCTAAAGCTTTGTAGAGAGAACTGTAGCCAATTTGTTCTCTCTTCACAGTTCATAGAGTCTGCAGGACTGTCCCTAAACTTCCCCTTTTCCGTGATAAGGAAATTCCCTCCAAATCATAAGCTGAGGCCATATAAGGCTCGTACACTTGACTTTGTACATCTTGGATATTTCGACTCTTGGGCATTTGATGTCCAGTGTCTTAACAACTATAGTTCATATATTTTGTCCAGTTGTTGTGTAGTTTCAGATGGAAAGATAAATCTGGTCCCTATTTCCATCATTGCTGGAATCAGAGGTGCCCTGAAACTCTTTATTACAAATTAATAAATAGGTAAACTGAAACACAAAAGTATGATGCTTAAGGTCACACTATTAGGTGGTGAAGTCAGAATTCAAACATGGGTTTTGAGATTCCAGAGCACTCATTCTTGACCACTACTTTCTACTGTTTATGCAAATCACATTCCAGTACTTACCTCCTCATTAGAACTCAATGAATACTATTTACTTATGTATTATTGATAAAAACAAAGCTATTTACATGAAGTATATATATATATATATATATATATATATATATATTTTTTTTTTTTTTTTTTTTTTGTACCAGGGATTGAACCCAGGGGCACTTAACCACTGAGCCACACCTCCAGCCCTTTTTTATATTTTATTTAGAGACATGGTCTTGCTAAGTTGCTGAGTCTGACTTTGAACTAGGTATCTTCCTCCCTCAGCATCCAGAGCTGCTGGGATCATAGGCACACGTCACCATTGCACCAAGCAAAAATATTATATCAATTTTTATGTAAGTAAAATATATATAAAGAAAACCAAAAGCTTCCTTTTAAAGTAAAATTATTTACACATGGACTCTAGATCACATAAACTAATAACATTAAAGACAAACATTTAAGTACAGATATTAAATAGATGTTTCAAATAGCTAAATTTGAGCAAGAAAAAAATGGATATAAATCCACAGTGTATTGAGATTAGGCTTTAAGACATTATATTCTGGAACAATTTGGAACACTTTATTTGGGATTTCAAAAAGTTGTGAATCAGATATACATGTACACATTGGTAAGACTATTCTCCAATGAAAACTTTCCTTTCAGCCACTGACTTGAACTTTATCAAGGCTGCTTCATGGGAAATGTGATTAATTCACTTTCTAAAGATCATGCAAATGAATAGCACAGATGATAAAGCAAAAGTTGTATCAGCATTTAAGGAGGAAAAGGAAGTCTATTGTCATATTTGTTTTCATTTGTTTTATTCTTAGAATGGGGCATGTTTGCATTTTCTTTCTGCCGGATATTAAAAGTGTATATGAGTCTTTCTACACACATACTCAAAGGCTGACAAATCCAGAAGTGACATCTTACAATTCCTTCCAAACCTATGATTTTGCTAATTAATTCTAACCATTTCTCATGGATTATAGTAGCTGCCAGGTAACATTCGTTTGACAGTTGAAGGAGTGATGTTTATTGCAAACCTCGAAGTGGGAAAAAATACTCAAATAATTTCTCTTTTTCTGCCCAGTCTACCTCAAAGCAACCGATATTAGAATTAATTTGCATGAAACACCTGACATTGCTCCCCGGATAGAATAGGTATCTAATAACTGGTCCTCTAACTTCCTATGAATAGAAATTTGAGGTGGGGGATAAAAATATTATTGAGAGTGAGAGAAAATAAGGTTAGGATGTGAGGAAAGAAAGAATGGGAGAAAAGAAGTGTGGCAAAGCACTCAGAATAATTCTGCATTCACCTAGAAATAGGAAGTGGGTAGGAAATGTAAATGAAACAATGAAGACTGTAAGCAACCAATTAATTTGGTCTGGTTAAGTTCAAGTTCACAACTTATCCAAAGGCTCTGTAAATGAGGAGGTAAACTACCATCTCAACTCGTAAGTGTGGTTAACCATCATCACAATTGACTCTCAGGACAGTCTTCATTTTCAAGAGGATTTTGAGGTTACTAAATTAAGAAGGAGAAACACAAAACAAAAAGTTTCAACAGGATTGGGGAAAAGAAGGACAGGGGAATTAAGACAGATATTTCAGAATAAAAGATAAGCAGGCTTGGAGCATAAACATACCTGCCATTATCATCTTTCCCCATCTTTGGTAGTTCCAGCTAGTTGCAGCAATTTTATATTAACTTACTTATGGATGTTCCCAATTTTTTAAAAAAGTTTGCAACTGAACATTATTGTTAGGAATTGAGTATGTAAAATACCTAAATATTTAATGGAATAGTTGCATTCATTATCAATTTTAAACAGTAAATATAAACTGGCTATTGCTTTTTTCTTTTAAAATATTCTACTTTCAAATATATCACCATCTCCCATGGAATTTTTCAACTGAGATTTACTCTTTTCTTTTGCAATTGATTAATAGTTTTATTTTCAAGCCCAGTGCATTGAGTGATTCACATCTCAGGTTCTCTTGCTTTTTCTTCACCCTTCCAGACAACAGAAATAGGAAGTGATGTGTTTGTTATCTGCAACTCCCAGGAGACACAGGTTCTTACATACTCTAAATATTTTATCACAGGCCAAAGCAATGTAAATTTTGCAAAGAATTGAGTATCCATTGGTGCAAGCTATTTCTGTAGTTGCAAAAATTATTCTAGAGAAATTACATTTTTTGCCCTCCTTCTTCTTATCATTTAATAGCATGCTTTGTAGTGTATACACTTTCTGGGGAGATATGCTCTCTGTCCAATGGTGCTAAGAAAGGGCCCCCACTGACCCTTTTCATCAAACTCACATGGACCCTTTTTCTAAACCCATTTTTATCATATATGTATTTAGCTCTGAATTTAAAAATTAATGGTATACAAAGCTGAGTGATTCAGTGAATAAATGATGCATGGAAATTGCATAGCCATGTACTCTTTTGAATTGTCTCACAAAATTGGTTTAATGAGATGAAAATGACAATTAACTTTTTCCAATTATCATTTCTCTAATTCAACATTCAGTTGGTGAGTGTCAAAGTGTGCTCCACAAATCCTTCAGGGGTCAATAATTAAATAGCATGACCAGAGTTTTAATGATCTCACTTTCTCTTTTTAAAATGAATTTCAACATTTTTTAAACATGTCTCTTTCCATTTAAAAATATTAGACCAGAGGGTATTGCTTCTTCTTTGCTCCAAAAAATCCTCTAGACAAGGAAAACAATACATTCTAGAAATCTGAGGACTTCAAAGAACTTCTTTTTAGTCACAGGGGAAGGACCAAGACAGTCTAAGACCAGGACATTTGGGTTAAGAGAAGTGCATCTGAGTGTCAATTCTTCCCTTCAAACTTATGGGGTATTAGCCAAATGGAGTAAGCTCTGGTTCATTTTCTATAAAACACGAGTAATATCAACAATTTTTTACAGAGTTGTAATGAGTACCAAATGGACATCTGTACAATGCCTGACAATAAATATCAATCCCTTCTCTCTCTCTCTCTTTTTTTTTTTGATAAATGTCATACTGTGAGTTTCATTCTTATTACCTGTGAAATGTAAAGAAATCAAAGGTGTATCAGTATTTATCAGCCAGGATATTTAGCATGTGATGGCATATGGACTAATTTACCATTATAAGGATTCTTGTCCTCTCTGAGCAGATTTTTTTCCAAGGGACTTTCAGAATTCAACCTTTTCTTCCCTTAATTCATTACAATCCTCTAGACAACAAACTGTCCTGGGATATATAGAAAAACTAGAGGAACACTTGAGAGTTTATGTAACACTCAGCAGATTCTTTGACTCTGCTAGCTTACCCTGGTAGCCTGCTCTGATTCAGCTCTACTTTTGTTTTCCGCATGCCCTAAAATCATACCTGAACCTCTTAATCTGTGATATCTAGCATTTGAATCTATAAGCACTCATCACTAAAAAATAATTTGTGCATGCCATATTTAAGATGTATGTATTTATAAATGATAGCTATGTACCTCTGTACTAATGCTTTCCATATACTTTAAAACATGAATAAAAGTAAAAGAACACAGAAGTTGTTATATATTCTTGATGTGTTACAATAGGTCATCTTGCACATTCCTTGGTGTGCATTCCATTTGAGACAGGAAGTTTTTCCTGTTAGAACTCGTGTGATGGTGGGGAATGCATGAGACAGAGTGGTGATGCTACAGACTGGCACCGATTTGTTAGGACTTTGTTCTAAGGCTGTAAGTTGGCCATTTTTGTGGTGTGGCAGATTTTTCTATTCTCATTCTGGAGGCAGCCGAGCTGGGCTTTTTTTCTTTGCCAACAAGAACTGGAGGAAACTGGACTCTTGGCTGAGTGCCAGTCAACCCTTTTGCTAGCTTTATACTTCTGTAACCAAACATTACATTGTGTCCTTTGAGAATATAAAACTGGCTTGAATCCCCACACTGAGTCCTCAACAAATGTTCATGCCCTTTCTGAGATTTCCAAAAGTCCCATGGAGGGTTTACATCCCCATGGTTACCTCTTCCTCTACTTTCTTGCTTCTTTGAAATTCTCTACATTGTTTACTTTTTACTACTCTGCTGGAATTTTCTCAGTAAAAATTTAAAAAGTGCTGGGAGGTAGGTCAGTGGTACAGTGTTATCTAGTATGCAGGAGATCCTGAGTTCAAATGTCAGTACTGAAAAGAAATTATCCATTCACCATTCACTATCCATTCATAACTCAACATCTGGGGCAAATTTTTCAAAGAGGTGAATTCCAGGATAAGGGATCAATATCAGAGCTGTATAACAGTACTTCAAATAACAGTTGCTGAACCTTGTGTCATGATGCCATTGTATCATTATCAGTTGTGAAGTGTGAGGTAAGTCCTTAATTCCCAACAGAGTGTGCATAATATTGATTGTGTGGTTATTACCATAAAACATCGCTTTTATTTTTCGAGTTGTAACATAAATTCTAGGAGAGAAAGCGGTATAATTACAGCAAGTGTCTTAGGAATTGTGCATAAAGTTTTGGTCCATTCATAAGAGTACATTTCATAAATGAATATCATCTACCTTTAAAGTTTCAGTAGGGGCATTCTGAGTCTCACTTATTTAGACCACAGGATCTTCAATGTGAGGCAAGTAAGCAAGTAAGCAAGATGATTCAGTGAGGCAAAAAGAAAGTATTACACTTTATATTCATTATTATTATTTATTATTGACTCTTAAGTCACCTTTGAATTATATCCCCAAACTTTATTTCTTTATTTTCTATTTTAAGACAGTGTCTTGCTAAGTTTCCCAGGCTAGGCTCAAACTTGTGACCCTCAAAAATACAAGTAAATCTAAATTGGAATTCTAGAAAGAAAAAATAAATCTACGAAAAGGCAGGGAAGAGAAAATGGAGAAACATATGAAGGAAATAGAAAAAAGAATAAAAAAACTATAAAATGAAAAATGGAAGACCTAACATATTAATAATTATTCTAACTCTAAATGGTTCAAATATACCAATTAAAGACAGAAATGGCAGATCAAACATTCTATTCATGCACCCATGGGACATATTCCAATATAGACCATACCTTGGGCCAACAAAACTCCACAAACTTGAAAGAATGAAATTTTATAGAATGTATTCTTCAAAAACACTGGAATCAAACTAAATGTCATTAACAGAAAAATAACAAGAAAATCTCTGAACATTTAGAGACTAAGCAATATATTTTCACCTAACCTATGGATCACAGGATGATGAGAAATTTTTAAAAAATATCCTGGGTTGAAGCAAAGGGAAAATATAATATATCAAAAGTTATGGGAGATGACTAATACAAGGCTCAAAGAAAAATTTTAGTACTATTTGCATGCCTTAGAATAAAGAAAAAGTCCAAATCAGTAACTTGAGTTCCCATTTCAGAATGTAGGTGATGAAGAGTAAGTCAAAGCTAAATCAAGAAGAAGGAAGGAAATCATAAGGACCAGAAGATAATTCAATAAAATAGAAAAAAGAAAAAGAACAGGAAAACTTAAGGAAACAAAGGGCTAATTTTTTGAAAGGATCAAAAAAATTTGATAAACCTCTACCAAGACTGATGAAGAAAGGAAAAAAAAAAGAAACCAGACACAAATTACCAATATGAATAAGCACATGATATCATTATAGACCCTGAAGGCATTAAAAGAAAAATAAGGGAATTATGGACATTCCTAAAACAAAAATGTGACAACTTGGATAAAATAAATCAATCCCTAAAATGAAACATGCTACAAAATCTAACCCAATATGAAGTAGATAATTCTTTATAGTAATAAAGAAAATTGAATTTATAATTTTAAAATTTTTATAATAGAAATCTTCAGGCCCAGATGGCCTTACTACAGAATGCTAGCAAAAATTTAAAGAATTAATACAAAATCCTGTACAGTCTCTTTCAGAAAATGGAAGAAAACATTTCCCAGTTCATTTATGAAACTTGTATTAGTCTTATATTAAAATCAGGCAGATAATTTTTTTGAAAGAGACAGTTAAAGACAAATATCCCTCCTAACAAAGACACAAACTCCCTAACAAAAGAGTCATCAATAGATTCTGAAATATATTTAAAAAAATCATAAAATGGCCAAGTGCTATTTATTCCAGGACTGGATGGGTAGTTCAATATTCAGAAAGTTTTACCTACAAAAGTCCTACAGGTAACATTATACTAAATAATGAAAGACTAAATGCTTTCCCCCAAAATCAGGAACAGGGCAAGTGCATTTGCTTTTTTAAGTCTATTTTAACATAGTGCTGTAAATTCTAGCCCGTGCAATAAAGAAAAGGAAATTAAAGACACAGAGATATGAAATAATCAACAAAATTTTTTCTATTTACAAATGACATAATGGTTCTGTAGAAAATACCAAATAACCTATAAAAAAGTAGACTAAATAATTGAAGTCAGTAAGGTCACATATAAGAGATTATATATAAAAATTCATTATATTTATCTACCATCAAAAAACATATAAACACTGAAATTAAAAATATAAGGGCACTTATAATTGCTCAAAACATGAAATACCTAGAAGTAAATCTAATAAAACATGTACAGGACTCATAAACTGAAACTTCACAATATGATGAAGAAACTTAAAGATTTAACTGAATATCTATACCATGTTCATAAATTGGTAGATTCGACTTAGTAAAAACATCAGTTCTTCCCAAAACATCAATTCTCCACAAATTTATATACAAATTTCACACAATTCTTTTTGAAATTCTAGCACATTTTTGCAGACATAGACATGACTATTCTACAAAGTATATAAAAGGCCAAGGAAATTTGAGGTATTAGTACACTTGATTTCAGGAATTTTTGTATAACTACAGTTGTATTGACAAGGGGACAGACACATAGATCAATGGGACAAAATAGAAAATCCAGAAATAGATCCACACACAAATAAACCCAACTGATTTTATAACAAATTTGCAAAAGCAATTCAGTGGAGGAAAAACAGCTTTTTCAACAAATGGCAAAGTGACATTGAAACAATTGGAGATCCATTAGGTCAAATGGAAAAAAAGAAAGAAAAACCAAAATAACTCCAACCTAAATCTCACACATTTTCCTAAAATTAACTCAATTGATCAAAATTAAGCATAATATATAAATCTACAAAATTTTAGAATTGAAGTAGAAAATCATTGGAACCCAGGGCGAGGCAAGGTGTTCTCATAAATGACATCAAAAACATGATGCAAAAAAGGAAAAATCCCTAAATTGAACTTCATCTAATTTAAAAACTTGTCTGTGAAAAATTCCCTTAGAAGAATAGAATGGAGAAAGGGGATTGAGAGAGCAGACAGAGGATAGAAAGGGGAAGATATTAGGGTATGTAATTGACCACATTATACTGTGTATGTATGAATATATCACAATGAATTCAACTTTTAAGTAAGATTATAATGCACCCATTTAAAAAAATAAATAGAAGGGAAACTAGAAAAGTCGAGAAAGGGGATTGAGAAGGGGAGAGAGAGGGGAAGTACTGGGTAAGAAAATGGAACAATTATGTGCATGTCACAATGAACCCCAATATTACATATAATTACAATTTACTAATGATGTTATGACAAAAATAGAGAAAAAATATTTATTTTAAAACAGTGAAAAGAGAATTGATAGAACAAGATAAAATATTTGCAAACCACATATCTGAGAAGGGCCTACTATCGAGAACAAATATCAAGAACAATCAAAACTCAGCAATAAAAGAGGAAGCAATGCAATTGAAACATGGTTAAATGACATGAACCTGTTTCACCAAAAAGGATATACAGATGAGACATAGCTTCAGAAGTAAAAAGATGTTCAACATTATAATCCCAATAAGATATCATTATATTTATATATCCAGAGATTAATGCTCTGTCTGAGGTGTGGTAAAAGTGTGGTAAAGATTTTCTTCCATTCTGTAGGCTCTCTCTTCATGTGATTGTTTCCTTTGCTGAAAAGAAAGTTTTTGGTTTGACTCCATCCATTTATTGATTCTCTATTTTACTTCTTGTACTTTAGGAGTCATGTGAAGGAAGTCAGTTCCAAAACTGACATGGTGGAGATTTGGGTCTACTTTTTCTTCTATTAGATACAGGGTCTTTACTCTAGTGCTTAAGTCTTTGATCCAATTGGAGTTGAGTTTCATGCGGGGTGAGAAGCAGGGGTTTAATTTTATTTTGTTACACATGGATTCCCAGTTCCCCAGCATCATTTGTTGAAGAGGTTACCTGTTCTCGAATAACTGTGTTTGGCACTTTTGTCTAGTATAAGATAACTGTATTTATGTTGGTTTGTCTCTGTGTCTTCTATTCTGTACCACTGGTCTCATGTTTATTTTGGTACCAATACCGTGGTGTTTTTGTTAGTATGGCTCTGTAGTATACTTTAAGGTTTGGTATTGTGATTCCTCTTTTGTCACTTTTCTTTACCACAAGCACCTCACATTAAGCATTGCTCTCCAGGATATAAGAAGAACTCAAAAAACTCAACACCATAAAAAAACAAAAACAAAAAACAAAAGAACCCAACCAATAAATGGACAAAGGAACTAAACAGACACGTCACAGGAAAAGAAATATGAATGGTCAACAAATGTATAAAAATGTTCAACATATCCAGTCATTAGAGAGATGCAAATAAAAACTACTCTAAGATTTCATCTCACTCCAGTCAGAATGGCAATGATCAAGACTACAAGCAATAATAAATGTTGACAAGGATGTGGGGGAAAAGGTACACTCATATATTGCTGGTGGGACTGCGAATTGGTGCAACCATTATGGAAAGCAGTATGGGAATTTCTCAGAAAACTTGGAATAGAACCACCAATTAACCCAGTTATCCCATTCCTTGGTTTTTACTCCAAGAACTTAAAATCAGCATACCACAGTGATGCAGCTACATTGATGTTCATAGCAGCTCAATTCACAGTAGCCAAACTTTGGAACCAATCTAGATGCCCTTCAACAGATGAATGGATAAAGAAAATGCAGTATATATACACAATGGAATATTACTCAACTTTAAAGAAGAATGAAATTATGGCATTTGCAGGTAAATGGGTGGAGCTGGAGAATATAATGCTAAGAGAAATAAGCCAATCCAAAAAAAAAAAGGTCAAATATTTTCTCTGATCTGCAGGGGGTGGTTAGGAAACAGTAGAGGTACTTTGGATTAGACAGAGGGGAGTGAAGGGAGGAGAGGGGGTTTGGGGGTAGGAAAGAGAGCAGAATGAATTGGACATTATTACCCTGTGTACATAAATGATTACACAACTGGTGTGTTTCTACAGCATGTACAACCAGAAGAAGAAGTTATACTTCATTTATGTATGGTGTGCCACAGTGCATTCTACTGTCATGTATAACTAATTAGAACAAATATATATATTTTCAAAAATTTTTTAAAGCTATCTCTACATAATAGCTAAAATTTTAAATGCTGATAATATCAAATGCTGGCAAAGTTGTAGGGAAGTTGGATAAGTCAGATGTTACTTAATGAAATATAAAATGATAAAGCAATCTGGCAAACCATTTGTCAGTTTCCCAAAAAATGAAACGTGCAACTACCATACAACCTTTCAACTGCATTTCTGGGCATTCATCCCAGAGAAATAAAGATCCTCTGCATAAGAAGAAACTGTACATAATTGTTTATAGCATTATTCATAACATAACAATGCTAGAAACAAACTAGATGTTCTTCAACAGATGGAGAGATAAACTACTGTTTGATATGTCCATATCGTGAAAGAATAATGAACAAACCAGCTGTCCATACATTCAACAACTTATAGGGATCTCCACAGTATTCTGCTGAGTGGACAAAACCAATCCCAAAAGCTGATACCTATATAATTCCATTTGTGTAGCGACCTCTAAAAAAAAAAAAAAGAAAACTGGGAATCAAACCCAGGGTCATGTACATACTGAGGCAGACATTCCACTCTATTGAGCTACATCCCCAGTCCTTATTCAACATTCTTGAAATGAAAAAATTATAGAAACAGAAAACAGATCAGTGGTCGCCAAAGCTAAGGAAAGAGAGGTGACAAGAGGTAAGTGCGTGGGATTACAAAATGACACAGGTAGGACTATAGAGAGGATGAATCTTCTATGTCTTCATAATGTCAGTGACAATATCCTGGTGTGATATCATGTTGTTTTTCTAGATGGTACCCTTGAGGTTAATTAAGTAGTGTATTCACCAGTATCCTTCACACTATTTCTGAAAATTGGTTATGAATTACAATTATCTCAAAAAGTTAAGAAATGTATAGGTAGGGAGGCTATGGGTGGAGCTCAGTGGCAGATCACTTGCCTAACATTCACAAAGCCCTGGGTTTTATCCTTACAACTGAAACATATAAATATATATGTATATGTATACACATATGTGTGTGTGTATATTTATATGTTTATATATATAAACATATATGAAGGTACAACTAACATTTAACTGATATGCTTCAAATTTTGCTAGTTTCACTATCATTTTAAGTTATTTTTTCAGTTATCTTTATAATTTAAATAATGTACTTGTTCTCTGTTTTTAATATTTCTTCCTTCCAGTGTCCTCAATGTTCTTAAATTTCTTCTGTATTCAGCTGAGTTACATTCTCAAGTAGAATTTTTAGAAAATCTAGTTGAATCTTTATGTATCAGAAAATGTGTTTATTCAAACTCAGAAAGTCAAGAGTCCCATGTTTTTCTCACATGTAGAAGCTGGAGAAGAAAAAGGAAAAAGAAAGTTTGGGGGGAATTCTCATGAAAATTGAAAGTAGACTAATAAAGTAGAGGAAAGGAACAGTGGTGGGGGAGGAAAAATATTGAAGAATGATATTGGCTGAATTATACTGTTATAGTGTGTGCATGCATGAATATATAACAATGAATCCACTATTATGTAGAGTGCTAATGCACCAATAAAATACATGAAAAATATTAAAAAGGCCTGGGTATGTACCTTGAAAAAATTAATTAATTAACTAATCAATCAGTAAGTGCCAATCACAATGCTGGAAACATGGTAGGTGATTTAAAAAAAATACTTACTTTCCCCTTACATTTATGAAATTGATAGCTGAACTGAGTACAGAATTCTTAGTTCCAAATATTTTTCTCTCCACATTTAGAAGTTATTGTTATGTCATTTTGGGGGGCTCTGTGTTATTATTGAGAAGTCTGATATCATTCTCATTCTGATTTCTTGGAAAATCACCATATTAGTGTTTTTATCTCTTTGAAAGGTGTTAGGTACTTAATTTAAAAATTGATTTCAGGGGGTCGGAATTGTGGCTCAGTGGTAGAACGCTTGCCTGGTATGTGTGAGACCTGGGTTTGATCCTCAGCACTACATATAAATAAATAAATAAATAAAATAAAATAAATCCATTGACAAAAATATTTTTTAAAAAATTGATTTTAGAGATGAATCTTTTTCACTTATCAAGCTGTCTATGAGACATCGGGCAGCAGATTATTTTAGTTTAGCAATAGGAAATGGACTGCTATGATTTCTATGGTTATTTATACCATTTTCTAATCCCTACTACCCCAATTTCTATTTTCTCTTTCTGGAACATCTCTGATGTGGCTCTTATGCCTCCTCAAATGACCCTTGATGATTTTAATTGTTCTTTGTTTCCCTCTTTCTCTCAATATGTGGCATTTTGTAGTCTCTTCCCAACTCAGTAGCCAGAGTGAGCAGGGTTTAACATGTCAGATCATGACATTCACTCAAACCCTGCATCGTCCGGTTCACTTGAGAAGAAAACCCAAAGTCCTTAGAATGGCAGATAAAATCTTGCATCATCTGACACTGGAAACTCTTTGCTTCATCTTCTAGGACTCTTGACCTTACTCATTCAGTTCAGTTATAGGTCCTCTTTGCTTTTTCTCCATCACACAAGACAAACATTTGCCTTATAAATTTTTTTAAATTTATTTTTGTTGTAAACAAATGGGATATATGTTGTTTCTGTTTGTACATGGAGTAAAGGCATACCATTTGTGTAATCATCCATTTACATAGGGTAATGGTGTTTGATTCATTCTGTTATTTTTTCCTCCCCCCCAACCCCTCCTACCCCTCTTTTCCCTCTATACAGTCCCTCCTTCCTCCATTCTTGCCCCCTCCCACCCCCATTATGTGTCATCATCCGTTTATCAGCGAGATCATTCCTCCTTTGGTTTTTTGAGATTGGCTTATCTCGCTTAGCATGATATTCTCCAATTTCATCCATTTGCCTGCAAATGCCATAATTTTATTATTCTTTATCACTGAGTAATATTCCATTGTATATATATATATATATATATATATATATATATATATATATATATATACTACAGTTTCTTTATCCATTCATCAATTGAAGGACATCTAGGTTGGTTCCACAATCTGACTATTGTAAATTGAGCAGCTATGAACATTGATGTGGCTGATCTCTGTAGTATGCTGATTTTAAGTCCTTTGGGTATAGGACAAGGAGTGGGATAGCTGGGTCAAATGGTGGTTCCATTTCAAACTTTCTGAGAAATCTCCATACTGCTTTCCAGAGTGGCTGCACTAATTTGCAACCCACCAATAATGTATGAGTGTACCCTTTTCCCCACATCCTCTCCAACACCAATTGTTCCTTGTATTCTTGATAATCGCCATTCTAATTGGAGTGAGATGGAATCTTAGGGTAATTTTGATTTGCATTTCTTTTTTTGTTGTTGTTGTTGTAAACAAATGGGATACATGTTGTTTCTCTATTTGTACATGGCGTAAAGGCATACCATTTGTGTAATCATAAATTTACATAGGATAATGTTGTTTGATTCATTCTGTTATTTTTTCCCTTCCCCCCACCCCCCCACCCCTCTTTTCCCTCTATACAGTCCTTCCTTCCTCCATTCTTGCCCCCCTCCCTAACCCTAACTCTAACCCTAACACTAACCCCTCCCAACCCCCTTTGTATGTCATCATCCACTTATTAGCGATATCATTTGTCCTTTGGTTTTTTGAGATTGGCTTATCTCACTTAGCATGATATTCTCCAGTTTCATCCATTTGCCTGCAAATGCCATAATTTTATCATTCTTTATGGCTGAGTAATATTCCATTGTATATATATATACCACAGTTTCTTTATCCATTCATCAATTGAAGGACATCTAGGTTGGTTCCACAATCTGGCTATTGTGAACTGAGCAGCTATGAACATTGATGTGGCTGTATCTCTGTAGTATGCTGATTTTAAGTCCTTTGGGTATAGGCCAAGGAGTGGGATAGCTGGGTCAAATGGTAGTTCCATTCTAAGTTTTCTAAGGAGTCTCCACACTGCTTTCCAGAGTGGCTGCACTAATTTGCAGCCCCACCAGCAATGAATGAGTGTACCTTTCTCCCCACATCCTCGCCAACACCTGTTGTTGCTTGTATTCTTGATAATCGCCATTCTAATTGGGGTGAGATGGAATCTTAGGGTGGTTTTGATTTGCATTTCTCTTATTACTAGGATTTTGAACATTTTTTCATATATCTGTTGATTGCTTATAGATCTTCTTCTGTGAAGTGTCTGTTCATTTCCTTAGCTCATTTTTTGATTGGATTATTTGTATTCTTGGTGTAGAGCTTTTTGAGTTCTTTATAGATTCTGGAAATTAGTGCTCTATCTCAAGTATGAGTGCCAAAGATTTTCTCCCACTCTGTAGGCTTTCTCTTCACATTGCTGATAGTTTCCTTTGCTGAGAGAAAGCTTTTTAGTTTGAATCTATCCCAGTTATTGATTCTTGCTTTTATTTCTTGTGCTATGGGAGTCCCGTTGAGGAACTCTGGTCCTAAGCCGAAATGTTGAAGATTTGGACCTACTTGTTCTTCTATAAGATGCAGGATCTCTGGTCTGATTCTGAGGTCCTTGATCCATTTTGATTTGATTTTTGTGCAGGGTGAGAGATAGGGGTTTAGTTTCATTCTGCTGCATATGGATTTCCAGTTTTCCCAGCACCATTTAGTAGAAGACAGGAAATAGTTAAAATCAGAGCTGAAATCAATGAAAATTAAACAAAAGAAACAATAGAAAAAATTAACAAAATAAATAGTTGGTTCTTTGAAAAAACAAACAAAATTGATAAACCCTTAGATACACTAACAAAGAGAAGAAGAGAGAAAACCCAAATTACTAAAATTTGGAATGAACAAGGAAATATCACTACAGACACCAGTGAAATACAAAACATAATTAGAAGCTATTTTGAAAATCTATACTCCAACAAAACAGAAAATCTCAAAGACATCAACAGGTTTCTAAAGACATATGAATTACCTAAACTGAACCAGGAGGACATACACAATTTAAATAGATCAATTTCAATCAATGAAATAGAAGTCATCAAAAGCCTACCAACAAAGAAAAGTCCAGGACCTGATGGGTTCTCAGCCTAGTTCTACAAAACCTTTAAAGAAGAGCTCATTACAATACTCCTCAAAGTAGTCCATGAAATAGAAGAGGAGGGAACCCTCCCAAACTCATTCTACGAAGTCAATATCACCCTGATACCTAAACCAGACAGAGACACATCAAGGAAAGAAAATTTCAGACCAATATCCTTAATGAACATCAACACAAAAATTCTCAACAAAATTTTAGCAAATCGCATACAAAAATATATTAAAAAGATAGTGCACCACGATCAAGTGGGTTTTATCCCAGGGATGCAAGGTTGGTTCAACATCCAGAAATCAATAAATGTCATTCACCATATCAACAGACTTAAAGCCAGGAATCACATGATTATTTCGATAGATGCAGAAAAAGCATTTGATAAAATACAGCATCCCTTCATGCTCAAAACACTAGAAAAAATAGGGATAGAGGGAACATTCCTTAACATTGTAAAGGCCATCTATGCTAAGTCCATGGCCAAAATCATTCTAAATGGTGAAAAACTGAAAGCATTCTCCTTACAAATTGAGACAAGGCAGGGATGCCCTCTTTTACCACTTCTATTCAACATTGTCCTTGAAACTCTAGCCAGAGTAATTAGACAGACCAAACAAATTAAAGGGATAGGAATAGGAAAAGAAGAACTCAAACTATCCCTACTTGCTGATGACATGATTTTATATTTAGAGGAACCGGGAAATTCCACCAGAAAACTTTTAGAACTCATAAGTAAATTCAGTAATGTAGCAAGTTATAAGATCAATGCCTTATAAATGTTTTTAAAATATTTTTTAGTTGTCATTGAACCTTTATTTTGTTTATATTTATGTGGTGCTGAGGATTAAACCCAATGCCTCACACATACCAGGCAAATGCTCAACCCCAGCCCTGCCATATAGATTTATTTTTATTTATCTATTTTTGTGTGTGTGGTGCTGGGGATTGAACCCAGGGCCTTAGTGTTTACGAGGCAAGCATTCTACCAACTGAGCTATATCCCCAGCCCCAAACAGATTTTTAATAAGCTATTTTCTACTCCTGGAAAACCCTTTCCCCCGATACTCCTAACCACAGTCCCTCATCTCTCTCAAGTCTTTGTTTATATCCTAATTTTACAATGGGGCTGACCTTAATAGTCCCCTTTAATTTCAAATTCTGTTCCTTTCCATTGTTCATAATGAATCATATCTATTTCCCTGCTCTCTTATCTGTTGCCTAACATATTCTGATTGTCTCTTGTTTATGATGTTTGGATTTTTTACTGTCTCCTGTATCTCAAAGGTCAACCTCTAAAGGATGGGATTTTGTGCCTACTTTGTTCACTAGTATAATTCAATCACCTAGTATATAGTATCAAGGCCAGATACATAAAAGGTATTACATTAGTGTTCACAGATTGAATGAATGACTTCATGTCCTGGAAAATTAAATGATTTGTTTTTCTTGCAGCTCTTCAATTAAACATCTTATTCTTCTATCTAAAACTTACTTGAACTCTTTCTTTTTCTTGAATTGTTCCTTAATTACTTCCTGTTTTTTACAGTTGCAAAATCATCTCCTATTACTCTGAAAATAGTGATTAGACTGTCTCCAAGTTCTTTTTATTTCCTTGAATTTTCTTAAGAGAAAAGGTGAATCCTAATTTCTAATTCATTTAATCATTTTCATTTTAAGTTTTATGGCATTGGGCCATAATCAAGACTTATCAGTGCCAGATAATAAATCAAATTATCTCAAACTAAGAAAGGATTTGTTCTCTTCTTTTGCTGATGTAATTGAAAAGTCCATGGATGCATCTGTCTTTATTTATGTCTGAATCATGTATCTCATTCTTCATCCTTTGGAAAGATACTCTCCTTGTGGTTGGAAAAATGGCTACCAGTGGCCTAAGATTTCCATTCTGTCAGTTTACCAAACCCCAGTGACACTTGTTCCAACTAAGATGCTGATTGGCCTGGCTTCTGTCACATGACTAATTTGGGTCTCATGTTCCCAAGGTGCAAAAAGATGAACCACATCACCTAACTTACATGGTTTGTTTCCCCAAAGAAAAAGATATTTATCCCAGTAAGAAAAAGGGAGACAAAAATTGTGCCTCAGACAATCTCTGTACCTTTTGAGGAAAAGAAAACATTCTTGCTTGTTTTCATCAGATATCTTCAGCTATGATGTTAGATTAAAAGAAAAAAAGTACAAAATAATTTATCTTCAGGGTTACCCACCTGAATACAAATAATTCACTATTTATTAATCACTTTTTAAACCAGTAGAAGTCTCACTAGACTCTTATCTGGGCAGTTATTTATGGCTCAGTGGAGTCATCAGGATTCCATTAACTGTGTGACTTAATTTGCATCGTCTGTCATAAATACCACTTGCTGAATGAGATTAAATTTATATGATTAGATGCTCAAGACATCAATTCTCATTTCTTTAAACCCATGCTAAGCCAAATTTTTACTGAAAATCAACAATGCCTACATTGCTAAAAATGCCAGGAAGGAACAAACAGTATAATTAATTCATTTTATAAAGGTATGGACTAAAGCAAGAAACATATAATAATGACATGACAGTAATACTTTACTCATAATAACTTTGCTATTGAATAGCCTTAAGCATTTCCAAATATTTTCATTAACCATCATATAATCACTTGGTATTTGATCTCATAAAATCAGCCAGATATATATGATTATGCTCTTTTACAAAAAAAGAAAAGTGAAGTCGTTATAGGTAAATATGACATTTATACATACAACCACATGACTTTTATCATATTATATTATAAATTTCTATTTATGTTAGAATTGTGAACTACATGAGGACAGATATCTTATATTATTTATTTTTTTATTTCCAGATGCTAGCTAGTGTCTGGACCGAAAAATAATTTTTTCCCCAAAATGTATTTTAGTTGCCTGTGGTCACAAAGCTAAGTAACATATTGCTGTGATAAAAATCAAGTTCTTGTGCTTTTCAATATAGCATGTAGATTGCTTGTTAAATGCAGTACATGTATTTTTTATTTGTTCTAGTTATACATGACAGTAGAATGCACTTTGACACATCATACATAAATGGAGTATAATTTCTCATTCTTCTGACTGTATTTGATGTAGAATTGCATCAGTCATGTAGTCATATTCGTACAAAGGGTAATAATATCTGATTCATTCTACTATCCTTCTTACCTTCATAACCCCGCCCCTCTCTTTACTCCCCTCTACCTAATCCAAAGTAACTCTATTCTTCCCTAGCCCCCTTCCCATTGTGAATTAGCATCTGCATATCCGAGAAAACATTCCATCTTTGGGTTTGGGGGATTGGCTTATTTCACTTAGCATTATTCTCCAGCTCCATCCATTTACCTGCAAATACCATAATTTCATTCTTAATTAAGGTTGAGTAGTGTTCCTTTTTTTATATATCACAATTTCTTTATCCATTCATATGTTGAAGGATACCTTGGTTGGTTCCATAGTCTAGCTATTATGAGTTGAGCTGCTATAAATATTGATGTGGCTATGTTACTGTAGTATGGCTAATTTAACTCCTTTGGGTATAAACCAAGGAGTGGGATAGCTGGGTCAAATTGTGGTTCCATTCCAAGTTTTCTGAGGAATCTCCATACTGCTTTCCACAATGGTTGCACCAATTTGCAGGCCCACCAGCAATGTATGAGCATTTTTCCCCATATCCTTGCCAACATATATTGTTGCTTTTATTCTTCATAATTTCCATTCTCACTGAAATGAGATAAAATCTTGAATTAGTTTTGATTTGCATTTCTCTAATTGCTAGAGACATTGAATATGTTTTCATATATTTGTTGATCAATTCTATTTCTTCTTTGGTGAAGTGTCTGTTCAGTCAGTTCCTTAGCCCATCTATTGATTGGGTTATTTAGTTTTTTGGTGTTGAGTTTTTTTGAGTTCTTTATGTATCCTGGAGATTAATATTGTATTTGAGGTGTATGTGGTAAAGATTTTCTACCATTCTGTAGGCTCTCTCTTCACGTTATTGATTGTTTCCTTTGTTGTGAATAAGCTTTTTAGTTTGATTCCATCTCATCATTTATTGATTCTTTATTTTACTTCTTGCACTTTAGGAGTCATGTGAAGCAAGTCAGTTCCAAAACTGACCTGGTGGAGATTTGGGCCTACTTTTCCTTCTATTAGGCTTAAGTCTAATAGAAGGGTCTCTATTCTAGTGCCAAAGTCTTTGATCCACTTTGAGTGGAGTTACATGCAGAGTGAGAGGTAGGGGTTTAATTTCATTTTGTTACACAGTATTCCCAGTTTCCCCAGCATGATTTGTTGAAGAGGCTCTTTTCTCGAATGACTGTGTTTGGCATTTTTGTCTAGTATGAGATATCTGTGTTTATGTGGGTTTGTCTCTGTTCTGTACCATTGGTCTACATGTCTATTTTTGGTGCCGATACCCTGCTGGTTTTGTTACTATGGTTCTATAGTATAGTTTAAGATCTGGAATTGTGATGCCTCCTGGTTCACTCTTCTTGCTAAGGATTGCTTTAGCTATTCTGAGTCTCTTATTTTTCTAAATGAATTTCATGATTGCCTTTTCTAGTTCTATGAAGAATGTCATTGGGATTTTAATAGGACTTGCATTAAGTCTGTATAAGGCTTTGGTAGTATGGCCATTTGGATAATATTAATTCTTCCTATCCAGGAGCTTGAGAGGTCTTTCCATTTTCTAAGGCCTTCTTCAATTTCTTTTTTAGTGTTCTGTAGTTTTCATTGTAGAAGTCTTTCACATCTTTCATTAAATTGATTTCAATTTTTTTTAGTCTATTGTGAAGGGGCTAGTTCTCCTAATTTATCTTTAAGTGGATTCATCACTGATGTATAGGGATATTTGATTGTGGGTGTTGATTTATATTCTGCTGCTTTACTGAATTTTCATTCATTAGATCTAGAAGTTCTTTGGTGGAATCTTTTGGATATTCTAAATATAGACTCATATCATTAGTTCTTCTTTTACTATTTGTATCCCTTTAACTTCTTTCGTTTGTCTAATTGTTCTGGCAAGAGTTTCAAGACCTATGTTGAAAAGAATTGGTGAAACGGGGCATCCTTGTTCCAGGTTTTAGAGGGAGTGCTTTCAGTTTTTCTCCAATTAGAATGAGGTTGGCCTTGGATTTAGCATGTATTTTAAATAAGAAAACACAATAACTTAGAGCGAGGCTACTGAGATGCCATCGGACATACTAAATTCTGGGTCCCAACAGGAGAGATGACACACTCAGGGTGTGACTGAGAAAGGTTAATAAAGAACTATTGCAAAAGTTAGGTAGGAAAACAGACGTGCTGTGTGACGCTGGGCCTAGTTTTAGTAGGAGGGAGCTACCTCCACTCCTAGACCTGAAGACACAAGGAGAAGTGTTTCTCAGACCATGGAAAGAGCTGTAGATGAAAGCTGACGAAAGTGGACCAGCCATAGAGGCTACCAGCTACCCTTTTGAGATTTAGTAAGAAAGGAACCAGGAGAACAAATATTCTAACTTTATCCTTTGCCTTCCTCCCATCTCATCCTAATATATCCTGTGGCTAAGACCAACCAGAAAACAGAGCAAGGTACCCCTATTGATGAATCCATCCTGGTTTGTGTTCCAGGGACCAGTTTGGACAGTAGGGAAGAGAATGATAGGAATGACTCTTGAGGGGCCAACAGAAAACATCCTACCTGGTCCAATCCTTGAGATACAGTGAAAACCAACTTAACTACTTAACCAACACTTGATTTGTGACTGAGGAAGTTTATTTGCTCATAGAACTTGGTATGCTCACAGAACTGCTGCCATTCTTTGGAAGAGGAGCTTGTTTTTGTCAAGAAGCATAAACAGATGGGATCCATGGTTTAACTCACCACTTATGCTGTGTGCAGCTATAAATTATGACTACATTCCTGGGTTCCAGAGGGTTGTAGGCAAGAGTTTGTATCCAAGATCTTCCAGAAAACAACTGACACACTCTTTGCACAGTAAATGCAAGCTCAATCTATCCATACTGCAAGTATCAAAGCACATTCTTCATTAATTGATTGTGACAGTGCATTTATCCCCTCTTTCTGGAGAGAACAAAATACTGATTCAAAGATTGTTCTAACTCTGAATTCCAAACAGCACATAAAACAGAAGCCAGTAAATCTGTTGGGTCTATTTCTTCATGAATAGACTCCTCTGTGTGGTGTGTCACAGTAAGTCCTACTTGCATAGTCTCCACACTGCTCATACTGGCTAAGCCAGCACTAGTCTTCCCCTTTAACTTAGTTGGCATGGCTTATTCCTCTGGGGCCATGATGACCTCAGCTGAATCATGCAACTTGTACACATAGAATATCAAGGAAATGACCTGAATACGTCTCTTGCAAGTAATGGACCAGATTCAGGTGTCTGTTCCACAAACTGATGAACCACATCTGGTTCATTGTCTGACTGTGGTGTGTTCAATAACCCTCTGGAATTTGGTACTTCCATTTAGGTAAGGAGACATTTGAGGCTTTGGGTGTAGCTCAGTGATGGAGTATGCAGGTAGCATGCATGAAACACTTGATTTGATTCTCAGCACCAAAAAATGAAAAAGGAAAGAGAGAGACATTTAATTTCTCTTCTTCAGAATCTTGAAATCTCTAAGGTGCTACCTAATTATGAAATATTATAATCACATAATATATAGCTGTCAAACATATTAAATATCCCAAAAGGTATCTATTTGCCTTTATTTTCTGTGGAATAGTTCATGGGTTTTGTGAGGTAGCATGTTCTAAATAGACTAGAGAAAAGATGTTTTTACTTCATCATATTGTGAAAAGCTACATGAAAATTGGAAAGTCATACACCGAGTTTATGATTCAAATTTCCTGTATGAGAAATGGTGAGAATATTTACCCCCAGAACTTTCTCTAGAATAAAAGAAAAGAATAAGCAATCAAAAAACATCAAATGTCATAAACATGAAACTTATTCCTAAGGTTAGAATTGGTAGTGAGTCATTATGTTTGCTACGTCAAATTATTTCATGTTACATAAATAGTGTTTTGATAATCTTGACTAAAGTTAGAGTCAGAAGCCTAATCAGTGGAAATGGAATTTTTTCAGGTTTCCCCAAAGAACAAGTGAAAGTCATAATTTGAATAACTTTGGTCAAGTGGGAGGAAACCCCGGATTGCAAAAGGAACATGAAAGAACTGATTACAAATAGTAATAAATCTCTTTAAAATATGGTCAGTTTTGAGTTTAATAGTTTGGGATATTCATATCCATATCATTTATCTATTTTTACAACAAGGCTGTGTTATAAGCTACCCCAAAACTCTGGTTCAGAATGTTACTGCCTGTGACTATGCGAATCATCTAGAGAATGCCTTTGTTACTAAATGAACATACCCAGATTTCCACAGTCAGTTGTGGATTGAAAGGCAGCTCTCTTGACCTTATCTGGCTCTAAGCTGGTCTAGGATGGGTAACTGGAATGACAGCTTTTTTTCCATTGGTTTGTGCATCCCTCCATCTGCATAGCCAGGGCCGATTTCTCTTGGTACCTAGGCATGGTTGATACTTTGGCTCGGAACTGGCATATTTCACTTTGGCACTAATTTTTTAGTCCCAAGACCAGCCCATATTTGTAACGTAGGCAGAGAGATTTCACTGCTGGATAGGAGAAGCTGCAAAGTCACATTGCCAAGGGTGCGAATACTTCTAGAGAAATGCCCCCTGTCCCTTTTTTTCTTTCGCATTCAGTCTAGCACAGAATTCTGTTTGAATTTCCACATGAGCAATTCTGGAAGGCTTATAAACATCTGGGAAGCTTCAGAAATTTGGACATTGCTACTCCAGCATGCCACTACAACAAGCAAGCCAAATTTGTACTTAGAGGGATCTATAAGACATGCCAACTATTTTTATGAATGTACAAGTTTGGCTGACATACATTTTCTAATATCTGAAACATCCCACTTGTGCTACTTGAGCAACCAAATCTAATGTAGTAACTAGTGGTGTGACATGCTCCTCACCCATTCTTTTAACAGCACAATTCTGAAGTTCATATTTATATTACCTATTGGATTTGATTTACAGAATAAACCTATGTCATTTTTTGAAAGCTTCCATTGCACTTGTATCATATTTTTAGAAGGAAGAAAGTTCTTTACCTAACCATGTTTGGAAATATGTGTCCCAATACAAAGAGCAGTTAAAGACCACATTTACTTGACGTTTTCAATATGAAAAGTGTCTGTAGAGTTGCGTTGTTCTTTTTTTCATTTAAACAGAGAGCTCCAAGGAGGAATTTATGTCAATGATAGTAACATCTTTTTGTTTGGTCTTTATTAATAACGAAGAGTTTTTTGGTTTTAGGGTTTCTCAAAAGAACAAATGAAAATCATAATTGGAGTGACTTCAGTCAAGTAGAAGCAAACCCTGGATTTTTAATTTGTTCATTTACATAAATACCAAATACTGAGAAAATAGAATTAAAGAATATTATTGGGAAAATATGAAATCACTACAGAGAATATAAAATTAATTAATTAAGAAAACAGTGACCATAACCCCTTTGAAAGGAAAAGGAGCAGCACTAAAAATAGGCCTGTCATTGATTGTTTTAGATATTTCAGAATATGGCATAGGCAGATGCTCAGCTAATGCTTGTTCCTAAGAGGTGGATTGAAATGAGAAAATACAGTAGTAATGCATGCAGAGGAGTATATAGTTTCTAGCAAGTCCTGAAATGGGAAAATGATTTCAAATGTTATCCTGTAACCTGCAATGTTTTTAATAGATCTAGTTGTGCTTTAAAACATCAGAGAATTTTATGTAGTTGTAGTTACATGGAAAAACTGTGGTTACTTCAGACGTTCATTAAAAAAAGTTCAAGTTAGAATTCTTCCTTCTCTCAACTTTTCATCTCTTCAGCTTGCTGACTTGCTTTGGAATCCAAAGTCCTATCCCAATCTTCATGCTAAATGTGGACATTAAAATCTTGTGCAAATCTTAAGTTTATGATTTCTCCATTGGCTTTTATTTGTCCAAAATTCCCGATTGTCTATCTTAACAACTTGTTCATTAAAATCATGTATATATTTAAATGGGATATTTTAACATTTAAAAATAATAGTCATTTTAACAATCCATGTTAGAGAATGATGAGTTTGGGGTTCAAATTCTGGTCACCACATATCTAATAGCATGATAAGGCGAGGTTCACCTCCCTCAACCCCATTTTCTAACCATTAAATTGGATATAGTAATGTTACTTGTCTCACAGGGTATTTATGATCATACAATGGGGCAACATGCATAAATTTAACCTGTAGGAAGCACTCTATAAATCATGATAGCCAGAGGTCACACTTAAGATGCACCAATATTCTAACTCATTGAAGTTTTTTGCTGGGATACATGGCCAAGATAAAAGAAAAATCTAAACTATATTAATATTGAAGTAACACACTGAATAGCTCAGTCTGATTACCATAAGGTATGAACTATACTTTATAAGCCTGATTCATGCATCTATAGCTTTCAATCCTTGTTTTTTTGTTTGTTTGTTTGTTTTTGTTTTTGTTTACCTTTCTCTTACTCCATAGGTTAAGATAAACTGGCAGCCAAAGATCATCAGATATTTTTGTGAATTGTCCAATGTGAAAAATGGCGACAAAGCCAGCAGGAAATAGTAACCAGATGGAAAACCAGACCAGCTATTAGAAGACTTTAAAAATAAACAAAGTAGATTAACATTATGGAAGGAATTGCCAATGAAACCAGAATGCTATGAAAATGATTGTCAACAAATTTTTAAAAAAAGTCTTCAAAATAAATAAAAAAATAAATGACAGCATAGATGAAAATTGAGACAGAAGTGTTGGGAGGATAAGTTAGAAAATTCCACAGAAAGTAGAGCAAAAAGATAAAGACATGGAAAAGAGTAAAGAAAAGATGAGAAAATCAGAGGACCAATTTAGGAGGCTGGATAACCCAAATAAGAAGACTTCCAGAAGGAGAGCAAATGAAGAAGTAATCAGAAAAATAATTCGAGAACATTTCCAAGAATTGTAAGACATAATTTCCTAAATTAAAAGACCCCACTGAGTGTTCAACATAGTAATTGAATATGACCCAAACCAAAGTCCAAAAGTCACACAAACTCAGAACCCTGGGGGGCAAAGAGGAGATTCCATAAATTTCCCCAGATAAAACAAAATGAAACGAATAGTTTTCATATGAAGGATGAAGAAAGGCAATCAGATTTCTTAAGAGCAATACTGCTAAAAGATAATGGAAGAGAGTAAGCCCTCCAAGTTCTGAAGAGAATCTAATTTCTAACCTAGAAATTTTCCATTTAGCCAACCTACTAATTAATCCTGAAGGGCAGAATAAAGGCATTTTCATACATGTCCGTTTTCAAACCATTTACTTCCCTGCATACCTTCTCAGGAAGCCACATCAAGATAAAATCCTTGAGAACAAGAGAGTTCAACAAAACAGTTAAGACAAGAATTAAGAGTTCTGACACAGGGAGGCAGAACTCCGCAGAACTCCAGATCTGATGGTGAAGGGGAAACTCCTACAGTCTGTGGGGTAGAATCCAGACTGGATCCATGCAGAAGTCTCTGGAAAAGACCCCTTGTAGAAGAAAAGGTTGAGAAAAACACTCAACAAGTCCGCACACATCACTGGGAGCTTTTCAACAATCGAGGCTATTATCTGTTTTGAATTAGTGGTAAGTACAGAAACAAGCTGATCAAATGATAAAACAAAGTTCTCAGAAGAAAAAATTGCAGAGAATAATGAAAACCAAGTTTGGCTGAGTTGCATAGTCCACACTCAACTATGGATATATATAATAGCAATAAAAAGGTGAACTATTGAATTCACCAGAGTTAAGTCTGTGTTCCTGGTGGGATACTGGGAACACGGGAAAATGGGAGGGGGCAGTGATAAAAGCAATTTCCTCACCTTTAGTGCTGAGATGTCAACACAGGATGGAGTGAATCAATAAGTACAAATACAAACGCAGTATTTAATGACATGGGGCTAAATGCTGTAAGAATCAATGGAAACAGTTGAAAGCACCTATGTCTGAAGAGAAGAAAATTGGATGAGGGTGGGACAGGAGTTGGCTTCTTTTCCTAAAAAGCTTTGCAGAGTTATTTGATCCTTTAAAACTAAGTGTTTCTATAATTTGATGAAAATAAAATCTAAATGTTGAAAACAATGTATCTATGAAATTACTTATTGGTTCAGTATTTGAAAAATGAAGACAAATATTTGCAAAAATAAACAGTTTGGTGGAAGATTTTAACCATGAATACGTGTATACACACACACACACACACACACACACACACACACACACGCGCGCGCGCGCGCGCGCACTTACGTTTGCACACATATTGACGTCATCACCATCACCAAGCAACAATTTTCTGGATGTGAAGCATGTTTTTTTTTTTTTCTGAGTACTGCAGTTCTTTGTCTAACCTTTATCTGCAGATTTTATCACACATTCTTGAGAACCCAAACCTGTTAAGCAACTTTCCAGCAAACACCAGTCAGCAAGAAAGCAGTGACCAAACCTCCTTCTGTCTCCTTCCCCTGAAATAAAAGAGCATAAAATTAGAATAGACTTTATACATAAAAAATAACATGCTTCTAAATATGTACCATTTTAATTGGTCTCATTAAAATGTATGAAAACCTTGATTTAAGTCACAAATCAGAAATTAAATATATACAAAGGGTCAAATAATTTTGTAAATTGTTAATCACAATATTTTAAAGCTGAAATATCAATCATTAGCAACTTTTAATCACATAGTGCCCTTTTCCTGAGTAGCACCTGTCATTGTACCATGAGGATAAAAATCAGTTTTCTCACCATTCAGTGATGAAGAGAGAAGGCACTTCTGAATGTGGCCGAGGTGGGGTCTTCTGAGAAACTGAGGCAGCTTGAAGATCCCAGTTCTTGTGATCAAGTCAGGAAGATTTCAAACATGTCTCTCAGAGTAACAGGAAGGAGTTTATTGAAGGGATAGGAAAAGGGAAAGGGGACACTCAAGGCAGAGAGTGCCTCTCCCACATCCCAGTTTTATTGGGCTTCACAGAGAAGTATTCAGAGTCCTGCCCAGATCCACCACTTGACTTTTGACTGACAAGATGACATCAGACTTTGGAGAACCCACTGTAATGGCAACTGTAGGTCACCTTGGCCCCTGCTGACAGGTTCTAATGGAATTCTTAACCATAAATTCTTACAGATTTTATAATTAGGAGGGACTATTCTTGTCTCTTTGAGTTTCATAATCTGATCACAAAAGTCTCCTGGGTTCTTCCCATTGACATTATCTTGGTTTTGCATTTCTCCAGCAGTTAACAGTTTGCTGAGGAATGTGACCTATCCTGTCCATTTAGGCCAGGCAAGGTTGCAGGTAAATTGCTTCTTGGAAAAGAAAGCATGTGAGGGTCAGCACAGTGGAGTCATCTTATAGAATTATTCTGTGTTCCCATCATCCTCACGTGTCTGTTCCCTAACATGAGTAAAGAGGGCTGAGGAGATAGCTCAGTTGGTAAAGTGCTTGCCTTACAAGCACAAGGCCTTGGGTTCGATCCCCAGCACTGCAAAAAAAAAAAAAAAAAAGAAAAACCACTAGTAAAGAAACTAAGCAATATATTAGCTTTATTATGTGGTTTAATCTTGATTTTTTTGACCGTAGCACATAAAACCATCTTTTATATAAGTAAGTAGGTGATCAATAAGTGACTCACAGACTATCATACCAACATGGTAAGTGACTCATGGAATATCATACCAAACTGGATTTTATTTTTTTTTATTTTTTTATTTTTTGCAGTGCTGGGGATTGAACCCAGGGCCTTGTGCTCCTGAGGTAAGCACTCTACCAACTGAGCTATATCCCCAGGACCCAACATGGATTTTTTTAACCCAACTTTAGTAGTCCCTCAAAAGTCAGCATGTTTTTCCATGCACAGAATTGAACTCAGCTATTCTGTGAAGAGTAATCATTTTAAGAAATGAGGCTTCAGAAACATGCCTAGAAGGCCCTATGATTATATTATGTCAACAACATGTTTGCATTCTTCTAAATGCCAAGATATTCTTTGGTAAGAAATTAGATCCCAAGGAATTTGAAACCAGGATTCCAGGACAATAGACAGTCACTTACCTGACTGTGGCAGTAACAGATTGCCCAGGTGCTTCTTCACTGCAGGGTGTGTACCAATTCCCTGGGCTTCTGAATAAAATATACCCTCTGTTAGTAGGTTAGGTATGGAGCCAAGGATTCTCTTGCCCGCGTAGCTCCCAAGCAATGCTGATGTTGCTGGTCTGTGTATCACACATCAAACAGCAAGGTGCTAAATGATACCAATAGTTTCCCATTTACTAGATTTCTAGGTCACAAAAGAGAGAAATTCAATTATGGACTCCAGAAGATTACCTGTTACACATTGGGAACTCAATATGTCTTGGGTGACTTTGCTATCTTTGGACAGGTATGGGGTAAAAAGAAAATTCACAGAACAGTTCTTAGCCATATAGACATATTTAATGAGAGCTAGGCAATTATCTATGTATGTTTGGCAGTTTTAAAATTTCATTTATATAAGTAATGCTAATAAGAAGTACTATTTTAATAAATGAATTTTTCAAGCATAGTTCTGGAGAAGATTAATTTGCACAGTTTCAAATTAGCTCATATATTTTGGGGGGAACATGTATTTTGGAAGGAATTTCCTTTAGATTTTTCTTTATGACGGGTTTCCTATTGTCAGGTTGTTTTTGTTGGAGCATCTTGTTATGGGCCTGTTATGATTTGGATATGAAGTGTCCGCCAAAAGCTCCCGTTAAGGCAGAAATATTTAGAGGTGAAATGATTGGATTATGTGGGCTGTAACCTAATCAGTCCATCCTAGTTTGAATAGACTGACTGGTTGATAACTGTAGGCAAGTGGGCATGACTCCAGGAGATGGGTCACTGAAGCTGTGCTCTGGAAGGTTCATCTTCCTGTGGTCCCTTCCCCCTTCTTTCTCCCTGCTTTGTGGTTGCCCTGATTGAAGCAGCACTCCTCCAACACACCCTTCTACCATGATGTTTTGCCTCACCTTTTGCCAGAGCAATGGAGTCTTGTCATCTGTGGACTGAGGTCTCTGAAACCCTGAGCCCCAAATAACTTTTCTAAGTGGTTTTCTTGTTGGGTATTTTGGTCCTAGGGAGGCGACAGCTGAAGGGTCCAAACTATATTAGTTTACCTTTACCTAGTTAAGTCAGTTCATTGTCTTCACGTATAAAATACATCCTGCTTCAGATCTGCTTATTTATTTATGTCACAGTGGGATTAATTAAGGCCACCTATTTCATATCACAGAAAAAATAAGTGACACTTTTATAAGGCAATAAATGCTTACTTATTTTAAGGGAGACAACAAAAATTTCAAGAAATGTTAGATGATTTCTTCCTATTAATGAGGGACTGGCAGATGATAGCAAACCTGCTATCAAACCTGCTATCTTTTTTTGGATCAATCAAACCTGCTATCTTTTTTTTTGTTTTGTAAATAAAGATTTATTGAGATATAGACACAGCTTGTCATTGAGCTAGTGGATATGTTTATTTTCAATCTACAAAGGGAGAGTTGGGTAGCTGTGATAGAAACCACATGACTTATGCAGCCTAAAATACTTACTCTCTGATCTTTGCCAAAAATGTTTACCTCTCTTTGCTGTGCAACTAAAGATTGTGTTCTTGAATTTTAAAAGTTATCGGGAGCTAGCATCATAGACTTCACTTGGTAAAATTAGAATTACACTGTAGAAAGTTGCAAATTTTTACCTAGTTTCATTCTGGAAGATACAGTGGTAACACAGCTTAAAAAGCAGTATCATTTGTTAGAGAAGGAGAATTTTTCTCTTCATTGTTTTTATGTGCAACCTAATTTTTCTTTTATTAACCATGACTATGAATGTAACTACTTGCATTTAAAGCAAATCCTTTATTCTTTCTATATAGGCAAGAAATTGGAGATTTTTTTTCTATCTTCATATTAATGATTTGAAAAATTTTACCATAATTTTAATAAAACCATTTTACAGGTTATTATTTTTTTCTATTTGTAATATAATCACTGCCATCTGTTGCTTGATTTAGCTGTTCTTTCCTGCTCTTTGTACATGTTTGTATATGTCCATCTGATATTTAACATGCACCAATGGGGGAAATATATAATAGGAACATGCAGGTATCTTTATAAAATATTTCTATTTACTTAACATAAAAATGTACAAATTGAATTCATCTCAGTAGACTCAAAGCTTAGTACCTTTAACTGTGAGTACCTTTCATTATGTCTGCAAAACCGCAACTCAACATTACTTTTTTTTTTTTTTTTTTCCATAAGAATCAGTTTGGCATCACAAAACTGGGTCAATGATGTAGGATTATTAGTTTTTTCAGCTTTTAAAATCTGGAGGAAATTGGAGTCATGATAATTAGTTAAATGAAGAATGAAATTGTCTAAAGACATTGCTCTGTCAATTTCCTTGCACATTGCAATATCAACGTGAATGTAAATGATATTCAAGTGAGAAAAAGCAAAATCTCATAGTGTCTATAAATCATCACAGATTGACATAGTGAGATCTACTCTAATTATGTTGCTACTACAGTAGCATTGGGCTTTTGTTTCATAAAATGCATCACTCTGCTATCTACCTCTCCACTTTGTCTCACAAAGGCTTTAAGTACTATTCCTCTTCAAGGAAGCCAGGGTTTCTATATGGATCCCAGGGAAACCAAGACAAAGTTATTTACAATTTTGGTAAAATAACTGAGAATCAGTAATTCTCCAAGAACAGAACCCTGGGAAATATGTGGGAAAAACAAACAAACAAAAGACATTTTTCTTACTTTGTTGGCAGAGTATTGGGAGACAATTAGAGAATTTGTGGGATAAATCCAAAGCATGAGAAGTTACAAGACTCTGGTATTTGCTGCTTGCATCTAAATCTGTTAGGGTTGGTTGTGGTTGCATCGGGTGAAAACTCCCAAATTTTAGGGGTTAAAACAAGAGAGAAATTTATTCCTTTCTCTTCTGTGAGCCAGGTGTGGTGTCACAAACCTGCAATCTCAGCAACTTGGGAGGATGAGGTAAGAGAATCTCAAGTCCAAGACCAGCCTGGTAATGACTCCTGTTCCAAAATAAAAAATAAATAAAAAGGGATGGAGATGTAACTCGGGGATAGAATGCCCCTGGGTTTATTCATAGCACTGATAAATAAACAAACAAATAAATAAATAAGCAAAATCTATATGATCTGGGGTGGTGTCATGGCTGGGCCACCGAATAGCTTTTCATCTTTCTGCTTTTATAGTCTTTCTCCTTGTTTCTGTTCTCAGTGTCATCTCATGGTTAGCTTAAGCTATCAAGTGGGCATTCCAGGCAAGAGGATGGAAGAAGTGTCCATGGACAAAGCACATTGCTACTCCAAATCGAGGAGGAGTCCTGCTCCTAATGGACACTAGGAGAATGGAACCTGGATGGCGGCTAGAAATCTCTAACACAGCTTCTTTGTAAAGTGACTTTTCTACACCTCTTTTGTATATTTTAAAGAATTAATCATTTTAGCTAATGATACAGTCAGGGAGTTGGTTCTTTTTTCCCTAAGGTAGGATAACAGTAGTGCAATGACAGAATGCTAATCTGGAGAGACATTCTAATCTAAAGCAAAGTCATGTCAATGTTTATTAAAATCCTGGCAAAAAACATTAGTGGGTATTTATACATATTTTAAGGTGTAACTGTAGTACTAATGGTGATTGAAATCTTTGCACCAGAAGTGAAGGTACAAAAATGTACTATTTAATTTCAAATTAACTTGAAGAACGCAGAAAAAGCAAAAAAGTTTTTTTAAAAAAGTGAATCCATTCTTAGTGTTCAAAAGCATGATCATGAAAAAGAAATCTTTAGGTTCTTTTACCTATAACCATAGACATCAGAGGACACCCAAAGCGTGGTGGTTTAATTTGAAGAGAGTTAAGGGTGTGCTGACGTTTATTTTTGTAGAAAAGGGAAGATACATATCTAGAAAATAAACTGACTCATGAAGATTGTTTTGATATTTGTGTGTCTCCATCTTTATGTCTGAGGGTTCAGAGACAGCAGGGAGGGAGACAGGGTGAGGTAACCTGATCAGTCCTCAGGCATGGTATCTGTAGTTGTTCCTCCCCAATACCTGCATTTTCTGAAAATCCAGCTTCTGCTGAGAGTTCCTCTCCTTAAACATTTTTGCATCTGAGCTTCCAAATTTTCTTTTCAAAATTGTATTTAAGGCAATCAGCCAAATTTCAATGAAAGCATTTGCTTTAAGTGAAGAGTAAAGTAGAGCTCTAAAGAATATAAGGTCATTTTTCTTATTCAAGAAAGAAAGAAAAAAAAAACACCCTTTTTGTAACTATAACAGTTTGAGAGCTTTTGTCTTTTGTGTGAAAGAATTCAGGGAAATACATTATGCTATTAAGAAAGGGTTCAAATATGAGCCTCCAGCAAGAAAGAGTATAGCCCTCTTCAAGGAGCTGGTGATAATTTTAAGTTGTCTTCTATTGAGGCTCTGCCTGTCTCCATGTGTCACTGGATAACAAACTTCACTGAGTCAGAACTTGGCCACTTCACATGATGCATTTTCTTGTTTATCATCTAAGATGTATAAACCTTATCTCTTATATTAATGTGAAATGAAATGATAATTATGATGTTGATGACATTTATTTCTTGGCTCCAATAGTCTACAAATGTGTTTCAAGTTCTCAGAATCATCCTGGGCAGGTGAACAAGTCACCAGAATGACATTCTTCTGTAGAGTTACTCATGGACTCTGGCTAAATGAATCTCTGCCTTCTTCAACACGTGGCTCCCAAGGTCACCCTGGAGATTATCTGCATCCCAGTCAGCCAGGCAGTGAGAGAGTGGGGAGCAGCACACACAGAGGGTTTTATGTGCCAAAGATAATTTGCTGTAACCCAGATGTATCTGGTTGTGGGTAGTTTTTATTTATGTATCTCCTTTATTTAAAAAAAAAAAGATGAAGGAACCCAGTGCTTAGATGCAATCAAAACTCATTTATTCATGATGGAGAAGAGCCTTTCAATTCTAGGTTAGAGAAAAAAAATGGATATGATTAAAGTTTACAGAATCAATGCGGGCAAAAAAGAAGTTGAATAAATCACAGACCACAGAAGAACTGAAAGTTATTTTAGTGCACATATAGGCAATAGAGTATAATTTTAGAATAATTATAAGTGTGTTAATTACTATTGATTAACACTAACTATGTGACAGTGACTTACATACATGATTTTATTTGATCTTTATAATCACTCTTCAAGTTAACTTAGTGTGGCAATTAATTCTTTAGGCTGGTGGGTCCAACTGCCTGGCTTTTACCTCTGGTTCTTTCACTTACTAGCTGGAAAATTTGCTGCAACCAGTTAACACTTTTTTTTTTTATCCAGTTTTCTCAAGTATAAAATAAAGATAGATTACAGTAACCAAGTTCATAGCATTGTTATGAAGACTAATGAATTAAGAGAAAAATTCTTAGAACAGTGCCAAGTAAATAATAAGCTTTCATCATCATCATCACTATTTCCCCATTTACCTATATCAGTATATTGTACTCCAGAAAGAGTTAGAGACTTTCCCAAGGTCACACAGCTAGGTACTGATAGAACTAGCCTTAGAAGGTACATCTATTCAAATGAAAGCACCTGTCCTTCCAGGGTGGCAGGTCTTAAGTAAGTTTTGAACTGATACCACAAGCTAGTTTCTAGGGGTATTAGGAATATTTACATGTTATCATGGTAAAAAAGCAGAGAGAAATTTATAAAGGACAACCATGATGGTTAAGAATTTAGGCTTTAAATTCATACTTTCTAGATCTTAATCTCAGTTCCACCTTATATGACCTTCAGATTAATTCACTTCTCCAAGTCTCAGCTTTATAATCAGTAAAATAAGGAGTAACAATTTTATCCCCCAGACTAGCTGAGAGTAACTCTAAGATTTACCCAATAAAGATACCTATTATTATACTTATCAGGAAGTCTAGAGATCCTGCAAAGAGTTAAGGATTGTAGAAAGGAATGAGGTTATTTGCATTTTTCTACTCAGCTGTGCTCTTTACATAGGAGAGAGGGAGAGGGAGAGGGAGACAGAGAGAAATGTGGAGAGACACCTTCGCCCCCACACACTAGTCAGATCTGGGTCCTACATGTACCTTCTAAACCAGTTAAAAACAAAGGAGAATGAAATTACTTTAATTGGTTTAGACCAATCATGTTCATTTCCTGGATAGAGGAAGGGGCCACTTTCCCTGAGCAATATTGAGTAAAAAAATCAGGGTGTGCTTACAAGAAAAAATGGGTGGAGAGGCCTGATGAATAGTAAGGGTTACACTGTTGATTGTCTGGGAAGTGCTTAACTTAGTGCTCTGGTCTCTGGTGAGTGCTCAATAGAGGTTAACTTTGCCAACTCCCAGAGGCTGACATTCCCAAAGGCAATTCTGTGCTCTCATAAAACACAAACCTTCTTATTGTTTCAAAAAAAGAAAAACAGAACAAAGAGCTGAACTCCATGGATCATGAAGCTGACTCACACAATTTTGAATGGTCTTGTAGGTCCCTTTGCATGACAAAAATCCCCACACTTAAAAAACAAAACAGGCATATAAAAAACAAGCATATAAATAAACAAAATTTCCTACCTTGTATCCTTAACAAAAGGTGTGGAAAACTAGGGAGCTGAACCAAGCTGCCTCAAGTGTCATTCCCAAGTTGGTTGAAGGGATTTATTCTGTAGTCCTCCTGTATCAAGCTGCATCATTTTCATTATTTTGCTGGTAAAAAAACAAAAAAACAAAAACAAAAACAAAAACTCCAGCAGCCCAAGTTTCTCTTGAAACCAATCTCTATGCAGAATATTATAGCTCTACTCTCCTTTTTACATTCACATTCATAGCAACAGCTGGGAGGGATAAAGAATGCCTGATGAAATACTCAACCATCCATTCCCGTGATAATGGTGCATAACAAATAACCCCCAATTCTGCTGCATTCAAAGAAGAGCATTTATTATCATGCTCAGGGGTCTGCAGGTTGGCTGGGTTCTGGCCCATCTGGGATGAATTCTACTGGGCTTGACTCCAAACTGCAAATTTGGGCTTTGGTCTACTGACACATGTGTCTCCTTGGATCAAAGGCTCCCTGAGACATGATTGGTTATCTCCTGCGAGTGATCAGAAACCTAAGAGGGCAAGCCCCACCTCAGAAGCATATTTCAAGCCTTTGCTCATGTCACACCTTTAAATATACCACTGGTCAAAGCAAGTCACATTGTCCAACAACACTGGGGTGAACAGATACAGTCTGTCTTAGTGGAATCTAAATGTTCACAAGCAAGATGTATGCATACAGTGAGAGGGCACAGAACAGAGAACAGGGATGCAAGGAGCCTATTTACCTTCTCATTTTGCTTAGAGCTCATTTATGGTTCTCTAAATTCCTCTTTCAGTGGGCCTTTCTTTGGTCTTGTCTTGCCTTCCTAAGCCATTCTGATAGGTGAAAACTTTTTCCCCCAATAGGCTTTCCAGTGGACAACAAAATAATTGAAGGGAAAAAAAAAAAAAAAAAGGAAAGAAACTGAGCAAAACAATCTGGTAGGATCAATGGTAAGGATAATTGAGAAGCATGGTTTTGTCTCAATCTTTCAGGTGAAGGTAATCTATATGAGAACCTGACTGGTGCCTTCTGAGAGGTAACTAGCAGGTCAAGGTCACTTGATAGAAGGAATACAAATGGCAGATTCAGGTTATAGTCTAGGGATGCAGGATTCGAATGAAAATCTTTAATGAAATTCTTGGTGGCAAGTGGATTCCAAGGGCAAGGTACCATAGGTCTTGTTCACCAGGTTGCCCATGGTGACTGAAATAGTGCCAAGCATGTAGGTAGTGATCAGAACATTTTTTGAATGCATTGCAATATTAAATAGCAAATTTCCCCCATCAGATTGTTGGTAATCTTTCTACTTGTCCTGTAGAGTTCCTGGAGGTAGAGGACAGCCTGTTTTCTCCTTTGTAAAATAAGATGTAACTTAACTATAAATTCAATCATTTTATATATTCAGTTTTATGAGCTTTGACAAATTTAGCACATATTATAGAATATTTCCATCACCCTCAAAAGTTCCCTGGTGTCCCTTCTCTGTCAGTCTTTGACAGATCTCTCTGTCACCATAGAATAGCTCTTCTATTCAACAATCCCTACAAAGGGAATCATGTAGTATATAGTCTACTATGTCTGACTTCTTCTACTAAGCTTAAAGTTTAGAGGATTCACCCATGTCATTGCATGCTCCTTCCTTTTTATTGTGGAATAGTATTCCATTATTTGGACAAACCACATTTGTGTATCTATTCACTTGTTGATTGTCATTCTCAGCTTCCAGTTGGGGGTATTATGAAAAAAGTTATTAACTTTCTGTGCAAGTCTATTTTCATTTCTCTTGGGCAAAAACCTAGGAGTAAAATTTTTGGACTGTATTATAAATAAATGTTTAACTTCACAAGAAACTGTTCTCCAAAGTGACTTTACCATTTTATATTCCCTCCAGCAATGGATGAGTTCCAGTTGCTCCACAGTCCTCTCCAACGCTTGATATTATTAGTCTTTAAAGTCTTATCCATGATTTTCTCCTACCTTCCCCCAGTGAGACATGCTTGCTAAATGAGCGAAAACAAACATTCCTAGTCCTATGCACCTAAATGAGCAAGTTTCTATTAATAAAACACCTTTCTCTCTCTCTCTCTCTCTCTCTCTCTCTCTCTCCCCCCCCTCCCCCCCCCCCTCTCTCTCACACACACACACACACACACACACACACTGACAGAATAGTATGAGGGGAACTCCTGTCTTCCTTGGGAAGAAAATCTTTGCTTTCCTAAAGTTGAACTTTTAAATCTCAAAAGCACAACTTAACTGTTTGCCAGACTTCAACTTCCTTAAGGAGCAGCAAGGTTTCTTCAAAGAACTTTCACTTCAAACCTCTCAACTACTCTCTTATGTTAATAATAATTCTCTTTTTAAAAATGCTGGAGAGCTCGAGCCGGATCAGCAATCTTTGGGTTGCCTCTATCTTCCCTCCCAACACCTTCCCCTTTTCCCCCGTTAGGATCCAAAGATGCTCCCGCGTTCCTACCCAAGTTCCCCAGAAAACCCTAAGAATCCCAATGTTCCGGGACACCCCTTGCACCCATGCAACCAGGCACGGGCATGCTCAGAGGGCATGAGGGAGGCGCCGGCGTTGGCTGCAGTGGGCCTTAGGAGCCGGGAGGTGCCGCTGCGTCCCCGCTTCCAGGCGTCTGACCCAGCGCGCAAAGTTGGGCTGGGAGCGCGGGTGGGGGGAAGGAAGGACCGAGCGAGCGAGGGTGGCGGAGAGGGGGGGCGGGAGGAGGAGAAGGAGGAGGGGAAGGAGCGGAGGGGGGCGCCGAGCGTGTGTCACTCGCTCTCTCCCTCTGTGTATAGAGGATGTGCTGAATGGTGCGCTTTGAGGCGGTGGCGGAGGAGGAGCAGGATTCGGCGGTGGCTGGCAGCTTTGGCTGCCCGGCTCGGCTTCTCTTCGTCTTCCGAGGCTCGGCATCCACCGCGGGCTTCCGACCCCGCGTCCCGCTCGGGGCATGGCCGGGCACTGCGCCCCCGCGCGCCCCGCCTGCTAAACGGCGCCTGAGGGAGGTGCGGAGGCCAGGAGGCCGGGGGAGGCCGGCGGGGGAGCAGAGTCGAGCGCCTCGGGAGCAGAGAAAGGAGCCCGCGCCCCGTCCCTGCCGCGCTCGCCCGGGCCACCCGGAGCCCCGATGAGCCCAGATGGCTGGGGCTCAACCCGGAGTGCACGCCTTGCAACTCAAGCCCGTGTGCGTGTCCGACAGCCTCAAGAAGGGCACCAAATTCGTCAAGTGGGATGATGTAAGTATTGGGGCGGCCAGACTCGGGGCGATGGCCCGGGCACCGGGCAGGGCGGGCTGCGTGGGGGTGGGGCGAGGGGCGCGTTATGCAATGGGCGCACTGGGAACGGGCAGGGGCAGTCTCGGGGCGCACAGGTTGTCATCTGCCAAGGTGGACCGCAAAAGGGCTGGAGCTTTACGCGCGCTCCTGTGTCCTCCAGGTTTAGAGTTGACATCCTTACTGGGTCTGGCAAGCGCCCTCTGAGGGTCTTGTCTGTGGGTTCAATGGAAAAGAAGAAAGCTTTGCCTGGTGACGGGTCCAGAGAGTTTAGAGTGTGGGGAGTGTGAAGTTGGGACCAGCTGGAACTCTCTGGGTACGGACCAGACGCGCCCCTCTCCTCCCACAGGCACAACCCCATTATCTGTTTTGCCCCTTTTGAAGAAGGAATGGCCCCCAAGTCAGAAAATGTTTAGTGATTGCTACCCTCTTAGCGCTTTTCTGAGAGCCACGCGGCAGAGGACACAGCGGTCCAGCCGACAGGTGGTCGTTGATGCCAAACTTTAGCGCCTGGCTCCAGAGTAAGGGGCCCTGCGAAGAGCGGGGGAAGGACACACCTGGGAAGGGCTAGGAGCAGAAGGGTGCCTTTAAGGGTTGAGGAAGGCTTAGTGGGCCTGCAGGTATGTGGGGAGGGCTAATTTTTTAGAATTGATCTGGCTGGAGTTTAAGTTTGAAGCAGACATATCAAGATGTTCTCCAAGAATTACAGGTATCTTTTACCAGCTTGGATACAACCTACCCCAGTCCCGAGGTCTCCGGACTTCACATGCAGTCAGACCCCAGGACTTTAAATGACCTCTCTCCCCTTCACCCCAGCGGCTTTCAAAACATTTAAATGAACAAAACCAGCTGAAAACATGTGAATTTGGAGTTGCACATTATGGTATCAGTTTTTGTCCTGGGTGTCATTCAAAGGGTTTGATAAGAACAACCCACTGGAATAAACCCAGTTGTCAGGATCTAAGGAAATTTAGGTCCAAATGACTAATACATCTCTTAATCAGAAGGAATTATAGGAGAATGAGGCGTTGTTCTTGCTGAAAAGATTTTCCACCTAGTAAATTATAGCCTCTTATCCTCCAGGGTATTTTTCTTTAATCTTCTTAAGCCAATTTCCAGTGTCTGAAAACAATTTAAATATTCCAGGTAGCGAATCCAATTACTTAGCTGAGTGCGTCTGTGTCTATATTTTGTCCAGTTGGAAGCGCAAACAGAACTTGCAGTATGAGCCACAGCTTCCTTGAAAGCTTGTGCCAATTATTAAATGCTATAGGCAAGGATGTAAATATGCATCTTTTTACCATGGATGTTGCACTTTTCTCTTTTCTGTTCCAATCTAATTGAACCGGATGTTTTTGTGAAAAGAATAGACTCTAAACAGTAAATTCAGACACAGGTTAAGTGCTTTGTGCCAAAGGGGAAATAAAATAAAATGTAATTCTAGAAATAAAACAATCTTGCTTATCTTGTGATCCTTACATAGGGAAATAATGTGATGACAGATTTACTGAGAAAGAGAAAGGCGGAGGGTGAGGGGGGATATTTTCAAGAATAAAAATGGGAGTTTGGGCATAAGCTCTGGAGTTCTTTACAGTGGTAATTTTAAGCTCTATTTTAAGTAATTCTCCAAAATTTCCTGTTTGGGAGAAATTAACCAATGCTGCTTTGAGAAGGAAGGTGTTCTACGAAAACACGTTTTGAAACCTTCAGGTGGATGATTTGTAATATGTGAATTTATGTAACAATTATTAATTGTTCTCTATTAGTGCCAGCTTTGGACTTCATTCTGGGGTGGTGAAGAGATTAGAAAAAAAATCTCTGCAATTAAGGGACCTTACATACTAGGTAGAAGAGACAAAAATGATCAAAAATAGGAGAAAGAGATTATGAGTGATGCATTGAGAATATTGGAGGGATCCCTTGTGAAACTCCACTGGAAGAAGGAAAAGGTGAAAGGAGGCTCACCAAGTCTTGCAGCAGTGTTTCTGGGGAAACTATCGGAAGGAGGTAGATACTAAGGAGAGAGCCAGTAGAATCCCAGGTCTTTTTAAAGAGGAAACCCAGACGGCACCCAGGAGAAAAGTTATATGGACTGTGATAAACTATTTTGTAGGTGCTTTGATTCCCTTAATCTCCATGACCTGTGGACTAAAAGGGACCCAGACTTTCTAAAGATTGCCTTTATCCTCTTGAGGTGTCATCTACTCAACTCTCGGCATCAGAATCAAGCCAGTTTAGTCTATCTGGCTATCATTATTGTGTCTTCATGAGATTGTGCATTGAAGACAAAAGAACTAAATCTTGAGTCAAAGGCCTGGGTTTACCTCCTGGTACTCTTGTCAGTCCGCTGTGAATGTGTGACTTTGGAAACTCTGACAAACAGCACAGTCTCCTTGGCCTGTTGTCAATTTTGGCTGGTTTGTGAATTTAATTTTATCTCTGTATATATTGAAAAATTCATTTAATTGTTAAGTAAATGCTGAGAACAACAATCTTTCACTTACCTGGTCCCACTTAAAAACTGGAGAATCCTTCTTTCTGTTCCATAAGAGGAAGGGTAAGCAAACTCATAAAACAGATTCTCAGTATCCCACTACATAGCATCACACATAAAAGGACATTTGAAAATGATGTGTTTGGGGCTACTTAGGATAATTAGAGATTATTTCTTATTCCTTAAGTGAAAGCATTATAATCATGGTCCTGACTACCATAACGAGTGGGAGATGTCACCCGGAGGGTGCCATGCTATGCACAATTTGTTGGCTCCGTATCAAAGTCCTGGTGAGGCTGTAACCACAGGTGAGAGTGAAAGCTTTCACACAGGCGCTGACCAGTCACAACAGCAGGTGGCTAAGAGCAGGAGCCAGAGCGCTGTTGTACTAGGCAGGCATTGACCCTTTTGTTTCCTGATTGTGGCAAGGTCTGAGGTCCCCAGGATTTTGGGGTAGATGGGTGGGGGATTTGGAATGTTTCAAAGTCTTAAAACTAATAATGGTGTAGATGGTGTCAACATTGAGGCTAACAAAACCTGAACTTGGCAAGTAGATAAAGAATCGATCTATCATGACTTCCTGTTTCACTAATGATATTAAGGGAAGAAACTTTATATCCTTGCTTTAATTTTATGTTTTTTATATTATCAGGCTCTGGTGGTAGGAGGTGGGTATAAAAGACTGTGGGCTGTATGGGAGAGTGTTAATGAGATAGACAGTGGACAGGAGAGTTACTTTCTCCAACCCAGGCAGAGGCCTGGGAAAATATGAGACTGGCCCCTTTCTCTTCAGGACCTTGGCTTTGCTTTGGATTGGATGGGATTTAGAAGAAAAGGGAAAGGACCCCAAACTGTACAAGGCCTGCCAACCTTGATTTGCCCCTGCTTTCCATGACTGGGACCCTGTCTCTTTACCCCACACCCTGTAGAGGAAGGTTTTCATTTGTTTGTTCTTCTTTCTCTTCTCCATTTTTACTTTCCAAATTAAGCTCTTGTTATGGGCACATTGCTTCACGCATCCCCACCTCAGTTTCCGCAGCCATAACATGTAGATTGCAATATTTCCCTCCTCCCCGAGCAATTGTTAAGGTTTAAGGAGCAAAAGCATGTATACCACTTTGTGTATGGCCCAACACACAGGAAACCTTCAATAAAATCTTCTTTTAAAAGGTCATCGTCCCCCAATAGTAAGAGATACATGAATTTTTATCTAGGTGGTCAGTGTTAGATGCTTTTAACTTACACATGGGAAGATTCAGATGTTTCTTCCATTCCATTTAATTTGTATTTTGATTTTATAGTTTATAATGTGGAGAAAATTAATCAGTTTTTTTTACCCCCTTTAAAAATTTCAGATGTGTCAGAGAAAATGAATCTACCTCATTCAAAGCAGGACCCATTCTTTTTAAAGCCAGTCAGTTTACAAATTATCTAGAAGTTTTATTTCTACTTAAATTATCTACCTGCATATCTCTCTCTCTGTGTACATATGTACCCACACATACATACATAACCTATATATATCCTTATATTGTATTTCCTGTTTCTCAAGTATAATCTAACATTCAAAAGTCATACTTGCTAGATTAAGTAGTTTGAGAAGTCTGAAGAAGTTCAGAGGTTTGGATTTCCACTAATGCCCTGAGGGTTTGAAATAAGTAACCCCTTCCCCTAATTGAAAAAGAAAAAAATGAGGAAGGCAGCATTCTACTCAAAAGCTTAGTTAGAAATTTTACATTATATGGTATCTGCTGTTCTGATTTCTAAAATGATGACAAGATAAGATGATACTGACTTGAGACTAAGAAGGGAGCAGAGGGGGGGAAGGGTTCCTGAGGTTGGGATTCTGCAGCATTCCCTTTGAGAAGGTTATGGGAAATAGGGAACAGACAGCCTACATTGCTAGTGGGCAGATGCAGATTGGGGTACCCACAGAGGCAGATTTTTGACTGGAAACTTAGCCGGTGCCTTCTAAAGAGCCACTTTAAATAATATACTCACATATGTCCATGTTCAAAGAGTTTTGGGAATTTCTTATTGACAGTCAGTAATTACTGTAATCTAAATGCAAGAATATAAGTTTCTCTGAGACAATAAAGGTGTGTTAAGCCTTTTATCAGAGTATAACATGTGTACAGCCAAAGGCACCAGCTGTGTGTCCAACAGGATCAGTTTTCACAAAGTGAGCACTCAGCATCACCAACACAAGATCAAGAAACCAGAAGTCACCCAGTGCTCCTTTCCAGCCCCTTCCCCCCTCCCCCATTCACCTTTATCCCGACACCTAACTCAAACATCTGTTTTGCCTGTTTTTAATCTAATAGGCCTGTTTTTATGTTGAATGAAAACTAAACCAAACCTCTTCAGTCTAAAGCATTTTTATTCTTGCTAAATTAACCCTCTGGAACAGTAACTACAGAAGTGACTTGTTTTTGGATTAGATGGACCTTGATTAGGTCCTTCTTATCTGTGCTAAGGTGAAGTGTGGGAGGTACAGCAGGTGAAGTAAATGCCCCAATGGAGGAAATGGTTAAGCAAAGCTCTAGTGATTTAGCAAGGAATTGTTATGCCTGCAGGCTGTTACTGGCATGGTACAGCAGATTCACAGATTTGTATAGTGCCACTGCCTGAATATTCTTTTCTCCCATAGAGTTTCTCTCTCTCTCTCTCTCTCTCTCTCTCTCTCTCTCTCTCTCTTTTTGCTGTTGTTTTTTGGTGAAGATTTAACCCAGGGCCTTGTTCATGTTAAACAAGTAAGCACATGCTCTACTCTTGAGCTACACCCCCAGCCCTTTTTATAAAAATTCAGTTTAAATACTATTTTTACATTTAAAAAAATTGAAGTGAAATTCACCTAACACAAAATTAATCATTTTAATGTAAAAATAGAATTCAATAATGGCATCTTCTGCACTTACACTGTTGTACTAACAACAATCCCCATCCAGCTCCAAAACACCTGATGGAGACCATTGCCTACCTATGATACATTAAGGTAATTTGCTTTGGCTATTAGCATATCTTGAATGCTTCCCTTGCAATTTTAGCCTATCAATAAATAGCTTCAAATTATATTTACCTGCAGTGATATTTAAATGGAACAGGAACATTTTGCTTTTTTTATGGTGAACTTGGTAACCTGTGGTTAAATGCTTCCTTATCAGAATTGTTTCCTGTTATCATGAGCAATAAGTACCAGCAGAAATGGAATGGGATTGATTGTGAATTGTTAACTAACGCTGTGGGTCTCCACTTAAATAACAAATCCTTGGTAACTGAAAACGTTAGTTTTCCTGTTACCTGACCTTCTGTTAGGTTTGTGCAGCCTTTCAGATCCAATCATAAATTCCATATGCTCAGACAGATCTCACAGTCTATTCCACCTAATCCTTTCTCCGTCTATTCCATGTCTGATCTCCTAATCAGACCCATGTGCCCCTCTGTCTCAGTAGGCAAGGAACTAGAGATGTATTTCTGGGTTATTTACTCATATGATCCTTAAAAAAGCCATCAATTTTTGTAGAAATCTAACTGAAACAGGATATAGAGGATGCTTAGGCTCTTTAAGAGTCTTGCTATTTTCCCTCTGATCTCTTTTAAGATCTAAATTTGATTTTCTTTTTGCCATGTGTTAATTTTATTTAATAAATTTTTAATTTAATTTGTATTCTGAAAAAAATGTTTAGGTATAGATGTTAATTGATACTGAAAAAATCCATATATTTATCAAGAAACTAAATTATTATATATTCAGAAGTATACTATCATATAAAATGAGAAAAAAAAATAGGTATTTGGTACAAGACAGAATTAAAAACATCCTGCATCTGTTTTTCATTTTGAGGGCTTTCTTAGTTTAGTGTTTTGTTTCCTTTTATTGCACTGAAGTTTTATAAGGAAGTTTGTGGAAGAAGGGATTAGTTAGCAAAGGAAGCATTTTCACCTGAATAAATCATGGTCTCTGTCTATACACAGCAATAATACCTAGAAGATTAAGATATTATTATGTCATTAAAAATCAAATTTTCTTTGGAACTCGTCTATGAAATATATATTAGAATGTTAGTTTTGATTCATTTCTTTAAAGAGGCCATATGAACTGGAAGTGTTGGCACATGCCTGCAATTCTAACCACTTGGGAAGCTGAAGCAAGAGGATCACAGATTTAAGGCCAGACTCAGCAACTTAGTGAGGCCCTCAACAACTTAGCAATACTTCGTCACAAACAAAAAATTAAAAAGGACTGGTGGCCTGGGGCTGTATCTCGGTGGCAGAGTGCTTAGCTATGGCACGTGAGGGAACTGGGTTCCATCCTTAGCACTATGTAAAAATTAAAAAATCAAGGCATATTGTCCATCTACAACTACAAAAATATTTTTGAAAAAAGACAGGATATTGTTCAGATTTGATTCCCATTACCAAAGAAAAGAAAAAAAAAAAGTCACATGAGTTTAAAAGGGAGTTGGAAACCCACAGAATAAGTCCGCAATTGGTTGTGCTGTGTTGAATGTGGTTGAGTCTTTGCATCTATTCCTACATCTTCTTAGAACTATTTATAAAAACAACCCTGAACATCTAAAGCTCCATTTACCAGAATCCCTTAAGGCTAATATTCAAACTGCAAATTAAATCCTACCAAATGGATGCTTGGGCATGGAATTTGGAGGGCACAGGGATGTGAAAGAGGCCACTCTCCTCCATCTTTTGGGTTGTTTCTGCAGATATGTGAGATACTGAAGAACTAGTGTCTTCTGTAGTAAATTTTCATTGCTTCCAAGAGCCTCCCATGACAGTGGCTACTCCCTATTTTTCAGTTTACTCTTCCTGAGATTCTTTTGAACCCTGGTAGTTCTTTCTTGATTTCTCATCTTCCCGAATGTGGTGGACGTAAGAGCTCTCCTTAAAAGTCAGAGCTGTGATATTCTGGGGTCATTCAAAGAGACCTAACCTAAAGTCCATTTCTGGAACCTTCCCATGTACAATTGACTGTATTAAGTCCCTTTAAGTTCAAAATTCAAGAACAGTTTCTGCTTCCTGCATCTAAACTGTGCAGGATATGGCCTTCTGTGGCTCTAGAACTTCGTGACTTTTAGTCCTAGCATGACAGTAATCATCTAAACAACCTATATAACTCTCCTACAATACTACATTTGGGTAAAATGGAATTTTGCTATAATGTTGTCTCTGCAATTCAGTATGGAAGATGAGTCTTCATAGCAGGCACTTATCCTTGTAAAGCACTATTTTTTATTTACATTCATACCATTCAGTTATGGAACCCACCTTGGGTGCTGGGAAAAAGTAGGTGTTCCTATAATTTGACACAGTGAGCTGTGACACACAACTATCAGAATCAGAATCAAAATTTGAAACCTAGGTCTCAGAGTTAAATTCAAAATCCTTTGCCATCTACCATGATGTCCCCAAACATTACTTTTGGTAACAGAACACATAGAATTCAAATGAATACAAGTTGAAAGATTCATTGACTTTTCCAAAAAATCCCCTGAGTTTAGGATTTATACAAATGAAGCTTAATGGTTATATACTCACCTAGAGTGGATAGTGCATTCGAAAATAGCTCTTTGGCATATGTACACAAAGTCCATTTTTGTGAACACTATGCAGGATTTGGGAACATAGGAAAACTTCATTGCTGCTTTGAGATTCAGAGACCAGTGCATGATCTAGAGTCTTTACAGATGTTCTACATCAGTCAGTGTGGAAGCATGCCTATGGAATGATAGATGTTGGAGAATGGTGTTAAAACAAATGTTATTTTTGTTCATTGCTTAATAAGTGACACTTATTATGTATGCTGTGACACTTTATACATTTTCCAACATATTTGGAAATATTGTCTTTTTGCTGGATTATTAAGGCTGGTCCTGTGGCTTCTTATGGAAATCGTGGATTGAGGAACATGGTAGACCTAAGGAAGTACAGAGGATCAGTCCCTTGCTCCCAGGCAAGGTGTAGAGTGACTTGGAACACAACATAATGGCAACTGGGAGAACAGATCTAGATTGCCAGTGCAGGGGTAGAATATGCTTTGTCTATGTTACACCTATTCCAGGTCTCCTGGGAGACTCTACCATCATGTTATTTATCTACTTTCCCCAGGGGAACCATAAGTCTGGTTTAGTAGGTACTGGTTTTCTCTCTCTTTTGTGGAACGAAGGAGTGGTTTGGTGTGTGTCTGGCTCACAGTGGGTGCACATAGTAGAGCATGCAGCCTTGAGGTAGACTTAGAGGGTGGTCACATTGACAGGAGACCTTCATGACTTTTGCTGTGGCATGCGATTTTGGTTGGAAAGCTGAGCACATACCTTTGTATGCAAATGAAATGTCCCAGAATCCTGAGGGTCTCTACAACCTTCTTACATAGTGTTTCTCCATGTGTGTTTGAGAAAGAAAATGTTCACTGGCAACACAGCGTTAACTGCTGTCATAGTACTAATTTCCTTTGAGGCCTAAATACAACATAAGGTTGAATCTGTACTCAATGGTGATTCTATATGAATTGAAAATTATGGTGTTTGATGTATTTACCTTTCTTGTTGTGAATCTTACCAGCGACTCCAGTTTTCTTTAAAAAAGATGCTCTTACATAGACCCAATGAAAATTGTCCTTCAAGAAATTCAGAAGTGTTGAGAGTATCAGAACAAAAGATTGACCAGAATCTTTTGATGACCAGAATGAGAGCATTCTATCACAACAGTGATTCACAAAAAGAAAAATGAATGTGTCACTCTTATAGCTAAAATGAGAAAAATAGCAAGAAAGGGCCTATAGTTTTATAGCTTTACTTATAATAAATTTTCCACCTACATTATTCCATGTGTACAGACATCATGGAAGCCAATGGGACAATACTCAACCTCCTCCCTTCCCACTCCTTGTTCCTTATACTTGGGCCACTCTGTCTTTCCTCCTGCCCTGTCCTGAGAGAGCCCTTTACCATCTTTATTTATGTTTGGAGCCATCATTCCTGGCATCTCTGAATCCTGGCTTCATTATTATCCATCACCACCTCTCTTTCTTTTGACAGTACCTGTTTTTTCCCTCCAGAGAACACAGTACTATGCCTGCATTAGTCAGCCTTGTAGTACTATAACAAACATCTGAGATAACCAACTTATAAAGAGAAAAGACTTATCTTGGCTCATCTATGATTGATTGGCCCCATTGGGTAGGATAACACCACATCATGGCAGGAGTACGTATGTGGCAGAGCTCACGGACACAAAAGAGAGAAGGAAAGGGAGTAGGCTTCCACGGTCCCCTTTGGGAGCATAATACCCCAGTGACCAAATGACTTTCCAGTGAGCTCCACTTTCTGAAAACTCCATCATATCCCAAAAAGGGTTACTCTAGGGATCAAACCTTTAACACATGGGTCTTTGGGAAACTTTTGGACCCAAATTATAGCAATGTCATTATTCATAAAAACCCCAAAATAAATCCATCAGAGTGGTCCCCAACCCTTCTTCCTCCTGCCCTCTTTCTCTTTTATCCTCGACAACAAAAGTGTAATTTCTATTCATTATCTCATTTTCTTTGCTACTCACTCTTTCTCCCCTCCAAGCCTTATTTTCCCCTCACTGCTACTTTTTGAAATTGCTCTTGCCATTTCTTACAATGACTTTGAAACTGCTCTTGCCATTCCGTGTAATAACTCGCTAGGTGCCAATGGCGACTGATATTTTTTGGAGGCTACCTGGCTTCTTTTTTCTGCAGGACTCTTGCACCCATCCACTCACCCATTCAATATTCATACCTTAAAAATGTATGATACCTCTTACAAGAGATTATGGTAGTGCTATGGATTTATGATGATAAATGGTTTGGTTCTTGTCCACATGGAGTTTGTCTTTCACCAAGGGAGATAGAGGCTAGACAAATAGAGGTCTAAATATTTTATTGTAATTGTGCTAAGTGGTACAGAAAAAATAAATTAAAAAGTACAAGTGATTATAAGAACCATGGAAGGTTTCCTTGGAGAAATTCTATTTATGAAAAACCTGAATTGTAAGTAGGACTTGGGCCAATATAAGGAAAGAAATGTGTCCTGCTGAGGGAACATTCTAAGCCGGCAAGGAGCAGAGGACGTTGGAGGCTGAAGCAGGATAAGCCAAGTGGGGCATGCTGCTCAGATAATGCCATGTGGATAGCAAGAGACTGCCTGTGTATTGCCTCGATCCTAGCAGGTTTTTGGACTTATAACATTAACAGGAGACCATTAAGCCTGTATTTCTCAGTTTTGACACCACTGACATTTGGAGCCAGACGATTCTTTGTTGTGTGGTTCCAGCTTGTGTACTGCAGGCTGTTCAACAGCATCCTTGGCCTCTACCCACTCAATGCCAGCAGTAAAATCCCCAGTTGTGACAATCAAAATTGCCTCTAGACATTAGCAAAAGTTCCCCAAGGTGCAAAATTGCTCCCAGAATTAAAATGATAGGATATGCTTTCAAGTGATTTTTAAATATCAGGCTACTTCTCATTCTCACTGTCTCTTTCTCACACACAGACACACACAGACCACACACGCACACACAGGTACATACACAGGGCCAGTAAATACATGGACATCATTAGTTAGCAGATGAATGCAAATTATGACCACAGTGACATGCCACTTCACACCCACCAAAGCTATGTCTCAGTGAAATGGCCAATTTTCTCATCCAGAGGCCCCCCAGGGCTTCCTGAGACAAAGAGCAGCTTGGTTGATCAGGGATCAGGGATTTTAAATTCATTCCCTGGTTTGGTATCCGATGTACCCGGCATGGCAATGAAAGAACCATTCTTCTGACTTTTCCCCATATTCTGTTAAAAGAATTTCTATCCTTGTCAGAAAAAGGCAAGCATCTTAATGACACTTCTTTCCAGTGTTTTGCATCCTCTACTCTGGACTTTCTTGCCTCCTCTGGTTTCCTTTATTTTAGGAAATTTCAGACTAGACACACCCCTGGAGTAAAATGCTCATAGATCTTGATGCATATGGAAATTTCACCTCACTGATCCTAACGCAGCATTCTAGTTTAATATCCAACTCAGCCCTCATTGTGTTGTTATTTCATGGTCAGTGCCGTATTGCTCATGTTTGATTGGCATCCCTTTTGATATTCAGTTACCTTTAGACTTCTTCCTTTACATAGCATTTTCCCTCCTTTGCCATATTTTCCTTAATGCTTCCTAATGTAAATCTTGGGCAATTCCAAGATTTTTATTTTCCTTGCTAAGTCTGTAATATTAATTAGTTTAGAAACACACGTCTATTTATATCCATTCTTTTGTAATGGCATTAAAACATAAACTTCACTGTGAATTCACAATTGTGGTTGACCTTGGTCAACAGACCTCTGACAGTGGTGCTAAGGAATGAGACTGATCCTTGACATGATTTGAGGTCTAGAGTTATACTTTGTTTCAGTTTACTAGGACTGCCATAACAGACTGGGTGGCTTAATTGACAGAAATTTATTTTCCCATAGTTCTGGAGTCCAGAGTTCAAGATCAAGGTGTCCACAGGGTTACTTTCATCTGAGAGCCACAAGGGAAGGATCCATTTCAGGCTTCTCTTCTTACCTTGTAGATGGCTGACTTCTCTCTCTTCTTATTTTAGTTTATTATAGTTCAGAGGTCTCAGTCCATAGAGGGCCAATGCCATTTGTCTGGGTCCAAGACCATGGAGGAAGTACCCGGTGGAAGAAAGCTGCTCAGTTCGTGGGAAGAGGAAGGAGAGAGATGGAGAGGAGAAGGGCATGGGAAGGGAGCGGCTTAAACAACCACAGGGCATAGGTACCCTTCTAAGACTCATCCCAGGGATCCACCTCCTCTAGCTGAGACCCACCTGCCTATAGTTACCACAGAGTCAGTTTAGCATAAGAACCATCTAAGAATCAATCCACAAATCCACAGCACATTCCTTAGTGCCTCTGTCAGAGGTCTCTTGGCCGAGCTTGACCACAATTCTGACCTCACAGTGATTCTCATGTCCTTATATGATTATAAGAGAACTCATAGACATGTGCTTCTAAACTAACTAACATTGTGGATTTAACAAGGAACATAAAAATGAAAATTAGGATTCAATCATTTAACTATTAAATACTTCTGAAGAAACACAGGAGCTTTGGGGGAAGACCTCCTATCCAAACCATAACACCCTATCTTCATGTACAGCCACACTTTGAAGTTCTAACACTTGGCCCTGTGACTTGGTAGTGAGGGACACAGTTCAACTCCTAGCATTCCTTTGCCTGGTAAAGTGTTTCTCAGATGCCTGTAATATGATGGCTGTATGAGATGTTTGAAGAATGGAAACTTAAAGAAGCAACTAGTTTTATTTTGTAATATTTAGATGTTAAAAATTAGATGAGAGCTGCATATATGGGGAAAAAAAAAAAAAAAACTATCCAGTTGGAATTGTCTGAGGAGAACTAAGTTTGCTTTGTGAGAAAGGTTTCCCTGTTAAAGAGAGTCTTCAGCTAGGAGGTGTACCATCTAATAGAAAGATCATGCAAATCACCAAGGACACTTTTAAAATTTTCTTACAACAAGAGAAGAAATAGGTGGAGTGAATTTTAAGAATATATTCTATTTAACTCAGTGTATATATTTTAATGTGCAAAAAGTATCAAAAATGATTAGTGAGGTATTTTACATTCTTCTTTTCATTCTCACTCGTTGAACTCTTACAGCATATCTTAGTTCCAAAGCCACAATTCAAGTGCTCAATAGCTACAGGGTTGCCACAGGGAGTTTCATTGGAGCCAATATTCCACATGCTAGGCAAGTGTTCTACCCCACAACCCCAGCCCCTAAACTTTTGATAAAGATTTATTTCCATAAAATTCTAGGATAGAACACTGTAGTCACCCTGACCTCTTAATATAGAGGTGAAATATTATATAAATTACAATTTCAATTTAATAGTACTTTTAAAGAATAATTGACTGTAATCATGTAGGAGCTATTACAGGAATACAAGAATACTGTTTTAAAATATGTTAATAGATCAAATCAATAACATAAAAAGTATAAAATTCAGGAATTGTTTTTCTTTGTTTCTTGACTGTCAATTATGGGCCTAAAGACTTTTTTTTTTTTTTTACAATCTACTTTTAGTAGATTATAAATAGTAGCTTCTTATCATTATATGAGTCTTTGCTATTGATGGGGATGGTAATAAACTTGTTACTTTCAAACAAAAAATAGTAAGTGTAAAATTACATAATCCACTATTACTAACTTAAGACAGTTGTGTTTATTATATTCTTTTTTAAGGCAGATGTTCACTGGAAAAAATACCTTGTAACTTTAAATAGGCAAACAAGAGTTCAGTTCTTAGAGGCAATGTACTTAAAAGACAAGTTTTGCCTACATTTTAAGCTCACTGTTCCTTGAATCTTTATATCTTTGTAGTCCAGACCCAAAGGCTTACCTGAAGTAGGCCTGCATCAGTGGTACTCAAAGTGTGGTCCCTGGGCCACCAACATCAGCATCATTTTAGCTTATTAGAAGTTCAGATTCTCAGACTCCATCTGAGATCTAGTAAATGGAAGACTGGGGAAAGGGCCCAGGAAATTGTTTTCCTAACAGCTCAGTGAATCTGATGGTTCTGAAAATTTTAAAATGACCATTTTATGGAATACACATCTTCTTGATATTAATGGAGAGTAAAAGAATACAACACAGACCTTCTGAAGGTTGACTCCATCCTTCGTAGTAAATTGCTTCAAGAGTTGTACCCATCTGCAGTTCCCTTGGGAATGAAGGATGAATCTATAATTCAAAGGTCATACCTTGGCATATGTTCTGACAATGTAGAATACTTGAGATCTGGGTTGTGCGGCTACTTTGGTATGGGGAGAATATAGATTCTTGCAGCTATGTGGGAGGTAGGAAGAAAAGCAGGTGAAATTGAAAATGGAGATTTGTATATTTCTGGGTCAAATCCTGCCTTGCATGGCAAGAATGCCAAGTTCCAGCTGATCTTGGAATGTTAGAGGTGATTATAGAGGAAGCAGGCAGGGAGCCCAGATAAATGATCATTTAGCAGAGGAACTGTGGCCGGAAGAGTGGGGTCATGAAAATATTGAACAAAGGAGCTCTAATTTTGAAGGAGGAGAATGAATAAGCTAGAAATAGCAGTATCTGAAACAAACCAGGCAACCTCATATAGTGTTCCAAAATCTAAATTTGAGCAAGTTTGCTGTGCTTACTTAAATATTTGATTGGGATCCTTTTAATGAATTGCCACCTAGTTTTGATTAGAACTTTTTGGAAGTTCTGGTAGAGAAAAGAAACTGACCTGAAAATGATGTTACACCTACAGGTTAATTCCAGTTGATCTAGAAGTGGGGATGTGTGCAGGCTGCCAGAACTTTTATTTTTTCCACCTGTAGAAGAGTAAGGGATGAAACAGGACCAAAAATATTGCTGCAATTTATTGGAAATATTGATGTGAACTGCTGTGCATGCAATCTTATGGAGGAATCCTAAAACAACCTTTGAATTACTCTTTCATTAGAATATCAGATTTGTTTTCAAATGTCTTTTTTCTTGACATTTAAAAGTAATCTTGAAAATTTAAAATCATAGCACAATTGTGCTAAATCCTAACAGGACAGTTCTCATAAAAGATATTTTTCAAACTGCATGTTAAGAATGTAAGTTAAGAATATCAGGATAAAACAGGATGGCAGTTCTTTGAAAAATTAAACATAGAACTGCCATAGGATCCAGCAGTTCTACTTTTGGAGAAATACTGAGAATAACTGAAAGAGATTAAAAAAAAAAAGAGAGAGAGAGAGAGAGATATTTACACACCTATGTTCTTAGCAAGTATTGCTCACAATTGCCAAAATGTGGAAATGGCACAGATGTGCATTGATAGAAGATTGATAAACAAAACATGGTGTATACATAAAATGGAATATGCTTTCAAAATGAAGGGAGACTTAATACGTGTTACACCGTGGATGAACTTTGAGGACATTATGCTAAATAAAATCAACCAGATACCAAAGAACATGTTTGCATGATCCCAGTCATACGAATATGAACTAGTTGAATTCAGACAGACATTGGTGGTTTCCACAGGGATGAGGGAATGAGGAGTTAGTGTTAAATGGCTGTGGAATTTCAGCTGGGGAAGAGGAAAAAGTTCTGGGCATGGATGGTGGTGATGGTTGCACACCTGTGTGAATGTACTTCATGCTAGTGGACTGTGCACCTAAAACTGATAAATATTACATTAGGTATGTTTTACCAAAGAAGGCATATCAAACTTTCATATTTTAGTGATCTGTTCTTAAGTATAATCAATTATAATAATAATGAACATCTTTATATGGCAAGTATTTGTCCAAGTGCTTTACCCCAAATTATCCTGTTTAAGTTTCATGATATCCTTTTTGGTAGGTATGATTATTGTCCCTTATTTTTAGTTTTGTAAATTGAAGTACCAAGAAAGGACAGTCAAGAATTTGAACTCAAAAGGATAGAGCTGAGTTCTTATGGTGGCTCACATCTGTACTCTCTGATGTTTGGAAGGCTGAGGCAGGAGGCTCATAAGTTCAAGGTGAACTTGGGCAGGTTAGCAAGACCCTATCCCAAAATAAAATTTTAAAAAGCACTGGGAATGTGGCTCAGTGGTAGAGTTTCTCTAGCATGTGCAAAGTGCTGGATCCCTAGTACTGAAAAAAACCTAATTAAAAAAAAGTTAATGAGTAGATTAAAAAAAAAATGACTACTGCTTTACCAATCAGGAAAAAAAGAAAATCTATGTTCCAAAATTATCTCTGCAAGTTCCAATTCTCATTGCAAGCTCTTTTGATCACATAGAGGATATGGCATACTATAGTTATAATATGCATGAAAAATTGCAAAAACTGGCAATTTATGTCTATTTGAAAAATAAAATTCCTGCAAGGCCTGAGTATTTCAGCAGAAAAATCCGTATCTTGTGACAATCCGTATTCTTGTGCAGATGGTATGTCTTTCTGAAAATTGCCAGAAGAAAAGAACACATATTTTAGAAATGTTTGTTATTGTAATCACAATACATGTGATTTTTGCTTTATGATATGCATGCATTAAACTCAGGAGACTCTTTGCCTATGATGTTTTAGCATGTGAAATTTAAATTTGCAGCAATTTTGTGTGTATCTTTCCAAATATGTAGAAGATGGCCTTATTTACTGTTACCTTGGAAACAGCACAGCCCAAATGCTACGCTTATTCTCTTTAGTACAATTAAAAATCATTTTATGGAGCAAATGTAATTTAAAATATTATCCTCAAGCATGGATTTTAATTAACTTTAATCATATGAAATAGGTAATGATGGTTAGTGTTAAAATTATGTGGAAAACTAAATATAGCTTTTTAAATAGAAAACATGTCAATGCCTTTAAAAACTTGTCAATCAATAAATGTTTCATTGGCCTTTTCCTTTACAAGTTATGTACAAATATTCTGATTATTGGTAAAGGATCTTGGTCACATGGTTAATAATCCTATGAAGTCATAAAAATATCATGCCTAAATTTTTTTCAAAATTATCTTAGTAATTGATGACCTTGGAGAATCTCTTATCAGTAACTCCTGAGTAGTGCTTTCCATAGTAATGTGTGTTGACATACATGTTTCTTCTTTCATTTTTAGGACTCCACTATTGTTACTCCAATTATTTTGAGGACTGACCCTCAGGGATTTTTCTTTTACTGGACAGATCAAAATAAGGTAAGAAATGAAATATGTCTTTCATAATTTTCCTATTATTGTTACTTTGCAAAATATTTACTTAATTTAACTATGTAAATACATCCATTTCACAGGTGCCACTTTGCAATTTGTTTATACATTCTGTTTCCAAAGAACATCTGAAGTCAAATGTCTTAGGACTTTTCAAGGAGACTGATTGAAATATTAGATTTGCAAAATTCTAAAATAATTGATTTTTTCAGTTTTAATTACTTTATTTGGTAAGACATGAATATGCAAATTATGAACTAGATTTGGTGTAGAACATAGTTAGACAGTGTTACTGATCGAAGTCCCTGCCAATAAAGAATGAAGAGAAATGATGAGAAAATTACTTTTAACCCAATGGCCATAGCCTTGACTTTTTCTTTCCTCCCTTGTCCCCTGTTCATTAAGAATTCTTCCAGCACTAACAGGAATTTGGCCTTGATTAATTTGCTCATGTTAGAAAATCAAGGATAAGAGTCCTTTAACCTTTTCCTTCAGTCTTTAGGAATGTTTCCAAATTAGCTTTGTGCCCACAATACCAGGAATTTAATATCTCATTTATTATGAAACCAATTGATGATCCATAGTGAATTATTAAAAAAGTAGAATGTCTGGAGATCATAAGATTTATTTGAGGTTTAATGGGCAGTTAGACAAGAATATTTGAAGAAAGTGGTTATTATTTCAAAAGTTATTGGTGTAATACTACACTTGAACCTGAGAAGCACCAAATACAGAATATTTTGGTCCTCTGAATACTGATATTTGGAGAGATGGGTTAGGGTGTTTTGAGAGTGCTAAATACATTTTGAAACTGATAGAATAGCAATAGAATACCTTAGAATATCTGAGAGAGCCACGATTACTGGTGAAGAGTGTCCAAAATGTTAACTCTTTCATAATTCCTCATTACAACCATGGTATCCAAAGTTCCTGGAGTTGTCAATCTCACCTTCCACCCTTGGGACAGCATCAGTTACACCTGTGAGCAGTGATGTGGAATGGCCCTGTGCATTGGCAATGGTGCAGGATAGTATGAACCCTGAGGAAAGGTTTGAGGGTACTGGAAAGTAATGTCTGGCCCCAAGGCCAGTCCTCAATTGGCCTGTTTACACATCACCCAAAAGGCAGATTTCAGCCTTGTGGTCCTAGAGTTATTTTCTAAATACTGTATGTGCATCCCACAACCATCTGTGGCCACAGATGTGGGACTGAACCATAGACTATACTAATGTCAAAAATTATGTCTGAGTAAGATTTCATACTTAATGTTCATGTTTATTACTGGGTGTGTTAATCACTTTGGCTTAGACATTCTGTTTGGTTTCCTGCTGTTATGTATAAAACAATGGCTTGAAAGAGGTTTTGTTTTTTGTGTTTTATTTTTTTCTCCTCCAAAAGACTATTTTTAGAGCTGTTGGAGCTATATTCCTGAAAGATATATTTATAATGCCTAGAGCTTTTCTAAATGTTGGGTATTTGTACAAGAGACCAAACTGTCAGTTTGATTTTTCAACTTGTAAATCAAGCTTCCATAAAAGCAAGAGAAGATATTTTGGGATTTTTAAATAATTCATGGAGACTCAGTTAAGCATCCCTTGAAGACCAATCATAAATATTTCTTTGCTTCAGAGAAAGGGTTTAGATCCAAAGGTTCTTTGATGCACTTCTATTGTTCCATGAACTCGATATTTTGACCCATGCTCATTTTCAAATATGGGAAATTTTCTTTCAGTTTTTTACACCAGCCTTTTTCTCTTGGTTCTAGTCCTGTATTTGACCAATTGAAACAAATAATGTTGGCAGCAATTCCTTTTATTTCTTTTCATGAATATTAATCTTACAGTTCTAGATAGAGATGGTACATTTCCCTTTTCCTTTTAAGATACATAATTCATTACTCAGTCCTTTTTCAGTTCAGAAGTTTACTTTTTGGTCAATGATTATATATCTTAGAATCTAAAATCTGAGGAGATGTAAGAGAAAAATTAATTTTAATATGCTTTTGAGTTTGTCATTTTCTTTCTGGCTTTGCACTTGGTCCTGGAACCAGGACAAGAGATGCACTTTCAACTTGTAAAGAAGATGGAATACTATAGGAATGTGTTCCGGCAAATGTAGACTAGAAGAAATGGTGCAGCCAATGAAGGTTGACATCAAGCTTGTAGTCAGTGTTTTGCATAAGATCATCTAATGGTGGATTGTGCAATCCCAATGCCATTGAAGGAGTATTTTCTTTATGATATATATATTTTTTCCTGGCAAGTATTCTTAAGACTCTATTGCGTGTTGTTATAGTGATCCTATCTCAGAAAAAACAAATGTAATGCTTTTGTTCGCCCTTTGATGCTTCACCCTTGTTTTCCATTGGCTGGGAAATTCTCATTGGTATTTATTATCATATGCCTCTCTTGTCTTCTGTTTTTGACCTTTTTCATAACATCTCCCCTCTTGGGTCCATGAAGCTTAAACCAGAGCATTTTGATTAGCAATCACCTAAGCCTTGCATGCTCACAGTGATTTGAGTGGCGTTAAGAAGGCCTTGCTAAAGAGCATTATAAAAAAGAACTTTCTTTTTGTGGTATTTGAAGAAAACCCCCACCATTTGTAATGTCTAACTCCTGTCCTTCTCGGCTCACAGCTACATTGTACCTTACCTGAGCTCCCCCCACCCAAAGCTTTTGATTTTTCCTCCATAGACAGTGACATGTCGACTTCCCCAACCCTTCTTTGATATGACACCATAGAAATGATAGGTGCCAAAGAAGTCAGCACAGATGATAGATTTCAGAATTAAAAACCAGAGCTTGCAAGTCATTTTTTAGGTAACTGAAATGGGTTTCAGAGAAGCACTGACAGGATTTTTGGGGTTGGTAGAAATAGATAAATATGAACATCATTTCTAGGAAGAAATGTTCATACATTGTACCAGCTCTGGACTTATTTTGACAATTCTTTCTGCTTATGGTTGGCTCTGTAAATCTTATTGAATATAATTAGCAAATGCAGCTTTCTGAATATGACTATTTGGAGCATGGTGGTTTTTCTGGTGTAAATGTAGATTTTATGAAGAGGGTGAGTTTGTTTCTAAGCCACGGGTGAGAAGGGGCTCCTGTCTAGCCTGAGTAGTGAACTGCTGAATTAGGATATGACTTTTTTTCTTGGATCTATGCCATGTGGCCACCAGAAACCATATCTGGAAGTGTCAGCCATGAAAAGCATGTGAACAACAAGATTCTGCAGCAGAGTTTTGAAGGAAAGGCTAAAGAAGAAAGAGAGCCAATGTGAAAGAGCTAACACCTATCTGCTAGGATATGAAGGGCACTAAACCTCCTCCTTGCAATTCGATGCCTTGCTTGTATGCCAAGGTTGGTGTAAAAATAAAACTAGTTGCTACTGGTTCAGATCAGAACTTCACTCTAGTTTGGTAAACCTTCCTTGTGTCCATAAAACAGGAGCTCCGAGGAAAGGAGGAGAAATTCATAACAAATTTTAAAGGAGGAAAAACACACATTTTCAATGAAGGATTCTTACTACTTTATTTGTTATAGATTTTTAATTTTGCAGGTAATATACAGATATCTCTTTTATTTTGTTTTGTTTTGGGGAGAAAGTATAAAAGTGTAAATGGGGCCTATGGGGGACCCCAATCCTAGTCCTTTTCCCAACGTGAACTGGTTAATAGCTTCTTGGTTTCTTTCTGGGTCTCATTATTTAAAATTTTTAAACTTTTATTTTGTCTTATTTTTTGAGGTACTGGGATTGAACCCCAGGGTTGCTCTACCACTGAGCTACGTTCCTAGCCCTTTCATTTTATTTTTTCCTTTGAGACAAGTTTTTGCTAAGTTGCTGAGGCTGATCTTAAACTAGTAATCCTCCTGCCTCAGTTTCCAGATTTGCTAGGATTATAACCATGTGCCACCATGCCAGCTTGGGTCTCCTTTTAATGAATCTGTGCATGCATAACTATGGAAATGTTTCATTTTATTGCTAACTTTTGTTTACTAATTAAAATGGTGGACTTTTGATGTTTGTTTCTAGTTTGGGGCTACTGTAATACAGAGTGATAACCTTGTCTACACTTTTCTGGGTATACGGGTCCAGAGGATCCCTAAGGGAGATGTTTAGAAGTGCAATTGCTGATTGCAGTCCATACGTATCCAAAATTCTACGTATTGACTGTGCATTGTATAACCCCATCAATCTTAATTTGAGAGAAGCTGTTTTCACAAGTCCCACCAGTACTGCTAGGAAACATTCTGATTTTTGCCAATCTGATACAACATTTGTATCTTTGTTTTAAGCTGCCACAACCTGATTTGCTGGTCAACTCTATATTTTCTTGCATGTATTGACTGGCCATTTCTGTTCCCTCTTACATGGATTGTCTACCTATACCTCCTGCCTAGGTGATGGTATTTCTCTTTGTATTCTAGATGTTAATCCTTTAACTGTTATAAATGTTGCAAAGAACTTCTTCCTGTCTGGCTTGTTTGGAATTTCTTAACATCAGATTCATGCATGACAAAAGATGGCTCAGAGCCTTAAACTTCATGCAGTCACATTTTAACCTTTCTTTGCCACTTTCATACTCATTGTGCTTGTTATTATCATCATTATTAGTCTGAGTTTGGTTTGGTTTCATTTTCTGTGGTGCTAAGACAGGACCATGCTAGGCAAGCGCTCAACCACTGAGCAACATTCCCAGCCCTTAATCTTGGTTTTTAATCTATGTGCAATAGATTTTGGTGGGAGATAAGAGTTCTAAACTTAATTCCAAATGGGTAGTCCTGCAGGTTGGTGCTTCTTATACCTTCTGGTTGTAGCCAACTGTGGTAGCAGCCCACAGCACACCACCACCTATTCTTTTCACTACTTGGGATTGAACCTAGGGCACTCTACCACTGACCTCCTTTTCCGATTTTATCTCCAGACAGAGTCTCACTAACTTTCCAAGGGTGGCCTCTAATTTGCAATTCTACTGCCTCAGCCTCCTGAGTGGCTGGGATTACAGGCGTGACCATACCCAGCGAGCATCCGAGCATCCCCCTCTCTTGTGAATTTCTTCCTGGCTTGGAGTATGAGGGTGGGGGAGGTGGGGTCTGCAGTGGCAGGTCTGAGCCAATGTTCCCTTATGGTTCCTAGTACCACCTGGTTTGATGGCCACAGAGTCTTTCCTGCATTTCAATGCCTGTAGACTTCTGTACTGTCATTTCCTACTTCATTCTTATTTATCTTCTGCCTTTTATACTTTCTGGTTCAACGAGTGCAAACCTTATTGTTTACCCATGATCCTAGATTAAAGACATAAATTTATACCTGTGTATTTAGTCATTTCTAGGGACATAGGACAGGAGGGATTGGCTCTACCATCTGCTCCATCTGCTCTCCTGTTCTGCTTTATGATTTTGCATGAGACACCACTTGGGATTCTTGTACAGAGTCATGATTAAGTTTCCATAAATGGCAACTATAGATCTCTTTCTCTTAACCTTAAATTTCTATACAGAGTTCAAAAACAAAGTTTAAAAGTTAAATATTTACCTAAGTCACAGAGATGTTTCTCAGCATGAGTCCAGAGTTCAAAAAATATTTTGATTGATGTGTCATGAGCCTCTATAAGAAGAACTAGTGATTTCCTATTAAAAAATGCTCTGGCCTCTACCCAGAACTACTGAGCACACATTTCATGAATGGTCATTTAGCAGTGGAGCTTCCTCTTTGGGACCTATCTGTCTGGTGTATTCCGGAAACATCAGTTTTGGTCTTTCTTATGTGAGGCAAATAGGATAGAGTACTCCAGGGTTGAATGTGTGCTTGAGGCATAATGGTATGGTTATGAATGAAGAAGATGAAGTTATTTATTTTTATTTGTTAGCTATTCCCAAAGGTTGGAACAATAACTGAAATTACCTTGGGAAGCAGCAAAATTCATGTGAAGATTGCTTTGTGAGGGCTGGGATTGTTCTTTGGCCTGGAACAGAATACCAGTCTTTGTTGACTGACCAGGAGCATCTATGGACGAAGTCCTTTCCTTCACCTTCCCTGCATTTCCTTTGCTATTATTAGCAGTATAAATAACTAGAAGAGGCTCAGTGTCATGTCTGTGCCTTTGTCCTTACTGCTGCATAAGACATTGACTGGACACCAGTGACCAGCCAGCTCCTGCATTCTTTTGCTCTTTTGGCCACTAGAGCTCATTTTGCCTCCCATGCAGCTGCTCAGAACTTCCTGGCAATTAACCCTCACACTGACCAAGAGGTGGGGCAACTCAGAGGTGTATGCTTTATGGCATTGCCCAGAGTATGCCTGTGGAATGAAGCCTGTTACCCTTATGGTAACTGGCTTGATAAGTTACCCTCTACGTTATCCTTCCCTTCCTACTTCCTCACTACTCATGTGTCTTAAAACCACCTCTAAGATAAACTACTTTTACTAGAATCCTTGTCTGGGTTCTTAATATGGATGCATAATACTTAATAACTTAAGAGAGATATTTCCTGATTAAGGATGTAAAGGAATTCCTTGGGTAAGAGGCACTGGAACATATTAGGTGAATACTTTGTTTAAACCCAGGACTGGTTTTCCTAAAACAGTTCTAATTTGGGAAGCCTGAAACTGGTTATGAAAACAAGCTTTGAAGTTGTAGCAGATGAAACCCAGTTTGAATTCTGGGTTTGCTGTCTTTTTAATGATTCATCTTCAGCAAATCTCCTGGACAATCTAAGCCTTGGTTTCTCCATCTGTAAAATAGGCATTGCATAGAGTTGTCATAAAGGTTAAATATAAAACATGAAGTGCATAGCATCATACAAACTACTTTCTAAACTCTCCTTCCTCTCTGCTGGCTTTTGATATTGCTATATAATAAACAATTAGTCTCCAACTAAACAATTGTCTATAACTAATTCTTAGGGACCACAAATGTGCTGTTTTGAAAACCAAGTGATTATTTATTTATGTGTACATTTGTGTTCCCTTTTTTTAATTTTCTTTCTTCAAGGCAACAGTGACCTGTTTTCTGTTTAGACTCTTGTGGTCTTTTGATCTAGAGCACTGAAGCTTAGATCTGTTTGGGCAAACAAGATGTTTATTTATGTATTTCATAATGTGTTTTGGGAACAGAGCCATGGAAGGCAAAAGAAGGGATTTATTGCTTAAAAGACTTTTCCTCTGAGGATAATTTGCTAATAAATACTCCATCATAGGTGAAAGTTTCTTAGGCCATGGGGAACTTGCAGCATCTTAGGGAACAAGCTTTAAGATGATTTAAATGACTTTGATAGGAGAAAATGGTATTATTCACAAGAAGAATTAAATGCCACCATGGTTGTCTGTGTCTTCATTTCCTAAGATAATTGTTTCAGGATTATTATGGTTACACTGGCATCAGGCAGCTCTTTCTCCTCCCTACTGATTAGATCCTTTCAGTGGTTTTGAGCACAGTTTAGACACATGTGGGTCAGATTGCTAGGAACAAGTCTCTATTCATCAGTTAGCACGTTTTGATACCAAAAAATAATGGTATGAAACATTGAATTGGAAGAATATGTGGAGGAAATTCATCTATGCATTGTTTATAATTTTTGTTTCTTGCCACAGGGAAAATCCATTGTCCTTTATAGTGAACAGAATTTCCAGATATGTGGGAGGTTTTCTTCCCTGACTGAATTACAGATGTTGTAGATAGAGTACGCTGATTTAGTTGCTCTCAGGTTTATTTTCTTGCCAATTCCAGATTGTTTGATCCTACTGATGGGGTCATGTGGAGCTCTTTCTATGTTGAATCAGAAGATAAACCTCTTTTTGCCTTTTGGTAAAACAAAGTTTAGATCAGTAGTTGAGTTATGTGAGCTTTTACCACACACACAAAGAGACTCAAATGAATAATATGCTTCATTATTTCATTCTAATTCTTCATATTTTATCATTGTTAGTTTCATTTAAATGATTTAAAAAGTCAAAAAGGCAAATTTAATAACTAATTTACTGGGAAATCAGTACTTAGGTTTAAGTAAGTTTCTCAAGTCTAGGAAGGATTTGACTTTCAGTAGTTCATTTTGCACATGTTTTCTCACTATTGTTATTGTCATTGTCCTTGTCATGAGTACCATTAACAGCAAACACAGATATGGTATTTTCTGCATGCCAGATATCATTAATACATATATGTAGTGTATATATCTAAAATATATATTTACATAGTGCAGAAATGTGGTTTGTAGAGCCTATATTTATAGTGTATGTAACATCTATATATGCTATATGTATACTTTTATAGTGTACCTCTATCCATAAATATATGTGTGTACAGTAATATATATATATACACATTATTTATGTACACACTATACTGTAATATACATAACTATACTGTAATACATACATACTATTAAATCATTTCCATAAGCTTGTGAAGGACAATGCTCTAATTATCCCCATATATATAAGTGAGTAAATTGAAGTGCACACAGAGGTTATGTTCTGACCCTAAGACCTACTATTAGTTAGTGGCAGAATCAGGAGTAGAATTAAAACAGGGTAACCTGGCTGTGTATCCTGGCTCTTACTTATTTCTTCTTAAAGAATCTGATTACCGTGTAATTTTGTTTCCATGTAGGATTTTTTTTTTCCTTAAATTTGTTCAAAAAAGAAAGAAACCTCAGTAGGCATACTACTTTTGCCTGGAAGAGGCAAACTGTATGCAGAAGGGGTTCTCGTTAATTCAGTAAACTTCCTGAACCGATGTACACACTCTTTCCTGTCCATGGCATGGCCTATTTTCCTGCTGAAGTAATCCTCCATGTAAGTACCCACAGGCCCTGCTAGATTCTGAATTATTTGCCAATGATTGCATAATATTCCCTATACTGTACTTAATAAGGCAGGAAATTACTAGAATTTTTTAGAATGTTTCTCAATATCCAAGGGTGAATCAAAATAGATTTTTCGGTTATATTCAGTTCATTAAAATTCATTTGATTTTCCATTCCCTGAATGCTCCAGGTATTAGCCATTTGTTCTGTCTTTACCAAACACGTCCTCAGCACTGAAGTCCTGTTTGTGAACCTTTATGTTTTATTTTCCTAGATTCTGTTAGATCAAGGCACTGTTTAAATCCCATATTTAATTAATTAAATTAACTGCATTTTTGAATAAAGGAATATGGAATTAAGAATGACCTGAAAGGGCTAAGGGTGTAGCTCAATGGTAGAGCACATACTTTTGGCATGCACGAGGTCCTTTGTTTAGTCCCTAGCACATGTGTGCACATAAACACATACAAAATACTTAAAAAATTATTTCACCTTATAACTTAACTTTTACTTATGAATAGAAAGACAGATGTTATCTTAACATCTGTTGTGCCATTTTTTATCCATTTGTAGAAACTCTTCCTTTATTGACACATATACCCAACCAGAGAAACCAGAGAATAATTTGCAGGTGTGATAGGAAGCTTGCCTTTAAGTCACCTCTGCGCCATACATTTGATAAAAGTGAAATGCACATTTCTCTCATTACAATGTTTGATTTTCACTCTGTTTTTTTTTTTATTTTTTTTATTTTTTAGGGAATGTGGATTGTGAGGAGAATGATTTTGCATGAGATTTCCCTCTGGTATTGTGTCCAAACTCCCTTCTTCCTTAGGGACAGTGTCTGTAAACTGACAATCCTCATGACAATCCACGCACCTGTGTGAATGAATGCTTCAATGAAAAGTTTTATGGGGCAGAACTAGTTGCTATACTGAGAAGCTAATGACTGTGCTGCTATACATAATGGATTCTATTTTTAGATGAACATTTGTTCCTCTTGCATGGCTTCATTATGCAAGAGGACTGCAATTCAAGTGCTATATTGTGAATATTGAGGTATTAGAATCCAGAGTAGATGTGACCTTAGATATGTTGTGACTTTTGCATCAATTTGAGTCACGACATAATTTATAATTAGAGAGAAAAAAATAAATTAAGAAAAACAAAGTACCAAAACAGCTTTTGGTGTTTGTAGGTTGAATTCTTCCAGCAGCTGATCCCTGAGCCTCAAGTGGTTTATTCTGGAGATGACCTTAGGAAACATGGGCAGGGCAGTGGGGAAGTGAGACAGGCAAGGGAAGGCAGCTAGTATAGGGTGAGTTATCAGGGGGAGTTACATGTAGACAAAGGAAGCTCCACCCCACTGAGAACCTGGTAGACAGCGCAGGGAAGTGAGGGAACTGTGGCATTTACCTCCCAGTTCCCTGTAGTCAGTGACTGAAGGCAGCTCTCTCAGGGGTGTTGCCTTAGCTTTTCTGCCAGCTTCTCTTGGTGGCCCAAAGGGTTCTAGGCAAGTGAGGCCCAGGTTCTGAGAAAGCCCTCAGAGATAGTTGCACGTGGAAGCTGTCAGTTGGCATGTGTAGGAATACATGGGCTTCACCAGCAATGGATATCTGGGGGCTGTAATTATCATTAAATCAGACTTTATACATCTGTATGCCAGGGTGCAAACTGGAGGTCAAACCTGTTCATAAACAGATCTTGCTTAGTCTGCACAATGCCTTAAACCCCTAAACATGGGGTTTCAGCATTTAAAAATCTGGTGATTTAATAAGTAAATCTAGATTTCTCTAAAAGATCAGAAGGCATGCCCACCTTGACCAACAAACCCCCATGGCCACATTTAACTGGAGTAGAGCAGCAGCTGCCTGCTTTAGACATGGAGTTTGGTACCAAATTCCCCACCTGGCAACCCCACCTAATTTATATGACCAACTTAGGTGCTTGGGTGCAAATTTGAGGCCTCTGTGGTAATATCCTGTACTGGAAGCTGCAGTAAGCTAACGATTACAAAGCCTCATGTGAAAGGTAGTTAATTCTGTCACAGTGAACCTATTGGAGTACTGTGGCATGAAGACTGAGTTTTGCAGTGGAAAAAATGGCTGAAGGTCAGTGTGTCCAGGTCTTGTTCTTAAGTGCCATAAGCAACTGATGCTCCAGGCCCTCTTCTTCTCTGTGAAATATGGATCTGAAGTGTACGAGCCCTGAGGTCCCTCTCCACTTTAAAAGGCTATTATTCCAAAGCAACTTTCACATGGCATTGTACTAGGTAAGATTTATAAATATAACTCCTTGGCAAAGGATTTCAAGTTGAATTGGGCCATTAATCTAAGGGAAATAAGAATGGTGGGCTCTGGGATACCAGGCAGAATACTTCATTTAGTGGAATGAAGGGGATTATGTTCAACCGCAGCTCAAGGCAGTGAACATTGGCTGGTATAGCCAACCAGTGTGGCCTGCTTCCATCAGCATAGAGCTGTGCTTTCTGTACCGTATCTTGTAGACCTGTGTACATTTTAATTAAGATAAAATACAATTAAAAAATCAGTTTCTCATTCATATGAGTCATATTCTCAGTGCTTTAGAGCCACCTGTGGATAGTTACAGTTATACTTCCATCATGGTGGAAAATTCTTTTGGACATTGCTGCACAGAGATTGAATTGGGAATGACTCTACAGAGCCAGTGCACTTTCCTTGCAATAAGAAGTTTCATTGAATTGATGGAGAAAGAACTATTTTCTCTTTTGCTGGATCCTGGTCTACCAGTATGTGCTATCTGGACCTGCCTTTGTTATTTTGTTTCTGTGGAAGAATATGCTGGGATAGCTCAGGCACTGCTTTGAGAGCAGAAGAGTGAGGTTAACCCTGCAGAAGACAAACCAGTTGCCTTAGTCTGTTTTGTGTTTCTGTAGCAAGATACCTGAGGCCGGGTACTATATAAATTAAAGAGATGTATTTGACTTACAATTCTGGTAACTGGTAGGTCCAAGTGTTGTGGCACTAGTGTCCTGGTGGGGGACACCCCTGGCTGCATTTCAACATAGTGAAGAAATGAAACTAACATCATGCAGAAGGGGCCAAGTGCATGGGGTGTCCTTGTTTTTTTTTTTATTTTTAATTATTTTTTTTATTTAGCTTTTAATTTTTTACAGACTTCATTTTGATTCATTGTACACAAATGGGGTACATCATTTCATTTCTGTGGTTGTATACAATATAGATTCATACCATTTGTGTAGTCATACATGTACATAGGGTAATGATGTCTGTCTCATTCAACCATTTTTCATACTCTCCTCCCTCTCATTTCCTTCTACATATTCTAAAGTTCCCCGATTCTTCTCTCATTCCCCACCCCCCGACCCCCATTATCTGTCATCCTCCACTTATCAGGGAAAACATTCGGCCTTTGGTTTTTTGGGCTTGATTTATTTCACTTAGCATGATATTCTTCAATTTCATCCATTTATTTGCAAATGCCATAATATTATTCTTCTTGATGGCTGAATAGTATTCCATTGTGTATATATACCAGAGTTTCTTTATCCATTCATCTGTTGAAGGGCATCTAGGTTGGTTCCACAATCTAGCTATTGTGAATTGAGCTTCTATAAACATTGATGTGGCTGTATTACTGTAGTTTGCTGATTTTAGGTCCTTTGGGTATAAACGGAGAAGTGGTATAACTGGGTCAAAAGGTGGGTCCATTCCAAGTTTTCGGAGGATTCTTATTTTATTACAGTTTTCATGAGAACTCACTCCCTCCTGCTAGAACTACACCAATCCCTTCAGAGGATGATGCTCCTAGTGACCCAATTAATTTGACTTAGGACTCTCCTCTTAAAAGTCCAATTACTTCCACATTGCCACAATGGGGACCCAGCTTCCAACACATGAAACTTTGGGAGATACATGCCAACCATATACAAATCATAGCACCAGTGAAGACCCAGTAGTTGGTTACATCATGTGAGATGCCAGATTTTCCATTTTAATTCCATAAGCTAACCAATCCCTTCATTGTCCAAGTCAGTTTAAGATAAGCTGTTTATCACTTTGCAGTCAAGATTGCAAACTGATACTCTGGACATTCATTTATTTGAAGGAAGGTAGGGACCCATATATTAAGAATTCAGCTTCATCTGCCCCATAAACATAAAAGAGAAATAAAAGAGGGGATGAAATTTATGAAAAATTTATATACTCAGTGGCGACAATTTCTTGCCTAAGACATCATTGTCTTATGTATTTTTCTAAGTTGGACTTTAGTATTAATGATAATTTTATCAACTTCTAACTATACCAAGGGAAGGATATGTCTTAAAATCATGGAGAAAATTGCAAAGATAATATAAGGTTTTGGCAATTTGTGTATGTACCAGGAGGATTTTTAAGGAAGGAAAGTAGAACTTACTGGTGTTATAGACCTTGTGCCAGGGTGCTTTAGGTGGACTTACTTTATTGATGCATAATTTGGTTGGTTTTCCCATTTTGTATTAGGGAAACTGAGGCTACAGGTTGGGTAACTCTTTCCCTGGAAGGCTCTTTCTAACTTTAACCGTTTAGAATGAAGTCCTCTTCTTCTGTGCCCAGGAATACCACCGGCTTTCTTTTACCTTAGCACATGTACCTTCATGTTAATTTTGTCTAACTGCTTTTACTTGCACAATAGAGGATGAAGTCCTTGAATGCAGGGACATTACCCAATTCATTTGGCATTTCTGGCATGCTGCTAGTATACAGTAATTGCTCAATCAGTGTTTGTCAAATGAATTAGAAAGGCTGTACAACTTGTCTAAAGCTATGGGTCACTAAGTGGTAGAAAACCCCATCTGTCCGAAGCCAATGCTCTCTCCTACGATGCTCATTCATTAAAACCTCCTAGTTAAATCTCCACTGCCTCACTCTTGGCAATTTGGGTGAACTTCTACTTCCTGGAGAAGAGGGAAAGCTCTGTAGGGCATCCCCATCTGCTTTCTGCTCTAAGTCCCAGAGGCACAGCAGCTGCTCCGTCCCCTGTCCCTCTGTTCCCAGCCTATTTCTACCACTTTGGTCCTGGACCCTAGTTTCTCTGTGATTTTACACTAACATTTATTTCTTCTCTCATTATGTGTGTGACAATATTTCAGATCTGTAACATAAGTATTTAACATGACATGCCACTCCTATATTAAATAGAAACCCTACACCCTCTCTTGCCCCTGGTGCTTGCTTTCATTTTTATCTTCTTTTCATTCTCAGCAAACTTCTGGAAAGACTTGCTCACCCTGTCCCTTTCACCTACTCCTCAGTTCATATCCTGGATTCTGTTCCTGTCCCTTCTCCAAACAACTCTTTCTAAAGTCACCAGTGACTTCCACATTTCGAAATATATTGACCCTTTTTAACTCTCTTGCTGCTTGATCTTGTACCAGGATATTATATTATTGACCTCCCCAATTTCCTTGAGACATTCTAATTTCTTGACTGCACTTAAATGTTGCAGTTTAACATCATTATCTAATATTCTGTCCCTGAGATAACTGAAACCAAGCATTTCCATGATTGTTACCCTGCCCTTCCTCCCTTCATGCCTGACCTGGTCCTCCTGCCATCCTAGGTACACCTTTCTCAGAGTTGTCCAGTCCTGAACCCTGGAAGGCTTCCCTAACATCTTTTCTACCTTCCATCAATCTCTTGGCCCCTTACATTTTGTGCTCTGGTCACGCAAACTAACATTAGTCCTGCCAGATGTTTTCCCAGATGTGGTACCTTCTTTTCCAATTTAAGTCTTCACAGTAATTTCCCTTTGCTTGGAATATATATCGTCTTTCATGCTAAATTAACCCCTCCTTTGCTTGGCCATTGTTTTCACAGTTGTAATCAATTATTTTTACATAGTTTTATAATATCTAGCTCCCTTGATAGACTGATAATAAGAGTGGAGTCCAGTATTGTTCTGGTCAGTGTTTAAGAAGTGGTTCTCCTATCAGGGAAAATGATTTGTGGCATTAGCTGATTTCCATGTTGCAAATATCCCCGCTGTATCTGATTTCATGATACTTCTGCTCTGTGACTGAGCGTGGACTTGGGCAAAGAAGGCACCGTTAGTTGGCTTTCATAAGCATGCATACTCATTCCATTGCATCTAGGGGACAGATGCACATTTCCTCTTCACTACTGTATTCTCACAGCTTGCTTAGCATATGGAAGCTTCTCTGTGACCATTCGTTAAAGGGATAAATGCAGTTTATTTTCCACTTAACTTTGTAGGCAAAAAAAATGGTAGTATTTCAGATAGGAATGACATAAAATCTGCCATCTTAGAATAAGACCAGGCTTTAGAATTTATTACATCCAATCCCCTAATTTTCTGTTAGCATTAGGGTCAAGAAGTAGAGCCTACCACAATCACCCAGCTAGCTTGTAAGTGTCCAAATTAAAATTTATCTCTTAATTTCCAACCAAGACTCTACTATGGCACATTGTCATTAAAAAAAATAAAAATCTCCACAAAGTAATATCTCCTTTACTAATGATTTAGTTCAGGTGCTGTTATTAGTGATGCAGTTGAACATCTAAATCAGTTTGCCTTGGGATAAAAAATTATTCTTTTAGAGTTATTTGTTATTTATTAAGATGGATTTCCTTTTTTATCTTTTCCCCTCTTAATTTCCTGATGCAGTTATTTATAGAATGAAAATAATTCATCAGCTTTTGGTATGTAGCCCTAAAACTTAGTGCCCTAAAGTGACAGCTATATATTCAGCTCACTTTTCCATGGGTTGACAATCTGGCGTGAACTCTGGTGGATCATTTTCCTGCTCTCAGACAGCTCCTTCTGGCTTCTGCGGTTCTTTGTGGCATGAACATGTGGTTCTGTTGATCTCACTGTGCTCTCCAGTCTGAGGCTTCAGCTAGCAAGGCTGGCTGATTGGCTTGTACCTGGTCCATGTAGTCTCTTCTGCTCCAAAAGGCTGGGCCAGCTTGTTTCTGTGGGATACTGGCAGAGTTCCCAGGGAATAGAAATGGAAAGGCCCAAGAAAAGGAATTGCTGTACTGGTATCTCTGCCATGTATTATATGTCAAATTAAACCATTCATCAAGTGAGGAAATAGACATCATGAATTGATGATAAGCCCTGCAGAGTTACGTTGTAAATAGCCTGGGTCCACAAAGGGGAATAATTTATGACTAGTTTTACAATCAAATGCACAAAACAATTTTTTCCCCTCAAATCAATAGAAGATTCCCTCTATGATAGTGGAGTGTTTCCATGGAGCAGAACTGATCAATGGCTTTCTCATCTTTCAGAAATATTGAGGCAATGTGAAACCACAGCCAGGAAATTGTGTTAATTGTATATATCAAATTAGAGCATTTGCATTTCTCTGAGGTAGGTTGTTTCTCCACACCCTGGACTTAGACGTCCTCAATTGATGTTCTAGAAGGAAAAAGTACCTCTGAGGTCATAGGGAGGTAAATCCACCTCCCAACCTAGTGCTCAGGCAGGATTCTCTGAGCAATAGGTATTAAAACCAGTTTTTGGCACAGTCACTGAAGAATGAGATGGGGCGGGGACTATTGTGACAATAGAGAGACAGCTCTTTGAGGCTTTCTGTTTATTGGGTTAGCCAGCTGTCAGTCACTATAACAAACACCTGAGATAATCAACTGAGAGAAAAAGGTTATTTTGGTTCAGCATTTGAAAGGTTTCAGTCTATAAACAGGTGGACTCTTTGCTTTTAGACCTCTACTGAAGGTGCCAGGTGGCAATCATTAGAGCATTTAACAGAGCAAAACTGTCACTTCGTGACTGGGAAACAACAGAGGAAGAGGAAGAGAATGGTATGTGCCTTATTGATGACACCCATAATGGCATGAAGCACTCCCGCTAGGGCTCATTCTTAAAGTTTCCATCATCTTCTAATAGTGCCAAGCCAGCGACTAAGCCGTTAACACGTGGCCCTTTGGGGGACATTAAAGATCCAAACTGAAGTAGTTGTGACTAGTCTCTTGTTTTTTGTACCTTTTTTTTTTTTTTTTGCCTCCCTCTCTTTTAGTGACTTTTCAGTAACTGAAAATTATTTTTTTATTTTTTTTGTATCCTGTGCTGGGAACATGGAAATTACTCAAAATCTGCAAGAACGCAGGGAAAGTAGATATTTAACCTCAGGATTCGCCACTGTTGAGAAATGATCATGGGGAATTTTCCATAGCAGAGAGATGGAAATCATTCCAGACCTCTTCTTCTAGCCTGGGTCTACAACATGCATTTTTCTGGGATGAGAAACACATGCGTTTGGCTGAGGGCGAGTTCAGTAGGTTTTGTCAATGAGGCATGGGGAGGGATCAGTCCTTACTCTGAGCTCATCTTTTTTTAAGCTGAGTGTGCTCTGGGAAGATGCAGGCGTCAGCGTATTTATATCTAATGAAGCCAACAGGGCATGTGGTGGATGGGAAGGAAGGCTGTTATCTGGTGGATGTATGTTGGGCTGGAGAACCACGGAGGTTGAAAAGTTCAGTTTATCATCATCTCTTCACTTTGTGCTGTGTAGAGTTAATTCATGACCTCCATAATTGTTCTTTTGTAAGGTACCCCATGTAAGATCAGAGACTCTGATATCCACTTCCCTGGGCTCAAAACCTGGATCAAACACTGTGGGTCTCTGAGGACAAAATTTAACTGGTCTATACTCCAGGTTTCTCTTCTACACAAGGGGAATAACGAATATACTTCATAGAACTTTTGTGAGGATTGCATGAGATAACACATTTGAAACACTCCACAGAGCACACAGTGTAAAGGTTCCATGGGTGCTGGCTGATTTTAGTGAAAATTTTTAATAAATTTGAATACATATTGTATGAATTTGAACTATAAAAGGTATTCAGATATTTCTAATTCTTGTTCTACATTTTTTTCTTTTTTTGGTACAGGGAATTGAATCCAGGGTCTACATTGTAATCACTGAGCTACATCTCCAGCCCTTTATGTATTTTTTTTAATTTTAAGACAGAATCTCATTAAGTTGCTTAGGGCCTAAGTTGCTGAGGCTGACCTCAAACTTGTAATCCTGTCTCCTGAGCTGCTGGGATTACAGGCATGAGCTGCTGCACCTGGCTCTACATCTTTTTATACCTAATTCAATAGAAAAACTAGTACCTCAAAGTAATACCAATATATCCAGTTATGGAAATACAAGTTGTGGAAATGCTCTGTGATTGTAGGACCACCTACGAACTAAGGTGTCCACTCAGATTCCCAGGACCTCTGATCATAGCCCGAACTAAGAAAGCACTTGGTTCATGTGTTTTGTGTCTAAAGTTGCCTCTGACCCACTGGACCTTAGTAATGGAAGACTGAGTGGAAGGACATAGTTTGCACTCAACCTAAGCCTTCAGACAAGATGGTCCAGATGGTTCTGGAGTATGAGATTGAATATCGACCTTTGTGAAAACAAGTCCCATGTCTGATTTCCCTTGTGCCTCTGGCGGCATTTAGCAAGACATCTTCTATTAAGATGGCATTACGAGCTCAATCAGGATGGCCTGAGGCAATCAATTAGAGTACACTGACTTGGTCCCTATACTGGTCAAGACCAGTGTTCCACTGAGGTTCCCTGGATCCTTCTGTACCACCCATTCCATGTATTTTTGAGTACCAGTAATGTGCTCTGACACTGTTGAATTAACTCCAGCTAGACATGCCTATTTACATTAATAAATTATTTTATTTGTTGTAAGGACAAATAGAAAATCTTATCGACTGTGGGAAAGAATGGCAAGTATTTATATTTTATAGAAGATTGTAATATCTAAAGTAGCCACACTTGGATGTTTCCAAAATACTTAATAAACTTTATTTAAAAATGGACATAAAATGGGGGAAGCACATGGAAGTATATCTTCGAAGTAAATCATTGATTCAAAATGTAAGTGGGAACATTGGGGTAGGAAATAATGCCATTGGCAGAATTATCTAAAATTTTAGATTTGACATTCTGAATGGGTAAAAAGAGAATTATTGCTTTGAATTTCTTAGGAGAAGAAATTTAAGAACTGGGGAAATAGGCCAAGAAACAGGCATTGTTAGGTTTCTGCTTTTTGACCTGGAGGGCACATTTGTTGACCTTTAGTCTGTGACTTTATATAAAAAAACAAACAACAACAACAAAAAACTACAGACAGAAAAGGAACAATGGTGGTGGGGGGCTTGATTCTGTTAGGTTGAACCACGTGAAATTGCTGTAATTATAGGTAAAAATGGGTCAAATATAGGCAAGTTTAAAAAGTCAGGCAATGCAATCATTCTGAAAGAGCCACAGTGTTACTTTTGCTAAATTGTCCATCTAATGATAACAGTTTAGAATTTGACATTGAAGTGCAAACATGAGATAACTGCTCAATTTTTAACAACTACGATTTTACTCTAAAATAGTAGTATTTGGTGCATTTCATTTTATTTATAACATTAGAGACTGTTACCTTCAATAGTCTGTATAGTTTTCTCATGTTTAGTTATATGCCTGTAAATGAGTGCAAATATGACTTTTGATTAAAGGTAGCCTCAAATTAGAGGTTGGGGTAATAAACTTTAAGTTAATTTTTCATATATTTTTCATTTTATTTGCTTGTGTGTTATGCTGTTTTTGTTGTTGTTGTTGTTGTTATGTAGGAAAGAAACTGACTTAGCTTGTTTCTTCTGCACTATAGGGTGGTTGTTGAAAGTACAGACTGTGTTATTATCTGAGTTTGAATCTCAGCTCTATTGCTCCTCAACTGTGTGACTTTAGACAAGTGAGTTAACCTCTCTGTACCTTGGTTTTCACATGTATAAAAGTGGGTAATGATAGTACTTCTTCGAAGATTTTTGGTAGGGATTGCCTGAATGAATGTAATGTATTTGAATCTGTGCTTATCTCATTGGAAGCAATAAGTATTATTTTCGTTATAGTCTCCTTTATGAAATACATACATGAGCCATCTGGAGAATGACTCCTTTTCTTTGAAAGTGAGAAACTACCACTTCTCTTGTAGTACCAGAAATTCAGCCCTGGTAGTGTCCCTTTATCAACATAAAGTCTGCTCCAGCCAGGTGACCCTTCTAGAAAGAGCCTTCCTAATCAGTTCGCACTTTGTGAGGATTGGTTGGTGGAAGTAAACCACCCCTTAGTGTTTACATGACTGGGAACTAGCCCGTCTACTACTGCCTTTTATGTGTTCCAGTCTAACTTCTTTTCAGGTGTGTTCTTTCCCAAGAAACAGTTTGGCATAGCTATACAAAACCCCCCTAAGTGAAGACTGCATCTGTGGATGGAAATGTGCAATCTCTGATCCATCCATTTTTTTCAGCATGGTTTTCTTGAGCACCTACTAAGTGTCAGGCACTCTTCTGTGTCAGATATATCACAGATAATATACAACCACCTATCCACACAGCAAGTCAGATGGACTGCTGTGGAGAGTGAGGAGAGAATGGGAAGAACTCAGGGAGGGAGTCAGAGTGGCTATTTTATGTAGGTGCTCAAGGAAGGCCTTTCTGATAATCTGACCTTTGAGCAGAGATTTAAAGGTGGCTATCTGGAGGAAGAATATTCCAGCAAAGGAAGTAGTAAGTGTGAAGCCATTTGGCTCCTGGAATGTTCTGATGCACAACAGAGAGGCCAAGTGACTGGAGCTGAGTCAAAGGTGGTGAGGAGCCCTAACATCAGGGAAAGCAGGGCAAATTCTGTTAGGGGATTTTTCAACCAGTATAAGGCTGTGGGGTTTTCTCTGAATGAAATTTGAAGCCATTATAACATTTTGAACAAATTTGTGATGTGCATAGACTTTTATTAAAAAAAAATTAAAAAGGATCTCTTCGAGTTCCTATCGGACGAGATGGTATAGATGTTGTTCTCTCTGTTCTTCTCTACTGAGTACAGTGACAAATCTTGAAAATAATGTGAGAGGCACCAGTGTGGAACTCTGAAAGTTGCCCAAAGGAAGGCCAAATGGATTCAGGAGCAACCCAGTGGTATTATATGTGTCCCCAGCAAACAGGAGACCTACACCCACCATTTCACAACCCCTGACCCCACAATAGAAGGTGGCCCAGAAGAGTTCCCTTCTTCAGTGGATCTAAAGAGAATCCATCCAGTGTCACCAGGGGAGCCCAGCACCCCTGGAGATGGAATCATTCAGGAACTCAGTTGCCAGTAAGTGGCCATTCTCCAGAAGAGACATACCATGGGTAGGTAGGAGGGAGCCCACCACAATAAGCAGCCCAGCCTGGGAGGACTCTTGTCCCATAGGCCTGAGGCTCCTATCTGCTGCCCAGAGACATCGGGACTGTGACACCAGTAAGAGGATTCAACCACAACCAGCCATTGGCCCAGGAAGCCTGTTTGTCCCCTCAGACCCAGACCCCCTCCACCACCAGACACAGGAGGGTCAGACTGAAGACACCCCCTGCCTCTCAGGCACAGGGACCTGTGGGTACCCCAGTGGCATCATCTAAACTAAACAGACCAAAATGACACAGCAAAGGCTCTGGAAACTGAACTGTCATTGGAATGAGAGCCCACGAAAGTAGACCAACTCACCTTGCAAATTTAAACCAGGGTGATGGTCTGCTAAAATAAAAGATTGAAGTAGGATCTGGAGTCTTCTAACATAGTAGATGCAATATCCAGTGACAGTGGCCCATCAGACCAAGAACCAGGAAAACCACACTGGAGTGAGAAGAGGCAGCTGAGCCAACCCCAAGACAAATCAGATGTTAGGACTTTCTGAAAAGGGTTTTGAAGCAGCCACCATAAAATGCTTTTTAAGCAGCTATAACATATTTGAAAAAAAAGTAATAGTAAAAAAAAAAAAAAAAAACCTTAACAAATAAATAGAAGTCCTAGAAAAAGAACTTGATAGGGTAACACCTGAAAATCACAATGGTCAGTATAAAACAGCTCACTGGACGGGCTCAGTAAGAGAGCAGAGTCAACAGAAGATGCTCTTAGTGATTTAATCACAGATTGATAGAATTCATTCCATCTGAACAACAGAAATGAAATTCATTAAAAAAAGAACAAACGCCATGTGTGAAATGATAACAAATCAAGATTTGTGTCATTAGCATCTTAAAAGAGTCACAAGAAAATTGGGCTGAAGAAGAATACTCAAACAAATCATGGCTGAAAACTTCCCAAATTTGGTGAAAGACACAAACCTATAGATTTAAGAATCTGAGCAAATCTCAAACAGGATTTAATCTGAGGAAATCGCCATCAAGATGTACCAGGTTTAAACTCCTAAGAACTAACACAAAGTCAAAAAAGTATTGTATTAAATATAAGGAAACACCAATTCAAGTAACAGTGACTTCTCACGGGAAAACACGGAGGCTAGATGGTAACTGTGAATTTTTCATTGATGAAAGGAAAGAATCTGGAAGAAAGGAAAATAATGGAAGGATAAGAAACATGAGTGGGTAATCCTTTGCCTTGTTAGTTTTGCAAACCATATTGGACAGTTGAAACTAAATGATATCACAATCTGATAGTCAATTCTGTTTAATGTGGTGGGGGTAGAGCAAAGGAACCCAAATATAAATAAAATTATTTCCACAGTTTTGTGAACAGATAAAATCACTATGCTAAGTCACACACATATTATAAGAAGCAGAGCAACTGCTAGAAAAATTACATAAAGACTCATACTTTAAAAAAAAAGCATAAAGAAATAAAGGTGGAATCCTAAAAGAATTGTTCAACTAACCCTCAAATAGTTAAGAAAACTGACAAAAGGAATAAGTCCAGCAAAGATGATATTCAGGTGGCACATTAGCCAACATCATTAGCCACTAGGGAAATGCAAATTGAAACCCTGGTGAGGTACCTCTACACACCTATCAAATGGCTACAGTTAAACCAGTGACATTATCAATTACTGCAAGGATGTGAAGAAACTAGAACATTGGTACCTTGCTAGTGGGAATGTTAAGTGGTATGGACCTCTGGAGAAAAGTGTGGCAGTTTCTTGGAGTTGCTACTTGACACAATAATTCTATTCTTATATATTCCAGAAAAAATCAGAAGGTTGTTCATACAAAAAAATCTGTAAGCAATGGTCATAGTAGCTTTGTTTACAATAGCCCCAAACTGAGAACAGCCAGATGCCCCTCACAGAGTGTATAGTTAAATAAAGGTGGCATGTCCATACTACAAAATACAAGTCATCAATTAAAAGGTTAATATCCACAACCTGGATGAATCTCTGGTATGTTGAGTTGAAAAAGCCAAGCCCAAAAGGCTGAATTCTGTATGATTCGATTAACATAGGAGTTTTGAAATGACAGAACTTTAGAAATGGGGAGATAATTGCAGTTGCTAGCCATTAGGCAAAGGTGCAGGCTAAGAGGGAGGATGATGTGTTTTTAAAAGGACAACACGAGGGATCCTTGTATTGGTGATTGTGTTCCATGGCTAAACTCTACCATAGACCCCCAGTGAGAAATATAGGAGTATGTGATACACTTTTTGAAACTTGATGTACATCTCATTAAAAAATGTAATTGTCCATTTCCTTTTTATTTCACATGAGTATTAAAGATGACTCACAAAAACGTGTGATATATAGGATAAAAACAAATAACCCAATCAATAAATGGGCTAAGGAAATGAGCAGACACTTCACAGAAGAAGATATACAATTGATTAACAAATATATGAAAAAGTATTCAACATTTGTAGTAATAAAAGAAATGCAAATCAAAACTACCCTAAGATTTTATCTCACTCCAATCAGAATGGCTATTATCAAGAATATAAGAAACAATAAGTGTTGGTAAGGATGTGGGAAAAAAGGCACACTCATACATTGCTGGTGGGATTGCAAATTGGTGCAGCCACTCTGGAAAGCAGTATGGAGATTCCTCAGAAAACATGGAATGGACCCACCATTTGACTCAGCTATTTCACTCCTCAGGTTATACCCAAAGGACTTAAAATCAGCATACTACAGTAACACAGCCACATAAATGTTTATAGCAGCTCAATTCACAATAGCTAAACAATGGAACCAAATAGATGCCCTTCAATAGATGAATGGATAAAGAAACTGTGGTATATATACATAATGGAATACTACTTAGACATAAAGAAGAATAAAATTATGGCATTTGCAGATAAATGGATGAAGTTGGAGAATATCATGCTGATATTCTTGTGCTTGTGCTTGTGCTTCCGTTTCATCCTGGGAACCCTGATCTGTGTCCAGAGAACAACTTGGGTTTGCCTGAGGGAAGATGAAGTAAACCAATCCCAAAAAACTAAAGGCTGAATATTTTCTATGATAAGTGGATGCTGATACATACAGTGAGGGGAGGGGTTAAGGGAAGAATGGAGGAACTTTGGACTGTGTAGAGGGAAATGGGGTGGGGAGGGGAAAAGGAAAGATGGTGGACTGAAACAAACATCATTACCCTATGTACATGTATGATTACAAAACGGTGTGACTCTACATTGTGTACAACCAGAGAAATGAAAAGTTGTAGTTCATTTGTGTATAATGAATCGAAATGCATTCTGCTGTCATGTTTAACTAAATAGAGCAAACAATAAAAATATGTATATATATAAAACAAAGTTAAAAAACAAAAAAAATGAGATAAAAGTCTCTGGTAAAATGGGATTGATTAAATTATGGTTTGTGTACACCTTGATACCTTAAAAATTCATGCTGTGAGTGAATTGTTGGTACCATGGAAAAAGGATTGTTATACTTTAAAAAAACTTGCATTTTGCATATACATATCAATAATGTAAAGGTGTGTGTACAAGTGTTTGTGCACATGCACAAAATGAAGAAATAAAGACATGAAGAATATATTCCAGAATGTTAATAATGCTTTTTCACTGGATATTGATAGGAACATGGGTAGAAAATGTTATCCTCTTTATGCCCTTATGTATATTCAAATTTGTTTTGATGACTTTGTTATTTTTAAAATTGGAAAATAATATATAATAATATATAATAACACATGCATACATACATACAGATAGAGATATTGCAAAAGAAGTGAAAGCAAAGGAAAAATTTAGGATATGATAAAAAACATGAAAATGGTGATAGAACTAATATAGTAATATGCCTAATTTTTTCTAAATCATAAAAATCAGAGAGATTTACAGTTTGGCTCTGAGTTTCCCAGCAATACATGGAAAAGTTTTCAGTGTTGATTTGAGCAACCAGAATAACTTTTGCAGAGTGTTGGCTACCATCGCTGCTAATACCTACCACTGAAGCTAAGACCTACTAACTTTCCCCAATGTGTCACCATAAAGAAGATGATGCCGTGTCTTCTTTTGGTGACCTATGAGACACAGAAGCAATAACATTCACAGCGTGCAACCCCATGTAATTCTGAAACTTAGATAAAAGGCTATTCATCGCTAGTAAATAAAACCAGGTGAGCCAAGCATGCAGTGGTGCTCTGGTGTCGGGTATGGAAGGTTAGTGACCCCAATCTTTCCCTTTCCTGTCGCACAACTGTTTGCAACTTGATTTTATAGATCCTGCCATCAAGAGGTGGAGACTGATTCCACAGCTCTTGGATCTGGGCGGGTTGTGATAGATAGATACCTGTCCAGGAGAATGTGATAGATGTGATGGTGGGTCATACTTGAGCCTAGACTTCGAGCAGCCGCTTGTGCTTCTGTTTCATCCTGGGAGCCCCGATCTCTGAGAGAACAGCTCGGGCTGGCCTGAGGGAAGATGAAAGAACATGAGCAGCTTGAGTCATCCCGCCCCATCCAGCTCCCAGGTGCCACTCCACTTGCAAGCTGATTTCCGTGTGGGAGAGCGCCAAACTGAGTTCATCTCAGTCTCGCCCAGATCAGCAGAGCCATGAATCTGGCCCATATGCTCCTTTATTACATACCCTGAGGTTTTCTGTTATTTGTTATGTAGCATTATTATTGTCACAAATAACTGTTACATCTCACTTCCTCTATTATAGAAAAATGATAGGCCATGTCGCCTCCCAGGTTCCAGTCTTTGGTTTCATTTAACTTGTTTGCATGACTTTCATTTTAACCTCTCAGCATGGCATATGTAAAATGAAAACAAAATATTTTTGTCTAACTCACAGAATTGTTAGAGTGAAATGAAATATTTATAAATGTGTTTATTATCGGTGAAGTACAATGCAAATTTAGATTAATGTAAACTCTCCACTTTACAAGAATATACCACATTTAAGTTTTCTCCAATGTACTTGATCTGTTCGCTACTAAATAAAACAAAGAAATAAATGAACATAAATATTGTTTTTAGTGCCACTAATCCAGGCATGGTTTGATATTCTCTGATACATTTACAGTGAATTTGAAATTTGCTGAAGAAGAACATTTGTTTAGTTATGGTAAAATGGCTAAAAGTATACGTCTTAAAGTAGAACAAAGCCTACTTGGGCACAGATTTTAGTTCAAGAATGTCAAGTATAAATGTCAGTCTTTAGGCATATCAGGGTGCGAACCACATACACTCCGTAAGTGAAGTTTGCCTGCCCTAACTGGGTAAGGGTGTAAGCAGAGAGATCACTAATGGGGAATTGTCTCTTTTAAAATGTATTTGGACCTTTATGATTCACAGACTACAGGGACCTGTGTGATTCTGAAATATAGGAGAGAATTTCTCAAATTAAATCATCAAAATTAATTATTTGCTGCTATAGAGATAAAAGTTGACTGTTGATATTTACAGATACTTACCCATTATTATTAGAATAATAAAAAAATATGACTTTTTATCCTTATCTTTTCATAAAGGGAAAGTGGTTCTCTTGTCTTGGCTGTCAAATTGCATTCTTTACTGGAAAATGTTATGAATATTCCTATTTTGCAAATAATGGTTCTTTTAAAAATAATAATACAAAGTTATTATGAAATTTGAAATAATAAATTATAGGTGAATAAAATAAAATAAAATTTACTACAGAAACCTTTACCCAGAAACATAAACTTAACTTTTAAAGAATACAATTTCAGGTATCAATCTGTGCATAGATATACAAAGGGAGATAATGTAGAAACAGGAATATGTTTAGAACTGGAACCTATGATACAAAGTCTTTTAATTAACATTTTTAGATTCAACATCACTTGAATTCAGCATTAAAATGAAGCTAAATTCAATCTAAATGGTTAGACTCTAGATAACACTTTCACTGTAGGATGTCCTTTTTAAAGGATCCCTCTAAAATTTAAGATTAAATGATCAAGAAGAACTTGAAGTTTAAGTCACTTTTTATGTACCTATAATTTTACCAATATTTGTATCTAATTCTTGCTGTGAAAGGTGAAGGAAGTAGATTATGTAGCTTCCTATTCCACTTTACCTTCTCGTCCCCTCAATTGCTCATTATAATATTATGTTTTTAGGCTTTCTATCATTGTATGATGCTCTGTGATAATAATTCTTGAATTGGTTTTTAATTATTTTTGTCAGAAAGACAGCAATCAATTGAAACACAAACTGCCAAGACTCCTTAGTTATAAAAAGGGAAATCCAAACCCATTCATAGGTAGAAATGCAAATTGTAACCATACTGAGTTTCCACATCTTCCCTATGAGATTGTCAGGGGTCTCGATTTTTTACAATATTTTTTTAATTGTCAATGGACCTTTATTTTATTCATTTATATGCAGTGCTGGGAATTGAACCCAGTGCCTCACACTTGCTAGGCAAGCACTGTCCCACTGAGCTACATCCCCAGTCCAGGAATCTAAAGTTTTGACCACACCTTTTAATGGAAAGGCTGGAGAAACAGGCCTTATCCTGCATTGCTGGTAAGAGTGCTCTTGGTCCTCCATTATTGAGAGCAATGTAGTAATAACTACCAGGCCTATGAATACAATTGTCTTGCATCCCAGCAATTTTTCTTTGAGGTATTTACCCTTTTTATGTATATCTGCATATGGAAAAAATGACATATGTCCAAGGTGAATCATCCCACTGTTGCTTACAAAAGCCTAACTTAGAAGCAATGTAAATGTTCATCAGTAGGGAATGGGTTGAATAGATTATGGAATGTTCATGCAATGAAATATTTTGCACCTAAGGGAAGAGTAGGGAGCAAAGAAGGGAGAGAAAGGAGAGTTCTTTGTATTGATGTAAAACGACCTCTGAGACATATTGATCAATAAAATGTTCATGTCCAGAAATGAGCAATTCAGGGAATTAATAAGAATATATTCGTATCTACATAAAGAAGGACATATATTAAAATAACAGGTGCTTGACTGGGTTTGGAAAGGACAAGACACAAAGGTTACCTGTGGATTGTTTACTGTATCTCTTTAAATGGTTTTGATTCATTAATCATTGGCTATTACTTACTGCAGAAATAAAGTTCAAACATTAAGGGGATTCAATTCTCAACAGCACTCCTTTGTATCAGATTCCCCATTCATGACTTTAATTTGATTCACTTTTTGGTTAGCTGGATTTTGTCAGGTAGTTAATGTTCAAGGGTTCATGAATATGCTATTTTCCAAATTTCTGCATGAGGGAGAATATGTATCACAATTTTGTGTGGGAATCACTTGAAAACCTCTCAAACTTTTTGCCCTTATTTTATTATACCTGAAAATTTTATTACCATCATTCTAGTATCTTCTAGAACGAGACTGTAGCATTTTCACCAAAGTGGAGTTTTTTCATCTACTTTGCTTTCTTTGGTGATTATTGTTTCAGATGGAGGAGTTGGTGACAAATGACTTGTACTCTCTAGTCCTACCCTGCAGGTTGGATTTCTTTTTAGTTTATCTTTTAACATTGTATTGTTTTTGAATCGTTAGGTTTATCTCTGATGTTGCACTGTAGAATATATTCAGAGCTATATTTTAATTCTTGAGAGGTTTGACAAAAAGTTTTCTCTATGAAATTATTTATGTTTTCTCCACATGATTGCATTATATATGGGACAATATATAATTCTCTTTTATGTGAATTACATATAAGAATAATCTGAAATTCTGTGCTTGTTTTAATTGCATAAACCATGAAATTGGTGTTGATTTTCTGAACTTTTTACCATACTTCTTATCTTTTGAAATATGTGTGTTCCTTAATAGGAAAGTTGGTAATTTTTAAAATCTATATTAACTATGATATAAGCCTTGTAGATAAGATGTTCTCTGTGTAGAATGTACAGAATGCTTTGACAATGAGTTTACCTCAATGATGCTAAAACAATCTAATTGAAACCAAAAAGGGAGGGATATTGTGCACACTGTCCAGTTTCTTTGTATTCCCCATAATCCAGGTCCTCTGAGAAGCAGAAACCAAGATGGGATTAAACATGTGAAGATTTTGTTAGGAGAAACACTCATGTGAGTAAAGAAAGGGGAGACCTGAGGATGTAGCTCGGTGGTAGAGATTTCAGCTAGCAAGTGGAAAGCCCTGGGTTCCATCCCAGCACTGAATAAGAAACAAACAAATAAACAAACAAACAAGGAAATAAGATGCTGGAAGAAGCTGAAGAGCTTCCAGATAGTGTAAGTTTGACCTCAGTGGAGTAGAGAGGGAAGGAAGATTGGTTGGAAGTGTCCTGGTTGGGCATGTGACTTAAGGAAATCAAAGGAGAGTCTTGGAGTCCTGACAAGCAACCATCAGAGGAGTCCTGGCTCTCCCCAGAATGGGCCAGCTTACTTCTTTCTGCTAGAATTAGTCATTGGCTGGACACTGGTATTGGTCATGGCCTTGGCATAAATGTGGTGATGGCTTTTGGAGTCAAGCAGGATGAGCCTTAGGTCAACTAAGACCTCTCTACTCGACAGTTCAATTTTCAAAGACTTACACTGAGGCTCTTCTAACTTTATATTTGCTCTTGGATGATCTTATCTAATCCCATGACTTGGACTCCACCTCTTCTCAGTCTGAAGTCCTGATTCTTATCTTATCTGCCATGCCAAACCTAGATTCCCATTGCCTTCTAAATATCCACTCTCAATCCTGCAGACTTTCCAAACTTGACACCCCACCACAAACTCCTCCTTCACTCTTTACCCCTGTCTTCATCCTCCTCCTTTTCTTTCCAGCGGTAACAGTTTTGGAGTCATCTGTACGCCTTGCCTTCCTCCCCCACACCTCAAATATCCAGCCAGTTAACTTGTCCTTTGGGTATATCTAGAATTCTGAGTTCTAGCTCCTCCTCCCATTTCTATGGTGGGAATTTTAATTTGGTTCACAGATTCTTCTTGATAATTAAAAAATTTAAAATGGAGATGTGGTTCTGCTGGGGTTTGACTGTTGTAGGCTTGGTTCCTGTGGGCCTCATTTCAAACTGAGTTAGGCCTGTTCTGCTTCAGGCTCTGGGTGTGAACCAGACTCTGGTCTTCCCAACATGTGCTCAGTGTGAGACCCAGGCTTCTCAGCCACCAGCCGTTTAGAGAAGGCTCCTCTTGTGGATGGCTGAAACTCAAGACAGCAAAAGCTCCTCTACAAGCTCACTGATGCATCTGCTTTTGTCCTGTTCACTAATGTTCCTTCAGATGAAGCAAGTGACATGGTTGAGCCAACATCAAAGGGTCTAGTGAGAGGAACCCCCAAAGAAGTGGACACAGGGAGGGGTGACATATTGGGAACAAAAATGCAATCAGTGAGTGCTTTGTTTAAAAAGAAAATAATCATAAAAAATCTTGGACTCTAATGTATGTGGGTATATGCCTTTCCTGCTGTATCTCTCATTCTAATTGGGGAAGAGAGGGATTTTCCTGTTGAATTCTAACTGGTAAGTAAAGGAAGGGCATTTTGAATTTACAGAGGAAAGGAGATTTATGGCATTATTATATGCTAACATGCGGAGTGGTCACCAACTTGTAAACAAATTTCACAAGTTTTCAGAAACTTACTGGAAATTGTCCATTTTCATTCACATTTGTAATCCCTGACCTGTTTAGAGAATGAAAGTGTATTGCACAGGGTGATCCATGCCTATAATCCCAGCTACTCAGGAGGTTGATGCAGGAGAATGGCAAGTTCAAGGCCACCCTTAGCAACTTAGCAAAAGCCTGTCTCAAAACAATAAAAAAAGAACAGGGGATGTAACTCAGTGATAGAGCTCTTGCCAACCATGCAAGAGACCCTGGGTTTAATCCTGAGTGAGTGTGGCAGGATTGGGAGGCAGTGAAAAAAGAGCAAAGTTTTGTAATATTTTTTCACTTTCCAAAATTAGTCAACTAGTTTTATTTGGGTGTTACAAAAATCAACACAGGAGCATTGAGTATATTAAAAAAAGGAAACCGAGAATATAAATTTATAATTTTCAAACTGTTGTATAGTTGACTGATGGTTAGTTGGTTAGATTGGTGACACTGTGATTTCATTGGCAATTCAGATATTTTGTGTGTTGTAAGAGAAGAATTCTGTGAAGCCAATGCTTTAGAAATCAAATGAGAAGTGAGGTGACTACTTGCAATATTTGAAATTAATGCTGCCTACCTTTGCCCATCCTCATTCTCATTCTCTCTCTTTGTGTATTTTTTAATTCCATATATAAATGAGATTACACAATACTTTTATTTCTTTTTCTGCCTGATTTCACTTCACATAATGTCTTTCAGCTTTGGTACTTAGAATTTTTGCTAAATGAATAGATCATTGTTCCTCTTGCCATGGGGGAAAGAGCAATATAAGTAACTGTGAAGCTATTTGTTTACTATAGTAACCATCTTACTCTATATGTATTACATAACATCATGTTGTGGGCCCTGAATATATACAGTAAAATTTATTTTAAAAATAGCATTACCTAAATAAGCATCATGCATGTTTACTAATAATAGGAAGGATTTTATTTGAACACATAAACAAAACACATTTGCACTTAGATTTTATATAGAAGCAGAGATGTTGAACAAGGAAAATGGGTCTGTTTCCCTTTTGTGACCAAGATGTCGGCAGGCACAGTATTATCCACTCACAAGAAACTTGAGGAACATGTGGTCCAATGTACTGGAATTTTCTGTTAAATTGCAAAATTTGTCAAAACTTTAACATATTTATCATCCGTATATCAAGATACATGGACATGACAATGTCTTTAATTTTCAGTCACCCAAATTTTGCGCAACTGGTTGTATTATTCGCTTCGAAATTTATCCCAGAAATTTATCTGGTTCAACTTGGGACAATCTAAGAACTGTCAACTTCTACCTCTTTGCTCTTTGTCATCTGCAGAATTCCTTGGAAACTTCAACACTTAGGGAACATTTTGCTAGGAAAAATTTTGCACAAGTGTGGAAGAGAAGGAAAAAAAAGTATCATTTAAACCCAAGTATTCAGGGTTCTCCAGGTCATGATATGAGACTAGGCAGCAACTTTTCAGAATAACTTGAATGGATAATGAACATGTGGCTTCACTGGGTTTCTTTTCTTTACAGACTAATATATAAAAACTATGAGAAATAGGGTCAGGGTTGTAGCTCAGTGGCTGCAGGGCCGGCTGGTTGTTCAAGGGCAGCGGCTCTTGACCCTGGTTGCTTTGGGGAATGATCTGGAATAGTGGAAAGAACACCTGTACTGGACCCACCCTAGGGACTCCCGTTCCATTGGCCTGAGGTAACCCCTGCACACACATGCACACATTGGGACCTTGGGCTTTGTTTTTACTCGTCGTGTTTGCCTATCATGAATGAGGCCCTGGGTTCAACCCCCAGTTCTGCAAAATTAAAATAAATAATAAAAAGCAAATAAAGACAGGAAGATACATAGATTCCATAGAAACTACTAACGTCAAAATTCTGATGGAAATTTCAGTCTCTGAAAAAGTAGATTCAAATGGCAGGTGACACCAGTCCCACGTGTGTTATTGAAGTATGTTCTTCCCCCATTTCTTTCATTGTATACAGTCCTAGTGCCCTTTTCGTGAAACCTGGTTAATCATTAAGAAGGTCAGAGTGTATAAACTACCTGAAATTCTCAGATAAGCAGTTTCTTGATATCTTTTTGTGCTATTTAAAGTACTTAGGTTAGTGTTATTTTTGCTTGACTATGTGGAACTGTTCAATTTTGCACTTGAAAAAAAAGAAAAGAAAAGAAAACCTAATTATTCCTAAATACCACCACTGTGATTTGGAGGTTTGAAATGCCTTCACCTTCCCCATCAGGGATAAGTTATGTTTTGGAGTTCTAGTGAGCTTGACACCTGCATATAACCTTTGCCTTTATGAAGGGAGAGCACAGTGAAGATTTCAGACAATTAACTTGGCAGTTGGGCCTCTGGGTCAGCTGGCTGCTGTGTTTACAGGCAAAGCAAACCGGATGTTGAGATGTCCGCAGACAACCTAATAAGTACATAATGGTCCGGATTGCCTTCTATCCTCAGCACCTAAGTCATTGCTGGTGTAAGTTGGGTACTTAAGGGCGAACATTAACTCTAGTAGGTCACCAGAACCATTTAATAAGTAACTAGGGGCCTGCAGATGATTGTCTATTCCTCTAAATGCCCTGGTTTTGTTACTGGTGCAGTTCAGCGAAGGTCACTGCATGGTTTCAAATATTTAATGTCCTTTCCTGAGTGAGTGAGCTGGGTCCAGTGGGGAAGCAGGCTGACTTGTTATTTGTGGTCAGCTAGTATCTAGTAAGTAAATCAAGTTCATAATAACTATATTCTGGCAAGAAAATGTGGATCCACAGATGTACTAGAAGTTCAGAGAAGCCAGAATAAATCTAAGTTATGATAAAACAACTTCATTAGGTGTGAGCATATTTGTATGCAGAAGAGTTTTGAGCTGAACATCTTTTGTGAAATTTAGGTTAACTTTTAATTTTGAAATAATTTCAAATTGAATGGAAAATTGGCAAGATTAAAATTATTGAACAATTCTATTCTTCACAGAGGTTCACAGAGGTTTTTAATTTTTCCAGTATGCTCTATCAGTCTATCTACCAAGAATTTAACTTTATAAGAATTTTTTCCTCCATCTCTGAATAATTCATTGTATGTATTCTAAGAACAAGAACATTTTTTAACATTGCTATGGTGAATAATTATAAAAGTCAGGAAATTTTAAAATGATACATGCCATTATCTAATTGTTGGTATGTTTTTAATAAGCTGATGACATGATTATATATTTAGAGGAACCTGGAAATTCCACCAGAAAACTTTTAGAACTCATAAGTGAATTCAGTAAAGTAGCAGGTTACAAGATCAATGCTCATAAATCCAATGCATTTTTATACATAAGTGATGAATCTTCAGAAAGAGAAATTAGGAAAACTACCCCATTCACAATAGCATCGAAAAAAATAAAATACTTGGGAATCAATCTCACAAAAGAGGTGAAAGACCTCTACAATGAGAACTACAGAACACTAAAGAAAGAAATTAAAGAAAACCTTAGAAGATGGAAAGATCTCCCATGTTCCTGGATAGGCAGAATTAATATCGTCAAAATGGCTATACTACCTAAAGTTCTATACAGATTCAATGCAATTCCAATTAAAATCCCAATGATGTACCTCGCAGAAATAGAGCAAGCAATTATGAAATTCATCTGGAAGAATAAAAAACCTAGAATAGCTAAAGCAATCCTCAGTAGCAAGAGCGAAGCAGGGGGTATTGCAATACCAGATCTTCAACTCTACTACAAAGCAATAGTAACAAAAACGGCATGGTATTGGTACCAAAATAGACAGGTAGATCAATGGTACAGAATAGAGGACATGGACACAAACCCAAAGAAATACAATTTTCTCATACTAGACAAAGGTTCCAACAATATGCAATGGAGAAAAGATAGCCTCTTCAACAAATGGTGCTGGGAAAACTGGAAAACTATATGCAATAGAATGAAACTAAACCCCTATCTCTCACCCTACACAAAACTCAACTCAAAATGGATCAAGGACCTCGGAATCAGACCAGAGACCCTGCATCTTATAGAAGAAAAAGTAGGTCCAAATCTTCAACTTGTTGGCTCAGGATCAGATTTCCTTAACAGGACTCCCATAGCACAAGAAATAAAAGCAAGAATAAACAACTGGGATAGATTCAAACTAAAAAGCTTTCTGTCAGCAAAGGAAACTATCAGAAATGTGAAGAGAGAGCCTACAGAGTGGGAGAATATCTTTGCCAACCATACCTCAGATAGAGCGCTAATTTCCAGAATCTATAAAGAACTCAAAAAACTCTACACGAAGAATACAAATAATCCAATCAACAAATGGGCTAAGGAAATGAACAGACACTTCACAGAAGAAGATGTACAAGTAATCACCAGATATATGAAAAAATGTTCAACATCCCTAGTAATAAGGGAAATGCAAATCAAAACTACCCTAAGATTTCATCTCACCCCAATTAGAATGGCGATTATCAAGAATACAAGCAACAATAGGTGTTGGCGAGGATGTGGTGAAAAAGGAACACTCATACATTGCTGGTGGGGTTGCAAATTAGTGCAACCACTCTGGAAAGCAGTGTGGAGATTCCTCAGAAAGCTTGGAATGGAAACACCATTTGACCCAGCTATCCCACTCCTTGGCCTATACCCAAAGGACTTAAAATCAGCATACTACAGAGATACAGCCACATCAATGTTCATTGCTGCTCAATTCACCATAGCCAGATTGTGGAACCAACCTAGATGCCCTTCAGTTGATGAATGGATAAAGAAACTGTGGCATATTTATACAATGGAATATTACTCCGCAATGAAGAATGATAAAATTATGGCATTTGTAGGCAAATGGACGAAATTGGAGAATATCATGCTAAGTGAGATAAGCCAATCTCAAAAAACTAAAGGACGAATGATCTCGCTGATAAGCGGATGAGGACATATAATGGGGGGTGGGACGGGCTAGCATTAGGTTTAGGGTTAGGTTTAGAGTTAGGCTAAGGAGAGCAGTAAGAATGAAGGAAAGAAGGACTGTGTAGAGGGAAAAGAGGGGTGGGAGGGGTGGGAGGGGTGGGGGGAGGGGAAAAATATAATAAACATCATTACCCTATGTAAACGTAAAAAAAAAAAAAAAAAAAAAGTTATGTTGTATATGGTGAGACAGAAAAAGGAAAGAAAAATTAATGCAATTCCAAAATAGATTAATTGCATTGGAACAGATTATTAGGCCTCAGTATTTAGCCTTTTAGAGTGTTGGATTTCTGGATTTGCATACACAATTTAATATAAATATAATTAGGATAAAGGCTGACAAAATACACCTAAAATAAGGAGAACTCTTATCATACTTTGCATGAGTAAGTGTAATAACAGAAAATAAAGATAAGACATATTATTCAGATTTTAGATTCTTTAAAATGTCATCAATTTACTGAGATTTTCTGATGGACACTGTTGTAGCAATAACTAAAACCATTAAATTTCTTTTCCTGAATACTTTAGGGGGATGCTTGCCCTTTAGGGTCATCTATGGTCATCTATTTCATGATCATTTTTTATAGTTGATGTTTCAATGGATGGAATTAGGTCAGTTGAATTCTAGTGTCCAAGAAGCTAATTTAAAAGATGTGTTCTCAGGGTGAACTGCAGACAGTTACATGGGGGTTAAGATGAACACTAAAAAGCAATATAAAGATCAGGGGAACCAGTAGCATGGCTCGCCTATAAGGTGTGACAGCATAGTTGAGAATTTTGGCCTCACAACCCCTGAGATTTACAAAAGAGAATTCAATGTCGCCTGCACCCTCTGGTCAGTTTTGGAGGGAGGATGCACGTCATTCCTAATCATTGTAGAGTCGTTCCTTTTTTTCCCCTTACAGATTTTCTGTTACATTCAAAATTATGTCAAAATTAAAAGTTACAAAATTCTCAGAAGCTATTCAGCTTATTTAACAAATGCCAACTAACTGGCCCCAGTGTAGCTACCCAAGGATTCAGGAAATGGAGATGATATCTTGGAGACAGAACTCAGGAGAAATTGGAAATGTAGCAAAGAGGAAGGGAACATTCCAAGAATTGTGTAAATAATAATATATAGCTGCAAAGAAGCAGATAGCTGCAGAGTGGTGGCCAGAGACAATGGGGGAACTAATGCGTGTTTCAGGGATATCCCAATTCCAAAAGGAGAATTGTTGCCAATTCTCACAAAAATGGGATCCATGCCTTTACTATCCATTGGAAATGGCATTTGCTATCCATTGGAAATGGCATTTACTACCCATTGGCTGCCCCAATGGGTAGATGACTTTCCAACATCCAATTACTTCTGTAACATTGCTAAGACATGTTCATGTACATCTTATAATAATGAAGTCTAGCTCAGGGATCTCTGCCTTTATATATAGGCTTAATGACATGTGTCCTAGGATATGATTAGAGAGTGACAAAGAACATCCAGATTAAAGATGACTGCTAACCTGTCACATATTTTATACAAGAGGCTATGGGAAGACAGGCATGTTCATGTATTACAATATCCATATCTATCAAAATTGCAAATATGCCCTTTGCCCTGGAAGTACAGCTTCTATAATCTATCCTATAGATTAACTTATGCACAGTGCAGTAAAAATAGAAGATTGAAACCCAAACCAAATATTTGAAAATGGAAACAGGTCAAATAACTCTAGTAGATCCAGCCATGGAATACTATGCAGCTGTAAAAGGGAACATAAAAAGAAGAAGGGGAGGAGGAGGAGGAATGTGCTGTACATGCTGATTTGGAAATATCTCCTGAGGGAAGGCAAGAATAGTCTCCTTTGCATATATTTGCATTAAAGAAACTAGAAAGAGATATGAAAAATGAAGAAAAGTGTTTTGTGGTGGGTGGAAACTGGCAGATGGAGACTGGGGTGGGTGTGAACATCTTCGCAGGGTAAGTCTTCTTATACTTTTTTTTCAGCTGTGTTCATGTACTAGTTAATTAAAAATCTGGAGGACTGTTGTGTTCTTATAGGAATTGCAAGGAAGGCTGATCTTCCACCCCAACATCTATTCTCCCAGTTGTTTTGATATTACATGAGAGTATCTTTCCCTAGATTAAAGTCATATTCCTGCAGCTTTCTTCACAGCTAAATGTAGCTCTGAGACCAGTGACACACAATGAGAAGTGTTTTGTGGTACACCATGATATTTTTTAATATATCCAGTCAATCCCAAAGGCCTTTGTACCTTGCTTTCATCCTCCTGAATATGGATTTGATGTCCAGAGCCTCAGCAGATATCTTGACCAGGAGGGGAACTTGATATTGGAAGCCCTGGGCTAAGAGGACAGAGCAGAAAGAAACATGAGTTCTGATGCCACTGGGAAGCAAACCTAGTGGCTCTTCCCTGGTTTCTCTTAGATGAACGAAAAACAGCTTCTATCCTGTGTGTTTCACTTTTATTTTGATCTTAATGGTGTTGATTAGATATTGGCATCCAAGCCAGTATTGGCCCCCAATTTGAAACGTGTTTTCCTTTAAGATCTCTTCTTTTGTGAACCTTGCTGGACACTTAGATTCTTTCCTAACTTCTTCAAATCTTGGAGTTCTTGTAACCATGGTTTGCAGCTAAGTATTACTGGAGAATCAAGACATGGCTACTGTCTGTTGCTGTGTTTTGCAGTCCAAAGTACCAGTGTGGGAAAAACTCCCATGAGGGCATCCTGTCTTTTCTCTTCTTCAGGTAGCTGTACAGCTTAATGTTTAATATTTCATAACCAGTTAAAATCACCATGCTTCTTGTGTCAAAATAAATGCTCAGATTCTCAATCATGGATTTAAAGATGTGGAATTACATTGATTTTAGAAAAGGTATGTGTCATCTTTATTATCACACTTAAAATTCAGTCCAAAAATAAAGAATGATGAGTAATAGGGAAAAGAAGATGGAAACATGAATGAAAATTTTTGTTTAGCTTCATGGGAGGTGGTAGTTGGAGAGCTGATATGCTGATGTATTTTCAGCCAGGATGCCTATTAATGTAACTTTAATAAACTAGATTTACTAATAAACATTAACCTTTTTCTTAAAAAGATTTGGTAGTAAAAAATATATCCTGGTCTCATTGTTCAAAGACTTGTCCTTCTTCATATTGGAAGGGAAAAGCAATTTCCATCCGTGGTTGCACAAGTGTATATATCTATCCTTAAATGGGTAAGCCAACTTTGTTCACTGAAAAGCAGTGGATAACATTAATAAAGCATAATCTTAATAGACTGCAGAAGCAAACGAACTTGTCTGGTGTTGCGTAACATCTGTTTTTGACCTAGGATGACTTCTTTGAGGCCCCTTATACTGATTCTAATTTGCATACCCAATTTAGCAGCCTCTTTCTCTGAGTTAAGTGGAAATAATATTCCAAAGGAATTTTTTACATAATTATTCTACATTATGGAGATGGACTTTCCCATGCATTATTAGTAGGAAATCTTTCAGGAAAGTAAAGAATAAACCGTTCCAAAGGAAATACATTTTTTGAGAGAGGCTTAGAAGACAGAACAGGAATTTTTTTGATGTTATTAGAGATAAGGTTCTGCTATAGGCTGAAGGGAGTCCTATGCAACCCCCCTGCAAATTCATGTGCTGAAACTACTCTCCAATGCAAAGGTGTTTGCAGTTGGACCTTGGGGAAGTGATTAGGGAGGTGACTGGGAGGATTCCATCCTAGTGAATGAATTGAGTTCCTTTAGAAAAGGCAGTCAATGAGCTCCCTTGGCCATTCTGCTATGGGAACAAAAGATAGCTTTGTGTGAATCAGACAGTAACTCTCACAGGATACCAAATCTGCCAGGGTGCCTGGATTTTGTACTGCCAAGCCTCCAGAGATGTGAGAAATAAATTTATGTTGTTAATAAGCCATGCCATCTACTCTGTTTTTGGTTTAGCAGCCCAAATGGACTGAGATTAACTTTTTCTCCTCCTTGTAGATTGAAATATAAAACATTAATAATTGCAGTGCAATGATTGACACAGAGGACTTTACACTAAATGTATTCTTTATCCATTCGTTTATGTACTCATTATTCAGAAGACATTCATTAGTCATCTGTTTTGTGCTAAGGTCACAGAACTACAGGTAGTAGTTGGTCCCTGATGTCAGAGCTTTGTAGAAGAGTCTAACAATGAATGAATTCCACAATAGATACTACTAATTAAGAACTAAGGTAGGTGTTGTGGAGGGTGAGTAGGCCATTTTGGGAGAGTGCATTTCAACGGTAGTGGATCCAGGCTGTCGGCTCAGAGTCCTGAGCAAGTGGCAGCTGAGTTCTAGCAAAATGTGGGTACAGGTTGGCTGCACCTGGTCTTCTGTGAATTCTAAAGAGCTTTGCAATGTGAGGGAACTTTATCTGTCCTACTTTTCAGAACTTTCCCATGCAAGGGTGGAAGTTCAGCTTAGAGGGCAAGAAGAAGGGACAGTGAGGTAAAAGGTAGAAGTAGGCTGAGCATGACAATTTCAGGCCTTAAGGATTTCCTTCTTTATCCTCAAGTCGATGGGAAGCCCTTGAAAGACTGTGAAGAGACAGAGTGGAATGGGAGAGACCAGAGTCTCAGCAGTCACTCAGAGTAGATGCCAGAAATTGGTAGGGAGAATAAACAATGGGAGTTGTAGGGAGTGGAGGGGATGGCAAAATGTCAACATATTTGAGAAAAATTTAGGAAAATAAAATAAATAGGAAAGGATGATGGATAGGATAAGAATGTATTACTTAAGCTTATGTAGCAATTGATTGAAAAAGCTATGATTCCAAGCCAGAAAATTGACTTTGGAATGTGTGCTCTTGCTGCTGTATTTTATTACTGATTACAGATCTCTTTATTCTGATTATTAAATCTTTATCAAATAATTTGCATTGCAAGTGTTTCTTCCTCTTGAAACTCTTAATTTTGTTTATGCTGTCTTTTGGTGTACAGAAGTATGCAGTGACCATACTAATGTGATCCAGTTGCTCAGTAAATTTTTTTTATAGTTAGCTTAGGAAATCCATTCTTATTTTTTTGCCATAAAGATAGATGCCAGTATTTTAAGAATCTCAAATTAGTATTTTTGACATTCAGAGCATGACTGTATGTTGAAATTGGTGTCTAGGAACTTTGTTATACTTATTTTGTTATAAAAAATACAGCCTCAGCAACATTTATTAATATAACTTTCTTTATTAAGGCCTTGAACTTCATATTTTACTTATATCTCTAGGTGCTTTTGAAATTTTATTACTATGGAGAATGAAATCATTTTGTTTATTACCTTTTCGAATTGGTATTAAATTGGTTATTTTACTGTGTAGGAATGCCCCTGGATCTTAAAATATTGATCTCGTAACCAGTAACCTTGCTCAACTCTCTTTTGAATTTTAATAGTTTTTCTGAAGATTCTCTTGGATTTTCAGTGTAGAAAAATGATCTATACATAATGTATACACAATCAAATAGTTTTCAAACCTTTTTACCATTTCATTTTTTTTTCTTGTCTTTTTGAATTATCCAGGGCCTCTGGCAAAATTCTAAAAGATGAGCTGCAGCCTGTACCTCTCTCTGATGGTGGAGAAAATGCTTCCCATGTTTTGTCATTGAGTATGATATCTGCTTTAGATCTTTAGAAGGTTCCTAAAAAGGTGAAGGAGTCCCCCTTTTATACCTGATTTACTAAGGGCTTTTGGAAGATCATATATAGGGTTAAGTATTGGCAAATGACTCCTCTGCATGTATTGAAATATACTTTCCTTCTCTCACCTTAGGATAAATCCTACTTGCTCATTGTTAACATCCGCTTGCTAATATTTTATTTTACTTCTGTATTTACAAGTGAGACAGGCCTAGGATTATTTTATCTTATACTTTCCTTGTTTCAATATCAAGATAATATGGCTTCATAAAATAAGTTGGATAAATATTATTATTTGTCTCTTTATCGGGTATTTAATGTTCCCTTATGTTCCCAGTTCTTCTCAATTATTTACTTTTAGTCCCTGTCTTGTTTATTGCAGTTATCTGAAAAGAAGGCCACATTTTCTATATTATAAAAATAATTACCTCTTTTTTTCTAATATTTTAGATATTGTATTTTTTAACCTTTAAATTTTAAATAAATATCTTAGAGTTGGTTCTTCCATATACATGATTGAGATAGGGTTATGAGATTTTTATTTTAAAACTGAAGAAAAAAAATTCCAAGCTGTTTTTAGCAGAAGTCTCAAATATATCATTCTTGGTACCAGCTGGGGTGCCCAAGAGAATTGCTATAGGTTTTGGGCTTAAAATAAACCCAAGCCTCTACTTAATTCAACAATATGATGCCATCCTTAATGCAGAAGTGAGCCTTTATCTCAAAATATAATGAGAGAAGGAAATTTAAATTGAGAATCCTTCCAACTCATATATGCCATCATGCAGCCAGAGCTAAGGATTTACTTTAACTAGCAGGTGGGATTCTCAGGCATACTGAAGCCAGGGAGAGAGACATCTCCCTGTTCCCCATAAAAGCAATGTTTTAAAGCTTCCACCTTTGGAGCAGAATTTCCTCTAGCTTCTCAATCAATAATGCTCTTGATGACATGGTCTATAAAATTAGTATTGAATAAACTTAAAGGGAAAACGTTCTGTTTTTGCATGTGCAGAGACTTCTATAGTACAGCCTGAAGGAAAGAGCACAGTGTTTTGCCTGTGCTGTGTGTCATAGTTTCTTCTTGATTCTTACCTACCTGTGAAACACATCAGAATGAAAGTTTCTTAGACAGTTTATCTTTATAGTAATCTTATACCTCAGTCAATATATTCAGGAACACTGTACTTTTTAGATGGTTGTTCTGTTCTTTTTGGAATTGACTGACTTACCATTTTTTTAATGTCAATACTATGCTATTTGAACTTCATCCATTGTATGTATTGTGTGTGTGCATGCATGTGCTTGCATATGCTACAGAGTCTGTTTAAGTAATATCTGTGTGTGGATAACTGTATGTGGATACCTGTTATGGTTTGGATGTGAGGTTCCCCCAAAAGCTCACATGTGAGACAATGCAGGAAGGTTCAGAGGAGAAATGATTAGGTTGTAAGATTCTTAACCCAATCAGTGAATTAATCCCTACTGGGATTAACTGACGTGGTGGGATGTGGCTGGGAGAGATTGGAATTTGGGCATGACTTTGGAGTATATATTTTGAATCTGGAGAGTGGAGTCTCTTTCTCTCTGTCTCTCTGTTTGCTTCCTGATGCTGCAAGCTGCTTCCCTCTGCTAAGCTCTTCCACCATGATATTCAGCCTCACCTTGAGCCCAAAGGAATGGAGCTGGCCTTCTATGGACTAAGACCTCTGAAACCATAAGCCTTCAAATAAACTCTTCCTCCTTTAAAATTGTTCTGGTCAGATCTTTTCATCACAAGAGCAAAAAACCTGACTAAAACAATACCCATTCGAATGCAGGAGACATTCAGTTATTTGTAAACTGGATAATTCTAGTATCACACATAAGAGGTTGCTTTTTAAAAAAAAAAAATGTAATTCAATGTATATTGAATGTACAGTGAGTGCCAAACAATGCATGGTGTTCTGTGGTATCACACAGGGATAAAGACCTACTAAAAGGAAGAAGATGGTTTGTCTGTAACAATCACATTAGACAATATAATGATTGATATTCAGGTATCATAAATAACTTGCAGAGGGAGCACAGAGAAGGAAGAAATTTGTGTTGCAGGGGATTGGTGGTGAATGCGGGAAGAGAGATGAGGAAGAGCAAATGGAGAATATAGAGTTTGGGCTTACTTTTGAAAGGGCTTATTTTTTTAGGGACCAAAGAACTGAATCATAAGGGACCTTTGCTCTTTGGGGAAAGCACAAATAATAGAGCATATGAGCAGTGGTGATTTGTGGAGCAGGACAGGTGGCAATGGAAGTACTCCCCATCCTCCTTTTAATATCAATTAAGCTGGCAGTGGTATAAAGGACCATCCAGAGCCTGGGGAAAGTTAAGTTTGCATAGTTGAGGATGTAGTTCAGAATCTAAGCAACAGGGGTAGGAATGAAATCATTGGACACCAGAGACAAAATTAATGACAAATTTAATAGAGGAAATAAGGAAGAAGTAGAAAAAGCAAAGATGATGTTCATTGGTCTGGTTTGTGTACCTAGATGGAAGGGTCTCATCAGTGGAATGGAGAATCAGGACATATTTAATTCAATTTCAAAATGATTTAGAATGTGGTGGTTAAGAGAACAAGGTAGTGGATTTGGTCTTGAATACACTGGGTTTGAGGCACCTGCAGGAGTATTTAAGTGGAAATGTCAGTCTACATAGGGAAATGAATTTTGTTCTGAAAAGGGTGATAAATAGATGTTACCAGAAGTCCCCACAACATGGGTAATGGGTGTAGATGAGGGAGAGGATGAGTTTGTCCAGAGAGAAATGCAGAGTCTGAAAAGTAGAAACTTTTAAGGGATTTGATTAGAAGATCCAGCCTCTTGATCAAGAAGATGCAGGAAGAAAACTTGGACAGTATTTCCTTGAAAATTGTGGGACACGTGTTCCTAGAAGGAATAGCCAACAAATAAGTTAGGAGTTTTTTAATCAGGGCCCTCGTTTCCTTGACCTTCAGTTGGTACAACTCTGAAGTAAATTCCACATAGTCCTCCAGAGGTCCCAGGTAGGAGTCAGCCACAGTTGCCCACAGTAACTTGTTCATTTTGAAAGCTTTCATTGCCTCCCTTTCCATCTGTCTTACTTCTCAACTGCCCTCTGAGTGCTCCCTGGTGTCACCAGAGGAATCCAATCCTTGCATCATGGTCTACTTCTGGGGGAAACGCACCTAAGACAAAATGGAAGTTTGTTTTTTCCTGCCTAAGAATGTAGAATTGGAGTGAAATAGAAAGAGAATGAAGAGAGAGAACTTGGAAGTGATGGAGTAGAGAAGTAAGTGAATAAGAAATAAATATTCAAAGGAGTTGGAGTTGGAGGATTTGGGGTTTTTCACCACCTGAACCACAAGTGAAGACAGTGGAATAAATTCACATAGTATTTGTGATGTGGTGAGTCTTGATCATTTCCCAAGGAAAGAGAGTTGTCGATCCAGCATACACCTCTTCACCTCATATAGTCCATTCATTCCAAGTATGTTGTCATTGTTCATTCAGCAAATATTTGTAAAGCACATACCATGTGCCACACTTGTGATTTTCTGTCTTAAATGTTAGGGTCCTATTCTGTCATTTTTTTCCCCTTGCTAAATGATTGACGCACCAGTGACTTCTGTTTTTCTGACATTGAACTCAGTTAATTTGGGTCTGTTTTTGACATCTCTGATAATTAATTATTATCCTAGAAATGTGTTTTGAATTTAAACTCAATTTCCATCTTGAAGTTTCCTTAAAATTTTTGTGGTAAAATCCATTGAGTATAATAATCAGGAAAGACAAAGGAAAAAATATTTAAGACAGTCTACTTAATAATGTTGCCATGAAATATAGCAGACTCTTGAGGAGGTAATTAAGGTTCTAAAACTTGCTGAAAATAGAGCAAAATGAATTTTTTTCCTTCTCTGATTTTTATCTGGTTTTTCTCTGGCTTCTAACTTTATTAGCATGCATATATTAATATAATTTTTCTTCTTGATAGATAACATGTAAAGGACTCTTGCCCCCACAAAAATATCAAATCATGAAATTTATCAAGCCTGTAGATCAACTACCTTATTGAAATACTAAGAGAACATGTTACTAAATGATAGAGGATGCCCTCATTTTGTACTATACTATAGGAAATAGGAAAATATTCAAGATTTTAACGTATTTTATTTATCAAGTAAATTGTAAGAAAAAAATAAGATAAGTGGGTACTATAGTTTAGCATATGTATGGGTCATTTGAGTGTACAGCTTTTATTTAGGTTGGGATTTTAAAAAAATAATATAACACTTAGAACAGGTTTGAACATTGAATATTTTGTGTTATTTAGAAATTATTGTTAATTTTGTGTTGGTTATGTTAAAAAGAAGGAAACCACACCTTTAGAGATACATTCTAATTAACCCATAGATACAATGATATGATGTTTTGGATTTGATTATAATAAACTAGGGGAGCACAAGAAGGAGTTAGAGTGCAAGGGAGGTAGAGGGCTACTGGCAAAATTTTTTGAAGCTGGATTATGACTCTGAGCTCTTGTTATGCTATATGGTTTACTCCTATGCATGTTGAAAATTATCTATCACAAAAGCAGGAAAGTTAGCCAGGCACAGTGGTGAACACCTCAAATCCAAGCTACTCAGGAGGCAGAGGCAGGAGGATCTCAATTTGAGATCAACCTGGGTATCTTAGTGAGACTTTGTCTCAAAATAAAAAAATAAAAAAGGACTAGGGATATAACTCAATGGTAGTGTGCTTGTCTAACATGTGTGAGGCCCTGGGCTCAATAATCAGTAACACACACACACACACACACACACACACACACACACACAATAATAAATAATAACAAAAACCCCAGAAGTGTTAAACCAATAATGTATAGCTATACTGGATTGCCTTTAGTATGTCTAGAGAATATGGTTTCTTTTTCTGTTAAAAAAAAACTTTTTGTGGTGTAGTTGCATGGTTTCTTAAATTCATCTATTTCATAGAAGGTTAAGCAAGTCAAGAGTCAGTTAAAATCTTCTTAGGATAAGCTTCATTGCAAATTCAGTTTTGACCTTTGCTCAAAGAAAAGAATGTGAAAAGAACACATCTGTGTATGTTCTTTTCCTTATCTGTGATTTGTATAGATGTTTGTCCAGTGTTGTTAACTTTTTTGGTTAGGTAAAGATTTTTCCAGCATTTTCTATCCTTCTCCCATCCTCCTATTATCCTTCTTGAAATTTTAATCATTAGTGAATAGTGCCAAAAATTTTAGTAAGATTTCTAAGCCTTAGAGAGTGACCATCAATTATCATTTTCATCATTGTTACATTTTTAAAGAAAATCTCTTCAATCTGATTTAGAAATTATTGGTTTTTCATATAGTAGTTTAGCAAAAATGATAAAATTTATATTTTGGAGTTGCATCTAGATTTGCTTCTGCCAAAACTAATATGGAATGTAAAATTCTGGCTGTATTTTTGTTAACATACTGAGTTTTAAATTATTTTTATTTCTAAAATGTTAAGCATGAAGAGATATCAGAATTACTATGCTGAATCATATAAACATATCCCAGGAAAATATTTGAAATGAAAAAGAGTAAATGATGCAAAGATAGTCACTATTATACTTCCAGGACTAAAACATTGAATGATAAACAATTATAAAAAGTAAATAGGTGAATCATGACATTTTAATTACATGAATTATTGAATTATCATGGGACATAAAATTTAAAAGATAAGGCAATATGGAAAACTATATAGAAAATTAGGGAAAATACAAGCACAGAAAAACATTGTGCCTTCACTCTAATAATAACTATGTAAAACATGTTAGTTTTAGAATATTTAAAAATGAAACCAGCTGTTGCATTACAGCATTAGTATTAAGAGTGATTTATTTTTTCTTTAAAATTCCCTTCTGTTATCATGATATTTATAAAACTTTTAAAAAGGCACAGAGAACAAAAAAAATTAATTCTGTCTTGAAAAACTCTAATTATATTGAAAATGCAGTTCTAAAGGGAAGAAAATGGAAGATACATTTTGTTAGCCCTAATGAATACAACAAATAAATTGCCAGGAACTGCCACATATTTTAAAGTCTAGTTTGGTTTAGTGGCATCAAGGGCATCTCATAGCTCTGCCCTCCTTCAACAGAAAAGGGGAATAGTGCTGGAAATCCTATACTCTTAAAAAAGAAAATCATTGCTTTGCTATGAAAATCAGCTTTATTCAGTGTCCACTACAGTGCTGGTCCCAAGGGGGCACTTCTGCAAACTTACAGTAAGTCCAAAGGGAAGCCATTGAGATTCTTTATTGAATATCGGTGAGTCTCCAAGGTGGTATTTTCTTTTAGAGTGTGACATTTTATTTCTGTACCATACTGTGTTCTTTTTTCATTAACTGCCTCCTTTCCCCAGCTGTAATGCTACTTTAAATTGCAGATAAATGTTTTCAACATCAAGTCAACTCTCCCTAGGTTCTTGCAGGCTGTTTGCATGAGGGTGAGGTTGGCTTTTTGTTGGCGGTTATTGCAATGGGATGCATTTTTAGTACATCTCGAGATTTGCTTCCTGTTGTCAAGAACACAAAATATAGACAGGTGTTTGGACAAAACCATCAATAACTGTTTGGGCTTTTTCTTTTTGTTTTTTTATCAGAGATACAGTAGGTCCTATTCTAGGGTTCTGATGATTTGGTTTGTAGACTTAGACTTTCTTGCAAAAGGAGTCAGAAGAAAACAATTAGGTAACTGGGTAGTATTTTCTTAGCTTGTTATTTTTACCATTTACTACACAGTTAAGTCAAAATTAGAAAACATGTTAAAACTGACTGGTTTTGAAACAGAAAATGGACATGATCTTTGATCAGGGCTGGCAATGGAAGGAAAAGGAATGAGGTGATCATTTTTCTGCATAACAATAAACCATAGACCTGTTTTGCTCTTTCCACCAGTAGGAAATTGCTCCTGGAAAGTAAACATCACCCTTTCTCTTGTTTATGTGTTGCATTTTTCAAATTAATTAAAGTGCTTAACAAGCATTGTTATACTAAACACACAGAAGTCTAATAAAACATAGAAATATATTTGGTATCATTACATCTTTTCATGATTGTCGTGTTTTATGCTATTGGAATATCATTATATAGTTCCTGCCCTCAGGAATTCATGTGCACTTTCTTTCTGCATTTTTAAAAATTGGTGCATTGTAGTAGTGCGAACATTCTGGTAGGATTTGTTGTTACATGTTCATATTTTTACATGCAGACATATAGTATAACAATATAATTTGACCAATATCCCTCCCCAACATTCCCCTACTCCCTTTCGATCTCCCACACCATGGTCTCTTTCCTCTATTCTCCTGATCTACCTTAAGTTTTCATGAGATCCCAAACACCTTTCTGGCTTCTGGCTTCCACATATGAGAGAAAACATACAAATCTTTACCTTCTGAGTTTGACTTATGTCACTAAGCAGAATGTTCTCAGGTTTTATCCATTTTCCCGCAAAATGACTAATTTCATTTTTCTTTATGGTTGAATAAAACTTGTTGTGTACACATACCACATTTTCTTTATTCATTCATCTGTTGATGGACACCTAGATTGGTTCAACAGTTTGGCTATTGGGAGTTGTACTGCTCTAAATACAGATATGCGTGTATCACTGTAGTTAGTGTGATGACCATCATGTGGTGTTTCCATTCCAAGTCTTTTGAAGAACCCTCATTCTGATTTCCATCCATAATGGTTGTTTACATATACTTTTTGATGCATGTGCATGAGGAAGTTTGTAAATCAAATTATCAGATGAGGACTAAAACAATGTTTTGTCATTTATTTAGTGAGATTATTAGAACTAATTTAATAAAAACTGCAACTCAATTCACAATAGCCAAACTATGGCACCAACCTAGATGCCCTTCAACAGATGAATGGATAAAGAAAATGTGGTATATATACACAACGGAATATTACTAAGCCCTAAAGAAGAATTAAATAGTGGTATTTGGAAGTAAATGAGTGAAGCTGAAGAATATCATGCTAAGCAAAATAAGTCAATACCTAAAAACCAAAGGCCAAATGTTTTCTCTGATATGTGGATGCTAATTCACAATAGGGGTTAGCTAGGGAAAAATATAAGTACTTTGGATTAGGCAGAGGGGAGCAAAAGGAGGGGAGGGGATCTGAGAGTAGGAAAGATAGTAGAATTAATTGGACATTACTACCCTAGGTACATATATAATTACATGACCAGTGTGATTCTGTATCATGTATAACCAGAAGCATGAGAAGTTTTACTCCATTTGTATATGATATGTCAAAATGCTGTCTTGTATAACTAATTAGAACCAAAATAAATGAAAGAATCAGGTCCTTGCCATAGGGTTATGTATGATTCAATAAAAACAAATGAACAAACAATTCTTTAAGATAAGGTAGTATGCACGTTAAAGATTTTACTGATGGATTTAAATTTTTTTCACCAAAGCTACAGAGTGATTAGTTAAATATTATAGAGAATGGAAGAAATGTTTTGTCTGAACTATATTAAAATTTTGCTCAGTTTTTATCCTGGTTCTCATAGTGAAGAGTCTGATCAGATAATCAAGATGGTATTAATGTGTTTCTAAAAATGCTTCTCTGGAAGTTCTCTATGGAGAGAATGATTAATAGGGGTAGAGATAACGTTACAGAAAAACTGTGGTCTTCCAGGGGCAGCCACCCTGACCATTGGAATTCTGGCTGCTTTTTTAATTAAACTTGAGGGCAGGAGTAAGGGACTTTTTTTTTTTTTCCCTCAAACTAAGTATTGAGGTTACACAATGTGTTTAACCTTGGGATTTGTCAACATTTGTGGAAGAAACCAGTAAGCAGTTTTTCAGTTCAGTAACCAAATGACTTTTCCATTGTAAGTGAAAGTAGGAAACTACTTTTCTTGGCAAATGTAGAATTTGTTCTCAGAGGAGCTAGTTATTGTCTTCAAACAATGGGTACATGTAAAATGTAATTTAGTAAAAGAAAGGAGTACGTAATCTTATGATAATTTTACTGTGGTATATTATGTTGTTTTAAAAAGGTTATTTTATTCCCTTAAGCTTAAAAGCGTTTTCTTTATTATTTTTTAATGTCACAAAATAGTACTTAGTATTGAACTTATTTGATGATTTTTCAATTCCAGTGTCATAATTTCTGTCTTGGTAAAGAAGGACCAAATGATACAGAAATATTGGAAATAAAAAGTGTGTTTCTTTCTATTCCCTGACCCATCCAGAGGTCAGTCTTGTTATCAGATATGATTTTATCATAAACTGATGCCTGTCCCAACCTTGGAGCTGTTGTCTTAACTCATTTAATTCATGGAACATGTTCTTGACATAATCTCATTGGAAAACCCAGCCCTCATTGTTAGAAAAAAACCTGATTTCATTTTCAGTTCAGATAAGCATGCTAATGCACACTCCTGTGATCCATATTTTATTTTGAATTGTGTATGTGAGAGAGAAGAGGCACAAAGGTCTTCCATGTGTTGTGCTGTGATTAAGATGTCTTCCACCTCATTCCCATGTGTCTTCATAGCACTCTCCCTTCAGCTGGATGCCTTCAAGAGTGAAGGATGTAAGAAGCACATTTGTTGAATGAAAATTCTTAGCTCCTCCAATGCTTCATTCTGCAGTATAGCTGCACTTGGAATGTATATATGATTCAGGGTAGACCTAAAACACCACTATCAGCTTATATTGCCTTGAATGAAAAGAGACTCTGTTATACTTCGCTTCTGGAAGGATTCTACTTCCTAAGATAATGCCCCTTAGCAAGATTCTGGTTGGATGAGTGGCAGGTCTTTCCTTTGTAAAGCTGAGAAGGGCAGCAGAGAAAGGCAAGGGGACAGCTAGCAGTATTTCAGAAGTCTTCTTGTGTTGATCAGGTTTAGAAACATTGTGTTTATCCAGTTTAGAAACATAGATCAGGTTTAGAAACATCTGCTTTAATTTCATTCCCTTAAAACTCTCCATATTCATGTTTCTTTTGGAAAATTTAGGTGTCCACTCCCATCTCCATTTGAGGGACGCCATTCTAGATCATTTCAGTGGAACGGTAAATTGGCCAATCTGAGTGAAAGTGCCAGCGATAGACATGTAAAAATGCTACTGATTTGAACTTTTAGATTCTTTATGCCTCATCATGCAATTCTTCCATGAATTAGGATTGCAACAGATTGCAAAATCTCTAGGTATATCATTTGTCCTAAAATAAATCTTCAAAAGCAGCTCATTATCTATCATTCTACCCTGGGTTAAAATAAAACTACACTTTCTAGGTCAATCTTCATTAAGCTATTAATATCCTTTTCATTTTAAAAGACTTTTAATTTCCTTTATTAGCAACTGCAGGTGGCTTAAACATGAATGTCATTGTTTTGAATATTAATTGACATTTGAATTATTTTTGGTGATTTTGCACTGATGTCAGCAGCCTACTTTCTAACAAACACAGGCACAAGAAATTTCCCAACATGTCTATATTTACTGAACTGGATTTATTTTTTCTGGTCATGGATATATCTGCTTTCTATGTTTTATATTGCAGCAAAATTCAAGACTTGTCACAGGGACACTCAGGGGTACATTTAGGAAAATCTGAATTTTATTTCTACTTTATTTTTAAGAAAATAAAAATCTTTTCAGTGTAAAAAAGTGAGAATTTAATTGACTGTGTTCAAATGGAGCACCTGAATGTTGGGTTCATTTTATCAATTATATGTAGTTCCTTCAAAAATAAATATCTGCAGATTTTATATGCCTTCACTGTAAATAAAATTCATATCTGCAATTTCAAACCTTGGCCAAAAGCACTGTTCACTGTTTGCTGATGGTTGAAAGACATAGCCTTGCGCGAATACACCTTTGTTTATTCCCTTATTAAAGGACATATTTGGGGGGCACTTGAAAGTTTTAACTTCATTCCACATCCAGAGACTCCCAAAGAACATTTTTGTACATATTTTAGAATTTATATAAATGAAATTGTTGCGTCAAAGTATATGAACTTCTAAATTTTTACCTTTGCTACCATAAAAATTATATAAAAATGGATACTGAAGATTTGAAAAAATATGTGCAAGTTTGAATGTGTAAAAACAAGTTTTTTTCCCTTCTTGGGTCCCTTCTTCCTCTTTTCCCTTTTTGGGTCTCTTCTGTTTTTGTAAATTGCCACTTAATTAAACCCTCTCCAGGTACCTTTTAGATTGCACTCATGTTTCTGCTGGGACTCCACAACTGTATTGCCTCCAAACTAGATTGTAATAAAAAGTGTATTTAGTAATTCATCCAAGGACTGTTTTGGCCTGGTATTGCCCTGGAGCCTGAGGCTACAGTGGTAAACAAAAGCAATATTTATGGAGCTCAAGGTTTAGTTGGTCAGGACAAAATCATTCAGTTGACAATGGCAGGGATGCTTGTGCATTGCTGGACTCGAGAACCCTGTGAATACAGAAGAACCTGACAGGGACTGAGTGTGGTGGGACAGGGGCTCTAGGGAAGAGCTCACAGTGCAGTAACTTATACTTCTTAAGATGAGTAAGAGCTAATTGCCCAAAGCAATATGGTAATACTTGTGCTGGGGAGAAGAACTGTGTAATGAGAAGAGATTGGACATGCCAAGGTGCTGTGGCAGGAAGTAGCAGAGCAAGTTTGATTTGCTGAAATCAGGCCATGAGGCTGAGCCCAGATCACAGGGAGAAGTTTGGTCCAAAGTAAAGCTGAAATAGGGGCTAAAATAAAGCCTTCCCTATTGGTCTGATTAAATTGCATCTGAAATGCAATGGGAAGCCAGTGAAGAATTTAAGGAAAAGTGAAAATAGGGATGCTGATGCTGTGTGCATATGTGCATGTGCAGTGTGTGTGTGTGAGGAAATTATCATGATTGGATGTTTATTAACAAAAATTAATTCAAATTAAATTTTAAAAAATGATGATCTTGCTTATCTTGTACCAGTTACTCCTGGAAGCAGATAGCTCATAATTCTTTTGGAGGTGATTTCCTTCAATAATGAAGTTATTTTCTAGCATTCAGCAAGGAAATACTAATAAAGTCATTTTCCTACAGGGCGGAGAGTCCCAGTTCAATTTAGCATCTGCAGCTAACAGTTTCTGAATAATTTAATCCTTAACTATTCAACCAAAGCAGGGACAATAGAAAATGTGCTTTTAAAATCCTCATGAAGGTGCCTGTGTCAGTCAGCATTGCATTGCTGTGACCAAAATACCCAAAGAGAACCACTTAGAGGAGGAGAAACTTATTTGGGGCTTATAGTTTCAGAAGTTCAGTCCATGGTTGGCCAATTTCATCACTTTGGGCCCAAGGGAGGCCAAACATCATGGTGGAAGGGTGTAGCAAAGGAAAACAGCTCAATTCATGATAGCCAGGAAGCAGAGTGAAAGAAACCAGGGGCAAAATATTGTCCCCAAAGGCATGGTCCCAGTGATTTATTTCCTCCAGCCATGCCCCACTAGCCTGCAGTTACCACCGAGCCAGTAGCCCACTAAAATTATTAATCCATTAGATGGATTAATCTATTGATAAGGTTATAGTCCTCAACTCTAATCATTTCACCTGTGAACACTCCTGTATTGCCTAGCATATGAGCTTTTCAGCAGATATTAGAGATGCAAACCATAAAAGTACCTAAAGGAGCAAATGAGGTGGCAAAGAGCAATCTTGGATGTAAGATTTCAGCTTTGAGAATGCTTTACAAATAATAGCTTCATACAAATGGGGCTAGTCTATGCTGATGAAAGTAGCTATGTCTTTACTCATTAAAAGGCTACCAAATTGTGCCCACTAACTGTGTTTCACACCCTTGCTTTCCTCCCATTTAGGATTGTCGTCTTATATGTCAAGGACTCAGGTTGCCTCCTTCCTTTTTTATGTGATAATATCCTCTGATGTGGCCTTTGAGTTGCCCATTAAGCAATCACAGAGTTCTGGGGTTCAGGGTGGTGGTTGGAGGAGGTTTGTGCTTTTTAACTTTCATTTTTCACTTTCAAATAGAAAAGGATCCAGGCACTCTTCTCAAGTTATTTGCTTGTGTTTTATTGCTTAAGGAAATGTGTCTGTGGGGCAGCCTGATATAGAAAGGCAAAGTGAACTGGAAAATGGTGGACTTATTCCTGAAATATATCTCTTCCTGTATTTTCCCACCTATTCCTGAAATATGTCTCTTACTGTCTTTTCCCTTTATATGGATTAAAAAAAGAAATTCTCTTTTCCTTCCCAGTTCCACACCAGTTTTTATGGTCCGATTTATGTAGCTGGACAGTGTAGAAACTCAGTGTTTACCATGTAAGCTGGAAGTCACTTAGAAGATTATTTGTTTTTCTGCTCTCTTGACCTCCTGAAAGCTCCCATCAGCCTTTTCTCCTCCCACCTTCCATACTATAAGTAAATGCCAACCCAGGGGTACCCACTTGACTCTGTCACTTCTTAAACTTCTGAATCAACTTGTGAATCATGAAAGGCCATGAAAACCTGAAAACATAAGTAGCTAGCAGGGGGAATTAAAAACAAAAAAGTTAGAGACAAATTCTTGGATGACTTGGAAGAGAAGAGGTTTGTAGAACAACTTTGTGGTTGGTTGAGGGATTAGAGTAAGCAGCTGTCATGGTGCCCAGCAAGATACAGGATAGCTTTGGATGATAGCCAATTGGGAGTCATGGTATATTTTTTAAGGTGGTGCAGGTCGGGTTTTTTTTTTTTTTTTCCCTTTCAATAGTTTAGAGTTCACTGCCCTGCCCCTGTAGGAGTATTACAACTAGAAATTATGCAATTTGTTTGGAATTCTACCACAACAGTCCTAGTTTGAGGCTAAGACTGGATTGTGAACATTGAGAGTTTTGGGTCTGTCTTGACAAACATGAATTAGTTGAATGCTCTGAGACCACCAGCATTATTTTGGTTGTGTAGACGAAGTGTTTCTGGGCTTGAACCCAATCCTGTACAAGTAGATCAGCCTTAGAAGACCGTCCAAAGAACTTCAAGAAGCACTCAAATAGGGTAAAGTATTAGATAGTTTGCCATACTTTAATTTTTATTTCCTTGTTCACACACCTATATACTTATATTTAGTTCACAGAATGGAGCAGTGCACACACTATGAATAAGAGAGAGATCTAACTTTATACGGAGTTAATTCAATAATACCTTATTTCTTTTTCTTTTTTTTCATTTATCAAGGCTATTTATATCATTTTGAGAAGTTTGTTAAAATTAGATTGCATTTTAAGATCCTTTTGACATTTTACGTGATTATAGGACATGGGGACATAAGTTCAGGAAAACTGGACAGCCCTCAAAGTTGAAGAGCTGCCATATTTGGGAGTCCTTGGCAAACTTTAATGTAAACTGCATGTTGTTTACTTAGGGAGTCTTTATAAGAGAATTACAAGCACCCATTATACTTGGTACATGGACTTATAATCACAGAATGAATTTTCCAAAACTATTAAGCAATATGGAATGTCAGGTTAGAGAAAAAAATGGAGAGTGCAAATATAGACCAAAGGTCACTATGGATCTCTGAGCAGGATTTACTCCTAAGGCTGGGCAGAAACTCAAATCTGGAATGGTGCTGGGACTCTGATGTTCTCTTTCACAGAACTGAGACACAGTTTGTTGTGTTCTGTTTTGGTGTCCAGTGAGAGGGACTTCTGAAAAAGTGACAGAGTTCAGAGATGAATTTGACTTTAAAAATATAATTCTAAGTAAATACTGAAAGTGGATATTTTTAAGTAGAAATAGAAATCTGATCATGATTCATAGCATCCACTCAGCTAATAGGTCATTTCCTGGGAAGTAGAAGATCCTTGTCCTTCAAGAGGTCAGAGAAAGGCCCCACAAATTCCCGTATTCAAAGATGAATGACAGAACCTCACAAAAAGTGAGGTAGCATAAAAGAGAGAAATTCAGATTAGAAATGCAAGAAATATTTGTCATCGACATGACTGTGCAGAAACCTATGTACTTAGAGCTGTTAGTCTATTACTTATGAGTATTCAGAACACAGAACAAGCCAAAAAGATCATGTAAGCCAATTTCCCTGGCACAGTGCAACAAGTGGCAGAGTCCCCGGTCCTCCTGCCTGCCTAGACATTATCCCAAATGTGTCCTGTGTAGCCTGCCTGCACTCACCCCCACTTCTCTATAAGATTTTGGTTTCCCTGAGGTCGAGTGACTAGCCCTCATTTGCCTCTGTTAACCCTTGTTTTAATCTACTTTACTGATGGTGACATGATTATCAGTCATTCCCAGAACACATCCCATGCACCCATCACTGTTAATACAGAAGCAAAAGTGCATTGCAGTTCTGAACAAAGGGCTTCTTGGATGGGAAGAATCTCAAATTAGGGCTAGAATAGAGTCTCCCTCGAAAGTGTGTGCAGAGGCTGGGTCAGAGTCTCAGGGGATGGTAGAGTTGAAGGAGAGGTGGACAGATGGATTCGCCATCAGGAAAGAAAGCCCAAGAAGAAAGAAAGGGGTTGAAGAAGAAGAAAACAAAAGAAAAATATGAGATGTAGATCTATCTATCCCTGAGGATGGAGGGAGAGGGGATAGGACAAAGGGTCTTCAGGGTGGAAAGAAGGTGGAGATATACAATATGAGAGAAGATATAGAAAGGAATTTGTGGAAATTTGATATCAATGACCTTGAACTTCTAACTGAAGTAAGAAATGAAGAGATCTGCTCATAGAACTATACAGAGTGGAGGATCATGAGGAGAGTTGGAAATTGATTGGCTTATTTTGAAATGGGTTTTCAATTCACATTTATTCATCCAGCTATCTAACAATATTTGTCTTGCTCTTCATCTTCTGTCCAAAGCTATGCTAGGAACACATGCAGGCAGATGTAGTCATGTTTTCATCAGTGAGGAATACAGCATGGGACCTTGCTGTTCTGAGACTGGTATATGAATGAGTAGCATCCAGATCCCCTGGGAGAGTTTTGGAGGTAGAAGTCTTTGTGTGTATTGTAAGTGAGAAGCACCATAGAGATTAATTCTGGGGTAAGAAAAACTGCATTCAAATTCTAGCTTCTACCACTTGCTAAGTTCTGTGACTTTGGGAAAATTCTTTACTCTCTCCATTTTCTCTTATGTAAACTTGGAATAAGAATAATAACACTTACTTCACAGAGTTATTTTGAAGGTAAAATATTTATGAATTATCTTGGCACACAGTAAATATTCTCTAAGTATTGGTAAATAAAAATCAGCAGTTAGTTCCAATTCAGAATCTGATAAGGAACAGAGAGCATGAACTAATGGGTCTCCAACAGAGAGCATGAACCAGTGGGTCTCTGGGTTGGGGGGTAGTACCACTCCTAGAGTATATTTTAGAATTTCAGGGGGGTTTGGTTGTTTCACTTATTGGGGAATCATAGTCCTGCACAAGTTTAAAATCCCCTGCAGACATTCATGTACATGACAGAAGAACTTAAAATATCTGAAACTATATATCACACCATCTTACATGTAATAAGGTGTTTTAGATTTTTATAGGTTTCGGTTAGGTGTTTCTGAGTTTTATTATACGCTGAATTTCCAGGAATGCAGTTGCCTTATAAATTCAGGGATGATTGTACTTTGTTTTATTGAGATTGTTACCAGGAACTAGTCACCATTTCAGAATGTCACAGTTACAACACCAATTCTGGCACTTGAGTCCTGATGTAATGCACATGTACCAGTGTGCAGTGCTCACTGTGATCTTTCTTGTTTGTATAAGGATCTGAAGACTTTACCATTTCTTCTGTGGACCTGTGCTCAAGCATAATATATTAAGATTCATATGCAGTTGGAATAATTTTCTTTTATTTCTTTATATTAACAATGAGAGCATTATGTTAGTTTTTAAAACTGTACCAGTGGTTGGGTGGGTTACTGTATCAGCGAATTTTAGTTTATCACATAACTTAGTTGCAGGGTGGGACTGAAATGGGTGGGAATAGTGGGTACAAGCTAGGGCCCTGGGGTAGGTGTCAGTCAGAGGTAAGGAGACCAGGCAACCAGTAGGGATTAGCCATTGATTGCTTTTAAAAGGGAGGCAGTCCTTAGATGGGATCAGTCTATCACCTGAGGGATTTAGTATAGTCTTAGCTTACCAAGTTCAGCTTTATTGAGGTAGGGTATTGACAATTTTCTTTATACCTTTACAAACAAGGTAGAGGTTGATGAAGAACATTTGCTATACCTAAGCCAGCGACTTGAATTATGTCCAAACCCATTCACATTCTTGCAGACTTTTGGAGTGAAGCTCAGTTGCTAACAACAGAGTACTCATTCCATGACTCCTTTTACCCATTCATGACCATAACATTACTGGGGGAACAGATAAGAGTTTGAATATTAACTCAATAGTTACAAATTATGTGATAACTTGCAAGTTATGTGTATGTGTGTGTGTGTGTGTGTGTGTGTGTGTATGTGTGCATACATGTGTGTGTGACATGTTCAAAAGTTAGTTCACAGATTTGATACATTGTTATTCATATTAAGTATGTGTACCTATCTATGCATACACACATACACACACACAAGTATATCTGGTCCACTTAAGCAATATGAGAGTTTCATAAGTGATTTTTTTTCCTAGGTTGCAACTGAAACAGTGCCTGACAGAATAAGAGCATAACACAGCTTTACTGAATGAAGAAACCCTAATGTGAGAGTGGTGCATCTAAGAAAGTAACCCGAGTTGAAATCATATATCCTAGGTTCCACTTCTCAATCTATCACTTAACTGAATTTCAAACTTGGGTAAATTATTTAAAATTTTGGTTTTATCACCCAGACTCAGATTACTAACACATGCCTAGATTATGTATAACATTAATCTAAAGAGAGAAGATAGATAAAATCCACAAAATGCTAATGAAATGAAAGATTTAACAGTTTCTACAAAGTGTAAAATCAGATTTTGACTTATTCAGAGAAGAATGGTGCATTCATTAAGGCTTTAGCGGGATGAATGATGTGCCCACCTGGAACCTCAGAATGTAACCTTATAGGATACAGTCATGCAGGATTAGTTTGGGCCCTACAATTCTGTGACCAGCATCCTTATGAGAAGAGAGGACATGTAGAGAGACACAAAGAGGAAGGCTGTGTGCAGAAGAAGCCAGATGCTGGTGTTCTACTGCTGCAAATCAAGGGATGCCCAGGATGGCCAGGAGCCTCTGGAAACTAGGAACAGGCAAGGACAGATTATTCCTTAGAGCCTAGCGAGGCAACAAGTCTCTGCTGACACCTTGATTTTGGACTTGTTGCTTCCAGAACTGTCAGAGAATAAATTCTGTTTTTTGAGGTCTCCTGGTTTGCTGTATTTTCTTAGGCAGCCCTGGGGAACTCATATGAGGAATAATCATTTTTTTACCTCCTGTGAAGAAAGGGGCTGGCTCAGAGGTGAACTGTTGCTTTTGAAAATGTGCCTGGTGTCCTGACATTATTGGTCAGCACATAACTTGCAGGCACTGGCTTTTGAGGCAGGCGTATATAGGGTCTCTGTTCCACCATTGTCCATACTCTGGGAGGCTGGCCACACCCCAGTTCCCATCTGTCAACTCCCAGTGATAATAGCTGTATCTAGCCCATTCATTGCTTTGAAGAGTACCTGAGATGATATATGTATCTTAAGCATATGTATACATGTGGCTTGGATTAATACTTTCTAAAGTATTAATTACTAAATTTCTAAAGTATTTTTATTACTATAAACTTGGTGATTTGAGGCAATCATTCTCTGGTTTCATTTTCTTCTGTCTTACAAGACTGAGTCAAGAACTTTTAAAAACAAAGTGATATTTTCCACCTTGATTCAGGACTCTTGACCACCTCTTCTTATCAGAGTCTGAATTTGCCTTTGTCACAGTGACAATTACCAAAACTGATAGATGAACCTTACTTGGCTGACTTGGATTCTCATGGTTAGGTGTCTTTTTACTTATTTTTTTAAAGTAACTGCAACTTTATGCCAGTTCTTAGTAAAAACTCAGAAGTAGAAAGTTGGGAAAAAGTCCTTGAGCCCTGAAATTGTCTTATAGACTGTGCATATGTTTCAAGGTAAATGCAAGGTTTTAAATATCAGCTACCCTGGGAAGGGTTCATTCTGGCTTTTTGCCAGTAAGTTTAATTGAGAGATGAACATGCTGGACTCTCCTCACACAATATCATTGCCTTCTGTGAGCTCAGCCTGGGCTCTCCTGTAACTGATCAATAAATATTTCTTCATTAGGCTTAAAGTCTCAAATAGCCATCTAAATGCATTAACGAGAAAGGTGTTATGAGAAATATTCAGAGAAGGGAAGTTCAAGGTCAATGGTAAAATCCACAAAGAGTTTGAACATTTAAACAGATCTAAGTTTTACACATTCCATAAACTTTTCTATTAAACTGTACTTCTCAAAAGTCTCCTGGCATAGATTTTAGAGTGAATTGACAAAAAAAGATCAACATTTCTGGAAATTTAGGTTTGATTTTTCATTTATTTTTTTCTAACAATTTATTATGAAATTTTTCAAAACAGCATGTATCTCATGTAAAAATCATTTGCCTGCTCCTTGTTTCCAGAGACTGCTTAAATACATCTATGTATATTCCAAGCTCCACAAGACAGTGTTATTATTTTTTGCTTTAAACAGTAATATATATTTTAAAGAAATACATGTCCTTCTCATATATTTACCACTTAAAGTGCTGGCTGTTTATTCCTCAAGATCCACATTTCATTTTACTGCAGCCTTAATAACTTCCTTTAGCTTTTGCTACTGTACTGGTGAATGATTTTTCTTCGTTTTATTCCATTTAAAAACATCTCCATCTTACCTTTATTTCTGACTGATATTTTTTCTGGATATTGAATTCTGGGTGACATATCTGTTTTCTCTCAGAACTTTAAAGATGTTTTTCTATTTCTTGTCTTCACTGTCAGTGATCATTTAAATTGTGTGTCCACCTGGAGGTAATACCTTGGTTTGTTCTAGTAGCTTTCAAGATTTTCTTCTTTATCTTTGGTTTTCAACACTTAGACGTTGATGAACCTAGATGCTGCTTATTCTTTTTTGTTCTAGGGATTGAATCAGGGGCACTTTACCACTGAGCTACTTCTTTAGTCTCTCCCCCAATTCCCCCAGCATTTTTTTTTTTTCATTTTGAGACAGTCTCACTAGATTGCCCAGGCTGACCTTGAATTTGTGATCCTCCTGCTTTAGCTGGAATTACAGGTTGTGTAAGTCAGCTTTTTCATCTTTGTGACCAAAAGATCTGACCAGCATAACTGGAAGGATGAAAAGTTGATTTGGTGGTAATGGTTTCAAATCTGCGGTTCATAAATGGCCAACTTCATGGCTCTGGGCTGAAGGTGCCATAGAACATCATGGTGGAAGGGCATGATGGAGGAAAACAGCTCAATACATGGTAAGAGGGAGGAAGAGAGAGCGTGAGCTCTGCTTATCAGGGACAAAAGGTAAAACCTGAAGGTCTGTCCCCAGTGACCCATCTCCTCCACACACACCCCACCTGCCTACGGTTACCATGCAGTTGATCCACCAGTAGACTAATCCACTGATTAGGGTAGTGATCACATAACTCAACCATTTCACCTCTGAACTTTCTTGTATTGTCTCACATGTGAGCTTTTGGGGACATCTCATATCTAAATCCTAAAACAGGTGTATGCCACTACACCTGTTATTATACATAATTTTTAAAAAATATTACTCTACTTTGGTTTTGCTGAGTTTTTCAATATGTAAATTTGTGTCTTTAAATAAAACTTGAAAAAATGTTGACCATTTCTTCAAATATCTTTTTTCTCATTTCTTTTGGAATTCAATTTGTTATACTTTTGTATTGTAATTATTGAATTATTTTTAATAATTTTATACAATGTACTTCTTTGATGCTGCAATTAGATATGAACAAACAACAAATTGACTTTCTCAACCTCTAGTAGTCTCTCTGAAATAAATCCAATCCTTTAGTATATTCTTTTTATATGGGTCTTTATTTTAATGAACACTGTTCAACTCTCCAACAAACACGTATGTCTGGCCTTTATATAAACTTTCCTATCGTTCAGTATTTGGTTAACTATATTACTATTTTACTCACATAAATCCATTAGCTCTTCTAGATCAAACAGCTTTGTCCATTTATGACAAGCAAATTTCCATTGATAGGTAAATGTTCTAACCTTTCTGTAACTTTTGGCAGCACCTCTGTTAAGTGGAATTCTATTTCTGCCCCAATGTCTTTAAGCTGTCCTGTCTGTGTTCCATTTAAGGACTTGGTTGCATTTCTATTGTAGAAACCATAGTGCAGTGCTCAGGAATCTCATCCTTTTAGGGAATTTGTGCTTCAAATCAATTGCTAAAACCCTGGCTTTCTTTGAACATTTACATGGTCTCACAGCTCTGTTTAGAATAGGCTGTAAGACTTCTCTGTCCTGAGTGAGACTTAGAGACTCGTTCTTACCAGCATGTTGGAAAATATCCTGGAAACCAGCCATTTGGAGGAACCAGATTGAAGAGTCAAGCCTGAAGGCTTGGGAGAGTCCCAGCCTTGACCTCTCCCTTTCCTTCTCCCCTCCTCCTCCTGCTCCTCCTCCTTCTCGTTCTCCTTTTCCTCCTCTTTCTCCTTTTCCTTCTCCTTTTCCTCCTCCTTCTTCTTCTCCTTCTTCTCCTTCTCCTCCTTCTCCTTCTCCTTCTTCTCCTTCTCCTCCTTCTCCTTCTCCTCCTTCTCCTTCTCCTCCTTCTCCTTCTCCTTTCCTCTTCTCCTTCTCTCTAAAGAAGAATTACTGCTTGCTATTGATTGTCATGTCTATCAATGTTTGAAATTCAGCATTTGAACATTAAATTTGTTTTACTGTGCACATTTGCTTTTGTTGAAATAAGTCCAGGTCTCTTCATTTCCCAGGGCATAAAATCTTGGTTAAATTCCATGGGAAAAGATTGTGTTCTGGATATATAAACATTCAGCCAAATACTTGTAGAATTCAGAAAGAGCGTATATTCTTAGCAGTGACTGAATTCAGATACATGCATGTAGATTAAATGCTCTCTCAAGGAAGCATCTTACATTATAGTTTTGAAAATGTGTTTTTTTTTTCCAATTTGCTGCAAAACCCTCCCATTCTTCTGGAATATAATATGCTTTATTTTCAGGTGGAAGTATTAGCATGACTCCTAAAGTTCTTGCTCAAGGAGAGGCAATTGTGATCTAGAAAATACAAGAGGGATAGACTCAGTAGATGAATTATAACAAGATTTGGCATATGTGAGGTTAATGGAATTTTTCAAAGTAAATTGCTGCTTACAGTTTCAAATTGTTTTCATTTTTAGTTATTTTGGTTAAAAACAGAAACCAAAATTTAAACAAAACAATCTGCTTAATGTAAAATAAACATGTAACTTAATTTGCACATTTGTTGGATGCTTGTTTTGGAAATCATTGTGGTAAAATGGAAATACTCACATAGGCTTCTGAGCCAGGTAGATGTGGATATGAGTCTTGGCTGAATATCTTTGTGGCTTTCAGTGAGTTCCTTAACTCCCCTGAGCCACAATTTCCTTGTCTATAAAGTAGAAATGATAATACCTGTCTGTAATGGTGGGTTAGGGTTTAGCAATTCATCCACCACCTAAGGGCTATTCAATAAATACTTTGACTTTGAGAGTGGAAGACCAAAAAATGAAAGCATTTTGTTTATGACTAATAACTTCTAGGTTGTGTAGCTTTCATTCATACATTGAGATAATTGAGTTTCTACTTAGAAATCTTTGTATTGTGAAAAGTGTACCAGGCATGAACCATGAATGCATTAAGTTAATGAATTGAATATTAATAGACACTTATGTAACTATCAATCAGTATGTCAGTTAAAAAAAACTTTTTATGATGCTATAACAGACTCACAGAAAAGTACAAGAAGAAGTACAAGTGTACAATTCAAACTACTTTTCACAAAATGATCAATTCAGTATAAACACTATCTTGATCTACAAGTTTGCTGCTTCTGCTCATGACCCAGTCTCAGCAATGAAGGCCACTTTTCTGATTTCCATGCGTTGGATTGTTTTTGCCTGGTTTTGAACTTTTTATGCATTGTATCATCGACTAGATACTCTTTTATGTTGGGCTTCTTGAGATCTGTGTCATGATTGTAACATTTGTTTTTCAAACACCTCTTTATTGTGGAAATGTCTATTGTCCACCAAGGACACAAAAGTATAATGAGCCTTAATGTTTCCACCACCCTTTATTTTTAAAATTTTTTCGACATTTTAAAATTTGTTCTTTTTAGATACACATGACAGTTGAGTGTATTTTAACATATTATACATACATGGAGTATAATTTCCCATTCTTGTGGTTGTACCTGATGGGAAATTACACTGGTCATGTATTCATATATGAACATGGGAAAGTAATGTCTGATTCATTCTACTCTTTTTCCTATATTTATTCCCCCTTCCTTCCCTTCATTCCTCTTTGCCAAATTCAAAGAACTCCTATTCTTCCCTCCCCACCCCCTTTTTGAGTGTTAGCATTCCATTCACATATCAGAGAAAACATTTGGCCTTTGGTTTTTGGGGATTGGCATATTTCACTTAGCATGGTAGTCTCTAGTTCCATCCATTAACTGGCAAATGCCACAATTTTATTCTACTTTATGGCAGAATGATAGTCCATTATGTATATATACCACATTTTCTTTATTCTTTCCTCTGTTGAGGGGCACCCAGGCTGATTCCATAGCTTAGCCATTGTGAATTGAGCTAATATGAACATTGATGTAGCTGTGTCATTGTAGTATGCTGATTTTGAGTTCTTTGGTCATATGCTGAGGAGTGGAATAACTGGGTCACATGGTGGTTCCATTCCAAGTTTCCTGAGGAATCTCCATACTGCTTTCCATAATGGTTGTACCAATTTGCAGTCCTACCAGTAATGTAAGAGTGTACCTTTTTCCCCCAGATCCTTGCCAACATTTATTGTTACTTGTATTCTTAATAATTGTCATTCTGACTAGAGTGAGATGAAATCTCTCTGTAGTATTAATTTGCATTTTTTAAATTGCTAGAGGTGTTGAACTATTTTTCACATATTTGTTTACTGATCATATTTCTTCTTCAGTTCAGTGCCAGTTCAGTTCCTTTGCCCATTTATTGATTGGGTTATTTGTTATTTATTGAATGGGTTATTTGGTGTTAAGTTTTTTGAGTTCTTTATATATCCTGGAAATTAAGGCTCTATCTGAGGTGCAGGTGGCAAAGATTTTTCTCCCATTCTATAGACTCTTTCTTTGCATTCTTATTTCCTTTGCTGTGAAGAAGTTTTTAGTTTGATACCACCCCATTTATTGATTCTCGATTTTACTTCTCATGCTTTAGGAGTCTTGTTGAAGAGTTCAGTTCCTAAGCTGACATGATAGTGATTTGGGTCTACAGTTTCTTCTATAGGTGCAGGGTCTCTGGTCCAGTGCATAGGTCCTTGATTCACTTTGAGTTGAGTTTTGTGCGGGGTGAGAGATAAGGGTTTAATTTCATTTTGTTGCATATGCTTACATCTAATTTGATTTTTTCAGTGAGTCTTCTGACCAGGAAAGAAGACCTACAACAAGGACAGTTGCTGGACAGATGCGTTTCCAGGGCAGTCTGGATGAGCCACAGTAGATAGATGGAAAAAGCCTTTAGCCTTCTGAAGTGGAGATGGAATGGGGGTGGATCAGAGTCAATAGCTTCCTTGTGGAAGCTGTGAGTCAGAATTGCCAAGCTTATCAATCTCAAACAACTATCATCACTGGATTTCAGAATTTAGAGGGAAACTGAAAGATTGTATGTTCCAGATTCCTCCTCTTTATCTATAGATGAACCCTTTTGATAACTTCTACTCCAGCCATCATTAGCATCCGGATGCACATAGATTTTTCAGGTCCCATCATTACTACCAAGCAAATGGAGAGTTATAGGATAATGGAACTTGATCTGGAAGCCCTAAATTTTGCAGTGTGCCACTCTCCAACCCCAGGCAGTTCCCTGGTACTAGTGTGATTATGGGAGGGTACCCAACTTAGCTCTACCATACTCCTCCAGGCAAGTATAAAAGACTCAAGTTATCCATCATCCACGTCTGCAACAGCTTTGGAGTCTAATTTTCTACTCCTTCTTTATATAATTCTCTCAGAAAACTAATCCTGCACACTTACCCTGAAAACCTGGATCTTATCATATTTGTCCTTCTTGCTAGTCACCATTTCTGCACAGAGGTTCCTGCTGTGTCTTTCCAGACCTGTCTCTCATTGTCAAGATATTGCCCATCTCTTGGTTTGGACTGGAGGTGAGGTGATTGTGTTCTCTCTCCTGTTTGGGTTTGGCATTTTTCCCCAAAGCCTTGCTAGAGTCCCAGAGCAGGCATGGACACACCCTTCCAGCACTGACACCATGCTGTACTGGACTCTGCATGGCAATCTGCATAGAGTCAATCCCCCTTATCCTTTGGAGATAGGTTCCAAAATTCCATGGTGAATACCAGACACTTCAGATAATATGGAATCCTACACATACTTTCATTTTTACTGTAGGTCTTAGCAACCTCAGGATGTAATTTATTTTTCACTTTAATGGTAACATTTTAGGTCTTCTCTTGCACATATCAAAATTGCCAGCATCACTTCTGTTATGCTTTGAAGCCAATATTAAGTAAAACAAGAGTAACTTGTATATAAGCATCATGGTACCACAGCAGTTGACCTGAAAAGTGAGATGGCTACTCTGCAATGGTCATTTGCTATATGCAGGAAAAAAAAAAGATGATCGACACCTCAGCAGGACACTGTGCAAGTTTTTATCACACTATTCAGAAGAGCATGCAGTTTGAAACTTACTGTTTACTTCTGGAATTTTCCAATTAATATTCTTGGATGGTAGTTGACTATGGGTAACTGAAATCATAGAAGGGGAAACCACTCCTAAAGGGGACTTCTGTATGTCTCATCACAAGGTCAGCAACTCTCCCAGCACAAAATGTGCCTGTCTCAGCCCTGTTGCACTGACAGCCCTGAGCAGCTACATTCAGCTTCATTTACAGCTCAACTACCCAACCAGTTAGATGGACTGGGAGAATGACCAGCAGATCACCCAGGAGCCTACTACTTGCCAAGTCATGAAGCTTTGTCACAGTCATTTGTTCAGTCTCATCACATATTTATCAAATGCCCACTCTGGACTTTTCCCTGTGGATATAAACAAGATGCCAGGTCCTTTAGCTGTTGATCATTCAGTGGGAGCAGAAATGAAGCAAAAACATGATTATGGTACAGAAGAAATGAATGTAAAAAAGGAGGCAGTGACACAGATCAGGGGGAGTCAGAGAATGATGATAAGAATAACTTATTTGGTAACATTTTTGCGTCTTTGTGTTTTTGCAAAGTACTTGTTATTTTTTGTGTAACTTCCATATCTACTTAAAGTCTCACAGGTACTTGGTGAGGTAGGTGGACAGGTGTCTGGGATGGGGGAAACCCTCCTCAGAAACTGATGTTGGCTTAGCTAATTATTTTTTCTCTGCATTTTCTTCTTTCTTTTTTACTTTTTATTGAGGTATAAAATATAGTTAGAATAGTATAGTGAGACATAACTCAACTCATTGAATTTTCATCACCTGAGCATACCCATGTAACCAGCTCTCTGACATCAGATTAAAAAGGAGTCATGCCCAGCATCCTAGGGTCCTCACAGCTAGCCCCTCAACTGCACCCTCCACCTTCCTTCTGGATATTTCTTCCCATCCACCCAAGGGTAATCTTCTGACTTTCACAGCATAGATGAACTTCTAGTTTTGTATTTCACATCAGTGGAAACATACAGCATGTGCTCTTTTATGTGCATGTCTGGGGATTTTTCACTCAATGTCATGTTTATGATATTCATCCACATTGTTACATGCAGCAGCAATTCTCATTGCTGTATAATATTCCCCTGTGTGAGTATTTAACATTTATTTATCTCTCCTCCTATTATAGTCACTTGGCTAATTTTCAATTTAGAGTCAATCTTAATAGTATTGTTACAGATATTATAGATATTATTCTAACGTACATATTTTCTTATGCATATGTAAGCATGTCTGCCGAACATGTACCTCAAGGGAAAGTGCTAAGAGACAGGCGGTGGTGAATGCAGAATAGGAAAGAGAAGCACACTGTGTGCTCACAGCCGATGGGAACTGGTTCAGCACACTGCTGGTTAAAGGGAGTATATAGGTCTAACTTTAAAAGATAGCACGAATTTTCCAAAGTGGTTTTGTGGTCCTAAGGTTTGAGTAGACAGGAGTTATCCAGAGGGTTAATAAAAATAAAAAGAAGCAGCGAAAAGTGTTCCAGAACTATGCAGCATGTGATTGGCAACATTGGTTGTTTCTCCTTTCTTTGTGTGTGTGTGTGAATTGGAAATCTTGTCATGAGTTCACTTTGCTTATTCTTTCTTGAACTTTCTAGCTACTTAATGGAATGTAACACTTTCCCCTTTTTGAACTTCTTTCTTCTTAATTCAGTACCACCTTAAAGGTCAACTGTAAAATTTTCACACCCTATTAAATCCCATTCCTAAAACTGGATATAATACTTCAAAATGCTACTCCTGTTCAAAGACACACACATAGTCATTACCATGGGAGGATCTAGTGAACATGAAATTCTTTGTTTCAATATCCAGACTTTTCCCCCCTCCTTTGTCTTTATTTTGACTTTGTGGATCTGGCAACAGTTGATAAATTGTTTTGGAGGAGAGGATTACTAGATTAAAAACAGTATTTGACTAAAAATAGGCCTCTGGGTTTATTATCAGTGTCCCAAGAGATAATGTGTCTGTTTTTGTTTTTATTTTTAATCACAATGTTAAGTATTACCAGAACATAACACTGACTGATTGAACCCACTTTTGCTTATGATTGAAATTCATTTGTCCCTTTGCAAGAATCCAGGTTGGTGGGTTCAGAATTGCATAGTGAGTGTACCTGAGGAGTTGAGATGTTGAGGAATTATTTTTTAAAGTTATTTTTCCCTAAAGGTAACAAAGGTGTACCATGTTGCCCAGCCAAATTCATGTAGCCTCATTTTTAAATTACTGTGCTGTTGTTTATTGGGACATGTCTGAATCTATGCTCTCTGTGATTTGCTCTTTTTTGTGTGGGGGCAGGGGCTACTGGGGATTGAACTCTGGGCTGTTTTACCATGGAGCCACATCTGAAGCCCTTTTTAATATTTGTTCTTATTAGTTGTACATGTATTACATGTTAGAATGTATTTTGACATATTATACATATATGAAGTATGACTTCCCATTCTTCTGGTTGTGCATGATATGGAATTACACTGGTCATGTATTCGTATATGCACATAGGAAAGTAATGTCCAATTCATTCTACTATCTTTCCTATTTCCATTTCCCCTCCTTTCCCTTCATTCCCTTTGGTCTAATCCAAAGTATTTCTATTCTTCCCTAAACTCCCCCCACCCACCTTATTGAGTGTTAGCATCTGCATATCAGAGACAACATTTGGCCTTTGGATTTTTGGAATTGGCTTGTTTCACTTAGCATGATATTCTCCAGTTCCATCCATGTACAGGAAAATGCCATAATTTCATTCTTCTTCAAGGCTGAGTAACATTCCATTGTGTATTTGCACCACATTTTCTTTATCCATTCTTCTGTTGAAGGGCTTCTAGGTTGGTTCCATAGCTTAGTTAATGTGAATTGAGCAGCTCTAAACATTGATGTGGCTGTGTCACTGTAGTACATTAATTTTAAGTCCTTTGGGTGTATGCTGAGGAGTGGAATAACTGGGTCACATGATGGTTCCATTCCAAGTTTTCTGAGGAATCTGCATACTGCTTTCCATAATGGTTGTACCAATTTGCAGTCCTACCAGCAATGTAAGAGCTTACCTTTTCCCCCACATCCTTGCCAACATTTATTGTTATTTGTATTCTTGATAATTGCCATTCTGACTAGAGTGAGATGGAATCTCAGTGTCTGACTTTACTTTGCATTTCTCTAATTGCTAGAGATGTTGAACACTTTTTCACATATTTGTTGACCAATCTTATTTCCTCTTCTGTGAAGTATCTGTTCAGTTTCTTTGCCCACTTATTAATTGGGTTATTTGTTCTTTTGGTTTTAAGATTTTTTTTGAGTTCTTTATATATCCTGGAGATGAATACTGTACCTGAGGTGCAGGTGGCAAAGATTTTTTCCTCATTTTATAATCTTTCTTCATGTTATTTTTTTTCCTTTACTGTGAAGAAACTTTGTTTCCATCCCATTTATTGATTTTTGAGTTACTTCTTGCACTTTAGGAGTCTTATTAAAGAAGTCGTTTCCTAAGCTGACATGATAGAGATATGGGCCTGCTTTTTCTTCTGTTAGCTGCAGGGGCTCCTAAATGAATTCAGAAATGTAGAAGGATATAAATTAATATGAATAAATCAATTGCAATCCTATAAATCAGTGATGAAACAACTGAAAGAGAAATTAGGAAAACTACCCCATTCTCAATAGCTGAAAAAAAAAAATTTGGTAATCGATCTCCACAAGAGGTAAAAGACTTTTACAATGAAAACTACAGAACACTAAAGAAAGAAATTGAAAAAGATGGAAAGGTCTCCCATGCTCTTGGATAGGCAGAATTATTGCCTATCCAAGGCAATAATTGACAATTATTGCCTATCCAAGGCAATAATTTGACAATTATATTGTCAAAATGTCCATACTACCAAGAGTGCTATACAGATTTAATGCAATTTTTGTTAAAATTCCAGTGACGTTATTCATAGAAATAGGAGAAGAAATCATGAAATTCATTTGGAAAATTAGGAGGCCCAGAATAGCCAAAGAAGTATTTAGTGAGAAAAGTGAAGCAGGAGGCATCACAATACCAGAACTTAAATTATACTACAAAGCCATAGTAACAAAAATGGCATGGTATTGGCACCAAACAGACACATAGACCAATGGTACAGAACAGAAAATACAGAGACAAACCAACATAAATACAGTTATCTCATACCAGACAAAGGCTCCAGAAGCATACACTGGAAAAAAGAGAGCCTCTTCAACAAATGGTGCTGGGAAAACTGGAAATCCATATGTAACAAAATGAAATTAAATCCCTGTCTCTCACCCTGCATGAAACTCCAACTCAAAATGAATCAATGACTTCGGCATTAGACCACAGCCCTTTTTATTTTTTATTCTGAGTCCAGGTCTAGCTAAGTTGTTTAGGGCCTCACTAAATTGCTGAGACTGGCCTTGAACTTGTGATCCTCCTGTCTCAGCCTCCTGAGTCAGAGTTGATTGCATTACAGGCATTAGCCACTAGGACTGGTTGTGTGATTTTCTTGAAAATCATCAATCTGAGATGACTTTCAGAGTCTTTGTTCCAGACATATAGAAATATAGGTGGTGCTTGCATAAAATGAAATTATATGTTACTTATGAGTAACTCACATTACAGTTTCTTCCTGAAATGTGTTTCAGAATTATTCTGTGGGTGCTCAAGGTGGAAGGTGTATATAGATAAAACATAGCAGTAAAATAAAAATAAAACAGTAGAGATTGACCCCCTGAAATATAGAGGTATTTTAATTTTAGAAAACTTATCCATGTGGTTATGTGAATGTCAGCAGATAGAAGGAGAGAAACTGCATGTTCGTACTGATAAAATGACAGAGACATACAATAAAGTTCTACTCCTAATAATTTTTAAAAGCTCTTTCAAATGGTAATATTAGAATGCTATCTCAAACAAATGTTCCCAACCCACACAATACTAATGTTCTGCAGCTCTCCTGCTAAATGGAGAAGAAATCAAGGTTATTCACTGTCAGTTCTATTATTGAACACTGTTAAATAAAATGAAATAAGCATGGTAGGTAAATATTAGAAAAAAGAAGCTGTTTTACAATTTACATATACCTTGGATGTTTATCCTGAAGGCACAGATCAACTTAAAATTCATCCTAATGAAGAGTTCAATAAGGAGTTTCTTTCCAAATTAAATTTTTGAAATTATTTCTCTGATTTGATCATTACATGTTATATACATGTGTCGCAGCCCGCAGCAACAATTGTGCAGGTATTTATCGGAGGGGCCTGGAAATAAACTATTTTTCCTATATTCACTAATTCATAGAGGAAGAGAGACCCTGAGAGAAAGATAGGCTTTGCTTAGAGGAAGAGAAACTTTGCTTATAGGAAGAGAGACTTTGCTTAGAGGAAGAGAAACTTTGCTTAGAGGAAGAGAAACTTTGCTTAGAGAGAAAGTTTTAGAGAAAGAGGCTTCTACGCTTATCAGAGATCTATTTCTTCTTAGTTCTGCCACTTCTTCTTAAAGGTGCGTCCTGCATCCTGTGAACTAAGGGTGCTTCTATCTGAGGTGCTTCTTTTCAGAGGTGCTTTCCATCTGCTTGCCGCTTCTTCTTCTTCCTTTCTGCTAATGGCTTCTACTCCGCTTCTTTCTGCTAGCTGCTGCTCTTACTGCTGCTGTTCCTTACTGTCGGGCCCTGCCCACTGCCTGCTTATATTCCCTCCAGGAGGCGGAGGGCGGGGCCACGCCAGTCGCAATCAGGCGAGGAGCCAGCTGCCCCAACACAGCAAGTGTTAAAACGAGCAGGCCCGAGCAGGCGTGCTCGGGAACACCTGTGCACACATTTGCAGGTGGACTTAACTGAATACGGCCAGTGATAAATCACCTGAGTGTGCTTATGTCAATTAACCTCCTCACTGCCGATGTGATCAGGCGCCATTCTGGCTGGCACAGCCCCCAACATACATGTATCAAATTATCATGATGTAGCCCATAAATATGTACAATAAATAATAATAAAAAGAAAATGGTTCATTTTCTTAGGTTTGGTAATCAAAATTAGTAATGCTGACCCTCAAAACTTCAACCCAAAATATAAAATATGGACATATTTAAAATCTTAGGGAATGAATGTATAGGATCCATTTATTTCAAAAGATATGAATATTTTCAAAGCAATCAAAAGTAATTTTAAATAGAAGAGACTATATTTCTGTATTTTTAGTCTTTTTTTTCAAATTAAAATTATACACATTCAACAAAGTTAGAACGTTGTTTTTCAAATTTAGAAAATTACTTGGGTAGATCTTAATTTTTTTTTTTTTTTGAGAAACTACTGGAGAGTTATTGAGTGAACTCTGTCCAACAAAATTTCAGACATAGTATAAAAAGAGGTATAACATTTCATTGTCATGGAAATCAACACCTCAGTAAAATTGAACACACAGTTCATAAATTCACCAAGTACTATAAAAATTAACATGTAAGGAAAGTACTAAATCACTTGGGTCAGATTATTCAGTATAAGTCAATCTACAAAAGGAAATATAAATTTTTAAGTATTATTTTAAAACACTTCTACATAAAAAAATGTACAAGTTAAAACAAAATGCAAAGACAAAGCAGAACGGATGAAGAATTTTTTTTTTCCAAAACAGATGACATTTAGTAGCTTTAAATTCTTATTCTGTAACTTAATCTTGATAATGTATGAGAAAAATGAAATAATACATAAAGAGCAATTAAAGAAGAAATGTAAGTATAAATAAATATACAGAAATCATTAATTTCTCTACTAACTAAAATATAAATTAAGGCAATCATTATTTTCACTGTTAAGTTTTCTTCTTTTTCTGAAGACTTAATCCCATGGTTGGCCATGTTGGGGTTCAACATCATTCTACATACAGTGTGTTGACAATATTTTAAATTGGTCCAGTTTTCTGGTCGCTTTTAGCATATTTATTAAAAGCACAAAAGTCCTCAACCCTTCAATTCAGCAATTTTAGTTTTAATGCCTTCCTCTAAAGAAATTACCATGAAAGTGAGGAGACATTAGAAAGAAATTCATTGCAGCATGGATCAATATTATGATAAATCGAAAACTAAACAGTAAGTGTGCAACAATAGGAAGTCACTTAAATAATCATGATATGTGTCTGTAGTGAAAAATAATCTGGCATTAAAATGACTTTGCTAATTAAATATCACATTAAGTTTGCATGCTCTACTGTCGAGGGAAATAGGCAGATTACAAAGTAAAATGAACAATAAGTTTTTTTTTTTAATAGAATAAAGCCTAAAAAGTATATCGATAAGCACCAAAAGAACAGTGATTTTCTCTGACGGTGCATTATGAATGATTTTAATTTACTCATTTGTAATTGCCTCACATTGGCAATTGTTTTCTAAAGTGAACATACATTCCTTTCATCATTTATCTTGATAAAATCATATTTCATTTTATTTTACAAGCAACATGTTTTGTATTCTAAAAACATAAATGAAAATGGAATGATTAGTATTGCTTATTAATTCAAAGTTTGAGGGAGGAATTCACTGGTTTCTTCATTACTAGTAAATTGAGTAATCTACTTTTTCATTTACTCTGATGTAGACACAAATAGAATTCACAATATAATCAGGCACTAAACATTGAATTAATTTGCCAAGTAATTACATAAATCAGATTGCAGTTTCACAAACTACAACTGCAAGAATGTCCTTTTCTTAAAATACCATCTTTAAAAAAATTAATCCTGATGATTTGTAAAAAGATTGTGTAACATCCTGAGAAAAGATTCAGAATATATAAGTTGGAGAGAAAGACAGACAGATTTAAATTCGATAACTCTTCTCTAAGAATTTTAAACTATCCTCAGAAAAGAGAATGAAATGTTTGAAAATTCCACATCTTTTCCATGAATCCCCAGGAGTTAAACAAATATACCTGTAATTATTTTTATTATCAAGAAACTTAACTCGAATGAGAGGTGACTTGTTGGGGGTTGGTGGGAATGGGTTAGGTAACACTGAGATTTTATGTAAGATGATTGGAGGAATTGGAAGGGTACTCAGGTGGAAATACCCATCAGATCATTGGGAAGGCAGAATTGATCATTGAATCAAATTTTACAGTAATGATGTTGCCAATGTAGGAATCAGTTACCTCAATTTGACAGCAGAAACACTGTGAAGGCCTGAATTCCAGGTGAGTTCACAGCCCCCTGGTTGCAAGCCTCAATCCCCAGAGATCTCTCTCCTCATACCCTCCTTTGGAGTTATACTCCGGCGCAAATCACTCACATAAACTACATTAGAACACCTGCCCCTTCCAGTCCTCCATTGTGCAAGATGGCACCTGGAGATGAGGTCTCTCAGGAGAGCTACGTAGAAGAAATTAAGGACAATGGCTTACATTAATATGTGCCCGATGAAGTGAAGGTGGGGAGTTAACAAGCGGTAAAAGGAAGGTAGATTAAATAGGACAAACTTGCCAGGTGGGCAAGTAATCCCAGTGACTCTGGAGGCTGAAGCAGAAGGATCATGAATTCTAGACCAACCTCAGCAACTTAGCAAGGAGTGAAGCAACTTAGGGAAGCTGTGTCTCAAAATAAATAAATAAATGAAAATAAATGACCGGAGATGTAACTCCGTGGTAAAGAACCCTTAGGTTCAATTCCCAGTATGGGGATGTGGGTGGGGAGAAGAAAGAAGGCAAATTCAAGGAAAAATGATACAGGGCAACATTTCAGGATATGTTTAACCCAGACTTCAAATGATACAGACAGAACTAAAGCAGTGAGAACTGAGACAGACCACTAAGCCTAAAAGTCAATAGAAATGGATAATCTTGGAGATGGTGCAGTCTCCTGAATAAAGGGGAAGAGAGCCTCAAGGCATCTGGAAGCAGAAGCTGGTGCCTGGGGAGAAATGGAGGATGGTGGGCTCAGTGTGTATCATACTGATAAAAGGACTTTTATTTACATTTAGGGAAAATTGATTTTGTTTCTGTGTGGAACAAAAGCAATCAGGAGAGGGAAATTTTTTAAAATTATTTTTTAATATTTACAGACTGCGTTTTGATTCATTGTACACAAATGGGGTACATCCTTTCACTTCTATGGTTGTGCACAATGTAGATTCATATCATTCGTGTAATCATACATGTACATAGGGTAATGATGTCTGTATCATTCCACCATTTTTTGTATCTCCCCTCCTCCCTCTCATGTCCCTCTATGTAATCTAAAGTTCCTCCATTCTTCTCTCACTCCCACCTCCATTATATATCATCATCCACTTATCAGGGAAAACATTTGGCCTTTGGTTTTTTGGGATTGGCTTATATTTAAAGTACCAGAACAAGAGGGGATGGTTGATTAAACAGAGGGGTTTGAGAAAAACTGAGTATGATTGGATCAAAATAGGAGGGCTAGGATCAACCCTTGGAAAGATGAAGAACACCCATTTCTCAGACCTATCATGAGAGTCAAGTGGGCAAGGAACTGACTCCTTCCAAAGAAGAGGTGGGTGATCTGAAAAGTCATAGAACGGAATCCTGTCTCTTTTATAGATTTCTATTTACACCATTTTTTCCCTAAATTTATAAGAAAGGAATATATGTTACACTAGATACCATGGAAGTTTGTTTTATATTTTTCCTATTCTTTATCAACTTTTAAATCCAGTTCTGCTTGGTTGTTTAAATTAATGAGTTGGAGAATAACAAACATGTAGTTATTGAATTATGGGTTATGGGAAACTTTTGAACACAAGATTCTTGTCTGTTTTAAGTTATTTTTTTTTTCTAGGTTGTGTGATCCTGTGATCTCACATCTGCTAAAATTTCCATGGTTGGGGTATTTCCTAATATAATTGAAATTCTCCTGGTTTAGAAATTTCATTGTCCTAAACATATCGGCAAAATCATCTTTTATTCTTCATTTGATGTTTTTCCAAATGTAAGAAAATATGCCTAGTGAATTGATTAAAAAAATACTAGTTATCTACTTGAAATTAAACCTTTAGAAAGCATAATCTTTTTTTTCTTTCTTTTCTGGTACCAGGGATTGAACCCAGGGGCGCTTAACCACTGAGGCACATCCCCAGCCTTTTTTGTATTTTTTATTTAGAGACACGATCTTGCTAAGTTGCTTGAGGTCTCACTTAGTTGTTGAGGCTCACTTTGAACTCACCATCCTCCTTCCTAAACCTCCCAAGTTGCTGGGACTACAGGCATGCACTATCATGCCTGGCAAGAAAAAATAATCTTAATGAATTTAGGGTTTCTTTTCATGAGTCCTACCATGTTGTAGGGTCAGGTTGGGAGATACTCTGAGCATCTGGACTAAGCATTTGACTTAACTCGTTTGCTAGTTTGGTGTAGGAGAAGTGGGAAGTTCTTGACCTGGAAGAGCATATCACTTAACTCTTTTCTGATAAGAATGGGGCTCAAATCATTTTTAGGTAATGTGTCTTTTTTGCCACTTAATGTCAGCTTGATTTTCAAACAGACTTCTGTAGAAATCAAAAAAATATAAGAAATGCAATGAAATATTCCTTGGGCAGGGAGCTGGGTGAGGCACTTGTATGTGTTGTCTAGTACATGCTAAGAAGAAACCATGTGCGTGGTATGTTTTATTTGACTTGATTTCTGTATCAGGAAATACAGGCCGAGAGAGGGAGGAAACACAAGTAGTTAATGCAGTTTCCCTAGCTTTTTCTACATCTCCCCATCATCCTGCCACCCATCTTGGCAGAAAGTGGAAGCTGGAGGAAAGAGAGCCCTCTTGGAAGAAGTGGGGTTTGAGCCAAGGCCAAAATGGTGGGCAAGATTTAGATGAAGAGAGAGGAGGAGCTAGCATTTAAGGAACATTGGAGTTTAAGCAAAGACACTCAGATGAAGACAGCATGGTGTTCAAATGCTGTTCACCCAGATTTACCTGAGAGGAGCAAACCCTGTTGAACTGACTTTAGGAAATATAATTTTGGAGGATAAAGGGTTTTGGCAAGAAATCCAGTGGGGCCTCGTAAAGAACAGCAGCCAGAAATTAGGATTCAGGAGGTAAGATGACTTCTTGTGTCTGTCTAGAGAACTCAGTGCCTCTTTTCTCCTCTTGAACTTCCTGTTACATGCTTTTTTTTTTTTCCAAAATAATCTGTTTTCTCTACTTAGTGTGGTCAACCCAACTGTAGCAGAGTAGCAGAGATACACTAACTTTAGCGAACCTTAATGTCGGATTCCACTGGCCAGATATCCATCTCTGGCCCAATTACCTGTGATGAGAATGTCTTTGAGGGTTCACTTACCTAGGTGTGGGAGTAGGCTTTTTGATAGCCTGGCATAGCCAGCTTTTCTAAGAAGGAACTAATTGACACTTGAACCACAGAGAACAAGGGAAGTAAAAGGGCAATGTGGTCAGACTGTTTATGGAGCGTCTTGAAGGCCAGTGGAACCGCTTGCACTTGAGCCTCTAATTGACAGGTGAAAGCTTGCAAGTGTAAGAGATTTGGTAGAGGGCAAGTTGAAAGGGTGGAGAGACTGAGGCATGGAAATGAGTTAAGAGATAATGGCAATAACATAGGCACAGGGCATAATGGCTAGACTTAGGGATATGGCAGAGGAATGGCAACTGCTGAGAAGACAAGAAGGTACTTTAAAAGGACAAGCAGAATTTATTGAGTGGTTTTAAAGAAAAGGAACCTTTCAGCTCCAGGCATGTGGACAGGGTTGTGTGCCTTTGGGAGATAAAGAAGGAAAACAAGGAGGAACTTAATTGTGTGAGAGAGAGAGTATGCCTGGTTTAGGGAATGTTATCTCAGGTTTAATTGCATCAGGGGAATACTAGCCATAAGGCTACCAGTGGAGTGGTGGAGTGTACAAAGTGAATTGAGTTAAGTGGAAGCCCTGCTAATTACAAGTTTGTGAAATGGGGGTGGAGGTGCTTTGCAGGAAAACAGGAAGTCAGTGGCCAATAGCCTTACATCTTAATTTGCATCCTTGTGGGGCATACTATTTTGGGGTTTGTGACAAAATTTCAACGAACTTTTAGATGGTTAGGTCAGGTTATCAGGTGGTAAAACACATGAAAAATAAGATTTGGGGACCTGTTGAGGCACAGTGATAATAGATGAGTCTTTTCTAGCAGGGAAAACTCTGGAAGCAAATCCAGTGCTCACTGTGAATTAAGAATAACGCTGGAACTTGCAGATTTCCAGTGATTCCCAAACATGTGTTAGGATGCATATGCAAACAGGAAAAGGTTAAATTTTCAAACACAAGACAGAATATTTTTTTCTTCCTGCACTAATAAGACCTATCCATTCCCTAATGCAGACAACATTAGTCTGAAAGAATGGTTGTGTTTTGGCCAAACCACGAACTCCTTCTTGAGACCCTGCCAGTTCCTGGTGGAAGCCAGGAAATATATTTTTAGTACTCTATAACTCGGGCTAAGGCAACTATGTACCTCCTAATGGTTGTCATCCCTTAGATATAAATAGAATCCTTAAAGAAATAAGCCATATGTTTTGCAGTGGTTATTTTATTTAACTCCAGATCTGATTTACAAGCACATTAATTCCTAAAAACTACCCTATTTTATTCCTTAAGGATATGCAATACACATAGGAATGCTTTGTAATTTGGCTGTGGAATCAGAAACCAAGGATACTTTCCTCTCCAAAACTTGCGATAAGGTCAAATGCTAGGGGCCTATAATAACTGGTTTTGGCTGTTCTCTTAGAATTGAAAACAAATGCTATCTAATACCCCCAAAGTAGTGTGCTCTTGGTAATGTATTTGTATTGTTATACATATAATTTCAGATTTTTCATCACTTTGATGCATTACCTCAGAATTAAATGTGGTTCTCAAATTTTGAAGACTTGGAAGAACCGATTTAACCAGTTAAAAGCAGAATGGTATTCTTTTGTATCAGGGAATTGTTGTAGTAAAAATTGATATAAAAAATTATATGACAATGTATAATTTAGACCACCAGAATAATGACAATTGAAAATACTGACAATACCAATATTTGGAAAAGATACAGATAGCAGAACTCCCATGCTTTGCTGGTGGGAGTACAAATTGGTTAAATCTGAAAACTGTTTATAAGTGTCTATTGAAAGCTATACAGGTGTCTACTACATAAGGCATAAGAGAGGTGTTTATATATGTCCTTCCAAAGATGGTTAAAAAAATGACCATGCTGCTTTATAGAAGCCAACTACCAACAACCCAGTCATCTATCAAGAGAAAGGATAAACAAATTACAATATAGAATACCATTCAGCAATAAAGGAATGAACTATTAATACATGCTGAAATTGCAGATGAAATCTCATAAATGTTATTTTAAATGAAAGAAGTGGGAAACAAAAGATAAATTTGACTCCTACTATCAAAGTTTGAGAAAAGCAAACCGAATCCCTGATGATAGACATCAGAATAGGATCCCACTCCTCTGGGGAGGTCAGTGCCTGGAAAGGGGCACCTGAAAATTCGGAGTGACATGGAAATGTCATAGACCTTGCTCTGGGTGGTTTCAGGATGTATGTGCATGTTAAACACTCATCCAATTTGAATGTGAGGCCTGAGTAGTTTACTGTGTGTAAAATGTATGTCAGTAAATGTATTAAATATATGTTATATGCCTCAAAATGATTCACAACAAATTTTCTTCTTTTTTCAAATTCCACAGAGAGGGGAGAGGCTAAGTGTAGCACAAAAAGTTGATTCTGGGCCAAAGTGAGGAGGAGATGATGCAATTTAAATATCCAAGCAAATACAAAGGGACTTGAACTTCACTGTGCTTATTGCAAGGAAATAAATTTGTTCTACGTGTGAAAGTAGTAAAATAGTGTGGCCAAGAAGAGGTCCCATTTGGAGGGGCCCTGTATAGATACTTTTTTATATGTTTTATGCCATACTATTATCAACATTAAAAACGAAAAATAATAATTTCAATTTTAAGCAGATTTTTGTTCTTTAAAATTTTTCTATGTATGTATCTATATAGTCTCTCATGGAAATAGGATCATATGCATGCTTGTGGATTTTTTTTTAGTGTAGTCTTTTTTGTTTGTCTTTCCTGTTTTTTTCTACCTTTTTTACCTTAAACTCTTTATTTTAATAACCTACTGTATATCTTACCTACTTTTATTTATGTTCATATAATAGGGCTGGGTTAGGTAACTTTTTGTCGTTGTAACAAATACCCGAGGAGAACAACTTTTAAAGGAAAAAAATACTGATATTGACTCAGTTTCAGAGGTTTCAGTCCATGGTCAGCTGGCTCCATTGCTAAGGGCCTGTGGGAGGCAGAGCTTCATGGTGGAAAAGGCATGGCAGATGAAGCTACTTGGCTCATGGATGCCAGAAATTGGAGGGAAGGGAGAGAAAGAGAAGAATAAGGAGCTATGGGTGGTGGGGCAAGATATGCCCTTTTAGGGAAAGACCCAAGTGAGCTGCTTTCACCAATTAGACCTCCGTGCCTTCTATTATCACCAATTTCCAATAATGCCCTCAAATATGAATCCTAAAATATTAATCCATGATGAGGTTAAAGCCCTCATGATTCAATCTTCCCCAAAGTTCCACTTCTGAGCACTGGGGACTAAGATGTTGGGGGATGAATCAGATCCAAACCATAGTGAAGGCATGAGCTTCTATATGTATGTGTGTGCATGTATATATCTCCACGATCTCACATCCACATATACGTTTCTTTGTACAAAAGATATGGCATTTATTATATACTTTCCTTCATCTTGCTTTTTTTCAGCTAATAAAATTCCACAGAAATCCCTGAAAGTTAATGAGTATATCACGATGGCCTTGGATTCCGTAGTGTAACTAGACCACAATTTTCTCAACCAGTTCTTTTTTTCATGGGCTTTTGTTAGGCAATTTCTTCTTTTTTTTTTAAGTATTATGTAGATTTTTAAAAAAAATTTTTTTAGTCATTGATGGGCCTTTTTTTAATTTATTTATGTGCGGTGCTGAGAATCCAACCCAGTGCCTCACACATGCTAGTCAAACGCTCTACCACTGAGCTACAACCCCAGCCCCTAGGCAAACTCTTTAGAGTACTTCAGTGAGAAAGTTTTGGACTTAGAAATAGCAGTCAAGGTTTGACACTGAATGCCTCAAGGCATCTTGCCTTCATCAAAGGGTGATAAATTTATACCTGACTGCTCACTAAATGAGGAAAATGGCATTTAAGAGTCTATGTGTTCGGTATGGTGTGAGGAACTCTGCCATGGTTGACAGTAGTTTGCTTGTGTTATGCTTACTGGGTGTGAGGAACCATTGCAAGGACTCGTAGTGTGTTCTTTGAATCTTTAAAATAACAAAACGAGGCACTGTGTATTATTTTTTTACCCAATTTGCAGATGAAAAAAATGAAGAAAAATTGAGGTAACCTGCCCAGGGTTAACAAGAAACTCAGATTCAGATCCTGGATTTCCAACATGAGAGCTTGCTATTTGATCTACCATACAGTATTACTTCTCAAGTATGATGTTTACTCTACCTTTTATTTACCCATGAGTACTCATTGATAATGTGCAATGACTGGTTCTCAGGAAATTGATGTCATTATGTTGTCAATCATAACCAACACTAAAATTTAAAAATCAAAGACTACATGTGCATTGTATAACTTTTGTTTGTTTTACTGAGAATTGGACCATTCACCCATGTTAGGTAAGTGCTTCATTGTTCAATAACTAGTTTTTGTGTGCTTTAGAAATCATCCTAAGCCAAGGAGTGATGGTTATCCTAGCTACTAGGTTGAGGTAGAAGTATTGCAAGTTTGAGACCAGCCTAGGCAAATTATACCAATCTCAAAATAAAAATCAAATTAAATTAAATTGTTAAAAAATGAATGCAGCTCACTGGTAGAGCACTCCTGGATTCCATCCCCAGTACTAGGAAGAAAGAGAGAGAGAGAGAGAGAGAGAGAGGGAGAGAGAGAGAGAGAGAGAGAGAGAGAGAGAGAGAGAGAGAGAGAGAGAAAGGAAGAAGGAGGAGGAGGAGGAGGAGGAGGAGGGAGGAAGGAAGAGGAGGGGAAGAAGAAGAGAAGAAAAGAAAAAAAGAAATTGTCCTAAAAAGGTAGTAACTTTGAAAAACAAACATGACTTAGGCTCTGCTTCTGTGGATAGGCAGTGGGACCTGGGCTCAGCTGGTGGTTCATCTGCTTGGTCTCAGATTATTCAAGCATCAGTGGTTAGCTACTGAGTCAGTATGGCAGCTCTGCTCTGGAGATGAACTGTCAGCTGGGATAATACAGATGGTCAAACTGTGAGGCCTGCAGTAGGTTTTTCCAGGGTTGTGTAAATGGTGGTGGTATGGTTTCAATATAAAGCATGGAAACAACAAATTCTTGAGGCCTACCTTCAGAACTGGTATGACATGGTTTCCATCACATTCTCCAAGTCCAAATGATCCACAAGGCTGGCCTGGACTCAACCACATTGGACATAGTGGCAAGTCACATGGCAGAAAGCAAAGACAGAGGATGATGAATTGTTGCTGCTATTTTATTCAGGATGGAAATCAAATAAAAATAAGTTATTTAATTCATGTGATAGAATCCTGGCCCTTATATATTATTATTGTGTGTTTATGTGTGTGCTCACATGTGTGCTTTTTCCTTAGAATGCCTCCTATGTATTTATCCTTCACTTTGCAAATTAAAACTAGTTTTCTTTTCTTGTGGCATGTCTTTCTAAGATAGTGGTGTGCTTGCTCTGAATGTCTAAGCTGAATTAAATCTCTCCACAAATCATAGGTACACTTGTGCTCTTGAATTACAAGTCTCTCTGTCTGCAATGATTATAATTCCTATTTCTTTTTTAAATTTTTTATTTGTTCTAATTAGTTATATATGAGAATAGAATATATTTATGTATTTTGATAACTCATACATAAATGGAGTGTAATTTCTCATTTTTCTCATTGTACATATTGTAGGATCACATCTGTCATGCAATCATACCTGCACATGAGATAATAATGTCTGTTTCACTCTAGTATTCTTCCTTCCCCTATACCCCTTCCCCTCCCTTCACTTCCCTCCACCTAATATAAAGTAACTCTATTCTTCCCTAGTGACCCCCCACCCTTATTGTGAATTAGCATCTGCATATCAGAGAAAACATTTTGCCTTTCATCTTTTGCATTTGGCTTATTTTGCTCAGCTTAATATTCTCCAACTCCATTTATTTGCCAGCAAATGCCTTGATTTCATCCTTCTTTAAAACTGAGTAATATTCCTTCATATATGTACATGTATATACATATATATCATGAATAAAGAAAATGTGATATATAACATTATATATGACATATATATGACATATATATACATATATATATATATATATATATATATATCACATTTTCTTTATTCATCTGTTGAAGGATACCTAGGTTGGTTCCACAGTTATCGTGAGTTGAGCTGCATCAGGTAGCCAAATGACAGGACATGATTTGTGACTTTTCAAATCAGTAGGACTCTTGTTTTATATAAGACAGGTATCCAAAGCAGTCATAACTCAGGTGACTTAAATGCATGTAAGTTGGAAATTTTATAAGGAACACTGTAAGACTTCCCTTCCAAAATGGGAATCTTTTCTACACCTTCAGCATCCTCTCTCAGTTCCCAGAATCCTTGTCTGTGCTAATGAAGGACACACATTTACCAAATCAGTAAACAGAGGTATGGGAAAATATCAGTTTAATACAGGGTTAATTGTCTGAGATGCAAAGGTTTCTCTACTTCTTGGTCCACAAATGTATAATTGTCTAATTTAAATGTTCAGATTGTTTCATTTTTCTCTTTTGAAGACTTAAAAAGATATATTGTTTAACTCATCCATTCAAAGTGGCATTTCTTCTAGGATTTCTACTGTCATAGAAATGATGGTATCCTTGTATAAGAGAACTTTACAGAACTATGTTAAATTAGGAGTGTAGTGACCAATACTTCTTTTACTTTTGTTTTTAGTCACATGGAAAAGCATGGATCCAAGAGTTAGCCATGCTGTGTGGGATTCAAATTCCAGTTCTACCATTTTTAACATGTATAAACTTAGATAGTTTAATCAATTTATTAATACATACACACCAACCTAATACCTGGAGCAAAGTTGTAAATGGTCAGTAAATATTTATTATTAATCTTGAAAACAAAGGGCAGCATAGGAATTGACCATCTTCAATCAGATCAGGAGTGTCTGGCACATGATCCAGGATCACTTGTGCAGATGTCCTTGTATTTCTCCTCTTTAGTTTAGGGTTTTCTTTCAAGTGTCCAGATGGTGCATGAATTACCCTTGGGTAAGAGCCAATGAGATAATGCATGCACAGTGCCTAACACAGGGTCTGGAAAGAGTAAGTGCTCTGCAAATATTAGATTCCTTCCTCTTTCACTGACTCTCCTCATGGGAACTGGACAGCTCTTGAACTAGCCCTCTGTCTTATGCTGGGTGCACTAGAAGCAGACCCTGAGAAGAGGATGAACATGAAGGTGATTTATTAGGGAAAAATCCTAGGAGACACTAGCAGGAGTGGTGGAAACAGGCCAAGGAAGGGGAAGAAGCCAAATATGGGTTCCATTTTGGGGGAAGTCCCAGACTTAGTATGACCCCATGGGTGATATGAAACACAGACGGACCTCCGAATATGTCTTGCCTTGAGGCAAGGCAGCTTGCCTTTCAGACTCCTGCACTGATTGTGGGTAGAATTGAACTTCCCAGTCACTGCCAGCTCTTCTAACCATTAGCTCCTAGGTTCAAGGGGTTGGAAACAAAGCATGCAGAAGCTGGGAGTGGGCACAGGGAGCCAGCAAAAGGGATGGACGTGGCAGATCTGGTGGCAATACAGTGACCACTGAACACTGTCATGGTTCATGGGGACCAGGTAAACAAATCTCGTACTATATGGTGGCCCTCTGATAGAAGAACAAGCCTACCAGTTAGGTCAGCCTTACCCATTATGTTGTGAGCAGCTAGTAAAACAGTATCAATCAACAGAAATAAGGTCTGTCTTTAAAGAAAATCTGTCTGAAGTTGCAGTCTCCCCAGTTAAACTTCTGCCAGGCCCAGTCTGAGTATGACTATGAATATTTGGTCAGAGCATTACTGGGTAAAGGAAGTTGGTGTGCAGCTTTAACATAGTCCCTTGCAGAAGGAAACAATTGGTCATTAAAAGATATGTAAGGCTGTTCCTTCAAAAGGGATGATTAAACTGCAGGTTTACTTCTGAAGAAATGTAGTCTTTGCATCTTAACTAGAGCATTAGGAAAGAACAATATAGAAATTAAGCAAAGAAAGTTTTAGGAAAATTTCAAAATTCAAAAGGAAGGAAATAGTTTTTAAATAAGAAATAGAAAATTTTAAAAAAGTCATTAATGGTCTTCGGCATATTTAAAAAAAAATTCATGAAAAAGTGATCTATTTCAAGGTGTCATTATTTGTATTGTGCCTTTTTTGGGGTCTCTCGAGAAATTAAAAATTGCTGATAAGCAATTTTGAATGCTTTGGAGATAAGTGAAAATATTCTATCTATCATGGCTTCTTGTTATTCTTATATTATTCTTGCCTGGGTTAAGGACCTGTCCATCATTGGAAGTAATTGAAAAGACAACTTTGCCTGAAGCTACTTGAGAACTAGAACCAAAATCTTAAATGTTGAGTAGTGGCAAGATTCCAAAATTAATTATGAAGGCTCTTGAAATGATGTTGCATATTTTAACCTACTTTGATGGACAGCACTTATCGTAATGGAGAATTCACTTTCCCTTTGCCGTGTGCTTCCCTGTGATTTTAGGTCAGGACCAATGTGAAAACTGAGCCTCCATCAAAGTCATGTCTTCATATATGTCAGCCCCAAAGAACAAGACAAGACAGCCTATCTCTGTGTCTCTGTGTGTGGAATTCCAGTCGGTCTCATAACCAGAAGGCCCTGAGCCACAATTTGTTTCTTTTGATTATTGGCAGATCGCTGTCTGTTCTGTTCTCTGATGTGACTGAACATATTAACTATGCTCTCCCCTAATAATCCATGCTTCCAGTGTTACCCATTTGGAATTTATGACCATTAAGGACAGTGGATTAGAAGCCTGAAAAATTGAGCATTAAGTCTGCTATTAGAGATTTACTATCATTGTTTTAGGTGCAAAATATTAGCAGGCAGGCCAAGTCTCTTCAGTTCTTGGCTTAGTACATTTAGTGGGGGAATTATCTGAGAATGAGTACATTTTCTTCAACATAGCTAGGAAATCAAACACATAGGGAGTTGTTGAAAACTGGGATTCAAGTTTAAGCTTATCATTTCCTATCTGATGGGCATCAATCTGTATTTGAGAAAAATCTGACCTGGAAGATGTGAATGTAGGCTCTTAAAGAATGTTCCAAGGAGGGTAACAAAAGCAGACTTACTTTTTTCTTATTCCCCACTTACTAGTTTCAAGTTTAATTAGTTGATTAAAGAGAAAAAAATCACTTAATAATCTTGAAGCATAAATTGCTACTGGAAATAGCTATATCTTCTGTGTTACAATAGTTTTTTTTTTTTATTTCATTCTTTTTGATTTGTTGGGTTTTGTGACCTCATGCTTTAAATCATTTTGTATCTGTTAGGTGTTTGGTAGCTATTCTTCATCATATATTTTGTTATCGTTGAGTTGCCTTTTTTAATCTTTGTCTTTATATTGCTCAATCTGTAGTTTAAGTAGAAACTACTACCAATAAAGTATACTTACAGAAGTTCCTTTTCAAACTTTTAGTAAACTGATGCATTTAATCTTCCTTTCTGTCTGTCAGCAAATATTTATTGAGCTTCACCAATATATCAGGGGCATTGTTGGCTGAGGGGTCAGGGGACAAGAGCCATGATACATTTCATCTTACTTTGCGGCTGTCAGTCCATAAATATTTATTGAGTCCAAGACTATGCCAGGTTCTTTACTGGCAGCTGGGGATTCAGAGATGGAAAGATATAGTTCCTTTTATTCCCAGAATTAATTGAAATGTACAAACAAAAACAATGTAGTAGACACAAGATATGTACTCTAATTGTCTTAGTCTGTTCACGGTACTGTAACAAAAATGTCTTAAACTGGATAATTTATGAAAATCTGAATTTATTGCTTACATTGGGAAGTACAAGAACAGTGTCTGATGAGGGCCCATTGTTTATAGATGGTACCTTCAAACTGCATCCTCACAAGGCAGAAGGACAATAAACCTCTCTCCAACCAGGTTCATAATGTCACGAATCCGTTCATGATGCTGAAGCCTTCATGACTCAATCACCTCCCAAAGACCTTACCTCTTAATAATATTACATGAGGGATTAAGTTTCAACCCATGAGTGGGGGCTGCCAATATTCAGACCCCAGTACTGATGGAAGGCTAGGCCAAGTACAATGGAAATTCTTAAACAAAATGCCTTTGCTTCTACTAGCAAGAGTAAGGAGTGTAGCTTGGAGCTGAGGTTTGGTGCACAGAGACATTTGCTAGATGGAACAAGATCAGAGACATGGTGCTTTCGAAATTGGGAAGAAATATGGGTACAGGCACAAAGGCCTGCCAGAGCTTCTAGAATCAATCAGGGACTCTGAGTTATTGGAAAATGACATATAAGTCAAAGAGTGGGTACAGCTATGAGGCATCAGATCATGAAGAACCTGGATGTGCTGTTCAAAGTGGTTCCTCTATTTTCTGCCAGTTATTAGAAAGAAATTTGCTCTTCTATGAGGCATCTGTTATGGTTAAGGGAAAAGGAGAGGGAAGTTTTCAACGATATGGATTACACAGCTATAAGTGGGACACACACCCCAGATGTGCTTGCTCTCAAAGCCTTCAGAGTTGGAGCAGATTATATGATGATAAAGTTTGTGGTGACATCACTTGCTTGCTACTATAAAGACCACTGAATGAGAATGCCCATGTAGAAAAGATATTTATTGCTATGGACTTAGAGTCCTGGTCATTAGTATTTTCTCACTGGTAGGTCAATACTGACAACTTCCCTTTGCAATCTCTTTGAAAAGATCCAGTGATGTTACTATTTGGGGATTCAAGAAGTTCTTCAGATGGTCAAGACACAAAGATAGGCATTAAAAAAACATGGGTAATAAAAGAGGGAGGTTGGAGTGGTTTATCCATCAGAGACTGGATAAGAAAGAAAGAAACTCATGGGAGGAGCTTTGGAGACTCCAGATCCTGTTGTCCCACCTGCATGAAAGTTCTTGGCCAAGCTTTGCTCCTAAGGGACTTTGCTAGGTGCCAGGAAGCTGCTGGACTCCAGTTCTATGAGAGGATAACTCTTTTCCTGTCTGCAGTGCACAACTTTCCAAGTGTTTCAAATGGTGTGAAAATACTGACTTGAAAATTGCCTACATATCTTTAGATCCTGTGTTGGAATTGTGCAGGGTTGCTAACCCTGAACACTGTTATCCATGCTGAGTATCAAGGTCAAAGACATGATGATGAAAAGCAAGTTCTAGAAACCGGCAATGGCTAATTCTGTCCGGTGATCTCACATAACATTCAAATAAGCATGAGCTTCATTTTGATGAAAATTTCAACTTTATCACTTAGTGTTCTTTGCATAAGCAATACCACTGGACCACACTGTTCCTCAGATTGCTTTTAATCTTACCTCATTAGCACACCAAGGCAAATTGAATTCCCACTGATTAGCCCTCCCCTCATTTCTCACTCATCTTGGCTATATAGAGCACTGAGTGTAGAATTTCACTGACCAGTTCACTCAGGATTTGATAGAAATGTTAATAAAGGCAGCAGTCTTCATCCATGCCATGTCTTCCTCTCTTAGATATGATATATTAGTATCAATTCAATAGACTTGAGATAAAAGTTTCTTCAGTGACATTATAGCTTTGTTATGCATTGCTTATATTTAGATGGCCATGCACAGGTTTATCTGGATCAATCCAGTTTTATGCCTGTGTTCTGGATGAATTCTTAATAGTGCCCTTTTCACTCTCTAATGTATTTCATCCTGGACAAAAAATTATGTGGTCTCCTGTAGTAGATGCAGTCAATTTTCTACTCATATCCCTCAGATCTAACCTTATCAGTATCCTGTTGACACTGTTAACATGTTATGGAATGTTCTCCTGACATCACAGGAACTCTTGACCCTCTCACTAGGTAGACTGAAATTATTGGGTGTTTACTCCCCTCCTCAGCCAAAAGCATCCCTCAGCCTATTACTTACTGATCTTCATTGGTGGTCAGTGTCATTTGCTTATTCTTATGGGTATCCAGTTGCTCCAGCACTATCATTTAGAAAATTTTCTTTTCCTTTTCCACTTCATTGGCATCTTTAACGAGAGGTAAGTGGCTTTATATGTGTGCATCTAGTTCTGGAATCTCTTCTGATCCATTGACCTACCCTTATACCAATACCAGGCTGCCATAATTATCCCCAGGTTACTGGAATTTGCCTTCGGAACTGAGAATCTTCAGTTTAGATATACTTTGCTTCAAACCATGGCCAAATGCATTGCTAATTTAAATGGATTTGGGGTTTTATTTATAAGAAGGATTTATATGGAGTTGACAGCCAACAGTGTCTTCCAGACATATAGTATATCATATATTATAGGCAGCCATGCTTTTTCTGAATAGTGCTTTAACCCTATTCATTTCATAGAGACATTTTTCTCATCCACAATCTTCACCTGACTCTAGGACATTGTTGGAGCATCTTTGGAAGTCATCTAATCAAGTTTCCCCAATTATTTCAGAACTTCTATTTATATTGCTTGAGATAATGCATTTTGAGGATCCCTATGTGATGTGAAAACTGGAAATTTTATTCCATGTTACAGTATCACTGGAATAAATTAGGATAGTTTTTTTTTTTAACCATCAATCCTGCATACTGTAGTGTCTCCAAAACTACTTACTGTATTGATTTTTAGAGTGAACCTTAAAAAAACTTCTTTATATATGTAACATTTGCAATTATGTGATTACTGGGAATAATTGCTAAACATTCTTTTTTTAAAAAAAAACTTTCTGATATACTAGTTTTATTTCTGTGAACCTCTAAAAGTTCCAAACTAAGACTAATAAAGGTAATTTGGGACTAGTGTATCTCCTTCAAATATCATTCTGTTGTATAAAATAAAGTCATTAAAAAAAACACTGATAACATGAGTGACTTTTTCATTTCCTGGCTACAAATCTTGTCCCTCTTTTCTGATGAATGCTTATGGAGGGAAAAGTCTGTACTTAAATACAGGCTTATATAATTGTTTCCTGAATACTGTTCTTGGACTTTGTAATTCCTTTTGACCATGTTTCAAAGGGGTAAATTATAAACAACTTGAAAACTACAATTTAATAGGGTTGACTAGTTTTATAGAGCTTTGAGAAGGTTTTTGGCTCAAGTAACATGTGTCTTTTCCAGAAGATCCTGTGTATCATGCATTCAAAACTAAGTTACCAGGATATAGGAAAATGATGTGATGTGTCTTAGTTGCTGAAGGTTCACTTTATCTTGAATAATAAAATTACTGATCTACCTAGAATTGAGCTTAATTGCACAATATTGTATTTCCTTTGCCAATTAACCCAGTGCAGGTCTGAGGTAATATATATGAAAAATGCTCTGTAATTTGAAAAACACTAGGCAGCTGTTAATCGTTGTCATTACTATATTGGAAAAACTACCTGTGGCCACTCACAATGGAGAAAAAAGTCTTAAGGGTGAGCAAAGAACAGCTCAACCCTTAGGCAAGTACTTTATCATCAAAACATTTCCTAAAGACTGTGATTCATAGCAGATGAAAACTAACTCCAGTGTTTTTCAAACTAGAGGTCTTGACCTATGAGTAAGTTGTGAAATCAGTTTATTGGTTGGAGACCAGCATTAAAAAAAAAGAAAGAAAGAAACAGAGTGGAATATGCGTATAGTGGAAAGCATCAAAGATAGTAAGGATAAATGTTGTTTGAGGAAGATTTCTGGGTATACATGTATGTATAAAAACATATATACTTCCAAATGTTCTGATTGTGACTCATTGCTCAAAAACAAACCAGTTTCAATAATGTGTCATTTCATTGGTCATTGTTTAAAAAATGTTTGAGATCATGATAGTCATCCTTAGGCTTAGCTGTTATCAAAAATTTAATATAACACAGAATGTTAAGGCTTTTATATATCAAGTGTTGATCATTCTTGAATCCAAATAGAGCCTAAAGGTTTAACCATTAGGATTCTTCTTTTAAAGAGTGAAGTCATTAAGGATAACCAGATAGTCAGTTTGAGTCTACACATTTATTGAGAATTAAGAATATATGAAACATAAAACAAGAAAAATATATGAAAAGTATATAAGTCTACATTAGGTTAAATGGCAATTTAGTTTCTTCTGTGGGACAAAAGTGTTCTATAAATAAGTTATTTTTAAAGGCTGATACAAATTTTAAAATATTATCTGAATTAATTTTACATACGTTTTCTGTAACAGAGACAGTTAACTATTGCTGTGTAACAAACCATCTCTAAACAAGTGACTTAACCACCATGTATTTAGAGCCAGTTCTGTGGCCCATCAGTCTAAGCTGGACTTTCCTTAGGGACATTGATCTCCTTGACTCTCTTATGTGTCTGGTCAGCCATGGATCTACTGAGCCACTCTGGTAGTGAGAGTTGGTGGCTATTGGCTGATGTACCTCAGCTCTCCCCTACCCTGGTCATTTCTCATCCTCAACAGAATACCCACGGCCTGTTCAGGGGACAGAGATTGGTCTCTGAGAGAGAGCAGAAGTGTGGAAGTCATCTTGAGTCCTAAATTCAGACTGGTACAGTACCACTTTGGCTGCATCCTGCTGGCTGTAGCAAGTCACATGCTTGCCCAGATTTAAGACCTGGGTGAAGTAGACTCTTCTCTTGATGAAAGAAGTGGCAAAACCAAAAGGAAAAGGACAGAGATGCCAGAAGACCATTAATTGGGGCCATCAATGCAACCAGCCTACCAGCGGCTCTTTTCCTCCCTGTAATTTTCACTGGAGCAATATAAAGGAATTTGTTAGACAAATTCACATAAGGACCCTCTTTCCTGCTTCTGGCTTAGCTCATAGTAAAGAGAAGATTAATGTGGAAATTAATCTAATCCATGCATTAATAAGTAGAACATTTACTTAAACTGGGCAATTTTTCTCTCAATTTGATTATAATAAATATTATGCTTTTAAGAGTCTAATATTGCTAACAGAAGGATTGTGTTTGCTCTGAGAACATTCTGAAGCTTGCTTTACTGAACAAATGCTTTCTTAAAAGGGTGTGGGTAAATAGAATTGTAAATCAAACCAAATTTTGTATATCGAGCCCTCAGTTTAAAATGATTCCTTTACATATGTTCTCTTTCCATAGATGTCTCTAAAAGTCCTAGTTTTGAGACCGTCTGTTCCCCAAAGCAATCTTTACCTGTAGAACATAATTGCTATATTTAGCTCAAAACTTGGGCCAGAAAGGCTAATAACATGTCATTTAAAGCCTGAAGATAAAAATGAATATAATCTGTTGAGAATAGTTTCATCAACTAAGTTTAGAAATAACCAGGTAGGAGGGTGATTTTTACATAATCGTTTGTCTCTTGTTGAACAAATTAGGAAGAAAATTAGAGGAAATTAGAAGGGAAACTAGAAAGGACTGTACGAAATACTACTCACATAGTTATGATTTTATAAGGTAAAAGTGAACTAAAAGTGGTGTTTGTGTATTCCATCCTGCCTGTGAATTTTGTAATCTAAGATAAATATTGAGGTAATATAAAGTAATTTGTGGGGGCTGACTCCCAAGACAGACTGCTTGGGTTTGAATTAAAGCTCCATCATGCCTTACATATGTATCCCATATTGAAACTTTGTGCGCTGTATGCAGCATAATAGTGGCTTCTACTTCATAAGGTTGTTTGAGGATTGTGTCAGTACGTATGTGTGACATGCACAGGACAGTGACTAGAACATGGTGGTACAGTAACTCCATTGTCAGTGCGACAGTTGGTTTTATTCCAGCTTTCATGCATTCTCAATGACTCATTCCACACTTGTTTGAATTCATGTGCTGTGTGCCTGCTCTGGAGACCAGAAGACAGAGATAAAAGACCAGCGCAATAACCACAAGTGGCTCAAAGTGTTGGGTGATCACCCCTTATCACACAGTTGGATGCATAGCTGGTGATGTCACCCGTAAATGGGATATGGAACCTGAAGGTCATTCAGAATGCCCACAAGACTTGCTTGTTTCTTAGAAAATGGTTGCACATATGCATGCTTTTTTAAGCTGTTAACTAAAAGGTGTTGAACTATCTGGATTTACTTAAGTTCACAGCTAGTCTCTGTTTCTCTGAATACAGAAATTTCCAAATGTTACATGTGCTTTTAAAATGAGGAACTTGTTATGTATGAAGAATATAGTAAGTTTAAAGAAGGTGATACATTTTTCACTCTTGTAGTATCCAGGTATTCAGATTTTTTTAAATGTAATGAATTGTTTCATTTTTTCTTTTTTTCCATATTTTTATTAGTGCATTATATTTGTTTGTATGGTAGAACTTATGGTTACATATTCATACATGCCCACAATTTAAATTTAATGATATTAGTTGGCCAATATCATTTCATACACATTTTCATTTTCTAATTGTTCTCTGAAATTGTGCCAACCTTAATATTAACTGAATTCTGTCATGAAGAAAAGGAAGTGATCAGGATTTTTTTTCCCCATAGATCCTGGACCACATTAAAAGTGGTGGTTGGTTATGGAGCTTTCTTGGAGAACAGGGTGTGTCAGTACCATAAGATTTTTGCTTCTACCAGGCTACTCTTGACTTGGTCCCATCCCTTGTCCTGTGTGGATTTACATTAGCTTAGAAGTAGTGAGTTACATGATAGGAAAATGTTTGGTGTATGAATTTCATTCACTCATTGAAGAAATGGGTCTTGAATTCAGCCCTTCCCTTCCAAGTGCTAGATAGATCCAATAATCTAATTTCATAAATTATAGTTAACTGATTATGAATACAAATGTATCAGTTTTAAAATAATCATTTCTGAAGAGAAAATAAGTTTAGGATACTAATGCTGGCAAGTGCAAAATGAGCAGGAATTCCAGTCATCAGTAAATATCAGTAGATTATGTTTTTAAACTTTAATTAATATTAATTTTGGATTGTGTTATAATATGTTTATTACTAAGCCAGACATTATTTTTTTCCATCTTTAAAATGTAGGTCTCTTTTGCACAGAGTAAATTTGTCTGTATGAGACTGTGGTTGCACAAGTTTAACAATTATATGCATTTGTGTAGAATTTAGAATTGCCTTCATTCATTGGAATACCCTCAGTGTGACTGGCTGTTTTAAATGTTGAAGTGCCTTATTTCAATTTGGAATTTTTTTCCTCCCTCACATTTGTGGTTTAGTCTTATGTTAGGCTTTCACAGCCTAACATAAAATAAAATTGCATAGACTAGGTGGCTTAAACTATAACACTTCCTACAAGCAATCAACAAACATACGGAAAAATGTTCAACATCTCTAGTAATAAGAGAAATGCAAATCAAAACCACCCTAAGATTCCATCTCACCCCAATTAGAATAGCGATTATCAAGAATACAAGCAACAACAGGTGTTGGCGAGGATGTGGGGAGAAGGTACACTCATACATTGCTGGTGGGGCTGCAAATTAGTGCAGCCACTCTGGAAAGCAGTGTGGAGATTCCTTAGAAAACTTGGAATGGAACCACCATTTGACCCAGCTATCCCACTCCTTGGCCTATACCCAAAGGACTTAAAATCAGCATACTACAGACATACAGCCACATCAATGTTTATAGCTGCTCAATTCACCATAGCCAGATTGTGGAACCAACCTAGATGTCCTTCAATTGATGAATGGATAAAGAAACTGTAGTATATATATACAATGGAATATTACTTAGCCATAAAGAATGATAAAATTATGGCATTTGCAGGCAAATGGATGAAATTGGAGAATATCATGCTAAGTGAGATAAGCCAATCTCAAAAAACCAAAGGACCAATGATATCGCTGATAAGTGGATGATGACACATAATGGGGGGTGGGAGGGGTTAGTGTTAGGGTTAGAGTTAGGGTTAGGGAGGGGGACAAGAATGGAGGAAGGAAGGACTGTATAGAGGGAAAAGAGGGGTGGGAGGGGTGGGGGGGAAGGGAAAAAATAACAGAATGAATCAAACAACATTACCCTATGTAAATTTATGATTACACAAATGGTATGCCTTTACGCCATGTGCAGAGAAACAACATGTATCCCATTTGTTTACAATAAAAAAAATAAAGAGCAACTCAAAAAAACAAACAAACAAACAAAAAAACTGTCACACTTCCTGCAATTCTGGAGAATGAGAAGCCCAAGGTCATGGTGGTGGCAGATTTCATTCCCAGCTGAGGGGTTCCTGACATGTGTACAGCTGTCCTCTTGCTGTGAAAAACAGGTTCACCTATCTTTCTTTTAGTTTGTGTGTGAGATGAGAAGAAGGTGTGGCAGGCAGGGGAGGTCGAGAGAGAGGAAGGGAGTGGGGATGTTCCTCTTCCCATTAGGGCTCCAACTCCATCATGGGCACCCCAAACTGATGACCTCATCTAAATTTAATTACCACCCAGAGGCCCCACCCCCAAATATCATCACATTGAGGACTAAGGTGTCAACATATGAGTATTAGATGACACAAACATTCACCCTGTAAGGAATCTGGCTTCCTAACCACCTGTCAATCTGCTTTAGCTCGCCTCTCCCGCTACAGGACTTTCCGGCTTACGTTGCGGTAATCTTCCTGCCTCCCACATTACCACATCAGTCAGTCTGTAATAATTCTCCCGGATTGGTTCCTCCCAGCCCGCAAAATTCCGATATATGAGGAGAAACCCTGCGCCATCTTTTTCTTTTCCTTCTTCCCTTTTCCCCCGAGCAGACGCAAATCGTCCACATAAAATAAAAGTTCCTCGTGTGAGACCTGTGTCTGCGGAGCGTTTTTCTGGGAGTTATTGATGAACCGAAACTGCCCCTAACACACCCCATGTGATCTTCCAGCGGGAATGCTTGGGGTTGCATTTGGAGGTTAGGAGGATGATTAACAATGAAGGCCTGAGGCTTGGGTCCAGATTCTCCATCTCTTATCTCAGAGAGGAAATTACTCATAAGTCCAGGACTTGGAAATGTTGAGAATAGCTTGTCATTTGTCTCATATTGTACATAATGCCAGTGTTTGAAATCATAGGCTTTGGTGGCAGGTATGCACCAGTAGTACCAATCATTAGATGTATGACTTTGGACATACTCAGTTTTCTCATCAGTTGAATGGGAATAGCAGTATCTATCCTACAAGGCAATTGTGAAGATTAAATGAGTGAATGTTCTATAAAAACTTTTGATCCTGAACCTGGCACATGATAGCTACTTATTATTGTTGGAATTATCTAATTCAAAGTCTTCATTCCACAAGGGAATGACAAAGTACCATTTAATACTTGCCAAAGGGTGGGGAAGCGATTAAATATCTAAATAATGATATCACTGATCATTTCTAAGTAAGTTGAGGTTTTTAACTAGAAGGAAACTTTCAAGAATGTGGAAAAAGCATTTGCATGAATTTTTATTCTGTCATTTAGCTTTAAAAAAAAGATTTTGCATCACCTATTGTTGTGTGTATATCTCAAATTTACATTTAATGTTGTCTTATTCTTATTTTTGATTCTGCACCACATGAAATTCAGTCATTTCTAAAAAAAAAATATGGAGCATAAATGCATGCATCTAAGTCATAATAACATTATTAACAAATTCATAGTGTTTTTACTGTCTATAGTTATTTAATAAAAAGCATGTTTCAGGAGAGTCAAAATAGTATTTAGTGCTTTGTGAGACCTTTGTTTTATTATTTTTATTTTTTTCTACCATCACTGTTAGGAATCATATAAGTGTCATTGGAAAAATAAATCATCAGTTAGGTGGATAATTAAATTTTTATGTTAAGAGTAACCTTATTGATCTGAAGATGTATTTTAAGATTACCTTTCTTTTTGGAGCCCCTTACTTTATTTGGTTAAATGCTGTGTTAATGTGCTGCTGAGCCTCTGGGTTCTGCTTGGTCAGTCAAAGCCAATATTGAGTCTTTGCAGGTGACAACTTGAATTGTTTATCAGATAATATTGCCAAAGGAATGCTGTATAAGAAGTTACCTCAAACTTCGGCTTAAAAGACCGCTTTTTTTTCCCTTGCAATATGATTGCATTTTTGCTTATCTAAGGGCTTCTTCATGTGACTGTTGTTGCTGCAGGTTAGCAAGGTGATATCATTGAACTTGCATGGGCCCTCACATGGATGGGGTCTCAGCTTAGCCTACTGAGCTCTGCTCCAGCAGGCTAACCTAGTCATATTTGCATTGCAATCACAAATCAGCAAAAACAGGAAGGAAAAATGCTCATCCATATTTTTGTATCAAGTCAACTAACTTTTGCCCAAGCAAGTCCATGGTGAAACCAAAAGGCAGAATAGGAGGGAGTTACAAAGTTACGGGGTGAAAGCTGGTAGTTGCATGGATGCTGTTAAATGAAATGTTAATGAAATCAGTCTCCCACAGATGGGATGGATCCACTTCACATGGAAACCACCAATTTTCTGAAGGACTTCCCCAACTGGACTTCTTTAATAGCCTCTCTCTCCAGATGCCCTATCATCTCCTCTGCTTGGAATGTGCTATTAGGAATGTGTGTACCTGAGATGATCAGATATCAATGTGGCTACAGCTACCTTAAAGAAAAGGCGTGTCCTGTCGGCACTGCAAAGAATAATCCATGATTCTAAAGTATAAGCCACCTGGCTTTATGGAGAGATGCCTCATAAGACCTTCTAATGACTGAGGAGAGGTGACTTATCAATATCCAGTGAATAGAAATCATACCTTATGGGATGATGTTGGTGCAGTGCCCAGATGCTCTTGGGCTGATGCTTCTTCAGCTGTTTCTAGTACTGGCTTCTGGCTTCCCCTACCTTATCCCTTTCTTTTCCCCTTCACCCCTCCCTAATTATTTTTAGTCCAAGGGTCTGAGGTACCCTCCTCCCAATTACTTTGCCTCAAGATGGAACCACCCCTGTGGTACAGTTAAGTTCCCACTGCTTTGGGATCAGGCTTGGGATAGACCACTGCCTTGTTCAACTCTCTCCCTTTCCCTATCTGCTCCCCTCCATCCCCTATGCTGACAGTCACCCTCAATAAGTCACGAGTCTCCAAATTCCTGTCTCAGTGTCTGGTTTTGGTGAACCCAACCTAAGACATGTGTTATGATGTTATATGTACTTTTTGGCACCAGGGATTGAACCCAGGGGTACTTAACCACTGAGACAATTCCAAGCCCCTGTTTTTCTTTTATGTTTTAATTTGAGACAGAGTCTCACTAAGTGGCTTAGGGCTTTGCACTTGTGATCCTCCTGCCTCAGGCTCCTGAACCTTTGGGATTAAAGATCTGAGCTACCATGCCCTGTCTCTATGTAGTTTTTTTAACTTAACATTGACTTGAAAAAATAGAGAAGACCTCACAGATACCAAATGAGATGGCATTCATGAGATATGTGTTATATCTTTCAACTTGAATCTCAATATCCTCATATGTAAAAATGGGAATAATGATTACAATCTCAAGGGATAATGTTGAGAATAGAATTAAATGAGATAATGTATGTGAAAGGACTTTGTTAGGGGGCTGGACTATAGATTAGTTGCTTTTATTTGTAGACTGTACTTTTTTTATAATTCAGAGTTTTTAAAAATAAAAAAAATATTATTGGATGCCAATAAAATAGAGTGAAGCAGTAACACTGATTAAAATTTTTTTAATCACTTTATTAAAATTTTTTTTCTTGATCACTGTTTTTATCATTTTGTCAAAATTGAAACATAAGTTTTGTATCTCTATCCAGGGGACGTGAAGACAGATTTTTGGCTTCCATCACAACAGCACAGTAAGACAAAAGAATGTTCACTTCATTTTAACATTATATTTTGACTTCTTCTTCTAAATGCTATGTCAGGCATATGGCAAAATCAACTTTCAAAATTAGTAAGCTCTGAGGAATAAATAATGATTTAAATATTATTTGTGAAATGGAGATGACTATCTTTTAAAAACTCAGCTAATTTTATTTATTCTATTGTGCCTTAGCAATTTTGGTATATTATATTTGGCGGATTGTAGATTCAAGCTGGAAATGTTATTTCTTTAGTACCATATCCATTATAAAATTCACGTATATTTTAGGTCAGTTCAGGGTTAAACTGAACTTAGCATGAGAGTCAGAATGATTACCAAACATTTGCCACCTGAACAAGCATTTCTGCTTAAGGAAAATCAAACACTTAGGATTTTACCCTCTGCACTCTGATCTAGACTAACACATATGCTCAGGGTTCCAACGTGTGCAAAGGCCCCTCTCTTCGACTCCCTTGTCTAAGTACACTGCATTGACTTTCTTCCTTTCTTCCTCCTCCTGCCCTTCAATTTGCCAAAACACACACTGCATTTTCTTCCTCAAAGACTTCTTTTTTGTTTTTTGTCTTTTTTGTTGTTTTTGTTTCTCAAAGATATTTTCTTCAGGAATTTAAAAAATCCAAGGGAAGGGGAAAATGTTAAGCTGACAGATTCCAGTGAAGGTTGACACTGATTATGATGTAATGTGGGTGTTTAATAAAGGGGAATGAGAAATAAGATTGTTGATACTGGATGAGATGTGGAGAATTTTCAACTTAAGTTATAACATGTTTGTTATTGAGGAAAAACAATAGGTATTTAGTTGAAAGGTAGGCTGATTATTGGTCAGTATGGGGAAAAATAAGAGGATGGAATTCTGCAAAGAAAACCCAATTGTGAGAATTCTTAAGGTTCTTCAGTTTCTGGGCCTTCACATTGAATCTCTAGTGTGTGTGGATCCTGATGTTTGTGATTAAAATCCAACTTTTTCCTTTCAGCTTTTTAAAGTGAAAATCAGTCAAGATTCTTATAAATCTCTGTCAAGAGTATGTGCTGCAATCTCACTTTTGATTAAATGCCTCAGGCATATAGCAGCATTTAAAAATTATAGAGTTGCTATTATATAATTGGCTTCAATCCCATCTTGTACCCTTTTGCTGATATAGCAAAACAAACCTACGCAAATATGGAAGAAATTAGCCACAGCAGTTACCAACCCCCGTGCCACTCAGAAGAAAGAATTGTTGTACATAAACTGAAACTGAAAATACTGAACATTCTTCAGCCGGATTCGTGTGTTAATTGCCTGTGCTGCTGTGTTTTATTTGCTACTTTAAATTTTTTCTTTAAGTTTCATTGAAAGTTGTAGACCTCATTCACTTAGATGTTTTTGGTTTGTCTAGAATAAATGTGCGAATAAAAGAAATGGGGAAAATGACACTTTGATTTCCTTCAATTTTTCATCCTAGGGGTTCATTTCATCTCATAGTGCCTTGTTGGTTTTATAATATTGTTATTTAAGTCATTCAACAGTAGGTTATATGATTGAAACTGTTGGTCCTTTGACTGTGATTAAAACGATTGGCCATCTCTGACTTGATGAAGTTTTTTCTGTTCCCCTCCCTAGTATAATTACAAAATCCCATTGTTTCATTTCTCTTCTGCTAGAATTTAAAGTCCATGTTTTAAAGTTAATGGAAACTTTAAAATCAGATTAAATTAACTTTATGGAAAACAATTTATATTACTTTAAATTCACGATTGTTCTTTGTTCCTTACATTATTTTAAGACTGTCTCTTGATCTTAAATAGCAGAATAGCTGCCTCAGTTCATCGAAGAAGTATAGCATATATAATATAACTGGAACATAAGAATTTGACTTATAAAATGTTTGATTAATAGGGACAAGAGGCAAGCCAGAGATTCCTGTCAAAGCCAATGTTGCCCTTATACGTATGTAAAATTAGAGCCTGAAGTTCTGGGAATGAAACACGCCAGAAATAAAATTAATATTTATGTAGGTGTATGGGCTTTAGCATTCTACAACCCAATTACATAACAGAGACAAAATAAGGTAACCCTGGTTATAACATCTTGTAAAAGAAGAAGCAAGGTTATATAATTAGACTGCATTTATCAAGTCGCACATTCCACCTACACAGCCTCTGAAGAAAGACGGAAGAAGTGGGGAGGAAAGGATTTCTAAGGAATAATGAGTAAGAACAGTTTGATATGTTGTACATTGGTGTCATCATTTCAAAATTTGTTTTTTTTTCCCTTAGTATCATGCATAATATCACTCAGGTACCTAATAACCTGTACAGTTTGATCCTTCAAAGACTTTGGTCAAGCCAATCTTAGAGCTCAGTGACTTGGGAATTATGTGATAAATTTGCCCCTTAAGAACTGAGTCTCAGGAAGAAAAGTCAGCAACAGTTAATTAAGAATATGTGTATTTGGAAAGATCATTTTCAATATTGGTAAGCAGAATGATCAGGTCTATAGATAGCACATCTTTTGTGCTTTGCAATGTTTGAGTCAGAGAATTTGGGCTAATATTATGTTGTCACTGTGACAGATAATGCAGTATGTTCTGCTTGTCCAACGATGTCATGGTGAGGTACAAAGGCGAGAATGCAGAAGCAAGACAGTAACAAAGAGCCTCATTATGTTGATCGGTGATTATTGGAGGAGTGCTAAATAGATCAGAAATCATTGCTACCACCACCGGTACAGTTGTTTCCATTTCACCTGTTCAACAACAGTCTTGACAAGATGTTCCTCACCCCATGCTATTAAATCTGAAACAATAGTAATTCTTGCTGAAGAAGTGTATTTTGCTAACTGAGTACACACAAATTGGAAAATTCAACCCCAAACCAGTTTTCTAGAGTGTTTTCTCCTGTTTTCTCCAGTGTTAAGAGTGTTTGAGACAGCTAGGAAAATGGAAAATGTCCCTTTACTAGTTCTATTACATCCAGAAGTTTAGTGCCATTGGTTTATCTAAAATTTGGGGGCCAACCTGTGGTTAAAGAAATAAAAGAAGTTAAATGTAATTTTTGAAACTGTCCAACGTGGCCTTCGGTGTAGGGTCCCTCTGCCTCTGCTTGTATTTGTGCTTCCTTTTGAGTGCCTAACATCCAGTGATGGACCTGCCTGTGGGTCTGACTTCTGTGTTTTCAGTGGAAATATGCAATCATAATAGAATCTTATAGTAAAGCACTGACAATAAACACTTACCACCCATTCCCAAGACACTGGCTGTTCGCAGTTAAAGATGCATAATAAACAGACAACAAAGATAGTCCAGGAGATGAGAAAAATTGCCTCCAATTCCACCCTGTAAAAGTAACTCTCATGGATATTGGATGCACTAAATTTTAACAGAGGAAGTTGGCAGATAACTGAGTCTGTGTTTAAGACATTTGGTGGGTAATTGAATCGTTTCATAGTATTTCTGATTTGATGACTGGGATTTTCATTTCATTAGTATGAACTAATGAAGACTTGCTATTGGGTTCTGGATGGGCTTAAATCTAAATGTCTTGAAATTGGCAAGATGAACTGCTTTTTAAACTCATTTCTGACTGTTAACTTTACTTGTCTTTAGACAGAGGCTAGATGTTACCTATACCTCATTTGGCAGCCATAATTCACTTGTAAACTTTTATGCTGAAAACTCAATTGCCATTTTGGTGAAATTTAGGCAGGCACCTCATCAGTGAAACTGCCCTGCCTTGCTGCTTCAAAGCACACAGCCTGAGGACTTTTTAAAGCAGGAAACCTAACCCCACTGGCTGAGCTGGTGTAAAGAACTGGTGCACATGTACTCCCCTTGATATGAATTTCAAAACTCTTTCAAAGTATTGGAGTTTTAGTTGCAGTAACAATTTGCATTTATTTTTAGAAGTTGATTCCCAATGGACTTCAAAGGCCTTACTCTTCTGCATGGATTAGTTTTTTTTTTTTTTTTTAAAAAAACAGAGTAAGAAAATAAACCTTCCCTAAAATGTTATGGTGTAGATAACATAGGGTCTGGCCTGAGTTGGATCTGGGTTCTGACCTCACCTCTTCTAAATAAGGTGTACTTGGCCAAAGCTGTTTCCTGCTTTGTAACATTCAGGTGATAATAGTTCACAAAGATAACTATGTAGAAGATGCACATGTCTCCATCTCTAAACACTGTTGAAAATAGTGAAGGGGAATAGGGCAGAAATATCATGCTATTGATATGAGTAGATAAGATGAATGGGGATAAGATAAATTGGTCAGGTACTTCCAAGTAAAGAACTTATTTCAAATGATGGGTAGCCACTGTGAGCAGTTTTCCATGTTTGCTCTCAGTCTTTTATTTTCTAAGTATGACATTATTTTTTTTGAGGCTTGCATATTTATGTATGTATGTATTTATACATGCCATTTAAATAATGTAGAAAAAAATCACAGTTTAAAAATAATCACCTTGAACGTTACCACCCAGAATATCAGTTTAATATCATTCTAAATATATTTCTAATCATATATACAGGTATTCATATGGATGAAAGAATAAAAGTGGTTTTAAAAAAATTGAGATAATTCCATAGATACTATTTTAACATGAAGTCTTTAAATTCCAGTCTTAGTATTGATTGCTTCTTTGTGATCTGCGATAACATTCATAACATTCACCTTCTACAAAGTCCCCTCCACCTGACTTCAAGTCTTCATTTTTGTGATGCATGTCATGTTGTGAATGCTCGGAACATTCATGTTGTTCTGCAACCATGGTTTCTCTATTTGATCACTACCAGTGCCATATTTAAATGTAATGAGTGTTCTCCATCCACCTTTTGCCATGGGTTTGCATTCCTAAATCATTTGCCTTGCTTCTTCTCTAACTTGACTCTTTCCTTGTCAAGGGCTATTTAAAAGAATAGGCTGGGCTCATAGGTGTGGGTGTCTTATGAGGTCTCCATATTTGCCAGTGCAAGTTGATGTACTATGCTTAGGTCACGTTTATAGCCTTTGCTCCATGGTCTTCTGCCACTAAATGATGCTGTGCAGAAGCTTCAGAAGACTCTGTTCTTTCCCTGTGATGAGTTATTTGCTTTTTATGTTGGGATGCTAAAGAAATTATTTTCTTTATTTTCCTCTGAACTAGAATATTCTGCATAGTTCCTTTGCCCTTTCTTCATCTTGCTTGGATGACCTTTTTAAACATTCTGTGTTTTCTAATAAAATATTGGTGACTTCTTGACTTTCTTCCTTTATGAGACCAGAGTGCTTTCCATGTACTGGCTGTGGTGTGAAGAGCTGATTGTTTCAAGTTCTTTGCTTCTCTTGAGAAGGGAGGATGAAAGTTTACCAATGCCATATACATTCTTAGATCAGGTCTATTTTTTTCTTCTGACATTTTGTAAAATGTCATACTCCAGGTTTACATGAGAGTAAGAGAAGTGTGGGGGGGAATGAATGTGCATGTGCAAATGGGTATTTCCCATTCCTACAAGAAACATCCTCAGACTTCTGTTGTCTTTCTTGATTCATCCCGAAACTCTGGATAGCTTCATCCTTTTCTTCAAAGAGAATCATTATCCTCCACTTCTGATATTTCCCTGACAAGAAAAATGATAAGAACACCTGTTAAACTTGTTCATCTCCCAAGTAAGGAACAAAAATTCTCAGTAAGTTTGGACTCACCCATTGGCTTGGAGGAGGGATCAGTGTTTAGAGTCAGGAACTCTTACTCTGCTCTGCCTCATTTGCTTCTGTTATTTTCTTAGCTGTCAGAGTTATTGCATTGAGTTAAGCTTTGTTTCTTGTTTTCTTTTTTTTTGTTCTGTCTTCTTTATAATGATTTTGCTCATTTTTAAATGTAATGTATTCTGTGAGGCAGTTTGCATCCTCCTTCAGTGTTTAACCTGAAAATCAGCACCAGACCCTAAGCACAGAGAGTTGTTCCTCTTGCTTTTGAAGGTGGTTTGTGGTCCCTGTAAGGAAGTTGTCTATAAGTTTTGAACCGCCGATATGAGCTATATTTATCAAAAGGGTATTTAACTGAACACCTACTGGCTTATTTTTTTAATTTTTTTTTTTTTTACTCTTAACTCTTGTCAATGTCAAGTACCATATATTTCCTTTCTTTTTTGTCATTGCTTACAAGCCGAATAAGAAAGAATATTCACACCTCACTGGCTTTCTTTTTATTGGAATGTTCTTATTTTTCCTTGCTCTGAGGATGTTTATAAAATGAGAGAGACTTTTAGATCATATGTACTACCTAGATTGTTCAGAACTCCAGCATCTTTAATGTTTTGAAACCAAAACTTAACAAAACTTTCTTCTTACTATATGAAAGTGTTTTCCATTACAAAATGTGTTTCTTTAGGAATTCTTCCCAATTTGAAAGATAGCATTGCATCAGGTCCACATCATGAGATAAAGAGCTAGCTTTCTGAATTACTTGCAAATGTTATTAATTGAATACATTGACTTTCTGTGCACACAGTGAGTGTTCACATGTGAGAATAATATGATATTCAATTCTCCTGCTGGATTCTTTATTATATACAGTGTTGTTTGAGAAATCTGCTTCATAATGTGATAGTGAGGATTAAATGAACAAATACATAGAAAGCACTTGGTAAACCTGTAATGAATGTTATCTGTGGCTGCTGCTGCTGGTATTGTTACACCATGCAATGGACATTTTCATTAAACATTTTCTTTGATGAAATTTTGACATGATGCTTGAATTACAAACTCTACTGATTTTACATTGAGTTTTGTCCAGGCATGTCATTTTGTTGGTTAAAATGTAATATAGATGAAGCTAATAGTCTGTGATGGAGATAGGACTCAAGTGCATTCTTCACACCTCTCCACCAATGGTCTCCTCAGCTTGGTTTCGCCAGGCTCTGGGAATAAAGGAAGCCACATATACAACAGCAGATCTCTCTTCTCTCCATGAGAAATGTTGCTAGAATCAAGAATTTGATGGTCATAGCCTTGATCTGCATCTAGATCCCATCTCTGTGAAGCGCATCATTTCTTACATTGTACTTCTCCAAATGTTTGATTTCCTTTGCACACAGGAGAATTATTTGTGGAGTTATGTTTATCAGAAGATGCAATGATACCATATCATCCATAGTCATTTTACTTGATGATTTGTTTTGAATTTCTTAAGTTGCTGCAAATGTTTTCATACCGTTCATGCTCTCAAATACATTCCTTAGATGTGCTGCTTTGGCTCTGAGAGTTTGTCAGAAGTGAGGAATATCAGGATCCAACCCAGACCTAATGAGTTAGAATTTGCATTTTATCAAGATCTTACAGAAATTCACACACACATTAATGTTTAATGTCACAATGCTGATGTGACTGAGACTTGATAGGGAAGTCATGGCACTCAAGAGAAAAATGGATATAAAAACATATGAAACAGGTACTCCCAACTCATAAAGAAATATGCAGTCTAAATCTGACAACCAAATACCAATCTTCTCCTAATAGATTGGTAAAAATTGAGAGATGCTAATATACTTATAGGTTGTCAAGAAACAGGTAATAGCATTAGTAGAATTTAGAGGAACAATGGGTATAATCCCTAAGGGTTTTTGGCCTATCTATCAAAAGTCTACCCTTTAGTTCAACAATCCTACTTCTGGGAATTCATCTCACAAATATGTTTGCAACATGATATATGTGCAAAGATATTCATCATGGCATTAGTTGTAAATGTAGGTCATTTAAGGGTAATTGAAGGACCGGCACAATAAACAATGGTATGATCATGCAATGGAATATTATATAGCTTTTCAAAATAATGCGAAATTTCTCTTTATAGTAACTAGAAATACTCTTCAAAGAATATTGGTCAAGGAAAAGATGGAAGTGCTGAAAATGTCTATATTATATTTTTGTGTGTACACAGAGACAAAACCTATATATATGTGTGTGTGTATATATATATTTAAATTAGCCTATCATTTATTTAAATTAGCCTGTATGGGCATCTATGCAAAACAACTCTACAATCACATATGAGGAACACAGTGTATTTACAATCCATGTAATGGAAGAAAAGGTATCCAGGACATAAATTGAACTAATAAAATTCCATAAGAAAAGGATAGTTAAGGCACTGGGGAAAAAAAAGTACTTATTGAGGGGCCTGTTAATTATTGGATTGACTCTTCTTAGAAGAGATCTCAAACAGTCAATAAACTATGAAAAGTTGTTCAACATCAATAGTTATGCAAATTCTTACAAAAAAAATCCTATCACTCTATAACTATCCAAATTAAAAATCTTTATATTAACAAGTAAACCAGGAAATTGGATACATGCTGATGGGGTTAAAATTGGTCTAAACACTTTGAAAAATTCTTCAACATTTCCTACTAACATTGAACTTGCACATTTCTTATGACTGAGCAATCTCAATCCCAGGTATGCGCCCTCTGGAAATGTATTTCTCTGTGCACTAGGAAACCAACTCAAGAATGCTTTTATTGGCATTATTTGCAATAGCCACAGACTAAAAATAACCCAATATCCTGTAACAGTAAAATAAACATTTTTATACTTTAAAAAACAGAAAACAATAAGCATTGGCAAGTATTGGAACATGTATGCATTGATGGTGTGGATATAAAGTAGTGTAACTGTTGTCAAACGGTTTGGCCATTCATCAGAGCTAAATGTGCAATTACAATATTATCTGACAATTCTATTCACAGATACAGTTTGCAAAATAATTGAAAGCAGGGTCTGTAGCAGATACTTGTATGCCAGGGTGCCTGGAAGGATTATGCACCATAGACAAAAAGTGGAAACAGCTAAATGTCCATTCACAGACAAGTGGACAAGCAAAATGCGTTTTATACACATACAATGCAGTATTATTCTGCTTTAAAAAAATGAAGTTCTGATATTTGTTAGAACTTAGAAGAACCTTGAAAACATTATACTAAGTGAAATGAGCTGGTCACGCAGGACCAATAGTATATGATTCCACTTACATGAGGTACCTAGAATGGGAAAATTCATAAAAACAGAAAATAGAACAGTGGTTATGAGGGACTGGGAAGGGAGATAGGGAGGGAAAGGGAGAAGGGAGAATTACCATTTAATGGGTTCAGGGTTTCAGTTTGGGATGATGAAACTGTTCTGGAAATGGATGGTGGTGATGGCTATGTAACATTGTAAATGAACTTAATGCCACCAAGTGATACATTTAAAATGGTTAAAATGATGAATTTTCGTTATATATATTTTGTCATAAAAATAAGCAAATTATAGTATGTTCATTTAAAAGAATATTGTACAGTCACAAAAATAAATACACCATATTTATTTTTAATAAGAAGTAAGTACACTCAACAGGATAAATCAACATGATAATTCTCTCAAATGTTGAATAGAGGAAACCAAATATAAAACAATGCATATCATTAAGTGTTGGTAAGCTCATCTATGTAAAAGACAAATAGATAAAACTGATCTATGGTCTACGGGGTTGCAACTAAAGGGCATTAAAGTTGAAAAAAAAAAAGAGCAAGGAAGGAATTGATATAGGTATGAGTCTTTGTCCATTTTCTGTTTGTATAACAAAATAGTGGAGGCTATGTGCATGTTAAAGAAAAGAGACATTTTTGGCTTGCAGTTTTAGTGGCTGGAAGGTCTGAATAGCAAGACACTGGTTATGTGGCGAGGATATTGTGGGTTTGATTCTCAATCTCATGCCGTTTTCTATTTTCTTTAATTGTAAGTTTCATTACATTTAATTTTTTGATGCAAATTGCTGTTCCAGGAAACTATCAAATGATTCAGATCAGATAACATCAAGAAGTTTTGATATTACATGCTTAATCTATATGGATTCCAGGACATCTGAAGACTATGTTTTATATAAATAGGAAAATGATTTTGAAGACTTTGTTTTATATAAATATGAAAATGACTTTGTTGTCCATGTGAGAATTAGATTTGATTTTTCTTCAGTCTGGTATTTTGTATTATGTTGTGCTTTGAAACCCTGCTTTTTGACTTAGATCATTAAATAACACTTACTTATGATAAATAAAGATGAAAAGAAAGGAAAATGGATTTGTTTGTTCCATTTCAAACTAAAAACTGGCCAAGGCCTGGATTAGGGTATCAGTCTCCCCACAGGGGCCAAACAAAAGCCTTGCAACAAGCCAAATTAACATCCTGTTTTGGGTCATACATTAAATTTCTGAAAAATGCCATTTTCTCAGAAAGGATCAGGAAGCATTAGCGACCAAGAAGATTACGGTTCCATGTTGAGACTATCCACTGTTCCCCGGGCCATTGGGCCGCTGGCGATTTCCTGGGATGCGTGTCTTCTTCAAATGGCCTTCTCGGTGGCTCCACAAGAAATTAATAATCTTTCTCAAAGTAAAAGACTCTTGTGGGTAAAATGGTGTTGGGAATTGAAAAAAAAATGGGAGTAAACAATGTCAGCACGTTTCTTTCAAAGCTATGCTTTTAGCACTCAAAGCAATACCAATTTGGAGATCTATAAAACAGCTTATCAGATATATTCATGCTGAGAAAGGTATGATTTGGGAGGTCATGGTTTCTATTTGGGTAGCCATTCTTCACTTAAAATCACTGGGACTTTTTATTTGTGTCAAAAATGTCATGTAAGTAAACCCAGAATTATTATAAAGCACTTTTCCCTATTTTTTTCTCTTGTGCTATTGTTTGATTAAATTATTTAAAAAAATCTTTTTAACATAGATAGCAAGAATAATATTTGATAAATAATTCTACAGCAAACATCAGATTTTTATTTTTAAATTTCAGAAAAAATGAACCTGTTGCTTCAGGAGGTTTAGTTAAATTTTCAGACTCATTTGAATAATACACCTTTACATACCATAGAACAAAGATCCACTATACAAACTGTTCAGTTGGGTGACTTCTTCACTTCTTTCCACTGAGACTTTATGATTTTGATCTGACAAATGTTCTCAAAAGTATAGGTAGAGTTTATAGGAAGAGGTTTCATAGTGTGTGATTTTCTATGATCTTCTTGTAGTGGTATGGTGGTATGTTAATTATTGTCTTTTACATTTTCCTGTTTAATTAGAAATAGTAACCAATATGCTTATCATTCAAAAATATGTACTTCCATTAAGAAGTCTCCTTTCTTTATATTCTTTACAGTTCTACAGTAGGATGAGTATAACACATTTACTATATTAACAGGCATTATTCTCTATGCTGACTGCCTAGTAGCAAAAAAATCGAGGAATGTGTGATTTTTCATTTTATCTTTGCAGTATAGTTTCGTATAGTCTCCTGTGTTTTTTAGCTACTTATCCTTTTCATTGAAAGGAAAACATTGGATAAACTATCATAAAATTATGACCAGGAGTATTTTTTAATAATTTGAAAGCTCCCATATGTATGCGTGTGTGTCTGTGTATGCACATATATATCACACCCATATATATACACACATACACATATATGTGCATATATAACCCATACATGTATATGTATATACACATGCATACACACGCATTCACACATGCATGGTTATGTATTCACACACACATGCATATCATGTTAGAATGCACAGATCATATATTCTATATACCATATCATATTTGCGACTATTATGTATTGCTTTGTGTCTATATGGGTCACAGTAACCCTGTATTAGAATGTACTCTCTATTTGTATATGCTGCATTTTATCTGATGGAATGAGTAATACCTACTGCGGGGACCAGTGGTATGCCAAGCATTAGTGTTCTTCTGCCTGTTGATTTTAGTTCTTAATACAAAGGAGAAGAGCACAGAGATGAATCATGCTTCCTCTCCTTGTGATCCTAATTTTGACTTTTATTGCCTCATTGGGGAACAAGGTTATGCAGCCTCACTATTAAACCTGGGCTAGGTCAGCTGGCTGCATTCAGTAAAAGATGACTCTTTGGTCCTCAGATTTTAAGCCATCTAACATTTTAAATTTGCATTAGGGAGACAATGAGGGGAAATAACCAATAATTCTGTGCTCCTTTAGATCCCGAGAAAGAGCTTTTTTAAGTCAACAATTTGTTCAGATTTTGGTCAGTAAGGAGGTAATCTTCATTTTGTGTTATATCAGCAAAGAAAATGGCAGATGAAATATGAAGGCAGGATACAAACAGATATTAATGCCTCAAGTCAATTTGTTTAAAAAATAAGCACAACAAGTAGGGGAAATAATCAATCAAAAGAGTTTTAGGGCTTATTTTTTTTTCTACTGTGAGCCTCCATGTTGGCCTTGTTCCAACTATTGTCAGTTAAATTCCTATTTCTCCTCCTTTGAATGTTATTTTCTTCCATAAAATTAATAGGAGATCATGATTGAACTTTCCTAAAGTGTATGTATTAGTTAGGATATGAGTCTAGCTCCACTAGCAAGGGTCTAAGTATATCGTGATTAGAAATTTTTTCTAGCATGTATTAATTAGATAAATGGTCAAGGTTAGATTTAGTGCTCCTTTGTATCAAGGGTTTGGACTCTTTCCATTATATTATGCTGCTGTCCTCAAATTTGCTTCCACCTTATGATCTAAGATGGCTGCTTCAACTCCAGCCTTCACAGCTACCTTCTACCAAGAAGGAGAAAAGCAAAAATGTATTCTGGACATTCCCAGAAAGGTGCACATATTTCCTCCTACTTAAATTCCATTAGTCTACGTGCAGTCAAACAAAGGGAGACTGGGAAATCTTGTCTTAATGCTAGGTAGCTATGTGCTCAACTAAAATTGGTGGTTCTATTACTACAGAAAGTAAGTCTGAATATTGGAAGGTAACTGACAGTCATTGCCATTATATATAGAAAATATAAAGAAGAAAGTGAGAATCATCCATAAACTCACTACCTAAATACAGTCATCTTTAAATTTTGCCATGCTTACTTTCATTACTTTAATATATTAAATATTTTCAAAAGAAGTATACTGTGCACTATAATATTCTGTTTCAGTTTAATTTAGTAAGACAATTGGAACATTTCCTCCAATGCTTTTTACAATACTTTTATTAACATCCTTTGAAATACTATTATAATGACTAATGTTACATACTATCCATGAAACATAATATATTTAACTGAATTCATACTTTTGAGTATTTAGATTTTCATCTATGTTCTAAAGACATCCGTGTTTAAAAGTATTTTAGTAGCTGTCTGACTTATACACCCATAGCTGCCTCTGAGTACTTGTCATATCAGATCTTTTCCATTACAAAATAATAGAAGATTTAAGATGAGTATATACTTGATAGTTTACAAATAATATTCTATTATTTTACTTCCTGTTTCTTTGTGAATAGCATAAAACATTTTAAAAGCATTCTTGGTTTTCTTGGTTATCTATGATCTGGTTTAAATTTCACCTGTATTACCTGTGCCATTCTGCTTTCCATCACTGTGTCAAACTGTCAGAGAAAAATCACTTAAAAGGACAAAAGGTTTATCTTGACTTATGGTTCCAGAGGTTTTAGTGCCAGGTTGGCCCAGTTGCTTTCAATCCTATGGTAAAGCAGAACATTGTGGTAGCAGAACTTGGCAGAGGAGAGCTGCTGAGCTCACTGAAATCAGGAAGAAAAGAGAGAGAGCTTACTATTAAAACAAAAGCTTTCACCCCAACCATCAAGCTGTGAATCACTCTATCAGTCACCTTCCCAAAAGCCCCACATCTGAAAACTGCTGCATTGAGGACCCATGAGTCTTGGGGGTACCTTTCAGACTCAAACCTTAAATATGATTGTTACTTTTTTTCTATTTATGATTTACAAAGGCTCTATGATAACGATATAATTTATTTTAAAATATGTTTTACTATTTTCCTAGCTTGGAAGTAGCCTTCTGCTTCAATAAGTGTTTCTATTCTTGGGAATTTGTTCTGTTAATATAATTAGAACAAATATTTATTTATGTCTGGTGGGTTATCAATAGATGTTTCTTTAATAGATGATTGGAAAAGTGAACGATTAGGTTGATTACCACATTTCCCCGTTCTTAATGCTTAATGCTATCCTTTGCTTTTTTTGATCAGGTCTCCCCCATTCTGAAACTTTAGGTTTTGGTTTGTATCTTGGTCGACTAGAGCATATTGTTAGTAAGAAGTTTGAGAGAACTTTCATGCATATTATGCTTGATGTGATCATGCATATGAAAATATTCTGTTGACTTTACCCATTGAGTACCTACATAGAATGTATACCATTCTTCATTACAGTTATTTCCCTTTGAAACTGTTACCCCATCTTCTGATTCAAAGTATAAGAATAGCCTAATTCTTATTTCTTTCTGAGATATTGTTGCTGTTTTTCTTTCATCTTTCCGGAATCTCCAAGAATTTTTTTCTCTCTTTTTGAAATATGAAAAAAAAAATAGACTCAATGTACTATGAATAGACACTGATAACATTTCATAACTTTTCTTGGAATCTGGGGAAGCACTTTAAATAGATTTGGAAGTGTTTCCTTCACTCTGCCCTTAATTCTTATTTCTCTTGGGGCCGTCTGATCTCTTCCTCTGTGGTTTTGCTTTTCATTTCAGTGGTCTTCTTTCTTATTTTTAATCCATCTTTTTCTTCATTCTGGGAGAGTTAAGAACGTGGGTTCTTGCAATCAGTGGTTTGATTTTTCTGCTGTGACAGTTTTGTGCCTGTTTTTTAATCAAACTGTGAATGTGCTAGTATGTTTCTTGACATTGTCTTCTTAGCCTACTCAGCTCTTGTCTTGTTTCTCTGTATGTCTTACCTCCTGTTTCATCTCATTCTCTGGTTGAAGACTCCTCACAGTTTTTAGAGTGTCAAGGAATTTATCGATTCCCTAAAGCAGATGCTCAACTTGTGTACTTACTTGCGTTTGCTCTGGTATTTTCCCAAATATGCTGTGTGTGTGTGTGGGTGGGTATACACACACACACACACACACACACACACATATATATATGCCTTTGGCTTTTGAAACATTTTATTCTTTGTATTTATTCATCCTTTAACAAGGAGGCGTCTATGAAGTATGAATGATGTTTTGACCATAAGTTGAAATGTTAGTGGTTGGATTCTTGGATCTTTTTATATACTAGCATTTTCTTTAAGAATCCCCTCTTGCTGAGTGATGTGCTGCATATCTATAATTCTAGCAACTTGGGAAACTGAGACAGGAGGATGGCAGATTAGAGTCCAATTGAGACAATTTAGAGAGACCCTCTCTCAAAAAATATTTTTTTTAAAAAAGGGCTAGGGCTGTAGCTCAGTGGTAGAGAAACAGTGAGTTCAATCTCTAGTATTACTACTACTACTACTACTATACACACACACACACACACACACACACACACAGAATCCCCTTTTATTTCATTTCTTAACTTGAAATAGTGGATATCATATGTCCATCAATAAGCTGGTGAAGACTTATCTTCTCCTTAATTCAGTCATAAAATTTATATTACTAAATATCCCTAATACCTAAAGCACAGTACTAAAAAACTTTATGAATTTATAAATACACATTTATCTTACATGCATCGTATGTAATATGTAACAGGACTGGGGATAAGGCTCAGTTCATAGAGTGCTTGCCTGTCAAGCACAAGGCCCTGGGTTCAATCCCCAGCACCACACACACACACAAAAAAAGTGTGTAATATGCAACATGTAGCACATTATATATTATATAATTATGCATAAATATAAATGTATATCAAGCACATATATTTAACATTGAGGTATAATCCTTTGGGATATAGAGTAAAGAAAACCCTAGAAATGTATTAATATTGCTGATTCAGTGACAGTTCTCTGTATTGACTGTGGACTGGCATGGACTGGTGTATCAGAGCCTGATGTGACCATACCTGGCTGCCTGCCTTGAAATGAAACTCCAGCTCAGGAAGATCATCACAAGTTTTCATGGGCATCTACTTTATTGAACTCAGCCTCTCAACAGGGACTCTCGTGGCCTTCTCTCCTGCACCCACCAACTGGGAAGATTTCCAAGGACTTATTTTGTTTTGTGATTTGCAGTACTGAGGTTGAACCCAGGGACTCACACATGCCAGGCAAGCATTTTATCACTGAGCTACACCCCCAACCTTTTGATTTTTCATTAAGTCGCCCCAGTTGGCTTCAAACTTGTGATTCTGCTGCCTCAGACTCCCAAGTAGCTGGGATTACAGGTTTGTACCACCACATCCAGACTGTAAGGATTGTTTCTAATCATCTGTATTTATTTCTCAATGTGGGCACTTGCAGAATACTTCTTGGTATATTCCTTCATATAGTATCTCTTCTCCGTAATATCTAGCCAAAGTTTTATGTTTCTAAAATGTTGTTTGTGTTGTTTGTGGGCTGATATGTTAATATCTACCTGTTGTAGTCCATGGGTCATTTTGGAACGGATCCAGAAGGTATACTATAAGAGAATAAGGATTGTTTTCTTAGGCTACCATTTTAAGTGGTTGTATCAGGTTTATATTAGTGCCATGAAGGTAGATGATGTATAGTTCTCTGCCTTCTGAATGCTTATAGTAGGTAATAGATATTCTGGCAAAATAGTATTAATGATTTCCTACTGTTTCATCATGTAAATATCATACATATGCACATATTTCCATACCTGCCCATGAGAGTTATTTGCTGAGTTTGGCCCTAGGCAGGGATGGTGGATAGGTTCCTAGGTAGATTCCCAGGAACTAGTAGCAGCCAACACTCCCAGGAATGGGAGGAGGCTGCATTGACAGCTGATACAGGCTGCACTGACAGCAGGGCACCAAGAGCATCCAGAGTAATGATCCTCTACATTCCTGCCCTGTGAACTGTATGTGTGAGTGCTTTTCCCTTTACCTTTTTTGTTAATTTATTGCTAATTAATTCAACAACTAGTTGTTGTCTGTTACGTGTTAGAGCTCTTGATTATTTCTAAAACACATCTGTCAATTAAACTCTGGGATTCATTTCCCAGTTCTTTATATTAAAGAGAGGATGTCATAAAGTAAATATTATTTTATCTGTTATGTTTAATTATATTCATAATACAATATTTTCTAGTTTCATCTTCTCCTTGTAAGTATATGCAAGGAGTATATGCAAGGTTTGGGCCTAGAGAAGTTAGAAAGTCTTACTTACATAGTACTATTGGAATTATCAGTGGGCTTTTTCCCGTATTTCCTCCATTTTTTGGTGTATTAAAAGACCACCAAGTCATCATAAAACTGATACATAGTTCCATATTTTCATCTCTTGTTTTAACAGTTTATTTTTAATCCAATAGGAAATTATTTTGAATTTTTTGTGATAAGTGAGATTCAAATGAATGTGTTTTCCTTGGAAAACAAGCCAATTTTTATGGTGCTGTTAATTACATATTTCTTTCCAGTTTATGAGTGGCTTTCTTCACCCTATAACCTCCAAGGATTATACCTCAATGATAAATATATATACTTAATATTTTCAATCATGTGTAATTATTTAATATAATACTCTATTATAAGTTACACATTATAATATAGTATAACACATAAATGTAAATATAGACACTTATAAAGATATTTGGTCCAATATTTCAGGTTTCAGGGATAATTAGTAACATAAAATTTAGGATTAGAATGAAGAAGATAAGACGTCACCAGCTATGGATAACTGTTACCCCCAGTACCTTGTCTTGTCCCCAGGAGACCTGCTGAGGCATGTGGGGGAGGGATGGAGAGCCAGATGGTGCTTGTGGCTGGAAGTCGATGATTCCGGCAGGGATGGAAAGCAATTACTTGGTACCAGTCCCCTGGGAGGCTGCTGACAAGGCAGACATGTTCCCCCCATTCATCTCTACAAGGTGTGATAATTAAGCCAACAGAATCATAGCATGTGTCTGATGGGTGTACAAAGAATCAGCATGGACCCTCTTGGCTTGTTCATCACCTCCACCTCACCTACATAGACTAGTAATTACTAGGAATTTAGGGCATCTACCTGTGACAACTGTCTGCCTCATTAACACCTCAGATACTTAAGGAACCATGAATAGCCAAAAACCTGCCCATCACCAGTGCAGCTTAAGCATTGAGGACTGAGGTAACTGTTACACCACCCTTAAGAAGAATTCAGTTTGTTATTCATAAGAGGATGGGGATATGCTGGAGTTAGCCATCTTGATGCTTATGATTGGCATCAGCTTATTTAAAAAAACTTTATAAATGTAGGCTTTCTCTGTTTGACATGTGATTGTCTATTGTATATTTCCCAGTGACTCTTGCTAGTTGCCAGAGACTGAGTGGCAAAGGACCCTCCCAACCTGTATATTGGGAATTCTTGGCAGATCTTGAAATCTGTTTTAGGGCTTATTCTACTCTTACTTCCCATTCAAAGCCCAAAGTAAACTTGGGTGGGGGCCTTTTGTTACCCAACTGCTGCTTCTTTAAAAACAAAATTATTTATTTTGCTTTTTTGTGATATCAAGAATCAAACCCAGGGCTTTAGGCAAGCTAGATAGACAAGCACTCCCCCACTGATCTACACACCCAACACCAGTTTCTTCTTAAGGGACCAGGAGGCTACGAAGAAATGAGAAAGTGTTGTTCATTTTGAGATCTGCATCTCTTACCCTGGAATGCTGGAAGAGAAAGAAAATTCTCAAGAGTAAAGGAAAACTGATTATCTTGTGTTGGGTTCTCTTGGAACAGAACTTGAGATGAAAATTCTCATTCAAGTGACTTATAGAGGGTCTGGTTTTTCTCACTTCTGCATGATTTACTCCTGACAGCATTAGCTCCCTTGTTCAGAAGGCACACTTGGGGAATCAGGAGGGTGTGAGTATTTCCTCATAGCCAGGTCTTTAGGCATTGATTGATGCAGGTGGGACTGGAAAGTTCGTCTTCTCCTCATGACTGGAAGCAGGCATCATTTCCACTTTAGAGTTCCCTACAAGATCAGGCTTACACTAGGGCCATGTCTGAGATCCTGACTTCTTGGCTTCTTTCTCTTCCCTGTCCCTTTCCCCTGCCCCTCTGTTTTGTCGGTGTGCTTTGTGTCAATTCATTACATACTGATGTCCCTGCATCTCAGGGTCTTCTTCTGGGAAATCAGATCTGTGACATCATCTAATGAGAAAGATGTGGATCAGTAACTACAAAATCAAATCTAAGTATGACTGAGGCTTGTGCCCCAAGAGAATGTTGCAGTTTATTCCGAAGGCACTTAGCTGACTTTTGGAGACCACTGAAGTCATTCTGAGGGAACTGTCCTCTTAGTTGAGATAGTACTAGTGGAAATTGATTAGGCACTCTCAGCCTGTCCAGCTCCGTTGTAAGCAGATGAGTCATGTTATGTCTGTGCTTCTCAGGCTTTAATGTGCACACACACATACACACATTTTGTTAAACTACACACTCTGTTTCAGTGGGTGTGATGAGGAACATTTCTACCCAGGACCCCCTGGGAAAGCTGATATTGCTGGTCTCCAGACCAACATACCAATAGTAAGGGATTTACCCACCCGTCCTAATAACAGCTCTGTGAAGCAGATTCTAGTATTATTTCTGATTTTTAGATGAGGAGAGTGAGGCACAGAGAGGCTAAGCAGTTTGCTCTAAATTGCATAGCTGGAAAAAAGCAGAACCAGAATTTGAACCCAGGTAGCCTGGCTCCTGAAAGTATCATCTGACATGCTCTGAAGAAAGGTCTCCATTGAAAGTTGATGTTCTAAATAAGACTGACAGGACCAAAAACTGAAACACAGTAGGTCCCTGTCATGGATCTCAAGGTGAATCCAGACTGGACACTGCCCCAGGATGCTGAGTGTGTCATAAAGAGGAGCTGTTCCACTGTTGGGTTCTTTTTGAACCACTTATACCTCTGGAACATTTGGCAGCGGTTTGACAGTGTTGCCCAGTGGCTTCACAGTAAATGACTCAGTGCCAGAGACCCACAGAGGTGAATGACAGCCATTAGAATTTCTCAAAGATCATTTGATTTGTCTTTTGTGATATTTCAACACGTATGGTAATATAGCAGGCAACTGAAGATCTATAACCTGATTCACTCTAATTGATTTCTTGGCTTCCTTGGGTCTAATTAGTTTTAACTGTGTGCCCTAAAATGGTGCAGTAGGCTTCCTAAAAGTTGTTTAGAAGGCAGCTGTATCACCAGTTGATGAAAAATTGAGAGTCAGTAGGTAAATAGGAATCGATTTTTTTTCTGTTGAGGTCCAGACAAAAAGAAGGAAAATTGACTCCAGAACTCAACAGAAGACCCTGGATTACTCTTGTCTTGGTTTGAGTTCCCCTAGGAGGAGACTGTGAGACAAAGATTTCAGCACAAATGGTTTTCCTGAAGGCTGTGCCAGAGGACCCTTTGGGGATTTGAGAGAGGGAGAGGAAAAGGCCACTGGGGGGTGCATTAGCAAGTTAGCTACCACCACCGGCAGCTGGGATTCAGTCTCTGGAGTTCTCTGAGAGACTGTGAAGGTTTTGCATCTCAGAATTATTGCAACCTAGGAGCAAGGTATCTGGGGTATTTATTCACATGCCACCATCATCCATAGATTACTGGCTGGCCCTGTAAGTGTGTCACATTAAAACCTGGCAGTTCTGGGCATAGGACTGGCAAGTGAAGGGGACCAGAGAAAAGAAGCAGAAGTATATGCACTTGGAGCTGTAGAGTCGGTTAGTTCTATATGGGGGTGGTAAATGCCAGTGGATGTGGGCAGGACACCTACAGCATCTCTTACCATGCACAGTGTCCAAACATAAGTCATGTCCCCTTGTCCTTCTTTGGTGTACCTGCTACCCACCCCCTGCCCCAGTTTCCAGCCTCTTTCTCCTCGCCTTCTATGGAGTCCATAACCTAGACCACCTTTGCCATTGACTTGGGGACATTGCACTAAAGTTGTCATCCATCCTACATTTTATAATACACTCCTCTGCCCCTATTTAGAAGTTTACACATTGAATTATATCTATCAATTATATATTATAACCATAAATTATAAGTACGTATGAGGTTAGACTTTCAAGTACTTTGGGATTTTACCCATCAGTTTATTTAGAATGCCCATTATGATGACTGAACTTCATAGAGGTCCTGCAGAAACCATTTTTTGGAGGGGAAGAGTTCCCAGCAAAACTGAAAATTGAATAGAAGCTTACATGTGGCAGTAATTTCGAATGGGATTAAAATTTAATCTTGAAAGTTGACATTTGTATTTGGCCTTGTCAAAAGTGAAGGAGGAATAAAAATGGATTTTAGGCCAATGAGAAATAAAATCGGCTCCTCTCCAGGTTCTGTTGCCCACAGGGTGTCATTACCTAGGTTTTCCATCTGACACTGTGCAGGCCTTCTGGTTACCTTTCAGTTCCAGCTGCTGTTTGATCACCTGTGTGCCTTATTGCTATGAGAGGGAAGGAAAACAAAAGAAAAACAGCGGGGTCAGGCACACTCGGCTGAAGTTCAAAAAAAGGTTTTTCCTTTGGGTTCTGTGTCCCCATCATGAAGCTTCTCTTACAGGTGTTGGGAAAACCACTTACTCACCTTTTCCCCTTACCCATTTCCTTAGAAATCATGTGAATTTGTAGACGCTACAGACCAGGAAGATGATTTCAGTACCTATCCTAATTTTCTCATTAATACTGGGAAACATATGACATGTTAGATTTCTGTTACTATAACAAATGCCTGAGATAAATCGACTTATAAGGTAGAAAGGTTATTTTTGGCTCACAGTTTCAGAGGTTTCAGTTCATGGTTGTTTGGCTTCATTTTCCAGTAGGGAATCAGTACTTCATGGTAGGAGCATGTGGCAGAGAAGGCTGCCTACCTCATGGTACTCCAAAGGCAAAGAGGTAGACAGGAGGGGCCTAGGGTCCAAAGGTCCCCTTCAAGAACACACTTCCAGTGACCTGACTTTCTCCTAACTGGTAAAGGTTCTACCACTTACCAGTAGTTCTAGAAGAAAGGGACTAAGCCCTCAACACATGGGCTTTTGGGGTGGCCTTCAAGATCCAAACCATAACAGTGTCGACTTGCTGTGTCACTCAATGACATTTTCATTTTTGTTTTATTTTAATCAACAAAGCATAGTTTTTCTCACGTGTAAGAAAGTATCTTAAGTACTTGGTCAATTAATCTCATTCTTGTCTTCATGATTTTGCATATATAAAGTGCTCTTTTAACCCCCATTTTACAGATATGGAAACTGAGGTACTAAAAAAAGTCATCATGTTAGCATTATCATGAGGGTAACATGGAGACTGATGGGAATATGTATCAACTGATTTCGCCTCTTTGACTAATTCTTGGGCCTCTCTCTCTTATTCCTAAGAGGTTTCTATTCCAAGTGACTTTAGGGATGTTTTTCACTATGTATTAAAAGTTTGATTGACATTCTCCCTGGGTTAAGTCAGCACAGCATGGAGAAAATGCTACTGAGCCAAAAATACCATTGAGATTGCTTTTAGACACCTCCAAAGTCCTGCCTCGTGGGCTTATGTATATAAGCTTCTCTGGTGATTATAAAGATGCTGAAGTTTTAGAGCAACACAGGCTAACTGAAGAAAGGAACTTTCAAATCAGGCAGTTTCTAAGATAGCCATCAACTCCCCAGGACTGAGGGAGGATTGGGTGAATGAATCAAGCAGTTTATGCTTGCCTGCAAAGTTGATCCTTTCCTATTTTCACATCAAGCTTCTTGAATCATAATGCCTTGTAGTAGATTTATTTATTTCCTTGAAAATGTTTGCTCAAGCACAGTTGTGGTTTTCAAGGAAGAATTGCCTAGTGGTTAAGAAAAGAAGCAGGAGGTCTGAGTTGGACTCAGAGCCTCTTTTTGGGTAGTTAACTGCTACAAATTACATAAGTCATCAGTTTTTAATCTATAAAATGGACAGAAAATCAGTACTGGCTTTATAGAGTCAATGTGAAGATTGATTCAGTGTGAAGACAACTATAATGTGCTTGACCCTTAGCGAGCATGCTCTGGATGTCAAATACTCTTATTATCCTACAGTTTAATATGTTCTGGAGTTTTGTCTAGCATAATACTCCCACCATGAATGGGTATGATGAGGGCCTGGTTGCAGTACTTGGAAACTGGTGACCCTAATCAAGTTATTCAACATCACTGTGGCTCCATTTCCCCAACTGCAAAATGAGGTTGATATTGCTTATTTCCTAACATTATTAAGAGCACTAAGCTCATTAAGATGTCCAAAATTCCTAGGTCTGTGTCTGGAATTTTTGTCTGTTCATGTCTATCCTTGAACCTAGCACATAGTAGATGCTCAATAAATATTTTTTAAATTGATGAATGGATTCACAATATCCCAAAGGAGGGAAGAATTTTTCATATGAAAGTATTGTATTTTGTTTGATTTTCTTGTTCCTTGGACATGTTATTTGGCCACCATATGAGTGAATGTACTACGTGGTCACATTCATAAATGTTACCACTGATCTCTTCAGAAAGTTCTACAAGGACTGAGGGTCCATCAAACTCCTGGTGCTGGACACAGATTTTTTTCTAAATTCTGATTTAGCCTCAGAAGCTTGAATTTTATCATTGGTGACACATACTGGTAGTTATTTTCCTTGAAGTGACAGGTTCACTTTATTGATTTTCAAGAAAATGTCTACCACATACCCAAGTCTAAATAAACCCCTTTGCCTGTCCGTCATTCTTTTAAGTAAAAATGGGAAGATTGACTATTTCAGCTCAAAACTCAATCCCATAAGTGTGTCATAGACTGCAGAAGTATTTTATGAATACCTCCTGTCTTATTTGTTCTAATTAGTTATACATGACAGCAGAATGCATTTCCATTCATTGTACACAAATGGAGCACAACTTTTTATTCCTATGGTTGTACATGATGTAGAATCACACCATCCATGAGATCATACATGTACTTAGGGTAGTGATGTCAATCTCATTCCACCATCTTTCCTACCTCCTGCCTCCTCCCCTCCACTCACTCCCCTCTGCCCAATCCAAAGTTCCTCCATTCTTCCCTTGCCCACCCCCATTATGGATCAGCATCCACATATCAGAGAAAACATTTGGCCTTTGCTTTTTCTGGGATTGGCTTATTTCTCTTAGCATGATATTCTCCAACTCCATCCATTTACCTGCAAATGCCATCATTTCATTCTTCTTTAAGGCTGAATAATATTCCTTTGTGTATATATACCACAGTTTCTTTATCCATTCATCTATTGAAGGACATCTTGGTTGTTAGTTTAGCTATTGTGAGTTGAGCTGCTATAAACATTGATGTGGCTGCATCACTGAGTATGCTGATTGTAAGTCTTTTGGGTATAGACTGAGGAGTGGGATAGCTGGTTCAAATGGTGGTTCCATTCCAGGTTTCTGAAGAATCTCCATACTGCTTTCCAGAGTGATTGCAGTAATTTTCAGTCCCACCAGCAGTGTCTGAGTGTACCTTTTTCCCTACATCCTCACCAACACCTATTGTTGCTTGGGTTCTTGATCATTGCTGTTCTCACTGGAGTGAGATGATATATTTTAAAAGCATGTTGTTAGGATCAAGATTTAATAACGTCCATCACTTTTCCTACTTCAAGAAGGACGTTCTTCAGCGTGCTTTTCATGTTGAGTGTGTGACAATGAATAATTTGATGGCTTCTGGTGCCATTCTCCTGTTCTGTGTGAGAACACCAACAGTTGCATCCATCATTGCTTTTGTGCCAAGTGCAAATGTCATCAGAATATAAAAGGTGCTCACCTCGGAGTGCTCATATGAAATCACTTTGACCTTAGGTACACTCTGAAAGGGCTTGGGGAGATGTGTAGACCATGCTTTGGGAATCACAGAGTTATAGAAATGCACAGAAGGTCAAAGTGGCGGGCCTCTGCCATTTATGAATGGAGGCTTGAAGGGGATAGAGAGTCCACGAAGATCTTGTTTCCTCTCCAACCAAGTAAGTGGGCACAGATTCCACTGAAGAGAAGGAGAGGAACAGGCAAAGAGTAGGTTTGTGATAGACAAGAAAGGTTCCATCTTGGAGCATGAGGTGTCTGCCTGTAAGTGATCCTGTTTGAGTTGCTTATTTTAGGACATCGTGTGCAATTGTTCATTCAAGACTTATTCACCATGTGCTGGGGAAAACAGAAATTTTTTTCATGTAATAGTTGTTTTCATAGTGCAGTTCTAAGCTTCCTTGGAGGAGACTCTAAATTACACATTTAGGAAAAAAATGAACCCAATGCATCACGAGACATTCTCAAAGCAACCTGGTTTATGAAATATGGCACTGTCCTTCCTGCTTCCACACAATGACAGAGTTTTTATTCCATCCTTCAACTCTAGTCATACTAATAAACACAGTCATTCTAACCTTCACCATAAATTAGGGAAATGCAAATATAGTATTATGGTGAGATCTTTTACATTCAATGGACTAAAGAAAATTAGAGAGACTGACAGCATCAAGGATTGAGGACAATGTGGTTTCTCAACTGTGCATGACTGAGGTGGGAAATTAACTGGACTCCACCATTGGGAAAACAATTTCACACTATCCTGTGAAATTGAACATTATATTCCCTGTAATTCAGAAAATTCGGTTTTGGAGATATACTCTGCCTAAAATCTAACTATGCCAATATACCTGTAAGAGAAGGGTGCTAGAAGTTCATTGATAATGGCAGATAAAGGAAGTAGAGAGCAGCCTGAATAACCACTGGTAGATAAATAGTGAGACAGCTCCTTGCTGGCATATCACACTGCAGTGAAAAGGAATAAGCTTCTACTGTCAGAAGTGACATATTGAAATCATAGAAATACAAGTTTAAGGAAAAACAGAACTCTGGATGAATCTAGAGAGTTTGATACAATATTTAAAAAGATCAATGCCAAGATAATTTAAAAAATAGTTTTAATGGTTATAGACCTATTTGATAAAAATTATACAAGAATAAAAAGGAATACAGTATAGCTCAGAATTTTTAAGAAAGTGTTTTCTCCTGGTGGGTGTGTAGAAAAAAAGATGTGATATAGAAAGACTATATAAGACAACACAGTGATAGGGAAGAACTTCTATGTTTTAAATAAGGAGGTAAATAAATTTCCATTTCTATTATAAAGACAGTGTATACACAGGAATGATATACACATTTTTCTGTATTATTAGTTTATGATAAAATAAAGTTAGAACTATGATGAAAGAAAAAGTTTCCTTCTTAAGTTTTGATCTCCAGATTGAGTAACTTTTGTAATTTTTGTATGTGTTGTAAATGTGTGTTTCCCAATAAATTATGAGAGCTTTTCAAGCAGACACCTTATTTTAGTCATGCTTATATCTTGTCTCTAAAAAAATTTCTAGGCTGTATTATGCACCAAATCTGTGTTTGCTAATGAAAAAGAACCAGTCAAAATAAATGAATAAATAGAATCTACTTTCTGGATTGATCTATAACCAATATAATTTAGTAAGTTTTCACTTACATTTTTGACCCGAGGACATTAGATGAAGAGAATTTAGTCATGATAACCTGTTCATAAATTCTTCAATTATTTTTCGTATTTTGGCATTTAGGTTAATATTGTGATGATTGTATTTCATACTAATACATACAAAAAAAAAAGGAATGGCCTTTTTTATTTGGTTTAATATGTTGCTCACTCTAGGAATGAATAAACTTCTTTTTTTTTTTTAAATAGAAAGATTACTAAACCAATTTTGACTGAATTTATTGAATGAGTTTGCCTCAAAAATCTCTTCCATTTTTATGCCTTACTGTATCTTTGCATAATAAACTTACAAGTGTGTGTAGTGCAATTCCTTGTCTTAAAGAGTGTGTGTGTGTGTGTGTCCATCTGTCCTCTGAAATTATGTAGAGTCATTCCCATAGCCCGTGAGTGGGTTTTCGGGAGTTGTACAGATTCCCTTCAGATTGTACCCTGCACCTCTTAAACTTTAATATAGCAATGACGGTGGGGGATAGGGATGAATGCGTGTGTCTCTCCTGCACCTGGGAGCTCTCTGTTTCTGCTAGTGGAGGTAATAACACAAGTCTTCTGACCTGGTAAATGTCTTCTGCATTGCTTTCCCCAGGAACTCCACAGTTCTCTTGAGGCCCTGGGGAAGGGTGGTCCCAGGGAATGGATGGAGCAGAGGCAGGGAGCATATGGATTGGTGTTTCCTTCCAATTAGGCCCCCTTGTCTTGAGTCCCTTCCTTGGGGTGTTTTGTTAAGCTGGCCACGATGGTGTCTGACCTTTTTTGGTCCTACTCTCCCACTGGCTCACTGTGGTGCAAATGCAGATCTCTGGAGACTTGGAAATACTTTTTAAAAAAGGGTAGAACAGCTCTAGAGAAGGGTTCTTAAAACGCAGAAGGCTTTTCACATGCTGTAACTTCATTCTGACATTATTTCTGTGTGATGAGGTGAGCTTTCATCTATTTAAGTGAACTCTTACTTGGAAGATTAGTGTTCCAAAGATAGTTTTTTTATACAAAATAATTCCTACTTAGTATAATCTGTGCTACATTAATAAATATATTTTTTCTCCTGCTTGGAAAAAACTTGGATAATAGTGAGTATATAGATCTGTATGTCTACAGACATATAGACATACATGTATGTATATAAATATAGGTATACACATATATACCTGCTTACCCATATGTGTGCATATGAACATCCACACACATATCTATAGGTAGATAATACATGCATATATGTGTGTCTATATTTATAGACTTATATGTATAAAATTGAGGAAAAAATGACCATGGTATGCAAATATACCACTTGAGTTTCTTCTCTAATAAAACCATTTCACCATTCTCTTTCTACAGAAAAGATGAATTTACTCTCAGAAAAGGTGATTAGCCAAATTAGTTGTAATAATATTCAGTATTCAGAGATTAGCTGTACATTGATGTCCAACATGGTCAATACAAAAATAGTATGGGAAAAGTCACTAAATAACATGGCCTCTTTAATTGTTTATTGATAAAAGTCTTGGAAGAGAACTGGAGGAAAACGGGAAAAGACAATTGAATGTCAAGTAATCATAATCATATCCACAGAGGGATGGCTGAGGGCGGATCATATTGATTGTCCAAGGAAAGCTTTCTTGGGACTCTGAGGATATTGTTCCCATTAATACATAGCTATAGGAAGGGTTTAAAAGGTGAGAAATGGACCCCACGATTAGAAATGAAAGTAAGACTTTTTTCAGACGGTTTCTGGCCGTTGTGTCAGACAGAAACAATTAGCTTCACTGAATCCTGCCTATGTGATGTGCAACCCCCTTGCTGTTAATCCTCGACATTTGCTCTTCCCTTCTGTGGCCAGTGGCCTCACTGCATGATTTTGCAGGCTCACGTGCTACCGCTTGGCCAACACAGTTCCACCAAATCCTGTTCTGTCTAATAAGATGAAGCAAGAACTTTAATCAAGTTCCTAAATCTCAAATCCCACAAGAGGCAATGATAGAGTTTACCGTGTCCTTTCAAGAGTCCTTGTGAATACCGGTACTGAGGGAAAAACCAACACATTTTGCATTCTTGTTCCTCGAGCTACTTGCTATTCTAGCAAACATCACCTGGGTCATATTTCTATTATTTATTTTTAAAGGGCTAACCTCAGTGTACTGAAAAAATTTTATTCACTGACTTTTGAACAAAGTGTCCCATTTAGAAGTGTGTGACCTGGACTTTTTTTTTTTTTTTCTCTTGAAAGGGAATCAGCCAATGATTCTTTTTTAAAAATACTGAAATCTTGTTGTGTTTTTGGTATTCTTTAATTTCAGAAGTACTTATTCAGCCCTTCTGGTATTCAGAGTTCTGATGGTATTACAGGACTCCCAGGAGTTTAAATGCAGTGAGCATCCAAAATACAACCAAACAGATGTGTGGGCATGTATTTTGCCAATGGGAAATGCTGCTTCTTGGGCATGTATTGATATGATGAATCGATGGGTAGATAGGTAGAGCCTAAGTCAATAGGTAGGTAGATAGACTAGATTCAGTCTTTTATTCATTGATGTCTCTGCTCCTGAAAACATAGCAAAAGGGAGACTACAGAACTTTCTAAAAACCTCTGCAGGCCAAGTGCCATTCATTCCAGCAGGTGCCCTTCACTTGCTGCATCCCACACCACTACTTTCTGAATCTCTTTTCTTCAAGGAACATCTTCGTGAATTTTCTGATAGAAATCAATTTAGACTCTTGACTATTCTCTCTACCCCATTGCCCTGATCAACCCCATAAAGGATTAGCAACCAAGCAACCTGATAAGTATGCTTTAAAGCTGTGTCTTTCAGTTTCTTGGTTTTGTTTTTGGTGAAGTCATAATAAACCTACATTTTATCATATGCCTCTGCCTGCAAGCTACTTTAGGCCCCAGTGCCCTGCCATTCTGTCAGCATTCTTGTGAAGGGCATATCATTCAGTGTCTTGAATGGAAATATACCTGCCTACCACTCCCAAATTCACATTACCATTCCTTCCATATGCCCTGTCTGTTCAAGGTGTCTGTCTGACTTCTCCACTTACATGTCTCTCCTACTTCCTCCTCCTCAACTGCAGTAAATTCTCAGCTTTCTTAACCTCCTCAAACTGACCCTTTTCTATCCTTCCTCTTTAGTAATTCCATAACTTTCCACTTATTTGTCCAAACTGGATGCCAAAGTGCCATCTTTGGCTACCTGTCAAGACCCATATCCTACCTAGCTTATAACCATGTTCCATGTGAACCCATCTGCTATTCTCAATTTCCACCTTCTCAAGGCTCAAGGACTTGACCTGGCTGACTCTTCTTCAGTGCTTCCCCATGTTGTTAATGTTGCCTTAGGCATCAGTTATCTCTTCCCACCATAATGCTACACTAAGAGTCACAGAAACGTCTCTGGCATACAGCAAAACTCTAGGTATTTGTTGCTCACACATTTGTGGGTGAGCTTCCCCTGGTCTTGGCTGAGTTCACTCACTTGTCTGAGGACCAACAGGTTGTATGCTGATCTGGGAAGGGTTCAGCTTGGAAGACTGGGGAGACTCAATATGTTCCACGTGTCTCATGCTTAAGAAGACTAGCCAGAGGATGTGTCCCCCTAGGTATGACAGAGAGCACAAGTAAGGGCACCAAGTGTTTTCTTTAATATACTGGTGACTCACACTCCTTAGCTAGGGTCCAGGGGCAGGAGATTATACTTTCCTCTTGAGTGGGAGATCTGATAAATTCATAGATAGGGACATGGAAGATGGTGAACTGGGACCACTGAAGCCATCAGTGTACCACCAGTTCAGAAAGGTCCTTCCCCTCAAATTAGATCCCCACTTCCATTTACACTACCTCACAGTACCTTTTTATTAGTTCATAGCTATTTGTTGGGAGGTGATTGCTTTTACGGACTGTGTACTTTATAAAGCTGTAAATCCTGAGAGCAGAGGGAAAGGAGCTTTTCTATTTATTCATTTGCAGAACCTAGTACAGTGCCTGTTTCATTTTATACATGCTCACTAAATGCAGAAAATATCACAGGGAAAAGGTTTCACGGTACAAGTGATTAATCTTCACCATTGCCCAGGATAGGGTTCTACTTACAATTGTGGATAGAGATATGGACTCTGGTCAATAAAGTGACCCATCCACCATAAGACTTCTTGTATCCATGAGTCTTTTATTAATATTATTATCATCATCATCATCATCATCATCATCATCATCATTTATTGTGGTGCTGATGATTAAACTCAAGGGTCTCTACATTGAGTTACATTCCCAGCCCTTTTTATTTTGGGACAGAGTCTCACAAAGTCACTGATTCTGGTGACTCAAATTTGCAATCCTCCTGCCTCAGCCTCCAGAGTTTCTGGGGTTGCAGGTATGCACCAGCATGTCTAGCTTCAATGAGCCTTTTCAGAAATGCCCAGTTCCCTTGACTGTGGCTGTGAGGCACCTTAAACTGGACCAGAATTGGGGACATAAGGCAATACTTCAACACTGGTATTCAGAGGAGCCTTCTGTATCTATTTTTGATGGTTAGACTCTTGCCTAGAATATTAAGACCCAGTCAAAGGAGCTGGAGAAAACCTACCCTCTCCCTGGAAATTCAACTGTCCTTCGAGGATGAACCTAAGGTGATGTATACCCTGCTAATGGAATGTTCTTCAGTATCACTTCTATGCAAAGGGCAGCACTATTGTTGAAACTTTCTCGTTTTGCAAAGAAAACAGGCTCTTTTCAAAGAGTTGATTTTGGTACCTCACAAATCAATAGTCCAATGATCTACTGTCTATTGTAAAGACATTCAGTATAATTCATTTAAAACTAGGAAGCACGGAAAATCCATAATACTTTATTTTTCTACCAAATAACAAGTGCAAGCACCATTAGCGTGATTTAATGCAATTGCATGGATTCAAGGGGAATATAAATCCTTTGAGATAAAAGGCCTCCAGAACATTGATAAGAAAGCCCCCACCTACCACTCCACCAAGACCCACCATTACACAGCCATCCTATTTTCCACACACTAGACAAATGGAACTCCTGCTGCTGCTGGATCACCATCCCCGTTGCCCTTCTGTTCACACTGTTTCTGCCATCTGGAATTCTCTCCCCTACCTTCCCTGACAGACCAGGTTCTACTTAACATTAGGCACTAGGTATAAATTTAAAATGTGCACCTGCTTTGACCCAGTAATTTTGCTTTGAAGGATTTATCCTAAATAAATAATTGGAACTGTGCCTTGAGATTGCACAGCAATACATCAGAATGTTAACAGTATTTATGTCACCTCCAGGAGTTAGAATTTAAGGGTCAGCAATGTGGCTTTGGTGTCACTCTTCCTGGATTCACACCATGGCTCCATTACGTTCTAGGTGTTCTGACCTAGGACAAATCACTTCATTTCTTTGCTTTCATTACTTCATGCCTAAAACTAAAGGGTTAATGTTAGCAATCACTTTCCATAGTTATTGGGAAGATTTTAAAAATGCCAGTATATGTGATATGCTTTGAAGAGTGCCTGGTGTCCAATAAGAATTTAGTATACACACAAGCACTTGCTTTGCTTTCAGATGTGTTCACATTATTTAGCTTTTTCCCTCCTTTTCTTGCTGCTATTGCTACCAGTGGAGAGGTTAGACCCTTCTTTCTGTATTCTCTAAAACCTTTAACCTAATGCTTTAGCTAGATTTGATGTAACATGAAAAATTGGTTACTTGTCAAGAAAACAATGAAAATTCCTAAGCTAAATTAGTTTCTTTTAGAGAGGGATACATGCCAATTTCTAATTTGGGAAGCTACTCCATTTCATGATATCATCTGCAAATGTCATGACAGTTATTCAAGACCCTGGCACTTGATAATATGGCACAAATATGTGATCAATTTAAGTCAGCTACAAGTCCAATTTAAATAGGTCTGACTGGGTCAAAATTAGCCCTTTAATTATACTTTATCTAATGTCAGGAGTCAGTGTTGTGCTTCAGCTATTTAAATCTTTGGCTCTCAATTAGAAATTTAATAGAAAACCATCAGTGTTCTCATTGCATGTTCAGAATGTGAATATCTAGCTTCCCCCCCTTTTGATTAAAGATCATTCCAATCACCACTGATTGTAGAAATTATAAGTTGTGTGCTCTAATTCCCATTTCCCATTTTTAATTTTTTTAATTTTATTTTTTATCTTGCCACTTTATTTAACTACAACAAAGTAGGTCAGGAGATGGGTTATTTTTCTCTGAAGAAAAACTCTTATTTTCCAAGGAATTTTTTTTCATGTATCAAACATTATATCATTAATATAGTATCTGGGCACTGGGAAGAAGCACTGACAATGGGAAAGGTAGTTTTGACGTGATAAGATCAAAGGTGAATGGACAAAATCCTGACAGATCACCTTGCCTACACCTGCTGCTATGCTGTGAGGTAGGGATCAATTTCAAAGTTTGGTTTATTTACAGAGAATGGTGATCTCTACCAAAAGGACAGAGAGATGTGAAGAGTTGCCTTTCCTAATAAAGGCAGAATTGATTCCATCTTGGATGTCCTGTGTGTGTCCCAGAAGTAGATGCTTTGCTGTCATAAACAGCTCTGGAAAACATGAGAAGATTCTCTCTGACGAAAGAAGACTTCTTGTCTCCTTTTTGTTAACTTACTCTTTGTAGAGATCTGGCCTTTCAAAGTAAAGTTCATGATTCCATCTTCTCAGTTGTTTGGTTTGCAGGTCTCCTTTGCCTTTATGGCAAGGGATGCTGCTAGTTATTGACACTAATACCCAAGAGCTATACTTGTTCTCCTTATCAGATAGAAGCAAGAAATGCTGTAGAGACAATATAGATTTTTCAGGGGATTTGAGTGAGAAACAAAAGAAATTCAAGGGTGATAAATGATGACCCTCTGTTTAAAGAACATTCATGAACTGGATGGTGCAGACTAGTTCCATGACTTGTTGGAATTCTCCCTATACATTGTGCACTTTAATAAAATAACCAGAGATGCACAATAAAGAAGGCAATGCTAAAATCTCCAAACAGTGAAAATACTAGTTTTTTTCCTCCCACAAATTGGCCCTTTATGTCCAGTCCTTAGGAATATTTTACAGTTTTTTCCCCTTGGTAAAATCAGCAGGAGCTTCCAGGTGGCTGAAATCCACCCTGTGCATTGTTGCCGAGAACATTTATAGCACATTGTTCAGAACAGAATAGCCGAGAAAACGACAGGGGGTTCTTCAAATGTGCCTCGTTGAGCCCCCAAATTGGAGATGTGTTTTTGTCATTTCAGAATTTCAGCGGTAGGGTCTGGGATTCAAAGCAAATACCAGCTCCTACTGAACACAAGCCTTAATTAATTTCCAGCAGGAGATGAGCGATTGCCAATAAGCCATGAATTAAAATGGAGCAAAGCACCAAAGGCCAGGTTCTCATCTCAAATGAATAGCTGTTTCTTGCTGTTTTCTTGAAAGATCACCTCGGACTGAGAGGTGAGCAAGCTCCTGTGGCAGCTGTCTGTCTGGAAGGGGGTGAATGGTTTGGGCAAGTGCATAGCAGGAAGTGACCCAGGAGAAAATAGGGACCAAATCCGATGACCTCAAAGACGTTTTGTCAGTGTGCCCAGCACATAGCGTGCAATATTTATGGAGCATCTACTTGTTTAACTGGCTTTATTAATTTCTCATGAAATCATCAAACCTCAGTCTTGGGAGTACCTTCACGCAGGTTGTTGTATATTGAGTCCACTTTGCCAATGGTGTCCAGGTGCTATTTGGACTCGTCTTGTGTCCAAAAAAACTCCATAAAGACAAGGCCTGTTTTATCTCTGAGCAACTCAACTGGTTCCCGTTTCTTCTTAAAATTGAGCAAAATTGAATTCCTTGCTGCTTGGTCCTTCGGGACTGGTTTATCCCAAGGACCAATGCATCAAAAATGATCTTGTGCTTGAAAAGCTCTTTAATAAAGGGGGAAGGCAGGTCTCATATGCCCTGAGGGGCCTCTTCTATGGGGAAAAAAAAAAAATCTTTCAACTTTCTTCCCTGGCATAGTGTGTGTGTGTGTGTGTGTATACACTGGCTCAGTGTAACAATAGTTTGTTATTCTAACAACAAATACTTATCCAGTGCTTACAGTGGGGCAGGCAGTCTTCTAAGTGCTCACAAAATCTTCACAATAACTGTATCAACTAATTCGTAGGATTATCAGGTTTTGCAGATGAGGAAAAGTGAGGCATCTAGAGAGAGAATAGGACCTTGCCCACTGGATCTCAATCCAGAATCCAGGCTCTTAATTCTAACTCTCTAATGCATCTCATATCCTTCCTGAAGATGTAACCACTTTCCATTTCTTTTGGGAAGCTGCCATTTATGTCATCTGTTTCACACTGGATATACACTAGGGATATTAGATATGTTGTCCCAACTGATCCTCTCAACACTCAGCAAACTTTGACCTTTTTTTCCTGATGAGAAATAGTAAGCAGTTGAATTTTGACTTGAACCCAATTAGTTCTGGGTCAAAACCATAGAGTTTCCATTTTTACAGCTCACCTTGAGGGATGTAACCAGGTGAGTCTCTGTAGGCACCAGCAACCCATGGTAAATGAATGAGGGACCAAATTCCTAGAAAAGTCCTGCTATATGTAACTAGCACCCACTAGTGGTGTGAAAAGATGAAGTGAGTTCTGATTTATGGTTTGACTTCAAGTATTCAGAGGCCAAATAGTCACAAAACCTTGCTACTTGTATCTCTTCCTCAAGTCTGGGACCCTCAACCCACATCTGCTACAATGTAGATTCAGCCTTAAGGGACTGTTTAGAATTGTGTACCCAGCTGCTCAGTTCTGTGCCAATGAAGGGATTAGCTTTGCTTTTTATAGATGCATACAGAGGAGACAGAGTCAAGAGACAGGCTTAACCTGTGGTCTACTAAAATAAATTAAGTCCATGCATGTGGCACCCGGGGGCATCCATAGAGGGTGGGCTTGGATGCTACTTGTAATTAGCTCCAGGAGCATAATGAGGGACTATTCTATACATCTCTCTCCCATGAGGTTCTTAAGGATTTGTTGGGATTAATGCATTCCTCATTCAGTGTTTAAACACTCAAAGGATGTTAAGCTGGCAGACAATTCTCATTATAGTAGGAATTGTTTCTTTGGGTTGTACTTTACAGAGATTGGCTGCAGGGAATAAGTGATTTTTTGGAAAACTAGGAACAGGAAAGGTTGGAAGGATCAAAGTTTCAGTGTTCAGACAAGTCTTCTCTCTGCCCTTTTCATTCAATTTGAAATGAATTCATTATGACTGGTAGTTCCCAGTGGAATCCAGAGACATTTGGGAGAAGTGCCTCAGAAATACCCCCTGCATCTCACTGGTGATGTCAAACCATGGAATATTCTACACAAATCAAATATAAGAAGGAAACTTGTTACTTCGGGCCAAATTTACTCAAGTTTGGACTGACTCTGAGCACCATTTCTCCCTTTGGGAAAACCCCTTAATGTCTGGTGATCCTTAAATCTTTTAATCTGCAAATCAGGGATAAAAATAGTTTTTTCCAGACTATTTTAGGGATTGACATCATCTTTTAACATGACCATAATAAATGCTCATTAAAATGTGATTAAATTTAATTAACTAATCTTTGTTAGATTATGAATTTATTGAAAAGTGAATGAAGAGCTACTCTTTCCTTCAATTTCCTCTTCTATTTTTTAGGTGAATAAGGAATCTTTAACAAGATAGTTTTAAAATACTTGATTTGGACATAGTGGACTCTTTAATGAAATGTTACCATCAGGGAAGAACTGCTGCTGCAATTTATAAGCACTAGCCAAATCCCCAAGAATTAACTAGAATCGAGTGCTTTCTGAACAAAGCAGTTTGGAGTTTTCAGACACGTCTTTATTTCTTCAGCTCATTTGCAAATGCTTATCTCTGATTTAATCATTCAATGATTTCAGAAACACAATGGAAGCAGAGCAGAACTAAGTGTATCCAACCATCAGGTCTGGTAAGGGATAATGTAAAATGGGACATTTAGCTGGCATCCTGCATGGTCTCTAAATAGACTTAACAAAAGCTTCCAGGTTTTGGTGGCTAAAAATAGTGGTTATTGTAGAGGCAACATGCTTTGGACCTGAGGTCAAGGTCTGGGGAGAGTAAGAGAAATGGGCATGTGTGGGTGTGGCAGGGACATTTGAAGGGTCAGTTAAAGGCTCCTTTGTCTCTGGATTCAACTTTAATTGGGTTCATAAAAATGAAACAAATGACCTTCCATTTCTTTCTAGTGTCAGCTTCAAATGAATTACAGACACTGACTCTGCAGAGATAAAACTGGTTGATGTATTAAGCAATCCATTGATTTACAATGGAATACAATTAGAATAATCTGTCAAAGACCTGCTTGTTCTTCTTTAGTGTTTATGTGGTATTTCCGTGTTAATGAGGTTTTGATTTTTCTGTTTTGTTTTGGGTTTTGAGTTCAGAAGTTCCCTCATTCCACTCCCATTTATCGTTAATTACGTCGTGAGTTAAGAACACACATATTTGACTCATGGTACTGTATTTCTTTTCTAGATTGTCTATATTATCAGAAACTTTTTACTTGGGTTGAACAGTAACATCTATTACCATTTTGTACAGGAAAAGTTCTCTTAGTAAGGGAAAGATTTTCATAGTCTGAAATCAAAACCAGATGAGACAGGAAGAACTCACTTGATTCTTCTGAGCCAACACTTGCTATTATTTATTGTTTACTAAATGCACATATTGTATTGACCATCTGTCAGATTAACTTATATTCTTTGCAATTAGTAGCTAATTAATCCTATAATGATTTTAGAAGAAAGTACTACAAATATTTCCAATTTCAGAGGAGATATAACTGAATTACAGAGAGGTTATGTAGCTTGCCCAAGATCAGCATGATTAATAAGTAAGCAAGGTAGAATTTTAAAACCCAGGTAGTGTCCATGAACTCAATCAACATTCTGCCAGTATTTTTGGTCCTTGTCTCTTAAATGTAATTGTAAATAATAATAATAATAATAAAGTCTACCAACATTAGCTTTGTACTTCTTTTGCGTTTATAATGTCTAGATAAGAACTCATGGATTCTTTGAGACACATAGTCTCAAGTTTGGTGATTTTAAAATTAAAGTCCAAATAGAATACACACACACTATGGATCTGGAATTGGGTGTTATTGGGAGCAAACATTGCAAGTTGTCTCCATGAGGTCGACTGTTGAGGCTGGGAGGCACAAAGCATTTTCTTTACCCCTGAAGTTTTGGAGCTGAGGAGTCTGAGATGGAGGAGGAAGTGTCTGAACCAGAAGTCCACAGGTCCTGCTAGCAACCGTGCTCCTGTGCTTCTGACTCCCAGCTTCTATCCAGCCTCTCTGCTGGGCCATTTTCCTGAAATAGCTTCAGAAGTCACAGCCTAGAAGATGGGCCAAGGACGTGCTTTAAGTCTGAAGTCAGCAGATGTCCTTGGTCTTTCTGTATTCCCTAGGCAGCTTAAGAGTTTTTTCCATAGAATGTGTAACAAGGTAAGTGCAGGATCTATTGGCTTCTTTGACATGAAGAAGCTGTCTGTCTTTAAAAGATGGATGGTTGATAGGTACTGCCTGGGTTTGTCCTCATGCAACTGATGATTAGTTGTTAAGGTGGTCTCAGCTCAGTTTCCTCATGTATAAAAGATGGTGTTGGATTGACTTTTAAGATAAGCCTAACATGTTACTTGATCTTAGAAAGCAGAATAGGACAACCTTGGTCGAATGGAATGCAGTTAAGAAATGCTTCTTGCCATTATTTCACAGATTAGCAGAGAGGTGGGAAAGGCCATTGCAGAGTTGGGAGCTCTGCTGCTATCCTGGTTTAATATGAGATGTCACCTTGTCTTGGATCATGGGACATGTTTTCCACTAACAATCAAAACCTTGCAAAATATTCAAACATTCCTCTATCTGTCGGGCAGTGTAGTTGGTGGCACAGTGCCTCTTATGTGTATCTTGGGCTCTGGTTGGGATTGTCCACATGGATGTATTAACTGGATAGGAAACCTGGAGAGATTCTCAGGGTATGAGAATCTAGGAGACTGAACAATAAATGAACACCGGCCTTGACTATGAGTAATGGGTGGCAAATCAAGGGTTTGTATGGTGTTGGTTTAGTCTGCCTGCAGTTTTTAGCTACTATTAGCTAATCAGAGATTTATATCCTCTTTTGAGCTATAACCTCATTGTCAAGTGAAGTCCATGGACTCTTATAATAGTATTAGCTTTTCAGTTCTTTATCTTGGTAAATTTACATATAAGAAAATGAAAAAAAATCTTTAATATAGTTCAATTAATTGTGACAGATACACGAATCAATGTCACATCATCCAAACCAAAAGAACATTTCTGTCACTTTGGAAAGTTTCTTTGTGCTTTTCTCAGTTTCTACTCTCTACCCTTAGAGCAAACCACACTGATTTCTCTTACCATACCTAACTTTGAAACTCATATATGCATTAGGAGGAAAATTCTCTTTTGCCCCCAGAAGAATTCTCAAGATCTAACTAGCCTAGAGTGGGTCAGGAAATAGAACCAAGGACAAGACAATTGCCTTTGCCCACATAATGACTGATGAAGATAAGCATTTATTTTATTGTTTGAATGAGAAAACATACATTTTGAAAATTTCTAAGAATATATTTCTTATCGTTGGAAACAGTAACTAAAACAATGTCACACTTGGAAGTCTGTATTGTAAATAGCTAACGGTTTGGTTTGTTTGGGCTATAAATGAGAAATAGAAGCCCCATGGCGATCTAAGCCATTGAAGTGTCAAGTTGAAATCTTCTAGTTGAGAATTAAAGGAAGCCACAGGGTGAGAAGCAATGTGTCCATAATCCTGTTGACAGCGGTTTTCTTCAGGCTTTGATTCATGGTTCATCTGCTCCCTGCCTATGGTCTGAGCTCAGCAAGGCCATGCTGGTTTCCATGGTGCTAGTTTGCATACCAAACCAGGACTTGTATTTTTGTGTTTGCCTCACACATTTCCAGTGCTAAGTGTTCTTCTAAGAAGGGATTAGCATGCTAGCCAATTAAGGGAGTTTGCCAGAAATAAAGCACCCAGGGAATTACTCTTCAGGTTATTTTGCTGCTGCTTTGCCTAAGAACTGACAGCATGGTTGATGGTTTTCTTAGGTCAGCAGTGACTCTTAAAATATCTGAGGTGAAATCTGTAGCATATGTTTTTATGTTTTTTTTTTTTTTTAAATTACTACCTTTTAAGCAGTTCCCAAAGATTGAAATAGAGATTTTTTTCTATCATTTTGTTGTGGAGCAGTAATGGATTTCTGGAACTTTACCTTAAGGTTTTGCTTGTTTTTTGTTATTGTGGGGTCTCTTCAGTGGAAAAGATCTGCCCCATTCATTTAGGAATATTTCCTTAAAACTCATGCTTTGAAAAAGATATGATCCACATTATCTAAATGGGCATTTTAATCAGATTTAACCATCAGAACTAAAGCTTCAAAATGTTTGGTTTTTAGAACTCTCCACTGAGTAGACTTGGCAAGACAAAAGAATGAAGTACTGATAATCACAACTTTATGGATCAGTCTCAGAAACAGATGCTGAGTGAAAGGAGTCTTTTACATCTTCCATTTAGATGAAATTCTAGAAAGGGAAAATTAATAATGGCATAGAAAGGAATAGTGGTTGCCCTGGGTGGTGGAGTGGGGACTGGTTGGTAAGAGTATGGGGCTGTCTAGGGTAACTTCGAAGGCTTTTGCGTTTTGAAGGGGATTTGGGTTATGTGAGTATCCCAATTCATGACTGTACACTTAAGGTGTATACCTTTCACTTTATATAAATTTTACCTCAAAAGAAAAAAAAAAAAAAAAAACCTGTAAAAGTGAAGTTCCATTGCTAAATCCAGGGTGATTATATCAGATACTTAGGCAAACAAAAAACTGATGAAAAGTGATATGATTCTTGGCAAATCAGGCAGTGGTATTTGGAAATTATGTGTGGCTATATCTATTCTCTTATTTTGATCTTTATCTGAATCTCTAGATCCCTATGGGGAGATGTCTGCTTACAGAAAGCACTAGCACTGCCTTCATTCATGGATTTATGTGGTCAGCAAGGGTTTTGACTGAGTTGGAAAGAGGATCATTTGTGTTACAGGGCAAAGGCCTACTGGAGAACTAAAGCCACCATGGCCTCATAGATTCTTGGCAGTCCCACCAGAAAGATTTCAGACATGTCACACAGAGTAGCTGGCATTAGAAGGGACAGGAAAAAGGAAAAGAAGGCACTCTCACAGGAGAGTGAGTCTTCTCAGTGAGAAGAAGGACAGCAGATCCCTCTTACCCTCTAGTTTTACTGGGGTCCAGAGGAAGTTTCCCAGAGAGTCCTGCACAAGTCCACCTTTTGATCTTTGACTGACAGCAGGATGACATTAGACTTCCAAGTCCCTGCTGCACATGAAAACTCTAAGTCACTTTGGCCCATGCTGACCAGTTCTAATTGCAATCTGTTCTTACAGATTTTTTAGTTAGGGGGCATTATCCTTGTCTCCCTGAGTTCAAGAACCTGGTCTGGGTAAAGGTAACCAAAATGTCCCCCTTCAGGATAATTTGTGTTTTACCAGAATTTTGGGTCTGCATTTCTTCTGCAGGTAGCAGGTTGTTTGCTGAGAAATGTAACATATCATATTGACTTAAGACATGGAAGGATTGAAGGTAAATTTCTCTTCAAATGAAAGCATGTGGGGCCAATATTGTGGACCAAGTTCACAGAATCATTCCCTTAAATTCATGTTCCCTCCACCATCTTTGTTACCTATCAATTTGGACTTCACTTGGTCCCTTTTCCCTTTTAAAATATTGAGAGAAAAAATATGCACAATCATGTCTTTGATTGGGTGACATTGGATAGGCAAGCTTAAGTTTTATCTCTATCAAATGCTTTATCTTTTAAAAGTTTTTCCTGTCAAGATTTGAAAACCCCTTGGGGTAGCACAGAAATGCTCCTATAATTCTGGAGTGATCTTCAGCCCTTACCAATGCTTTGATTTTACTCAATTCCCACTTGAACTTGTTTGGGCAGCTAAGGAGGTGAAACCTTGACTGTCAAATCATGTGGAAGGTGGCTGCCAATTCCTGCCCTGATGTTATGGTTGATTCATATCACACAATTGATAGAAATACACAAATGTGAGATGTGGGATTCAATTTTGAGCAGTGCAGAAGACCTTAACTAACATCTTCCTAGGAGGAGAATGAGTCTTTGATCATTACCTGCTTTGTGAGCTGTCTTCTCCTTTGATGTCCCCCTATCCGCTCACCACTTAACCTCCAAGTCGTTTTCACTGACTCTTGCAGATACAGTGCTTTATAGAAGACACTGTGATTTGTCGATACAGATTCCCTTAATCTGGAACTGCTTTAAGGATTGATTTTGAAGGTGTACAGCTGCCTCACTTGTCAGGGAAGTACCTTAGCTGGTAGAAGCTATCCAGCCAGAGAGGTTACAGATCTGGCCCCCTACCCTACAATCTAGACAACAAACCTGGAGATGAAAGATGACTCAGTGGTGTGTTGAATGCTTCAGAGCTTTCTGTGGGATCAGGCCAAAGAGTACTCAGAAATGTGTCCTCCTATTTGTCTTCTTTATGAAGGTGGTAGAGAACCTAAACAGAACTTCAAAGAGACCAAAGTTGTTCATCTTTAGGCAGGATCAGTAATTACCTTTAAGAAGAATTTACATGTAAGTATCTGGGTACTTTTAATTAGGTAGTGGTTATTTCAGTGTTTGCTCACCCTGAAACCAAGTGCATGTTACGTTGGAGACTACAACTCTTCCAGTCTGCAAGAGAACCAAGAGTCATTGGCCTCCCACATATTAATATGGAAGAGGGAAAAGTGGTGAAAAGCATGTGTGTGTGTGTTTTAACATTTTACTCCTCTTTTTTCCTTGCCTCACCTGAAAGGTCATAGCTTATACTTTTAACTGGAGGGACAAATAGAGAGGAAATGTAGAATATGTTAGAGATTTTTTATTTCCTGGAATTCAAGAGCCTCCATGTTTTCTCTCTGGGATAAAAAAAAAATAAATGGCTTCAACCATAGGTTGACTCTCCTGCATTTGAATGTTGTGACAATTTGAAGAGTGGCTATTCTCTTCAAAATAACTGGGGTTATAGAGTCAGAAAACAGTGTAATTATTTGGGTACTTGCTTATGTTGAAAATGATGTTTATGTGCATTGATATTTAATGAAATTTGAAAGGAAATTATTTCTTTATCTTTATGGAAAAATTTTGATACCCTCAGGGCTTCTCAATCTGCCTGCAGCAGTAGTTTATATAAAAGAGAAATTGCCAGTATTTTTTAAAATAAGGAAATACAACAGAAAAGACATGTATCAATTATCTATTTGCAAAATAGTGCTCTGTAACAAACCTCCTCAAATTAAATTACTTTAACTAATTCAGGAATCTGTGGTCCACCACTATAGAGTGGGCTCCAATGGCAGTTCTTCTGGTCCCAATGGGACTCATTCATGTGCCTGGTGGTTAACTATTTAGGAAAATGGGGAAAACTGAGCCATACACCTCTTCTCAACAGGCTATCCTGAGCATGTTCTTCTGGAGGTGACGAACAGTAAAGATGAGAGCAAGCAAGTTGACTTCACCAAACCCTTTCCAACTCCTCACTTGTGTCATATTTGCTAAGATCTCATTGACTGAAGAGTGCCATATGTAGTCAAGCATCGGGTCATGATAAGACACCACAAGATTAATGATCACAAGTGTGAATACTGGGGGCAACAAGAATTAAAAACATTGAGGCAATCCGCCTTGTGCATGTTCACATACACACACACACATGCACATACACACACAAAGAAATATAGTCATTTATCAGAATTTGTGAGCGATTAATTCCAGAACCCTGTGGATTGCAAAATTGAGGATGAGCAAATCTCTTATATAAAATGGTGTGGTATTCCCATATAACCTATATAAATCTTCCTATATACAGAAATCATCTCCAGATTTCTTATAATATCTAATGCAATGTAAATGCTATGTAATAGTTGTTAGAGTGTACTTTATAGGAATAGTGAAAAATTAACTGTACATCTTTGGTGCAGATGAAATTCTTTTTCCAGATATTTTAATATGTGGTTGACTGTATGAATGGATGTGGAACTACTGATATGGGGAATAAACTGTATATGAAATTTTATCAAGTAAAACATGGAACTCAATAGCTGGAATCCTAAAGCTCCAATTGTAACATCATATTTTCTATCTTTTCTATTTAGATTCCTGCCTCTACTCATTGACCTTGACCTTTCCTATTTTGTCATTGGAAATTTTATACATATCATTTCTCTTCATTGAAATATCTTTTTTTCTCTTCTACCTAATTCTAAGCATTTCAAATTTACACTTTCTTGGAAACCTTTGTCATTTTCAGCACTTACATGCTACCTTATGTTAATGTTTATATGTATGACAGTGTTATCACTCTTTCAAGTCAGGGTCACTTATTTTATTTCCCTAAGATGGCTTATTGCATATAATAAGAGTTTAATAATATGTTGACCAACTAGTTCTGTTCTCCACAATCTGTGCTAATCTTCTCTCCCTCGTCTCTCCCTACATTCTCTTCCCTTTAAATCTGATAAAGTGTCTTGATCTTCAGTGTCATCTTCAGTCCATTAGTAACAGCTGCCTGGGAGGACTACATTGAGAACAGGTCTGAACTCATAACCAAGAAAAGTCGGAACGGGTGCCATCTTGGATTAGTAATGCCTATCATGGATGCAGGAGTGGATAGATCATTTGTATTGGGCACCAAATCAACTGTTAATTTTTAAAGAGGCACTCCATCTTATAAGCTCTGTAGGGTTATTCACTGAAGGGAAATGATGGTGGTGGCAATTATTATAAGATATGTAAGCAACCAGATATTCAAACAGAATCTCTCAGTAAGAGGCAGTGCAGAACTAAGAGTAGGGCTTTTGGTCAACCCATTGGACTTCAAAATCTGGTTCTGTTCATTACTAAACTTGGTGATTTTGGATAGACTAGGTAATCTTTGTTTCCTTAGTTTCCTCATATGCCAGAAATGGTACCATGGCAGGACCATTTTAAGTGTTCAATGAATTAATCTACACAAAATACACAGCAATATTCTTTTTTTTTAATTGTAAACAAATGGGATACATGTTGTTTCTCTGTTTGTACATGGCGTAAAGGCATACCATTTGTGTAATCATAAATTTACATAGGGTAATGTTGAAATTTGTTCTAATTTATTGTACATGACAGTAGAATGCATTTATACATTTTGATAGATCATACATAAATAGAGTATACTCTCTCATTTTTCTGATTGTACATATTGTAGGATCACATCAGTCATGCAGTTATATATGTACATGAGGTAATAATGTCTGTTTCACTCTCCTATCATTCCTACCCCCATGCCTCCTCCCTTCCCTTCACTCCCCACTACCTACTGTAAAGTAACTCTATTTTTCCCTACCCACCACCCCACTTATTGTGAATTAGCACTTGCATATCAGAGAAAACATTTGGCCCTTGGTTTTTTGGATTTAGCTTATCTCACTTAGCATGATTATTCCAACTCCATCCATTTACCAGCAAATGCCATAATCTCATTCTTCTTTAAAGCTGAGTAATATTCCATTATTCTTGACTCATAATTTGCACTGAATGAATGCTAGCTTCCATTTTATTATAAAGCAGTGATAAAAATTACAAATAAGTAAAATACATCCTGAAAATTAAAATAAAATGTAATGTTTTCATTTGGAAATATTAGATAAAGGCAGTTGATGACAATAATGGGAGGTTAAAGACCCTGGCTCTAACAGGGGAATAGTCTATTCTCAAGACAACCAGGAACAAATTCGAGCAATCATTTAAGCAACTACTGGCACCTCAGTTCATTCAGGATCAACTACAGATGCAGAACCATGAATAAAAATTCATTACATGGATTTGACCTTATGCAATAGTGGGAGATGTTAAACCATCTTGCAAATCTGTTGTCTTCACATTTGAGACCGGAGCTTATTGTCTGCAGAGAAGGTGAGATTGACATAAAATGGGCAGTAAAGACAAGCAAAGACTAGGAGCATGGGCAAGACCCCATAAGAGCAGACTGAAACTAATCAGTTCACTCATATCAAACTTGGGCTAAGCAGTTTTTCATGCAGAAGAAGTTGGCACTCTTCATCAGAGAGCAGAGCAGGTGTCTGACCAGGGAAATGAAGACTATAAGAGGGTAGGAAATTTTGGACAATTGGATGACAAATAAATGATACATCAAATAAATGACAGTGGGCATCTGCCCCAACCTTCTGAGTGAAGGTTGTAGTAAATAATAAGAGTTTAATAATATGTTGACTGACTAGTTCTGTTCTCCACAATCTGTGCTAATCTTCTCTTCCTCATCTCTCCCTACATTCTCTTCCCTTTAAATCTGATAAAGTGTCTTGATCTTCAGTGTCATCTTCAGTCCATTAGTAACAGCTGCCTGGGAGGACTACATTGAGAACAGGTCTGAACTCATAACCAAGAAAAGTCGGAACGGGTGCCATCTTGGATTAGTAATCCAAGAACACTGAAGAATTACTAATCCATCTTGGATTAGTAATCCAAGAACACTGAACACTGAAGAACAGTGTAATGACCATTTCACTTCCTCCTTCCAACTCTTCTGCAGACAGTCTCTTGCTGCACCCTCCCCCTGCCAATCAGACGTTCTGGGAAATCTTCGGCCAAGTTAAGCTGACACGTTAAAGGTTCCCTATTCACCTCTACTGACCATGTGGTGCAACAGAAAGAGAACTGCCCTTCAAATCAACAGCTCTGGCTATATAACCTTAGGCAAAACCACTTAACCTTTCTGGGTTTCAGATTTTAATTTTCCCATGTGTGAAACAGAGAAGGAGGGTAGTCTTTCTCATCCTTTAGGATCACTTTCAGTTCTTAGTCTTTAATTTTGTTCTCTTAACTTCCTATCTCCATTCAGTTTCTTCTGTCTCCTTGTCTTGCTTACCTGTTCCCTGTGATTTTGTCCCAAGGCAGTCAGCTAAGCCAGAATGAGCACTAGGCAGATGAAAGGACTCTGGGTGTTTGCCTAAGCTCTCAGAGCTGCCAAAGGCAAATGCTGGGGCAAAGGGCAACTATAAGTGATGGAATTAAATATTTACCATGTTAACCATGACCACTCATGGATTTCAGAGAAAGCCGACCATATTGACTGGAATATTTCCTCCCATGTTTCTAACGATATGCAATCTTGACTAAATTTGCCAGCTCTCAGGGGTTTGCACACTATCCAGCAACATTAATTTCTTTGCCTACTTCCAGTTACAAGCAATTATAATCTTGGCAGTTTTACTTGCCTTGAATAGCACTTGTACACTTTATTGATATCTGGCAGAGAGGACTCTCTCCATGTTAAGCCTTACTTAGAGTTTTGACACTGCTAATTCTACAAAGTACTTGAGCTGCAAATCAACATTTGCTGGGCATTCTGGGGGAAGGTTTTATTACTGAATACTGTGAAATTGGAAGATTCCATGAAAATTAAAGGAAATTGATTTTTTTTTCACCCTTACCCACATCTGCACCCCCAAACTGATGATTTAATCAGTCCTGTAAGGTAGTAGGCACAGGTTCACAATCACTGATTGACAATTCCCTCTCTAGTAGGACTTAACCTTGCCTGTAGAGAGCCATCCTGCCCTCAGTCATGCTGTCCACAAACAGCATGCATCCAGTGACTCCTGTTTCCAGTATATAAGACCTAGTCCTCTCATTCCAGTTCAGGACAACTCTGCAGAACTGGCTCAACTCAGGGCTCCCAGGCGATTGCCTGAGACCTCTTCAGGAACGTTATCACAGCCTAACTTCTCCTGCTGACCCTACTTTCTTCCTTCACCTCCCTTTCTTCTCTAGGTGTTGATCCCACAGCAGTAAATGCTCGTATACAAATTTTTTATTTCAGAGTCTATTTTTCCAAGGAATCAAAGCTGTAACTGCAGTGACATGGAGCGAGATCAAAGTTTAGGAAGCAGAAAGACCTGGGGTGGAAGCTACCTACTAACTCTTTAGATCTTGGGAAGTTGAGTTTCTTTCTTTTTTTTTTTTTTTTTCTCTTTTTATTTTATTTTTTTTTTTCATTTATAAAATGGTCTTGTTGGGAGGATGAAAGCAGCTCAGTTAGTATAGATCAGCAGGCCCTGTTGGGGACATGAGCCCTGTTTTTATCCTCCCACTGCTCTGTCACCTTCTGTCTCCTATGATTTATTCAGTTATTTTATTTTTATATTCTTTGCTTACTTTCCGTCTGTATCTACCCCACTGCCTACACACCCACAAATAAGAAATATCCCACAAATAAAAATATCCTCGCTATGCATTGCAGACACATAGTGAGCATTGATAAGTACTAAATGAATAAATGCATGAGGGAAAGAGAAACAGAGGGCAGGGAGGCCAGTTGGGGGGCTGGGACCCAATGTTAATTGAGCAGCAGTACTAAATGAATAAATGCATGAGGGAAAGAGAAAACAGAGGCAGGGAGGCCAGTTGGGGGGCTGGGACCCCAATGTTAATTGAGCAGCAATAGAAGCTGAGCGATATGGAAGCACGGGAGTGAGAAGCTGATAGATTTTAACAGTTTGAGGAAATTAAATGCATGGAGTGCCTTAAAAACACATGAAGTTTTCCAATTTGAAGTTGCATCAGATTCCCTTTGAGGGCTTGTTTAAACACAGATTCCCAGGCCCCACTGTGAGAATGTCTGATTTTGAAGGTTCATGACCAAAGTCTCATTTGGATAATTATTTCTTTAAGCAATTTTCACCTATTTACCCTTCTCCTTTTAGTTTAATAAGGTTTTTAGTTATTTTGGCCATTGTGGAAATAAAGAAAAGTGTGTTAGTATTCCCCTTGTGACAGTAAAACTTCACGGTTTTGAAGACAATGATTAAAGAAGCCATTCATCTGTCCTCTTTTAGTTTGTTTAAAACTAAAACTTATTGTTTCTAATTATTTTCTCTAAACACGATTACCCATGTTTTTCTTCCATTGAGAATGTCTGTTAAGAACTGTTTCTTTTTTCCTTGTTTTGAAGTTTATCAAGAATCTTGATGTTCATATAAAAATAGAGAATATTGAGCATCAAATTCTTAAGTAAAATAACTGTTATGACCAGACTTTAATTTCTCTTAAGCCTTATCTCCATGATACATCCTAGGATCCACACTAGGTTTTTCTTCATAAGCAGTTCTGTCAATTTTTATAGAGCTTATGATCTTGTATGACCTTTAGGCTTTTTAAAAAGTTCTTTAGGTACTTCAGAGATACACGTTTTTCTTTCTGATCTTACGTCTTTCAAATTCATTAACTCCTAGTTTGGGTTCCTGAGGCAGGATGGAGATATAAAAGTTGAAATGAATATGATGGACCTAAGTTATAACCATTTTGACTTGTCAAATGTGCCGATTTTTATCTTCTGACCCTTTCATTTCAGAACATTCTTATCATATTAAGCTAAATGTTATTTTATAGAAATTGCCTACTCGTTAAAAAAAAAAAAATCATCATCCACGTTATTTCTCAGTTGTACAGATGACCTCAACACAAGGAAAAAGACTGAGTCCGGTTCATTCATTCCTGGATCCTTAGAAGTTAGCACAATTCTTCCACATAATATGTGCAAAATAAATGTTCATTCAAGATTATGAAAGATAAAGTTGACTATTTTTTTTTTAATTCAAAGGAACTCTTTTTTCTTGTGTTTATTTTGTGGTTTTGCATGACATTTTTGTTTCTTGAAAACCAGCTGTCTTAGCCAGTTTTGTGCAGTTATAACCGAATACTGGTGACTGGGTAATTTATATAGAATTTATTTAATTTAGTGTTCTGGAGACTGGAAAGTCCAGGATCATGAGGCCATGTGTGATGAAGGTCTGCTCACTATGTCACCCCGTGGGTGTAGGTGGAAGTGTAACAGTGTGCTCACAAGAGGCAAGGACACTGAACTCCTACTTTTATAAGGAGCCCTCTTCTGTGATAACAACCCACTTCCTTGACAATCAGCATTAATGTATTCATTCAAACCATAGCACCCATTAAGGAAAAAAAAGATGCTTACCTTATGTATATTTTTGTAGACTTCTTTTCAAATAATATGAGAATCATAAAGAAAAATCCTTTAAAATAATGATTTATAACTTATTATGTGTTAAAAGTAGTGCTCCCTTATTTTTATGAAATCATCACTCTTTACTGTTTATGAAAGTGATATATTTTTACCACTCCTTACCACACTTAATTGCCCCCACTTAAAATAGCTGTATTATATCAGCACCTACTCAACACACATTTTTATAATGTGAATATATATTATATAGGCACACACATATACATCTTCGTTTTGTAGTGACTTTTTAACAGCTTCATAAACATGGGTCTTGGAGTAACCTGGTCACTATCCAAACCTAGTGTTTAAATCTTACCTCCATTATTGCATTAATTATTTATTGCCAAATAACATTGCATAATAAATTACCCCCAAACTCAGTAGCTTAAGACAATGCATATTTGTTGTTTATGTGTCTGTAGGTTGGAAATTTAGACTGGGCTCTACTGGGCCATTCTTTCAGTCTGATTCACTTGCATGTCAGGCAGTGGGCTGATTTTAATGACATAGTGACTGGGTTGTGTGTTTCTCATCATGCAACAGACTAGCCCTGGCTAGTTCTCATGATGGTTGGTCAGGTGGGAAGGTGGAGAGGGGGATGCACAGAGGAATAGAGAGGGAGAAAGGAAGAACATACAGTTCCTTGAGTCCTAGCCTCAACACAATATACCATTGCTTCTGGTGCATTCTGTGTACCAAAGAAAATTGCAAAACTAGCCATAGTGAAGAAGTGGAGGACTAGACGCCTGCTTCTTTAAGGCAAAGCATAATGGTGCAGAGAGGGAAGTGAATTGGGGTCATTTATTCAATCATCCATAGCTGTTTCTAAGCTGACTTTGAGCAGTTCTCTCAGTTCCCCCCTCATCAACCCCAAATAAGGAAACATTTTCACAGTTTCCTTTTCCTTTTGGTGATCCCAGGGATGGTGCATTACACTGGTGAAATAAAGGTTCTCCTCACTTATAACCAAGGCATGGGAGTGAGCCAGCATAAATAGTGTTACTGTGCTATGCTTTGGTGAAACTGGAAGCCACATTGCAGTGTTAGTACCAGATTTGGGATGAAGGAGTTGACATAGTTGAGGTCTGATGTGTGTCATGATGGCTTTTTCTATATCCCAGATTTCCACAACATGTAGGATTTATTCAATAAGTATATGATGAATGAAGGAATGTGCTTCTCTATATGTTGTTATTGTGTTGTCATTAACAATTGTGTCTTTCACCATCAGGACATTTCATAAGAAAATAGATACTCATGCAAGTAAAACAGAGGACTGTGAGTTCCCATCACAAAACACCTGAGAGTCCACATAACAGTGGTCAACAGGTGCTACTTGTTATACTGCAGACTCTGTCCCAAGAGTTCCCTTCTGTTAGCCATTTAGCTTTCTGAAAGCAGGTATTAGACCTTACGAATGTCTACATTTTGTATGTGAAGTAATTCAGATTCATAAAATCCTGCTCATTCACCAAATGTCTTAAATGTCCCACTCAATGTCACACAGCTAATACAGGAGCATGGCAAGATTTGCTTCAGACAGGACAGTTCTAGACTCAGACCCCTGAATCACTGCTATGCAGCTGTGACTTCAGTTAGAGCTTCCATCTGTGGTCACCCTTGTAACTTTGGCTTCCATCCTTTAAATCAACTCTTAAGGAAACCAAACCATGACTTGCATATCATCCCACAAGTGTTTTTCATCCAACTCTGACTTGGTCCTGACACCCACCTAGTATGCTTCTAATAAGACTTCCCTTTGCTAATCATTCCCACATTGTCAAGGGATGCAAAATAGTGTCAATGAGAAGTTTTAATATTATCCAACAAGAAAGCATAAAAAGAAATGGGAACAAAGTAAAAGAGGAAGAAGGAAGGAGAAGGAAGGAAGAGAGAGGAAAAATATTTTTAAAAAGGGAAAAAGGGGACTAAATTTGTAATTCAGTGGTTGAGTGCTTGCCTAGGATATACAAGTTCTGGGGTTTTATCACCAGGACTGCAAGAAGAAGAAGGAGAAGTGGGAAGAGAAGGAGAAGAAAATGAATTGCAGTGTTTTTTGTCATTCTTAATGTTTGCTTCATCAATCCATCACACTCTCTGTTGGTAAATGAAATTGAAATAAGTTGTTAAGGTAGTGAACTAATTCTGTAGTATTCAAAAAAGAGTACATAAGACTATCAGCTCTCAAAACTATTCTGCTTGGTGGTTTTTATTTGGATGGATATGTGCATGGTTCCCTTTCGTAGCAAGATATAAACACGTGAGAAAAATTCCAACTCAAAACAGATTTTAAACCACGAGGTCCTTTTGCTTTCTCCAAATTGTTATTCATCAAATCCCTTATTGTCATGTTCCAGGCACTTCAAAATTTTGCTTTTTAGTGCTGTGTTTCATCATATAAACTTCCGTGTTCCTTTGCCTATGTGTTAATGAAAAGTAACATTTTAAATAAGCATCTTTGCTGCCCTAGAGGTCAGGAGAGACTTTGAAGACAGTGGAGGGTTGATCCATGTCCTGAGATGGGAAGATTTGTCTTTTGAAAGCAAGTCAAAGAGGGCTAAAGGTCCTTCAGATAATTTATCAGTACTTTATAGTTCTCAGAATGACTTATAAAAACAGGATTGGTATAAAATCAACAACAAAGGTGTACTGGCTTAGGTAATAGTACATGGTCTAAAACTCTTTTACTAGGTCACCAAAATGTTTACACATAAGTAAAAGTCCAAACTAAAAGCCACTCCATCCTAGAGTGGTGTGCAGAAGAGCTTCGGTCTCAACTGCAGACATGCAATGTCCCTTTGATTTGGCTTCGGTGTCCAATCTATGGTGACCTTCCTATTAGAAGAACTGTGATCTTCTTCCCAAGAGATTTCTATGGTTTCTGAATGTTCTCAGCCATGTGCTGGATGAGCTGAAAGTATGAGAAAATCAATGCCTGTGGAAGCAGCCCTCCACCCATGACTGAAGAGATTTGGTAGAAAAATATCTCATGTCCCTTAGCTTTTATTTGGCCCAGATCAAAGGCATTTTCTTCTCAGTGTTCCAAAATCCCTCTACATGATTAAACGCCCATGACCAGAAACAGTAATCCAAATGTTAACCTACTTTACCTTGACTTTCTCCCTTTCTCTGCCTTTCATCCTGTTAAGGTTTGGATGTGAGGTGTCCCCAGAAAGTACACCTGAGACAATGTGAGAAGGTTCAGAGGGGAGGTGATTGGACTGTGAGAGCCCTAACCCAATTAGTGAATTATTCCCTGATGGGATTAATTGAGTGGTAACTGGAGGCAGGTGGGGTGTGGCTGGAGGAGATGGGGCAGTGGGGGCATGACTTTGGGATATATATTCATATCTGGCAAGTGGAGATCTCTCTCTCTCTCTGCCTTGTGATCATCATGTGAACTGCTTTCCTCTGTCACACTCTTCTGCCATGACGTTAAGAATCACCTTGAGCCTCTAGGAATGGAGCCAACTGCCTATGGACTGAAACCCTGAAACCTTAGGCCCCTAAATAAACTTTTTCTCCTCTGCAGCTGACTAACTCAATTATCCTGGCTTCCTAGAGTTACTTTCCTGGATAAACTAGCAATCCAGCCCTTACCTCAGGGTGTTTCTGGGGAACCCTGCATTACTAAAGGTGTTCTAATTATTTTATCATATTTTTTTCTGCCCTTTCTTCTCTCAAACCTTCTCCATTTCTCTTTCCAAGGTTATAATGCCCTATCTTACAAGGTCAAGTTCCCGGCACACCAGCTAAGGTATAATTTAATAACATGAAAAAATCAATAAGTTGAATTCAGCACTAGAATCATAATAGTTCTTAGGGATGGTGCCCTTAAGGAGGGAAAAAACTTATTAAACCCCAATATAGAAGATGGTTATAAAAATAGAATAAAAAGATAGGAGATATTCTACAAGCATTTCTGAAATTAGTATTTAAAGAGCTTTAAATCATCATCAGACATAGAGTAGAAAAGTACTTATCCAGATCAACAGAAGGTATTTCTCAGAAAGTAGAAGAACCTCACAATTTATTTAGTAAGTTTTGAATTGAAAATGACAGAAGTAGTATACATTTGGAAAACTTCACCAGAACTCTCCTTCACTTGAGAGTGGGCAGCTGACTTGGCCTGTCAAAGAAAAATAAGTAGCTGTAACTGACTGGACATGTGTTGAATTGCATGGGGTTGTACTGCATGTCAAGGTTTGACAGAACTGACATAAAAAATATACCTCATGTTGTGTTAGCATTGAGAATAACAGTTCCTGTTCAGTAGAGAGAAGGTCTTCAGAGAAATGGCCACTGTGGCAGATCTCCCTCTCTGAAGGAAAAGGCTTTCCAGTCAAGCCCAGTTAACACATTGTTTGAGAAATACAACCCCCGGGTGTGATGTTACACACCTGTAATTCTAGCAGCTGGAGAGTCTGAGGCAGGAGGAACACGAGTTCAGTCTGCCTCAGTAACTTACTGAGGCCCTAAGCAACTCAGTGAGACCTGTCTCTAAATAAAATACAAAAAAGGGCTGGAGATGTGGTTCAGTGGTTAAGTGCTCCTGAGTTCAATCCTCAGTTCAAAAGAGGAGAGAGGAGAGAGAGAGAGAGAGAGAGAGAGAGAGAGAGAGAGAGAGAGAGAGAGAGAGAAATACAACTAACCAATGTAAACTTTGTTGCGCACACATTTGCAAAATTTGGCTATTGTCTTTCTGACATGTTTTATGTATGTCCTTCCTAAAATATAGTCACAGATACTTTAAGCTCTGCATAAGATTTTCATTTATAAAGTACATAATGCCCCAGTTATCCATTGCTGAGTAATATATCACCCTCAAACTTAGTGGTAAAAAAATCAGTAATGGGACATTGTTTGATATTGTCTATTATAATTCTGAGGGTCAACTTGGCCTAATTCAGCAGTGACCTCAGGAATCTGCACAGGGAGCATGCCTGAGGCTAGAATTATCCCTTGTCCTCTCACATATCTGTTGTTTTGGGTGTAAAAACTCAAATAACTGGGACTCCTGAGGATCTACTTCTGTCTCTATCTACTCTCCACATATGATCTCTGCAGCAGGATAGATTCAGGACAGCTGGACTTCTCACTGGTCCTTCTAGGTTCCAAAGATTCATGTCCTAAGAGGGAGAATTGAGCAATGCCTGTGTTGCCCATTATGGTCTAGGCATATCACTAAGGCAGCCCCTATTGAAGGAAAAGAGATGACTCCATGTCTTGATGGAAGGATTCTCAAGGAATTTTCACTTCTTTTCCTAAACCACTACATTGAATTCTCTTTCATCATCATGGGATTTAACTGTGTTTATAATCCCAGTGCACTTACCCTAATGCCATGCTCAGTCATTGCTGAAAAACAAAATTTGGCTAACTTAATGCATCAAACATTACAATACAGCAATACTTTTGCTAATTTTTATGTTCTATTCTTTAAAATGGATTCATCTAGAGCAACAGTAAAGTGAGAGAACTAGAGATTGAGAAGTAAGATGTTGACTTCTAAATAAGGAAAAACTATGCACTATTGCTTTTTTCTTGAACTCAACCTGTGTCTACAAAATGACAGTAGTATGTATAACCCTGTGCTGAGCTACTATGATGAATACATCTAAGAACAGGAGGTTTTAAAATTAGGGACAGAGCTCACTGAGTTTTGATTTTCTGAAGAAGGGTCAGGCAACCATACCCAACATTCCCCCAAATCAATAATCAATCCAAATCGATTTTTAAGCAACAGCTTTGTATATAAAATGTTCAAAAGGGGTTGATTGTATTAGGCAATAATCAGATGGATAGTGTTTTACTATAAATTAGGAGTTATGAATCATAAATATTGTGTGAATGTTTGTTGAATGAATGAGATGTTATGAAGTATCACTGGGAAATATGTACAATTGTGAGGACTTCTCTGATATGGGGACTCCAAGAGCAGGAATCTAGGAACTGGGGATTTCTGAACTATTGTAAAGTAGAAGCATTTGAGTTGTAAAATGGGAACGAACCCATTAATTGTCCCTCACTTTATTTTATAAAAGTGTAAGCTAATGCCAGGAGGTATTTCTCATTGGTCTTTGGTGTTATTTTGGTCTCATGAGTCTATACACATTAACATCCCAAACTAATTAAAAAAAATTTACTTGAGCTAAAATCCTTGCCACAGTTGTTGCTTCTGGGAAAATATAGACTGAGACACCATGATGGACATTTGACAGAATCATATGGACTGACCACATGGAAAGAATCTCTATATATAATTTTCAAAGGAAGAAAAGATTTAGTTAAAGGTTTTGATAATATGGTGGTACCTCTGGGGGACTGGTTGGAGGAACCCTTCAAATGATAAAATACATGAATGCTCAAATAGAAATATAGTATTTGCATAAAACCAATGCACATCATCCTACATACTTTAAGTGATCTCTAGATCATATATACTACTTAATGCAATGCAAATGCTGTATAAGTAGATGCTATAATGTGATTTTTAGGAAATACTAATGAGAAAAAAATTCTGTTCATTTTCAGTACAGACATAGTCATTGTAGGCCTAATTGCATTTTCCATCAGTTGCTGGTTGAACAAGTGCTGACCATATTAAGTATTGACACAATAAATGTACAAACAGAATTTTGGGTACTTTTCTTATGAAATTTTGCATTTAATTGAAGTTTGCTTCTTGTACCAATCATGGTACTCATTGTTAGAAATTACCCACTATTGACACTAGTTGGAATAGTGGAAGTTACTGGGAGACTCTGAAAAGAAGCTACATTTCAGAGATTCTCTGTAATTAATGACATAGAATTATAGAATCTGTTTTATTAGATAAGGTAAAGAACATTCCAAAAAATAGTGTTCAGATTTCAGTTTCCATATCTTCAAAGAGGAGACTACCACTCTTAATTAAGATTGATGCATTTTAGACTCATATTTCCGAATCTTCTCTTGTGACACCTATAGATAATTTTGTTGATTTGTGATCTCCCCAGTGCTTCTCTGAAGTTATATGTTCATTGGAATTTTTTCTTTAATTTAAAGCAATTCTTGTTTGTGAGATTCATATCATGTGTAATCTTGGTCTGCTGTGGTGTTACACCATGATTTTGTTCAAAGATTTCAACAGGCAGTTATGGAGTCAGAAATTGACATGACATTCCTATGGTACTTACTGTGTTCTTGGTAGTGGACTGAGAAATTTATCATGTGTTAACCCATGAAATCCTCACAGTCACCCATTTAATAATTGTGTGCCTTATAGAGATATGGCTCAGGAAGGTAAAGTAACATGCCTAAGGGCACATGTGTATGGACTTGAACCTTGTTTGTTCATACTCTTGGTCATAAGTGAAGCTCCACCTTCACCTACTCTCATGGAGTTCCTAGAAAATCAGGAGAGGTAGGAAAACCAACAATGACAGGGTTAGAGGTTTGGTAGAATGTTCAGAAAGTGCCAGAAAGCACAGAGGATAAAGGTCTTCACTTCACCTGGGGAACTGGAAAGCTCTGTAGAGGATACCATTGACCCAATTAGAAAAGGCATTGCCTTGTGGAAAAGTTGTTATTTCTAGGGATCAAAATTTTTTAGAATATTTTGAAACTCTCTATGAAGCTAAAAAATACTTCTACCCCCTTTTATCATCTAGGTAAAAGTAATTAAAAGTTTATTCTTTTAAAATAGATTTGCCCTTTAGGGTTGTCTAAGTAAATATTTTGCTCTCTGTTAAGTGTTCCTACTTGGAAGTGTAAATATCTGCTAATGTGTTTACATGTGTCTCTCTGACGACAGAAAGAATCCTATTTCCATTTTCTTCTAACTCTTTGTACTAAATATTAATTCTCTGAGAAATTATGTAGTGATATTGACCTCCATAGAATAGACTTTTAATTACCCAAGTGGTTTTAATTTTGTGTTGCTGATCATTTTTCTGATTTATCCATGTTCACCCGTATCCTGAGCCTAAGATTTTGGAGTTGGAAGGTTCAAGTTTCAGCCCAGTTTTCATAGCTGAACCTGCAAACCAAAGCGTAGGCCAGTTCCAATTGTCTTTGAGCTTCTTAGGAATTATAGTTTATGACTTTCCTTGGCCTGTGATTTACCCAGTCTTAACAAAAATGCGTTCTTTTCCTCCTATCTTACAAAATTGTTTCTGAGGTAAGTGATCTACATCTTCAGAAAGTTTTTCTGGTGGCTTAGTTCAATAACTCACCTGCGATATCTTTGAAGCAACAGAATGTGTTTCACTAATTTTATCATCTGCCTGGGTAGCCAACCCTTAATGTCTCCTTTTACTTTTTAAAAGAAAAAAAATAAAATAAAAAGAAAGTCCTCTCTCTTTTGTTAGTCTAATTGCATTTTCATTTTAATTTTTTTCTTTATGACCTTCCAGAAATTAAAGTATACTTGCTTATTAAGACTGAAACATAGCTCTGAAATGCTGATATGTGCCATAATTTTGGTCTGTTTTTATAGGATAAAGATGAATGTGACCGAAGCAAGATGGAGGGTTTATTGCTTTATCATGTTAAGGTCTAAACCAGTAGGCAGATTAAGATGATCCTCATCCATGTGATTGCTCAGGTTTCCAGGTTTGTTTCATATTGTCCCATTGTGTGCTTTAGAGTATTCACAAGGCTGGACATGGGTCACAGCACCATGTTCTCATTCTACCAGAGGAAAGGGAGATATCAGTGGAGGGAAATAGTTTTCTTTTAAGGACATGATACATAACTTTAATAAATGTCTGAAGTTCATATCCTATGGGCCAGAACCAACTCAGAGGATCATGCTCTGAAGGAGGATGGGAAATGTCCATGGAGCTCAGCAGACACAAGTTCAACCAACATTCAGAAGAAAGAAAATGTGGATAACAGGAGAATGAGCAGTCCCTGGCATAGAAGGTCTATTCATCCTAGTTCAGTTTAGTAGATATTAAGGTCTTTCAAATTTAGTTTACACCAGTTTTATATTCCACTGTTGCAATTAACTTGTGGTTCACTGAAACCCCCAGGCATTTTTATGATGCTTTTCTGGTTGGTGATTTATTTCATACATGATTAAAAAATTATATTATATTTTGGTTGCCACCATATATGATTGACTATATTTTGGTTTGTTTCACTAATTGAAAAATATGCATATGGGTAGGTTATATGTATTATATCTATGTGCACAGATATAGTTATATATGCATATGTTGTGATATATATACGTGTGTGTGTGTGTGTATATATATATATGCACATATAAAACACATGCATACATACACACATTCGCACACACACATCCAAAAACATGATCGGGGTAATTTTTCTTATATTGTTCATCAGATCATTTTTCCTCTTCTTTTTCTTGCTGAACTCCTTTTATCCTAGCTTAAATTTGAATTCTGCTGCTTCTGCAGAGTGCTTAAAATGGAAAGAGGAGGCAGATGCAGGAATTGCTGGTGTCTGCAGCCAGCTTTTCTCATCACTGGTTTGGTTTTTCTTATCTTAATTTTTAAGCACATGACTAGTTTTAAATTTTTTTTTCTGGTGGATTGGGAGATGGAGGCCCTAACCATTACATTTTAATTTTAGTTACCCTGCATCATTTCCACTGCTGTGTTTCATTGGTGAGCTTTATTCCTGGATGACTAACACATATTTTATGCACTCTCATACATAAGTCACATAATTTTATAATCTAAATAAGCATTTGTGCATATAAGACAATAGCTTACTGATATGCTCCTTGGGGCATATCAAAGTTGATGCTGCTTTGAATTTTCATATGCTCTGAGACAGATGACCCAGAATAAAATATCTGAGTTCTTTCTGATCTGGGGTTCCTAGAAGACTCTCTGGGGTGGGAGATTGCTCAGAAAAGACACATGTAACCTAATAATAATATTATGTTATGGCCAACTAATCCCAGACACCTAGTCAATTGAGAAACTGTGTGTAAGGCATTGCACTGGGTATAGGATCAAGACAAGCTATTAATCTTAAACAGCTCAAATATCTTCAAGTATCAATACCTGACGCTGAAAGTGTTGTCCAGTGTCCAATAAGAATGCAAGGTTCAAATGATGATCCTAACCCACTACTGTTTCTCAACACATTTGTTTTGGGGGGCCTTAAATGACAAAATCTAATTCTAATCTAATTCTGTGTTGCTATATTTATATTCAGTATTCTATAAAGGTAGCAGTTTAGTGAAATGGTTTTACATGCATTCCTATGAATTGAAACAAATCTCAGCTTGTTTCAGAAAAAACTTCTGGCTGGGACACGTTGGTGCACACCTGTAATTGTAGTGTGATTCAGGAGGCTAAGACAGGAAGATCACCAAGTTCAAAGTCATTCTCAGCAACTTAGTGAGGCCCTAGCAATGGAGAGACCTGTCTAAAAGGACTGGTTTAAGCATTCCTGCTTCCATCCCTAATACTGAGCAGGTGGCAGGGGAATCCTAAATCCTTGCTTTTCCACAAGATGTACTGGGAAATGATTAAAAATCTCTCAACTACATTCCTTAGGTCTTTGAGTTTGGGCAACGTTTTGACCTTTTGGCCTAAAAGGAAGACTTGTTTTTATCAACCGCCTTTTCACCCCTGCATGCAGACCACTTAAATATTCCCTTCTTTGAGATGTCAAACCTTCACTGATCCCAGATCACTCTGAGGTTTCCACAGTTTTTTTGTTCCACGTGCAGCGATAATGCTATAGATGGCATGGTGTCTTCCACTGCTAGGGGGACCCTAAGTCAGGTTTATGATGAGGCTTTTCAGCACTGCTCTCATTAATTTTATGATTTGGACTGTGGTTTACTTTTAGAGGTCATCTCAGAGTCTACCTAGGCAATATGTAAAGCTATGGCTCAGTAGGTTCTGAAATCAGAGTTGTGTCTCTTTCACTACAGTTTAGCAGTTTCAAGAGGACCTTTTCTTATGAATTTCATGAAATCTATGGGAAAGGAATGTGAATTAAAATAAGCATGTCTTAAGTATTTGTAAAGGACCTATGTTTTTGGTTTTCCTCTTAAATACTTACATGTTTTACAATTGAAAATTTTAAAATGGATAAGTTGCAAATAAGTCTTGAGAATTAATTTTTATCCTGGGGTAACAATCACTAAGGTAAAGATCCTTTCCCACTTATTCTGATGAAAAATGTAGCATAAAACAATAGGGTCTTCAAATAATTGGAATGCCTTATGCAGTGTGGCCCATGCCTCTAATCTTTGCAATCTGGGAGCCTAAGACTGGAGGATCTCAAGTTTGAAACCAGCCTTGGCAAGTTAGTGAGACCCTATCAAAAAAAATAGGAAAAAAAAATGAATGGAAGCAATGACATTGGATCAGTAATAATAGCTAACATTTATTAATTGCTCGTTATGTGTTGGTCCTTGTTCTTGGTACTTTATAGTATATTAACTTACTTTATCCTTATAGATGATGAAGGAGGTAGATAGTATTCTCATTTTCCTTTTTAGATGGGAAGCTGAAGCATAGAGAATTTAAGTAACTTCTTCTAAGTCCCACAGTTGTAACTGATAAAACTGAAATTTGAACCCAGTTGGTCTGCTTCCAGAACCTGTATGCTTAACCATCACAACAAGGACATGATTTGGCCAAGTGTTGCAAGTAAATGGTCAAGAAGCTGCATTTCATAGCCACAGAAGAGCAATGCTACATCTATACAGTTCCTTTCAAGGCTTTTAGATGTTACACTAACTCTCTACATTGACTTACACACCCTCTGCTCTCTAGCGCCAGCACTCGTATTCACACCCAGCTACCACTCTCAATTCTGAAATTCTGATGAATGTGCATCACTCTATGAAATGTCTGTGTTTCTGTAAAAGACATTAAAAATTCTGGATTTCATCTCCTCTCCTTAACCTTCCCTCTTTCTCCTTTTCCTCCTCCTTCTTCCCTCTTCCTTTTATTATTATTTTTGTCTGTCTTGCGGTACTGATGATCAAATGCAGGGCCTGGTGCAACCTAGGAAAGCATCTTACAACAGGATAGCTCTAGGATTCCTACGTTCTTGACTGAATTCAAAGGATCCTGAAAAGTCAACAAAATGTTCTGCCAGTGTACTTTAGGACACTGACTTATAACAGATTCCGAAAGGCTGTGTCTGAACATCTTCATGGCTTTCATCACTGGTCGATTTAAAGGCATGTCATTGGCACCTATGACAAGAGCATCTGGGACCTCTACTCCGTGATAAAGAATGGATGTAAAATAAAATGAACTGTGAAGGAGAGAGGTAGGAAGTGTGATGTCATATCCTTTCAGGGCATAAACTAGGTTTTCAGTGACTAATAGATATTTAATGTGCTTTGGGCACTTCTGGTATGTATAAGATTGAACATGAAATACTACTTTTCTAGATCAAAAACTGGACAAATAGAAATGTCATCCACACACATGTACACAGACTCATGTGCATACACACATGTAAAGATATTCAGGCTAATAGTTCCATTGATAAAACAAATAGATGAAGCTCAAAATTACCCAGTGGAATTTTGCTTGACTTTCAGAGGATATTAAAATCTTACACACTTGAAATTAGGGGGTGACCCTGAGAACCCATTCTCAGGATTCTCTAAGAAAAGGATGTTTCCCAGGCAGAGTCTTGCTTTTGAAATATTATACCTGCCACCACCTTCTCGAGACAAAAATTATACTTTGAAAGAATGAGACTCAACATGTGGGAAAGTTTTTATATTAAAATTGGAAGACTATTGTCTAAGGCTGACATCTTGAGATGTGTTTGACTTTTTCGTTGTTGTTTTGTTATGTTTTGTTTTAATATTACCCTGCTGAAGGTGAAGGCTGAAGCCTTTTGCAGGGTTTTATGGCTTGGGGCATGGTTTTGCCACAGTGATATGAGTAGTTTTTCAAATGTCATCTTTTTGACAGAAGTTACTGAAGCGTGGTGTCTGGGTTCACCAAACCATTACATCTTTAGTTATTAGGCACCTGACAGCAATAGGGACTTTAAGGTATTTTGATCCTAAACCAAAGTCCTTTTTGGAGTACAGAGTTTTTTTGTTGTATTAAAGAGATGAAAAGTAAAGTGCTCAGAGAAAATAGAAACTCACTTTACGTTTTGGGAAACTATTTCTTAAAGAGATTTTTGTGCCCTGGAAAACTTGGCACCTTACAAAAGGACATTCTGTAGACTTTCTGTGTTTGTCTCAGATGGCTGATTATCACTTCACTGTGCAGAATTAAAACATATAAAGCAACACATGTGAAAACAGCACAGGTAAGATACTTGGTCCAAGAATTAGTAAATAGGAGTTTTGGAATAATGTCTTCCATTTAGCCACTGGCCTTTCTGGATCTGTGTCTCCTCATTTGTAAAACAAGGTGACTCAAGACCGTGGACCGGAAGGTGTGGTTGGGTGCTGGGTTTCTGTTCTTGGCCCCAGCATTTCTGGTCGCTGAACTGGCAGGAGAACACAAGGTATTTGACCTTGCTTCCGTCTTTCATACTGCACAGTGCTGCCCTTGGTATTTAAATGAACATGACTCTCCTGACTTGCTGTCAGTGGGACTTGCACTCTGGGCTGCTTTCCAGTTGTGGGAAGGATTTATGCTGATTCATCCACACTTACTTTCCCAGATGTCGCCTCTCCCAGTTTCTACCATAGAGTGGAGCGAATCTGCCAAAGTCGATGACAGAGTTTATTTGTTCTTTGTAATCTGACTTGAGTGGACAAACCTAAACAGACTTTGAAATAGATAGAACTTAAGTATGATAGGTGTCAGCCAGAAAATTCAGTTAATGAATAGATTATGTGTTAGTTTTCTCTTACCCTACCATATTAATAACCAAAATGTATTATTGGTCACTGTGTTAAGCACCCTATGTGTGTATCGTTTAAACTCCATGACAACTCTAGTGCAACCTATCTGATTATCTCCAGGTGAGAAAATGGTAGCAATGGAGAGACTAAATTACTTGCCTAAGTCACATTCAGTCACTCAGTGGCAAAGTCAATGTTTGGACTTAGTCAGACTCCAGCAACAATGCTTATAACTGCCATGTTCTCCCTCTCCCTGGCTGATGGCAACGCTGTCTGTTCTGGATATACCCTATCCACCTTCTGAGGTAGGAACGCTTAGCTCAGAGTCAAACGCTGGATGGAGTTCTGGATCCAGGAGGTCAATCCCATGTCATAAGAACTATTTGTATCCAAACTTTGTCAGGTATAAAATGGGAAAATAACCCAAGCATAACTGGTATTTGTAAATGCAGAAGGACTGGAGGCAGATCTTGATGGAGTCAGAGAAGCCTTTATTCTTTCGCTGACTCGAACGCTGTTGGGGCCCATTTTCTGGATGGGAAAATGGCCTTCAGTTACAGAGGGGATTAGGGTTTTATAGGGTACAATGATGTAATCATTGGAGGCTGTGTATGTGCGGTTTTGACCATCAGGGGCTAGTGGTACAGGTTAAAACTTTAACTTAGGAGGGTGGTTGTAAAAAGGTTGAAACTCATTGTTCTTTCTCTGGGATTCATTGTTTCCCAGAGTTTCAGTATTTGCTGTGCCTCCATCTAGGGCTAATTTTCAATGGGTGAAGGACTAAGTTTAGGGCCCATTGTTATTAGGAAAGGGCGTGCTGGGAGAGGCTTAATGTTTGGCCAATTTCCCCTTCCTCCTCCAGACCTACTCTGTCCCTCTGTTTTTCTTGGGGAACTGTCTTTTAGGAATATTATTTTCCATAACTCTTCAGTATTATATGTGCCTAACTTATACAGTTTTTATGAGGCTGAAATATTTATGTAGGTGCTTTGAAAGGTGCAGAGCTATGGCACAGATGTCTAGAAGATCAATAAAATATACTCCTCCATTGGATTATTACTGGCAAATGTCTTCTCGGTGAAGGTCTATATCACCAGCTCTCTCCAGCAAAATGTGAGAAGTGATGTGTGTTACTTCTAAGTTGGTGTGGTTACAGAGAGAGATCTACCTTTCTTACTTAATCCTTTTAAGCTACTATAGCAGAGTACCTGCAACTGGGTAATTTATAAAGAACAGAGACTTATTTCTTATACTTCTGTAGACTGGAAAGTCCAAGATCAAGGGGCTGGCGTCTGGTGAGGGCTTTCTGGCTGTATCATATACTGAAAGGTGGAAAACTTCACATGGAAGAGAGAAGAAGAGAGGGGTACAAACTCACTTTTATAACAAACACACTCTTGGGATAGCAAAAATACTCCCATGATAATTATATTGATCCATTCATGATGATAGAGCCCTTATGACCTACTCTCCTCTTAAAGTTCCCACCTCAATACTGTTGCCCTGAGGATTAAATTTCCAGCATTTGATCTTTGGGGGATATATGTGAACCATAACATTGTCTTTTTCCCTGTCTGAATGGAGGAAATGCCTTTCAAATGTTGAAGATGGTAGAACCCAAAACACTGGAGTCTGAGTTCCTGAATGATCACCTTTAACAAAGTCATCTGACCAGGAATACCCACATTGTATTGTAACATGAACAAGGAACATGCACTGATTTAAGACACAGAGGCAGAGATTTTGGTTATAATAGCTAGTGTGATTTAACCTTACTACTACCTGAAGCACAGTCCAAAGGTGGTGTTGCTTTAATCTTAGTTTAGAGTACAGGACTGAGGATTCTTTTTGTTATCTATCCATTATGTTGCTGAGCAAGTCACTGAACTTAATGCCTTATGCTACTCTTCAATAAAGAAAAAAATATTTTTTATGACCTTAGAGCAAAGTTTCTCAATTGTGGGGAATTTTTCCTCCCATACACAGGGGATATTTGGCAATATCTGAAGATATTTTGGTCACACCTGGGGTAAGGTATTACTAGCATCTAGTGGGTAGAGACCAGGGATACTATTCAACATCCTACAATACCTATGACTTACTGTTACAGTTTGACCCAAAACATTGATAGTGTTGAGATTAAGAAACCCTGTCCTGAAATAGGTTTGGAGCCATGGACATGAACACCAATGTAGTGTGCTTGTGCCATAAAGTTCTCTTCAAGGGTAAAGACTTATCTGGCCCTGCTCTGTGTTGGGTACTGTTTACTAGATATATTATTCCGTAGACATGCTCTTGACAGCAAGACTCTTGGTTCCCAGGTATCATGTTGTGGAGGGATGACCATTGTATGGAATAGAAAATATTGGCTTTAAAGTTAGATTTTCCTGTGAATAGCTGTATGAATTGGTCAAGTTCAGGAAGCTCCATAAGCTTTACTTCTTTCATCTCTAAATAGAAATAACATCACAACCTCATAGGTTTATGAGTGGTAAATAGAATTACTGATATACATAAACTATTTAATATAATCTGTGGCATATAATAGGTACCTAGTACAAATATTCTTTTCCTTCCCAGGACCATCAAAAATTTGACAAAAATAACTTGTTAACAAGATATGAATCCATTCAGTGCAGTAAGTAAGAAAAAGTGGCATAATGTATTGACCCATACATTTAAGTATGTTTGGTTTACTGGTTGAAGAAATAACTGGTTTCCTCAAAGGCACAAAACAACAGTTAAGATTGATATTCAGTTCAAAATCATAATAGTCCCAGTTTTAATTCCAGTTCTTTCTTGACAAAGAATTGATGAGCCCTCTTCCAGCAGCAACTTAAGAGAAATATTATTCTTATTCAGGTGCAGGTTTTTTAATTCTGTGGTAACTCCATTTCTGTGTGATCTTTTGTTTCTCATAGCATTGACTAGTCTGTGTCCTGCGCTTACTTCCATTCCATGCTCTTCCATGTGTGGCTGCTTATGTTCTTGTGTCAAGGTTGACATGCCATGGCAGAACATTCTCAGGTGCTCTTTGCAATGGTTCAAAGTTCCAAAACTGAATGTCTGCATCTTCATCCACTTTTCGCGGTATATCCCCTTTTCCCATAGCTATTTTCATACAAATGGTTGCTACATCTGTGAATGCAATGCATAGACTTAATGAATGGTGATTTACACATCAGTGATGCCCTATAAATGTCTTTTCCTATTGCCTGGAAAGGTGTTTTCTTTGCTCCATGGCTGTGAATACATACAGGTCCTGGATGTTAATAGAAAAAGATGAGATTTATAAGAGTTCTTAAATATTTGTTTTTTTGGGTGGCACATCACATATAGAAAAAATATATTGTATATGTAGACCTCTTGGTGCTGGAGGTGACCAGCTGGGATCCTGTATTGCTCTTGCCTTATCAGTCATGTGAAAGGGTAAGTGACTAGGTAGACTTTCTTCAACTATACAAGATATGCTGACTTGCTGGGAAACTGTTATAGACTGCCTTGGCACTGAACCATAAAAAAGGAAAATTTAACACAAAGTTATACCACCTCTTTCTCACCCTTGACCTCCTAGAAGGTCCCCACTCAAGACTTAGCCTTTAATTTTATTGACTTGATTGTTACATCAATTGTCACTTTACCTTTAGGAGCATGGTTCATGCTGCAGGTTTCTCTCTCTTGACCTACATTTGATGTCTCTGCCTGTAAATCTTTCCTCCCCCCATGCTTGTTCTCCTTCTATCTTGGGAACTGCCCAATGCCCCTTCATTGTCTTCAAAGAAGTACATGGTATATTTATTCTCTTTAACTTCAGGAATGAAGATTGAGTTCTGTGCAATTAATGCCATTGCAGGACAGATGTAGGCCTCTTCCTGGTATCCCCCACACATTTGGACCATTACAGAATAAACAAGTATTAGAGTGATTTATGTGACTTAGGAACCAATTTATCCTTTGATTTTTTCCCCTGATACTGGGGATTGAACCCACAGACCCTTTCCCACTGAACTACATCCCCAACCTTTTGTATTTTTTTTTATTCTGAGACAGTGTCATGCTAAGTTGCTGAAAGTCTTATTAAGTTAACAAGACTGGCTTTGAACTTACTATCATTCAGCCTTAACCTCCTGAGTTGCTGGTATTATAAGCATGGGTCATGGCACTTGGCTCTTCTGTGACTTTAAAAATGACATTTTAAAATGAACATGTTATTGATCAAGAAGAAATCACTCCTGGAGAACAGTTGATTGTTCTTACAATGCTGGTCGGGGAAACTGGATTCTGGACCTGTTTCTCACAGACTTGTCCAGCATGGAGGAATTCAGAAGGGTGGCAGGGTAACAGAGGAGCAGGAGCCAGTGGAAACAGTTGGGGCCTTAGACTGGAGAAAAGAAGTTCAAGGGGAGGCAGGAAGCCATAAAACTGATGCTTAATTCTCCAGTCAACAGAACTAAGTCTAAAGGGTAAAAATGGTACTCACAGAAAAAAAGGCAAAGAATACCTGCAAAGAAGTAAGGATCTGCTAATTAATGCCCCCTGGGCCCTTGCCTGGCTGAATTGATTTGGCTCTACCGCTACCCCATCCCCTTCTTACTTTTTAACATCTCACCTGCAAAACAAGGCCTAGTCATGTAGGCAGGAAGGAGAGATAAGCGGGGAGAGAACTGGAGAACAAAAGATCTTCTTATAGAAACAAAAACGGGGGAATATATTATAATATAAAGCTGCTCCCCTGCCGTTAACACTGCAGCCATTTCCCAGCCTCCCAACTTACAACCTAGCTTGGCAGTCTCTGAACATCCTAGCTAGCTATTGGTTCATCAGTCAGCTTGCAAGTATCCTTCTCCATTATTGTTGTTCTCCATTATTCCTGTTAGTCCGTGGAATTCGACTGCTTAAGAATAGCTCCCCCAACAAGGAAATATCACAACAGACACGAGAGAAATACAAAACATAATTAGAAGCTATTTTGAAAATCTATACTCCAACAAAATAGAAAATCTCAAAGACATCAACAGGTTTCTAGAGACATTTGAATTACCTAAACTGAACCAGGAGGACATACACAATTAAATAGATCAATTTCAAGTAATAAAACAGAAGAAGTCATCAAAAGTCAACCAACAAAGAAAAGTCCAGTCCACATGGGTTCTCAGCCGAGTTCTACAAAACCTTTAAAGAAGAGCTCATTCCAATACTCCTCAAACTATTCCATGAAATAAGAGAGGAGGTAACCCTCCCAAACTCATTCTATGAAGACAATATCACTGTGATACTTAAACCAGACAGAGACACATCCAGGAAAGAAAATTTCAGACCAATATCCTTAATGAACATCAATGAAAAAATTCTCAACAAAATTTTAGCAAATCGCATACAAAAACATATTAAAAAGGTAGCGCACCATGATCAAGTGGGTTTTATCCCAGGGATGCAAGGTTGGTTCAACATCCAGAAATAAAAATGTAATTCACCATATCAACAAACTTAAAGTTAAGAATCACATGATTATTTTGATAGCTGCAGAAAAAGCATTTGATAAAACACAGCATCCCTTCATGCTCAACACACTAGAGAAAATAGGGCTAGTGGGAACATTCCTTAACATTGTAAAGCCATCTACACTAAGCCCATGGCCAATATCATTCTAAATTGTGAAAAACTGAAAGCATTTCCCCTACAAATTGGAACAAGGCAGGGATGCCCTCTTTTGCCACTTATATTCAACATTGTCCTTGAACCTCTAGCCAGAGCAATTAGACAAACCAAAGAAATTAAAGGGATACGAATAGGCAAAAAAGAACTCAAACTATCCCTATTTGCTGATGACATGATTATATATATTTAGAGGGACTGGGAAATTCCACTAGAAAACTTTTAGAACTCATAAATGAATTCAGTAAAGTAGCAGGTTATAAGATCAATGCTCATAAATCTAATGCATTTTTATACGTAAGTGATGAATCCTCAGAAAGAGAAGTTAGGAAAACTACTGCAGACACAATAGCCTTGAAAAAAATAAAATACTTGGGAATTAATCTCACAAAAGAGGTGAAAAACCTCTACAATGAGAACTACACAACACTAAAGAAAGAAATTAAAGAAAACCTTAGAAGATGGAAAGATCTCCCATGTTCTTGGATAGGCAGAATTAATATTGTCAAAATGACCATACTACCAGAAGTCCTATACAGATTCAATGCAATTCCAATTAAAATCCCAAAGACATACCTTACAAAAATAGAGCAAGCAATCATGAAATTCATCTGGAAGAATAAGAAACCCAGCATAGCTAAAGTAATCAGCAGGAAGAATAAAGCAGAGGGTATCACAATACCAGAACTTCAACTATACTACAAAGCAATAGTAACAAAAACGGCATGGTATTGGTACCAAAATAGACAGGTAGATAAATGGTACAGATTAGAGGACACGGACACAAACCCAAATAAATACTATTTTCTCATACTAGACAATGGTACCAAAAATATGCAATGGAGAAAAGATAACCTCTTCAATAAATGATGCTGGCAAAACTGGAAATCCATATGCAGCAGAATGAAAATAAACCCCTAACTCTCATCCTGCACAAAACTCAACTCAAAATGGATCAAGGACCTTGGAGTCAGACCAGAGACCCTGCATCTTATAGAAGAAAAAGTAGGTCCAAATCTTCAACATGTCAGCTTAGGATCAGACTTCCTTAACAGGACCCCCATAGCAGAAGAAATAAAAACAAGAATCAATGACTGGGATAGATTCAATCTACAAAGCTTTCTCTCAGCAAAGGAAGCTATCAGCAATGTGAAGAGAGAGCCTACAGAGTGGGAGAAAATCTTTGCCACTCATACGTCATTTAGAACCCTAATTTTCAGAATCTATAAAGAACTCAAAAAAATTCTACACCAAGAATACAAATAATCCAATCAACAAATGGGCTAAGGAAAAGAACAGACACTTCGCAGAAGAAGATGTACAAGCAATCAACAGATATATGAAAAAATTTCTAACATCTCTAGTAATAAGAGAAATGCAAATCAAAACTACCCTAAGATTCCATCTCACCCCAGTTAGAATGGTGATTTTCAAGAACACAAGCAACAATAGGTGTTGACAAGGATGTGGAGAAAAAGGTACACTCATGCATTGCTGGTGGGGTTGAAAATTGGTGCAGCCACTCTGGAAAGCAGTATGGAGACTCCTTAGAAAACTTGGAATGGAACCACCATTTGATCCAGCTATCCCACTCCTTGGCCCATACCCAAAGGACTTAAAATCAGCATACTACAGAGATACAGCCACATCAGTGTTCATGGCTACTCAATTTACAATAGCCAGATTGTGGAACCAACCTAGATACTCTTCAGTTGATGAATGGATAAAGAAACTGTGGTATATATATACAATGGAATATTACTCAGTCATAAAGAATAATAAATTATGGCATTTGCAGGCAAATGGATGAAATTGGAGACTATCATGCTAAGTGAGATAAGCCAATCTCAGAAAAGCAAAGGACGAATGATCTCACTGATAAGTGGATGATGACACATAATGGGGGGTTGGAGGGGGCAAGAATGGAGGAAGGAGGGACTGTATAGAGGGAAAAGAGGGGTGGGAGGGGTGGGGGAAAGAAAAAATAACAGAATGAATCAAAAACTATTACCCTCTATAAATGTAAGATTCCACAAATGTTATGCCTCTACTTCATGTACAAAGAGAGAAACAAGATGTATCCTATTTGTTTACAATAAAAAATAAATAATAAAAAAAGAATAGCTTCCCCACCATTCTCTCTTTCTCTCCTCCTTGCTTTCATGCTCTCTTCTCCTGACTTTTCACTCTCTTTCACATGCTCCCTCTCTCTCTCTTTTTCTCTCATTTTCTCTCTTACCCTGCAGGGAGACATTCTGCTGTTTCCTTAATAAACTCTCTTATGTGAAAAAAAAAAAGAATACCTACAAAAATTGGTTACGAGTGTAAACAGTCAAGGGTTATTCTTGCAGAAGTTTTTCAGTGTAAATCTAAATCTATATGCCCACATATATACATAAATATTTTATATCATGAGTATATGTTTATGCATATTTTATATAAAGGGAATAATGGCTTACATAGTTAGTTTGGATTCCATATATTAAAGACTTTCAAAGAACTGGAAATATTTAGGGGTATAACAGTAGTAGTGAGCTTAATATGAGTTCAGGTAATTAGAACAGCACGGGCGAGCACATCTGCAGCTTTAATATTCATGCCTGTCTGCTGGGGATGTTGTTAAATGCAGGTTCTGAATCAGGAGATTTTGGTGGGGTGAGGGGTTCTTTATTTCTAACAAGATCCAGGCAATGGTATTCCTAGGGTCTGATTGAACTTTGCTAACATCTCTGCGGATGCTTAGAATGAATGCATTCCTGGGTTCCTCTAAGTTTCCATATAACATAAAGGTTTTCATTTGTCTGAAAGATAATATATATATATACACACATGGAGAAATATATATATATATATATATATATATATACACACACATGCATATTATATATAGTACATATATATTATATATCTGTATATATGTACTTATATGTAATATACAATGTTGAGTCTATATAGCTCTCTTCATATTTTGCTACTAGTCATCAGTCTCTTTTTCTGTTTTTTCATTAGTACAGCTACAACACTATGATAACTGATTATAAACCTTGTATATTTTAACACTTAACACCAGTGTTCTAATCCTTAACTTCCACAGGTTCCATATATCTTTATTTTGAGAAATATTTATGCATATATATTTTAGTATCTTTTCTATGTGTCTAAGTTAGTTTCCATAGTAACATAAGGATTACATGGAAGTGATGTCCCTGATGATTCTAATAGAAGGAACAAAAATAATAGTCAATAATAATGACTAAAAGCAATTAAGCACAGCTTACATGCTGGGCACTACTTTAGGTGCTTTACAGGCATGAAGATATTTAATCTAAAATACAGATCTATGAACTAGGCACTATTAATATCTCACTTTATACATAAAAGAAGTGTAGCTCTCTTGATTCAAAAAATATGAGGGACAGGATTTTAACCACAAGAGTTGTGTTAATTTTTCATGGAGTTTGGCACTGTTGTGAGGAAAGCTCAGATATTGTCCTATTCCTCTGTGGGAATATGTTCTGCCAGTGGAGCCTTAATACTTCTTTGTTAGTGGGAAGTATATCTTTTTGTTAATGCTTTCTTGCAGGAAGAAAGCATTAAAAGGGTCTGGTACCTGTGTGTTTGTTGAGTAGCAAGTGTAGCTCTGGTGTGGATTCTCTTTCTTGCATTTTGTGCATCTCGTGGTGCCCAGTGATGGCTGGCCCAGCCTCTAACTAGCAAAGTTGAGACAAGGGTGATGATACAGGTTTATCAATGAAGAGGTTTTCAGTGAAGAGGTTTTCTTCACCCAGCTATCAGAACAAGGGAAGTTTAATGAAATTATTAGCTTGTACACTAATGGTTCTTCTGTGTGATATAATTTATATACAAAAATGCTTAAATCTCAAGACTATCACATCTTCAATTTGGACAAATGAATATGCCTATATTACCATAGTGTGGATTACTTAGCATTTTTATGCTCCCAGAAAGCTTTTCTCTCCCCTCTTTCAGTCAGTTCCTCTCCCTACTACCCCTGCACACACACGAAGTACCCATCACAGCTATTGCTCTATCACTACACTGAGTTTTATGTACTCTTGTCCTTAAGCTAAGTGGAATCAGCTGATGTGTTTTGGGTGTCTGACTCCCAGCTCTGCATAATTATGTGTCACTCAACACAGCAATTTAGAGATTCGTCCAGGTTGCTACACACTGCCTTGCTCTTTTTTGTTGCCGTGTAGTAGTTCCCTTAATGACTTTGCCATGAGCTTTATGACTTTATCCCTTCTGCAGTTAATGGGTGTTTGGTTTGTGTCCAGTTTAGAACTGTGATGGATAAAGCTGCCATGAACAATCTTGTACAGGTCTTTTTTGTGGGTGTGTGTTTTCATTTCTTTGGGGGAATTACCTAGGAGAGGACTTGTTGAGCCATAGGGAGGTGTCTGTTTAACTGTATTAGAAGCTTCTAGTTTTCTGAAGTGTTATATCCCTACTCCCACCAGGTGTGAGAGAGGACAGGGATGATTGTGCTCACAGAGTTGGAATGTCGTCTACCTTTCAGGAGGACATTTTCTATGGTATTACTCTCTCCCACTGGAAAGAGTGGGAAAGACTAATAGGCTGGGGTTGACGGTGATGGAATTACAGAGCTGGTGCCCTGGAGAGGTAATGGGTCCCTCTCCTGCCAGCGGGACAAGTTCATTTACTCTCAGAACTGCTCGTCAGCTGGCAGCGCCTGCCAACCTTCCATTAGGAGTTACACCATGGCCACTGGCGGCGTTACAGAATTAACTCCGGGACTGGCTTTCAGCCCACCTGCACCTTGACCTCATCTCTGCTTGTTCTCTCTGCACACCCACATTCTATTCATCCAGCTTCACAAAAACTCCCTTCTTCTGTTTTTGGTAATTTGCTTGGTTGCTCCTCTTTTCACTGAAGCTGTGTGGTCATGAGTTCTCTCCCTAAATAGGTGCATAACTTTGGGCTAGATACAAATCTTCAAACTTCTGTTGTCTGGCCTGCAAAATGAGGAACAGAATGCTGTAAGTATTACAAAGTGAATGCAACCATTAAGGCCTGCAAAGACCTTGGCACAGGATCTGGCACATAGCATGTGCTCAATAAAAGCTAACACCACCACCCCCCACTTGCTGTACTTCTTACAAATGTCTGAATCTCCACCCCACCCAGATTCCTTTCATGGTTGATTCTAGTATAAGATCCTCATGGGGATTAGTGCGTTATGAAAGGAATGGAGTGAAGTAGCTTGACCCTGTTTGCCCTTTGGCCACGTGTGGACATAACATTTGTCCCCTCTGGATGACACATCATTTAAGGCGTTGTCTTGGAAGCAGAGACCAGCCCCTCACCAGGCACCAAGTCTGCTGGCATCTTGTACTTGAACTTCCTAGCCTTCAAGACTAAGAACAATAAATTTAAACTGTTTATATTCAAAATAAGCCCCTCCTGGGAATTGTCCTTACAGTTTTGCCCAGATTCCTCCCTTTCCAAGGCTCAGCCACTGACTGTTACTAAGACATAGTGAAGATGAACCAATCACCATTTCTACTTCAGGCATTAAGTTCCTGCTACTTTGATCTGGGACTCTTTGGATTTCTTTTCCCATACTTCCTAGGATTAATTTTTAAAGATTGCATGCTAAAAATAGATCATTATGCATTTTCAAGAGCTTTACTTTATTGTTAGATTATACTTTTTAACACATTAAAAACTATCTCCCTTTTCAAAACAAATTGTTACTGCATGCCGAGTGCCAGATACTATTATTTTCCATTTCCAATGTCCCTGTGACCTCTGATTACCCACAGAAAGGACATTGTATACCCAGGCGTTTTAGTCAGCTTTTTGATCGCTGTGACCAAAAGAGGTCAGGACAAGAGGAAGAAAAGTTTATTTGGCTCCTGGTTTCAGAGGTCTCAGGCAATGATTGACTGACTCCATAGCTCTGGATCCGGGGTGAGGCAGAACATCATGGCAGAAGAGCATGGCGGAGGAAGGCAGCTCAGGACAGGACCACCAGGAAGCAGAGAGAGCTCTGCTCGCTGGGAACAAAATATAAACCCCAAGGCACACAGTGACTTATCTCCCCCAGCTATATGCTACCTGCCTACAGTTACCACCAGTTACCAGTGGATTAATCCAGTGATTAGGTTAAAGCTCTCATAACCCAATCATTTCACCTCTGAACTTTCTCACGTTGTGTCATATGTGAGTTTCTGGGGGACACCCCATATTCAAACCATAACACCTGGGAAGAGAAAAGTCATTGTCTTAAATTGTCTCATCTAACAGTTGCTCCTTTTCTTCCAAGATCTTAATCTTGGAGTTTTCAGCATGATGCCCTTTCACTGGGCTGGCTCTTTACACTCATCCTAGCTGCCTGTTGCTCTGTCGTCAGGTTTAGGTAACATAAACCAGCACATGGACCTCCCTTCTTTTCCTGCACTGCCCCCACACCAACACAACTATCCCAAAGCTGCTTCTTTATATGCCTTTACTCACTTCACCCCTCTCTCTGGTTAGTAGTTCAGTTTTAACCACTCAAAATCACTCTCTACTACTCATTCCCTGGCTTTGCTCTTCCTTATCCCGACAAAACTCTCTCTAGACAATGGTCTTCACTCCTACTCCCTTCTTCCTTGTCCTTCACTCTCACCCCTAACAGTCTCCATCAGGGCTGTTGCCCCGACCTTGGGGTGAAAGTGGTGCCAATCAATGTCCAACACCTGATCATCTGTGTTCATCTTGTTGGACCATTAGCATCCCTAACAGACCTATCTGTTTCTTGGTACTTCTCTCCTAGCTTTTAAGGCATTGTATTTGCTGGGATTTCTTTTTTCTTCTTCTTTTTTTTTCATCTGACCTCTCTTAGGTCTTCATGACAATGCCCCTTCCCATGGATTTAACTTCCATGCAGAGATCTTCCCAGTCCTGCATCATCCTACTCAGAACAACTCCCTTGATCACTTGGCCTCAATTTCTACATACTTTTAATTTTTAATATCACTATCCATATCTAGGATTCTTATGTGTGTGTGTATGTGTGTGTGTGTATAATAATATTTCACAGAGTAGTTTGTAACAAATTTCACATTTGGCAATAATGATAATTGTCATTTATTAAAGATCTACTAAGTGCTACTCATTGACATAAACTATTTTTATGCACTAACTCATTTTCATATTCATGGTAATCTAATCAAGTAGAAACTATGATCTCCTTTTTACATATGTGGAAACTGACATACAGAGTGGTTAGATAACTTGTCCTTGGTCCAAAAACCAAGTACAGTGAGGACACTGGACTGCCTATTCTGATGCTCAGATCTGTGGTAGAAATTACTGAGGTAAAAAACACCAAATTAATATGCTTCCCCATGCATTACAAGAGCACAAAAAAGCGTGGTCAGAGAGAACTTCCTCAGTGACACCAACTGGGAATGGTTTAGCATTTTGTTTCCTCTGAAGCATTAAGAACATGAAGGTTTGATTTTGTGATGACTGAGGGATTCATACCCTGTACACAGCAAGGTACTCATATCATTTTGTATTGAGTGTGGCAAACAGAACTTCAAATGATACAGAAATGCATCATGAGCAGTATAAATTTTTGAGTAAGAATATACATGTCTGAAACTTGTAACTTACCAGTAACAAGCTAATGTTAGTTTAACTCACTAACCAATCAGTAATCTGGATGAACTACAATTAGTTCCCAATTAAAAGAAGATGAGCTGACTCCTGTTTCCCTCCCTTGGACTCTCCTCTTCCCTTGATGCCTCCATCTACACAGATTTCTGGCAGGAGAAAGCAGGTTTAAGTACGTTTTGTGGCTAGAGACAGCAGTTGTTTCCCACCTGTGTGGTTCTGTCTCCTGGGCTGAACTTTTCCTTCCAGGAGTCCACAGCTCATTCCCCCAGCTCATTAGCACTCCTGTCAACTGTGGATCTGTTGCTGGCAAGCCTGAATTGCCCTGGGTGAAATCCAACCCTGTAGAACCTCTGAACTTTCATCTAACCTGTTCTCAACACATCCTATATTTACCTCTCTCAAGGTACCCTCATCCCTTGTCTGTGACTTCACAAAAAGGGAGACCAAAAACTCAGTGGGTATGTTATATAAATGACTTCATTTGTAGCACACACTCATAAACATTTATAATTTTTTTTGGAAGAGGACAGTTAAGAAAGGCAGACATATAGTTTCAAAGAATGAAAAGTCTTGATTGTTCAACAAGAATAGACTCATGCAGAGATCTTCCCAGTCCTGCATCATCCTACCCAGAAAAGCTTCCTTGATCACTTGGCCTCAATTTCTACATACTTTTAATTTTTAATATCACTATCCATATCCAGGATTCTTATGTGTGTGTGTGTGTGTGTGTATGTACGTATGTATGTATGTGTGTGTCTATATAATAATATTTCACGGAGTAGTTTATAACAAATGTGGACCCTCAAGTTCCAACAGACCAGTAAATTCAGTCCATGTGGGTATGCCAGGAGTAAATTTTTGCCACTGGATATTAAATCAAATGTTGGAGGAAGGAGCTGTTTAATAATTGCCCCAAATGTTCCTTTAGTCTGTTCTTCCTCCCTGTAGAAACAGTACTCCCTTTTGGAGGATCTTATTATTCATCTTCGAGTCATTTTTTTCTGTCTTAATGTTCCTACCAAGCACCTAGAGCTCTGGAAAACATAGATTCTAGTTCAGTGAGTGTGGAATGGGGCCTGAGATTCCACGGTTCTGACCAACTCCCAGGGGATGCCCAAGCCGTTGGTCCATCACATCACACATTGCATAGCAAAACTTAGGACCAGCCCTTCTCAAACCATGGCTTGCACCAAAATTCCCTGGGCACTTATTAAAATACAGATTTCTAGACTGGCTGTGTACCTCAATGGTAAAGCACATACTTTTCATGCCCAAGACCCTGCATTCAATTCCACCACCCAAAACAAAACAAAAACTCACATATTTCTAGGCCTGATGGCAAGAGATTTGGATTCAGCAGGTGTTGGATGAGGCCCATTTCTCACAGGTGCCAAGGTGATGCTGCTGTTGCTGGTCTGTGCTCCATACTTTGAGATCCACCATCCTAGATGATTGTAGTAGCTTCTACTTTGTCTCTACCACCTCTACTTGTTTATATCACTATCGCCAGAATTATTCCTTAAAATTGTAAAAGTGATTATTTCACACACTTTCTTGTTTATGAAACTGCTCATGTTTCTTGGTGGACCACTGAATACATTTCTAGGTTATTTAGCATATGGTAACATACAGAAATAAGCATCTCAAAGACAGGATTTTGTCAGGGGCTGTGTTAGCTTTTCATCACTGTGACCAAAATACCTGACAAGAAAAACTTAGAGGAGGAGGAAAGTTTATTTTGGCTCATGGTCCATGGTCAGCTGAGTCCATTGCTCTGGGACCAAGGTGAGGCAGAACATGGAGTACTGTTCTGTTCATGGCAGTCAGGAAGCAGAGAGGGGAAAGGGCAATAGAGAAGATGAAGCCCCCAGTGACCTACCTCCTCCGGCCATGCCCCACCTGCCTACAGTTACTATCCAGTCATTCCATTCAAAGTAGGATGGATTAATTAGGTTACAGCTCTCATAATGTAATCCTTTCACCTCTGAACATTCCTGTACTATCAAATGAGATTACTGGGAGACATCTTATATCCACATCATAGCAGGGACCTGCCTCTCTGGCTATCTTAAGGATAAATGTGAGATAAACTTCACATATCTGATTCACTGGTTCCTTAAACAATTCTCTATTTCTGGCACATATTTAACTATAGGAGTATTTGTTGAGAATGTAGAAATATATCCATACAATGATATTCACAAAAGATTTAGTAATCTGTAACTGAGATTTAATGTCAACTATAAAGTTAGGATGAGCATCATAATGTTAGGAAGATCCTGCTATCAAGTCCTAAGTTCAGTGTCTTGAGAGTTGGCCAGTATCACCCAGGAGAAGCTGTTCCATCCTACTCTGACCTAAACTGCACTTTGGTCTGCCCTAGTTTTGTTGATTCTCTTCTGTGAGACTTCATGCTATTTCTCTCACAGGCTACTAGATGCAAGGGTTATTTGTTGTTGCTGAGATTTGTTTTGTTGTGGGGTTCTTGATCTTAATTCTTTTTCTTTGAATCTGTAAATACTCCAAGTGCAGTCCATAAAGAGGCTTGACTTGCCTCCAGAATGCACTGCCAGATGCTTGCTTCCAGCTTTACTAACCAACCCAAGAGATGGATTTTGTGGGTTTGTTTGGTCTTGAAGTTTGTGCCAACAGAGCACCATGTCCCTAGTCCACCTTCTTCTTTGCTTGCAAGTATAAAAAGGGAACATTTTATTCTACTCCCTTGGGTGGGAACAGTCACTCTATTTATGGGGTCTTAGCTAAAATTAGATTCCTCTATTGCATGATGCTCTGACTTTATCTATATACAACCACATCTTTTATTATATTGCTATTTCATATCTGGGTTCTTCTAGTCTTCTGGTGGTGTTTGAGCCTTTTGGAGCCTTGGTCTTCCTTTCTAGGTTCACCCACTAGCACTGTGGCACATGTACTCCAGCCATCCCCAAGTAAACACTTCTGCCTTCCTTCTTTCCTTCATTCCTTACTTCTTTCTTCCTTCCCTCTGAATTAGTCAGGGTTTTCCAGAGGAACAGAAATATACCCCCCCCACACACATATGCATGGATTTATTAGGATATATGATCAGAGGCTGAAGAGCCCCGTCATGGCCACCTGCAGACTAGAGGAAGACTGAGGAAACCAATCGTTGCTCAGTGTCAGAAGCTAGAAGTCGCAGAGTAAGAGGAACCAAGGATGCAGTCCAAGTCCAAGGAAGAAGACCTGGAATCCCCTGGAGAGTCACTGGTGCAAGTTTACTTGAAAGGCTGAGGAATCTGGAGTCAGGTGTTTACTGGCAATGTCAGTAGCAAAACCTGCACCTGCTCAAGAAGAATGGGTTGTGCATGTATATGCATGCCTCCCGCTTCCACTGTTTGTTCCTTCTGGGCCCCAGCCTATTGATGAGGCCACCCAGTTCAAGGTAGGCCTTCCCCATTCAGTTCTCTGACCCACATGCCAATCATTTCTGGGAACATCTTCCCAACCCATCCAGAAGCATCATTTACCAACTTTCCATGTGTCTCTCAGTCACGTTGAAAACCAAGATTAAGCATCACATCTCTTCCCAATAAATCTTCTTGTATCCTCTCCTAATATCCAATCCTAACTGAGTTAAGTCCTCATATGCAGTACTATCCAGATCTTAAACTAAATCTCGTTAAACCCAATGAAAATCAGCTGCTGTGTCCCCAAAGACAGTTGACCTAACTCATTTTGGTTTTTCTTTTGTCTGGTTTCATCGGAAAGTTGTAAGGGAGAGGGGAGGTATTTGCTGCAGGCAAATGTTGGAACATTCAGGATAGTTAAGGGAAGAAGGGACCTAAAGCCTGGTAAAAGCTGCATTTGGCATGCTGAAAGGAATTTTTGCTCCTTTAATGATCTCTGTTTTCTTTTTGCAAGTATGATCTAAAGCAATTAAAAACAGAAAAGTGTTCTACCCAAACTGACAATTATTTTTAGTATACTTGGTACACTATATACTCACCATATTTTGAGAGGTTTTAAAAAGTAAAGAAACCTCAAAACAGTCGAAATCTGCTCTTCTTCCACTCTTCAGGGTGCCTTAGCAGGACAAGTGAAAGAACTAGGCTGTTTGTTCTCTATCTTCTTATGTGTTGACATGGATACAATTAAAGGATTTGAGGTAGGTTGCAGTTGGAAACTTGGGTTTCTTTTACAATTTGTTTCCTTTTATATTTTCACCCATCTGTACTGTTGATTGGCAATTTATATTCTTCAGAGGCTGGGGTGTAGCTTAACAGTGGTTTTAGCATGCATAAGACCTGGATTCAATCCCTAGCACCAAAAAATAAACAAATAAATAAAAGGACATTATAGTCTCTATGTATAATTGCGATTCACGTCAGGGTAAAAGCCTTGGCTTTAGAACAGTGATATTGTTAGAGAATGCTACTTAAATGACTCTCAACCTAAAAGGGACCCAAAAATCCTTTAGCCTAGCCTGATATTTAAGAAGAGTTGGTGGTTGATGATGTACATGTTGGTGGGCCACAACTCCCTTTCAGAGCTGTGGAATTGAAAACCTCCAGTCTCAAATGATGTGAGTGCCTGACCAGATCCCCTTCCAGGTCACTATGGTGTTCTCCTCCTGTTACAAGTGCTGTCCTCTAACCATTAGGTGCCCAGAGCATGCATCAGGGTGACAACCAAAATGTGCCAGACTTTGCCAAAGGTCTAATGCTGGGAAAGGAGAAAAGAGGAAGGGAGGAGTGGGCAGCAAGTTCCACCACCACTTCAGATCCACTGATCTGTAGGGAACCTGGGAAAATCTTAGATCCCTAAGACTTATCCAAGTGCAAAGAGAGTAGAAATACTCTGCAAAATGAGACGTCTCCCTTTTCACATCACCACTTTCCCTTTGCCCTGTTTCAGCCCCGAAATTTCAAGCATGTATTCTGCAAGCATCTAAAATGGCAGAAGAGGGAAGACAGCATTGCTTTACACTTTGAAGAGTCCAATAAGGTTGCGAATGGTCCTGACATAAGTTGGGGAAGTCAAAGATATCCCTGTTTGACATTAGATTCTGGCAAGTTGCAGAATGTTAATGCATGCTGACCAGGTGCTATACTACTGAGATACACCCCAGCCCTACTACAACTTTTAAAAGAACACTTGTTGACTATAACTTCATGACATTATAACGATAGAAAGAGAGAGACTGGGGCTGGGGAGATATCTCAGTTGGTAGAGTGCTTGCCTATCAAGCACAAGGCCCTGGGTTCAATCCCCAGCACCGCAAAAAAAAAAAAAAAAAAAAAAAAAAGAAAAAAGAAAGAAAGAAAGAGTGAGACTGTTTGAAATGTTACCCCCAGACCACAGGCCCAACTAAATTAATTTCATCCTTTTCCTGTGAACATATTTCTCCCTTACATGTTCTCTCCCTTAGGTGGTATCTGCCTATGCCACTCTATCCTTCATAGCTACACATGATGGAAAGCCTACACATGATCCAGATAATTAAGCAAACCTGATTTCCAAGGCTCGGTCATTAATAGCTGTGATTTTGACGTTTAAGAATGTTATGTTCACCTTGTTCTTGCTCAGTCTCGAGAAGTCAATGAAGAAGTGCAGCAGAGCAAGGCCCCTAGGTTAGTGAAGATTTAATTTACAGTGTTTCCTAGCAGTCTCTTTTTTTAGTTGACTTAGCCCCTATTGTACCTTTTCCCAAAGTAATCATTAATTATTATTTGAACTATTAAACACATATCTTCTTTGTCTTATATTTTGTTGTTTTTATTCATCAAAGCAGCAACAAGCAAAATTCTGTTCCCAGTACACTTAATCTACTTTAAAACAGAACTAATATTCACTTTTCAATGAGCCCTTAAATGTATCCACTGACATTTAGGGTGAAAAATCTTGTATTGTCCCCAAAGATCAAATGGCATTCAACAGAGTGGCCCATGAAATCCCACAGGTCGTAGCAGTGGAAGTTCTGCACCTGGAAGGCTTTCTCCAGTTCCAAAAAAAAGTTCCCTTCCTTTCCAGAAAAGAATCAAAGAGACAGGAATCAGCTGAAAGTGAACACAGAGAGTAAAACACACAGCTCCTTAACATGGAGCTCTGTGGAAAGCCGATTGGCTCAAGAGACAGAAGGATACAGAATTTTGAGAGAAATGGGTATTGTTAAACATTTGTGGGGTGGAGGAGAGATGACTGTAAACAAAGCCAAGTGCTAAATATAGCAACTATGGAAATAAATAGCCCAGGCTCCCAGGATAGTCCTAGCTTTGATGCTAAGCAGCCAAGCAGCCCCAAACAGGTTCCTGTATAAAGCTATAAACAGGAAAGGATTAAGAATATGCTGATTAAAAGAAACAAATGTGTTTTACCTCTGCATTTTGCTATTTATAGAATAAAAGAAAAGAATGTCAAAGCAAGTGTTTTATATAATTAAAATTCTCCAGTTTATGATGAGGGGGAAAAGACAAATGGAACATTGTCTTGAAATGTCAATTTCACAATTTTTTTAGAAAGGACTTTTAAAAATGGTAGGTGCTTTGTTGTAGTAATGCTCATTAACTAGGACCAAAAATTAAATACTTGGAATCTGTATGTGTAATAGTATGAGACACTGACAAAATAAGCCAAAAAAGAAATAAAGAAATGGGAGTTATCTCACATTTGTGGATTAGAAGGTTTAATATAAAGATGTCAGTTTTTCCCAATTAAACTGTAGATTCAATGCAATCCCAACCAGAATCCCAGAAAATTTTGATTTGAATGTTGGCATACTTGCTTTAAAATTTATGATAGTTGATAATGCGAAAAACTGAGAAGAGCCAACATAATACCAAAATGGAAGAACAAAGTTGGAGGAGCCACACTGTCTGATTTTAAGACTTGGTATTACAACTGGAGTAATCCAGAATGTTTAGTGGAATTATAAAAGGAATAGACATGTAGATCAGTGGACATAATAGAAAGCCCCAAAGCAGACCCACGTAAGTACTTTCAACAGATTTATTTTTGCAAAATTTCAAGAAAAATTCAACGCAGAATGTATAGTTTTTTAAACAAATAGTTCTGGAGCAAATGGGTATCTATATTAGACACACCTCACATGAAATATTAAGTCATGATTAAAGTGTAATGAGTCATAGACATACATGTAAAATGCAAACCAATAAAACTATATTAGAAAAGAAAGGAAAATTGTTTCGTGCTGTTGGATTTCTAGGTGTATTTCTAAATAAACACCAAAAGTATGATCCATGAAAGAAAAATTTGATAAATTAGACTTCACTTAAATTGAAAACTTGGGTTTTACAAATCATTAAAGGAATCAAGGAAAAGACACAGACCAGGAGAAAGATATTTGTAAATCATTTTTCACATAAAGAATTATATCCAGAATATACAAAGAACAATCAAAATCCAACAATAATAAAACCACCAACCTAAATTAAAAACTTGGCAAAATATCTGAACACATATCTCACAAAGAAAATAAGCAAATGGCAAATTCACATATGAAAAAAGTTCAGTATCATTTGTCATAAGGAAATTCAAATTAAAACCCCAGTGAAATATCACTACACCCTCCAAATGGGAGGAAGAAAGGACAATACCAATTTCTGGCAAGAATACACAGCAATAGTATTTAGTAGGAATGCAAAATGGTGTAGTCACTTTGGAAGACAGTTTGGCAGTTTCTTATAAAACTACGCATAAACTTGCCACATGATCTAACAATTGTGTTCTGGGTATTTATCCAACTATTTTAAAATTTATGTCCACATAAAACCTTGCAATTCAAGTATTTACAGAAGCCTCATAATATCCCCAAACTGGAACCAACCATAAGGCATTTCAAAAAGTGAATGAATAAAAAGACTGTGATTTATATAATGGAATGCTGTTGAGTGATTTGAAAAAGAATTAGCTCTCAAACCATGCACATCCATGAATGAACCTCAAATGCATATTTCTAAGTGAAATAAGTCAGTCTGAAAAGGTTATATCTTATGTGATTCCATTTGAATGACATTCTGAAAGAAGCAAAGCCGTAGAGATGGCAGAGATCAGTTGTTACTAAGGAATATGGATATAGAGGGAATTTGAAAAGGTGAAGCACAAAGATACTTTTAGGATGCTGAAACTATGCTGTATGATGTTGAAATTGTACTTTGAAATTTTACTCTGCATTTATAAAAATCCATAGAATTTTGCAGCACCAAGAATGAAACTTAGTGTATTTAATTAAAAAAAAAAAAACTTTTAGGACATCAAAGAAGTCCCAAGATGAATTGCAGAGTGTGACCAAAGAATGAACTCTATCACAAATGTACGAAACAATTTTACTGAAGGGAGTTGGGGACAAAGTTACTGACCTAGGTAAATTGGAAATCTATGGAATCTATGAAACCAAAGCAAATAGAACTGACTCAGTGGATAAAGTTGTTTTCCACGGAGGCATGAGTTAACAATCTAAGACCACTATACTGGAATTGAATACTTATGTGAATGGCAGTTGGTGGAAGTGTGACTTCTCATTGCTGGAGTGGGTGGTGATTGAGCAAGGGAAAGAGGCTAAAACGATCTATGTGGTCGCGGTCTAAAGTTGTAGATACCACTGTGAACTCGCGTTTTTTTTTTTTTTTTTTTAATTAAAGATACAAATGAATCAATATATAAATCTTATATATTTAGGTGTGTGTGTGTGTGTGTCTATGTTCAAATACACAAATTTTTCCACTGAGGACCTAGAAGCAATAATACATCAGTGTCTATGAGCACACTTGCCTTGAACTAAGTTTCTAATACCACTCTTTAAGGAAAAATGGCTGATTCTAGAGCTGAGAAAGGAAATTTACGAGTTGAACCTGGAGCATCTAACTGTGTCCATAAGTAAGTACTCAAAGAACACAATGACAAAGTCATGTCAGAGAGACACGGAGCTAGCTCAAATAGCTGAAACTACTTGAACAACAAATTATTTAACATAATATTGGATTATAACCCAAGGTACAACATAAATACCCATAAGACATTTTATAATTGTTAAGCAATTAAAGAGCAAACAAATAATTACCCCATACAGAAGAGTCCAAAATAATTAATGTACCTAGTGCCCCTCCATGTGGTGAAGTGTGTCTACTACCTGCTCAATGAGGGCTTTGCATAGAACGACCTTTCAGAAAGCAGCCTCTGGAAAGGGGAGATATAAAGAGTAACTCTACATAGCAGAAACACTACCTGAGTCAGGGGATTAAGGAGAATATCATCAGTATTAAGTCAGGCTGATGGTATGTGTGATATGATGGGGATGGGATGCAAATAGCACTGTAGGATCTGATGGTGTAGCTCAGTGGTGGAGTACTTGCTTCAGAGGTGTAAGGCCGTGGTTTTGATTCCCTGTGTTTAAAAAAAAAAAAAAAGGCATTTATAGTTTATAGTTTCTCTTTCCAAACCCATAGCCTCATGTTTAAAACATGATACACCCAGAACCTAACCATGCACTCCTCAAATCTGTCAAGGTTATCAAAAACAAAGAAAAATTGAGTGATACAGTATAGAGAAACTAGCAAGATCTGAGAGCTAAATGTCATATGGTGTCCTGGATAGGATTGTGGCGCAAATAAAGGACAGTAGGTAAATTTAAAGACATGGATAAAGGATGCAATTTAGTTAATATAAAGCATCAATGCTGGCTTATCAATTATATCAAATATACTGACACATGATATTAACCATGGGGTCAAGTGGGGGTGTGTAATATAAAGAAATTCTCTGTACAACTTTTCTGTGAGCCTAAAACCTTTCCAAATGAAGCATTCTATTTATTTTTATTTATTTATTTTTATGTGGTGCTGAGGATCGAACCAAGTGCCTCTCACATGGTAGGCAAGCACTCTACCACTCAGCTACCATCTCAGACCAGCATTGTATATATTTTTTTAATTATTTATTTTTAAATTTTTTACAGACTGCATTTTGATTCATTGTACATAAATGGGGTACATCATTTTGTTTCTATGGTTGTACACGATGTAGATTCATACCATTTGTGTAATCATACATTTACATAGATAATGATGTTTTTCTCATTCCACCATTTTTCATACCCCCTCATTTCCTTTTACATAATCCAAGTTCCTCCATTCTTCTCTCACTCCCCACCCCCCAACCCCCATTATATATCATCCTCCACTTATCAGGGAAAACATTCAGTCTTTGGTTTTTTGGTATTGGCTTATTTCACTTAGCATGATATTCTCCAATTCCATTCATTTATTTGCAAATGCCATACTATTATTCTGAAAGGACCAAAATTGAAAGTTGGATGGTGGTTATCAAGAACGCGGGGTGGAGAGCGGGTAAAGGAAAGTTATTGTTTAATGCATATAGAATTTCAGTTTGATAAGAAGGAAAAAAAACTAAGATGAACGGTAATGGTGACAATGAAAGACACACAGTATTGAATGTACTGGATGTCACAGACTTGTACATTTAAAACTGATTAAAACAGCAATATGTATGCTATACATACTTTATTAAAATAAAAATACCCCAAACCCTCCATAAGAAAGAAAATCAGAGAACAGAAACCTCAGAAGGACTGAAAACCACATTTAAAAATATTAAATAGAGAAAGCAGTAGGTTGGAAGGAGAGATGGATACAATCCACAGGGGAAAATATTCCCATCACTAAGTCGGGAAAGGAAACACCTGCCAACACCTATGGATTGGCAAAGTCGTGCTCAGGGTATACACTCTAAATTGTTACACAACCTTCCCACCAAATCCTATGACAGAAAGCAAGGAAAACAAATTTTTGTTTGTTAGTTAACTAAATTTGGTATTGAACGGGGGAGACAGAACAAAAAGGAGAGTCCCTGATGTACTTTGGCCTCAGATATTGTCCCTCTGGGAGGCAAATGGAGAGAGTAACCAGATGTTGTGTTTATGGACTGTCACTCAGAATCCAAGCATTGCACTATCTCTATTTTATATATTGATGTAATCCTTATAACAGCATTAGATACCAGCACCATTATTTCCCACTTTAGAGCTGGCATTTGAGATCATCCTTTCCAGTCACTGAGTAGCATTAATTAGTGGCACTGAAAATTCCCATCCACATAGGAATATAGCCTAATTTTTCAAGGAGACTGCAACATTTAAGTGAACTAGCTGATCCTATTTATGTTGGAGAATGCTTGCTGTAAATCAGCAATGGTGTTCTGTCTACCATGTCAGGAAAATGAGTGAGCCAGGTGGTCTCTGTCCTGCAATGGAGCTCTTGTTGTACAACTCACTAGCTGTGGGATCTCAAGCTTCTTCTTGTGGAGGGGTCTTATTTTCACCCTGTAAACAATGGGGATAAAATTTATTCTTTGTTTATAACATTTTCTCTCTTTCTCTCTCTCTTTTTCTTCTTCTCCACCTCCTCCTTCTTTTATTTCTTTCTTTCTTTTTTTTTTTTGTACTAGGGATTAAACTTGGATTTGCTTTACCACTGAAGTACATCCCCAACCCCTCCCCACCTTTTTGTGAGACAGGGTTGAGCCAAGTTGCTGAGGCTGGCCTCCAACTTTGTGATCTCCCTGCCTCAGCCTCCCTTGTCACTGAAATTACAGGCATGCAGCTCCATGCCCAGCGGTTCTTTTTCATTTTATGATGTCTATGATATTTTTAATAATCTGAAATAATAGTATTCATCCCTTCAAAAAAAGGTCTTATATTGGGTGAGGATGTGCCTCAATGCTACGTTGCTTATCTATGATGGATACATAAAGCCCTGGCTTCAAAACCTCCCTAAAGAAGAGGTGGGGGTCAGATATAATATAGGTTCTGTATTAATTGAAGTATCCTAGGTACTATAAAAAAATGAACTTCAGGATTTCAATGACTTAATACAATCAAAAGTGTTTCTCATTAACTCAGGAGCCCAGCCTGGGTGATTTTTATATAAAGATGGCTTTCTTCTACTGAGGATTCAGGTAGGCTCTGTCCAAATTAATAATTCCAGTAAGCCTCAGGGTCTCTTTGTCCTCTATTTACAGGAAGAAGAGGAAAGAATAAGACTAGAAATGACTTTCTCTCTTCCATTCATATTCCATTTGTGAGAACCACTCACAAATCCTCCATAAATGCCAGGGCTACCATGAAATATGGATCATGATAGGGAAATTATTTCCCTACAGTTCTCTACACTATGTAAAGCAAAGTGCAAATTTTGGCAGAGTGGGTCACCTCTACTAAGGTCTGCATAGGCTTGCCAATTCTGAACCCTGCAAACCCACACACATCCTAATAAGGCCTAATTCAGTGGTCACCAAGTGTACTGATGACAGCTAAACCCTCAATTCTCTCTGCCCTTTAAATGGTTTAAAAATAATTCCATTGAAAATTGTTTTGAAAACACTTGGGAATGCTTATATATGATTGAGATAACATTAAAGAACTCATTAGAGTCCCAACATTAAGTGACCTTTAATGTAACAAGGAGACTCTTCACATTTTATTTTTCTTTATTTATTTAGTTATTTATTTATTGGTATCAAAGAGTGAACCCAGTGATGCTTTATGACAGGGCAACATCCCCAGTTGTATTCATTCATTTATTCATTCTTTCATTTATACTTAGAGATAGGATCTCACATAGTTGCTGAGGCTGACCTCAAACTTGCAATCCTCCTACTTCAGCCTCACAGGTCTCTACAATTGTAGGTGTGTGACACCATGCCCTGTGTTTCTTCTTAACTTTTAAACTAAATTTTCATGCCAGGTGTGGTGGTATATGTCTATAACCCCATCTACTCAGGAAACTTAGGCAGGTTCAGGTTCAAGGCCAGACTGAGCAACTTAGTGAAACCCGTTCTTAAAATAAAAAATAAAAAGGACTGGGAATGTAGCTCAGTAATAGATCTCTTGCCTAGCATGCCTGAGGCCCTGAGATTGACCACCAGGACCACAGAAAAAAATAAATAAAAACAAAAAAAGACTTGCAGAATGGATATGATATACAGTGAGACTCCCTTATGTATGCAACTTATTTTTCTTTGTATTTGCACTTAAAATTCTCTTTTTTACTCTCTGATTCTCATTCTTTCTCCAGCATATCAATTTTCAGTTACATAGTTTGCTTAAAAATAACATCTAATCATTGTATTCATCTAGTATTTTACTTCAGTAGGATGACATGCTTTTTTCCAGGTGTTTACAAGGCTATGTGAGTATATACAAGTAAGGGAATTATTAAGAATGAGAAACCTTGGTATAGCCACATGGCATTTGTTACCAGTCTTTAAGTGTCCATTTCAGAGGTTCTGAAACTTCAGAGTATAAAGACTCACTTGTAGATTTGTTAGAACATGGGATCATTGAGTTCCATCCTCTGGAGTTTCTGAATCAAGGGACCTCAGATGGGGACCAGCAATTTGTGTTTCCAATTTGCAAATGATGCCAATACTGCTGCTCTAGGTACTATATTTTGCAAACCACCTATCTGTCCATCAATTCATACCAAAGAAGATAAGGATAAAGTTATCAAATCTATATAGTGTCTCTGAGGTTGAACTATTTGATGTGTCCCAGCTTTTTTAATAATAAAAAAAAAAAATGCCAAAAGACATACAGTGCTTAAGACTCAGGTTAATTTAATTCCATAATCATAAGGCAGAATAGTACCAATTTTGGTACATGGAGACTTCTGTACTTAATTTTGACTGACCCACATAGAGCAAATGTGATTCATCTGACTTGTGATTGAAAACCCAAATTACCCAGGTTGTGAGACACAATGGGTTTTTGTGATAAGGCCTAAACAGAGACAAAAGGGTTATTAGAGTACTAGGAATGACTGGGTGAAAGGTGCCCAGGGGAATAATTTGCCCAGATATTAAGGAAAAGAACAAGAAAATCACAGCAACTTTAAATAAAAACAAGTAGAATATTTCCACCGAATGGGAGTCCAAAGTCTGAGCTAAATGCATTTAAAATTTTCCCTAGGCATTTAATTTTTTTTTTTTTTTTTTTTAGTACAGGGGAAGTAATTCTGAGTGAGATTTATTTTTAGGGTTTACTTTCATCTGAGAAAGAAGAAATATATTGAATAATGAAAAAGTGATCTGTCCTTTCAGGCACTTGAAGTCTATGTTAAGGATTCATGAGTTGTTTTTTAGAGAAACGATACACCCAGGGACAATGAACCTGATCAATATCTAGGATACGTAAGAGATTATGAAATTCAGTTGTTCAAAACCCTAGAGGATAAATAATTTTTTTCATAACATTGTAAATTGTGAAATGAACAAATAAATGTCAAAATGGGAGTCATGTTTAGAAAGTCTGAGGTAGCCTGGAATGAACATATTGGTCTTACTTCGAAAGGTGAACAAGGATATTAATCAGTAGTTTGATTTTTGAGGAGATGATCTATAGTGAAAAGATATCTCGCACAGCAGAAAGGTAATATGTCAGCAGCTGAAGAAGCCAGTGACTAATTCTTACCACTCTCTTGCCCTGGGTGAAAAATTCTAATACAGTTAATATTTTTTTTCTCAACTATATTTACAAAGAGGTGTTATAAGAATGATCATATTTTGATTTGAAGGAAGGAGAGGAGGCAAAGCAATTCTTCCTTGCACCTTGCCATTGGCAATTTTTTGTTTGAGAAAATTTCCACTGTCAATTGCTTCTTACTTCATGGCCCAATTTAATATTTCAGAAAACCATTCAAGGGCTGTTGTGGGTTTTTTTGTTTTTTTTCTGTTTTTTCCTGATTGTGTTGATTTCACCCCTCTATGGTTTCTCTGTGCTTAGATTGCTCATTTGCTTTGACAAGGTGAAGGTCATGCATAAGTAGGGGCAGAGACTCAAGATCAAGTGCACCTCCCAGCACTCTCCAAGTGAGTGTTCAGGGGTTCATGTCACCCCTAGTGCCACCATCATCAGTCCACCTTCATGAGAGGTGGTGGAGGCAGCCCTGGAGTCTCACCCTGTTCCTTTCCCTGACTTACATTGTTTTCCACCGTACCTTGACACTATCTACCCGAGGATCAGCACCAGTAACATAAGCTGGCAGAGCTACCAGGCATGGTATGCCCCATCGCTCCTCCTCCCTCCTCCTGCTCCTTCTTTCCTAAGTTTCCTCCCAAAAGTGTTTTTCATATGTAACAGGAAAGTAAAAAACATAATAGAAGAAAATACCTTCTTCAGCATTCTTTCTTTAATGTTTTCGCATTGCCCCAAGAACTCATTTCATTCCTATACCTTTGTCTTTGGGGTGAAAATTTATTCAGTGTCTTTGGTCTCTGTCACTTGTAGATACATTCCCTGTCCTTAAGTCTGTCTCTTCCTCTTCTTCTATTTTCCAGTTTTCTATTCCATAATATCTGAAGGGTTCTATGCTCCTTGCCGATTTGTTGAAATGCACAGCACTGTGTTGCCACTTCTCAACCTTCATAGCGGAGGGAGTGGATGTGAGAATTGCTCAGAGAATTTCTCCTGAAGGTCAAGTCAAGGATGTGTTGAGAAGAGACAGATGTCTTGTATTAGTTACTCTTGTTTGTTGTGCTTGGTCTTGCTATTCTGAAGCAGTGATCGTAGCAACACCAGGCCTTGTAAAAGATTTTTTACACAATAGCATTTCCTTTCTCATTGTTATGGAGTACAAATGGGAAACATTTAGGCACATGGCTCCAAAGTTCCCTATTCAGAATTTAAATAATTCCAAGGAGATTATTAACTTAAACTTTCTCTTCATGAGGAAGAACCCACTGTCCACTTCCCAAATCTGTCCCCGCCTTACTCTGATAAACTTAGACTTCTACACATTCACTTTAAAAGGCTTCTGTTTTTAATTAACTTAAATAAAAGTCATAAAAATTCCCTCCTTTCCACATTAGCTGCTAGAGTCTTCCTATAAAATTTTAAGCCCCAATTTCATCTCTCTCTCTTTTAAATCTGGGCCATCTCTGAGTAATTTCAAGATTCCTGGTGGGCAACTTTTATGTCCTTAAATTTTATCCTTGGTAAATATTTAGCTTCATCCCTTAATGATTATTAGATCTTTTCTTTTTTTCTCTTCCTAGAGTGTTTTCCTCTCAAAAACAGTAACTTTTTTTTTTTTTAATTTTCAGAGAAAATGATACTTGTATGTAATTATAGAGTACAATGTAAAATTATGTAGATACATGTATTACATTGGCTATGGAATATTTATCCATATACTGCATATTTATCATCTCTGTGTTCAGAGCATTTAAAATTCATTCTTTTAACATTTTTGAAATACACAGTAACTCTTTAATTGCACACTGTTCCTTGTGTTGGATTTCAAATCTGTCCTCATCCCACTCTGAATCTTCTATCCTATTTCACTTACTTGCTCTCCATTCACAAAGAAGTGACGATATTTATTAAGTTAATAGTGCTTGTGAAAATGCCTAGAAAATATTATTTATATAAAGGTCTTTTAAATCATTTTCATTGATTTTGATGATGTGATGGAATGAATAAATCTTATTCATCTTTGGAATAAAATCCCATTTTGGACAGATTTATTTTTCTTTTTTCTAAGGAAGGGGAAGCCAGAATAGGTGGTGGAAAATGAATTAAATCTTTACCAAGAGGAAGGTAAAACATGGTAGATATGAACATATTTCTTTTTAGCTTTGAAACCAAAAATTAAGTCTGAATTGGGAATTATGTAAACTGATTCTTTTTATAGCTTTTAATTCTTTTTTTTTTTTTTAGTAAGAAATATTTCTCCTTTAAACTCAGGCACTCTTAGATTGCGATGTGACAATGCTTTTGAGAAAATTCTTTGCATGTTAGATTAGCTGGATGTATCTACATGTCTATTTCACAGGAAATGGTCAAAATATTTAAAAATCTGATTAAAGATAATACAAGGTAAAACAGAATACAGTGACTAAGAATCCACAGCCTCAAAGAATGCTTGTTTAATGGGTATACTACTAAAAATTTGAAATCCACCAAAAGCTAAGGAAAATCATCAATAGAACAATCAAGTTGATTTTTAAAAATAGTATGTGCATGATTCAAAATAATTTCAAGTTTAACATTATTTTCTTTATTGATTATTTACACATGTTAATGGATCATGTTTTCCAAACAGAACCAATGCAAGATTTTATATGCAAAGGATTTAAGGAAGAACTCCCAGGAGAGAAGAGAGTGGAGGAAGCAGGACAGGGGAGGGAAGATCCAGACAAGGGGAGACCTTCAGGTGAAGTTCCAGCCTCAGCCTAACCTGCCAAGAGTTCCACAACATAGATTATACCTGGGAGTTTGTTCTACCCCAGAGCAAGTTGCTGGGTTTGGCTGGTCCTGCACCTATCAATCAACAGCTACAAATGTTCTTGGGGGGATATAACGTTTCAAGTATATGGAATTTGCACATCTGGGTGAAATGGCTACAGGATGCAAAAGGGAGTCAAGTTGTTAAGAGCAAAGCAAAGAGGCACTGGGGAATGGTATCTCTCCAGCAAAGGGCCAAACAGGAATCCAAGTGAGCATCAACAGCGTTTCCTATAGGCACTTAAAGCAAATTTCCTGAATAACTGAAAAATGACCCTGGATTTAGTCTACTTTATATAAATCATTTATAGTTCATGGTATGAATAGCTGGCCTCATTTCTTGTACTTGAATTAGTGTTGAGGTTAATGAACAGTTGAGTCAAAACGAGAGTTTACTTCTGGTAAACTTACAGCACTTCACAAGGACCTTGGGGTTGATTTATTGATCAACTCAGAGAACGTTCTGCTCAGGAAAATTCATTAAACATCTTACTCCCCATTAGACTCCCAGGTCCATAATGCACAAATTAGCATTGGAAAAATCTCAACTGGATTCTCATTTTGCCAGAAAGCCAAAAGTGATCTTAAGTTGAAGCTTGTCTTTGAAAAGAAAAAATTTGCACATGTTATCAACTTAAAATATCTCCTTTTGGAAGATAGATTAACTCCCTGCACATTCAGAATGTCATATAAGATGAAAAGTTCATCTGAATCTTGTGGGTACTAGAACACAGAGAAAGCCTTAATAGGAAAAGGAAAATTAATTGTATATTTTGAAATAAATAATTGAAGGGAAAAATGAGACTATCTGAACAAAGTGACTACTAAGGTAAGGCAAGGATAAATGCCAATTATGTATGCTTCAGAAATTCAGAAATCACCCTATGCCATGACTTGGTGAGTAAAGGGGAAAGGAAGTACGTTACTTGCCAGCACAGTATTGAATTGGAATATCTGGAAATAGGCCAGGTATGCTTAGAACTTCTCCTTGATTCTGCTTGGCCTCCAAGGGTCCAATGTAGAAATTGATGCTTTAATTGGTATAGGTGCTGCAGGTAAACACAATGGTCTAAAGAATACCTTTCTTGAACCCTTTGGTTACTAATTCTCTCATTCATAGAACTCTGAGGTAGTTATTTTATTAATGTATCTAGGTAGCCTATTTGATGCAGTTATTAAATAAATGAATCTAGGTAGCCTATCCAACTGTTTCAATGTCCTAAAACTTCTACCCCTGGTTAATGAATCTTCTTTGTGGGCAGCCTTCATCTCCCTTTAAGATCTAGGGCAGAGGTTCTCAAACTTCAGATTGCATCTGAATCACACTGAGGCTTATTTTTTAAAAAACAGAGTAGTGAGCCCTACCCAAATATTCTGAATCAGTGGATCTAGGGTAGCAACAGAAAATTTGCATTTTTATTATGTTCCACAGTGAACGTTCTGCTCAGGAAAATTCATTAAACATCTTACTCCCCATTAGACTCCCAGGTCCATAATGCACAAATTAGCATTGGAAAAATCTCAACTGGATTCTCATTTTGCCAGAAAGCCAAAAGTGATCTTAAGAAGCGTGTCTTTGTAAAGAAAAAATTTGTCATTGACCAAGGGGCCACACTTTGAGAACCACTGGAGAAATGAAGGAATTCAAGTCATATAAGCAGTAAAGTGGTGTATCCAAATATTATATTAAGGTAGGATTGTGGGAACAAGAGCAGCTTGCACTGGCAGATGAAAACACTTGACTACCTGTTCAGCCGTAGTGAAATAGGTGTAGACCAGAGATAACATTTTAGATGACTCAAAGGGACAATCTGGCTATACTTAAATCATCTGGACTTTTCAAGTGGAAACAGCTTTGTTTGCCTGATGAATCTATATCATTTCCATGTTTCTTTTCAAAAGACCTTTTAGGGAAATTAGATTCTTTACTCACCCAAAATATTCATGAAGATGGTTTTCAGCACTTTTGAAACTATTTGCAAAATGATGGATGCTATTTCTAGTTAATCTGATTAGCCTAAAATGAGGACTTCTGCTTAGCACAGGCAGGAATATAAAATTGTAAGAATGAATCTTGTCATCATCATTGAGATTACTTTTCAAAACTCCAGTCTTTAAAAAATATGGTATCATTTGTCCTCCAGAATGTGAATCCCTCCGTGACATGCTAGATAATAAATTAGAATTAGTAAGATAAAATATACTGTTCATAAGGATCTCATATATTCCTGATTTTATTCAACTTTATAGTAGATGTAGATATTCCACAGTAATTATGGAGGATTTTTTCCTCAGTTTGTAATAATGGCAATCAAATATGGTAAAAATGACATAATTACTATTATGTAAAATGTCACCTGGCTTACATTCTTCATGTTGAAAAATTGCCAAAATATATTTTTAAAAATATAATGTGTCCTAGAATCTATGAAGCATGTATGGCAGTTTTCCCTCTCAGAATCATAGATGCATTCAGTTAAGCTATAACTGATCAGATTTTATTAATTTTATGTCTTGGTACTGAGGATATAGTTTTATGTTTTGCTGCATTTAACTTATGAGTATGTAAGGTTGCTAAAGAAAGAACTAAGGAAACAATTTGGCTATTGAACAATGAGGATTTAAATTATCTTACGTGTTAATTTACAAAGAACACACAGTAAATAACTGCTAATATATTTCACATTTCTTGTGCAGATATAGCCTCTGAAAAGTATTGCTGCATTCTTATTATTTACTATTTTGTTTTTCTTTGTACATGAACAAAGACTGAATTGGGTTTTCCTTTCCTTTGAATTGCTCAGTACACCTGGTGCATTATAAGTATTGAAAAATAATTTAGGAAAAAATTAACTTAGAGATATATGGATTCTTTTTTTAACCTGTACCCCATCTCAGTGATCTTGGGCAATTGATATATTTGCTCTAGGCCTTGATTTCTTCATTTGTGATCCCTTTCAGCTTTAAAGTCTTTGATTCTATTATAGTAATTGTTTCTGGCTGGGTGTATTCATAATGGTGATAGCATCGCAATCATTTGTATGCTTGGTAGGGTATCAAGGTATGCAAATTCATCCACATTCCTTTTTTAATTAAATGCACTACAACTTAGAAATAATGGGATTAGTGTTTTAGTTAACTATTGCTTAATTATAGATTACTACAAAGTTGGTGTCTTAAAACAGCAAACATTTATTATGTTACAGTTTCAGAGGGTCATGGTCATATCTTCTTAGGGTCTCTCAAGTTTGCATTGAAATTCTTTGGGATTGTGTGCTTACCTGGAGTTCTAGTTTCCAAGGGGCTTCAGGTTCTTGCTGGAATTCAATTCTGTGAATTCTAGGGCTGACACTTTTGTTACATACAGACCCTCCTTTTGTTGTTGCTGTTTTGGTACTGGGTATTGACCTCAAAGTTGCTTTACCACTGAGGGACATACCAGCTTTTTTAAATTTTTAATACTGAGGGTCTCACCATGTGTCCTGTGGCCTCATTGAGTTGCTGAGATTGGCTGTAAATTTATGATCCTTCTGCTTAAGTCTCCCAAGTTCCTGAGATGATAGGTATATACCACAGTGCCTAGCTCAGGCCTTCCTTTTGTTAGATAGCATACTAGAAAGTCTTCAGATTAGAGTCTCTGCTGCTTCTAGGTCCTCTCTTTAAAGGCTTACTCAGGATATATCTCTCTTGGTTAGTCTTAAGTCATTCGACTGGGAATCTTAATGTCACCTTCAAAATCCGTTCCTGTTTGCCATATGACCTAACATAATCATGAGACTGATAGCCCATCACCTCTGCCATATGCTGTTGGTTAGAAACAAGTTGCAGATCCTGTTCCTATTCAAAAGGAGAGGATTACATAGAGACACAGTTACAATAGGGCAGGAAGAATCTTGGTCATCTTAGAATTCTGCCCACTAGGTTTGTTGGCAGGTTTTCATTACTGTGTCTAAAATATCTGACAAGAACAACTTGAAGGAGGGAAACGTTTATTTTGGAATCATGGTTTCAGAGACTCAGTTCATGGTCAGCCAATTGCATTACTCTGGGCCTGAGATGAGGCAGATCATCATGGTGAAAAGTCACGGCAGAGAAACACTGTTCTGCTCATGGTAACCAGGAAACAGATAGAGGGAGGACATACTTCCTCCAGCTGCACCCCACCTGCCTAAAGATACCACCCAATATAGTCGTTCTTTCAAATTTATTAGCCTATCAAATGGATTAATCTACTCATGAAGTCACATTTCTCATTATCTAATCATTTCATTTCTGAAAATTAACACAGGAGCTTTAGGAGGATACTTGATATCCAAAACATAACATTCTGGTCCTGACCTCCAAAAGGTGGACATGAGGTCCATCCCACAATGCAAAATTCATTTGGTCCATTTTTAAGAGTTCCCATAGTATTAACAATGCCAGCATTGTCCAAAAGTCCAAGTTAAGTTTCCTCTGAGACTCAAAGCAAATTCTTGGTTGTGAATCCCTGTAAGACAAAAAGAAGATTAATATACACTGGCATGGAATAAACTTTCCTATTCCAATGGGGAGAGACAGACATAGAAATTAAGACCAAATTAAGACCAAAATCCAATTAGGCAAATATTAGGTCCTTTAGCCCTATTCCTGGCATCCAGTGTATAGAGTGGCAAGATTTGATCTCCAAAAGGCTTGTGAAGCTCCACCCCTATGGTGTCTTGGTGGTTGCAACCCACATGGTCTCTCTCATAGACTGGCTTCGTTCAGTCGACAACTTTCTTCAGCAGATATTCCACCTTACTGACATCTCTAAATACAAGAGCTATCCTCTGCAGCTTCATTTTCCTCCTCAAGCCTTTATGCATTCCCTTCTCAGAGGCTGCCTGCAGGGATTCTGACCCTACTGCACTTTTCCTGATGTCCCAAGACTTCCTTTGAGATCTTGTAGGAAGGCCTCCGTGACCTCTTAACTCCAGCATCCTACTTTCCTGCAGAACCAGCACCACATGGATGATGCCAAAGTCTGCTACCAGCTTCAGCAGTAGCTAGGTCCCTTGGGACCAGAGATTCAGTGGCTTCTGTGCCTGGGGAGCTGAGCCTGGTGAAACAAATACTGGGGAAACAACTTTCTAGGCACTCCTGGGTGAGCAGGGTGTCCCCAAGTTCTCTTAAAACAATTTTTACACGTACACTCTTAAGCCTGCAAAGGGTGAGGTCTTGCAAATTCCTGAAATGCCCTCAAGATTTTCTCTATGCATAGTAGTCAACAACTTCTTCCTCGTCCCTCGTATTTTTCTTTCTTTCTTTCTTTTATTTTCTATTTTTTTTTTTTTCAGGACCACTTAACCACTGGGACATATCCCCAGACTTTTTTTTTTTTTTTTTAATATTTTGTTTACAGACAGGGTTTCACTGAATTCTTTTTTTTTTTTTTTTTTTTTTTTTTTTTGCGGTACTGGGGATCGAACTCAGGGCCTTGTGCTTGCGAGGCAAGCACTCTACCAGCTGAGCTATCTCCCCAGCCCTCACTGAATTCTTTAGGGCCTTGCTGAGTTGTGGAGGCTGGCTTTGAACTTGTGATAAACTTCTTTTTAATGGTATTAGTCTCTACAACAACTTCCTTGGCTCCAGTTTTACATGCACTTTTCTGACCAAACTGCAAAATTTTCAAATCTCTTCTCTCTGCTTTTTCTTTCAGTTCTCACAGTAAACTTTGCTAAAAGTTGCCAGTAATACCCAGGCCACTGCCTGAATGCTGTGTTGTCTTTAAATTCCCTCTGCCAGATTACTTAATTCAACACCTTTAAATTCCCCCCACCAGATTACTTAATTCAACACCTTTAAATTCAGCCTCATACAATGTCAGGACATAGGCAAAATGTAGACAACTTCTTTGCCAGGATATAACAGGAATGACCAATTTCCAATAGAGTCCTCATTCCTTCTGAAACCTCATGAGCACAGTTTTTACTGTGCAAACTCCTGTCAGCATTCTGGTCTTCTGAGATACCACTGGAATTACCCATTAAATTCTGTTTAAAACACTCAAAGCCATTTCCAGTACACATCCCCCCAAATTTCTAAACTCTTACCACAAACCAGTTTCAAAGACTTCTGAACCACATGGTCAGGTTAAGCCCTCCACCAATCTCCCTTCTCTGTGCCAATTTCTGTGCCAGTCATGTTTTTGTCACTGTGACCAAGATACCTGACAAGAATAATTTAAAGGAGGGATGGAAGCATGATGGGTTTATACCCTACCTCCTGGACTGCTTCTTTTCTGCATCCTTAAGGTGCATGCTTTTTCACTCCAGATATCTAAATGGCCACTAAGTCTTAGCCATTTAAGTTCCCAACTACATCACGCCTTTTTACCCCTGAGTTCTGTACTCTCAGGCTCATACAACTTCAGATCAAAAATATTGTTAAGGAAGGTGACTGTGTCCATATTGAACAGGTACAGCCCTTTTTTCTTGCCATTATTCCATAAACAATACAATATAACAAGTATTTGCATAACATTTACATTATATTAGGTGTTTTAAGTCATCTAGAGATTATTTACAACATATGGAAGGATGTGCAAAGGTTAAATGCAAATATTATGCCATTTATATAAGGGACTTAAACATCCATAGATTTTGGAATCCATAGGGTCCTAGAACCAATCCCCCATAGATACTGAGGGACACCTGTGAGCTCTGGTCATGCTAACCTCTTGCTCAAAATAGTACAACAGTTTTTATTGCTTGTAGGATAAATGCAAAAATCCTTAATTTGGCCACAATGCTCTATGTGGTTAGATATCAACCATATTGTCTACTCTAGTATGCTGTTCTTTCTGGTCTTACAGTATCCTGTTTCTTCCTTTTCCAGGACCTTTACACAGAATCTTTCTCTTCCTGAACATTTCTGCTCCTCTTAATGCTTCTTTCATAAATTAACTCTTCATAACTTTCTCAGAGAGACCTCTGTGCCTGGGACTATTGCTGCAGGACCTGGTACCCAACTCTTAAGTACTCACCCTGGTTGTAAATTGACACTTGCTGAAGCCATCTCTAAATTGCAATCTGTCTATTCTGCGAGTGTCCACATTGGGTTTCTTTTTACTCACATTATATTCCCAGTTCTTAACTGAGTGTCTGCTGTATTTCAGGTGCTCAGTAAAAATTTATTAAAGCATAGGATCGTGAGTTTTTCAGGCCCTTAAGTTTTCCACAAACCACATCTTGCCCTTAGACGTTTTGTGAATTGTCACTATAGTTGCCTGCTATTTCTCTGGGCTTTACCATCTTTTCTGATCTCTGTTTTCTATCCAGTTGACTCATATAAAATCTGTACCTTGCTGAGAAACTTCTGTGAATTAAAAAGTGTATTCAGAGATACTGCCAGGTTTTGTAGTCGTTTCATCTTGGATATCGATCTTGACACTTTTGAAGAATGCATAAACTCTGGATCATGGTGAATTTCTTATCTTCATAAGAAACATGATGGTGCAATGAAGGAAGAAATAAAAGAAAAGAAAAATGACAAATACCCTCCGTATTTTCTGCCACACTGGTCGTGTACCTACCAATGCCACCAAGACAATGAATTTGGAAGTAGAGCCACAAATATATTTCAGGCATCAGTATAAAGGAGATAACAACCAAAAGCATTGGATCCCCCCTCCCCCTGAAGTCATTTATTCTGTTAAATTTAAGAGAATATGAGAGTCTGGTCACACTATTGTGTTGGCCAACTTTTTATGTCCTAGGCTGCTTGTAACAGTAGATATCTAGTTGGTTTTCTGAGTAAAGGTGAAATTGACTGATATTTTATATACTGTGTTCTTCTTAGAGCTAAAGTCAGCACTTCCTGCCCTCAGCAGGATGTCATTCTTTCTGTAAACCAGGACAGAATACACCCTCCAATGGAGATGAAATGGAGATGAAAAAGCAAGTTCATTTTGTCAAGAGATTCACAAGCAAATTCAGAAAGCCCATGTCAAGATAGCACAGTACAACCCATACACATAAACTCTTGTACTTTTTTTTTTTCCATGCCAAACGTTAGTCTAATTTTGCATTTAATTGCAAAACATAAAAATGAAATCATTTTTACTGGAAGTTGCTTCTCTTATTTACGTTTCAAGTTTTTAAGAACTATCTTTCCAGTACTAGGTTTTCCAAACATTTTTTTCTTTTGTTCATTTGTATTCCACATTTTTCTTCTAGATGCTTTATCTGCCAGCTTTCAGCGTTTCTAGTAGGATCTTTTCCCTTTCACTTGGAATGGGACACGTGGCAAGCATAAGAATTTATATGAATGCATTGTTCCCTGCTTGCCAAATGGAGATCTTAGTTTAGTATCTCAGTTGATTAAGCAGAAGCCCAATAAGGACGATGTTGCTGGCATCTGCATCTGTGTTTGACAGATAAGGATACCAGGCGAACACAAACATCTGCAGTAATTTGCTTAATACTGCATTGATGACAAGTGATAATGCCAAACAAGAACTTAGACTTTCTGCCTCCTAGCTTTAGAAATTTGCATTATATTAACTTAAGCATGTTTAAATAAAGAAATCCAGATGTGTTGCCTTTCTCTGTTCTCTGCTATATTGTATTAATGACTGGTGAATCTCATTTCCTTTGGTGTTACTTATGCTGAGATTTCATCATAGGTTGTGGATAAAAGACAAAAACCATGCCTAGGGAACAAAGGAAACAGGAGACCAGGTGGAAGACAGGGCAGAGATTTTTTTTTTTAAGAGCTATACTGCTTACATTTTGCACCCCCGCAAAAACAAAATAAAGGAATAAAGAGTTTAGTTTAAGTCCATCTGCTTCTTTTTAAATTAAAACCCCTTCATTAATGGACTCTAAAACAGGGTTTTTAAACTGTGCATTGTAAGGATATTTGGCAGTCAAAAATATATCAATGTATTCTACTTGTGGTAAATCGAGGTTGAACAACTTAATAAATACACCACATGTAGAGGTATACATAATCACACACACCACACCACACACACCCAACCATTAATATCTTCTGTGTGAAAAGCTCATGACTGTAATTGCTGCTGTGATTATATATTGTGTGAACTTGAAGCACATTATTATATTGGGTGACTAATGGAATTTGGTAACAATGCACAGAAATTTGTATTCTGGAAAGAGTCGAGTTTTAAATTGTACTCTTTCCTGAGTTTGCAGTGGATTTCATGGCTCATCTACCTCACAGTAGGCTTGAGGCTGATGGATTGAAATTTTTCTGCTGAATAGTAAACATCAGAGACCATTCAGTTTTCCCTTAGCTTGCAGGTATCAGTTTTCTCATCATTCATTCAAAATTTAAAAATAACACACAATCTTCAAAAACCTTTGATCACTGTTAATTTACTTTTATCCATTCTTACAAATGGAGAAAGCACAACAGACCAGAACCTGTACTGGAGGTCCTTGAAAGTGTGATTTCCAATTTTTGCAGTTGTCATTGTGGGCCTGAAATAAAGGGGTCTGTTACTGCAGTCTCCCTTTACTCCTCTAAGCAGGTCACCTGACTATGCACCCAATTCCCCGTTTGGTTGTTGGATGGGCTTAGAGGTTAAAGAAAACCAACTTTCTTCTTCAGCTTTTTAAAGACATTTTAAATATTGTGAATAATAACACAAAGGCTAAGTAGTAGAGTATTTTCTGCCACATAAAACAATTTCAATGATTGTTTGAATTTCCTAACACTTAAAGACTTGTAGAGAATAAAATTTATTTCCTTGTATTTAATACAAGGAAAAAAAGTTTAAAATAGAAGTTGATGACATTTTTCTTCAGTTAAATCCAGGCCTGGATTGTTCAAGATTAGGCACAGTTTTACATGTAGTAGGTATAATATCTTTGACAGTTATCTGTAGAAAGAAACAACAGTTATGGATTCTTCATGTAATGTATAAATACTATATAATGTTATCAATCGTGCTCACCAAAAACCTTATAGCAGCCAGTGAATGTGTATCTTTCAGTACTTCTCAAAGTGTGGTCCTTGGACCAGCAGCATCAGCATTACTGAAAGTTTATTAGTGATGTAGAATTGCAAGTCTGCTGCAGACTTACTGAACCAAAAACTCTGATGGGAGCAAGCTATGCTGGAGCAAGTTTTCCAGAATACTATATTTTAAGAGCCACTGCTTTGGAAGGTGTTATCATCCTCATTTAGTAGATGACACAATTGATTCTCAGTGCGGGAAAATGATCGACTGAACATATGACAGTTAAAAGGGCCCTTACTTATGCCTAGTTTTCCTGTTCGTATGTCAGGTGATTTCTCTCTCTTAAAGAAAGGAGCAAAGTAGTAGTGAATTTTGTAAAGCTAGAAAACAGTAACTCTTAAATGAACTGATAAAGGGACCATTTCACTGCTTTATAATAATGAGCATGGGTTACTGAAACTATTCACAAAAGAAAATTAACCTAGAAAAAGTTTCAATGACACAAATAACATTGTTGTGATCCTGTGCATTGGGTTCCTCATTTTCCTCTTAGGCGAGTAGAGAAAAGGATGTAGTTAAGCCTCAGAGGGGTGGCTGTTGCATGTTAATAGGAGGGAGAGAGAGAGAGATGCTATTTTAATGATCACTTTCTAGCTAAATGAGTCCATGAAGAGCTTTTCCACCTGGGTCTTTCCCATGCCACATTACCCACCCCACATCCATGGTGCCCTGCAGTGGTTTTCCTGTACGTGCAATTTTACACATGGGTAAGAGAACTTTCTTAGTCCTCCAGTATCAGAATGAATCCCCAGGGTAGCTGGGAATAACTACCCTTGGTAGCTTGGGGGTGGAAAGCTTCCTTGGAGCTGAAAGTAGAAAACAGTGTTCATTATCAGAAATAAAAAAGTCCATGTAGTGATGCCTGCTGTGATGTAGGTTCTTTGCAAACTCAATTTGGGCTTTGTGTGTATTATAGAACAAGGAACACTTTCATCTATAGTTTGTTCAGCTGAGAAGGACATTCTTAAATAGAATGGAACACTAATGGCATTGCCTGATGAAGAATGATAAAGAGGACAGTCACATTAGGTCCTCTAAATCTGCAGGTGATTGTTGCTACACTCCACGCATCCCTAGTGCACATCCCGAGTGGCTTGTGGTTTTCTGTACACAGCTCTTCCTCTGTGCATTTGCACCTAACTCTTTATTCTCTCTGCAAATACCTGTTCCCTCCCCCCATGCAAATGTATCAGACTGACAGACTCCTTCTCATCCTTGTGGATTGGCTGAAAAAATGTCATTGCCCTCTAGAGTCTATGCCTATGCATTTTCAAAGATTTTGTCTTTTCATTTTGATGTTTAATCCTCAGTATTATCCTATGCCTGACCCGTTGTTAGCACCTAATTAATAATGCTCAAGTGACTTAACAACTGCCATTTCCACTTAGATAAACCTCTCAGACTAACATCTCCAAACTGCACTATTATTTTGTCCAAAATTGCAAGTACCAGTGAGGAAGACAGAAATTCCATCACTGTTTATGATCCCTCCCTGTCCTTGTGTCCCATTCTACACCATACTATCTCATGTCTCTTCCTATTATGTATCTTCATCTTGTCTCTTAGATCTCCACTCAGTTTCATCTTCTAGATTAAACTTTGTCACCTTGGTACCCTTCCTGCATATGGTTTGGTTTTTGTTGCTGTGGAGATGGAAGAAACTTGGGCTCAACTTCTTCATGACTGGTTTTCCCATAATTTCTTCATATGGGTTCTGTGATGCATTTGCCTAGGCGAAGCATGGAATTCCAGGTCAAAACTTTTACTTTCTAACACTGATCAGGTACCTTCAGTATAGTGAATGGAATATCCTTGGGGGAAACAGTAGCACTATATATCTATCCTGTAAGGTTTTTACCTGGTTTCCACCTGTCAAACCACAGGGCTTGGGAGGACTTCCACAGGGCCATACACGGTGTGGAATGGGCTAAGGAATCCTCTAAAGTGAGGGAAAGGAACCTCTCAAAATTGGGTTGAGCACAGGAAGAGACTCAATGTTTTGTAACTTCCCTCATTCCTCAGAAGTGTTCTGTTTGAACAGAACAGAAGTGAGTTTTGGCATTTCAGGGTAAGGACTCTACCTCTGATTTGACCCCTATTGTACTGCAGCCTTAGGAAAATAATTAGACCATTTTTCACCAGACTTCTTTTGGAATTGGTGGTAGCTGTTTGAAAAAACTACCTGCAACACCAGTGTCCAGACACTTGGGGATCTTGCAGTTTAGGAGAAGTTAGACATTCCTGTCCTGAAGACCTGTCAGTTGGACACTGAAATATGACACAGTGCCTCCTCAGGGAGAAGGGGACTAGATGTCTGCATCCACATGGCTCATTGTCCAGAAAACTTAGGTTGGACATCTGGAATCACTGTAAGACAGTTCTACTCATGGCACCCCAGCCCTACCTGGCTAGTGACAGAGTCCATTGTAAAACTGAATGGCAGGTATGTCACAAACTCAATGGTTCAATGTCCTTAGCTGAACTGTCACATGTTCAACATTCCACTCAAGTGGAATCCTGAGTGTCCCCCATGTGAATCCCCTCCCACACTGCCACTGTGCCCAGAGTGTTGCTCTTCTTTACTCCTGTGTTCCTCTTGATGCTTCTTCTCTCGACTTCCTTTCTCTGCAGTGTTCTCTAAGTGTCTAAAGACTGAATATCCCAGGATTCAGCCCAAGCCTCTGGTTCATTCTTGTCTGGGTTTTTGTGTACCCTGCAGCGGGGATGAGCCTTCTTCCTCCCACTTCTCTTCTCCAAGCTCAATGACTCCATGAACTTTTCTTCCAACCTCTAGGGGGAAGACTATCTTTCATCTGCTGACCTCTCATGACAGTTGACTGAACTTGACATTAAAGCACTCTCCTTTGTCTTGCACATCTGTATTTCCTTACCTCTTTACTCAACGGTGATCCAAGGACGCACCACATCTTATGTGTCTTGTACTTAAAGTAACTTGCATTTGTAGATGTTTGATAAGGGGTAATGCACAAAAGAAAAATACAAGGGCATGAGATCCATGTGCAAAATGTAGGAGATTGAAGGAGGCAGATCCATATCTTTACCTCGGCTGGATGAGCTAATAATGCATGTGAGCTTCCATTCTCCTCCTAATCTTCCATTCCCACCGACATCTGCTTATACCTTTGCCTGTAGTTGGTGACTCGCAGGATTATTTTCAGCAGTAGAACAAGGACTGACTCCTCATGATTTAGGAATGGCTTGGAAGAGAGACTGGGGACTCAAACATGCACTTCATTCTTTCCAGATGTGTTACATTATATGTTACACTGAGCAGTTAGCAGTTAGCCATATTTTTGTTTCCATCCTATTTCAGCTGAGATGTGATTAAAGCAGGGGAAAATAACCCAACTACAGAGAAATCTTCAGGCAAGTCTCAAGACAATGTTATTTTTTTTAAAAAAGGGATGTCAATGACATAAAACAAAGAAAAAAGATCTGTGTGGTTACTTAACAATTTCACATTTTTGCCTTCCAGGAGACGGAGCTGTTAGATCTCAGCCTTGTCAAGGATGCCAGGTGTGGGAAGCATGCCAAAGCTCCCAAGGTAGGAAGTAGAGCATTGTTCATGTACCAGCTGCTGCCTTGATTATTTATCTGTGTCATGATATCAATTAATTGCCCCAATTAAAAGTTTCTCTGTTGTAGATATTGTAAGACACAACAGCCAGTGTGCCCTAAACACTTCCACTTTTATTAAAATATGGAGACAATGAATGAGCATATGGGCAATGAGACCTTGGGGCTTGCTTTAAGTCCTAGACTTTTATTTTTGTTTGAGAAAAAATATAACAATGCCAAAGTTACAGGTTAAGCATTCCTAAATAGAAAATCTGAAATTGGAAATACAAAATCCAAATATGAGAATCTGCAATCTTTTGAGCACCAGTGTGATACCATAAATGGAAAATTCCATACCCAACCTCATGTGATAATGGATCACAGTCAATATTCAGGTGCACTAAAAATATTGTATAAAACTGCTTTTAAGTTGTGTATAAGATGTATTTGACACATAAATGGATTTTGTGTTTAGACGTGGGTTCCATCCCCAAGATACCTTATTATGTATTTGCAAATATTCCAAAATCTGAAAAATAAAATCCAAAACCCTCCATTTCCCAATCATTTCAGACAAGGGATACTTAACCTGCAGTGGTTAATTATAAGTGGTTAAGATGTGCTTGAAATTACTTGGAAAAATATTCTTGAACCTCATGACCTTTAGATGTGATGAATGGATAGTCTACATAACTCAAATGTTCTACATTTAAAATAATTCTACTCGTGAGGCTAAAAGAGGTAAGTTCTTAATTCTGAAAATGTTACTGGAGAAGACCAGAATACTTTGGGATCAGTTGTGTGGGATGACATTTGTTTTGGCATGAAAAATTCGCTGAGAAATAATCAAGGAAGTGTTTGCATTTCATTTATATTTGGAAGATTATTTTAAACTGTTGGATGAAGAAAATTCATGTTTTTTTTTTTTAACTTAAATTATCTGGTAGGGTATAGTAGCAGAATGTGTTGACTCACCATCAAATTCAAAAACTATTCTTTATCATATTTAAAACTTTGTGCTTTTAAATACTTCATTTTTAGCAGAGTATTAGCAAAAATAGAAGTACAGTTTCCATTTAGGAGCCCAATGCCTCTTTATCTATTTGATATAAAACTAGACAGTTTCAGCTGGTTGATGTGGTGCAGGCCTGCAATTACAGCTATTGGAGGAGTGCAAGTTCAAGGCTAGTGTGGGCAACTTAAACACTTTCTGAACCTGTTGCTAAGTGAAGTGTAAGCCAGACTCAGGTAGTCAAGGGTCAAATGTTTTCTCTCATATTTGGAAACTGGAGCAAAATAAGGGGGGGAAAAGGTGGGAGGATTCCATTAAAATAGTAGGGAAATCAGTGGAGCAGAGGAAGGGGATTGACAAGGAGAGAAGAGGGACATGAAAAGGGAGGGGCTGTAGAATGAAATTGGCCAAATTATACTGTGTGTGTGTGTGTGTGTGTGTGTGTGTGTGTGTGTGTGTATCATAGTGAATTTTATCATTCTATCATATATATATGCACATATATATATATATACACACACACACACACATATATATGATATATAAAGCACCAGTTTAAAGCAATAAACAAATAGAAGAAAGATCGATAAAGTAGCTGAAGGAGAACAGGGAGAAGGAAGAGGGAAAAGAAAGAAGCACTAGGGACTAGAATAGAGCAAATTATATTCCATGCATATATGAATATGTCAAAATGAAACCCACTATTATGTATAACTATAATGCACTAATAATTTTTTAAAGGACAGAGGATGTAGCTCTGTGGTAGAATGTTTAGCCTAGCATGTGCGAGGTGCTGCGTTCAATCCCCAGCACTGAAAATAAAAATACTTGATGATTTTCTTTTTGAGAATCATCCTACAACTTTTGTCTTAGCTCTTAAAAGTCACAATTAGTTTCTTTGACATCCAAAATGACTGATTGCTTTAGATTTGCAGAGGGGAATAAATCACACCTGTAATGGTTATTCTTCAGAGACATAAAATTGCAGTAGGTAGGTGCTGGCAAATTCTGCCATAGAGAAAATGCACAGATGAAGGGTTTTGGCTGAAAGGGTTAAAGCAGTTCACTATAAAATGTGAAAAACGAATATATTAGAAAGAAAAATCAGAACTATTTTCCAGAGGGCTTCTAAAGGTATTTTGTGTGAAACTAGCCCATTATATGCATCCATCTCCTAGTAATAGGGAATTTCAATAGCTTTGATCTTTCAGTTCTATCAAGCTTATCATGATTAATGCTTTGTTGATGATTCAAAAATTTGTACAGTTTTTGACATAGAAAGGGTGTATATTTTTCCTCTTCTCCCAACAACACATCAACAAGTTTCATGTAAGTTTGTTAGTTCCAACATCTACAATGTATCGATAACATAGCTCTGAAGTTGGTCTTCTAATTAAAGCTTATTGGCCTAACATGAGATTTCAGTATCCACATTGGCTAAAGACGGTTGTCTGCAGCACATCAGAGCCTACTTTGTTTCAGGCATCAGGAGTCGAAGTCAAGTGTATTGGCACATGGAGAGTTCCAGGCTGGAATCTGTCTCTCTTATTGCAGTTCACAGCTAGCTTATTAGTTAAATGTTTCATTTGTGGATGCAGTTTGATAAATGTCTATTGAATGTTGATAAATGAACAGAAGTAGCATCTGTGCTCTGCTCATCTGATAAACCATTATTAGATCCTAAAATGTTTCTCTTGATGATGGACTTTTAACACCCAGAATACTCTGACTTTGGTGTTTCATTTAACGTTTTCTTTGAGGGAAAAAGTGCTTCCTCTGTGCATTATTCCTGCCCAGGGTTTTCTTTTCTTCCCTTCCTCTTCCTTGCTGGTGTACAAGAGCCTAAATCTAATATTATCAGAGCCTGGTTCTGTTGAATATTAACCCACATGGCTTTGCTGAGCATCAGACTTCTTCATAGGTCCGATGATGATGATAATAGTAAGTACTTGATTTGATTGCTGTAAGGAGCAAATGAAATATTTCATTAACAAACTTCTGGCATGGAGTTCTCAAATTTAATTGTTCATGGAATCACCTGAGAAACTTTAGAAAATTCTGTTGCCTGTTTCCCACCTCCAAAGATTCTTGTACCACATGAATCTAACTGACACAGATGTGGCATGGATATCAGGGTTTTAGAAAACTAATTTGCAGCAAAATTTGAGCTTGCCTACCTTAAATTGTGGTAGTATTTAATAACCATGGACAAAAGACTAACTTATAGCCACTGTTGCTGATATGATCATCATTTTATTTTTTCTTGTCTTTTGCCATTTTGAGAATTGAGCCCAGGGCCTCATACTTTCTAAGCAAGTGCTCAACCACTGAACTATACCCCCCTCAGCCCACCATCATTATTTTTGTTATTATCATTACAATTTTTAGATCTGATTTGCAGGAACTCGATTTTTATTTCATTCACTCAAATTAGAAAAGTTTACGTTATGAAGAAGCTCAGAGGAGGGGCCAGCCTGAAAGGGCCTATGTCCATTAATAGGCAAGACAAGGAAGATTGTAGGAATATCAGTTTAAAACTCTTTAGTACAGCCAGAGATAGTGGTGCACAGCTTCTAATTCCAGTTACTCTGGAGGCTGAGGTAGGAGGATCACAAGTTCAAGGGCTATCTGGGCAATTTAGACCCTATCTTAAATAAAAAATACAAAATTAAAAGGGCTGGAGATACAACCTAGCGGTAGAATGCAATGCTCTTGAGTTTGATCCCCAGTAGTGCAGAATAAATGAGTAGAAATCTTAAATTAACAAGGACGATATGAACTCAAACTGGATAAATAAAAACGATTTATATAAAATGTTTAAAAAGTGTTGCAAATTTCAATGCAAGTACTTGGTTCAGCAAAGTCTCTTTCAGCTGTTCAATTAATGTCAGGAAGGACTAGGCACCTTTTTTTCCCACCAGTCTGGCTTCCAGTGTTCCAGAAAAGGTCCCTTTCCATCCTCAGGTACCCATGGTGACTGGCCCCTGCAAATCACCGTTGGTAGCTCTTGACTTGACAGCAGTTCCAAGGAGTGTGGGCTGAAAGAGAGACTAGCTGTCCTCAAGAGCCTTCCAAAATGATTACAGTAGAATACCTTGTCAAAGAAGACATGGTGGAGGAGGACGGCTAAATAAGACACCATTAAGATAGTTAGAACAAAAGTAACATGACTTACAGTGGAAAATTAGAAGTGTAAAGATATAGAGTGAGAAAAGCTTGGAAACTTAGGACAAACAGGCAATGTAACAGGAAGACAGATTGAGTGCAAGACTTTCTGCGGAAGCTTCTAGACCACAAAGGAAGGGAAATATTTGTGGGGCATGTATCAAAATACCCAGGCACCCTGCAAATATTTATCTATGTATTCATATTATTTTTGTTTTTCACAGCATCTCATTACATAAAAATCCAACATCTCTTTGAAAATGAACTGTTTTCTATGCCTGCTGTGATTGGAAATAGCATTTATAGGAAATGGAAAAAGCTTCCACATGATGCCCTGTTAATGAATTTAAATGTAGACTCTCAACACAATGCCTACAATTCCAAATCAGCTTTTGTATACGTAGCCTTTGTTCAAGTTACTAGCTTTTAAATTTCTCATTGGAGAGACATTGGGAGATTGTTTTTAAAATCCAAATGTAAAAACCAGAGAGAAAAAAAATTGAATCCTTTGAAATCTAAAATGTATTTATATTTTCATTCTTGGTGTCTTCTTCCAACCTTCCAAGGTTTATGTAGTGCATGTAAGGGTGAGGTGCTTACATCTTGTCTGTGCTATATACTTGTGCTCCCTAGATTGTTATTTCAAAGGGATCTTCCCTTTTTAAAAGAGTGTTTATCACTGTACCTTCTCATCTATTAGTAGTTCCTGACCCAGCAGATCAATTTTGTGGCTCATGTGCAGCATTAATAAAATGAAGACCTGACTAAAATCAAAAACACCAGAATCTTGGGCAGAGCAACTGTGTTCCTGAAACTTTTCTCATGGGCATAAGTCTATATTCTGGGTTACAATACAAGGCATACATACTTTGTTGTACTATGTGCTATATGAGAAAGGCTTCAAAGGTACTTGTGAGAAGAGATCATTTCTTCATCCTCTGCATTCGTAGGGTGTACTTTCCTGTAGGTGTACTGAACAGTGGATGAACCAGCAGAGAGGAGATGTAGGTGCAGGTGCCACCTTTGCCATTACTAAGCTCAAAGAAGTTATATTTTCTGCCTGGTCCTTCACTTCCTCCTCTGTGGAATGCAGGTGCAGGGTACATGCCTAGTTTTAGGTGTGTCATTCCTGCCAGCCCTTAATTCCACCTTTAAATCAGAAAGTGAGTCAAGCCAAGACTCATCCTCTTCTAAAACTGATGTGTGGAACAAGTTGAAATGACCTAAAACTTCTTGGTCATGGCAAATCAGATGAACTAAAAAAAAAAAAAAAAAAAAAAACAAAGCAAACAAAATCAGGTCACAATCTAACCAAGGTAAGATGCTATGCGGATGAAAAGGAAGAAAACCTCATATCATAACTTCGTGCATAGCTTCTCAAATGCAATTCTAAATGCTTTTGCACTCCACAGAGAACAACCTCAGTGTTACAAAGGATCCCCTAACTTTAGTGCATGAAACTGCACGCTGCTGACATATGCATGTGGCAGTAACCTGAATAAATACATCCACTGTTTTACTTATAAACTTTTGTGTTTGTGTGTGTGCATGCAGAGTACACAGATTCACATGCTTACTTGATGACCTTTTTTTCATTCCATGGGTGAAGGGCAGTTTATTTCAGATATGTAATGTTAATTTCTATATGACTCCTTGTAAGTATCTAGGTTCCAATTAAATTCTAGATGGCAAATAGTATCACCAGAATCCCTAAAGGCAGATTAGAGTAAAATTAAATTTTAAAAATTGATTTGGCTTTGCTTTCCCAATCCCTACATAAAAAATGATGATTTTTTTTTACTTGTCATTGAGAGACAATTTCTGCCAGGCACTTTTCTAGGTACAGGGAAAACAGCAATAAACAAATGATTTTGCCCTTTAGATAACATTCTATATAGGAATGATGACACTGGACTTTAGAAAAGGAGAGAAAGAAAGAAAAGAAACCCCTGATTTGTTTGTTTGCCAATTTCCCTGGTAACTGTTTTATACCCTGGTAGATTTCAAGTCTCCAATCTGACATCACTGAATGGTGAGTCGAAAAGCAATGTACACCATGGCTTTGTAACCCTATGAACAGGTTCCAGGGACTCCCAGGGTGGAGAAAACAGGTGACAGATGAGACTTACTGACAAAAGTAGGCAGGATAGGAGACCATAGACCACAAATGTGGAGAAGCTAGTTTTTTTTTTTTTTTTTTTTTTTAATGAGTCCTACAGGAATAAGTTATCTTGATACAATGCAGTCATGTGAGTAGGGACATGGATTTAGCAAGAGAGAGAACTAGGTTAATGACCACAGGAGGAGCACTCCAGTCAGGGAGCATAGCAAGAGCAGAGGCCCTGAGGTGGGAACATGCAGAACTTGTTTGAGGAATAAATAGCAAAGAGGTCAATGCAGTCAGTGGGGTTCAGGGCTCATGCACTAGGCTGGTGATGTGGGGTTTTCCTCTAACAGAAGTGAGGGGCATCTAAAAGCTCTAAGGAGGGGGTGACAAGACCTGAGCATCTGAAAAGCATCCCTAGTGGCCATGTTCATTGTATACTATAGAGGACATAGAAAGAGCAAGGGAGACCAACTAGCTATTGCAGACATCCTTGGTGGTGGTAATGGTGACTTGTGATCAACATGGTAACTTCAGAGCTGGTGAACAAATGACTGGATCTGAATGTGTGTTGAAGATGGAGACACTGGGTCAGTGTGAAGTGATGGAAAAAGAAAGGATTGAAGAACAATGGCTTGTGTTTTGACCTGGGATATTAGGAGAACTGATTTGCCATGTCCTAAAACAGGGGAGAACAAACAAACAAATTTAAATAGAGAAAAACCCAGATTGGTTTTGGATATTTAAGGTTTGAGATGCCTGTTAGACTTCTAACTGATAATGTCAATAAGACATCAGATCTGAAATTCAAGGTAGGTGATGGCCCTGAGGTATAACTTTGAGTATTTCAAGCTTGATATTTGGGTGAGATTTCCTAAGGAATGTAGGTATAAAAGAAGGCAGTCTGAAGTATGAGCCCTGAGGCCTTGAAGAAACGTGGGAGGAACCAACAAAAGCAACTGAGAATGGTACATACCCTAAAGAATTGAAAGGAGAAAATCAGTTATTTATATGCTGATGTCAGACAATGGATGGATGGATATGTAATATGTAGTATATTCTTCAAATGGAATATTATTCAGCCTTAAAAAGGAATAAAATGTTAACACATGTTATATGAATAAACCTTGACAATAGTATGCTAAGTGAAATAAGCCAGACCCAAAAGGACACATATGGTATGATTCCATTCATACATGAGGTATCTAGAGTGGTCAAATACACAATCAATAAATGGGCTAAGGAAATGAACAGACACTTCACAGAAGAAGATATACAACTGATCAACAGATATATGAAAAAATGTTCAACATCTCTAGTAATAAGAGAAATGCAAATCAAAACTATCCTAAGATTTCATCTCACCCAATTAGAATGTCTGTTATCTAGAATATAAGCAATAATAGGTGTTGGTGAGGATATGGGGGAAAAAGTACACTCATACATTGCTGGTGGGATTGCAAATTGGTGCAACCACTCTGGAAAGCAGTATGGAGATGCTTTAGAAAAATTGGAATGGAACTACCATTTGACCCAGCTATCCCACTCCTTGACCTATACCCAAAGGACTTAAAATCAGCATACTACAGTGACGCAGCCATGTCAATGTTTATAGCAACTCAATTCACAATAGCTAGATTGTGGAACCAACCTAGATGTCCTTCAATAGATGAATGGATAAAGAAACTGTGATATATATATATGCACAATAGAATATTATTTAGCCATAAAGAAGAATAAAATTATGGCATTTGCAGGTAAATGGATGGAGTTGGAGAATATCATGCTAAGTGAAATAAGTCAATCCCAAATAACCAAAGGCCAAATTATTTCTCTGATAAGTGGATGATGATACATAACAGGGGGTAGAAGGGAGGCAAGAATGGAGGAAGGATGGATTGTATAGAGAAAAATGAGGAGTGGGGAAGGGGGAGGGAAGGAAAAATAATAGAATGAGACAAACATCATTACCCAATGTACATGTATGATTATACAAATGGTGTGACTACTTCATGTACAACCAGAGAAATGAAAGTTGTACCCCATTTGTGTACAATGAACCAAAATTTTTTAAAAAAGTAAATTTAATGTTTAATTCAAAAAAATTGTAATTGTCAGGCCCAACAGGAGGGGAACATAGGGGGTTATGGCTTAATGAGTACACAGTTTCTGTTTGAGAAGATGAAAAAAATTCTAGATATGGATGGTGACAATGGTTGTACTACAGCATTTATTTACTTAATGCCACTGAACTTTACACTTAAAATGATAATTCTGCTGTGTAAACTTTACCACAATAAAAAAGAAACAGCCAGTGAAGAGGGATAAGACAGAACAGATCATATACGTGGTACCTAGAAATGTGTTTTGAGAAAATGGGAGTTCTGTGGTGTATTTGGGTCAAATAATGAATTTCTTTCTAGCCTTTTTTTTAACTGAACACTTTTGCACACTTTTTATTTTATTGAAAATATCCCTATCCATACATATATAGAGAGATATGTATATATAGTATATATGAATATATGTACTTTAAAATTGTTTCCTATATCACGAGCATTTTTGCTAATACTCAGAGTAGGCCATTTATTTAAGGGTTGTTGAATCTTAAACAGCTCATCATAGAATCTGGATGCCAACATATAAATCTCATAATGAGCTGTTATTTGGATGTTATACAACAGTGGTTTCAATGAATCATCTATGAGAACTGGAGTTGAAATGAGTGCTTTATTTATTGTCCCCTTTTGCTGATTATAAGCTATTTCCCTCACTTTGAACCTCTTTACCATTGTATGAAACCACAAACATAAAATTTGATTTAGCTATTTGAGGACTAGAAAAGAAAAAGAAAATACTTTATGCAACGAAATAAAACTTTCTTCCTTTTTCACTTAATTGCTGATGAGATCAACCTTTGGTCCTTATTCTTGACTCCAAATATTTCTTAATTTACCTAACATGTTGCAATAGATGTTTTTTTTGGTTGGTTGTTTTCTGTCATTCTGATTCCATAAAATATGTTTATTTACATCTTTATCAAAAGGAGAAAAATAGGGAAAAAATTTACAGAACTCTGTGTATGTGTGTGTTGGTGATTTTGACAGCTATTCAAATTTATCTTTAGATGTAAATTATATGGCATAGTTTCTTTTTTATGTTCATTAAATTCCATAGATGTCAGTGGTTTCCTTGGAAACAAAAACCTTTATATAACTAGTCAGAGATTTGGTAGAAGAAATATCAGGATGCTGGGGGGTGGTGGTTAGGGAATGGTTCCCTTGGTGGATATTTGCATTTAAAACTGTTCTGGATTTTTTTACTTGCCCCTCACCCTCAAGGCCACCCAACAGTGAACAAGATTTCCAAGCTACTATTAGGGTATAGAATATCCTCTGTAATAACTCAAAGCTTTTTACTTTCACATAGCAATCTCAGGTATGCTAAGTTTTTCTGGTATGTTGGTATAATTTTTCATATTTGAGAAGTGATTGGTATGTCTCTTATCAGCTGTTAAATGGGCACTTGGGCAATGCCTACATCACTCAGTATAATATGTATCCACCAGTAAAATACAATGAACTGAAAATGTGGTGTGGTTGAATCAAGATTCTGTGTTTTTTTTTTATAATTGCAAGTAGCATTCTTGGTACTCTACAGCCTAAGAGGACAAAAAGTCCTTGCTGGGGTTGTAGAGAGAGATAAAGGAAGCCCTCAGTTCTACTAAGGTGTGATGGTGAATACTTGGCACCCAAGAACATTTTCATTGTGGTCAAGAGTGGACCCCTTGTTGAAAACAGGATTAGCAATGTGAGTTCACTAAATCCCAGATCTCTTCAGAAGTGTGTAATTCATTTTATCATTACCTATACCTCGTGTAATTTTCACCTAAATCTGATTGGTTTTACATGCAATGGTGCAGAGTTACATTTTGGAAACATTTTTTTCAATTTTGATTTTTTCAAATGCAGAAATACGCCATCTTGTGGATATATCTGATAGCAATTTTTAAATTCTATATAGTGACCCTCTCTCTAAGCCATGGCTTTCAATCTTGGGTTCTAATATAGAGATAGGAGAAACACGTGGGGAGCTTTTAAAATCATGATACTCAGTCCACACTCAGGCCAATTAACCTGAAGTGTGGTGTGGGCTTAAGCACCATATTTTCTTTGTAGCTCCTTTGAGTTTCTGGTGTTCAGACACAATTGAGAACAATGAGTAAAAAGAGTATCAGCTTACATGAATGGTTGCTCCTTTTTAAAATAGGATTTTTTTTTTTTTTGCAGAATGACACTGAGAATTTTTCTAAAAAATATGTTTGTCCAAAGGACTACGATTCCGTCTAGTCTCTTTAAAATCTGGCTACTATATTTAATACAAAGAAATATGTGTAATACTTATCTTAGTCTCTTCTGCCTGACATAAAAGCAAGTGCCACAGACTGAGTGGTGGAAACAACAGTTATTTTGTCACAATTTTGGAGGCAGAAGTCTGAGATCAAGGTGTCAGGAGGGCTGTTTGCATTGGAGACCCCCCTTCTCAGATTACAGAGGGCCCTCTTCTCCCTGTGTCTTCACATGGTCCTACCTCTGTATCTAACTATATTCTAATTTCCTATTCTGATGAAGAACATATCATTTTGTATTAGGATCCACTCTAATGACTTCGCTTTACCTTAATTACCTCATTAAAGCCCTCAACACAATTACATTTTAAGTTCCTATGGTTACAATTTCAACGTATGAATTTTGAGGAGATATAATTCAGCCCACATGAGTATTTCCTCATGACATTACAAAACCAAGTTTATGATTTACTTCTTTGTAAGGAGTAGCACTGTAAGATTATTTCACTCTTGATCTAATAAAGATAAGTGGATTTTTTTCTTTATAATCAATGATTGTCAAAGGGGATAGAATTTTTTAGTAAGAATCATCATAGAAGTAGACATGAATTGCTTTTGTGAATTGATTTTATTGCACAATATGTTGTTTTTGTATCTTTAGCATTCATTTTTGTATACCCTAGAATTACCAACCTGTGTCTGTGCATTGTAAGTGCCTAATGGAGAGTAGTCATTACAGACCCAAACTCTTGGGTCAGACAGCCAAACCTCAAGACCAGTCATAAACTGTATAATCAAGTAATTTATTCCATATCTCTGAGACTTAGTTTCTATATCTGAAATATAGGGATAATCTCCATGTCTGTCTCATCTGGTTTCTGTAATGACCCAAAGGTAAAGTGCATGAAAAGGAATTAACACAACTTTCACCACATTTTATGACCCAAATATATTCTAGTTGTCACTATTAATGGATTTTACTAAACAGATAAAATGGGAAATTGATGCTCATTGGATATTTCATAATAGGCAAAAGCAAATTAAAGTTGCATAATTTACCTGTTTAATAGAATTTTATGTTCTACTATAGATTGCTTTACATTGAGAAATTTATATTTTTGTAGCTTTAGTGTTTAAGCCTACCTATGAGAATATGTTTTTATATTAACTATAGAAAAATGAACTTGAAGCATATTTATCTTTGCAGCTGAACACCTACCTCCAGAGAACCATTATAGCAATCCTATTTTATTAAGACTTACAGTTCTTATTTAGAAAACTGCCTAGATTTGCCAACAGTTAAATGGATTTTTCCAACAATCAAAATAATTTTAGAGCAATTCACTTTCGGTTATGAACATGTTGATATCTTTTTCTTCACTATGAAACCATTGATACAAAACCCAAAGTACTATTTTGAAATGGAATAACAAGACTTGAGGTCAAAGAGACCCAGATTCAAACCCCAGTGCACATATGACCAGAGGGAACTCAGAAATGTCTCTTAGATCCTCTGCGGATGCTAATACCCGGCTGGATAGCATTGTCTGACAAGTTGCATTTTGGCTGGTAGTAAGACACAGATCATTTTTTTACCATAGGAACTCACTCTTTGCTCCTACCTGCTTTTATCTCTACCTGCTTTAAGATGTGATTCAGATACATAATTATGCATATGCATTATTTGAACTGCCTCCTTTTTGGAAATTAGGTTCTAAAGTATTTTGGTAAGTAATTTGGCACAGGGGCTAATAGCAGATAATACAGGGATGTAGTCTGACATGTGATTTAATAGAGGAAAAGTTTAAAATGGGAATTTGCCCTGAAAATACAAGACATATTACTTTTCCTTTTCAGCATGAGGACTCAGAGTAGAATGAACGCCATGTTAGTTTTCAGGTGCTGTGAGTGCTATGATTTGGATATCTGTGATCCCTCCAAGATACATGTTCAAATTTAACCTTCAGTGTAATAATATTAAGAGGCAGGTCCTTTAGCCAGTGATTAGGTAAGGAGTGTTCCTCAGGAAGGGGATTAGGACCCTCATAAAAGAAGTTTCACAAAGGGACACACCCTTTTGCTCATCCACCTTACACTATGGGACATAGAATTCAAGGTACCATCTTGAAGCAGAGAGCAACCCTTATGAGACCTTGAAGTTGCTGGTGCCTTGATCTTGAATTTCCTGGCCTCTAGAACTGTGAGAAATGAAGTTATAATTCCTTATGAATTCCTCAGGTATTTTGTTACAGTGGCACAAATGGATTAGGACCCTGGGTTTGAGCTTGAGAACTTCAGTTGGTAGAATGACCTTGGAAGACTCATCTCATCACTTTTCTGATCACAAAAATGAAGGGGATGAGCAAGATGATCTCTAGACACTGAAGATAATGTTTATAGCCACATTGATTTATTATGAGGCGTAAATGATATATATGCCTCAAATAGCTTTGCCAGCAGTATTATGTGATGGAGTAATATTCACCAGGCAAGTTGGTAGCTTGGAAGAAACTTAAGGGTATGTAGTAGTTTATTCTGAAAATTCTGAAATTCCTTCTATTCAACATAAAAATGTAAAATTCTACATCATAGCTTTTGCATGTGATAACTGGCACATAGTAGTAGGTACTTTCATGGATGAAATAATTTTTTTGTATAGTTTTCCTTTCCTGAATGTGAACACAGTTAACAATCTTAAACATCTAAACTGAAATTTCAAATATTCAAAGAAAGAGCATTGATCTTACCTAAAAAGAATCAATTAAGAATCAAAAGAAAGTAGTATAATAATTTCTCCTTGAAAGATATCTGTTAATGTCAGAAATATACTTACCCAAGTCTGCTGAAACTCATGTCAACAGAGATTTTGGGAAGATAGGTTAGCCTAACTAGTTAAACAACTTATTCATCAGCGTTTAAACTAAACTATGACATGAAATCATTAGGCCGAATAGTTCAGAAAACCCTACTCCCCATACCCCTACCACATTTTCTTTGTGTCTTTAGATATTTCTACACCCAAAAACTGCTTCATATGTAAATTTGCCTGAGCATTACCTACTTCAGATACGTCCCTTGGGAATTGGAAGAATTTGCTTGTCACCATCACCAGGCATGAGCCTGACTCTATGAAGAGTCACTCCATTTTTCTCAGGGTCAGAGAATACTTTTTAAAGACCATAACTCAGCAGTTCTCTAGGCAAATTCCTTGGCATACTAATAGGTTTTACGTAAGTGTTTGGGACTGTAGCTGTAAGTCAGTGGTAGAGCATTTGAGAGAGACTGAATTCAGGACCAAAAGTAAATAAATAAATAAAAAGTGTTTTCTGGTTGATAAGTATGGGGAGTGATGGATTCTTTTATTACAGGATTTCTCACAGCCCTTGCTTTGTCAGACATGGATTTGGGTCATTTTCCGTTTTTTGTTTGTTTGTTTGTTTGTTTGTTTGTTTTTTAACTATGGACCTTTTGTCACAAGTATCTCACATTCCTGCTGAATTTGAATTCACATTAGTAAAAGTTGCTATTGTCAGTTATTGTGAAATTAAGCACTTTGGAACAGAAATACCAGTTTTTAGGAAGAACATTTGTTCTCACATAGGGCAACAACCCAGTGAAAAATGTTTAATGACCAAGTTCTTAAGTGATCTAAACCAGAAAGTCTTTCTTGACTCTCTTGATAATATATTGTTGAATTTTGTCTTATATTATATCATCGACTGTTTTTAATATTAAACCTTAACCATTAGCATTAACATTTTTCAAATTAAGATTTTGGTTCATGACAGAAAACCATCAGCATTATCCATAGATTACCAAAACACAAAAACCTTATTCATTTCCCTGGTACCTAGAATCTAGTTTGATACTTTGGTAAGCCTAGTGCCTGCTCCAACACTTAAGTGTGAGATTTCATGCCTACTGACAAGTTTTTCTGGAGATATTGTGGATTTGCATATTGTCACATATAAAATTGACATCACATCACTTGACCTTCCCAGAATGATCTTAAGTCAACATAAAACTTGATTTGAGGTTATATTAAAAGGGAGTAGATTCTTTGTTTCTGTGTGTGTGTGTCTGAGAAGCGAGAGAGATATTTTTGACTCTGATTTCATGTGTGTTGATTTCAATGCTCTGAAAGTAAAGTTTTGATTCTATAACCTCATATTGGTGGCACGGGACAGCAGTGATTAAAGAGGCTCCACCAGGATTACCCATGTAACCATGTCAAGTCACAGATCTTCTTCATATCTTGGTATCCTCATTCATAAAATAAAGCAAATAAAGCAATGTCTCAGGGTCATTGTGAGGATTGTAGGATGTAATATGTTTCTTAGGTAGTAACTTTGGTTATCCTTAAAACCACAAGTGATAGTATGTATGTTTAACAGACTTGAAGTCAGTTTCATTACTTGACAATTTAGACTTTTCTATATCGGCCATACTATACAAATTTTTCCTTTAGGTGTTTGCATTTTCCATCTACATTATGTAGGATTCTCACTATCCAGCAATTTTTTTCTTTTAATTATACTTTTAAGAACTTTTTATTTATTATTTTGGTACTTGGGATTGAACCTAGGAGGACTCTACCACTGAGCTACATCCTCAGCCCTTTTTATTTTTTATTTTGAGTTAGGGTCTCACTAAGTTGCTTAGGCTGACTTCAAGCTTGCAATTCTCCTACCTTAGACTTGGAGTCACTGTGATTATAGGTGCACATCACCAGGCCTAGCATTAATAATATGGTTTTCAAAAGTTTTGCTCATTGCTCATGTTTCAAAAATACTAAGATAATGTTTAAATTTTTACATTAAACATTTCCTTACTAGATTATTTCAGGATTTGTAATAACCTAGTTAAAAATTGTGGTGAAATATATTTTTTCTCTTTACAAATGTTACTGAAAGTTACATTTTGCTGTCTTTAATTGAAATTTTAAAAGTAGCTCATTTTTCATCTGATATTAATTGCATTGGCTTTAATTCTTATAGTACTATAATATGCATTTAATAAGAGTTTTTAAAGTTTCATGAGTTGGGACACACAGATATTCTGGGAAACTAAACAATTGACCTGATTATTTTTGCTACATCTTAACTTTGTAAAATGAGTCAATGAGAGAGATTAATTTTGGGGGGCTCTGAAACATGCTTCTGAATTAATCATGTCCTTGCAATATTATCTGAATGTTAAAGATTGCTTAGAAGGCATTGTCTACATATTTTCATTATACAAATGTGGATACCATATGGAAATCTAAATAAAATTAATTTAAGAACTCTCATATTAATTCTGTCTCCCAAAGATATCAAAGAATGTGGGATAACTGAATAAGGAAAGCTAAATTTTATGTTTATATAAGTGTAAAACTCAATAAATCTTTCAAATAAATTCTCATACATACTATTGAAAAAAATTGCTCTCAGAATATCAAAATAAAAATGGGTGATTGAGTGGGATAGATCTTGTGAGTCAGTGGTTGATAGAACTTTTCAAAAGTATGTTATAGAATAAATTGTGCAAGTACTTGCAAACTAGAATTAATATTTAATTTTATGGTCAGCTGCTCAAAATTTCATGGTTTGAGTTGATAGTTCTTAAGTTGAATAAGGATACTGTAGAGTATTTGAAATACTGAGTAAGTGTGACAAGAGCTTTTTTTTCATGTTTAAAAGAAACAAACACAAAGTAAATTGTTAATCTACTATGTACAATATGGAAAGTCATAATAGATCAATTCTCTGCTCTGTAAATATTTTTCCCCTGATACTCAACTATGCCACAGTTTGACTTAAATTCTTTCAAGTAAATTCTTAGAAATGTTCCAAGTATTTAGAAACTCATCAAGCTACTTTTAATCATGTCCTTTAAACATTCTGCTTTTAATTTACCAATATTCACACTCAGTTCGAGACTGTAAATTAAGAAACTATGAAATCAGAACAGAAAAACAATATATTGAACTGAATCTTGTCTTGCTTTTTCTAAGTTGAACTTGTTTCTCTGGCAACAAGATGTTAGACAGTAAATCATGAATCTAGGACCATATAGCTGGAGAGGAAGTGGGGGGTGTAGAAAGTTCAGGAGTGTCCTCCGACTCTGTGGCATTCTTGCCCCAGTTAATAAGGTTTGGCACTGCAGACTGAAGGGCAGAAACTCAGGCTGGAGTGAATCCAAGCTGATTCAAAATATTTCTTCTAGTCCTAACAAAACATGTTCCTTTAGTAGCATTAGTTGGTATTAGTTGCATGTGGCAAAATTTTCACACACTATTAATCCTAGCACTATATTGGAACACTACGATTCTGCGTCCTTGGCACCAAATAAATCCTTCTGACTGTATGACTTAGAAGAGAAAAGCTAATTATTTTCATGGCCAGTTCTGAATTTTGCCTTAGTGAGGGTTCAGTCTATAAAAATGAGAACTTGTCTAAAGGCCAGTTTAAAAACAAGGAGGAAAGAATGACAGAACAGTATTCTGTCTTTAATTTTGTCAACCTCTGAAGCTACTACAAAAAAAATTCTTTCCTGAAAAAAAAGTGTAAACCAAATAAATTACCTAAGAGATTGAATAATTCCAGATACACCAAGTTATGTGTTTATTTCCCAAAAGATCAAACTGTGTTCAACTATGTATTTACATATATGACATATTAAAGTTCTTTCATCTGACTTGACATAGGAAGCCTGGCCATAATTCTTAATATTATTTCGTATTTATCATTTTTGTGGCTAAATAAAAATTTATCACTTCAAATTTGTATTAACTGTTCTTTATCTACTTACTGTGGAGTGGTTTAAAAACCTCTGCTTTATTTTTGCTACTATTAGTAACTCTGAAGCCATTATTTGCCTTCATTCAGCATTCTTTGGTGTTTTTTTCTCTAAAATGTAATCCTAGTAGTACGATTATAGATCTAAACAGATCAAATTCAATTCATTGTCTCAGGGCTCTAACTTATGATTTCTTCTTTCATGTGGGTAGTGACAATTCTGTTTCCTTATTACATTAATATATTCACTTGTTTGTTATACTCTGTACAAAAAGAATTCTAGAATAAAAATATGTGTGCTACTAGTAACAAATCGACTAGAGAAAACTCAACATTTCCTTGAAGTTCTCTTTATCCCTTAGCATATTTCTCACTAAAAATATATGCTCCAAGGTTATTAAAATTATTTTCTGTAGTTATATTATTAAACAACTATTTAGTTAGATTCATTTACTTAAAATTATATTCGGTTTTGAGGATTTCAGTTATTTATTCTTTTTTGTTAATTTGACATTCTGAAAATGTAAAATATTCACATGATTCAAAATTATATAAATGAGAATACACAGAGAATTCTCATTCCCATCCATATCCTTTCCATTCAGTTTCTGCCCACCTTCTGGTGCTTCTGCATCTTCTTTTTCTTTGCAAACTTAAGGAAGCACAGACAAACACCAGCTATCCAATTCTTTCATATCTGGTAAGAAAAAAAAAAATGTATTCTTCATTCTTTTGTAAACTGCATAGTATTCCATGACATGGTTATACCCTTGGTCTTCCAATCACTCTGCTGTGGATGAGCATGCTGGGTGGTTCTGAAACCTTGTTATGATGTGTAAGGTTGGAAGTGAAAAAAAAAATTATGCCATCCTTTACATCAGCAAAGGCATTTCAGGGTAAATTCCTAGAATTGTTGGATTTGTTAATATTTCAGCTTCATAGAATTTTTATGGGTGTCTTTTTCTTTGATTTTTGTTTGTTTGATTGTTTTTACTGTTTTCTGCTTCTCCCTGAAACATAGAAAAGGATCTTTATTCCTTCAACCCCAACTTCCCCATAAAGTGTATTTTCAAGGTTTTTATGTTTGCCAATATGGTAAGAAATGTTATGAATATAGTTTTAATTTGCATTTATTTTAATAACACATGAAAGCAAGTATTCCTTTTATTCAAGAGGGAGAAACAATATGTGTCTTTTGTCTTATTATGCCTGATGGCTGAAACAAAAGCATTTACGGCTCACAGTTCTGGCATCCAGGAAGGCCAAGGTCAAGGTCCTGGCAGATCTGGTGTCTGGCAAAGTCCTGCTTCCTGGTTTGCCAACGGCTACCTTCTCTTTGTATCTTCACGTGGTAGAGAACACAGAGAGAGGTAGCTCCCAGGTCTCCTCTTCCAAGGACATTAATTCCATTTGTGGATGACCTCATTACCTCCCAATGGCCCCATCTCCAAATACCATCACATTGGAGATTAGACTACAGCATATGAATTATGGAATTCAGCCCATAGCCAAATACTTGTTCATGTATTTTGCATATTTTTCCACTGGGCATTTTTTACCTTCCCTTGATTATTTTAGAAATCTCTCTATGTCTTTGGGGAATCAACTCTTTATCATAGATGTACAAAAATGTTCTCTTGCTTTGTTTTTGCCTTTTGATTTTGCTTCTGGCTTTTTTTGGTCATGTAATATTTTGCTTTCATTTTATACAATCAATTTTTCAATATCTTCTTTTATTACTTTTGGATTTTGAAGAACAGTCAGTAAGTTTTCTCCATAGTTAATTTACTAAAACAAAAAAGTACTCATAGATTTTTTTCTAGTATAGTTTCATCTTTTTACATCTATATCTTAGATCAGCTTGACTTTTTCCTGTTGTTTGTTATGAGGTTAAAAATATAATTTTATTTTTCTAATTTTGCTATTTTTTTGTCCCAATACTATTTTTATGTCCATAATTTAATATTGTATTGCATACATGTATGGATATACAACAACAAATTCCACCATTTCATACAACTATAAAGTACCAAAGGAAAAAAAAAAACTGTGGAGAAAAAGCCTGAAAAAAAATACAATTGTATCTTTTAAATTTTGCCTTTTTTTTTTTTTTTTTGGTCCCAATATCATTTATTTAGAAGTCTTTGTTTTGCACTCTTTATGAAGAAGTTCAACTTTGGTCCTATGAATTGAAATACTACCTTTCTCATGGACAGTTTTTTCATATGGACCTGGATCTATTTCTGGATTATTTATGTGTTCTCACAGTTCAGTCTGTCTATGAATGTTTACTATAATATGTTAAATCAAGTTCTATAAGGGAAAAGTGGATTCCTACTCAGGAGGGACCCAAAACTTCAAATGTCACCATATTTTATTGACCAATACTGTTCTCTGGTTTCCTTTCAATGTCCAGCCTTCATAGAAAAACTGTTTTTCCCCCAAGGCAATTGTTATATATGAGTATATATTTATAATATATATGTTATATATATATACACATATATATTATATACTATATATATATATATATATATATATATAAATATATATAGTTTGAATGTGAGGTGTCCCCCAAAAGCTCATGTGTAAGACAACGCAAGAAGACATAGAGGAGACATGATTGAGGTTATGAGGTACCTACAAACCTGCACTATGCCATTCTCTAGTTTGGAATTTTTTTTTTTAATTTCATTTTTTCAAATTTCTAATAAATGAAAAACAAAACCAGTACTGATTAATCAATTGATATTATCTTATAAATTTAACCACAAAATCCCAGGAAATCAGAATAAGTCAAGGACACTTGTGGTTAGTCTGCTTTATAAATCAGACTCTCAGAAATCTGTGTTACCATCAAGTTGTTCATTCTATAATTTCTGAGTGAATTTTATGTAAAAATAACTCCTGTGCATTATTCATGTTGACAGGCCCTTTAAATAGTCATAAAGCATGTGGGAGCAGACTAATGCTGCATCTGCCCTGTGCTTTTTAAGTCTATCAATTTTATGAGATGGAAATCCTGCATAACTTCAGAACTTTTCTTATATTCTCAACTGCTTATGGTGGCATAGGGAAGTACCTTAGCTGTATTACGTGGGTGAAGATGTCACATTTCTTGATTGGGTTTTTATCCAAGGAAAGTGAGAACTGTCAGTTTCACTTCCGAACTTATTAAAAAAAAAAAAAAAAAAAAGGGCATTACAAGTTAAGTAAGTTTTCCTTTAAACAGAAGTCACAAGTAGCTACTGTCTGCGACTTGTCTGTTTGTGCCAGACAGAGTTCTTCCTCACAGTGGTCACCAGGCACATGGTCACTCTGACATTTATGACTTTGAGGGGTCTGAAAAATTAAAATAACATGAGTTCCCTTAGGGTAGTAGTCTGGTTTAATGAGTTTAAATCATTGTTTTTCAAAAAGAAGCAATCCATCCACCTACTAAAAACTAAATTCTAGGTACTAAAACTCTTTAAAAAAATGTTCCCCTCCTTGGCCATATCTTTTTTGCTGCCCCTGAAGCAACAATTCATAGTAGTTTCCTGTTTTCATTTCCCAGAAAGTCTATAAATGATATGCCATCAAATGCTATTTTAACTTAGTAATATGTCTCAGAAATTATGCCTTATCAATACACATAAAGCTACTTCATTCCTTTTTTTGAAATGCAGAGCACTATTTTATTTTATAGATGTGCCATAATTTACATATTGAATCACTTCTTAAGCATTTTGTGGTTTCCAGGTTTTTACTGTTCCGAACAGTGCTTTAATGTACATCCATTAAATATATCTATTTTTTTCTTTTTGGTACTGGGGATTGAACTGTGGGCACTTTACCACCAAAATACATCCCTTTGTATTTATGTATTTATCTATTTTTAAAATGTTCAGACAGGTTTTCCCTAAGTTGCTTAGACCTTTGCTAAGTTCCTGACATTAGCCTTGAACTCACAATCTTTCTGTTGCAGCCTTCTGAGTTGCTGGTATTACAGGTGTGCTCTACCTTGCCTAGCCCACTAAGCATAGGTTTGAGCACAAATATGCATTTCCTATAAGTAAAATTACCAAGTCCAAATGCACATTTTAAATTATGAAATATGTTGCCAAATTGCTCAGCAAAGAAGTTGTATCAAACATACTGTCATCCACCATATTCAAGATCACCTGTTTCTTCACACTCAATAATATGTATGATCAGACAATTTTGATTTTTGTAAATGTTGTAGGTGGAAATATTGGTAGTTCTTTGTTTTTTAAATTTGCATTTCTTCTATTACAATCTGGAAAGGAATTTTTCATCATGTGTTTCCTGTATTTCTATCCATGTCCTTTGCCCATTTTCCAAAGGACTGTTTGCTTACTGTTTTTGAGATGTATTCATGTACTAAGAACTATCTATCATGTTACAAACATAATGTTAAGCTTCTAACTTTAATTTGAATTTACGTATTTTTTGCTGCCCAGAAATTGCATTTTGTATAGTCAAATTTATTAATCCTGAGCTGTTATGTTTTTAACTTGGAGTGCTGCATAGTAAATCTGCTTGTTTGAATATCAAAGACCATTTTTAAAATTTCTTCCAGGGTTTTCAACAATTCCAGTGTTTATGGCTATATCATTGAGCTTCCTAGATCTTGTTTTATGACAGTCACCAAGGAGAAATCTTTGTTAGGATAGTCTAAGTTAGTTCATCATAACAAACAGCCCTCGAATGTCACACATCAAAATTGTATATCTTGCTCAGTCTACAGAGAGTCTGAAAATTGTTCCAAGATGATACCCTCAGCAATTTCCATTATTTCTCCCTTAGGCTCTGCCATCTCAACATTTGCATTTGCATTTGCTATAGCAGGAGAAATAACTTTAAAATGAACAGGGGTTTGTCAATGCCTCATGAGAGAGTGACACATATCTGTCTTCTCACATTGCATTGGCCTTGTCTACTTACATGGCCCTTCTGAGTTGCAAGGAGGTTAGGAAATATATGCCCCATATGCCAATGGAAAAAGGAGAACCAATTATTAGAGAAGATGTTTACCACAAAGTCAATTGTGTTCTATGCTAGATGGCCACCAAGTTGTCCAATATTATTACAATAACCATTTTTCTAACTGATTTGAAAAGCAATCTTAATTATATACTGAAAGCCTCATAGTGTTTCCATTCTCCACTATAGTATTATTGACCTTTTATGTAGTTTGAGGCTACTAATAAAGTATTTTTATTGTCATAGTTTCATATTTCACAAATATTTTTGGTAGGGATATTTCTACTCTCTTTACTTTTTATTTGTACTTAAAAATGTTTAATATGAATTTCAGAATCAATTTTTATTGTTCTAAAAACCATGTGGAATTTTTATTGATATTACTTTACATGTTTAGAGTGATGTAATAAGAGTTTATGTCTGTAGCACATTGGAAATTTTTTATCAAAGTAGATAATGTCTTTATGTTTATCCAGATTACCCTTTACATCCCTTTAGATATTTAAAGATCCCATAGATCTTTTTAAAAATAGTTTTAGTTGTAGGTGGACAGGATACCATTTATTTATTTATTTATTTATTTATTTTTATTTATTTATTTTTATGTGGGACTGAGGATCAAACCTAGCGCCTCACAGTGCCATTGTTAGGCAAGCACTCTACCACTGAGCCACAACCCCAATCCCCTATAGATCATTTATAGTTAAGTTTTTTTTCTAGTACTTTACCTCTTTGATGCTGTTTTAAATACAACTTTCATTTATATTTCTAATGGCTTATAAGTAAATAAAGAAAAACTAATTTTGGGTATATCTTTGTGTATTCGGGTATTTTATTGAATCTCTTTGTTATATAGTTCTGTTGATTTTCTTCACTTTCATGGGTATACAACCAAACCTTCTGTGGCAAAAGATAATTTTGTCTTCTCATATTCAAATCTGATATCCTTATTTTCTTTATCTTTGTACTTAAGTATATATGTTTTGGCAATTTGGTAAAATGCTCGTCCTTTCGTATTTAAGAAAAAAATGAAACAGTCTTCCATATGACGTTTTCTTAGATTTTAAATTCTTTGTGACGGGAACTATGTAATTCAATAAAACTATTGAACATCTCCCACAAGAAAATCACTGCTTTAGGTCTCAGATGACATAAAAAGAGAAATAAAACTGAGTCCTGACTTTTCTGGTTCTTACACTTGAAACAGAAAAGTAAAAGGAAGTATAAAAATGACTCTAATGCAAAATCAAATGTGGTAAGTAATGTATGTGGATTATAAAAAGAAGTATTCAGTATAACAAATGTTAAGTTTGCCCAGTGGGTGCAGAGTTGGGTTGGTCAGAATGGAAGAAGGTGAACAAGTCTTCACAGAGAAGGTAGCATTTGGATGAAATCTTGATATTCGTAAATAAAACAGCATATGGATTTCAAAAGTAGCCATTGTAGGGGCTGGGATTGTGACTCAGTGGTAGAGTGCTTGCCTTGCACTTGTGAGATACTGGGTTCAATCTCTCAGCACCTCACAAAATGAATAAATAAAATAAAGGTATTATGTCCATCTACAAATAAAAAAAAAAAAGGAAAAAGAAAAAAGAAATGGCCATTGTAGACCTCGGGAAAATCTATACAATACATTTAGAAGTTTAATTTTATTCAACACCTAAAATAACTTATGTTCATAGACATGCAACATGTTTTGGAGACTATCTATGTATGAGAATAGGTCACTAGTAACTCATTCATGCATTCATGTGTGTCTTCTTTTGAAATGTGAATGCCTATTCTATTGGAAACTAGGACGATTCTTTCTCTTTCATTGAAAATGGGTTAAATATAATTTACTTTGTTGTTTATAATGTATCCTAGAGTGAATTAAATCAGACTTTTTGGTGGTTTTGTTTTTGGTCCATAAGTATTTATGTATGGACAAAAATTACCTATTTTTTTCTATTTTTATTACATGAAAAATGTGACATTGATTTTGTTATAAGAATAAAATAAGTTTTTCTTTCCAAACAATTTTTATTTAAGGAATATTGACAGCCAACTTTCATTAAGAGCAATGGGTTTTATGATTTCATGGGATGAATACTTTGTGCTGAATTAATTGAGCTAAGTTTTCATTCACAGTTTTAGCCAAATAGCTGCATATCTGCAGCAAAAAAAGAAAATCAGTTTTCCTCAGTTTCCTATTATGTAGAAATCAGTATGTGAGATCATGAATTCCTAGGTTCCCTTTATATTCTGAACCTTTTTTAACCAATTCCAATTTTGCCTTACATGTTGAAATGAGTAGCCTTTATCTTCGTGTTAAACACCTCTCTCCTTATATTGACCTGAAAGCAGGAGGATAAAAGGAACAATTCTGAAGTTTATGTTTCTTTTCTTTTCTTTTCCTCTTATTCTGCTGAAAAGCAGGAAATCGTGCTTTTGGGGAAACTAATATTTGGGGAAAACATCAGTTTGTTATTGAATTGCTTCATTTTTTTCTAAGTGACATGGCTTAGGATAGCACTCTGGGATTTGAAGATGCTATATTTTAAAATGTAAAGATGCTTTTAATAATCCTCTGGTAGAAATATCATTATTTATTAGTAGTATTTTAAAAAATCAAATTTTAATTCTTTTTAAAGATATATTAGTACTGAATTCATAAGATGTGGTAAGAATGTTTTGGAAATATAATTTTAACATTTAAAAGTGGCAGAATTTTTCTGATAAGTAATTTTGGGGGTCCAAATAATATATATATATATATATATATATATATATATATTTTTTTTTTTTTTTTTTTTTTTTTTTTTTTGTGGTGCTGGGGATTGAACCCAGGGCCTTGTGCAAGCGAGGCAGGCACTTTACTGACTGAGCCATATCCCCAGCCCCCAAATAATATATTTAACCATAATTCTTAAAGTTGCATGTAACCAGATTAGAAAAGAAAAAAAGCAGTTTATATCTCTCAATCCCTATTTCCTACCTGTCCCCTCAATTTCCTTTGATATTTGAAGTCTTACTTTTGTGCCTTTCTCTAAGTGCTTCACATACCATTCCTTCAGAATCCATCCACCCTAGTTATATTTTCATGATGAAATCAAAAGAATCAGAAAAAGTGTGTAACAACACAAGAACCTTTGTGGTCTAGTCTCCAGATAGGCTCTTCCGTCAATTAAACCATTCTTAAGGCCAAACAAGTGTCAATATGAGCCTAGATATAAGGGTGAGGAAAGAAACTCTTCCTTAATAGAAGGAAATGCAAAGTCACATTGGAAAAAGGGTTAGATACAGGGAAAGTGGAGAATCAGGGTCATTTTTGCAATTAGTCTCATCTTTATAAAGGTCAGTGGCTTCATGGCTTCACCAAAATTAAAGCCAGATGAAACCTGGATAATCTAGTAGCCATAAAACTTCTCTGTATACATCATTGCAGTTGATTTGTACCAGATCATGGAGCTAGTCTTACAAAGTAGCTATTAAATCACATAAACTAAAAATGAAATGTATTATATTGAAATAATATTAAGCCCATCACTACTTAGTTAATTTTGTTATCTCTGCTCTCAAGGTTGCTTATAACTATCTTATCTAAATAGTTGGCAGTGCTGTATAATGAGGTGCTGCTACATATCTCTGCCCCAATATGTGCTCAGTGACATTGGGACTCTGAAACAATCCCAGAGTATGGAGCATTGGCTTGCAGAGTAACTTTCAGCTGAAGGATACTGAAAATCGTCAGAAAACAAATTCTCTTTCTGGCCTTTTCTTGCCCTCATTTCTGTGTCTCCCCTCTCTCCCCCAAGGAAGACCACAGAAACAGAATTCATCTTTCTCATGGTGGCTGTAGAAACTAGAACCCCTTTCTTCCAAAGCCATAAAACCTAAAAATATTCCTGTATCTTTCAGAGTAAAAGCTGGTCACAAAGAAATTCTGTCTACCTTATCTGATAGTAGATCATCAAACTATCATTCCAGATGAGGCCCTACCCTGCACCCGGAAGGAAGAATGCCACACAGGAAAGACAAGAAGAATCTGAACAGATGGGCCTTTCTGGGTGTCCCCTTCAATCTATTAACCTAAGATCAGATCTTTGTGGCCCAGTAACATTTCAGTACACCATCCATTCTCCATAGAATCTAAGTATAAAAATGGGCATTTCTTCCTGGTTTTGGGAGTCTTCAATTTTAAGACTCTCATGTCATGTAAAATTTGTTAAAATACATTTGTTATGCTTCTTTCTTGTTAATCTGTCTTTCATTATAGAGATGACAACCGTGACACTGATGATGGGGAAGAAAAGCATCACCCCTTTCCATCTTCACAATGACATCATGCTAATAGCTTGCCATTGGCTCTGGAATATTTACACCACTAAAATTAGCAAATGGTGCTAATCAGGGTTCTTTTTTTGATAGCTACCTATAACCTTTACCCATATATCATTGACTGTATGTATCATGGAAGAGTTAAAGGCTTAAGCAAAGTCATTGCTGTACTTTCCATCCTGAGTTCCAGATTTACCTTATTTACTTGTATATGCTCTATTGCTTTGGCTTAAGACGGGAAACCTATGAAGGGAGGAAAGAAAGTAAATTGCGTAAACATACATTTTAAAAGCCGTAAGGCCTATGATAACAAAAGCTGTTTCCTTCTTTGTTTAGTAAATCCCACTGCTTGGAATGAAACATAAATTTATACTGCTTTGTAGTGTCAGTGTACAAAACTAACCTTAAGGGAAAACCAAGGGACAAGGAAGATCATGTTTTAAATAGGAGCCACAGTCATTAAAATGTGGTGCATGCATTCAGAAGAAAATTGCCTTATACTAAGTGTTTTCAGCACCATAATTTCAGGGTGAATTTTGTCTTGAGAAGCAACAAAAGCCAAGTGAAGCACAGTGTTTTATCTCCTTGCTAGTGGAGACCAGGACTTATTTGTTTTTCTGAGTCAGATGAGTTGACGTTTGCCTTCCAGTATTCCAGTGCTGCAAAAGGTCATTCCTGCTACCCAAGAGCTTGTCAAGCAGACAGCCCTTTCAGAAAGAAATCTCACTGAAGAATCAGTAGAAAATGGAGAGAATGCAAAAAGGAAGACTACTCAAATTCCATTCTTTGGTTTTACCACCTTTACAATGGATTACCAGAAAAAGCAAGAATTGTAGCACTTCTATGTGGCAGGCCAACTTGTCTGGCTCTTCCTTGTTTTTAAAATCTATTTATTAGGGGTGCTTTGATGAGTAATTGAAATGTAGTATTTTCAAATAAGAATTCAGGATAAATGTTTAGGATATGATATTTCTGAGTGAGAAAAAATTAGACTGATAACTAATTAAAGAATCAGCATTCTACCTCCAAAACTCTAACAGCTCTAAGAAAATTATTTTCTTAACTTACAGTGTAACTTCTGAGTCTATGAAGTTCATAACCTCCAGATATTCTTATTGTTACAGATAACTTCTAGAGGAGTTTAGGGCGACTTACATAATATTATAAGGAGATATTAGGAAGAACTCATGTTTAGATACAGATAAATAAATATAAAAATAATAACAAACATGTGTCTATCTGCAGGTTATTGTGCACCGTGTATATTCCTAAGCTCTGTCCACTAAGGGGACCAAGAAGCAACAAACATACTGTTCCCAGAACTTGGGTTCTAAGTCCAAGTTCTTGAAATCCAGAATGGCTTGGTGAAATGGCTAATTCAAGAACTGTGCAGGGAATTTCCAAAGTGAGCCTAGACTGGTTTGTAGTTCTAGAAAATTAGGAAGTATTCAGGAGGGACAATTATGGGTATAAGTTAAAAGGTCACAGGAGTTCACATAGTAACTAACTTTCAAATAACACAGTATAGAAAAGGGGGGAAAGAGCAAATTCACAGTGAAGAAACCTGGCATACACTACCTCAGCCATGCAATCAAAGTTAAAATCACCAGTGATAAATTTGATTAGTGATAGGGCTTAATAGTATGTACACCTGACATGATGCTGAGATGGCTATTTACATGTGGTTACCTACCACCAAGCCAACAACTCCAGTCTAACCATATAACAGGCATCAGGCAAGCCCAAACACAGGGATATTTTACAAAATACCAGAAGAGAACTGTACTCCTTAAAACCGTGGCTTCAAAAATAGGAAGTCTGAAAAACACATTGGAGAGGAGCCTAAGGGGATGTGAATGGTGAATATAATCTGGCATCCTGAATAGGATCCAGAAACAGAAACAGGACATTGGTCAACACCAAGGAACTACTATTAAAGCTTGGGATTTAATTAGGAATAATATAAAAACTTAGGTTCATAGGTTGTGAAAAGTGTATCACACCAACTTAAGTGCATCACTAAATAAGGGAATGAGTCTATATTAATAAGGGGAACCAGATGTGGAGTATAGGAGAATGTTCTTCTGCAAGTTCCAAATGCAAGTGCATATATATATATATATATATATATATATATATATATTTACATATATATATTTACAGACATCTAAAATAGTTGTTGTATAAAGCTATTATCAATTGTAGGTTTATTATATTTTTAATATTGAAATAACAAGCTATCCATAGCAAATTTTCTTATATTTTAAATTAGATGCTGGGATATATTATGGTGTTTCAATTTGCAATAAATATTTGTGTATACATCTCTTTTATAGTGTACAGCTGTAGGCAGTTGAAGGAAGCCCATGCTTCTTACCTGTGGATAGCTTTATACCTTTGAGCATATTAGCATTTTTGTCTAAGTAGCTAAAATCACACTGTTAAAGAGTCAACAGTGCTAGAGTCTATTTCTAGCTGAGCCACTACCCATATGTGGCATCTGAAACAAATTACTTCATCTCACTTTCATCAACCCTTCTGCCCATTCTTGCACATATTGCTGCCAATTCAGGACACTTGAGAGCCATGTATATCTAGCAGCTGTACAAATTATTATTCTTCTAGTGCTAATAGCCTTGTCATTTCATTACTAATATTCAACTTTCTTGTTCTATTTTAATAAGGGCTCTGAAATACAATGTATAATTTACATAAAATTGAATTCTCACTATTTTTATATATTATCAAGTATGGAAATTTTAATTTCTTTAGAAGAAAATAGTGTGTTGGTCAGCTTTTCATTTGCATGACCTAAATACCTGACAAGAATAATTTGAAGGAAGAAAGATTGGCTCATGGTTTCAGAGATTCAATTTTTGATTGGCCAGCTTCATTGCTCTGGGCCTGAGGTGAGGCGGAACATCATGGCAGAAGGATACAGAGGAGGAAAGCTGCTCAGCTTATGGCAACCAGGAAGCAGAGGGAGAGGAAAGGGAAAGAGGAGGAAAGAAAGGAGATAAACCTTCCCAGGGCATAGCTCCTCTAACTGACTTTCTCCAACTAGGTCACACCATTTAGTCATCTGATGAGGGTAGGGCCCTGATGATCCAACTTAGTTGGGACTGCTTGGCAAGTGGGATGTGGGTATAATCTCTCCCCACAAATCTGACTCATTAAAATTTCACTTGCTATGGTTTGTATCTGGAATGTTCCCCAACAATCTCATGTGTTCAGAGGTGGGGTCTTTGGGAAGTGATTGGATCACTAGAGCCCAATGTATGTGAAATCTGAGCTGGGGGAGAGACATGCTTAGTGCGGGGCTTTATCTTGGTAGGGAAAGAACTTTTCTCTGGTGACATATATCTGCTATGACACTGCACAAGTGTGGTCCTAACAGAATTAAAGAGCCTTAACGAAACTTGCTATGCTTCAGGAAATGCTTATATCCCAGTACAAATGAAATCATATTAAGCAGTCAGAGAGGCCTACAAACATATTGTTGAACCAAATTTAACTTCTGTGAAGATAGACAGGGACGTTGTTCATGTGAATCTTTTTTTTTAATGGTTTTATTGCATTGTTATACAAAATAAAGGGTTCATTTTGACACATCCCTTAATGCATATAATAAAGATTGCCCAATTTCAATCCCTATGCCTTCCCCTTTTCCTTCCTTCTTCCCTCTCCTTGATCTCCTTCCTTTACCCTATTGGTCTTCCTTCAATTTATTTATTTTTAACTGGTATACATTATAGTTATCCACAGAAGTAGATTTCATTATGCATATTCATTCATTCACATAGTGTAATTTGTGTGATTTTATTCCATAGGTCCTCCTCTTTCCAAACCTTCCTCCTTCCCCCTGAATCCCCTTCTAGTCTACTGTTCTTCCTTCTATTTTCATAAAATACCCATTTTCCATTCTTTTTTTCCCCTCTAGTTTTTGCATATGAGAGAAAACATTCAACCCTTGACTTTCTGAGTCTGGCTTATTTCATTTGGCATTCTGTTCTCCAGTTTTATCCATTTACCAGCAAATGACATAATTTCATTTTTTTCTTTTTGACTGAGTAGAACTCCATTGTGTATATATACCACATTTTCTTTATCAGTGCATCTGGTGATGGACATGTAGTCTGGTTCCATAACTCGTCTATAGTGAATTATACTGAGATAAACATTGGACTGAAGATATAACTATAAATGCTGATTTCAGCTCCTTTGAATAAATACTAAGGAGTGGAATATCTGTGTCCTGGTGATTCCATTACTAATCTTCTGAAGAATATGCATGCTACTTTCATATGGATCTCATATATTATTAAGACTGGGGTTGACAGTAAACAAGGTGAACAAATGAATACAAAACTCACTAAGAAAATAATAAGAACTGTGAAGAAATATTAAACTGTATTAGGAAAGATGATAGGAGTTGAGGCCCACTCCTTGAAGCTGATTTAATGCATTCGTATTTGGGTGGTATTGATAATGAATTGCAACTAAGAAAAATGACCATGAATTCATTCCCCTGAAGGCTAAAAGTATTAGAACTAATAAAAATTGTAATTTCATATAAATTCATATTATGCACTTTTGGTCTGGCTCTGTTCATTCAGCATTGTATTTCTGAGATTCAATCATATTGTCATGTATAATTATAGAGTGTTCATTCTCTTTGCTGTGGGAATATTTCTTTGTATGAAGATACAACAACTTATTTATCTGCTATTTATGTGTCCAATATACAGCTGACAGTCATTTGTGTAGTTTCCAGTGGGGTCTCTAACAAGCAGTGTTGCTCTCACAACATTCTAGCACGTGCCTCCTGGTGAACACAGACACACAGGAGTGGAATTATTGAGATGTGGGGAATGAGTATGATCGTTAGTGACAAACATTTTTCACAGGAGTTTGCCCTTATTTGCACTTTACTAAGTATTTAAAAGAGATATTGTTTCCCACATCCTGGTCAAATATTGGTAATGTTCCTTTTTTAATTTATGTTTTTGTAGTGGATGTGCTGTGGCAACACAAACTGTTTATGCTTTTATTGTTGTTTATTTAATTAAATACGAATTATTTATTTAATTTTTTTTGAAGCTGACGTGTGTCTTATGCATGTCTTATAAGTCTTCTTCTATGCATCCCGTACCCCATTGGTCTACATAGTTTGCTTTTATTGTGTTAGTTTGTTATTTTCAATTGTAGTGGATTTAATGATAATCCCTAGAAAAGTATATCCACGTCTTAATTTCCAGAATCCATGAATATCGTATTATTTAGAAAAAGGGTGATTTGCAGTATCATTATTTTGATTGAAAAGTTCATCCTTGTATTACCTAGACTGGACTTAAGTTCAATAGCAAGAATCTTTGTGAGAGAGACACAAGGGGAACCAACACAGACAGAAAAGGAGGAGGTGACAGGAAGAAGGCAGGGCAGGTCAGGATGATGTAGTCAGAAGAAAGTCAAGGTGAAGAAGCCCCAGAACCTGAGAGGGATAAGTACTGGAATTCCTCTAGAGTTTCCAGAGAAAGCATGACCCAGCAGACACCTTAAATATGGACTTCTGACTTCCAGAAGTACAAAAATAGATTTCGGTTGTTTAAAGACACTGAATGGGTGGCCATTTGTTACAGCAGCCCTCCCTGCCAAGGAAACAAAGATTTTGAAATAGTTTATCACATCTCAAACTACCTGATCTAATACAGTAACTATAAGCCATGTTTGAAATTTCACTGGCCTGAATTAGATGTATGCGAATGTAAAGTAATGCTCTGAATTTTGAAGCCTTAGCATGAAAAAGATGCAAAATATATCATTAGCAGCTTTGTATATTAATAATATTTGGAAATATTGGGTTGTTATAGTATTTAGAGTTAATTTCACCTGCGACGTTTTATCATTTTTGAAAATGTGGCTCCTAGACAACCTAAAAGTATACAGATGGCTCACATTATAATTCTATTAGGTCATGCTGCTCTACAAACAACACTGAAAACGTTTAGAGTAATAACAGTGATTGCTGTCAGCTCATCATAAATTTATCCTGTTAGTCTTTATTCACCCAGTAAAGAATAAAGACATTTATTGTGCTGCTGTTTTCAAATCCTATTACATAGATTGTTTGGGGTACAAATTTAGAGATACTGTTTTCCACTTCTGTAGTTAAAATATTTGAAATTATACTGAAGAGCCTTTTGACAAAAGAATATAAGGATTTGTTACCTGACAAACCAGGCCTTCCTGACCTTGCTAAGAAGAAAGACAATTCCCTCATTAAAGGAACTGACATACTCAATATAATAAGAAAACTATGAATCAGCTTACCCAAGCATTGCATGCTAATGAATACACTGTAAGGTATATTAGTTACTATTCCAATAAAGCTTAATAAAAAATCCCTCAAACTCAATAGTTTACAATAAAATGCATTTATTTTCCTGTTCAGACATTATGCAGTGTTATGTCACCTATGTTAAACTGAGTGATGTTGTCTGCTGACTGAGTTGAGCTCCAAATTTCAAACTGGAATCAGATGTTCACCTCTGGTCTCCATAATATCCTTGAACCAGCACCTACCTGGGACTTGTCTTCCCATAACAATGCCAAGAATCTTAAAAGCTATGCAAAACTCTCCCTGTCTGGTAAGTCCCTGGGTTAGATCCAGCACACTCCTACTTTAGCAATTTTTATTTTTACTTTTTTGGTACCAGGGATGGAACCCCAGGGGCACTTAACACTGAACTACATCCCCTACCACCACCCCTCTCTTTTAAATATATACCGTATTTTGAGAAAGGGTATTGTTAAGTTGCTAGGGCCTGCTTTGAACTTGTGATCTTCCTGCCCCAGCCTCCTAAGCTGCTGGGTTTACAGACATGAGACACCATGACTGGCTCTACTTTGGTCACATCCTTTTGGCCAAAACCATTCACCTGGCCAAACCCAGAGTCAGTGAGGCAATGATGTTCATATCACCTGTTTACCCCACAGTAGGGTTCCAGAGTGAGGGACTGTAGGGTTGAGACTTAATCCCATCTACTGTACAAGAAAACACCGTTTTATCTCTTCTAACTGACAGGAGAGGTCTACATATATTGATTATCCAATATGTCATCAAATTCTGCAGTAGAAGAAGTGGGATGTCAGAGGTGAGTAAATAGGGAGCCTCTGACTTATAAAAGATATGATAGTCTAGTAGAGAACACAGTCCCTTTATTTAAACTTCTTGTGCTTCCTCAACTGTTAAGCAGAGATAATACTATGTGTTTTCTGTGATTATCATGAAGATTCATGAGGTCACACATGTGAAGGGTGATGCATAAATATTATAATATTACAAAGATTATAACTGTTGTCCATATCTCTCCAGATGTCCCCCTAGCTATGTACCTGGACTTCAATTTTTTAAAAAGTCAAAATGCAGAACTATACTTTAACCCAAAACTCTTTGTTTATACTTGACCCAGAACAATCTGTGTAATAAGATTTGGTCACATGAATGTATATTTATGTGTATTTTGAAAAAAAAAAAAACAATAACATGGAAGTAATAACATGTCAATAGTTCCTGTATTTGAGTTTTGGCATAATTGAGTTTAGGCAGTATTTTTTACATTTATGCATTCTGGAGTTTTCTCAAATTTCCACAGTGATCATCTCCTGTGACAAATAAAAGGTAATTGACCCAGTGCATTATATCGAATTGAGGAATTTCAGCTCTGGTATTTATTTTGTTTGCTAAAGACTTTGACCAGATTCTGTAGATAATTATATGGACATTAAAGTTTATTTTGTTTTCAAGAATACCACTGTAGAATATTCTAGAAATACTTTAATATATGTGTGTGAATTTACCTTCTAATAATTGATATAATTTTTATTTTGATTTTACCTATGTTTAAATTCTATAAACAGTAAAGTCATCCATTTTCCCCTTGCCTTGCCCTATTGTTGTTTAAAATTATCTACTATTACTTCATTTCCTCTCATTGAAAAAAGAGGGTGTGCTGCCATAACAAACCCGCATATCATGAAGGGTCCTCCAGGTTTATTTTAATCTTTGAAACTTGTATTTAACAGCATGAACATACAACAGAGAACAGTCTGGATTTTTCTTTCTCAAGTTATCAATGACAGTAAGTAAAGACATTTTACAATCTGAGGATCTGCTTCCAGCAGCAGTTTTGGTAGCTAGCATGCCCAAGATTTATAAAACATTCAAAACTGGCCAAGGGCTGGTTGGTTACAGATCTTGAAGTGAACTTAATCACAAATTACTACTTTTCAGAGACCCTTTCAGATACTCTAGCCAAATACAAAAGGACTAATATCAGAAGGATTCCATTACTTTTATTAAACGAAGATAAAGAACACCCAATAGATGGCTCAATTCTAGATCCTTCTCTATTTGCAATATCAGAAGCAATCTATTTTGAACTTTCCATTTTTGCAACTATCCCTGACTGGAATTAGATTTAAAAACTCAAGAGCTGGAATAAATGAACTGATGTGATTTCTGGTGTCTTCCTGTTGTAGTTTGTATCTGGAATTTCTCCCAAAGTCTCATTTGTTGTAGACCTTGTCCCCACTGCAGTGGCATTCAGAGATGGGGCTCTAGGGAGGTGATTGGTTCATGAAGACTTTCATCTGAACAGAGTATCAATTCATTGATAATTGAATGGACTTTGGGAAGGTGGTAGGAATGGTAGATGGTGGGCTTGGTTGGAAGAAATACATCACTAGGGTGTTCCCTGAAAGGTTATTTCTTATCCCTGCCTCTTCCCCCAAGCTCCCAAACACTGTTTGCAGCCATCATGAGGTAAATAGCTTTCCTCCACCATGCTCTTCTGCCATAAAATTGGCTCAGGACCAAAGTGATGAACCCAGCCAACTGTGGACCAAAACCTTTGAAACCATGAGTCAAAATAAAAAAACTTTCCTCTTTTAAGTTGTAATTCTCAGCTACTTGTCACAGTGGCACAAAGCTAACTAATATATTTCCACATAAGTTTTCCTGTGCTACTTTCTGTTAAGCAGAGTTATATTTATTTATAACAGATGTAAGAGATCATATTGCATTTGAACTTTGGGTATATCTTCATTTTCCAGAAGAATGGTATCCATCCTATCACTAGTTCAGATTTCCTGAGAGTCTAACAGATAAATAATTGAAATGGAAATAAGCATTACATTTCCAAGGTATTTTAAATCATTGGAAAGATGAATGACTATATGAGTTAATAAAAAGTGTAATTTTCATAGAAAGGTGAATTGAAAGAGCACTATTAGCACTAAAAATATGTTTTGCATTAGAAGAGCCCTGTTTTCTCAATCTTGATATTAAGTGGAATCTACATATTTTTATTCAGTCAATAAAATCAAGAATGATTATTACTATAGCTAGTATACTAAGAAACAGTGTTTAACCTGTATCAAATTTAGTGTAATTGCCCTAAACCATCTATAAATAAATATTCATAATTCACCAAATTTACTTAAGAAAACCTAGAAACAAGAATGGATATGAAGGGCACATTATTTTGATAACCCACAGAGTTTCAACCAGCTATTTTAGAAGAAATATATCCCAAGATGCTTTAGAGCACTTCCCCCTTCTTGTTTCAGAATCCTGTATGAAAGTATAAGGAAAGAAGATGAAAATTCTCCATAAACAGTGTGGAGTGTTGGAAAAGTGTGAACAATGGGGAAAGCAGGATGGAAAAATTAAAGAGTCAGAAATCAAAGAGAAGTGAATATTGTCGAGAACATTTCTACAATTCTATCCAATGAAAATTTCTGCCTTGCTAGAAATGCTCAATCCCTGTTGTCCAATATGGTAGCCACTAATCACATGTGGCTCTTGAGCACTGGAAACGTGACTAGTGTGACTGAGGACGTGGATTTCTAATTTTACATGAGACTAGTGGCTGCCTTAGGGGACAGCATATGTTCACAGCTTTACCTCCTGAAGTGTGGTCTTACATCAGCAGCATCCTCATCATCTAGGAGTTTATTAGAAACGTAGAATCTTGGCTTGTACCCAGACCTGCTGCTGCAGAATATGCATTTTAACAAGATCTCTGGGCAAGTGGCATGCTCCTGAAAGTTGGGGAGACATTACCCTGGAGCAATTTTCACTTGCTAATTAATCTCCCATTCAGAAATACCAAGAATTCTCTATTTTTATCTTAGGCTAGTGAACATCAGCAATGTATTAATTTTATCCACAGAATAGTATTTGCTGCAACAGGAGTAAGTTGTAATAGTACTCAAACTGTTGACTTAAACTCTTTTCAAATGTGAACACAGCATAACCCTTTGGTCAAGATGCTGATTCCTTCATTCATAGAAACACTTAAGTCCTTACATGGTAGGTATGCTTGAGATTTTGTGGAGCTTCTCCTGTTGAATTCAAGGAAGTGCTGTAATTCTCTGTGCCAAAGGGAAGGGGAAGGGAATGAACAGATTCCTGGGTTCATTCTTGAGGCCAGGAGTTAAAAAATCATTATTACAGATTTTGAAAGCAAGGAAATGTCATAGAAGTTAGAACTGAAAAATGATGTTGATAGAGTGTTTTATTACATTTGGTCCTTTATCATATGTCTTAATTTGGAGTCCTCTGAAAGTCAACTCAGAGAGGAGGACTTGTGTACAAGTAATATATTTGGAAGTCATTTGAGGTACCATAATGTGTGGTGAGAATGAAGAAGAGAAATTAGATCAATAAAGGGCTTATTGATGAATGAACCAATTATATGGGCTACTGGGTCTTATAATTCATTTTGGGACCATATGAAAGGCTAAAGTGGAAGACATCAGCATGTAAGGAAACTGTCCACCTAAGATCAGGGTCAGGTGTCTTCCTGGATAGTCAATATGGTAGGGGAAAGAGCAGGATCTCCTATACCATAGGAGAAGGTGCTTATGTGATGAGATACCACCCTCAATGTGGGTTAGAAAGCTATCAAGGCTTTTGGGAAGAGAAAGGAGAGAACCAGGAATTCAATCAAGAATTTGGTTGAGTTCTCCTATTGGTTTATTATTTGACTTGGGTAAATACCTCAGGGTAACAGGGGTACAATGGAGACATTGGACATCATAATCATAGAGGTTACTCCCTGCACTAGGCCAGCTTTGCGCCCCTCCTTACTGATATCTATAGCTTCATTTCATTTGTCTGAAATTTGCCCTTTCTCTCTCAGTCCTGTCCCCATAGCATACACTAAGAATAACCTATAGGCTTAGGAGTCTCCAAAACACACAAGTATGATGTGTTTCAAATTCCATTTGTCTCTTGTGTGTTTAGCCACTTCTAAATGCTAGAGTGAGTACTTGAATGGTATTTTTAGAGTCACAATCATAAGAACATATGGTCTGACAAGGGAGATTTTCTGTATTTTGTGTATATTTTAGTCTGATTTTTGTTCCTGTGACCAAAAGACCTGAAAGGAAGAGTTTTAGAGGAGGAAAAGTTTATTTTGGGGTTCACTGTTTTAGAGGTCTCAGTCCATGGATAAACTGGCTCTCTCTATACTCTGGGGCTTAGGTTGAGGCAGTACCTTATGGCAGAAGAGTGTGGTGGAAGAAGGCAGATGGGAACATGGCACCAGGAAGCAGAGAGAGAGAGAGAGAGAGAGAGAGAGAGAGAGAGCACTCCCTTCACATACAAAATGCAAACCCCAAAGTCGTGCCCCCATTGACCCACCTCCTCCAACCACACCCTACCTGCCTGTAATCACCACTCAGTTAATCTTTATCAGGGGATTAACACACTGATTTGGTTAAGGCCCTCATAACTCAATCATTTCCCCTCTAAACCTTGCTTTGTCTCACATGTGAGCTTTTAGAGGACATCTTATACCTAAATCACAATAGTACGTATTTATTTATATTTTTCTCAGACACAATTTTCAAATGACTTATATAAATGCTTAATTCAGAGACCTCTGGGTGGAACCAAAAATAAGAATTTACTCATAGAATGTCATTTATATGTAAAAATATGTTAAATTAGATTTAGTTATAAATGATTAAGTTGTCTTTCCTAGACAAAACAAAATTCTAAAGGCTCTGCTAGAAAATCCATGAGACATGACCGCACAAAGTAGGGAGAAGGTAAAAAGTACGCTCACTCATCTTAAGCAACCTGGTGTCCCGTTGAATAGAAAGGTATATTCCCATAAAACAGGTCAAATACATTTACAAGGGAGCACAGTTTATAGAGGGCTTACAAGAGGTCCTGTAGTTTTTCTGGAGTGAAACAGAGCACAGGATTTAACCTGGTTAGTAATGACTTGCTCAAAGGGAAGCAATTGAGCCAAGGATTGAAGTCTGAGAGCTAAGTGTAGAGGGCATTATGGAAACAGAGCATGAGCATGTTGGGTTTAGGAAACCAGGTGGAGATAACCTGACTGAAGATTATTTAGCCAATAAGAGAGGATATAGCTACAAATGCCAAGTAAGAACCAGAATGACACTAAACATAGGACTCAAAGGAAATGATCCTTGATGGGGTCTCTGGAACAGATTGGAATATGTTGATAGAGAAATATGATAGAGATATAGACACTACTTAAGAATGGGGATATAGTCTGAGAAATGCATTATTAGGAAATTTTATGACAGAGTGTGAGCATTACGAAGTACATTACATAAACCAAGATGGTACAAGTCAATCACTCCTTGTAGCCTCTTGATGTCATCAAGAGACAAGGAAACAACAGGTATATGAGGTTTTTGCCAGTGGAACAGAGTAACGTATGTATTACAGTAAGTTTTTATGAAATAATGGTGAAGAATATATCAGAAACTAGAACCCGAAACAGTTGTGTAATACTATTATCAAGTGTTATGTACTGGACAGTTGTATGTGCTATACTTTTATGTGACTGAAAGTGCAGCAGGTTTTACACCATCATTACCACAAACATGGGAAGTATGTTACGATATGAAGTTATGACAGCTGGAGTGTTACTGGGTGACAGGCATTTTTCTGCTCCATTATAATCTTATGGGACCACTGGCATATATATGCTCCACCATTGAATTAATCTTCATTACACATTACAGGACCACATACTCTTAGCCTTAGGACTCCATTGCCCCCCATGGTTCATTTACTTTTTAATTCTGTTTAAAAACTGTGTCATTAATTTATTATTAATGAATTCTTTTAGAGGATCCACCCTAGAGGTAAACAAATGGATACAATTCAAAATAAGAAGTCATAATTAAAGATCCCATGGAATTATATACAGGCTAATTCTAATTAGATTCTCTAATTGACTTGCTATTTGCTTCCTATTCTCTATTATCAATTGAGTCCCATATACTTTGTAAGGAGACAGAATGTCTGAGCAAAAATCTTAGGGGAGAAAAATCCACTGTGTCAAACTCTAGAAGCACATCTTCTATTTGCGAATAGTAATGCAGTCTAGCATGATGTCCTGATGCAGACTTAGTGGGCCCATACCTGTCTCTAAGAAAACCAGGCCACTGTCAAGCACTAGGTACAGGGTGGTGCTGATCTGGGTTCACTTGGAGGCCCAGGACAGCTTCTGCAGTCTTCCAGCTCTAGCTAGAACTCTTTCTTCAGCTTGTTGCCATTCAAGACCTATCTTGTGGAAGGTTCCCTGCAGAAGGACACCAGTATTCTCTGCATGCCAACTGAATTGGTAATGTTGAACAGTCAGACTTAGGATCTGGCTTTCTATCTTCTCTCTCGATTTGTGTCCTGCATTCATTCTCATCTGATGGCCCTAACCTGTAGTCAGTTGAACTCCACCAGTAGATGCTAGAACACTTATCTTCCATAGACTTCTTTACCAGCTCTCACAGTTTTGTTAGATATAATGAACTCAGATTTCATGTTACCCTGATTCCAGTTCCTCTGAGAGTTTTTGCTTTCCTGACCATGTACTAGCCACAGTAGAGTCTGGTGCCTGGCCAAACCTTAAGGTTACCTTCAAACTAAGTCACTAAATGATGTGGATCCATACTTGAATATCTTTAGAATGTGCAAAATTTTTTCTATCTAGGCTCAGAAATGAATGCACAATTGTCTCAGTTCATTTTGTGTTGCTATAACAAAATTCCTAAAGGCAGGCGATTTATAAAGAACATAAGTTTTTGGCTCAAAGTTCCAGAGGCTGGGCAACATGAAGCCAGCATCTACTCAGCATTGGGTCAGAGTCTTCTTTCTGCATCCTAATGCAATGGAGGGTAACAACAAACCTGTGCCTCCTCAGGTCTTGTTTTCTCTTCTTATAAAACCACTAATGCCATCATGAAGCTAAATTTGATTACATCCCAAAAGTTCTCCCTTCAAATACCATAACATCTGTATTGGATATTAAGTTTACATTACATAATGTATTAGGGGATATATTCACACCAAAGCAACAATTACATATGAATTCTTGTTTTACTGAAATTTCCTGTAAGGGTAGTCCTTCATCTATGTACTAAAGAAGTATCTTCCAAAATTGTTTATTTAGTATGAATATCTTCTATCTTGCTTTTTACTTTTCAAAGGTGATCATTTGGGCTTTGAAAACTCATGTTAAAAGGAGTGAAAATCAAGATATTTACATTTTTATAAGAGGACAACTACTTTAGCCTTTGAATTTCTTATCTAATTTTACTCTACTTTCATACAATAACTGAATACTCTAGAAGCCTGGATTGGCTCATACAAACTGATGACTTTGTTTATTGTCACCCAACCATCCTGGAGAGGGACCGGGCCTTCTGGATGAAATGGTACCCTTTCTCCAATTCCTCTGGTGCCCCATATCATTATCTGCCTACACAGAGAAGGGCAGCCATTGAGATTTCTTAGAGTCCCAAGGAATCATTTTTTTAAGCTCATTTGTATAAAATACTGTTTGTGTACTTCACCAAAGCTCATTAATATAATATTCACATCATTATTGTAGCTAATGATTATGTAAGCATCCCTGATCATGTGGAAAACTTAAAAGATGTTAAATTATAATATCATTTGATCTTTTAAAAATCAAAGTTAATCTGTCTTTGGTATATAAAATGGAACTCTTTGAATTTCATACAGTGATTAACAACTCTAATATTTTTTATGCGACATGCATATTTAGGAATGGTCTTTTTATTGAGTCTGCTTATGTTTCCAGACATTTGTCTTGAGTCACAGGCTTACAACAGAACTTGACCAATGAAAGATGACCAAAAATGTTAGCAATTATTGTGACGATTTTACATGGATGTAATAGCAGGAAATGAATAGTTTACCTGTAACTTAAATGTTTATGTATTCAAGCTACTTAAAAAGCTTGAAATGTTAAGATATCTATCTTAGTTGTCTTCATGGTGTGATAGGGTTTTCACTGTCCTTGAGTTGGAGGCCTCAAATATGTATAGGAGCAACAGGTTATTATTATATTAATATTATAAAGGGATTCACATATTAGAAATGTGCCTGTTGAAGTTCCATTATTAAGTAAGGTCACAGTAGCAATTCTGATTAATAGAGCTGCTTCTTGACAGTTCCAAGCATGTATCCAGCAGAGACCTCTTATACACTTTTATAAGAGAAAGTTTTATATTCCCTTACCTGTAAAATATGAGTTTTAATTTCTCCTGTAAAGATTGTAATGAAGATGAGAGAAGCCATGTTAGAAAAGAGAGATGCTGGAAGTTCTGTGAGCTGTTTTCATTCTTCTAAACTACCTTCATATGTTTGCAGGGGACAGGGCTCAAATTTGTAATTTTTAAATGTACTGTGAACCACTGAGCTTATTCAGGATTATTTGAAACCATAAATATTAAATTTAAAAGTAACAAGAGCCTACTAAATAGCTATAGAAGCATTTTCTTAATATTTTATTTTTCAATAAATACAATTTTGAAAGCTTTAGGTGCGTTTGGCAGATCATTCTATCTAAATAAGTCAGCCAGAATGCCACAGCACGAAGCAAGGCCTCACTTGAAAAATTCCGAGTGTGTCTGTGAGAGTAACAGGAAGATCCAAATCAGAATAAGAAAATTTGCCATTGCTGCTCCGAATGTCTTACGCTTCCTGGAAATACCTAGTTTTAAAGTCTGTTTTTGTTTTCAACACCCTGATGGAATAGACTGGGTTGACAGCCTGGAAAGAAATTTGAAAACTCAGCTGTCAGACAAATACCATGTTGCTAGCAAGAGACATAAAGAGGGAAGTATGAAACTCAGAGAAATAAGACACTGGCATCAGCTTTCCCAGTTAGGCTAGTGAGAAGAATGAACATCCTTGTCGTTGTACAGAGAAAATGAATCAGAACCTTGTAATTATTTTCAGGGCTTATTGGTGTGATGAATTTGCTTACAGTTTACATGTTACAAGTTTTCTGCCCACCTTGTCTACCTTTCTTAGGCAATACATTGCCAAAAGTAGTGTACAAACTCGGCCTTCTCTCTCTGAAAGTTTGTGCAACTTGCCATTTCAGAAAGAGGCAAAAAGAAGGAGTACAAAGCCTAGGTTTTCAGTGGTTGTTGTTGTAGTTTGTGTGTGTGTGTGTGTGTGTGTGTGTGTGTGTGGTGCAAGAGTTCCAACCAGGATTTTGTGCATGTTTGGAAGTGGTACTGCTGAGCTACACCCAGCCCCTACTTTTGTTTTAAAGATAATGAAACCATTTAGAGAGCTTCCTTGGGAATGACCAAACATCACTCTGGGAGAATACCTCCATGTTCCCTTTACTCTGTGGGAGGGACACAAGATCTGTTAAGTGCTCTGCAAAGAAGGGTTCCACCACCTAATAAATATGTGAAACCTCATGTACTATAAGTGCTCTTGGAGAGGTAATGATGATCCCTCATGGGGATCCCTCATGGTCCAGTCACTTCCTTAAAGTCCCACCTGTGATCATTGCTGCATTGAGGTTCAAGTCCACATGAGCCTTCGGGAACATTCCAGATCCAAAACATAACAATCCTGTGTTAAATAAATCTTTTTAACTTTAGCCAAGTGACTCCCCGATTTTTTAACTTTAAATCCTATTTATGCTCCCAAATCTTGCTTTACTATTACCAGAATTCATCCTTAGTACCTCCCCACTGGAAATTTGGTCCTTAGTTGAGCAAAATCAACTTCTTCTGTGGCTTAGAAATGTGGAGTTTAGGACCCAACCCCAAACCTGTCAAACCAGAATCTGCATTTTAATAAGATACTCAGGTGATTTGTATGCATGTCAAAGTTTGAGAATCATAGGTCTAATATTCATTCTGGTTTACCACCTTCACTTCCATGAAGCTAAGAACCTGCTGAGGAAATATCTTATGCAGAGCATTTAAACAATGTGGGAACAGCAGGCAAGTTGCACCTGCAAGGAGTGTCTGCGTGTGCTGCCTCTCTAGTTTCTATGAAGCTGTAGATGTCTTTTGGAGGTTGGATGACTCTTTACAACCTGTTCCATTAGTCTGGTGTGTTGTGAGTAATGACACTCTTATGTTACGAATAGCAGGCCCACAAGCAAATGAGCCTGTGTCTTTTCTCAAACACAGCATCAACTGGCAGAGTTTATAAAACCAGGTATTTAGCAGAAATCAGAGCATGACTAACACTTCAAGAAGATTTGCATTTACACAAAAAGGGCAGGAAAAGTCCAGAATGGCAGCCTGCTGTTGAAAAATGTGATTGGTGTTACTTTCAAATATGACTATTGGTTTGCTCTGATGGGTGAAATGTTTATGAGGAATCAAAATACTTCTCATTATTCAAAAATGCCTGCAGAAATATCTCTTTTGGGAGCAACTAAATTGGTTACAATTGACCCAGAAAGGGGTACATGGAGTCTTCCCCATTTGGTATTCAATATGGTCTACATCCTGATAGAAGTTACATAAGGATATGCATTCACCGAACCCAATAAATTATTCACTTATGATCTGTATATCTCACTGTATATTAATTATACCTCATTGTAAAAGGAAAGCATTTGTGTTATGAAATTGGAGTACAGTTGATATTAGATGCAGTCATTTGGTCTGTCAAGAATACTTTAATGTAAATATGCTTTTGTGAATACCCTTCACTTTATATATGGAGAGGTTTCTATTGGAGGTAGCTATTACATGACCTTGTGGGCATCCCAGTCAGTAGTACCAGCTCTCTGGAGAAGCCACATAGCATGGCATCGGGTATTGTAGCTTGGGCTGCAGATACACACTGTCTAGGTTCAAATCTGGCTACAGTTTTGGCAATATAGAGCATGTGGTTTGATCTTCCTGTGGCTTAGTTTTCTTATCTTTAAAATGTTAATGATGGAAAATAATGTTCTTTACAGGATTTTTTGAAGGTCAGATTACTTAAAATGTGTGAAGAACTTTGAATAGTCCTGGCATATAGAAAACACTCTATAAATGTTTATGAGGCAAATACAATTGCTCCAATAAATGAGCTACAACCATCACTATAGTATTAGTCAGTTGTATTTCTTTAACAGTACTTATTACTACTTAAATGATCCTGTTTTAAAATCTTTTTTTTTTTTTTTGGCCTGGTATTCTCAGTTTACTACCCATCTAATTCACGAACCCCCAAAACATAAAAACTGATTCATTTTGTGCATCACTGTATCCTGAGGTACTAGATAATTTTAATAATTTAATAATTGTGTATGTGCCTGATACACAATAGATGGATAATAACACATTGAACAGATGAGTAAATGGTATTTAAATAAAATCTCTTCTTAAGAAAGCAGAGGTCTTATGATGCAATCAACGCCACTTTGTAAAATGCCGATTAAATACCCAGCAGGTGCACTTAGCAAAAGGCAAACATCTTTTGGGACTGAGGTATCTGCTTTGATAGGATCACAGAAGTCTTTTGAATAATTGGAAGGAGCTAATACTCAGAAAACCCAAGATGTGAATATTGGAGGAAGAGGGAACTGCCACTGCAAAGCCCAGAGATGATTGGACCATGTCCCAGGATCTGAAGATTTCCTATATCAATATTTACATCATAAACCTTCTGCTTTTCATAATACTTAAAAACCTAGCTGAAACATCTATATACCATTTAATTATGCTAACTTTTTCTCTTTTTTTCCTTTTAGGATAGTAGATCAAGTAAGATTAAGTATTTTATACTATGTTTGGGATGTAAGCCAAATTAATAACAGACAAAATTCGACCTTCAAATTTGGCAGATACTGTATTCCCATTAACCCCTGCACCTGGCTTCATACTTCATGAGGTTAAGACCTAATGATACTCATTTATGTGTCTCTCAGAGCTTCCCAGACTACCTTGTACTGAAGATGCACAATAAATACAAAATCCAGATAAATGGTTTGAATTGGAATGCACACAACTCATGCTCAGAGGTTGGAACCCAGGATTTAAAGTAAGGCTCTGCCTACTAGAAGGACAGAGGAGTCATCCACCCAGTTTGGGCTAAATCCTTGTAGTTTGCAATACCTTATTAACCTTGCTATACCTGCAAATTATCATTTAACTTCACAAAACACTACACACACACACACACACACACACACACACACACACACACACAGTAATACTGTAATGTAATGAATAAAGGATTTGCTTCAAGTACCATGGGTTATTATAAGATAAATTGCTTGGGGCAAGAGCTTACAACACTGCAAAATATGCTGTGGTGAAGATGCATATTTGATTCATAGGACAGGAATTCAAATGTTTACTTCTAAGGGGCTCAGATAACACACATTTGCATTTGAAAGCCAACATGGTGTTTGTGTAACTACACACTGTTATTTTGTTGAGACTGACTTTCTTTCATTTCCATTGTGCAGCACCGTTTTCACGTGGAGGGGCTTATTTCAGCCTTCACTCAGCTTTTTAATGAAAGAATCCTAGATACAAGACCAGATGAGTGTTTTTATCTATTAGATAACTTCTATGGCCTGCAATTCTGAAATTTTTCTAATTTAAAATACATTAGCCCTCTCGGCTGCCTTCTACATTCCCTAAGACCATTTTTATGGAATCAGATGAGCAAGGATGTTCTTCCATTACTATTTAGCAAGTGAAATACTAAGTAGTGAGCAAATGTTCCACCTTAACCTTCTAGTCCTCCCTGTGCTCCGGGGATCAGTTTCAATCCCTTCATCTATGGACGTTACTGAACTCTGAATATGCCTTGAGAACTTTCACCTATTCATTCAAAGGTCCCACCCTACAACTTATTTCGGCCATATAAGATTTGCTAGCATCACTACACTTGTGCTTTGGAGTCATTATTAAGAAAAATAAGGCTTAATTAAACACAAGCATTGTATTACTCAGCTGCTGATAGCCCAAATGGCTACCAGTGACTAATGAGAGGGTAGCATATAATAGTAGTGTGTACCACATGGATACATTGGACTGAAGGATGATTCATTTTCTGAGTGGGATGGATTGGGTCAGTGTGAGATTTCATCATACATCTCAGAATGGCATGCAATTTAAAAGGTAGGAATTGTTTGTTTATGGAATTTTCTACTTTATATTTTTTGGGTAGAACTTGACCAAAAGTTACTGAAACTGCAGAAAGTAAAACCTGGGGTACAGGGACTACTGTACTTACCTGTGCTCAGAGAGCCCTAATCAAGTCATCTATGACAGGGCTTCTCAAACTATGCTTGCATTCAAATCTCCTGGGGAGTATTTCTAAAAATCAATTGGATTCTGAAGGTGAATGTGAATCCTAAGATTCTGTGTCTCTAAGAAGACCCCAGGTGATGCCATAGACCATTCTGGCAAATTAATCTCACTTTAAAAAAATTTTTCTTTTTATTTTTCCAGCAAATTGTTCTCAGTCTTAGACTATAATTGCATATTCTTTACCTCTGAAATGGGTGATTACAAATCTGGTAGGCAACGAAGAGATTCTCAGCTATGATGTTCTAAGGGCAGAATAAACTATTATTCCACCGTCAGCAGAATGTTCATGATCATTGACCACAAGCAGTGTCTTTGATTTTTTTTTTTTTCATTTTCTTTGCAATGGACTGCAATGTTATGTCCACACTGCATGCAGTTTTGTAGAAGGGAGAAAAAAAAACTTTGAGAAAATTTCTCCGAGAAAGCACTTTTGTGCTGTTTGTAAACTTCTTTCTCATTTTTCTGTTATCTTGCAGCAAGCAGTGGGGAAACCTGCTTAAGCTCACCCTTCCTTACTTTGAGCTTTATGGTGACACTTTTCTGGCACCAGTGTCAGCAGATTCTGCTTTTATGCCTAGTTGAAAGAAACATAGGAAGCACTGCTTCATTTCTGCCTGGAAGAGCCAGGGACATGATGAAATGTGATTTCTTTCCCTGAAATGTGGAAGGATGATTGGCAAGAAATGAAGCAGCCCAGTGATTATTCTTCACTGAGGGCCAACTCCATGAGCAATGTGCTACTTTAGTTCCCAGTAGTTTCTGGACAAGACCTAAAATAAATCACAATTCTAAAGGAAGAAATGTTTTATTTCTTTCCAGTGGTGTGTAAGAAAATAGAAAATCTGTTACAATTCAGTTTTTATTAATGGAAAATCAAATGAACTAACTAGTTTTGTTTGTTTATGCACATGCACACACATAGACCATGAATTCAAATCTGTGAGCAAAAGGGAATTTAAATTTAAGCACCTTTTTTTTGAGATCTGAGCTGCAAATTTTTAAAAATGGGGAGACTTAGGGCAAAAGACAATGTAACAGATATGTAGGATGGACAATTCTAGGGACCCTTTGTACAACAGGAGAACTACAATTAATAAAATCATTTTGTATTTGTGATTTTTGTTAAATAAGACTTGTCACACGCAAACATAACTATGTTAGATGGTAGATATGCTACTTTACTTCAAGATAGAAACCATTTTTCTATTTATATGTCTCCCTCTCTATATATGTGTATATACATGCTGTATATGTATAACACATACATCATATATATGTATAACACATACATATGTGCACATATATATGTATGTGTGTGCACATATATATGTATGTATGTGTACATATATATTCATATATATGCATATACTTCCCATAACATCTTGTCATGAACCCCAAATATACACAAAATTTATTTAAAAATTTTATAGATTGAGATCTTCAGAAGACAGGAACAAAATGAATTGGGTAAGGGTAGGAAGGACCAAAAATTGAAAGAAGACTATTATAACAAGATGATTTTATAACAATGAAGATAACATACCAGATGTGTAACTTCAACTCATGAAAGATGAAGGCCCAGTTTGCTTTCACAGCCAGAAGTCTAAAAGTGAAACCTGGCTTCTGAGGATTTGAAGATTTAGACCTGATTCTCTAATCCCAAGTGACCTGAATTACTTCTTTGTCTAGTATGTCCCCAACACATGCACTACCTGTCCATTAGTCACTTAGTAGCCATCTTGGTTATCAGCTCTGCTATTGTGGTATCATAGTGCTTTGTTCAATGATTACCATTTTTTAAATTTAATAATGACCCCAAGGCACAGGAGGAGTGATGTTGGTAGTTTGGGTATTCAAAGAGAAACCCTGAATTGCTTCCTGTAAGTGAAAAGTGAAAGTTCTCAATTTAAGGAAAGAAGACATATATATGCTGAGGTTGCTAAGATCTATAAGAACCAATCTATCCTTGAAAGTGTGAAGAAGGAAAAGTAAATTCATGATAATTAGTTTTGCTCTTGCACTTTAGGCTGCAAAAGTTCCGACACAGTGTGTAATAGTGTGTACATAGATATGTGTGTGTGTATATGTATGTGTATGTATGTATATATTTCAGAATTATCCGAGGTTACTGGTGGCTACTGAGGGTCTTGAAATATTCCTCATGGATGAGGTGGGACTACTGTACCAACTCATTTGGAGGGCCTACTGCACCAACTAATTTGATTTTGATTTGTAGAATAAAAACAACTGAGTTGATTTCCTTTTTGCTTCTCTATCTCTTTAAAAACTGAATGAAATAACTCATGATGGGAAGACAAGAGAATTTCGTGGTATTCCTTTTGAGTAGAGGCTCTTTTCATTGCCATGAATGACTACGGGAATATAATGAGGTTGTTTTCTGTTAGGCTTCTCAGGCTGTGACCTATTTGTGAGTTAGAATTCAATTTTGTGGATTGGGACCTACAACTTGAAAAAAAAAAAAGAAGTAGAATATAATAGAATCAAGTACAGCACATAAAAATATCAGAGTTTATTACAGGTAATAAGGTTAAATGCTGCTATGTGAATTAGTCTTTGTTTCAGTTACATATATGCAGGTATGTTTGAGTGTATTGAGTGACATGTAAAATGCTTTTCTTTCTGAGGGATGTGATCAGAAAAATGTAAAATCATGGATCAACATCAATATATTTCTCTTAGGAATATTTTCTTTTAGGGGAGTGGGTACCAGGGATTCAACTCAGGTATGCTTAACCGTTCAGCCACATACCCACCCAACCCCTTTTTTTATTATTCTTATTATTTTTAAATTTTGAGACAGGGTCTCACTAAGTTGCTTAGGGCCTTACTAAATTGCTGAAGCTGGCCTCAAACTTGAGATCCTCCTGCCTCAGCCTCCCAAGTCACTAGAATTACAGGCAAGTGTCACCACGCCTGGAAAGAATATTTTCAATGCAGTTTTTTTAGTAAAAGGAAGGAAGAACCCTGAATTATTTGAAGATCAACTCTGTACAGGTCTTTTCATACTTGTCGCCTCCCACTGAGGTAGGCATTATATTTTAATATGTTTATGAATGAACCTTCAGTGGTTTTAAAAGTTGATTTGACACTCAGGAGTTTTAAGAGATAAACTAACTTGAGGCTGCCCTGTTGTTTGTTCCAGAATGCCAGGATCTGCCCTGAATCTGCTGTAACTACCCTGAGGGAGTGTGTTGGTCAGGGTTCCATGGGAAGGTCAGTTTGGGGAAAGCAGGAAACACCCCTCGTGCTGTGTGATGAAGACTCACAGTCTGAATACTGAAGAAAATCAGGAGTTATTTTGGTTGTGGTGGATTGTTAATCCAAAAGACGGGCTTTAAATTAGTCCACAGGATAAGTGGGAAAAGGAGCCGTGAATTTGAGTTACGTTTGTGAAACAATGGAGTTGACTCCCAAGTTGCAAGAATGTCCACACAGTTAGAGAGGCTAGAGGTGGTCAGCAAAACCCTAGAGGATAGGCATGAGGCTGCAGGGGATGCAAAACACGGATATGTTCAGAGGACAGGAGAACAGGAAAGAGGTTCTTCCTAGGCCCAGTGTTAAGGTTGAGATGTTTAAGGAAAACTGGGTACAGGGTGCAATTGGAGCCAACAGGCCTAGCTGGTGTTAGAGTTTGGCTCTGGAAAGTTCCCAAAGGCTCACATGTGGAAGGCTTGGTCCCCAATGCAGACATGTTCAAAGGTGGGACTTTTGAAAGTAATTGGAGAATGAAGGTTCTGTTGTCATCAATGGATGAAACCATTGGTGGCTTCATAAATTAATGGAGGTTATGGAAAATGTAGGATGTGGGGCCTAGTTTTAGGAAGCAGGTCACTGAGAATGTACACTGGAGGGATATATCTTGGTCCCATCCTCATCTCCTTTCCCTCTCTCTCTGCTTTCGGGCCTTCTTAAGGTGTGCAGCCTCCTCCCACACACACACCCTCAGTCATGATGTTCTGCCTCACCTCAGGCCCAAAGCAATGGAGCCAGCTGGTCATGGACTGAAACCTCTGAAACTGTGAACCCAAAAACGTCTTTAAGCCTTTAAGTTGTTTTTCTCAGGTATTGTGTCACAGGAAGAAAAAGCAACTAACACAGCTAGTGAGTCAGTAGACTACAGGTCTCAGCTTTGCCCTGCCTGGGAACAGGATGGACCCAATTCCTGGCTGAAAATGCAAATCTCACTGATGTATGCTTAATGAATCTAGCTGGGAGGATGTCAGGATTCAGACTGATTGTGATGTAAGAACTTCCTTTCAAAAAATAAGCCAACAGAACTATAGCAATGCTGATTATGAAGGAAATTTCCTACATGTATATATTTTTATTTTTTCTCTAAAGAGAAGAAAAAAATAGAAATTAGAAAATCTATTTCCTTTTATTGATTTGATAGCTAAAAAGTTTTATGATTATTACATGTTATGTATTAATGTATACTTATATTAATTATGAATGAATGTACATTAATAATATATTGCCATCTTCTTCAATTAATTCTAAGCTCCAAAGGAAAATAGAACATCTGAAAAATTAGCTTCGGGCACTATTCACAATGATGGAATTGTCTTTAGTGCATTAACCAAACCTCTAAAGTTAAAACTAAGAGACAGTTTTCACTGTTGCCTGTTAAACACAAGCCTTAATTATGGTAGTGATCTGAACAGTCAATTTATTCTGAATTCTGAGCAAGGGATGGTGTATATGATGTTGAGAACTTGAATGTTATATCTGATAGTTCACATGTGGGTTTCTGTATATGTAGCTGTAAAATTCTCCAGCTAAATTAGCACGTCAACAAAATTTTCTTTGAAGTTTCTGAGTTTTAACATGAAGGTCTTCAAACAAAATATTAGCCAAAATTGAATTTAAAAATTTGAGTTGTAAAATCTTGATGATGTATTGGTGTGCATATGCTGTTGTAACAAAATATCCTAGACTGAGTGACTTCAACACAGAAAGTTATTTCTTATAACTCTGGAAGCTGTGAAGTTCAAGATCAAGGTGCTGGCAAGGTAGGTCTCACTCTTCTTGGTTCCTAGGTGACTCTTCTTATTAGGCTATTAATCCTATTCTATCCTATTTCTATCCTATCAGGACTCTGCCCTTATGAACTCACTTAATCTTTATTACCTCTCAAGGATCCTATCTCCAAATATGGTCACACTGGGGGTTAGGGCTTCAACATATAATTTTGGGAGGAGATTCTAAAATTTAAAACTGACTTTCATTACTTTACCAAATAATTATGTTGTGTGGCTCATTGAAGGGTTTCTTTTTTTCTTTTTTCTTCTTTTTAGATAGCCTTCTTTCAATTCCATGTTTGTTTGTTTGTTTCTGAGAAATTCTTTCCTACATGATCAAAGTGACAGAAACTTAGAATTTGCAGTTGCCAGTATTAAACCTTTTGATAGATCCAGACTTTTTTGCCAGCTGAACAAGGAGGAGCGATATCACTCATCCATCTAACTTCACAACTCAGAATTTAGAAATCCAGTTGGCGTGGGAAACATTTCCTGTCCTGAGTTAAATTTAACACTGAACTCACCATGCCTGGATGATTCTCTGGGTGGTGCCCACTGGGGGCAGGAAAATGTGAACCCCACTGGCTTTGCTATTTGTAGGTTTCCCTATCACACGTGGTATTCATTCATCAGTCCTGACTGGAACCAATTTTCAATAGCAAACAAATTCAGCATCATTGGCACAATCAGCTGAGGTTAACCAAAGTTCTAATTAGACCCAGGAAGGCTTTTTAATACACTAAGCTTTAGGGGAGATGGTCTCAACAGGAAACGAATTCCTTGCAGCATCTGGTCCTTACCTAGCTCATGTTATGATCAAGAGGAAAACCTCCAACCACAGAATCAGGGACATAATCATAAACATCTGGGAATTTAACTTGCCAATAACTGTAAAGTAAAATTTGACTTTCTAATAACTGTAGAGAAAGAAAGGATTCTAGAAAAAAAATCTGAGAAATTGTTATTAGAGTGTTGAAGATTTTAAATTTGGATACAATATGGTTATTTTGATTTGCAATGTTGAAGCTGCTTTTTCCCATGCTTTCTGAAGACCTTCTATAAAGAGGGGAACTATGAATTACAAAGTGCAGGTCCTGCAGTGAAACTGTTGGTGTTCTGTTCTCTGTGTGACCTTTGGCAAGATTCTGTGCCTTAGTTTCCTCACCTACAAGTGGATGTGCTAAAGGCAACTGCCTCACAAGGAAGTGGCAAGGACTGAAGGAGAAAATGTCAAAAGAACGTGAAATGGGAGCTGGCACAGAATGAATGTTCAGTCCATCATGGGAATGTCAGCAGCAGCAGCAACAGCACCATCACCAACATCATGATTGTGATCGATTGGCTTTATCCAGCCGATACTAGGCAGAGCCATGCGACACTGCACCACAGTGAATCGCCCCCAAGAGTGGTGTAAATGAAGTCTGTTTATAAAGAGATGCTGTAAAATGTTTAATTTTATCAGTATGGCATTGAGAATAGTCATGGGTATCACCAGGGGATGAGCTTTGTAATTGGAAGAATGCCACACTTCTTTCTATTAAAAAACATGAGTTAGTCAACTCATCATAGTTTTGTTTTTTCCTTTATTACCAGAAGATTACAAGATGATTTTCAGTCACAATGACTGTTAGTTTCTGTGACTAACTGCTTATTTCTTTCCCACTCTTAAGAATTTGGTTTTCTATTCTCAAGCAAAAAAAAGCACAATAGGTGTGATTGCGGGTAGCAGGTTTTCAAATGAGGCAGGAAGTTTGCTGACAATTGATTAAGATGTGTTTCCATTCTAGTTGTGCCTGCACTTCCTTCTGAATTGTAAAGGCACCATCCCTGTTGTGTTATTTTTCGTTATTTCATTTATATAAAACTTTACTGAATGCCTCACACTAGACACTAGGCTATCACAGTAAGACAGACCTAGTCTCTGCCTCTAGAGGAGTAGCATATAGCAGAGGAAACAACTTAAAAATTATAATAATAATATCTTCTGTGGGGCTGGGGTTGTGGCTCAGGGGTAGAGTGCTTGCCTTGCATGTGTGAGGCACTGGGTTCTTTTCTCAGCAATGCATATAAATAAATGAATAAAATAAAGGTCCATCAACAAGTAAAAACATTTTAAAAAATGATATCTGTTATGTAAGATCAGGAATGTGGAAATTTCTTTTTGCCGTGTTAACTGCTTTCTCCCTACTTATGACAGTGCCTGGAACAGATCAGTTGCTCAATTAATATTCATTCAATGAATTATTATAGTAGGCATTTCACATATATTAAAAATATTAGAACTGCCAAGTGTGGTGACTCATGCCTGTAATCCTAGCAACTCAGGAGTCAGAGGCAGGAGGATTGCAAGTTCCAGGCTATCTGACTGACTTAGCAAGGCCCTAAACAGGGATGGGCATGTGGGTCAATGGTAAAGTGACCCTGGATTCAGTCCCCAAAGCTAAACATGTATACACACATACAATAAACATTTACACACACACAATGTTTATTGAGCAACTCATATCTGTGTTCCAAGCACTGTACTGAACATTTCAACACCATCAACCAGAAAGAATTGTTAATGTTATGAAATAGATGTGAACATTGAGGTCTAGTTGGTTATGTAATTTGCTTGTGGTTACATAGTTAGGATGAGCCAGACACAGGTCTGCCTAACTCCAGAGCCATGCCCTTAACCAATACCTCCATCTATAACATTGTCTTGCCCTAATACTGATGGGTGAGGGAATAGTTTCCCCACTTGATGAATAATGAAAGTGAGATTCTTCAAAGGCAGGACTTGGTTAGTAAAAGCCATGTTCAGACCAATATTCTCAAGACTCCAAACCGTGCACACTTTGCACTATACCACGCTACCCCTTGTGCACATAAACAATTATCCCACACACATATAAACACATAGTCTAACCAGAGTTTGTATGAATTGTGCAAATACCTTGTAGCTGTAGTTCCTGGAACCATAGCATAAAATATGCCTGCAATAGAATACCTGTAGAAATAAACTGAGCTTAATGGTGACCTATTGGGAATGGGCATGACACAAACCACCCAGTGACTTGAGTTTGTCACTCTTCAATACACTTAGGTCTTATGTAGATACACTGTAAGCATCAAGACAGTTTTTATCTTTACTATACAAAATCATGGAACATAGATCTGATAGATGGAATTCTAAGATGGCCCCCATGATCTCCACCCTCTGGTGTTTGGGCCTCCCAAATTCCTTACCCTTTGGGTATGGACAGAATCTAGGACTTGCTTTTCTCCAATAAAAAGTGGCAAAGGTTAAGGAATTGTGTAGATTAATTCAAGTCCCAAGTCAGTTGATTTTGGGTAAATCAAAATGGAGATTATCTTATCCTGGGTGGTTCTGACTCAGTGAGATGAAAGCCTTTAAAAAGGGGACTGAACCCTTCTGAAGGTGACTGTCCTTGCAGAGATGATGAAGTTCCTGTCCCTGTTGGAGAAGTCATATATCAAGGAAACATGGTGTCTCTGGAAACTCAGGAAGCCAGCAAAAAGCCAGGGCCCAGTCATACAATTTAAGAAATTGAATTCTACCAAAAACCTAAGTGAGCTTGAAAGCAGATAATTCCCCAATCAAGCCTGCAGATGTTAACACAACCTGGCTGACACCTTAATTACAGTCTTCTGAGACACTGACAGAAGTCTCAGCAATGCTGTGCCCAGGCATTTGACCTACTGGGACAGTGAGGTAATGTGTAGTTGTTGTAAGCCCTTAAAAAGCCCCTGAATTTGTGGCAATTTATTGCATAGCCATTCAAATCCAATATGTGTGCAGTTGTAAGCCTCCCTGGTTAACCAGACTGCTTAGTTGCCAATCTTGTCCCTGTGGCTCCATTAATGACATCTAAATTTTTTTTTTTTAAATGAAGCTAATATTCTATTTCTCATACTCAGATACACTGAAAAGGTTTTTGTGACTAGTTGAAGCACCATTCGAAATAGTGTTATTGTGGATGACTGTTCCAGATGGGAAGATGAACTGTAATGAGATTTCAAGCATCTCTAAGGAGAGATTACAGTGATACTAGGTGATCCCTGGAAAAGACACACTAACATTCCTCTCTGCACAGGGAATATAATCATGTTTGCTGCTTCTTTTGGAAATTCCATCATTAAGAATGTTGAATATGAGATGTGTGTACATATGTTAATTCTTTTGAGCAATGACTATTTTTATGTTTAGAGAAACAAGCAGATAAAGACTTCCCATCAATCATTTTACATTTTGACTACACAGTAAGAAATCTGTAATTAAAAAGTCTGTTTTTACGTAAGAACTCCCTGGTTGTCTTCTCCCAGGACTCTCTTCTTTCCCAGTACTCTCTCATCATTTCTTGGGTTTGGGTATCTTTTGTTTTCTTTCCACGCAATGCCCCTCTTTGCTTTACAATTTTACCTTTCTTGCTTCAAATTCAAGTAAGATTCCTGTTTTCACATATTCCAATGAAAACATTAGTGGGCCTATCATTGAACCAGCTCAGGTGCCAGAAGCAAAGTCCACATCTCAGAACCGTGTGTGCAGAGGAATTGTTTTCAAACAGGGAGAAATGGGTGAAATTTGTCTGATACTGAGAAACTTTCCAAAAAGGGGAGTTTTCCTGGGGGTTGAGGTCAGGAAACAAACAGAATCATTCTGAAGGTAGACATACTTTGGCTAGAAGACAGAACATTTTAAAGCTTCTCTTTAAAATATCCATCTATTAGTACAGGAACAGATAACTATGTCAGTGTTAGAGAAGAGATTAGAACCTGTTCAGACAGGCATAACTCATTCTGAATGGCAGTATGAAATGCTATTTCATTATAGTGTTATTGTTTCAGAAATGTTTTTATTAAATGGCAAAAAAAATATAAAGAGAAATCCATTACTGTACTAAGCAGTGCAGTTATTATGTGTTTTTCAAATAACCAGTCATCCAGGAGGGTACAGTGACATTGAATTTATTATTTTTACCATCTATATGTTGTTTTTAGTGCTGGGTCTATTTCTACCAGCGTTTTATATTTTCCTGAACATTTTTAGTCCAAGATGGCTATCAAAATGTGTTAGAGTTGTCAAGAGTGGCAAAGGAAAATATCCAATTCAGTGTTTAAAATGCCACCTTTACTGGGGTTCTGGTAATTTTTAAGATGTGATCAAAGAAATATCAGATAACATTACCAATTATGTAGCTTGTCAGGTACTGGGGAAATCTTCATAAATTTAGTGGGCCATGTACACATCACTACAGCCTAAAAAGATTTAACAAGTAGAGAAAAAAATTGCCAATAAGTTAACCCTGAGACTACATTGCCATAAGGATTATATCATTATGAGGCATTTATTCCCTTAATCATTATAAATATTACTGTACTTTATACATTTATGTATTAGACAGTCATATGATTATTAATTTATGTTTTTATTATATATTTTTTATTTTGCAATTTTTTTCATGTATTTAAACATGGTTTCAAAAAGGTGTGTTTCTTTGGGGTTATTAATCATGTAATGCATAAGTGACATTTCCAAGTAGTAGGCAAATGGTATTTTCTGGACAGATATTGAGACAATGGATATCCATTTGGACTTGAGTAATATTGGCACCCTACCTCACACCATATAAGCAAATAAATTTGAAATGGAATAAGTATATAAACATTGGGGTACATAAAAATGAAATGTGCAAAAAATACTTTTTTATAAAAGTAGAGTAGGGGAAGACTTTTCTAGAAATGACACAAAACCCAGAAATCATAAAGGAAAACGTTGAGACATTGTCCACTTAGCCCTGTTAAAATTCTGATTTGTAAAAAACACAATAGAAAAAGGGAACAGATAAGTCACAGAATGAAGTAGGACTTTCATAAAATATATCAGAAAGCAGGTATGTATGTGTCATACCTAACACATGAAAGTGGCTCACATAAATCGCTAAACAGAAACAATGTTCTCAGGCATCTCAGGATGCAAGTCACAGTTGTCTCTTAGTCAAGTGTTCAGGGTGCTTTGAAAATCAAGTGACTTCAGTTCTTGGCCAGGTTCTCCTTGCTCTGCTGGATGAGGAACTTCCCTATGGCTTATGGACAGCAATCACCCAGTCCAGCTCATTCTCCTCCCCTTTCTTGACCCAAGTGTCCTCAGAATCTTCAGTCCTTATTCCAGGCTTGAAGAAGAGTATCTCCTTGGAAACTTGTAACAGGCTGTCTCACCTGGCCCCAAGATGAAGGAATCTATCAACTTAGCTTTTCTATGGTGATTTAAGGCATACCTGACCTTGCACATGCCTTGCTGGCACTTATTTGTTCTTTGGTTGTTGCTTTACTGCAGAAAGGAAATTTGAAGGGATAGAGTAAGGGAAGTGTTCTCAAAAGGCCAGCCACTTATAATACCCCACTCTTCAGTTACTGTAAGCATCTCCTTAGAGTCTTGTACATCGTAAGCTTCCCTTAATCTACCTTTGTACACCCAGCACTTTACACCGAGTGCATACTCAGTAAAGATTTGGCAAGAGTGTGCAAATGATTAAACACTGGATGGAACACAAATTGCCCAATCACTGCATCTTTTCCATCCAGAGAGTTTAGGGTCAGTGGCTAAATAGTTGTAGTAAAGATGCCAAGGTTTGAGGTGGCTAGAGGGCATGAGCACACTGAAATATTTGTTAAGATTGAGAAGCATACTTTCATTGGCTGTTTCAAACAGTACCTTAAAAAGAAACCTATTCTTTTAGATGCTGAAAAGGATGACAGGGTGCATTTTTTCCTAAGAGCAATAAAATAAGTAGCATAAACTGTTACTATTTCATAAGAAAAACGAAGGTAGAGAAATACTCAGACACTTAACCAAGGAAGGTGGAATTTACACGAAATATTTTAGAAGGGCTGTACAGCTCATAATATTCACACCACATCCTAAACAGGCATTTATCAGCCTTTAAAGTTGTGTGATATTTAGATATTTAGATTTATGATATTTAGATATTTGGACAGATGATATTAGGATATTTGAATATGTGGATAGCAGATCTATAAATAAAACTTGGATCATTTCTAATATATTTTCAAGGCTACCTTATATTTAATGTAAGCTTTTTTCCTTTTTCCTTTCTGACTAGTTAGATTTTATTTCAATTCTTTTTGTACCCCAGATGATTGTCCTATTTATAGGCTTAGAAAATGATTCTTTTTTTTTTTTTTTTTCTGGCAGGGGTACTTGGGATTGCTCTCAGGGGCACTCAACCACTGAGCCACAGCCCCAGCCCTATTTTGCATTTTATTTAGAAACAGGGTTTCACAGAGTTGCTTACAACCTTGCTTTTGCTGAGGCTGGCTTTGAACCTGTGATCCTCCTGCTTCAGCCTCCCAAGCTCCTGGGATTACAGGTGTGTATTACGGGCCTGGCTATAAAATGATTCTGACTATGCAACAAAACTCTTAAATTTTTAGAAACTTCCATTAACTACACTATCCCTTGCCCTTTTAGGAAACTGTTATGATCTCTACTTATATTTTATTTTAATTAACAGTATCTTAGAATTTGCAGGTTTATTTCTAGATACATGTGTTTAATCTTGTTAAGTATATGGAATTCATACAAAAGATTACACTACTTTTAAAAAATGCTAAAGGAATAATGAGCTATCTAAATGACAGAATTTTATAGGGCTCCTTTCACAAGGGCATTAAAATATAAACCAAACTCATCAAGATCAAGGTCATCATCATCAGCTGATCACATCAAGGTCACCATGAGATGGGATAGTTTAAACTAGTTGTGTTTCAGCAGAAATACCTGGTAGCTTGAAAGCCAGCAATCAATCAATGGCTACAAAATATATCTCTAAAGCTAAAAAATCATTTTAATAGTAGCCAGGATATCTCTCTCATCTCTCTCTCTCTCTCTCTCTCTCTCTCTTTCACACACACACACACACACAAACACACACACACAAAGGTAAATTTAAACATGAAGAAGGTATGGGTAATGTGAAATAACAATATCTTCTTTTCATTATTTCATATATTGTTATGGTTTTATTCTTTAAAAGCATTCAGACTTTATTGTCCAAGAAAACTGTTATAGCTGGATCATTGATGGGAGAAAGGAAACTCAGATCAAGTGGACCCCTGGTGATTTAATATGTTCCTGAACTTTCTGCAGAAATTTATTGTTGAGTACTGTTTCATCACACATATTTTAACACATTTAAAAATACTGTCTATGTGTCCAACAATTCTGCCTCTTCAGAATCTATCTATATTTTCATACTTCTGGAAAATTTGTATATTACAGTCAGAAGACACCTAAGAAACTAATAGAGCATCATAATTTTATAGTAAAGGAACTCAAAGAACAAATTCAAGAGACTTTACTGTTGTCATTCAGTAAAGTAAACCTTTCTTAAAGTTATCACAATAAATCCCTTATGTAACTGCAAATAAGTAGCCACATTTCTTGATAATTTGTCAATTATTTTTATCATATACCATTGAAGTTAAACTGTTTCTAACTGGTAACATTCCAGTTAAAGTAATACAATCATTTATTCATTAGTATCTAGCATCTGTGGTCAGTGCTACAGACTTTGATTGAGAATTTTATCTGTAACTCAAGTTCAATGGTAAGGTATTTGCTCAGCATGTGTGTGGCCCTATTCCGTTCACAGCACTGAAAGAGAAAGAGAGAGAGAGAGAGAGAGAGAGAGAGAGAGAGAGAGAGAGAGAATTATATGGTTGAAATATTTTTGAAAGTGCCCATTTACAAACATATAGACCATAACAGGATATTAGCAAAGTTGCTGATTATAAAGACCATCAGTCAAAGACTTTGAATATGATATGAATTTCTGAATATGATATTAATTTCTGAAAGGTAGAGTGGTTTGCTACAAGAAAGAACTACTTTGGAACACATCTTCCAGCCAAGATGTTTGATGACTTTTAATTTACTGTTTGCAAGATAATCCAATCACAAAAAAAAGAAATTTGATCAATGTAATTTCAATTCATGACAATTAGAAATAATAAACACTCCTTGTTCTGGAAGTTTGCAAGTGACTTAATATTTATCAAAATACAGATGGTTTTACCAGGACACCAGGACTGAAAGAAATACTGTTTGCTTTTGAATGAACCAGGTAGATATGAGTTATGAGCAGTCACTGACCACAACAGAAATTAGCTCTGATATTATTTATTCATCTAACAGAAGAATTCCTATGGGAAGACATGGCGAGGAGGCAGGCAGAATTCTCTCATGATTTCCTTTAGAGGGATGATATGTTAGTCAGCTTTCCACTGCTATCACAATTCACCTGAGAAAACTAACTTAACAGGAGGAGATATTTATTCTGACTCCTGGCTTCAGAGGTTTTAATACATGGCCAGTTAGCCTGTTGCTTTTTGGCTTGTGGCAAGGAGGAGCATCATGGTGGGGAGCACATGAGGGAGCAAAGCTGCTCATGTAATGGCACTGGGAAACACAGAGAGAAAGGAAGAGGATGGACTCCAATATCCCCTTTATGGGAAAACTCCAGTGACCTAACTGTATTCCACTAGGTCCTACCTCCTAAGGGTTCTACCACCTCCCAATAGTGCCACAGAGTAGCAACCAAGCCTTTAATACATAGAACTTTGGGGGACAGTTAAGGTCCAATCCATAATAGATGAGTCTGTTTTCTCCAACTATGAAGCTCTGAAAATGTCCTTAAGCCCTTTTAAATTTCATTCCAGGAATATTACTAAGCAACAAGGAGACATTTCACCTTAAAACTATTATATACTTAATATAAGAAAGGATTGTATTAAGATAAATGAGTACAGAAAATAGGGAATAAATTTTCAAGGAATGTGTTTTATTCTAGTTCTGCTTTCAGATAAAACAGGAAAAGGCATGCTGAATAATAGATGGATCTAGAATACTTGTACAAATAAGTAATTTAGTATATTCAATCTATTTTGTGGGCAAATCGGTACAAAATATGGTTTAGAATTCTGTAACATTTTTCTGATTTTTATTTTTGGAATTTTCTAGAAAAATCCATGTAGGTTTTAGGTACCTCATTTTTACATCCTTATCATCTTTTTTCCCCAGAAATTCTTTACAATTAGAAAAATTTAAAGCCAAGTTAATGAATATATACACTAAAAGTTCACTGAAATCCTCATATCCAATTTATCTTCTTTTGAAATTAATTCATGGAGAACTTTATTGACATGGATAATCAAATTTTACAATGCTATCTGTCACACTGTTTTCATAGAATAGTGATTCCACACTTTCACATAATTCTTAAAATTTTGTATAGATGGGCCAGTTCCAGAAAGTCTAACGTCTTAAAGTGGGATCTGCTTATTACTCCTTGGTGAGACGTCTGAATTTATTTAAGGGAAGCAGAAAACCCTTATAATATTCATACTACTTGATGAATAGTTAAGAACCAGGTTAGATTATTGTCTAAGCTCAAAGTCTAGTATGCCTAGGAAATGTAGAAAGTTGCTTACTCTGAGGAGCTGTGGTGATAGATGAAGATCATATATGTCTGCAGCAATATTTTCTATTTGACTTTTTGTTTTCTTTTAATGGCATTAAAATTTCTGAAGATCAGTTCACTCTGAAACTTTAAGGGTAACAGATGTTTTCTATATTGCAATATTTCTGATAACATTGAAAGACTTTAAACAGCCTTAGTTATGCTCTCTTTTTAGTGCTTTAAAAAAAATGTCTATTTCCAAAGTAATTCATTTCAAGTACTGTGAGGCCAAATGTTTGTGTGCTGATTGAAATTTAAATTAATATAACTCAAAAGGATACCAAACTAAAGTAAAAAATAATGTTGAAAATTTTTATGATTTTTCTCCAAAACCATGTAATTATAGGCAGTTTATATTCTATATCACTTTTGAGCAAATATTCAGATGTAATATTTCTAAGTTCTAGTGGTTAATAGGCTAACACAGATAAACAATTAGCTTAATAAAAATATTGTACAGTCTATTTAAATATTTTTTTAGTTGAATGATAAAACCCAGGAGGTTAAATTACCTTGGTATGCCATAGAAACTAGTAAAACAGTCAAACCTGAAAACCCACCATGCTGGGAAAATACTAGTTTTCTATAAAATAGTTAAATGATAATAAATACTATTGATTCATTGAAAGTTCATCGTGATTCTCTTGGATACTTGCACAACGCAAAAAGATAATAAAGCCAAGTTTCTGGAGAGTAGGAAAAAAAGCTGCATTTCACATTTTAATCATAAGGTGTCTTATGAGATCCACTGTAAATGGCTCCTGAGAGCTTTTCCTGACCTTGAGCTCTATATTTATCAAATATAAAAATCAGTGGCTGGTGTGAAGGAGGCCAATTCTTCCATCCTGATAGGATGCGGCCCCCTGATTGGTACTGGAGAGTATGCTGTTCAAAATCCATTTAAAAATAACTTTTACCAATGTGGAAAGAAACTGGCAAGGAGACCTGTGGACCAGTAGCCAACCTGAAGAGGGACTCTAGGCTTTTTATTTTTCCTATTTGTTGCTCCACAGCTCTTTCGCTCCCACCCCTTCCAGTTTCCACCATTTTCTTACCTGTTTCTTGCCCTAAGAATGTTAACTCTGAGGGTCTGCATTTTTCAGTCTCCATGACCAGCTGACCTCAGTTTGGGTTTAGCCAACAACGGATAGTATCAGGCAACTGGAGGGCAAGAGGAGAGAGATGGAAGGTGTTTTCCCCTTGTTCCCCTGCTTCTGCCTCACATTTCTGGCAGTAGCTCTCTCTCCAGGTACAGTTCCCACCAGGCAATCCTTCTGTGGTCCCCGCTTTCACCAGTTACAGTGACTCTATTTCTGTTACACCTTCCTTCCACCACTGCCCCACTCCTTCAGGTTCAGGGGTCATAACAGACCTCAGCAGTGGCTAATTCCTGGGTATGTCATTTTCTTGTTGGTTTTCGAAGACTGCCTACACTTCAGAGTTCTCCCTTCATTAAAGTCTCTTCACTTAATTTACATGGTTCAAATACGTTTGTCTTTGTTCAGTTTTGTTTTGTTGTTAGGATTTTGACTGATCCAGAATTTTTAAGTCCCTGGCTTGGAAGCACATAGGAAAAAAAACACTGTGAGCTTTCGGAGTCAACTGGCATCGAATATATTGTCCAGCAAATTAGCAGCTCTTTGTACAGTCATGCCCAGTAACTGTTTTTGTTTTTTTTTTTTTTGATGGTTATGTCTCAAGGTTATATCCTCCCTCTCCTTCTGACCCTTTGTTTTTATTATGAAATTCTAGGAAGCCATCATGGAAGATTGTTTTGTAATCTTCTCTAATGAAGCACAATTTGGAGATATAATTAATTCATCGAATAAGATCATCCAGGTTCAAAAAGGTCTCAGTGATTTGAAATTCTCATTGTGTACAATTTGAGTTTCTGAAGCTGAGCACAAATCCTAAGTATGCAGGCATGTGATTTGCTTTAATCATAACTCCAGTATGAGGCAATGTGGTGATTTGCCTTTTAGAAATATTAATAGCATTTTTGGCATCATTAGAAAATATCAAAAGCCAACAACACCCTGCACCAGTCAGACCATATCTGGAGATAATGCGTTCATTGGGAGCATGACCTTGAACAGGTAAATCATCAGGAGAGCTGTGTGGCAAATGGTTTCAAGCTCAGGATTTTAAGTGCTGGATTTTAATGGCTGGGTTTGACTCTCATCCCTCTCCCTTACAAGTTCTGAAATGTTGGCAAGCAGCACGTTTTGTTCATCAACTCTGAATTGGGGATCCTGAGGCTTGGGGATTATGCATGCAGAGAATATGCATAAAGTGATGTCTGGCACATTCCACATCCTCTACAACAATGACTAGAATTGTAGTTATTAGTATTAGGGTCTGAGTAGTCTGGAAACCACAATACCTGAGTAACAACAGTTCAGGGACCTGAGGACAATTTAGCTTGTGGGAAAGAAGGTACAGTGAGGGTAGAGAGGCTTCTTTAGAACTTGAAAGATTGTACAATGCAAGGGAGAATCGCCCCAGGAAGTCAGAATGAAACACTCAATGAAAGTTACAGGGAAATATAATTTGGCCTGATATCAGAAATAACTTTGCAATTTCCAGAGCTGTCCAACAAGGAAGCAGTCTGATGAACAATGTCTTTTTCAGCCATTCGTCAACAAAGGCTAGGTAGTCACTATGTGGAGATGATTTTAGCAGGAACTCTTTGAATAAAGGCTGAAGAGGGGAGGGTAAGGACAGGGGCAAAGGTGACAAGATGACCTTTGATTTCCCCTCAGGCTGTGCGATTTAGGACTCTTATGTGTATGTTGGACAGAATATCAGGAAAATGGTTAAAAGCTTTGTTTGTATTCATGTTACCGTCTTTTAAATCAGTCCTTGGCAATGGTCCTGAGACATGTTGTCCCAACTTGGTATTGATGATCCCACATATATTTTCCTGTTGAGATGGCTTTGCCTGCCAGAGACTTACTGGTGGTACACAGTGACTTCTGTATTGCCGACCTTGCAGACTTTGAGGTGCTGTATTCTGGAATAAATCCCTTTGCAAATGTGTCTTTTCTTGACCAGGATGAAGTGTTCACTCAGGAAAAGGAACCTCACAGTGTTTGTGTTTTTCTGTTCACCCAGTCAGGTATTTTTACTCTAATCGAACTAGCTCTGGAAACCTTAAATGCACACCAGTCTTGTGCCTTTGGCGGTTTCTATCACTAGTAGTTGATAATTACAGCTTTTCAAAGATACACAGCATATGCCACATTTTCAGTGGGAGCAGAGCCTTTGTGTGGCAAAGTGGCTGATATACTTCTAACTAAATCTGTAGATGTGTTATGTTTAGAAGGCAACGGAAGAAGCCTGAGCTGGCAGAATAATTGCTGTACTAGGGTGCCACCAAAGACAAATTGTGCACCCAAGATTGTGAAAAACCCTGTCTTATAAAAACTTGTTTGAAAATCAGGGCTCCTACTGAGACAGAAATAACAATGCCTACCATTTCTGAGCACATTTGGAGAAAATGTCAATGTAGTATCTCAGGGAAAATTCATTTTTGAAAAATGAGAGTCCTTTCTACTGAATATGACTTTTCGAAGGGATATTTTTAGTTTTTCAAACTGTGTCTTCCTCCTCTGTCTGGATTTTAGCTGTTTGTACAAGCAGCAGCGACAAAAGAAATGAATCCCACATGAATCAGCTTCGATTGTTTAAAGTAACACAGTTTCTTGGTTAATAAAAGAAATTCCATCTGCTGAAAGGCATGATGCTACCTGTTGAATAGATGAACTTAGGGGTCGCTTCCAAACTTGAGATTCTATGGTTCCATGATCACAGAAACTATGAGGGAATGTGACAGTTCATAACTCATCCACTGGCTATGTCACATGCCAGCTGAAGCAAGAAAGGAAAGAGAATATTACTCAAAGCAAATTTAGACTGACAAATTATATATATATAAAATATACATATATATATTATACAAATTATATATATACACAAATATATAAAATATATATATTTGTATATAATACTGGTTTGATGGGCATTGCTGGTGGTAAAAGATATTTATCAATAAGAAAATGAAAGCAATTTATGCTTACTGAATGCTTTTATATGCCAGGTGTCATATCAAACATTGTGTATGTAATATGCATTCTACCATGTCACTGTTTACATGCAAGAGGAAACTGAGTATGTAGCTACTTATGGTAGTACCATGAAGCTAACACTAAGCAAGCACTTTCTCAGCTCCATTGTGTCTTGCTTCTCTACAGCAGACAGGAGCAGACACCACATCTTTTCAGACTCCAGATTCCAGTGCAACTAGCATTGATGTTTTATCGCGTATTTTCAGTGCTTCACTTTCTTCAATTCTATGTGTGAAGAGAAGCCGGAAGTCCATTTGGGAAGTAGGGACCACTTAGAATGAGGAGGTTAACATAGAATAGAAACCAAGGAATGATAGGGGGTACTTTCTGGAAAACTCCCAGGCTGACTGTTTACCAGAGTGGTTCCAAGGCATATACTGCAAAGTTTCTCAGAGTGTCCCCAGCAGGGGGCGAGAAGACCTCCCACTTAAGAGTTGTGATAAGGAGCTTGTTTCTGCATGCTCTTTAATATATTGCTTCCTTCTCTGTCTCCTCCCCAACCTCATTTTGGCTCCTTAGAATCACCTCCCACATAAATTTCTTGCATACAAGTCCTTGTCTAAGGTGATGGTTTGGTGAGGGAAGTCAAATTAAGACAGTCCCTAAGACTATGTAACTGCTATATTTTTTACTGGCATAATTCCACTAACCTACTACAATGTCTATCATACCAGAGGATTGACTGTTACAAAACTTAAGTTAATTTGAGAATAACTCTGTAGCATCAAATCTCTAACTACATGATGGAAGTTAATGGTAATATATTGAAATTTGCTTTTTAGAATTCAGTTATTCAATAAGTAAAAAAAGAAATCTTCACTACACAGTAACATGACCCCATTGAAGTCTTCAAAAAGTCATAAATATTTAGAGATCATTTTCCTAGTCTTCCAGTCCACTCTTGGAAGTGATCTGCTGTTAATTTGCTTTGTGGACTTTGATGAGTCAGAGATTAAGATGTAATGGTTGTGTTCACATTCCTTTTGAAAAATCTCACAGCAAATCTCTTTCCATCTACTCCACGACCTCATATTTAACTGGAATGGATTAAAATAACTACATCAATTTAAAAGAGGGTTTCACTGAATGCAGGGAACAAAGTCATAGTTTTTAAAAAAATTCTTCTTAATTTCCTAAATGAATAGACAGGCAGAGGTATCCATCAGTTGAGAGCATTGTTAGACGGTATTTTACTCGTAAGAACTGTGCAGTTCTTGAGTTACTGACAATTTCCAAATGAGAATTCTGCCTGGGCACTGTGTTTTTGTTGTTCTGTTTTGTTTTTATCTCTGATTTCTTCAGTTTCTGTTCTTCAAACAACTGAGTGGCTTCGCTTAGTGCCTTGAGCAGAATACCAGAGTTTATATGCCTTTTTCCTTAGCCTTGCCATGAAAGCACAATCTCTTTTTAAGAACTCTGCTTTTTAATGCAGGATCCACTACAAATTCCATACTCTATAGATTTTATTTGAGGGATCCTTACCATCCTTCATTCATGACATATGATTAACTCAATAATAAAAATAATAAAAATTGGTTCTTATAAGCTCATGCTACCCTGGGCAATCATCAAAAATTTTGTGAAAGGATTATGAAGTTAGAATAGACATCAGCTAAACTTCATTTCGTTGCTAAGTGTAGAGTGGGTTTGTACCCAAATGAAGACCTTTGGTAAATTTCTATGCAGCTCCAGTGGGAGATATGCACCAAGTAGTAAAATAAGACAAGATTCTGCTATGTTCAAAACTCTAATAGCAATGGGATGTATGTTTGGTCTTTGCAATAATATGGAAATTGCACTCACTTGTCATTAGTTATAATACATTTTTCATTTTTGAACCACATGGTGTTCATTCATTGATGCCCTATTCAGCTATGCCATACATGACCATGTCACAAAGTGATTTGCCTATTAAAATTTCACTCTCAGGGGATCGGGTTGTGACCCAGTGGTAGAGTGCTTGCCTAGCATGTGTGAGGCACTAGATTTGATTCTCAGCACCATGTACAAATATATAAAAGATTCATTGACAACTAAGCATTTTTTAAAAATTCACTGTCATTGTGATAAGAAACAAAATAACTTGTTCAAAGGGAAAAATGACAATTTGCATCTGTATAGAAATTGTAAATGGACTCATTTAATTTCAACTCCTCCAAAGAACTCATTTCAGATTACCTTCTCTAAATAGGCATTTTTAAATTACCCCTTATAAGGAATTTCTTCCCTTCTTCCCTCCCTTGTTCCCTTCTTTCCTCTCTCTTTTCCTTTCTTCCTCTCTTCCTACTTCCCTTTCCTTCTCTTCTTTGCTTCATATTTCTAAAAAAATCTGTAACAGGTGTTTGAGTGCATTATTTCAGTTTTGATATTCACTAAAAAAAGTTCCCTGAAACCTAGCATGAAAATCATGTCTTATTTTTAAAATTGAAATCAACTATCATAAGAGGTATTCTAAGAACATTTGAAACTATTTTAATTATAAATATTCTGTTAAATTGGGAATATTCATGAAACAACCAGATTTCAGATGAATTTCAATTTGTGAAGCATCATTCTGTTCTTTACAGCTCTGTTTTAATGTCTCTGTTAGGAAATAAGGACTTTTATCTGGGAGAAAGAAACTATTCTTCTTTTCCCCTTTTCTATTTTAATTTTTAATTCATCTCTTAGTATTTTTACCAAAGTCAATGTTTAAAAGAAAGGTGATCACAGTATCATCGGAATTTGTTAGTTACATGAAAACATATGGTAAAATGAGTTAAAAAGATACAACATAGTCTGCTGGAAAAGCACTGAGACTTTTGGGATAAGACTCGGATTAATTTCTCAGCTTTACACTTATTTAACTGTGGAGGAGGTCAAGGTCCTCCTTTGAAAAGTGAAGTTAAGTTTCCAAGTGTTAGTTGTGCTTCTCCAAAGTGCTAGGCACATGTTGCTATGCTAGGGATGTAAAATGAAGAACATATAGGTAGCATCTTTGGAGAACATCCTGGAAGAGGGTGGGCTAAAGTAAATGATGATTTGTGTGCAAGAATAGAGCCAGGTTTTACAGAGGGTGACTCTATTAATAAAGTTCAGTGAACCCTGGAAGAGAAACTTTTATTTCTGTCCAAATAGACCATGCAGAAAAAAATCAAAAGAATAATTGATATTTGATTTGGGTTTTGTAGGATGAATAGGATTTTATCAGATGAATACATTAGAGGAAACACATCCTGGTAGGGGAATCATTAGTCAAATCACTGTAGGACATAGGGAGGGTATATATGTAGTGTCAGAGATGGAAAATATGTTGACCTAATTGTGATCTATAATCATCAGTGCCTTGTTTGCTTGCCTGTTTAATTGTCTGAGTACACCAGCTGTCATGGAGATCAGGATTCCAATTATGAGAATTCTTCCTCTATTCACTTCAAACCAAGGTGCAAATCAGCTTTCTTTGGACCCTGCTAGATTGGCATAATTTGTAAGTTCCACTCCCAAATGGAGCTGATTTACCCTGTTTGTGAGTGGGATAATGCAACATTAGAATGGCAATGGTTTCTGGCATAGCATCCCTTTCCTAAGGTGTTCTTCTCCAGAGCCTCCCTTCAACTCTACTTCTTGGGCAGAAAACTCGGGGCCCTCACATCCAACATTGCCCTCATCAAATCAGCCCAGTGTGCTGAGGCTTCCAACCAAAGGTGAGCAACAACAGTAGCAGTAGCTTTCACAGCCAGCTCATAGGCCTGTTGAAAAGAATAGAGATGATAGTAGATGGAACATGTGTTCATTTGGATTTAAATTCTGGTTCTAAGTGGATCAAGTCAATGTATTGAGCTTTTCTGAGGCTCAATTTCCTCATCTGTATTATGGAGCTAATAATACCTATTTGATGGAATGGATGAGAATTTTATTCAACAAAGGCAGATTGTACACTTGCTTTATACAGGTTACTGTTCTAGAGCTTGGGATGTAACAGCATTATCCCCGTCTCCTGAAATTCAGAGAACAAGCAAATAACTACTTAATATAATATCAGGTAGGGATTGGGGGCTGGAAAAATAACAAAAGAGAGAGAAAGATGGACAGGGAGAGAAAGTCACAGTATTGCAGCCAATGTACCTGCATGAAATAACAGGGCAGACAATGCAACACATCTGGAAGAAGAGTTTTTCAAGCAGAGGAAACAGCATGCGAAAGACTCTTCTATGAACTGAATTGTTCCCCACCCCCAAAACTCACATGTGCACACCCTAATCCCAATGTGACTATGTTTGGAAATAAGGCTTAAATAAGGGAGTTAATTGAGTTTAAATAAGGTCACAAGTGTCCATTGTACTGGTATCATAAAAAAAGGAAGAGACACCAGAGCTCACTTGATTTCTGCATGCATACAGGAAAGCCTGTGAGGACACATGGAAAAGGTGGCCATCTACAAACCAGGGAGAGAGATCTCACCAAAACTCATCCCTGGACCCTCCTTTTAACCACCAGAACTGTTTGAAAAAATAAATTCCTGCTGTGAAGTCACACAGTCTATGGCATCTCATTAAAGGAAGCCCTAACCAACCACTCCAGGCTCTGGGGATGGAATGACCTTGGCACATGATTGCAGAAGAGTTTGTGGTGGGAGAAAGTACTGGGAAATCGTGTGAAGAAGTTGCCAGGAAGGATCCCTGATACCTTAGGTGTGAGGAGGTGTCAGAATTTTATGCCAAACGGGATGGGTGTTATGGAGGATGCGCTTCAAGGAGTTTAATGATATGATGTATGTTTTCAAAAGATCAGAGTGCCTGATGGGCAGAAAATTGACTGTGGGCCAGAAAATGTGGCCTTGAGAGTGGTTAGGTAGACTAGGGCATGAGCCCCCTTGAAATGGAGAGAAGGGATCGGGAGATATTTGGGAGATGGAACTGAGAGAATTTGGTGATGGATCGGATGTGAAGTGGGGAGAAAGGAGTCAGGATGACTCACAGGTTATTGGACTGAGCCTCCAAATGAATGATGGCGTTCCATGCTTGCGTCTGGAACGCTGCTCTGCAGACACCAGTGTGGCTCACTGTCTCCCCTTCTGCGTGTCTTTACCCAGATGTCACCTTTGCATTCAAGCCTTTCCTGATCTGCCTACTTAAATCACGTTCTTTCTCTGTTTTCCTTTCCCCTATAACATTTTTCCCCATGCAAAATATCCTATATTTTACTACCTATTGTCCATCATGAAATCATGTGGTTTTGTCTTTTTTGTTCTCTGCTCTTTGGTGCATGATGCCTAGAACACTGTCTAGCACAGAAATGATGATGAATGAATGTTTGATGAATACAGGAATAAAGGAATGGATGGTTGAAACAGGGAATAAGGCCTCAAGAAGTCTGTCAGGATGGCTACTAAACAAAGGAAATAACTATTAGATCATTGGTGTTTGTTTTAAAAAGCTAAAGCATATATAATGACAATTATCTTGCCTTCCATTAAGTAGCAGTCATTATTACTAGTAATATTATTCTAAGTCTGTTGCTTCCACCTTTTACTATACTTCAGGTTAAATTATCTGATACCTGTGATTCTAGTTCTGTGTATGAGCAGGTATGAGGTTGGGGAGAAGTGGGAAGAGACTGCAGCCCAACCTTGTCCTTTCTTAGCCATTTAGTCACCACAGTTACACAAAAACTTTTTTATGCAGATTCTCTAGCAGTTTCATGGGCTCCTATCTTTGTACGGAGTATTATTTCCCATCTGAATTCAAAGACCATAATCAAGCCAGGGGCAATAATCAAAATGATGTATACATCAAAATCAAAGATTTTTATACCATAGTCAAAACCATGTGGTCAATTATAGGAATACATGTTATGGTTTAGTCAATGACTTTGATCTTTCTTGGATGCATGATGCACAGAAAAGCAAAGATTTAAAAATGGTCAAGAGGAAAATATTATAAATATGTTTTATATAACAGCATGCTAATACTTATATACTTACTTAATACAGCAATATTTTGCTGAATGTCTCACTATACCTCTCTTTTAACACATAAAAATTTTAAAAATCTCTCAGTATTTGTTTTTATGTGGTACTGAAAGAACTATCTACCTTCCAAAAATTTCTTTATAAGGGAGATGAGTCTGCATGAGCAAAAAGAACTAATGCATTTTTTGCTTCATAGTGCTAAGTAGATTCTATCTTTGCTGCTGGGAATTGTGAGCTAACAGTTTGGGAGTTATTTTGTTTTTCACTGAAAAGTGAAATAATTGTTAGTTTATTTAGTGGAGCTGGTTTTGTGTTGTTTTTGTTTGGGGTAGTATATTTTGGTCTTCTTAAATTACAGAGTACCAGTAAGGGAGTTGTTGGTCTTTTGAAAGGAATATTTTCTGCTTTTAATAAACACAAAAGTTTCATGCAGAAAATTATATAAGTTTTAATTGTAAAATTAACAAAATTTGAATGTAGACTTAATATATATAGTCAAGGAAAAAGAATTATTTTACCTTTCCTTAGTTCGCTAAGGCTGTTCTAAGAAGATAACATAAACTGTGTAGTTTATAAATAGAGAGATTTATTTCTCATGGATTTGAAGTCTCAAAAGTCCAAGATCAAAGTGCTGGCCAATTTGGTGTCTGGAGAAAGCCAATTTCCTCATGCGCAGCTGTCTTCTCATTATAACCTCACACGAAGGAAAGAACAAGGGATCTCTCTGAGGACTTTTTTAGTTTTTAACATCAGGTCTTGCTGTGTTTCCCAGGTTGACCTTGAACTCCTCAGCTCAAAAAATTCTTCTGCCTCAACCTCCCAAGTAGCTGGGAGTACAGACTTGCACCAGTATGCCAAGTTCAGGGTCCTCTTCTGTAACATCACTGATGCCATTTATGAGGGCTCTTACCCTCATAACCTAATCTCCTCCCAAAGTCTTACCTCTTAATAATATTGCCCTGGGGTTTAGGATTTCAGCATAAAAATTTGGGGGGCAGGCACAAATATTCAGTCCTCTGCAACCTTCTCCACCTAAGACACATTGTATCCAAAATTATCTCCCTTGGACTTCAATAGAAGTTTTATATTATTTTAACCTACCACTCTTTTATGCAATAACATGCTTTGTGTGTGTGTGTGTGTGTGTGTGTGTGTGTGTACGTGTGTGTATGTGTACATAATCTCTGTTAACTAGCCTTCTAATGAAATTGCTTTTCTTCACTACTGTCAGAGGCCCCACTGAGAGACAGTTCAAGAAGGGAAGTTCTCTCTAATATTGTGTGGAGTCTCTGTCCACCTGCAGTGTGGCATGAGCATTGAGAATGGCATCTTATTTTGCACCCATCATCCAGGCTTCCTGTCCCATTTGCACCACTTACCTGTGGCTGTGTTATGGTTGTTAATGACTTCCTAACCTATTCTTTGTGAGCAATGCCACCTAAAAACCATGAGTAATTTCCAGCTTTTCTGCTGTCTTCCTCCCATATCACATCAGTCATGTGTCCTTAGCATTTTTCTCATCTTGCTCATGTGTCGTTGCTTTGTCTACTACCAATGTCTAGATCAATAGCATCTTTCATCTGGCCCACAGCTATGGTGTCCTAAGAAGACTCATTTCCATCCATCTTCCATTGTGTGCTGGTGTGATATTCCAAAATTCCAAGTTTGATCCTCTCAGTTCCCATTAATTTTTTCTACAGTTGCACATTACTACTAGAAAATAAACTTGTATGCTCCCAGGTTCGTTACTTAATGATCTTCCTGTCTTGTTTCTTCAAAGTTATCTCATCTTTATACTCTTACTACATGCCCAGGTGTGTGCTTACACACACACACACACACACACACACACACACACAACACGTTCATACCCTGCCTTCCAGGCACACTCAGCCTCCTGCATGCAGTACTCCTGGCATGCTGATACTTGACCCTCAGTGCTTCTGCTTCTTGAGAAATCCTTTCCATTCTCTTACTGGATCATTTTGTAAAATTGTTTCTAATATGTGTTTGTGGAAATGCATGAAGATGACTCAAATAAGAACAAGTAAGGCAAATAGAGAGGTGGGAAAAAGGATGGCTTCAAGTGCACTCCGATGGGAGATTGTTGGCTTGGGGAAGGTTGACTTGAGCTAGCTAGAGGTGGGCTTCTGATGAGGTTGGTTTGGGAGGTGGATGTGGCCTTCTCTAGTTACTGGTCCTTAATTGGATGTAGGAGAAGAAACAGGGAGGCTGGGAATCAGTGACCAAACCATGACTGTCTGGGCTGATTGCAGAGGCTGTGGTCAGAGTTCTATTGTCATACACTGTCTGGCCATTGTCCATGTGCATATTCAATCTCTCATGTGCAATCGATATTTGTTGAGTGAGTAAATGAATATTTCATCTCAGTCAATGTTTATTCTATCCCCTTCCATCTTAATAACAAAATGCTACTGTCCTAGCCTCTTGATCTATCAACAAATTATGTTTCCTTTATTAATATATGGAAAAGGGGCTTCCACATAGGTCTAGATGTGATATCAAGAGAAAGATTTTCCTGCCCCAGGAAATTTCCTGAGCCTTGTCCCTTAATCACCTTCTGATGTCACCATCTTTAGATGAAACCAGTAGGGGTGTGCATTCTTTTATTTTCCTAGTCCGTTTCTATTGCGTATCCAATTGGGTCTGCCTATCTTGATTACATTACCTTTTGGGGATGAAAGATATTTGAGGTTATCATTTTGTGCTCTTGTGTAAGTTCTTCTTTTACAGGTAAAGAAACTGACCTTCAAACTTTTCCCACTTAACAGCAATAATAACACACCACCTACTGCAGAAAAGAAATCATGCCAATGAATGAAATAATGTTTGTACAGGGTTTGACACTCCACAAAATATTCTAATAACACGGTGCCTACTCTTTGAAATGTTCAGATCCTATTTCAATAGAATTAAAAGTCAATGTAAAATAAAATGTGAATTGCTTGTCACACTTGTACGTGGAGGCACAGGGCTATATTGATGTCTTCAGACAACTTAAAAGCTGGATTCTGGCAAAGTTTCTGATGAGTAGGACTGGATTGGAGAAAGGAGGTATTTTTTTATATCCGTCTTCGCAGAAAAAACAGTGGGTTGCAACATGAAACCACAAAAACACTCATGTAGCTAAATTCACAGAAATCTCTCTCCTCATCTCTGAGGGAAAGTTTTGGCTAAGCAAGTTAATTTTGTCGTTCTGCATTTGCATAGTAATTGTATTGAATCTGAATATGCATCTGCATGAATATCATTCTTTTTCTTTCAGTCCTATTCTTTGTAAAGGGATTAATATGGTTCTTGGCAAGTCATTAAATAATATATTATTGACGTTGAATGCTTAATTATTTTCTTATATTTGGGTCTTTTATAACTTGATGCTTGAGTTGTTAGTCTGAAGTGTGTTGCTGCTGCCTTTATTGTTTTTCCCAGATAATAATCACTTGAATTTTATGTGTGGGTTTGGTTTAGGGCACTAACAAATGCTTTCATATAGTGAAGTACTTCAAATATTATTAAAGAATGATAATTAAATATGCTTGATACCGAAGAGGGATAAAATGTTTAAACTAACAGTTTTGCTGTGATTGTTGTGATGCTCACAAAAATATGTCATCATACAAAATTATCTAATGGGATTATTCCTGATAACTTCAAATTACCTCGGGTCACTGACATCATTGCAGGCAGTGCTCAACCAGAGAGGCCAGGACATTCTTCATTTGCCCAATGTATCCAAGGTCATTTCACAAATCACTGCTTGGAAGGGCACCACAGTATGACTTCTAGAAATTAATCATCTGGGGATGATGAACGACAGTATTTTCACCAATAGTATTTTCCAGAATTTGTGAAGAGATATAATCAAGTTACTGTGTAATATCTTCCACCAAAATGATGAATGTCAATATAAGAATACCGAACATGTGCTGCTGTAATGCCAATTTAAGTGCAATTTCTGGCTTAGAAATTGGTAGCTAATGTTTTATTTTCCTGAAACAGTTTGGTTTCTGTGGATGGAAGAGACTTTTTTGTGAAGATTTTAGCACATATTTTCTTTGTTCATTGAAAACTGATAGAAATGTTCTATTAAACTCTAGACTGGAATGAGATGATGACAGAAATATTAAAAGGATGAGATCCATTTTCTTTAATTTTTTAAAAAATATTTCTTAGTAATCCCTTGTATTTTTCTAGACTTCTTGACAACAGTTACACATTGACACCTTCTACTTTGTCTCTAACAGGACTCTAGGACTACTTTCTCAGCATCGATCTAAGAGCTGGGAAGCTACCCTTTACACATGACTTAGAGTATTCCTTTTATAATCATGACCCTAAACCTCCTGCCACTCAAGCACATGGCCTTAAGGCATCTGATTCAGAGCTTCGTGAACTAACTCTTCTTGTAGACTCTGCCACCGATTTAGCTTTGCTGAAAACCTCTTCTTCCATTTATCAAAACACAAGGTCAATGCATTAGTCACATGAATTATTGTTCAAGTATCTCTGTCCCAAATAAGTTTTGTTTTAATGTATGCACAGTTTCTGTGTGATGCCTAGAATATGACCATATTATTTTTATTACTAACTTTTTAGTATTTATTTTGAATGTAAAGTTCTCTTCATTATTTTTATTACTAACTTTTTAGTATTTATTTTGAATGTAAAGTTCTCTCTGTTCTTCTAAATGCTGCTTACTGTGTCATACCTATTATTATGGTTTAGATAAGAGGTGTCCCACAAAGTTCATGTGTGAGACAATGCAAGAACTTTCAGAGGTAGAATGATTAGATTATGATATGAGAGGTACAACCTAATTAACTGGGCAGTAACTATAGGCAAGTGGGGTATGACTTAAGGAGGTAGGTCACTGGGGGCATGCCTTTGGGGTATTGTGCTTCTGGTAAGCAAGTATTCACACAGATGTTTCTCTTTCTCTCTCTCTCTCTCTCTCTCTCTCTCTCTCTCTCTCTCTCTCTCTCTCTGTCTCTTTCTCATTCCCCACTTTCTGTTCAATATGTCCTGAACTGCTTTCCTCTGCCACACCCGCCTCCTCTGCTGAAACTTTGGTCCAAAGCAATGGAGTCTGTAGGCTAAGACATCTAAAACTGTGAGCTTCAAAAAACTTTTTCTCCTCTAAAATTGTTCTTGTCAAGTCTTTTGGTCACAGCAATGGAAATGCTGACTAAAACTTCTATCTACCAGCCTACACACCTTACTTGGTTGTCAAAGATTTAGGAAAGTTCTTGAAACTTTTCTCTTAATCACCCCATTTAAGATTTGAAGTAACATATGATCACTGGAGACTGTTATTCTAACTAACTCCTGGATGAAGAGGGTGATGGTGAGCCTGCACTTGGAGTATCTAGGTTCAAGAGCAAGGGCTTTCTAATCAAAGGTCTATGATACTGGGCATGTTTGATGTCTGCACCATCTAAATCAGTGGCCCCAATGCTATGTGTGGCTAACTGAATGTGTGGTCACTTGAAATGTGACCAGTGCATCTGAGGAACTGAAATTTAGCTTTCCTTAGTTTAATTATTTATCATTAAATAGTTACTTGGCATATTTGACTATCCTGGAAGACTTAATTAAGGTCTTTATGACTCATTGGTTCTCCCCAGTTTTGAGAAGGGGAATCACCAAACTCAGTGCATCTTCTTACTTATTCTGAAATTCTTACTTATTCTTACTTCTTCTTACTTATTCTGAAACAATCTTTATTTTTATTTGATACAGAAAAATTGTACCTTTTATGGAATAATACGTGATTTTTTTTCCTGTGCATGTAGACATTATATAGGGATAAGCATATCTACTCAAATATTTTAAATTTCTTCATGCTAAAAACATTTCAATTCCTTTATTATAGCCAGTTTCAAATACAAAATATATTATTATTATCTATAGCTCTCCAGTTGTGCAATAGAACACCCAAGCTTATTTCTCCTATCTAACTGTAACTTGGCACCCACTGATATATTGTTCCTCAGCACTCCCTCCTCTGGCTTGCAAAGTCTCTGGCAACCACTATTCTACTCTCAACTTCTGTAAGATCAACTTTTGTGGGGTGTATTTCTAGAATATTGCACATGTCAAGAATGATATGTGCACATTATAAATGCCTTCCCTATTGAGAGATCTAGTCTACATTTAAGTGGGCAAATTCATAGAACTGTCCAATAATACAAAGATTTGACTTTGAAGCTACAAAACATGGCAGGTAAGTAGTTCTTCCTTTACCAATTATAGGATGATTTCTGACAAGTCACTTAATCCCTCTAAGCATCAATTTTCTCATTTCAAAATAGTGATCATGATTATGGAAATGTAATACTTACCTCACCAAATGCTACATTTTTTCACATGAAGTATTTGGCACATTTTTTTTTCAGGTAGAATTTACTGTATAAATGTTAGCTTTTATGATTACATCAGTATGTAATCTCTCCCTCCTCTAATTAGTTATACTTTTTGTGGAACAATATAGAATGATGCCCTACATGGGCACAACTGAAATATAATTGCAGGATTAACTATTACCCAAAACTATGCAGTTACAATGGTCCAGGAAAAGGTCTTATAACATTTCTTTGATTTCATTACATTTTATTTTATTTTAATTGATGTGGAAATAAACATAATATTTTGGGACTAGGATTTTGCATGGTTTGATTTAATTTTCTCATAAAAATATTTCACAGATGCCTTGCTAAATGTGATTGAAATTTTATAAATCCAAAAACGCTCCATTCCAACTTTTCAGATACATCATTTCTTCCTTTTATAATGATAAAACAAAAATATATTCTTGAGCAGATTTTTGTCTTTCCTAATCCTACACATGAACACACACACACACACACACACACACACACACACACACACATAGGCTCACACACACACAGATTTTTTAAAAAATATAAATCATTTCCTTCTTCATGAAAATCAGAACAAAATCACAATAGCTAACACTAGGAAGTGTGCAAAGCACTACTAAACACTTTAAATATATAAACTCATAGAGTTGTCATTGAGGCTGAATAAACCATAAGCTCTTTTGCTATTACAGTGAGTTCTGAAAATATTGACAGTACTCTAATTACTAGTAATGGCATGAAGCTGTCATCCAATGACCTTTACACAATCATGATTTATGTATGGGTTGAACTGGGATCTTTACCATTTAAGAATGATTGATTAAGACAAATCAAGGCGTTTTGAGGGAGAATAGATTGATCTGTGTTTCTTCAAGTGTTTGTAGCTTATAGTGCAGCAACTATTTTTTACATATTCTTAAACAAGACTTGTAATATTTTAAATGCTCTGTTTAACAATTGATGTTCCAGCTAACCCAACTTCCTGTTTGCATTCACTGTTGTAGGATTCATAGAATTTTACCTTTGTTCTAGATTACTTTTTAAAGTAAATCAACCAATCTGGTTAGACCTAAGAGCCAACAGGATATGTTAACAATCTCTCGTAATTGAATCGGTTTCTTGTGAGTCCTGAGTATCTATAGCAGGCCTGTGGTTCAGATTGAGGCATACATTCTCCTGACCTGAGTTCCATGCCTCCCTGTTGCCTCCTTCAACAGACAGACCTGGATGCAAAACACTTGATTTTCCTAATTACCTCCCACAAATAGAACAGGTAACCTATGACTAACCAATAGGCAGAAAACAACCAGGGAGAATCTCCTCTCATGAATAAAAAGGCTAAGAATTGTGAGAAGAACACCTTTCCATGTTACCTCAACCTTGAGTAAATGGAGAATTTTTAAATTTTACTTTGGTTTGTTCATTTATGTCTCATGGACTCTGATTTCTAGGCACCTAATTATGTTGATTATGCTTATTTTCTTCTTAAAGTGGGGTGTCTACGAATGAATGCTTTTCTCTAGGACAATCTGACCTGGCTCAGAGCAGCATATTAATGTGTTTGTGTGTGTGTGTCACACACATTTTTAATTGTGCATTGAAGTTATACTAAATTATGCATGTGAAGATTCCAAAAGCAGCAATAAAACAAGAAGGTATGTAACTACATCAGCTTCCCCTTCCTTAAAAACCCAATGTACACCTCTGTCATCTCTTCATTTTCTTCCCTGAGATACATGGCTTAATAAGTCCCGGGAACTGTTTTGGTAAGCTTTTTCACTGCTGTAACCAAAAGACCTGACCAGAACAAGAACAATTAAAGGAGGAAAAGTTTATTTGGGGGCTTACAGTTTCAAAGGTTTCAGTTCACAGATTGGAGACTCCATTCCTCAGGATCCAAGGTAAAGAACATCATGGCAGAAAAGTATGGCAGAGGAAAGCAGATCAGGACATGACAACACAGAAGCAGAGAGAGAGTTCCACTCAGCAAAGACAAAATATATACCCCAAAGGCATGAATGACCCTGAGGACCCACCTCTTCTAGCCACGCTCTACCTGCCTGCAGTTGCGATCCATTAATTCTTATCAGGGGATTAATGCACTGAATAGATCAAGGCCCTCATAATGTAGTCATGTCACCTCTAAACTTTCTTGCGTTGCCTCACACATGAGCTTTTGGGGACACCTCCTATCTAAACCTTAACAGGAACCTTAGGCTCAATGAATATAATGCAATGCTCTAACTAAAGGACTTCCTTGAACCCTCAGTATGTAACAAACATTGTAAGTGTTCAAGAAGAGGCCTGGTCATGAATATGAAAAATACTTCCTCAATACTTTTCTTCTGGGACTTGTGTTCTATAGAACTCCCTAGGGGAAACATTAATGTAAAGACACCAGTTTCTCCATGAGAGTATCTTGCTATGGAATGCTCTGATTGTGACAGTCGGACAGTTATGAAAGTCCAATGAAGAGGGAGCAATTGAAAAGTGGCCTATTACAATGTCAGAATTAACAAGAGAGGGACCTGCTATTTTACTGAAAGAAAACTTAATTAAGCAGAAGGAGGAAGGGAAAACTAGGAAGATTTGAAGCAGATAGTTTATGGTTCTTCTCAGCTGGCTGGCATGTTTATTTTTCATTAGTGTTCATAATTGACCCCCTGCTAGGTGAATTGGATTTTGCAGGATTTCTTTGTTATGTATTTTGAAAAGCTTTAAATTTAACAAATGGCACTCCTCAAGGTGCAAGCTTTGATCAGCCAACCTTTCAAGGGTGAGTTTTAGCTGGGTATGTTTCCCAAGCTCTATCAAAGTCGGGAATGTCACTGGCACAGCTGATTTAATTCTAGAGAGCTTCTCATTTATGGAACATATTGGGAACCTGCAATTTTCTCATCAATTGTGGAAGAATGGTACTGTTTCTGGAAATAGGAATTTAGAGTTTAGTTGTTTCTGGCTCCTTTCTGCCCTCTTCAGAACCACAAAAATACAGCTCGTATCAGTTTTCATTGTTTTGGTGGAAGATATAAAAGATTTTTAAACTATTCCATGTTCAAGGTAATTTTAATTTTCCCCCAAGGGTAATAACAATGTAACCATTAGGAAATTTAGCTAGCTCTTAGTTTTTATTTTTGGAGAAGTAGCAGAACTTTCATTTCAATGAAATTAGGCATAGATAACTTGATTATACAGGCATTGTGCTTGCAAACCTTTGCAAATCTATTTTGGGTTAAATTAAACCATTGACTCAAAAGAATGGTCCTTTTACTGTTATTTTATTTCATTTTACTTATCTTCTTTTATAGATTTTATTAATCATTTTAATTTTTGCCCATAATACTAGCTATGGGATTCTGGTGGTCACATAGTTTATTGTCAAGTAGTCGAGTAGAAGTCATATGATGTACAAACCAAGCTCCAAAATAATAGTTAAGCCATCTCAACTACCCAAATCTTTGTGATAACACTTAGTCTGACCCAAGATACACCATCACTTTGTAGAATGACTCTCTCTGGAATAAAAGATTCTCTTCATCACTGAGATCTTGTAATGATCACTTACATATTTTGGAGAATTGAAGAATCATAGATAGAAGTACTAGATATAAATATGTGATGTAAGAGAGGGTCTCGGATGAGGATCATAGCCCTCTCTGCTACTACATGTTGTAAAAAATAAACCCCATATCTTAGTAACTTACACTGTAGAACTTTGTTTTCAGTTTTACCAAATGTTCCTTCTGGTAGACTTTTCTTCTTTAAACCATGGTTCATAGATACAGGATTCTTCCCTTTAATAGGTTAATCTTCTACAAATGAGGATTTCCAATTTCTCTGCAAAGCTACATCAAGCCAGAAAGAGAAAGGACATGGATAATCACCAATGAAGGGTTTTTATGAACAGACAGTTTATCTCTTCCCCAATGGCAAAATGTCAGTCACATGTGGTTAGGTGTCACCAGGCACACTCAGATAAATACTACAATATATACTTAAGGAAGAATAGATGGGGTTTTGTGATCCTGTGTGTCTCTGACATATATAGTTGCCTATTTGCTTTTTCATAGTTATCATGTTGAAATCAATGTGAATAAATGCAATGGAGTTAATCACCTCCAAAGGAAAAAAATACACATGCACATATTGCATATTAATTATACACTTAAATCCCAGTCTAATAATTAATATATCAACTTGTTAGCTAATTTCCTTAATAAGATCTTTTCGAATTAGTTCAAAGATGTTTGGGGCATTAATGAGAGGCAAATTTTATTGAGCAAAGAATCTCTTCTCAATTTAAAAAACAAATAACCAGTTCATATGTATATCTCTCAAATCTTAGCACATCAAATTGAGTAGCTTAGCATCATGTATAGCTAAAAAATGGATATTGACAGCCCAGCCTCGTTAGTTTTAATTTCAACAGGTACCATTAGCATGAAGATCGAGCTGCCTGCTTCAGCTCTAGGACACTAATGGGAAGTAAATATCCATCTGAGTGCCCGGCCACTTTTCTAAAATAGAAAATGACATCATGTAATTGGTTTTGTCTGAAATGCTCAGTGGGCAAAATGTGATTCAGATGAGTTAAGGCATGATGTCATTTTTCTCGAAGCGGATTCCGGGATTCTCGCACCGTCTGGGAGACCAGCCTCTTCATTCTTGGAGCCAACCTGAGTGCACAAACCTAGGGATGTACTTTACTCTCATTTGTATGAGATGGCTACTTTCTTTTCAAATGGAAACATGTTGGGCTTTTTCTAAAATCAAGACATGATCACACACTGCAGAACACCACTGATGTTTCAAAGAAACCTTAAGATCATTAAGGACTGCTATAGTTCTGCTTCCTTGTCAGTCTGTTACCTGGTGTTATAAATTAGGCAACTTTCAAGCTCATTCCAAGGCTCCAGTGGCAAAGAGGGGTGGAACTCTGAGATAGTCTTTTTAAATAAATTTAAAATTTAAAATTCGGCAACCTGCCAAATGCCTGGTCATGATCCAGGTGCTGGAGATATAGCCTTGAGCAAAACAAAATTTATCTTATTGTAAGTAATAAGCAAATAAGAACATAACCTAATGCCAGATAAAGCTAAGTACCAGAAAGAAAGATATATGGGGGTAAAGAGCTAGAAAGGGATGAAAAAGTGGCATGCCATGGAAAAGGTGGTGTAAGAATATGCCATTTGACCCAAAGCATGAATGGATTAAGACAGAAAATCCTGTGGATGTTTGGCAGGAAAGAAATACAGGTACAGGGAACAGCAAAGACAAAGACTGTGGATCAGGCCAGGTGCACACCTATCATCCCAGTGGCTAGGGAGGCAGGAGGATCACAAGTTCAAAGCCAGCCTCAACAATTTAGAGAGGCCCTGAGTAGCTTAGTGAGACCCTGTCTCAAAATAAAAAATAACATGGGCTGAGGATGTGGCTCAGTGGTTAAGCGCCCCCAGATTTCAATCCATGGCCCCTGCCCTCTCCCTGCAAAAAGGACCCTGGATTAGAAGTATACTTGATAAATTTAAAGATCAACATTTGCACACTTGGTGGGAATGTTAATTAGTACTCTCTTTGTAGAAAACACTATGGAGGTTCCTAAAAAGCATTAAAAATAGAGCTAGCATATGATCCTACAATCTACTAGTTAAATATCCAAAGGAAATGAAATTAGTATGTTGAAAAATCATGTGCACCCCTATGTTTATTGTAGCAGTATTCACAATAGGCAAAAAAATGGAAATATCCATGTTTATCAGTTGATTAATGGAAAAAGAAAAAGTGGTATGTAAACATAATGGAATTCTATTCAGCCACAAAAAAATGGAATCCTGTCATTTGCAGCAACATGGATAGAACTGAGATTTTGCTAGGTGATATAAGGCAAGCACAGAAAGACAAATACTGCATGACATAAGTGGAATCTGAAAAAGTTATTCTCATAAAAGTTAAGAGTAGAATGGTGGTTGCCAGAGGCCAGGAAGTTTACGTTGGGGGAGAAAGAGGGAAGTTTGATTAATAGGTACTAAGTTATAGTTAGATGGGAGAAAAAGATCTTCAGTGTCTATCTTAGAAAGTAGCTCATTTTATATCACTATGAATAAGAAATAAAGATTAGCAAACTTGTGAAAGGGAGAGTGGTAGAGAATATGACAAAGGCAGCAGGGCTGAGAACAAAGTGTGTGACATACTGGGATTGACCGATATGTGGGTCTGTCCATGCATCCATTAGACCGCCCTTCCTGGGGCTCCCACCCCAGCTGGAGCACCATGATGGGCGAGGCTGTGGAGGTTGTGGATTCTGCATTGGTCCTGGGAACTCAGGTTTGCCATTTCTGGGCCTGGAGCAATTGGTACTGATTGAGAATGAGGAAGTCCATTGTCTGTAGAGAATTTGAGCACAATTATAAGGGCCACCAAGATGTACCTATTTTTTATTATAACCAGGCTTAAATTCCAAACAAATTCAGCAATCAAATATTCTTCCCCAAAGGGCCAGACTACCTTCATATATACCCCACCATTACCATCCCTGAACGTCTTCTTGTTTGGGCCTGAAGTACACCAGGCATAATTAAATATTAATTCAAACAAAATCTCCTATGCAGTTGTCCACAAAAGATCATCTGCACACATGCACATACACATTTTTAATACATTGAGCAAGGAATGATCAGTATATGAATTTAAAATGGGATATTGCATATTTGTAATCCAAGGTCTTAGTTAGATCATGGTAAATTATTAAGATAAAAAAATAGCCAACCTAATATTACTGAGTACCCATGATGGGCCAGGAAGATATGTTTTTTTTTTCATGCAATCTTTTAGTTGTTCAAAAACTATTTTGTGAGATTTTCTCAGTACTACTAAAGACACAATGAAAATCTAGAGACATCATTGCAAGAAACCACAAAGTAAGGCAAAACTATTCCAATTTTGTGAACTAAGACAACTGAGGCAAGGAAGGGATTAGCCTTTGCTCAAAGTCATGTAGCTAGTGACATACAACTAGAAATCAAATGTGATTCTTTCCCCTACACCTTATTTTTTTTTAATAATTTCCAGATAATTGGCATATATAAAACAATCCAATCCATATGGCCGTCTTTGGATGGCTATATCTCATCCAAGATAGAATTAATATCTTGTGCAGAGCAATGGTTTTATGCAATACTAGAAGCAGTTAACCAGATAATCCAATTCAAGGTAGAATGTGATCACACAGGAGTAATTAATACTGGGAAACTGGTAAACACCCTATGCATATTCTTTTCTCTAGAAATAAGTCTTCCTCCCACCCATGGCCCTCATATTAATAATTCTTTGACTTGTATTTATGCACATGGCTGCTCCTCCACACCTGGACAGGGACAATATCTAACAAAGCATCATATACCTCTGCTTCTCATCTTACTAAAATGGAGATTCTGAAGGATTCATGGATTTAGGGTGGGACCTGAGATTCTACAGTTCTCTTAGGCTCCCAGGAGATGCAGTTTCCACAGGTCTGTGAGACAAAATTTGAGTTTAAGGATGTTATTGTCAATTCTGGCACCAACCTACAAGCTGTCATTTGGACTCCATCCCTACTGTTTGTTACTTTTGCAAGAGTGTTTCCTGGGCCAATGTCTTAGTCAGCTTTTGTGTCTCTGTGACCAATATGCCTGACAAGAACAACTTAGAGGAGGAAAAGTTTATTTCGGCTGGCCCTTTCCAAGGTTCAATCCATGCCCCACTGACTGCATATGTCTGGGCCCCAGATGAGGCAGATCATCATGGCAGAAGGGCGTGTGGAGCAAAGCTGCTCAGGACATGACAACCATGAAGCAGAGAGAGCCTCACACCAGGGACAAAATATAAACCCAAAAGGCAAAGCCCCAGTCACCTGCCTCCTCCAGCCACACCCTGCCTGCCCACAGTTACCACTCAGTTAATTCATATTGGGGATTAAGCCACTGATTAAGTTATGACTTTCAAATCTAATCATTTACCTCTGAGAATTCTTGCATTGTCTCACACCCGAACATTGGCAGACACTTTATATCTAAACTACAACAACTGACTTTCTAGTAGAGCATCTTGCAGGATTTTAAGAAGGTATGGAGTGATTATAGAAGGAATAAAGTATGAAAAATAAAAGTTTTATAGAGTAGATTCTGTAGCTCACTCTTGAAGAATCCACAGACCAATCTTTCAGTCCCTGTTCAAGTGTGTCAGCCTGAATCAGTATGTTGATCTGATGATGCATGACCTCACAGGGCAAAGCTGTTGTTCACCTTGAAGAATGAGTATGTTGTTCCTTGGGGTAACCTCAATTTTGCCTTGCTAAAAAAATAAATCAAAAGGATCCAATATCTTCCCCCATTATATTATTCATTCTGGCTGCCTGCTAACATTAATTTTCTTGAGTGCTTTGGACAGAATATTAACACTATCCCTTTTATCAAATGCTTCTGTGTAAAACTTTTGAAAACATGCAAGATAATTTCTTCATTAAAGCAAGGATTCTCAAATTTTAGTGAAACCACAAATCACCTTAGAATATTATTAAAAATATAAATTTTGGCTCAGTGAGCCTGGGAGTGGGAAATGAAAATTTGCATTTCTTAAAATATACTAGATGAGGTGGATGCAAAGAATTCCTGGAACACTCTTCATAGAGAGGACTTAAAATGTTTGCTCTTGTCTTGAATTATAATGGCTTTTGTGTTTTGTATGTATGAGATGTCCAAAATGTTAAGGAAGTTTTATATTTACATACCATGCAAAGCTCAAAATGATGGAAAGGAAGAACCCAACCCGTCATATAGACCAGTGATTAAAAAAAGATATCTGCAATTGCATTATTTTCTTTCCATGAAGGACTATTCAAATGCCAGCTGTAGGAAAAGGATTTTTGTCAGAAAGATGATGGACCATTCCAGCTTTTCTGAAATTAAGATCTATTTTAGATTACTCAGCAATAATCTCTAAAGAGAGCAGATGTTCAAGATCTACCCCAGATCAACAAAATCAGCTTCTTCGGCCTGGGTCTAATGAGTAGACTAGACCAGAAGCACCAGCAGCACCTGCAGTCTTGAGAGATACATAGAATCTCAGGCCCCCTCCAGATCTACTGAGTCAGAATCTATAGTTTAAAAAGATCCCCACGCAGTACTAGCACATTTCAATTTTGAGAGACCCTGTTGAGTGGAAGGCAAGCCTTGATAACTGAGCAAGCAAATTAATTGTAAGATATTAAGTCTCCTTTCCTGTCTAGTAGTTTGGACCTCTGCCTGATACATGGGTTCAATATTAGGACCAAAAGAAGACAGGTAGGGCTAAGAGGGTTGCCTAGTGGTAAAAGCATTACCTACAATGAATAAGGCACTGGGTTTGATCCCCACCCAAAAACTCTGGGCAAAAAGGGAGAGAAAGAGAGGAGCGGGGTGGTAATAGGTCCATCCAAAACCTGGTACTTTGTTTAAACCTGAGTCATTCAGGATGGTATAAAATAATTGGGAGAAACATAGGAAATTTATTCAGTTCCATGTAACTACTGCTTTCTTCCATCTGTCTTTACCTTTGATTCGTCACTATTTTTTCTCAGCTTCCTCCCCCTCAAATTCTAATTGGTTGCTTTCTGCTTTAAATCTATTTAGAGTAAAAAGTTTGCCTAAAGGAAATTGAATCAGTAATTCAAGGGAGGAAAGACCACATAATACACAATGGTGTTCCTGTTGTTCCTTTGCAGTGATTGTAATCCATACCACTGGGCTAGAACTCAGGCACAGGAACCAATGGTCTAGTGTTTTATGAATGTTTTATGGTATTATTGCATGATACCATGCAAAGGAATACAGTAATGAATATAAAGGGTTTGCTGCTTGGAACTTGTTGGAGATGCATGTATTTAACTTACAAATAATACACACAACTAGGGTGTTGCATTCTGAAATACAGAAAAGCCGAAAATAGGGCTTAAAAATAGAACACAGTCTGAAAAGTAACAAAATAGTAAAGAGAGGTGTCAGTTTGTGTTGAAGCTTCACAGAACCAATGGAACTTGAGTTGATTTAGGACATGGAAAAAAGAAGTCACAGAGATAACAGGGAACAAATTAATTAACTCTGACTCTTCTGAACATAGTTCCAGTTTTCAGTTTGTTTTCTTGATTTTGCACACAGAATTTTTACATATATTGGGGAAATTGGAGAAAGGATTGCAGTTTTAAAAATAAGCATTTTTAAGTGTTATAATTTTCATAATTTTTTCCTGAATGTTATGAAGCATAGTGTTTCCTTGAAATTTTGCTAATTTCAAAATGTTAAGCATAAGTTTTTATGAAATATTAATTAATGAAAATATATAATCCATTACTAAGGACCTAAAGCCTTGCTAATTTTAGCAGGTGTTTTTCCACAAATTAAAAATAGTGAAAATTACATGGATGTTATATATCGGTGTTTCATAAACTTCATCATATTATACTTGAAAAAAAAGGTTCACTATATGGTTTGTAGAGCCAATTTTACACTCTGGCAATTATGCATAATTCTTTAGATAATTACTGTTTGGAATTTCTGTTGCTATTAATTTTTTTCAATGTGGAAAACTGAATTTACAACCCTAATCAAACTAAGCCTTCTAGTCAGGTACAATGACAGTCACCTGTAATCCCAGTCACTCCAGAGACTGAGGCAGGAGCATCAAGAGTTCAAAGCCAGCCTCAGCAACTTAGCAAGACCCTAATCAACTCAGTGAAACCCTATCTCAAAATAAAAAATTTTAAAAAGGGTTGGGTTGTTGCTCAGTGGTTAAGCACCTCTGGGTTCAATCCCTTGTACCAAAACAAATAAATAAGTAAATAAATAAATAAACCTTCTCAATTTTGGAGTATTAATACTCCAAATAATATTTCAAAATATACATGTATTTTATTTTGAAAATATTTTTTCTAAGAAAATCAGTATAAGATGTTCATAAGAAGTTCATGTGTTCAAAACATTACAGAATAATAAATTTGTTTAATACCCTGTATTTTTATTGTCAATCATACTTTTAAATTTAACCATATCTATTTTAGAATGCTAATTGATAACAAATTACACCATTATAGAATAGTTATCAACCATTTTGAATTTTATATTTTATGTGAACAGTTTTAAATTTTTTTTTTACTTTTACAGACTGCATTTTGATTCATTTTACACAAATGGATATATCATTTCATTTCTATGGTTGTGTACAATGTAGATTCATACCATTCATGTAATCATACATGTACATAGGGTAATGATGTCTGTCTCATTCCACCATTTTTCATACCTCCTTCCTTCTCATTTCCCTCTGTGTAATCTAAAGTTCCTCCATTTATCTCTCACCCCCACCCCCACATTATTTATCATCATCCACTTATCAGGGAAAACATCCTGCCATTGGTTTTGGGGGATTGGCTTATTTACCTTAGCATGATATTCTCCAGTTCCATCCATTCATCTGCAAATGCCATAATATTTTTCTTCTTTATGGCTAAATAATATTCCATTGTGTATATATACCACAGTTTCTTTATCCATTAATCTGTTGAAGGGCATCTACATTGATTCCACAATCTAGCTATTGTGAATTTAGCTGCTATGAACATTGACGTGGCTGCATTACTGTAGTATGCTAATTTTAAGTCCTTTGGGTATAACTGGGTCAAAAGGTAGATTCATTCCAAGTTTTCTGAAGATTCTCCACACTGCTTTCCAGAGTGGCTGCACCAATTTGGAACATTTTAGATAAATATTATAGAGGGAGTAATCTAAAAATAAATACAGGGCAATAAAATAATGCTGAAATGTATTTCAGAAGATGCAATGATCCTAAAGCTTACAAGATCTTGTAAAACATTAGTTTACATGAAGTAATTCCCATGCTGTGTAACTTTTAGTATTGTAGAATCTACCACTATTAATGGACACTGGTAAGTTGTAAGGGGAAAATAGTTGTATGTGATATCTCCACTTCCACTAACAGGAAACAGCTCCCTCAAAATATAGCCATATGTCATTCACATTTGTACCCCAGCACCTGTGAAAAGTGGTATTTTTATTCATAATTCTTTTTTGCTCTCCATCTTGCCTTGACTGAGTGTGGGTGAATTTAACAGTCTACTCCACGCACTTGGTGCTGTGATATGCTTTAGACAGTCCAAAATGTCAGTGGATGCAGTACTATAGAAACCACTCGTTCTCTGACTTCTCCCATCCTTCATGAGAAAAACATGCCCAGGTAATCCTTGATCCAAAATGAGAAGACACAAAGACCAGAACTCACCCTGTACCTTGACATACATCAATGCAAGCAAAGTCCCTGCCCTGTTTCCTTTACTATCTTCCTTCTGGGGCTTCTTGGTATGGGTGTCCCTGGAGCTGAGCTCTAATGTGGCAGTGGTGTTAAAATATCTCAACACTATTTGCTACAGGTTTTCCAAGTGATGGGATGATCAAGAAATCAGGGAGGAGTTGGCTAGACCCGAAGCCTTTTTCATCTCTGGAGTCCTCCAAGTAGTGGTTCAGAGACTCAAAGAAGTACCATTAAGACATGGCTTCGTAGCCCACCAGGGTCAAGCACTTTACCAAAATATTGCACAAGCATGACTTGGTGCCTACATGGGTGACAAGCCAGGCACCCAAGCTGAGCAGAGGGTTAAACCCTGGTGTAGTCAAGCTCATATCCACCACTATAAAATGAACCAGAAAACACCAGCACAAATGAATCAGAAAACACCAGAACAAATCTGGTTAACAATCTGTAATCCCAGAAAAAAAAAATTTTCATTTCACAGAAAATGAAAGGGTAGGAAACAAACTTGAAGTGTTAGGAGAAATATGTCATCAGGACCTGCAAATGGAGGTGGGAGGAGTAGGAAGGAGGTGTTCCGAAAGGCATCACTGAGAAAGGCATATTTATCTTTGAAGAGGCGTTTCCCAACATGCCTTTATTTTTAGGTTGTTTTTCTAGTATAGACAGATTATAGCCTTTGGGGTGGCCTGGGTCACAAACTGAGAGGGTTCTGTAGCTGTTGATAGCTTCCACAGAAGTCTGCATTTCCTATCAAGTCCTCTCCGTTCTAACTAGATAATAATCCCAGGGAACCTGACAGTAGCCTGTTGAAGGCGCCTTCTGAAGAATAAAGTTGGACAGTTTGAGAATCACCATGAAGACTGGTTTAAAGCTGGCTTTAACAAAATTTAAAATAGGAGGCATAAAACTACCTCTCAGCTTGAGGAACTGAATTTGAACATTTGAAAATTTACTGTTACATACAAAAAAATAATATATTTTTAATTATCAAATTCATAGCTTATTTACCTTTAGTAATACATTTTTATAATCTGTCATTACCAGAGAGAAAACAAAGTCTTCAACTCTTTGCTTTCAAAGTACCTTGAGAGACTAGCTTCTGATGTAATTATTAATAAGCAAGACCAATGCTAAATAGTAATAATTTGATAATTCTAACTATTATGAATTTTTTAATGAATGATTTCTGATACATATATTTTATTTTAAAAATACTTTTTCCAGGAATATTTATATTCAATATACATCTTTTATTTATTTATGATTATTAAATACACCCTTTGTAGGACTTCCTATTGCTACTAGTTTATGATTGATTTGATTTTACTAAATTGAATGCTTAATAAACATTTCATGTCTGCTCTTCCTTGGTTATACATTTATTTGGTTCATTTTAATTAATTTTCCCCAAACTAATTATAGGCTACCTTATATATAATAGTTCTTCATTACCATTTTAAGGGGAATTTTTTTCAGATACAAGTTGTTTTTTCCCACTAGATTGTATTAAAATTTAAATTTTTCTCTATCACCACCTAAATAAAATAACACTGAACATCATGAAATAGGCACTGAACTAATAAATAATTTGAATGTGTTTTATTTTTTATCTGAACTTCTCAGGTAATGAAAGCAATTGAAAGTCGATGTGTTCTGTGACTAAGGATTTTTTTGTTTTGTTTTTTACTAAGTTGGAGTTAGAGCCTACCTGATATTCTTCTGATATAAAAAAGGAAATACTGATATAGGATAACTTTCAGGCTTAGAATAAAAATCATTTGATAGTGATGGAAATTTTCATGAACATCCACAGCTTAAAGAATTATTTTAGTTGTTATTTATTTAGAGTTTAATAAAATCTGTGTTTCCAGCTCAAATTGTTTGTGCTTGAAGGAAATTATATTAAACTGTTGCTATCATCTCAGGATGAAATTTGTGTATTTGGTTCAGCTTCACAAATTGACATACCCGTTAACTGACATCAATGAATAAAAAGGACATTTCTCAAATATGTATTTGTAGAACATTCCATAATTTTCCCATTATGGAATGTAATAATAGCAATATGTTCAAAATTGCTTAACTGTCCAGCCAACACTGGAGAGTCCCTATTATAGGGAAAAGTGTCCCACTATTTTTGAAAATGCCTCTTGTAGTTCTCATTTTCACACAAAAAAATAATAGGCAATTGAATTACAAAGGACATAATTTTTTATATTGGAGAAGTGTGTGGGGGCGTGTGTGTGTGTGTAAAATGCAGACTACTTGGCAGGTGAGATTGTGTATAATAGAGTGGGATTTGCAAACTTATGTACAAAACTATCAGAAAGTCAGAATGGGAGACTGTTATTGATGCCTAAGAGATGTTTGATAGGCCTTCCTACTTCTTTCTTTATGTCTTTTTGTGAATACCTTCTATTGAATTAAGGGTAGTTATTTAGAGATAGAGAATAGTAGTGGGAACGATGTGGGAGAAATTTTCAACTTATTTCGAGACCTTACCACCCATCACTCCCTTTATTCATGGAAATAAGAAGACATGGGAGAGACCAAAGCCTCAGTTTATTTACCAGGCTGACATTATAGCTCAATTCTCTAACAGCCTTCTTTTTCTCTCTAATAAACATTAAACTAAAAAATTTAAAGACATACTCTATCTCCTCAATTCTGTTGTAATCCTCTTCAGACAAACCTGAGTCATCTAGTTTATCCTCTTAGCTAATGACCAATTAATAATACTATCCATAGAAGACCCTCCATAAAGGTTTTACATTGTGTTTTCTGATCTGACTACTTCTGAGTGTGGCACTTGTATACATGCTATCAATACACATAGGTTTTCATAATTCCATTTAACCACATGTGAACATACCAGCTTCAGATTCTTTAATCAGATGATTTACAATTAACATTAGTGATATGGAGTTAACCCTCAAAATATATGGAACACATTTTTGAGGTGATTTATTGTTCAGAAATGTCCTTCTCAATGTAGGCCAAATGATTTACCTGAGTAGTTCTTCTGTGCCTCAACACAAAGGATTTGAAAAAAGTTATTCCTTAGCGTCCTTGTCATTAAAAATCTTAACTCATTAGACTTCTGAGCAATATTGGGGCAATTGATTTGAGTTTGAGTTAAAACAATGCTGAAATAGAATAGAATCTAATGCTAGCCACTTTATAGTTCTATATGATAATATCATATTATATTATGCTAAAATATATTTTTAATCAAAAATATTTTTAAATTTTTCCATATACACTTTTAGTCTCCAATCCCCTAAGTTGAAAGGAAGTTTTATAAGACTCCTGTTTTACTTATGTTGAGGCCAACTTCAAATGCTAAATTTGTATAATTTTAAATTAATTTTAACATTTTTTTTCTGTGCTGGAAATTGAACCCAGGGCCTCAAGCATGCTAGGCACATGCTCTATCACTGAGCTGCACCCCCAGATCATTTAAATTTTCTAAAATGTTTTGCAAAATGTGTTAGCCCTTAAAGCAAATAATAGTTTCCTGTTAAAATCATGCAATTCTTTTGCCCATCTTGCTTCATTCTATAAGAGATCAAAGAGAAGAGGCAAAGCTTATTGTACACAGTAAAACAATGGTAGCATATAAGAGTTAGAACCCAAAAATAGAAATGAATTAGGAAACCAAGATCAAAGAAAACAAAACACAAATGCACAGACCTAACATCCCAGCTGATTCACAAATTAGGGCCTTTGCACATACCCTTCCCTATGCCTGGACCAGTCAGTTTCCCAGGTCTTTTGATAACTCCCTCTTGGTTGTTGCATGTGTCATTTTTGAGATGTCATTTTTTTCAGAGATACTTTCATTGACCACCTTGTCTGAACTGGCTTTCAATCACCTTCTGTCACCTCACTCTGCTTTGTTTTCTTTAGAACATTTTCAAAATTGGCAAGTTTCTTGGTATCTTCCTGTGTTGAAGTGTTATCTGTCTTCCCTAATTCACCAGCTCCAAGAGAGCTTGTTCACTGTGGCATCCTCCAGGTTTGAATATGGATTCCAGAGAACTCTTTATAGTTTTAGAGAATAGATGTTCTAATGAAGTCATTATTTGTCCCTAAGCTTTCTGGAAGTCAAAATGAGGAGAGAGGAATTAGAAGGGAAAATGCTTTTACCAGTGTTCACAGGAAAAAACAATTGAAAACCTGAACAGAATTAGAATAGACCTTTATTGCAAGGAGCTCCACTCAGCAGGTATGGAATATAAGTAAATCTCATATGGAAAGTATTGAAAATATTAGACCACTCTACCCCAGACTCACAGATTTGGGGTCTACAGAGATATTACTAGAATCCTCCCTAGATCTTGGAGGAATGCACTGAGATGCAGAATGTACATGAGTATTTGGGAGAGGTGATGCCAACCAAGACAGAAGGGTTCAGTTATCTACTGAACATAATAAACTTCCTTAAGACTTAAAACAATCATTTTATTATTGTTATTGCCATGGTCATGAATAGAGCCCTGTTAGAAAATGAATCTCAGCTCTATAGTGGCCATTTCACACTGAATTGGGGACTGGGAGAGTTGCGGGTAGTCAAGCATTTCTCTTGCAGTCTTTGACCTGTCTGAAGGTTGCTCCAATGACCTTTCCAACATGGTGACCTCCAGTGAGTTAATCTTCCAGCACCTCAAGGTGTTCAGGGATCCTGAAAGCAGAAGCTGTCAATCACCTAAGGCTTGCCCATTCTGGGGTTAGATCAGCATCTCTTCCCCTGTATTATTGTATTGGTCAAGTACGCCAGATCCCACCCAGAACTGAGGGAGACAGAATACCCTCTCCATGGGAAATGAGTTAAAGAATCTGTGAACCTTTTCAGCCAGCCCATCACAGTTGTAAAAAACCAGAGAAGCATTAGGAAAAGTTTGACTTAGCAGCACTTTTTTTTTTTTTTCTAGTTCACAACATTGAAAGCAAGAGTTGAAAAGTTTTCTAATAAAAAGATTGATTCTGTGCCGTTAATGCTATGTGAAATGATTTGGAAGTACTTCTAAAATTATCCTTCTTTGAAGAGTTTGTTTCAAAGATTTTTTTTTTTGGTAGATGTATATAAAATAGGAGTGGCAAGATAATCAGTCCTATGTTCATTGATTACTGGTTTATTTTTATTTGCATTTGTAACAGGGAAAGTAAAATTTAATTAACAATGCTTCAGTGTTAGGAAATAGAAATTTTGTTCAAGTAAATCTGTGAGGAGGTTTTATGGTTGTTAAAGTAAAAAGAAATATAGTGGTAGGAAGAAAAATATAAAAAATAAACTTTACTGAATGGAATTCAAATGTCAATCTGCTCATATGTTTATAAGTGTCAGTGAAATTATAAGTGTCAAGTGAAATGATAAACTGGGAGGAGTGAGAAAAATTAATTTCATTGTAGACATGAAAATCTCTGGAGCATTTTATATGGAAAATAAAACTCCTGAAGCATTTCCAGGCCAAGGGGAATGCCATTGTTGCTAGCATTTGTTTTCTGTCCTACCCATTTCTGTAACTGCACCTTAAACCTACATTCTCAAAGTTTTTACAGGCTTGCATAATCACCTATTGTTGTAAATTTTCAAGGTACTTTTAATGCAGAAAAACATTCTATCGGGGGTGGTTTCCCCTATGTCAGTGCATTTTAGCTAATTGAAAACTAATCCACTATTCTCACACTTATGTTTCTTATCAGATTGGTCATTAATAATGGGTGGTTTTGTTCTAAATTTTGTTTTTGATATTTCACTTCTTTCATTAGGAACATAATTTAGAGCATTCTTGAATTCCCAATTAACTGCCTGACTCACCATCTTTATACCTCTACAGTCTTAAACTTTAGGTGACTTGGGTGGTATATTGTTTTGTTTTATGTTGAATAATAATAGTTTTGTAATTGGCAGCAGCTTACTGTGTGGTTTTGAGATTAAAAGCCAGATAGGAAGCACTGGAGTGGGTAAGACCAAAACAGTCATTGTTTCCACTGAAAATACAATTAGTTATAAACTTTCATAAGAAATTTCCATTTACAGACAGTTACTTATTTCTTAAAATTGGCAGTTATAAGTGCTCTTTGCAATATCCACCCGTTAAAGTAAAATAACACTGTGCTAGTTGGTGGTGCAGATGATTTTTTAAATAAGTATAAGAGGACTTGTGTCTTGATTTAAGAAAAATGACATTATGGCATTTGCAATAAATGGATGGAACCAGAGACTATCATGCTAAGTGAGATAAGCCATCCCAAAAAAGTCAAAGGTTGAATGTTTTTTCTAATATATGAAATCCAAAAGAAGAAGGAGAAGGGGATTAAAAAAATAGAAGAAAGATTAGTGGAGTATGGGTGAATGAAGGAAAGGGAGGTGGGATGGGATAAGGAAAAAAGGATAGGGGAATGAATCTGAACTAACTTTCCTGTGTACATGTATGAATATACCACAATGCATGTCACCATCATGTACATGCACAAGACACGAATTCAAAACAAAAACTATAAGTAAATGGCAGAGAGATCAGTACAATAGAGAGAAAGAACAGTGCGAGGGAGGCAGAGAAGGAAAGGGGAAGTACTGGGGACTGATAAGAACATGGAATATATTCTGTGCTTTATAATTATGTAAAAATGATTTCTAATGTTATGTATAGCTAAAAAGAATCAATACAAAAAAGAAGCATCCATGTACACAGTAAGAAAATCATGATTGATGCTATTTCATCGAATATTTTTTTAAAAGTCAATAGAGAAGATTTTGAATATTTCCAACAGAAAAAAATGATATATGTCTGAGGTGATATATATGTTTATATATATATACACAAATTAATTCAATCTCATTATTATACATTATATACATGTATTGAAATCCTACACTGTACCCTATCAATATGTACATTTATTATGTTCCAGTTGTATGTATGGATGGATGGGTAGATAGGTAGATAGCTGATAGATAGATAGATAGATAGATATGTAGATACATAGATACATAGAAGTTTAAAAAAGAAAAGAGGCTGAGGATGTAGCTCAGTAGAGAAGTGTATGCTTAGTATACATGAGGCTCTGTTTGATTCCCAGTACCATATTTTAAAAAGGAAAAGAAACAGAAAATAAGCCTCAGTGTGAACTGACACTATGGAATAGGTGCCAAATACAGTAATATCTTGATTGTTCAAATGCAAGTTATTGCTTTTATCTTTAACAAATCTATCTTTTCTAACTTGTTTTCCCATATTACTCAAACCTTTTATAGCTCCCATTTACCCATCAGTTACTGTGTAATAAGCAAATAAACTGATTTATTATTCCCTTTCACAGAATAAATAAACTTTAAAATGTTCTTGATGGATGTACCTTTCTCTCCCAAGCCAATGTTAACCAACTGGGAGTACATTTAATTGACTAATCAAATCCAGAGCCAGGAGCACTTGAAAAGACAACCAGACTGTGTTTATTGTAGTTCTACCAAAGACCTTCTAAATATTAAAGGAAATTCAGACTTTAAGTCCTAAAGTTTGTATATATTAGCATATCTAGAATGATCTTTCTTTTGATGAATAATAAAAGTGAAACTTCTCCAAAGAGATAAATGTAAATAGTCCACTAGTGTCTATATACACATTGTTTTTAGGTTCTGAATAGTTTTGTAGGAACATGGAAAATGTGTTATGGAATTGAACAATATACCCCAATCTTCTTTGAGCAAACCACTCTAATATACACTCCATACAAGCCCAATCTTTTTTGTTTATTATGGTATCCCCAGAACCTAAATCAAGGCCATGGAGCACCAGTGGCAAAATCTGAGAATGAGGTTTCTGACTGATAATTTGTTTGCCACATGATAAAGTGTGATAAGCTCATCAAGCTGTCTCAGTACACTAAGAAAAATGAATTTTTATGCAAAAGAGATAAAGCAGATTAAAATACAAACTCCATCAATTAAATTCCTCATATATCTTTGATTTTAACTCATTCAGATGTACAAATTTGTCAAAAGCCAGTTACTTTTCCCACTTTAAACTTCCAAGTCAGAAAATTTTTTGAAATTCAGAAATGATAAATTATCAGGCATTTATTAAACATAGTTTTCATTTTTTTCTTTCAATTGCTTTTTTTCCAAAATCTTTTTTTAAGACTTCCTGATACTTCGTCAGGAATGCAGGAGTTAGACTATATTTGTTTATTGACATTTTCTATCAGAGTACCTTCTAAAAATTTTGTATTTCTGCTGTGAATATAGAAATATATCATTTAATTCTAATCCAATCTTAATGCATGTGACAAGAGTTGGTATTCCATGAGGCACATCCCCTTAAATCTCCATCATGGAGTTGAATGTTATTAGAAAAGCAACAGTCTGCACTTTGACAGGGAGATGAATGTTTCAACTGCTTTATGTGAAAAAATTACTTCTACTATTTCCCTCTTATTTGTATTATTGAATATTAGCCATACATATTTGTATCAATGTGTATGTGCATGTCTGTATGTGTGAATTCAAAAACTTATCCAGTTACAAAACAGAATCCAAAGACAAATTGCTTTTCTCAAGTTATTTTTCCCTTGTTCTTATTTTTTTATATTTTTTAAAAATATTTCTATATGATATGTTGGAAGAGTTTCATAAACATTCTAGAATTTGCAAAATAGATGGTGAACAGTATATTTTTTCCACAAAGTACTGGTTTCGCCATAATTGGTTGACTTTCTAGAAGAATAGAGTGGATGTCTCCTAATAACACCTGTATCAGCACTTCTGAGGTTTATAGAAATAAGTCCAAATCCTCTCAAGTGGGGCTTCCTCCAGGAGATTGGCTTTCCAATCATCATCTGTACTGATTACCCAGGTTCGGAAGGGTTTTCAGAAACACTTCGCAATGTAGGATTAGCTGTCCTCTACTTTCCCTGGAATGGCTACAATTCTTCAACACCAGGAAAGACACCAAGTCTTTCTTAATTGGCTTGGATCAGACAGGGAGGGGATATGTGAAGCTTCTAGAACCATCTGTTCTTACACTCCTGAGACCTTCTATAGTTACCTCAGGTCTGTTTAGAGAAAAGTGTTTCTTCCATGAAATGATACCTGACAGTTCACTTCTGAAGTCTCTGCCTGAACAAAGTTGAGTACTTTTGCTCCACCCTTTTCCCTGTTCCTAGACTGGTTCACGCAGCACTCTGCGGCTGCTAATGATTTGCTGTTGAGATGCCAGGGAATATGTAACAGCTCTCCTAACTTAGGAATATGTAAATGCGCATCTCTCTTATCTCAAAATGGGATTTTTGCTCAAGAGCTCCAGGGAGCAGCTTCGTGTGCATTCCAAATCTTTGCCTGGCTTCTAACCCTGGTCTGTCTTGCCTTTCTCACTTCCTCACAGGCATATCCTGAGACTCTGCCTCAGTAAATCACAGCCATAAGAATTTCCATCTCTGTGTTCCATTCTAGGAAACCTAAGTATTATAAAGTAAAAAATGTGAAGATATCAGATCTCTGAACATAGCCAAGGCTACCTTTCAACTTAAAGTTTCATACTTAAAATGACCTGTGCTCAGAATAATCTACTTTATGATTTTTGACTAATAGAAATTTCTCAGGAAACTTAATGCACTTAAGCAATGGTTAGAATTTGCATTCCTAGACCCACTTAGATCATTTTACATTTAATTATGGGTTAGGGGTATAGTTTATCAGTAGGGTGCTTGCCTAGTATGCCCAAGGCCCTGGGTTCCATCCCCAGCAACAGGTGGAAGGGGACTTAATGCTCTATAAAAAACAAGTGGGCATTTTGAAAATGTGTTGCCTTATCAAACATAGTATCAGTATTTATTGTACATTATTTAATGCAGTTCATTAAACTGCATTTGGTAACTCTACTTTTGCTAATAAACACAGTAAAACTTCAAATAGAGGAATTTGTTGAATCTGTGTCAATTTGCCAGACTTAATGACGTTATCCTAACAGTGCTGGCATGGAGATCAACATTTAATTGATAGGTTATATTATGAAAAATGTAGCATGGCAAAGGTTCATAGACCTGTTTAATCTTGGCAGTGGCATGTTAAAAGACAAATGGAGATTAGAAAATATTTTCCTAAATAAAATACCTTATTTTATGTGGTACTGATAAGCAGAGTTTATAACATTAAATAATTTATTCCTTGTATATTTATTGACTACCTTAAAAGCGTGTGCAACTTTGCTAGGAGTTTTCTGGGCACCAAAAATGGTAGAATAAAGATCCTGCTCCCAAGGGGATACTACATACAGTTTATTGTGGGAAGATGAAAAAGGGCTTGTGATTGATCCCATAAATGACCCCATGAATAAACTTCTGTACACCAGTCTCATCTAGAGCATGGAAGAATATCGGATATATCTTTTGCAGTGGAATGAACAACATGCTGAGATTTCAGAGGAAATTTCCCTTGGAAGCTAAATATTATTTTTCTCATCAAAAGTGAGTATTACATAGCTAAAATATTTCAGCTGAATGACCTAGAGAAATAAACAATCTTATGAAACAAAATGCCTTCATATATTTATACAACTTCTCATTTTGGAGAAAACATAACATGGCTACACACCTTTTCTACCCCCGCCCCCACGCTTCCTCCATTGAATTCTTGGAGTCTGAAAGATACCTTTAATTTAATAGATTCTTCAAAATGCTTACATTGTAACAAGTTCTGGTTTGGGTTAAGCTGGAGATAAATCATAACTGCCTCCAAAAATGAGTTAGGGCCAATCCATAGAGGCAGCACAGGACTAGGCAGGGTACTCTGACCAACCTTTGCCACACTACAAGGTTGGTTGGAGTGCAGACGCCATGCTGCCAATCATAGTAGATGATTCTGTAAAGTTCTTATGTTTTTAACAGTATTGGTTTGAAAATGAGCTTTTAAACTTGACCATGTTCACCCTGGAAACTTCTATATCTCAGTCTAAAGAAGAACTGTCGTCGCCCTAAAATTTGGGATTCTCTAGGAAGTTCCGGGCCCCACTGGTTCCATTGGATCAGGTCTCTGGCTCATTTAATTTAAGAACATTTCCTCCATGCTGGTATCTGAGGGCATCCTCACTGTGATCCAGCTATTTCTTGGGGCAAGACAGAAAAATGCAGGTAGAATGCAGCATAAAAATATCTTGAGCTGGGCACGGTGGAACATGCCTATAATCCCAGCAACTCGGGAGGCTGAGTCAGGAGAATCTTGAGTTCAAAGCTAGCCTCAGAGCCTCAGCAACTTCGAGGTGCTAAACAACCCAGTGAGACCCTGTCTCTAAATAAAATACAAAAAACAAAATAGGACTGGGAATGTGACTCAGTGGTTGAATAACCCTGAGTTCAATCCCTGGTACTCCCCACCACCCAAAAATATATCTTAAGCCAGAGAACAGAAGACTCTAGTACTGTGGTAAGTTTTATTATTGTCAAAATATTTGCTGCAGCTCCCACCTATCCTTCCATCCCAAGCCTTTCCCTCAAAAAAATGATCCTCCCTACCCCATTGCTGTGTGTCTTGCTTGGAACAATGAATTATGAAGGCAACAATGTAATCTATTTCTAAGAAAATCAGTTAAGAGTCATTAAAAGGTTCTGCCATGTAATCTCCTAGGTTTCTCAGTCAGAGTCCAGAGTGAAGGTCCAAAGCTACCCCAGTGGATATTGTGTAAGCAAGAAATAAAGGTTCATTGTTCATAAACTACTGGTATTTTATGTTGATTACTGAAGCATTTGCCTGTTGAGGAAAACAACTCAATTCCAGTTTATGGGTTATCGTTTAAAAACCTGCTATGAAAGTTTCCATAAATCCTGTGGAAAGACGTATGTTTCCATTTCTTGTAGATCAGTATCAAGCAGTTGTTCAGCTGGATTATATGGTAGATTTATGTTTAGCTTTTTAAGAAACTGCCAAACTGTTTTACAAAGTGGTTGTATAATTTTCTGTTCACACCAGATTTTTAGTGGCTCCAATTTCTTGCCAACATTTGGTATGCTAGGATCTTTTTCATTTTAGCCATTCTATTATGTAGATAGCGGAACATCAGTATGGTTTTTATTTGTATTTCCCTAATGACTAATGATGTGAGGAATTTTTTTTTTTATTGCTTAATTACCATTTAGGTTCCTTCTGCAGAAAAGTGACTGTCCAAATCAGCCAAGTTGGAGAGGAGAGTTGTTTTCTTATTTTGAATTCTAAAGATTTTTCTACTTGTATATAGTCTGAATACAAATTATTTTTTAGATATATGATTTGTGGATATTTTCTCCAAGTCTGTCTTATCTTTTCACTCTCATCACATTGTCTTTCAAAGAAAACAAATATTTAACTTTTATCAAGTATAGCTATTGATTTGTTCCCATAGGGATTATGATTTTAGTATTATATATTGTCTTTGCCTTACCTAAAGATTTTATCCTCTTTTTTAATAATTTATTTTTTAGTTTAAATACTACACTTTACATTAGGTAAAGTGAGTTAGTGTTTGTGTATGGTGTGAGGTGGGTTCTTTTTATTTTACTTTTTAATAGGTTCCTCTAACATTTGTCAGAAACACGGGTTTTTCTTTACTGAACTGTCCCTTACCCCTTATTGAAAACCATTTGCTTGTACAGGTATGTCTCTTTCTCAACTTTTTCTTTTCTTTTCCATTGATCAATTTGTCTTTCATTATGCCAATCCTGCACTGTCTTGATTACTGTAACTGTATAGAAATTTTTTAAATCAGGTAATCCTGGACTTCCACATTTATCTTCCTGTTCAAAATTGTATTGAGTCTAGATTCGTTCCATTTCCACATGATTTATAGAATTCATTTAACAGTTTCTATGAAAAATTAGAGATTTTGTTTAATATTGCATTTAATATTTAAGATTAACTTGGATAATAATTATTTTAAAAAATAATTTATCTTACTCCTGCATATGGTATGTCCCTCTATTTAATTCTTGAATTTCTTTTAGTCTCTTTTTTTAGTTTTCACAGTAAAAATCTTTTACATTTTTATTCAAACTCTTTCCTAAATACTAGGTACTTCATGCAATTGTTTATTTCAATTCCTAGGTGGTATTTCATATGTAGAAATGGAATTGATTTTTGTGCATTGATTTTGAATCCTTCAATTTTGCAAACTTGTGTGGTAGTTTTAAGTTAAATTTTATATATTTGATTGGGCTTTCCACAAGATGATCATCTTGTTCTTTTTTTCTAATCTAGGGCAATGTTGAATAGTGATGACATGATCAGACTCATTTGTCTTGTTCGTGATCCAGAGGGAAGCATCTAGTCTTTCATCATTTAGTATGATATAGATGGAGGCTTTCTGCAGATGTCTTTTATCAGGCTGAGAAACTTCCTACTGTTCATTTAGTTATTTTTAGGAATGTATGTGAGATCTCCTTAAAACCTTTTTCCTGCGTCCACCAAGATGATTGTATGATTGTCCCCTTTGCTTTGCCATTATGGTGAATTATGTCAATTAATTTTTAAAATATTTTTTGAATTATAGATGGGCTAAATATCTTTATTTATTTATTTATTTATTTATTTTTATGTGGTACTGAGTATTCAACCAAGTATCTCACACATGTGAGGCAAATACTCTACCACGGAGCTGCAACCCCAGCCCATGTCAATTAATTTTTGAGTGATAAAAATTTATACATTCCTGGAATCAAGCTCTGCCTTGGTTATGCTGTTTTGCTCTTTGTGATATTATTAGATTCTGTTCAATAAAATTTTATTTCCAATTCAACACCTACGTTGGAGCTCTGGTTTTTCTTTTCCCCTGATTTTTTGTGGTGTTGGTGGAGGGTTTCATAAAATGAGATGGGCATATTACCACTTTTTCAATTTTCCAGGACAGTTTGTATAGGCTTGGTACTATTTATTCCTTGAATGTTTGGTAAAATTCATCAGTGAAACACTCTGAACCTGAAGTGTTCTTTGTGAGAATATTTTTAGGTACCAATTTAAATTCTTCAATAGATATAGAGTTGTCTGGGTTATCTACTCCTTCTTAAGTGAGGTTTTGGAGTTTATGTCTTTCAAGAAATGCATCCATTTTTAATGCTTCCTTTTCTGTTTTCATTTGCTTTCATAATATTTCTTTTTCTATTTATTCTTCTAAGATTTTCTCTATATCACAAGTTTGAGCAATTTTATTATCATGTCCCTTTCTATAATTTTCTTAGTATTCCTCAGACTTGGGGTTAATTAAGCCCCTATGTCCCTGTAAGGAAGTAACTCTAGAGACAGAGCACACCTTTACCGGGACTTTCCAGGCCTTTAATTTATTTGCAATATAAAAATTGAACCCCAGGAGCTAGACCCCCCAGTCTCTTTTACTTTTTGTTTTGAAACAGGATTTTGGTACATTGCTGAGGCTGCTTCCAGGGGCCAGAGAATGCTCTGTGGGACTCTGTGCAGATCTCCAGAGTTCTTTCTCTCCAAAGCTCTCTCTTCTCCAGTACTCTCTGTACCTTCTGCTTCAGTCTTCCCAGATTCTCAGCCCCACCTCCTCAACACAGGGAATCCCTGGGATATTCCTGGGCTCTTCCTGCCCTATTCAGTCTCTCAAGACAACATATTGGGTTGTGCATAAGATTCACTTCAGTTGTTTAGTTTTGCCCAAGGATCACTATTCTTTGTTGCCTGATATTCTATATAATAAAAAATTTTAAATGTATTTTGGCTGTTTTGTTGTTGTTGTTATTGTTCTTTCAGGTAGCAGGGTAATTCTGTTCCCTTTTATGCCATGCTGACTGGAAGTGGGAATGACTAAGCTGATGCAGAAATCAGTGCATATTCTTGGCTCAAGGTGTTTAGAGCTAAAGAAGTTTTTGTCAAATTGGGTTATGTTTATTGGCTTCATCATTTACTAGCAAATATGCTCATTTTTTAATAAATGGTTGCTTTGCTAATCATTTTTTCCCCAACCAGCTTCTCTCTGTTAAAAAATAAAATCCAATTACCTACTTCCTGTTGACTTACATAGAGTTCCACTATTTTGGTTTTTTGAATACAGCTCCTCTGGATTGTAGAGAACTTATCTGGCTATATGTGTGAGTCATTCACTTTTATGTAATTTGCATTGCTAACTACATCCTCCAAGTGGAATTCTGGTGACAAACTGTTCAAATAGGTCTTTTGTAAGTTTGCCTCAAAGAAAGTTTTATGGAAATTTCTGGCATAATTAAATGTCTTTTCATGTGTGTGTGTTTTCAAAATAACATGGTAGAATGCTAAACAATTTAGACAGGAAATATTTTTTAGTTAGATTTCCTTCTACAGCGATAGTGCTGAGTAACTTAGTGAGTTAAGTGTCAGTGTGATAAAGTGGGAGAAAATGACTGTACTCAGGATATAAACATAAGTCAGAAATGAACAATACCTGTCTTGGAATATGTAACATGATTAAACCCAAGCACAAATATTCCCAGAAGTAGATTTTCCTTATCAACCTAGTTTTGAACTTGAAAAGTGCATGTCTTTATTTCTATAAAGCAAAAGTTATTATATATGTATATAATTATGACATATTTATTTAAATGTTTATTTTAATAAAATTAATATATTATTTATACTAATATTGTTAATTAATTATTTATTGTCAACATAGTATATGTGCTCATTTTAAATATGCTCATTTTTTGTTTCTTAATTTTAATTCTCTACATGCATCAGTAAGACATTCTCATTGTGAAGAGTGAAAAGTTCAAACAATTCAGATAAAATAAAATTCCCCCATTGTCATTTTCTTATCTCCAATCTCTTTCTCTTTCTGGAGGTGATCACTGAAATATCTTCAGTGTCAATATTCCCTAATGGTGGTCCCATGATCATCTCCTGCATTTCATACGTTCCATCTTCAAGGCGTGAATATTAATGGCCAGCTCTCTCCTTTTGCAAAAGTCTATCCCTACACTATGATTTTCCATTTCAATCAATCCTACATGATCTCATCTTTCACTGACTTCTCTATCTCTGATCACCGAGGACATACCTTTTTGTTTTATCATTTGGAAAAGTGACCACAATGAACAGACATTTAAAAAAAAAAAAAACTTGTTTCCATCAGTTTTCATTTAGAACAAAAGCAAATTTATCATTGGTTAAATTCTCTTGTCTAGGTTATGCAATTAATTTTATCAAATTCTAACATGTTGATTATAAGTCATTGGATTTTAGCTAATGGTTTGATTTTATGACAGGTTCCAAAGGACAGATGAAAGACTCTGGTGTGTTTTCTGTCTCTGGAAAATTTATTGAATTTCCATAGTTTTCAGAACCTAGGAAATGGAAAGGTGGTGATACTTCAAGTCTCATAAAGTTTTCAGAGTTCTGTGCATTAGCATGATTGGCAGTTCTGTTTCAGGTAGCAGTCCTTCCCCTGGATTGTCAAAACCCGTGTTTCTAAATAGGAAGATTCTGAAAAGGAATTAAAACATCAAATTTTGAATATTGGAAAAACTGAAAAATTATAAGAAAAAATTCTAGAACATTGTTTTCCTTCTGCTTTTAAAAGTTTTCCATTTCGTTCTTTAGATTTTTCTGTAGAAGTTCACATTTGTTTTAGATTCAATTATGTCTTTAAGGAATTCTAAAACAACAATTACCAGGAAATTTGTCCAAAATGTCATGAGAATGTACTCTAGACAAGATAGGTCTGGTATTATTGTTGTGGGGAAATGCCATGATTCATCACAATATTTTTAAAGGCAGTAATATATTTTAAGAACTTGAGGATGCTCTTTCATTGCAGAAACCAGCTTCCTCTTAAGTCAGAAATTTTTTTAAAAAGCAAGCTACCAAAGAGAGTTAAATTCCTTAGCAACTAAAACAGGAGAGAAAACAGGCTTTTCTCAGTCTGTAATTCTGAGTGTTCTTCCTAAATGTGTCAAAATGATCCCTCTGACAGTTTTTTATGTAAGTTTCTACTTGCTCAGAAAGTTCTATAATTCTCTTCCCTTCAACACAATTAAATTGCCTATTCCTCCACTGTATTTTCCCCATCACCCAAGGAGGCCCATTTGCCTACTATGTGGTATTTCAATAATTGGAAATAAAGAGTTTTACAAAAAAGGAGAGTTTATTCCCTAGAAGCCACTTTCTAGGGGTTTTGTGGGTAAAGAATCAGGTGGTAGGTGGCCTGGGATAAGGTGATCAGCGGCAGGGGGCAGTGCTGTAATCACAATCTTGATATGCATGATCCAACTTCATGGCACTTTGTAGAACACATGTTCAGAAAACGGCATATCAGAGTGCTCTGAGGGTGGAGTTTTCCAGTCCTCTGACACTTGTGCAGGCCTGTGGAGGGGTCCTTGGTTTCACCTGGTTGGAGATAGTCAAAAGTGACCTCCAAATTCTTGAAAAACAACTCAGACAACAATTACCATAGTGACCTGTACTTCAGAGGTGTTAAGAAGAGCAAAGCTAACAGGGGAACACGGCTCTGCTTTGTAACCTCTAAACTCGGAGATAAAAGCAAGTTACTAAAATCAAGTGAAGGGAGAGGACTTAGTCACACTTTCCCCTGGTTTGCTTACCTGCCTCTCCCTCTATTTTGCTTTCCCTTCCATTCTACAGCACCTCTGATTTACACACTGGCTCTACCACTGGATTGATTCTTTTGGACCTTGGATGTGAACTTAACCTTTGACCTTCAGGTTCATGTTCTGCAAAATACAGATGCAGGAGATACCCATTTCACCAGGTTCTTGGAGGATGACTGAGACTCAGTGTGCGAGAAGACCAAACATCATGTCCTTAATACTCAATACACATATTCCCCCTTTTCCTTCTACTTTTCTGCCCTTCTCTGGGATTTCTTTCCTCCTCCTTTGAGATTTAATTCAAAATATCTTGCTTTTTTAAAAAATTTTAATCTTATGGAAAAGAAGAAGAGAGGTGAATCCATTAGCAGGAAAATAAAAACAATGAATTTATGACATTAATATTTATTTAGTGCTAAATATGGGAAGTCACAATTTTAAGACCATCACTTGTATAACTTCATTTAATCTCATCACAATCCCATGAAATATGTCCATTTTACACTTACAGAAGCAAAGTCTTAGATTAAGGCAAGATCACAGATTCAGTCCTTATGTAATAAAGTCATAATGCAGACCTCAACTTGCTGCCTTCAGTCCCTAAACTGACTCTAAGCTCAGATGCTGTTTGGAACAGGACAGGCCACTACTTGATTCAGTTTTACCCAACTTTCCTACTTAATCATTTCACTGACCTGCTTTGGCCTCAATACTCAAATGCCTTCCTGCCTCAGGTCCTTTTTTATTAACTATGCCATGTCTCTGCAATTTTTCTAGACCTTCCCAGATCAACAAAATTGTCACTTTCCCACAGTGTCTTCTGGGACCACCAGAAGTAACACAGAGGTCTTCCCCCAAAGCCTCTGTAGTGTAGTCAGGGTTTGCTTTATTCATAATTCTTAAAACGATAGAATATTATCTTCTATACTTATTAGGTTCTCTTCATTTTTTTCTTACTGGGCTTGAAAGATGCATGCCATATGAAGTGTGCACATTGCCTTTGTATTTGCAGTATTATCCTCTGTGCTTAGTATTGCTCCCCCATGTAATAAATGTTCACTGTGAACTGAATGAGGTGAAATGAAGAGTTTGAATTTTACACTTTGGTGAAGCTGTGCCCCAGAATGAAACATTTAAAGAATACTTACTCTCTCAAATAGTGGGATAGCTCGTTTGTATTTCCACTCTAAAATAATTAACAATTAGAGATTTTCTCAGTTTTTTCTCTTTCTCATAGTTAAGACTTGCTGGTGAATAAGACCAGCAGTCCATACTTTAAAGTCACTTAGGGAGATAGATTTTCTTCCCAGGATGCTTGATCTTTGATGTGTTTGTGTGTGTGTGTGTGTGCACACTCGCATGCTAGGAATTGAAACTAGGGCCTTGCACATGCTATCAAACTCCCAACCCGCTAATGCTGTCTTCCACTGGTATAGTTAGAAATCACACCAGGGAAAGACTGGTATACAGACCATAAGTCATTATATGAATCAAGGTAACCTGTGTTCCACACAAAATATAGTCTTCTCTTTAATAGTATAACTTAATGTCAAACCTTTATATTTCTAATGATACTTTAAAAATCAGCCTTTCTGTTCATTTTTATAATGAAAGTTAGGCATGAAATCATGTCACATACAGTTGGAGAAACTGAATCAAAGAAATACAGGACATACTTAAAGACAAGCCAATATATATGGAGTCTCTGTAGGCTGGGTCTGAACAACTTTGATGATTTTAGAAGCTTAATTGGCAAAATTTTAAAGGACTGATAGGATTACAGTGAATGTCATATGTAATATATGTGTAGTTAGGTAAGGTGCAAAATGATCATGTATTAGATGTACTAATAAACTTAATTGATCTAAAATGAAGAGAAAATGTCTACTAAATTTTTATTTAGGCTTATACATTTTATGTAGAAAAAAAAACATTTAACTTTGGAAGTAAAAAACAAATCTGTATCTTTATTTTGGGTATAAGTTCTGCCCATATATATCAATAGCAAAATGTTTAAATTTTAAAAATTTATTAAATGCATTGTTGAACTTTTAAAATACCCATCTGATATTTGTTATTGAACTTCAAAATGATATATGAGGATTTAGGTAAATACAATCTGGCTAAAATTAATTTTGGAAAGTAACTCAGAAGATAATATTTTGAAGACAATTCTGCCAACAATTATTAAATATGTTTTGAGGAGAAAATTGCTATCCAAATTGTGCATCTCATCTTTGGCATTTTCTGAAAAACAAGACAAATATTTTTTAGTTTGTGAAGGCAGCTCACGACAGTTGCAAGTCAATTAATTATAAAAGATTTAACCATGCATTTGACCATAAAATGAATTGGTTGTGGTTACTGGATTATAGTTTTAGATGATTTTATGTAGATCAAAGCATGCTTTGACATACTGATGATTACAATGATTATTTGTATGAATACAAAAACAAAAAAATATTAAGATTAATAAAATATTTTTCTTGGAAAAGGTACAGAATGTTTTGAATAAACAAACAAAGCATGGGAAAAATATTTGAATTCTTCACGCAATTTTAAGATCAGTTAATAAACTGAAGACATTCAAGGAACTCATTATAGAAATCCAGCCTTATTTATTAGGGAGTATTTATTTTTAATCACTGCATTAATTTGCTGGTCTAGTACATATTTTTTCAAGTACTTAAGATCCTCATCTCTCTTTGTATATGATAATTACTTTCTAAATATCTTTTAGTTACTTGGTCATTGCTTATTTTTTCGGAAGATAATGTTACCAACAAAAAACATCTGTTCCTATAGTCAATTAAATAGTCAAGAAGTGAAATATGCATTCACGTCATTTTATTTAACCTTCAGAATAATTCTACAAAGTAAATTCACTTATTTAGTTCACAGATATTTATTGGCCACCTAATAGCTATGAACTCCTGTATGAGTTTGGAATACAATGGTAAAATAAAGATGTCTAAAGTCCTTGTAGTCACAGAGATTACATTCTCAAAGGAAGGATGATGCAATAAAGATAGTCCTGAATTGTGCTACATCAGGGAAAGGTGATACTATAGAAGTAGCAATCCTGTGGACAGTGAGCTAGTTTCTGCTGCATGATGAACTAGCCCAAACTCATGTTTGACCCAGTTGTCATTTGGGTTCAGGTCAGTGGGACTGCTCTGCTCATGTAGGTTGAGCTAACACCTGTTGGAACAACTATGGGAATACTGTCAACTTCCAGATCAGTACTTATGGGATATTTCAAGTAAGTGTAAGAACAATATTCTGAGAAAAATACAAGTATTGCTTTCTCATAGTATTTTCCTTTATTTTGTATCTTTTATGTAGGGATGTTTTCTCATAGATTAACCTGGACTGCTGAACATCAAAACAATATTAAATAGAGCACACCATTATGCAGTAGTTGCTTTGGGGCAAATTCATAACTATAATTATTTCGTCAATAGGAAGGCACAGACATACACAGACTCACTGCCAAATACTTTTGTATCAGATGTTCAGTGAAAAGCCAACAGATAGGAAATGTATAAAAAATGATATTTGTTTTATGTATGCTCGTCCATGACATTTAGGGAATTTGGATTATAATTTAAATTCATATTATCTTGTTGTAGTTGTGGTTTGTGTGCTACTATCTTTTGGCACAATTTATAATTCCAAATTCATTGCTCCATTTACTTACTTAGTAGTTCCTTCCATCCCCAGCTGTCAGCATGACTGGGAGACACTGTTGAAACAACACTGCTGTTGCCTAGGTGCCCAGCACAGCACCAAATGCACAGGGGTGGGGTAGAGATGCTCAGTGTGTGTTCCTGGAAGGTACAAAGCACAGAGTGCCTTCTGTAGTAGAAGCAAAGGCCCAGGGCAGCAGTCAGCATCCAGCCCACCTTCACTGCACCTTTCTAGGAGGGCTTGCTGAACCTGGCCCACCACATGAGGACACCTCTATAGAGGAGCTGCTGCCAGTTTGCTTCAGTTCACCTTGAACTAGAGGACAGCAACCCTGAATTTTCAGGATAGGGAAGCAAAGTGTCAATCTATAATGAATTCCATGCAGTGAGCTGTAGGAAACAGTTCTGTAGTCTTGGCCCCCAGTGCACAGTTCTTCCATGGAATAGAATTCCTCCTCAGTCAGCAACTGCGACTTGTTAGTATGTAAACTTAGTCTTTTTCTTTTGAGACAGGATCTCCCTCAGTTGCTTAGGGCCTCCCTAAGTTGTTGGCACTGGCTTTGAACTTGCCATTTTCCTGCCTCAGCTGCCCAAGTCATTGGGATTACAGATGTGCACCAACTTACCCAGCAGTCTTAAAATCTTAACACATGTTTATAAATTATCTCCTTAAAAGATAATGAAAGTGAACCAATGTATATAAATATATATATATATACATATATATATATTCTTTTTTAAAAGAATATATACACATATATACATATATACATACACATATATTTAATATGCAACCATTTTTAAAAAGCATACATATATACATGCATTATATGCATTTATATATTTTTATTTTTAAAATATAAGACATAATATTAGAAATACATATATTTAATAAAATGAGTATAAAAACATTTTATTAAGTATGTATATTTCTTGCTTGTCTGATTTCCATATTTCATTTCATTTTTCCAAGGTTGATACTTTCTTTGAAGGACTGCAGTTTCAAAAAATAAATAATAAGAAGTTTAAATGATATTTATGATAAATAGCTTCACTTCTTTTGTTAACTTATATACCTTTTATTGCTATTATTTACCATTCTTATTAATGTAATGACCACTCCTGCATTGTATTTATTTTTAAAATACTGTTACATAAATTTAAAACTAAAATTAAGTGTGTTCCACGAGTTGGCTCTAAAGATAGCATAGCTATTAAAAATATATATTCTTAAACCTTTCCAGGAAGGGAAAATACTTGACATGAACTACTCTGACATTTAAATCTTCTCTTATTCCTGTCAGCACTGTCATAGTTAATGATAAAGGTGGTATTAATAGCCATATAATTTTCTGAAAATTAATTTTTTAACATTTTCAATTGACAAGGCCAGATGGGTATGTTTACAGTTCAAAATCTTTTACTGTATTATTTTCAAAGATATTCATATACCTGTATCCTCATTTCAAGGAAATAAAATGCATATATGCTTTATGACACATTGACTTGCATTTAATTAAGTACGGTAAACAATTAAAAAGTGTCCCTCCTACCCCTGATGCTAACAGCCCAGGTCCGTTACCTCAAATTCTAAACATTCTTTTTTTAGCATAGTCATGTATGTTTCCTGGGTTTTTTAGATGTATATACAAGAAATGCAAATATACACCTTTTATTTAATGATAGCGTAGTATCTATACTGTCATAATTTAAGTATCTTTTTTAAAAGAATACTATTTGTAAATATGTGATAATAATCTAAATCACTGGAATTTTCCAAGAAAAGGGGAAAATAAATCAATAGAACTCAATTGAAAAGCTGTGAAAAATGGAATACAATAACTCCCTGTTCTCATCAAACTCATTCAAAAATTATGAATGAGTGCATATCTATTATGCCCTCACCTAAGTGTATTTATTCATTAAACATTTCCATGTTCCAGTTATTCTGTCAACAGTTGCATTCTTATAGATAAAAAAAAAAAATTTCAGTTTTGCTGATTGGTGAATTGGTAATTACTACTCCATTTTTGGTTTTAAATCATTTTCTAACTGCTACTTTTCAACGCTTGGTGAAAATAGTTTACTCTGCAGATATTTTTGCAGAGTTTTTACAAAACTTGCTGATAGAATAGTTGTATAAAACCCCAGTTCCTTGTAATATTTTTTTTGCTATTCTACTGACAATCCCCAGTGCAGGATAAATTTGCAAAATTAGTTTAATGTTATTTTATCTCCGTCTCAAGTTTCTTCCTTTTGTTTCCTCAAATTATAAGAAATCTGTAAGTTTGGAACAGGGCTAATCCCCTTTTCTTCTCTATTCTGGCTTATCATCTGTCTTCACCAATCCTGGGCATGACTAAAGGGAAAAACAGCACGCGTGATCCTTCTGCTGGACAGCTGTATGTCCTGTGACATTTGAGTATCCAAGTTGGCAATTAAGGTGAAGATCAAATTAGTTATTATAGGAAAAGACCAGAAAGTGAACCCCAGAAGTAGCAGAATTCCAGAAAATTATTTTTGTAAACATTAATCTAATCAAACACTTCCTCCAACACATCCATAAGATATATGAACTCATTAGACTGACCTTTAGATCGCTCACCATGTCCTATGGCTTCTTAGATCTGCCATTTCTTCCTTTCTTTAGAGACACTGCATATGATTTTTCCTTTGTCTGAAATTGCTGGCAATATGCTTTTGTTCTACTATAAGCAATTCAGCATCATCTCCTTCTTCTTGACCCCTGTCTCTTCTTTCCTATTCTTTCTACTTATCTTTTACTGAAAGGGCCAGAAGACACCTTTCTCTCTGTGAAGTGAATGTAGATGATCCATGCTCCACAGAATCATGCTCAAAAATACTCGCTTTTTTGGGGGGGGAGTACTGGGGATTGAACTTTGGAACTCAGGACACTCAATCACTGAGCCACATTCCCAGCTTTATTTTGTATTGTATTTAAAGACAGGGTCTCACTGAGTTGCTTAGCACCTCACTAAGTTGCTGAGGCTGGCTTTGAACTTAAGATCCTCCTGCATGAGTCTCCTGAGCCTCTGGGATTACAGGTGTACACCACTGGGCCCAGCAGCTTTTGCATTTTTGCCTACTGAATCCTATGTGGTCACATGCATAATTTTCGAATGAGTTTGGTGAGAACAGAGAGTTATTGTATTCCACATTTCACAGTTTTTCAATTGAATTCTATTGATTTATTTTCCCCTTTTCTTGGAAAATTCCTGTGATTTAGATTATTATCACATATTTACAAATAGCTTTCTTTTTAAAAAATATTTAAAATATGACAGTATAGATACTATGCTATCATTAAATAAAAGGTGTATATTTGTATTTCTTGTATACACATCTAAGAAAACCAGGAAACATACATGACTATGCTAAAAAAAGAATGTTTAGAATTTGAGGGTTAGGATCTGGGCTGATAGGCATCAGGGGTAGGAGGGACACTTTTTATTGTAAAAGATTTGTACTTTCTGAATTTTAAATCCTGGGAATATATCTCTGTAATGGTTAATTTGAATTGTCAACTTGATTGGATTAAGAGATGCTGATGATTGAGAGGCTTCTGGGTGTGTCCATGAGGGTGTGTCTAGGAATGACTGGAATGTGGGATAGTCAACTGAAGTGGAGACCCTCCCTAAGCGTGGGCAGCACCACCCAATAGGATGGAATAAAAGCTGGAAGAACATGGAAGCAGATGCAGATGCAAGCTTGGCTCTTCTTGAATGGGTTCTTGATTGCTGCTTTAATCATCTGAGGATATGGGACTCTGACAATGTTTCTCCAGGGAGTTTCCAGAAGCCTTGACCTCAGAGTAGGGTAGTACTCTTGATCTCTCTTATTCTGGGGTTTCTGCATCTTGGATTGTGCAGCTGCTGATTCTTCCAACTCTCCAGCTGCAGACAGCCATTGTGGACTATCCAGGTTCTTGTCATGCAAGCCAATCTACTAAATCCCCTATTTATAATCATACTTTCTGTGGCTTCTGTTCCTCTAGAGAACCCTGACTAATACAATTTCTCATCTACATATTAAAGTATTTAAAATAATTTAGATAATAGTAAACATTTGATGAACAATCCTGAGAGTCTAGGAAAGTTCAATGTAAAAGTTTCATTCACTCAACTGATATCTAAATTACCTGACTCATACACTTGAGGTAGAGAAATGTGGTGTTGTCACTGTTTTCCCTCTTTATCCTTCCATTCCTCTTCTGTTACTCAGTATGACACTTTTGATGTCTCTAAGGTTGAAGCAGAGACAGAGAGAAGAGTCAAGGGACATAGAGATTGTACTTGAAAGGCATCCCTTTCATTCGTTTTTGGCAGATGAGCTTGACAGTAAAAAATGGATTTTGTAGTCCAGCTATGGTTCCATTGCAGGTTGCGCCCTGTATCACCTCCATCCTGAGGCCCAGTGATTGAGTGATCCTATTGCCAAGTTGCCAATTGCAGTAGCAGAAGGAAAGAGGAAGTGACAAATCCTACACAGGCTCTTAAAATGTCTGCCCAGAAGTGCCACAGACCCCTTTAGCTGACATATCCTTGGTCAAAACAAACTGCATGGCTACATGTAATTTCAGAGTAAACAGAGACTTGCAGTGACCCCAGGTATCAAAAAGTACCAAAAATAATGATGGGATTGGTGTGTAGCTCAGTGATGAGCTACATGTATAAATTAGCATACATGAGATAGTGGGTTTAATTCCCACCAGCACTGGAAAAAGTAAAAAAGTAAAAAGTAGCATTGATTTTTTTTTTCCCCAAGAAATCTAAGGATGGAATTTCTTTTAATTTTTCAATTAGTTATAATCTGGTTGGTTACATGTGAAAGTTACTTAATTAGAAGACAACAGATGAGGTGGATACCTCAACCCCCTACTTCTTCTTTCTCCTTTCTCTCTGTTCTTGTTTTCTTCCTTTCTACTGCTTTTATGTTTTCCTCTGACCTTAACCTTAAAGCGTTTTTTTCTACAAATCACCAGAAAACCAAATCAAGCCAAAATAAAGCACAAATACAACTGTGTGCCTCTGAAATATTTGGTTCCTAAAGTTGTTGAAATATAGGGGACCACAGAATTATCCAGAATTGCCAATGTGGCATTGATAAATGGGCATTGTGCTATTTTGTCACTTTTCTCTCAAGAAGGAAGAGGTTGGATAGTTATTACGGTTATAAACAATATGCCTTTTCCCAAGAAAGACGACACAGAGAAGTGCCCTACACTCCCAACAGTGGTTCCACCATGATGGCTTCTTTTCTTTAGTTTCTTCCTCTCTAGTTGAGCAGGAATCCCTCTTGAGACTCAGTAGTTTTCCCAACCCACTGTGACTATCAGGGAAACATAGACTGGGATGTAGGGAAATGGATAATGGGTATTAGTTTTCATTACCCTGCCATCTTGAATTAATCCAATTGGTGAATAAAGCAACAGTCAAGGTTTATATCCTCTCCTCAGGGAAGGAAATGAGTAGAAAGAATAGCAATATACAACCTACTAGTCAGTTTGGTATTTGTTTAAAAAAAACAACAAAAAGCGTTTTAGTAACAAATTTCTCATTACTGTGCTATCAAGTGAAATGTTCCATAAACTGTATCCTGTTTTGTTAAGTATACTATGGACAATTTTGTTAAATTGTTGAGTTGCTCAGTGATATTAATTCTTCTCCAAGAGAACCTTGGAAATTTTAGCATTTAGAAGAGAGATGAGGGAGAATACAGTTGGCTCAGTGGAGAAGCAATCTCTTGGAGCAAGTAATTATGTCCCATCTGTTTGGAGAAATAAGTTGGCCTTTAAGAGAGTGAATGGGGTAACAATTTAATTAAGGGCGGGTTAGATTACATGCAAATTACTTGCTATTATTATTGGAGGGAGCTGTCAAAATGGTCAACTGGGAAAGCTCTGTTTTCCATGTTTCTTGAGGGAATGGGTCTTGGCATAACTGGAGAATTTAACTTGATTTTTTGGATGTTTTAGTGCTGGGATGTGGAATGAGATCATTACAGTCTATGTACTTCTTCTGCTCTCTTTTCTTCTTCCTTTCTTACTCAAGTACTGTTCATTTATAACTTGGTTTAACACAGTATTCTGTTTTGGGGTTTCTTTCTTTGGTTTACAAGAATCTTAGAAACAATCATTTGCTTAAAACAAAAAGATTTGATGAAAAAATTATTTGGTAATACTTAGCAATCCTGAGTCAGCTTAGCTCTGTGGACTTGAACTTCCTTGTCTGATAATAGCCCCCACCCAATTTTGTCTAAGTCATTGTAGGTTTTATAAGCAATTCAGTCATTCTCAATGCAGTTCATTCCTTCTTAATGTGGAATTATCTATATCAATCTGATTTTAGTCTATATTAATATGGAAATGCTACATTTTTATACCAAACCATTCACAAGGAAGTACTCTATGAATATTGACTTGAAAATTACACATTTTATTAAGTCAAATCACTTCTCAGGAAAAATCAGAGCTTTAATGAAGATGTGTTCAAGTGGACACCAGGTCCATTGTAAATGAGTTTCCATATGTTGGTTAGTTATTTATAGGGGTGAAATTCCAAAAAGGATAGAGTTGAAATAATGAATCCATCTAACTCACGACAACTGATCTAAAAATACTTTTTGTAAGCTCAGGTTGCTCATAAAAACAGTGACTCTATTTTAGTACCAGTGATGGAATCCATATGCACTCTACCACTGAGCTACATCCACAACCCTCTTTATTTTTTATTTTGAAATAGAGTCTCTCTAAGTTGCTGAGGAGCACTTTGAACTTGTGATCTTCCTGCTTCAGCCTCTGGAGTCGCTGGGATTATAGGTGTGTTCCATCATACCTGTCAAGACTGACTATTCCTCAGTTTATCTGGCATAATTTCAGATGACATCTGTTTTTCAGTTTATCAATTGTCCCAGGTTTTTCGTTTTTAATAGGTTATTATTAATGAAACTTTTATTTTTAAAGGTTAACCAGATAATAATTCTTAGATATAATATGAATACAAATATGTATATTTGCTTGCATGCATTAACATGGCATGGGTTATATGCATATAAGAACAAAAAATGATATTTTCTCTATGGTGCTTGGTTGTAGATATCTGTCAATAATGTAAGAATTTTTAAATTATTTTAATGTATTTTTCTTTTTCTCATCAACATGTGAATTTTCATGACATGAATTAAAAACTCATTTTTCCATCAGATGAACAGGCAAATATCTTCTGAATGACTTCCATTAGATCAAATTGAAGCTCACAGTTCCAGAGATGGGAAGTCTGAGATTGAGGTGTTGGCCAATTCATTTTTTTAAATGAGGCCTCTTTGGTTTTTCTTTCCATCCTCATATGGTAGGGAGAGTAGAATTTTTATTTTTAAAAATAGTTTCAATAGTACTATTGTATAGGTCTAATGATTTTATAATAGTAGTTTTTAAGTCAAAAAGTTTTTAATCTCACAAGTGTCATGATGGGAACCTAAATTACAAACTCACATAGGACACTGGGCAGAAATTTGACTTTAATAAATCATGTGTGCTATATGACTGTCAGAATCTGAGAAAGTAACAGAGAAGTATCAATGGGCAAAGACCAAAGGGAACAAAAAGTTACAAATCTTTTTGGATAGTGAAAGTTTTCAGGATCTTGTTTTCCGACGTGCCACACCTGAAGGTAAGCAAAGATCAAAGCCAAAATGGAGTAGGAGTAACAGAGGTCAGTAGCCATTAACAGGATCCCATCGCACCAACTAAAATGTGAGTCAAGGAGCATGGATGTCAGATAGCAAATCTGAAATGTAGGGAACTAAAAACTTGGAACAGGAAGGTTATACTCCAGAGCTGCTTCATGGGGCAGGCATGTGGGTATTTATGTATTTCTTATCAAGGAGGGAATGGAGAGACCAGTGCTAGAAAGTTGGATAGAGATGTTAATACAGCAATTATAAAGAGATTAGCTATGGGCCATTTGAAAATGTATGTTTTAATAAGATGCATTCTTAAGTATAATACAAAAAGCATGGAATAAGAAAATACAGTGTTATAAAATATTGAGTATTGGATTCTTTTGGGGGGGTACCAGGGATTGAACTCAGGAGCACTCAGTCACTAAGCCACATTCCCCAGCCCTATTTTATATTTTATTTAGAGACAGGGTCTCACTGAGTTGCTTAGTGCCTCACTTTTGCTGAGGCTGACTTTGAACTGGGGTGATAGGTGTGCACCACCATGCCTGGCGAGTATCAGATTTTTATATGTCTATTTATAATGCCATGATTCTTCAGTTTATTTTTATTTGTGATTTCTGTGATGTGCCTATTCAAAGTAGACTTGGCAGTTTCTAACATTCTACCCACTAGGTGCTACGCTGGTCTCTATAATTTTAACAACAATTAATTTCAAAAAGAATAGGATTATAATTAGACTGGATATATTTTTAAAGCTATATTCTGTGGTGTCCAAGTTAATTTTAGTGTTTTAAAATCAGTTTAAATTAAAAGCATCACACACAAAGAAGTAATTCAGTAAACTATACAATCAACAAATAAAAATTTCTTAATACAACTTAGAGGTGGCAAATGATTGGATATTTGCTTCCTGACTCCAGGTTGGAAATATCTCTACCAGTGGATCTACAGTAGATTTGTGGAGACTACTTTAATAAATAAGCTAATTTTGAGAGTGTTATAATTAAAATAATATTTGAATTTCAGTTCAAATAACAACTTTAATTGCAGTGTATATAGTCATATATGAAGTTTGTTTTCCCAAACCAAAAAAATGACACCCTGAAGTTCATACTGCTTCACTCTCTCAAAATTTAAATGCAGAAAAAACACCAAGTGGTCCCATCAAGTGACAGACTTAAAGTCTGTCTTAAAGACTTGAAGACTGACAGTGTACTTCCTCATCTTTATCATCACTATAGCATCTTTGCTTATTTCTAATCTGCTCTTTGAACTCTGATGTGTACAATATCCCTGAGTCAGGAGATAGGATCTTTGACCAAAGTGAGAAAATTGATATCAAACCTTTTACTTGTTCTGTAAGAAAATATGTGGCATTGAATCTGTATATGTCAACTGTATGTCAGAAGTCAACATTAAGGGAACTGGCTTGTGGCTCTGTGGTAGAGCACTTGCTTAGTATGTGTGAGGCACTGGGTTTGATTCTTAGCACCACATATAAATAATAAAATAAAGGTCCATCAACATCTAAAAATATATTTAAAAAAAAAGGAAGTCAACATTAAGTATGAGTTCTCCAATAGACCTTGCTTTTGGTTATTTTTAAATAATTAACAAAAGGGTTAGGGAGGTAGTTAAGTGATAGACCATTTGACTTGCGGGCATGAGGTCCTGGATTCAATCCTCAGCACCACCAAAAAAAAAAAAAAGTAACAAAAATATGCTAATTTGAAGCACATACATGCTTTAATTCATATACACATATTTCATTATCTATAATGAAAATATAACAGTAATACCAGCAATTTTTTAAACTAACTAAAGATTTTTGAAGCATTTTGCAACTGATATAAGAATTTTCAGAGAAAGGTGCTACTTTACAAAAACATATTACATACATAATTTTCTAATAAACTTTCAGATTATGTATTTCCTTATGACCAAGGTAGACCACTCTCCTATCCTTCCCTTGGTACCCACCATTGTCTAAACCAACTTTCTTGAAATTTATATTTTCTTTCTTTTACTATCAAAATAAAAACTGTAATATATTGCTCTTCAAAACCTATCCTTTTTGAAATAGTAACAATTTAACATTTACCCTTGACTGGTGTTTGGTAAGATTTCAGGTCTTTGTGCTGTGTAACAGAGAGATCACCCAAGTCCCCTGCCCATGTCTGTGCCTTGCTTCCTGGTGTTTAAGACATTCCACATGAGAGAGCAACAGAACAGGAATTCTCATAAGGCAACTGGAAAATAAAGTTATAATTTTCAGCAGAATCAGGGAAGGTTATTGAACATGTTATCCATGTGCTTTGAAAACATTCAAATTCACATGAAAAATCCTTCAGTGAGACCCCATCAACCTGAGGTACAAAGTGAGAGCATCGATGATGGCCATTTTGTTTGTATGATTAAAAAAAAAAAAGCTAGTTATGGTTATTCATCAAAATAGATTCTTCCTGATGCTTTTAAAGTACAGTGAAGAGAAAGTAATGGAAGAGTGAGAATGTCAGTGGATGAATCCAAAGCTGTTTTAGAAATTAGACTATGACACTCTCTATTAAAGATGCAGGCATGATAAAAGCCATTAAAAATGAGAGTTGGTGGGGCTGGGGAGATAGCTCAGTCAGTAGAGTACTTGCCTTGTAAGCACAAGACCCTGGGTTCAATCCCCAGCACTCAAAAAAAAAAAAAAAGAAAAGAAAAAAGAAAAAAAAAATGAGAGTTGGTAAAAAAAAAGAAAGTTAACACATTGACATGATTATAACTTAGTTTTGTTTCTGAAGGGTTGGGAATAAAGATGTGGGAATAATTGTCCATTTGGCCATTTACAGAAGACCATTGATGTCTACTTTTTTCTGCTTTTTTTTTTTTTTTGATACCTTGCTTCTCTTTTTTATTTCTTTCCATGACTGCATTATGGAATGCTCATCTACCACAATTTCTGACAATGATTGTAATTTATGACCAAACAGTGGAAGACTGCATAATTTCTTGATTGATTGACTGATTAATATAGATTTTGTAGATATCAAGGGATAAAAGTTCTGAAAAGATTTTCTGAAAATGGAAGAACAATCATATTGCCTACTGTGTGTCAGATTTAAAGATTTAATCTGATCTTTTTAGAGAGAATCAAGTGTTAAATATAATAAGAAACTTGTTTATTCCATCCACCAAATGATTTTAGAACTGGGGATAGGATACATCTAGCATAAATATTCTTCATTGACCAAAACTTCATTGGCCAAGTGTTTTTAGGGGAGGATAACACTGATCTCTTTCAAAAGCAACTGCAAATTTCCTGTCCTCACAGAAGTGGGTTAACTTTTAATTAGTGTTCAAAAGAAGTAATTAATCTTCAACAGGTCTATTTCTAAAGGAGAAGGATTTTTAACCATATATTCCCATAAACGTTTTTAGATAAGAGCATCATTATTTTTAATTTATATTAAATTTAATTGACAAATAATAACTATATTTATGTGTTGATGTATGTATACATTGTGGAATGATTACATACAGCTGTTTAACATAGCCATCATCTCATATATAAATCACATTACTTTTTGCACTGAAAACATTTTGAATCTATACTTTTAGCAATTTTGAAATATATGCTACATTATTATTTACTGTGGTCACTATGCTATATATTAGAGCTCAAAAACATTTCTTCCCTCTAACTGAAATTTTCTCCTCATCTCTACCTTTGGTTCTGGTAGTCGTTATTCTACTCTTCACTTCCAGAAGTTCCACTATTTTTAGTTTCTACATATGAATGAAAGCATGTGGTATTTGTCTTTCTCTGTGTGGCTTATGTCACTTAGCATGATGCATCCATGTTGTCACCATTTCCTCCTTTTTTTAAGCAGAATAGTATTGCACTGTGTGTGTGTGTATATCTCGCATTTCTAACCATTCATCCACAGATGGATAGACTTTTAGGTTGATTGCATATCTTAGCTATTGTGAATAATTCTGCAAGAACATGAAGTGCAGACATCTCTTTGACATATCAATTTGAATTCCTTTGGATATTGTGTCAGGAGTGGGATTGCTGAACCATGTGGTAATTCTGTTTCCAGTTTTCAAGACACTTCCATACTGTTTTCATAGGCTACACTAATTTACATTTCTACCAACAGTGTACACGGGTGTCCTTTTCTCCATAACTTGTTATTTTTTGTCTTTTTCAAAAGTTTTTTTTTTTGTTTTTATTAGTTATACATTACAGTAGAATACATTTATGCATTTTGATAAATCATACATAAATGGAGTATAATTTCTCATTTCTCAGATCGTACATGTTGTAGAATCACATCAGTTATGCAGTCATATATTACATAAGATAATAATGTCTGTTTCATTCTACTATCCTTCCTATCCCCACACCCCCACTCCTCCTTTCATTCCCCTCTGTTTAATCCTAAATAAATATATATTTCCTTAGTTCCCCACCCGCCTGGTTGAGAATTAACATCCACATATCAGAGAAAACATTCTGCCTTTGGTTTCTTGGGGTTGGCTTATTTCACTTAGCATGATATTCTTTCTCCAACTCCATCCATTTACTGGCAAATGCCATAACTTTATTCTTCTTTAAAGCTGAGTAATATTCCATCATACATATATATATATATATTATCTATATTAACTATATATATATTCATCTATGTATACACCACATTTTTTTTATCCATTCATCTTTTGAAGGGCACCTAGGCTGGTTCCATAGTTTAGCTATTGTGAATTGAGTTGCTGTAAACATTGATGTGGCTGCATCACTGTAATATATAGATTTTAAGTCCTTTGGGTATATACTGAGGAGTGAGATGACTGGGTCAAATGGTGGTTTCATTCCAAGATTCCTGAGGAATCTCCATACTGCCTTCCATAAAGATTGCACCAATTTGCATCCCCACAAGCAATGTATGAGTGTACCTTTTCCCCCACATCCTTGCCAACAGTTATTGTTGTTTGTATTCTTAATATTTGCCATTCTGACTTGAGTGAGATGAAATTTTAGATTAATTTTGATTTGCATTTCTCTAATTGCTAGAGATGTTGAATATTTTTTCATATATTTGTTGATTGATTGGATATCTTCTGTGAAGTGTGTGCTCAGTTCCTTAGCCCATTTATTGATTGGGTTTTTTGTTTTTTTGGTTTTGAGTTTTCCGAGTTCTTTATATATCCTAGAGATTAATGCTTTTCCTGAAGTACATGTGGTGAAGATTTTCTCCCAATCCATATGCTCTCTCTTCACAGTATTGTTTCTTTTGCTGAGAAGAAATTTTTTTAGTTTGAATCCATCCCATTTATTTATTCTTGATTTAGCTTCTTATGCTTTAGGGGTCTTGTTAAGGAAGTCAGATCCTAGGCCAACACAGTGAAGATTATTTTTTGTCTTTTTGATAATAGCCATTCTAACAGGTATGAAGTGATATCTTACTGTAGTTTTAAATTGCATTTCTCTGATTAGTGATATTGAGCATTTTTCATCCCACTGATCAGTTGTATGTCTTCTTTTCAGAAATATCTGTGTAGTTTTTTTGCTCATTTTCAAAATGGGTTATTTTCTTGGTATTAAGCTTTTTGAGGTGTGTGTATGTGTGTGTGCATGTGTAAGTGTGTGTGTGTGTGTATGTGAGAGAGAGAGCAAGAGAGAGGGGGATATGGTTTGCAGATATTTTCTACCACTTTGTGGGGCTGCCTTTATTGCACAGAAATGCACAGTTTTCAAATTGACTCATGGACAGCCTTTTCTTTTAGCATTGCTGAGAATTGAACCCTGGGCCTCATGCATAATAAACAAGCACCATTCCAGCTATATCTCCAGACCCCAACTATTATCTTAAATAGAAGCAGGAAAAAGTTTCATGTTTCAAAATTCCATACTACTCAACTTTAAAGAAGAATGAAATTGTGGCATTTGCTGGTAAATGGATGGAGTTGGAGAATATCATGCTAAGTGAAATAAGCCAAACCCAGAAAACCAAAGGCCAAATGTTTTCTCTGATATGAGGAAGCTAATTCAACATAAAGTGGGGGAGGCTAGGGAAGATTAGAGTTACTGTGGGTTAGACAGAGGGGAGTGAAGGAAGGGGAAGGGGTATGGGGGTAGGAAGGATAGTAGAGTGAAATAGACATTATTACCTCATGTACATATATGACTGCATGACCAATGTGATCCTACTATATGTATAATTGGAAAAATGAGAAATTATACTCCTTTTTGCATGATCTATCAAAATGTATAAATGCATAATGTATGTATAAATTCATTCTACTGCCATGTATAACTAATTAGAACAAATTTTTAAAAATTAATTAAATTTAAAAAAGCCTGCCAAACTATAAATGAAACATTTATTGAACTTGGGACTGAATGATCTGTTCTTTGGGCACTAAAGCAATGATATAGTTTTAATCAGAGACCTATAAAATTAGGTATATAATCATCACTTCTAGTATATTTTTGAATCATTGAGGTAGCAATATGGGAAAAACCTCAAACTATGTAAATGTGCTACAAAAAGACAATAATCCAATATCAAGTATCAAACAGAAGTGAAGCATAGTGCTATATTTATAATTCTTAGGCTCCTTTAATATATGTTATGTATTTCTTAAGTTAGCATTCCAAAATGCTTTAGTTTTCTTTTCTCTCTTTAAGGAAGAAATCGAAACTTTTTAAACATACACTTTCCCCAAAGTTATCTATATTAACTATAGTTACTTTGCTGTGTGATAGCTCACCAGAACATTCCTGCGGCCTAACTGAACTCTACCCGTTGGCCAACATTTGTTCTTTCCCTTGCCACCCTATCTCCTAACTCTGGTATTGAACATTCTTCTCTCCACTTTTACAAATATTAGTTTTGAGATTCCACATGTAAGTGATATTACAATATTTGATAATGTCCCTAACTCTATTTTACTTAGCATAATGGCTTCATTTTCTAAATATTAGAATCAAAGTGTCCATATATAAATCTAGACACCCAAGAACACCCAGTGTGAATTCATTTATATGAAGTTCAAGAGAAAGCAAAATTAATCAAAGACAAAAGGAGAAACCTTCAGTGGTTTGCAGATATTTTCTACCACTTTGTGGGACTGCCTTTATTGCACAGAAATGCACAGTATTCTTTCATCTAGGTAAAGGTGGTATAGAGGTGTAGATGTGAAAAAAATTTAATAAGCAATGCAGTCACTTTTAAAGCCCCTACTATACAAGTGTCCTAGAGAAAGGAACAGCGTATGTGCACTCATTCATTCTCACACAGGATAAGTAATCTGTGGGCTGGGGTGTAGTTCAGTGGTACAATGTATGTTTAGTCTGTGCAAGACTCTGGGTTCAATCTCCAGTAATAACAACAACAACAACAAATGATTTATCAAGTGACAACAGCACAGTAAACAGACACTATTTTCACAATAAGTTGCCATAAGGTAAGTTACATTGTCTTATGGTATAAATAGTTCCCTTCATTTCAGCATCCAAGTGTATTGGAAGAGCTTGAACAATTCAAAATGAAGACCTATATCATAGGAATAAAAAGATATATCCACACTAAACTATCACAAGAATTCTGCTCTCCTTTTGCTTAGTGGTTATCATGAAATATTTTCTGATATTGGATAGTTATCCCTAAAAGATAGCAACCAAAATACTTACAAAGGAAATGATAAAGGGATGCCAAAGCTGAATAATAAAAGTATTTTCATTCTTATCATTAAAAAGGAAAAAGGTCATTATAAACAAAAATTCCTAGCCTTAAACAACATTGTGTCCCATAGTATAAAGCTCATTCTATGATCTTCTAGTATCATGTTAGCCTTATAAAGAAAGTTATGACTAAATGATAAAACAGTAGGTTTCTTATAGTATGTCTCACATACTACGTTTGAGAAAATATTATAATATTATTATTTTTGCTTCCTATGTTAAGTAATTCTTCCAAAAGAATATCATCTTAGATGATCAATGCTTCTCAAACTTTAATATTCATGCAAGTTACCTGAAATCTTGTTAAGATTCATCTATCTTATCCTGCAATCATTCAGGGTGAGGCTGAGATTCTGCTTTTTGTAACAAGTACAGGTCATGTTGATGCCATTAGCCTGCAGACTACAATTTGAGCAACAAACTCCTACATTAAAAAATATCCAGACTATGCATTGATTAGCTTATGAGAGTCAGAAGGAAAAAAAAAAGCATTGTTAAAGTTATGGTTCAAATATTGTTCCATGGAAAGCAATAGAATTTTCTATATATCCGCCTGCAGAAGAGCAGCTGCATACTTTTAATAGCACTACCACTTATTTACTGTTTCTAGTCTAAAGTGACTATAATAATAGCCCTTCAATTAGAGAGCTGTTTCAGTAATAGAATCAGCTTTCTTATAGCAGCGGTTTTATTAAACTAATAACTGTTAGCATGAAGACACCATTACTGTAAATTACATTTATAATTATGGCACTAAATATACTCAGGTTGCATGCAATTATTAGAAATTTCTAACATAATCATTTACCTCTCCCACAGCTCTCTTCCAATCACATAGACCCTGTGAACTTGTGTTATATATATGCAAGCCTTTAATATGTAGCTGTTTTCCTGTATCCCATACAATTATTCAAACTGATGCATGGACTGTCCAGAAACTTGTGTCACTAGCTCCAAGAATTGTTAATTAGAATTTCCTCCCCATTGTCTCCCTCCCACAATCTGGGTTGGTTCATTGTGTAATTTGCTGTCTAGTTATACATTGGTTTTCAGGGGAGCACAGAATAAAGAAAAGTTCATACAAGAAATGTACACATTAAACATTGATGCATAACTAACATGGTAAAGTGCAGTGACTTCAATGGTAAACCATCGATTATGACCCCTGATGAGGGGTGCTTAGACTAGGCAGCTTGGCCGAGGTGGCTTTGCTCTATGTGTATGACATGCACCTCCTCTAAGCCCATGTTCTCCCTTGTCAATGGCCTATTTGAAGCCTCCATTGATCACTTCTGCTAGTGTTACATTGGCCAAAAAGGAATCATACAGGTAAGACCAATCTCTACTCATTCTACTCATGGTTAAGACCAAAACAAGTCACATGGCCAGTCTCAACATAAATGCAGCAGAGCAGGGTCACCTCCCATGCAAGTGAAAGCCAATCAGTGATCAATTCAGAATGACACTTGAATCTACCAAAGACTGATCCTCTTTATGCATGCAAATCCAAGTAATATCTAAAATCTGTGTTAGCTGTTTTCACAACATGCTAAAATAGTCACAACTTTATTTAGCTAAATTAGAAGCATTGAATTGCTTGGTTTCTTTTAGAATTCTAGGGTTGTATAGAAAAATGAGAAATTATGGTTCCAATATCCACTCTTAAGTATTTCTTTTCAACTTGATGCTGAATACTTCTAGTCACATATAAGGGTTTAAGTTCCAAAATCCTGGTAACTAAAGCCTTAGGCAAGATGGATATAGTGGAGTCATGATCACGGTGGCAAGGGCATCCACTCAACCTCCCCCAAAAAAAAATCATCAAAGCTTTCTTTATAACCTTTGTTATGGCTGTGAAGAAAAATTCACCATCCTTCCAGGCTTTGCAGTTCTTACAATATTAGCAGACAAATGGATAATCTCTTCATTACAAGGTCTTAGGTCATAGACACCAGGTGTACCTGTTCTAACAGGGAATGAATTCAACCATCTGATAGAAGAGAGGATGCTAGAGCTGAATCTTGACAGATGAAGGGTAAAAAAAAAAAATCACTGGAGTAGAGGGTTTAGGCATTCTGAATAGAGATGACACCATGCTGCATTCAGAGAGCCTCAAGCAATGGCAGAAGTGTTGCTTATGTCTAGTACCTTCTGTTCAATATCCCATGACTGAGGGTACTAAAGGTAAGCCTGGAGCCTCTTGAGTGAGATGCAAGAGCAAGACAGAATTTACTGAAATCATGAAACTAAAGCAGTATCTCTGAGAGGTGTGGTTTATAGTTGAAACAGGAATCCGTGCTGGGTTGACAATAGAACAGTCATCAGTCAGAGCCACTCAAGCTTGACAACCACCGAAAGTCTGTCCTCCTATGAGCAATGTTAGTCTGATTCAGGATGGATGGAAGGAAATGGAGACACAGAGTCCAACAACCCCAAAGTAGCAGAAACAATTCCATCAGCTCCATCAACAGTCATGTTCTCTCCTGTCCTTCCTGGGAACAAAATAGTCTGCATTTCTCAACATCCCTTGTAAACAGGGACTTGAGTGTCTAAGTCCTGGTCAAGGGACTATGAGTAGAAATGGTTTAAGCCATTTGTAGTCCCAGTCCGACCACTGATGGATTGTAGAGGATTCCAACGTCAGGAGGAGATCAGAGGGGAAAGATAGAAGGAGTTGAGGTCTCTGAATAACTTTGTGAAGAGGAAAACCAACTCCTTATCAGCTCATTCAGGCTATCAGGTGATACTGAAAATGAGCTTTAATTGTGACAATTCGATCTGGGAGTTGTTTCTTAGCATTATTACTCTACACTGATAAATAAAACCAGAAATACCAAGTTCAGTTATCATTTTATTTCTCCCAGCTTTAGGAATATTACAGAGTTATGTATATAGGAATTTCTTATAGCTTCCAAAGGAGCCTTTCAGAGATGTGGGACGTAGGATAGGACTGCAGAGAGAAAACCCAAGTGGAGAGAAAATGGCAGGTGGAGACTGAGGGTCATAAGGTGGCACCTACACTCTGCAAAGGAAGTAGTTAATGCTCCTCACGTGGTTCTTGTTCAGAATCTTGCAGTTTCATTATTCATTAGTTTGTTCACATATTTATTCATTCAGTACTTATTGGGTATTTACTGCAACATGTCAACATGCCAGCAAGAGACCTGCTGGGGTTACAAAGTGAGCAGAAGTAGACACAAGCTCTTGCCTTCTTGGCATCTTAGAGTTTGGAGAGTAAGAAAGATATTATAACTGTGGTGGATACTGCAAAGGAGGAATAGAGAAGTGTAAGTGCACTTAGTGTGGATGGAGGAAAAGATAAGGGGAAGCTTTTCTAAGGAAGAGATGTTCAGCTCAGATCTGAAAGAAGAGTGAAAGTAAACTAGATAATTTCCTCCATTCTGTATAATTACATAGTGATTTACTTACTAGGGTAGACACATTAAGAGCTAAATACAGAACTTTATAATCCCACCCCAGAAACAATCATCAAATGATATGCAAATATTTCTGTTTACGTCTTGCTTTTCCCCCACCAAATCCTCACATGAACATTAATTTTACATGCCTAAACACTCATCGAGTTGAATAATACTAAGAAAATATTAGGACATCATTTAGTAAATTCTGAAGAAAACTTATCTTTGAAATTTCTGTCTTTTTATTACTTTTAATTAATGTTTAATCTGATATATTATTGGAGATGCATGATCCATAATGTGTAAAAACATGTGCTATTTGGTCAGAACCAGTATTTGATGTATCTTTGTACAATAACACATTCTGATTTAGTCTGTTTAATATAGTCTCCTTTTTAAAGCATCAATGCTTCAGAGTCCATGTTTAGTCAAGAAAGAATTTTTTTCTCAAATCTGGCACTCACAGAAAAAAAGCTATTTAGAAATCACACTTAAGTGTTAGTGATAAGAAAAGTCCCTTTAGGGACCATTAGCACTTTACCTGTAGAAAAACTGTTGGTAGTTCTCAACTTTTTAACTCTACAGAGGCAAAACTGTTGAAAAGTCCTTGGTGAAACTAAGATTTGGTGAAGCAGTTTATTCTGGAATCTCATTTTAGGAATTTCAGAATATCCTGTTGGTTAATTAATTAAAGATTAGCATCATTATTGCCATTGCCACCATAATCGATAAAGACTGGAGTTTGGATAAACCATATAAATCATATGTAATAAACTATTATCTAACTTTTCTCCTAATTACCCAGATCCAAACTTTTTTTCATGTGTTAACCTCATCTGTAAGGTTGGATCCAAGGTCCAAGTAAGAACCTACACACATTTTCCTAATAATACTTTATTAAGGAACAATCTAACTTCAGTAAAATGCATAAATGTTAAATGCAAAAACATTTGACAAATATGTAAACTCATTTAACAATCATCCAGATGAAGATATGAAAAATTATTATCCCAAGAAGTTCATTTCAGCCCTATTGTAGCTAAAGGCCCCGTCCCCAAAGGCATTTACTCTCTAATTTCTATGACTACACATAACTTCTTTCTTAAACTTCCTATCACTAGAATCATACAGTAGATAGTCTTTGGTGTCTGGCTTTGTTTCACTCAAAATCCATGCATTTTTAATGATTTCTGGAGTACTGAAGATGGCCTAGGACTTCTGTCACTATTGTATGAATATATAGCTACATCTATTTAAACAGTGTTAGGATTAAAGTAAAACTTGTTACCCTGAAACTTTCTGATTACAACAAGATGTTGCTTGCTCTCTGCAGGAACTATGTGAAGTCAGCTACAGAATTCCTAAGAAAATTGGCCTTAGGCAAATTAAAAATAGAAATAAAATTGCAGGTAATGGAAGATATATCCAACCTTATAAATAAGCTCATCTTAAATACTTTTCAAGTATAAAAGGAAAAACCTAATTATAAATTATTCTCTTCCATTTATTGAGACTGCTCCCTGAAGGGCCAGTTCTAGGTGATTCTTCATTAAACTTGTTCTATACTTGAATTTCAAAAATTCATTTTTTTTTCATAATTTTGTTAATCCAGTAGGCCCTCCTCATTTGTACAAATTAGTAAGGTGTAAATTAATTTGTGGAATTTGGGGTATTCATCTTAAGACTTATGAAAAAGAAGAAAGAAAAAAAGTAAAAGTACTGAGGTTCCACTATGGGTTGATGGTTCAGGAAACTTTCTTTTATATTAATAAATTATATGCTTCAATGAATTGTGGTCCATAGAATCAAGTACATCCAGTAGAGTACTATACCAATTTAAATGCATTTGTATACTTAATCATGAACCACATTGTGAAAGTTCACTTCTAACTATTATTTTACCACTGAAACATAGATATATAAAGACTGTGTGCTTTTACGGAATAGTCCATGTAAGCTTGTTATGTCTCTAATATGCCTTGTTTAGTTCACTTTAAAAGTCACTGACAGTAAAAGGCCCCTCTATTTGTGTAGCAAACAATAATGGAGAAAGGCTGCCAAATATTAAGGCATGAAACATTCTAATCTCTGAGATGTTAAAATATGAAAGGAAGGATAGTAGAGTGAAGCAGACTTTATTACCTCATGTACATATGGCTGCATGACTGATGTGATCCTATGCTATGTATAATCAGAAAAATGAGAAATTATACTCCATTTATGTATGATTTATCAAAATGCATAAATGTATTCTATTGGCATGTATAACTAATTAGAACAAATTTTTAAAATGCATTCATAAAGAAGGATGTGTCTTAAAATGAATGAAATCAGTGCTTGTGTAGAACTGGGAATCCTGGTTATCAGGAATATGAGAATCGATCATTCAGAAGAGGAGAAGCAGCAAGGGCTCAGAACACTTAATATATTCAATCAAAGTCTTTTCCAACAAATTTAGGAAAATAAGATGCTCAAAGACTGAGCTGACCTGGACCAAAACTGACAATCAAAAGGAACGGGAAACCCATAAATACCTTAAAGAAAGGGTGACATTTTGTTTCAGCCACACAGAAACCAAATTGAATCTAGGAGTACAAAATGTACCCCTTTTTAAAATCTTAACAAGGATGTTCTCAATTGTAGCAGATGTGATTGGTGTCCTGCCTGGATCGCCAACTGCTGCCGGTACTGGTACTAAAGTTCCAACCTGAAGATACTTCTGGGAGATTGTCCTTGAGAGATAGGAGTCACTGCTCCCATATGGTAGGGAAAAATTTATATAAGCAAAGAATCTTTGATCTGGTGATACAGAACACAAGCCCCCTTGTCTCAATGTGATCTAAACCATGAAAAAATGTAAAAAAAGTCCTCCTCTGTACATTATCCCACACACATGAATATAATTAAGATAGGAATATGAAATGAAGGCTTATGTTTGTTTGATATCTATTTATTTATTTATTTGTTTATTCATTTATTTTTGTTGGTACAGGGATTCGAACCCAGGACTGCTTTACGCACTGAGCTATATTCCTAGTCTTTTTTTTTTTAATTTTGTAACAGTCTCACTAAGTTGCTTGGGACTTTGTTCAGTTGCTGAGGCTGGCCACTAACTTCCAGTCCTCCTGCCTCAGCCTCTTGAGTTGCTGGGATTACAGGGGTACACCATCATGCCTGGCTTATACTCACTGAGACAAGAAAGTTAGGGGATATCCAATGAAGATATCTCAAATCAAAGCCAATTATGTTGGCATTTTTAAACTGACTAAAATGTATAGGCCAAGCTATCACATGGAATGTTGGCCACAGAGCATGGTTTGTGGTCCTCAAAGGAATAAGCAGTTGAGGATAAGATGACCTTAGAAGTCCTGACAGTTTAGAGCTTTAAAGGTGCCACAATCCTTGGACAAAGTGGGTAGGTCTGATATCTCACTACGGTTCATTCACTCCCCATCTAAACTGTCTTTCATTTGTTATTTATAGAGTGCCTTCTCGGTGCCAGTTACTAACTGAGGCACGAGGAATGGTGTGTGGAAGAGGAGAGAGAAGGCCCAGGAAGCTTGGGTTTTAATGAGAATTCAAAAGAAAGATCAACAAGCCTTTAGAACAAAAATTAGTTTCAAGTGGAAATTTTGAAAATGATCCTGATATATGGAAATGTGTGTATGCACATGTGCAGGTGTGTGTATATGTGCACATGCGCAGGTGTGTGTATATGTGCACATGTGTGTGTGCGCGTGTGCACACACAGAAAGAAAGAAAAATAGGTCACCCTCAAAGGTGGGGAGAGGAAGGAAAAAGCCCACAATCATGAACAAAGAGCATAGAATAATATGAGGGTTTGATTGAAAGTCTCAATTAAGTGTGAGTTGTAGCTAGTGGTGGGCCACAGAGATTGTATCAGTGTAACATCATTTGGATATTAAGCTATAGTTTTAAATTCACTGAAGGAGGACAAATTGAATTTACTGGGAGTCTAGCATGTCAAGACTCCAGAAAAATGTACAGTGGCCTTCAGGAGATGCTTATACCTCCTTGTCTGTGGTGCCACCTGGAGCCTTAAGGCCTGAGAGGTGCCCCTTGAGACAGAGGAAGCAACTGAGAACTGCACCCCAGAGGTCCTCACGTGGAGCATGCTTTAGGATGGAATCATCGGGGCAGTATTGGTACTCAGGATTCTACAATAATTAACTCATTAATAGTTGAATTACCTAACTAATTTTAAAACACCCCAAATCTCTCAACATGTATTTCAATACTTAGTGTCAGAGTTAAAAAATAAAAGTAACAGCAATAAAACAAAATTATAAGGAAAAAAAAATCTCTATTCCTTTCAGTGCCTTATTTGAAAAGCCTTCATATCCACAAAGCAAAAAAATTTATTATATTCATATATGTCAATCACAATGATAATATTCTACAAACTAATATTAGAGAATATACTTAGTGAAAGATAAATATTGAGATATTTATAAATATCTAAATAGCTCCTGCAATTCAGAAAATTCAATAAATTATGAGTAAAATGAAACTCTCTAGGGTTTATTTGAGGGCTTTTTTTGGTTTGCTTTTTAATTCTCTCCCTGCAGAATACCTAAACCTGGGTCATTCTGGTATTTAATACTACATTTTGTTCAACTGTTATGGCTCTTGTTTCCCTCCTTAATTGCAAATCAGGATGAGACTAACATTTAAGTATGGTTTTGACTCTTCAAGGTCATGGTTGGCCAAGAGTATCTGTCAGGGTTTCTTTTCCCTTTTTTTAAAGCAGGTGGCTGTGATCTGATTAAATATTTATAAGTGCAATTAGGTACTTAAACAGAGTAAAAGTAAACCCAAGTGTCAAACTGAGGGGTCAACTAGATGATCTAAGGTGTTAGAATGTAAAAACTTTTCTTTGACCCTATTTATAAGCCAGAGTTGGTTTGTTTGGTCTAAGTCAGTGTTGCTTTCTAAGATTTATTCATCGAGGTTCAGAAGTCATCTAAAAATACTCCCTGAGTAATTCATGCTCTCTCCCTTTTCTCCAGAGAGAGCTTCACTGTTTGTCCCCTGGGTTTGGGATACAGGAGAGGGAGACACTGTGCAATGTTTTACTGCCAGGGTTAGGGACATCACAGCAGCTGCTTATTTATTTATTTATTTATATGTACTCATTATAATTAGTATCTAGCATTTATAAACATTTTCTAGGTTGGCCTTTTTTGCAGGTTGAAATGTCATAAATATTTGTCTTTATGGTAATATTCAAGTTAATGTGATTTTGGTGTTGATAAGGCCAAGTTCAGACAATAAGTCTCAATTAGGCTGCTTAGTTTCCCAGGCACCTTGGGGACTTAATAGGAACATGTAGAGAGGTGTGAGCACAGGTTAAATGTCCAGCCACTTGCTTTCAGATGAAAAAAATGTAAATGTTAAAATATTAAAAGCAATCATGAATGGCAGCTTATATCCCTTCATTTGCTTTTTCAGAGCTTTCCAATATCCCTAATGAAACTGTTGACAATAACATTTACATAAAGGAAGAAAAGTAAGTCATTTTTCAATCTCAGATTGAAGGATGGTAGATAGAGGAAAACAAATTCATTATAAAATAATACACACACATACACATATATGTATATATGCGAATAAATATGTAAATGATAAAAGGAGCTAATTGTTGACCAATTACAATAGAAGTTTAACCTTGGCAGAAATTAATTCTATTTAATTATGATTAGTATCAAGCATTTGTAAATATTTTCTAGATTTGCCTTTATTTGATATGTCACAAATATTTGTCATTATGATAATATTCTAGATAATTTGATTTTGGATATTGATAAGGCCAGTTCAGGCAATCATTTTCAATTAGGCAGCTTACTTTCACACTATAAAAACTCTAATGAAGGGACACCATTTACTCCAAACCTAATTGACCAACTCGTGCCTTTGGGCACAAAGAGATCTTGAAAAGCAGACCTCAGGGGGATCACTACAAAGACACTGGGAAAATTGATTCCATTTTCACATGTCCCCAATAATCGGGTATTACTGTCAAATGGACAGTAGACCTTTAGAGGCAAACCACTTCTGTACTATCCATTAATAATACCTGAAGTGAAATTCAGAAAATGCCATCAAAAATGAACAAAATGAACTTGTCCTTTTGCATGGGGGCTAGAGTATGCAGTTTTCAGTCAGTAAGTGCCCCCATTAAGCTGTTAGGATACTTATTCAGTTCCTCATATTGGGATTGGGTAACTATTTCCACTAACTTTTTTCCTGAAGCATCAGTATGCTTACTTGAAACCTTGTGTTACTACAAATGGTCATCCCTAAAAAGAAAGCCAACATAGTGGTTAACTTTGGATTGAGATAATAACCAGCATAAGGTATATGGATGGCTTCAGGGACACCATAAATATTTTGTATTGAGATCTGGGTGGAGGTACCAAGCTGTGTTAAATTTGTAATACTTTGTTGACTTATGATTTACACACATATGGTTCTACTTCTTTTATACTTTTTTGAAGTTTATGAAAGGAGTTTATTAAAACCATTGGATTCCTTTACTTTTTCCTATAGACCTGAAATTTTATACAAACACTGACTGACTCTCTCATTTCCTTTTGGTGATGATGTTTCTTTGATGCATGTGTTTTTATCAAATGTATCTAATTTGATGTTTCTTTGAAACTGTTACTTTTTTCCTGGACTGTGTATCAGCAGTATAAAATCTAGTTGCAATTTCCAATGTATTAGATTATCTCATCTCTTCCTTCCATTTGGGATTAAAAAAGAATTTAGATTAAATGGTATCTGTGCTTCCAGCTGCCTTTGGCTGTAAATTCTGGCTTTTACTTACCTTTTCATCATTCTTTGCTAGGCAGCAGACAACCCACTTGTCCTCCAATAGAATAAAATGTTCAGTGTAAGCACTGTCTTTACTCACAAGATACTTTTTGAACCCATGTGGTGTTTCCAGAATTGCCTGCTCCATTCATTATGTTCTATACAATTTTGTATTTTAATGTCTTGGGGTATTGATTGCATCTTAATGAAAAAATGGCCCCGATTAGCAGTAATACAGCCAGCTGTGGGCTGCAATGTTAATATACACCTACTGTTTCAATTTGCTGGGAAAGCTGATAATGATGGAAGAGCACAGTTGATTCCAAAAACCATGCCTGGCAATTACATCTGTCATCAAGTCAGCTCTTGACCCCTCATCTCTAGCAGTTTGCCTTCAGCTTTTATGAAAAAGAGAAAAGCAGGGCTAGTACAAGCATCTTCTGCTGCTTGTGTAGATTTTAGCTGGTGATTGAGCATTTGAAATATAAAAGGACTAGACTCCAGAAATATTTCAAGCTTGGGCAATGGTGTTAAACCCAACAAGATGATGAAACACATAGCAAGACGATGTGAGGCAGGGCTGGATAATGTCAGATAACGCAGCCAGCAGCATGATGTCAGACACATCTGGGTACGAATTCTTCTTCAGCCATGCTAGTCTTGTGAGATTTGGCAAGGTAATTGCATCTCTCTCAGTCTGAGGTTTCTTATATGGAAAGAAGTCTGTCTTATTGGGTTATTGAAGAGATTCAATGGGATGATGGATGTAAACACCTTAGGTCAAACCTGGTGTGCATTCCTGGTGGTCATTGTTTCTGATTACATGTGCTGCAGTTTATTTCCTTTCCTATCAAAATTTAAGATTGGGCATGGAATAAAAGTTCTATTTTTGTCTTTCCAAACTTACACAAGAAAATACATAAGTATACACTGTATGATTGTGCTTACGTGAAATTTAAATACAAATATAATCCACTAGTTCCCTTTGTGATGGAATCTGAAAGAGACATGGAGGTTTCTGCATTTTGAAAATGTCCTAGTTCTTGATTTGGGCCATAACTGTTGAATTTGGTATGTGTAAAACTTCATTGAGATGAATATTTAAGATCTGTGCACATTACTCTGTTATAACTCATTAAAAAAGGCCTTAAAAACAGTAATTTTTCTCAAATTTGATAAGGAGTTATAAACTAGTACAGACCTTTGTGAAATTGAGAAGTCATCATAATAAATAACCCAACCCTTAGTTTCTCAAGGAAACATTGCAATAGAGGAAATATTACAGTATCAGACAAATATATTTTTTATTTTTCATATAAAAAAACAATATTGAAAACAATATAAATTAAATGTTGAATTATTACATAGTTGATAATGCATCAATTCCAGAATTATAATGCCACTAAAAATAACTATGCAGAATGGTTTGGCCATTTTAGAAGACTCCTCAGTGGTATTTTATAAATCTAAATGTACATGGCTTTTATGACCCAGCAATTCCAGTATGGAATTTCTAATTCTACATATGAAGTCCACAAAGATTTGTATGTCAATGTTCATAGCAGCCTTACTAGAAATGGTTAAAAACTGTAAGCAATTCAAATGTCTATCAGTAGGAGAATGGATAAACAGTGATATATTTACATAATGCAATACAACTGAGCAATTACAACAACATGAATAACTCTCAAGACAAGTGCAATGTAAGAAATCATACACAAAAGATTATGCATACTGTAAAAGGTCACATGAACTGTACAGCTCCATTCATATGAAATTCCAGAAGAGGCAAAAATCACTCTATGGTGATGAATATTAGAATAGTGATTACCTTAGTTAGGAAAGGAGGAAACTATTGATGGAAATTGTCTTCCTGTGGTTTGGCAGGAAGTGCAACAGCCATCTTGTGACATTGAGGATCTGCCCAATAAAATTAAAAATATCAGTCTTAAAATTGTCAGGTTGGTGAACCAATGCCTGAACCCATTACTTCTTTACTTCTTATGTAAAAGAAGGTAAAGCAGTTAAGAATGTAAGCTCCACTGATAGCTGATAACAGCATGTAAGAGATAATTCAGAGAAAGGCTTTTCAGGAGTTACTAACAAGAGCTGCAGGAATTCCAAAAGCCTCCTTTCCCTTACACTTGCATTAGCAGAGTGATAGACCTGGAAGGGAGGTTAGCTTTTGTAGAAAATAACATTAAACTCAGAGAGGTAATATGTCTAAATCAAGGATATAGATGATCAAAATTAGATAATATACATCCAATTCTCAGTCTCATTTTATGAAAACTAAAAAAGGCTGAAATACTTGTAATGGTTCCCAAATGGAAAAAGGCAGTTCTTTTTTAATGCTCAAAGGGCATAAAATATGAGATAAGGTTTGAGGAGAAGCTGCTGAGAATAGGATGCTTAGACAGTGATAAGAGAGTGGTACACACCAGCCTCCTAATGATCTCATTGTGTTCGGGTAGGTGGTCTATCCTGCCAGTCCCTTCCCTATCCGATGTCAATCATCTCTCAAAATCACATATTTGATATTGACATTTCACTGAATTTTTAAATTTATTTACTCTTGTTCTATATCAACAAATACCAATGGTATGTTTTGGATTATGTTGTAATAACTGGGTAGAGTGACACATGCCTGTTGTCCCAGTTACTCAGGAGGTAGAAGTGAGAGAATCTCTTGAACCCATCACCAACCTTGACAATAGAATGAACTGTCTTAAAAAAAAAACAAAAAACAGAGAGAGAGAGAGAAATGAACTTATGTTAATCTGTATAAATTCCATGGTTGCATTTAATTATATCTGTAAATTATTTTCAAAAAAAAATTTTAATGACATTAACACTTGCGTATATCTATGCAAGGTAGACAATTTTAATTTTCTCCCAAGTTATTTCAGATATATTTTACTTCTCCCCCTCAAAGAAGGCATGAATAGCAACACTTCCCCCACAACCAACATATGTCCAAGGAATACGTAGGAAATTTAAATAGCTTTGTCACCTCGTGGGATATGTTTTTTCAAATAAGTAAAAGTTCCATCTTTTACCAAAGTGCCATTCCTATGACATTCAACTAGTTATTGACAGAGTTCGTGATTACTTTCTTACTAGGACCTGAATGAAATGAGAACTGAACGGTCATCTTGTTGGTTGTTAATGCTATTTTATTTATTTTATCAATGGTTAATATATGTATTTTATTGCAATCATAGAATTCAAGAGGAATAAATATGCCAGTCTCCCTCACACTCTTCCTCTCCAGCTATCCTGTCTCTTCCTTGGAAATAACAGTTTCATGTGGTTCAACAAGAAAATTGAAATTAAAGATAGTGAGAAGGCCCTTCTTATCCATATCTTACATCCAACCCATCACTTCCCCTCAAGTAATGCTCTTAATTTTGCATTTACTTTAAAATATATTATTTTGAATGTATCCACATATTTAATTTCATATTCTTTATCCTATTTATATATAAAGGTTGGCATGCTGTACATTTATTTTCACAATGTTCTCAAGGTCTTTACATATCCCTTCATAAAGAGCTTCAGGAATCTCTTGTATGGTTCCATTGAATTCCATTGCATGGAAGAACCACATAGTGTATTCAAACAATTCTCTTGATTAAATTTAAAATGTTTACACTATTTTACACTATTTAACTATGACAAATAGTGCTGCAATAAATAACCTTGGACATATATTATTTCTGCTTGTGTGGAGCTGTTTTTGCAGTATCCATAGGAAATCTGCTTGGGGAATTTTAGTAGATGTTGTCAACATAGCTTTGCTCTACAGCCAGTAAGTTAACAAAAGATGTTATCAGAACTCTTGATACTCCCTTTATGCTCCTCCCCAGACTCATTCCAACACTGTTCCCCATCTCCAAAAGAAGTAAGCCCAATGCAGAATTTTCACTTATGAACTTTTTCCCCCATGATTCTTCTGAATATATATATATATGTATATATATATATATATATATGTATATGCTATGTATGTACATGTATCCCTAAATAGCGTATTATTTTTGAACACATGTAAGCAGACCCATACTGTATAGATTCTTCTGTAATTTACTTCTTCATCAGAGCATCATGTTTTGAGATCATCCATGCTGATGCCTAGAATGGTAGTGTTTTCATTTTCATGTACATGGTGTGTTATTGCAAGGACACATGGTAATTATTTTATCTATTCTAGTGATAGGCATTGTTGTGCTAATTACTTTTTTGACTTTTTAAATAATCTTATTATGAATATTATTGTCAGTGATCCCCAGTGCACCTGATTTTTGAGTTCTGTAACTCTTGGAATATAACTAAGAATAAATTTTCTGAGTTTTGTGTTATGGGTATTTTTAACCTAGTAATGAAATTATTAAGTGTTTTGTTAAGAAGTAGTACTACCTTACATTCCCCCTGAGAATAGATGATTGTTGCCAGTCCACATCCTTGCTGAGAAATAGAGCTGTTTTTTAATCAAGTGAATAAAAATAATGTATTACTGATTTTTTACTTGTAATCTGGTCTAAATGTGCACTCAAATGATTCTAACAAAGTTGAGCATCTTTGCAGATGTTCATTCAGGTTTTTACTTCTTTGCATCATCAATTCAAGTGTCTGCCCTTTATTTTATTTCTTCTATTTGGCTTTTTATTCTTTCTTATTGGTTCAAAAAGTGTTCCTTATACTATGATCTGGATCAAGGTATTTCTCAGTTGTATTTTTATGCCCTGAAATTAGATGCAGACTTCTCAATTTCAAGCCTGTTTTACTTATAATATAAATATTTAAGTCCATTTCTTCTTTCTTTAAACCTATTTTAATTTATTTTTTATTTTTACAGACTGCATTTTGATTCATGGTACACAAATAGGGTACAACTTTTCGTTTCTGTGATTGTACATGATGTGAATTCATACCATTAGTGTAATCATACATGTACGTAGGGTAATGATGTCGGTCTCATTCCACTATCTTTCCTACCCCACCCCCTTCCCCATCTCATTTCCCTATACACAATTCAAAGTTCCTCCATTCTTCTCTTATCCCCCTACACACTCCCACCCCCACATTATTTATCATCATCCACTTATCAGAGAAAACATTTGTTCTTTGGTTTTTTGGGATTGGCTTTTTGCACTTAGTATGATATTCTCCAGTTCCATTCATTTACATGCAAATGCCATAATTTTATTCTTTATGGCTGAATAATATTTCATTGTGTATATATACAGTTTCTTCATCCATTCATCTATTGAAGAGCATCTAGATTGGTTCCACAATCTAGCTATTGTGAATTGAGCTGCTATAAACATTGAAGTGGCTGTGTTACTGTAGTATGCTGATTTTTAAGTCCTTTGGGTATAAACTGAGGAGTGGAATAACTGAGTCAAAAGGTGGGTCCATTCCAAGTTTTCTGAGGAATCTCCATACTGCTTTCCAGAGTGACTGCACCAGTTCATTTCTTCCTAAGTCTCATTTTAATTTTGTCTTACAAGCTTTGGCACATAGAATGTCTACTATAATTGATACACAAATATATCCTGATTTCCATTATTTCCATAATTTTCCATCATTTAAAAATGTGTGATTTTGTATTTATAAAAGAATGGGGTATCTCTTGTCACTTTTTGAATATTAATTTAAATTAAATTGCAGTGTCATCAGAGGTTATTCAGCATGATACCAGTACAGTTAATTTTAAATTTTATTAGTTTTACTGCTCAGATGTGGTCAGATTTTACAAATGTCCACACGTGTTCAATTATAATGTATATTCTCCACTAAATCAGAACTATGAATGGTATTTTTCAACTTATCTAATCCTCACCATTGAACCCATCAATTATAAAAGAATCTGACTTGTCTATTATCTATATAATTAATACCCAGTTTTTATATTCAAACATTTGGAGTATGAAGTTGTTATCCAACTGTTTTTCTAGATCTCAAGTTGTAGCAATAGCTTTTTCTTTGTTATGGCCATTTTACAACATACCCAATTATTATCTTGTTGTTTACTCGTATCTTTCCATCATATTCCATTGATCTGTCTTTTTATGCAATGATGGAAGTTTTGATTAGGTGACAACCAGTAATGAAAATGAAAATTGAATCCTGATATAACAATGTACGGATGAACGCTAGTCAGAAAATTGAAGGAGATCCAGAGAAAGAGAATTTAGAAAAATCGATAGGGTTGTCCTAAAGGAGACTTTGCATATAATAAGTGCAAATGCAAATCTCAACTGAGGGAAGCCCAAGTAATAGGTAAGTTAGGTATGAAAAGGGTTATTACCTTTTTCAGGACATTAGTATTCTGTTTCATATCTTGGTCTAAAATTAAAGTCTTATTTGTCAATGTCATATGTTTTATGAGCCAGTTCTATGTTGCCTATATTTTGAGAGTATTTCTATTTAAATGAAAAAATAATGAGCATTTAAATGGGAAACCCATTGAATTCTTCTGAGCTGTTGGAAATATCAGATCTTTTAGCAAGAAAGCAGTTTTATCAGTTACTAAGTGCGCAGGCACTGCATAATCTTGCCCATTAAAAGCCAGGTCAGGTACACGTTCGGTTGCTAGGCAGCTGCTAGGGGAGCAGTTCCTTTCAGACCTGTGACTTATGCCACCTGCATTTCTTGCCAACCTCCCCAAACTTCCCAGGTTGTTGCTGGAGAGGTTCTCATGTTCCTTTCTTTGTTTTTCATTTCTCAATCATAAGCACTGCATTTTTTCGTCAGCTTTTATCAGGGACATTTCTGGAAGCTAAAAATGGTAGACTTATGTTAACTGGTTCTGAAGATTCACATTAAACAGACAGAGCAAAGACATAAAGCCATCTGTGGAATTTAAGACATAAAGCCCTTTGTGAAATTTTAGAGTGTGGTAAGAATATATTAGGATTACTGGGCAAGTCCTATTGTACCTCCATTTTCGTGGAATTTGTTTAAAACACTTTCAAAGAGAATAAATGGAACAACTGAGAGGGAGGGAAGAAAGGGAGGGAAATAGGGACCTGGGGAGAAAGAAAGAAGGCAGGCAGGCAGGCAAGAATGAAGGAAGGAAGAGAGGGAAGGAGGAAGGAAGATGGAAAAGGGGAGAAAGGGATGAATGGAAGGAGGGAATTCACCTTTTTGTCATCTTTAAGAAATATTATATATGGATGTGAACTCTCATGGGATATTCCTTATGTGATAGATGTTTTATTAAATATCTATTTACCTCTTCAGCTACCTGAACTATTTCTCCAGCAGCTATAAATCCTGCTGGTCTGATGGTTTACAGCTTCAGCCCCCAATCCTGGAGTTGGCTTGGAGTGAAGAGGAAGTCTGAAGGAGGGGCTTGTAGAGCTCTGAAGGGCAAAGCCTCCTGGATTCCCCCTCTCTGACCTTGGACATTGAGGAACTGATGTAAAACACCCAGCAGACAATGTTTTCAGCCATCTGGGAGAGAGGGTCCATAGCTTTCTCTCCAAGAGAGGGCATGTGGACAGCAGGCATCATACAACAAAAAAGCCATCTTACTTGATTCTACTGCAGACATAAAAATTACTGAGATCTTTGATTCATTTTGAAAGGGGATAAATGAGACCTTTATGGAGATGACTAAAAGAAAAGAGGGCTGCAATTAATAACCCACCCTGACAGGTTTAGATACAGGCTAGGAAGCCTGGTGTGTCTTCTTCCATATTCATGAACCACAGAAAAGCACAGGAAGCCTGCAACTTTCTCACTCCAGCAAAGGGAAGTATGTTGAAACAGTTTTACCTCTTGCTTCTTAATTCCAATATAGAATTTCCCTGTGAAGGGCTGAACCATGCAGAAAAACAACAATCTAGAAAAATGTCTGCAGGTCCCCTCTCCAGATCAGTTGAAATAGAGAAATCCTATTCTGAAATTAAATTTTTAGAGTTTTTAAATTAGCAAAAGGTGGATAGAATGAACCTCGAACTTTATCAGACTATTTTATATCAGGCTACATTCTTTGAAAATAGGGTTCATTAACAAAATACATTGTTTTAATTATAGTATTCTACGTGCATTATATAAGTAAAATATACTATTTTGTTATAATACAAGTAAGTATAATATTTTAATATATTGAATATATCTGAGCCTACAGTTCGTGTGTGTTGCCCTACATTTCAGATGACTGCAAGTCTCTTGGGGAAGGAAGTTAAGCCGAATATGTCAAAAGTCATGTCAATGCCATTGCCTTTAACATAGTAATTCATTTCTAAAGGAAAAAGATTCAAAATTTAATAAAACCTTAGGCATAAAAAATGTGTCTCAATCACAGTGATGAAAAAGTAAATAATATTGGTAACCAGGTGAGGGGATTGACTAGGCATTTGCTCTGATGTGTGTGTGTGGGGGGGCTTTGCTCCCCACCCCAGGAGTCAAACAGCAAAGTGTCTTACAACAAAGAAATATCTAGCCCAAAATGTCAATAGTTCCAAGCTTCAAAAACTGCATTGGAGTTGTTAGAGAATACTGATTCAACAGAAAAATGTGCAGTCCCTTTCTTTTTTTTTTAAGCTGGGAATTGAACCTAGGAGTGCTTAACCACTAAACAACATTCCCGGTCCTTTTTATTTTTTATTAAAATAAGGATCTCACTAAGTTTCTTAGGACCTCACTAAGTTGCTGAGCCTGCATTTGAACTTGCAATTCTCCTGCCTCAGCATCTCAAGCCTCTGGGATTACATGCATGTGTCACCAGGCCCAGCTAAAATGTGCAGTCTTTAGAGCTCCATTTATAAAGACTAGGTTTCAGCATGGGAAATTATTTGATATATTCAAAATAGCAAGATACAAATTTATATATAGTCAATGGTAGATATACCCTGAATTTAGTGAAAGTTAAGTTGCAGGATCTCTCACTTACACACACTCCTTAAGGTGTGGCAATCGTTTCATATGGTTATAGATTTTGTATTTCATATGGGTTTGCTGGGCTCTGCTGGGTTTCACATTTGGGGCCTTTCACATGGCTGCAGTAAAATATGGGTGGAACTAAATTCATCTAAGGCTCAGCTGAGCTAGACATCCAGAAGGATGGTCACTCACATATCTAGAGCCTCAGTGCTCCTGACAGGCCCCTCTGGATAACAATGTAAACTGGACACAACAGTTCAGTACTCCAGGAGGCAAGAAACAGAAAGTGCCAGACCTCTTAGCAGCTAGATCCAAAACAGAGAGAGTATCCCTTTTGCCATAGGCAATGGTTCAACACAGTTCCAAGCCAGCCCAGAATGAGCACCATGGAGGAACAGAATCTTTTTCTACATGGGGAGTGCCATGCAATAGAGCAAAGGAAGGGCTTGTTGGCCAACTCTGAACATGGGTTATGACAGCAAAAGACATTTGGAATTCCAGGACTACCATAAGGTATGGAAGGTCAGAATTATAAAGAACCTTTCCTAGAAATTCAGATGTATTGAATATGCCTCCCCTTATATGGACATGGTCATGTACGGAAAGTCATGACCCATGCACAGCAAGTGTGTGGAATTCAAAACTCCTCTTCCTTAAGTCCAAGGGAAGTTTCTTAAGAAAAGCACTCAGGATTAGGGTGCTAAACCAAACTTCCATTCCTGTTTCTCACTAAGTTTAGATGGTCTGCATTCTGAAACATCATTTTCTTTAGCAATTATAACTGCACACATTCCTCTTTTCTCAAAGTAAGGCCCTTACACTAGTAAATGACTTCCACAGCTCTTCACCATTTACTGTTCTGCACAAAATGCTGGGTTGTACTTTCGTAGGAGTAAACCTTTAAAAGTGTTTGGGTCTTTAAAAACAAAGATGGGAGAATCTTACACAGAAATTCTTCCCTCCAAGTGTTTAGTAGTGCAACAGAAGAAGGAATTTTGACTGATGAACATGGTAGATTGGGCAAGCAGAATATGAGATTGAATGGCATGCTCAAACAAATGATATCAAGACATGGCCATATCTATGGCATGCAGAACTTCTGGATAAAAAAATAAATATTTCTGGCAACTACCAGTAGGATGCACTTTCACAATTAAAATGCTTTAAAAATGGACTACCCTAAAATTCTCTAGTATAATTTTCCATTATGAAAATCAAGAGGAATAATGGCACTTGGCTTAAAGTTTCAAATATCTACTATTAAAAGTATCTTGTGCATTTTAAAAATAGGTAATTACTAATATAGAGATTGGAATTTTAAAGAAATACAAACTGGGCTGGAGTTTTGGCTCAGTGGTAGAGCACTTGCCTGGCATGTGTGAGACCCTGGGCTCAAGACTCAGCACCACTTATAAACAAATAAATAAATAAATAAATAAAATAAAAGATCCATCACCAGCTAAAAATAATATTTGAATAAAAAAAAAAAAGAAAAAAAATACACACTACCTTCTACTGAAGAATGGTGCCCCGATACAAGATATCTATCCTTTCGGGATCACAAAGTAGTTGGTAAAGCAAATAAAGAAACAAATGAAGCAGAACTCACTAGAGGTCACCTGAATCAGCACTGAATTAATCAGGGATGTTGTTCTTCTTTGCCAGATAACTAAAGATAGCTAAGTCTTATTCTGTTTCTAAATGCAAGAGAGAATGATCAAGACTATTTGCATGAAGGGATTAATAGTCTGTGAATTTAGTTAATCTTACTTGTGACTAATGAGCAGATAGTCAAGATAATTAAGATACGCACATGTGTTACAAATAGATATTTGCAAATATTAGTTTAGAAGGACATTATCAAGAAAATCCACTCCATAGGATACCATCCAACTTATTGATTCTTAATTTTATTTCTTGAACTTTAAGAGTCTTATCGAGGAAGTTTGTACTAGTGTCAATGTATTAGAGTCTTGACCTTGTGTTTTCTTCTAGTGGTGACAGTGTTTTTGGTCTAATTCCTAGGTGTTTGATCCACTTTGAGTGAACATTTTTTGTGCAGGATAAGTGATAGAGATCTAGTCTCATTCTTCTACGTATGAATGTCCAGTTTTCCCAGCCTTTGTTTAAAAGGCAATCTTTTAACCAATGTATCTTTTAGGCACCTTTGTCCAGGATCAGATGAATATGTCTATGTCAATTGTTCTTTGTGTCCTATTCTATTCTACTAGTCTTCATGTCTGTTTTGATGCCCACCTGTTTTTGTGAATTATAGCTCATAGTATAATTTGAGATCAGGTGTTGTGATACCTCCAGCATCACTTTTATTATTCAGCATTGCTTTGACTATTCTGGATCTTTTATTCTTTCATATGAATTTTAAGATTGTTTTTTCTAGTTGCATGAAGAATGTCATTAGTATTTTGATGGATATTGCATTGAATCTGTAGATTGCTTTTGGTAATATGGTCATTTTGACAATATTAATTCTGTCTATCCAAAGATAAGTGGGGTGGCTTCAAATTAAAAAGCTTCTGCACAGAAAAGGAAACAGGAGCTTGAAAAGAGATTCTACAGAATGGGAGAAAATTTTTGCCAGCTACTCTTCTGACAGTTGATTAACATCTAGAATATATAAAGAACAGGAAAAATTAACAATGAATAAAACAAATAACCCAACAATAATGAACAAATTATCTAAATAAACTTTTCTCAACAGAATAAATACAAATGACCAACAAATACTTGAAAAAATGTTCAACATCCTTAACAATTAGGGAAATGCAAATCAAACCCACACTGAGATTGTATCTCACTCTATTTAGAATGGAAATCATCAAGAATACAAATAACAATAAATTCTGGTGAAGATGTAGGGGATAAGTAACTCATATATTATCAACTTGACTGCAAATTGGTACAACTACTTTGGAAAGCAGTATGGATATTCCTCAAGACTAAGAATGATCCAGGTATCCCACTCCTTGGTATTTGTCCAAAATATCTAAAATCAGCATACTATAGTGATACATACATACCAACATTTATAACAGCATAATGCACAATAGTCAAGCTATGGTACTAGCTTTGATGCCTGTCAACAATTGAATATTTAAGGAAAATGTGGTATATATACACAATAGAATTTTACTCAGTCATGAAGAAGAATGAAATTATATCATTTACTGGTACATCTGAAAAACCAGACTCAGAAAGTCAAAGGTTGAATGTTCTCTCATAGGTGAAAGCTAAAGATCAATAAGGAAATTTTTAAAGGGGGATGTCTATAAAAATGGAAGAGAGAACAATGGAGTTAGAGAAAGGAGATAGAGAATGAAATGGGATGGGAAAGGTGAGGAGCAGTGTAATAAAATTGACCAAATTATTCTATGTGCATGGGTAAATATATCACAATAAATTCCACCTTCGTGTATAATTATAATGCACTAATTAAAAAACAATAAGTAGAAAGACCAATAGAGTAGAAGAAGGAAATAGGGGAAAGCAAGGAGGAGAGGGAAAAGAAAAGTACTGGAAATTGAAATGGAGCAAATTGTTATATGAATGTATGTGTCCCACCATTATGTATAACTATGATGCACCAATATGAACATTTAAAAATACACTCATTAGAAGCATGACAGTAGTCCATGACTCATCCAGTATTTATGTGGCATTATTTTATTTTCCTTATACTACCTTTCTCTGATACATTACCTTTTATGTCAAAGATATCAATCTACCTTATTTCTTGATACAGAGGTATAATGCTCCAATTCTGTGAATTGAAAATGAGATAATAAATTTCTTAACTACACTGCCTCTAAAATAAGTTATCAAATGCTTTGCCCATACCCTTAATTCTCATTTTTAGTTCATTACAGCTGTAGCAAAAATGGAATTTAGTTTTAATATGAGCTATTTCTTCATTTATGTATGTGGCAAATGGGGCCATTTGTGAGAGTGCCAGGAACTGATGTCATGAAGATTCTAAAATGAAGAAATGATCTGGGGAAAATAATTTTATGGAACTAGTTGTGTCTGTTTTGGGACACAATTCAAACAAGCTTATGTAATACATTTTGCCAGTCTGCCCATATCTGTTCACACACATTCACTCAAAGACTGGATCAGTCACCCAGTGGATACATACTTAAGGACTGTGGTATGTGTAATGCCAATATTGCAGAACACAGAGTTCAAAAGAATTTGGAAATTAAATTCCTTCCCTTAGAGGAAAGGGAAGCACTCATGTGACATATTTGTTGTTAGACTGTGTATCATCCCATAGGGCCTAAAATTATGTTTGGCACAAATGAGGTATAAGTCCCTTCCTTCTCTTCCCTTCCCTTCTCCCCCCCCTCCTATTCCTTCTTTCTCTTCCCACTTTCTTCTTTCCTTTTATCCTTCCATCTATCTGTTCTTCATTTTTTGTTTAAATGAGTGGCATTAATAAAGCATAAAGGCTGTTGGATGTAAATGGAAGTTAGAACATAAAAAGCATAGCTTATAGAGGTTTAAGCAAATGGCTTTCCTCATCGTAACAACCCTCATGGGGTTAGAAGTTTTATCAGTTAGTCTTATTTCCCATTAAACCTCCAGCATTAGCCCAGTGGTTTGACAAAAAAAGTTATCAAGTAGTATGGATAACATTATAAATGATTTAGTTTAATATAAAAATAGTGAATGTTTGAAATTATAGATATGATTTACCCTGATTTAAATATTACACATCATACAGTTATATCAAAACATCACATGGTGGTAGGCATCCTAGAGTATGCTTGTAATTCCAGTAGCTTGGGAGGCTGAGAGAGGAAGATTAAGCCAGTCACAGAAATTTAGTCTCAAAATAAAAATATAGAGAGGGCTAAGGATATAGCTCAATGGTTAAGCAACCCTGAGTTCATTCCCTGGTACTGAAAAAAAAAAAAAGAAAAAAAGAAAAAAGAAACATCACATTGAACCCCATAAGTATACACAATTTTTCTGCTTTTATACATCAGTTTCAAAAGTAAATTTAATGCTGGGCACAGTGACACATGCCTATAATCCCAGTGACTCAGGAGGCTGAGGCAAGAGGATTACAAGATAGTTCAAAGTCAGCCTCAGCAATTCAGCAAAGCTCTAGATAACTTAGCAAGACCTTGTTTCAAAATAAAAAATAAAAAGGGCTTGGGATGTGGCTCAGTGGTTAAGCACCCCTGGGTTCAAAAACAAAAAGTTATTTTAAATAATAATAAGTAAATAAATGATTTTATTTTCCACATAGGACAACACAGTCATTGATGCTTATAAGGATGACATCAATTTCGCAGGAAAATGTTAATAATGCACATTATTGTATACTCAAGAAAACAAGAAGGTTTGCAGCTCTTTATTTTTCATTTATCAGAAAAATTTATTTATATAAGAGTCCTCCTTTAGCCTTGATGACTGATGAATGAACTATTACTTGGTATTCTCTTGCTTTCTTATTAACCATCTCATCCAGAAACCAGAGTAGGACTTCTCATTTTTCTAGCTTTATTGATGTGGTGAAACTTCTAGCAAAACATCTTACCTGCCATTGGTAACTCACTTGAAGTTTGCAGAGCCTCACAGGTGGATGAAACCTATCCCAGTTGTAAATCACAACATGGAACTCTTCCTGCATATTTTAGAAGACAGAAAAGAAAATACCCTGCCAGCCAGCAATCAGAGGCACATTATATCTCAGAAGTCTGCCCCTTAAACCTGTCACCCTGAATGAGCCCTTTCACACAAACCTTCCTACCAATTTATTTGGAACAGACAACTCCTCCCTCCCATCTTTTAAATTGCCCCACATCTTATATTTCCTTTAAAATGTTTCCAAACCACTGGAGCACACCTCTTCATGATTCCCACTGACGAAATGCAGGATTGAGGTTGTGTCAGATATAACTAATGATTAGAATTATTCCCACCTTCTCCTTGTTGACAGACAGCAAATAAAGGCAGTGTTGTTAAACCTACAATTGATCTATTGAAGTTAGGACTTGGTTTTGACTTATGAAAATATAACCTTTTTCCAGGGCTATTCTAAGCCAATGATTTAGTGCCCTGATGTCCTATATTTGTTCAGTTTTTTTTTTCCTAGTTCTCCCACTGCACACCGATGAGGTGTATTATTATTATTGCAACATGTGACTGTGCCCAGTGTGTGTGTGGCATACACACAAAGGCACAAAAAGAAAAGCATACAGAATTCTCCCATGAAAGCTGAGAAGAGTAAGACACCATAACTGTTTTTCTACTGTCCCTCCTATTTTAAGTAGTGAGACTCTCACCCCAGTTAAGCATGGCTGGATTAAGCATAGATTATATAAGGAGCTGTATGAGTAGAACTTAAAAATTTAGGCTTCAGAGCCAAGTCCAACTGATTTGGTATTTGGATTTGACCACGTAGTAGCTCTGTGATTGCTGGCAAGATGTTAACTTTTCCAAACACTAAGGAAGGCTTGAATGTCATTTCAACATGTTTTGACTTTCTTTGACAGATAGAAGAGAGTCTTTGAAGGTTTTGGGGCAGAGGGGTAATATGGTGGGCAAAATGCTTCAAAACGACATACAAAGGGGACATGTGAAAGGAATCTGAACTGACTTCTCCTGGGCACATAGAAGACTCGCACGTGGAGTCTCACAACCAGTCCTGTAAAGGAGTGTGGTGACTGAAGAATTGACCAAAAACCCCATAAACAGAAGAAAGATGATGAAATGAAGACAGGTGGACTGATGGATGAGGGTTCACTGGGGTGTATAATTTACTTTTCTTTTGAATAATTTATATTCCTTTTTGAGTATTACCTGCACAAAATACATAACTTGCAGTATAACTCACTGAATGGTTTAACCATCAAGGAGTAATGAATCAATACAGACCTTCCAGCAGTGTCTAGAATCTAGAAACCACAGAGTGTTCTGAGTTGTAACTTTCCATTCAAACTTCCCTCCCTTTTATTCATTTGCATAAGATTTTGAAATAGCAGAACAATTTGAGCAGATAAAGAGGGATGAGGTGGCTTTGGCTAGTGCAGAACACAGATGCAGAACTTCATTGCCCAGCTGTGAGTAATTTTCCTCCCAATCAGAAGAAGAATTTTAATAGACTGAAACCAGGTTCGATGTGGTTGCCCAGGATACTCTGTCAACTCAGGTGCTCATTTATTTAACTCGTTTAATGGCCTCAGATGGATGTCCTTCCTCCTTTCCTGCCATGCTTTGCTGTCTGAATAGCCATATAAATGGCCAAGAAGTAAATGGTCCCTGGGCTCCCACATTTCCATGACTTGTTCTTTCATAGATGTGAACTGACCATGCAACAATGTACTGGTGCCCCAGGTACCCCTGGAGCCTTTGCCTAAACAGAAATGGTAGATCTTCTTGAATCCCAGCAAAGGTCAGTGGGAAGATTGGAGCGCGCTGGTGAATACTCATTTCCTCATTTTAAATAAGTGTGCTACCCCCACATTCTTCACATTAACTGTCCATTCTTATCAAAAGTTTCACTGGGTATTATGGCAACTCATTTAAGATCCCTTGCGGCTGTGAATATGGTCTGGGCATTGTCTTTCCCTTTTATAATTCCCAGTACACAACCGTTCTGAAATCGCGTGTTAGGAGCTCTTTGTGAGAAATTGTTGAGAGCAGGAGTAAAAACAGAATGCACTTAAGAAAAAATAGAAGAGCTTCCGTGACATTTACACAATTGTTTGTCTTTTTCATTTAGTTGGAAAAATTGTTTTTCCAGATTCTAGGGAATTACTGTTCCTCATACTCTTCGTGGAATATTATGTTTTAGACCGAAAAGGATCATAGAAGTGATGTTCAGGGTCCTTTGTGTGATACCCAGAGAAGTTAATTGACTCACTCAAGTGGTGTCTGCAAAGTCAACCAGTGAAAATAAAAAATTCTCTAGTAAGCCATGCTGTGTGGCCTTCTATTTAAAATCTATTCATAATGTGTGCATTTTAACATCAATTATTTATTGAGCCATGACTCTATGGAAGACACTGATAATATACTGGTAGATAGCCCAGATCAAAACTCTGCCCTTAGTTCCTGGTAAGTACTTTAGTTGCTTATTAGTTAAAATAGACCAGTATTATCTACCAATTTAATAGAAATGCAGAATCTCAGGCCCTACTCCAGACCTATTGAATCAGAATAGCTTCTTAATATCTCCTCTGATTTTGTGGGCATATTGGAGTAGAGAAGATATAGAGAAAATGAAGTTTAAGAGAGAAACAGAAAGGGTTAGATGAATTTGGTAGGTGATGTCTAAAGAAAGACACTTGGAGACAGAGTGCCAGGACTTTGTGGGCCATTTGAAGGACATGGGATTTGCTCTGAATGGGAAGAGAAGTCCTGGCATGGTGTTATCTGACTTACATACAAAACATATGTGACACAGTTTTCAATGTTAGGTAGATAGAGAACAGATGGTGGCCTACAAATATGCAGAGGCTATAAGGGGCACAAGGAACTTTGGGAAATGTTAGAAATACTTTGTTTCTTGACTTGGGTGGGATTACACCATGTGTACAGTTTTTCAGAACTCATCAAATGTTGTACTCAAAATGAATTCATCCTATTATATGCAAATTACCTAAAAATGTAAAGAAAAAAATCAAGCTCAATGTAATCTGCGTATCACTTAAATTACAGAAAAGAAATAAAGCAAACTTGGCAAAGTGGTAACCCAACTATAGTCACATCTAGTCAGGTGACTGGAGGCAGAAGGGTTCAGGAGTTTGAGATAAGCCTGGGTAACATAATGAGACCCCATCTTATAAAATAAAAAAAGATGAGAGAATAACTGCTGCAGAGTGTAATCTGTCCCAACTTCTGTTCAGACTAGGGGAGAAGTGTGAACGTGGGCATGTGCAAGATTGTTTACAGCAATAAGATCATTCTAAGACCCACAGAGCTGCAGAGGTAGTAGAATAAGAGTGGAGAATTTGACTGAGCATAGTGGTGCATGCCTGTGATCCCAGCTACTCCAGAGGCTGAGACAGGAGATTGACAGTTCAAAGTCAGTCTCAGCAAAAGGGAGGGGCTAAGCAACTCTGTGAGACCCTGTCTCTAAATAAAATACAAAATAGGGCTGGGGATGAGACTTGGTGGTCGAGTACCTCTGAGTTAAATACCCAGTATCCCCTCCCCCGTGAAAAAAAAGAGTGGATAATTTAAAGTAATAATGAAATGAAAAGCACACTAGATCAGGAGCTAGAAGACACATTATGCTTCTGCCTTCATTTCTACTGTTACTTAGCTCTGTGACCTTGGACAAGTCACCTATCTTTCTTGGGATGGCAATGTTCTTTTTCAAGTAGCAATTAGAGCCCCAGTCTCCACATTACTATGCAAAGGTCAAGTAATTTTGGGGGCCGAGAAAATGCTTTGAAAATGAGACGGTGCCATATACCTACAAAGACTGCTAAAACTCCCTTCTCCAAGTCACATTCCTACCAGTCAGGCCAAGAAAGTTGGAGAGGGCTCTAATTACTGGATATTTCTAACATAACATATTTAGTCATAACTTCAAGGCATGTGCAACTTTTGCTGATAATCATGAAAAGTTGTTTATTATGTATCCTGAAGTGTGCCCCAAACAGGTTCAGCACCCATATGTCCAGTGTTTCCTTCAGGTAAAGTCATTCTTCTCAAAGAGAAAATGATGGAAAAATTGCAACATATATATGTATATATAAACTGAGGATTGAACCCAGGGCACTTTAACTCTGAGCTACATCCCCGGTCCTTTATTATTTTATTTTATTTTTATTTTTGTTTAGAGATAGGGTCTTGCTAAGATACTCAGGGTCCCACTAAGTAACTGAGGCCGAGCTCAAACTTGCAATCTTTCTGCCTCAGTCTAACTCACACACCACCATGCCATGAAAAAATTGAAAGAAATTAGGTACATTTGATACATACTTTTGTATTATTTTATCCAATAGCATTTTCTTGAGCATCTGTAACTGAGCAAGACATGGAAGGATACACAAATATGAATAAAACTGTCTTCATGTCAATGAGATAACTATCTAGAAGAAAGGTTATATCCAATGCAATTTGAATGCAAAGCCATATGTGGAAAATATTTTAAGAAAAATTTAGGGCAATGGAATGGGAAGAAAGATTTTAAAAATATGGGTCTCTTGAAAATCCTGAGAAAATAGTGTTGGAGGTGAGTGGTAAGGAAAGTGTAGGAATCTGCAGAGAACATGAAGGGCATCCCAGGTAGAAGAACAGATTGAGCATGTTGTGGTATAAGGAAAACCCAAGACATTCCTTGAGTGGTGTGCTGGCCAGTTTGGCTGGGGAAGAACTTATGTTTGGGCACTGGTGTGAGGTGGGACATCAGGCTGACAAAGTTGAATTGAGGACAACTCCATGGAAGCCTTTTCATGCCAGCCTTTTTTGGCTGGAAATGGAAAACCACTGGAGGTTTCTGAGTAGGAGCATGGTGTGACTCAGAATATATCAATGGAAGATGACTTTGGCAGCTCTGTTGGGTATGTACCCATGTTGGGAGAGGCCAATGCTAGGGAGGTTAATTAGGAAACAAACTCAATGGTTAGGCAAGGGACAAGGATTTCAACTAGTGTAGTAGGCATAGAGATGGGCAAGTATGTACAAATACAAGCTGGGCTAGACACAGTGGTGCATGCCTATAATCCATGCAGTTTGGGAGGCTGAGTCAGGAGGATCATCGAAAGTTCGAGTTCAGCCTCAGCAACTTAGCAAGGCCCTAAGCAACGTAATGAGACCCCATCTCAAAATAAAAAAACTAATTAATCAATTAATTAAAAGGTTTGGGTTTTGTGGTTCAGTGGTAAAGTGCCCCTGGGTTTAACAGCCAGTACCAAAATTTAAAAGAAAAAAAAATCGACTGGACTTAAAACTCAGTTGGGTGTTGAAACAGAAAAAGTATCAACAATAACTCTCAGATTTCCAACCAAAAGGAAAAGCAGTGGGTGAAAAATACCAGATTTTCTTTTAAGACACACTGAGTTAGTGAGGCTAGTGGGGTAACTAATGTTATTTGGGTATGTCTTCTATACTATGCAAGGTTACATATATTATCCTATTTAATCTTCAAAACAGTGCTGTGAGAAGAACAAGACTATATTAGACTGAGAAAGGCTGAGGCTTAAGAGGTTAAGTAATTTTCTAAGGCAGCAGAATCACCATTCAAGAAGAAATCAAAATATTATATTCTTTGTATATTACCTTTGCAAAAATTCTATCAGACTATTGGATGGGAGAAACTGAAATCAGAGTCAGGAACCATCCATGCAGTGGCTCTAATTGATATTACAAGAAAATGAATGTGTTTCCTTCTGTGACATATTATGGTACACAATAAAAACTGCAAAATATGTCCACATAGTCTTATTAACTCTAATAAAATGTTGGAACAAATTTCTTCCCAGTGAACATTTCCAACTGACACCAGTGAATCCTTCCAATTAATGTTTCAGTAGTATTTTGCTCATATATGATACATTCACAAGTTAGTTCCTAAGCTGTATTTTAGGAGTACAACTTGATTCAGAATTTTCTTACATTTCTAACAATGCCACTCTGATTCTGCATGGAAATGTAGACCATACACTTAAGATCTTGGGGATAAGTAATATATTGCAACCAGTGTTTCAATACATAATCACTCCCCTAAACAGACCTTGCTGCAAAAATAAATATATTCGGCACACAGCTGATAGACCACAGATCTGCAGCTGAAATTATCAGTTGATGCTATCATAATAAACTCCATTACCATTGTTGTGTTCTGGCTGTTTCTCATTCAAGTTGTGTGTTTGTCGGAAATGACTAGTATCATAAGCTCTCCTGACCAAAAAAAAAAATAAAAATCACACTTCTATTTTCTGAATAAGTTTTCTTATGCCATAATAAATGAATTCCCTTGAATTCATCTGTGCTTTTCTGAATATTATCTCCTAGCTGTGGCTTGACTTTATCTCTACTCTGCTCTTTCCAGATAACATTATTTTTTTCTGCTATATGTATCTGAAGATTTACAATTGCCTCTCATTTTCAGAAATCAAGGCTTTGCATTAATTAACACTAACCGGTGAAACGACCCACTTATAAAACAAATGCATACATTTCCAGAAAAATAACATAAATTCTTCTCTGGAGAATCCAGTGTGGCAGACTGTCACTTCACAGAACTTTCTCATTTCCCCAAACTTGTAATAAAGCCAGTTCATTGTTTCTTCAGGTTACCAATCATCAAGCAGTTTATTTTCTGCGCTCATTCTGTCTGTTTGCGGCTTGCTTTCAGGTTCATTGAAACTCTACTGCAGACTCTAGGATTTCTCTCTCTTTCTCTTTTAAATAAACAATTACTACACCTTCCAATGTGGATATAATCAAAGGAATGACCTAATTGTTCAGCACAGATTTGGACCAGGCAGTTATTCTTCTTAATGCCTCTGAGACTCAGAAAATTAGTCCCACATGGGGACCCTTACCAAGTGCATTATAAAAGAATTGCCTCCTTCATCTAAATGGTGTCACCTCCAGTGATTGAGTTGTACAACCTGGGAACATGGGAGTCATCCTTTATACCTCCCTCCTTATTGCCCATGTCCAACCAAGAGCTATCACTTCTGCATTAATTCTGTCCATTTATTGTTCTTGAATTCATCAATTCTTCTCTTTTTCAACTGCTCCCACTTAGTCTGCCATGGTGTTTCACAATAGCCTCCTCACTGGTCTCACCCATGCTCCCCTCCTGTCTTTTCTCCACCCTACAATGAGTAATATTTCCCAGTTAACCAGTATATAAAGTGCAAATCCTCTGGTAACTTTCATTGTTTTTGGTGTAGCATCAAAGTCCTTATTGTGACCTTCAAAGCTCTGTATGTTATGCATGCCCCAGATCATTCATTGACATTCTCCTCTTCTGTGTGGGGAAGAGGTACCCTCCATCCAATGTACTCCTCTTATTCTGTCTTTTCTCTTGGTTCTTTTCTTCTGCCTTCAGGTCTCAACTCAAGTGCTGATTCAGCATAGCCTTTCTGACCACCACACACTCCTGCACCTGGGATTTTCCTTTCTTCCTTCCTTCCTTCTTCATCTTTCATTTTCTTTCTTTCTTTCCTTCCTTCTCTCTCTCTCTCTCTCCCTCTCTCATATTAAAAGTTATGCCCATCACTTTGGCAATTCAGTGATTTATCTGGAAGTGACAAGTAGAGTGGACAAAGACCAGACATGAATAAATTGCATCTAGTAAGATCTGAAGTCAATTTTCCTTTTTGACCACAACACTTTCCACTGATTAGCAGGAATAATTGGATTGAGTGTAAATTTATAAAATATTAGTGACTTCGCTTCACCACAAATCACTCATTAATTCCTCTTTGCTAAATTGTGGGTTTTTAATTTTGTATAACTGAGAATAGAAATTTTACCTTCATTTGGCTGTAACCAAAAGTATGAAGGAGAAGAACATTCTATTAGGCACCACTGAAAGAGATCTACTCTAATATCTCTTTCTAAAGAATGATTAGAGGAACACAGACTGATTTGAAGAGAGTAAATATTCTCAGACTTCTATTCTGATTTACGAGAAATGGTTTCTGCCTACTTTGTGTTCATCAATACTTCTTCTCCTTGACTTTGGCTAAATTATGTACTAAGCTTTCCTTTGTCATGGCCATCCTTTTTTCTGAGTGCACAGAAGAGGAATGTTATTTAGAGAGTTGCCTTTACCATCCTGTGCACATTTGCTGTCTTTAGCCCCTTTACCTATGTCCTTTCCCAAAGGTCTTTCTCTAGCAGACCGTTGTTTGGAATGCTGGAAAGTGAACAATCCCAGAGTAACCCTCAAACAATGATCAATGGGAGTTGATAGACATGTGTTCTCTTGCGTCATCCCAAAGTGGCTAACTACACTGACCCTAGAGTGCCACAGAACTGAGTGCTTAACAATTTAATCCTTCCCATCTCTTCCTTTCCCCTTCTCTACTTTTCCACTATTCTGCTATTTCCTGTGATCACCTACCATATAAATTACTTCCTTTGAAATGCTTGTCTCAGGATACAGATTTCTCTGTGAAAAGGAATTACTTTGGGAAAGGAGTCTGCTTCTGGAGGAAACCCAGCCTAAGAGGGAAGGCCTTAGTATTTTAAAGGCTGTCTTTGAAGTGAGATTTGAGGCTTAAAGACAGGTGTTTAAGACTATAATACTTAACCAGTTATAAAATATTGAATGATTTTATGCCAGTTGGTGCATAGCTGCTTACCAAACACCCAGAAGACATGACCTCTTCTGTGCTCACCATTTCCTTCCCATGATTCAGCAAACAAGGGTTAATACTTGCCACAACAGGGGACTTTGAAGTCACTCCTCTGGTGCTGTGGGCACCATCTGACTGGAATAGTCACAGTGCATGCTAGGAAAGTTGTTAAATACTTTTGATATTATTGATGGCTACTCTAGTAACCACTTAACCCAGATTTAAAGTAGTGCTCTTCTTTTGATTATTATGCAAAGAAGACCTTGAATTTGCATTCCATAACTCAGTCTTTGGGATCTTTTGCAAAGATGTCCTCCTGATACACAGGAGATTGTTAGGAAAGTGGATGGGTAGAAGAGACAAGAGAAGAGTAGAGAGACCCATCTCTACTTGACATGAACTTCTGGGAAAATGTGAGCATTTTAAGTTGGGCTGGCCCCGTAGTTTAGCTTTGTCCTGTATTATAACACCATGTGCTCATAACCAGAAGAATGCCTGCAAGGGTGCCCTGCATTGAACTTCCCTGTTTCATGCTTACATTTCTACCATTGCTTTTTGTTTTTTCTTGATTTGAAATGTCCTAGAGGAAAGAAATACAGAACCAAGAGTTACACAAAGACACATTTCATAATGAGTGTTTGCTGTTAGGGCCAGAGGTATGTGGGAGATTAAGTTCCAGGCCCAGGGTCAGCTGCTAGGTCCCACTACCTACATTACAACCTCTGGATATTAGACATTTAACATCTCATGCTCCCAAATTCCTATTCAGGATGTAAGTGTTATAGCTTTTTCATGCTGATTCCATGGTGATTACATGTTAATCACCTCAGGGAGTTATAAAGAATTCAGTAAAAGCTTGGGTAAGTGGACAAAAAGCAAGTGTCCAAATGATAACAATTCCTGGACTGTACCTTTGATACATTTGATGATGCCTCAAAACAGTCCAGTTTACATCCATGACTTTGTGAAGCATCCTAAGCTGAGCATTGTTGCAAATGACAATGTGTAGGCCACAGGTAAATCAGTTGTGAGAATCAGGGTGATTTTATACTCTGTTCGTGTTTTATGGTTTCTCATGACACAGTAATCACAAAGTTCAAGAGGCACACTCTTACAAGTGTGAAACAGTCCAATTTCAGGGTTACTTTCTGTTTCTACTGTTGCAAGCCAGGATTAAGAAACAGTTTCTCACTATTCAAATTTGCTATTGAAGTTTTAATGGAGTGTCAAGACTTGAGTTAGCAAGGGTCAGTAAATGATGTCATGGGTTTGAGTACAAGGTGGAATTGTTTCTCAAAATAGAGCAAGCATTTGGTGCCCAGAAGTTTTAAGATCCACCAACTTCTGAGCCCTTGAAGTCTCTTTATCTTTAAAAATCAAGATTCTTACTTCCTGTTTCTGACATTTGTACACACATACAGTAAAAGTTATCTTTATAGAACATAATGTTCCTATGGGTGACTGCTGATAGCATTTGGAGAGTGGAAATTTTTAAAGGATCAAAAATCAAGTTTAAAAATTCAAGCAAATGAATCATCCCCCCAAAAAAAATCATTATTTTTTTATTTTAATTTATTTTTATTGTAAACAAATGGGATACATGTTGTTTCTGTTTGTACATGGAGTAACAGCATATCATTTGCATATTCATACATTAACATAGAGTAAAAATCATTATTAATGGAAGCCTTTACAAAACTACTTCTTATTTACCAAAAGCTATGGAACCCTATATTGCTAAAATGGCTAAAAGTCACACACACACACACATGCTAAGACCAAGTGTTGGCAAAATTGTAGAATACTGAAACTCATACAGGGGTGATGTAAAATGATATAACTACATGATAAAGTTCTTTGAAATTATCTAATACAGTTAAATATATACCTACCTATAGTATGACCCAGCAATTCCACTCCTGGGTGTTTACTCAAAAGATATAAGACATGTACCCTTATAATGACTTGTAAAAGAATATCCATAGTAACTTCATTCATAATAACCTCAAAATGGAAACAACCCCAAGATATACCAACTTGTAAACAAATAAACACATTATGGTATATTCATATAATACACCATACTTTAGCTATAGCTATATCATACTACCTACTTAGCTATAGACAGGAATGAATTGTTCATACATTCAACCAAATGGATGAGTCTCACAATAAGAATGTTTCTGAAGAAAACTGAAGAGATACAAATGAGAACATACTCCACAATTCTACTCATTAAAGTCAAGGTCAGGCAAAGCACTCTTTAATGATAGAAACCAGAAGGGTAGTTGACTGTGAAGTGCAAGGGAATTGATTGGGAAACAGCACAAGGAGGACTTTCTTGGTGGATGAAGTGTTTTGTATCTTGGCCTGGGTGCTGTTTACATGGTCATATACAATTGCCAGATTGCACTTATGTGTATGCTTGAGAGTCATACTGTCTGTATAAAAGTCATACCTTAATAAAGTGCTGTTAACACAAACAAAAGCTCTTTCCCAGCTTCTGAATTCCTGCTTGACAATATTAATATAATCAGTTGTTTTACTCCATTAGCTCAGAAGCTAAATTCAAATTTAGTGTATGACAGGAACTTATTCATGTGAAATCACTGGGGTATGTACTCTTGTACTGAAGGAAATGCTCGAGACATTTGTGTTTCCACCTTCAAGTGCCAAACCTTAAAAAAAAGAAAAAGAAAAAAGAATTATCCAGGTTTGTGTAAAAAACAAAACAAAAAATCCTTTATTTAGTAGAATCTCATAGTGGTAGTTTCCTCTTATGGCATTGACATAAAAATCTTTCCAAATATTTAGTATTTTTTCAGGGTGGCTAAATAAATATTTTCTAAACAATGGAATATTGTGTCAATCTTTAGAAAGATCTTCATCATGTGGAACATCCTACAATTCTCTTCATTATACCTTTCTCTAACTCTCTTTTGCTTAATAGAAACTAACTTGGTGGGAGGGGCAGGTTGAGAAAATTAAAATACACTGCAGGAAGAATACATAAATATGATCAGAGGATCAGATTGAGGAAAAATGAGGGGCACTCATAATCAGACCCATTAACTCTGAAGGAATTTTCAAATCCTGGTATTAACCTACATGGTTAGCTTATTACTGGATAGATCTTTGACCATTCAGATACAGGGTGCCCAGCACATCGATAGACATTCATGCACGATTAAAGTCCTCTTCATTTAAAAATCATTGCTGTGACTCAGTATTTCTTTCATGCAATTTCTGAGGTCTAAAACGATTTTCAAAAATTCTTTGAAAATAACGTGCTTACTTTTATGGAATAGAGAAAATTGGCTCCATCTTTACTGATAAGAATTTTCTAGGTTGTCAGTGACTGAGTAGTTGGAGCAGACATGTAAATTATAGTCTGTTCTCCTCCAACTCAAATAATTTTCAGATGCTTTTGATGCAGCCCTGACAACCAAATAACTCTTGTACCATTTATGATAAGAGCACATGCAGTATTCTACCCTGACATACACATTGGTCTCTACCTTATCATTAAAACTAATGTATCCACTGGCATTTTATTTGTCCTATTTGAATGCCACATTTGATAAGAGTTAGAGTAAGAGATTTATAGAAAATAGATGGAGGTCCCTGACCCTTTCTGAAGGACATTTAAGACCAAACATAAAATACAAAGTGGTCTCCCCAGGTGTTTAATCATTAAAAACCTGAACCCACCCCAGGTTGACAGGTCTTAGTGTGTGAGTTGGTGTTTTCCTCATGCTTCTGGGTTGAATGAGATGAGTTGAGTGGAAAGGGACAAGAGAAAGAAAGTATAGGCCTAGGTTGTATCAGCTGTTTGCAAAGCTCATAGGTTTACCATAATGACCCTTTGCCTGCTTTGCAATTCGAAACTGATTCAGTCCTATTAGGGATATAGAGTTTGGGGTCTGAGAGTGTAGCTCAGTGTAGAGCACTAGTCTACCAAGGACAAGGCCCTAGGTTTGATCCCCAGCACCTCAGAAAATGTTTAAGAAAAAGGATATAGGGTTGTATGTCCTAATAGCATAAAGGTTTGTGGTCAAGTCAGCAAAAATGACAGAGGAGGAAACTCCCAGGGCACATTCCTCCCCCCAAACATGATAAAGCAAGTAAAAACTGGTAAAATGAACCCATGTCAAAAGACTAGAAAATAGCCAAAGATGTAAATATCCAAGCAAATGCTGAACCAAAAAAAAAAAAGTGATTTTAACATGGTAGGAGAGTTCTGTGATTTCTTAACTTACCATTGCCTTTCACCCCTCCTCAGCATGAAAAGATTTAAAGATGGCAGCCCACATTCCCAGCATGGACACCTGGTTTGGAAGGAGCAGAGTAGACCTTATTACCAAGGAGTTCTGATTACCTTTTTTGACCTGTTTGGGAGTTCCCTAAAAGGAATAACAAAAGGTTCTTGCCTTTGTTATGCCTAACTTAGAAATCTCTCAGGGAAGAAAGCAGCCATACTTTCGGTTTTATTCTTAAAAACTGTGGAAAGGCAAATGAATAAGATGGTGCCACCTATAGCAAAAAGATGTTCAAAAGATAAACATTAGACATGCCTAAATCCTGAAAGAAAAGTCTTGGGAGAAAGTTTTTTTGGAGGGCAAGGATTTTGAAAAAACTCCTTCACAATTGGGAATCTAAAAAGTTATGCTTATTTCCAGTATAGGGCTCATGATCATAAAAGGTTTTTGGAAGACTCTTAAGCTTTTACTTTTAGTTTAAAAATGTAAGCCTGCTTGTTAGCAGGATGTGAAGGCTAACACAGAATAGTAAATAACCAGGCTAAGCATTGAAAACATGCCTAGCACAGATCATATCTGCAAAGACACTATGAGGAGTGTGTGTATATGTGTGTGTGTGTGTGTGTGTGTGTGTGCAAGTTAGCTCTAAGTATTTAAAGAAATCTCTGTCAAACCACTAGCTAAACATGTTAACCCAAGAGACCACAAAAGTACACAATAAAAAATAGAATGTTAATAAAAAATAGAATGTTATAAAAATTTTTTAGAAAAATGAGTGAAGGACTGAACAGATATTTCTCCAAAGATATTAAAATGGACAAAAAACACATGAAACAATGCATATCACTAATCATTAGGGAAGAGAATATGAAAACCACTATGAGATACCACTGCATACCCATTAGAATGGCTATTACTAAAAAACAAGACTCGGCCGGGTTTGGTGGTACACATCTATAATCCCACCTACTGAGACTAAGGCAGGAGGACTTCAAGTTCAAGGGCAGAACAGTCAATTTAGGGAGACCCTGTCTCAAAATAAAATTTAAGAAAAGACTGACTATGTATCTCAGTAGTAGAGAGTTTGCCTAGTATGTGTAAGGCCCTAAGATCAATGCCCAGTACACAAATAATAATAATTAATAACAACAACAATAATAATAATAATGAAATTAACAGAAAACAATGTTGTTGAGGATGGGAAATAAGATGGAAACTTAGTGCCTTTCTGGTGGGTAGGTAAAATGTTGCACCTGCCACAGAAAATAATATTGTGGTTTTTCAAAAGTTTAAACAGAAATTGCTATGTAACCCAGCAAATCCAGTCCTGAGTACATGATCAAAAGACTCAAACATATTTTTGTACCCATGTACATAGCAGCATCTTTCACGATAATCATTGAAAGGTGGAGGCAACCCAAAAGTCCATCAGGGAATTAATAAACAAAATATAGTATACACATACAATGGAAAATTATTCAGCCTTAAAAAGGCAAGAAATTCTGACTTATGTTGCAACATAGGTAAACTTTGAAGATATTGTGCTAAGTGAGCAGAAACAAAAAGACAGATATTTTTATCATTCCAATTATTTGAGGTACCTAAAGGAGATAAATACAGAGACAGAAAAAAAAGGGCAGTTTCCACTTGGAGACAATAGGGTTTAATGGGTACAGAGTTTCAGTTTGGAAGATGATAATGTTTCATAGATAGATGGTGGTAATTGTTATACAACATAATATAGAGATGATTAAAATGGTTAAAATGGTAACATTTTGTTATTTATACTTTACCACAATAAAGAAAGTTTAGAAAAATAATAAACAAACAACTCTAATACACAGCAGATAGAAATAACAAACTGAGGAGTGGGAAGAGTCTGATTTCTATAGTTATCACATGATAAAATGCAAAATGTCTAGTTTTCAACAAAAAATTATGAGGTGTGAAAAGAAACCAGAAAACCTGACCCATTTTCAGGAAAGAAGAGAAATTAACAGAAACTCTCCTTGCTGAAGCACAGACATTGAATGTATCAGCTAGAACTATAAATCAACTCTTAAATATGATCGAAGAGATAAAAGAAACCATGAACAAAGAACTAAACAGAACCAGGAAAATGATGTCTTCCTGGTAGGTAGAGTTAAACCATTCCAGGGGAGAATGTGGAGATTTAGCAGGATATGGAAGAAATTAGCAGGGTCCCATCTACAGGACAGAGGATGGAAAAATGGCCATGGGTATGTGACCTGAGAGTTGGCAAGGACTGATTCAGATACAATGCTGAGCAACATGAGTACAGAGGATTACTCTAGTGCTACTTAGGAGGCTGAGGCAGGAGGTTGGCAGATTCACGGCCAGCTTGAGCAACTTAGTGAGATCCTGTCTCAAAATAAAATACAAGGGCTCTGGATGTAGCATATTGATAGTAAAGTGACTGCCTAACATCCTAACGTGTGTAAGGCCCTGAGTTTGATCCCCAGAACTTCGTACACACACACACACACACACACACAAAGAGAGAGAGAGACAGAGAGAGAGAGAGAGAGAGAGAAAGTAGGAAGATTTACCTACTCATTTATCTTTGACTTGGAGTCCCTGGGCCTGCTTCACAAGTTTGTTATGATTGGTGGACATATCTTCAAGCCCAATGGAATGGAACTAGATTGCTATTTCCAATCTGTTATATTGAATTTAGAATATCATTATGATTGTGTAAATAATGTTTGCAACTGGAGCAGGGGGTGACATAAAAATCAGACCTTCACTCCTAGTGTGCTATTCTAAGGTAACTGGGAAGTGAGCAACTAGTTAAATGGATGCCAAGTCCTAAGCACTGGAGATTTGAAATGCAATCTGTGGGACATTTCAAACAGAATTCCAAGAACTCATTTCTGTTCTGTCTTGATTTATCACAATGAAAGAATTGCTATGAATTATTCTAAATAAAAGTTTTTTTTTTTTTAATTAGCCCCCTCCTTGTTACCTTTCCTCATTTGTGTTCAACACATTTGTTTAGATGCCTCAATTTGCAGGAGGATTAAATTTCATTAACAGATGCAATTAGAAAGTGCAGTTAATAGACTAGATCTGCTTTATACCCTAAACTAATTGACATAAAGATGATCGAAGTAATTGATTTTAAAGGAAGTTAAGCTGACAGTTAATACTACTTTTTTTCTTTAAAATTAAGAAAATTTACTGCAGTTAACATGTGTAGACTTAGATCTAGACACCCCTTCCCCATCACCCTGAACTACAGAGCTAAGTCAGTATGATATTCTTGAAGCAAGAAATTCCAGGAAGGAAGTCCAGCTAATTCTGCTTGCCCTTTTCTTTTCACCAAATCTTCCTTGGGTGAATAAAGATAAAAGGGAGTGAGGGGGCTGGGAATGTAGCTCAGTTGGTAGAATGCTTGCCTTGTAAGCATAAGGCCCCGAGTTCAATCCCCAGTACCGCAAAAAAAAAAAAAAAAAACCGGAGTGAGAATTTTTGCCAAATTCACTAGCCTGCTTAGGCATATTCTAGAACTAAGTACAGAGGGCTGCCTGTGTGAGAAGCAGAAATTAAAACTCACTCCTGTACACATGGTGCTCACAACTTGAACCCTGTCTCCTTACAGCAGGGTTTCTCAACCTTGGCTACACATTGGAATCACTTGGCATGTCATAAAAATTCTAATGGCCATGCCCATTCTAGGATTCTGATATACTTGAACTGGGGTGCAATCTGGGCCCTAAGAGTTTACAAAGCTGCTCGGTGACCCAATGTGTGACCATGACTGACAGCAGCTGCTGTACAGTTAGAAGTGCCTTACCTGTGGCCAGATAATGCAAGGATGTGTTTGGAGACTTAGGGAAAGGGAAGGAAAGCTGCTCTGTCCAAAAGCAAGTTGTCTATTCCAGTAGTAACTGTGCAAAGAAATCTTGTTTTTTCTGGCCACTGCTAATAACCAATGTTTGTATGAAGCTAGCCTGCCTAACAGAATGACTTGCAGTCTTTCAGCTAAACAGTGCATTGACTCTCACATGGACTTAATGACTTTTTTTTTAAGTAGTTGATATTTTTAATAAACATAATTCCAATTTAAATATGACCAACTGAAATCTTAAATGGTGTGGCATTGCGATTTCACATGGGGACAATCTTAACATGAATAATGCCTGAAATGAACTTGTTGCTAAAATATTTCTAATCTCAAACTTTTATCTTTAGTAAGATTTTGAAGACTGTACTATTTTTACCAACTAGAACAAATTCTAAACCAGGAAAAGTACATAATCAAGGTCTGGCTTTTTGAAGTAAGCCGTCTCTCATCTTTTATGAAGTATGTGTGGCTGATCAATCTGTAGATCCTTATGTCATTACTTCTGTCATTTGCATGAAATTGCACATTCTTATTTGTTAATAGAGTGTAAACCTAGGAAACTTATAATGTGTAGACCTATGAGATGAGACTGAGAGCCAAATAAATTATACTTACTATGCTAAATCAAAGATTAGGCAGGTAACCAATCTGTAAATAATTTTCAGTTGGAATAGTCTTTGTGTGAATTGTCAAATAAGGCTTGCATTCATACAACAAACTAAAAAGTTCACTTAAGAATTGGAAGCAAGTTTGAATTTTTTTAAAATGATGTGGAGAGTTGAATAGCTTTACCAATTGGGAAAAAAATAAAACAACAGAAAAATAAATCAATTAAATGAAAAGTTCTCAATTGAAAAATGTTAGTTCCTTCGATCATCATCTCCCTACTCCCACCTCTCAATTTCCTGTTGGTTTGTTTCAATGTCTAAACTCAAAGGGAAGCGAGAGGGTAGAGGCTACTTGATGCAGTACATAGGAGCTTGTCTCCTGGGCACCAAATGAGGTGGAGAAGGTTGGAGAGTAGTTCTGAATGAGTAAACAGAAAAAAATTAAGTATTTTTGCTCAACAAATAGCATTATTTTTTTAATTAGAGCTTTATAGTTATAGTTTTTGGGGTCATCATGACAAATTTATACATGCATGGAATTCCATTTCAGTTCATGGTCCCCCACACACACACTTTGCCCTCCTCTTTTCCCTTCCATTGTCCGTCCCTCTCCCATTCTCCTACCTCTACTCTACTAGGTTTCCTTTTGTTCGACTATTCATTTGTATTTGATTGTCAACCAATAAATAGTTTTTCTTACTCTTTTCCAGCCATATAAACAGCCAAAAGACTGAGTTTGACTAATTTCTGTCCAGTAAGATGTTAGCAAAAATGGTAAGGAAGATTTTTTTCCAAGATGGTATAGACAGCTGGGACCTGTGTTTTCTCTTCCCTCCCTTACCCTTCCAGATACCTGTAATGCAGCAATGGAGATTGGAACTCCAGCTGCCCTTTTATGAAGCAAATTTGGAGTTGGAAGGAATTGCTGAGAATCAGGGAGTAGAAGTTTATAGGAAACTTGAGTCTCTAGTGATGGAAGCCACCACACCAACCCTGGATTCCCACTCTGAGCTTGTGTCTACTGTTACTCAGCTTTTCATCACTGTGACCAAAACAACTGACAAGAACCAACTTAGAGAAGGAACAGTTTATTATGTCTCATGGTTTCAGAGATTTAGTCTGTGGTAGGCTGATTCCCTTGCTCTGGGCCCAAAATGAAGAAGAACACCATGGCCAAGGGTGTGGTGGTGGAGGGAAGCTGTTCCACTCAGGGAGACCAGAAAGCAGAGAGGGCAAGAAGAAAAGGCCTCAGGGAAGACGAACCCTTCCAGGATATACCCTCAGTGACCCACCTCCTCCAGTCATGTGCCGCTAGCCTACAGTTGCCATTCAGTGAATCCTTTCAGACTATTATCCATCAAAAGGATTAATTCACCCATTAGGTTATGGTTCTCAAAACTAATCATTTCACCTCTGAATTACTTCTGCACTACACAAAAGCTTTTGGGAGGCACTTCATATCCAAACCATAAAATTTTTATGAAAGAAAATTAATCTTTATGTGTTAAAAAAAATCAGTAGTTCAAAATTTTCACCCGATTGTGTATTTGCTATCAATTATATAAAGAATGATCTGTGTATTTTTAGATTATTACTTTTAAATTTTTTAATTTATCCCTAAGCAGCCAAACTTTCTGAAATTTCATAGAATGTACCTAACTACTAAAACTGGGCCACCATCTGCTTATGAGCTGTACTCAGTTCAGATAAAACTATGCCTTGTCAAGAAGTGAATATGATCCTTAAACATCAGGAATACTGCAAAGTGTATCAGGTGAATGGATGGATGAAGCATCCTAACTTATGTTGACTTTTTTAGCATGTGAACCAATTGCACACCTCATGAAAAGGTTGATGATTTCTTATAAACATGACAACAGAAACTAACACTTCAAATTCAAAGAGAGCTGGGAAATGATGTGTGACTTATCCTTGGGAATGTGAAAGACAACATTTCTTAAGAAGTGCATGAATATAAATGAGATGATGGTCATTATTTACATATGGCCAAATAAACATAACATTTCTGTTGGGCACCTTTTAAGCAGTTAGATTTTCCACAGAATATATTTCAGCTTTGTTTTGCTTGGTTAGTAATCATAGAACTGAATTTAATAAATAGATGTTATTGAATTTCCTTGGAATGTTCCTGGTGATTTAACATAAATTTAGTGCACAATTGGCTATGATGCATGGCCATTAATCTACAGTACCTACTGGTGAAGAAGGCAGTTTTAGATTTTCTGGACCTCAGTTACCTAGCTTTAGCAATCTTGTGAATATAAGTGACTTCTCAAAAAAAAAAAAAAAACCTATACAGTCATGGAATGAGATTCTTTCTGCTTATTCTATGTTGACACTACAATATTGCTAGTGTCATTTATAAATGGGGGTTCCTACCATCAGTTTGTAATAGGCAATTTAGAATTGCAGGTGGAGAAGAAAAATCACAGAACCTGTCTATCTGACTCTGGGTCAGTAAACTGAACAACTTGATCAGATCACATCTAGTGTTTCTCCACTTGGGCACTATTGACATTTTGAACCATTGTGTGATGATGATCTGGGCACTGGTCCCAAAAAGTTTGGAGAGGAGAACTTTCAGGCAGCTGAAGAGCTACCTCCGGGGTAGCATCTTGATTTCTGTGTTCCTGACCTTGAGCTCCAGGAAAATTGGGCCAACTCTGGGAACAATGCAGTTTGGAAAAGGTGCTGCAGTTAAAGTGAAAAGGGGAGGGATGTTAAAATGACGTAGGTCATTCTGATATACATTTGTGGTGACTTATTTCCATTTCCTCCTCAGTTGTGAACCCTGTGTACTCAAATTACATTCATAGTTTGTAGCCTAAATTTTCCAGACATTCAAATCTCCACTTCATTTTTCCCCCTGCAGACAGCCTGACACATGAGGACACAATGTTCGTAAATTTAGTATTCTACAGTTACTTGAGGATCTTGATATAAAATCTTTCTAAATTGTGATGGGAAAGTCTTCCTTGCAAATTGCAAACATTTTGAGTGACCATCATGATGCCGGTAAAACTAACTTCACTGGCGTACATCAGAAACTACTTTGTGGTACTTTAAAGTGGGCTGGTAATAACCACTATTAGAAGGTGGTATGTTCCTAATCTGCTTAAAAGCAAGCAATGTCAAAATGTCTATTTGAAGTTGCTAAAAATTTTAAAGACATAATTTAGAAGTTGTGACTTAGCAACCAAAGCTGTGGCTTTGAAGTTAATTTATACTTTAAAGGGAATTTATGATCAGTTGAATTTTCAAATCTCCTACCCTAATGAAAATCTGAAGAAGTCAGAAGTCCTAAAATGCAATATTTTGAAAGGACATGGATGTGCAGCTATGATATTATTTTAGCAACAAATATTCTTTTAAAATAAGAATTTCTTTTTTTCATTGTCAGCTTTTAAAACTAGAGATCAGCTTGCTGTAGATTGGATCTGAAATGTCCTCCAAGGGCCCATATGTTAAAATTCTTGGTCACCACCCTGAGGCACTATCGGGAGGTGATGGAACCTTGAAAAGGTAGGACCTAGTGGAAGGAAGTTGGGTCATTGGAGATATGCCATTGAAGAGATCATGGCTTCTTCCTGTCTGTCTCTTTTGCTTCCCAGATGCCATAAAATAAGCAGCCTCCTCTGTCCAATGTTCCTCACCTTCATATACTGTGCTTCCACAGGCCAAAGGCAATATGGCCAAGTAACCATGAACTGAAACCTCTGAACTAATAAGCCAAAATGAACCTTTCCTCTTTATAAGTTGATTTGTCTCAGGTTTTTGTTATAGCAACTGAAAGCTGACTAACACTCAGGTGTGCTTGGAACACAAGATATTTCTGCCATCTATGAAGCACCATTTGAACTCCAAGTGAACTTCAAACACATCGAGCCACATGTATGCTGAATAGAGTATACTGAAACTGTGGTTTGTGGAAATTTTTAAAATATGAGAAATCCCTTTACTCTCCACATTTTACCTCTGAAAATTTTCTAGCCAAGGTTCTATTTGAACTGAGGTCAAAAATCAGTTACCTTGTGGGCTTTTCTGAAGGGATAAATTTAATGAAAAGGCCTAGTTATTGCAACATATGCTGACTTCCTTTCAAAAGATTTTCTTAAAGCATGATGATTAAAGCCTAAGGAGAAAGAAATTTGTACTTTTCAAAGGTTGTAAGAAGTACCCTGTGGTGAGAGTGAGAAACCAAAAAAACAAAGTTCTGAGGCCCCATATATAATGAATAGTACTCCTTTTAACTTAAAAGTCACAAAACATCAGTTATTTTTGCTTCTTTCTTGAAAGTGTTTTTAAAGACCAGTGTATATTGTATAAAATACTCTTGTTTATTCCCAGAGAAAAGCCAACTGCTTTATTTTGAAAAAAAGTTTTTAATGTAGAGTAGGGAAGATTTCAAATGTTCAGTAAGTACTTTTAAAAGCCTAACATACTAACTTATAGTAGTTCTCATTTGATAAGTGTCTTCATTTAGATTCCCCAGAGGCAGTGTCTGAGAGGAGGTTTGGGGTATGAAGAGTTTTTCTGGGTCATGATTTTTGGGGTAGGGAACAACAGAGAAACAGGAAAGTAACTGATAAAGTATGAGTTAACAAGCAAGTTAGACTGTGGGCAACTGGAATCTAATTCCACTGGGGTACTTAGAATGTATGAAGTATGCATCTTATTAGTGTCCCATCTGAGTAACAAGGGAGCTGGGGTATTTATCTACCAACTCCTATTAGTCTTTATTGTATGTACCATCTGGTTTGTAAAAGAGAGCATTTCATTCAACCTCTTCCTATTTATTCCATACTTGGCTCTACTGGATACCAGCAATTATGCACAGAGTTTCAATTCTTTGCATTGAAAGTCATTGGTCTGAGTTCATGGGAATAATGAAAACTTAGAAAAATATTACCTGGATGCTGACTACCTCTTCTACAGTGAAAAACCAACTACAAAATCCAACTATATGATAAACAAATAATCCCCCTAAAGATAAATAGCAATATTAAAATACATATGAGAAATTATCTAAATTTCTAGCAGTGAGAGAAATCCATATTAAAGCATAGCAAATTTGTTATGGAGTTTTTATAAAATTAAAAAATAAATTGCTATCAAATTTTTATTAAAAATAAAATTACGGGGCTGGGGAGATAGTTCAGTCGGTAGAGTGCTTATGTTGTAAGCACAAGGCCCTGGGTTCGATCCCCAGCACCAAAAAAAATAAAAAAAGATAAATAAATAAATAAATAAATAAAATCGTAGTAAAGCCTAACATGGGCAGAGTATTGATGGTATTAAAAATATTAGAATAATTTTTAAAAGTAATTTGGCATTGCATTTCAATAGCTAAAGCAACTTACACATTTGACTTAATGATTAGACCTAATGATTAGATTTCTATGAAATAAGCATATAATAAATGAAAGAAAACCTGAGGAGAATGATCATCCTGGGTATCCAGAAAACAGGGAAATTGTTAAATAAATTGTGCTGTATCATCACTGTTTATTTACATAACCAACAAGATTGTGGTTGTGAAAATACATATTAGCACGAAAATAAATGTTCATACTATAACAATAAGTAGATAAAATGATGCACAAAAGAACACATTCTAGTTACAACTATCTCATTTTTAACAGTATTAAAAGCTACTGAAAGAAAATATGCTCCCAAAACAGTGATCAAAATTTATTGACAGTGTCAGTTACAATGTTTTACTTTCAAGTAGCAGAAAATCCAGCTTGTATTAGTTTAAACAATGAAATTTATTTCCTGGGAAAGCCCAGCAGTAGAGCTTCAGGTTTGATCCATCCAACAATTCAGTGAGATCTTCAGCGTCTTGCGTTTTCTTTCTCTACTCTTTCTTCTAATGTCTACTTCACATTAAAGCAGATTCTCCTCTTAATTGTAATTTTGATGCTAACAGAACTAGAAAACCAGACGCTGCTTTGATCACATTAAGGGTCAAGAATGAGTACATCTGTCCCTCAACCATTGAACAGAATCCCAAAATTCATTTTTACTTTCTGGGCTCCACGTCCATTATTAAACCAAGAAATATGGTAGGGGGATAAAATTACTAAGAAATAGAAATTTGAGATGTTTGTTAGTCATTTATGCAGACCCAGTTACATATTTTCTCACCCGGTCCAAAAAATGAAAATGAGGTCTCCCTTTTCCAAAGGGCAGAGAGGAAAAGTGACATTAAAGTTACTAAAATCTGAAGTTTGTTTCTTTGTTCTGTGGTCTGTTTCTTGACGTGTCATGGAGTTTTAAAAATTTACTACTTACTGTCATTCTAAGTAAAGAAAAATTGAAATTTTATATCATCAGCATGTTTTTTTACCATTTGTTTTTTTTACCATTTTTTTTTACCATTTGTTATCAATTGCAATTATCTATTTCCTTGTTTATTTTGATTCATTGTACATAAATGGGATACAACTGTTGTTTCTCTGGTTGTACACAAAGTAGAGTCACACCATTTGTGTAATCATACATGTACATAGGGTAATGAAGTTTGTCTCATTTTGTTATTTTTCCTTCCCCCCATCCCTCCTACCCCTCTTTTTCTTCTATATAATCCATCCTTCCTCTATTCTTTCCTCCCTCTCACCCCGTTTTGTATCATCATCTGCTTATCAGAGAGATCATTTGGTCTTTGTATTTTGGGGATTAGCTTATCTCACTTAGCTTGATATTCTCCAACTGCATCCATTTACCTGCAAATGCCATAATTTTATTCTTCTTTATGACTGAGTAATATTTCATTGTGTATATATACCACAGTTTCTTTATCCATTCATCAATCGAAGGGCATCTAGATTGTGGTTCCACAATCTAGCTATTGTGAATTGAGCTATTATGAACATTGATGTGGCTGCATCACTGTAGTATGCTGATTAAATTGCAATTTTAAAGCAAACAGAAAAGCATTTAAGTTGTATATGAATCATCAAAGTATGCAATTCCTATTTTGTAGATTGTGCCTGTCTGTGTATTGTGTTCTTAACAGGATGGTGGAAACGCTGGAAAAAACTAACTGTAATTGTTTTCATTTCACTTCTTGAGACATGCACATTTTATCAATACTTGTTACCTTCAGCTTCCTTGGAAGGAAGGACTGAAAAGAAAAGGAACCACACATTGCCCCGTCATTTCCATTTTTCAGTGTCACCATTTTTAGTGCCATGGTTGACTATTATAGGAAAATGACACCAATAAGATTGGGCCTATTGAATGCTGTCACCTTTCTGCTTTTTGAGGCAAGTTCTGATTCTAACAGAAAATGTGGCTCTCAGAACTGCAACGTGTGGCCTTGAACACTCAAGCCTTGTGAATCCATGGAAATCTGTGCCAGTGAGCACTGCAAATGCTGTATGTGACGGGCAGCCAGGAAGCGTGGGTATGCATTTTGCACACATCTCCTCTGCTTTCTCCATTGACCCATTGGACTTCAGGACAAAACAGGGGTTCAAAGACAGATTGGAAATTTTAGAGCAGTTGACTCCAGAACATTAATCCAAATGTGGGTTCTTGTGAGTAGGGGCCCCGTGTGATGGAAGAAGTCTCACAGTCATGAAGCTGATTCTGTATTCATATGAAAATGTGTAGTAAGTAAATAGTGGAGTCTGGACTTCTAAGGAAAGTTTTGTACTGAAGATACAGACTTGGGAAATATTTGTATTTATGTATAAAATATTTTAGATACAGACAGAATGAGAGCACCTACAGTTAGGAGATGGAGGAAGTGACTCCAAAAAGAACCCTGAACACTCAAGCAATATAATAGAGGGTGGACCAGCAAAGGTGTATTGAGAAGGAAAGGCCAGTTTCATAGGAGGAAAACATGAGTGCAAAATCCTAAAAAAAATTTAAAGACTAAATTTAAAATAGAGGGGCTACGAGGTCCCAGGTTCAACCCACATCACAAGTTTTCAAACAATTTAAAAATAATTAAATGTAATAGAAGGTCAGGGTCACTTACATTGAAAGTTTATGAGCTGTCAAGCGAGATAAGAGCAGAATGTCCTCATTCAAAGATGACAATGGTGATGTGAAGGTCATTGGTGACCTGGATGTTAACAGTCTCTCTGGAGAAGGAGGACCAGCATTTGCATGAACATTCAGAAGTGAGAAAACAGAAAGCATGTTGAAAACTTCTCCTAGAACTTTCAGTACGAAAAGGAGGAGAGAAATGGGGGCTGTATTTGCAGAAAACTGTGTCATCCAGGGAGTGATATTGACAGGTATGCCATAATTCACTTTAATGCTTTGTAAAATTCTATTCTCTAAACCTACCAAAAGTTTTATTTATCTTTTTCTAAACTTCTGGACACCAGAACTGTATCTAACGATTCTTGTGCATTTTAACACCATACTTTTATGACTGTGCATATGTACGTTTAGACCTGTTTTCCAAAGGGGTTTGTCAATTGACCCTTCTATCTGCAGGGACAAGACTCCCCACTTGTTGACTTGTTCACATCCCCATTCATGTGGCCAAATGACCTTTCTAACCCCTCTGCAAAAATCCCAAGTTCTGAATGGCCTCACTTTGGGTTTCACTTTGATCTCTGCTCATCAAGATTTACTCTAAGCTCTCCAAGGCATAAAAGCTCTTTTTCTCTTTTTGTTTGTTGTTCCTTTTTGAGCAGGACTCTGGAGTATCAATGGGTGATTATAGTGATAGTTTCCTTTGTGGCTTTTAGGCCATGATCAAATGAAAACAAAACAAAGAGCCAAGAATACCATGCCTCTTTAAGCCTGTTATTTCAGAGTAATTGAACATTTACATTTTTGCAGTTGGTGGCTAATGGACATCCATTCCATGGGCAAAAGAGGAATAAGATAAATGTAGATCTCTTTAGAATTTCCTCTAAGACTTCATTTTTAAAAGTCTGATTCATGTTTGAAGCATATAATTAGATCTCGAAAGGTTTCAGAAATCAGTTTATACAACCAAAACATCCAGACCAGAGAACAATTTTTTTTAAATGCTGAGGTTAAGAATATGGTACATTAAGATCATATAATTTTTAAATTTATTAGGAAAGAAAAACAGAAATAACAAGTTATTATCATTCCTAATCATTTTTCCACCAAAAGCACTTAATAGTGGGAGATAACTTATTTTGGATTGTCCAGATGTTAGTTCCACATTAAGGATTTAAATGAAAATAACTTATTTTTAAGGAGTCCACAGGAAATAGTGTTCAAGGTATACAGAAGTGGGACAGGAAAGTGCTGTAACCAGTAAAGAATATGTTACAAGTCAGTTACTAATGTGGGCAGCCAGAGTCAATCCCACTGGAAACTGGGAGGCAGGACCAATTTAAGTCTAAAAGTTTCCCTGCCTGAGGTTCAAGGGAGCTTGGGTATTTATCCACCAGCTGTTTTAGTCATTGATTGAGGTCTGTTTCTGAGGGGCATCAAATGTGTGACATTTCCAATCCGCTAGGCAATGAGCAGGCTTTGCCAACAGAAAAATCACCCCCACCAAAAAGATACAGAGGCTGTGGTTAGTAGTCAAGTTCAAATGCCATAAAATAGAAGGATAACATGACCATAGAACCAAGAGAAGCTTGGGAGTAATAATTAAAACAAAGCTCCTCTAAGAACTGTGTCTGATACTATTCCAAATGGGGACCACCTACAGCTCTTTTAGAAAATGTCATCTAGTGCAACCCATTGATTAGCTTATGAGGACATGGAGGCACAGTGACATTTAGTGACTTGCTCAAGGATGTGCAAATGTCGTAGAGAAATTAAGCTTCATGATGTATTAATCTGTGAGTTTCATGAACATCAGTAACATGCATCTTTAAATATTTAGATGGAGAGGAAGAAAATAGCTGTCTGAGACATTCAAGGGAAACATTTCGAAATGGAAACTTCTTAGCTTATTCTTTTCCCCAACGAGACTCAGAAACAGGCAAGGGCACAAGGCTAGACAGCATTAAGATTCCAATGGTTTTCCCTTTATTATGGAAGATTACTGTTCCCACAGAATGTCTGAGGATAGGGTCCATGTGACTCCCACATTTTCTTCTTGACTCAGACATAAATTTGGCAAAGGAGAGTCACACAAAGTGGACAGAGCCTTCCTTTTGTTCTTCACATTAGGTCAAAATCAAGCAGTGACCCCTACTTAAGGCTTGATTCACCTTAAGTAGGAAAACTATTAGCTGTTTCTCAGTTCATCCAAGAGTGCTATCCAAGGGCTGTTGATTGATCTGACTTGGTTGCATGGCAAGGCCAGATCAGAAGTCAGCGTGGAATTCTAACCTGAAACAATTGTAATTTGATTTCCGTTTGGTCTAACACCTCTAATAGTCCATATCCACCCCATATCCAGGATTGTCTATGCTACTTCTTTTGTCCCTTTATTTCATAGCAGAATTGAGTTTAAAAGTATATGTTAGTCACACTTTGAAACTGATCAATCAAATAAAGTAAGAAATAATACCTGTTGCTTCATTGAGGAAACCAGTCTTCAAATATTTAGGTATTAATAAAGTCATAAGTACTAATGACAAAAGGAAAATATACAGTAAAAATCACACATATTCACATATATTCAAATAAAGTGCTTTAAGCACTTTTTAAAATTGCTTAGAAAATATAATTTCTAAAAACAAATAAAGAAAATAGGATTTCTTCTTTAATTTTGTAAATTACTTCCCAATTGACCAAATTAATAATTGAAGATGATCTTCTGATAATAGGTGGGCATTTCTGCTTAATTTTCAATAAAGGTAGTAGTTTAGCCTCTCCTCCGAAAGCACTTAACCTGATTTCTTATCTTAATAAAGAAAAGCTACTGAGGAGCTCAGAGACTGCTGTGCCATTAGAGGCATTCCTAAGGGCTCATCTTTGTTATTGATGGAATTCCTACAGTCTGGAACAAACAAACTATAAAACAATAAATAAGAGACCAAGGAGAAGGAATGAACACTCTGTGACCAGACATTCCTAACTCTAAAAATAGTTAAAGAATCCCTCTTCATTGTGTTGGAGCAAAAGGTTTAGAGATAACACTTCACACTGACTTACTTCTAGAAGATACTTCCAGATAATAGTTTAAATTTATTACCTTTACTTTTTAATGTAAGTACACATGTGTGTACATATATAAGTGTATATCCATACACACATACGTATATAAACACCCATGTATACACTCACATGTAATTGCTAAAAATGCAAGCTCATTTCAAATATATTTGGCAAGTATGTATCTTATAAAGAAGAACACAATCCTTTATTCATTTTTCCTTTCAAAGGCAGGTTAACTTTCTTGCATCTCTTTTTAGTAGTGATTTTTAAGCCTTCATTTGTCATTTGTAAAACTTTTTTCCAGCTGAAGTAAAGTTAAATGTGGGGTTGTGTTTCATATCTTTTTGTTTTAAAGTGGTATGAGGTATGAACTCATAGTTCATACCTCACCTAAATTCCTGTAATATTTCCAGGTCACATGTGACAGTGAGTGAGCTCTGCCCTTCATATAAGAGTAGACTACATACACTGCAGAAATTACAGAAGTAACTGAAGGATTAACCTTAATTCTATAGTGACAGATCGTACAAAGGGAGTAGGGAACCCCAAGACAGGAGCTGGGGGTTGGAGAAAAATGAGAGATTGATGATAAATTACATTAATAAATTATATTAATAAAATTCCAGCAATCCAATCACATATTTTTGAGTGTATTTTTATAGACATGTAAGAGATAAATGTGTTTCAGACTCTTGAAAATAACCTTGTTAAGTCAAAAGACCATTTTACTTTTTGATGACTTTTTAATGTAAGCCATCTTAACTGGCAAAGAAAAAAAAATACAAACTTTAAATATTCCCCCATGACGTGTGTCCTAGTTTAGTTTATAAGCCTTAGTACCTAAGGGGTCTTATGAGAACTGACATTTTAAAAATTCTGTTAATAAATTTAAAATGCTAAAGGTAAATGCATGGGCAGTAAACCATGTGATTTCTCTTCTCTTAGCTAATTATTAATTACTTTTAATTCTCCAACCCCCATTTTTCTTGTTTGATTTTGTTTTCAATGTTAAAATGCCAAGGAGCTCATTACTGCTTCCTGTGCTTGGTTGTGTTGTAAAAACCATTTGTGCTTTTATATATACCAGATTCTCATTATAACTGGATTCGTGTATGTGGGCTGTGGAGCCTTTGCCTTTGTGAACATATCTTTTAAAATTGCCTCAGTAACTAATAAACCTGACCCCTTCAGCCCATAGGGATCTCTTCCATCTCTGTTCTAATAAAACTTACTGACAATTAACTCATAATTCTAACCTTTGTTAACCTTTGTAATTTATTTTTGGTGTACTCATTTCTTTGTCCTCACTGATTAATAGTTTAGTAAGGGCAAGGACTATGCAAACTTCTTGTGTGTATTTTATAGACACTAGCCTAGCATTTGGCACATCTTATATCTGCTGTTAATAGTTTGTTGAATAAGCCAACTTCCACTGATTGGCATGAGATAGCCTCTTACGCATAATTCTTCTTTGTAGAGGAATTATAGCAATATTTCAGTCTGTGAAGGTTGTAAATAATCAGAACTGAATAACCCTTAATCTGTTGAAGAACAGTGAGTGAAGAGAAATAATTGTTGACCATAAAAATGAATTAACAAAAGATAACATTTCCTAAATAAGAAATGGAATACAAAGGATAAGTGTTGACTGGTTGAAAAAACCATAATGAGAAGTTATAATGGAGAACACATGTAAGTTATTCGTAAAAAGAATAAATATATTAAAAAGAGAAAGTCCAATGCAATTAGTTCCAACCAATGCTATTTAAAGGAAAATCCAGGGTTAAATTAGATTAAGTTCTTAGGGGGAAAAAGATTTTTCCCCCAGTTATTTCTTTGGACTTTTTAAACACTGTACCTCTCCTCCTTGTCCATTGCCACTCAAGATAATTAAAAAAATAAATCAACCATGACCTGAATTACTGTTAAATAAATCTCACTGTTTCAGAGCACCTTTCATTGAAGCAATGATACAAACTCTTTTTTAAACCTATCATATAATCACAAGTGAGTAGATTAGTAACAAGAGGGATATTCATATATAGACCTGAAGACACTTGTTAGAGCAGTCATATCTTGCTAGGAACAAATACTGGTTCAATAGAAATTATTTAGTCCATGTGAGCTAGATTCCAAAGCATTTCACTGTAAGATAGAATATTAATCTTGCTTATTTTCAAAGCACCTCTTTTACTTTACATGGGATATTTACTTTGTCAGAAGATTGATCATATTCTATGCCCCAGGTCTTCATCACCACCATCTCCTTGTACCTATGCCCTTAGACATATAACTTTATATTGCCTTCTGCTCTGGCTCAACAATGTGACTCACATTGCAAATGAGATGTTGGCAAATGTAACATACACAAAGAAGTAAAAGCTCTGGTGCAATTGGACTTGCTCTTAGAACTATTCTCTGATACTTTCGTAAAAAGTACTGTTCTCTGATACTTCCGTTCAGACTAGCCTTTTGTGAGAAGGAACGCATGGAACACAACTGAGTGTCCACAGTTATCTCAGGTAAGTCCACCCTCCAGGGGACAAAAACAAGTCCACTTCACACATAAATGCAATCTCAGTCAAGACCAGAAGATCCATGGAGGCAACTACACAAGTATAAGCTGAAGAACTCATTATTTTTAGCCACTTTATGTTAGAACAGTTTATTACATACATTCATATAACTGTACCTGACTGATACACCTTGAGTTCTCAATATTCAAATTTAATTGCTTCTCATTAATCACAAGTACAGAGGCACATGGACAATACAAAGCAAGTTCTTAAATATGTCCATGATCCCATTCTTAGGATGTGGCATTTAATTTAATTTAAAATACAATCGTTTTTTTCCTACAGAATGCTAAGAACATTTTGGTTATTATTTTTTCATATTTGTTTCCAAAATGACCTGGTGGTCAGTAGCCTATGATTGGCTTATTCAGTGGTATCAAAAGTCAGCCCCTTACCTCCAAGTTCAGTCCACAGGATGGTACTACTCATACTCCAGAACTCTTCTTGAAATCAGGGCACAATCTAGCTCCAGTTTAAACTACATTCTTTCTTAGCCTCTTCTCCTTTACTATCTGTCTTCCTTTCCCCCCCATATTTCTGCTGAGAGCTTCTCTCAGTAATTAATTTTTTTAGGATCTTCATTGTAGTAGACTCTGCTTCTGTACAAACTAACCTAACATACCTGGCCCAGGAGAATTTTTAGAATGCACATATATCTCACTTTCTAACTAAGCTGGTGGCAGTTTATGATCTGCATGCTTACTTTGAGCAAAGAATATCCCTTTGATTCCTGTGCTTACAAGTATACCACTTTGTAATTTTCCCCATTTCCTTCTACATACCAAATACAAACCTGGAAAATGCTTTCAAGAGGAGTTTTCAATTTTGCATTTTGAACTTTGGATCTGCCTTTATCTAACTAAGTGAGAGAAGAACCAGTGTATTAGCATGGCATTTAAGGTGGAGAAATTGAACGGCAGTAGGCAATCATGTGGAGCAGCCATTTATGACTGAATTATACCATTGTAGCTACTTAACATGCTGAACCATTCCTCTCTGTCTGGAAAAATCATAAAAAGGGACCCGTCAGCACTCTGAGTCACTGCTAAGAAGCTTATGCATCCTCACACCTGCATTTAAATGAGTGTTTCCGGGGCAAAAATAAGGACCTTAGAGAAATGAAATGAAGTACTCTAGCAGAGAAAAACAATATTGGCTTCTGGGAGCATTTGTACGTTAACTGCAGGAAGAACACATCTAGAATTAGTTTCATTATTAACAGCAATCATTTTTGAATTACTTTTTACTTCTTATGTTCTTTTTTTAAATGAGTAAAGATCATATAAGAAGGATTATAATCAAGGGGCGAATTTTGATAGTGCCCAAAATGTAAAGGAGCAGCAACTAATAACAACTCATAGTGGTTTGCACCAAGTAGGAATTCTAGAAATATGTCATAAATACAAATATCATGTCAGACATCGGATTCAGATCCGGAACTCAAAACATCTCACCTTCAGTTTCTTCTTCAAGTTTTATTCTTAGTGAGGCATAACTTACTTATAGTATATAAATCTTATGTATCTATCGTGATGAATTTACACACACACACACACACAATTACTAGCCAATTACTAGCCATATTGAAATAGAGAATTTCTGGTATCCCAACAAGTCTCCTCAATTACCTCCCTGCTATAGGAAACTATTACTCTAACCTTCCACCATAGATCTTTCTGAATTTTTATTTCTCTGTAGAAGAAATATTTCCCTGATTAGCAGCAGAAATCATTAACTACAGATCCTTTGCCTCCTATTTCTAGCATCTCTTTAGGTCTTCATGACCCCTTCCAAATCATTAGTCTTTTGCCACTTACAATCAAAAGAACTCACTTCAACATTGTCCCTAATGGGTACTTTTGCGTTCTCTATGTGATCCTTAGAGATTCTGTTCACTTTCTGGGAGCAAAAATGCTTCCAAGACTCCCAATCCTGCTATTCTAGATATGTATCCATGCCTAGATGTATATTCTAGTTGTATAGTATGTCTTTTCAAATATCTCTTACCTGCCAGAGGAGAGACTTTCTCTGTACGTGCCCTGGAGCAAGTGCAGTCCATGAGCCAGGGCCTTGTGGCAGGTACACATTTTATTGCCATGGCCAGTTATTGACCCTTAAGTGCACAGTTTAGTTTGACTCATTCTTCTAGAACAGCCTCTTGCAAAATTGTTCAAGATGAAATGGGGTTAGGAAGAACTGCAACCTCTTCTTCTGTGATGCTCTATGCATGCTTGATTCCAATAATATTAAACAGCTTCTAGTTCCTGGTATGCCACATTGATTGATGTGTCTCTGCATTTGATTACATGATTACCTTTTTTTTTTTTTTTTTTTAGAACTTTCAAAATTTTAACCTTTCTTAACCAGGATGCTTTTCCTTTTTTCACTCAATTGTTAGCTGGGTTTTATTTTGCAGAATCCCAAGTTCAACCAAATCCCTCTTTTTCTTTGTTTTACTTTATTTCTGATGCTGGGGATTGAACCCAGGGCATTGTTCATCCTAAGCATGTGCTGTACCACTGACCTATACCGCCAATCTTAATGTGTTTCTTACTACTTCCACTATTTCCTAAATTTGAGGTGGTCCTTGCTTCTTACCAGCTTCAAATGTCCAAATGTTATTTTTTAAATCTATATATAGACATAATCTCCATGAAATCTTTTCACCTTTTCTCTAAAGAAGCTCATTGCTTCCTCTCTACACAATTTAATGGTTTGATAATATCCCTTGATGGTTTTCACTTTTTAATTTTCCTGTTAGTCTAAAAACACTTAGAGAAAGAGAATCCTGTTTTATTCAAAACTGGATTCTAGTCCACTTCAGCCCCCTTTTAGTACTCCATATTCAATCAATGCTTGCTGAGTGACCGTATGCAGATTTCAGTGGGTTAGTGAGACTCTTTGATCAATCACATCTGTTAAAATGCATCCAAGACTGTTCGTTGTATTAGTTACAGAATCTGACTTTTGGAAAGGAAATGAGACCGATAGAATTGACATGCCCTTGATATCACAAAGGAAGTATCTCATTCTAAAATATCCTATTAGCATTTCATTCTCTCTGCTTAAAGTATACGGCTGGCTTATTCCTGTCACGGACCTAAGTAACTGACAAGTTGGAGATTTCTGTCTGTAATTCTTCTGGAACCTGATTTTGCTGCCTAAACAGCCTCATTTTTCTGAATCACTTTGCCTACTTTAGACTTTGGCTTTCTTTCCAGGGACATTTTTTCACACACACACACACACACAAAAAAAAACACAGATGTTTGGGGATATAGTAAAGTTATCAACACAGTAAGTAGAGAAAAACAAATTTGAATTTAAAAGTAGATACTGGGCCAGTGGCAGGGTCAGGCTTGCAAATTACCTTACTTTCCTACATTGATAGAACCTTAATAGGGCAAATACTCACAGTAAAAATCACAACCTGCCATGAACTTTAGTGGTAACACACAAATAGGAAAAGCACTCAGAATATTAAATTGGCAAATTTGAAGGGTCTCCTTTTTCACATGTTATGGAAAATTTGTTTTTATGTTCATTCAATAAAAGAGAATTTGAGATTCCTGCCAATGTATGCCATACTCTGCAAATACACTACTACCCTCACCCACTCTGTTCCTGTGTCTTTGGGCACATAACTTTCAATTCCAAAACCCAGAGCTATCATTAGCTTAAAAGTCTGATCCACAGTAATGGGGACCACATTTAAATACACTATGGGATCTTTGATATATAGGTTCCTAGCTTTAGATAATGTGTTTTAGTTTGACAGTATAAAGGATAAGCCTTGAAGATAAGTTATATAACAATGATATTTTTATTGAATTTGCAAGCCTAAAAATATCTTTTGAAGATGAAGGTATTTGTACTTATCACAAGTGTTATTAAGTTTGTAAAATTGTGCCAAAATTTTAAGATCAAAAATGATCTGCTTTCTTTGCTATTATATAAGACTAATGCCAGTGCTCTCAAATATAAAAGCCATATAAGAACTCAAAAAGGGATATGAAATCTAATAGGATCTACTTAGCTTTGAGCAGTACCAACAGAGAATTCTCCCAGGACTTTCATTAAATGAGTTGGGTTATTATTAATTAGTAGGAATTAAAACAATTATCAGATCATGTACAGCACCATTTATAATGTAGCCTGCCTAGGAACCCTCTTAGGAGAGGGCCTAGCAGTTTGATTCTTTGCTTTCTTATATAATAACAGCATAATGGCCCAAGTGAGGGGTATTCCACAAGAATATAAATTAAACCATCCAAAAAAGGCCTCCGGGGCATTCCAAAGTTACAGAAAAACAGCCGTGAGAGCCTTTCTTCTTCATAGAAGGTGTCATGAGGCTTTTTGTTTTTCTTATTTTACTTTCTTCCCTTTACTTTTTTTTTCTTTCTTCTTACTCTTCATTTTGTTTTTTGGTTTGTTTTTTTGTTTGTTTGTTTGTTTTGTATTTTTGTTTTTGTTTTATTTTGTTTTTTTTTGGAAAGCACCTGTACTCATTCCTTTAAAGTAGCATGGGAAAGATCTATCACTGTTATATACATCCAGCAAGTGTGTTTCAATTTAAAACTCTCTTTGCTTGAAGTTTTAAAAATTCCAAAGTACAGGTTGACTATCCCTCATCCAAAATGCTTGGGACTAGAAGTGTTCCATAATTCAGTGTTTGGATTTTGAAATATTTGAATATATTTTACCATTTGAGTATTCCTAATCCAAAAATTCAAAATCTGAAATGTTCCAAACTCTGAAATTTTTTGAGTGTTGGTGCTTGCTCAAAAAGTTTGATGTTTTGGAACATTTTAGACTTTGTATTTTCAGATTAGGGATGCTCACCTATAGGGTGGTATTAATGCAGAAATTCTCACGCTGAGATTTGCATTGTAGCATAATAAATAAGTCCCAAGAGACAAGTAGCATGTGCAGTCAAGAGCAGTAGTTCCAGTGTTTCCTCGCTGAGTGGCCATAGTTATTAAACATTTCTGGAAGTTTGCAGTCCACTGTAAAATAGAATGATAAATGAGGTGACTTATCAGGTCACTTCCTACTTTGAGAACACCACCGAACATCACAATCACCACTGAAATCAAAATTTTATGAAACCAAATCTGTACCAGATTATACCAGAATATCATGTGATAGAAATGTCCTCTGTTGTTGGGGTGCTTAGCCATGACTCTCAGTTACTATAAATCATTGTTAATAGTTGTGTAAGATATTATTTAATACAGGCAGGTCTGTTGAGTGTTACTTCATGCAAGAATCCCCACTAAGAACTCAAGTATATCTAAAACATGGCTTCTGGCATAACACATGACCTGTAGGGGACTTCAGAGAAGGGAGGAAATGAAATAAATTATTTGGGGGAATAGTGGAAGAGGTAAGAATAGCAGTGGTCTATCTCTACAGCAGATGATGGTTATAAATTGTCTTGATTTTGTGACATTCAAGTGAGATAATATATGGCAACTACTTAATGTTTTGTTTTACTCAATAACAAAAAAGAGCAGTTATTGTTACCATAATATTTGGGATGGCCATAAAGTGGCATACAATTAATTGTTTCTCAGTTACCCTTCTACCATATATGATGTACTATACATAATACCTGTACCTGAAAGGTATACCATCTGAGGCAAAGATAGGTAAGAAAACTGCTTAAAAACAAATGCTTCTCAGGTGGGCCTTCTCAGGTGGCCTCTATGGTGCAGGTATTTTTGCAAGTACTCAAAAGATAATGTCTCATCTGGTGCCCCTGGAGGTGAGCACAGTCACCAACAGTTGGATACTGTACACAGGAGAGCACTGAATTTGAATTATACCATTAAAGTCTGTATTCTTCCACCATACCCTCTCAACTGGAATCATACTAAAATGATTAAGATGAAAACTGAAGTTCTTAGATTTTCTATGTTCTCTAGTGTTACAGGACAGGCAAAATTATTTTGTTGTTGTTGATTTCTTTTATGTTTATTATTTACATTTTCTTCCTTGGTGATTAGACTATATTAAATAAACCAACATGGTGTAGATAGACCCCTATGGTTTCTGTGTGTTAATTGTTGAAACTTGTGGATGTGTTAGACTACATGGCAAAGGGGTGAGTGGCCCCTTTGAAAGCTGCAGAGGGAATTGAGGATGCTCATTACATAGTTTTTTAAAAAAGGGTTGTTGTTCTGCATGGATAATTTGGATCTGGAATGTCCCTCAACGTCCCACATGTTAAAGGTTGCTTCCAAGGTTGCCACTATTGAGAGGTGTTAGAAACTTTAAAAGGTGGTTTCTAGTGAGAGGTTTTAAGGTCACTGAAGGCAATGCTCAACATCAAGATTGTGGGACCTAGGTCTTTTCTTTTTTTCACATCCTGGCCACGAGGTCAAATTTTCTCTGCCATGCGCTCCCCAGCATAATGTGCTGCCTTGCCACAGGCCCAAAAACAATGGGGTCAACTGACCATGAACTGAAACCTCCAAAACTGTGAACCAAAATGAAATTTTGAAATTTTTTTCTCTTTCAAATTGATTAACCCAGGTATGTTGTTACAGTAATGAAAACGATACACTGGATTACCCAGGAGGGGCCCATGTAATCAAAAGGATCCTTCAAAGTGGAAGAGGGATTCAGAAGAGAGACCAGAGAGATGTCAGGATGTGAAGGACTTAGCTCAATATTGCAAGCCTGAAGATGGAGGGATCCAAAGAATGCAGACAAACCCCGAGGCTGGAAAAAGCAAAGAAACAGATTTTCCACTAGGGCCTCCAGGAAGAAATGCACCCTGCTGGCACCCTAATCAGCACAGTAACATCCATGTCAGACTTCTGACTGATAGAACAATAAGATAATGAATTTGTATTGTTTTAGGGGTTTGAAGTAATTTGTTACAGCAGCAATAGAAATAGTAACAAGAAAAAAATTACAAAAGAACAAAGAAAAGGCTTGTATCAATTTTATTTTCTACTGGACTAAATTTTAATTGTTGAATAAATAATTAAACATCCACAAAGGGGCTGAAAATAACCCAAATGATATTGCTTATATGTTTTACATTGATATAATGAGTTGAAAATAAAACAGAAGTAATTCAGAAGATAATATTGCAGAATTCATGATAGGTGAGTTTTTCTTCTTACCCTCTAGACAGAAAAAGAAGGGAATTCTTCAAAAATTCCTCAACTCAGACATCTCCAGGTTCCTACTAGGCCCTTCTAGTATTCCTTATTCAGGTTTTCCTTTCTCTACTTTTATTATTTTTTTAATCATCAGTTTAATTTGTGCCACAATGGGCTGAATTTTATTTCTTCCTCCCTATCTAGATTTACATTTTGGAATCCTAACCCCCAAGGTGATGGCATTAAGAGGTAGAGCTTTGGGGAGGCAATTGATGGGAGAGTCCTCTTGAAATGGGGTTAAAACCCTCATAAAAGATACCTCACAGAGATCCCTCACCCTGTCCACCATGGAAGGATGCCAGGAGAAGACAAACTATCCATATACGGACAGGAAATTAGACCTCGTCAGACACCAAGTCTGCCTAGATGTTGAACTTCCCAGGCTCCAGTACTCTGAGAAGTGAATTTGCCACTTATAAATGAAAAGTCTAGATATTGTGTTATAGGAGCATAAATAGACTGAACAGCAACCATCTGCCCTAAGATGCCAAACTCTTCTGTCAATCTAAAAAGGCAAGTTGAGTCACACCAAGGGTGAGAACAGTTTATTTGAGCCAAAATGAGGATGACCACCTGGGGAGAAAACACAAATTTTATTATCCAGAGTAAGTTTTCTTGAAACATTGTCAAACAGGTCTGAGTTTTTAGAAATTAAACTAAATGAGCAAGAAGGAGGTGATAGCAAATCATTTGTCATAACTGCATTTGACAAGAATAGCACAGTATGGTTATTGGGTTTTGGTCACTTAGATTGTACCTTCTAGGTGAAAGCTGCCATAAGGAGAAATGGCTTTTTCCATTTCATGGCATCGGGGAGTCTGCAGAAATCTGTGCTGGGTCAGAATGACCTAGGTGACTAGTCTCATGTCTCATGTTTCCTCCAGGGCTAAAGAATTTTATGAAGTCATTCTTGTGACCTAGTAAATCCATTCTCATTTCCCCTTTTTGATCCAGATCTTTCTTTGGAAACCTTGATGATTGACAGTTGGCTCTCAGGGATTAAGAACAGAAGGTCCCAAGTGGTTAAGAAAGCTCATTTTTAGGTAGTCATGACTCACATAGGATTGGAAAAGAAGTCTACAGTTAGGGGGCCAGGGCCAAATCATAGTTTGCAACACAGGGTCCCTTGGCTCTCTGTCCTGCAAGTGCAATAAATTCCTGAATTATGTTCAATCATTGGGCCACCATAATTACAGTTCTTCCTACAGTTCTGAACCTTAAGATACACAAAAGACAGTCAATTTATAAAAGGAGAAAATCGAACAGGAAATGGTAATCAGCACAAGAAAGATGTGAAACCCTGGTCTCTAATTTGAACTTCTGAAGATAACCAATTAAACATTATAGGTGAGTCTTGGAGCTTGAGGTATACTCAGTAAGAGGCGTTTGGTAGAGGGTTAAAACAGAGAATGAGGCATCAGTATCAACTAAGACCCAGTATAAATTTGGTCCAATTTGAATTGATGTTCCTCCCAAGAAATATGAATGATGAGAGAAAGTAGCTTCCTTATTTCCTCAGGGTTGAAAGTTCTGTCTGCTTTTATCTTAAGGAATTTGAGTCAGTGGGCTTAGGTCGAATGAAAGGTCATGAAAACCCATAACATATTATCTCCTTTCCTCCTTTCTCTCTTATTCTCTCTCTCTCTCTGTCTCCTCTCTCTCTCTCTCTCTCTCTCTCTCTCTCTCTCTCTCTCTCTCTCTCAGCACCTCACTCACTCTCATGTGAATTTGTTCTTGTTCTATCTGATTTCCCTGAGCAGTCTCACAAACAAATCAGTTTCTTCATTAGAGTTCTGGAAATCCTTATGGAAATCGTTAGTTCAATGGAATGATCTTGCTATCCTTCCAGTGAGCCTCCTTGAAGACACAACAATTTATAGGATTATAATTGTTTGCAAAGTGTTTCCAGAAAGGAATTAGAATAAACCTCTTAACTCTGAGAAATACTTAAAATAGCCATGGGGTTGATGACAGTTCACAAGGACAGTGATTATTTCTGTAGAACAAAATAATTTATTATTACTTTATGACTAGTACATACCTGGACATATTAGATATCTATAGAAATCTCCTAAATTTTAGAACACATATTAAAACCACATTTGTACAACTATAAATCTACTATGTTTTGGGGACTAACAGGGACCCTATGAAAATTCTAAAGTTAGTTTTAGATCAAAAAGAATTTTAGCATTTGGTTTTGGGAAGTTTGTTAAAACTATCAAGAGTTTTAAAACACTAGATCTAGGATGACCTTGGTTATCTATTTAATCTAAGTGAAAATAAAAGAACATAAAGGCAAAAACATAAAGTTATAACAAAATTTTTGCCCTCTCATGATTGAGAAGACTCAATTGTTTTAAGGATTCAGGGCCTAATAAAAAACAGACCACCACAAGAATTTCGTTAGAATACAGTATCTTAGTTTTCTAGGCCAGTAACCTAAAATGTGGAAAAAACAAAAAACATTATTTCTTATTAAAAGCATATCAATACTCTAAGAAAACCTTGTTTTAACACAAGTGACTACAAGTTAGTATTATGCTGATACACTTTTGATATAAAATCATAAACTATAAATCAACCTCTTTTAATTTTAGACAATTTGAACACACATAAAATTCCTTTCATGGGATTCATCTTTCACAAACCTTCTATAACCTGCGTAGACATTTTAGAGCATGCTTTTGTCTTTGGTTTTGCCCAATAGTGTTTTCTTTTTTTCTCATATTGACTACATACAATTCTTTCTCAAATAAAAATTATTCTTTCTCTTTTAACTTGCTTTAGCAAAAACACATCCTCATAACTTTCTTTATAAAACACATCTTCTCTCCTGACATATAGTGTTGTCAACATAAATTAACAACTCTACTTTAAAGTAAAAAATGAAAATATTTTATTCTGAGCCAAATATGAGAGGTCATGACATGGGAATATGAATTCAAGTTACATTGAATGGTGTATTCCAACATGGAAGAGGTTATGTGAATTTATGTGGTCACAGGACAAAAGAAAGTCATAAACCAGTACATTCACCAATGTATTGGCATCAGATCTCCTCTCTAAGTTTCAGGTATAGGTCTTAGAGTCCTCAACTGTAGAGTGGGTGAGGCTAGAGGTCTGCTAAGCCTAGTGATGCATTTCAAGAAGGATGTCTATTTATCCCAAGAACATCAGGTCAGATGCAAGAGTTAAGATGTTAGGCTATTTGTTTATTTTTTGTGGTGTTGGGGATTGAACCCAGGGCCTTATGCTTTTGAGGCAAGCACTATACCAACTGAGCCATATCCCAAGCCCAAGATGTTAGGCTATTAAAGAGCCTAAGAGAGTCCAATATAATGTCAGCTCTTAACCTGCAACAGTCCTCCACAATGTTTTATTCAGGGTCACATAGTAGGATCTTTAATGCAGATGCTCTTTCTTCAGAGAACTTCAGTACATAGTGTTGTTTCCCATCTTATTTTTACTTTTAGTTACCATATATTAATCAATAGTCATTGTGAACCAGTTCCCAGTAGACCAACAACAACTTATCACTTCTAGAGACACCCATTGTTATTTAGAGTCTTCACTTGCTAGCTTTTAAGTAGTTTTTTTTTTAATTTTTCCTTTTCCTTTAGACTATCAATCTTTCTGATTACTAGGCAACCCTAAATTTGAATTTTTAAAGGTAAAATTCTTTGGTGAAACCAGGAGAGAAATTTATATTTTAAAGAAACAGAACTTAGATCTCCAGACCACTATTTTCTGGGACAAAAAAGGGTATAGATAAAGGCCCAATTAAAATAAAATGGTCAAGGGTGAGGCTTGTTATACAGATTTGAGTTAAGTCTTTCTCTTAAAAGAGATAGTATGCAGAGAGGGAGTCAAACTTAGAAATGGAAATTTCCTTTGTAGATGTGAATTTCTTTTATAAAGCGTTTTAAAATAACAAACTCAAATGTCAGAAAATCATACTTCGGAGATCTATTTGGTTAATAGACTTAAGTTCCTAACTTTAGCCCTTTTAATGAATCGGGCAAAGATAATTTTTTTTTATGCCTGCTAGACCAGAGGGAGTATTTGGGAAAGCCTCTTTAGAGTTTTCTAAAGCTTTTCTTGTTTTAATTTATTAGAAGTTTCAGTCATTTTGGAAAGAGAATCTTGCAGGGAAGGAATTTTAGAGTCTGTGCATCATGATAGAAGTCTAAACCTGTCTTGATAGCTTTCGTTGTCTTAATTGCTCTAGATTTAAAAGCATTTCACCTTTTGTCTGTTCCTTTGTTGGTACCAGGGATTGAACTCAGGTATGCTCAACCACTGAGCCATATCCCCAACCCATTTTTATTTTTTAATTTCAATATGTATTTATTTATTTTTGAGACATGATCTCACTAAGTTGCTTAAGGCCTTGCTAAATTGCTGAGGCTGACCTCGAAGTTGCTATCCTCCTGAGTAGCTGTGTTTACAGGCATGCACTACCATATGCTGCATTTCATCTTTTGAAAGAGGGAAATGTGTGTTATGAGTTTTTAAGAAATTCCTAACAAGAAGTTACTTTTATGACAATGGTGATACCCCTGGTAACCCATGACACGAGTTCCGCTTCCCCAAATGTTGAAGTTTGAACAACAGGGAAGTGTAGCGTAGATGTTCGGAGATGGGATTCCACTGAGGGTGAGGACGTACAATGTCTACCTAGTGCACTCAGTCATCGGAGCTTGAGCTCTGAAGGCACAGATCCAATTTTACTTAGGATTGTACAGGACATATATAGGCACATCATCCAATCAGGTTAACACGCTTGTTAAAGCATAACAGAATCAGCCTATAGGTGAACTATACATTGAGGTAGTGTAAACAAACCAAGTATGCCTAAGTAATTCTGCCCAGCAACAGGTCTGAGACAAAAGACTGGGGGGATGGTAAGCTCCTGCACATATCATGAGGCAAGGCAGCACAGGCAAGCTCACATCACAGCTTGCTGGGATGTTTGACAGAGCGAGGCCTCCCCTCAGCTCCTAACTCAGCCTCAACAGCTGCAAAGACCTTCATTCCATGGCGAGTCTTTACCATTTCCTCAGTTTCTCTGTCCAGACTGTTTGGCTTACTTAGACCATGGTGTCAGCGACTGCTCTCAGAGAAGCTTGAGGAATGTTCCCTACAGTGTAGAGGCAAGTGTAGAAAGGCAAATTTTATTTAAAGAACAGTAACACAGACTTCTCCCGAGAAGAAGAAGGGGCCAGGGCTGGTATCCTGGTGTCCCAAGAAGTGGATGTCCTGCCCCTTTTATACATTTTATATTTTTTACATTTTCTTTGTTCTCCTACCCTCTTCCCTATCTTATGTCTCCCCATGCCAGACATGACTAGACCCCCAGGAGATGCTGGTGGGATAGCCAAAAGATGAGAAGCAGCTGGGCTGAAAGGACCAAAGGTGGAGTGATCCTGGATGGGAAGGGAGCAGCAGCCCCAGAGGAATTAATTAAGAACTTTTACAACTCCCTGCAGGGAGGAACTATTCCTGGGACAGGTTACCTTAGCAAGAGATTGGAGCAAGGGCAGGGGGAGTCTTGGGAAGGGGGAAAGGGCAGCATTTGATTTTCTTTCCAATCAGCCCCCATGTTCCCAAGCAGACCCAATTATTTATTATCTATATTGACTGTCTTTTTGTCCCCCCGCTTCAATGGGATAAGCAGAAAGAAGTGAGTGCCTAGAAGACACACTTGGAAAATTATGTCTTAGGACTGTAAACAGTCATTTGGTGATTATAAACCCTCACAATTAAAATATTTTCCAAGGAAGGAGATAATTTAAAGTGGAGCAGTTGAGAACCCAAAGACTGACTCCAGCCAGTTTCTCTCAGAGCCATGGTTTGTTCTCCATTAACAGATTTCAATTTCTCCTAAGGTGTTAGTAAGAGAAAAGGGAAATATGTGCAAACCCTCAGAGAACCCCTATTGGAGCTAGATGGGTTGTCTTGATAAAGTTTAAAAACAAGGAAGGGTATAAGTGTTACCAGAGTCCTACACGAGAGGACCCACATTGATAAACCCAACAAATCAAGTCTGTCAACCACTCCAAAATCCAAATGGAAAAAATAATGGCGAAAAGCAGCAAAGGGATTTTAATCAGTATAATGGTGGCAAGACCAGGGAACCAGCATTTCGAGCCTTGTACTGACATGAGCTGCCAGATTATGTAGGAGAATATGACCAGAAGTGTGTGCGTTGATCAAGCAACTTTGGTCAAGCAAGGTTGGTCACCATGTGGTCTGATGGATCATTAGCTCAGAATTGGTTAGGCTAGGCCTTGTCAGCACTAAGAAAGTGACGGTAACATGGGGGAGAGTCTTAGCTCATCACAAGATGTTTATTGGTCAAACCTGTTGTATCTGGAATCCAAGTTTGTGACTCAGAGCAACAGAGACACGCAAAATGGAGGCAGAGAAACCTAATATTTTACATTTACAGTCCCACGTGAATAATTGGTGTTTTTAGCAAAAGCAACCTCTAAGTCCTTGTTGCATACGGAAGAAGCTTTGACATCCTATCTAAGTCACCAGGAGTGTCACAATTCTCTGACCACAGATTGAACCCAGGTCATGGAGGGAGAGGCTGAATCCTAGCCCACCACTGTAGCAGCAGCAATGGTGAGAGAAGGCATAGAGGGGAAAGCAGCTTTAGAAGAATTTTAGTTCAAAAACAGTCTTTTAAGTTTTTTATTTAATGTTTGGGAGGAAGGCAACATTTATTTTCTGAGCTGTATTTAGAAGCTTTTAAGTATCATTGAAAATGAGCCTCCCACTCTTTTCTTTGGTTTTAAAACGGCATTTTCCCAATTGAGCATGCAAATGTACCAATTTTAGAAATTCAAAAGATACCTATTTTAGTCATTGGAGTTTAAGATTATCCTTAGATTAGACCATTTTCCTAGGTACCAGCCAGATGAGGCTGCCTGTGAGATGCATAAAACCAGGTGGAGTTTTTAAGGGAGGCTATCTGTCCTTGGAGGAAGGACTGCTCAGGCTTTGATGAGCAATTTTCCATAATTTAGAGTCTTTTGAGGTATGACCAAGCTGGGGCTGTGTGTTAGATCGAGTGTGCTACTTGTGAACTTTATGCATCAAAGTATCTTACTTGAGTCAATTTTGCTCTTTTTCCTATCTCAGAAACCCAGCCGTCTTATAGTAGGTAGGGAACTTAAGGTGCTCAGTGACCATACATTACATGCACATCCCATTAGAGCTGAAAGTTCCTAAAGTACTCTTCTAGTGGAAGTCCCTCTGAGACTTCAATATGTCACCATGTCACATGTCATGAACCAAGACTTCCATTAAGGCGCTCTCTCTCTCTCTCTCTCTCTGTTATTTGTTTTTATTTTTTCTTTTAATTTTTCTTCAAAGAAAGATTCATTCTCAAGTGTTTTTATTGGGGTTAAACTAAAGAAGGTGATTGAAAATGGTAGATCTGAATCAAAATACTAGTAACTGCAGTTTACACAGTGCTTATACTGAATTAGCTGAATAAAAATCCTTAGGACACTTAGCAGAAAGCAACCTTGCCTTCATCCTACACTTACCTTCTGTAAGGAGGGTTTAAAGCAATATTTGTATTCAGCCCAAAAACCTGCCCTCAAAGACCTGAACCTTCTGCAAATGAAGGTGAAGAGTAGTACACATTTTATAAAAAATAGAACACTAATCCTAATTTTCCTGGGGAAGGGTTGGAAAACAACTCAAATAAAACCCAGACTCAACCAAAGATCTGGGAGACACAGGATCCCAAGAGGACTCACACCCGAAGTCTGGCTGAGCCCTGGAGCCAGAGAACACAATAAATTCCGTTACTGCTACCATAGCTGTGTCTGAATAGACACTGGGGAAACAAGGAAAGGCAATTGGGGGGTCTTGCTAGAGTCTCCAGAAATGTCAACCTAAAAGGGGAGTTGAGGCATGCTGAGCATGAGAACAAAAATCCATTCAAACCAAAATGAGGATGACCACCCAGGGGAAAAAACACAAGGTATAATTGCCCAGAATAAGCGCTCACCAAATAGTAAAGGGTCTGGGTTTTTAAAGATTTTTAAAACAATAAGGAGGTTACAGCAATCCACTTGTTATAGTTGCATTGGACAACAAGAATAACTCAGCACCCTGACTGGTCATTGGTCTTATGTTATACATTCTAGAGGAAAACTGCATTAAATAAGAAAAGGCCTTTTTGGGGGGATGGGGGCACTGTGGACTAAACTCAGGTCCACGTGCATGCTAGGTAATTGCTGTGTTGTTGACTCACATCTCCATCCCCCAGGAGAACACTTTTTGCTGGGGTTACTTTTTTTTTTAATCTTCAGGTCATCAGAAACCTGCCATACAAGGTCAGAATGGCAGGTGACAGCTCTCTCTTGCCTCATTTTTTTCCCCAGTCAAAAGAATTTTGTGATATCATTATTGTGACGTTTTAAATCCTTTCTCACCTTAAAGGTAGGAACTGTCTTGTTTTCCTCATCCCCCTTGAGCATAAAATTCCAGAGTGATTAGGAGTTGTGTTGACCCCCAATGGGACCTAGAACTGTGCCCAGTGTTCCATTATTTGTTCAGCAAATGGAGAAATGTTTTTCAAAGCATGTTCCTATCTGGACCATTCTCTCTATCCTGATGGGGAAAGAGAAAGCTAAGTCTAAATGCAGAGCCGGGGATGGAAGTTCCCCTGACTCCACTCAGATGCCTCTTTGGAGTCATTCCTCAGCATCTTATGAACACAGTGGTCTCTCTTTTGTCCCCCTGTCATGAATTCTGACATCACTCCAAAGAAACTTATCTAATGTGTGTTCTTTAGGCAGATATTTGTGTCAGGGGTTTTGTGCTAGAGGAAAGGAATAAGTTCAAATGTCTTTATCTAGATCATGTTCCACTTTGCTGACTGGAGAGGGATAGAGCAGTATTACAAATAGAAAAACAACATGAAAGTTCATAAAACCAGATGTATTCATTTGATCAGCCTTCATAACAAAATGCCAAGCTGAGTGCCTTAAACAAAAGAAATTAAGTTTCTCATGGTTCTAGAGGCTGGAAGTCCAAAACCAAGATGTCAACAGCATGGTGTTTTCTGAGTCCTCTCATCTGGGTTTGCATCTGGCCACCTTCTTGCTGTAACCTCAAGTGGCCTCTTTCTGGTGCACACACCTCCCTGGTGTCTCTTCCTCTTCTTATGGAGGACTTAGTGCCCTGCTCTTATGACCTCATTTAATCTTAATTACCTCTTTTAAGGCTTTATCTTCAAATACAGTCACATTAGGGATTAGAGCTTCAACAGACAAATTTGGAAGGAGAAAGAACTCAGTCTGTAACACCAGTTATTTATTATTTATAAATAATAAAACACAAGTCCAGGTTCTATAAACAATTTTTTTTAATGCTATAGAGTAGGCACTGCAGTCATTGATTTCAACCTTGACTGAGCCACATGGGCAACTTGTAAAAATCCTAAAGCAGAGATTGTACCCAGGCCAAATAAAGAGAATCTCTGGGGAGCGGCATCCAGGCAGGTAAATTTTTAAAGCTTCCTGGAGATTCCAGCATGCAAGCCAAGGTGGCACCTAGCTCTAAATGATCCCAGAACCAGTTAGTTCTGTCAGCCAAGTGAGAAGTTTCGCTCAGTCCCTCCTGCACCTTCTTCCCCTACCTTCCTCATTCTTATTCACCCCAGTCTCTCCCATGCATTTTTTTAATCCCAACTCAATTTTAGCCCACTAAATGAAAACTGAAAATTCTTGGAGTCTTTTATGTGTGATCCCAAAAATAATAGTAATATGGCATTATTTCCACTTTAAAACAAACTTTACTATTATTGGTGGGGTTGGGGGCTTTTTTATGAGAAGTTGCATTATTCTAAGAGGAACTAATATTTTTACTAGTATTACAAAATTGATCAAAGCATCTAAGAATATATTCAATTATTTTATATAGGAGGGATTTTGATGGGCTTTACATGACTTCATTACAATCTTTTTGGAACGGTTCTATTACTATGAGGAAGCCAAGATTTTCTGCCTCCAACGGGGCACCCCAAATCTTCAAGTCCAAACTCAAGTTATCTCAGAATTTCAGTTTATATCCTCTATTTGGTGTTTTCCAAACTTGGCTGAAAATAAAGCTCTATTAAGTAATTTGTTGACCTACTGAAAATTCTGAAATTGACCCTGAAAATAAATCTGGAATGGATTTGAAAAATCTGTATTTTTAACCTTGGTATCTGGTGTTCCTGGGTTTTTCTACCATGTTACAATATGTTGGCTTAGATGGGGGATCCTGAGACATCCATGTGTGTACAAGTAGCCAGGGGGTTTGTTAAATACAGTATGGGTCTAAGATTAGCTTCAGATGCTATGTCTTTACCTGTCTCCTGGTGATGTAATGTTGCTGGTCCACAAAATGCATTTTGAAAAGGAACTTGCTAAGTTTTCCAAGAACAAAGTTTGGACACAGAATTGATTCTCCATCCACTGTAGTGGACATTGATTTGTAGGAAACAAAAAGTGTGGCACTTTCTAGAAACAATATCAATATGAGCTAAGAGCTCTAAATACATTTTATAAATAGCACCACTGATAAATTACCTCCTTTAGAAATATGGCACATCTTGTCTCCATCAGACATTAAGCACATATCTGATTCATTCTTAGATTACAGAGCTCTTTTCCCAAATTAGGTGCTTAAAAGGCATTCAATTCAGGAATAAATTATTATATTAACCTTTAAGTTGTTTTAAAAGTAGGTATTATATTTTATAATATGTATTCTATCACCAAGATGGCTGGGAATTTTTACATAAGAGTAATATACATATAGATCTTAGATAATGCCATGAATGGCTTTGTAATTTGATGGCATTCTCTGGAGACAGTGGAGACTCTCGGAGGTGGAACCTGGTTGAAGGAAGTAGGTCACTGTGACATACTCTGGGAGGGTATACCTTGTCCCTGATCCCTTCCTTTCTTTCTGTACTTACTGGTTTTCATGAATTGAGCAACTTTATCCTGCCACATCCTTTACCCATGAATTCTGCCTCACCTCAGGTCAAAAGCGATGAAACTAGAAAACCATGAATTAAAACCTCTGAAACTGTGCCAAAATAGATTTGTCTTTCTCTACATTGTTTTTCCTCAAGTTTAGTGTCACAGTATTAAAAAGCTGACTAACATACCCAGTGACTGTCCATAACACATGACTGTTTGTGGAGAAGCCAGGAACTCACACAGGTGGTTCATCCCTAAACTAGAACGTCTTTGAGCAAGCTTTCTAGGCACCTGAGTAAACTAAAGGGATGAAGATTTGTGGGAAAGCTTTTTGACTTTGATGGAGAACCAGATTTGAAAAATGGAAAATTCATGCAGAACTGCTGGTGTTACACAGGTGTAATCTCTCTTTGCTTTGAGACAAGGCTTGTTTAGAAAGCCTCACAGCTGTTTTCTTTCCTGGTTCTGCCTGAGACCCGTCTTGCTTGCTTCTGCCTGCACCACCACCTCTACCGCTATCACCATTTCATCCCCTCGCTCTGTATAACTTCCAGTTTTTAAGATACCATGTTTACTTAACGTCATTTCACACATTTTACGTGGAGCACCATCTTTTCTAGCCCCAGGTATGAATTCAAGTTCTATGGTGAGGCTAGTTTGGAAAGCTTTTCATATGAGACAAAGCATAATTTTCCAATACCCATAACATTGTACTAAAGAGAGTATTTGACACAAATTTCTTTTTTCTTTTTAATCAAACAAAGGCAGGGTTGACTCTTGATATTCCTAGAATAGAACCTTTTATGACAGACCTTAAACTGCCTTAATTTAAAGCAGGCGTATAAAATACAGAATGGTATTTAAAGAGGTGTAGAGATATTAATTAATATGGGCCTGCTGAAATGCCAGGGATATCATCACTTCTGAAAATTGAATTAAGCCTTGAATGTCAATGCTAAATTAACATGAATAGACTTATCTATTCCTGTCCAAAAGTATTTCATCCACAAACTGTAATACATGATGATTAACTAGGGGTTACAGATTCTAGCTGAAGCCCAATCAAATTCTTCAAAATTCTAATAGAGGAGTGTATTCAGGTCAAAGAATATTAACAGAAAAATTTCCCATCACTTAAAGGGCAAGCAGAACAAGTGTTTAAAGAAGTGTTGGAAGTTTGCTTAATTGTTCTCTTCTTGATCTATTGTTCCTGATGATTTAGAAAACCCATGTGCTGCAAGTTATACTATAATTATGTCAAATATGCAGGCCTTTCTTTTAAAAATGAGTTTAATTGCTGGGACTTATGAAAGTTAGAGAAACTGGAAGCATAATTAAAAGCTGATGTCTTCGTTGAGAATGTTCATGTTCTACTCTAGATATAGAGATTTTCTAAATGCATGACTGGAAGAGAGCTGCTGTTCCAAGGCAGGATGCAATGAGAGCTCCTCTGTTAGGGACCTAAGATTTGGGGTTATGTGGGGATTTTGTCCTGAGCACAACTTGTCTTTGATATATAAAACTCAATAATTGTGTATTACACTGTTCATATTTCCATTATATTAAGGGTCTCTGAAAGTATAGAAAATAAAAGATTTATTGTCCAAGAAAACAAGAAACATTCTTTAGTTGTTTTTCTTCTTGACAAACTTGTCTCCTAAGTGCACTTGGTATTTAAATAAATGTTCCATGATTTCCTCCTGCTCCTCTTCCTCTTCCTACTCCTCATCCTCTTTTCTCATTAACTATTCACAGTGTATGGGATGTGTCACTACAAAGATATTTCAGGAATCAAATTGCTCTCTTTTGCATAAATCCCTCTAAAGCTATGGTTAAGTCCAACCTATAAGATTATCAAAGTAGTTCCCATCCAAATTTAGGTCAACATTTGTACTTTCCCCAATGTGAGACTCTGAGAAGAAATTTAAATAAATTTTTGGATGATCCCAGCTAGATTTTAGCTTTACCAACTGACTCTGACTGGGCCACTGATTTTTTCCCAAAGAGGAGGGATCCTTAATCACAGTGTCAGTGCTTGTCAACTCAGCTGTGTTTCAATTAATAGACCAGTGATTCTCAGAGTGTGATCACTGAATCAGCAGCAGCAGCTTCCTTGAAAAATGTGATGGAAATGTAATTCCCAGGCCTTATCTGTGTGTGTTAGCTCTCCAAGGATCTTAAAAAATAACTGAGATAATCAACTTAAAAGGGTTAAAATGTTATTTTGTCTCATGGTTTCAGAGGTTTCAATCCATGGTCACTTGGGCCCACTGCTTTGGACTTGAAGTGAAGCAGAACATCATGGCTGTAGGAGTGAGGGGTAGAGCAAATATGCTCACCTCGTAGCATCTGGGGAAGAGAGAAAAAGGAAGGTCCAGGATCCTAATACCTCCCCCACAGAGCATACTCCCAATGACCTAACTTCCTTTCACTAGGTCCCACCTCCTAAAAGTTTTATCATCTCCCACTAATGCCATAGGCTGGGAGTCAAGTCTTTAACACATAGGTCTTTGGGGGACATTCAGAGTCCAAATTAACAGCATAACCTACTCAAACAGTGCCTTAGAAAATGGGCCCAGCAATGGGTTTTAAGAAACCCTACAAGTGATTCTCAGACACATTTAAATCTGAGAACCAATTCTGTATGTTCTTCTTTCAACCTAATACTAACCAATAATTCCACCATTTAAAATTGGCAGCTTTCATTTTTATGATCATTTGTGTTAGACATGTAAAAGTGAATGATTTCAATGACAGAGTGGGTATAGGGTTTTATTTTGGGGTATAAACATATTTTGGAAATAGATGGACATATGGTTGTACAATATTGCAAGTTTAATAAATACCACTGGATTCTTCACTTTAAAATGTTGTTCTATGGTATGTGAATTTCACCTCTTGTTCTAAAAATATACAATATATGTGAAATCACTTTAATCCTCAAGTGATTTAGACAAACCTGTCTAAACAATAAATATCAAGATTAAAAATGTTTCTGGTTCTTATTCAGTCTTATTTTAAACATATTCTTACATTTTTGGCACATATGATGATATGATGTATTTTAATTACACAATTACTAAAATTTTCCCTAGTATACATCAAAAATAGAATGCCTGTAACACTGTGACTTTAGTGCTAGTAATTTGAAGTTTTTCATTAGAATTTCTTGATGGGTCAAACGATAGTTTTTGACTACAAACAAAACAAGACAAATTATTATTTATTTGTCTTACACCGCTAGGGTGAAGATTATTATAGGGGCAGAAAGAGGAAAAACCAAGCTTTTTAAATGAACTCTGAGAAGCTGGGGATGTAGCGTATGTATCTAGCATGAGCCACAGGACCTGTGTTCAGTCCTCAGAACACAAAAGACAAACATCAATAACAAAAGCATAATTAAGTCTGAGAAAATGACTTCTAGCACCCCTGCCCTCACGGTGCCCAATGCAGGAGGGTACATTCCTATCATATTCTACAAGTAGAATTTTATTCCCTCTGAACTATTGATACAGAATATTATATTTTATAGCACGATCTGAGGGTGTCCACTAGAGGTGTGCAGCAGAAGGCCCTGGAGTATTGACCTGTCTAAATAGAGAATTTATTAGTTTCCCAAGATATTTGTTATTCATGTCATTGGGAGACCTTTTTTAAAAAATATATTTTATTTTTTATTTTCATGTGGTGCTGAGGATCAAGCCAGGGCCTCACGCATGCTAGGCAAGCACAGTACCACTGAGCCACAACCCCAGGCCTCATTGGGAGACTTTAAGAAAAAGATTCTATGAAGTGTCACTAAATGTGGAAAACAAATCAATTAAGACTTAAAGTAAACTTTCATTTTATTATATAACCCAATAAGAGAGATAATGAATTACAAGGTAGAATATTGGAAAATTTTTAAAAATATGCAAAAGAAAATGATTCCCCTACCTACTCAACTGAGAAATAAAATGTGTTGTATATTGCGAGTGTTTTTATATGTGTGAACACACAGCACACATGCAAGATTATGCTCAAGAACAAAATAGCACATTCCATTCTGCAACCTGTTTTCTTCTAACCAGATTTTCATATTTCCTCTTGATGAGATGAACAGAATGAGGTGCCCAGATGTAAAGTGGATATGGAGGCAACAGTGAATGGCACATGGGGACAGTGGTTGTTGGTGCTGAGGGACAGCCAGGGTGCTAAAGAGGTAGATTATTTGTATCTACTATCAGGCAATTATTTTAGAAAAAATAATTTTTTAGAATTATTTTAGAAAAAAATGCATTTATGAAAACTGATCCAAAAGAAAGGTGATTTTTAACAAATCAAAAATCAAGAAACACCTGAAAATGTTTTCAGTATCTTAATTTAAAGAAAAGGCTCAGGGCTCATAAGGTTTTAGAAGAAATTGCTTACAGGCTGTTTTAAGGATTACCCAGTATTCCAATCACTGGACTTTAGTTCACTTGATCAATTGATTATTTCCTCATAATTGAATACAATGATTGCTTCCAATTTTTCATTAGGGCATACAACACTGTAACTGACTTCCTTGCACATATATTTTTATGTCTCTGCTGATTATGTTTTCCAATATAAGAATTTGTAAACTCTTTTTACACTAAAATCATCAACCTCTCTCTTTGTCATATGTTTTCAGTATATTGTATTCTTTTTAATTTTAGTGTATCTATTTTATATTAAGTGTTATCTCTCATGGTATCTTCCTATCTCAATAGTATATAAAAATTTCCTACAATTTAATCATCATGCTTTTGTTATTTATATATAGATTTTATTTAATCATAACTATGATATTACTGAGATAAAGATCAGCATTGTTTTCCAAATAGTTTAAAAAAATCTTCCCATTGTTTATTTAATTATGCATTGCTTTCTCTACAGACTTGAAAAACAAATTTCTCATATTAGGTGTATAAATAGAGCAAGTTACTTAACTTCTCTGTGTGACTTAGTTTCTTCCTCTGAAATAAAATAATAGCACCTATTTCAAAAGGCTAATATAAGGAAAGTTTTTTAAAAGTGCCTGATGCAGAATAAAAACTTGATTGACATGACATTACTACTAGCAGTATGATTGCTTCTATTTATTTTTAATTATTGCCTTAGCCAGGCACGGTGGCACACCCCTGTACTTCCACCTACTCAGAATGCTGAGACAGAAAGATTGCAAGTTCAAGGCCAGACACAGCGACTTAGCAAGGCCCTGAGCAATATATCAAGACCTTGTCTCAAAATAAAAAATAAAATGGGCTGGAAATGTGACTTGGTGGTAAATATGCCCCTGGGTCAATCCCTGGTACCAAACACACACACACACACACACACACACACACACACACACACACACATCTATACTATTGCCCTATTTATCCAACTCAGTATGCAAGTGTTCCCTTAAAGATATTTACATTTTAATCTGAGGTTATTACCATATGTGCATGTGTGATTACACAACTGGTATAACTTTACATCATGTACAATGAGAAGAATAAGAAGTTATACTCCATTTATGTATGATGTGTCCAAATGCATTCTACTGTCTTATATGACTAATTAGAACAAATTTTAAACATATATAACTTTTTTAAAAATACACTTGTTTTTGTTTATTTTAACCTTGCAAACTTTGAACAAGGGACTTTATAGTTTCATAAAATAAAAAAAAAGTTTTACATCTTTTCTTTTCTGTATTATTAGAGGTATAAATTGTCCTTATAATGATAGATTGACAGAATTTCTAAATAATACCTTCTGAGCCCTGAACCCTTTAATTAAAATAAGATGTTGAAAACCATTTTACAGTATTTCTTGATTTTTGATTTGTTAAAAATTACCTTTCTTTTGAATTCATTTTCATAAATATATGTTTTTCTAAAATAATTGTGGGATAACATGCCTGAAGGTAGATATCAATAATTCACTCCCTTAACCCCCTGGCTGTCCCTCAGCACCAATAACCACTGTCCCTGTGTGCCATCCCCTAGCAAGGCCTATTGTTTCCATGTCCATATTACATCTGGGCACATTCTCTTCTGTCATCTCCACAGATTCTACATTGAAATAGTCTCTGAACTGGCCTCCCTGCTTCCCATTTTGCATATGGCAGACAAAGTGATCTTCCAAAAATATAAGTCAAGTTTTGTCACTAACCTGTATTAAGCCTAAGAGCTTTCCATTATGTTTCAAACCCCACTCTATAAGAGTCCACAATATTTAATCCAGAGGTTGTCCCCACCCCACCACCTCATCACAAACCAGTGTCCCTAACTCCTGATAAGTTCCAACCTCTCTGAACTTTATGTTCCTGGAACAAGTCAATGCATTCTAACCTCAGAGCATTAGCATTACCTGGAACATTCTTCCCCAAACTATTGCATGGCTCCTTCTTCTCCTTATCTGTGCTTCATCACATAGGTCCTTCTCTCGTGGTCATCTAAAGATAGTTCTACCTCCATTCCACTCATTATTTAATTTTGCCTCATTTTATCTTCTTTGTAGATTTAGCACTCGCTGAAATTTTCTTGTTCATTAGTTTATTAGGTGCTCTTCTACAAAGAAACATTATAAGTACTATTATCATATGCCTTTATTAAATATGTGTTTAATTCATGAACGGGTGAATGAATGGATGAAACCAGGATGATGAAAAATGGCTGAGTCTAATAGATTTAAAAATAAGAACTTTAAAAAATTAGATGTAAAATTGATCAGTTTTCCAGAGGAAGGGGTTAGGGGAAGGAAGGATGGAAGGGAAAGAAGAAGCACTGGAGACTGAAGTGGAGCAAATTATATTCTATGCATATATGATTATGTCAAATAAACGCCAATATTATGTATAACTATAATGTACTAAGGCAAAAATTTTAAATGACCAAAAAAGTATGTGAGGAAATGTATATGTTAAATAGCTTGATTTAGCCATTCCACATGTATATGTATATATATATATATATATATATATTAAAACATCATGTTGTATAGCATATATATATATATAATTTTTTCTTGTCATGTAAATAAAGAAATTATTTTTAAATGACTAGGATATATGGGGATTTGGGAATGTGCTGTATCTTAAACTGTGTGTGAATACAGAATGTGTACAAATATAAAAATCCTCAAGCTATACACTTAAACTAATGCACTCTGCTCTTTAATGTATATATGTTATCTCTTAAAAATAAATCTGTCAACATATGTTTATAATAGCTATGGACAGGACAATGTTGAAATCTTATGTCTAATTGAAAAGTTTCTGTTTTCACATAGTTTAGGTTCTGTTATGGTTTGGATACAAGGCGTCCCCCAAAAGCTCACGTGTGAGACAAAGCAAGAAGGTTCAGAGGAGAAATGATTGGGTTGTAAAAGTTTTAACCCAATCAGTTATTTAGTCCCCTGATAGGGATTAACTGAGTGGTAACTAAAGTGGTAGAGTTTGACTGGAGGATGTGGGAATTGAGGCATGGCTTTGGGGTATATATTTTGTACCTGGAGAGTAGAGACACACTCTCTCTCTCTCTCTCTCTCTCTGTCTCTCTCTCTGCTTCTTGAAGATGTAAGCTGCTTCGCTCTGCCACACTCTTGGACCATGATGTTCAACCTCACTTTGAGCCCTGAAGAATAGAGCCAGCCTTCTATGGATTAAGACCTCTGAAACCATGAGTCCCCAAATAAACCTTTCCTCCTCTATAATTGTGCTGGTCAGATCATTTAATCACAGCAATGGAAAGGGGGAGTAAAACAGATCTGACATCACGTGTAAATTTAAAATTTCTTTTAGAATGAGCTTGAGGATTTTATAAAGATGTTGCACTCTATTATGTGTTTGGTAAACAAAATCATTCTCTTTACTCAAGGTAGTAAATGGACTTTAAAATAAGCTAGTAATCAACTCTGGCTTAAAGGAAAAGGGTATGCCCCCAGAGCAATCTGTTTCAGCTCAAAAACACTTTCTCCTGCGATCTTCCATAGCTCACCTAAATCAGGCATTATAACCACATGACATTTGTTAAATATCAGAATAAAAAACATTTCCTGATGTTTAGATAATGATACTTAGATTTATAGGGTGGTTTCTTGTCTAAGACACTAATGCCTTTCACAAAAATATTTCACAAATGTATTTTATAAAAACACAAATAAGAGTCAGTTGGCATAGCGATATGCACCATGTAGCAACTCAAATATTTTCTGAATAAATAACTGAATACATGAGGGTAAAAAATAAAAATAGTAGAAGTAATTATTTGAGTTCCAAAAAAGCTTTATTTTAGTTACAGTTTCTGATATTTGGAAGGATTCAATATTTATTTTAACATAATCAGAAGACTACAATAATTATCATTGGTACAACAGCAATGGCCTGTGTTCAGCATCTTTAGTTCTGAAAATATTTTGAGATGTATAAATGTTAATGTTAATCTTCTAAATATTGCCCCCAAAAAACTGGCCTATGCCAGGTCTTGCGACTTTTTTTAAGTTAAGAAGTTAAATACTCTTCTCTTATTTCCTGCCAAAATAAGAAAGAACTTTATTGATTTGAAGGTGTTATTTTCCTTCAACTTTATTCTCTATTTAGTTTCATTCATTTACACAGAAAGCAGAAGAGTAGAACAAAACAGTGTCAGCTACTGGGTCGTAGGCTACAGATTTTAAATAGACTAACCTTGTAACTATACATGTCTGAAAGATGCCAGACCTAGTTCAAACTTTTTTTGTTTTTTAATTTATATACATAAGAATGAGGTTAAAATTTGGAAACTCCCCAGCATTTGGATGAAATGGAAGCAGTAAGGTAAAACTGAAGAGAGTTAAGCATGGAAAGTCTTTATACCTAGCTAAATGTATCCTTGTAAGCTCTGCATGTTGTGTTGACTGAAGCATATCTATCTAGTCGGAATCTGCTGTTGTAATCATTGTCATTCCCTTAAACTCACCACCTATCATCAAGCCAAGAAAGCTTAATCACCAAACAAGAGGAAAACCAATCTGAAGTTTCCTTGGAACACACTGAATTCTGTGGTTCACACATATGATCAGGAGCAACTTTTTTCCAAGTATCTGTGCATATTAGGGAGATACACAGGTAGCATGAACATCTGCATTTGAATACCAATTAATTAGCCTTTGGAAAGCATACAGTTCAATTTTTTTATTATATTCAATATTTTAGTATAGTACTCAGGGCTGTATAACCATTACTAATACATAATTTTAGGATGTTTTCATCACTCTAAAAAAGAAATCCTATACTCACTAGCAAGCACTCTCCTTCCTCCTTTCTCTCATTGCAACCATTAATCTTTCTGCCTTTCTGTCTTGATAGATCTGACTATTGTAGCAAGTTCATATAAATGTAATCATACAATGCAGGATCTTCAGTAACTGGCTTCTTTAATGAGCATAATATTTTTAAGTTTCATACACTTCCCAGCATCCATGGGTACTTTGTACTTTTTAATTGGTAAATATTACATTAAATAGATATGCTTACATTTTGCTTATCCATTTACTACTTAATGGACATGTGGGTTGTTTCAGTTTTGGGGCTCTTGTAGCAAATATTACTATAAACTTTCATGTCGAACTTTTTTGGTGGACATGCATTTATTTTTCCTGGGTATATACCCTGAAGAGGAATTGTAGGGTCAGAAGGTAACTATGCCTGCCACTTTAAGGAATTGCAAACTTTTCACCACATTACATATCCTCGACAACAGTACCTTTGATAAGTCTCTTGTTAGATAGAATATACAAATATTTTCTCCCATTTTTGTATTGGTTATCTTTTTTTCTTTATCCTTTGCAATGCAATGTGTTTTTATTTTTGTTGGACTTTCAGTTTTCTGTTTTTGTTTTTGGTATTGGGGTGAACCCAGGGATTTACACATGGTAGGCAGATTCTCTACCATTGAGCTAAACCCCGATCCTAATATTTTTTTTATTTTTGATAAAATCAAATTTAGCTAATTTTTTGTTTTGTTGCTTGTGCTCTTTTTGTGCAAGAAACCATTATCTCAAATATGTGTAGCTATATTTTCTTCTAAGATCTTTATAGTTTTAGCTCTTATATTTAGATCTATGATACATTTTGAGTTAATTTCTGTATATTAGTGTGAGGTAAGGGTCCAACTACATTATGAAAGTGATGAGAAGTTTTATTTTAAGTGAATGTTTTTGCCAATTTAAAGACTGAAATTAACTGTTTAGTATAAGCATATTAGAAAAGTACTGTATATTTTTTCAAGTTTTCTAGAAAATACAACCTACAACCTACATTCATATTTATGAGAAAATCTAAACTTAAATTTATACTTTCATTTTTATTTTTGTAGAAGATAAGGATGAAACAGGGCAGTGGGATAGAGGTTTCTCCCATATGCATGTATATATACATACCAATTTGATGCAAATGTAAATTTTTCTTTTAATGCAAAAACCCTTGTGATTTGAAGGTTTAACAAAATGTGTTTGTAAGAAACTAAAATGATGCCACCAGGCCTCATCTTCTTGAGTTTCTTAGTTATCAAATATAGAAAATTATTTTGGTTTTGATAAGATTAAACATGTCAAAAATTCTTATAGAAGGTTAAAATTAAGTTTATATCAGTATCTTTAACAAAGGGATCACCAAGGAAAGTTTCCACTACTGTTAGTCAGTTTTTTCTCCCTATAAAAAATACCTGAGATAAACAATTTAAAAGAAGATAAGATCTGTTTTGGCTCACAGTTTCAAGGTTTCAGCCTGTGGTCAGTTGACTCTGTTGTTTCTGGGCCTGTAAGTGAGGCAGAACATCATGGTGGCAGAAGATTGTGGCAGAGGAAGCTGCCTGCCTCATGGTAAGCAGAAACCAAAGAAAAACCAGAAAGGGGCACAGTTCCCAATAAGTCCCTTCAAGGACACTCCCTCCAGTGACCTAACTTCCTTCTAGTAGGACTCACCTCCCAAGGGTTCTGCCACCTCCCAACAGCACCATGGATGTTCTGACCAAGCCTTTAACATATGATGAGCCTCTGAGGGACATTCCAGATGCAAACTATGAGAACTGCAGTTGGTTCATTCACATCATTACCTAATCAGCTTAGTTGGTTATATAAAATGTCAAAAGCTTCTATTATGCCCTTAATAATAAAAAATAACCTATGGGTTCCTTAATTTCTAAAAGCATGACTTCCACCTGATTTTAACTTCTCAAACCTATAAAAAGACCAAAATTTTAGGAGGTCTAGAATTACCAAGAGAGCTAGTAACATTGATTTTAAAAAAGAACTTATTGGTCAAATATAGTTCGTGGAATTTTATTGCCTAAGTGTGCAGGAAATATTCAGTGACTCTTTGATGCACTCTACTAGTGTTTCCAGTAGTATTTTAAGAACATTATTTTAACAGTATTCATGCATCTACAAACTTTTAAAAGATGAATTTACCTTGAGTTTTCTCTGCTGAAATACCAACCAGCCCTATATCTTACTCTTTATAGCTTCCTTACGAGATTCAGGTGGACACCTTCTGAGTTTCAGAAGCTCTTATCTGATTATGCTCAAAGGGTCTATATATTTTGATCATTTGAACCTTCAGGGCAAAGATGGTATTATGTTCACAAACATATCCCTACTATAGAAAATGGCAATAAACACATAAAGTTGTCAGATGAATTTAAAAAGGAGCTAGCCAACGAACAGATGAAGGAAGTATGTCTATATTTGTAGAGCTCCTGGAATATTCATGCATATAGGTGAACAAATTCCTATAGTAAAGGTCATGTGAACATTCAGAGTTTACTGAAAGTCTGTGATATAAAATTCCAGGAAGCCATTTTGAAGAAGACAGTTCTCAATTCCTCATCTTGCCATTCACCAGATGGTAAAGTGGATGGAAGTGTGGTATATCAAGGATAGTTGTCTCCCCTCAACTCACTCCTTTGTAAGCATTTCAGGTCTTATTTTTTCATGGTACTATTTGCCTATTATCCTAAAATTCTCTTCTCATGACCCTAGTAGAAATCCATGAGTTCCCACCAGAAAGCCCAGTTTTGCTCTGGAGTATATATTTCAGAGGTGTTCTGTAGATGCTTTGGGATATTATGGATCCACCAAAACTCACAGGGCAGTGGTTTACCCCAGACCCTTCTGCCCAGTGACTGACTGGGCCTCATTTACCAGATTCATTAGATTCCCTTCACTTCTTCTGTGGCTTGAAGGCTTAAAGCCCCTTCCCCAGCAGAGCTTTTATTATTTAAAAAAAAAAAACAGAATTAAACTATTAACCTAACAAATGATACAGCCATACTTCTTATGTGTGAAGGAATTTTCTAAGATGATTTGGAGAAAGACACTATTAGTGATTTTCAGGAAGAATTTGTGATGGTAACTGGAAAACCACATTTAAACATTTCCCCCAGACATGACCCAGCTTCAACACAGGTAAAGCAGAGGAGGATTAAATGTGAGGTGTGAAATGTGTGCATCCAAGGACATTGTGCTTACTTTCCTTTAAACCATAAAGATTTAGTGTTTGGAATTGTGGATATTATCTTTCATGCATATAATGACAGTGATCTTTATTTCTCTAAAAGACAAAAGAAGACACTGAAAGTCTCTTTAAGAAGTACTCAATATTTTTCAGTACTGTTGAATTTCTAATTTTATCTGTGTATTAAGGAGTTTGAGCACAATGCAATTAGCCAAAACAGCAGTCATATAACTTTACACCATTGGCCATTGATTAAGGGCTTACTTAAGTGACCTTTACTACAAAATTGATTCATTTATACACAACATAACACTGGGGATTTCTATTCAAGTGCTCAGATATTAGAGAATGACAATTACAGAGCCATTTTAAGGTCTTCTGGGAGTGAGGAATTTAACAATGTACAACATCTGGGGGCTAAAATTCAAGGACATTAGATGTGCCAATTAAGCATACCTGGGAGTGATGTAATAACATTACCAGGAAAATGCAGAACATGGGCTATTAGCTGTCTCCTTCTGTGCTGGTATATAATTTTCAGACAATATTACAAAATTCTTTTTAAAAATCTAAACAGGATAAATAAAAAATATAAAATGAACAGTTTGGCATTTATAAATCCTTATCTGTACACTGCAAAGAAAACATTAGTGCAGAGGAACAATGGATTCTTTGTTTTGAAAAAACTTTATTTCCTTTTTATATTTTTCTTAATATTACAGAACAGTAATGTACTAAAAGTGCATGGTCTATGTAAATATTTGCAAAATACATAAAAAGGATTGAGAAAATAAATTCTTTAAGTAGGATGTTTTTGTAATGTCAAGATAAGGAGCACTACTTGTGACAATGTCAGAAAATTATAATAAAATCAATAGATGTGAATTTCAAAAAATTTCCAATTTAAAAGAGAAACTACATCACGACAAGATGTATTGTTAATGCATGTATCATTTGGAAATAAAATTGTAAGTGTACACCAAGCCATAGGTCAATAAAAACTGCTTAAATCATTAAGAAAATGGGAATATTCTACTAGAATGATTCTGACTGAAAAAAATAAAAGGAAAATAATAACAGGATACAGTTTTTCTTTCAATGGACTGCTAAGGATGAAAAATTTGGCAATAAACCATGGTAGTGACCTCATATGTTGTTTATGGGACATAAACTAGTTAACACTCTTCAGAGAACATCAGGCCATCTGTATCATAAGTGGCAATATCAATACCTTTCCTTTTACTCTTCAGTTTTATACTGGTGATTTATCCCAAGTAGATCATCTGTCAAAAATATGATTATGTGCACAAAGATGTTCAATGAAACATTGCTTGTGATAGTAAAACCTATACAATGATGAGACGTGTTAAATAAGTGATGGTTCATCCATATAAAGAAATATTATAGAGTGAATGTTTGGACCAAATTATAGTGTTATATTGTGTGCATGTACCAATATATAACAACAAATCCCATCAATATGTACAACTGCAACACACCAATAAAAATATTAGCAAAGAAAAATAAAGAAATACTACAGAAGCAGTTAAAAGAGAAATACAAAAGATAGACTGAGACAGACAGTATTACCCTATGTATATGTATGATTACAGAATGGTATGAATCTACATCGTGCATAACCATAGAAATGAAAATTTGTACCCCATTTGTGTACAATGAATCAAAATGCAGTCTATAAAAATAAAAAATAAAAAAATAAAATATACAGTAAAAAATAGAAATACATTCCTATATTCATAAACTTTTCATCATAATATTGATAAGTACACAGATCATAAATAAGTACATAAATTTGACCTTATTTATGTAAAAACTATTTGCTTGCATGTGTAGCTACGTAAAGAAATGGCTAGAACTTCACTCTTCAACAAGTTGGTCACTGGCTTCATGTGGCTATCTAATCTAATCCAAACACATCCAAATTTAATTTAATTTAATCAAATTAAATCAGTTTCCAAGTTTCAGTAGCAATATTTCAAGCATTCAATAGTCACATGTGTCTAGTGGCTACAATATTGAAGACACAGACATAGACTATTTCCCTCATCACCATAGGTTCCATTAGACAGCACTTTTCTGGAAAAATGTTCTTCATCATGTACTCTGTGCTTGCTTATGACTGGCAGGGTTCAAACTTCTGTTCATTCTGTTATACTTTTCTAATTTGCTTGAACTTTTATAAGGGTATGCAATAGATTCACAATCAGAAACTTCTTTCATCCGAAATAAAGTCACTCATGATCGTACGTTGTAAGAAATCAGCACTACTAATATTGTATATCATTCCCTTACTCTGTCTTCACATAATCAATATCTTATGTACAAGTTCTTAATGTTTTTACTATGAAAAGTAATAGTTGAACGCTTTTACAATGCATGCTGTAACTTATCCTTTAAAATCCTTCATAAAACTCACTTTTAAAAGCTATATACAGTTCCTATGTAATTAAATGATTTCTGTGAGATATGCTGCCTTGAATATTCTACTAAAATATTTAAGAATTTTGCAAACCACTTGGATTTTGGAAATTCAAATTTGCAGGAAGATAGTGATTTATACTTCTTTTGTTATATGTAGAGAAACATCTACTTTGTCAAACTTTGAAGATGTATTGTTAGTTATAAATCACTATTCAAACCACCTACATAAAACACAATGGCTTTAGAAATCAATGGTTTTGATGAAGTGCCTTTATTATTAAAGTGTCCATTTTCACTTCTGAATTCAACAATGCACAGAAATCTTTAACATCTATCCTCTGTGGAGATTTAGCCAAAATGTGTCACTTCTCTGAGTCTCTTTAGAAGCTATTCTTTAGTAAACAAAACCTATACTTCATTTGGTTTTCCTGGGCTATATTTTGATAAACAAAAAATCACTTAAATGTGAGAATCAAAAAATAGTAATAATCGTGGGATGAAAGTAAAATGATCAGAAATCAATGGAAAAGGAAAATGTGTGTCAAATATATTTGACATCTTGCTCTATGGGTTGTTTTTGTATTGAGAATTCTATCCAGAATAAAGATGAAATCAGAGGTTTTGTTTTCTATAGCCACTTCCTGGTAGATACGACCTTTCCAGTGGAATTTATTTTCTGCAGTAGGAATAGCCTTGCCAACAAGAAACTTTGGATGGTGTAGAGGAAAATGGGATGGGAAGGGGTGGGGGATGGAAAGATAGTAGAATGAAACAGACTGTATTATCCTATGTATATGTATGATTACATGAATGCTGTGAATCTACATTGCGTACAACCATAGAAATGAAAAGTTGTACCCCTTTTGTGTATAAGGAATCAAAATGTGTCTGTAAAAATAAAGAAGATTTTAATAAAAAAATACACAAAAAATATCTAGTCTTTCTCCAAGTATACCTGTCTCTCTTGACTATACCATTGTTTTCTCAGTTGTGCAGTTCAGAAATTGGGAATTATTGCTGACATATCCACCTTTTCAACCCTAATGCCCAATCCGACTTCAAGTCCAGCTTATTTTGCCTCTTACATAGCTGTCCAATCTGTCCAATTATACCTCTGTATCCCAGGCCCACACTGCTAGTCTCTCCCACCTGAAATGCTGCAGGTCCTTCCACTCCAGTCAGTCACATTCTACCCAATGGCATCCTGACTGCCCAGTGGCATCCTAACTTTCCCTGGCCTGAAACTATTCAATGGCTTATCTTGCTCTAGGGCTTAGAAAATGCCTTAATGAGAACAGATCGCACCTCCTCGAGTAGTATGGCCTCCTATCTGTTTCCCGTGCTTCATCCGACCCAACCTCTTCTCATAATTTAGACTTTTTCAAATTTACTACTCTTCCTCCTACCTCAGGGCATTCACATATACTTCCCTCCTGCCTGAAATGCTTCTAACTTCTACTCCCTCATCTGATGAAGACTCTTCCACATTTTCCAAATTTCAGTTCATCAAGCACTTCTTTAGCCCTCTCTGATACCATTAATTTTATTAGACTTCCCTACCATATTTTCTTGCTCTTTTAAAAGAGATTCTTTGATTCTTTTAATGCCTGTTTCCTTACCAGATTGTAAGCCACCAAGTTGCATCATATCAATTTTTGTTCACCAGTACAACTCCATCAACTTCACAATAACAGGTAAATAGTAGGGGCTTAAACATTCATTCAGTAGATGACTAAAGACTAGGAGGCAGATGCCCACAAAAACAAGAAAAGTTCTGAATCTTCTGTAAAGGAGCCTTTGGGCACTGGTCCAGAGGAGACTGTTCCTCGAGGAACAGATTCTTTTACCAGAAGAAAGTACAGTTATACTTTGGAAATGCCCTAAGTGTCTTTCCCTTTAAGTTGGTCTGTATTGAATTTTAACATCATAGCCCCAAAACCACCCCTTCTGGAAGACAGCACAGGAAGCTGTACTCAGCCCAGAAGTACCATTCTTGGGAAGTACTCAGAGTAGGATTCTCTTACATATCTCAGAGAATGCCTAAGAAAGAGAGATTTGTGACAATCAGGCAATCCAATCATGAAGTAATCTTCCCAGAAGAAAAAAATCAGAGGAGGGCTAAAGTGGGAAAATTGATGCCCATGGAGATTTGGGGTAGAGCTGTTCAAATTGAGGCCCCTTCCTGCTTCCTGATTGTATAGATTCTTTCTTTATGTAAGTTTTAACTTACAGATGCAACTAGTATGATATGTGGAGCCAGGCTGTACCTGTTCATGACAGGTAATAGTTGAGTGTTTGCTAAATTCACTAGTGATGGTTGAACACAGACATCATTATAACTTAAATAATAGACCCACTCCACCACATAAATTATATTAAAGACACACTCAAAAATACTCAAAGTCATCACTTCCTAATTATGTCATTAAATGTTATGATTATATATGATCTTGAGACTTGTTGTGTCTTTTAGAACCACACAGTTAAATACTGCATGATAGTGTGCTACTACTAATCTCTTTTCAACTCCAAATACAGTGGTGTCACGTGGATAACTTGAAATGACTAATGATGGAAGTATTCACCCCATGGACATCAGTAAATGCTAGAATTTAAACTATCGCGGCTTTTATGTTATTTACCTGGCTTTGGGGGTTTCAGTGTTTGGTTGTTTTTCTTCACCCTTGTTTGTCTGAAAGTGTGTTGTTAAATATTTACCAGTATACCACAAGAGGCAACTTACCCTTGGCCCATTGCAATCCATCATTTTGTTGAAATTACCTGACAATACTATGAAATCACAAGATTGAACCAATCTTCTAATCTTCTAAACTGTATCTCACAAAAAGGTGTTTATTGAAAACTACTTTTTAAAAAGGGAGAATATGTGTACCCTCGTGGTCCTGTGTCATATACTGTGGCTTCTTGAGTAAACAATAGACAGTGTTTGCCATAAATGAACCATATTGCAAATCTGTGAGTCAATCAATTAGAGTCAAGAAGGAGAATCATTTCATTCAGTCTTTGACATTGTGATTCCTTGAATTCTCTTAATATGAATCTGGGTGCTATTACATTTGACCTAAAATATATTTCATATAATAAATATCTTTTGCTGGTTGCAGTGATTCACACCTGTAATCCTAGCAGCTTGGGAGGAAGATTTTCCAGCCTCAACAAAATAGAAAAATAAAAAGGTCTGGCTGGGAAAGTAACTGAGTGGAAGTGTGCCCCTGGGCTCAATCCCCAGTACCAAAAAAAAAAAAAAAAAAAAAAAAAAAAAAAAGGCATATTTTTAGGAAGATGTAAAAACACTTGACTTCTCATTTTCCAATGGATTTACAAAATCCCCTGGGAAAAACTTTGCTAGGGAAGAGAAAAAGATGGCTGAAAAGAGGTGAATGAAGGGAAAAAAAGTTGAAAAGAGAACAAATAAAATTTGAGAATGAATGAAAAAAACAATTTCCTAAAAATTTATTAAGTAAAAATTCATTGAGTAAAATGCAAAGGAGTGACTAATAATATCCTGGCTATACTTACTATTTTGGGCAAAAATTTTGTGAAATTAAGAAAATTTTACACTCTTTTAAATTCCCTGTTTAGAATTGTGCTAGTTATTCTGGTAATCTCTTTATGGCATATAGGCATCATTAACCTGCCTAATCTTACTGAATAGTCACAATCACATAACTCTCAGGATGCTTTTTTCTCATTGAAAGTTGAGGTCTTAGAGATGACAGCTTTGGTCTTCATGCATAAATATTTTGATGGATTAATTGTAAGGAATTTTAGAAGACATTTTCTTATTTTCAAAGAGACATGCACACACAAGCTTTTTAAGGCTGGACTTATTTAGATGCTAATAGTTATTCCTTATAAAAGTAGACATCAAACCTCCTCAAGACTTTGAATTGTAAAGTGATTTATGTCCCTGAGATTCTGATGACATGATACATTATCAATCTTTATATATTACGGAATGTAGTTAACTCACATATATCTAGAGTTAGAAAACAGATGTAAATAAAAGAAACATCTGTAAATCAAATATTTACTCAGAAAGCAGATATAAATTGAAAATCTGAAAATGAAATAATAATTAATCTTAAAATATTGTAGAGCCTTCAGAAAACACATGCATCTCTATTTAGACATTTAGAAATAAATTATCCATCTACTTCAAACTCCTTCATTATTTGTATTGAATTGATGAGAAAATTTCCCTCTTTTTAACTTGCAAAAGCATTTATAATGTTGAAAGTAACAGCTAACATTTATCTCAGTGCAATTTTTCATGACATCCTTAAAATAAGTAATCCTGGCAGTCTCCACAAAAATTTATTAGTTTTTCATGTGTGTGGGGCACATTACCATTTCCAGGTTTAATTTTGATCACCACACTAATGCAGAAACACCACATCTACCCCATGCAGAGACTAAAAAGCTCAGAGAAAACACATTGCCTAAGTTTCAAAGCCAGTTAAATGGAGGAACTGGAAACTGAAAAGTTCTGGAAATAACTTTTCCTTTAGCTCTCCTTAAATTCCATTTCCCATGGAAGAGTGAATTAAGGGAAATATATAATACAAGTGCATGTGTTTAAAATACAGTCAGCTGAGTATGGACAAACCATATAAACATAAATTCATACACAAATATATATACAAATTGACAAATCTCAAAGTATATGTAAGTGAATATACTAAAATGTTCTGGTTCCTGTAAAATATTAAATTATCCAGTATATGCCCCCATGTTGTCTCTTATTTTCCAACTGTTGGTTTAGTCTTTGACTCTTCACAGTGTTTTAGTTGAGGCTCTCATCACTTAATGTATAATGATTCATTTATTTCCCACAAAGCCTTTGTTAAGGAGACACTAGGATTGTCCTCATCTCATAGATGAGGAAACTAAGACACAGAAAGGTTAATAAAACTTTTCAAGGTCACACTGCTTTAAATGACAGGGCCAAAACTCAAAGCCATAAAAGAAGAATGCAGACTCTTTGCTGCCTCCTACCAAAAGCCTACACACACACATTCACTCACACACACACACACACACACACACACACACACACAAACACAGATTTCCCAAACACAGGGAATATTGTTTGTGTTGGTCACTATTAGGGAATCCTCAGTCCTGCATTTTTGATGTTTGATTTTAAATTATGTTCTGAGTTTCTAGAAGCTCTCTCAGTAACATCTAACTGTAGGAAAAAAAGAAAAAATCCTTGGTAGGAAGTAGATGTTTTACAAAATGGGGAGAAAAAAAATATCACCAGTCAGGAAGATGAGGCAAAATCCTAAAAAGTATTTTGTTTAACAAACAAGTCTCATTATGCTTCTAAACCTTGGACAGGTGGATATTTAAAATTACCTAGAAGCACTGATCTCACCTAAAAGCTGAAGAGGGCTGTAGTGTTTCACCTGTCAGGAATTTAAATGTGAAGGAGCATATGACCCCCTAATTGCCTTCTTCACACATGCCATTCCCCCTAGGGCATGTGGGTTTTGTGCATGCACTGCAGAGGTGCCTAGGAATTTTGCTGGCAGTCAGGTGGTTGCATATGTCAAGAAGGCAGATGAGGGTGGGGAGAGTTTAAAACATGAGTGACAAGCTATCTATACTTAAGAATTTTAAAGTTTGACAAACACTGACGAGATACTGACAAGATAAGGAGGTGGAAGCTAAATACTTTCTCCATTTACTTTTAAAAAAAACTGCTATATATTTCATGCACTTTTACTTTTAGTAAAGATGCTTGTACAACTGATAATTAAACTTGACCGTTTAGCTTCCATTCTTCCCTAGGAAAGCAAATGGTGTCATCAGACCTTATTTCTTTCCTATTTTAATTTAGCATATGGATTATTTTATATTTTTAACGCACAACCTTAAAGGCTACTTCAAGAGAAGACTCAGATGGATGCGGATTTATTTTTTATTCTACCAACTGAAATATTTGCCAATTTTTATATGGATCTCACATAAGTACAGCTAGGAATCCATTTCTTTTATTTTCAGTTGTTTTACAGAGTTAATGGAAAGACTTTCATGTGTCTAATCTTTCATATAAATTGTGGATTGAAGTTGCATCCACAAAATGGTAATACAGATAGAGAATTCTGTATTAGGGGCTAAAGATAAAGTAGACTGCTGGGCCCAATGGTACATGCTTGTAATCCCAGTGGCTAGTGGGATAAGGTAGGAGGATCATAACAATAAGGCCAGTCTGGGTAATATAGCAAGACCCTGTATCATAATTAAAATTTTTAAAAAGGGCTGGAGATATAGTTCAGTGGTAGGACACTCCTGTGTTCAATCCCCAGTAACACACACACTCGTACACACACACACATAAATTTAACCTAATAAAAAATTTTAATAAGCCTAAAAACCAGTAAAGATACATTCCAAAAATGTATTAAAATGTATGAAAGAAAATAGCTTTTCTTTAAAAGTCAAATTAAGGAAGGTGGATTCAAACTGGCATTTCACACTTATTGAAAAATTGTTCCTTAGCTTGTGTTTATTCTTTCCGTTAATCTTTAATATTTGAAGATATGTTTTAGAATTACAGAAACATGTGCCATAATTGAGTACTCCATTCTTGTGTGGAGAACAGTCTATACCTTCTTTAGTAGCAGTTACTTAGAAATGGGAACCACTAGAGAGCAAACACAACTCTCTTTGCAAAAGACAGGAAGTAATTCAATCATGAATTCTGATCATTAAGAGAAAATGAATTTACTTAGTTTCTATTTTGTAACTCTTATGGGACCTCAGATTATCTAGGACTTAACTTTAAAAGTGGAGTTAAATTAGAACTGCCAGAATTCTTAGTTGGTCTATGATTAATTCCAACCATGGAGACACATCTAGTATATTCTCTGCCAAAAGCAACCCTTGAGTGACAGATAAGGAAAAAAATAGAAAATTCCAAGTTGGTGTCACCTCTTACTTATTTCTGAGCTGTATACTTTGGTGTTCTTCAACATAAAAATGCATGTTTTTGTAGAGTTGTGGAGCTAGCTCATTTTCTTTTCTATTTTTATTTATTTTTTAAATGTTCATAGCATTTATGTCAATTGTAGGGACAGAGAGATGCATTTACTTCTGTTAGTAACCAAGGTAGGCAACTCCTTCTCTGGGAGTTTATTGGCAGGTTCAATCATGAAAATTCATGCAGACATAAAAGGGTTTGGTAGAGTAGATTTTAGGGACAAGATAGTTTACAGGAAAATTGTCTATAGATCTTTGTTATTGTTGCTATTCTGATTTTGTTTATTTGTGTTTGGAAGATGGCCACTCATTTTTTTAGATCTGAGATGGCTCCATAAATGATGAATATATCTTTCCATCTGTGAGGACCTCCAAATCTGTGGTGCTTTTGCAGTTCATCATTCCAGATAATTCCCTTTTGCATATTCTCTGAAGATCTGAAAAAGACTGAGAGCAACTTTTGATTCGGGAAGAAATGAATATCATTTTCATTATATCTTTCACATATCAATGATGCTCGAAAAGGAATTGTGTTTGAAATTTGAAAAGTATTAGTCCAGGTAAAAAGAAAAAAGAAATTGTTTCTTAAAGGAAAATTCTGACATAGCCAAGTTTGTTGTTGATAAAAATGAAATAGTTGAAAACAAGATATGATGTTCAATGATAAATACAATGATCAATGGTGGCGAAAAAAGAGTTTCAAATCAGTGTACTCCATAATGAAATACTGACTTGATGTTATATATTCTATTTTTTTTTAATATTTTTTTTGTTGTTGATGGACCTTCATTTTATTTATTTATATGTGGTGCTGAGAACCGACCCCAATGCTTCACACATGCTAGGCAAGTGCTCTGCCACTGATCCACAACCCGAGTCCCAGTCATTTTAAATAGATACATAACTGTAAGTGGGAAAACTTTACAAAGATGCCACCAAGAGTTGATCATCTTATTAATTCTTGTTGACTGTATCTAATATTATTAGGGACAGTGAGAATTCCAGCTCTTTTCCAGAATTATTTTCTGTTCTGGGCAATCCCTCCCAGGTGGTCTCTACTTGTTTTTAGTTTATATATCCCAGTGATAATTCAAGTGAACCTGCAAACCTCACAAATTATCCCAGCAATGCTGAAAACTAGAGCACTTTAGGCAGTCAACAATTTGAGCAGAAGGGTTTTTGTTATTTTTGTTTTGTTTTGTTTTGTTGGTGTGTGTGATGTGGGGAATTGAACTCAGGGCCTTGTGCTTGCTAGGAAAAGCACTCTACCACTCAGCTATACCCACAACCCTTTGTTGTTCTGAGACAGATCTCATAATTTCATAATGTTGCCCAGGCTGACCTTGAATTCACAAATGTCCTGCCTCAGTCTCCCAAGGAGCTGGGATTACCAGCACGTACCACCATGTCTTGCTAGCAAAAGTGTTTTGAATGGACGTGAGAATTAGACAATAAAGTAGTAGACTGAACCGAAAATGCTTGGGACAGAAAAAGGCAGACGGTAATTCCCATGGCCCTCACTGAAAGGAAAAGAAATCCAAAGTACAGAGCCTATTTATTCCCAAACAGTTCCCCCTTAAATAGAAGGAGGGGATATTGATGTAGAAGTAGAGATATTGATGGACTCTGTAAACACTGACTTAAAGCTTGTGATTTATAATTACATGTTTTGGGTGGTTCCTGATAATTTTTCTCTTCTAAGTATACAAAAATAAAAAGTAAAATTCTAAGTACTGATCAAGCATGTTTTCTCCCTAACCTTGCCTCAATTGTGTTCAAAAATTGCAGTGCAATTAATCATTTCACAGAACAGCTGGTGTACTTGTTTAATTAGCCTTTTCAAAATGATTATTCTTCCTGAAATTCTCCTTTAATCTTTCATTAATGCTAGAATGTTAAAAAAAAAAAAAAAAAAAAAAACTTCTTTTTTTTGCTATTACTGTTTATTCTATAAAACTTTTACTACACACCTCTTCTTTTCTGGGTGATGAAAACTGATGCATTTGAGTAGCTTTTGATCTTTCTGGGAGGCCTAATTTACTTGATAAGCTCTCAACCTGTTAGTCCAGTTGAGATTTCAGTTTTATTGGGCAAAGCTTTCAAATGGGATTTTCTCACTTCATAACTTACCTGAAAATGTTCCTCTTTGTGCAGCCAAACACAGGAAGAAGTTTTATTAACTAAAGAGAGAATTAATGGCATCAAATAAAGTAACTCAGCTGGAAAGATTTTGTTTGTTTTCTTTCTTGGTTTTTCAATTTTGCTCTTTCTTTGTAAGGATGGTGTATATAAAAACCTCAAAAGGGAGGTCAGAATAACCAGCCTCAGTAATCAGGTCCTGTTGGCCCGGAATTTAGCTAAATAAATAAGAATTCGAGTTTATTCCTTGTTCAGAAGCTGGCAGCAAATTTGCTAAGTGATTGATTTGATGCTAATTTTCTGCATGGACTGAGAAGTCCTTTAGGGCCTGTCCTGCGGGAGGAAAATAAATCCAGCCAAGTTGACTAAGCCGTATTTTAGGTTTTATTTTGAGTTCTAAAAGTTTGGAAACTTCCCTTTCCCAGAAAGACTGTATCATCAAGGGAGTCTCACTTATGATGTTCCAAAGAATGCAGCTTGTTCTGAAAAGATGGCAGAAATTCCCTCTATTCCAAATCCAGAACATTCTGAGGATGGCATTTTAATTAACCTATTCATGGCAGGTGCTGTCATTTTTCACATCCCTACTCAGTGTCAAATTCGAACAGCCTTGGTTAAGGTTCTGCTCCAGCCCTAGGTGGCATTACAAATACCTGAGATAAACAACTTACAGAGAGAAAAGGCCATTTTGGCTTATAGTTTGGGAAATTTCAGTCCATTATCAGGGACACTGATTGTTCTAGTCCTCTGGTGCAAGGTGGGCGCACATCATGGCAGGAGCATATAGCATAGCAATCTATTCACCTCATTACCAGGAAGTGAAAAAAAAAAATAGACAGGAAGAAGGAGGAGTCAAGACCCAATATCCCTTTAAAGGTAGGACCCCAGTGACCTAAGACCATCCACTAAGTTCTGCCTCTTAAAGTTTCTGCCATCTCCTAATAGTGCCAAGCTGATAACTAAGCTTTTAACACATGAGCCTCTAGGGAAAATTTAAGATCCAAACTATAACAGGCATAATGATGACTTTTAACACCTCAAGATCTACCTTCTTTGTCTTGATATGTCCATGAATAAAGGAATGAGGTGGAGATTTCTCATTTTGATATGCAGTTCATGGGATGATAGAAGGGAAGAAAGGGGTAATTATGACCAGTATAAATGTTTTGCTGAATGTCAGTATGACAGAAAGGGCAATTTACTGAAGGACATAGGTCTTGAGCCGGAAATTCTCTTTCCACAACCTTTAGGCAAGTTGCTTCACCTCTCTAGGCCATTGAGGGTGGAATCCTTCAGTCATACCATTTTCAGTGGAACCTTGTTTTGAAGTCATTCTAGCTTTAATTGTTTGAAGTTATGCTTTCATTTTGAAACCTCTAGTTACAAACTAATTTTTTTTTTAAACATTTATTACCAGGATCCCAAATTACGAGAACTTCTGGATGTGGGGAACATTGGGCGCCTGGAGCATCGGATGATAACAGTTGTGTATGGGCCTGACCTAGTGAACATCTCCCATTTGAATCTTGTGGCTTTCCAAGAAGAAGTAGCCAAGGTACAGTAGCTGGAAACCTCTGAAATGCTCTCCTCAGTCTTAATTCTTGTGATATTATACTAACACCTGTGAAAGACATTGAATTTTTCATATTTAACTTGTGCTAAAATTCCAAGTAAATATAAATTGGTCATCAAGTATAATTCAAATGCTTTCAAATAATTTTATGTAGTTTGAGTTTTTTTTTCTTCCTAGGAATAAAAGCACCTGACATAATTCCTTTGCTAAACAAAATGTAGATAAAACCACATCTCATTTCACCTCTCCCAAGTTATTCTCTCAGCTTCTTTCTTCTTCTTACTGCACCTCCCTTTCAACTCTCTCCTTGAGGGCAGACAACTTCAATACCTTCTTAATTTCTTTGTCCCTGGACAACACATAGCCTACTACCATTTTTATAGTAGTAATTTAATTAAAATATGAAAGAAAAAAACACATATTTTTAAATAATAATAACTGTATTCATTATACTCTGGCCTAGGAAGGTAAAATATGCCCTTTCCATTAAGGAATTGCTATTCTACTAAGGTAAAGGGCCTTTCAGATAATATAGAAATAACTGGAATACAAGTACAATACAGCAGACAAGAAGCTGGATCCCCAAGTGATGCTTTCTCTAGAAATGCCCAATTGCCATTAATACACACACACACACACACACACACACACACACACACAGAGGAAAGGACATATTCTAAAAAGCATTCTTTCTCCATGTTTATATTTTATGGAATGCTATTTGTGATCCTTGTCCTTCCTACAATTCCTTCAAGGGTTAAGAATATGAGTAAGAATACTCTGAAATATGCATAACATATATGTTCACAGATCACAATGGCAGGGTTACTCCAAGTCAGTGTGAATTGTTTGGGCATTATGATCTATAATTGCCTAATCCTCGATGTTCTGACAATTTTATGAGCTACACCGGATATACTAGCCTGACCTTTAATTCGTTAATTATTATTGGCAGGAGTTTATTTCCAATATTTACATTACATTGAGTTTATTTCTTACAGCAGAATGAATAAGATGCCAACGAGTTTTAATACTCTAAAGTATTTAGAAACTCTCTCCAAGTGTTTTCAAACCTAATCTGTTTTCTCTGACAAATGACCAAGCTACCCATTTACTTCTAATGCATAATTTACACTTGGAGACATTTCAGTACTGTGTGTGTGACAGCATTGTGCTTGTCCTGCACTCATTATTCTAGTGTCCCACTGGTACCTTGTTCAGTTTATATACTTAGTTTCCCAGAATATGGCTGGGTTGTTGGACAGATGGATGAATACAAACAAATGCTTACAATTTGCAAAATATTTTTTAAATTGCTTTTTCCAAACACAACCCTATTCCCATTCAAAAAAATCACCAATTATGAGATTCACTAAATATCAAGTGAAAATATTCAATAAACGATAGTGACTTTCAGAGAGGTTTTTAATAACAGTAAATATAGGTATATCTTAAGTTGCATTAAACCTTTGTACAATTATATTGAAAATATATCTAATTTTTTCCTACCTTTAGTTCCCACCCACTAATGTTTTGCAAGGGATTTTGATTTCTGAGCTCTGTAATATTCTCCAACAGGACTGCTTCTGTAAAGTATTTCTCCAGCAGTTAGGTGAAATTCTTGTTATAATTAATGAAGCCATGGAGCATGTTTTGCCTTCCCTGGCTATAATATTCTGTAGGATACGTTCCCCTCCTGAAATTGCTCAGTCAGAAAGTTAAAATTTGTAAGCACCATGTTATTCTTCAGATTTATTTTCTGTACTTCTAATTGTTACTATTTATCTCAGAACATTACATCTTCTTTTCGATTTCCAGGGACAGTGTATGTTACGCCCAGTACAGGACCAGCATTCAGGTTTTCTTTTATTGTCTGGAAAGGCCAATAGAAACCCAATGTAACATTTCAAATTTGAAATGTCCCCCATAGGCTCATGTGTTGAAGACTTGGTCCCTAATGCAGCAAATGCTCAGAAACAGTGCTTTGGGGAAGTGATGTGTCATGAGGGCCCTAATCTCATCACTGGATTAATTCATTGATGGATTCATAGCTAACTGTTCTACTGGGAGCCCTTGGAGACTACATCTTATCTCTGGCCCCTTTACTCCCCACCACTGCCCACTTTCCTTTCTCTCTCTCTCTTTCTCTCTCTCTCTCTCCCCTTTCCTCCCTCCCTCCTTTCTTGCCACCATGAGGTGAGCTGTTTTGCCTTGACACAGCCTTTTACCATGATATTCTACCTCACCTCAGTCTATAGCCATGGAGTCAGCTGATCACGGACTGAAACCTCTGAAGCCATGAGCCAAAATAAATCTCTCCTCCCTTAACTTGTTGTTTTAGTCAGCTTTTTCATTGCTGTGACCAAAAGATCTCACAAAACCATGAACAGTTTTAAGGAGGAAAAGTTTATTTCAGGACTCATGTTTATTTCAGATCTCAGTGCATAGATAGCCAGCTTCAGTCTTTGGGGCTCCTGGTGAAGCAGAACATCATGGCAAAAGAGGGTGGTGGAGGGAAGGATTCAAAACATCACACCAGGAAAGAGAGAGAGACAGACTCCACTAACCAGATACAAAATATAAACCCCAAATGCGTTCTTCAGGGACTCACCTCTTCCAATTACACCCACCCTACCTGCCTTCCATTACCTCTCAGTTGATCTCTATCATGGGATTAATTCACTGGTTGGATTAAGGCTCTCATAACCCTATCATTTCACCTCTAAGTCTTCTTGCATTATCTCATACATGAGTTTTGGGGCATACTAATATCTAAACCATAACAGTTGGTTTCTCAGGTACTTTGTTATGGTAATGGAAAACTAACACACCTAAACTCCTTTGAAAGTTGAATGTCTCCAGAAGAGATTGTATACCAATAGATTTATCTCATTTTTTCATTCATTCAACACGCAGTGTTGGGTGGGTGTCTTCTCTGTTTTAGCCACAATTCCAGAGTTAGGGATACATCACTTAAAAAAAAAAACAAAACTAATCCCTTTAAGGGCCTGTATTCTTGAAGAAATAAACAGATAACTCACAATGAAGTTTTGAACATATCATATCTCAAATGGAGGACTGCATGGAAGAAGAGAGGAGAACAAGGAGTGTGAATATGGAAGAAGAGGAGAATTACTTCTTTATGGGCTGGTCAGAGAAAATGAAAATCTGAGGGAAGTTGCTCAGTTGCAACAATATCATAGATATCTGAGAATTCTCCTGCATGAGTGAGAAATTTAAAACAGAACTAAGACTTAAACTTTCCTAAAGATTGGATTCCAGACTTGCATGTCATTTTGTTCTTTCCTGAATCACTTGAAATTAAATTTTTAATTTATTTCTTAAGACAAGTGAATCCTTTCAGAGACAGACATGGGGAAGAAACTGTCTTTCATTGTCTTCCTCTGTAGTTGGACTATGAATGTGGTGTCCCTTGCATGATTTGCCAGCCCTTCTGTACCCTGAGAGTCGGCCTGGTCTGCTTCCTTGGTGGAGGGTGGGGTGTCTCCCTTGAATGTACCTGGGAGATAAGTGGTTCATTTTCTGTTCGCTCTTTGCAATCTCAGTTACCCTGAGAACATGGGCTGCTGTGTTTGTGACCATGTGGAAGGCCCAGACAGCAGTCCATCTCCCTGGGGTGTTCTGCAGAGCTGCAAGGGAGGCCATGAACGTTCCATACAGTCCTTTACATCCCATCTTGATTGCCAATGGTCCTCTACTTAAGGCTATGTGATTTATGGTAGGGTTGGAGGAGGCAGATGCAGCAGCAGAAGTGAAAACTGAGGAAGTGGGGATAAAATAAGCTCCATGATAACATGGCTGCCTCGTGGTCTCAGGAAAGGGAATGGAGGAGAAACCTGGGCAAGAGATTCTTGAGTGGACACACCGTAGTTGCTCGACTACTTCCTGATTCTCTCCAAGACTGGGTTTTCCTTGAAAACCCCACAATGCCAGTCACTAGCCTCCTTCAGGGGGTGTCTCTGCTCACTGCAGTAAATTTCATCTTGGCTCCAGACTGTTAGATTCCAGTGCAGACCCTGGACCTGAATGCCTACAGGAACACAACTCTTAGACCTCCTATTGTGCTGTCTTAAGCATCAACTCATCATAGACTGTGTCTTCTGATTTTTTCAGTGGCTAAGAAGAACATTTAGTCCTCCAAATTTGGGTCCAGCCTCTATTGAGATTCCCCATCGATGAGGGGTGCTGATGTACTTTATCCCCCACCCTACCACCCCCTCTTCACCCATCAGTTAACTCCTAGGACAGAATCGGGCGCAAGGACAGTCAGTGATTCTCAGAGACCATATAGTCTATCTTCAGGGTTGTTGGCATACATCCCTACAGGACCTTGAATATGTTCATAAAGGCATTCCACAGAGGTAAGGCAGAGGGGATGTGGAGGAATTGTAGCAACCTAAAAATCCAATAGACCATTCTAATCAGTGTAACTGCTATTCTGCTCCTATCAATTGTTGTCTCAGAGCAATATGTAGGAAACTTAAGCATGGATAAGAATAGCCTGAGTGGCTTATTAAACAACTCTGTTAGGCTCCAGGTTCAGCAGGTCTGGGATGAAGCCTGAGCCTTTGCATTTCTAACAAACAAGTTCCCAGATGGTGCCAATACTGCAGGTCCTGACACTGTACCTTAAAGGCCTTGTCCTTAGAGAAGTGTGGTCTTAGTGTTGCCAGATCTTTGGATTTTCCTTCAAAAGAGATGAAGAATCCACATAAAATGTTAAATATTAGTGAAAAATTGTCTTTATATAGCACGTGAGCCAAGCAAGACACAACTATGGACTGAATATAACATGTAACCTTCCAATTGGCAGCTTTTTTGTCTAGATACTTATTGAGAATGGAAAACATTGTCTTAAATGAAGTCCCAAATCCTGACCACCAAGCACAGTGGAGAAAGCATGGAATGCTGTTTTGCAGAGTAGAATCAGTATCCCTAGCGCATTCCTGCATTCTCTAACTTCCAAACCATTTCTAGAGTCCTCTGGGTGCCTAAGATATATGACCTCTTTGCATGACATTTTTCATTTTTGAAGAAATAGAGAGCCACCTGCCTCCTCAATGGTCACTGTGGGAATTTTTCAAAAGTTTTATAACAGTCACTTATCTGTGCCTCTGACTGGGTCATATTCGTAACCATATCATCTCCATGCCCTACAGAGGGAAGGGAGACAGGATGCTCTAAAAGAAAACCTCTTAGATGCCTCTAGTCTCCATTTTTATACATGCAACTTAAAAATTAAAGAATAGGGAAGACAAATCATGACTTAAGCAGGCCAAATTTAAAAGTCAGGAAGAACATCAACACTACACAGTGTTCTACAAGCTCATCTTTCAGCCCCTTCATTAAACAAATGTAAACCAAGTCTTTGAGATATTGCTGCTGGGGGAGACCAGGAATGGCTATGCTCTTGCTGCAGATAATGATTGCTGCAAATGAAGTATCTCCTCATGCAAGACCTCAGTTTGGGCTTTTAATATGAATCCTGAGGTGGACTCTAGGAAGGGAAGAGAGCATTGGAGAAAGAGTGCCTAAATCAGAAATCTGAGCTGCACTTTCCAGTCAAATGGATGGGAACCTTCAAGCCCCTCAACAGTGTGGGTACATTATTCATCCCTAAACAAACAGCTCGAATTCATTGACTTATGTTTATTTGACAAAACATTATCAAGCTCTCTACAAAGTGCCAAGTTCTAGGTGCTGGGGTTAAAGCAGTGAATAAAACAGACAAGGTCCTTTCCCTTGTAGTGCATACATTCTAGTGAGGGAGAGACAATAAATAAAACAAATAAGTAAGTCATGTAAAGTATTAGGAAGAAATCAGCGATGTCAACAAAAAATGAAGTGGTGGTGGGGATTGCTGGAGCAGAGGACACTGAATAGGATGGTCAATTCAGTTATCTGTGAAAAGGTGACACTTAACCAAAGGCCTGAAGCAGGTAAGAGAGCAAGACATGAGGATATATGAAGAGAGAATATTCCACATAGAGAGAACAGCAAGTGCAAAGGTCCTGAGGCAAGAATTGTCTGGTTCAGAAGCAGCAAAGGGCAAGTGTGGCAGGAGCAGAGTGAGCAAGATTGAGAGAAGATAGTAGCAGTGGGGATTGAGTAGGCAAGGGAAATCGATTTCCACAGGGCGGTGTAGGCTTTTGAAGGACTTTGACTTTTATCATGATTGAGTGAGTGGGAAGCCATTAGAGGATTTTTTTTGCTGAGGACAGAGATGATCTGACTTACCATTTAGTCAATAATGGACTGCCAGGGGAGGAACACTAGTGAAAACAAATGATTATTTAGAAAACTATGTACTTTAAGTGAGTGACTAGTGACTTGAGCCAAGGTGGAGCTGTGGAGATGAAAAGGGGTTAAGGTTAGGGTTAGGTCTCTGATGCTCTTTATATCAAAACTGATATTGTAAATATATAGACACACACAGATAAACGCATGCATGTGTATTTTAAAGGTAAAATTCACACCATCTGCTTATGCTCTACATGTTGCTTAATAGAAGAAACCAAATCAAGGCTATCCTTAGAATTTTGGCCCAGGAGACAGAAAAGATAAAAACATCACTTACTGATGGGGAACGGTTGATCTACAATATCTAGTAAATTTTTGCTTGGAGGTACGTAGCCATTTTGGTCATGTTTAGTTTGAGTTCAAACTCAGTTCAATTCATTTGGATATTATTAAATATTCAAGTGTAGACATTGAGTAGACATTTGATTATATGGGCCTGGAGCTGAGCACCAAATATAACATATAAATTGGGGAACCATTGGTTATTTCATAGTATTAACAAATCACAGATAAGTGGCTATTATAAAATAGTATTAATGAAACTGGAGGAGATCAACCAGGAAGTGACTCTAGACAGAGAACATGTCCTAGGCTTGAGTCTTGATCCAGAAAAAGATACAGTTGAGAGGAGCAGCCAGGCAAACGTGTGTCATTGGAAGTCAGGTGGAGAAAGTATTTCAAGGAGAAGAGAATGATAACCTGGGTCTCTCATTGCCCATAGTGAGCTAAGATGAAGGCCCAAAGTTGGCCATTGGCTGCAATGATGCAGCGGTCTCTGGTATCCTTATTAGAGCAACTTCAGAGGAGTGGTGGGTGCTGGCAACATTGCAGGAAACAAAGAAATCAAAATACACTGCTGTTCTGAGAAGTTCTGATGTAAAGAGCATCAGATATGTGGGAAAGCAACTGGAAGGGGAAGTGAGTCAAAAGGTGATTTTTTAAGGCAGGAGAAACAATAGCATGTTTATATACTGGTGGGAAGGATCCTGTAGAGGGAAACCAAATGCTGAACCAGGGACATGACTGAGCAGGCAAGAGGAATAAGATTTAATGCAGGGCTCGTTAAATCACAACCCAGGGGCCATGTTTAGTCTACGACCCATTTTTTGTTATAGTTTGTTTTGTTGTTTGTTTTTGGTACCAGGATTGAACCCAGGGGCACTTAAATCACTGAGTCATATCCCAGCCCTTTTTTATATTTTGAGACAGAACCTCGCTAAATTGCTTAGTGCTTTGCTAAATTGCTGAGGCTGACCTTGAACTCACAATCCTCCTGCCTCAACCTCCCAAGCTGCTGGGATTACAGGCATGTGCCACCACACCCAGCTTACTACCTGTTTTTATAAATAAAGTTTTATTGGGACACAGAAATGCTCATTTGTTTACATATTGTCTCTGGCTGCTTTTATATAACAGAGGTGAGTAGTGATGATATATGTAACCCACAAAAGTGTAAAATATTTACTATCTGATCCTTAACCAGAAAACAGTACTTCAATTCTATCCTACTGCATAGAGAGGCTAGGCTTAGCCATGAGCAATGGGCCTTTCATCCAGAAGAAGAGGGAGAGTGGGGAACATTGATCAAAATGCTGACAAGTGGTGCATGTAGTGGAGAGAATTGTAGAAGTTCTTTTCTGATTGCCTCGCTTTTCCCAGTGACAGAGGAGACAGAAGTCATTCACTGAGAGTAAAGACTGATTTCTTAAGCCCTTTCCAGCACTAGGTAGGGCATCGCTTTAAAGATCTGGCTGGCAAGGTTAACAAAAAATATAAAACACAGATCATACACATCTAGCCACAAAAAGTGGTGCTATTTTGAGCCAGCTGATTCATGAGATTAAATGTTCAATTGGCAAATGCGTCTGAGATAAAATAGTTTTCTTCTACCTACTCCATTCTAGTCTTTCTCCCGTATTCTGTTTTTCTCTGGAGGTGCTGCACAGAAACAGACTTCTCAGTGTGAATCCTACCCCCTGATGGCATGCAGTGTAAGCAGGTTGCAAAAGGCAGATCGCTGTGAGCCAGAAGCAGCAGCTCCCAGGGTTGCCATATGCTGGCGTCTACCTCCAGGTCTCAGTGACCCGATGTGCAGTTGTTGGGAGATCACTCATTACCTGGAGAATCTCTGCGAGTCATGAAATCTGCCCCATGATTTAGCACAGAAGAATGCCAGTCTACAAGGAAGGAAAGGCGAAGCCTTCCCTATTTTGCATTTTAAAAATCCAAAATGATTTTCAACATGTCTTTCCTTTGGGTTCTGGTTCCTTTTCTGATCATCCTTGATGAAAACTGATCAGGAGTCCTTTTTAGGAAGGCTGGAGCTGGTGTTCTTGGAAAGATTATGTCTTATATGTGATGAGACTGGAAACAGATGCCCCTGTGGCTGCTTCCTTCCTCTGAAGCTCATCTCCTGGCTCCACCTCTGCTCCCTGCTCAATGCTCTTTATTAGTGAGGTGGCCTGTCACCCTGAGAGACAGGACTTGAGATCCAGGCTCTGATATTAAATCCTAAATATTTTGAAACTCTGATAGGGCAGCTGGGCCTGAACATTGTTCAACCACCATTCATTCTGTCAGATTTCAGCGAAAATGCTGCTTCAATCTAATGAGAAGCAGTGGATTGAACCAGTAAGCAGGGATTGAGATCAAGATGTCTAAAGACAGTCATGCAGGGGGAATTTTGTTTTTACTTATCTACACACAGACCTGCAGACTCTGTTGTTTTCAATCCTTACTTCTTTAAACACAAATTCTCTTATGCACTTATAAATAGGAATAAACAAATTCCTTTTTATTGTGTAGCTGTGCTAATGGGAACACAGTCAGGTTTTCTAATGCATTATTGAAATACAGTATACATGGAGGAATGCACATATCTGAACTGTAGATCCTGAAGGATTTTTGAAAAAGAACCACATCCACATACCCAGCACCAAGGTGGAAAAATTGAGCATCACCAAGATCCCAAAGCATCTTCCTACTAACTAGACTCTTATTTTGGCTTTTAACATTGTAGAATGGTTTTACCTGTTTTAAAAAATCTGTAAATGGAATCATACAACATAGCCTTTTTGATCTGATTTATATTATTCAGCTTTACATTTATGAGTTTAACAATATTATTCCCTATTTGATGTAGTTTTGGTGTTTTCCTTCTCTTTGATAAATAGTAATTATAATAATTTATTTAGCTATCTCTTCCATAGTTGATGGACATTCAGGCAGTTTCCAATTTAGGGTATTACAAATAATGAAGTTACAAACATCTGCCTCTCTGCAGGGTATATACCAGGGAGTATGATTGCTGGTCATAGATCTTCATATGTTCTGCTTTGATAGATATGGTGAATTTCCCAAGCTGGTTGAGTCAGTTGAGTTTTTAAATGTCATTTCATGCATGCAAAAAAAATCTTTAGCAGGCAATCTCTGTGCTTTATTATATTTTGAAGTGGCTGTCACAGAATCAACGAGCTCTCCAAAAATACTTTCTATACATTGAACATTCGTCTTGACTGCCTGCAATTCTGACTTTTAGAAGGGACCTCTGTAACTGTGAGCATCTTAGAGAATCTAATTTGGTTATCTGAAGAGTGTGATGTGAGGTGTTCTGGAAGTTTCCCTTAACTTCATCCACACCAGTTGCTTGTCCACCATCCAGGTAGCGTGCAAGCTCTGTGAGCTTCCTGACCAGATCTCGTATCCCAATTCCTGCTGTCTTGTTCAAACCTTCAACAGGTCTCACCTATTGTCAGCTCCTCCCTGCTTTCCTAGAATCTTCTCTTTGTTTTCCAGCTCTGCCTGTCCATCTGCATAAGAATGTCTGTAAAATCTGATCATGCTTCACATTTTTTTGTTCTCTATTATCTACAGAATAAGTCTATTTCATTCATTCATGTGCTTAGTGAAAAAAAAATATTTCTTGAGAGCCTACTAGGTGCCAAACACTTCACTGGGCACTGGGGACCCAGTGACCAACACAAACATAGCGCCTACCCTTTGGTGCTGTTCACTCATCTCCTACCTCTGCTCCAACAGTTCTTAACTTCCTGTGATTATATATAATTTTATATATATATATATATATATATATAATATATAATTTTAATGCCTTTATAATAATTGTACATTTTATTCTACAGTGCCTTTCTCCAGTGTGTCCACCAGGAAAAGTTCTAGGACTCCTTGAGGACTTAGCCATATAGCTCATCCATCTCCTCTTCCACCCCATGAATTCCAGGAACAGCTCATTGTTCTCTTCTCTGTTCTTTCATGAACACCAAGCATATTTCATTTATTTTGATGCCACAGATTGAACTCAGGGTTGCTTAAATCCTGAGCAACATCTACAGCCCTTTTCATTTTTTTTTATTTTGAGACAGGGTCTCGCTAAGTTACTTAGAGCCTTGCTAATTTGCTGAGGCTGACTTTGAACTTGCAATCTTCTTGCCTCAGTCACCTGAGCCACTTGGGAATCAGGCATGCTTCACCATACCCAATCCCAAGCATATTTTCTATTGCATTTATTATTCTATAATTACCTGTCAGTGTATATGATAATGTACACTAAATTTGCAAGCTCCTGAAAGTAAAAAATAATTGCTCAGTCATTTTCATGATTCCACTATCGAATTGGTATTGTCATGTAGTAGGTGTTTAATAAATTTCTTATGGAAGGGAAAGAAAGCAGCCGAGTCAGGGAGGGAGCCGGAATGGAGGAAAGGAGGAATGAGGGCTTTGGAACTCTTAAAAATAACTGATAGATTACATAAAATTTTAGAACTATAGAGATTTTTAGCATCCTGTCTAAATCTCAATGTTTTAGAGTTGAAGAAATTGAGTCCTCTTAGCTGATAAGTTGCTTCCATCTTCTGAAGCATAATTGTCTCTCCATAATTTGCCAAGATCCTCAGTAGAAAGATTTGGGCAGTACTAATTACAATGGCTTTCATTCTCCCCATCGTTCCCAAACTTAGCTTTGCTCTCACTCAGGAAGTAACTAAAACTGCCACCCTCCCTACCCATCAGCTAATACAGGATTTCTTAAGCAAATGAAACAAAACTTCTCTTTACCAAATACTTGACATCTTTCAGGCCAACAAAATGAGAGAAGTTGTCACATGGAGGGAACTTTGTTTTTGAGAAAAATAAATTATAGTCTATGAAATGACTTTGGAAAGCAGAAGATAAAAATGGGATAAGTAAAGAGACGTGCCAAGGCCACTTCTGTTTTAGAACATGATTCATCAAAAACTTGGGGAATTTTCTTAGACATGCCTCTAAATCAGTAGTGTTAAATATTTAAAATTGACCTCAAGAAACATGAGGTTCTTATATTTCTTTTAATTCTGGGAAGATATACATTAAGGTAAGAATTTGCAAACACTGACATCTTCTCTACAGAATGTGTGGTTTCCTTTTGAATCTTGTTTCCTTTTGAATTTAGGACCAATTCGTGGAAAATACCTAATGACTATAAGATATTTTCCATGAATGGGATTTCTTAAATACAAAATGATGAAGAAAACAGCTCCCTAAGTTAGAGGCAGCCATGGACTGAGGAGCATGATGGAAAACTGCATGATTTCAGAGGGAGTAGAATACATACACACCAAAATGTATGCTGCTGACAAGTGTGAAAAAGTTAGACCACATGCTGGGTCCAGTGGCATACACCTGGTATCCCAGCTACTTGGGATGCTGAGGCCCAAGGATCATGAGTTCAAAGCCAGCCTCCCCAACTTAGCAAGACCCTAAATAATTCAGTGAGACCCTGTCTCTAAATAGAATATAACATGGGCTGGGGATGTGGCTTAGTGGTTAAGCTCCCCTGGGTTCAATCCCTGGTAATAATAATCATAATGAATAAATAAAAAGAGCTGGAAATATAGCTCAGAGGTAGAGCATTTGCCTAGCATGTGAAAAGCCCTGGGTTCAATCCCTAGTACTAGGGGGAAAAGTAGAACATTTAGTTGTTATATTTTGAGATCTTCATTTGTTGCTACTTCTGACCCTGCTATATTGCAAAATAGTCCTACCTCATCTTCAGCTATTCCCCTTCCCAATCGTAAATAAAGGTCAAATTCTTACCAGATCAATACATTGCACTATTAGTCTTATAATTGTGGATCTCCTTTGTTGGAAAATAAAATATACCCCACATTCTGCACTTGAGTTTTGGATGAGTGTCAAACAGATGAAGGGTCTACATCCTAAATTTTTATATTGCAAAAATGCCACCCATCTGGAACACCCAAATAAAGGTTTAAAAGTTCAAAAGTCAAAAGATAAACATTCATAATGAAAAAAGAAAAAAAAAAAAAAGGAAACTTGCACTGCACTGTTTTCCTTGTACAGACAAGAAGCAGTAACTGCTTTTCTAGTGATTATGGAAAAAGTAGCTCTGGCCTTCTGTCTGCTGGGTATCTTTTCTTCATCTGTAAAATGAGAACTCCCTTGGAGACAGACAGTGTTGCAGGATGCCACATAAAGGAATTAATGTCAAAGTAAAGGGAAAACATGAATCTTGAGACCCAGAAATGATCTTGATCAGATTGTGGTCTACTATTTGTTTTGTATGAGCCCACCTCACCCCAGAATGGGAGGGCACTAAACTACTTCGACAGTAGCATCTCCCCTTCCATCCATCCACACAATAATACAGAGACAAACAGCTTCCCTCTTGTTCCTCTGTCTTTCTAGCTTCTGACACCCAGCAGCTGAATACATCTTGATTATGTTACTGTGTGCCTCACTGTGAAGGAGGCACAAAAATAATAAAAATATAAGCAAAAAGAAAAAAATCAGCAAGGTTTCCTTGGCGGGAGGAAGAGTCCTAAGAAAATCCGACTTCCTTGTTTATATTTTTTCCTTCATATGTAAAATACAGGGGAAAACAAAATACCTGACATCCTTTGAGAGAAGCAGTTTGATCGACCCTGAAATTGATCACCAACCAAATACTCCCAATGAATATGTTATCACTAAGGATAAAAGTTCTTTTTTTTAAGTGCCTTGTTAATTTTTCTAATGATTATATAATAATGCCATTCATTCCAGAAATATTTAACAGCCTACTATGTGCTATGCATTGTGAGTGCTGGAGGTTCAGATCTAACCAAACACATAGGGGGCAAATTGACAATGAAAAGAATAGGGGGCAAATTGACAATAAAATAAGCAAGGTAGTGTTTGTGCCAGGGAGAGCAGGTAACAGGAGGTGCTGGAGAGTGGAAATGTGTTTCAAGTTTACATCAAATTGGTCACACCAGACCACACTGAGAGGATACCTTTATTATTTTTTTTTAATTGTTTGGTCTATTTAGTTATACATGGCAGCAAAATGCATTTTGATTCATCTTTCCCAAATGGAATGCAGTTTTTCATTTCTCTGGCTGTACTCGATGTAGCCTCACACCATTTGTGTAAGAGAAGATGCCTTTAGAGGAAAACCCGAGGAAGATGATGGAGTGAGTTCAGAAGATATCTGAGTAGAGAACTGACCCTGAGGCACAAGAACCCACCATGGTGGCAGGACAGCAAAGAGGCCAGTTTGACCAAAAGGGAACAAAGGGCAGAAGTAAGAGCAGTGAGAAAGGAGATGAGGGTGGCCACGTGGTCACACCTGGCTGCTGTAAGACTTTGGCTTTCCTCTGAGTGATACAGACAACAGATTGTGTTGAGGAATTGATCAGGTGTGCCTCATTTTGTTAGGAAAGCCTTAGAGCAGAAGGAGAAACTAGGGGAGACTAAAGCATTTGGGGTGGGGCATGGCAACAAGTGGTTGGCGTCTGGGTCTGTTTTGAGTGTAAAGCCAAAACATGTGCTGATGGACACAGTGCATGGCATGAGAGCAAGAGGGGAGCGAGGATGCTGGAATTGCATTTATTGAGCTAGAAAGCCAGTGAAGAAGGGAAAGCCAGAAATTGGGTTTGGAACAGAAAACTAAAAATAGGGTTAGCACCCATCTGCAGAATGAGCATGAATGTGACCTCTTATCTGTCTCAAAATGCTATGAAATTGATGGTAAAAGATTATAAACACCCAATGACAAATACCCAGTGAGATGAGTCAGTAAGGAAAGACATATTTCAATAAATTTGCAGAAGGAAATGGGGACAGTGTCTGATGAAATGGAGAGAACGGCAGCCAAGGAAGTCACAGACCTGCTCAGAAACCACTCAGGGAGCTCCAGACTGAAGCACTGCCAGCCCAGCAGAACATGGGGTGGGCAGTGGAAAGAAGAGCACTGGGTGCTGAAGTGTAGCAGAGTAGTAGAGTGCGTGTCTAGCTTGAGCAAAGCCCTCGGTTCAATCCCACATGTGTGCACGCAGGACAAAAGCAAGGGCAAATCAGTAAAGGAATATAGGCAAAACTCTCACTGCCCTTCTGCTCTTTTGCGGAGTAATTTAGAATGCTTTATTTCCTCGGACAAAAATCTTAGGGTTTATCTTTCAGGAAATTGAACAAACTTCTTTTGAAAAGAATTATGGGGGCTGACATGGGAATTACAGATCCAAAGTAAAGCCCCTCTAGTTCTAAGCACTGGATGCCACCTATGTACTCAGCCAAAGGCCAAGTCTACAAGCAGATATATCCCACTCACATACTCAAAGCTCCCAGTCAGCCCTTCTATCGTCCTTGTCTAAAATGTGAGCACAATAAAAACAATCTACAAGCTTTATTTAAGGCTATGCTATTGAATGAAAAGAGAAGCCAGATGAACAATAAAATGATCATGGAAGACACCAGGAAAGTCCAGTAATGAATGATTTCTTTTTTCTAATGGAAAGCATCTTCAGAGAGAATTGGCAATGTAAGATTAGAGCTAGGTGTTATGAAACAAAAAAGTTAAAAAGAGCAAGAGAGTTTTATTAGAAATTGAAAATAAGGTAATGGAATAAAAATTTAAATTCTACAGAACAGTTTATAAAGGAGATGAGGGAAAATTGTTCTATGCTCTAAAAAGTTAACTTTGAGGGTTGGAGATGTAGCTCAGTGATAGAATGTTTACCTTGTATTGTGAGGTCCTGGGTTCAATCACCAGCACTACAAAAACGAAAAATTAACTTTGGTCACAGTGGAAGTAGAACAAATAGTTCTAAAAGTCTTCAACACAGAAGAAACAAAAAACTGTGGCAATACTACTGTGGCAATAGTAAATGACACAAATTACCCAGGCATGACAGAGGTAGAAAAGATAGGATTTGGTGACCTTTTGAATAGAATAATACAATATTATTTCTCCAATTTTTAGACCAGAGAGCCCAAATGTGTGGCATATGTAATTAACCATGAAGATAAACAACATTTTTTACAACACAAATATTCAATGTGAAAATATTAAAAATTTACTTCATGATGGAAAAAAAAGGAGATGAGGGAAATCTCCCAGAATGTGGAACCAAACAACAATGAACGCAACAAACTAAACAAAAGTAAGAGATAAAATGATAGTAGTAAGAGAGAAAAAAATATGAGATAAAGGTATATTCAATCTAGATGGTGCAATAGCTAATGAAAGGAGAAAACAAAGAGAAGAAAGTAAGAAAGACATAATACAAGAAAATACCTGAGAGCTAAATAAAGGCATGTTGAAGTTAAACAACAAGTACGGGTATCAAATAGGTTCAGGCAATGTGAGTAGGAAACTGGAAGATGATAGATAAATGAAAAAGTCTGAAGTTTCTTCTCCTCCAAAGAAGATAAAGTGAGGAATAAATGTACATTAAATGTGTTATTCAGATACAAACTTTGCTAAAGTGTGCAAGATTTTCAGCAATTGGAGAAGCAGCCAAAAAAAAAACCATATTCACTTATTAGCAATGATTCCTTTTAAGTCATATGATTCCTGGAGTTGGAACTCTATAGCAAAGAGAATTTTAATATAGTAGATGTCCTTACAGAAAATTGTGTTTGCATTTAGATTTTATTGCTTCACTTTTAAACTTTCAAAATCAGTGTTTTTTTTTTTTTTTACAATGGAATATTTTCAGCCATAAAGAAGATAATATGGCATTTGCAAATAAATGGATGGAATTGGAGAATATCAAAATCTATTTTTATGCAAACAATTTAAGTCAATTATGGATAGTGGACAACATAAAAATCTTGACAGTTTAAGAGTATGTTTAAGCTAACAAGAATTAGAGATAATGATTCACAGGGAAATGTCCTCCTTTCACAAACAGAAGGGCCAAGCTAACCTGTCTCTAATTGGTGGATCAAGAAATGGTTTAAGTATGTTTCTTGAGTTTGCAGAGGTGAACAGTGGGGAGAGAGCACTGGCAATCATAGAGGAGCTAGTGATGGCAGGCGAAGGAGAAAAGGGAGATGGAGTCAGATTGAAACCCTCGTCAATCAGAGCAGAATATCAATGGTAAAATTTGAAAATCAATCAATCAAGGAAAAGAATGGCAACTGGGTGCAGTGGTGCATGCCTGTAATCCCAGTGACTCGGGAGGCTGGGGCAGGAGGATCATGAGTTCAAAACCAAACTCAGCAAAAGTGAGGTGATAAGCAACTCAGTGAAACCGTGTCTCTAAATAAAATACAAAGTAGGGTTGGGGTTATGACTCAGTGATGCCCCTTGTGCCCCTGAGTTTGATACCCAGTACCCACTTAAAAAAAAAAGAAAAAGAATGGCATGTATATTTAGAAATATGGAAATAATCCCAGAAACTTAAGAATAGAAATGCTAAAATTTAATGTCAAAAAACAGAACCAGGGTACAGAAGCAATCATTGCTATTCACTATAACTCCTTCTGCATGTTCTTTGATAAATAATATATTTTTTAGATTACTACCACTTAGTAAGCATTTGCTTTGCCTGTCATGGTCTAAACATTTAATATGCATTATCTCAATTCTTATGACAGACCTGTGAAGTAAGTCCTATTATTACCAACATTTAAGATAAGTAAATATCAGACACATTCAAAAGAAACCTGTTTGAGATGATTCTGTCCATCGAGAGTAACATTTGACCTTAAGTAATGAAAAATCAAATTCAAGAATAGCTCAGAAAAAATTAAGAATCATTTATTTGTATTTTGTTTGATTTGGATTTTGGGTTGGTTGGTATTGCTTTCCTCATGTAGCAAGAAATCTGAGGGTAGGTGGGTTCTGGCATGATTCAGTAGCTCAAGGATGATAAAAAAAGAGGACCCTGTGATTCTCACAGACTTTTCCTCATAGACAAATATTCCCCTGCAGCCCCAGCCATCCCATGTTTTTGCAAAAGTAGAGAGGAGCACCTACAACAGGAAGCCACATTTTCCCAGAACCCATTACCAATTTCTGCTTACATGGGATAGGCCTTGTGGCACATGCCCATCTAAAGATGAGAAAGTCAGGAAAGGTTGTTTTCAGTTAGACATATTGTAGACCTACCTGGATACATTTGCATTTCTGTTCTAGAAGGAGAAAGTGGTTATTAGATAGTGCTTAACCATGGGTCCCCTACTAGAAAGTGGTGGAGTGTGGTTCTGAGATTCAGGGAAGTATATTTTTAAATAATGTAGAAGAAAAATCAACCATATGAGTCAGGAACAACCATGAGATAACCTGATCTCTGCGTTTTAATTTTAAATTAAAAGACAAGAAAAAAATGTGCTTAAGATCCACTGTTTCATGACCTCAACTGGCAGTGAGCAGTAACCCAAAGTGAAACAATCAAGATCAAAGGCAAAGAATAGTGCTCATGGGAGAGAAGGGCCTAACAGGGTCGGGTCTCCTACCCAGAGCCAAATCCTCTTCACTTGAAGGAGAAGAATATAGCTTTGTCAAAAGGTTTAAAATCAAGTTGGGAGGTGCAATTAAGGTATTTTAAAACAAATTGATTTCCAAATGAGAAAATTATATTTTAGCAGAATTCCGTCATTATAGGTTAATGAAGAGCTACCTGTGTGTAGTTCACTAATCAGTTTTCTAGGAATGCAGTTTTAATTTCCTCTACCAGATTTCATTTAGCAAGTAAGCAGCACAGCTTAATTCCTAAGAAACGGTGATTGCTTCCCTTTTCTGCCTGAAACACATCTATCTAAAGAAGTTGCCAGTTTTTTTTTCTTTAAAAAATGTTTTCTTTTTAAAATTTGATCTCCTCAAATAGAATTACTTTTCAAAAAAAAAAGCAGTCATATCAATTATAATTACATTGCTTACATGCATTTATTGTGTGTAGTACACAGCACTGAGGCGGATACAAAGTAATGATTAACATTGAGACTGCTAAGATTAGAAGGGACAATAGCAAGTATTTTTATGAAAATGACATGAGACTGTTGGAGACCGCCATTCCAAGAATATAGCAGATTGACATGAAAGCCATAGTAATGAAGCTTTGGGGTTTCGACGTGTGATGATAATTAACATTTTCCCAGTTGTACAAATGAGCAATGACTCAGGAAACTAACTGGAGGAAGAGGAGGAGGGCTCCACAGCTGATGCTAAAATTATACTTGAGGATCACAATAAAAAAGCTACAAACCTCCCATTGTGAATACTTAACTCAAAACAAACATCTCTTCCTTTTACTTGACTGAGGATATTATTGTTCTGACGGGTACCTTAGTTCATTTTCTGTTGCCATAACTGAATACCAGAGACTGGGGTAATTTTATAAAGGAAAGAAGTTTATGTAGCTTAAGATTTTTGCAGAGACTGGTTGTCCAAGATTGGGCAGTCACATCTGGCAAGGACCTTGTGCTATAATGTAAAATTGTAGGAATTTCAAAGGGCAAAGCAGAAGAGTGCACAGAAAAGACAAAACGCAAGGGGTGTCCTCTCTTCGTAACAACTGCCACTCATAGTTGTCTCCTGGGACTCACTAATTCAGTCCCAGGAGAACAAAACCTGCCTCAGCTACCACAAGAATTAACCCAGTGTCCCAAGAGCAGCATGGATCCTTCCTAATGACCCCATTTCCCATTGGAACTACATCTCCCAACACCATTACAATAGCGATTAAATTTCAGCATGAATTTCAGAGGGATCAAACCATACCCAAGCCATAGCAAGGGGATTTAGTATATCCCTTTGAAGAATTCTCCAAAAATGGATTTAATTTGATTTCACTACATTCAACTTTTCCCATTTGAATGAGAAACAAACATTAAGAGGATTGGAGACATACCAGACCTGGCACCTCTCAAAAGTAGCTCAAAATGTAGATCCTTGTACACGTACATCCCCTGCACTTTGCAGGCATGTGAATGTTTCCTTAGACAATCTGGGTCCTACCTAACACAGTACTGCTTTGCTTCTTGGGGAAAGACTTGGGCAACAGTTCTTCAGAACACAGTTCAAAATATAAAATAAAACAGAATGCACGACCTTGTAGCCAATATAGATGCCCTAAGCCACAACACCAAAGCTTCCATGCTATCTATTGGAGAGCTCCCTCAGCCTCTTGTTACAACCAGCACCTGCTAGTTCTTATAACCTGATCCAGCCTAATGCACATTACAATAGAAAACATACAAAGCCAGTATTACCAACCCTGTAGCTAAGAACAGTGATTATGACTTAAAATTATAGGAAAGAGACCTGGATTAATTTCAAAAGACAAAAATTGAAAAACATGATTTAGTCTTTTTCATGTGCACTTTCATTCATGCAGTCAACTCAGAGTATGAATTTATTGCCTGAAAGAATAAGACAGAGAATGACAAGGTCCCACACTTGCTATGGGATGACAGTCTGTTTCTCCTGTGCCCTTTCTCATGGAACTCCCTGGTAAAGAACACAGGTAATGCTTTCTGCAACCCTCTGTCCTTCTCCTCCACTTCCAATGATCTGGTTCTCATAGACACTGATGGGAGCTTGCCTGAGGGATTCCTAGAAGTAGACCCATCAGACCACTCCCAGGACTTTTCATACTGGACTGGAAGACATTGGTCAGACTCTGGTGGTAGGAAACACTGTATGTGACAACTCTCGGCACAGTTGGTGGCCATGGAGAAGAACTCATCAGTAGCGAAAGAATCATGTCCACTAGGAAGAAAGACAAATGCGAAAGCAAGCCAGAAAGTCTACTGGCATTCAGGTTCCAGATTCTTGTTGATTCTTATTAATACATTCTTCTGTTGCGATTTCTCCAATATCTCCTTCAATTACATTAAGTAACACAGACCCCTTGATAAAATCTCCTATTTCCCATATTAGTTTGAATTGTGCTTTTGTCAGCTGTAGCCTAAAGGTATTTGAATCAATGATCTAAAAACGACTTTCCCTTAATATTACATCATTTGAGTAATATGACATGCTAGCGTCCTAGTAGTTATGGTATTGAGTCCTCAGGTGCTATTTGCTTGGGGTTTTCATTTGTTTGTAGTTATGTATGGTTTGCAACCATTTTTCTTTGAGTGGGAGGTGAGAATGAGAACATTTTGACTATAGTCTCTAAGACTTTCACTGCTACCTAATACAGAGAAACTGTACCAGAAATTTTTCCAAAAGTATGTCTATATAGTATCATAAATGCAGTAAGTTCTCAGATGGTCCCTTCTGATTTTAACAAAAGGTTTTGCAGTTAATATACCATCTTTTACCATGAAAAGATTCTTCACTGTGTCATTAAGACAAATGCCCAGCAGGATGAATTCTGATGCATGCCTGTAAGTGAGAGAAATGAGTTCAGCCAGGCAGGGCAACACTGAATGATCCACACAGTGTTCCTACTTTCTCAAATCCTAGACTACCTCCCTGCCCGCTTATAAGTAAAGGTGATCAGAGCTATACCATTACCAATGATAGCAGTAGGACTTTTCCAATAAATAGAATATGAATATAAAACCTTAAAACTATCTCAGATCATTATATGTCTCAAAGAGATTAAATACCTTATTTTAAGCCTGATGATATAGCTCAGTGGCAGAGGGCTTGCCTATCATGCATGAGGTTGTGGGTCCAATTCCCAGTACCACAAGAAAGTATATGCATAAAAATTTTTAAAAATCTTTACTTTAAATTTTACATATTCCAGAAAGCTTTTAAAAATTAAATGGGTGGAACACAGAGGATTTTTAAGGCAATGAAACTACACTGAATGATACAATAATTGTCAATATGTATCATTATATATTTGTTCAAACTCTGAATATATAACATCAAAAAGTTAACCCTAATATAAATTTTGGATTCTCAGTATTAAAGAGGTCTCCATGTAGGTTCATTGTATTAAATGCACCACTCTGGTGGGGGAGGTTATACTTGTGTGGGAGCAGGGAATACATGGGAAATCTCTACCTTTCACTTAGAGATTGTGATACTAAAATTGCTTTTTTTTAAAAAAGTCTTTATAAAAACATAAGTACAGTAAATAGAGGCTTCAAAGTTAGGCTTTTTGGAAATACGTGCTTTCAGACCATTTTCATTTGTCATTCCTTTTTCTTTATGACAGTGACCATAGATGCCCAATTGTATCTATCTACATACAGACAGACATGGAGAGATGCAGATTCCTTTTAGAATATTTTCATTTCCCCAAAGACCTCTTTGAATGAATATATATTTTGAAAGTAAAGGATACATGTTGTTCATTTTTGTGACTCCAACTGGTTAGGGTCAGGTCACAGCCATGGTCTGAGTACCTTACATGCCATGATGTCACAGGACCATTTACAACATGCAGCCACTGTATAGTAATTTGCTTCCACCTACAGAACTGGTTCTGAAACTGGCCTGTGTTTGAGCTTAAACCTCAACCAAACAAAAGGCCTACCCACTTTTAAAGACAATGAAAGGAAAAATGGGTTAAGAATATAAACAGGAAATTTGCAGAAAATAAAATGTAGAACAACCCACAAATTACAAAAGCATGCTCAGCTATGTTTGTAAATTGAAATGTCAATTAAGACAATGCAGGATCCCACATTGCATCCATTAGCTCTTCAAAGATTTTCCTGAATGTCAGATAATAGGAAATGTTTTTGAAAAGGCAGGAAATAAAGCTTTGCCTAGACTGGCAATACAAATGTGGAGTGTCCGTACCACTTTGGTGAGCAAGTAAGGGCATCCAGTACTGATAAAAATATAGTATAAATATAGGTATTCTAAGATTTCTTTCTGGTCTTTCACTTCTAGTATTTCTTCCAGAAGACACTGTCCTTGTCTGTAGACCCCTTTCAGTCATAATCTGAATTTTCAATGGGAGAAACTTCTCTCCATTCTTAAAACTAGGAACTTTTATTGAACTATTTCATGAGTGGTATTTGGATCAAGGGCAATTGTGAATCATACTATGAATGATTCTTACTGTTTACATTGGCTAAAGCAACTTTGAGTTGAATTGGTGACCTACTGTACCATAACTCCAAGATTAGACCTGCATTTTCCAGCTGAGTTCACACTTCTACATTTTATCATTCTTCACTTCTACTTTGTTTACTTCATTATTGTAAGGGAGTTGTAAAGTGTTCCAACTCAAGAAGAAAACCGAAGTTCAAACCCCAGTTACACCTATAACTTGCTGTGTGACTTTATAACATTTATTGATTGTCTCTGTGCTTCAGCTTTCTCATCTATCAAATCGGGTGGAAATAATACAGTCTATCTCATAGGGTAGTTTGTGAGGATTAAATAAGTTAATTATTTGCAAAATAGACCTGGTCCATTGCAAATGCTAAATTGGTGCTGGATATAGAACACAATTAAGTGGATTTATTTATCTGATTCATCTTATCTAATTTTATATATCAGTTATATTCATATTTTCTAGAACAAAGTGATGTTGAGCATAGTATTTAGGACTTCAAGTTTGGAAGTTCAAGACACCAGTCACCTAATCCTAAACTAGATGACTTTTATCTGTTCTGAGACTATAAATAAGTTTTAAGTGTTTTGAAACATGAAGCCTCATGTATAAAATGTGTATGCTAACTATCTCCAACAACAACAAAAAAATGTTATGTTAGTGAAGTTATTGAGTACAAAGAACTTTCTTAGAATATAGTAAACATTCAAGCAGTAGCTTTAAGAACAAATGATAATAATGAAACATTTGTTAGTAACATTAAGCAAAAACATGTGCCATGAATGCCAGAGCTTAAATAGCTTTAAAAATAAAAGTATGCTTGCTTTGTGACATGGTAGGAAAACTCTATATCCCTGATGATGTCAAGACTGGCAGTAATAGCAATGGTACCTGTGGGGAGAAAGATTTGCATAAATAAGCCAGGTGTGGTGGCACACACCTATAATCTCAGTAACTCAGAAGTCTGAGGCAGGAGAATCACAAGTTCAAAACCAGCCACAGCAACTTAGTGAGGCCTCAGTCATTTAGTGAGACCCTGGCTCAAAATAAGAAATAAAAAGGTCTTGAAATATGGTTCAGTGGTTAAGTATCACTGTGTTCAATTCCTGCTACCAAAAAAAAAGAAAAGAAAAGAAAGAAATTACAGAAATAACCTTGCATATATAATAAACAAACATGAACATTTAAGTTCCAGTTGAACCATGGAAGTTGATACTTAGAGCCATCTTTTCTAGTTAGGGGTCTGTTGTCCCCTTCTTGAGGAGAGATTGATCAAAGAACAGAAAATCTCTTAAGAAGCTTCAGGATTTAAATAGAAAGAGCTGTACCCAAGGTGATGTGACAATCAGGACTTGGTTTCTGAAAGTAGAAAAGCAAAAATCAAATCCTCTCGATTAAATAAAAAGTTGCCCTTCCAGTGCCATACTAAGCAAGGCTCAGCATTGGATTTATGAAAATACCTCCTCTGTAGGCTGTCTTCCCTGCAACAAAGCATCTTTCATAATCTCATGAAGAGCCAAGATTGCTTTAAGCTGCTCTGGCCATATCTCTTTAGCCATGTTGTTCTTAATACAGCTGAAAGATCTATTTGGTTATGCAAAAACTAATAGCCAAAATAATTTCTTTTTTTGCTTGAGAAGGGCTTAAACAAAGACTGGAATAATGCTTCCTAAATCAGATCCTGGGATACCTTGCTGCTTAAAATGTTTTCCATGACCCAGCACAATGCTCAAACTTTACTATGCATAAAAAATATGAAGATTTCCTGAAGAAAGTGCAGATTTTGAGTCAGCAAATGTGGTATGGAACCTCAATTCCCATATTTCTAACACGTTTTTAGTTAATGCTGCCAGTTCACACTAGAATATTGCTACTCATGTCATGGTCCAGCATTGATCTCACCTGAGACCTTCTAAGAAATGCAGAATATATGTCTCCTCTGGGGACCCACCAAATTAGTATCTGTATTTTAACCAGATCTCTATTGATTAATGTGCACATGAAAATTTGAGAAAAGCTTCCCTAGAACATATGTAAACCAATTTTCCCAGTCTTGGATGCATGTCATCTACTTGCACAAAGTGGCTTCTTTTGGTACCCAAGAGTCCCGAAACACAAATTATTATGCTGCAATACACTCTAGCAGTGTTCTGCCCACATTTCCTCCAGTTCCTTTATCATTTTCTCTCACAACACCTCAGTGGGTTTTCATTCCAAGTAGCTCATACCTGTGTCTATTGGCTCCTCCCTTTGGATGCTAGAATCCACTTTGTTTGCTAGAGAGAAGAATAGAAAGAAAGTACCTGAAAGTTTATCATCCCCTTCCAGCAGTATGTAACTAAAATGAACAGGTACAGGGATTTCCACACTCCAGCTACCTTCTCCCTGATCCAAAAACTCAACGTTGAGGTGTGGTCTACAAATGGAGAGATTGAGCCAATATTGCCCTCTGTGATACTGCTCGGCATCTCTCCCTTCTACCTCTTCTGTTTCCTATCCTGCTCCCTCTTCCATGAATTTTGGCAGGAAACACTGTAATAAACACAGTCTGCATAAATCCTTATCTCAGGTTTTGTTTCTGGGGAACCTGAACTAAGACACATGCTATTTTAGCTAAGTGTCTTTTTAGCCTGAGATCAGCACCCAGTCAAGAGTTTGAGTTATTTCTAAAGTTCCTTTGGCCACTGCGATAATCTCTGAATCTGTGATTCAATCTGGGTCTTGTGTAGCACTTGAAGGAAGCCATTGAACTCTAGGACATATGGGAGTTCAGATGGTCACATTCTAAGAATGTTATGAAAATAAATTATGCTTTACTTTGAATGAGCTAACTGTGGCTGTGCAGTGAAGATGGTAAGATGATGTTCTTGGCTGGGTTTATTAAGGACCCACAGAAAGATCTAAGGACCTTGAAGACCTGGCTTTCTGATTAATGTGGCATCCACAGCCACTGTGACTTTTGAGTGTTGGAATTGGTGTCAGTGTAAATGGAGATTGCATAATATAAAGCATAAAATCCACACCTCATTTCAAAGGCTTTACATATGAAAACAATGTAAAGTATCTCAGGAATAATTTTTGAATTGATTATATGATTAATACAGGTTAAGAATCATTTGTCCAAAATTTGTGGGACAAGAAGTGCTTCTAATTCTGTCAATTCAGGGATAGTTTCATATACCTAAGGAGAAATCTTGGGTATGGAAATAAACACAAAATTTGTATAAATTTTGTGTATAAACACAAAATTTGTTTGTTTCATATGCTTCTCATACACATAGTCTGAGGGTCATTTCACTTGATATTCTTAGTGCACCTGCATCTTGACTGCAACCTAGAACATGATGTCAGGTGATTTTTACACTTGTGGTGGCATGGAGTTGTTTAAAAAGTTTTGGATTTTATATTTTCAGATCAGAGTTGTGCAACTTGTGATATATACATCAGTGATTGAACCTGGGGACACTTAACCACTGACCAACATCCTCAAGTCTTTTGTTTTTTTATTTTGAGACAGAACCACACTATGGTAAAATATCTTAGTTAAATTATTTCATTTGCCTGTTTATTTTCATTTTTAAAATTAGGGCTGCTAGAAAATCTCAGTTGCTTATGTGGTTCATATTGTGCTTCTAATTGATCAGATACATGGAAGACCTTAACTTTTAACCTAAGGGCTCAGACTAAATAATCCCAACTTTTAAAAATTCTTTCACTGTTCCTATTTCTGATGTGGTAATTGATTCCCATAAACATACAAAACTCTACATTGCCTTCAATTATAAATACTTTTACCAATACCTAATGATGCCATGGAGCTGGAAATATCTGAAGTTTAAGCCTTAGCCCAAAAAATATTTTTAAAACCATACCAGTAGTTATTACTCATATTTAAAATTATCTAATTTGAGGGAAATTGATTTCCTACCTGTTAAAAAATATTATTCTGATTGTTTTCTGTGTGTACATCAAGTTTTACGTTGATAATTTTATTTTCCTCTCATAGCTATCCTGGTGTTGTGTTTTCTAAATCCTCTGGCAACAGTTGTTGAGTTCAAGGCCTCAACATTTCTTACCTGGACTACTGCAGCTTCTGGAGTTCTTCCTCTTTATTTCTCAGCCTTGAATGCATCCTCAACACGGCTGTCAGATAATCTCCCTAATGCACAGTACTGGCTTTCCTTACCTCCCATCTTGAAGGAAAAAAGCAAACAAACAAACAAATGATAACAACAACAACAAAAACAACAAAAACCAGACCACTGGTGCGATCACATATTTTGCTCTATTATCTCTAAGCACCTGAACAGACATTAAATGCTCTTCATACTCTTCCCTTAAATCTACTTGTTGCAAGTTCTTCTCTCTTTTCTGATTTTATTAGACTATTTCCTTTCCCTTTCAATTCTGTTCAATTCTGTTTCTTTTCCCAGATGGTTTTCTCTGCCAAGAAATCTTTCTTCTCTTTCCCATCACTGTAGGTCCCTGTTCTTAGAGTTCTGTCAACAACATTACCACATTTCACAAAAAACATGTTATCAGTGCTTTAAGTCAAGTCAAAAAACAAATATCTATGATTTACAAAAAAAGATACTGCACAAAAAGACCAGCAAATCAATAGTAGAAATAACAAAGCTAGGTGGCAAACCTATTGAACGAAAAACATTATTTCGTAACAAACACAAAAAAAGACTGCAAAATTGGAAGGAGCAAAAGAATTATAAAACAATAAAAATGTTTGACAAAATGCCAGCACATATCCTCACTTACCAATAATCAAATGTAAGAGGATTAAGTTCTGTAATCAAAAGACACGAATTAGCTGAATATATTTACAAAACCAAGATCCAACAATATGCTGCCTCCAAGAGACACACTTGAGTCTTAAGGACCCACATAAACTGGGAATGAAGGGATATAAAAAGGTATTCCAAGCAAATATTGACCAAAAGAGAACAAGATGAAATCTTAGAGTTGTTTTAACCATAGAAAAGAAAAGATATACCCCATTTGTGTACAATGAACCAAAATGCAGTCTGTAAAAATTAAAAAATAATTTAAAAAATAAAAAAAGAGAATAAGAGTGGCCATAGGTATATCAGACAATATAGACATTAAGAGAAAAGTATTAAAAAGCAACAAAGCATATCAATATTATATTATGTTAAAGGGATCAGTTCATCAAAAAAATATAACATTTCAAATTGATATATATGCCCCCAAATTGGAGTGCCTAAATATACAAAGCAAATATTAATAGATCTGAAAAGTGAGATGGATTACAATATTAATATCATGGGACATCAGGATATTATTTCATTGAGAAGGAATTTAAGTTCACTATCATAATAGATCACTTAACTCATATGTCCATTTTCTTGGAAGGCAAGTGAGATCACTAGTAAGTGGTGTGAGGTAGGGATTAAGTTTAGGAGGGTAGTGAGGGATTAACAGAATTGGAAGGAGAGAGGACACTGTATATTATTTGATCTTGTAACTGTAACTAATATAGGGAACTGTAGTCAAAATTTAAATATCCCTAGCATAACTGCTTAAGCATGGGCAGTCAAGTAGAAATATTATGTTTGAAGTTTTGTTGAAAATATATTTATTAGATTTTAAAGTTCTCTATTACTCTTTATCTGTTTACAATTCAAGGAAAATAGTCAAAAGCATTCAGTTATTGAAGGCAGCATAGCAATTTTCTATCAATGGGCATTTTAAGAAACACAAAAAAATCTTTGTTTATGTGTTAAGAACATTTTCTTAGGACAGTCACTCAGGGATTTGAATTTAATTGTGCCATTTATTTTGTTTTATTTTATTTTTGTTTTACCAGAAGTAAAAAAGGTCTGGTGGGGGCAGGAGGTGGGGGACTGTATACTTTGGCATACAAATTGAATTAATGTGCCTTTCCTGGAAGCCGAGTTAAAATGATGTCTTATAACTGTAGTATTTAAGCTAATGCAAGTGTGATTTACATTTTTCAGGAATGGACAAATGAGGTTTTCAGTCTGGCAACAAACCTGTTGGCCCAAAACATGTCCAGGGATGCATTTCTGGAAAAAGCGTAAGTCACTCTAATTTTATTGCTAAGGGTGTTGCTTCTTCTGAGTCAGTTTCCTTTCTCCTTTGTGAGTCTTTTGTTTATGCTGCACTGGCTTCTCACACTGACAAACAAAAATTTCCCTTTGGGATTTGTTAGAGAACTGATACCTCCACTGTTCAGAATTGGAAGACTTCCAAGTGATCTTTCCTCCAAGCTGTGCATCCATGTTACGCCTGGGCTGAGCTTGCCTGAATGTCAATGCCTTTGACACATAATAAGGAGATACTTCCAAGTCCTGGCAGCTGTGCTCAGAAATAGAAATTATTAATTTCAGAGAGCCCTCTGCCCTGCATCTGCCTGTGTCCTCTGTTATTAATCTGAGGAAGAGAACGAACAGCATATGTTCCTTGTTTCTCTAGAGCCATGGCCCTCTGATGGCTGCTACAATAACCGTCCTGCCTACTTAAATCAATAAACTGATGGCTCTTGTAGACAATCACAGGAAGTATTAGTGAGAAGAGAGGAAGAGAAAAAGAAGTAGAGGAAAGGGCAGAAGGAAAAGGAGAGGGAGAGAAAGTGAAGCAGATTAGCACATCAGTCTGGAATTGCAACAGCTTTTCTAAAAAATTATCTGACCAAGGAGAGTAATGACATATTTCAGGACAGTGCAGAAGACTGGTTGTGTTCCTCTGTGGCCATTCATGAGGTTGGGAAACTTCTAAATGCTAACCACAAATAGAACCATTAAGAGGTGATCCTGGGTTTTACTGAAGAGCTTTTTCTCTTCCCTCGTGTTATGCAAGACATACCCACCATTCCAGGCTTCCGACTCCAGGCACATTTCCTTTTTGTTCTTCTGTGATTTCCTTTTACCTTTAGTCAGCACCCCGCAGGTCTCGTATAAGTGATTTTCCATGGGATCACCTCCCCTCCTGAGTTTTTTACCTTAAGCAGCCTTTCAACATGGCTCTTCTTCCTTCCTTTCTGCCCCTTTCTTTTGCTCCTGTCGTTGTCCCATATTTCATCCAACAAACATTCTAGAACAGCTGTTCTTCCAGACAGTGTTAATGGAAGGGGGTATATGAATTAAGATGCTGTACCTGAAACAGCATATTTTATCTGGCTGAATAACCATTATCTGCTACAAATGTCTTTTCCAGTATAGGTGTCTCCTTATGTAACTGTTTTGGACATTCTAGAACATGTCTTTTAGCAAATATATTATAAACATTTCTGTTGCCTGTACACCTAGATGTAGATGGGTATGGTTTCCTAATGTACCATTTCCCATTTACACACCCATCAGCAATGGTTGAGAGTTCTGTTGCTCTTTTTACCTTTGTGTCCATAAGCAATTGGAGAGATAAACACAGATATCATATTCATATAGTGGGATTCATAATAATAATGAGAGTGATTAATCTACAACTATAAGCAAAAGGTGAATGGATCTCAAAAATACAACACTGAAGTGAAAAAAACCAGACACAAAAGAATATGATTCCATTTTGTTAAAGTGCAAAACAGTCAACAATGATCTATGTCATTTAACGGCAGGATCACAGTTTATTTTTGAACAGTTCCTTTGGGAAGGAGGTATGAAAGGAGCTTTTAGGACCTACCAAAGGAACAGCATTCTATTTCTCCATGTAGGTATTGATTTGGAGACTTGGGCATTTTGTGAAATTCAACAAACTGCACTTGGCACAGGCTCTTTGTGTTTTTTCTCTCAATAAAAAGTTTGTTTGTTTTTTTTAATTGAAGACTTATTTTTCGGTTTTGTCAACAGCTATACTAAACTTAAGCTGCAAGTCACTCCAGAAGGGCGCATTCCTCTTAAAAAGTAAGTCTCCTGAGTGTTTCCATTGTTCATTTTCTTTTTCTCAGAGATTTGAATCTGCTCCATAGCTCTGCTTTATTTCTCCATCAGCCTAAGTGGGAGCTCAGCAATGAGTGATAACCCTGTCCTCTTGCATGTATGCCTCATATCAGAACAGCTGATTTCTCCATAGCATTTCCCTAGGGTCCCCCTTTCCTCTGGCATCCCTTATTAAAACACACCAAAGTGGGATGGGGGGAGGTAGCGGAAGGGAACTTCATTGCTAAACCCAAAAAAACATCTGATATCCAATCTATTTTGGGAGCACAAATTGGGTGACCTTGGAGCCTCTCTCTACTAAGGTGGCTCTATCTGAAAGCAGGACTTTCAAACTTAGCTGCCAACAGAAGCTGGGCAAGGAACTTAAATCACAAAACCATGGCAGGAGAAGGTAAAAAACTAACTATAAAACCAGTCTAGGGGAACTGAGAATTCACCTGTGCCATGTACCCTGTGGGATTGGAAACCTCCAGACAGGAGATTTTCTAAAGTTTCAATAGAACTCATAATCCAAATTCTTATATTAAATTGTCCAGCACTTATATTCTTTTTTTTAAACTAAATTAGTGATGTAAGAAAATACATCTTTAGAACATACTAGTCAAAAGTCTTTCACTTGACTTATAAGCCATCAGTGAGATTCTGTTCCTGAAAAAACTTGAAGTATCAATAAAACAACATACTCACTTAGGACCATGGGGAGCAATGAGGTAACAAGTTTGATAAGTTTGTTTATTTTAGTATTTAATATAAGATGTTATTTGATGCACTAGTATTTAATTGAATCATCAGCATTGTCTCAGAATATTGCTTTTGTGTTAGACACTAATTTTTTAAAAGCACACACAAAGATCTTTCTGAACACAGATGAAGTATGGAAGAATGACCATCCTTTCATTCTGTAAAGGTGAATAATGAATAGGTTTGATTCAATAGGATATTTCCAGTTGGCATCATCTGTAAGTACTGTGATTCCAGTGACATTTAAACATCTCTCATTTGTATCGTTTTTACTCCACAGCATATATCGCTTGTTTTCAGCAGACCGGAAGCGAGTTGAAACTGCATTAGAGGCTTGTAGTCTTCCATCTTCAAGGGTGAGCATTTTACCTCATTAATGTAGCACAGAGAAATAGCTCTTAATGATTTATACTAATTACATGTTGCCCCAATGTTTCTTGAACACATTTTTATGAAGTTTAAAACCTGTAACTTATTTATATTTGCAGTGCATAAGACCATTATTATATTCTTTAATTCCCATAACCCTGATTTTTCAATATAGATGACCTCTATAGGTCTGGGGATGTAGTTCAGTGGTAGAATGCTTTCCCTGGGGTCCTGGATTCAATTCCCCATGATGGAAAAGGAGGAGGAAGAGGAGGAGGTGGAGGAAAAGAAGAAGGAGAAGGAAGGGGAAGAAAAGAAAAGAAAAAGGAAAAAAAATTTGAGCTTGCACTTAGTAGATTAAAAAAAATCAATAATGTTATGCTGGGCATGCCTATTATCCCAGTGATTAGAAGGCTAAGGCAGGAGGAATGCAAGTTCGAGGCCATCCTGGGCAATTTAGCAAGGCTCTGTCTCAAAATAAAAAATAAAAAGGGCTGGAGATATAGTTCAGTGTTAGAGTGTCCCTGGGTTCAATTCCCAGTACCACCATCAAACTTTGGATATAATGGATATATGTGTGTGTATGTGTACTGATCTCATCATGTAATACAAAAAATTAATAAGTAAATAACCAAAAAACCTGTCAGCATTATCAAGAAGACAATTTGTGAATTCAAACCTATATTTAAACCCTTTCTTGATGTCTCTTAAATATTAGCTAATGATAGTGTGAAGCCATTATGTTTAGGAATATATTTGAAATACTATTTTCATCTTATCCTTTTTAAATCCCTCATTTTAAAATGTATAAGTTGCCTATACAATTATGGCAGTACATGTTGATGAGTAAATATTAGTATTCTGCAAGGCTGTGCCCAGAACGTTTTTATTAAGAGTGATGTAGGAGCAAAAGTTTGCAAATAACTCACTTTGCTCATGGTTGGTAAAGTAGGTGAGAGGACAAGGATGAAATGCTTTCATTAAATGCCTGATACATACATACCACTGCATATATGTTAACCAACTAAAGCCATATGCTTTCATTTTAATTAATTTCTACATAAGTTAATCTCAAATAATGTGTTAGCATTGTTTCTAGGTGAACAGTTTACTGCAAAAACCCTCATACTATATTCAGAGCTCTCCTTTCTATTCCAAATTATTTTTATACTAGTATCTAAGCAACAGTAAGCACTTATTTAAGGACAACAGTGGCTTTACAGAAACTAAGCCTCTTGAAACACTAGCAAGCACTAAATGAAATCATGAAACCACTCTTAAACTTTTGATTGAATTATGAAAAAGCACTGAGTGCTGTTTATTAAATTCATTAGTCAATTTTATCATGAAAAAAAAATTTTTAAGTGAAGTTTATTTACAACATTGGTAGGTTACAGAATAATCTGTCCACCATCACTACTCCTCTACAGGTGGAAAGGCTAATGATGCTGCCTGAACTGGGCAGAGCTGTGCAAAGGCTCCACAAAACAAAGTTATTTTTGCTTTAATAAGCAAAGTTAAATGTTGAATTTGCCTATCGTTCCTCTTCTGTTAGATGCTTTAGGGTAGGAAAGACATAGCAATGATGGTCCTCTCATTGACCCACCAAATATTTCTAGAGATCTTACTGTGTGTCTGTAGGCACCAAGAATATAGTGTTGAACAAAAGTGAAGTTTAGGGTTTCAAGGACTGTAGAGTCATCTGGGGAACTAGTCAATAAATACATTGACAAATGCATGTGTAAATTGAGAGAAGTGCTATGAAAGAGACAGAGAGACAGAGAAAGGAGAGAGAGAGAGAGAGAGAGAGAGAGAGAGAGAGAGAGAGAGAGAGAGAAAATGGAATGCTGGGAATGAGAATAAGGGAAGCTCATTTTAGAAAAAGAAAGCAGTGTGTGCTAAGGCTGGGAAGAATTTACTGGATTTGAGCAACAGAGAAAAGATCACTCATTCAAAACCAAAGAGAAAGTATAAAAGATGCAAAGAATGTTTAGCCTTAGCAATCCTTTCTGATTTTACCTTTACCAAATAATGCCTTGTGAAATACAAGGATCAAAAATTTTAACTTAGTATTATACATCTAACTAAGGGAAAGAACAGAAAATGAAACTGAATAGAAAATCAAATCCATCAATCAATTCTCTGTAAATTGCAATTTTCTAAACAATTGAATTCTGACAATTCAGTCAATAAACATAAATTGAGTCTTTGCAATCCAATATGTCTATTATGGGTTCAAACTTTTTGACCAATATCAACTAGAGACACTTTAAAAAGGTAAATGAGATTCAAATAGCAGGAGTTATGTTTAAATTGGAAAAAAATTATCTTTAGTAAATTAAATGTAATGACAATTTTCTGAAAACAAAGTGACGTTATTTTAAAAATATAATCAGCCTCCATAGTAGTTTTGAAAGATCATTATTCATAGTAAAGTATAATTTACTCGGAGAACTTGTAGAATCAGAATGCCTTTTTAAAAAATCTAAACCAAAGATGGTTTCAAAGCCAGCAAATAAATGTTTCTGTGAACTGCCTATTGCACATCAAAGCTATATTTTTAAATCCTTGCAGCAATTTCATATCTACACAACATTGGATGTAGGAAATGTTCACTAATTAGCAAAAAGATTCTGGATACATTAACAAGGGGTCTTTCAAACGTTCCACACGATAAAAGGATTATATAAAAGGGTAAGATAGTTTGGCATAATTGGAACCTATTTCATAGCCAGCCATCATTCAGACTAGATTTAATTGTGTTCTGTAAATAGACACATTACCCAGAAACACAGTGGATATCCTGTCGAGATTTTTTAAACATTATCTTTGTGCACATTGTTAGGGATAATTAATGCACTTGAACTTGTATCCTGACTGACATGATCCATTGGAATAACACATTCCTTTAGAGGGTAGTCCTTTGGAGATTACAGTTGCTAGACTCACGTCACCCTAATTGTTAAAAAGTAGTACTGCACCTAAAAAGAGAGACAAAGTAATAACTATCCTTCTATTAATAATCTAAACACATTTTCCAGAGAGATGTCTGAAAACCTTCCCATATTCAGAAAATGACCACTCTACCCACAAACTGAGAACTGAAAATAATTTATTTGTACCAAATTCCCTTGGTTTTAAACTTATTAACTTGAAAAGAGCTCACTGACATTTGGAATTGTATTGTAGACTTGCTATAACATTGGCCTATGCGGGTGCATTTTAATGAAGAACATAATGAACAATCCTGTATATTTGTTTTAGGTTGCAAAGTTTGCCAGATATATTGGTGTATGCCTGTAAATCCCAGCAACTCAGGAGTCTGGGGTAAAAGAATAGCAAGTCAAGACCAGCCTGGACAACTTAGTGAAACCCTGTCTCAAAATAAAATTTAAAAAGGGTTGAGGATGTAGCTCATTGGTAGAACATCCTCAGGTCCAGTATTAGGGGGGGGGAAGTTTACTACAGTTGATGGACACAGAAATATTACAAAGGGAAATGCTTTTGGATTTAAAGACTACTATATATTTTACTAAGTCATACTATAAATAAAGTTTATAAAAATAACCTCTCTGTATGACTGTAATTCATTGCATTTCTTCCTAAATATAAATAAGAAACTTAATTATTTTTGAGTCATGATTCTGAAACTCAGTAATATCAAAATTCCATTTAAAATCACATTAAGTACCCAGTACATTAAAAGTAATTTATTTGTAATTATTTCATGAACTCTGGCTCATTCAACTTTTGATTTATAGTTTTAAAACAAAAATATTGAAAAATAGGTTGAATTTCTGAATTTACTTGGAAGGAATCCACTGGATTGTCAAGAAAAAAAATCTACATGTGAATACTATTCATTGGAGTCTACTTCAATAAATTAATATACTTTTAATCCTGATCAATTTAGCAAAAGTGAGATAAAATTTCAATGCAGCTGATTTTCTTTATCTTTTTTCATTTGCTAATATTCAATAGGCAATGAAAATATTATTGCATTTATGCATATTATCTCATTAATTTGTCCATTTAATGGAAAATCCTAATTCACAGCTGGTAAATAAACAATGGTTAGATTTCAGAACAGTATCTTGTTCTATGAAATTTTTGTATATGGACTCTTACATAAATAACTCGTTAAATCTGATGCTCCACAAGAAATGTTACACACAAGCCCTCACTGTTGACACCATTCTCATAAATTATGTCCATTTGTTTAGTGTTTAATGTGCACCTACTATGTGTTACACACCAAAATTAGAGTGATTTGCAAATATCACATGAACCCTAGCTTGTGTATTTGAGTAGGTTGGCAGGGAAGAGAGAATGGTATGGCTGAGAGCATGGTACAGTTAACTAAATGTTGAAAAATAAGAGAAGCAAGTGTGATTGGGAAAGAAAAACCAGACCAAAGTCAGTAAAAAAGGAGCAAGCCTTTCCAGAGAAAGAGCCTTCCAACCAAGTCAAGAAGGAAGAAAAAACGGGGTTCATAAGAGAAGAAGACAGTTATTGATATTCTTAGATAAAATGAATTTATGACTGTGCAGGATGAGTTTATGCAGAAGTAGAGTGGACTCTGTTTAGAAGGGAAAATGCAAAAATGCACTTGGGTTTAAAAAATCCAGTCAAGTTATATGCCCTTAAGTTGGCTAGCAGGACCATTGGCTTTTTTATTTTTGTTTTTTTTCCCCAATTGATTTTAGACCTTTTTTTTCCCCATTGTCTAACAACTCAAGAGTAGTGTAGATATGTCCAGACCATTTCTGTATATCAACAAAACTATGTAAAGAGACATGTGTGTCTAAATCAGAGAGGGTGGCATCCTCTAGTCAATGGGATTTTTTATTTTTTATTTTTTATGAATCAAATGAAATTTTGGGGACCTGCTTCCAGGTTGTCCTTGTCCCCATTTTATGAATGGCAAAACACTCAACAATCCATGAGAATTTATTTCCCATTGTTCTAGGACTTGTGTTCATGATTCCAAAGTTTGAATCTAAGTAGCTAAGCCTAATGTTATAAAGCATGCCTCCATGTAAAATGACTGATGTGTTGTTTGGTTTTCTCAAAAATTCTATTTTGCAACATAAATGTTTTTCCCTCTGTAAATGGATTTTAGAAAATAAAATATTACTTCATTTGTTCATTCCACAAATATGGGGCTACTACTATATCCAGTGGTAAGCTAAGTTTTCTTATGTTAGCAAGCAGTGTACAATTTCAGACCATAATTCAGACAAGATTTTCAAAAATTTCTATTAAAGTAAATTTCAAAACATGAACATGGTAAGAGGAAGGGTGTTTTCTTTGGTTTAAGAGTCTAAGAGCCTGAAAATAAAAATAATCATGTAAACATATACCTGAAATAGGGAAACTGCATGAAAAATGTCCTTCCTGTTAACAAAGGCTTGAATACATGCTTCCGGTTTCCATGGCAGCCCAAACAAACAGAAAACAGAAGCCACAGAGGTAGCCTTTTATATCAGTGACTTACTTCCCTCACAATAGGGCAGGAGCAATCAGTGAAAAATAATGACTGGTGTTGTCCTACTTAGGAAAACTGTTTTACAACTTATCAGATTATTTAAACCAGAGGGAATATTGTTTGAAAAAAAAAAAAAGACACACTACTTGAATTTATGTTTTCATTTGACAATGTCTTTGTCTAATAGGATCATCACTTTAAAAAATGTTCATTCAAACACCTGATAAACATCATAACAATGTGCATATACTTCATGCTACTGTTTTACACACTTAAAAATGATTACATGGTAAAATTGGTCATGTATAGTTTAACAAAATTTTTTAAAGAAATATATTCAAGCCAAAAGAGAGAAGAAGAGGAGGAGGAGGAGAAGGAGGAGGAGGAAGAGGAAGAGGAAGGGAAGGGGAAGAGAAGAAGAAGAGGAAGGAGAAAAGAAGGAGAAGGAGACAAGGAAGAAGAAAACAAAAATAAAAATAAAAATACTGCTAAATAATTTGTCTTTCTTAGGTCTAACTTATCTTAGAAAATGTACTTAGGGAATTGCTTTAACACCCCTTTAGCAGAAGACAAATCTTAAACTCTGAAAAAGCAACAGAAAATTAGAATTTTGACACCCCACATCAGAGTCCAAGTGAACTTTTCATTTGGTCTCCTTGATGTGCTCTAGATATTTACCAGACCTCCTAGAAGAAAGGAAAAGAGAAAGAGGGAGACAGGAAAGGAGGGAGGAAGGGAGGAAGGGAAGAGAAAGACAAAAAGAAGAAATAGGATAGGGGACCATATGCTGACTCTGTCATTTTATTTCCCAGAATGATTCCATACCTCAAGAGGACTTCACTCCAGATGTGTACAGAGTTTTCCTGAACAATCTTTGCCCTCGCCCTGAAATTGATAACATCTTTTCGGAATTGTAAGAGGACACACTTTAATCCACATTTTTTCCAGTTTGCACTCATAACTGGGTGTTAGGAGTGGGATTTTAATGGAAGAAAACTTTACACCAAGTCTAAAAGCAGTGCTCTTGAGCAATCCATTGGACATGACCACACATTCTTGGTCCTGTGGTGGGGTCACTGCTTTTAATGAGTAGAGATTCACTATTACTCCTGTTAGTTTAGTATCTCAGGTGGCTCTGTGTGGTTTGAAGATAGAACAGGGAGGCATCTTGGCTAAGTTTGAGATAGACTTACATACCAGAAAGATCTGTAACTGAAAACCACTTATTTGATCTCTGTGAACCACATTAGTGAAAGGAGAACTTTGAATTACCAAGAACCTTCCCAACTGGAAAATTACTTGCTTTTTATGTTACAAATTACAAACATATGCCTATCACTTTTTAAAAGAAACTGAAAAATGCAAGGAAAAAGCAAATAAACCAAAACATCAAGGTATATGTGGGAAAGTAGCAATTTACCCTTCCTGATATACTGAGATCCACATAAAGACAGAAAAACAATCCAAAATTGGTAAACAAAATAAGGAGAAAGATAGGCAAGCAGTCCTGCTGAGAATGACATTACACATTAGGTGTGTTTGCTTCGAGTTGTTTATTGCCATCAAATATTTGTTGAATATCTCCAATATTTACAGCACTGAGCTTGTCATTGTTTGTCAATAAAATTGTAATGGGCAATTTGAGTCACATGATTAGATGAGTTACAGACACTTAAGAAACCTTAACTTTAATGAAATGAAAAACATACGTAAGCAGGTTGTTTATTTAAAGTAATGAATGAGTAAAAAATTCAACTTTAAACGATTAAGTGGGATTTAAGAGTTTGATGACTAAATCATAGTTTTAGTGTTATAAATTTAAAAATCCATACTTCTGTTTAATTTAGAGTGCCTTTGTACACATACTATGCAGAGTTTTCCTAACGTGGATTTTTTAAGGCATTTGACAGTTTGCAGGTATATTGGGATTTAGTGGTGTTGATTACAAAAGACAATTGATAGCAGACAATAGGGATACAGAAATTATGGTGGAGCCACGCCATGTTTTCAGGGCAAGCTAGGAATTTACAAGGAGTGCACTTTTCAGGTATGGAATGGTTTTGCTTCTCTGTAAGTAAATTCATGAATAAGACTTAATGGGGAATATATTGTAATTGCTAGTTTTAATTGCTTTTAGTGGTGCCAAAAGCAAACCGTACCTTACTGTTGATCAGATGATGGATTTTATCAACCTGAAGCAGCGAGATCCCCGGCTAAATGAAATACTTTACCCACCTCTGAAACAAGAGCAAGTCCAAGTACTGATTGAGAAGTATGAACCCAATAACAGCCTTGCCAAGAAAGGTCAGTATGCTTGGTTCCACACCTCAGGGAAGCTCCCATTCCCCATTGTGAAAGGGTGGTACTCTGGTAGTTAGAGACATCAAAGACTTCAAAGACTGTTTAGATCGATTGCCCTATTTGTATACCTACTTGTCTTTCTAAAATCACTGGTTGTTCAGCCCGAAGTAGATTTTATTTTTTAACTTTGGTGTGTGATTTATTTTGTTGTTAGCTTTATGTATGCATGTAATATATATTTTTAAAATCTCTCATCATTTGTTTGGCTTCAGATTTACCCAGTGACTGAATGTATTTTTCTCATACAGGAAATTCACTAACATAAAGGTTGTACTTTATGGTCTCTTTCTACAAAGTTCTGTGAAGTAGCCTACAGACATTTTTTAAAATCTCCAAAACCAACAAGGCTATGCAGTCTACTAAACTCTTTCATTGCAATTTACATGATTTGACAAATTTTTCCACCCACTTTGGAAAATATTCTGAAATCTTTTATTAAAAAATTTAGTATTGGTAGAAAAATCATTAGTCCAAAACATTGCTATAAATAAGACAGCTCTAGTTGTATAGAATTTATTTAGAAATTTGCATTTTAATTCAGGAGAAATCAGTTGCCAAAATATGATCACAAAGAACTAATTGCTGGAAGTTTTGAATTATATATGGCAGCATTGTCCCCAAACAAGATCTTTGGTTGTTTCTCCACCATGAAGACTAAATCTCATCTATAATGAAGTCTCTTCCCTTAGAAAATCAATGTGTTATAACATGTTATTGCAAATTGCCAAAAAAAAAAATTTTCCCTTTCTACAAGGGGGGACAGCAAAGTTCCAGTTATTGAAAAGGAATAAATTGCATGCTAATCTGTGGGCAATTTATAAAGTAACAGAAATAGCTCTACCAAGCTTAACAGTCACAAATAAGAATGGTAGTCATAAAAATAGATTAAAAAGTTATTTGACTCATTGTACTTATTTTGCAATTGGTTCTCTAAATATAAAATAAATTTGCTTAGTATAAAACAATATTTTCTCTGCATGTTATTAAAAGGGAATTTCTAGGTAACATTTTTCATTGTTGTTTGTATTCTTCGTTGAGCATTTTGCTCTGTTTTGTCTTCATTTCCATTGCGGCCATCAAGGTAAGGTCAGTCAAAGGAAGCAACTGACCCAACAGTGTGGCTTGACAGCGCCAGGCCTGCCCCTCCACACCTGCCTCTTTCCCTACTACCCCTATCATTTCTCCTCATCATTAAGCAGGGAGCAACTTGCTGGAGAAGCTTCTGCATATATAGCTTGGCCTTACCCTTATTAAATCCGAACTTCTTCAAAAATAACTGACATGATATTGTAACAAATCCAGCATGACTTCTAAAAAGGATTAGCCCTTGACACCAAGAAAACAAAAAGCATTTTTAAAATCAATGAGGCCTCCTAAGCGTGGACTGTGCCCTTTGGTCTCCCTTCACACCACACTGCTGATGGTCCATGCTTCAGCTGCTATGTCATACCTCTATGTATCATTCTTTGAGGACTCAGACGAAGTAGAAGGTACAAAGGGAAAAGCTATGACTGGTTATTCTAGAATCCCGTGGTTCTTGAAGAACCAGTGTTAACTCTAATGGAAATTAACTCCCGACATATTTGAATGATTATTTAGTGCCATTTTATAAATATATGAGGTATGAGTTTCACAATCAGAACAGGTACACAAAATTCAGGTGCATTTTTTTAGACAAATTTATTCATGACTCACTATGATACTGATGTGAACGCTCTCTATAACCCTTAATCATAATATAGAGAAGCAACAAAGAACGGTGGTACCCCTCAGAGTTTCAAAGTTGGGATCCACCTCACTGGTCTCCTGGTCTTGGTACTTAACTTCTGTGTCTTACTTACTTCATCTTCAAAATCGAGAAGATAAGAGTTCTTGATTGGCTTGTGGTTTTGAATTAAGTAATATCTGCCAAAAAGTATTTAGAAAGGAGAGTGTGTGGCTCACATGATGGGATGGATAAGTCTTAACTCTTTCCTTGAGGTGTTGAAATGTAGTGTGCTGGTTTTAATTCTTCAGGTATTTTGATCAATTATGACTGGGCCTTTCATTTCCCCAGCACCTAGAAGATAGACCTGGTCAAGATGCAATTCTTAATGTAGACTCTTAGGTGTGATCTAGTAACTGACAGGAAATATTTGTGCCCCAACTTCTGACTTGAGAATATCTCCTGGAGGTCCCTAAACAGAAAAACTTTCTTCGTGTCATCTCCACTGAAAGTCTTACCTAGAACAAGGGAAGGACAGGGGCTTTGGAGTTAACCCCTGGGATGTAGCTAGAGTGCCAACCACCCTGGGGACCTACAGAGACAATTCAGCAGGTCCAGCTGGCTAGATCTGTCATCCTTTCCCCCATACAGTTCATGTGAAAGAAATTTACCTCTCCAGGTATCAACTAGTCAATTTACAAAATATCTTAGTAAGGTTACTTCAGCTGGAAGACATGTACTTGTGATAACCTCTTATTGTAAGGATAAAGTGAGAAGATGTATGCTAATGTTTAGTTTGACATCCAATAATCATTCCTTAAGTGGCATAAATTATGACTGTCATTATTAAAAGCAGGGCATGTTAGTATAGGAGGAAGCACATGATCTCTGGTGTTCTGGTCCTGAAGACTCAAGCTTACAAGCAAACCTCTGTTCATTGATCTTTCATGAATTTGGCATTCAGGAAATCATTAGTGATGGACAAGAAGCAGTGGGCTATGAGTGATGCAAAGGCAAAGCCAGTTCCACTGTAGGCTTGCATTCTTTTTAAAACAATAAGATATGAATATAAATAACTATCAAGTTCTAACGTGCACACAAATCACCTGTGACCTTGTTGAAATGCAGATTCTGGATCTTGTGTTTCTAAGAAGATATTGGGTGATGCTGAGGCTGCTGGGCCAGGGAGCATACTTAGTGGCAGGGCTATGAGAGGAAGTGAAGCAAAAAGGAAGATGGAGAGACATCTTCCTGGAAGGGACGATCATGGAAGAGATAATATTCAGGCTGGGCTTATTTCATGAAGGATGAACTAGAAATTACCTAGGAATAGAGGATAGCATTCTATCATTCATTCAACAAACATTTCTTGAACACACATTATTAAGCACCAACAAAATTTAAAACAGAAGCTTCAACATTTACAAGCTGTCTGAAAAGATCTGAGGACAGGCAACTCTATGTGAATACTGAGCCAAGGCAGTTGTTTTTCTAAGTTTCCCATTAACTACCCAGAATAAATTTTATTTTTCAATCACAGCATTTCTTTCTTAACCCAAAACCATAAGTAAGAAAATTATGTTGAACTTGAGCTATTTCATACCACATGATTTTATTTTCAACTTTTGCTGTTTTTATGTGAACAAAGAAGACTAGAGAAGATTGTTTTGTTACTGTTATTTCATAGTCAAAAAGATAGCAATTTAGGAATTTATTTAGAGGAATAAGAAGTTGCTGGGTTAGATTGCAATTCTTTAATAAGTAGAGTTTGAAGTATGAAGTGAAAAATCAATTTTTAATTTGATTTTTCCATTTATAACATTTGATGTATGACTTTAGGATATTTTGGGGACCTCCTTTTTGTGTCTCCCTTATAAATAAGCTTCAAGAAAGTACAAGCTAATAAATTTTTGTTTGACTTTAATATAATGAGTGGTATGGATCTTCAAGGAAATAACTTTCATTTATTTTGAGACTATAAAACACACAGTAACACTTTGCAATGAGGCACACTAAGGCTTTGAAGTCAGGTGACTTACCTAAGATCTGATATCAACATGTTCTTCCAGAAACCAGAGTTTAAAATTTTCAGCCAAGTACTTAATACCTTTTGGTCAATAAGCACATAAGGGAATAAGCAGGGAAGCAAACATTAAATTAGTTTTGATCTTAGTGCTGATCCATAAACTTATTTTTCTGAGAAAGACACTTCATATTGTCTGTCTGTTAGAAAATGGGAAGCATAAAATACATACATAATATATGTAGTATAATATATATGTATTTAAATGCATACACATGCATATATATATATATATATATATACTCTGATGTCAAGAAATATATTTTAAAGCAGGTCTTAACACACAAAGTGGATATATGTTAGTGTTTAGTTTTAATATTCATTTCTATTGTTTTCAAATAAAAGATAGCCTAAAATGAAAAGAAATTTTAATTTGACCAACAGCCTAAATGTCAGAGCTGACTATCAGATAGTAGACCAAATGTGCAACACATCAAAGTATGAAATGAAAATCCAGAAGAGAGGATGGGCCTGCTCTAGTTAGCATGTTGGCAATGTTTCCATGCTGAAATTTCTGTTTGGGAGATCTGTACATTGATTGTAAATAATCCAAGTACTTCTGTGCATTCTAAGCCAAATATTCTCATATTTGGGTTACACAAAGAAAGAGTTTGAATCTTGTCTCAGAAGATACTGTTCTCAAGAGTGTCTGTTTTATTGCTTTATTTTTACAACATAAAATCACACAGTGAGAAATGCAGTGCCCCCCAAGTTAGCAAATATTTCTTCTTTGCCAAGTTGTTTTTAGCCTTGACCTGAATCTGTTTGACATATAAATGCACAACAATCCCTACTTATTCCAAACCAAAAGGTTCATGAATAGATAGCGTGAAGACTAATGTCTCCTGAACAGAGTAGTCTCTTTAATCACTTCAATTCTTCAGAAAAAAGAGAGTGAGTTAATTTAGCATGGTAAATAAAATAACCAAATTGATGATACTTCAGTAACAGAATCCAAACTTCAAGATTCAACTAATAGCTGGGCACTGTGGCACACACCTGTAATCCCAGCAGATTGGGAGGCTGAGGCAGGAGAATGATGAGTTCAAAGCCAACCTCAGCAACTTAGCCAGGTCCTAAGCAATTCAGTGAGACCCTGTCTCTAAATAAATTATAAAAACTGTTGGGGATGTGACTCAGTGATTAAGTGCTCCTGGGTCCAATCCTTGGTACCAATAAAAGAAAAAAAAAAAATTCAAGTGACATATCCATAAATGAAAACTAAGTTTTTCTTAAACCAATCATCAAACCAAAAGAAAACCATTGAAATTGTTCATGCTTTTGTTCTTTGGAGAACAGGTGTGCATTAGTATTTGTTAAATAACCAAATTAATATAACAGATTAAAATATTAGCAGAGGTTTCAGCTCCATGTCCCCTCCCCTTTTCATTATCCATTCTTTCTCTTAAATTTTTATCAGAAGAACTATCTAAAAGATTCCTCACTTTATTTCAATTAAATCATAATAGGCAGCTATATAATCCCATTTAGTATTTATCAGAACTCATCAAATGAATAGTTTGATCTTTGAAATGAACTCAAATTCTTAACGGCAAAGCAATTTAGTTTTAAGCAAAACAGAAGTTCATATATAGCAAATGTTTTTCCTTCAGATAGACCTAAGCTAATAATGAAGATATCAGAAGAAATAACTATTGCATTTTCGATATTGTTTTATTTAAAATAATGATATGGTTGAACTATATTGTAGTATTATTATCAACCCTAAGAAGTTGGCAGAGTGAAACAGTTCTAGACTTGAAAATCTTGTAATCTATAGTGTTAGACAGGACTCCTTCATTTGAAAGAGGACAGATACTTAACTCAATCTGAAGCACATAAAGGGAGTTTACTGGTAGATATAAGCAAAAAGTCAAGGTGTTAAAGACTCATGGACTGAGAGTAGAAGAGAGACAATTACCCAAAATTCAAATGGGATGTAGGAGGAATGATCACAGGACATATAAAAACAGTAGATTCCACTAAAACTGAATCAGAAATCCAGATCTAATGCGTCTTTACATTACCTTAGGATGCCATTGACTTTTTATCAGCCCCACCCATAGTATTATCATCTTTGGAATAATTGGTTCCCTGTGAAGACTGTTGGACAAATTAAGCATGAGGTTTGTAGAAAGAAGACTGCCCACTGAACAGAGATAGTTCACCTGAACTAATAAAAAGTCATCATTGGTATTTATTTACACCTAATTATTTTGAGCATTTATGGGTCTGGAAATGACAGGTGGGGCTTTGGACAAAGGCATTCCAAAATATGGCTGTCCCCCACTCAACAGGCTTATTTGACTTAGCTCACCGTTAAGAAAAAGTTAGAATTATTTAATGATGAAACCTGAAAAAATATTCCATGTCACATCTGTGCCAAAATGTTCCTGACTTTGTTTTTCTTTTATGTATTTTATTAAGATAGCATTAGAGTTAAAATGTATGGATTGACACTTAAGTCTTACTTTGATATCACTTAATTTTCCAAGTAGACTTTTTTAAATCATATTTTCCCACACCATGTCTCTTTTTCTAAGTAGAAAAAAAAATGAGGATTATTATAACAATCTCTATTGTGCATCCTTGAGAGATCAAACATGACAAAATTAAACAAAAATTTGCTACAGCAACATATTTATGCCATTAAACCTCAGGCAAGTGACTTTCCTTGCTTGAGCTAAAGGTTCTTCCTCTATAAAATGGGGTGACACCAACATTACATTAGTTTTCCTACACCCCTGGGAGCCCAGCATTTCAACCCAGACACCAGCATCCTCCAACTCCCCAGTTTTCTCCCAGTCTAACCACAGCCATCATGCAATCCCTGGGACTTCATGGTTCCAAGAGTAGTTCCTTATCCCTCATGTGACAGTTGTGATGCATAGCCTCTGCTTTCTCTCAGAATCCCCCAGTGGTATTGAGCTTGATTTCCCCACAAATGCAAGCTGCTCAATGACCTCCTCACTTCTCTTTTCCTCTACTATTGACTCTCATAGTCAATTTTTGGAAGACCCCAAACTTGGATAAATGACAGTCTTAACAGAGTTGAAAGAGAAGTATGAGTAATGGAAGAGTTGCTGAGCTTCAAGAGAAAAGCAAAATTGGAAAAGAACTGTGCCCACAACTCATTTCTCCCATGTTGTCAGATAATTATCTTAGTAGTTATCATTTGTGAAGCCCTGGTCATTGGCTTCAGTTCATGGGAGTTCCTGTCTACAAGGGACTTAGCCATTTGACCCAAAGTCTCAGATCATAGAAAAGGAGCTAAGGAAGTTGGTAATATTGTGACCCAGGCCCATTTTGTTCCATTGCAACTACTAGATTCCCTTGGGGAGCCTCTGTCAGGACTTGCTTAGTCAAGAAATGCATTATATTTGAAAGTTAGTAATTATCATCAATAGCAGTGGTTCTCAAACTTATCCTTGATTTAGCATCCTTTTATTGGTGTCCACTTCTTCTAATAACATCTTTCAAGAGAGGCCAATACATACGGGAAACCTTTAAAAGCACTGTTTGACTTGAGTGGAGAAGAGTCTGGAATTCCACTGGCAATGACAGCCCTACCTATCTCCCCCACAACCACCCATTGTCTGCAGCCACTTTGCCAAAACCCCATGAGATGCAGGATGCTCAGTTTAAAAACCACTCAACTGGAAGAAGTATTGATTGGTTTAAAGATCTGCCTCACATTCAAGGAGGCACCCACTTAAATATGTTTATATAGATTACCTGCATAGCAAGAGAGGAAATGGAAGAACTAAAACGAATGAACAAAGTCAACTCAAAGAGATAGATTTTTCTTCCCAAAAGACAAAGACAGATGAAAACTATATGACATAGTTAATTCTTTCCATGCCTTAATTGACTACACCCAGGACACTGCCAAAAGCTACCGTAGTATTTTATTGATTAGGATCCCATTTAAATTCCACCTATTGACTTTCTGGCCTCTGTGGAAGGTCACAGAAGAATGGCATTGTTGTCTGTGAGCACATTTTAAAATCCTCTTAACTTTGTGTTTCTTATGTTTGTAGACATCTATGAAGTATTAAAGATTGTCTACAAATGAAAAAAAAAACTTTTATCAAGATAGCCTCAATTGGTCCATTGTTCATTAGTTCACTTGCAACTTCCTTTCTGGTATTTTATTACTGCATTTTCTTGTCTCCCAGGAGGCAGGGACTGGGCCCCAGGAATGCCAAAAGCCCTGGCCCAGGAACCCTGTGTTTTCTTCCTCTGGCCACTTTTTTTTTTTTTTTTTTTTTTTTTTTTTTTTTTTTTTTTTTTTTTTGGTGACCTCAATGTCTGCTCAGGAGCTCAGCTTAGCCAGAAAGTTATAGCCATGTCTAGTCACAACTGAAATTCTTTTGTGCAGAAAATAGCCAGACAGGAAAAATAAAAATAGTAAAAGTTAAAGTCAAATGCCAGTCCTAAGGAGTAGGGAAGTGTGCTTGGTGGTCTCAGCCACTCCACCATCTGCCACACTTTGTTAACACCTCTCTCTGTCAGATGAGACCCCAGATGCCTTGCCATTTCTTGTGTGAGCTATTGGGACAAAACAGAGAATGGTTATTTTTTTTTCCCCCTCAATGTCACCTCTCAGCATAACATCTTATTGACAATTACGGACTGTTCATCACTTGCCCTTCTCAGTGGGGGTCAGGGGGAACTCTGGCTTGGTCAAAAGAAACAGTTTGCAAGTTACATTGTGCTGGGGGGGAAGGTCACCAAGCTGTAGGCACTAGACCCCCAACACTGCCATGTCCAGAGTCTTGTTTTATTAAATAGTCAATTTACACCAAATAAGTAAAAAGGAAATATGTCAAATGCAGGGAGAAACAAGCCATGACCATGAGGAAACCAAATCAAATGAGGTGTGGACCATCCATTCTAACACTTAACTAAAAAACTGGAAAATATGCCCCTCCAGGGAACACTGCCAGGAAGCTGAGAGTGACCAATGATTTCATTAGTGCATTATGGAGATCCTAGGAGCTCTTTCTCAACTCTGAAACACTGCAGTCTCTAGGACTCCTTTCATAAGAACAAAATTATCTCCAGACTAGGGATGGCATTATGAAGAGCCTTCATTGAGGATGACTGACAAAAATCAATTTTGTCACCTGTGACTTTACCTGACACATAGAAAATGAACCAAAAATGCTTCTTAATAATGTTGCTATATGACTTTGTTGGCATCCCCCCAGGAACTAACTCTGAGAGAATTCAAAAGCAAAGTTTATTTGAGAGGAGATTTCAGGAAGCACTAGTAGGAAGTAGGGAAGGAAGAATGAAGACAATCGATGAAGGTTGACTTATCAACCCAATTATCATCATGATTAAGCAGAGCTTAGTCCTTGGGCAAACACTCTTTGAATGAAGAACACCCATCACTATATTTGAGCATATGCTTAGGAAGTGTTCATTCTCAGGCACTTCCAGTCTGTTGGACATAAATTTGGCAAAGAGATGCAAATGAAAATCCAGCCAACCATATCTCCTAGGGCACCAAGAGGGTCTGCTACAATTTCCTTACCAGCAAAACAATGCTCACCAGGGTCACAGTCATATAAAAAGGATTTGTCCATCCAACTCTGCAATGTTAACAAGAATCTCCAGCATATCAAAGGACAGATCCCCCAAGGAGCCTGAAACATGGTTTGGATTTCAAGTGTCCGTCAAAGGCTCATATGCTAAGTCTTGGTTGCCAGCTTATAGTACTATTGAGAAGTGGTGGCACCTTTAGGAGCAGAAGGAAGTTGGGTCACTGGGTGCATGCCATTGAAGGGGATATAAGGATACTGACCCTTCATTTTCTTTGCTTCCCAGTCACCATGAAGTAAATGAACCTCCTCCACCTTGCACTCCCCACCATGATATTCTGTGCCACCACAGGCCCAAAGGCAACAAAGCCAAGCAGCTATGGACTGAAACCTCTGAAAGAAACCATGAGTCAAAATGAGCCTTTCCTCCTTAAATTGATTTTTCCTCAAGTATTTTCCTTAAATTGATTTCTTCAAGTCATCACTGTGGAGAGTTGACTAATACTCTTATCATACTCTTTTCTTTATTCTGACACATACATGATTCAATCGAATGGACATTTTAATCTAGCAAACATGTATTTCCCACCTAACTTAAGAACTACCAAAAACTGTACCAACAGGTTTCTCGAGAAACCTATAATTCCAAGGGGAGATGATATTACAAATAATTATAATTCAATTCCAAACATAATATAGGTAGAATAATTATAATTCAAGATACATATATTCATTCATCTAGCAAATATTTTCAGAGTGTTCTTTATGTGCTAGGGAAGTTTGGAGAAAAAGTTGAATTTTTTAATGAGGTTCTAGAAAGTTTCAAGAATTTCTCCAATTTCTGCTAGTGATCTCATATAAACCTCACAACAAATCTTCATGTCCAGGTTATTATCTACATTTTATGACAAAAAACAAACCTGAGTCTTTGGATGGTCAAAGAACTTGACTAGTTTGGCAGAAGCGTATGCTTATTTGAGAGGGATTTAATGAGAGGTAGTCGGGGTAGAGTATCTGTATGTGGCCTGAATGCGGCCTCCATGCTACTGTTGGCTCATTCATTCATTTATTTACTTAATACACATTTTTTGAGCCTTACTGCCTGTGTCAGCCCTTGAGCCAGAAAATGGAAAGGTACCATTCTTAGCCTCGCATACTCTTGATATATTAGAATCTCCTGGCTAGTCAGTACAGTGAGTAAGGATGTGCTGAAAGCTCCTGAAGAGCAAATTGACATTCCATGCTGTGCTTCAGGAATGCTTCAGAGCAGAGGCCCAGAGGAAGTACAGATTAGAGTCAGGTGGCATTTGAGACACCAAGAGAAATCATGTTCTAAGAAGTTCATCAGAAAGCATGAATGAGCTTATATTGTTGTCCTGCCTGTGTACTAAACACTGGGAGAAATGTAAACAAAGGAAGACTATGGCTCTTGCCCTTAGAAAGTCATTGTCCAGTTGAACTAAGGAGCATGACATTCTGGTTGAGGATTTAAAACATTTTTGTCTACTTTGCACTATGGTTGGAAAAAAAAAAAAAAAAAAAAAAAACATTGAGGAAGATCTGCTCTCATAAAGCAATGTAACAGGACGCTAAGAAAATAGCAATGGAACTTTTTCCTACCCTGTGAGAACCTCTAACTCTAAAGGATCAATCAGTACTTACAGAGTTCTAGGCTCCAAATACATTCTAAAGCTAAGTTCACAAAAGAAGGGTACTACTCTGAATTCTGTCTTTGTTCCTCCGTGACAACTTAAAAGGACTCTTGAAACTTCTTTGGATCAAAGTGTGCTTCTCTATCATGGTAAATAGCAAAAGTTTGCAATAGCAAAATTTATGACCAAGCAACAATAATTGAAAGAGAACATTTTATAGATTATTTCTGAAAGCAGGCAAATAGATTGTGGTGGGCCATGCTATATGAATGCCATCTACACTTTGTTTCTGTGAGCTGGGCTAGCAGAATTCACAAGAGTCAAAGTGCCAGGAATAAATGTAAGCCAAAGAATGACTTCTCAATGCTCTGCTTAGAAGTGATTTAAGGAGGCACTAAGCCATTGGGCTGGTAGCATTCCAGTGTGCTCTGGTGTCATTACATGAAGGGTGAAGATTGAAAGATGATGAATGGATTCTCAACCACCTAATCCCACTGACATCCAGACATATGGGTGCCAGATCCTGCTTAATTGGCATTTGGCTCAATAGAATGAGGCTGGTGCCCATGCAAGCTGGCGGACACTGTCCAGTGTGCCCATCTTCACTGTGTGATGATTCTATGTGGATTTATAGGCCATCTGTCTTCCAAGGCAAAATTTCTCTGTGCTGTAAAGTCTCAGAGATATTATTTGCATGTGTTTGGCTGTTTTTATTTTTCCAAGCTAACCTGATTTTTTTTTGCAAAACCCACACAACAATGTCACCTCTTCTGCTTAGCATTTCTCTTATCCTCATGTTAGCATAACAAGGTTTTTTTTTTTTTTTAATTGTATTTCGTTTTTCTTCCTAAATGTTAAGAATCATGGGTTAGAAAAGAAAAATGCTAGAGGATGCCTTTAAATTACATGCAGAGATTAGAATGTAAATGAAGTCTGGAAAAGAATTTTGGACCTTGATAGACAAATTCAATTCAAAGAGCTAATCCTCATGGCTCTGCCAGATGGGTCATTTGTCTGCCTGTGCTCAGCTTCTTTTAACAGAAAGATTAAAGTAACACGTTTCAGAGAGATAAGTAAATCATGGGAGAAAGTCTTCCTTGGTCACATCCAGGGCTATTTTTAGGACGGATGCAGGGTGTCCAGATTGAAGCCACTGCCAGCCAGGCAAAACACTCCCCCTTCCATCGCCCATGTTCCTTATCCAGGCCAGTGCTGGGAGTTATGTGGATAAACATCATCAGTCACACCCACCACCATCTGTCTCTTCATGGCTTCAGCATGTGTTCCTGTTTAACTTTCATACTAGTTGCCCCTGTGTACCCAGACAAGGCACTTACCTCTGAGTCTTGGTTTTACTTAAATGAAAATGGGAAATAAAAAGTCCCTCTCTCATAGAATTTCTGTGCCTGACACGTGGTCAGTACTTAGTAAGGTTAGCTCCTATTATTATCGTAGTTGCTGTTCTTATTTTTTACCTTCTTCTATTAGCAGACAAGTTGTGGTTTCTTCTTCATCACTGCAGCATAGTGAATGCCTAGAACACAAAACTTGACACCAGATCTGACCTCCTGAGAGCTATGTGACTGAGCAAGCTACATCAAATTTTTTATTCTATAAAATAGGCACAAAAGTGGTACCCACTAATAGAGTTACAATGAAGACAAAATGAGTTAATTTTGCATGCCGTAAGTAGCTAATAAAAGGTCTATTTAACCTTTAGAAATAGATCAAACGGATGAAACTCTTTAGAAGATGGCTCTCTTTTTCTTCCTTTCCTATCGTGTTTGCACTTACACAATGTATTTCAAGTCAGAATGCATTATAAAAAAGAAGGGTCTTGTGTATAAACATGGTCAATCATATTCTCTTTCCTTGAAGCTCCATAGAACTTTTTCTATAGTACTTCACTGCTACTTCTTTACATCTGCTTTTTGGACCGACTCAGGAGCAGTTCCATGCCATGTTAAAATGCATATGGAGCAGGAAAGAGCCTTACTAGGGGACTGTCCAGTCACCTTAGTATTGGGTCATGAGTTCTACCATGCTTTGTGTACTTTTTCTTTTCCCTGGGGCATGGAGTATAATGAAAATATGGTGGTTTAGACACACCAGTGGGCTCAGGAATTTCACTATAAATGAGGAACATCCAATTGTGTAACCCAGTCTATTGAAAGTCATATTCATAAGTTTCTCATACTTTTTGACTGTGAACTTAAGAGGAAATTCTCCAGAAGCTGAACAAAAGGAGGTTCAGAGGAATGTGAATTGATGGAGCAATAGTTTGTCCTGTGCAATATAATGAAGTACAGTCAACTCTTTTATCAATCGAGGAATGATTTACCTACTCTGAGTTATCCTAGTCCCCTTCTTCTGTTCTCTTTTGATGACTGCGAACTTTGTCTGGGGCTTCTCCTAGACTTGAGGACAAGAAAGCTTTGATATTAGAGTACTCTCAGGTCCAAGCAAGAATTGTACCCTTATTTCTCCTTCTCTCCTTCCTCCACCACCCCTCCCTTCCCTCAGACAAAAAGAGTAGAATGCTTTCATGTGGACTGTTCTGGAGAAAAGTTAAAAGGGACTTTGGAAAGATGAAGGAGAAAATATCTCATCTGTTAAATACTCCTACCTATGACAGGATTAAACACACAGTTTATTTCAGTGCCTTAGAATTGAGTTCTAGATGTTTCCTCATATGTTTTTAGATCTAATTGTGTAACATCTCCAGCAGTGTTTTGAATGCCAACAACAACTTTACATGAGAGACTTAGAAAATAAAATTACCAATGAAGACATGAATTTATACTGATCAAATGAAGTCATAAGGGATACATCCCATGGCCCCCATAAGAGGAGCTGTACAAGGCATCATCAAAGGCCAGCTTGATTCATTTATCACCCCTTTAGAAACTTAGGGGTTGACAACTCTTTCACACACTACCAGGCCTCCTCTTCACAAAGCATCCTTGTAAGGTTGGCAAGAGATACCAACGGGCCCGAACAACTTCTCACCTGATGAATACCTGTGAGTTCAAGCTGCCTGTGTAACTCTGATTCCATTCCACCTGAGAGAAAACAGCACCTGTGTAACTCTGATTCCATTCCACCTGAGAGAACCTGACAGACAGATTGTCCAAACAGTGCCATCTGTGGTGAGATATTAGTCACTGCATACTTTTCATTAGAAAGAGATAAAAGAAAGCCAGGGAACCCCATCATAAGTTCCTGGCCAGGCAAAAGCCAACTTCAGTTCCTCCCAAGTAATTGCATTTTGCCTAAAAATGCTAGCATCAATGGTAACACTGTAAAATTCGACTTTTTAACTTTTATCAACAAAAACATAGTTGCAATATAGAATAGTAGAAAGATCATGGAACTTCAGGATAATAATGGTAGACTGAACATACATATTCATTCAATTAGACTCTTTTGAGTCCACATTAATACTGCATTATAAGAGAGATTTTTAAAAAGTATAGTCTAGCAAGAGTGTGGGATAAAAGACAATTATAATTTCCATAGCTGTTTATATGTTAATAGCTATAACAGATCTGAGGAATTAATCATATTTTATCTATATGACAAATGGGGAAATCAATCTGAATTACTCCATAAAAATCTTAACGATTTCAGGATTGATAATCCAGTTTCCTCTGGAAGTGGAATTAGAGAGAAGGACTAAAATTAGGGGGATTGACAGCTATTTAAGAAATACCTCCTTGGGAGGAACTAAGTATTTACTCTCTGGAGACAGGATAAAAGAAGAAATGAGGATGATCAAGACCTAGAAGAGATAGGGTTACCATTTTGAAAGTAAGGCCATCACAGCAATCTACATGTGAAAACTTCCAATCTTTTCTCTCATTTGGCCCTAGAATGCTGGGATCCAGACTTATACTCTCCCACTGAAAAATGAGAACTTCTCTAGGGACTCTGATTGGGCCAGGAACCCTCTACAATGATGTCTCAATTACCCTCAAGCTTTTTAAGCCATCAAATGTCTCAAAATCCAATCAATTTTTTTATTCTGTCAGTTTTAAATATAAATGGATAATCAATAGTGCCTAGATATATGAGGAAAAGTTAGAAGTAGAAATAAATTAAAAAGTAAGTATATAGGACATAATGAAAATGTAGTGATAATTCTTTAAATATATACATGTTGCTGATATCCTTAAGAAAATAACCAAATATGTTACATCTGTGAAACAAAGAAGGGTCAGATCATAAACTGACTCATAGACATTAAAAATAGGGTAGCAAAAACAAAATACTGACAGAAGAGAAAATAAATTAAAAATACATCCCAGAGAGTAGAGCAAACAAATGAAAAAAAGAGAAAATGAATAAATATGTCCAGAAAGAGAGACTAGAGGAAATTAGCATAGAAATAATTTATGAAAAATTTTCAAACAGAAGGACAATAGCTTTCAGACTAATATTTCTCAAAGGGTGCCCAGCACAAGGAATAAGGATAAAACTATACCAAAATACATCAGTGTAAAATTCAAGAAACTGGAGCAGTTGCTGAAAATTTCAAGAGGTACTTATACAAAGTAGAAAAAAGATCACATAACTGTTTTCCAGATAGTCAAACTGAAGTTTTTTTAACAGTTGCACTGGATACTGAACAACAATGGACCAACTGAAATTCCAAAAGAAAAAAAAACTTTCCAATCTAGAATATTATACCCAACTAAACTAACAACCAAGTGTTCAAATGTCATGCAGCCATTTTTAAATATGCAATGTCTAAGAAACTTAACCTTCATGAATCTTTACCCAGGAAGCTACTGATAAATGTACTCAAACTAAAATAAGAAAGTGAACTATGAAAGAGAAAGATAAAAGATACTTAGCAGAGAATATAAATAAAGTGGAAATTGATCACTTTAGTTTGGAGAAAGTCAGAAAGCTCCAAGAAATACTTTTAAAAGAAAATGTAAGTGGGCAAACAGTTGTGTTTCAATATATTACAAAGAGGTGTAGATAACTGGAAGACAGTTTGGAGTTGGACTAGACACACTTGCAAATAAATTTAGCAAAAGACAAAAGCAAGACACTTAATAACTTCAGGAAAATTTTAAATAATGCATGAAAAGAAAAATAAGGTATTCTATAACTCATTTGTGAATAAAATTCATAGTAATGATCATATAAACACTGAATACTTACCTAACACTTAAGTATCTCAGAAGGGTGAGAAGAATGTGTATATGAGTTACATGAGTGGAGGTAAGAAAGATCAATGCCCTCATCTTCCAAGATGGAAGTCAAACACTAGCAATACCAGCATATTATTTTGAGATATAGAAGTACAAACCAAAAGCACTAGCTGACATTTCTCTATTACACACTGACTACTCCTTGTTCTATTTTTTTTTTAATCCAATAGATAAGGAGAGTCAGAGCCCAAGAAAATGAAAGAACCAACCCAAAAAGTTCTTCTAAACCATTCTTTTGTTTTATTCTCTAGAGCTCCATTTTCTGGAAACAAATTTTCCTCATTCTTAATTGCCCCTAAAGGTCTATGGGATGGCCCCTGGTTCAGAGAAGGCATTAGCCCATATCCCAGTAAATATTCCAGGACCTTTGTGTGCACTTGTAAGCATGTACTTCATGTAGCCAAGTGTCCCTGGACACACTGCAGGGTGGTTAAAACATGATTTAAGATACCATTATATCACAGTAGGGTTTTGTATTTGTGTCTTCCTGACACCTTCAGGAAGGCATCAGCCAAGTCTCAACCATTATCTGTTTCAGGGAAAGGAGAAGGCCAGAAGGATAGAGGATCCCATAGATGGCCATGATAGCTTTGCAGAGCTGCATGACATTTGAGAGTTTCTTTGCAGCAAAGATGCTGCTGAAGAAGGAGGAGACATAAGACTACCAGGGATCATCATTTGGTCATGCCACTTTCCTCTTTTGTCTCCCCATTTTGCCTCTCAAATGGTTCCTCCCCATTTGAGTCAGATCTGTTCTCCTTTTGGTACACCAGTTTCCTTCTTCACTGAACACTAGAACTTCTTTTGAACAACTTTATAGAGCAGCGGTTGTTTTCCATTCCTTGAGGGATTTACGTTTTTCCTGTTTTGGCTTTAAGTGTTCAGACAATATCTATGTTTATAAAGACATTTAGATGACATTATATGAGTGACATGTCCAACTGAAAGCATACTGATCTTTATTAAGAAAATATGTAAGGCAGTTTATTTTTAGCCTTTGTCAGCTGACCTTATCCTTCCGAACTTCACTTTTCTTCTTGTTGATTTTTCTTCCATAAAATTGTAGCATCGCTTTACAACTGTGATTTGATGTTGCATAATCTCATTCTAATATGTGACATTTTGTTTTAATTCAGCTTGTAATCATCCATAACATATTTGCTTGCTTGGATTCATAGAATTTTAAAACTCGAGGAAACTTCAGAGTCTATACAGTTTACTTATCCTTTGGTTAGGGAATTTCTTCCTGACCAGTTTTTGCTGGTAAGAGTGGAAGCTGAATTTCTTGTGCTATTACTAATTTGTTTTCCTATCTCAGTTCTCAAGGTTTTTTATTCTTCTGGACTCCTTAGTAAACCAAATACATATATATATATATATATATAAGCAATTTTGCACATACAGTGCAAGATTATTTTTTAAAGGACTGCTTCACTTAAATCAATGGCAATAGCAATCTTCTACCTGAAGGTTATACAGAACCCAGGGAAGTCCTCCGAGTCTGTTCTCTGTCCCAAAGACTTTACTAATCAGAACTATATTTCAGACTAACTTGTTATACCAAAGCATCTGTGTTTTTGCAATTGAGCTCCTAACCCTTTAGCTACACACTGGATTACACACTGACTACTTCTTATCCTTACTCTTACATTGGCTTTTCTTGGTTTTGACACATCTCTGCCAAGTCATTTCATGCACCAAAAATCTTGAGCACTTGCTCCTTTTGTCAACAAGGCAAAGCTTTGGGGTTGAAAATTTGATGCTTGATTATTGCCTACAGTCAATGGACCTATACTGTCTGAACCACTCTCCAGACTCATTCGTTGTGTTGTTTCCAAGTTAGATACTACCTTCACTGGGCATTTTTAAATTACTTAATGTTATTGAAAATAATCTTCAAAAACACTGACTCATCTGATTCTTGCTTTTTAATTAAAGTCAAACATAATGTTTAACATAAACATAAAGCATAGTGTTTAGAATAAACATAAGGAGATTTAGCTCAGTGGTAGAGTACCTGCTTAGAATGTACAAGGCCCCGAGTTTCATTCCTCACACCAAAAAAAGAAAATTTTATATATAGTCACATGTGTATAAATATAAATAATTTAATATAAATATAAATATTTTGTATATACAAATATATATTTGTTAATATATAATATATTTATGTATGTAATTTGTTATATTGAATAATATATTCATATATGTATATGATTTCTTCTCCGAGTGTCTTTTGAAATGTTTTGTCATCTTCTAGATTTAGTCACAAATGAATTAGTAAAGTTTGATGCATACTTTGTCATGCGGCAAATTGTACTTTGATCTAGACTATACTGTCTTCATTTGAGGATGACATTTGTAGCATGTATACCCTCACTTTGTTTTCTGTCCTTTACCATGACACAGTTCACAAGCACAGTTTAGAATCTTTATCAGCACAAACGCCCAGAAGTTACTAACAATGGGAATTGATGCTAAAGTTAAAATTTCAGTGTCATCTCTGCTTCGTTGGCATGTAGTTTGTCTTTCTTGTTTTTGAAACTTGCTGATCAGATTAAAAGATATTTATTCCTGCAAAATAAAAGTTACAAATTGACAACCATAGGGTCAAATCCAGCACCATGAAGATGGTAAGTTAGTTCACACTAACTTCTGCTGACATAGTTTGTGTGACTTTAGAAGTAAAGTGCACTTGCCAAGGTTCCACTAAACTAGTAACATAATTCCATATTCCCTGGTATACACGTTCATTTTACAGGCACATTACTTTCCTTTCTTAGTCCCTGAAGACACTTGTATTATCTATCTGTCCAATAAGGAATAGCTGTAGATAAGAGATTAAGTTGTATGAAATTGCCATTTGCATAGGTTAAAAATACCAAATATTAACAACTTCATATGATCTGACCATATCAGAAGATAAAAAAAAATTATGCAGACCTTGGTGCTCTTCCCATTTCAAAACAACTTATTTTCTATTTTGAATCACTAAAATCATGCAAAAAGAAGTGATTTAACCATGTGTGAAGCATCACAGTAGACACCAAGGAATAAATAAGATATAAATGCACGTATGCTTTTGGAGTGCTCACAACTGTTTTTCATGAGGTGAATGGTCTTGTTTTCTATTAGATTATGAGCTCTTTGAAAGCAGGACTGAGTTTTTTGTGCTCTATTTTCCTGTGTATTTAGCACTTGGTAAGTGCTAAATAAATCTTTGTTAAGCAAATAGAAAGTAAGAAAGAGAAAAGAAAAAAAAAATAAGAGGGAAGGTGGGAGAAAGGGAATCTGTAGATTGAGAAGTTCTAGACGAGTTGGAGTTATCACAGAGAAAAAGAAGACTACAAAGAAATTAGATGGTTTTTAATAAAATTTTACCTTAGTGAGTTTTATATTTCAAAGCATTTTTAGAACCATTGATTGAAATAGCTTTGGCTCTTAAGTTGACTTTGATTTTCCAAAAACCAATATTGGTCCAAAGGGATTTTTGCTTTTTGCCATAAAAGCATCATAAACAGAAGTCATGGACAACAGTAACCAGATGTCCTTTGCAGTGGAAGAACAATCAGGATGATAAATTTGGTTATTTGGAATTATAAACTATGGAATCTATTAAAAATTTGTTACATCCAAATGAACCAATATAAAAACTTTTGTGTCATATTCATTTCTAAAGGAAGAGAACTTCTTAGCATTTCTCCTTTTACTATTGTTGAAATTATCAAGTTTTATGTTTGAGTTTATTTCTAAGCAGTCCATGGTGCAAATAATTGTTCCTACTTAAAGTTTACTTAGAAAGATGTTTCTTTTGTTAAGTAGCAACTTGCATCAAAACGATCAATAATCAAATTTCTTTCTTTTCTATTTACTTATGTTTGGGCAATATTAAAGGTGATATAGCTATAACATTTCCAGAACATGGAAAAAGTAGCCATCAGTCACCTTGAGAAATTTATTAGAAATGAAAAATAATTTTACTACGGTAAATAGCATTAGCCCTGCTACTTATAGATAGCATACCATTTACCATTCAAGAAAAAATAATGGTCAAATCAAGAAACCTTAGAATTGTTAAATGTTTTACCTATGAGTAGCAGGGGCAAAAAGACAAAACAAGAACTTTGATGTATAATTAATAAAAGACTCAACTTTCAGACATTTAACAGAAAGAATATTGTTAATCTGCATTAAAAACTTTAAAACATTTGTACTAGTGAAAAAATTAGAAACAACTATAATGATCAATGATAATAGAATATTGTTTAGTCTTTTTATAATTTTATATTTTTAATGTATAAAATATAATTATATATATAGTACATTTTAATATTTCTATCTGTATATAAAGAATTAAATTATGGCATTTGCTGGTAAATGGATGCAGATGGAGAATACCATGCTAAGTGAAATAAGTCAAAACCAAAAAGCCAAAGACCAAATGTTTTCTCTGATATGCAGATGCTAATTCACAACAGGGGTGGAGGGCACTAGGGAAGAATAGAGTTATTTTAGATTAGGTAGAGGGGAGTGAAGGGAGGGGAAGGGGTTTGGGGGTAGGAAGGATAATAGAATGAAACAGACATTATTACCTCATGTACACATATGACTGCATTACTGATGTGATCCTACAATATATACAATCAGATATTTTATCTGTATGAAATTTATTTTCACATGAAAATATTCTTAATGTACAGATCAGTTAGAAAAATGGGTTAATTATATATGTACATAAATATATAAAGTATATATTATATATTCATTTATACAATATATAATCAAATGATTATATATTAATATCATGTAACCAAGGAGTGGGTTAGCTGGATCAAATGGTGGGTCCATTCAAAGTTTTCTGAGGAATCTCCTCACTGCTTTCCAGAGTGGCTGCACCAATTTGCAACTCCACCAGCAATGTAGGAGTGTGCCTTTTTCCCCACTTCCACATCAACACTTACTATTGCTTGTGTTCCTGATAATAGCCATTCTAATTGGAGTTAGATGAAATCTTAGGGTGGTTTTAATTTGCATTTCTCTAATTACTAGGGATGATGAGCACTTTTTCATATATTTGTTGCTCACCTGTATATCTTCTTCTGTGAAGTGCCTGCCCAGTTCCTTATCCCATTTATTGATTGGGTTATTTGTATTTTTAGAGTAAAGTTTTTTAAGTTCTTTATAAATTTTGGAGATTAGTGCTGAGTCTGAAGTGTGTGTGGAAAAGATTTTCTCTCACTCTGTAGGTTCTCTTTTCACATTATTGATTGTTTCCTTTGCTGAGCAAAAGCTTTTTAGATTGAATCCATCACATTTATTGATTCTTGCTTTTATTTCTTGTGCTGTGGGAGTCTTGTTAAGGAAGTCTGGTCCTAAGTCAATGTGATGGATATTCGAGCCTACTTTTTCTTCTGTTTGGGGAAGGGTCTCAGGTCTAATTCCTAGATCCTTGATCCATTTTGAGTTGAGTTTTGTGTAGGGTGAGAGATAGGAGTTTAATTTTATTTTACTGCATATGGATTTCCAGTTTTACCTGCACCATTTGTTGAAGAGGCTATCTTTTCTCCATTGTAGTAAGTATTTGACATCTTTGTCTAGTATGAGATAACTGTACTTATGTGGGTTTGTTTCTGTGTCTTCTATCCTATACCATTGGTCTACCTATCTATTTTGATGCCAATACCATGCCATTTTGTTACTATTGTTCTATAGTAGAGTTTAAGCTTCAGTGAACTTTTAAATTAACACAAAACTGTTTCAAAAAAAGAAATGCTACTGTCTAGCAGTTAGCGGTCATGTCTCTACTACTTATAAATACACTGCTGTTCCCAGGCTTTGATTGATAAGGTTATGGTAATCCATCTAAAAAGTTAAGGTGGGTCTCTGTGAATCTATAAAAATCTCCATGATAAAGAACAGTCTCAGATGTTTCACAACATCACATGGTACATGTTAACTATGTACAACCTTTATCTGTCAATTGTACCTCAGTAAAGCTGAAATAAAAGCATTATCTCAATATTTAGCAATAGTCACCACCAAAAAGTTATAATGAAAGAAAAATTTCTAAATCTTAGTCAAAGTATAAGTCATTATTTCCTCCATTTGAAGTGAAATCACTCAAATTATAAAATGTATTGGCCTCCCTTTTTATAAGAGTTCAATTTTTTATTCCGAGGAAAAACTCATTTGTGGTCATTTTTATTTTCTGTTTCAGAGAAAAAGGTTATCTGAAAACACTGTCACTTCATTTTAAATAATAAAATCCCTTGTGCATAACTTTTATTTCAAAACTAACATTTGAAAGAAAATTTTGAAAAATCACCAAAACTTCTATCACTTCTATAACATTTTGGTGTCTATCCATTAAGGTAGTACCTATTCTTATATTTTAAAAAGGAGGTCGATGTTTATTCAAATACTCAGTAAAATCAGCAGGGATCAGGAACCTACATTTTTTTCTTTATTATCTATGGCAGATAATGGTAATGAAATATAAATCTAGTCTCCTGTTTAATCTACATTAAGAATCAAACTGTGACTGTAGCCTCTACCCTGAATGCCACCAGAGTTTTCTGGGGTGGGGGCATAATGGAAGTAACATGATACCAGCAAAACTTGAAAACAATACATTCACATCTTCTTCCATCTCCTTTCCTCCAGGACAGATATCAGTGGATGGATTTATGCGCTATCTAAGTGGAGAAGAAAATGGAGTCGTTTCACCTGAGAAACTGGATTTGAATGAAGATATGTCTCAGCCCCTGTCTCACTATTTCATTAATTCCTCACACAACACCTACCTCACAGGTATGAACTGGCAGTTTTATGACTGTTACTTTGAGCAGACTCACCAAATTTTCAAAAATCTCTAGTTTCTCTTGTTTCAAAGTGTAGAAGTTTCTTCTGCTTCCTAAGAAATGCCTCTGGGAACTCTGGGGTTCTCCACCACCCAAGTCTCCACCCATAAGCAGCCATGTCCCTTTTTGTGAAGCAATATTATCAATTCTCCACAGCCTAAATTTTCAAGTCTTTTATATGTACCCATACCTGTTAACTGGACCTGGGCCAATGGAATTTTGTATAATGGAATCAATTCTTCAGTTGAAAGCCACTTGTAATACCACCTGCCTCTCTGGGCTGTGTTCGTCTATGTAAGGGCTCCATGGCCCTTAATAACTTCTGCTGAAGGCAAATTGATTTTCTTCAAGGTGAAACAGGGTGTTAGACAAAAACAAATTGATCTGTGAATAATAATTTATTCTTCATAGTAAATATTATAATAAAACAGAAAAACAACTATATGTTTCCTTTATTGATCATAAATTGAGTTCTGCCATGGTTTTGGGGAGATCATTAACCCATTAAAACCCAAACACTTAATTCTGTGAATATTTAAATGAAATTGACATAGGTACATTAAAATGGGTTGGAAATCATGATCTAATACTTACATACATATAATTATGCTAATATTTGTTAATATTAATATTAGTTATTTTATTATAATATAATTGTATTATCATATATTATCTCATTATATATATTATATTAAAGTTTTTATAGCTATTGCATATCCGGTACAATGGGACAAAATGGATTAAATAAGAAAATATTAGAATATATTTCACATACCTATATATACATAATTTAAACAAATACACATACATGTTGTCTTATCATAGTTTAGAATTAAAATTTTAATACAGATTTTAACTAGCTGAGAGTATTTTTATAATTAAAATGCAGTCCTTCTAAAACACTTTCTATATGGCAGATGTCTAATGGCAAGCCTTAAAAAGTCTTTCTAGAAAACTGGATGCTGAGAGAAAAAAAGAAAGAAAAACACCTTTTGAAAACCACATCCAGTTCTTGCTTTGCACTGTCCTCACATATGTAAGATGGCCAGATTGAACACAACCCAACTGAAGTCTGGGTCTCATTTGGTACCTGTGCTTTAGAAATGCTCTCCTTGCCATGAGGGTGGTTTTGATATGCTCTTGCCTCATTGTCCAGGGGTGTATGTTTGTACTTCAGGGTAGACCACCAGTGAAAATGCCTATAAAGACCAGCAAGATCCAGGCACTGGACAGCCATAAAGGTTTCCGTGAATATTCCACAGGATTCAGCAGTCTGACAACTAAGCAACTAAACAGTTCTTTCTTTTGAATTTCTTTCTTTCTTTCTTTCAGTACGGGGTACTAAATTCAGGGTCACTCAACCCCTGAGCCATATCCCCAACACTATTTTCTATTTTATTTAGAGCTAGGGTCTCACTGAGTTATTTAGCACCTCAATTTGACTGAGGCTGGCTTTGAATTTACCGTCCTCCTGCCTCAGCATCCCAAACTGCTGGGAATACAGGTGTATGCCACCAAGCCTTGCTTCTTTTGAATTTCTTAAGAAGATTTATTTATTCTGCCTTAAAATGCACATTTTGTTGTATCAAGTCTAGTATTGACCCAATATGTCATAAAGGGGAAAAAGAACTGAGAATAGAAATGATTCTTGGATGAAGAGCAATGTTACCTCTAGGCAGCCAGAATGGGCTATCTCAGGGTGATTCCACATAATTTGAGATCATCTACAAAATCATATGCTCTGAGTTCTATAGACAATTGAACTGCAATGTACATGTTTTTTGTGAGCACTGTAAGGTTTTCAGATCACTTATACCCAATTTTGTCATTTCAGCTGACATTCTCTAGAAAGGCTCATGCCACAAAATTATATTTGTGTTTGGTTTCTACTAAACCCTATTCTAGTTACTTATTGCTATATAACAAATCACTCCAAAGTTTAATATCATAAAACAAGCAATATTTTATTTTGATCCATATTCTGAGAGTCAGGAATTCTGACAGTGAATAGAATACAAGGAACTGTATGTCTCTGCTCCTTTGGTGTCCTAGTTTTTACCTAGGAAGTGACTGAGAGAAGAAGAGGTGACTCAAAGAGCTCCCTGCTGGAATTATCTGGAGTCTTCTCCAGAATATCTGGCCCCTCATCTGGAATAACCCAACAACTGGGCTCAGTTAGGACTAGGAACCCAATTTCCTACAAGAGGACTCCCCGTGTAACTTGGGCTTCCTCAGAGGATGGCAACCCAAGGGTAGGTAGACTTCTTATATGGCAGCTCAGGGATGCAAGAACAAGTCTCCCAGAGAACAAGGAAGCTTAATTGTCGTTTTGCACTTAAATCCTGAAGCTCTATAATGTCACTTCTTTCTGTATTTGTCAAGAGTCACAATTCCACTTACATTCAGAGGGCACATTGACCATATCTCTCAATGGGAAAGTGACAAAGAATTTTCAGTCCTGCTTAAAACTACAACAGGTTGCGTAATTTCCAGAGAAGAGTGTCTACTTAGGCACCCCTTGGATTCAGTTCTTTAGGCCTGCTACAAGAACTGCAGCATTCACTCCCATCCAAGTTCATTAGCCTTTATGAGGGATTTTTTTTTTCTTCTTAAGGGTTCTTAATCTTATTTGGTGCCACTGACCTATCTAGCAGCCTGTCAAAGCTTATAGACCCTTCTCAGAATGTTAAAAACATAAAATAAACTACCTGGGATTAAAAAGCAAATAAATTTCACTGAAATATTTTTAACTAATATTAAGAAACAATTTTGTGATAAAATAATATTTATCTTTTTAATTAACCAATTTAAATGAGTATAAGCAATATGTTGACACAATTGGATATGATAGAAAAATATCTGTGATTTCTGCTGGTAAAACAGTCACAAATCCTGCTAAAACTACTGTGACTTGTCACCTACATTTATAATTGAAGAGAATGTTTAAATTCTGTGTAGATGTTATAACTAAAAATGTAACCTTTTTTCTCCTTCAAGTTCAAGGAGATCTGTGAAATGTCAAGCTAAGAAGCTATACCTTTGACTTGATAGGATCCAAAGTATGACTTTAAAAACTTTAGCATATAATACAATTTTGCATTTATCATATACTTAGTACAAGACTCAAAAAACATTTAAATAGTTATCCAGTTGAATTTTGGATATGAGATTTTATTTGCCTGAAAGTCACAATGCTGTGTGATTTTATAATAGTCCTTCTAAGAACACAATGCCTGGGAATTGGTGCAAGGCAATTAGATTGATATATTTATATTCATTACGTTCTATATGATATAATGAATGAGTCAGGAATAGCAAAACAATTGAGCAATAATACCAATTGGACATATATTCTATTGTTTGCAACTTCTTTTTGGAATATATTAAACTTTCTCCTTTTGCACATCATTATGGACTTGGGATTTTCAGATTTTGTATATGTTCATTCAACCACAGCCACTATTCTTTGAAGCTCAAATTGTCTCAGCTTTGGTCAGTGGGAATCCTTTTTTGCCTCTCCATGTGCCCCACTGATCTTTGAAAACTCTCTTGCTTTCTGGCACATAAATATCTTCAGAGCCACCTGACTCCTTTATGCGCCAGACATGGAATCAAGTTTCCCCAGTGTACTCTGGTACCTTGTGAGGTAGAGCAAGAATAGTATAATTGACAGCAATTTTGACCCTGCACTATGAAGGATTATTTCCAGATCATTTCAGTGAACAAACCAAGGAATTGTTGTTGTTTTGTTTGCTTTTTAGGGCCTGGTTCACAAAGATGCTTCCACTTCCATCCTCTAACTTCGATTCTTGATTCTGTAGCTGCATTTCCTTTTGCAATCTTGATGCCTAACAAATTATACCATTACTTGTTTGTTTTACTGATTACATACTACTAGTTCTAAGAAAATCATTCAGTACTAATGCAAACAATAAAATTATGGAATATAATTCAAATTTCCCTTTTTAGTTTTTGAAACTGAGTTTCATTAAGAATTTTCGGTCAAATTAATTTCCTAACAGTCACTAATATGCCCTGTTTACGTGCGACTTCAGAACCACGGAAGTGATGGAGAGTTTGACTTCATTGTATCAGGTTGTTTTAAATTTGAGGGTGTTAGCATATTATGGATGACAATACTCAGAAGGTGGAACTTTCCACTATTAAGAAAGAGAAGGATTCACATTATTTGTTGATGAAGAAAGAACTCAAATAGTTATCTCCCAATTTCTGTATCTGACTCACAAATATGATTTGTGATTAATTCTCCATCAAATTATTTTTTCTAATAGTATTAAAATGTACATGTTTTCAAATATTGAATGTTTAAAACTATGTGAACTCTCTTAAATTCAATTCTGATTTAAATTGATCTTATTCTGCTGTTTATCTTTCTCTCCTTTCTTAACTATGTGTTATTATAGCAAGGTTTTCATTAGATAGATTTGCATTGGATTAAAAAATTCTCAAAATATTACCTTGTTCAAGTAGAAGCCAGTCTTTTGTTTTTCTGCAGGGCAATTAGGGAGAATTTCATATACAGAAAAGATTTCCACAAAAATAATGTTAATACAGGCTCTCAAGGTTTTGCCTGAAGTCCTCTTGACTTATGGACCAAAATTAATTTTACTTCATAGTATCATTGTTTTAATTATAGATCAAACTTATATAGAACTTTGTTTCTCAGAGTCCTTTGGATAAATTTGGGTATCTCTGCTACAAAAATTAAAACTCTCTAGACCCAATTAATAATGCTTAAAGTTAAAACCAGTAAAATCCACAGAATTAAAATCAGTACCAAGGAAATAAGTTCAATTTTATATTTCACAGACATTTCTAAAACAAGTGGAAACTCTGTCTATTGAAACCTATTTTGCATAAGAGACCCTTTATAGATAAAAGGAAAGGTTTCCTATTCAAATAAGTCTATGAAATGCTGAGTGCAAACACAAGTTAGTACCTACTGTAGTGTGTGTTAAACATAGGAAAAAAGACTGAGATGGACAGTCACTAAGGCATTCACAACCCTGCATAACCCCCCGTCACCACTCTATTTTTTTTTTATTGGAGCATTTTAAGAACAGAATTTCTGAGAAATTTCACTCTAAATCCAAATGAGGAAAATTTCAATATGCATGCTGTTTTCTTTTGAAACTTCAAAGGGACTGTAAAAATTAAATGTACAGTATGAAAAACCAATCAATTTAGCAATACATATTATTATGTCTATTTTTCTACTCATTATTGTCTCTTGTTGAATATCAAGATACCCAGAAGGAATAATAAATCAGATCAATGAGAGACATATATGCACAGAATGAGTTGGGTTTTAATTACAATGGTCATTTTCAAGAGTTTTGGATGGTCCTGGCAGTACACCCAGAAGTGATTATGTTGTAAATGATTATTTTTCCTTGAGGAATCTACACTGATGAATCAAGAAAAAAGAATCCTCCCAGGACAGAACAATATGCAATCATCTCAGCCCAAACCTTAGCATCATTTCTTTACACCAAACTTTTCCTGCTTCAAAATCTTTGGGTGATAATGGCTTCATATAAAGGCAAGGCAAAGCGGTATAATCTCTGTGTGCATTAGCCTATTTACTCAGTTGACAGGAAAAAAAATTGATTTGAGGGTTTAGTTATCCTCCATAATTCTGATGAATTAAATTATCTGACTAAATGTCAAATAATTATGCAACTTCCCTCCCCATTTATATGTTCTTGTTTGCAGAAAATGTCTAACAATGATTCAGGCCTAGTCATATACCCTTGTCAATCACCCACTAGCCACTCATACTTGGAAAGTCACTCATTCCCTTCCTTCATATTTCTCCCTCATTAGTCCTCAGCGTGTACAACCTTTTATCATTTATTCTGTATTTAAAGTTTTCAGAGACCTAAGAAAATTGGGTGGTAGAATTCAAAGAAAATGAGCTTAGGAAATGAGCTTTAGGAAATAAACAGTCTGAGTTTAAATTTATCTTTAATTACATACTTACCTCTTTTGAGCCTTGGTTTCTGTATTTTTAAAATGAAGATAAATTAGAATGCCCAGGATCCTTGTGGCTGAAAGTAATATGATATTATTACTTAATGACTTAAAGATTAAGGAATTTATTACCTCACCCATCAAGACCTCCAGAGGAGGAGTGGTTTAAGGTTGGTTAAACCAGGAATTCATTAATGTCATTGAACACCCAGGTGCTTTCTTTTTGGTCCTCTTATGGTTTCAAGATAACTGTATATTCCAAGTGTCGCCTTCCTATGAACAAAGATCCATATGTGGCACCTGGAAAGTCCCAGTCTTGTGTCCCTAAGATTGAGAAAATTGTCCTTAGAGGTTCCCCAACACCCCTCCTGCACCTCCACCTAGTAGTCTTTCCTTTGTGCCCTGTTATACATTCCCCAGGGTCATACCACACAGCAAAGCCCACTTCACTCACTACCATGGGTCGTGGAATTTCCCCCACTGCTTTAGAAGACTCTTGATTTACGCCAGGAATGGGAGAGAGAGTGCTGATGCATATCAGATTCTAGATATGATACTCTATTAGTAAGAAGAAAGAGAAAGAGAGGATGACCAAAAGTGTAAGATCAGGATGAGAGTTTGAACAGCTAAAGGAGATCCTGCTGTTTTATTTTTACTTGCCTCCCTTCCTAGATGCTGAGGTAAGGACTACGTCACATGTCATTTTTATTTTTTTCATGACATTTTTATATCCCAGCAACCTGTATTTTGCCTCCCACAGAAAATGTGTTTGGGAATATATATAAACCCTGATGGGGACCATTTTGTGATCGGTAAGGTACATGCTTAGAGTTGTTTTCTCAAGAGTGGGAATGGATTTAGGCCCTTCCCCCACTTTCTCAGCTAAGGTATCTCATAACAGTTGGACCTATGTTCAGGAAAGTTTCATGTGCTCTCTGGGGCAGACACTGTGGAATAAGAGTCTAGATTGAATTAATGCCTCTAGGACTGGTCAAGAGGAACAACACATTCTCTGTATTTTGAACTGTTCCCAAAGGTATAGCTGTGGGATTATATGCCCTAAATGGTTGTCACAGAATGGAAAGCAAGGAGAAATAGTCCCTATCTCCATTTATTGAAGGAGACAATGTTTATTGAAGAAGGCCACGGAGTTAACAAATGCGTCACATTCTTGGAGCTTCTTATCCTGGAGGTTGAAAACGAAGACAGCAACTGATGATAAACATGAATGTAGGCAATTATTCATTAGCCTTTGCAAGATGAGAAATTGTTATTTCCAATTTCCTGGTCTTTTCGCTCCCTGGATGCCTCTGGTAATCTGAGACAAAGCTCCAGTGAATGTAACCAGCTACCAAAAATGAATGCAATCAAGTGAGAAGTTACAGAGCTGTGACTGGAGGCAGTAATATGAATTAATCTTAGATGGAGCTTCAGCTCCAAGTTCAATCATGGGTTTGGAATGTATTCCAGAGGGTGTTCAAAGCCAGGCAGAGATGATGTCAAATGCAAGTTTCAGAAATACCAAGGGTTGAATGACTCATGATACATCACAGTCCCAACCTCTGGCGATCCCTGGCCCCAGAAGCTACATTTATTGAGTCAAGTCAAATAGAAATATAGTTGGTGGGTGGGACGTAATAAAGAGAAGCTAAGAATTTTAGGAAAGAAAAATAAAGCCAATTTTGAGACTTTAGGAAGAAAAGGAGAGAATAATGGAGATTGTTGGTTTTATATGCACTTACATTAAAAAAAAACAAAAACCTCCCTAATGAAGTTAAACATACAGGGAACCTAATATACCTTTCAAGGAATAGGAAAATGATGGATAAATATGAGTCTTCTCAAAATAGTCATTTTGGACACTACCATTTCTAATAAAAGTTATTCATTTTAAGAATGATCAAAAGGATCACCTAATTGAATAAATTCTGAACCAGTCAAGGGAACACAAGAACTGGAAAACCCAATAATCAAGGTCAATCCTAGACGGTAGTTTGGCAATGTATGTTCAACATCTTTATGAGACAGAAAATATTGGATGAGTAATTCGATTTCTGAAAACTTTGCCTACATGGAAACAATGATCAAATATACACATAAATAGAAATTTAAGAGATTTTTTTGAAAAAAATAAGAATGGTCAATAGATTTATCTTGGAAGGATTCTCTTAGTTTGAGGTGTTGGACAATAAACACACATACACCTTAGTTTTTTTTCAGATTCTTTTGCATCTCACAAACCCAATTCCATACTTTACCATGCCTTTCAAAATATTGACTGTTCAGCACTCAAAGTGCATTTCAAATTCTTTCTAATTATCATTCAAGTGACAAAACAAAAGAAATTTGCAAGCAAATCCAAATAATTGTTTCCAGAAACTCTTGACACAACATACTAGTATTGGTTAGAACTTTATCTACTTCACTATACCATTAACCCTGATTTAGAGTCTAAATCCATGACAACAACCCTACCATTCAATGAAGGCTAAATAAAATAGACTCAGAAATTGCACAATATGTACCAATGTTGGGTGAAGTTAGTAATAACCTTCCCAGGGAAGCATACAGGCAAAAAATATCTGCTCTTTTGTTTTAATAGCAGTCCAGTTTTTGCAGGCACAAATGTTTTTTAAAACATTAACTTGGTAATTATTTGACTTATTCACTTTCTTTAGTTAGGATAGCCCTCCCTGAAGTTTAGAAATAACATAAATATTTATCTTTTCCCTCTTGCTCTCAAAGTTCCCTTGCCCCTTGACCCTGTACATTTTTGCAATGACAATACACTTGAAGGCAATTGTAAATGGCAAATTGATTATCTAGCATAGGGGAACTTTCTAGGTGGTTTTGTCAGCATTTCTGTTTTTGCAAATGTATTTGTGTATTTAAAATGTCCTATTTTTTTTCTTAGAAGTGATGATGCAAACCTACTTTATCAGTCTTCAGTTCATTTACTAGGGCTCTATAGAATTCAAGAATGTCATCCTTTTGTTATGCTGATAGTTGAGTGTTGTGACACGCATATAAAAACCAAAATTAACCAGCAGACTTAATCCCATTTTTTTCTCTTGTGGGTCTTCACAGAGCAAATCTTGTCCATTTCAGTCATTTTGACTGTTTTCATCAACATGTCATGTTTTAACTGGCTACTAAAAAACAAAAAGAACAAAGGACACTTACAGAGTGTAAATCAAAGAAACACTTTAATAGGGAAAGTCAAAGACTTCAATTTGTGTGATTGGTAGAAGTTTTTTTTTTATTATTACTCTTTTAAAAATAAAATAACTTATCAAGGAATTAAGAAACCTGTTGATTTCTTAAGTGGAAAAGGAGTAGTTTGTTTTCCTGTCCTGTGTGTTCCTGCCCAAAGACCTCAGGTGCCTTGATTGTTACAATTCTGGTCACTTCACATGGTTATTTCAGTTCTGCTCACGACAACTTTTAACTCTGATGAAATTTACCTATTTTTTTTCTTTTGTGAAATTGTGAAATTGGCGTCAGATCTACAAAGTCCCTACTTCATCCAAGTCTGTGGATTGACCCCTATGTTTCCTCCTAGGAATTTTATAGTTTTAGCTCTCACATTTTGGAATTTGATCCAGTTGAGCTAATTTGTTGTTTATAGTTTGAAATAGAAATCCAGCTTCATTCTTTGGCTTGAGTCTGTTCAGTTGTCCTGCCCAGGTCCATCATGAAAAGACTACTGTTTTCAGTTGTCTTATCAACTCTATTGAAAGCCACCCGACCATAAACTGGAGGTTTGCTTAGGACTTTCAATTCTATACCATTATGTCTACCCTTAGGACAGTTCTGCCTTGTTTTCTACAGGTTTGTATTCAAATTTTTAAACTGAGAAGTGTGATTCTTCCAACTTTGTTAATGTTTTTCAAGATTATTTGATTAGCATGAAGTTTTGAATCAACTTGTCTACTTCTGAAAAAAAAAAAAAAAAAAAAACAGAAAAAAGATAAAAAGTCAGGTGAAGAGCTGGGGATGTAGCTCACTGGTAGGGCACTTCCCTAGCATGGGCATGGCCCTAGGTTCAATCCCTGATATGGAAAAAAGAAAAGAAAATCCAGGTGGTATTTTGATAAGTAGAGAGTCTGCAGATAACTAGGGGAACAGTAAACTTTGCTTCATGAACAGAGTTCTGCACTTTTTACTTCCCAGCTTTGGAATCTTGGGCAATTGAACTGCTTTGTGCTGTTTATATTTTAAATAAAATAACAAAGAGATATTTTTTAAGATTAAATATTTAATACATGTAAGGTCCAAAGACCCATTATTGACATATGGTAAGCACCTAATAAGCATGTGTCATTGGTACTGTTAGGAAGCCCTCCTCCCTGTACTCTCTCTATTCTCTCTTCACCCAACCCACCTGGAGGGAGCCTTGATTGTATCTGAGATCCCTGGTATGTTAAGGCAGAAGAGAGACTGAGAAGAACTGCCCTAGCTTTTCTTTTTGTGTGTCGTAGTGGGACTGAACTCTGAACTTAGGGCCTCCCACAAGCTCACGTGTTAGGCAAGTGCTCTACCTCCAAACCACGTCCCCAGTCCCTTAAAAAAAAAAAAAAAAAAAAAAAAAAAATTAAGTCTTGCTAAATTGCCCAGACTGGCCTCAAACTTGTGATCCTGGGGTCGAAATCTCCTGAGTTGCTGGGATGACAGCTGTGTGCCACCCATGCCCAGCCGCTGCGGCCCTAAACACTTAGTTTTCCAATTGTTAAAAGAGCCTTTCTAGGAAGCCACTATTCACCACCTTGCTGGATTCATGGGATTCTGGGGTTCGTTTTGTTGGTGTTTTACAGCTGGCCAGCTGGCTGGAAACTCCTCTGTCGAGATGTATCGCCAAGTGCTTCTGTCTGGTTGTCGCTGTGTGGAGCTGGACTGCTGGAAGGGAAGGACTGCAGAAGAAGAACCTGTCATCACCCACGGATTCACCATGACGACGGAAATATCCTTCAAGGTAGAGTGGATGTGTGTGAAAGGGAACTGGGGAGACCTGACTCCTTATGGGGAAAACTCCCTCAGGCACAAAGTCCCAGTAGTCACAATGAAGTCCAGGCTACTAGTCATTTTTGTAATATCGAAGATTAAAATAAGCAGTTTATCCATGGTTAATTGGTTTCAGGTAAATTAATGCATGCTAGTCAAACTCTAAAAGAAACTCTCTTTTTTTTTTTTTATACTGAGGATTGAGACCAGAGATCTACCACTAAGCTACATACCCAGCCTAGCTGTCACACTAAATAGCTAAAGGCCTCAGTAAGTTACCAAGGCTGTCCTTGGGCCTGTATTGTGATCCTCCTATCTTAACCTCCCCAGTTTCTAGGAAAATAAGCATGTGCCACCATGCCTGGCTCTGTTAACTATTTTCTGATGAAAAAAAATAATCTTTTTGGTCCCATTTGCCATTAGTATTTCTTTATGACATTTTATTTCATCTGTTTATTGATTTATTGGCACTGGGGATTGAACCCAGGGCACTCTACCATTGAGCCACATCCCCAGCCCTTTTAATTTTTTTTATTTTGAGACAGGCTCTGGCTAAGTGATTTGGAGCCTTGTTAAGTTGTTGAGGCTAGCTTTGAACTTGTGATCCTCCTGCCTCAGCCTCCCGAGTTACTGGGATTACAGGTGTGAGCCATTGAGCTCAGTTGGAATATTATATTTGATTATTATGAAATATGTATAGCAATTTATTTCTAAAATTTAATTAATAAACAAAGTGTATATCCATGTAATTGCCATCTAAATCAGGTGTGTTGTCATGCTTCAGTAATCCCAGCTACTCGGGATGCTGAGGCAAAAGAATGAAAAGTTAGAGATCAGCCAAGGAAACTTAAGACCTGTCTCAAAAAAATAAGAAAAAAGCAAAAAAGGACTAGAGATGTAGCTCAGTGGTAGAGTATCCATGGATCCAATCCCCAGTACTGGGGAAAAAAAAAAAAAAAAAAAAAAAAAAACAGAAACACCCTATGTACCTATTCTCATTAGTGTGGTCTCCCATACCCTCAGAAATGACCACCATCTTGAATAGTACAGTATCACTACTCTGTGCATTTTAGAGCTAAGTAAGTTTAGGTGCAGCCCTGAACATTGTAGCTCCCACAATTCTTTAACTTGCTATAAATTGATTAAAACTATAGGTGCATTATTTTGTATCTTGCTTTTTATTTTCCACTCATTGTTTAGAAGATTCATCAATATTATTGCATATATTTCTAGCTTGTTTGTTTTATTTATCATGATGATTTAATTACTACTATTTAATTAAATAGTGATACAGATTGAGTATCCACTACTCCTAATGCTTGGGACAAGAACCATTTCAAATTTTGGGGGGTTTTTTGAGCTTTAGAATATTTCCGTAGACTTTACCCTTTACCGGTTAAGCAAACATAACCTGGAAACTTGAAATCCAAAAGGTCCCCAAAACTTTGTGAACATTATGTTGGCTTTCAAAAAGGTTCAAATTTTGGACCACTTGGGTTTCAGATTTTCGGATTAGGGATGCTCGACCTATATGAAAGTCCATCCTGTGGCAGAACTTTTGGCATGTTGCTGTGTACTGGTCAGACTTCCAGGAACATGCCTGTAGTCAAAGTTGGGTGTATTTGCTCATGGAGGAGTAGAACACATACCATGGAGAACAGTATTGATTCCATAAATGTTTGTTAGAGAAAACTTACAGGACTTGGGTTTATATTAGGTAATTTAGAGGGTTTAAGTTCCACAGTGGATTGGATGCTGTCAAGAAGCAGAAATAAACCTTTAACTGGTGTCTTTTTGAACCCAGAGCTTCTTGCATGCATAGCAAACACTCTTCCACTGAGCTACATTCTCAGCCCTTTGTATTTTATTTTAATACAGGATCTCATTAAATTGCCCAGATTGGCCTCCAATTTGTGATCATCCTTCAGTCTACTGAGTAGCTGGAATTACAGGCATATGTCACCATGATCCACTAAGATTGGGATCTTAATAAATCCTCTGTGGGGCGAGGCTAACAAGTGTTAATGATAAGGAAGCATCAGTCATTCTTATTAAAGAGGAATGGGATGTGTTTAAGCTTCTTTTTCCTTCTACCCTTGGCTCCAACCTATACATTCACGTGTGTTATCATTTTTTTGGCCCAAATTGGGTTATTTTTCTCTCTTAGAATCACAGAAACAATAAAGGAGACTGAACATGAGCAATCAGGAGTGCAGGAAGTTTCATTCTTGGTCAAAAGGAGAAGTAAGGAGAGAAGTTCAGATTAGCTTTTCTTCCTTCTCTCTCTCTCTTTTTTTTTTTTTTTGGTACCAGGGATTGAACTCAAGGGAACTCAACCACTGAGGCACATCCCCAGTCCTAATTCATATTTTATTTAGAGACAATACAATTTAGTGCCTAGCCATTGCTAAGGCTGGTGAACTCCTGGATCCTCCTGCCTCAGTCTCCTGAGCTGCTGGGATTACAGGCTTGCTCCACCATGCCAGGCATAGATTAGCTTTTCAACCTGTGGAGGTTGGGGAAGTCATAGATAGAGGATAAAAGAAAAGAGGAAGGAGCAGGCTAACAAAAGGGGAAGAATATTCATGTCTTTTCTGGGAATGGGTGGAGATTTTCTGGTACTTCAGGTGCCACCTCTTTTTGCTTCTTTTAAGGTTCTTTCCAATTGTGGTCATGGCAGTGTGTGTGTGTGGCAGTGGTGCCATTTAGCATGCAGATGGGATTATAATGCAGTTAGAAGTTGTTTGGAGGTCCCTCTGACAACCATCCTAAATCCAGCTGCTTTAGGCAAGCTCTTCTGGAGAGGAGCTTCCAGCCTGCAGGCATATGGTGTGCAGAGTTAAGATTAGGGTGGGGCAGAAACTCACCTAGTTGATGTAGGCAGTGCATTCGGTAACATGTGAACACCCAAACCCAAATATCCAAGTTATATCCACATCTCCTACAAAGAGCCATGCCCAGAAGATTGGGCCATTTGGGTGCGTAAATCTGGGATCCTACGAACCTAAGGAGTAATCTGGAAGGTGAAGGGTTGGGGATATAGCTCAGTTGGTAGAGTGCTTGCCTCATAAGCACAAGGCCCTGGGTTCAAATCCCCAGCACTGGGAAAAAAAAAAAAAAAAGTGGAAGGTGAATGAGCAGTCTTCAGGGAACACATTCTTCTAGATGACTAAGGTTTCTCACCACTTTGGAGGGAAATCAGAAGAAAAGGGATAGAAGACAAGTTCTTACCGGCTCTGCCTGTGTTTCAGGACAGAACTGACTCTGGATCACCATTTCTTGCCCTAAGCAACCAGGGGAACAGAGCTCAAGTGTGTGGGTAGCTAAGGTGAGGGGGGACAAGTCCGTTGCAAGTGGGGAGGTGAGAATACAAGAGTCTCAAAAATGTGTGAATAAGATGGTCACATCTCTGAAACTGGTGACCAACCTCAAATGAGGAAGATAATCAACCACTTGGTTAACCTTTACTAAATGAAGGGAAGCTCAATAGACAGCAGAAGTAAGGGAAGAGAAAAACTGATTTTGTTGTCTCAGGAAAACTGGGGTTTATTTATTTAAAAAGAAGATTGAGAAGTAATGTTTCAGAAGTATCTTGGGAAAAATAATCCAAACTCCAGTTTTTAGCCCTGGGGCACTTGGAATGTGAGAAAATAGTTTATCATCTAGGAAAACAGGAACAATGTTCAGCGGACAGCCATGCTTCAGTTTCGACAAATGCATTTTTCTGATCAAAGGTACTTTATTCAATATAAAAAACGCGTGTTCAGAAGTAATATCATTAGCACCTCAAAATATTTTGCTATGTGTGTCTAGGAAATTTGATTTCTCATGCTTTATTAAACATAGACTGTAATACAGAGATTAGAGAAAATAGAGGCAACTTTCATTAAATTTTATAATACAGTTTCACATGGGTTTGACCTTAATTCTGATTAAAATCTTTAAAAGTTGTACCTGAAATTTACCACTCTGAAAATCTTTGGATTTTCTTAAATGGAAAAAATCAATGGGCTTCTATTTTATTTCCATTGTCTTCCCTTCCCCCCAGCCCCTGACCCTGTCCTTTGTCATTTATTTAAGATACCAGCCTAATGTGATTGGGCTTCTTAAGAAGAAGTGCGGGCAGATGATGCTGGGCTGGGGCCAGTGCAGTCTGGGGAGCCTCTTGTCAGGAAATAGTCCTGGAAAGGAAGAGGCTTATTTTGTTGCGGCTGAGGGATGCATGCCCTTGCATTTGGACTACTGGTAGGAAGACCTTGCCCTCAATCTGTCTCAGAGTCCTGGTGAGGAGCAAATATATATTTCTTGTAAATCAAAAGACTTCAGTTGGGCATGGTGGCACATTCCTGTAAGCCCAGCCACTTGGGAGGCTGAGGAAGAAGGATCATAAATTCGAGGCCAGTCTCAGCAACCTTATGAGACCTTAAGCAACTTAGTGAGACCCTGTCTCAAAGTAAAATATATAAAGGGCTGGGGATGTGGCTCAGTGGTAGAGTACCCTGGGTTCAATCCCTAGTACAAAAAAAAAAAAAAAAAAAAAAAAAAAAAAAAAAAAAGAAGAAGTCTTCTAGTTTCTTTGGTTCCTTGAGTAACAATAAACCCCAAGCACATTCTAAGGCATATTTATTTTATATAGAGCGTCTGCTTCCTGCCCTTTGCCATCAAGTTTGCTTGGAGTGACTCTCCTCAAGCACTTACCAAACAAGTGGTTCTTCAATCACACCTGTAATCCCGAGTCTTGGAGTCCTTGAACATCCCTTCCTGGTGTCTGGAAGTCCTGCTTCTCAATCATGTCTACACACTTGCTGACAGGTTTAGAGGCTTCAGGACTAAATCTAGCCCAGAATCCTGCTTTCTCTCTCTGAGGGCTAGAATTGTGGGTGGGAAGGTGACCAGAGAAGGGCCAGATGATCTCTCCAGTGGTTGGTTTGTCCAGTCATCCCTCCTGGTCATGTGCGCGGGCAGGATAATTAGTCCTGGTAGAGACGTGGGTGAGTGGTAGTGGGTTGGAATGGGTGAGGAAAGTAGAAATGGCAGCCTAATTGTGCATTAATAGGCAACAAGGGGTCTCTGCATCAGGACCAAGACTAAGGTAGGACAAGTAACCCACTCACCAGGCAAACTTTAAGGAGACCCCTAACTCTCAGGATCATGTTGGTGCACAGCAGGCACCTGGAGTGCAGGGCTCTTAAAATTTGCTACTTGGATAACTTACTTCCCTTCCCTCACCCTCTTTCTAGCTCTGCTCTGCATGATCATCAGCATGTTCTCTGCTTTTCCACAACCCAGCGTATACAGTGACTTGTAGGAAAGTGTCAGAAGAGAAACAAGGAACAGGGTCCCACATGATCCATCCCTCACCCACCAAATTACCTTGATTCTTACTACTGTCCCCCTCACTCACACAGCTCCAAGTGCACCGGCCTCCTTGCTTTTCCCTAACTATGCCAGGCAGGGCCTACCTCAGAGCCTTTGCACAGGCTATTCCCTCTGCCTTGAATGCTGTTCCCTTACCTCCTTGAACCTTAATCAGATGTCACCTTCTCCTTGAGGCTTAGTGGGACTCTCTATTTATACTCCCATTAGCTGTCATTACCATGCCCATTAAGATACAAATTTTCTCAACCCCAGCTTTACATTTTTTCCACATCACCCTCTAACAGCCTGTTTCAGTTCATTATTATGTTCCTGTTAATTGCATCTCTCACTACTAGTGTGGTGGAAGCACCACAAAGACAGGAGTCTTTGTTTTGTGTCCTCATCTGTCCAAAGCACTTTGAACAGAACCTGGCACATAATCGGTGCTCAATAAATGTTTGGGATGAATTTTTCCCTCCCAAAACCAGGTAGACAGAATATAGCACAGCTCTCACTTTTAGTCTTTAAGCCCTTGTGCATCACACAAGTAAATTTCCTCTTTCTCCATTTTTGTGTGTGAAATTCCATGTATAGCATATTTGTAGGCAATAAAAAAGATTCTCCCAAGTTTTGCCACCCTGGGCTTTCCCTTACACTTGGGCCTGACCTTCACAGCCATTAAACCGTATTCTATTCTGTAGATCCAGTGCATGTTGCAGCAGCAATAGCAACTGCAAAGTTCATCATTTTTATGTCATGCAAGTTTATCTGCTTTTGGTGTATATGAAGCAGAACACGCCGGTGCAATGTTTCTGCCAAAGCAAGAGTTCCTACTGCCATTTGATGCCTCTTTATTGTATAAGCCCAAATAAAAGGCTATGTTCAGTGAAAGGGACATGCTGTAATTCAGTCTCCTTGTGGAGGCCTTTTTATTCTGCAGTCTGGTTTATTTGTAACTTATCCCATATATCTGCTCTCTGGTCTCTACACCTCATTGTCTTTCTGATGGCTGTGATGTAGTAATTCACCCTTTGGTCTCATTCTGTCTGCTCCTACTCAATCTCCTTCCTCCATACACTGCACACCCCCTCCCTGCCCACTCTGTCCCCGGCTGGTCCTATTTCTTCCCTCAGGCAGCTCCCTTTTGACCAGTAATTGTACAAGATGTAAAAATGGGTAATGTGAAACAAATGCATGATAAAAACGTATCAAATATGGGTAAATTGGTAAATCGAGCATTTCTGAAAATAAGGGCTTCATTCCCTGAGAGAAATAATAATAATTTAGGATACAATTTCATGACTCCAGAAATGCACACATTAAATGGATATCCAAATACACCCTGCTGTTGTCTGTCAAGGATAAAGGATTTCAAGGGCAATTTTCCCCATTGGAGGTTAGTAATGGAACCATATGGTTAATAGATTATTGAATCCAGTGTTAGAAGTCTCTGGAAACTGGTTTTGTCTCGATAAGGAGCAATTGAGTAGGAAGAAACTTTCACATCCAATGTCCACTAATTATAGCATGTCTGAAAGAAACTTAAAAACTAGAACTAGCTGGGTATGATGGAATCCCACCAGCCTGGGAGACTGTGGCAGGAGGATCCAAAGTGCGAAGCCAGTCTCAATAACTTAGCAAGGCCCTAAGCAGCTTAGTCAGACTGTCTCAAAATAAAATATAAAAAAAGGGCTTAGGAATGTGGCTCAGTGGTTAAGCATCCCTGTGTTCAATCACTGGTGAAAAAAAAAAAAAGCACCAAAAAACTAGAAATAGTTTTCTCATCCTGAATGATCATGTGTACCATGCAAACTATTTCAAAGACATAAGAGAACAAAAGTTCTCTGATAGAACTTCCAGAGTTTTCAGTCGATTCCTACTACAATTATTTGATAAATTTCAGCAAATAGTTTCCCCTCCCATGGTTTCAAGGTTTGAGAGTTCTTCTAAACTGGTAGTTAAAGTTATGATAGAGATGAGGAGAGGCACAGATTGGAGAAAAGAGGATGAGTGGAAAAGAGAAAGGCAAATATAGACCGTAAGGGTGCTTGCTCAGGAGCTGCCTGCCAGGGTTCCAGTACCAGCTTCTCCATTTACTGGCCACAAGGTCTTAAAAACCTCCCTCTTAAAAAAAACACTTTCACATGGTCGGTGTAATTTTAAATTATGGAAATAAATGTGGAGGTTCCTCAAAAAACTAGGCATGGATCCATCATATGGCCCCGCTATACCACTCCTTAGTATTTATCCTAGAATTAAATAAAATTATAATTATGACAGTATACATTCATATCCATATTTAAAGCAGCACAATTCCCAATTGCCAAACTATGAAACCAGCCTAGGTGTCCATCTCCAGATGAATGGATAATAAAAGTGATATATATATATAGATCACACACACACACAGATATATACATATATGGTGCAATTTTATTCAGTCATAAAGAAAAATGAAATTATGTAATTTGCAGGAAAATAGATGGAATTCCAGACCATTATGGTAAGCAAAATAAACCAGCTCACAAGGTCAAAGGTCATATCAAATGCAAAAGACAGAGAGGGAAAAGAATAAGAAAGGTGTTGGGGGAACTCATGAAAATTGAAGGGACATTCATAGAATAGAAAAAAGGGACCAAGGGAGGGAAGAGAGGAGGGAAAGGGAGAATATTAGGGAAGGATATTCGCAAAATTATATTGTTATGTCAAGTGAACATACAAATATGTAACAACAAAGCTCACTATTATGTACCACTGTAATGCATGAGTGAAAAAAACCTTCCCTCTTAGCAATCCAAACCTCCTTTCTTATCAGTAAAATGGAGATGATAATAATACATACCTTCTAGGGTCATTGTAACTAAACATTCAACAACCCTACTTCATACACAGAAATGACATGGCCATGAATACCCTACAAATGTAAGCTACTGACATAATTGAAATACAAAAAGTCAAACTTTAGCCTTCTTTCTATAAATACAAGAGTCATGGCACTTCCTATATAGGCAAGGATTTCCTATCAAGCCAAAATGAGGGTGGGGAGTCAAGTCCTGTGTCAGGCTGCCATGATGGAGCCTGTGGGTGCCCTCCATGCTCAACCCTTGGCATCTGCTTCAACTGGAGGAAGGTGCCAGAAGCCCAAACTATGCAGTAAATTAAACACACCCCAGACTTTGGAGTCTAGTGGGCACTGAGAAAGGTGAACCTGAAAAAATTCCTGGGGTTTAATCTCACATTCTCTTCTCTGTGACCTTGGGCAAGTCAATTAATATTTCTAAACCACAAAGTCGTATTCTGTACAATGGAGGGTAATATTTTCCTTATGAAATGTTAGCAGCATGGGATAAAATACCTCTCTAGAGCAAAGCAAATTCTCACCCAATGGCAGGTTTTGTTTTCACTAGTAAGTGATTAAGAGAAAAGGGTTAGTGTACCCAGGGAAGGAAACACCAGCAAGGCAAGTAACCTCAGTTGACCTGAGAATATGTACTCAGCATGGCTAGCTCCTTCACCCTCTCTCAACACATCCTCACAACAGATCTGTGGAATGAAGTTTATTGCTCTCCCTTTACAGATCATCAAGTCAATGCACAGAAGTATAAGGTGGTTTTTCCCAAGGTCACACAGCTAGGGAGTCTAAGAGATAGCAATCAAACGTTAAGTTTGTTTGAATCCACAGCCTGTATGCAAAAATCAATGAGATAAAGAATTTTAAATCTTTAAAATGTTGCTTTCTTTTTATAGTGCACTTATTTTGATGGACTCAACTATCATAAAAGTTAAATTGATTATGTATGAAAGGCGATCTGTGAATTCACTTCTAAGAAACAGTGAGAGAGATTCTTCTTGCTCCATGCAGGCAAATCCTTCTTAGAGGATATATGCAAATGAAGTACGGAATTAGAAAGCCTTATTTATACTCCAGAGCAAGGGAAGTAGCTTAATGGCATAGCTATAAAGAAAGCTCCGTGTTCTATAGGGGAGGTAGAGAAGATAGTGGCAAAGATTTAGAAGTAAAGAAAGTGAGTCGAAATTCTTACTTGAAAGGAAACCATGTAAAGAATAAAAGCAACTAAAAAGCAATGCATGAGAATGTGAAACTTCAGTGGTATTGACAGTGACATAATTAAACAATAAATGAGATTGCACCACAATACTAGTTAAATAAGAAAAACATTTAAGAAAAAATAATGTCCCAAACTGGTGAATATGCAATTTGCAATCTGGTCCCTCCTGCATTTCTCTGGGCAATCTAAAATGAAAAGTCGTTTGGAGACACATGGGAGACTATAGAAGTATTCACATTCTTTATTTCACTAATTCCCCTTCCAAGAACCCATTCCTAGAAAATCATGAAAAATATAAAGGAAAAATGAAGATATTCTTTGTAGGTTTATTTGAATGACCACTCTTAAAACATACTCACTCCACAGCTGAGGGATAGTTAAATTAATTAGGATACTTGTATATGCTTAGAATTTTATACAAATATTGAAGTTTATGACATATGTATTTTTTTAAAATATAGAGGGAAGAATGAAGTACTGATACATGGTACAACACAAATGAACTTTGTAAGCCTGCAAAAGGAAAGCCACATACTACATGATTCCATTTATATGAAATATTTAGAATAGGCAGATCCATAGAGACATGAGTGGATTAGTGATTGCCTAAAACTAGTTGGGTGGGGTGGGGCTGGGGTGACTGCTGGTAGGTACACAGTTCTTTTTGGGGGGCGATAAAAGTTTCCTGAGGAAGATCGGAATGAGGCTGGCATAACTCCATGAATATACTAAAAACTATTTAACAGGTCACTCTGAATGCTGAATTAAATCTCAGTATGTCTTAACAATATTTTTTCAAAAATACAAATTATGTACTATAAAAGTCACAGAAATACATGAAAAGCAGACTAGAAGTAAACAACCAAATGCTAACAGTAGTTCATTGAGAAAGTGAATTTGTGGGTGAGAATTAGAATCATTGAAAATTTTTTCAGTGATCAGATCTTTCATTATCATAAGTGTTAGATATAATTAATAAATAGAAGAATCATTCCCCTTTACAACTGTGTCTTCCCTTCCATCAAATCCAATCTTCTTTTTACCTTGAATAATTGAGAGTCAAATATGTTACAGTCTGCCACCCTCACAGCCCCTTCTCACTATTTAGTACAATTCTGTGAATGAAAAAGACATCCATATAGACTGAGTGTAGCTCAGTGCCTGCCTAATGTGTGTGAGGCCCTGTGTGAGGGATTCCATCCCCAGCACTGGAAAACAAAGAAAAGAAGGGGGAAAAAAAAAAAAAAAAAAAAAAAAAAAAACCCTCCACCATATTAATAGGGTTAACCCCAAAGGGGGAAAAAAATCTGCACTTTAAAATTTTCAGCATATTGAATATACATCTGTTCTCATTTTTTAGGAAGTGATAGAAGCAATCGCAGAGTGTGCATTTAAGACCTCACCTTTTCCAATTCTTCTATCATTTGAGAACCACGTGGATTCGTAAGTATTCAGTACATTCAGTGAGGAGTCTTTTCGCCAAGTATGGCATATGAAATAATTTAACAATCTAATAATTGTTCATCAGATTTAAGATTATTTGACATTATTTCTAGGTGTGGGGGCACATATCTGGAATCCCAGTGGCCTGGGAAGCTGAAGCAGGAGGATCAGAAGTTCAAAGCCAGCCTCAGCAACTTATTGAGGCCCTAAGCAACGTAGCAAGACCCTGTCTCAAAATAAAAAATAAAAGGGCAGGGGATGTGGCTCAGTAACTCAGTGGTGAAGCACTGCTGGGTTCAATATGTGGCACTAAGAAAACAAAAGATTGTTTGACATTATTAATGGTGTTCAATCATTTTATCATGCTATATAATAAGTGGCATGTTTTCATTCATTTATGATGGAACTTATTCATTTAAATCTCATCAGCACTAAAAGTCCATTGGACTTGTGGAATTTATTTTCATGCCATAATATGACTTTCAAACTAAGGACTTCTGTTTATGATGCAATTGAACATATTTTCTTATATAACACATATCTTCTTTATAGATTTGGAATGCAGTGGGCCAATTTTATATCCCTCCTTCATCAGCTCCGTCTACTGCATTCAAATTTATAGTCAGTTTCACCATCTTAAAATGACCAGTTATCTACCTGTGGCTGGTGGAAGGAAAACTGCAAATTCTATTCTGCCACTTTGTACTCATGCAGAACTCAGCCTAGCAAATGCTCCATCCTTCCTCTTCCTGTTGGTTTTCCCATTTGTTAATATTCGTAAACATTCTCCTACTTCGAAAAAACTTGCACTTATTACTGAGTACACAAAGAAAAACTAATTTTTGCCTGTTTTCTTCTTTCTTCCTTTCCTTCTTTTTTTCTTTTCTTTCTTTCTTGATGCTGGGAATTCCACCCAAGGCCTCACAAATGCTAGGCAAGTGTTCTACTGTGAAACTACACACCTAGTTCTTTTTTTTATTTTAGTTTGAGTTAGGCTCTTGCTAAGTTGACACACACCTGGAATCCCAGTGGCCTGGGAAGCTGTGACAGGAGGATTGCAAGTTCAAAGTCAGCTTCAGCAACTTATCAAGGCCCTAAGCAACTTAGTGAGACCCTGTGTCAAAATAAAAAGTACTCAGCCTCCTGAGTAGGTGGGTTTACAGGTTGATTTATAGGTGTACACCACCACTACCACCACACCTGGCCTATTTTGCTTTCATTTATATCTAAGATGTGCATATTAATTTATCATATAGTCACTTTAAAGAACTTCACAAGAAGACTGTCCTCTGGGATTGGAATTTAGCTCAGTAGTAGAGAATTTACCTAGCATGCACAATGCCTTGGGATTGATCCCAGCACCAAGAAAAAAAAAAAAATTCTCTATCTTAAATTCTTGGAACTTAAGTTTACCATCAATGCAATCAATTCAATGTCTGAAGAACACCTAGTGGGCCACCATTGTTCAAAAGACCTTTTGTGACCAGGCACAGAGGCTCACACCTGTAACTCCAGCAGCTCAGGAAAGTGAGGCTGGAGGATCAAGAGTTCAAAGCCAGCCGCAGCAACTCAGTTGAGATTCTGTCTCTAAATAAAATACGAAATAGGGCTGTGTGGCCGTCCGTGGCAACAGTCGATTGTTACCACCTGCAGCAACAATTGCGCGGGTATTTATCGGAGGTGGATTGGAAACTAACTACTTCTACTATCTTTCTCTTTAGTGCGCTGCTTTCTTGCTTGTTCACTTGTTCCCTAGCTTATAGAGGAAGAAAGGCTTTGAGAGGAGAGAGAGAGAGGCTTTGCATAAGAGAGAAAGAGAGACTTTGCTTAAAAGAGAGAGACTACACTTTCAGAGATGCTACTTCTTAGTTCTGCTGCTTCTTCTTAAAGGTGCATCCTGCATCCTGCGTCCTTCACTCTGCTATCTAGAGGTGTGGCTTTACTTCTCCGTTCTGCAATCTGTATTCTGCCATCTATCAGAGGTGCTGCTTCTCCGTGCTTATCCGGTTATCCGTGGTGCTTCCTATAGGTGTGTCTTATATACCTAAGGCAGTCAATCAGCTTAGGATTAGCACAATTGAGGCACGCCCCTCTGTACCAATCAAGAAAGAATGAGGAATATCTGTTGACCACTAGCACAAAGGCGACATTAACTAATCAGGCAAAAGTAGATCATGCCGTGTTAACATTAATTATGTGCCACCTCTTAACTCAACGCCAGCCACCATCTTAGGGTTACACAAACATGTCTTCTGCAGGGCTGGGGATGTGGCTCAGTGGTTGAGTGCCCCAGGTTCAATGCCTGGTACAGAAAAAAAAAAAAAAAAAGACCATTTGTGAAGCCCTCCTGTTTGCCTCAAGGACTCAAGCCAGTTAACTGACCACACCTGTCTAACACTGCTACCAATTCCTTTTCTCCTCCTTTCAATCAAGAGTCTTTCCCAGGTCACTGATGTTCTTTGTCTAACTTATTTGCAACATGGGCTTGCATTCGCTCTTTCTTCAACAATTCACTGAACCTTAAAGAAGCAATTTGGTCACCATCAGTTTTCCAAGTAACTAAATGTGGACATTTGTTAATATATACATAGAGAGAAGCCTTATTCTGACATAAATGATTTTATAATGGTCTGTACCTCTATTGCCCTCAGGAAATCCAATCCATGTTACATCCATCAACCCTTGATTCTGTTTCATTTTCAAACATCGTCCAATGAATGCTGTAATCATTTTGCACATAGTTCTTCCAATACTCCTGAGGGTCGGTCGAAGAGAATGGAATTTATTCTGTCCCATTGTGTTTCTTGGGGCACCTTTACTGTGGCTGTGTCAGACAGCTCCTTCGTGGCAACAGCTCTGACTTGCCTGAGACTTTGCTAAAGCTCTTCCTCATCTCTGCCCATCCATTTGCCTGTGGGCTCCCACAATACTTTGCTAATTTTCTTTCAGGCACAGTTGTCACCAGACTGGTTGATGTGTGGGGTTTGTGTTGTTTTGTTTTGTGCTATTTTTGAGAAAAAGCATTTAGTGTGCTTACTTTCTTCAATATTAAACTAGACAAAATGAAAGACTATGGTTCTATTCTGGATTATCCCACCTGCTATACTGCACTCTCCCTTTAGCTAGCCAAAGAAGTACCAGCAACTACCATGACCATAAAAATAACAATAGGTAGCATTTACTGAATGTGTATTTTGTGCCCAGCAGCCTTCCAATTATTTTACGTGCCTGAGCTCATGCAAACCTCAACATGAACCCAGGTGCTCCTCATAGTAAATGCGATGATTATCCTTAGTTTATGGATGATGAAACTAAATCCCAAAACTGAGCAAGGCCATGTAGCTAAAATACAACAGAGGTGGAATTCAAATTTAGCTAGCCTGGGCTTGAGAACAAGCACCATTCCCTGCACCTGCACAGAAGCATCATGAGCCTCCCAAACATCAAATTAAGTCAACCAGAGCATCTGCAAAGCAACTGTCTATAAATGTTCATGCTTGTGTGGCTTGTGAACCACAGGAGATATATATATATATTTTTTTTTTCTTTTTTTTTTCTTTTCAGTATGGGGGAATTGAAATAGAGGCACTTTACTACTGGACTCAAGACCCAGTCCCCTTTTTAATTTTTAATTTTGAGATGGGATCTTGATAAATTGCTTAGGCCCTCACTAAGTTGCTGAGGTTGGCCTTGAACTTGGCATTCTCCTGCCTCAGCCCTGCCCCCTGCCCCAAGTTGCCGGGATTATAGGTGTGCACTACCATGCCCGGGGCACAGGATGTTTCTTATAATCTTACACATTGATCATACAGAGATCCAAAACTGGGCGTGAAAACTCCCTACTTTGAGAACAAAAGCAAAGTGACTGACTCCATAATAGTGCCCTGTCTGGGCAAATAAATTTAGCAATTAAAAGTGTCATTAATAATTCACATGTGACAAAAGAAAACAGGAAGACAGCCTTCCCAGGGTGCCAAGAGTGCTTCCCAAGCCATTAGATAATCTAATGGCAGTGAAATACGGAGAGACCGACTCCCATTGTGGGAAGATGTTTGCTGCACATTTCCTCTGTCCTTCGGCTCCAGATGAAAATGGTTTAGCCATAAATCTTTCCTGGGAGGGGTATCACATGGCCAAAGAAGGCTGATGGATTTCCCCTTCCTGGGTAGAGCCCTATCCTTGACTCGTGGGTCACCTCACCTAGTTCTGAACCTGTGACAGGTATCACTCCTTAAGTCACAACACTGTTTCCTTCTCACTGAGCCCTGATGTTACTCAGAATCCTCTTTAACACAGTGACCCAGGAGCACACCCTCAAAACATTTGAAGCCTATTTGCCACTTCTGGGGAACCATTTTATCCTCCTGTGCCAGATTCAGAGCTCTCGTTCCCACTAATTTGACCCCCAAACAAATTAAACTCATACTGTGGTGGGGGGAATGGAGCAAATACACTGTATTTTATGGTTTCTGTCTAAATATTTGAAATTCATAGATGACAAAGGGGACTCTTCCATTAGCTGATCTCCACTTAGTCAACTGATACCTCAGGCTCCCATAGAGAATGCAGATTTCTCAAATGCAGATTCCTAAGGGGCTCTCCCACCTCCAATAGAATTTGTAGAAAAGACTTGGGAATCTTTACAAACACCAACAACAAAAAGCCCTAGATGACCCTGATGGTCCACTTAATTTGTGAACTAGCACTTTTACAAAACAAATCCTGTACTGAATTCAAATGAAGGAACCTCTAGCCCTGGTTCCGCCATAGACAACTGTGAGATTTTGGACAAGGTTCTTTATTTCCATGGACTGCAGATTCCTTATCTATAGGGAAGGAGATTAACATAATTCAATTTGGGGGATTTAAACCCATGAGTAGAGGTGCATTCCTTAACAGCAACTGGCCTTTTTGCCAGATTTAAAATTATTTATTTATCTATGTTCACAGTGCTGGGGATTGAACTCAGGGACTTTAACATTGAGCTATATCCCAGTGCTGTTGAGACAAGGTCTCCCTAAATTGCCTGCAATTGCCTCAAACTTGTAATCCTCCTATGTCACCCTCCTGAGTAGTTGGGATCATAGAAGTGCACCACTGCACCTGACTGCATATTTTAATATGTTTAGAAATATCTGCTATAGCCTGAAGCTCAAAATGTATTTGTGAATTTTTCTCTCTCACTTTATTTCCATGGTAGCTGATATCAATGCTCTAAAAATTTCAGGACTTTTTTTTTTCTAATTGCAATTTTAATGCCTTTTACTTTTGCAGTTCTGACCTGTAATTAAACTAGCTTTGTTTTTCTCTCACTTTTTGTATTCAGTTTTCTCTGTGCTCTGATTAAGTCAGGTGGGCATGTGTGTTTATTGACAACATGAATAGCTTGATTACTAAATAGTACATTTCACTTTTTTCTTGGACACCTACCTTTTAGTTTCTCCATCTTAGACACAGATCCTTGTTTTTCAAAGTATGATCCTGAGACCAGCAGTCTGCACCCAAGGGGAGCTTCTTAGAAATGCGGCAATTCTGGCCCCATCCTGGATTATATTTCAGAATCTCACTTCAATTAGACTCCAAGTGATTTGGATAAAGTACTTGAGAGAGGCTCTGAACACTGTGTTTCCATAACCATCTGCATCAGAATTACCTGCAGACTTGCTTCAAATGCAGATTCCAGGGCTTTACTCCCAATTCCATGAATCAGTGAAATGGGATTTGGCTCCGTCACCTGCAGTGTTAATGGCTCAGGTGTTTCTTCAATTGAGTAAGCTCATGGCTCCAGTGCCATCCTTCTTGGAGACTGCCTGACAGAGCACACCTGTTTAGGGACACCTGAATCACCTCCCTGAAATCTATCAGAGTGGTTTTAAAGTCTGAACATGCATTAGCAGCATGAAGAGGACTTGTGAAGATGCAGAATCCTGGACGCTCTTGGCTCTGCATCTGCATTCGTAACAAGTGCAGTGAGGTTGATGCTGCTGTCCATGGACCACACTTGGCATAGTAAAAGATCTATGTATACAATAGGATCATTCGGTGACAGGGAAAAGGAGGGTCTGGGCAGTTTCCTGAAGTGCAACCTGATTGTATGGACCCAGCACAGATGGTCTAATTCTCAGCTGCAGCAGGGAGCTGGCTGACTTGGCGGAGCCCCTGTACAAGTTCTCACTGGGGCAAAGAACATCGCCTGGGCCTACCTCTGCAAGATCAGCCGCTACTCTACCTGCTCCCAAAGGTCTCATCGACACAGTTTCTAAGGAGTTGTCCTTAAACCACCACCTCCTGTGCTTTTCAGGGTCACTTCTCTGATCAGCAGTGATTTCTTTTCTCTGACACTGCTGAGGATTGCTTCAGCCACAGAGTAAAATCTCATGCAAGCAAACAAAAGTCAGATGAGGAGTAAGGCCTTTGCACGTTTTCTGAATCTCTCCTTTGACTCCCCCTACAGTTCCAAGAAAGCAGTAACTTGGCAAGTTCATATTTAAACCCCAGATAACTCACCTGACCCCTAATACACATGCTTTAAAAAATAAAAATAAAAAAAAAACAGGATATAATGAGAACTTTCTCCTGTGCACCATTGCAATATAGTTTGACACCCCTAAAAGCCCCCTTCCCAGAGGCAACAGTCCATGATCCAGGCTTAACATTCATGGAACAGGGGGCAAAAATAAGAGTCACATTCTATAATCCACCTGAACGGTGGTAAAACAGGCTTTTCATCCCTGTTGATTATTCTCAGTCCATCCCTGTTCTTCTACAATGTATTATCACTGCTGTGTGTAGCCATAACTATGGGGAATCAAGTTCTACAGTTTTTAACTCAAAATCAGAGTCCATAAACCCCGACAGAATTGGAAGCCTCATAAGGATATTTAACATTCCATAGAATGAAAAAAACAATTTTCTTGTGTTTGAAAGGCCAAACAAAGCAGGAGTGCTGAAGGAGTAGGGATGTTCCCTGCTATCAGTGTGTTTACGAGGGCTGGAGGCACAGTTTGTCTGGTCTAGCTGGCAGACGCCGCCTTCCAGCAGTGGAATCATCTTACATGTGCCCTGCTCTTGTAGCATTTCAAAGGCATTCGTATCCATTGCTTTTCATCTTCTCAGCATCCTCTGTCCCTCTCCAAGTGCAGTTGTGATTTGTCTCGTTTTGTAGACCCAAAGCAGTTCAGGAGCCTGGGGCTCCCAGAAGCCACAGCTGCTCCAGACTTTTCCCATCAGATCAGGTTTCCGCTGCCAGCACTCTCAGGCTTACCCTCCTTTGCTTCCCTCTTATGCACATCAGAGATGCAGAGCAGATACCTGTCCCCAAGGTGCTTGCTGCTTTCCTCTTTCCTCTAGGACCACCTCCGCAAGTCCACTGTCTTCTACTTTCTTTTCTACCTTTGAGACTCACCGTCCTTTGATGCCTCTCTGTGCCCCTGTCTTCCTCAATTTTCTTTCCTCCCCTACCTCCACATAAATACTCCTTTGCAACTCTCTGTAGGTTTGATAAATGTCACCCAGGGATTCACATGGAGCTATGGAAATGTTCCCATTCCAAGTACCTTGAATTAACTTAGAATCAGGAAATGAAATAAGAGGGATGGAATCTCTAACCCTGGGAATTTTTAGGCTCCAGTGACAGGCCAATGGCCTGCTGTCCCCTCTCTCCCTGTCTATGCAGGTCAACCTTTCAAATAACCTCACACAGCCCAAACCTTTAGTGTCCACCCAGCTGAGTGTGTATTATTTAAATTCACCTAAGTCAAGATGGGAATGTAGAATGATAAAAACTGATCCTGAATGGTAGACTCAGGGAATTGCCTCTCTTTTGTAATTAATAAAACAAAGTAACCCTGTTTGGGCTCCTTTAAGAAGCCTTCCTGTTTGCTTCTTTCTTTCTTGTTCTCCCTTAGCCCAAAGCAGCAAGCCAAGATGGCGGAGTACTGCCGACTGATCTTTGGGGATGCCCTTCTCATGGAGCCACTGGAAAAATATCCAGTAAGCAGGTTTGGTGTTTGTCCTTGAAGGAAGGCATATATTATCTACCATGGGGGTTGGGGGAGACTTCCTTCCTTCCTGTGTTCGTATTGCTTGCTACGAGTAACAGAGTTGATAATGAACTCTCTAACCAGGAGGATATCAGCAATGTCTGTCTCCTCCTCCCACAGTGCTCTCCTTCCCTTGCTGCCTGATGTGACTCAATCAGGAGTGCAGAATTCCCAGCAATTACAATCAACCCCCAGAGAAAGTTCTAGAGGACAGGGTTCTGCTTACCTCCCAGGGAGCCCCCTCACACCCCTTTGAGATAAAAGCAAAATGGGACATTGCAAGTGGCACAATGATTTTTCTCATAGCTGCTGCCCGCTCCTTCCATGCACCTTTGATGCAAAACTCGAGCTTCCTATTGCTGTCATACCCCTGTTTGGGGAAAGAAAGCAGAAGAAATAGCCGAAAGTAGCCTCTTCCCTTTTGGATCCTTTAACCCAGTCCCCAAATATCCTTAAGTGAGTTCATGTCAGTCCCCAGACTCATTCTAAACAAAGAATAGAGGACTAACTTAGGGGAGTTCAATAGACTTTCTAAAAATAACCCATCTTGTGGCTTGCACATGTGCTCTCTGATATAATATCTAATAAACCTCTCATGGGAAATTGATTTTCCCATTAGATGTGCAAACTTGAAATAGTAGAATAAGGTTTGCTAGGATGATAGCTAGAATCTCACAGCTAGAAGGAAATCTGAGACGATATAGTCAGCCTCCACTGATGCCGAGGAAATGTGTCGCTGCACTATCTAGTTCCAGGAGGAGAATTTGGCTGTTTTTAAGCTGCACCTGAAGAGCTGATTCCACAGTCTCACTTGGAAGCTCCTGTCTGACTTTACCAAGTCTTCCTGCTTATCTGTCCTGAATCAAGATGGTTGGATTTACTTAGTCCACCAGAAAACTCATGCAAGTTCAGGTTTAAGACTTACCAGTACATTTCTGTAGTCTGCAGTCTTATTTATATAGGTTTTGTTGTGTGAAAAAAATAAAGAATACAGTAATTAAAACATATCTTTGATTGAAAAAAAAAAAATTGCTGTGAACCAGCACCGGTTCAGGACACACTTAATACATTTTAATGAGTCATGTCCAAGGTAGTAAAGAACAATCTAGACACTGTTGGTATCCAGAACTGTGCTTGGAGTTCAGGGAGGACATCCAAAAGAAAGGAGTAGTATTTTGAATGATTTAGCTTTTCCTTTGTTAGTTGGAATCTGGAGTTCCTCTTCCAAGTCCTATGGATTTGATGTATAAAATCTTGGTGAAAAACAAGAAGAAATCACACAAGTCATCAGAAGGAAGTGGCAAAAAGAAGCTCTCCGAACAAGTGTCCAACACGTACAGCGACTCCTCCAGCGTCTTTGAGCCCTCGTCTCCTGGAGCAGGTGAGCGACCATGGTGTCCTGTGATATATGGGTTGAGGATTGCCGCTCTGAAATTCATTTACAGGGAACTTCAACATTCCTGTCTGGTCACAGTATCAAACTGCATTAGTTGTCTGTTGCTGTTAGAAACTTGATAGCGTCAATGTACACAGATATTTTATCCTTCAGTTCTCTAGATTCAGTCTTGCAGGGATCTCAGGGGCTTAGGTCAAGGTGTCCACAGGGTGGCGCTCCTCTCTTAAAGCTCTAAGGAAGAATTTGTTCCCTTGCTTTTCCACCTCCTAGAGGCCACCCACATTTACTGATTCAGGGTCCCCTCCCTGGCTTCAAAGTCAGCAGCGTTGCACCTCTTCTGTAGTCCCAGGCCCCTCTGGCCACCGCTGGGAAATGTCCTCTGCTTTCGAAGACTCATGTCATCATGTCAGACCCACCCAGAAAATCCCAGGATAATCCGCCTATCCCTTCATTTAACTCATCCACAAAGTCCCTTTTGTTCTGCAAGGTTAGTGTATTGTCAGGACAATGCCGTCTTTGGGAGGACATTATTCTGGCTTCCACATTAGTGGGTCATCTTTGTTGTGACCACATGATAAGCTTCTTAAGGGATCCATTAACACAGGACTGTAGAAGAGATCCTGAGCAAAGACATTCTCCTTGATGAGCCTGTGAAGCCTCTTGATGCCTCAATTTTCCTTGTCTAACAGAGGCTTTCTGAAAATGTGAAATGGCAAAATTACTTACATTACCGATCAAAGCTACTAAGCCATGCCTATTATCATTCCTTTTCCTTTTAAATTTAGGTTGAAATGAATTCTGTGTGGTGTGTGTGTGTGTGTGTGTGTGTGTGTGTGTGTGGTTGATGAGAAAATAATTCAAAGTTGTCACTTGTTTCCTTTGGATGATTTGTCATTTGGTCTACTTTATTTTGCAACTTCAGTCAGAGTCTCACCATCCAAACAGTGCGTTATAAAGTTTGGGTTCCAGAGTGATGAATGGAGAAAACTTGAAACTTGCTTTAGAAAGTTCTTCCATTAAAAGTTTAGCATGCAGAGTGTAGTTCAGCAGTAGAGTGCTTGCTTAGTGTGCAGAGAAGTCTGGGTTCCATCCCCAGAAGCACCCTACCTCCCCCCCAAAAAAAGAAATAGAAGTCTAACATTGGCATAATCACGCTAACAAACTATTTTGTATCTACAAAAGGTGAACATACACACTAATCCCCATTCCAGGCTCCAAGAAATCCATTCCTAGGTAAATACCTGACAGAAACACATATTTATGTTTACCAAGAGGCAGGTGCCAGAATTACTTAAAGAAACATGATAAAAAAAAATTAAAAACAGCCAAACACTGGAAACCAACCAAATGCCCATCAATAGATTAAAATCATGCTGTGTCCACACAAAAGAATTATATGCAGCAATGAGTATGATCTATGACTATATAGAAATTATGATGATGTTATAAACATATGTTGAGCAAAAGAAGTCAAATACAAGAACGTATTCACTATAGGATTCCATCTATACATACGGCAAACACAGGAAAAGCTAATCTGGGCTGTTAGAAGATAGGTTAATGGTAACCCTTGAAGAAGAAGTTGCTGGAAGGGAGCCCAGTTGCATTTTCTTGGTCTGAATGCTGGTTACGCAGACGTCTTCATTTGGTGAAAATTCATTGCCCTGTATGCATACAGTACAGGCATTTTTCTGTGTTTCTATCACACATTAATTAAAAGATGAGAAAACAATGTGGATATTAAAATATAAACTTCAGGGCAATCAGAGGATTAAAAAAATGTTGACCAAGACTCTGACTTATCTTTTCTCATATTTTCCTGTCTTAATTGCCAATGCCTTCTATTGTTTAGATGAATATCCTTATTGGCCAACATGATATAATTCTTTGAAAGGGTTTGGAGCTCTCGAATGTGTATTTCAAGCATTATTACACAACTCTGATTTGTTTTACAAAAATAACTTTTATTCTCAATAAGAATGTCCTTTTTGAAGTTTTGGAGTGATTATCTTTAGAGACTGTCTATTTCCTAAAATACTATTTCCCTTGAATGCTAGCAAGCAGGCCATGTCCTCTTCATGTGGTGCTTGTGTGTGTGTGGTTTTTTTGTTTTTTTTTTTAACCATCTGCCTTTCCTACTACCAGTTTTCTCTTTCCCTCTTATTAACTAGATGTATTACACAAGTAACGATTTTTACAGGCAGTGAACATTATTGCTTAATACAGAGAAAGAGCAGCAATCTGTTAGTAATTCGGTAGATTTCATAAGCTAGTCCCTAATCTGTTGTGCAATCATTATTTATTTCAATGGAAATTTTGGGGCATGTGAATATGTAGGTAAGCACCTGCATAAAGACTCCTGCTAATTTGCCATTTGGTTTGTAGATGCACACAGTATTGGGAACTCAAGTAACTTGAAAAACATGAAATAGATCTTATATCAAAACTAAATTACTTATCACAGCCTATGTTGGCTAGAGGGCTTTCAGGAGTCTACCCCTCTGCCAAGAAACTTGTTTTAGAGAACAAGATCAGTATAGTTTAACAAGATTCCTCTGAGGCCCCTCCAAATACTTATCAGGGAACCCCATAATATGTACAATTACTATGTACCAATTTAAAAAATAAATACAAGTAAATAAGTTTTAAAAAATAAACTTGTGAAGGAAAAGCCAGGTCCTTGCCCTTACAGTAGAGGGAGACAAATTATTTCCCACAAAAAGAAAAGAATGACCTGTTTGGGTATTTGCAATGACTGGTGTATTGTTGTGTCCCATGAAACATTTTGTAAAAGGTCATGTGAAACATCTTTTCAGTTTACTTGATTAAAACAATCCCCTCTCTAATTAAAAAAAAAAAAAAGTAAGAAGAAGAACTTGGGGCAAAAACTTGCAGATAAAAAAATATTTAAATGGTAATCTCCTAAAAGAATGTGTCTCTAATATAAAAGGATACATTTTCTTTTCAGTGTAATTGATCCACCTTATTAACACAATATTGGCATCATAAAGTAGTTTTATGAGCTTTAAGAAATAAGCCATCAACAACCCTCATCGGTACCAGAAATCTTTTCCTTCTACAGATATTTCACGAATGCTTTGCTCACTGCTGTCTTCAGTAATTGATTGAACTTTGTCAACCAAGGGAAAAATTTATGAGCTTCTTGGAGGGCAGTACTGTGGGCACTGTGTCATTTACATAGATTGAGTAGGGCTCATAACTTTCAGAAGGCTGGGGTAGGGAAGGTACTTGGCAATGCAAGTCGCCCCATTATCAAGCTCATGCTGCCATCTACTGGCATGATCTTGCTATTGCATACTGTGAGCCCGAAAAATAGTAGTTAAATCGATTTAGAATATACTTTTTTTACTTTTTACTTGAAACTATTTTTATACAACTGATATTACTGGGCCTGACTAAATCCAGTAGGCATACAAAAATGTCATGTTTCAGACAAGTATGGATATTTTACCTTAAAAAAAGGATTTTAGATCTTGGGGTGGGGGGAATGACCTTTTTATATTAGCTAAATATGACACTGAATTAGGTCTGGATTTGATTTTCAATCAGAATGATTTTGTTGTACTCGCCAATTTTATCCTGCCCTTTGAAACAAAATGTTACCATTTTCTAAGATACATGCATCGTTTCAATGGCAGTGCATCTATCAAAGAAGCTTTGCAGACAAATCTTAGGATATGGTGGGCACTTTTTGGTTTTGTGGTCATTTGTGTTACCATCACCCCACAGTTCCTGCCCTGGCTAATAAGTCCTTCTTTGCCTTCTGTGAGATCCTCTGCGTCCTTGGAGAAGGTTGACACAAGGTACCTAAGCCAGGTATTGGTCAAACCTTCCATCAAAGAGCCTGGGCTTAGTAAAGGAGGGACAAATGAAGAGGGAATAATTTATCTATGTTAGGATCATAGAGTCTAACATCCCTGAGAGAGGATGTATACATCTAAATATGATATGTGTGTTATAGAGAAAAGATATTGAGATATAATTGTTATAGAACTTGGAATTGTAAAGGATATTTATTCTCAAAATTAAGGGAAAAATTCTGTATTCAAAATATCAGGATAATTCTCTATGACTAATACAATTTAAATTCCTAAAACAACAGCAAAAATAACAACAACAACCTCAACAATATTAAAAAGAAACCAGGAAGTCAATTTCCAAGGAACCCTCTAATCAATTTTTGGTAGTCCATTTGTTGACAAGTGTTTTGAACATGTAAATATTGATGTCATGATCTGTTATTAAAATTTGACAGGGGAAGCTGATACCGAAAGTGATGATGATGACGATGATGATGATTGTAAAAAATCTTCAATGGATGAGGTGGGTAAAGACCCTGTTCTCCTACTTGCTGGGCCTGGTATAGACTCCTGGGTGTATTCCATGGTCATCTTGTGCCATCTAGTGGCAGAAGAAATAAATGCATGACATTCAACAGCCCACAATGTATTGTCAAACTTGAAAGTTCAGAGTATTCAGAGCTGTAGCATTAATTTCATTGTTGTGATTTTAGAACCACTAGAGATACTTATTAATATAAACTTAAACATCCCAAGTAACATCATCAGCTCAGGAATATTAATTACATTGATCCTAGAACCAATTCAGAGACAGGTCAAAGGAAATGTTAGAATTTTGTTTTGTCAGGAGCTTTAGTCAAAAGATCTGTACTGAATCCCTGTCTTGGTACTTGTATCTTTTAAGTTTACTTAAGAATAAATAACAAATAAATGGTTGTTCTTACTTTTATGTTCTTTCCTTATAATAATTTCCATTAATATAGTCTAATTATTATTATTATTATTTGAGATGCATCTCACTGTTACCCAGGCTATTCCCAAACTTGAGGGCTCAAATGTTCCTCCAATGCATCACCTCCTGTGTGTCACCACCCCAGCTTAGTCTAAATATTTTCTTTGTTATGTTCCCCAACAAAATTTCAACCTAATTTCTGAGAGGAACTGTTACAATGCCCAGTAAACCATATCTGCCAAAAATGATTTCAATTGTTCATTTATCTTATTCAGTACTTCCGAATCATTTAAAGACTGTGCATTTGCAAATGAGAATTTCCCAATGTACATTTAACCTAAATGTTTCTACTGGCCTTTTCAAAAGGAGCCTGGTCCCTGTACATTTTATATTCTAAAAATGGGAGAAAATATTGGATCAGTCTATAGAGGCCTGTCTTGTGCCAATGTTCCAATACCGAATTTCTTCTTTATTAAAATCTGTGTTTAAGAATGGGCAAAATCCAATAATAGCTAAAGTAACATGAGATTTTACTGTGTGCTAAACTCTGTTCCACACTTTCTGGTATAAATTAACTTGTTGATAATTGCAAAGATCCTATGTTTGATAGGGACTAACTTTACAAATGAGTAAACTGAGGTATAGAGCAGCTGAGTAACTTGTCCAAGATTGAATAGCTTCATACTATTGTGCTGGGTATTTAAAATGAGTCCATCTGGCCTTAGATCCTGAGCTATTAATCCTATGCTGTGCTATATTCCTTACCTATTAGGCACTTGGGAAACCAAGAAGGAGAGAGTGAAGAAAAGCAGAAGTTGTTGGCTCACCCCCACTCACTTCCACAAGGCAGTCTTTTTACATTGTTATTATTAACAATTTTAAGTTCATCTAGGAGTTACCTACGTAACAATTTTCTTACTATTAGTGAGTTCTTGATTTACTCACCTTAGATACCATCTCCTATTGAAGATGTCGTTGCTTCTCAAACTTTAACCAAAATCCAAAACTTTTTGAGTGCTGACATGACTCCACATGTGTGAATGCAAAGACTATAGTGAATGCAAAGGTGGAAGCTTCCATGAAACTTTATTTCACATATAAAATGATTTAAAATACTGTACAGGACTGCAGATGTAACTGGGTGATGGGGCCATGCCTAGCATGCAAGAAGCTCTGGGTTTGATCCCAGCACTGCAAAATAAATAATGACCTTTAGGCTACATGTAGCCAGTGCATGGGAAACATACATGAATTTCATGTTTAGAAATGGGTCCCATCCCCAAGATCTCTCATTAAATATATGTAGTATAGCAAAATCCGAAAAAAATCCAAAACACATCTGGACCCACACATTTTGGATCAGGACTGCTCTGTCTGCCTTGCCTTTTATTTCTCCTGTAATGAATTTCAACTGGCAAGAATCATTTTCAGAAGAGGAAGGATGACTTAATACTGGCTTGAGTCATCTGACCATTTTCCTGAGAAAATAACCCTTGATTATATAATGCCGACTCTGGAAATGTCGCTTATTTTTAATTCCTGCTTCCAGGGGACTGCTGGGAGTGAGGCCATGGCCACAGAAGAGATGTCTAACCTGGTGAACTATATTCAGCCTGTCAAGTTTGAGTCATTTGAAATTTCAAAAAGTAAGTTTTCCCTGGAGAAAATTCCTTCATATAGCATAAAGTGAATATATTTTAAACAGGGGGTCATGAGATCAACAATGTTACCTTAACAGAAATCTTCTGGGCTGGTGAAGACTTATTATAAGCATGAATTGACTACCTTGCTATCTTTAACATATATGTAAAACTGTGTGTGTGCATGCATGTGTGTGTGTTTGTGTGTGTGTGTGTGTGTGTGTGTGTGTATTTTTTTTTTTTTTGCTAGGTTTGGAACTTAGGGACCCACACATGCTAGGCAAGCACTCTATTACTGAGCTACAGCTACAGCCCTATGCATTTTAATATATAAAATTGACTATGATACATTATTCTATAATGTTCCCCTAAAATATTTAACAGGGCTATAGTCCTCACTTGGTTCTCCAAAAGATATTAGTTCAATAGGCAGCAAAATGAGAGTTTTACATTTGATTTTGGTTTGCAGCAGTACAGTGGGGTCTATTCATTGTGATGAATGAACTAGCTACCTGCCTCCCAGTAAGGAAGTAGGAGGGATTTGAACAACCCTAGTAACTCAAAATAGAACCGATTTACCCAGATTCTATTTGTCCGGCACAGTCCATATATCTAGAAGAATGTATTACTAACTTTACATCACTTTGTGTTTTTTCTTTTTCCAACTGCATATCTATAGTGAATGCAAAGAAAAAAAAATCACCGTTCCTCTAACAAGAGAAAAAACTCTTTTATGAAAATGCTCCTTATATTTGCATAAAGATGCCATCAGCTTCAGAGAATTCCTGGAACTTGCTAGATGCTTATATGGATGTGCTCTTAAAAACTGAATTTTTGCTTGAACATAGGAGCTCCTTAAAAAGGACAGCTGTAAAGATGTAGCAAAATCCAAGCCTCTTTTAACAAATTTATATTTGTATAATTTTTGCTCAGAGTCTTAACTTAGTACCATCTGGTGTCTAGAGATCTACAACAAAGACTTTAACTTCAATATGGTCTGTATAGAGACATTTCCACATTTCTCGATGCCATATAATTACTGATATTTCTTATAAGTCATTAAATTTGAAGCATTCTAGCTATATTTAGATGACTGTAACTTTCAATGACTGCAGAATGAGTTTTCCCAATTCATTAGTTAGAACCTTCTAATAAGGAGCTAGTGTAGAAGAAGCGGATGCATTGAAATTCTTCAGAACTCGCTAATGACAGCGTAAGATGAACAAGACAAGTACTTTTTCCTTGTGTTTCATATCACTCCATCACCTTTTAAAGAAAAAGAATGACAAACATCGTTTACAAAGACTCATCATATTGACTTAGTTTTATTTAACAGCCATCCTTAAGGCTAATTATTAGCTTTTTCAAACTAAATTTTATGATGGACCAAAAAAAGAGAAGCCAGGGTTTTCCTGAGAGTAAATTGAAGAGGGCAGGGAGGTGAAGGGGGATCAGAGAGGGAAAAATCATCAAAAGTCACTCAGTTTTAAGAACTTAGAGCTGTCTAACCACTCTTGTCTGAGTCCTATAAGTAAGCATTGATTTCAGTTGGAAAGACAGTGGAGAAATTGACTCTCAATTCTTTCTGAACTGAGATAACTTAGTTTTCTCCTCTCAATTCAAACTGGAGGCTTGAATTTCACTTTGAAACCTGTTTTCCTAACTCTCTTGTGTTCAATGATATTGAGATCTTCAGCACATTCACCCTTCTGTTCTTTGTTACCTAATCTGACAATAAGGCCACCAGACTGGAAAATCTCCAAGGATCCTTCTTTGCAATACCATAATTCTGATGTCACATTAGTAGTTCCAAGGTGAAGAGCAGCTGATCATGTGGGACTGAATGAGAGAGTCAGTGCTAACAGAAATCTTCCTATGGTATATTTTGTCATTCCCAGCCATGGCCCCACGGAGTCAGTTTGAATGAATTTAAAGCAAAAGATCAGGGCCACTGCTCTTTTGACCAAACAGTTTTCATTGTCACCTGTGCTCCTCTAAAATTCATTCATGCCCTTAAATTGCACAACCAGAATTGCATACCTCACCTAGTTCCTAGACAGAAAAGAGAACTAGCAAGGTTCAACTTATATTACTGGCAAATAGTTCACTAAAAGACATCAAGTATGAAAGTCATGTTGGGAATTCATTGCCCTCCATGTCACTGAACCTTTACCTACTTCTTGAATGACATTGTCATTTATAACATTGAATTTCGTTCCTTACCTCTGTTTTTGTTGTTGAACTCAGAAAGAAACAAAAGTTTTGAAATGTCTTCCTTTGTGGAAACCAAAGGACTTGAACAACTTACGAAGTCCCCGGTGGAATTTGTGGAGTATCCTTGATTTGACGAATGTCTGTGGAATTGACACCCTTCTGAGGTCATGTGCTTGTTTGTTTGTTTGCTCAAAGATGCATAAAATGGCCTATGTTGTAACCTGGAGTAATAAATGGCCTCAGGGATCATATACAATGCTGAGCAGGGTGGCCTACATCTCAGAGAGCTAGCTTTGGAGTAAGGGAACCCCCATGTGCAAGGTTGCCACACACTGTCCAGTCTTGTGTCCTATGGAAATTTGCTGAATCCTGCTTTTCTTCATTTCCAGACAGAAATAAGCTTCTAGCTTGGATTAGCCTTTTTGAAATTTTTTCTTTTAACACAAGGTCTTGCTAAGTTTCTAAGATTGGCCTTGAATTTATGATGTCTCCCTAGTCCCTGGAATCATACGTGTGCTCCACTGGACACGACATCATACAGTTTTTATTATTGTCCCTGAACCAAAATGAAAACAGGGCTTTTGATCATTTTTTTCATAAAATCAATGCTAACTATCTCCAAGAATTCAATTTCATGAAGCAGTTCCTAGAATAAAACTCACCTTTAAAAGTCATCAACAGAGGAGGGGAAACTAATGTAGACTCCATAAATAAAGTCACATTATAAAAATCGCTACCGTTAGTATTCATTATTGACTTTGCAATAGATCTTTTGCTATAGGTTTTCTCGCATTTTGCTCTCACAATCATCCTGTGATGTAGGAAGTCTAAGTCGACTTTATAGATAAGGAAACTGCAGCACTGAAAAGTGAAATAGCTTGCCCAAGATCACACAGCCAGCAGGTCCCCCGAGTTAAGATTCCAGTCCATTTTGTGTGGCTCATAACTTTAGCTAACCTCCACCCTTTGTGGTAGTTGGAACTAGTCAGTCATTTTTCAAGATAGTGCATTGTTTAACAGCTACACAGTTCTCAGCATGGAAATTGACACAATATTAAGCAAGGTCAGAAACCTCTGGGCTATATTTACCTCATTATCAATCATAAAGAGGACCTCAGTCTTGGCAAATAGCTTTTCCAGGGAAGGTTAAGAAAAGGAGCAGAGAGCATTTCAAAAATAGCTGCGCAGTTTGTATTATCTGCGTCTGCCAAACACTATACCATCTTCTCACATGACTTAACACAACACAGCTTCCTGCCGCATCTTTAATCATTAAGATTGTCCTTAACAACTTCCACACAATCACATTGACTTTGGCTCAGACATTTTTTGCCACCTCATTGGTTTTCACCCACAAGGCTCTGCAAAGGTGATGCTGAGTTTATAAGAGCACACTTGTTCTGTTTATTCAGAAAGCTTTCTGCATAGTTTACTCCCTAACCCAATGTGATCATCAATGTCCCCTGCATTTCTCCAATGGAGACAGGCGGAAATTAGCCTCACAGTTCATACCAGGGGCTCATTGTTTTTATTACTGTATTCACTACTTAACATGATGGTCCAGATATAACAAAATGCAGCTGAGCAGGATATATCCAAAAGGAACACGTGTGGACTCATCCAACTACATGCCCCAGCTCTTCTGGAATGCAGGCTGTCAGATGGTGGCCCTTAACTTCCAGACCGTGGGTAAGTAGCACAGCTCATGTTCGTGCAAATGTTCTGTTTCAAAGTCACATTTCAAATGTCCAAGAATACAAATAATAATAAATGCTGGCAGGGATGTGAGGAAAAGGAACACTTATACACTGATGGTGGGATTGTAAATTAGTAAAACCACTATGGAAATCAGTAAGGCAGTTCCTCCAAAGACTAGGAAGGGACCCACCATGTGACCCAGCTATACCACCCCTTGGTGTTTATCCAAAAGAATTGAAGACAGCATACTAGAGTGATACATGCACACCCTTGTGTATAGCAGCACAGTCTACAATAGCCAAACTATGGAACCATTAACAGATGAATGGATTAAGAAAATGTGATACATGTACAACATGGTTTCCTCAGCCATTAAAGAAGAATGAAATTATGTCATTTACAGAAAAATGGATGGAACTGGAGAACATCTTATTAAATAAAATAAGACAGATGCAGAAAGTCAAGGGTCATATGTTTTCTCTTATGTAGAAACTAGAGAGGAAAAAGGGGGAAAAAAGAAAGTATCTCATGAAAATAGAAGGAAGACCTGTAGAGTAGAGGAAGGGCAGGGGGAGGTACTGGAGAATGAACTTGACCAAATTACGTCATGCACATGTATGAATGTATCAAAATGAATCCTATTATCTATAATTATAACCCACCAATAAAAATATCTTTAAAAAGAATTATCCCACTGAGCTGGAATTAGGCAATCAATGTGACCTTTTTTTAATTCGAATCCAATTTTTTTCACTTTATATCCTTTCTATTAACAAATGTGTCTGTCTTCCCAGGTGCCATAATTCATTTTTTATTATGCTTAAGAATATGACTTACTACCTGGAGGTGGCAATTCTTCATTGCTATAAATTTTCTGTTCTTTTCTTGATATTGCCAGTGGAATTACTTTTCCAAATGAATTTAATTTAATTGGTTTAATTGGATGATGTTTCCCTCTGACCATTAAAAAAGATTTTTATTAAAATCACATCAAATTTATAAATTTTTCTGAAGAAAATCAACATTTCTAATTGCAAGTTTTCCTATCACAAAAAGAATGCTTTTCTCTCCATGTAAAAAAAAATCTTATATTAATATCCTCAGTAAAATTGCTAGTCCTCATTAAAGGTCTGGTTCCTTTAGATGAAATCTTTCTCTTTTTAAAATTACATTTTAACATATTATTCCTACTTATTTTATTTCCATATTTATTTCATATACATTTTATAAGTGATCATTTTACTAAGCACTTGAAATAGCCTGTTTTAGGCAATAAATTTGATTTGGTTTCTGAGACAAACTAATCTAATCACATCTAATTTCTACTCCTTATTGCTTTGGGTTGATCATTCTAGACAATATTAAGTGATAGCATTGAAAGTGAGCATCTTCCTCTTCATCCTGATACTTAGAGGACTTTTAATGTTTTGATTCCATTGAATTTGATTTGAGTTATGATTTTATGACAGATATTCTTTAAAACCCTAAAAAAATTATAGTTGTCCTAACTGACAAACAGTAGTTTAGGAATTTATGTTGTATGCTAATAAATCTCTCTTGGACAACAATCAACATGATCATATGTTCATTAATATAATCAACTAATATGATAATATCTTAAAGATTTCCTAATGTGTAATTATTCTTTTTTTCTAAGATAAACTACTTGCTTGTTAAACTTTATTGATTAGAGCATATGATTTGGTAATGTAGTTCCTTAGACTTTTGGAGTTAATTTTTTTCAGATATGATAGGTGTATTATTGTCTCTCTCTCTCTCTCTCTCTCTTGATTTTCATATCATAGTTATAAAAGTTTAATAAAATGAAAAATAAATTTTCAAATTAAATTTTCAAAATAAATTTTCAAATTAAAAATGATTTGTTACATGGAACTTTGAAATAATTCCATCATCACCTCCTTATTGTTCAAATCAGTAGAGATGAATCATGACTCAAATAATACAGACCAGTGACACTTTCCCAGATTCCTTATGATTTTATTATTTTATGATATTTGTGGACCTGGGGGTTGAACTCATGGTCTCATGCATGATAGTCAAGTGCTGTACTGCTAAGTTACAATTTCAGTCTCCCAACATTTTTTTTCTTTTACCAGCAACTGCAATAAGTGTGAACATTTATTTGATGGCACTGATTGAACCTTAGGGAAACTTTGATCAATGACCTTTATCCACTGGAAAAGAATCAATGTATAATTAGATATTGGTTGTAAGCTAATTACAGAAATGAAAACTTTAAAAATGAAAATTTTTCCTATAAATTAAAAAACAAAGAATTATAGCATCCTCTGTCAGTGAAGTATATAGATTCCATCATCAAAAATTTGTCTTAGAGGAGTATAAATCAGTTTAAGTTTTCAGAGGGCATTTTAGCAAGACTTATCAGAAAAACTTTTCCAATATGCATATCTTTTGGCTGGAAGTTCTACTCCTAGGAAAATCATTGATTAAGTCTTCAAAGATTTTGCCACAGTGATGTTCATCAAAATATTATATAGAATGGTGAAAATGAGAAGAAATATTAACATGCCCAAAATAACTACTCTAAGGAATTTTATATAGCTGTCAAAATTAAAGTAGAGAGATATGAAATGGAATTGATATACTATAGTAAAAATATAGTTGAAGTGGAAAAAAATTATAAACCAATCTACTGATAATGTTGTCTCTGGATCTGGGGATTACAGCTGGATTTTTTTTCTGTACTTTGTTTCCCTCATTTTTAGAATTGAATGACTATTTCTTTGGTTAAAGGGAATGGTCACAAGAATGTGCTATAATAAATCTTAGTTCCCATCTTACTGTCTCATTACAAACATAAATACATTCACAGCGAGGTTTGTGTTTTTGATATTTAGACCTGGCCATGCAAATTAACATGGGAATGTATGAATACAACGGGAAAAGCGGTTACAGGTTGAAGCCAGAGTTCATGAGGAGGCCGGACAAGCATTTTGATCCATTTACAGAAGGCATCGTTGATGGGATAGTGGCCAACACTTTATCTGTCAAGGTATGGACACCCTTGTCACAAACTTGTCTTAAATATTATCTATTTTGCATAAAGAAGTTGCTAAGTCATTAAATATTTAATAACTAGTAAAGGCTCCACTTCCTTTCTATATTATTTCCTTTTAAGTATCAAATCTTCATGAGAAAATTTTATAGGATACATGAATGAGAAAAAGGGGCTGAGCCTCTTCTTAATCTAGGGTCTAATCAGATGAGTTAGTGAGATCCACCATGGCCAATCCTCTTTTTTGATGTCAATAGCCCATCATTAAATTTACATAAACTATAAATAAATTTACATAAAAATGACCCAAATGGGAAAGTTCTGCCCTGACTAATTCCCATTCGTTCTGAGCTAATTAAATGGGAAAAAATCCTCTAAATTATTAAATATTGAACAGAAGCTTTCAGGTTACCGTGGTTTTTAAATTTCTACCATGGTATTCAGGGATTTTAAAATTCACACTAATAATCTCAAAGGGTTGCTTTACTAAATATGTATCTGATCCAAAACATTAATTCCAAAAGCACTTTCTTCAGTCTTTGAAATAGATGTTACAGAAGATATTTTTATGAGTTGTCAGAAAATGTTTTTAATACTATAAAAGGGAAATTTATTTTTACAAAGAGGTTTTTACATGAATTCCCTAAGTCCTTCATAGTTAGAAACAAGTTAGAATTTTGTTTGCTCTTTTAAAGTATCATTTATTTTATGTTATACTAAATAACTCTGGAACTAAGAGACTTTCACTACACAAAATGCAATTTTCAGATTGGACTTGAACCAAAGCATTTGAAAACTATATAAAAAGAGACCTTATAGCAGTTACACTAATTTCTATCTAACCTAAGCAACCGATCACCTTTTTGCTCCCAAACTTCTATCATTTTATATCAAAGATTTAAAACAAAATTTCAGTGAAATATCTTGTCTTTTGAAGTTATTACAAACCGCATATATCAAGAGTGAAGTGGACAGAACTTGAACTTCACACTTATATTTATTTTAGGAAACTGTATTCCGTAGAGGATGTCAAATTCCCATCCAGTGTGATTAAGATCAACTCAAAAGCTTCATGTGCTCTTAAAATGCTATTTTAGAATCCTTGTCAATGCTTAGTATAACTGAGTCAAACTAGTAATATTTTGCCTTGTTTACAGAATCATACTATTTTATGTTTTCTTGTTTATTTATGTTATTTTGAAAATCCTACTGTGACAGAATAAGCAATTATAAAACAATGACACAGAGGCAGGAAAACAAGCATTAAAGAAGTAGTGGAGGCCCAGGCATTTGTAACCTGCTGCTCCCATCGGAGACAATGCTGCGGAGCTGTCCATCAGGGACAGACCACACTGCAATGGAGCCCTTCCTACCTACCTTGAACAGTACAGCTAGACTTGGATGCAACACATATCTGTCACTCATAGCTTGTTTTGATCCTCATAGTTCCAGAATAGACTTATGAACCCACCTCTTTTACTGATATGACCACTGTGTTTTAATGCCATTAATTTACAATAGGTATCTGCTTTGATTCAACAACATAAGCATCCAAACTCTTTGGTGCATCTGAGTTCCCAATGGAACTCATATCATTTGAAAGTTTCAAACATATCTCAAAACGCCTGCTGAGAGGTTCTCATGTGGAACCTCAGGTTGAACACAGAGATTGTCCCTAGCAGATCCTGTGCACTCAAGCCAAGGAGAACATTCAAGGGAAATGAATAGTCCCAGAACAAGTTCAGAAAGCCTTCTGAATAACTTTCTCTCTTGTTCAGAATTTCTGACCCCATCAGCACGAAGCCAACTTTGACCTTCTGTGGCCTCTGATGACTCTTCCCATGCCACCATTGTGTCTGACCTCTGGCTCAGCCCTAATTTTGGAAATGCTGACCCCTTTCAAGGACAGAGTTCCGAAAGCTCTTGACCAGCAGGCACATAATCCAGATGCATGGGCTTTGCTTCTTCATCTGTTGCTTCCTGCTGTTGTTTTTCTTTCTGGTATAGAGCAGAGACATATCTTTTTTGTCTTCATTAACCTTAATGACAGGTGAAAGATCCCTCAAATTTGGAAAACTGGGTTAGAAAAAGAGGCAGACTTGGGAGACTTTTTAATAATATTTAACCTTAAAATCTCCTTTAACCCCACAATGTTGGTTAGTTCTGTAGTTAGACAAAGAATGCTCACAATTGTGCGGATGGCTAACTGGGTGAGGTTGGAGGTAATGATCAACTGGTCTTGATGGTTTATGGTAGGTATTCCTTATTTATTCCTCCTACACTATTCTGTCTTACCAATTAACTCCTAAGCTTACCATGGTCAATATTCTTCCACCAACTTCTTAAGAGAAACTCATATTGCTAATCTTGTTTCTGTTTCATTCTCCTTATAATTTAACACTCATCAGCAGTATCTGTACCCCTCTAAAAAGTTTCCTACATCTTTGTTACTCATTTGTTCAGGATTTCTTCTTTTGTTGCTGTTTGTTATCTAGATTATTTCAGGTCAGTTTCTTTCTGATAAGAAAGTTGGGACGTACGTTGAAGTGGATATGTTTGGTTTGCCTGTTGACACAAGGAGGAAAGCATTCAAGACCAAGACTTCCCAAGGAAATGCTGTAAATCCTGTCTGGGAAGAAGAGCCAATTGTGTTCAAAAAGGTGGGTCTCAGTGGTACATGTCTGTAATCCCAGGAACTCAGGAGGCTGAGACAGGAGGATTGCAAGTCGGAGGCCAACCTCAGCAATTTATTCTATTTTTATTTTATTTCCTCAAAATAAAAAAGGAAAAAGGTCTGGGGATGTGGCACAGTACCCTGGTTTCAATCCCCAGTACCAAAAAAAAGGGGGGTCTCATGTTCTTGATAACATAACTGTGTTTTTGATATGTTTTCTAGTGAGGGGAAAAAATAAACAATTACTTCTGGTTAATTTGACAATTCAAAAGTTTTAAAAGCAATGTATTTTGAAAACACAAAACTAAACATATAATGGCAAGACCACTAGCTGTGTTTAAACAGAGTATTTTTCCCCTTTTCCCACATTAAGAATATCCATGCCAAAAGAAAACAGCCTGTTTTGTAATATACCTTGCTATGGGGAGGTGATAAAACACAGATGAAACCCAAATATTGGTGACCCATGTCCTTTCCTTCTGAAAATTGAACTTATAGAGAAAGAGCTTAACTTTTTATCTAAATGAGCTAAGTAGAAACTTCAACTTGGCTTTGGAAAAGCAGGACCTAGTTCTTTCTTAGAATTGCAGTCAATTCTTGTCATCAAATGTGCCCTTTTTTGTCCCCATAGGTGGTTCTTCCTTCTCTGGCCTGTTTGAGGATAGCAGTTTATGAAGAAGGAGGTAAATTTATTGGTCACCGGATCTTGCCAGTGCAAGCTATTCGGCCAGGTATGGATAATGTGGTGAGAAACTCTTTATCAAAGCTAAAAGAGTTGTCACTGCCTAGCATGATTATTAAACCATGATTTAAGCAACTATCTGGAGCTTTGTAATTTTGCTATATAAAAGGTATATATGATTATTTATTCACATCTCATAGTTTTTTTGTTTTTGTGGTCCACTATAATATACTCTTGTCACCATAATTTTATGTAGTAAACTATCTGAAACTTGTACATAACTATTTATGTTCCTGGCTTACGATTCTGAAGATTAGTAGTGTGTATTAGTCTGTTTTGTCACTACTATAATGAAAGTACCTGAGGCAGACTGCTTTATAAGGAAAAGAGGTTTGTTTAGCTCACAAGATCAGGCAACCCTGTCAATTTTGCCTCTGGTGAGGACCTCATTGTAGGTGGCATCATGGCAGACATGTGCATGTGGGAGTGACAGATCATCTTACCTAACGGGAACCCAGGGAGCCGAGTGGAGCCAGACTTGCTCTTTTTATACCCCCGCTCCCCCAAGAACTAATTCAATGTCCCAGAGAACTATCTTAATCCTTTCTCAGGGCATTACCCCTGTGCCTTCCCCTTGGCTCCACCTCTTAAAGTTCCCACTACCTCTCACATCACCACACCAAAGACCAAGCTCCGCAGATGAACTCTTAAGGCACAAATCACATCCAAACCATTGTACAAGGTTTGACTGATCTACCCTGGCCTCAGCAGCATAACCGTGTTTCAGGCCATTGATTGGGTTCCAGTATGTTCCAAGGGTGCTCATTCTGAGGTGCAGGCTGAAGGGAAAATGGCAGCTGCATACGGACTTCTCTTGGAAGATCGCCAGAATGCAAAAAGACAAGTCTAAGTCTGCATATGCATGTTGAGCCTCTGCTTGTGCCACAGTACTAATATCCCACTGATCAAGGCAGTAGACCATATGCTGAGCCCCAATCAAGAAATCAAGCATAATTCTATTATAAGGAGCAAATTCGGACCAGTAGTTCAAACCATGGCATTAATTTTTTAATTCTCTCTTTTGGGGGGAAAATATGATTGGAAAGGGAAAAAAGTCAGAATCAACCATGTTTTCCTATCTACTACGGAATATAAGACCTCATTACTCAGAGCCATGTAATTAAAATGAGAAAGAAGTGACCTGTTTGTCATCCAAAGTTACCTAAAATAAACCCTTCCGTCACACAAATGTTCATGGTCGTAACTAACATTGGGAAGACATTATGTGATACCCAGTGTTATTGTCACCCTCCAGGCTATCACTACATCTGTCTGAGAAATGAAAGGAACCAGCCGCTGATGCTGCCAGCTGTCTTTGTTTACATAGAAGTGAAAGACTATGTGCCAGACACATATGCAGGTAAGCAACCTGACTCCAAGGAATGTCTCCATTCGGGGTCACTCATGGTCTGTGGCTTAGTGGAAGAAGCCACTGAACCAAACAAAGGTAGGAGATTGCAGCCTCCAAATCACTTCTATTTTTGTCTGTATGATTAGAGGTAAGTTGCTCAAACTTTGTGATTACATTTTAATACAGTTTATTTTCATTTGAATCTCAATGCCTTAGTCTGGAGTGTATTTACTCACTGGTTGTCTTATAGTCATGGGCTCAGAAATTCTTCACCCATGCTACCCAGCACCACAGTTCTTTATCTCAGTGTGTGCAATAATTTGTCCTCAGTTTTAGAACCTTGATCTTGATGGGAATGGAGTTGACGCCTATAATCCCCCTGACTTGGGAGGCTGCAAGGATTGCAAGTTCAAGGCCAGCCTCAGCAACTTAGTGATGCCCTAAGCAAATTAGCAAGACCCTGTCTCAAAATATTTTTTTAAAGGTTTTTGGATGTAGTTCAGTGGTAAAATGCCCCTAGGTTCAATCCCCAAGAGAAAATAAAAAAGAATCCTGATCCTTTTTATGTGTGGAGTCCTAAATTTTGAGAAATTTGTGACAATGTTAACCAGGAATCACACATTTAAATACTTACAGTGTCAAACATTCTGGGGGCAGGGGGACACTGGGGAATGGTGGAGACTATGGCAGACTTGGAGCATATCTCTCATCCAGAGATGGCGGCAATAATTCACTCCTCCTAGCCACTGCCGTGCAAATGAGACCCATATTGCCAAATCTTTGGATTGTTCCAACAGTGTGGAAAGTGAGCTCTTTATATGAAATGTCTCTGTTTATGAAATATCATTTGGGGCAAATAAGACAAGCAGTGGGACCACTGTGGAATGGATGGAAGCTTCAAAAAGATCCTAGAGAATGTGGAATTTTGTGGCATCCTGAGTTGGAGCCAGTCCAGGGTGACTTTCAGAGCTGAATTGCTTTGAATTCTGTCTCCTTAAGGTTTTAGCAAGTCCCAAGTCTTGTCAATTTCCAAAATGTTACATTGATGAGTGCAAAGATACATAGATGGATAGAAGAATGAAAGATGGATGATGAGTGGGTGGATGGATGAGTGGATAGTTGGATGATAGGTAAATGCATGGATGGAGGGTTGGATGGATGGGTGGTTAGATGGATGATAGGTAATCAATACCTCCAAAACCTTCAATCTAAAATGATTCTTCCCTGTTTAGATGTGATCGAAGCTTTGTCAAACCCAATCCGATATGTGAATCTGATGGAGCAGAGAGCCAAGCAACTGGCTGCTTTGACACTGGAGGATGAAGAAGAAGTAAAAAAAGAGGTGAGAGGGCGTTCTAACCTTTCACATGGTAGCATGGTGTGAAGCATAATTTCCACACCAACTTTCTGACTTCGCCTAAGAAATCTTAGAACTAGAAAATAAAAATGACACATTGGAACACAGTTTTATAGAGTTCCGCAACACATCACAAAACATCCAGATGATTAACTCAGCTGTTCATATTTCATCTTCTTTTGGTATTCTGTGGACACCGCCAGCATCTTATCTTGTGATCACGTTTAACGGTACACTTCTTGCTGTTTCAGGTGTTTCTGGATGGTTTCATACTGATTAAAGGTGATTAAGGCATAGGAAAATGAAGTTAATCAAATCATGTATTTCCTTTGTTTTTAATTTAAAGTGCAGGATGTTCAACATGCTCTTGTAATTTCTTACAACATAGAAAGTACTGAACACAATGCCTGGAATGTGGTAATAGACCCTAAAATGTTTACCATTATTATATGTATATAGTTATGAGTTATGAGTCCCTGAAATAATTCATACAGTATTCTAAATTAGATGTCACAAAGTAAAGAATAATCTTTTGTTTGGGGATCGAACCCAGGACCTCACACTTTCTAGGTAAGGGCTCCACTACTGACCTACATCCCTGGCCCTCTTTTATATATACATAAATTTAGTTGTTGATGGATCTTTATTTTATTTATTTGTTTATATGCAGTGCTGAGAATCGAACCCAATGTTTCATACATACTATGCAAGTGCTCCACCACAACCCCAGCCCACCCTCTTTTATTTTGAGACACAGTCTCACTGAGTTGCCCAGGCTGACCTTAAACTTACCTTCCTCCTGTCTCAGCTTCCCAAGTAGTTGGAATTATGGGAGTAAGCCATCACAAACAACCTAAAGACTAATTACTGAAGGTGAAGAAATATTACAAATGAAATCTAAAAATATAGTGCTTAAATAGAGTGGCAACCCTTTTGATTTTTAAAAAAGTAAAATATAATCTAACGATTATTGGAGATGATATCAATATTTAGAATAATGATAGAAATTAACTCTTTTTATATCTCTCTTGAATAATCAGTGGAAATTTTCAAGGAAAAAGAAAAATGGACAACTAACAATGTAAGAAAAAAACTTCAAAAATTGCTTGGATACCTTGTATGCCTATTAACAAATCCATTAGAGTTGATAATGTTTAATGCATATTTCCAAAATTACTTGGGATTATGGAAAATTTTCAAAATAAAAATAAGAGAAGACCAGAGCCATTCAGAGAGAGCAATGTGAAAATGGGTTGTACATATAGCTTGTCTTTTTATGCTCAATTATTAGTTTTTTTAAAAATGGAATAATATTGATAATATGTCCATGTCATTAGATTGTGTGTGGGTTGGGGGGTAAGAGGAATTGAACCCAGGGTGCTCAACCACTGAGCCACATCCCATAGCCTCAGCCCTTTTTAACTTTTTATTTTGAGATGGGATCTCACTAAGTTGCCCACGCTGACCTTGCATTTGCAATCCTCCTACCTCAGCCTTCTAAATTGCTGGGATTACGGGTCTATGCCACTACACTTGGCATTAAATTGTCTTCTACAAAACGACTTTTAGTGGCTCAGTGTCTTTTGTCACATCATAATTAATTTACCTAATCCCTAATTATTGGATATTTGCAATATTTCACTATTTAATCAGATCTTCAACAAACATATTAATGCATTTTGAATCCATCTGGGATTATTTCCTTTTATTTTCTATAGAGTTTTAGAAATTTTTGATTTTAGATGTTGAGTTCATTAAACATGAGAGAAAATGAGATGAATTAGAAGGAAAGCAATTTAACCTAAAGGTAAAACGTGCCAGTTTCTTACTTCATTTTGTTTTGGTGCTAGAGATTGTGGAATACAGGGCCTTCAATGTGCTAAGTGTGTGCTCTACCACTAAGCTGTACCTCCAGTTCTAGGTTCTTATTTATACCGTGGCCATTATAATGCATAAGACCAACAGATACATCCTGTATGATACAATTAAAAATTAGACTGGAAAATTTTATAAAGATTTTTTTTGTGGTATGCAGAAAATAGGCTTATTTTATATTAACCGAAAATTGTACCTAATAGTAGACATACATGCTTTGAAAATTAATTTGCCTCTAATATCACTGCTTAGTTTTTTCAGAGAGAAAAATGAATAAAACAAAAAACATTTAGTCCCCCTGCTTGGACTATTTCTAGTATTTGCTGCTTGTATGGGGATTACTGAAGGAGGTTTATTTACTTGTTTGAAGGGGGCTCTGTTGGAGACCTATAGGGATCCCCTCTCTAAGCTGCTGCACCCATTGCTGTAGGATTGCTATAGGGCTTGACTACAAAGGGCCCTCACCTGCAGACTCCTCTGAGGGCTGGCCTGGGCTGAGAGGTACCACCTTACCTGACATACCTAGCAGGTTCTTCCTTGGGTAGGGGAGCAGCCAAGCCCAAGGACTGGCAGACCTAGATGAGGAGGAGCTCAGGTGCCTTGCTTCCAGTGGGCAACTTCTGTGTTGCAGTGCAGGCTCCACTGCCCCCAGGGGCATCAGCTGAGGTTGGACTTGGAGGCCATATTTCAGCTGATCTTCTTCCCATCTTGCCCCACCTGCCTCACTTCCCTGTGGTTTCCTCCTGAGAGCATTCTCTGAATAAATCATGTACTGAAGAATCCCCATGTCCAAGTCTGCATCTAGGGAATCCAACAGCACTAAGTAGCCTGCTGTTTTATAATTAAATACAAGAATGAGTACTTTCTCTGAATTATTTTGCTTAGGAACTGGAATTTAAAGATTTGGCAATTGTTATATCTTTGATTCTGGTATTTCTTCTGAGATAATAGTACTTTTCTTTCCCAGGGCTTTTTAAAAAGTTTACACAAGACAAGAGAGGTCTATGAATGAATTTCTTGGTTTGCTCCTATGGACATAAATATGAGATTAGATCTGCTTCCGTAAATCCCCAGAAGTTCTAGAATTCTTTTCTCTTTTCTCCTCTTTTACTAGAGTAAAAGACAATTTATTTAGTGAAGTATAATTCAAGGTAAAGATTGTTTGCATAGATATAAATAAATCATAGCATTCTTCTCTAATTAGAATAGGAATCTCTTTAATCAACTGGGTGTATTTCATTATCTAAGAAATAGACATTTGAACTTGGTATGCTGGTGCATACCTGTAATCACAGTGCCATAGATGCTGAGGCAGGAAGATTTCGAGTTCAAAGCCAGCCTCGGCAACTTAGTGAGGCCCTAAGCAACTTATCAAGGCCCTAAGTAACTTATCAATACCCTGTATCTAAATGAAATATAGAGGCTCGCTTCACTGGGCGATCCAAGATGGTGGCTTAGAGGGAGACTGCACCCCCAGTCGCTCCAGAACCCAGGAGGTAAGAAGGGGAGGCATTGAGAGACTCGGACTGAAATAGAGCCACGGGTGAGTCTGTCCACTGGGTAAAGCTCGGCCCGGGTGGCAGGCCCAGATAGAGGTGGCTTATCGGAGCCGGGCAGGGCAACTAGAGTCATCCACAGGCAGCCCTGCGCACTCCGGCGGTGGGCCCCGCCCACACAGCCAGCTTCTCCAGGTTCTCGGAACGGAACTGGCCCGCTAGTGAGAGCCTTTCTGACCAGAACAAGCTCCGAGTCCCGGAGGCACTGCAGCGCAGCGTACTCCGGCAACGAACCAGTGGAGAGCCTCGATCCGCAAGCAGCCTCTGGGATCAGGACAGGGCAGCCAGAGACCTCTTCAGGCGGCTCTGCCCACTCCAACTGCAGGCTCTCTTCACGGGGCGATCCAAGATGGCGGCCTAGAGGGAGACTGCACCCCCAGTCGCTCCAGAACCCAGGAGTTAAGAAGGGGAGGCATTGAGAGACTCGGACTGAAATAGAGCCACGGGTGAGTCTGCCCACTGGGTAAAGCTCGGCCCGGGTGGCAGGCCCAGATAGAGGTGGCTTATTGGAGCCGGGCAGGGCAGCTAGAGTCTTCCCAAGGTAGCCTTCCACACTCCGGCAGTGGGCTCCTCCCACACGGCCAGCTGCACGGTGCAGGCCCACAGTGAGAGCATTTCCACACAGAGTCAGTTCCAAACCGTGGAACCAGTAGGGGGCTAGGGGCAGTATTCTTCGGATGAGGTGCTTTATCAGATTCCTCCAAGACATCAGGCTACTGAAGGCTGGGAGGTGATACACTGGAAATCTACCGGGACACTATAAGCCAATAGCGGAAAACTGCAATATCTCAGGGTCCCACTGACAACTGACCAATATGAGAAAACAAGGGAAGAAAATGTCCCAAACAAACCTAGATACTACATCAATAAAACCCAATGACAGAACAGCAGAAGAAATGTCAGAAAGGGAGTTCAGAATGTACGTAATTAAAACGATCAGGGAAGCTAATGAGGAGATGAAAGAGCAAATGCAGGCATTAAATGATCGCACCAATCAACAGTTAAAAGACCAAATACGGGAAGCAAGAGATCATTTCAATAAAGAGTTAGAGATACTGAAAAAAAAACAAACTGAAATACTTGAAATGAAGGAAACAATAAACCAACTTAAAAACTCCATAGAAAGCATAACTAATAGGATAGAACACCTGGAAGACAGAACCTCAGACATTGAAGACAAATTATTTAATCTTGAAAGCAAAGTTGGCCAAACAGAAAAGATGGTAAGAAATCATGAACAGAATCTACAAGAATTATGGGATATCATGAAAAGGCCAAATTTAAGAATTATTGGGATTGAGGAAGGCTTAGAGAAACAAACCAAAGGAATGAACAATCTATTCAATGAAATAATAACAGAAAATTTCCCAAATCTGAAGAATGAAATGGAAAACCAAGTACAAGAGGCTTATAGAACTCCAAACATACAAAATTACAACAGACCCACACCAAGGCACATTATTATGAAAATACCTAACATACAAAATAAAGACAGAATTTTAAAGGCCGCGAGAGAAAAGAATCAAATTACATTCAGAGGGAAGCCAATAAGAATATCAGCAGATTTTTGGATCCAGACCCTAAAAGCTAGAAGGGCCTGGAACAACATATACCAAGCCCTGAAAGAAAACGGATGCCAACCAAGAATCTTATACCCAGCAAAACTTACCTTCAAATTTGACGATGAAATAAAATCCTTCCATGATAAACAAAAGCTAAAGGAATTTACAAAAAGAAAGCCAGCATTACAGAACATTCTCAGCAAAATATTCCATGAGGAAGAGATGAAAAACAACGATGCAAATCAGCAACAGGAGGTGCTAGCCTAAAGGAATAGCCAAATAAAGGAGAAACCAAATCATGTCAAAAACAAATATGAGTCAATTGACTGGGAATACAAATCATATCACAATAATAACCCTGAATGTTAATGGCCTGAATTCATCAATCAAAAGACACAGACTGGCAGATTGGATTAAAAAGAAAAATCCAACAATACGCTGCCTGCAAGAGACTCATCTCATAGAAAGAGACACCCATAGACTAAAGGTGAAAGGATGGGGAAAAACATACCATGCACACGGACACAGCAAAAAAGCTGGAGTATCCATCCTCATCTCAGATAATGTGGACTTCAAACCAAAACTAGTCAGAAGGGATAAAGAAGGACATTACATGCTGCTTAAGGGAAGCATAAATCAGCAAGACATAACAATCATAAATATCTATGCCCCGAACATTGGCTCATCCACGTACGTCAAACAAATCCTTCTCAATTACAGAAATCAAATAGACCACAACACAATAATACTAGGCGATTTTAACACACCTCTCTCACCACTGGATAGATCATCCAAACAAAAATTGAATAAAGAAACTATAGATCTCAACAACACAATCAGCATGTTAGACTTAACAGACATATATAGAATATACCATCCAACAAAGAACGAATACACTTTCTTCTCAACAGCACATGGATCCTTCTCTAAAATAGACCATATTTTATGCCACAAAGCTACTGTTAGCAAATACAAGAAGATAGAGATACTACCTTGTACTCTATCAGATCATAATGGATTGAAATTAGAAATAAATGACAGAATAAAAAACAGAAACTTCTCCAATACCTGGAGACTAAATAATACACTATTATATGATGAATGGATAACAGAAGACATCAGGAGGGAAATTTAAAAAATTCTTAGAAGTAAACGAGAACAAAGACACATCATATCAAAATCTCTGGGACACTATGAAAGCAGTACTTAGAGGAAGATTTATTTCATGGGGTGCATTCAACAAAAGAAGTAGAAATCAACAAATAAACGACTTAACACTACAGCTCAAAGCACTAGAAAAAGAAGAGCAGACCAATACCAAAAGTAGTAGAAGACAGGAAATAGTTAAAATCAGAGCTGAAATCAACGAAATCGAAACAAAAGAAACAATTGGAAAAATTAACAAAATAAATAGTTGGTTCTTTGAAAAAATAAATAAAATTGATAAACCCTTAGCCACACTAACAAAGAGAAAGAGGGAGAAAACTCAAATTACTAAAATTCGGAATGAACAAGGAAACATCACAACAGACACGAGTGAAATACAAAACATAATTAGAAGCTATTTTGAAAATCTATACTCCAACAAAACAGAAAACCTCGAAGACATCAACAAATTTCTAGAGACATATGAACTACCTAAACTGAACGAGGAGGACATACACAACTTAAATAAACCAATTTCAAGCAATGAAATAGAAGAGGTCATCAAAAGCCTACCAACAAAGAAAAGTCCAGGACCAGATGGGTTCTCAGCCGAGTTCTACAAAACCTTTAAAGAAGAGCTCATTCCAATACTCCTCAAACTATTCCATGAAATAGAAGAGGAGGGAACCCTACCAAACTCGTTCTATGAAGCCAATATCACCCTGATACCTAAACCAGACAGAGACACATCGAGGAAAGAAAATTTCAGACCAATATCCTTAATGAACATCGATGCAAAAGTTCTCAACAAAATTTTAGCAAATCGCATACAAATATATATTAAAAAGATAGTGCACCACGATCAAGTGGGTTTTATCCCAGGGATGCAAGGTTGGTTCAACATTCGGAAATCAATAAATGTCATTCACCATATCAACAGACTTAAAGTTAAGAATCACATGATTATTTCAATAGATGCAGAAAAAGCATTTGATAAAATACAGCATCCCTTCATGCTCAAAACACTAGAAAAAATTGGGGTAGTGGGAACATTCCTAAACATTATAAAGGTGATCTACGCTAAGCCCATGGCTAATATCATTCTAAATGGTGAAAAACTGAAAGCGTTCCCCCTAAAAACTGGAACAAGGCAGGGATGCCCTCTTTCACCGCTTCTATTCAACATCGTCCTTGAGACTCTAGCCAGAGCAATCAGACAAACCAAAGAAATTAAAGGGATACGAATAGGAAAAGAAGAACTCAAACTATCCCTGTTCGCTGATGACATGATTATATATTTAGAGGAACCTGGAAATTCCACCAGAAAACTTTTAGAACTCATAAGTGAATTCAGTAAAGTAGCAGGTTACAAGATCAATGCTCATAAATCCAATGCATTTTTATACATAAGTGATGAATCTTCAGAAAGAGAAATTAGGAAAACTACCCCATTCACAATAGCATCGAAAAAAATAAAATACTTGGGAATCAATCTCACAAAAGAGGTGAAAGACCTCTACAATGAGAACTACAGAACACTAAAGAAAGAAATTCAAGAAAACCTTAGAAGATGGAAAGATCTCCCATGTTCCTGGATAGGCAGAATTAATATCGTCAAAATGGCTATACTACCTAAAGTGCTATACAGGTTCAATGCAATTCCAATTAAAATCCCAATGATGTACCTTGCAGAAATAGAGCAAGCAATTATGAAATTCATCTGGAAGAATAAAAAACCTAGAATAGCTAAAGCAATCCTCAGTAGCAAGAGTGAAGCAGGGGGTATTGCAATACCAGATCTTCAACTATACTACAAAGCAATAGTAACAAAAACGGCATGGTATTGGTACCAAAATAGACAGGTAGATCAATGGTACAGAATAGAGGACATGGACACAAACCCAAATAAATACAATTTTCTCATACTAGACAAAGGTTCCAACAATATGCAATGGAGAAAAGATAGCCTCTTCAACAAATGGTGCTGGGAAAACTGGAAAACCATATGCAATAGAATGAAATTAAACCCCTATCTCTCACCCTACACAAAACTCAACTCAAAATGGATCAAGGACCTCGGAATCAGACCAGAGACCCTGCATCTTATAGAAGAAAAAGTAGGTCCAAATCTTCAACTTGTTGGCTTAGGATCAGACTTCCTTAACAGGACTCCCATAGCACAAGAAATAAAAGCAAGAATCAACAACTGGGATAGATTCAAACTTAAAAGCTTTCTCTCAGCAAAGGAAACTATCAGAAATGTGAAGAGAGAGCCTACAGAGTGGGAGAATATCTTTGCCAACCATACCTCAGATAGAGCGCTAATTTCCAGAATCTATAAAGAACTCAAAAAACTCTACACGAAGAATACAAATAATCCAATCAACAAATGGGCTAAGGAAATGAACAGACACTTCACAGAAGAAGATGTACAAGTAATCAACAGATATATGAAAAAATGTTCAACATCCCTAGTAATAAGGGAAATGCAAATCAAAACTACCCTAAGATTTCATCTCACCCCAATTAGAATGGCGATCATCAAGAATACAAGCAACAATAGGTGTTGGCGAGGATGTGGTGAAAAAGGAACACTCATACATTGCTGGTGGGGTTACAAATTAGTGCAGCCACTCTGGAAAGCAGTGTGGAGATTCCTCAGAAAGCTTGGAATGGAAACACCATTTGACCCAGCTATCCCACTCCTTGGCCTATACCCAAAGGACTTAAAATCAGCATACTACAGAGATACAGCCACATCAATGTTCATTGCTGCTCAATTCACCATAGCCAGATTGTGGAACCAACCTAGATGCCCTTCAGTTGATGAATGGATAAAGAAACTGTGGCATATATATACAATGGAATATTACTCCGCAATGAAGAATGATAAAATTATGGCATTTGTAGGCAAATGGTCGAAATTGGAGAATATCATGCTAAGTGAGATAAGCCAATCTCAAAAAACTAAAGGACGAATGATCTCGCTGATAAGCGGATGAGGACATATAATGGGGGGTGGGAGGGGTTAGCATTAGGTTTAGGGTTAGGTTTAGGGTTAGGGATAAGGAGAGCGGTAAGAATGAAGGAAAGAAGGACTGTGTAGAGGGAAAAGAGGGGTGGGAGGGGTGGGGGGGAGGGGAAAAAAAAACACATCATTGCCCTATGTAAACGCATGATTACACAAATGGTATGCCTTGACTCTATGTACAAATAGAGAAACAACATGTATCCCATTTGTATACAATAAAAAAATAAATAAATAAAATAAAAAAAATAAATAAATGAAATATAAAAAGGACTGGGAATGTGGCTCAGTGGTTAAGCACCCCCTGGGTTCAATCTCCCTGGTACCAAAAAGTAAATTAAAAAGAGAGTTAAGTAGAGGTTGAAAGAAAGCATCCTCAAATAAATTATTTGTATTTTCACTGTTTAGAAGCAATATATTACCATCTACTACCTATTTGTTAACCGTTGTCTCCAAGGAGTAATTACTTATTTAAAAGAATATTTGCAGACACGTACACATTTCAGCTGCTATAATACAGCAATTAAGTTGAAAGTCCTATAATAAAATATTTTTGTTGATGATCTCTCAGACAGACTGTTTCTTTAATGATTGGGAAAAAAGGTCACTCTAAAGGGAAAGAGTTGGAGGGCCTTTGAGATTACAGAGACCTTCTTTCACATTGGTGTCCTTTGAAAGCCATCTTTTTGCAGGAGATTACACTTATCAAAAAGCTATATGAGAACAGAGTTCTAGGAGACATAAAATTATAGAAGTAGAGTTTTAGGTCAATCTTATTTTTGTATCTCCTTTATGTAAAGTGATCAGAAGGAATTTTCAGAGAAGTATAAAACTGGTTAAACTTAAAGAATATTTGTACTTTTCCAATTTTAGAAATAATTTTAGAGGTGTTCAATTGCATAGATTCCATATTGGTATCATAGAGAACGTTTGAGTTTTTTCCCCTGGAAATGTCTAAACCTTAACTGGCCTCATTTTTGAAACTAAAAAAAAAAAAAAAAAAAAAAAAAAAAAAATTGTCTTCACCCTGTAATATTGGGAAAGAAAAGTCATTTTGTGCTTTTGAACACCAGTGTGGCTTTTATCTTGTGCAATAATGTAAGTTTGTTTGAATGAGGCCACTGAAAATAAGTACCTATGGTTTTCTCAAAAGATATTCTGCCTAGGACCTGGAAGGCAATATTTTAGCAGTTAAGACTTTCCCAGTATGGTCCTTTTAACGTGACACTTCTAAAGGGTGTTTCTATTTGAACAGACTTCAGTGTACTGTAAAGTATTCCCAGACTGTAATAGTCTAATCAGTTATCCTCATAGGGTAATTTTCAAACAAATATGTGGGAAAGTTCAATTATTCTCCCAGTGTTCAAACAATAGGTATTTACTTCTGATCATGTGACAAGACACTCGTCAGATATCATATATACTTTAATATTCAATTATACAATACTCATATATAAAATGAATAATTGTTAGAAATCAAAGCAATAATAGAGATTTAAGTTGCTGGATTTATTTGATCTTAAAATGATTTTTCAAATAAGTCATAATTCAAAGGAAAAGATTTATAAATTTGTACAAAAGAACCTCATCTGAATCCTAACAAATCCTTTATACTGTTTATAAGTTATTCATTTAAATTACTAAAGTTATTCCTTTAAATTAAAAATTATTTTAAAAAATTTATAAACATAGTAAACAAGATAAAATCCCTCAGTTACCTTCAGATACTATTATTTTTGCCATATGCCCTTTAGCATGTTTTCTATACATATTTCTTTTACAATTTTTTTAAAAATTTCATACTCAAATACTTTAATCACAGAAATGCCTAATGAAGTATCAGTGACTTTTTTTTTATTTTCTGCCTTTTGTTTTGTTTTGAGAGAGGTATAACTGTGTTGCCCAGGATGGCCTTAAACTTGTGATCCTCCTGCCTCTATTTCCCAAGTGGCTGGGATTACAGGCATGTACCACCTCACCCAGCTTATTTCCTATTTAAAAAATACACATATAAAGAGAAACATTCAATATATGGATGAGAAAGTATTACATAACAACATTAATGTCAAACTGCAATATCTGAACATGAGGTGTAGCATGTCAGAGTAGTGAAGAAAAAAATAAACATAAAAAGCATTCACTGAGCTAGGCACAGTGGCACACACCTGTAATCCCAGCAACTTGGGAGACCGAGGTAGGAGTATTAAAGATTTGAGCACCTTGCTTAAAAGATATCTATATGTCCTAGTTACTACTCTTTTCATTTACCAGATGAAGAAACTTAGGCACAGAGACGTTAAATCCCTACCCAGTGCCACACAATTATTAAGGAAAAGGACTGAGATTGAAACCCAGGCAGTCTGGCAGCACACTCTGAGTGACAAGAATCTATACCTCACCATATCACATTACCTCCATAACAAAGTTGTAATTTTCTGGTAACCTTTAGTAAGGACTGATTCTTCAGTACTTCCAAGTTACAAAAGTGGTATTCATTCACCAAGTATTCATTTCCTCCACGGGGAAAATTGTGATCTACCACAGAGTACCTGTTCGAGGCCTCACTTGGCCCTTAAGACCAATTCTTCTATTACAAGAATTCCCTACATCATTCTGTGTTCATCATGCACATTCAGGTGTGTGTGCTTTTAGCATAATATCAATGTTGAAAAGGGAAAGTCATTGTAGTACTAAAATTTATTTTATTCCAAGAGATCTACTTTTTACATTGTCAGTTTCCTATGTTTTTATGAGTGAAGTGAAATGTATCCCAGTTTATCTAGAACAGTTTGCAAACATTTCCTAATTCAGTGTATGGCACCAAGGGATACAGTACTCGAACAATGACATGAATTTCACTAGTAAAATAGCCCAACAGCAAAAGAATTTCAATGTGGTGCTCTCAGAAGTTCACAGTGCTTGACTGAATAAAGTCTTGGTACCTCTTAATTTCTTCAAGACAGAAGCTTGACACTTTGTCCACAGTTTAACAACTTGGCACTAAATTCAAGGGTGAGGTTTACTTCTCATACTGGATTCTCATTAAAATGAAACTCTTCCTTCTCTATTCATCTTCCCCCAATAATGAGTTTGTAAAATCTCAACTTATAGAAAAAATAGTTTATAAATATCCTTGAACTTTAAGTTGAACAATAAAGTAAGAAGAGAAAGTTTACTTTTTTAGGAAATGACCTTTAAAAAATGATACCATCCCTTCCATTTCTATACTGTACAACTTTGGCATTGACAAAGCACTTTTATTGAATGCCCTCAATAAAAATGGGTTCTACCTAGAACAAACATAGCAATTCCCATTTTAGAAGAGGAAATGACTTATCATAATGGTAGAGTGATTGGCCTAGTATCAGTGGCTAATAAATTGAACAACTATCTTATCTTTTACATGAGATATATGGAGAATACCATAAATTCACTTGAATTGAAATGAGTGAATGATTGGTTCCATGCAAGTGCTTTTACAAATCTCCTTCATAATTTTTTAAAAATATCAACAGATTATAATAAAAGATTTTGGGGGGGTTCATCTTCCCAAAATAGGGATGAATTCAGAAACTTGAAAATTGTAATCCATGCCATACTCAATAACATAGGGATTATAAAATCATGACTCTCAATAAATGATAAGTGTTTACATTCTACTCCAGAGTAGAACTTCTCAGTTTTTATTGTGCTTACAGTAGGCCTGGGCATCTTGTTACAGCACAGATGCATGTTCCATAGATCTGGCAGAGGCCACAAAAGTCTGCATTTCTTACAAGCTTTCAGGTGATGCTGGTGCTGCTGGCTCATGGATCGTATTTTGAGTAGCAAGATTCTCAAACTTGAGCATGTATCAGAATCACCTGGATGACTTCTTAAAACACAGATTAATAGGTCCCATTCCAGAGTTTCTGATTCAATAGGTCTGGAGTGGATCCAAAAACCTACTTTTCCAACAATTCTCTGTGTTGCGGTGCTGGCCCAGGGACCACACACTGACAATCACTACTTTGGTTCCCTATCCCTGTCTATTGCCAGAGTATGACTCTCCCCAGATGAAATCCATTAATTCCATCCACTCTAAAGTGCCTACTTAGTCCCAGGAACCTTGGAATTGCTCCTGTAGAAACCCTCTTCCCTGATAATTGCCTGGAAGTTGTTCTATGACTGATCACAGTCTTTGTAAAATTAATTAATTTTCAAGACCCATTCCCACATGTATTTTTTTAAAAATGTGACTAATGATGTAATTTTTCACTCTGTTCCCAAGTAGAACTTCTCAATTATCATGTATGTTCAGATCATCTGGGCATTTTGACACAGTACTGATTCAGATTCAATAGATGAATGTCAAAGTTGGTTGGTCTACTTTCTCTTTAGACCTCTCCTTAGACAGAAAGATTTCTTTTGGAAGAGGAATCCATGATTTCTTACTAACTGCAAAGAGTCCATTCCTTCTGATTCTATAAATTGTATCAAGGTTGGCAGACCTTTACAGTTAACCCTCTGTGTCTGTGGGTCCTGCCTCCATGGATTCAACCAACTGCTAATTTAAAATATTTTAAAAGTTGAACTATACTGAACATGTACAGATTTTTTTCTAGTTGTTATTTCCTAAATAATGCAGTAAAACAGCTATTTACATAGCACCTTCATTGTGTTAGGTATTATGAGTAATCTAAAGATGATTTACTGTGTGCAGGAGGATATGTGTAAGTAATAAGCAAATACTACATCCATTTTATTTTTTAAATAAAGGACTTGAGTCTTCCTAGATTTTTCTGTTTGAGGGGTTCCTGGACCCAATCCCATTCCCATATTAAGGGACAACTGTATATAACACCTATGTAAAATAATCAGCAGAGCTACAGTCTTCTACCTTCCAATAGCTTTCTAAGTAACCTAGTATAATTGAGTCCAATGCATATTCTCTAACTCAAAGAAAAAGACATTGTTTTCATTATTTTTGTTCATTAATTTATTCATTCATGTAAAAATATTTTTCATATTTTAGCATAATATTTAGTTGGTTCTTGGTTTCTGGACCTTGCCATTAAAAGCATATCTACTGCTTGTACCCCAACAGGAAAATAAACGTGGATTTATTCTTTTATTCATTCATTCAGTATATTGCTTTAACCCAACTATGTGCCAGTCACTTTGCTGGGTAGCTGAGTACGTATTTATATATACATATACATGCATACATATAATGATGAGAACTATGAGATGCTCTCATAGACCTTATAATCTGAAGGAAGAAACTAACATTAGTAAAAATTCACAATCTACATATGGACTTTAGTTATAATGGTTCAACAGGTACATGCTGATGATTTCTTTATATGATGACATGGCCATGCTAGGTTAAGAATCATTTGCAAGCCAGGCACTGTGGCACATGCCTGTAGTCCAGCGGCTTAGGAGTCTGAGACAGAAGGACTGCTGGTTCATAGCCAGCCTCAGCAACTTAGCAAGGCCCTAAGCAACTTAGCAAGACCCTGTCTCTAAACAAAATATTAAAAAGGGCTAGGGATGTGGGTCAGCAGTTAAGTACTCCTGGTTCCATCTCTGGTACCAAAAATAAAAGAATCATTTGCAGCCATGCTCCAATCACTGCTAGAAGAACTTGCCAGAAATTAATTTTAAAAACAACAAAAAAATTATTTTACTTCTTGGGTGTTTATTCAAAACTTCTTTTAAAAACTGCCAGGTATATGCCTTTAATCCCAGCTACTGGGAGGCTGAGATAGGAGGACTACAAGTCTGGGACCAGTCTCAGCAAATTAGCAAGAACCTGTCTTTAAAAAAAAAAAAAAAAAGATTGGTGTTGTAGCTGAGCGGAGAAAGTGCCCCTGTGTTCAATACCTCCCAATACCTCCTTACTTCTAATTCATCATGTACACTCTCCAAAATATAGGGGTCTTTCTTCACATATTTTATCATGAAAATTTGAGAACATACATAAACTTTGAAAGAATTGTACAATGCACACCCATCTGTCCACTCAGATTTCCTAATTAAAGTGTTGATACATTCCCCTTATCACATGCATAACCCTCTATCCATTTATTTGTCCATCTTAGTTTTAATGAATTTCAAATTAGACTGCAAACAGGTAGTATACCTCACTCCTAAACACTAGAGAACACATGTATCGGTACAACTTTTTAAAAAAGAAATAATCCTGTATTTCTTTGAAATGTAAGATGAACATATTATTTCATTTTATTCAGCTAACAAAAATGTAAGGCACAAATTGTACATACATTTGGGGAAGATCTTTCTGGAGGGAAATTCTGAATCTAATAAAATCAGCCACTGTACACATCTGTCCTAATTAGGTTTCCGCATCATGAAATTACAAGTCTCATCTATAACATTCTGGGGGGGAAAAAACTAATGAGCTTGTTCCTTAACAGCTGGTGACCAGATTAAGGTACCATCACCTTAACTAGTTACGTGGAAGGGACTGTACCTTTCAGATGACTCAGACAAAGCCAGCATCCTCAAATACCTGAAATAGCTCAGTGGCACATCTGTTATTTGGGAGACCCTTTACTTAACATGCTAACCACTCTATTAAATTCTCCAAATGCTCAATATCATCAGTCTGATTATCAGATTGAAATGTTCAGTGCCCAGGATGGCACATTCTTTACAAATCAGCATATTATGTTTTTCCTTCTAGAAAACTTATAAAAATGGCCTTTCAGTTATCATTTTACTAATTTACATATATTTTCAAGACACTCATGTTAGTTTTCAAACTAAGAATATTTTTATAAAATTTTATTTTTAGAAAGCCATTTTTGCCATGTTTTAAAGAAAAACATTGCAATAATTTTGTAATAATTTCATTTGGTCACTAGAGGGCAGGGTCTCACTTCTGCTTTGGTTCATTCTGTGCTTTTTTTTTTTTTTTTTTTTTTTTTTTTTTTTTTCTTCTACCCTAAAATGCAAGATTTAGTTAGGGAAACTGAAGCCCCATTTTCTGAACCTTCTTTCCGTGTTTATTTGGATCCTAAGAGTCTTTCAGATATTAATAAAACACACTTCTGGTTCTTTTGTTATCATAATTTCCACTATCATATGAAAGGATTTTGTGTGTATTTAAACCTCACAAAAGTGAATATTTGGGAAAACCTGGGGAGAAATAAAGTCACATGTGTTGATTTCTACTGATTCTTTTGAGTGGAACAGGGAATTTTATTTTTATGTTTCTTCTTATATGTCCATATGTTGAGAATTATTCTACATTTTAATCATATCAAAAAGTTATAGTATTGCATTACTATAGGTGCTTTTTCGTTTTTCAGCTCTTATGTTTAATCATATTATTGACTTTAACTTTATATATATGGATTCTTTTAGTGCAACAGAGCAATCACTTTGAGAATTATGTTCATGTTTATATGAACATGTTATTTTACTAATTCACATATATTTTCAATATTTTCAGTTATGTTATTCTTGTGGTTCCTTATGCTGCTATTCTCATAGACTATAGAGTGAACTACTAGTTGAAAGATTTAGGATTCGGATGACAGCAAACATTCAAATACCAGTTCTCTGGTCATCTGTATTGCCTCTGGCAAATTACAAGACTTTTAATTAAGTGTTTAGTAAAGACTTTGGATAACAACTTCTTTGCTTTATAATGGTGCTGAGATTGTGGCTTACCCAGCTGTCTGAGATAGGACTGGTGCCCGTAATAATATCTAGCACATGTTGATCTACCATGGCTTTTATTACCAACTGCCATTAGGTAAATGTAGTCAATTAAAATTTATATACACAGCCCTTAGCAAAACTCTTCAAATATTAGTCTGTTATTTGCCATCATAGATTTTCACTCAACTAACATATGAAGTTTGTCTCCAGAAAAACCATAAGAAATCCTTTATAAAGTTCCGACTACACAAGGACCCCCAAATTCCTCAGTCCAGCATTTAATATCCTCCTTATCTGCCCTCTTCCCTCCACCTTTGTTTGGCCAGGTGGGAACAAGGGGAGCGGTGAGCTGTGAATGGTTGCTTCCAGGTTCACTGTCTTTGCAGTTTCCAGAGCACTCCTGTCCCTTTAGGATAGCTAAGGATACATTGCTTAACCTGATAGTCTCGGGATTCCCTGCTCCTTTGAACAGTGGGTATAGATTGGCAGCTTCAGACTAATATGGACTGAAGATGTGTCTGGCCTCTTGGAAATAGTGGGAGTTCACATACGAATTCAATTTTCCAGTTTTTCTCTAAACCTGGGTAGCAGTAGGCTAAAACTGAGTAACAACTGTCCCATTTGTAGGAGATCTCTTTCCAGCTTTGGGCAGTGCTACGTTAAATCTAATCCACTTTGCTTACCAACTGCCTATGAAAACACATTGTGAATAGTGCCCCCTGGGTCTGTGTGGGTGCAGCCCATGCTGTCTGGAGACATTACCAGGTGTGACCCTTGACTAAGCATTTCTTCAGATGCACATGGGATAGTACACCTTCCTTCTTTGCTGGCAAAGCAACTAGTGTGGTAAACATGGACACCCCCTTCATTGGGGGGAGGGGGTTGCTAGGAAGCTTTGACCCTGTTGTGTTGAAATCAACAGACCAAGGCTAGCAATTGACTTTGCTAATGACCCAGTGTTCTGTCTGTTGATCCTTTTGCTTCAGACCATCTGTGCAGCACAAGTGCATTTCTTTTATGAATTTTGTTGCCAAGCATCTATTATTTTTCACACTTCTCCAGGGTCATCCACAAACCCAGTTGCCTACAGGAGCCAGGCAGGTCAAGAACGTAAGTGAGAAAGGAGGAAATAATCCCACAAGGTGGAGAAATGATTCAGTTCTAGTCAGTATGAGTGTATAGGTCCAGTGGTGCCAAATCTGATTGTTCAAAAGAAGTAAGAAATCCATTTTTTAAATGTAAAACTTGCACTGAAAAATTTGGTAACATTGGGTGAGCCAAAGAAAACACAGTCCACATACTGCATTTGGATAAGTAGCCTCATGTTTACAATGTCTTGCTGACCAACGAATACATTTGGCATCCTTCCATTTGGCACGTGATTCTAGGGAGAATTTTCCTAATGGATGTAACTAAATAAAGTGACCATCTCTTTTACCTCAATGCCTCCAACCTGAATAGTCCATGGTTTATAGGCAGGGATTATGTGTTGACATAGAGTAAATTTGCCATTGTTTAAAGCATTTTGGCACTCATGTTTTAAAGATGCTTTGGTGGATGGATTAAAAACCACTTGTGACAATCAACATCACTATTTTCACCTTTATCTTACCTTTGATAAAAGTATTTTCATATGACAGTCTTATCTGTAATGATATGACAAAATGTCACAATGTTGAGCTTCTAATGCCATCTGGAAAATATATTTCCTAAGGTATTTCATAAATGGACTACAAAGTAGAACATCAGAATAACCTCATTGTCAGTAAAACCTGCCATAAACTCAGGAGGCAATTCTAATGAAGAGCCACAGTGTTCAGGGTATTGAAAAGCATCACTGAATAGTATGTAATGACTGAGGCAATTATTTTATCGGGATAACAATTTATTCAGCAATCATTTATTAAATGTTCACTCTGTATAGGGTATGGTGGAGCAGCTGCTGGAGTAGGTGGAATGGAGATTTCATAAGCTTTCATGCTTTTATTATCATCCATTGGTGGTGTTGCATAAACATAAATGTTTGTTTTATTTATTTAACACACACATATTTGCTCTGGGTCATGAAGAATTCTAAGGACTTTGTAAATATTAACCTATTTGATCCCCTAAACAGCCTTGCACGATAAATAATAATATGATCTCCAGTACTTGTATATCCTTTCTCTATAGAAACAGAGACACCAATAATAAGTGACTTGCCTAGTATCACTTAATTCACTTATCCACTTAATCACCACTAGGAAGCAGCAGGGCCAGGATTCGAAGCCAGACAAGTCTAGCTCTGAAATCTGTGCTCTTTTTTATTCACCACATCAATTAGTAATTTCCATAAAACAAACAATCCCCAAAGTGAGTGGCTTACATTATGAACTACTTACTCCTTTTTTGGAGAGTCATTTGTTCACTTCTGCTGATCTGGACCAGGCTCAGCTTTTCTTAGCTGACTCTCTGATATGTGTGTGGAGAGCTGGGACTGGCAAGCACCAGACATGCCAGCCAGAGTGACTCAGGTCCCCTACACAGCATCTTTTATCTGATTGCTTACAGTGGGGAAGGTCTGAGAAACAGCAGAGAAGATCACACCTGTCTTTATGATCCTCTGCTTACATAGAGTTTGATACTCTCTTGTGTTTTTGTTTTGCAGTACTGGGGATGGAACTTGGGCTGCTTTACCACTGCGCTACATCCCTCAGGGTCTTGCTAACTTGCTGAGGCAAGCCAAGCACTACTGTCATGTTTGATGAAAGCAAAACACAGGGTCAGGTCCAGAAGCAGTGAGGAAGGGCACTACAAAAGGGTCTAAATAATGGAGGCCTTTAATTCCATCCACCTGTCACAGTCATGACTCCACACTCTGATACATTCATCTCTCTTTCCAGTTTAAAATCAGGTATTTCAGATTCCAAGTGAGTTGTTGAAAACACATAGGCTTGTAGGTTTAGAAAGGTAATGCAAGTACAATAGGAAGAGTAGAAAATGAAAGGCTACTTATGATTTCAGGCTGATCCTGGGGAAACACCAGCCGAGGCTCCAAGCGAAACAAGGACAACCCCAGCAGAAAATGGGGTGAATCACACTACATCCCTGACACCCAAACCACCCTCCCAGGCTCTGCACAGCCAACCTGCTCCAGGTAAGGGATAGCAAAGCAGAGCTGCACCAGGTGAGAAAGAGTGGAGCTTTGGTGCCCTTATTGCAGAGAGCAGCGTGGTTCAGTTGGCTGTGTGATTTCAAGTGAGGAAAATAGCACAGATCTAAGAGAGGAGCGAATGGATGAATGTATGTATGGCAAGAGGGCTCAAGTGCTCACCAGGCTCTGCTGGCTACTTAGAACTCCCCCAGGTTTCCTGTGTCTTTATTAGTGGTGGATTATGATCCATCTGCTGGCAGGGTTTGTGGAGAGTTCTTCAAGCAACTCATAAACAACTCTGCTTTAGAAGCACATTCTTAGTCCTACTTCATTAAGTCTCTGCCAAGAGCTCCTTTCCCTCTTACTCCAGCTTGCTTTTCAGTGCCCTTGAGTGTCTACCATGTGCTACACACTCTGCTAAACCCTTCACTTGGATTATTTCATCTCACCCTCACACCAGCCCTCCACAGGAGATTCTATTATCATCCCCCTTGTGCTGATGAATAGGCTGCAATTTTGAGGGGGAACAGTACTTCCTGAGGACCAACTTAGCCAGTGGAAACTGATGTCAGGACAGACATAGTTCCCAATAGTTTTCATTTATATTTCAACCAAAATTATACTCATGTCTCCTTTCTCCAAAAAAAAAAAAAAAAAAAAAAAAAGGCCTTTGTTTTCTCTGTAGCTCACTTGACCTTTAATATTACACTGGTTTATGTAATCATTTCTCATATGAATGTCCTATTTCTGGTAATAGAAAGTGAGCTTCCTAGGATAGGCTTCAGTTGGGTTCTTCCTTTGTATGTCACCATGATGAAGGATAGCATGTACTAGGATTTGACTTTTTAAACTTGATATTTCCAAATAATTTGATGAACAGAAAATACTTTTTAAGTGGCACAGAATACATGGCAAAAACTCTCCCTTTTCCCCAAAGTCACCATGTGGCAAGATCATGGTGCAACTTTCAAAACCAGGAAATTAACACTAGCACAATACACTGAACTGAACTGCAGACCTTGTTTGAACTTTGGCTGCTTTCCCCTAAGGTCCTTTAGCTGTCCCAGATTCCAAGTTGGGATCCCACATTGTAGTTATAAGTCTCCTTAGTCTCCTTTAATCTATGGCAGTCCCTCTGTGCTTCCTGTTTTTAATAGCCTTGAGGAATTCTAATATTTTTTGTAAAATGTCCCTCCATTTGGGCTGCCTATTTTCTCCTGAATAAACTGACTCCTGCACTTCTGGGCACGAACATAACAGAAGTCATGCTGTGTCCTTCTCCGTTCATCATATCAGTGGTGTGATACTGATATGTTCCATCTGCCACAATTTTGGAGCACTTGGTTAATGTATTTTCTCCTTGGAAAGTTAAGATTTCCCCTCTTTGATATCCGAGGGACGATGTTTCAAGACTATGCAAATATCTCATTGGTTCTTAAATTTTGGCAGCTGATTTTGACATCCATGAATGGCTCTTGCCTGCAAATGCTCAGCATTGCAGGCAATGCTGCATTGATTTTTAAAAGACCATGTGTCATTCCCGATTTGGTCAAAAGGTGGCACTAGCATTACCTAAACTGAATTTGTCATTTTAATCCAAGTGGAGAGTTGTCTTTTCTCTCCCTGTGTATGAATCAGCTATATAATTACACATATAATTAGTTTTGTCTCAAAAATACAAAAAGAAGACTTCTTTAGAGTAATTTTGGTATAAATAATTTTCTACCAACATTTTTCATTCACTATTTTTTTTTTCTCCTAGCAGGAAGAATAAAATTTGAAGTGTAAGAAGTTTATTTACTTTGCCTTTTTATTGCAGGTTCTGTCAAGGCACCTGCCAAAACAGAAGATCTTATTCAGAGTGTCTTAACAGGTAAATACTGCCCACCCCCCTCCCCCCGCAGCTCCATGAAATTTGGTAGCTAAATATTACACACCATAAGTATTTAGAGAAAAAGATATTTACCGTTTTCTCTGAAAAATAATATCATTAAAATTTCTTCTTTAAAAAAAATCAGATACATAGGGCACATTATATGATGCAATCACAGAGGAATAACCATAGTTGATAAATAGGACCTTAGTGGCATACTTTTAAAATATACTTCCACAAGATAGCTATTTCAGAATCAAAGAATAGATTCCTATTGGGTGTGACTCTGTGAACAGTAATGCATTTCTTCCTAAAATGCCGACAATTAACAGTATTTTAGATATGCAGAATGTGACTCTTTTGTGACCAGAAAATGCATAGTATTTAAGAACCATGATGCAGTTTTAAATTATTTTATATTTGGTTAGTTTTACATAAACTAGTGGTCCTAGAATCAGTTTAAACTTTCTTCAATACAATTTTCAATATGTAGTAGAGTCCTAAAAATATTTAAAATACTTGACCCAACAGCAGTGTACACACATGTTCACAAGAAAGAGCACCTGGGAAGAGCCAAATGTCTACAACCCAAATATCAAACAGTAAGATAGATAAGTAAATTGTAGCATATTTACAGTGTAGAATAGGATACAGTTATGAGAAAGTCACAGATGCTGATGTGGTTAAAACTCATAAGCATAATGCAGAAAACAAGAAGCCAGACACAAAAGAGCACAGTTTGATCTACAACAAATTCAAAGACAGGTAAAACCCATTCATGCCATTATAACCCAGAATTAGGTTAAGCCTAGTGAGGTCAGGAACCCCAAAGAGGGTGTCTGGAGTGCTGGTGATATTCTGATTTTCACCTTGGTGATGGTTATTTAAGCACGTTAACTTTAGGAAAATGCACAAGGCTATGTATTTATGATTGATGTACTTTTCTGTGGGCATTTTATTTCACAAAAATACACACAATATGCATAGAAAATTACTTGAGGAATGCATTAAAGCAAACAAAATATCTTACAAGTCTTAGTTTCAGAGAAAACAGTACCACATTGATGCATACAACAAGTGTCCGATGCTTTTTAAGAATACATTAATGTACTGGGCTAGGTGGTACACACCTGTAATCCCAGGTGACTTCAGCTGCTGAGGCAGGAGAATAGGGAGTTCAATGCCAGCCTCAGCAACTTAGTGAGGCCCTAAGCAACTTAACAAGACCCTGTTTCAAAATAAAAATAAAAAGGCTGAGGATGTTGCTCAGTGCTTAAGTGCCTTGGGATCAACCTCTAGTACCAAAAATAAATAAATAAATAAAAATTAACAAAAATACATAAATGCATAGACAAAATACAATGAGTCTGTGCCAATATATTAGCCATGATTATGTCTTGGTGACTTATTCAGAAGGGATGTTTTTTTCTATATAGATGGTCATTACCTTTATACTTTATAATGTATTCTAGGAATAACCTTCCATCTACATACTTTTAAAATATATTTTTGTTTGTTTGTTTTTGGTTTTTTGGTTTTAGGAATCAAACCCAGCAGCACTTAACCACAGAATCATATCCCCAGCCCATTTTTAATTTTTTTTTTTTTTTTTTTTTTTTTTTTTTTTTTTTTTTTTTTGAGGCAGGATCTCTCTAAGTTGCTTAGGGCCTCACTAAGTTACTAAGACTGGCTTTGAATTCATGATCCTCCTACCTCAACCTTCCAAGTTACTGGGATATAGGTGTGCACCACCATGCCCAGCAAAACTACAGAATTTTATGTGAAGATTTTTATTATAAGTTGGATCTCCTTTTTTAAGCCATTCATAGCTGATGTGCTGCAAAGTATTTTTAAGGAAACAGGGTTGAATCTACTGCCCAAAGGCAGCAATTCCTTGAGATTATAAATTCTTAATCTAATAATTTATTATGCAACTATAATGAGTCAGTTTGGGCCTGAGGGAAACTGTTAAATAAATATACCTGGTTTTCTCCATGACTTTTATCTCAAAAAAAAAAAAAAAAAGTCAAGAGAATAGACACATTTAAGGGAAGTAAATGTATTTCAAATGCTTAAAGATCTTAGCATCTAGGAACATAAATAGCTTCTGATTTTAGTGTTTATCCACTAGGTATCTCATTTTCTATTCATGTCTGTTGTTATTCATGGCATATATTATTTTCTGAATCTCTTGACATTTCTAAATATTTATGGTAACATTTTATGTTCCCGGAAGCAGAAAGTTCAGGTCAAAGGATGGAAATATGTGAACTTTGACTAAGTCCAAGTCAATGATAATTCACTGCAGCTAAGACACCATCAGTTGAAAGACACCCCTTGCTCATGTATTGCTAAGAAAAAAAAAAATCCTACAAAATTTTGGTAGCCCATTGACTATAAGATATATCTTTATTTCAGAAACGTGAACATATATTGAAAATGCAGTTTCTAGAATCTATGAAATATGTCAGTGAAGTACACAGTGTTTTAAGGTCAGGCTCTGTCACAATAAATGTTTTCTCAATATTGACTATGATGCTATATAGGCTGCCACTAACCCTTGGGATGCCTTCCTGCAAACTGAATTAGAAGTTCCTCCCTCAAGATACGTTACTGCTGTATCCTGTCAAGATATATGTACAGATGTGGTGTCTTCACCGTGAGTGGTGGCCCTTAGAGATGGCACTGTGGAACTCACACAATTATTTACTAAGCCTCTATGGATATGATGTCAAAAATGATTAAACGCTTTCTGTGAATTCTTTTATTTCATCATCATAGCAACCCTATAAACTTGTACAAGTGTTATAAACCCTTAAAGTGGCTGCTATGAATGTACTGCCCAGATTCTCTGCACATCTGGTACACCATGTCCCAACTGTGGAGAGGATTGGCTACCAACAACTGTTAGCTTCCCTGTCTTTGAAAAATTGCCCTCAGCCCAAAGGAAGCCTGGTCCAGAAGATTATGCCTCCACCCACTAACTATACAATGATTTAAGAAGTTGAGCCTCTTGCCTATGAGGAGACCAAGCCTATGGTGCAGTTCACCCTCCTAAATTCCCCTTGGATCAGGCAGAAGCTCAACAGTAGCTGAGACACATCCTTGTTCAGCTGCTGCCCTGCTCCATGTGCCTCCCTCATTTCTCTTCCTTCAGTAAATCACATGCACCTAAATATCCACTCTTGGACTCAGTCTCTAGGGAATCCCAACCTTTTTTAAAAACGTGCAAATGATGAGAAGTTGGGCAACCCAGTCATGAAATAGCAAGTAATAGAGGCAGATTAGTGGCATCAAACTTTACTCTTAAGTTTCAGTTGGCCAAGATCAGACAGATGTTGTTCACTAAGCAGGTTACTGCTTCTCTGTATATCTGGACCATCAGTCCTTCCTGTCCCTTAGCTCTTATGCTCTTTGGTTGTAGAAGTGGAAGCACAGACTATTGAAGAGCTAAAGCAACAGAAATCATTTGTGAAACTTCAAAAGAAGCACTACAAAGAAATGAAAGACCTGGTGAAGAGACACCACAAGAAAACTACTGACCTGATCAAAGAACACACTACAAAATACAATGAAATTCAGAATGACTACTTGAGGAGGAGGGCAGCTCTGGAAAAGACAGCCAAAAAGGACAGCAAGAAAAAGTGAGTTAAATGAGTATCTGCATGAAGACAGTCAATTCCATGGGTCACTGATATTCTATGATGTTTTGTGCCATAATTGTGGACCTATCCTACCACTAAAAAGAAAAGCCACCAGCACTCTCCATTTTCTATAGCTTTCTCTTTTTTTTGACCAGGAATTGAACCTAGGGGTGCTTAACCACTGAGTCACATCCCCAGCCCTTTTTATGTTTTTTATTTAGAGTTAGGGTCTCACTGGGTTGCTTAGGGCCTCCCTAAATTGCTGAGGCTGACTTTGAACTCTTGATCCGCCTGCCTCAGCCTCCCAAGCTGCTGGGATTACAGGTTTGTGCCAGTGCACCTGGCTCCATTCTCTATAGCTTTTGAATCAGTCCTGCTTGTGGGAAGAATTTATTTTTTTTTTCTTTTAGTTTTCTTTTTTTCCCCCCTGAGAGACAGGGCCTAGCTCTGTTGCTCAATCTGGCCCTCAACTCCTGGGCTCAAGTGCCCCAGCCTCACAAGTAGCTGGGACTATAGGTGCACAGTAGTGGGCTCAGCTATGACTTTATTTAGTCAAATTCTGAAAAGAGACATCAAGTCCTCCGTTTAATTCTTTCTGCCTGTGGACCTAATACTAGTCTGCTGACTGCTTTTATTACAGCTGCAATCTGGTAGATATAAAAACATGGCCTTATGTCCCTAGAACCTATTTGAAGAGGCAACTTGTCTTATAGAAAACAGAAGACTCAACTCTTGTAGCCCTATCTCCCATAATGCCCTACATTATGTTTGGATCTGGAGTCCCTGCAGCCTCATGTATCCAGACCTTGATGGTAGAAGCATTTCTCACACATGCATTCAACTAATATTTATTGAATGCATATTATAGCCTGGGGACTCAGTAATGAATATAACCTGCACAATTTTCACTCTCAAATAGCTAATGAGGTAATGTAGGGAAAATAAGCAATAAACAATAAATATGCCAAATAATTTCAGACTGTGATAAGGATTATCGAGAAAAGGATAAAGTGATAGAGAATAACTTGGAACAGTAGAGCCCTTTTGACATGTCAATCTGTAAGGAACTGATACATTAAGAGTAAATCATAGTCAACTATGTAAGAAATGAGGGAAGATTATTCCATGATGAGAGAACAGCCAATGCAAAGGCCCTGTGGAAGGAAAACATGAATTTGTTCTAAATACTGTAAATTTGGCAAAGTGGGTGAGACAGAGTAAATCATGAGTAGAGTAAAGAAGATGAGGTCTGGGCACTCAGCTTTAAAGAAAAATGAAATTATGGCATTTGCTGGTAAGTGGATGGAGTTGGAGAATATCATGCTAAGTGAAATAAGCTAAACCCATAAAACAAAAGACCGAATATTTTCTGATATGCATATGCTAATTCACAATAAGGAGGGGGGTCACAAGGGAAGAATAGTTACTCTAGATTAGGTAGAGGGGAGTGAAGGGAAGGGAACAGACATGGGGTAGGAAGGATAGTAGAGTGAAACATTATTACCTCATGTACATATATGACTGCATGACTGATGTTATCCTACAAGATGTACAATTAGAAAAATGAGAAATTATACTCCATTTATGTATGATTTATCAAAAGGCATAAATGCATTCTACTGCCATGTATAACTAATTGGAACAAATAAGAATATTAAAGAAAAAAGATGAGGTCTGGGAAATGGGAGGGAGAAATGTACCACTGAGTTCTTCAGAGCTGGATCAAGTAATGAATAGTCCAGAATTTATGTAAGTACAATATGAATCCACTGAACAAGAAAAACATAAGTGGAATTGTTATGTGTAACTACTATTCTCAGGAAAAGATTCCAGTTGGTGAGTGAAAGACACTTAGCTGGGCTTCTCAAATAGACACAGCCACCAGGGATCTTCTTAATTGCAGCTCTGATTCAGCAGATCCAAGACAGGTGATGCTGATGCTGCTGGTCCATGGACAACACTCTTATTAAAGTGAGGACTCAATGTGGGAGCCAGGTGATCAGTTGGGAAACTTTTTCACAAGTCCAGCCAAGTGATGTCATATGATGTTTTGGTTTAGGATTATAGTGGTAGACATGGAGAGAATAGATGAATACTTGATTTTAAGGGGAGCCTAGGATATGAAGTCAGAATCTGGAAGAGAGAGGAAACCAACCTGTGTGGAGAATAAACTCATGCTGTCACTCCAGACCAAATCTATTCATGGACTTGATCAAGACTAGACCAATATATTTCATATTTTAAGGTACATGGGAATCACTGAGAAAGACACTGGAGGCTCAGAAGTCTGTCTCATGGGCCTTGGGTGGGGCCTGAGCTTCTGAATTTCTAACAAGTTCCTAGGGTTTGCCAATGCTACTGGTCCATGCACTTCCCATCCATGGCCCTGGTCTAGAATCCTTCAAGGTCATTGAAAAAATAGAAGCATGGCCTAAAGGACTCCTGGGCCCCAGTCTCCTTCTACCTTCCCATCCTCATTCCCCAGTGCTTCATACAAAAACCTGTAGCTCCTACTTAGAGCTCACCATGATAAAATAGTTAGGATTCTCCAGCACCATGAACTTTAATTGCAAATCTTTTGCATGAAGACTGCAAGCCCTACCTCTAAACTCCAACCAAGGTGTGTGCCAATTGTCAGAATCCCAACTTCTGGATTATTGATTCCCACATGAATTTCAAAATATCATTTGCTCATAGAATTCCACATTGGGTTGTTATCATAGCTTACCCCAGACATTATGGACACTAGGTATGGCTGACCACACAGACTACTCTTTTTACCTTTGGCAAGGAGCTGTTTCCTGTCCTAGACTAGCCCCTCTACTAAGTGTCAAGGAAGAGCCAGGCATGTGGGCTCTTTGGGGTTTGTAGAACTGCCATGCAAAGCACCACTAACTGGGTGCCTTAAAATAAAATAAATATATGGTTTCTCAGTTCTGGAGGCTAGGAGTCCAAAATCAAGGTATCAGTAGTCACCTGCTCTGAAAGATCTAGGGGAGGAGTTTCCTTAATTCTTTTAGCTTTTGTGTGGTTGTAGGAAATACTTGACATACCTTAGCTTATAGACTTTCTCTGCTCAGGTGTACATTATCCAAAAGTAATAAGGAAATTATTACCTTAATATCCAAATAAGGGAATAAACTGAGGTTCTAAAAGGATATGAAATTAGAGGGGATACCATTCAACCCAGAGCAAGCACTGAGCACCTACAGGCACTGTTCCATGTATTTCCCACAGCAGCTCCTTGAAGTAGGTACAGGCATCACCAACTCTGGACAAACAAGCTCAGTAAAGTTGAGCCCCAGCCAGAAACACATGCAACACACAAGGCTGCAGTCAGAGGGCAGACATAGCATGGTAGCCATCCCCACCTTGCCAAGCGCCCACCTGTGTCCTGCAAGATAGTGGATCAGAACCTGCATCCTGGAGGTGGTCCTAGAGTCCTACAAAAACTTGGAATCTTTATAACTGCCTCTTTAAGTGTCTTACACCATGAATGGATGTATGAAATTAAAATACCAGATAAATAAATTTACTTATCAACTGTCCCATAATTTACAAGGTTACTCTTCTAAGTTTAGATTCCTGGAATTTCTTTGAACATCCTATGCAGGTGGATAGTATGAATTTATTGCAATGAATAATATTTTGCAAAGCATAGCTCTGTAATCAACAGGGTTCATTTTTACATTCAAATATTCAAAATTTAATAATTAGGGAAATGGAAATAAAAAAGCACTATCTTTAATTTTATTTTTGTCCTTTTTGGGCACAGATAATCTTGGTCTTCCTTTGGGTTTTTAAGCTAAATATCAAAAATATTTATAACACTAATAGAATATTGTATAAGGCATTGCTCAAACATATTTGTAAACAGTAACACACCATTTTAAAAGTAAAATGTTACTAGTGATATTAAAATATGTAGTTTAGAAGATTTATCATTTTCAAAGGCTAAAGTGTCTGTTAGTTCTATCTCAATATATATTTGGTATTTTAACGAATTATATATTACATTAGTGAAAAACATCTTTTCAATTATTTAAAAACATCTCCGCTTAATTTTCTGTAGAGACAGTATACAAATTACTGTAATAAGATACATTGAATTTCCATATATTGGCTAATGAATGGACACAGTTTGGTCAAAGATAATCCACTGACCTTCACAGCTCTAAGAAATCATATGTGGAGTTAACTGTGCAGTTTCTTGGAAACATCATCATTGACTTTCTCATTGAAGAATCTCTCGGGGGACTTGACATATAATAATCACCCCTGAGAAATAAAGCTTTGTTCTTTAACTGAAAATGTGATGAATTAACCTGCAACAGCATCACATATGAGCCAGGAATAAGGCAGGCAGCATTCCATCCTTCCTTTCCACACTTGTTGAATAATCTTATTTTGATACCAGGCTGGTGATAGAGGTAAGATGCATGTTTTAGATCCATATTGTGACATATGATGTAACGTGTGCTTCACTTGAAAGCATAATCAAAATGCAGTACTTGAGATTTAAAAAGCAACAAAACCATCTTTCTTTAGAGCTGGAACAGACTTAGAAGCCATCTAGGTGAAATTTATCACTTTTTTAAGGAGGAAATTAAATGCTAAAGACATTAACATTTACCTGTAATTACAAATCCCGTTTAGGCAAAGCTTTACCTAAGACATCTCCAAAATTTCTCCTGTAGTGATATGTGCATATCTGTTTGTTTATTCATTTATTTACTTATGTCACATTGTATTAGCTTATTTATTTATTTATGAGTCACATCCTGTAAGCTTATTTATTTTCTTATAAGTCTTATCCTGTAAGCTTCCAATAGAGTATCAAAATATCATCATAGGTGACATGTATGTAAAAATCCTATGAAAAGAGAGAAACAGTACAAACACATACACACATGGGCAGACTGAGCTTTCAACCTGTTATCTAGATATTTGCTGCTGTCCACATGTGGCTATTAAACCCTTAAAATGTGGCTCATCTGGGCAGGGGGCACAGCTCAATGGCAGAGCAGGTGCCTGTCTTGTGCAAGGCACTGGTTCCATCCCCAGTAACAATGAAAATGTGGCTTGTCAATATTGAGATATTCTGTAAGGGAAAAATACACACCAGTTTTCTAAGGGAATAATGTCAAATAGCTTCTTTAATAATGTCAAATAGATTCAACTGCATGTTGAATTGATGATACTTTGGATATATTAGATTAAATAAAATATACTATTAAAATTTATTTTACTATTTATTTGTTTATTTGCTCACTTGTTTATTTACTTTGGTGGTGCTAGGGATTGAACTCAGGGCTTTGTGAATGCTAGGTCAGCCATCTACCACTGAGCTACACCCCCAGCCCCTCATTTATTTTTACTTTTTAAGTTGATTAATAAAAGTTTTAAATTACATGGCAAAAATCTCATGTGTAACTCACATTGTATTTCCACTGGACAGTACAACCCATTTAATGTAAATTCTGTCCTTGAACACTGAATTATCCTCTTACTCCCTAAGAAAAGGAAATAAGGATCAGATAGTTCTCCTTATCTGATTAAAGGAAACTTACTTGTTCTTCCAAAACAGACAAATGTTTCCCAGTATTAAATTACCATAGAATCTATTTCATGCATCTCATATAAGCAGCATTTGGGGCTAATGCCTCCAACTCTGTCTTTGTAGATGTGGAAACATTGTTCACGTAGTTGTGTTTATATACTGTTCCTTCAAAAACAAGCAGAAAAATTACGTATGTACTATATAAAGATACATTAGAAGAAAGAAATGAAACCACCAAGGTCTTTGTTAGGTCAGTCTCCCATCTCCCTTATTTCATGATAAAATCCTGAAAATACCTCAGAATGACAAATTGGCATCACATTCATTAGATTATTTTCTTACTCAAATTATTCATTGTCTCAATTGGGCTTTCCATATAATGTGCAGAACAGTTTACTCAGAGATAAGTTTTGTTCAGATATGGCATGCAATGATACTGTGCTGTTGTGAAAGGTACAGGTGTTGTTGGGCTATCCTCCCAGGGATGTTTGTCCACAGGTAGGTGTACCACAGCACCCCTGTGCTGTATCCCTAGGCAAAGTGTCTCACTGAGACCCAGGGACCTCACATAAAACTAGACAGGATCATGCCTAAATAGCAAGCCTTTGTGAGTGCTCCTGGCACGTATGGAGTAGTCAGTAAATGAGAGTTGCCTCTGCTGCGTTGCTTGCAGCTGATTGAAGAATCACCTTTACATTCTGACTACACTCACTTCTAAAACACAAGATGATGAATGTGATTTATGCCAAGATGGCGACCTTCTCAGAAATTCAGTGCAAGGATCCGTGAGCCTGGGAGAGTGCTTGTTCTCATTTAGCCCTGCACATAATAGTGCCAAAAAAGAAAAACTTTTGGGAGAGTTCTGCCTCTTTTATTTGACACATTAAGATCTTAACACCAGCTTCATGTGAGACCAATGATGCTAACCTAATTCAAAGAAAAATACAATGAGAATTAGTGACAGCTGAGTCTAAGAAACATTCTCTTCCTATTCTGTCTGATGGCTAGTGAAGAAGATGGAGGCAAAGTCTAATGTGATGAATGCCATGAGTGGTTTCGTCCACTTCTGAAGGCAGCTCCAAATAAAAGAAAACAGCATACCTCCTCTGTTTCTAGTTCTCAATAATCTGTCTCTCTTTCTAGGAGAAAGGAACACTAGTCCTAACCTTCTAAAGATCTGTTTAATTCTCTAAAAACAGTGCAGAGAAAGTTCTCTGCAGAATAAGCCCTCAGTGTGAACTCTGTGCATCTCCTTTCCCTTGAAACTGAAGCACTTTGAGGAAAGTACCATTTGGGTAGTGATGGTGCCACCAGTGATGAAAATCAATCAGAGCCGAGTTCCGTTTCCCCAGAATGTTGAAGACTGAACACCCAAGAAACACTGAGGCAAGCTTAGAAAGCAAGTTTTATTTAAAGGATAGAACAGAGGTAGATTTCTCCACAGAGAAGGGGCCCCAGAGCTGGGTGTCCGAGGAAGTGGGGGTATCCTGCCCTTTGCATACATTTTAGAATTCCTTTGTTCTCATGACCTTTCCTACCCATCCTATCTACCTGACTAAGTTCCCAAAGGTGAGCCAAAGGTGGGAAAGAAGCCTTCCAGGGATGCCTTTCTGTGTCTGCCCAAGAGGCAGGAAAGGAGTTGCCCAGGAGGTACTTCATTAACAACTCCCACAATTCCCTGCAGGGAAGAACAGTTCTCTGGAGGCAGGTATCCTTGGCAACAGGTGGAGGAGGAGGGGGAAGGCTTTGGAGATATTAGCACTTCATTTCCTCCTGAATTAGCCTCCACCTTTCTGATCCAATCATTTATCACCTACACTGACTGTCTCTTTGTCCCTTGGCCTCAGGGACATCAATTAAGTTGACTGAGCCACCAAACAATTGTACTTTCATTCTGTGTCCTTGCTTTTAAAAATCTTAAGAAACAGAACTCAGAAGTTTGCTGGGAACATTACCTACACAGGATGTCTGTATGTGCTCTCTATTTTAAATCCATAACACTCCATATGCAAAATATGGCACCTCTTCAACCTTCCATAAAAGAATCCACTCAATATAGTAAAAAGTTTTTATAGAGAAAATGGAGCTGGGATGACATTACACATGCCACGTTAAAAACAAGTAAGTAAACAGGGTAAAAACCTTAAAAACCTTCCTCTAGACCAAATGGCTCATCAAAAATATTTATTTCCAATATTATTGAATTCAATATTGGGCTTATCAAAATATTTATTTCCAAAATATTTATTTCTCCTAGAGGCTTCTCTAGGAGAAACTCTGGGAGACAGACTTCCCTGCGCTTTATTACCACCTGTATGCTTTGTGAGTCAAGCTTTCTGTCTTTGCAGATCAGAACCCAGCAGTCCTGACCATGGCTCATCAACAATTGAGCAGGATCTTGCTGCCCTGGATGCCGAAATGACCCAGAAGTTAATAGACTTGAAGGACAAACAACAGCAGCAGCTGCTTAATCTTCGGCAAGAACAATATTATAGTGAAAAATACCAGAAGCGAGAACATATTAAACTGGTAAGTCCACAAAACATGATTTATGTTTGTCTGGCTGAAATCCTCTTTTCTACAGAAAATAATTAATGCTATTGTATAACTCAAAGGACACAAGGCAGGTGCCAATGGTACCATCTTGGGAGGCTTCAGAAGCCATCCGATATCTACCATGCTAATATTTTATAAACCCCTTTATTCCATCATCTTCACTAAGCTCTTCTCTGTTCCCTCAATGAGGCATGCTTTATTGTTTTTTTTAACACAAACTCATTTGGGGTTATAATAGTTTGGGGGGTATCTTTGGAATTGCACAGGAAAGTACATACATTCTTACTTAACAAAATAAAGAGCATGCTGCAAGTAAATTCTAATCTTTTCTGTAACACTGGGCTTCTCAAGAACTGAAAAAAAAAATAATTACACAGCTCACTGTTTTATATTTTAAAGAGTCAACATCTAAAGGACCAAGGACTGATAGGAAATGTCATCTTTCCAATTTCTGGGACTCCCTATGGGGATAAACACCATCCTCTCTGATAACGATCAGTTTTACCCCCATCCCTCATGTTTTTTCCTGGATTGCGACTTTGTTGTTGATGCCTTGACACATAGTGAGGGCATAATTAATATTTAAAAACAGCTAGATTAAATGAATTTAGCAATAAAGAAGCCTTGAAAACAAGCTTGTGTCAAAAACAAATCAGATGAGTAAGCTTGATAGAAATTAAAGCAGTGAAACCAAAGGAAATGGGTTCTAAGAGGCATTTCTATGATCTGTCCGTTTCTTGATAAGGGTCTGCACACAGGAGAATTCTGAGGCTGCTTCTCCTTATAGGGTTGGAAATCTGCAGATGGTTCAGCCATCACTGTGTGAAAGGGGGTCAGTTATAGTGCTATTCTGTGAGTACTTGCAATCCCATGATACTATGCAAATGACGCATGTAACTGTCTTATCAAAATTCAGACTCCACTTGATCAGTTATTCTCAACATAAGCATAAGTCAGGATAACCTGGAAAGTTTGTTAAAACAGATTGTTAGGCCCCATCCTAAATATTAATTCAACAGATGTCTTGTAGGGATAGTGTTGAAAATGCTTCTGTTCCTAGGAACATACTTTGGAAATCACTGCCTGATAATCTAAATGAGTATCAGAGTTTATTTTTAACAATCTCTACATAATTTTGATGACTCCCTTTGTTTTGAACTTCTAAAATAAGATGGGAGCAGTGAAAGAAAAGTTGGACAGAGTTTAGTTTAGGTGTAAGGAGGGATTGCCTTGACAGACTTGAGAAAGGCAATATCAGTTTTAATGGGAGATAAGGGCTTTGAGATCCAGTCATAACCACAGTCATCTGACTTTCTTCACTGAGTGACCCATGCGTAGTACTCTAGAATATAATGATAATAAGAATAAAAGTAGCAACCATCCATTGGACACTCACTATGGACACTCACTAAGTCATTTATGGAAACTCAATCCTCATACCATTGGTCTTTGGTGCTACTGTCAGCCCATTTTGTGTTAAAAAAAATAGAGAAAATAGAAAAGTTTAGTGACTTTTCCAAGGTTCCAACTACTAGAAACAACTAGAAATTGTTTTCTGGGGGATTTGAGTCTTGGTCTTCTGATGCTAAAGTCCCCACTTTATGACCATTATGTAGGTGCCTCTTCTAACTCACATTCCATGCCAATGTCCCCAGACAAGTATAATAACAAATAAATTTTCTGTTAAGTCCTTAATAGAAAACCCTTATTACTAAGGGCTTAAAAGAAAAAAAAACTATCAATAATAGGCATATTGGAGTAGAGACTGGGGAAGGATAAAGAGTGGGTTTGCAATTTTAAAGAAAGTAGGTGGGGAAGGACTTGCTGAGAAAGCAACATGTGAGTCAGGAGGCAAAGGAATGACCCCTGCAACATATGGAGGAAAATTTTTCTAGGCAGAGATTTGACACACACAGACTCTGGGCTAAGAATAGGCCAAATAGAGCAGGGTGGTTCTGTTTGAGAAAGTTTATAAGGGCATCAGGTTAGAGCTATAGAACTTTTGGGTTGGGAGACATATCTTCTTGGTATTTAAGCCTCTCTAAAGCCACTGTGTTTCAGTGGGAATGAGGTGGGAACTGTTGGAAGTTTTGAACAGAGGACTAGCATGATCTAAAGTCACAGTGATCACACTGGGACTGTCCTGCCCAGGACATGGTGAGAACTGGTCCTCTAGGCAGGGGCAGTCTCAAAACACAATTCAAGCCAATGGTAACCAAGAGGTTGAGAAGTCCTGACATTCTCCAGCAGGTGACTCCAGTTGACTACTAGAATGAAGGTTACTTAGAAGTCTACAAAACCCAGCCACAATAATCTGGAGTTTCCTCAGGGACCCAAGCCCTGGGCAAGACTCTATTCCCCAAGAAAAGAAACATGGCAATTCAGAAAAAAATGTGTCAGAGTAAGAGGGTATCCCAATATTCATAGATTCCCAAAATAATAATCCTGAGTATAGATAAAAACAGAAGCCTCAACTTCCCAAGAAGGCCTGTTGGGAGGAAGGATCTTGAGCTGCAGAAATGGGGTGCAGAAATCACAGAAAAGAGCTGAAAATTTCAACAATCCAGGAACAATACCTAGGTAGGAAGCAGCATATGGAATTCCACTAATAAGGGAGTGAAAAGCAACTCAGTAAGTATGTTTTCTCCTGAAGGAGAAGGTTGGTTGAAAGATCCAGATAAATTTATAAGTGGGAAAAGCCAACCCAAGGAGCAGAGGAGGTGGTAGTAATCCTACCAGAGGTAGCGTCTTCATAATAGGACCCGCCCCTCCCTTCTTGCTATGAAGGAGTATGTGAGTACATTTTAAAATTTTAGAAGAATTTTCAGACAAAAAAGTAATTTCTAAGCCAGCCTGGAACTTTGGAAAAAATATACACAATGTATCCAAAGTGCTCACTTCTTCTCCACTATGATTGCAGATTTGGGGTTCAATAAATTCCCAGTGCCTTTTGAAAAAACTTATATGGACCTTTATTAAGAAGGCAAAGAGGTTGGAATGCTTTGGTTTTAGAACCACACACAGTTTATTTCATGGCTATTTGGGGGCATCCACAATTTATTCTACATGCTTTTAACTGCTACATGTGTACTAGAGCTACCTATCGGCTTCACTTGTAATAAGTAGAAATTAATCTGTCAGGGAATCTTTTAAGCTAAAGGCACCCAGAAGTGTCAGATCTCTTTGGAAGTGGTTTTGAGTGAAGAGTGAATTTCTCAGGCTAAATCAGACAAATGGAAATGTAATTAAAAAGTGAGTAAGCCCCAGATAAAAAGGAATATTTGGGTGATGAGAAAAGTTAAGCAAAAGATATTTCATCTCCCAGAATTGCTTTGGGGATTAAATACCAATATACTTCAGTTAAGGATTATACATTTCAATGCTGGTGTACACAGATCAAGAATCAATAAAGAAGCCATGGCATTAATATCCCTAACAAATGTTTATTGAACACTTCATATTTGTACAACATTCTGAGAGATAGAAATAAAAATGAGTTAAACTTAAGACATGCCACTACCCACACTCATGGAATAGGTGTAACTAATAGTTCTAATAAATGAAAGTAAAAATGGCGGCAACAATTTTCCCAACCTCATAAACTGAGAAAACTCTATAAATTTCCTAAATATAAATGAATATAATTTTCTAATGCTATAAATTAATAAACCCTTCCTTCCTTTCTGTTTTCTTTCTTTCTCTCTTCTATTCTCTCTCTCTTTTCCTTTCTTATCTTCCCCCACCTCTGTCTCTATCTCTGTGCTGGGGATCACACTGAAAGCCTCATGAATACTAAACAATCACTCTACCACTAAGCTACATCACCAGCCCATGTATTCTAATCCATCCATTTCTCCCTTACTTCACCTTGACCTTGATGGCTTGTATTTTTATTACAGATCCTCCTGTCTGTCCACTAACAATCATTCCAGAATTCCAAACCAACATTAGAACCCACTGACCTGAGTTGCCCATTTCCCTTCCAATCCCAGCAGACTATTTTATGTTTCAGACAGAAATCTCTAGGTAAATACTAATGGCCTATGGATGAAATGGCACATCAGGGTGTGAGCTCAATGAGTAGGGCTCTAGAATCAAATGTTCTCATTTTAGGACACTGCCCCCCCACTGAGCAGGAGTTATGTGACCATTCTGATCTTCAGTGTTCTCATCTGCCCAGTGGAGAATGAAATCATTCTCAGCTCTTTAAACTGTAAAGAAGAGAAATAATAAAATAAATTACATAAAACATTGTTTTTACTAAACCTCCACCTTTTTGGTACAATACATGAATTGGCTAATAAATTTATACTTAATATATACAAATGTGTATTTTGTGTATTTTGTAGTTATTGATATCCAGCTGCAGCTTGAGGGAACTTGCCATCTTTCTTTGCTGATTTGTATCAGCCTGCATGCTGTTCCAGCTGTCTGGGAAATGCTCTTACGTTTCTTCCTTTTGGGGCCACCCGGCTGCAGTATGTGTACCAGGAGCAATCACAGTGCAGACAGTATCTGTATTGATAGTGTGGTAGTGTTATCTGTCTTCCTGATTTTCTGTCTTTACCATAGGGTCATTTTTCTTGAGAGATTAATGGTTAAGGTTTCCCAAACGAAAAATGACAAATGACTAAAAGATTTTAGAAGTGAAATTAAGAATAAGCAATTGTCTTGTGTGCTATTTGTGGATTTTCCTGATCATTATCCTAATGGTATTGATGTTCTCTACACACACACACACACGCATACATACACACACACACACACACACACACACACATATGCACACACCACCCAAATTGATATACTGTCTTCAGTCTACTATTTTTGCTTAAGCATTATGTCATGGACAGTTTTCTTCTGTCATGCTTTTTGTTGTTGCTCAATGACTTTGTATTATTTCATTGTATGATTATAGTTTAATTTATTTATTCACTTTCTTACCAATATAATTTTGAGCTGTGTTTAGCCTCTTTTACTATTGGTGTTATTATGATAATGTTATGGAGAATATTTATCTAGAATTGCTGGCAAATTGCTCTCCAAAAAGGTTTTGCCAATGTGTACTATCACAAGCAGTGTCTAATATCTATACCCTTCTAGGGTTTTATGTTTTTAAAACAAATTTATTCCCGAGAAAAATGGCTGAAAATTGTCTTTACCTTAAATTATATTGCTTTACTTACGAGCAAGGATAAGCGTATTTGCATATGTGCTTGGCTTTTTGCATTTCTTTTTTCTGCAAATGGCCTGTTCACATGCATTCCCTGTTTTTCTATTGGATTGTCTCCTTGGGTTGATGCTGCATTATTCTATTTATCATTATTAGGAGACTGAGTGTTAAGTATGCTCATGTAGCCCTTCATTCACCAGAACTTCTTGAAGGCCTATTGTGTCCACAAACTGGCGGAAGAATTCATTATGGCCCAGACCTAATTGTGGTCCCTCCTCAGGAAATTACAGTGGTTCAGAATGGGGTTGTAAAGTCACACATACCTGCTATTAGTATGCCCATCCTTATCAGTTAGTTTTGCTACATAATGAGCACCCCAGAATTTATTTGCTTAAAACAACTATTTATTTAACTCACAATTCTGTGTGTCAGCAATTTGGGCTGAACACAACTGAATGGTTTCTAGGGTCTTGATTGGGCTTTTGCCTGTATCTTTCATTCAGCTGCCAGTCACATCAGGCCCTGCTTCTGGAGTATGGTTAACTATCAGCTGGGTCAGTGCAGGAGATTGATTCACTGTCTTTCACCATCCAGCACACTTGCCACCTGGGCTTATTCAGACAGAAGTTGGAAAGGATTCCAATTGAGAGCAAGTGGAAGTGTGCAAGGTCTTGTAGAGATCTTATCAGTTCCTTCTCATTTTATTGACAGAAGCAAGTCATAAAACTCACCCAGAGTAAGGGTCCAGGGAAATGGGCCCTATCTTTTGTTCAGAACAGCTTAAGTCACAATGAAAAGCTTGCAGATACAACAAGTAGTATAGAATTGGAGCCATCTTTTGAAAAAAAAAAAAAAAAAAAAAACTGTGCCCAGCCCCTCATAGTTTGAATGTGAGAATCAATAAAATCATCCATGGAAATTTAACAAAAAGCCCAGAATAAGATCTTCATTCTTCATGAAAGAATAATTTGTGAGGGATTTTGAATGAGGACACCTAATTTTTATTTTCACTTATGTAACTTTAAATTATTTCACCATTTTGAATGTCTATATCACTATTTCTAAAACAAAACTAATTATTTGAGAATACTTGCAAAGTCTCCTTTCCTCTGACTGTAATGCAAGTTTCCCTTAAATTATAGAATGTAGAGATGATCCAACTCTCAGATATATTAAAATAATAATTTGGGATTTTAGATTAAAGCAATGGATTTTTCCAATTTTGTCTTTTTTTTATTCTTTGTGCACAATATATATTATCTTAATGCATTTTTATTATGTTAATTGTTGACTAGAGAAGATTAAGGGGAAAGGCAATAAATAGAACAAAACCCAAAGGCAAAACAAAGAATAACTTTGATTTGTGTCAACTTAATAGAGTTTCAGAAGCTAAAGAGATTCTGCTGTAAGGAAAATTCCAAAATAAAATCCACAAGCCTGACTTTTTTAGTTTATGCCCTCTGGAATTATAGGAATCATTGCATTACATCTGGCAAGTGAGGGATGTTGAAATGGCATATGATGCATTAAGAAAAAAAATGACTGACACAATATTTATCTTCATGGGCAACTCTTCTGGACCTATCCTTCAAATAAGACTGTTGAGAGTCCATGATTTATTGTCCCAGTTTAGTTTTAAAAAACAAACCAAGTCTTGTCTCCAATCAGATCCCCTTTGCTAATTATTTGAAAAATCTCCATTTGAACATTATTGCTACCTTCCTCCACCTGAATGATAAGTAATACTTGCTTAATTTATTCTAAATTAAGTGGCCTTCACATCTTTTAGAATTATGAAGCCTTACGCTAAAGATTTAATGGTTTGTCTAGGTTCTTTTCTCTTCTAATTGTTTTAATCACATATGAGCTCATTTTATTAGATCAGATGCAAACATTTTCTCATTTTCTATTTTAATCAAAATTTCATAAATGCATCACTTGTGAATTCTGCACCTATTTTTCAATAACTTTTGTAAATACCCTCATTAACATTTTCAATAACAAAGGGATGATTCTGTGATCTATTCTAAGTTCTTATTTAAAGCTAAATTTTAAAAGTTTTTTTTTTCATTATTTTTTTAGTTGTCAATGAGTCTTTCGTTTGTATTTATTTATACATGAGGCTGAGTATCAAACCCTGGGCCTCACATGTGCCAGGCAAGCGCTCTACCACTGAGTCATAACTCTAGCCCCTAAAAAAAAAAAAAAATTTATTCTGCCCAGGTTGGTCTAGAACTCCTGGGTTCAAGTGATCCACTTCCCTCAGGCTCCCATGCAGCTGGGACTATAGGAACATGCCACCTTGCCTGGCTTGTATGTAAGCCATTTTAAGTGAAAATTCTTTTTTTTTTTTATTTTTTAGTTGTAGATGGACACAATACCTTTTTATTTATTTTTATGTGGTGCTGGGGATTGAACCCAGTGCCTTACACCTGCTAGGCAAGTTCTCTACCACTGCACTACAGCCCCAGCCTAAGTGACACTTCTTATCACATAAAAATAAATATGTCGTGAATATCTCATGGCCACAAATGCCTGCTTTTTTATCATTTTCATAACATTTTAAACCATAATTGAATTCTAAAACCATACTTTTCTCCATTATTTTATAACTTAACAAAGGAACTCTTAGAGATGATTTTGTCCTGATATTTTACTGATGAGGAAACAAGACTCAGAGCATTGAGATGTCACAACCCAAGCATCACCTGAGCTGATAAAACAAAGCACCTAAACTCTAGTTCCCTTTTTCCAACTCCTTGATGTTTTAAAAGTCTTAAAATATTTTGAGTTGATAGCCTCATACAATAATATTGGAAATATCATTCAAGGAAGAATTTTAAATGGACCCACTTACATCTCCCAGAAAGCTAAAGAGCTGGCATTTATATTGGCATAATTTAAAAGTGAAAGATAATTTAAAATGCTATAAGTTCAGTAAATGAACCTATTTTATATTGAGTAGGAGTCTCAATGAAATTTTCATTTTTGTTTCCTTGTCCAGTAAGGAAAATATGTTACTAGGATCATTTAAGCATTTAGGTGCAGGGCTGATGGTGTAGCTCAGTGGTGGAGTGCTGCCTAGCATGTAATGATTCTGGGTTTAATTCCCCAGCACATGGCTTGGGGGGGCGCATTTAGGTTCAAATAAGAAACCCTAAATTCTATATAGCTATGGAAAATAATGAAAAGATGAAATAATGAAAATAATGAAAAAATAATGAAAGAGAATCTCAGAGAATGATCAAGATGGTTGCCCTTTTTGACCATGATGTTCTCCTTTAAAAAAGGGAATTAATGAAAAAAAAACCAGCCCCATGGGAACATGGCCCTGTGTCTGCTCATAAATCTTCAATACTCTGGCACATCGTAGGTGCTGAGTAGATATTCATTGAATAAATGAATGAGCATGTCTCAATTTGAATGGTCAGGGGACACCCCAGTGTAAACGTCCACCTTATTTATAAATCATCAGTAATGTGTTTGATTTTTATATCATGACTTAGTTCAGATGCATTATGAATTAATTCTTTGTAGAAAAAAGACAAACAATTTATAGTGAAAACTAGGGAGTGGCAGCTCCAATCAGCATCAAAGAAGAGACATTCTTTAGATATTAGTGGATGGGGAAGGGAGATGCATTATGCCCAAAATGTGACTCGTCTATTCTTGGCCTTGTGCCCATTTTCCAAAATTATCCTTCTTAGAAGAGAAGCTAAATACTCCAACTTCTGTCCACACAGTTTTTATTCCTTTTGATTTAGCATCAGGGAGTTATTGTCTTCCATGGAAACCATTTTCTCACCCTCAAATGACAAAACCAAGTGAAATTTAGCATGGAGTTGATAAGCATAAAATTCTATTCCCTGAGGCTTTTCTTTTGACTCCTTAAAAGGTTTGGAACATTTATCTAGGAGAGTTGTCATGAGTGGTAAACAAATAAGCAAAGTAATTGAGATGTGTCTGTTCCTTTGGGGCAAGAAAACAAAAATCATACCAAAAGTTAAAATTAATGTTCTTTACAGAATTTCAGTTTAACATGTACCCTCTTGGGTTATTTCCTAGGAATTCTAAATTAATCTTTGCTTCTTTTCTATCTGTAATTGGCAGTTTAGTTTCAGTGAGTTTTGTGACTAATAAATTATTGAGTGGTTTTTTTGAACAGGCATTTTTTTTAAAGTCTATCTACTAATAAATGCATCAAAAGTCAGTGTGTTCTGCTCTTATGTTAGTTAAAAAGCACTTCAATTACTGTGTGAAAATCACTCTTTCGGATTCTGTTTTCACATATCATGCAGTGTAAACTTTGGACCAAAACTCAGATGTTCCTTCATCTTATTTAGAGATAAGTAGAGAAATTTTTTTATTTCTGAGTTTTTCTTTGTTTGTTTGTTTTATCCATTCGTTTGGTCAGGAATCTACTGATTGTTAGAGACAAAAACCCAGGTTGGGTTGACTTAGGCAAGAAGAATATACATGAAGAAAATATGCAAGGTATAACATGTAAGAAGAGATTGACTGTCCAAACCAAGGAAAGGGAAGGCACAGTGTGCCACTCTGTAGGATTTTCTATAGCTCCTAAGCACTCCTCCCCCTACCCACCACCTTTTGCTTTTCCCTACATCAGTCTTTACCAAACCAGCAGATGGGCTTTCCTCCTGTCAGCAGACATAGGCACCAACCTGTTTTCTTCCTTTCTCCATTGACATGTAGGAAAAATCTTGGGGAAAGCCTTATTTTGTCCATATGTTTGGCCAAGCTTGCAGTCTTTGAGAAATCACCCGTAGCCAGAAGCAGAGTATGTCTGACCCAAGTTGGATGATTGCCTCCCCTGGACCAGTAACCTTGGCCAAGAGATGGGAGTTAAAACACACTGTAGCTCCCATTGGCACCATGCCAGAGAGTCAGGAAGTAGAGGAAGTTCTTCCCAGAGAAGTAGTATTGGATAGAGAAAACCTCTAATGAGTCCTGAACCCTCTCTTTGTAGGGTAGGAAAGAGATCAATTATTGATGCACATATACAACCTCATTGCCAGTTTAATATGAGTTTAACAACAGCGGCATACTCTTAGCAATGCCATAATATTAATCATTTTGTCTCCTGCAACTTAACGAGTCACAGTTTAAATGAAAATAGGAATGCTGCTTGGACAGAATTACAGCAAGAGTAATGATCTCTTACAAAAATAGCTGGGAAAGTCAGAATGTCACAGGGAAGGGTCCCTAATGAGGGAAAGTAGGGGACACCCCGAAGATCTAAGCACACTAAGACATTTGCATATTTGCATATGAACAGAGATGTTATCCTTTAGGAACATATTCTTTGTGATTCTAGGGACACCCCATTTTCATTAGTCACGTTTTTAAAAATACATCTAGCTTTTACATGAAGGCATTTTTTTTTTTATGTGAACAAAATCTGACTTGTGATACTTTTTAAGGGGTCATAGCTCAATGGTAGAGTACTTGCCTAGCATGTGTGAGGTACTGGATTTGATTCTCAGCTTCACATATAAATAAAGTAAAATAAAATAGAGGTCCATTGACAACAACAGCAACAACAACAAAAACTCTCCAATAAGATAACCCCATTGCATGGTTGTGAAGTTCAATAGCTAACTCTGAGGTTGGAGTCAGTATAGCTTTGAAAATTGGAGATTTCGTTCACAGTTATTTCCTATGCAATTATTATTTGCAAATGCCTATTTTGTGTAGAGCCTGAGATTTAAAAAAAAAAAAAAATGAGGGGGATATTGCAAGAGTAACGTCCTCTTGGAGAACAGTAATAAAGTTTTTATAACAAAAGTGTCTGCAATTGATATCTTATAGAGAAGTCAATTGTAGGATCAAGATTTAGAGTCATTCAGGCAATAAAGAGTAAGAATCCCCAAAGGTAGGTTCAGAAAGGAAAGGACATGAAAGGAGACCTGGGCTTGTGTCTATTCCCTGGTCAGAAACACTGATAGCAGCATCGTCTAATGCAGTCAACTTTCTCCCATCTTGAGAATAATCTATATCTGAGCTGTGTCACACCCACAAGGGAATATCAATGAGGGGAAGGAATAACATGAGATAAAGTATGAACTTAGGTGTGTCTGTATAGTTCTGTGAGCAAAATATAACCTACTTTATTGAATGTGATGAATGTTATTGTGGGAAAGGAAATTCAGAACTGGAGCATATCATATTTGAGGACGGAGAGCCAGTTATGTCTTTGGGACATCTAAAAAGGAAGACTATCTGGGATGAAGAAGAAGGGCTGAGGAGGGACTAAGGGAAGGAAAGGAATCCTTGGCATATTCAGAATCAGTACCAGGGTCCTGTCAACACATTGCCATGAGATACACGGTGACAGGAGAAATGAACAAATCTCCATAACTCACTGCATGTGGAAGGCCCCAAAAGGGAAGTCAAAGCAATGTACACTTTTGAGCTGAACCATGACACCTGATAAAAATGGAAAAATAGACTGTTTGTCTGGTGTGAGACAAACTGTGAACTTGTATGCAGAAATGTTGAGATAGGGATGGTGGTGCGCCATTATCAGCTAGAATTGCTCAACAGGCAGTTAGAGATGTTGAACTCAATTGAAGCCCCTGATAGAGTTGGAAGAGGAGTAGTTGTGAACTTGAGAATAAAAGAAAGAGTTTCATGTGAGTGGTTGGCCACTAGCATTCTATGGAGACATTAAAGTCATGATTCCCAAACTGGGTACCCAGGCACACTCAGGTACCACATAGAACGCTCAGGGGCACTGTGGGATATTTTTTAGGAGCTATTGTTGTTTTTGTTGTTTGTTTTTGTTTTGGGTTTTTTTTTTGGGGGGGGGAGTGGAGAATGCTGGGGATTGAAATCAGGGCTTCATGCATGCTAGGCAAGCATTCTACCACTGAGCTATAGTCCAAATATTTTAGATTTTTAAAGGAAACTAAACAACACCTGTTGAACCCTGTATAAACTACTACTACTTCGTTGCTTGGATCCAAATATTTAGTGAGTGAAATTTTGTTCTTTGATTTATTTTTGCCCAAGTGTGCCATGGAAAAATTATTGAGTTCTTATAGGCTCTGTGAATCTGGAAAATTTAGGAACCTCTGGAATAATGAAAGTTAAGTCCTGAAAAAATGACCATTAAGTTTGATAACAAAGCAGTTTTTGAAATATAAAAGCAAAATGAGGTGAGTTCCAGGGTTTGGAGCTAAATTGAGATAGTGAAGGGATTTGTTCAGTCACAGAAATGGAAGAAACAGATCAAGGATAGAACAAGTAACTGGCAAGGTGGCACATACCTGTTATCCCAGCTACTCGGAACACTAAAGCAGGAGGATGACAAGTTCCAGGATAGCCTGGGCAACTTGGCAAGACCCTGCCTCAAAGTAAAAAACTAAAATAAAAAGGACTGGGATATAGCCTAGTGGAAGAGTACCTCTGGGTTCAATCCCGGTACCCGCTGACACAGATAAATTAAAATACATGTAAAGTATCATATTGTATATTATATAAAATATGTTCTATATAGAGAGATATGAATATCTCTCTATATATTGCATATATATATATATATATATATATATATATAGTGCATATATAGTGTTTTGGGTCTTAGAGGACAGAATGGCAGGGACATGTTTTTATGCAGAGGGAGTTTATCCAGTGCAGACAGGAAGTTTGGAACTTTAAGAGGAGGAAAATGCAATGGCTGATGTGTCCTGTCACACATGAGAGAAAGCAGCACAGAAAGTAATCTTGGAAGAAAGAGCAAGGAAACCAAGTTAAGGACTCAGAATGTGGTCATTGGGAATTGCATTTGTGTTTTTCCTTAAAACTTTCATAACAAACCTAGGAGACAAACATTAGCCTTTTTTTTTTTTTTATTGTATACAAATGGGATACATGTTGTTTCTCTATTTGTACATGGAGTCAAGGCATACCATTTGTGTAATCATATGTTTACATAGGGCAGTGATGTTTGATTCATTATTTTTTTTCCCCTCCATATAGCACATCTCGTAGAGTGCCAGCCTCTCACGCTGGAGGCCCGGGTTCGAGTCCCCAGCACTCTGGGGTTCTGGAAATAACAAACAAACGAAACATTAGCCCTTTATAGAGATGAGGAATTTGAGTTTGAAGTTGTGAGGGTCTTAAAACAAAGAGAGAAATTGAAATGGTTTCTTCTAGATTGTCTCCATTTTCCTCAATGATATTGACAATAATTCTCAAATTCTAGTGTGAAGATTCTGATTTAGTTAATCTGGGATCAAACTTGAGAATTTACCTACCTTTTTTTCTTTCTTTATTTCTCTTTTTTTATTTTTTTTTATTTTGATTCATTGTACACAAGTGGGCTACAACTATCGTTTCTCTGGTTTTACACGAAATAGAGTCATATCATTTGTGTAATCGTACATGTATATAAGGTAATGATGTTTGTCTCATTCTATTATTTTTCCTTCCCCTCCTCACCCCCCCATCCCTTATTTTCCTCTATGTAATCCATCCTTCCTCCATTCTTGCCTCCCTTCCATCCCCTGTTATGTATCATCAAGAACTTATCAGAGAAATCATATGGCCTTTGTTTATTTGGGATTGGCTTATTTCACTTAGCATGATATTCTCCAACTGCATCCATTTACCTGCAAATGCCATAATTTTATTCTTCTTTATGACTGAATAGTATTCCATTATATATACATACCACTGTTTCTTTATCCATTCATCTATTGAAGGGCATCTAGGTTGGTTCCACAATCTAGCTTTTGTGAATTGAGCTGCTATAAACATTGATGTAGCTGTGTCACTGTATTATGCTGATTGGGTATAGGCCAAGGAGTGGGATAGCTAGGTCAAATGGTGGTTCCATTTCAAGTTTTCTAAGGAATCTCCATACTACTTTCCAGAGTGGCTGCACCAATTTACAACCCCACCAGCAATGTAAGAGTGTACCTTTTTCCCCACATCCTCACCAACACCCATTGTTGCTTGTATTCTTCATAATAGACATGCTAATTGGGGTGAAATCTTAGGGTAGTTTTGAATTGCATTTCTCTTATTACTAGAGATGTTGAACATTTTTTCATATATCTTTTGATTGCTTATTGATCTTCTTCTGTGAAGTGTCTTCTCATTTACCTTAGCCCATTTATCGATTGGGTTATTTGTATTCTTGGTGTAAAATTTTTTGAGTTCTTTATAGATTCTGGAGGTTAATGCTCTATCTGAAGTGTGTGTGGCAAAGATTTTCTCCCACTCTGCAGGCTCTCTGTTTACATTGTCAAGCATTTCCTTTGCTGAGAGAAAGCTTTTTAGTTTGAATCTATCCCAATTATTGATTCCTGCTTTTATTTCTTGTGCTTTGGGTGTCATGTTAAGGAAGTCTGGTCCTAAGCTGACATGATGAAGATTTGGACCTACTTTTTCTTCTATGAGGTGCAGGGTCTCTGGTCTGATTCCGAGATCCTTGATCCATTTTGAGTTGAGTGTTGTGAAGGGTGAGAGATAGGGGTTTAGTTTCATTTTCTGCATATGGATTTCCAGTTTTCCTAGTGTCATTTGTTGAAGAGGCTATCTTTTATCCATTGTGTATTTTAACACCTTTGTCTAGTATGAGGTAACTGTGTTTATGTGGGTTTGTATCTGGGTCCTCTATTCTGTACCATTGGTTTACCTGTGTATTTTTGTGCCAATACCATGCTGTTTTTGTTACTACAGCTTTGTAGTATAGTTGAAGGTCTGGTATTGTGATACAACCTGCTTTGCATTTCCTGCTAAGGATTGCTTTCATTATCCTGGGTCTCTTATTCTTCCAAATAATTTTATGATTACTTTCTCTATTTCTATGAGGTATATCATTAGGATTTTAATTGGAATTGCATTGAATTTGTATAGTGCTTTTGGTAGTATGGCCATTTTGACAATATTAATTCTGCATATCCAAGAACATGAGAGATCTTTCCATCTTCTAAGGTTTCCTTTAATTTCTTTCTGTAGTGTTCTGTAGTTCTTATTGTAGAGGTCTTTCACCTCTTTTGTTAGATTGATTCCCAAGTATTTTATTTTATTTGTTTTTCTTGAGGCTATTGCGAATGGGGTAGTTTTCCTAATTTCTCTTTCAGAGGGCTCATCACTTATGAATAAAAATGCATTGGATTTATAAGTGTTGATTTAATATCCTGCTACTTTACTGAATTAATTTATGAGTTCTAAAAGTTTTCTGGTGGAATTTTTTGGCTCCTCTAAATATAGAACCATGTCATGGGTAAATAGTGATAGTATGAGTTCTTCTTTTCCCATTCATATCCCTTTAATTTCTTTAGTCTGTCTAATTGCTCTGGCTAGATTTTCAAGGACAATGTTGAATAGAATTGGTGAAAGAGGGCATCACTGCCTTGTTTTAAGGGGGAATGCTTTCAATTTTTCTCCATTTAGAATGATGTTGGCCCTGGGTTTAGCATAGATAGCCTTTACAATGTTGAGGTATATTCCTACTATCCCTATATTTTCTAATGTTTTGAGCATGAAGGAGTGCTGTATTTTATCAAATGTTTTTCTGCATCTATTGAAATAACCACATGATTCTTTACTTTAAGCCTGTTGGCGCGGTTAATTACATTTATTGATTTCCAGTTGTTGAACCAACTTTACATCCCTGGGATGACACCCACTTGATCATGGTGTATTATCTTTTTAATATGTTTTTGTATGCAATTTGGCAAAATTTTGTTAAGAAGTTTTGTTTCTATTTTCATTAGGGATATTAGTCCGAAGTTTATTTTCCTTTTTGTCTTTGTCTGGTTTTGGTATCAGGGTGATATTAACTTCATAGAATGAGTTTGGAAGGGTTCCCTCCTCTTCTATTTCATGGAATACTTTGAGGAGTATTGGAATTAGTTCTTCTTTGAAGGTCTTATAGAACTCTGCTAAGACTCCATCTGGTCCTGGGCTTATCTTTGTTGGTAGATTTTTAATGACTTCTTCTATTTCATTGCTTGAAATTGATCTATTTAAATTGTGTTTGTCCTCCAGATTCAGTTTGGGCGGATCATATAGCTCTAGAAACCTGTTGATGTCTTTGAGAGTTTTTATTTCATTGGAGGACATATTTTCAAAATAGCTTCTAATTATGGTTTGTATTTCCTTTTTCATCACGAATTTTAGTAATTTGAGTTTTCTCTCTCCTCTTCATTAGTGTGGCTAAGGGTTTTCAATTTTGTTTATTTTTTTGAAGAACCAACATTTTCTTTTGTAAATTTTTTGAATTTCTTCTTTTTTTCTGATTTCATTATTTCAGTTCTGATTTTAATTATTTCCTCTCTTCTACTACTTTTGGTGTTGATCTGTTCTTTTCTAGGTCTTTGAGGAGTAATGTTAGGTCATTTATTTATTGACTTTTTCTTCTTTTATTGAATGTGCTGCATGCAATGAATTTTCCTCTTCCTACTGCTTTTATAGCATTCCAGAGATTTTGATATGTTGTATCATTGTTCTTGTTTACCTCAAAAAAAATTTTTATCTCCCCCTGATGTCTTCTGTTATCCATGCATCATTCAATAGTGCCTTATTTAGTCTCCATGTGTTGGAGTAGTTTCTGTTATTTATTTTATCTTTGATTTCTAATTTCATTCCATTATGATCTGATATAATATGAGGTAGTATTTTTTTTTATATTTGCTAAGAGTAGCTTTGTGGTATAACATATGGTCTATTGTAGAGTGCTGCTGAGAAGAAGTATATTTTCTTGTTGGTGAATAGAATATTCTATACATGTCTGTTAAGTCTAAATTATTAATTGTGTTATAGAGTTCTATGGTTTCCTTGTTCAATTTTTGTTTGGAAGATCTGTCCAATGCTGAAAGAGATGTGTTAAAGTCACCTAGTATTATTGTATTTTGGTCTGTTTGGTTCCTGGAGTTGAGAAGGATTTGTTTAACGTACATGAATGTACTATTGTTTGTGGCATAAGTATTTATGATTGTTATGCCTTGCTGATTTATGCTTCCCTGAAGCAGTAGCCCTTTGCTGACTTACATTGTTATTTTTCATTTATCCTCATGGCATATTTTGCTGAGAATATTCTGTAGGGCAGGCTTTCTATTTGTAAATTCATTTAGCTTTTGTTATCATGGAAGGATTTTGTTTTGTCATCAAATCTGAAGGTAATTTTTGCTGGGCATAAGATTCTTGGTTGACATCCATTTTCTTTCAGAGCTTGAAATATGTTGTTCCAGGTCCTTCTTGCTTTTAGGGTCTGGGCTGAGAAATTTGCTGATATCTTATTGGTGTTCCCTTATATGTTATCTGATACTTTTCTTTCATGGCCTTTAATACTCTATCTTTATTTTGCATGTTGGGCATTTTCACTGTAGTGTTCCTTGGTATGAATCTGTTGTAATTTTGTGCATTTGGGTGTCCTGTAAGCCTCTTATATTTGATATCCATTTCATTCTTCAGGTTTGGGAATTTTTCTGATACTTTTCATTGAAGAGAATTGATTGCCTTCCTCAATTCAAATCATTTTGAATTTGGTCTTTTCTTGATATCCCATTATTCTTGGAGGTTCCATTCATGAGTTCTTACCATGTTCTCTGAATAGTCAACTTTTTTTCAAGATTAAATATTTTGTCTTCATTGTCTGAGGTTCTGTCTTCCAAGTGATTTAGCCTGTTGGTTATGCTTTCTATTGAGTTTTTAATTTGGTTTATTGTTTCCTTCATTTCAAGGATTTCTGTTTGTTTATGTTGTTTTTTTTTTTTCAGAATCTCTCTTTATTGAAATGTTCTTCCTGCATTTGCTCTTTTATGTTTTTTTTTTTTTTTGTTGTGATCATTCATTGTCTGCATTTGCTCTCTTATCTCATCATTTGCTTCTTGGATCATTTTAATTATGTACATTCTGAACTCCCTTTCTGACATTTGTTTTGCCATGCTGTCGTTGGATTCTATTGATATAGCATCTAGGTTTGTTTGGGACACTTTCTTCCCTTGTTTTCTCATGCTGTTCATGTATCTTCCCGAGGTATTATGTCATAGGAATATTGAAATTGGAATTAAAAGAAATAGGTTGTTAGCATGAGAAAAGGGAGAAAAAGTTTCCAAGGAAACAGATAAGAGGAAAATAGAGTGAGAAAAATATTAATAAAACAAAAAAGTAGGAATAATAGTAGATATAATAGGAATAATTGTAATAATACTACTAAGAAAAAATTTTCTACAATAAAACTATAGTCTACTATTCAAACCTCCTAGTCTTCAGTAGCCTGAGTCCTGAGAGGAACTTGATAATGTGGTATCCCAAGAAGGGTGCTGTCCCACTATGGATGGTGGCCTCCAGGTCGGGAATAAACCATGCTAGTGGGTAGAAGTGACCTCACATGTTTATAGATGGTCAGCTGCAGCACGGGCACTAGACCATGAGGGGTGTGGACTCTGGAGACCACTGCCTGGGGCATGAGGCTGGGTGCGGGAGATGTGTGAGGGTGGTGGCCCTGGTGGCTGGGCCTGACCTCTGCAAGGGAGATGTGTATGGGCAGTGGTCTTTCTTTCTTTTCTTTCTTTCCTTCCTTTCTTCCTTTCCTTCCTTCCTTTCTTCCTTCCTTCTTTCTTCCTTCCTTCCTTCCTTCCTTCCTTCCTTCCTTTCTTCCTTCCTTCCTTCCTTTCTCCCTTCCTTTCTTCCTTTCTTCCTTCCTTCCTTTCTTCCTTCCTTTCTTCCTTTCTTCCTTCCTTCCTACCTTCCTTCCTTTCTTCCTTCCTTCCTCCTTCCTTCCTCCTTCCTTTCTTCCTTCCTTCCTTCCTTCCTTCATTCCTTCCTTCCTTCATCCCTTCCTTCTTCCTTCCTTCCTTCCTTCATCCCTTCCTTCTTCCTTCCTTCCTTCCTTTCTTTCTTTCCTTCCTTTCTTTCTTTCCTTCCTTTCTTTCTTCCTTCTTTCCTTCCTTCCTTCCTTGCTTCCCCCTCTTTTCTTTTTTTTCTTTCTTTCTTTGTTGTTTCCCTACACTGTGGATTAAGCTACATTCTCAATCCTTTTGATTTTTTATTTTAAGTAAGGATTTCTAAGTTATTGAGCCTCCTGGTTAGTAAGGATTACAAGTGTGTGACACTACCCCTGGTACAAGTATGCATTTCTAATGTGCTCCCCAGTGAAGCCAAAGGTGCTGGTTGATGAACCACATTTTGAATAGCAAATAGAGAAGCTAAGTCATCAGCTCAGAGTTTCTAGAAGAGTGTCATGTCTTTAATAGATGATCAATATTTGATGGGTTGTGGATGAATTGAATAGCTTCAATAAAGCATGTGTTCTGGGAGCAAAGGAGGCAGGACTAGTTCTGGAAAGGATAAAGACCAAGTGTAGTGAGTTTGAGGTCAAAGAGAAAGGTTAGGGGATGCAGCAGGAAGGGATGTATTTGAGGAAATGTGGTGTGGAGGCCGACACCAAACCAAATAAAAGAACTGGGTGGGTAGAAAGGGTGTGAGGTCTCAAGTCTGGTAGTTTGGTTGACTGGATGTCAGTGTACTAAGAATGAGGACTCTAGATTGGAGGAAAGTAGTACAGATGAGCAGATGCTGACATAAGCAAGAAAAGAAGAAAACATTCTGGAGTCAGGCACAATAATGGAGGTGAAAATATGGAAAAGGAAGTGTTATTATCACAGAATTCAAATGAATTGGTAGAGATTTAACAGTGCCCTATGTGAAAAGGGAAGGTCTACTGAGATGCCCCTGAAGTCTGTAAAAGGATCCATCTCACCTGGGGAGGTTTCAAGAATGCTGTTTCTCAGGCACTACCCCTAGATATTTGCAGTTCATAAGCCCAGGAACAGATCCTAGAATCTGCATTTTTCAGAAAGTTCTCCAAGTGATTCTGATGTTGTATTCAAGGTAGGCAGCTGTGAATAACCTCTTGTTAATCAAACCTGTAATATTTCATGATTCCTTTAACCATGACAGTCAGGCAATCTCTTTTGAATGATCAATAAGCTTTCTGCTGGCCCAAGCCCCAGTAATATTTGCTTAGATTTAATCCACTTCACAGATGAATGAATCAAATTTCATTTACTTATTTAATTAATTGGTTAACTATTTATTTAGTTTTGCAGTGTTGAGGCTCAAACTCAGAGTCTCACACATGCTAGGCAAATGCTCTAGCTCCATGCTACACCTCTAGGCCCTTACATTTATTTTAAATGAATGCGGATACTCTGTTGTAATTCTTAAGAGAATTTCTTTTCCTTTACTTTTTTTATTCTCTTAGACAATGACTTTCTGAAACAATTCTAAAAACCATAATGAAAAGGCAGTATGGAGTAGTGGTGAGCCATAGAGCCTGTTTGGGTTCTGCCACTTACCAGCTATGGGGCCCTGAGTCAAGGATTTGACCCTCTGTGTCAATGTGTTCAATTCTCAAGTGAAGAAATAGCACCAACTCATAGGGCAGCTCCCAGAAATAAATAAGTATATGCATGTAAAACTCTTCAAATTGTGCCTAGCATATATAGTACATATAAATTATCAGGGAAGGTTTGCTGGATGATGATTATAGGCAACTCTCTGTATCATTGGTTTCCACATCTGCAGATTCAACCATTGATCAAAAATATTTGAAAACTTTTGTTTCTGCATTGTGTACAAACATTTTTGGACTTTTTTCCCTAAAAATATGTTATGGTAGCTATTTACATACCATTTACATTATGTTAGGTATTATAAGTAATGTAGAGATAATTAAGAATACAGGAGGATATATGTAGGTTATATGCAAATGCTATGCCATTTACTGTAAGAGACTTGGAGCATCCATGGACTTTGGCATCTTAAAGTGGTCCTGGGGCCAACCCTCCACAATACCATGGGACAATTGCATACTTCCTTGTCACTATTATAATTGCCACTTTTATAAGATCAATCAAAAAGAGAATCTTCCCTTTAGGGAACAGCAACAGGGCCTTTCATTGGAAATCTGTACTGTCTTTTAAGTAAGAAGCCTTGTAAGTGGCCATAGTTACTTGAGCAATTGCAAAAGTTCTCATAGTGCAACAGAGATTGGTGTGTGGAATTATCTTTATGTAATTGATAAGCATTTACTAGGCATCTAGTTTTCCAGACTTATATAGAGTGCCAAGAACATGAAGAACCAATAATTGCCCTCTTGAATCTTGGTTTTATATGCAAATGGATATGAAATCACTCAGTAATTGCATTCATGGTGATGCAAAGTTTAATGGAAGGACAGAAGAGAATTCCTGATGCTCATTGTATGAACTGCAAGTTACTCACATAAGGACAGAAACATCGTTTCTAAAAGGGGCAACTCATGTCATCCTTGAACAATGAATGATAGCTGGAAACCAAGAATTATAATTCACTGCCAATTATAACTTATATTTTTATCATGCTCATTTTTAAGTGTGATAATACCTCCAAAAAATAAATGCAGGGATAATCTCATTTAAAATCAAGAATGTAGATTCAGAAAATATTGGGCCCTATTCCCAAATTCCAGCTTCAATAAATCATAGGGTAGAGATAGGACCATGGTTCCACATGGTGAGTTCCACAATGATTTCCCAGAGTCAGGCTGCTGTAACTAGCACAACAATCTAATGAATTCAGTTCAGTTAAAAAGAATAATTTCATATTAAAATCCATAGGCACAAATAATATGACAGTTTTAAATTATGTCCTCTTTTCCAATGTTAGCTATCTGGCAAATTGAACCATTATTCAACATTCATCACAGAATTTCTAACCACAGATGCTGTTGTTTGGGGTATAATGTGTAGGGGAGGAAGCTCTTTTTATGATCATGTAAAACAATAAACTGGCATTTTCTTTCCCCAGCTCATTCAAAAGTTGACAGATGTTGCTGAAGAGTGTCAGAACAACCAATTAAAGAAGCTCAAAGAAATCTGTGAGAAGTAAGCCTTCTTTCCCATGGCTTGTGTATATACATTTATTAAACAGAAATTACCATTTGATTTGCCTAATACCCACCCCCCACAAACTTGTACTTCTATTTTGATTTCAGAGAAAAGAAAGAATTAAAGAAGAAAATGGATAAAAAGAGGCAGGAGAAGATAACAGAAGCTAAATCCAAAGACAAAAGCCAGATGGAAGAGTAAGTTTAAAAGATCTACTCTCCCCTACCTTGCACCTGAGAATTATTTTATTCCTCATCAGAGTAACAGGTTCTTAACTAGGCAAGGGCTCCTCTGTGAAGTTTCTCCTTGAATTAACCTTTCAAATGATCCCTGTGTTCCCTGTGTAAGGGATTTCACAGTGAAATATCAAACAAGGGATAGTTCAATAAAATATTAAGGCACATCCAGAACCTTGTATATAGAAAGTAAACAGTTTCAGGAAATGACCGAATGCCCACTGTCCAAATTTCAGACAACCTTCATTCAGAGCATCTCATGAAAACAGAGCTCATGCCTTGGGAGGAAGCTGGCCTTTGTCCAGCAGCTGACAAACGGTGCCTTCTGCAGCAGGAATAAGAACGTTGAAAGTTCATAAACTTCCATCTAAAAGTCTGAGGTTCCAGATGAGTTGGTGTAATGATCTATGAATTCTTTGCTTCAGGGAGAAGACAGAGATGATCCGGTCCTATATCCAGGAGGTGGTGCAGTACATCAAGAGGGTACGTGGGTCATTACTCTCTATCCTTTGCAAACTGCTGTGAACCTTTTAGGAGCTTATTGGGAGCTTCTGCAAGTAAATACCATGCTTTTGTTCTATCTGTTTATCACCAGCACCCAGCAGAGCTGATTCAGGGAGTAGGCACTCCACAATCAATGTTTCTGCAAGTTTATTGCAAAACACTCTATGTATAAAAGGGCTAATCTGAAAATAAGCAAGAATCATTTGTAAAGACAGGAGCCCAGACAGATGATGTGAAATGTCCTGGGATACTCAGAGACACAAACGGCTTTTATGGGGAGAGAGTCAATGGGTGGGAAGGCTACTCTAGGTGGGATCTTTGTCATCTGGGACTTGTGTCTCCTTTATTTTCCCCCCCTCTTCTCCTCTCACAATGGAGCTTGGCTTCCTGGAGCTGGTTCCTGTGTTCTCTTTAAATAAGCATATTTCTTTCCTGCAAGTTGCATGCTTTGTGCTGTTGTTGCACACAACTACTGGTTGGGGAGAGACATTACACATTCTGTTATCTGAAGGTCACCAGATGTTTTGGGTACTGTAAATCTAGATTATTCGGTAGTTAATATCTTAATCACTTAGCTGCAGCTTTCTTTAGAATTTATAATACTGGGCAAAAGGGAGGGCATGTAATTTCTTGGAGGTACAAAGGAAGGGGAAGGTAAAGTAACTCCGGTCTCCCCTACCTTTATTTTCTTTATTAGGGAATGAATCCAGAGTTGCTCTACCACTGAGCCACATCCCCAGTCTCTTTTATTTTTATTTTTTTTAATTTTGTGACAGGGCCTCCCTAAATTGCCCAGGCTGGCTGCAAATTTGTGATTATACTGCCTCAACTTCCCCAGGAGCTGGGATTATTGTGCACCACAGCACCTGGCTAGGAGTGGCTACTTTTACACAGGGGCACTCTTTATTTTTAATTTTTAATTTTATGAATGAAAATGTTCAGACATTTACAAAAATACAAGTCCATTAACCCCCATCCCTCCCTTTCCTTTGCCCCACTTCAAAGCTTATCTAGTCTTATGTAACTGAAAGGGATAGTCTTGACCAGGGTACCACATGATTAAATATATGCCATAGATGTGAAAAATTTTAATTTTTTTTTTCTAAAAAAGAATATAAATGCTTTTGATTTTTTTTTGAAAATAACCCCCCCTCCTTTTTTTTTTTTTTTTTTTTTTAAATTTCATTATAGTTAGAAGAGGCACAAAGTAAACGACAAGAAAAACTCTTGGAGAAACACAAGGAGATCCGCCAGCAAATCCTGGATGAGAAGCCCAAGGTAAAGGGAACTGAACGATAATTCAAAATCATTTCATTTAATTTCCATTCAGTAAGAAGAAAGCCTTCCTGATTCACGTAAGTACCTCACACCATTGCAGATCAGATCTCACATGTGAAACTTTCATCTTTCACAAAGACAGTAATAATCTTTACAGCAATATTCTGAAAGCATTTATCACAAACTGCTGAGCTTCTACAAACTGCAAGTACAGGGAACCCACCTCTAGATATTTGGTTTCATGGTCTGAGATGTGGCTCAGGCACAGGAATTTTAAAAGTGCCCCCACCCAAGCTGATTATGCACTTGAAGACTAACCAAGCTTCTTTGTTATTCAGCTTAAGAAACTTGGGTAATGTTGCAATGGCAGATTCTGTCCAGCAGAGGATGCCCTGCACCCAAATCACCCTGGCTTTTACCCAGTAAAACATCTCAAAAACCCCAAAAAGCAATTTTTTTTTTTTTCCCCTTACAGTAGCAGTTCACTGGGACTCCACTTTAAACTTATAGTATGGCTGGGGAAATAGAGCTTAGTGGCAGAGTGAGTGCTTACTGTATGCAAGGCCCTGGGCTTGATTCCCAGCACCAGTAAAACAAAACAATTGTATTATGCTATTTGCTTGTTAAAATTAATCACCTCATGAATATTCAATTGAACCTAATTTCTATAAACCGAATACTTCCAGGTTAGCCGACTGCATCTGTTTTAGAATATTCCATCCATTTTGATTCAGCACCAAATAATTTTCTGTATAAAAACAAGTGTAATCTTCAGTTTTCCTATCTATCTGTAGTTCAAAATACATACTCTAAAAAAAAATGTGTCATTCTACACAAGTGCTTTTTGAGCAAAGCTCAAGTGTTAATTGTATTTAGTTGTATATTTAATTCCCCGCTTTACTTCAGAGAGATTTCTCATGGCTAATTCTAAATACATTGTCATATTTATTTATGCTCTTCAGTTTTCATATTTAGTGTATAAGACATGTATTTAAAATTTTTGGTTCTTTAAGGCTTTAGGACTATATATCCTCAAGCAAAGATTAATAATTATTTTGATGTTGTTAATTCTTATGTTCCCCATATAAATATTTAGATAGCTTTAGCCACCTTCTCAGACTTCTTGTCCATAAGTAAAATGGAATATATTTTATCATAGTTTTAGAAAAATTACTATATAGTCATCTCCCCTAACCCCAGTTTCGTTTTCATTCATTTTAGATACTGATAGTCAACAGTGATCTAAAAAAATTATTGCATGGACTATTCGAGAAGTTTAATTCATAAGTTTTAAATTGCAAGCCTTTCTGAGTGAGGAAATCTGTCATTGTCCCCCTTCAGCTGCCCCAAAAGTGAATCATCCCTTGCTGCAGTGTAGCCACACCATGTATATGACCCACCCATTGGTCCCTTAGCAGCTTCTCTGTTATAAGATTGACAGCCAATGTAGCACAGGGTTTGTATAACCCATATTTTAAAAGTTAATAATAGCCCCAAAACTCAAGAGTAGTTGCAAAGAGGCACCGGGGCATAAAACATGGAGGCACCGAGTAACTTGTATTTTGTGGCAATGCGTGGGACATCTAGGAAATATCATACTCTATATATAGGGTTTGATACTATCTGTTGATTCAGGCACCTACTAAGTATCCTGGATCAGATTCCATGGATAAGGGAAAGTCCTACATTCAGGCTTCTTCATTTTTAAATGCTCAAATATTTGGAATAAAACACTCAGGTTTGACTAAACTTTAAGAAATACTTCAATAATCAGTGCCTGGTGGATATATTCAGATACATACATTTTCAATCCATGCTGTCTAATTTTAAAAGTGTCATTACTTCACTGATGTAATATATTTGCTCATAGTTGATGTCTTATGAGCCAGTTTTTGTATTTTTTTAAAAATCCATCTTGGAAAATATTATAATTTTCACAGTTTTAGTTTACTTTAGGGTGTGTGTGTATGTGTGCACATGCACATGTTCACATGCACATGGGCACACCTGTGTGTATTTTGGTCCAACAATATCAAACGTCTTAGTTATAGATGAAATGCAATATAAACCTGTTAAAATTGCATAATGCACTATAAATAACTCGTACAAAGATTTTCCTGTGATTGATCTAGGTCATCATGATTAAAATCAACAGAGATGTTGAAGCACTTTTTTTTTTAATTCATTGTACACAAATGGGGTTCATTGTACACAAATGGGGTACATCTGTTGTTTCTCTGGTTGTACACGAAGTAGAGTCACAACATTTGTGTAATTGTAGCACCTTTCAATCTCATCACTGCATATAAACAACCATTGTAGGAACTAACAACTTGGACCAATTTATCAGTCAGAGTGTAATCAGCTATACTTTTATAGAACTCAATTAAAACTGACTTAAACAAAGTAAACTTTTAAGTCACATTCCTGGAAGTTTAAAGGTGTCCATAGTGCTAGGGATGGTTGCTCTAGTGGTTCAACAACCTCATTAAGAAGCCAGGTACTTTTCACTTTCCATTGTTTCTTTCCATCCTCAGATTCTGAAACACAGTCATGAAATGCCTGCCAATGGCTATGCATTATAACTTTACATAAAACTTTTCCAGGGCAAAACAGGGAATGTCTTCATTTTGTAACCCTTTGTAGGATGGAGGAAAAACCTTCCTAAATTCCCACAATAAGTTTCCCCTATTGGCTATTATGGTGCCATGCTCTCATTCTTAAACTAATAATAGGCAAGAGAATATAATGTTCATGGTTATCTTTGAGTGATCACAAAGGTCGGGGAGGGAGGATCCAGCTTCTCCTCAATTCCATGGTCACCAGATACCTGGACAAAATTGATGTTTTGTCATTAAACAGAGAGTAAACAGTACTTTGATCAGTAATTAGCAGTGTGTGGTACAACCATATTTATAGCAATTTTTAATTTCTTCTTTCTTGGTCCTGTAGAAAGAGATCTGAGGTGGTAATATGAATTTTTAGTAGTTCTAATGTCTTCATTTTTTTACTCTACATAGGTGCAATTATATGAATTCCCCTTTGTTTTTCATCCAGGAAGTTGCTCTATGACCATCTTATTTTAAATGAATTTGAAACTTGCCCTTGAAAATTATCGATTCCATGTAGACTGAAGAATTTATTGAAGGGCATTCTTTGGGCTTTAAAATATGCTTTGAGCTAAGTGAAGTGGCACACACCTGTAATTCCAGCAACTTGGAAGGCTGAGGCAGGAGGATTGCAAGTTCAAAGCCAGCCTCAGCAATTTTGCAAGGCCCTAAGCAATTTAGTGAGGCCCTGTCTCAAAATGAAATATAAAAATGTGGAGAGAGGCTAGAGATGTGGCTCTGAGGTTGAGTGCATCTGGTTTCAATTCTTAGTACCAAAACCAAAACAAAACAAAACAAAATACTTTGAAACCATGACCTGAATACTAAAAAAAGTTAGAAATAGTCTGGGACATAGCAAGCGAAGGGAAATACCAATAGCAATAACAAGGAGAAGCGTATTAGTTTTCCATCACTGACAAAATACATGAGATAATCCACTTAAAAGGAGAGGTTTATTTTGGCTCAGTTTCAGAGCTTACAGTCTGAACAGTCTGTTGCTTGGCCCTGGTGCTCTGGGTCTGTGGTGGCACAGTGCATCATGGCGGGAGTACAACACCAAGGAAGGCTGTTCACTTACTTAGTAGCCAGAAAGCAAAGAGAGAGAGGCAGGATTGGGGTGGGAGGGGTGGCATTCCAATTTCCTTTTCAAGGAGATGCACCCAGTGACCTAACTTCCTCCCACCAAGCCCCACCTCTTAAAAGTTTCATCTCATCCCCATAGTGCTGTTTGCTGGGAACCACATCTTTAACACATGAACCTTTGGGAAACAGATCAGATCCAAACTATAGCAAGGAGCAATACTCAGCAGTCGGACAAAACAATTAGATTAAGCAGGGAACATCTGGGGGAAAGACTAAAGCACAGGGCAGCAACTGTAGACCAACAAGTGGTCAAGTCAGCCAAAAGATTGGTCACCAATGCTCCTATAACCGTGGGACATGGACCAGAAATAGAAGGGAATTGGCTTTGAAGTTGTTCCTCTTCATATGCAAAATCAAATGGCCTTTGAAGCTTGACATAGAAATGAGGGAAATCAACATGAGCAGAAACAAAATAAAAAGAGACTAGCTCAAGAAATCAAAATTCATCAATCATATCTATAAAACAGGTTCACTGAGGCCGTTGCATTCAGTCAGGAAGATGAGAAGGCAAGTGATTGTGTAACATCTAGAAATTCATGAACTATTCCATGTTTTGGATGAAGAATTTAAGCTGACATAACAGCAGGTGTTGTTAAAGACAATTGCAACCTTCTAAGGAAGATGGAGGTATGCAAACTGCCCTATGTTAATGAGGACAGCACCATTCCTCCTCAAGTGCTTTACAGATGGAATAACTTTTTCTAACTAGAAATCGATAATGGTTGATTTCCAGCTATAGCAAAAATAAATTACTAAATGACACCATATTTCTTTCTCGTTCTTTCACTATAACATTGGATATAATAATTCATGTCTTCTTTGTCCACTTAAGCAATGTCATCTTGTGCTTGATGTTCCTGATCCTGTTCTTAATAAGGAGGAGGCTCTTCCTACTTCATTTTGTTCTCCTGATGTGACTATTTTGAGCTATTTTGAACCCTAGTCATATATGCATAATTTTCTTAGATACTGGTAAATAACTCCTTTAATAGTAACAGACAAGTATAAAAATTATTGTAACAAAAGAGTTTTGAAAAACCATTGATTGAAAGTTAAGAGTCCATTGTTGGCAAGAAGTTGTTCCACTTGCTAGTTTTAAAGCAAGTTACCTATGAAAAACTAATTTAAAATATAACTCAACACTAAGTCCATGACCTAGAACGATCAAGTGGAGTTCTCAACATTTTTACCATCTTATAACAGAACATTCCCAGGAGAATGTACCTCATCAAAACCAGGCTTAAAATCATTTGTTTTACTACCTGAGCTGGGCCAACTTCTTTAGTCCCACTCACCTGTATTGTTAGAGGACCAAGTAAAGAGTCCCAGAGAGAATGTTTATTTCAGATTGTCTCACTTCATGACATTTACAAGGCCCTTTTTACATGTAAGGTCTCATTTAAAATGAGATTTAATAAATCCACTTCTTTTGTATGAAATTTTTGAGGGCATCGCAGAAAACGGAGGTCAGTGGTCCTTATGGGCAACTTATACAACTGGTAAATGTTTTGACCCTCAATTTGAAACACCATCAATTTATATATTGCTGTATGTAAGTCCCACTGAAATTTATTAATTTATAAACAACCATAGGCAATCTTAAAGGGAATAATCAGTTCTTTTTCAGCAGACTTCTAAATTCTGGAGAAATTTTCAGTTGCATGTTTATAAGCAGTGAGAAATTTGATTCAGTCCCTAAGTGTATGAGTTTCCAGTTTGAATTAAGGTGTATATTTTATGAAACTCATAACTGCAGAATTCTTAAAATGGATAACAAAAAACACTGGCCAGTCTCCCACTTCAGTGACATAATTGGTCTCCTTGGGATTTCCATATCCGGGTTTGCCAAAGTGAATAGGAGAGGATTTAGGTGTCTCAAAAGTGTTAGAAGCAACTCAAGGACCCCATTGCTAATGCAGAGAAACTGTGCCTCCTCTGTTCCTGCTCTGATTTGATCCATTATACAAAAGACCTTCTGCTTTTCTCCTGAACACTTCAGAGAGATTTATTTTAACATGTTGAAACATCATTAATCAGGTGTTGCCCTGAATTGGCTGTGAATATTCCAATGAATATTGATCACTTTACATCTACTGACTCTCATTACAAGAAGAATCATCTTTTGAGGGGACTTTTTAATGAACTGTCTCCCTAACCTCATAAAACAGTCGATAAATGTGTAATTTACTTTTTCTCTGACACTTAATTTGTCTTTGATGTTTCTTAGGACACAGCTTTTCTGTTTTAATTTAGCTCATCATTGAGAGAGAATTCCAGGAAGCTTCAGGGCATTTTAATTTATTCCCAAGAACATTTCATCATGTAGCTACTGGTTCTTCTTATATATTTTTTTTTAACTCTACCAGGGAGATATACACCAATTTTCCTCATTTCCTCTCTGAGATCTTTGCAAAAGGGCAAGTGCTCATCTCTACATGAAGTTATTCTAGTCAGATCTACTGCTGGCCTCTGAGACAGAGCCCTAAATATGGCTAGTATTTCCCCCAAGTGATTGGGGGCAGGAAGGTTAACTTAAGGTATTTAAAGGGAAATCTTTTGTCTTAAATGATTCAGTTATGCCTTCTTTAATCTTTGACTACTTTGTGGGGAGATGTGGACTCACTGGGCCAATATCCATTGGTCCTTCTTGTGGAAACCAGACCCAAAGTGGTAACTACTACCTGTACATTATGTTTTGCTCATTATCACATCTGGATTCACCCTTCTGTTGGTTTGGTTTTTGTTTGTTCTGCACAAGATTTTTCTTTTTGTAACTTTATCAATGTGGACTTGCCTTTTTAGAAAAAAATATTTAGTTATTCCTTTATTTTCTTGAGTATAAAACTTAGACATGTTTACTTTCCTTCTTGGAATTACCAAGATATCGGAACAGTTTTGACTCCATTGGTCCACTCTAAACTTATTTTTGAAATTTATTTTAATTCTATAGACTTTTAAACTTGTAAGAAATGATTGTTCTTCTATTTTATACATTAGTGTTCATTTAGATTTGCCTATGTGTTCATAACTTTCTTTGCTACATATTTTTCCATGTCTCAGACATGGAACATTGCCTTGTATTTTCTCTAGAAGTTCCTTTCATGTGATCCACTGGTGATAAACTCATTAGGGTTTATATATTTTTGTTTTTACCTTTATTTTTTCCCCCCAAATATGGCCTTATTTTTGTTTAATGTGGATGAGAATACCCATTTATTTTCTTTTTTTTTTTTCTGGGATGATATGGTCACTGGTTATAGAATTTAATGTTGGCAGTTATATTCTTTTAGTTCATTGAAGATTAAACTTTACTGTTCTCTAACTTCCTCTATTTTTAGTTAACTGTTAGTTTAGTTATTTTGAGGATAATTTGAATTGTCCTCCACTTTGACTGCATTTAGGATTTTATATACATACACACACATATTTTTATATTTTATACATATATATTTTCCAGTGTATTTAAATGTGTTTCAGGCGGCTGAATGGATAACATATCTGTTTTATAAAAACTCTGCACTAACGTGTCAGTAAATAATGGCTTCTGAACAGTTTTTCCCTTTCTCTGCTAGAGTTCTGAGTAACATGCACATATATATGTATTTGCATATAAAATAACATGGACCACCTTACTTCATTTTCTGTCTTAACCCTTCCATATTTTCCATCTTTTTATCTCTCTGTGCTGTCCCGTGGACATTTTTTTTCTGATCCTTTTTCTGATGTACTCTTTGCTTAAATTGCTGTTCTATTCATCCTGACTTTTTAACTTTAGGTTTTGCATTTTATATTATTTCTAGAAGTTCTAGTTGGTCTGTTTTCAAATCTACAAATCTGTATGTCATACACGTTGCAGGTTTTGCATATAAACAGGTTTTGCGTATAGGGTCCTCATCCATTGAGGCTGATGAAAGATGAATTCAAAGTTTCCAGCTTTAGCAAAAACTCATCAGGGCAGAACAGATTCTTTGCTTATTACAGGTCAGGGCTCACTGCTACTTTCAGATCATTCTTTTGGTCTTTATGGTTCTTAGGGTGTTTAAAGGAGATAGTTCAATTATCAAATTCAGTTTTTTAAATCACTTTCAGTGGAAAGGATGGTCCAAACACAACCTAGCCAACCACTGTAAGAAATACAAAGCTGCCCCGCCACAACAGTGTTTGTAAATGTTTTAAAATAGTTAACATCTGTATTACTTGGGATTCAACTAAAGAATCATAATGAGTAGGAGACTGTGTGCTATAGGGAGTTGTCGATTGCCTTGTGCAACCCTGGAGACTGGCTTTATGCAGTCACAATGATGTCTCTCCATCTAATGCTAGACTCTAGCAGATGGGCAGTTTGGAAAAAAAAGATTAACAAGTAGTCTTGTTGACTTGGGTAATCTGCAGGGACTGACACTCTGTCACAGAACTGAACACACACATACACATACACACACATACCTGGTCCAGGAGTTGGAACAACCAATGACCCAAGGGGAAGGGAAACTGACTGAAGGCCCAGCTCTTGCTTCTCAACAACCAGACAAATCAACAGAGCAGCAATAGTGCCTGCGTGCTACAAAATGACTGCTGCCTCTCTCATCAGTCCTCCACATCTCCATGAAACCCACTAGAACTGAAAGCATACAGAAAGGCAACTCTGGGAAATATACTTCAGTTGAACCAAGTTGGCACATTACAAAACTATTACACTATTATGTAAAAGTTGAAATTTTCATTTTAAAAAATACATTGAATTTCTCTTGAATAATATTAGACTGTATAATTCTACTAGAAACACATAAACAAATGTGTAGGTCTGCAAAGTATCTACCCCTTAGGCCTGTATGGTACTCTCTAGTCTGCTTCATGGACTTCTGTTGCCTATTGGTCCCTAGAAGTCAATAGATTTGGAGATGAAAATAAAATGGCAGCTTAGAGTTATATGAATGCCACTGATTCCTCATCCTCTTCTTGGCCCCGTCAGCTTTCTTTCCACATCCTTTTCAATAGTTTTCTTCCCTGAGGTTGAGACAATGTAGGCTCAGGATGATAGATGTATTGGATAGAAGGCAAAGATCTGAGAAAACATGCCCCACCTGCACAAGTTGAGGGTTATGGGTTGGTGGGATTTAGAGTTCCTTAGCACACACTGAATTTAACCTTAGGAGTAGGATGAGATCAGCCTCAATACCACTAACTTTCATCTGCCCACATGCCATACATGAAAGAAGTTCATTCAACCACTGATGACAAAACTGTGGGTTCCACTTCTAGTTCTGTATTCCTATCACTGTGCATGATTTCTATGAACTTTTCTACTACCTGTTTGTTTGTTTTTTTTTTTTAATTTTCAGTATATTCCTAGTTTTTTTTTTTTTTTAATTGAAAATAGCCAAACACATACACAACTCAAACACTTTATAAGGCAAAAAAACACAAAACTTTAATTGATGTCTGGTCACTATTACCTGATTTTACTATGGCCTATTTTAAGGGAAAGACTAGCCAAAGTCCATCTAAGAGAAATATTTACCTGCAGAAAATGGGAAAGGAAAATATATTAGGTGTTTTGAAATATATGATGAGGCAGAGTATAGAGGTCACAGAACAGGCTGTCGTTAAAGGTGCAATGCAGGGCCGGTTGGCTGAGAAAACACTAAAGGAAGCTTTGGTTCAAAATAGGAAAGCAGTTGCTAAGAGCAAGAGTTATGCTGTTTTCCCAGTATTATGCCTCAAGCCAAATTCATCTAACAAACCAATTACTTGGAGTCCTGTTTATACAAAATCAACTGACACAAGTGTTCTGCATTTATTATGATCATTAATTGAATCTTTGAATTTGACAAGAATTATAGCTGAAACCAAGGCTTGGACAACATTTTCACATTTTTAAGAGTCACATATAACACATGGTCACACCCATATGTGTGACACACTCAATTTTATAACACCTGCAGCTTAGCAGGTTTAACCATTTTAACCTCAAAAATGGGTTTTGCCCTGGGTGATTATAGGAAATTTGTAGTAAGCTACATCCCCAACCTTGCTTCCTTTTTCTTTGTACCTTATAGATTACCCCTCCCCCTCTAAAAATGAAAAGTAACTCTTAGTTTAAGCTGTTATACTTCTTAAATTCCTTATTGGGTCTTTGTTTTAGATGGAATCAGGAAAACTATAAAACTTGAAAACTATCATAAAGCAGTTGAAATAGCTATATAATTGTTAAGGTACCAACTATTGTGCAACCACCTTGGTCAATGCCACTATCAACTCTCACTGGATTTCAAAATGGCCTTCTGACAGGTCTCCCTGCTGCCCTGTGTATCCACTTACAATCCATTCCATCATAACAGTCAAAATAATGCTTTGAATCAGGTCACTCCTCTGTTCAAGCCCTTCAGAGCTTTTATCTCCCCAGAGTAATGGCTGAAAGATACAATATGAGCCAACACTCTTTTGCTGAGGTTCGTTTTTCTTGTCTTGATGATCTGCTCTTTGTTGAGGCCGTATTGGGATTCTTGCTTGGCCCCAGTGAGCCAGCACAATCCCATCTTGGGCTGTTGTATGAACTGTTTCCTCATCTCCCAAGTGTCTACTTGGGCCACTCTCTCCTGTCTTGCAAGTCTTTTTCAAATCTGTCTTCTCAAAGAGGCTTTCCACCATCACTCTGTTTAATTTGGCAAGCCTCCTCCACCACTCTATCCTCACTGGTCTCTCCTCTTCTTTCTGTTCTGCTCTAACTTTTCTGTTTTTCATAGTACTTATCACCTTCTCTCATTAGATTATACACTTATCTCCTAATATTATTCAGTGTTGGTCCTTCCCCATTAGAGTATAAGTTCCACAAGGACAGAGGCTTTGTCTGCTTTTTTCACTGATGCTTGCTGGTGCCCTTGAGTTCCAGACACCCGAGAACAATTCTTGACAGAGAGTTGTTTTTCAATATTTTTATTTTTGAAAATGTAAAAAGATTCATAGATTTTTGCATGTCATCCTTGCTCAGGGACCATGCTCAGGTCCCTCATTTTAATTTTAGTATATGTGCTTCCAAAGGGAAGACCAATAAATATTCTTAGAATTTATGTAGAAAGCTCATAAACTTTACATTACAAAAGTAGAGCTCTTAAGGTTATATTCACTGGGCTCCATTGTTCCACTGAACAAGAGCAGAGCTGTCAGTAATTCTGCATCATCTCTTCTTTGGTTTCTTGATGACTGACAGTGGGATTTTGTGGAGAATTTTTCAAAAGGGGTAGTTGTGATCATATTTGATATCTAATCCCTAGAAAGGATGGGGAAGAACCAAGCAGGACTCAGTAGTCGGTTCCATTGCCTTTGCAGTGCCCTGTCACACTGGAAGTGATGGGAGAGATGTAGGAGTTGTAGGTGTTACATCTCCAGTCCACAAGGCTCACCAAGCGTCCTCCCAGATAAAAAATTTACAACACCAGGTGACATAGAAAGCAATTTCATTGCCAAAAAAAATGACAGCCTCCCTTTTTTTCCACACAGGGGGAAGGTTCCTCCTCATTCTTGTCGGAAACTTGCCATGAGGATCCCTCTGTTTCCCCCAAGTTTACTCCCCCCAACCCTCCAGCTCTCAAGTGGTGACCACCGTCCTTCCTTCCGGCCAGGTAGGACTGGATGGGAGGGCTTGCTTTTGAGAGAAGGGTGGTGTGTGACCATCCGGTTTCCAGACAGCACGGACTTGCTCCTGGCTCTTCACCTGCCCTTCTCTATGTCCCCATCTTTTCCCTGCTCAAGTGCTTGGCCACACCCACGATGGTTTCTGGTCCTTTCCTGCCTTATTCTGGTTTTTACTTCTTCCTCATTGTGGTCTCTCTTCCTTGTATAACTTCCATTCTTCCATATTATCTTTGTCCTCTTTCCTGTATTGATTTCTCTATTTGCAAAACTTGATTCCATTTTGATCTTAATCTTTCTTGCACTCAGAATATTCTTCCCACTTTTGAAACATTTTTTCCATTTCTATTTCTCACTGTCCTGTGGCCCCATAGTCCTATTATCTTAAAACCCAGTCGAATCAAATTAACTCTCAGGGAGTCTTCTCAATTCTCTCCACTCATTGTACCACACCACTCCTTTGGAAATTCTAACAAAATTTGTAATGTACTTTATTCCCACATGGCATTAAGGGGGCAGCTCTTGATTTTCTGATTCTGAAAAAAAACAAGAGGTCTAGGAAATTGCTCACCAATATGGATGTTTGGGCCAGTGGCTATTGATTGGAGCAAACTGCCACTCAGAAGTTAGAGAGGGACTTTAACTTGCCAATGAAGACGCATCATGAAATCTACTCTATTCCTTTCACTAATAAGAAAACTGGTCTAAGCCATTCCAAAAGGTGTGTATTTCAGAGAGGAAAGAGAGACTCTTGTGAGTACAAATAAAGCAAACTTCTGTAGCACAGTAGGCTGTGTTTGACAATATTTGGTTGTATGATGCAAAGTAGCTAGTAGAAAGGATTGGGCTATTCTCAAAATGAAGGAGCCATCCATGTTTAAGATGATGGATATGCCGCTACCCTGAAATATTATACTATATCTTATACATATGTACAATTATCGTGTGTTAGTAAAATTTGAAAAAAATGTTTTATAAAGTAAAACAAAAAATTTAAATAGCAAGCTTCTATTCTTGTATGTATTGAAAATAGAGTTCTATAGCAAGACTTGGAGCATTTTTGTCTTCAAGCATTTATTGATCTGTAACGAGTAATATAGTTTGTAAACCGAGTAATATAGTTTGTAAACCGTAATGTCAAAGGATTATGCAAAACAACCCTTTACGGAGAAAGGGATATAAATTCCTCCACTTCCTCTACATTAGAGTTTGAAACTTGGTATATTTCAAACTTTGGAAGGATGTGTGTGTTATTTGGGCATCCTTTTTTAGTGCATAGATCTTGGTGGGGCCTGACAGTCTGCCTTTCTAACTAACACTAACTTTACTACTTTCCACAGACCACATTTGGACTGGCAGGATTCTAGTACATTTCTACTTCCTGGCTCATGAGAGTTTTATTAAGCTGTCTTTGTGCTATTTATTTTATTTGAAGAGAAAAAAAAATTTTTTTACCTAATCACAGACTGACCCTTTGATATCTTTTTATTTTCTCCTGACTGTAACAGTACCAAGAGGGAGAGAGAATGCCATCTGAGAGCAGAGCCACAGCCTGGCCATGAATTCAGGCCCAGTCCTCTTAACAGTGTCAATTTTGTTCATATGTGACCTTGCAATAGAGCTCATGTTGGAAGGTGGCACAGAAAAGGGCCATGTGATATCGATTTCCCGCTTCTACAGGAAGCCTTCAGGGAGACCTTGAAAACGCTTTTGCATTTGAATATAAATGTTGAGGCTATCTTCCAAATCATCAGTTGCGAGTGTCTTTGGATTTTTGTTGTTGTGTTTGTACTTCCCTGGTAGTTAGGAGAGTGATTGTGAAACATTGCAAACCATAAGTAGAATATTGGATTTTCTCAGGGGATGCAAATGACAATGGACCTAAAAACACATGATTTGGGTTTTGCTTTTCAAAACAAATGCATAGAAACTAAATGTTACATTGTTGTCCTTGTGCTCTCTCAGGCTTGTCATAGCCTGTTCACAGCTGGTATTCCCTTCAGAATGTGCACTGAGCTTCCTGTTTAGCAAAAATATTTATTTTAAAAAGATACAAATATTCCCAGAATGGCTCTACTTTCATAAATCTTTAACCACATTGTTAGTTTCAGTCCGTTTAGCTTCCCACATGTAAAAGGTGACATAAAAATAAATTGATTTCACACTTTTTTGTGAAAAAATAGGTCTCATTGCTAAGAGAGAACAAAAACCTAATTATACTATTTTATGTTTGTAAAAAGAACAAAATGTTTTTATAGAAGTATATGAAATATAGATTTTATACCAATTTTAATGTTTATGCAAATGTTTTCCTTCTTGCTTACTTTTTCATTCAACATTCCCATTTATACACTAGCTGAAAACAAAACAAATGAATTAAAAATCCATAAAGTTATTACACATTTCCTAAAATAATTTTTCTCCATGATAGAAGATTGAGCCTGAGAGTACATTTTTTTTTTAAATGTGAGTGAAAATCTTCATTGATTAAAAACATATACTCCATCTTTTGTTGTTGTTGTTTTGCAGTGCTGGGGATTGAACCCAGGGCCTTGTGCTTGCAAGGCGAGCACTCTACCAACTGAGCTATCTCCCCAGCCCCATATACTCCATCTTACCATCTAAAGATTACTAGGTGAACCTGAACAGGTGAATCATGCTTTTAATCCTGATAACTTCTATTTTTAATAGCTACAAATCACCGAGATTTGAAACAAACAAAAATTAATGTTTGCTCACTTCCTGTATGTATGAACCTTTAGATAAAGAAATGTAGAATGTACCAATTTCTAAAAACACCAATGACATAGCATTGGAAAATTATATATACATATATATATATATATATATATATATATATTTTTTTTTTTTTAACAGTACTGGGGATCAAACCCAGGGCCTTGTGCTTTCAAGGCAAGTACTCTACCAACTGACCTATCTCTCCAGCCCTGAAAATTATAGACATATGCCAAGGATTTGTTAAGTGCTTGGTTTGTTCTAGATTATATCTATGTCAATAGCACAAAAGAATGGAAAACCTACATGTTTTAAATTAATAAAACTCAGTTTAAGGTCATAGAAGGATATGAAACTTTCTTTCTGATACAAAGTAATAAAAACAGCAAAAACTAGCATTATCACACTGTTGTATGTTTGACTATATGAACTTTTACTAAGGTCACAGGAGAAGTCCCAAACCTTGCACACACCACATGCATTGTGTCCTTCAGGGTTTTTTTTTTAATGCATCTGAAGCCATGGTTTTCTGATCTCCATCTCAGCATGTTTGACACTTCTTTCTTATTTTGATGCTGATAGGCAAGCAATATATTGGTGTATCATCTGTGCCTTATTATACCCGTCTATAAAACAGAGACACTACCAGTCCCTTTGTTAAAGAAGCAGATCTTTGAGTGACTAGAAGAACAGACACCATCCCTATATGAGTTGTATTTCCTGGTGGTATACCTCAGCCTCCACAAGATTATGACCAAGTCCTGCCAGAGATTTAACCCCCAAGCCAGTCACAATAGCAGGAGACCTTAAACAACACAGACAAGATAGAAATCACCTGTTTTTAACAAATGTCATTGAGAACAGTTCCCAGTGATAGGTAACAAACAGATGTGAGCATGAGATTAAAGGAATAATTCTAAAATCTGGACCCACTGTCTTGACCCCCCTCATGCTTTCTTTTCAAAAGCAATTCACCTATAGCTCTGCCTGGCTTAAGTCAATAAGATATGTTGCATTCCTCAGCAACCTGCCTGTTATCTGCAGAAGAATGCATAGCCAAAAATACTGAATGGGGGACTTTTGTGGTTTTTACATAGGCCAGATCCCAGAAGTCAGGGAGGTAAGGATAACCATAAAATCTGTAAGAATAGGTTCCAATTAGAACTGGTCAGCATAGGCCAAAGTGACTTAAAGTTGTCACATGCAGTGGGGACTTGGAAGTCTGATGTCATCCTGCACTCAGTCAAAAATCAGTAACTGGTCCTGGGAAGGACTCTCTGAAATCTTTCCTGGGACCCCTGATAAAACTGGAGGACAGGAGGGGTGCACCATCATTCTACCCTCTGAGGAAAACTACTCTCTACTGAGGCTATCCACTTCTCTCTTTTCCTATCCCTTCTAATAAACTCATGCCTGCTACTTTGAGTGACATATCTGAAATCTTTGTCATGATCCCAAGAACTGGTGAGAGAGGACTGCTGTGATTGCTTCAGCTCTCCGGAAGGCTCTTGTCCTGTGACAGAAGGACTAAATTTTACAAAACATCTAGACTTGTGAAAACAAGACTCACTTTTGGGACATCACCTTTGACCATGGTTCCTATCGGTGGGAGGGAGGCAGCTGTCTTCTGTGCCCATCACATCCAGGGGAAAGCCATGTCAAGCAGGGGCAATGGGTGGCTCCATGGCCTGCACAGGTGGGTCAAGAGGATTTTGACACAACCTTTCCTACACAGGGCTATTGAAGACTCACAACTTCCTCTCTAAAACAGAAGAATGAGGAAGGGCACTCTCACTCCCACCTACTCCCAACTTCAGTTTTCTTCCCTCCCTCTTTTCTTCTTTTCTCATGTGCCATTTAGTCTATGGCTGTAGGTACTGAGTCAAAACCAGAGACTAACTGGTTTTGCTTCCCTTGAGATCTTCTTGCCTTCCTCCTTCCCTCTACCCACTTGTAACATCATCTCTTCCCTGAGTCCTACATCAACATCCTTGTTAGTGAGGCCTCCTTCTGAATTAAACAAGAAAGGGGTTAGGGGATATATGGACCTTAACAAGAGGCCTGATTTTATTTGTTCAATGATTGTCTTTCATTTGGATTTCATTTATTCATTCAAGTTCTATTTACTAGACCCCAGTATTTACCCCTGAGGATACAAGACAGCTAAAGAAACATCTTGAAAGAGAAATATCTCCTTTACAATTGAACTTAAGTCTCAGTCATAGAGCTGGAAGGGGCTTCTCTAGAGCACATGACAAATGACCCTGTTCTCCTTTTTATCTGGAGTTAGAGTAAAGGGAACTGCTTGGGGCTAAATTTTGAAAGATTTAAGCAAGAAATAAGGAAAGTAGGAATATTTACATACTTATCCCTGGGAGTTTTTTCTTTCTTTCTTTCTTTCTTTCTTTCTTTTTTTTTTCTCTCTCTCTCTCTTTGAAGATCTTTAAACATGGAGACAAAGAGTCTAACTACCAGGAGAAGGTTGTTTACTGAGTGACCTTTTTAGGATCTCCTTTGAGTCTGTGAAGGATATGATTAATTAGAAGTCAGAAGTTTGTCATTAAAGTAATAGATAAGAGAACCAAAGAATTCAAGGTGTTGGAAGGCTCATTAAATAGTGTTGCATAAATATCATGCTGAAATATTTAATGAGTTCATAGGTTTACTTATAGAACAATGGAGCAGAGATGGCCTAGAAAAAAAATTGGCATCAATACTGTGCTTCTGAATTAACAACCATACATTGCTGTATTAACGCCTGAGAGATGAATTTCATAGCTATATCTTAATGAAGTATGTTGGTGTTCTCATCCTGAGGAAAATGAAAACTGCTTATTTTGAGTTTTTTACTTGTGTTTACTTATTTCTGTGGCCTCTGGGAACCATGCATTGTTTAAGTAGTTACCATTGGTTGGATAGTGTTCATGGTTTTTATTTATTAATTCAAACAATAGTTATTGAATACCTGCTGCATAGAAGCACTAAACTAGGTGTTGAGAAATAAAAAGATGTACCCTGCCTCACTTCAAGCAGTTTACTATTTAATACTGTTTAGAGAGGTTGAAGGAAAATGTTCTACAATGTTGTATGATTTACATGTCCAAGCATTTAGTATGCAATAGACGACTAGCCACAAGTATTTTTAAATTTTTATTTTATTTATTTATTTTTTTCTTTTTATGAAACGGGATATTGAACCTGGGGCATTCTGCTGCTGAGCTACATCCATAGTCCTTTTTATTTTAAGATAGGGTTTCTCTAAGTTTCCCAGGCTGACATTGAACTTGTGATCCTCCTGCCTCAGCCTTCTGAGTTGCTGGGATTACAAGCCTATATCACTATGCCTACCATAGGTGATTATTATCTACTTGAAATGTGGTTAATGCAACCAAGGAACTGAGTTTTTAATTTAATTTTTATTTAAATTTAAATGTAAACAGCCACATTCTTATGCTTAATCTTAGCATCTAATGTGCAAAGTACCATTTTACAAAGAATTTACAGTGGAGCAAACACTATGATCATCATTATAATAGGGCTATTTATGGGGGAGAAAAAACTGACACACACTTAGGAAAACCAAGGAGGGCTTCACAGAGGTGGCAGCTCTTGTGCTGAGACCCACAGCCCTGAGTCAAAGATTATCAGGCAGAAGAGTAGCCAGAAAGGCATTCCTCATGACATTATAAAAAAAAGTCCGAGATGCCAGTGTCAGGTGAATTGTTCTGGAACTGCATGTAATCTCATTGTTTCATGTTGTACGAATTGGCCCAGAATAACAGAATATCACAGACTGAGTGACTTCAACAACAGAAGCTTATATTCTGCCAGTTCTGGAGTCTGAAGGTCCAAAATCAAGACTCCTGCCAAGCTGGGTTTCTGGTGAGGCTCTCTTCTAGGCCTGTAGATAGAAACTTAGCTATGTCCTCACCTAAACTCTTTCCTGTGTATCATACAGAGAGAAAGAGAGAGAAAGCCCTGGCATCTCTCCCTCTTCATCTCCAAATATAGTCACATGGGGGTCAGGGTGTCAACAGGAATGCAAGGGGACCAGTTTAACTCACAACACAAACATCATTCAGTAAACAAATATTTCCTTAGATTTCCTTAGAAAAGGAAATATATTTCTCATACCCAGCTCACACAAATTACATAGGAAACTATGATCTATTTGTTGTCATGTCATTTTGATCACTGCTTTTGATATATACATATTGATTGCTAATATAGAGTTCTTGAATATAAAAAAGTATTAAAAAAACAACCTCAGCCAATATATCCACCTCACAAGTCTCAAATGTCCTTAATTATTACCTAAGCAAGTATTCATTTTCTTTTGTTCTTGAAGGACAAACCAGTGATGAGCCAGAGCTGGCTGTCTTAGCTCACAAGAGTTCACTTTTATATTTTTCTGGATTTCATGAGCCAGTTGTTAAACAGAGTTCTTATTAAAAATTTGTTTCAATTTACAAGTAAACAAATTATATTGAAAGCAAAGGTAATGAATACTCAATAGTCATCACTTCCTATTTCATAGCTTCCATTACTGTCTGTGTTTGTGAGGTACTTCACATCTCTGCTACCTGCATGGTGACTCTGTGCACCTTTCCCCAACTCCTGGTTCAAAGGCATCACTTTGTCACTTGAAGTTAGCCATGGTGCAAGTGTTTATACTGTGAAAAACAGCAAACTCTACAAATGGGGCTCTTTTTTTTTTTTTCCTCTTTCCTAAGAAAGTCATGTGTTAAACATTTGCCAGCACATTACTGGCACAAACCTTACTGTTTTCTGGCACAGAGTTTTCTCAGAACTTAGAAAATTCCTGTTGAGACTTGCTAGTGTTGGAAACATTATCCATGGTCTTAGTCTGTTTACTGTAGCTGATAACATAATGCCACAGACTGGGTAAGTTATAAAGAGAAGAGGTTTATTTTTTCTCTTAGTTCTGGTCTGGGTTGAGGGGCTACATCCAACAATGACTTTGTTCTCTCTCTCTCTCTCTCTCTCTCTCTCTCTCTCTCTCTCTCTCTCTCTCTCTCTCTCTCTCTCTCTCTCTCCCCGTCTGGCTTTCTCTCCTCTCTTTCTTACCCTCCTTCCCTCCCCTTCATGTGTGCTGGGGATTGAACCCAGGGTCTCACACACTAAGCAAGCTTTGAGCTACATCCCCCCAAGTAGCTGGAATTACAGGTGTGTGCCCCCAAGTCTGGTCAGAAAACCCATTCTCAAGACAACTCATTACCCCATTAATTCATTAATTCCATAAATGGGCTAATACTTCCATGAAGTATGTCCTTAATCACCTCCTAAACATTTCTTCATGCCCAACTTCATAATATCTCATAATGGAGATTAAAGTTCAACATGAGTTTCAGAGGGGACAAACCATAATCGAATCATAGCACTATCATAGAAAAACTAAACAAAACTTTGTGCTGAAATTGTTGACCTTTTAAGACTTTTCACTGTTTCTTACACCAGAGAGGTAAGGTGGTACTGTCTTGATGGCCTATGAACTCTCAGGACCCATTATAAAATATTTTGGGAAAAACCAGAAAAGTCCCCTAAAACACAAACCTCATAGCATGAACATTTTTTCTAACCCCCTGAGCAATCATCCACCTGAAAATTGCCTCAGCTTTACATAGTAACCCTCCCACTGCTATTACTAGCTCACAGCTAAATCTAAGCTAAAAAATTCACCTTTTTCCCCTTCTAAAAGTTTTTAGTAGCAACAAGTACAAGAGAATAGATTCTAGGATAAATAGCAGTTTTGGGGATTAAATTTTATTTTTGCAGGAAAATTTTCTATCCAGTATTGACCTTTTATACCATCTCCAAACAAGTAAGAAGTTGCTCAGGCTTTAAAACTGAAATGCCATTTGGCAGATTTCACAGTCAGACTTTTCCTAAAACTACAATTAATCCACACTCGTGGCCTCTAAAATTTGAGGCCCAGGAAGTTTCAGCAACTTGTCCAGAGACATATGGAATATAAATGACAGCACTTGATTTCCTTCCTTAGTCCTTCTCTTCAAATTTATGCCATTGTACATGTGTTTTTTGATTAAAGACCTATTCATTTATGATTTATTTTATCATCATAACGTTTTATGAGGCTGTTAAGAGGATGATTATAAAAGAAAGAATTCAAGCAGAAAGGTTAAGTAATTTAAAGGTTAAAGTAATTTTACCCTTTCTGCAAGTGAAACTTCAGTACATAAAACTTGGAGAAAATTGAATCTAGATGGAATTTTAGCATAGGAATGGATAAAGTCCTCATCACATGTTGAAAAAAGGAAAGGAATCTCAGGACATAGTTCTAGATAATTCTCAACTGCAAAAGGTCCAATAAAGGGGAAAGGGACAAAGTAGGAGGTGAGAAGACTGTTAGGGGAGCCCAGAGTAAAAACAATGCATCCATTAAAAGGGAAAGATCCACAGTGTCTAAAGCTAATGTCTTAGGTAGTTTTCTGTGACTATTAAAAAAATACCCAAGATTGATCAATTGATAAGGGATTGAGGTTTTTTTAATTCACAGGTAAGAAGGCTGGGAAGTCCAAGAACATGGCACCAGCATCTGCTCTACTCCTGGTGAGGGCCTTCTTGCTACAACATAATATGGCAAGACAGAACCTGCTTCCCAGAGAGAGCTTGCTTCATAACAAAGCATTTGTTGGATAACCCACTAATCTATTAATGGACCCACCCATTCTAGAAGACAGAGCTCTAACGACCAGTCACTGCCCATTTGTTTCCCTTCCACACTGTGCATTGAAGACCAAGTTTCCAACACAAGAAATATGGGGCACATTCAAACCATAACAGCCACTAGGTGATGCAGAAAGTTGTCCTTTGGCATCAGTGAAGATGACATCACTAGGGGCCTTTGTTTTAGTGAAGGACAGGTGGGGGTAGGAACCAGGTAAGAGTAGAATAAATAGGAAGCAAGGAATGGGAGGTAGCTTGTCCAACACACTCTGGAAGTTTAGTTGAAGGGAAGCAAATTCTAAAAAAGAGTGATGAAGAGAATATAGGAAATTAAAGGGAAATGTAGATGAGAAGAGATTAATGAGTACTTCTAATTTACATCAGTTTATCATGAGGTACTAAATAAAATGATTGCCAAGAAAGAAAGAAGAGGTAGGTTGGCAGGGATGCTTTTTCCTCTGATGAATTAATATTCAATAAAAGAACAAAATTCTGAATGAGCATGAGGAATAAATTGTCAAGAACAATAAGGATAAAGGTTCCTGTAGACACCACTTGAATGTTAGGTTGTTTGCTTCTCCTATTTAGTACATTAATGATAGGCTACTAAACATTTCACGGCTTACATTGTGATCATCAGAAATGATATCAAAGACCACAGGTTGCTACATGAAGCGTCTATAGACCAAACGACTGTTGCTCTTGCCTTTCTGTAATTAGAATTCACTCTACCTTGTGTAGCAGGGAAATTATTTTGCACATAATAAGCTCATATGTTTTCTTTACACCCTTGAGCTGTCGGATTTTTATTCCCAAGGCTGAGTCACAGCTCTAGGGAAGGAAAAGATGGGGATCCCTAAGGGAGAAGATCCTCATTTACAGGATAGAAATCTGAAAAATCAGAGATTGCAAGAGAGGAAGGAATTTCTCTAAATCTCTGTAGCTTCTTTTAACCCAGAAGTCAGGCCTAGCAGGATGGAGATGCACTATATACCCAAAGGTGATAGAACTCAGGATCAGACATAATGGAAACCTCCCCCTTCTGACCATGGAATTGGAAGAAGGGGAGAGAAAGAACAGGAGGTGAGAATTTGTATGTAGTTATCTGACTTTTACTTTCTAGGCTAAACTCTGGAAAAGAATGAACAGGGCTCACAACTCCTCACATCCTGTATGTCTTGGGAGAGCAGGAAGGTCCCTGCGAGTACCAGTGATGGAAAATGATGAGCTGAGGGGGCAGGTAGGAGTCTAAGACCAGAGGGTCCCCTTTAGTGATGACTGGAGTCAGTTAGCCCCGACTGTGGACTCAACTAGTGAGTGACCTCTGCCAGACTCTGCCTGAGCAGCAGTCAACCTAAGTGGCCAGCAATCATTCGTCCATGGAGAATTCCAGACCAGCCACTTCACAGCAGAGACCTAAAAGGATATAGAGGGAAGCTGTCTACATCCCGTCCTCCTGCCCCTCCCCTTTGAAGACAAACTGAGTTACATAATAGATTCTAGTGCCAAGTGGAAAAGCTGAAGATTGGGAAGGTCAACCATGTCTGCACTTTACCCAGAGAGACTGATTTGTACAAGAAACTTTAAAAGCAATGTTGTGGGGAGTGGAATTTTGAAGCACCTAAAAGAGAATTGTCTATTTCCTTTAATAGTCAGAAAGGTTAGGCTGCTTCCCTTCCTGTCATTCTAAGCATGGCTCTCACGCCTTCAGGGACAACGGTGACTTGGAAAGCGTTTCCTCTGTGACTTCAATTATAGCCATTTCCCATGGCAGGCAGTTCAGAGGCTGTGGTAGGCAGTGCCAGCTACTCAGAGTCAATTGAAAGGGAATTGGTTGCCTGGGAGTTTTCTAACCTGATTTCAGGTTTCCTGGACATTGTGTCCTCTCACGACCCAACACCTGCTGTGACAGACAGATGTTTGTAATGAGGAGAATAACAAGCAGCGTCATGAATGTCAGGTCCCACAGGAACAAAAGGCACAGTGACTTCGGTGAGGCCAGCCTTTCCTCTTCTCTCTTATAATTTTCTCTACCAAATTTGCATTCTTGCAGAAAGCTTCAGCAATATTTTTAGACAACGCCTTTAAACTCACACTTTTTAGAAGAAATATTTGCTGTTTCATTGCTGAAAGGCTTGATTCTGCTGACTTACAGTCACAAATCTGTTTGGCTTTGTCTTGCAGTATTAGAGATCAAACTCAGAGCATCCTGTATGCTTGTCCAGAGGTCTTCTACTGAGTCACACCCCAGCCTAGAAATTTTTTTTGTTTGTTTTTTTAATGACTGTTTCATACCTAAAAGCTCAGAATATCCTAATATGATCAACTCTAAAGTAGAATATTACACCTTATACACACATTTATATTAATAAAGGAGGAAGAGAAAATGTTAGTGATTGATATGCTAAAAATTAATAAATAAAATATTCACACTAGACAAATGAGACTGGTTCCTGGTTACTTTTTCTGGTAATATTCCAGCAGATTTCACCTACAGAGATATTAATAGGCAAACACATGCCCCTTCAAAGGCCTAGTGTTAGCAAGACTTTCTATGTGATCTGTAGTTTTTCCTGTTTGACTTGAATGACTGCTAGAACTGGGGCTGAGCTGGAAGTTGAAGAAATGTTTTACTTTTTTTCTTTAAGGTTTGTGCCTAAATATTTTGCTTAATGTATCAGTCAGAACTTGATCATTTGCACTTCTATAGTTCCTCAATAGATTTCAGTGTTCCTGGCAAAACTACAATATGACAAAAGCTATTAAGTGAGATTTTGCAAAAGCCCAAGATGAAGAATAGGCATGTATGGTGTCTGTCAACTGCCATTTTGAGAACTATTTCCATATCTAGATTCCCAATCTTGGTATTTCAGTACTCAGTCACTTATAAAACAATATGATAGAAAATAAGTATTCTCTCACTTATAATTAGAGGGCAATTGATTTAAAAGTATCCATCCATACATACCCAAACCTGTGGATGCTCAAGTCCCTTATAAAAATCAGCATATAGTTGGCATAGAACCTATGCACAAGTTTCTGCATACTCTAAATCATCTCTAAATTGAGTACAGTGGCACACATCTGTAATCCCAGCTACTTGGGAGGCTGAAACAGGAGGATAGCAACTTTAAGGCCAGTCTGCACAATTTAGTGAGATGCTGTCTCAAAATAAATTTTAAAAATTAAAAAGAAAAGGCCTAGGGATGTGGTTCAGTAGTGAAGTGCTTGCTGATCTTGGCTAATCTCCAGTACCACAAATATTAACTAATTATTTAGTCATCTCTAGATTAATTAAAATACCTAATGCAGTGTAAATTTAATATAAATATTAGTTTTACTGTATTGTTTAGGGATGACTATCAAGGAAAAAAGTCTGCACATATTTGGTATAGATGCAGTTTTTTCCCAAAATATGTAATATGTTCTATCCATAGATATGTAAACACTTTGTGTGTGTGTGTGTGTGTGCGTGCGCGTGTGCATATGTATAAATATATTTAAGAGACAGGTTTCCACATTGCTTTCATACAAATCTCTAAAGAAATCTTTGTTGTTACTTGGAAGCTTTTGTAATAAAAGCATATTATAATACAGGGGTGGGAGGATGGGTCCTGCTGAATATCTTTGCTGTCTTTGAATTTTGTACCACATGCATTACCTAACTCTGCAATTTGTGAGCCCATGATTATGAAACCAACAAGCAAATTGTCAAATGAGCACACCCCACTGGGCCTTTTCTGCGCAGCTCTCTTTGTACTAGCTATCCAGGTATAATGCCCACATTTAAAACTCAGTCAATTTGATTTCAAATCACGTGCTTCCTTTCCCTACTGTGCAGGTGTCCGGATTGCTGCTGTATTGCTTTATTTTTTTCCAGTCTTCTTTCCTCTGTGTTCCTTCCTTTATTCATCTTTCAGCTGCTATGAATTTATACACCATTAAAAAGGGGGAGGGAAGCATATGAATTGAAAAAGTGATTGTGCAACCCTGAGGGCTTTGTTTTAATTAACTTCAATGTCCAAGAGTGGCATTTTCCCGGATTTATCTTGCCTTCCTTAATAGAGGATTTTTCCATTGGACCTCTGGTAACATCTGGTGTCCAGACTACAGTGCCATGCTCTACTATTTTCATTATTCACACAGAAATGTGTTGATGGGCCATGGACAAGCTAAATTTATAATCATTTCAAGGTGGGATAAAAGAACTATTGCTAACACTGGCAAACCAGATAGTTTTTCTTGGAAAATTACATAGACAATAAGAGTTGCAAGGAGTTTGACATAAATTAGGTTGACAACTTCATTTAGCAGATGTGGAAAGAGGCAAGAGGAATCTACTTACCAATGACTGTAGGGCCAGGCCAGAGTCTAGTATCCAAGCCTCCTTACTTGGATCTCTCAACCTCACTTCTAGGCACTCTGTCCTTCCAACCATGTTCCATCCTGACAGGTGACTATGTAACATGAGGAAAAAATTAAAATCTAGAAATATTTGACCATTCAATAAGCTTCTACTTCTGACCAGGTACAGTAGCGCATGCCTATAATCCCACCAATGCAGGAGGTGGGCATTGCAAGTTCAAAGCCAGCCTCAGCAATTTAGCCAAGCCCTAAGCAACTTAGTGAGATCCTGTCTCAAATAAAAAATTGAGAAAAGGACTGGGGATGTAACTCAGTGGTAAACCACCCGTGGGTTCAATTTCCAGTACCAAAAATTAAAAATTAAAAAATGTATATACTTCTCATAAAATAATTGAAAGCTATCATAATAAACAGAATTCAGGTAGCTACTAGTTACAATTTAAAGTTTGAAAGTCAATAGTGTTCCCCTATAGCAGCAGTAATATCTATGCATATATCTACATCTATGCCTTTTTAAAAAATGATGTGTTATAAAACAACAGAAACTGTAAAATATAGAACAGATATATAACCAAGGTATATAACTATTCTTAAGAAGTCTTATGTATTTCTGTGAAAGAGATTTAAAGAAGTGGTATTTAATGATTCTCATAAAATGATAGTGAAGAAAAATAAAACAAAGAATCCAAAAGAGCAAACAACATATATAGGAGATCAGTAAATATTTAAATGATAGAAAGCAAATGATGGGAGGTAACTGATGTTTTGGGAATCAAAAAAGGGTACATCTAAGTGCCCAGATCATAGGACCCCCTATGAGAGGGGCGCTTGGAAGAGAAAATTGAGGCAGGAAAATAATCAATCAAATAGGATAAGAAATGTTTTCACAACTGCGGGACATTAATTATCAGACTCAAGAGCCAAGCAGAGTGCTTAGCAACAAGAAAGAAAAGACCCACAGGAGAGAACCAATCTGAAATTTTTAGAATAGCAAAAACAAAGAGAAAATTTTAAACATTACCAGGAAAAAATCTGTAAGTCACAAATTGAGAGTTAGAATGGGATCATCTGTCATTTCTGCAGAAAATCTAGAATATTGAAGAGTGAAGCAAAGCCTTCAAAAATTTAAAATGACTTAATGGAAAATTCTATAGCTGATAATTAAGCTAAAGTGTAGGAGAAAAAGCATGTTCAGACATGCAAAATACCAGCCCACCTATATATTTTTCTAAGATGCAAAACAAATTCTTTGTTTCTGCATATGTGCATCTGTACAAGCATGAATATGAATAAATAGAGAAATTCTGAACATTTACATGCCACCCCTATACCAATTTAACCTAGATGACAAGGCTGGAATTGGGGATGTAGCTAAAGGGTGTTTATAGCAATCTGCCTAATGTTTCTAAGTGTTTCAGAATAATGTATTTGAATGTTATCTGAGTGATCAAAAATACTCTTAATGTAAAGATTTATTATTGGTGAAAGTTAGTTTTAAATGGGAGATTGTTATAAATTCTGAACTTTAAACATTCATCTGGACCCACTTCTTTCAAGTACCCTCCTTCTATTTCAAGCTTAAAAAAATAATAATAAAACCTCCAATTCAGGCTAAAGAACCCATTATGGTTCCTTGTTATCATCACATTTCTGTTAAAGAGCATTTCAGACTTGATTGGTTTTTAGTGGCATTACAGTGATTCTGAAGCTATCCTGAAATCACCTGTTTCTCTCTGCCACATAAAATCCCACATCTACTTCTGATATGATTTATCATATGAAAACTCAAGCCAACAAAATTGAAGAGACCTGCGTTTCCAATAAAAACCCTGGATGCTTCTGAAAAATATGATAAAAGGCATGAAGGAGTGGGAAAGAATTGCAGAAATGACAGGATCCAACTGGAGCAGATACCCAGAGAGGTGGGCAGAGCAGGTGAGCTCTTCACCTACCATGCTGACATTGAGCTCAGTGTTTTTTTGAGCTCAGTTTTTTGTTTGTTTGTTTTCTTTTCTTTTCCTAGTGGGTGGGCAATGGAAAAACAGGAAAGGAAGTCAGCATAATGAGTCTAATAAAAGATGCATTACCTAAAGCCAGGGTCCCAAAGGGCTACACAAAATTCAGAATATGCATGAATTAGAACCAAAAAAAAGGAAGAAGCAGCCTATTATTACAGGAAAGAAAATCGTTGGATATAGAATAGGGGAAGGAAAAAAATCCTTTGAAAAATCATGATTACAGGTCAGTCTTCATGGAGGATAAAGCCTGAGTTCACCCCTAACAGATGCGAGATTTAGCATAAATCTGTCTCAACCTGGAAATCCTCTGGATTCCTGGCATAATTAGTTTGTTTATGAAAGAACCAATCTTAAAACCATTCCTGAAACTATTACTACAGTTAAAGTTCCAAAAATATCAGCTCACCACAGCAATTACAATACATGCAAAGACAGCAGAATGAACTCTACAAAACAGATTGTGAAACCATGAGAAAACGTGAAGCAAGTACACTTAGGATTGACAATATGAGTAAAGAACAACTGACTACAAAAGGGAAGAAACGTTGGGAAACAAGTTGATTTTCTATAAATCTAAAAGGATATTTAAAATGCAATAGTAACACAACAGAGTGGCAATTAGTAAATTTTAAGAGAGCTATGACATTCCACAGAATATTGCTGTGTCAAAAAGATGGGAAATTGAGCAGAAAGAATAAAGGGCATGAAAGAAAAAAGGAAAGGAGGTGAGAGAGAATGAGAATGAAATTTTTGAGGGAGTGGGAACTGGGGATTAAACCCAGGGGTGCTTAACCACTAAATAACATCCCCAGCCCTTTTTAAGATTTTAATGAGGACAGGATCTCACTGCAGAGGCTGACTTTGAACTCAAGACCTTCCTGCCTCAGCCTCCCAAGCTGCTAAATAACAGGTGTGTGCCACCTCGCCCAGCTAGAACAGAAGAAATTTGAAGAGGTTATGTTTGGGAATTAACGAAAGAGGCCAATTCATAAATTGAGGAATTTCAAGCAAGATATATTTTAAAGAATTCCATATTCAGATAGGTCATTATGAAAGTTCAGAAACTGAAATGTTATCAGAAAAAGTAAGTTTTCAGGATGTTTTATGGGGTAAAATAAAAATAGAAATAAGATATAAAGCAATAACCTTATCATTCAAAATGAGATCATTAGTATTAAAGTATAATTATAAGAGTGCAGAGATATGAATTAACTCTAAAATAGGAAAAATACAAAACTTTTTAGTGCCACCAAAAGAATAAAAAGAGTATGTAACTATACCAATCGTGAGGGGGATATATGAGCCTAAAAATAATCCAAATTAAAGAAAACGAGGAAATAAGTGTAAGAAGAAAAGTAAGACAGAAAGCATAAAATGAGATGGTAAAAATGAATCCATTAGTATTAGTAAGTACAACATATGCAAAAATGTTCTCCTTACAAATATCAAAGATTGTCAGCTGGTACTTTTTTGAATTTAGCAATATGCAGTTTAGAAAGGACATACCTGGAGTCTAAAGGTTTAGAAAGTTATATATAAAAAAGGAAAACTACACCAGGCAAAAAACTAACCAAAAGAAGCCTGCTTTAGCTCTGTTCATATCAAATAAGATGGATTTTAAGGCAAAAATAAAGAAGACTGCTAACATAATGTACTCATTTCTCCATGGGGATATAAAAATTTTAATCTTACAGTAATGTACTCATGACATATAAAGCAAAAATATTGATGGTACTGCTTTTGCCTCTATAAACTAAAAAATATTCAACACGTTTCTTTCAGTGATTGATGTATCAAGCAGACCAGAAAACAATATCATCATGGTATACAAATTTGAATGAGAGAAAACACAACTAGAAATTTTACTATTGTCTGTATGTATGGATCTCAAAAGAACAAGAGCAAATTCAAAGAAATCCTCAAAATTAAGACATTCCTTTTCACAAAGATGTTCAGTATTGTCCTTTCCTATCCAATCCATTAGGAGAGAAAAAAGTCTCAACATTCATAAAATGTGACCAGCTGATTCCAAAATGCATATGGAGAAGCAGGGCCCAATAATTACTGAGACAGTACTGAAAGATTGTAGATCCTGATAGATCATAAAGATTTACACACATCAAAAATCAATATGAACATATAATACTAAAGGTTCTGATGATATATTGTCAAATTGAATGTTGTCACAAATAAATGTTTCATAAACAAATGCACACAGGTATGGAAAGTTGATTTTCAACAGTTGACGCTAAAGATCAGCAGAGAAATGGGCTTTTCAGTAACTGATGCTAAGAATAGAGTTATCAAAAGATACTTTGAAGGAAACAAAAAGACAAATAATTGCCATACATAAATCCTCCCAAAAATTGGTATTATATTATTTAATATACATGATAGTAACCTGTTCATATTAGTACATATAGTATTATTACTAGTATTAGTACCTATGAAATTTCTATGAATTTAGAAAAAGAGCCTGGCACAGTGGAGCACGCCTGTAATCCCAGCAACTCAGGAGTCTGAGGCAGGAGGATCACAAGTTCAAAACTAGCCTCAGCAACTTAGCAAGGACCTAAGCAACTTAGCAAGATGCTGTCTCAAAAAATAAAAAAGGGCTAATGATTTAACTCAGTGGTTAAGCACTCCTGGGTTCAATCCCTGATAACACCCCCCAAAAAAAAAATCAAGAATAAGGAAAAGACAGTAAAATTGAGTAGCAACTCATATAGATGCACCTCATGTGGAGAAGCACAAAGTCAATAACATAAATGAATTCAGGCTTATTAACAATCAAATAAATCTAAACTGCAATGTTTTAAGTTATTTTGCACCTTCAGACTAAAAAGTCTGATGATAACAAGGAATCTACAAGGAGTATTGTGTCTGGGTCAATTGTAAACTGCTGGAGGTGTAACTGGTACAAACATTCTGTAAAATAATTTGAGATTAGCTAGATAAGTTGAAGATCTGTTGCCAGAAATTCATCACCAAAGTAGAAACTTCCTAGAAAGATTTTTTTATATACGTATCAGGACAGTTGTACAAAAGTGTTCATAGCAACGGTCTTTTAGTTAGAAAAAGAAGTTGAAAATAACCCATACATACTTCAAAAATAGAGTGAAGCAGTGTGAATATACGCCTACTGAAATATATTACACAGCAACTAAATAAATATGACTTATAGCTAAACATGACAGCTTGGATAAATTTCAAAAACACATTTAGTCCAAAAAAAAGTGACAGGAAAATATATACAATATGAATCCAATTCTGTAAGTTTAAAAATATGCAAAAAGATCGATATATTGTTTAGGAATACCAACATAGTAAAATTAATATTTTAAAATTGGGAATGATAAATCAAAAAAATTTAAAATTGCTTTTACCTCTGAAGAGTCAGAGGAGACAGAATTTTTAAAATTGGGTGGTGGGTATTTATTGCCTCTCTTTTGCTTTCTTTTTTTTTTTTTAATTGGTGCATTATAATTATACATAATAGCAGGATTCATCATGCTGTATTTGTATATGCACATAACATAATTTGATCAGTATCATTCTCTAGTAATTCCCATTTCCTACCCTTCCTCCCTCCTCTGATTCCCTTGCTCTACTCTACTGGTCTCACATCTATTATTTTTATTTTCAACTAGTGCAGTTTAAGTATACATAAAAGCAGGATTCATTGTGGTATATTTATACATGAACTTGGAATAACTTAGTGGATTTCATTCCCCAGTACTTCCTCATACCCTGCTCTTCTCCCTCCCTCTCAATTCCCTTCTTCTACTCTCATGATTCTTTATATATTATGAATATTTTACTTTCATTTTATCTATTCAATATTATTTAAAGGAAGAAAGAAAGTAGCCATGATGTACTCATGTATTGTAAATATGATTTGGAGAGGTAAAATATATGCATATGTCAGCATCTTTAGCATTTTTCATTATATTAAGATGATTCACTCTAATTATATATGAAAAGTACAAAAGAAAACTATTCAGATTAAGCTATTACCTTGCTTAAACCCTCTGTGGGTTTCTCAGAGGTGTAGAACAAAGACCTACCTTCTCAGCAGGCATCCCTCTCTTATCACATTTGTTGGTTCCCTGTCTGACCTCCACACAGGTCACATCTCTCTGTTCTTGTCCCAAGCACTACAATTTTATGGGATCTTAGTATGTTTTGCCTAAATATTTGCCCTATAATAGGTAGTAAAATGTCAGTGACATTTTGTTCCTTGGATACCTAAAGATGCACTTCCGTTTCTCAGAGGCTTTGGCAGCACCTCCCTGGATTGGTAGTGATATCTACCACACATCTTGCCATCCAGCTTTGGAGGAATGGGCTTACCATCTTACCTCCTGGCTCAATGGAACTATACATCCAGCGATCAGACTGCCCATGCCATGTAATAACCAACAAATAAAATTGCATTAAAATAAAAACTCAGAAGCTCAATACTTTCATTTAATACTAAACCACAGATTGTTAGACCTGTAAGTAGGTCACACATTGTGTTGAGTGATCCAGCTCCGGCCTTTGCCATCTGGCTACATGAATCAGTGTCAGATAGATACAAATAAATCTCTAGGAAGGAGACCTGGGGAAAAAGTGTTGATATACCAGGCACAGACCCCAGGACAGTACCTGCTCCCAGAATAACATCTTCAAAGTCAATTCAAAGACATCACAGTGCAGGTTTAAATGCGAGCTCTATCTTTTGTCTGTTATTTCAATTGGAGGCTAGAATCTGAATAGTCTCTGGCGCTGCTGTATTAACCTGAATTTTATTGCATGCCCAGAAATCCTGGGTGAGGAAGAGTGGGTGATGGAAACCATAAGTAGCCTTGAGGCAGAAAACAGAAAAGGACAATGCAAAGAAAATCCAGCAGTCTACCGGTTTGTCTTTTTGCCACCAGGATTTGTTTTCAACCTGGATTTCAAAAATTTAGCAGAACAAAAAGAATTAGGGTTCACAATTAAAATGACAAATATTATTTATTTCAATGATATTTGTGTTCTAGAAATGAAGGAACACAAATAACAATAATTGCTTGCAGAACAGAAAGATGAAAATCCATAAAGAACAAGCAGAGAATATGAGATAAAGGGGAAATAAAAATAAGAGTAGAAAAGTATCTTAGAGACAGTTATCTTGGCGTACACCACTCATAACACACCCCATAACACCTTGTGTGTTAGTTGGTCATAGAAGAGAAACATCCTTGGAGTAGCTTGAGCTTGCAAGTAAAGTTGGCATTGTGCCTCTTCTCATCCCAGATGCCACCATATCTTCACTCACACTATATGCAGATCCTTGTGGCACTCATTTATCCATTCACACTTTTCTTGAATATATGAATGTGCCAGGGACCATGCCAGGTTCTGGAGAAGCCATGGTTTACAAAAGTAGTCATGGTTCCTGCTCTAGCAGAGCTGACAGAGAAGTGAGAAAAGTAGGCAGTAAACAAATGATCACATGAAGGAATGTGTAGCTACAACCTCAGACAAGTCCTCAGAAGGAAAGAGACATGGTGCCAGGAAGAACTCATTCCAGAAACACAGCTTGGTCTGTGTTGGTTGGATACAGGGGACTAGAGATGAGGCAGGACAGGTGATGTTTGAGTTGAGAGCTGAAGGCTGAAGACAGATGAACTTGGCGAATGATGTGGGATGTGGTGGACTGAGCGGGAGTGTGTGCATGGAGGGAAACTCTTCCGGATATAGAAAATGGTACCTGTAAAGATCTGTGGTTGGAGCAACCAGGATGGGTTAAAGGACCTGAAAGCCTACAATAGATAGACAGGACACAGAGAGAAAGGGAAAAAATTATAAAATGGGGCTACAAAGATAGACAGAAATGAAGTCAATACAGTCATGGATGTTGCACTGGCAATTTTGTTTTTTATTGTGATGAGAGCCTGGATGGAGGTAGTGGTGTGATCCCATTTAGGTTTTGAAGATTCCTATTGATTGATGTGGAATCAAATTACTATGGAAGGGGCAAAAAGAATTAGTTAAAGCTATTAAATTAATGCAGGCAACAGTCATTAGCAGTATGGACGTGGCTTGTGACAATGGAAGTGGAAAGAGATAGAATTAGTTAAAGCTATTAAATTAATGCAGGCAACAGTCATTAGCAGTATGGACGTGGCTTGTGACAATGGAAGTGGAAAGAGATAGAAGCAGGTGAGGCAGGACCTGGGGCTGGGCTGTCTGTAAGGTACAGTGAAAGGAAAGAATCGAGGAGTTATCTGGATGTATGGTTTTTCGACTAAGTGGATATTGGCTCCCACCACTGGGCTACAGAACTGCAGAAGACAATCAAGCTAGGAAGGGTGGGATGAAGTCATGAGAGGGATGTTGGACATAGTGTGATTGAGTTGTCTTTAAGGCATCTGAGATAAAGAAGTCACAAAGTCAGTTACAGTAGCACAGGACTATGGTCCCAACTACTCAGGAGTTTGAGACAAGAGAATTGTTTGAATACAGGAGTTTGAGGCCAGCCTGGGCAATGCAGAATCCATTAAAAAAAAAAAAAAAGAAGTCACATAGATGGTGACATATATTAGTTTAAAATTGAGAGCAGTCTTTGCAGGAGATAAAGATTGTCAATCATTCATATAAAATGAAAGGACATTACAAAGGGATGGATGTGAATCAAGTTTTCAAGGAAAAGAATATAGCAAGAGAAAGAAAAGAGAGCCTTACATGGAACTTTGAAGAACTTTCAAGAAGCAGCTTGGCCAGGGTCATTCTGAACAGAGCACTAAGATCATAAGGGCAAGTCTTTATTTTTCCATTAACTTGAACTTTTTCCCTATTGTTTTGTTTTGTTTTGTTTTACCTATGACGAACTGTCACACATCTCTCATTCTAGAAGTTCCTTAGTTAACCTTCAATTGTCTCTGTCAGTGATGACAGAAATTTCACTATGAAGGGTTTAATCAAGATGAAGAATATAATTGGGTCAGTTTTTAATGAGTAAGACTTTATAGATATGCCAAATGTACTCGTTCCAAAATTATTTAAATGTTAGTGATTTCATGCTTTTGTGTTTTAAAACTGGTCAGCTTCTTTGGCCTTGACATGTGAGCTCAGTTTGGAGTGCTTTGCATAGATGCACTGAAATTTGATTTGAGATGACCTGGGGTTGCATACTGTCATTTACTTGGAAATGATCACTTCGCATATTTCAGTAGGTGACATCTCCTGGGTCACTTTTGCATACTCATTATTGTGAACTGTCTAAGGAGATATAGATATTTATTTTATAATTAATAATTGAGAACAGCAGCAGAAAAGCTGACATTATGCAATAATTTTCATATTCCATGTTTTCATATATGTTGAATAGGAGCAAAATAATTTGCATTAATTTATAGCTATGTCTCCACTCCCCCAATTATTTGTTCATAGAACTTGATAGCAATGAGATGCAAAGAGCTGCATTGTATTTGTGAGTATGTGTAGGTGTGTGCACAGGTATGAGTATTATGGATATTTGCATCTGCTACATATCTTTCTGTATTGGCAATGTAATATTTAATACAAGGACATTGACTATAGTATCTCAAGAGGAAGCACCAACTGTATAATTTGTACTGCAAAGGGAAGGATTTTTTTCTCTTGTTAATGTAAGCAAAAATTTAAGAATTTTTCTTTTTATTATTACTTAATGTGAAAGATTTTGGAGCTCTACTGTCCAGTGAGGTTACCACTAGCCACATGACTATTCACCTTTAAATGAGCTAAATTTAATCTGATTAAAGTTCAGTTCCTCAGCCCCACTAGCCATGTCCCACATGATCAATAGTCCCATGCAGCTACTGGCTATAGAATTAGCAATACCAATTTACAACTTTTCTGCCATCACAGAAAGTTCTATTGAATGGTGCTCAACTAAAGCAGAGATAAATCCAGGTTACTGCCTGATTTTGCACAGCCTGTGAGCTGTTATTGAGTTTTACATTTTGAAATGATTAATAAACAATCAAAAGAAGATGAATATTTCAATGCAGGTGAAAATAATTTGAAATCCAAATTTCAGTTTCTTTTAATAAAGTTTTACTAAGCACAGGCCCATTGCTTTAGGTATTTATGTTTTCATGATACAACAGTCAAACTGAATAATTGTGACAGAGATGGTATAGTCTGCCCCATCAAAAATATTTACTTTCCGGTTTATTACAGAAAAGTTTACAACCCCTGAGCTAAAAGAAGAAAAGTAGCAGTGTCACCGATTATGTTAGTAGAGCAAACACTGTGTAGTTTTGGAAAATGAAATCAATAAAGCAAATGGAAAGTGTATACAGAGTTCACAGCCTGATTTGATTGATATAGGATACCTTGCATTATAGGATTTGACGGTTGACTGGGCCAAAGTCCCCAGAAACACTGGTAGTATCCTTTACCATGTATTCAGAGGGCCTCATTGAAACCTCAGCTTTCTTACTATCTTTTTAGAGTTCTTTTATGATATTCTCAAAAGCATTCTTCTCTTTATAATCCATGATTTTCCCCATTGTCAAAGGCAAATTAAGTTCTCTCAAGGTTTGACAATATGAAACAAGAAAATTCACTTACCCTCTTGACAGCAATGCCAATTATCTTTTTAACCTTCTCTTAGGCGAATGGCTGAGACAATGAAAAATTATTTTGCAGTGGGACCTGAGCCAACCCAGCATCAATCTGCTCTTATTACTACTATCTCTTCCCATCTCTTGAGAATGACCCCACTAATAATATGTCATCTCTTATTGGGTCAGGCTTAAATACATGCAAGAACTTCATTCATTAAGTCATATTTTCCTATCAGAAATGCCACAAAACTACTGAGGATTTCTGCAGGGCTAGGAATGACAGAGGGCCCTAGGAGACCAGTGAACCCATTTAATATTGATGGAAAAGGTTGTACAGGAGGTGGAGGGGGAATAAACATTCTCCCTACTTTTTCTTCCCTAATATATTTATAAGTAGTTATTTGGGAAAAGTCAAAATGCCCATTTTTTTTTTCTGTATGAATTCCCACTTCAATAACCTCTAAGGAATTCCTAGACGCAGTTGAGTTTGAGTTTGAGAAAATGAATCATGCTTCACTTGCAGATCTCTCTTTCTGATCCTCATGAATCCTACTTAATGACACAAACACTGAAGTATTTGTTTTAGTGTATGCAACTTCCTTTGAAATGCATACAAAAATTAAATGAGACAGACATATGCTATGCTAAAGCAAGCATAGTAGGGGTAAGCAGGATCTATGTAGTGAGTATACTGGTGTCCTTTGTAAAATAATTTCTACTGTTATGAGTGTTTGAAGGCTTAAATAATAAAATTGGAAGAAAAAAAATTCTCCAGAGTTTTTGTTACAGGCCTCTTAATTCCTCAGCTTTAGCCTTAAGCATAACTGACTTCAAAGGAGTAAATCATCAGGAAAAGTCTTTGGCCCAAGGGATTGCTATCCAATCCCTTGAGCATGGCTCTAAGTTCAGGAACAAATGCAAATCCCCACTCAGTAGGGGGTGCCCACTGACTTCAGCCTGGTTGTTCCACTGGATGGGCACTCAGAGGTAATTCAGATTAACATAGTGTAATGTAAAGAATAGGAGCACTTGGACATTCAGTCTTTAAAACAATTTTGAGCCTGATGCTTACACATCTACTTGAACTTGTGCTTTCTGTACATTCTTGGCTAAACATGTTTTCAGGAGTGTTCTGTAAGTTGTTTTGAGGACTTCTGGCTGTCTCAGTACAGAATGCTCTGCTGACGGACTCCTGGAAGGAATCCAGAGACTGACACTTCCATTGCCAAAGGGAGTCAAAAGTCAGCCATGTTGACATTTGGATTTCTTAGTGACGTGTATCTGCTTACTCAATTTAATACTAAAGAATAGGGAGGGTAGAGCAAACTCTTTGGCAATGTACAGACCATTAGATTTAAAAGAAATAAGAAAAGGTACTCAGAGAAAAAAATTGCATTACTTGAGTTTGATCCATGGCACTTAAAAAAGGCATTATGGAATGAATTTGGAATTTTTCTTGGGAGCCTAATACACACAATGATGGCTTTGAATGTGCTAGGTTTTTTTTTTTTTTTTTTCCCCACATGGAGTAGTTAGTACTAATTACATGGTTCTGTCAGAATGTATAATGAAGTTAGCCTGTCTTTGGTAATTGCCTTAACATTTATATATATATTATACATATATATCATATGCACATTTATTATGGATATATATGTATGTATATAATTTTATGTCTCTTTTAAAAATGCTTATCCTATCAGTTTCCTTCATTTATAACTGCTAGACCAAGAAATAGCCCATTAATAATAAAACAGAGTCTCAGCATCACTGTGTGCATGCTCCAGAGGTAATTGAGTATTCTTTTCAAATTAGGCTAAACTTTGTGGGTGTTTATTCAATTTAAAGTCCCCTAAGAACCTACTGAATGAGTATTCATGAATTAGTTATAATAAAATCTATCCAAAGATTGGCATCAGAGTATAGCCTAGTTTATTTTCTGTTGTAATATACCTCTTTTCCTGAGAGCTAAGTCCCAACATTAAAGTTTAATTGGTCATTTTTTTGATAAATTAATTTTTAAAATGAATTTCATCATTAATTTTTTTTTCTCAATTAAATATAATTTTCAAGGAGTTTTACCTTTTGAAATCACCCAGTGGGTGTCATTTGACATTGGTCTATAACCTTTTAATAGACATTTTATTGACCTAACAATGGTAAGGACTGAGACTTGTGTGGTTCTACTTCTAACAGAAACTATTACTGACTGCAATAACATTTAGAGGTCTTAAAATTTCAGTAGAACAGTTGTTTATATTTACTCAAGGAAATAGAGTTATACAGGATGTTTAAATATATTGTGGAACATTTGATCCTGAGAATTGGCAACTATAATCCTTAAAATCAATTAAATATCATTTAAAAGTTTCATGCCTCCTGAATGTTGGGGGAAGATGAAAATACAGTCCTGGGCTGTAGAGATTAGCGCCAGGGAAAACTGCTAGAAACTTTGAACTTGCATCCCTTGGAATGTCCTTGTGCTACATCATTGCTTGAAAGGTGATCTTGATGGGCTCTGATGTTTTAAAACCTTGAGTGCAAAGTACAACACAGTTTCTTTCCATGAATTAGTGCACACAAGGACTCTTGAGCAGATTATAAGAATCCCTATCATAAGATTGAGAGAAACAAAGGAAAGAATTTGAATCAAAAGCGTGACCTGCAGATGACTCCCTTGTCTAAAGTAAACGTTAAATCTTGCTTTCAGCACACGACTTCCTAAGAAAAGTTCTTTACTATAAGTGATTGTATAAAATTCTACCAAATGGATGAATTGAGTCCTTAGGGAACCCCAAGAAGGATTCGTTATTTTGAGGACAAATGCCCACGGTCCATGAAAATACCCCTTGTCGGCAGTCAGAAAATACTATCAAAGATTGAAACTGGGGAACCATAATAAACCTCAGTATTTTATCCTACTTCAATGGGTTAAGTAGAGGTCCCCCCCAAAATTTGTTCAAATCCTAATTTCTGGAGACTGTGGATATTGTTTTATATGGAACAAGAATCTTCAAAGATGTGGCAAAGGTAAGAATCTTGCATTGAGGAGATCATTGCAGATTATCCTGTAGACCCTTACAATCTATTGACATGTATCCTTAGGAGAGTAGGGCAGTGAGAGATTGGACACAGAGGAGGAGGAGGCAGTCACCACAGAGGCAGAGGTTGGAGTGGTACAGGTCTTAGCCAGGAAAGTTGGTAGCTATTAGAAGCTGGCAGAAGAAATGAACTAATTCTCCTAAGGGAACATGGATCTCATGACACTTAAGTTTTAGACTTCTGGGCTCCAGAATTGTGAGACAATGAATTTCTTTTTTTAGGCTGTCCAAGTTTTAGTAAGCTGTTATAGCAGCCACAAGATACTAATACACTCTTGATTCTATTCATTCCTATAATGGTTTGGACACGAAGTGTCCCTTAAAGACTTGTGTTTTGAAGAATTGGTCCCTCAAGCGTCAATGTTCAGAAGCAGGGATTTGGGGAGGTGATTGGATCATATAGGCTCTGACTTCATCAATGGATTAATCCATTGAGGGATTCATAACTGAAGGCATTAGTAGGAGGTGGTAGGAACTATATAAGGTAGAACTTTTGTTGAAGGGATTGTGACCTTGGGCATTCCCATCAGGATTATATCTTGTCCCTGAACCCTTCTCCTCACTCTCTTTTTGCTTCCTGACCACCATAAAATACACAGTTCTGTTCTACCATGCCCTCTCCACCATGATGCTCTGCCTCACCATAGGTCCTTTGCAATGGAGCTAGCCAACCATGGACTGAAAAATCTGAAATTATGAGCCCAAATAAATCTTTTCTCCTTTAAGCTGTTTTTCTCTGGTATTTTGTCACAGTAATGAAAAGTTGACTAACACATTTCCATATGTTGGAATTCTCTAATGTCTGCCTTTCCAAGTGAGATATCTGAAAATTCTTTTCCTTCACATGTTCTTTCATATTCTTCTGGAATATTCTCTATGGCAGTTAATCCAGACCATTACAACTACTGTGGGTTATATGTGTGATATCTGCAAAGCTCAGAATAAACATCTGATCCAAAGCAACTATTAAGCTAGTAAATTCTTTTACTAGTACTTTCTTCTCAAGTTCATTCATTCAACAAATATATTGAACATCAAGTGCAAGCCACTAGATCCTCCTGTATCTAGGAGAATAATAAACTAAAAGCAATTCCACATTCTTGCTGGATGGCAAAAATTAATGTCAAACCATCAAGAACATGAATGATGCAGGGGCTTTCATCACCTTTCAGCTTACCTATTTGGCCTATGCCAAAAGTGTCAGACTTGGAGAGTGACAGTAGATTATTTAAATTTAACCAGGGAGTAATGACAAATGTAGCTACTGTACTAGATATGTTTTTATTATTGGAGCAAATTAACACATCCCCTGTTTCCCACAGCTAATGATCTGGCAAATGCCTTTTTCTGCATTTATGTCCATAAGGTTCACCAGAAGAAATTTTCTTTTATCTGGCAAGGCCAGCAAGACACCTGCATTGTCTTACCTCAGTAATAAATCAACTCTCTAGTCCTATGTCAAATTCAGTTCCCAGGGATCTAGATTCCCTTTTCCTAGCACAAAATGTCACTTCAGTCCATTATATCAGTGACATTGTGTTAATTGAACCTGGTGATAGGTAGTAACTTATTGTTGAGATTTGCATTTCAGAGGGGAGGAAATAAATCTGACAAAAGTTCAGGGGCCTTCTATCTCACTCTAATTTCTAGGACTCCAGTGGTGTGGGGAATGATGGGAAATCCCTTCTAAGATAAAAAATATAAGTTATTGCATCTGGCCACTCCTACAATAAAAAATGAAGAGATGAAATGTGTGTGGGGGGGTCTCTTTGGATTTTGGAAGCGTTACATTCCTCATTTGGATGTGTAACAGGAGCCCACTTACTGTGACCCAAAAAATTGCTGGTTTTGAGCAGGCCCTGGAAGGAGAAAAATAGGTCTGGGCTGCAATGCCACTTAGGTCATGTGATCAACAGATCTAGTGGTGTCTACGTTTCATATTATGTATCATATAACCATAAACCTGGATAATAGGTATTTCTGCCACCACCATACAACCACAAACATACACTCATCCTACAAATGAAGAAACAGCTTCAAGCAATTCAGCAACTGTTCACACAACACATAGGTAAAACTAGGAATCAAACATACTTAAGCAAGCTTATCTTCTTTTAATTTTCCTCTTATAAGTTTTTTAGTACTTCTCAATAAAAACTACATGACTTGTAAACTCCAAATATTCAGGGCCAATGAATGTATTATTGATTTCTTGTTTGTTTTTTTATGTATTTTCCACTTAGAACTGCTGGGACTTCTTTCTTAGCAATTTCCATATCGCCATATGTTTTCATGCATTTCAGGGTCCCTAAGTATTTCACAGATTGAATGGAAGCAGTGTTAAGGAGTCTCTTCCTAGACAAGTCCAAACTTCAGACACAATCGTGTGTTCACTCACCCAATCCAGAAACGAGAGGAGCTCCTAAAGGTGAAAGGTCACAGACCCTGCTTTCAGTTCCATGGGACTCATGTTCAAGTGATAGAACCAAATGAAATGAAGAAAGGAGATAAGGGTGAAGTCCTGTGACAGGTAGATGCTCAAAGGTAGGCGTTGTGGCTCTGAGAATTCTCCACAGGTAAGGACTTTGTTGAATTGGGTGGACAAAGATGAGTTAGGTCTTGCCAGAGGCCTTGAAAAGGCAGAAAATGTACAGAGGATTGGCTAGAACAAACCAAGAGTGAACCGTGGCCACTTTCTTTCAAAGTTCCATGCTGTAATAATTCCACAAAAACTACAGCTGGTTAATATGTGCTTTTATTTTTGGAGACAATAGCATCATAAATCCTGTAAGAATCAATTTAATCCAGAACCCTCCATCAATTTCATTTTCATTTTTGATTTGGTAGATTCCTTCAGACTGAATTTCATCAAGAATAATGTGACCTGAGCCACCCCAGTGTAGTAAGTGACTGCCCTCTCATTCTAAATCTGGAATCAGCTGGTATTTTATATGCAGGCATAGCATCCTACAATTATAAGTTAAAAATTAATAAAACGCATACCAATAGCTTTTTCTATAATTGCAGTTTATAAACTGTCTGGTGTTATCTCATGAGGCAGTTTCTTTAAAATGTGTGGTAATGGTTATTAAGTCATTTTGCGGAGTCATTTCAAAAATAATACACATTTGTCACTGTTACCTTTCTTGCCTTCAGCCATGACTACGTTTTAAAGAACAGAGCACTTTGTCATGACAGTTATAAATACAAAATAGTTTTCTCCCTGTGGGACTCTCAAGGGTAATTTATTTGTCTTCTTCCTTCTAAAACAGATCTTTATGAAAAGGAAATTAGGACAATCATAGTAATGAAGATAAGCAGTTTTCTTAATTCTGTGCTCCCTTGAATTCCAAGGTTTTTCTACTTTCCTACCTTTCATTTTCAGCAAGACAAATCTTTTTGCTGGCAAGGGACTCTAGCAGGCCTGCTGGTTAAATATGTTCAGGTGTCTCTTGATTTATAATCTTTGCTTTTATACTTGTGCTAATTGATATCAAAATTTGAATTCCAGATCGAATACCAACAAAATAAATAAACTTTGAATTATGCATGTATGTTGATTGTGTTTAGGTTTGGGAAAGAAACTGTCAGGCTTGGCAGTTCAATTTCCCAGCTGACTCTGAGCTCATGGCCTTGCTGTGATTCACACTTGGGGTGACGTCTTGAAATCATTTTAGAAAAAGGTGAAATTTGTTTGGAGGGAACTTAACTGAATTTGGCTTTGTGCAGAGCTAGTTATTTTAGTGTGTTCTGTTTCCCAGGAATGAAAAAGTAAATGTAAATAAAATATTGATATTGTTAATCTCAATCGTGATTAGTATTAACATGCCTTGCAATTTTGAAAGCATCTTGGTTTATTTGGCCACTATTGCAAACTGTAATAAAATTAAGATAAAAGGAGAAAATGATGACCTTGGTGCAAAATAGAAGGATATTTGACCACTGCAAATGCTATGCTGTACGATATTTTGGAAGCTGGTGGGGATAAGGGGCTTTGTGTGGAGCTCAGAGGTAGACCTTGTACTTAACCTGTGTAATGCCCTAGGTTCCATTTACAGCCAAAACATTTTAAAAACTAAAAAATTAAAGCTAAGGAGCGTGGTCATGGCCAGAGACAAGCAAATAATCAATAAGAATGCAGATATAGTGCATGATGATATTTTTAATATTTGGTCAATTTTGTTGGTTTTTGTTTTCTTTATATCAAATAAACGGTTATTAATTTCTTGCTAATGACCATTGGTTTTGAGTGTAGTCTTCTGACACTCAGAAATGTGGTTTTTGAACCACATAAAATGCTTCATGCAATGCAAAATCTTCTGAAAAGTTCTGTATTGTTTCATTTTGAATTAGCTAGTTTATAAACCTCAGTACATAGCAGGTTTTTACACATGGAATTGACAGTAAATTTACTTGAAAATAACAACAGACTAAAATATGAGAGGGAGTATGTGTTGTGAATATTTGTTCTTTAATTGAGGTTAACTTGCACATTAAGTTTTTAAAATGTCATGAAACATGCAAAAATCTACTGAGATGTAGCTATGAATATTTGAACTTGGATAATGAGCATATTTCACCCATATGTATTTTTACTAACTTGTGAATAAATCATGACCTTGTGCTATCATCTAGACAGAAGTTTTGAGGATCTTCTCCACTACAAATATACAGAACACCTGTAAGGCAGTACTCAAAGATAGAATCTCCTGGCTTCAGAAAATTTCATTTTCTGAAAATGAAATTTCTGCATTGGCAACACATTGACCATTTCTTTCCTGCTGGAACAAAATTAAATATTAACCCAGTAGTTTGAGGCAATGCTATCCAAATGTTTCAATTTCATGCCCCTAAAAATTGAACACATATCCCCCTGTCCTAGGCTTTTTTATTTATTAATACATTTTAGATACTATTATACCAACATCTACATTCATCATATATTAATTATAATACATGAATATATTTTTAAATTATAATGAAATATAATTGAAAAATGATAAAGATGCAAATAATGTTTGGTTTTATTTGCTAATAACACACAAAAGAACTCTGTTCTCAAAATGAGAATATGTGTATGAATAGACTTCATAATTCTTAAAACTCTTGGTGTAACATTGATAGAGAAATCCAAAAATCTGGTTCTGTAATTTTAGATTTTGTTTTTTTCAATTCCTGGTCTTAATGGTTTTCACTGCTAGAAATGAAAAAAAAAAAAAAAAAAAAAGATGCTTCACACAGATTTGAAGATTGAAATGTAAAAAGTACACTTTTCTCTGTGGTTACTACATCATTACATCCCTTTTATTTAATTTATTCCACCAATTACAAAACTTTGATTTATGATTAATATTTTTTAAGTGTCCTGATAATTATCATGACTGTGAACTTTCATTAACACTTAAACCAAGGGTCATTGTTAGCTATATAGGAAATAAACCTATATTTCAAATATTCTTAATTGCAATTTTAATTAATTTTTAAAACTGATTCTCCTGTGATGTCTGACTGTTTTGACCTGAGAATGTAGGCAAGGCAAAAATGTCAACCACCATTTTCTTTAGTTTGCCTCTTGCATAACTGTTAATATAGTCCATCTCCATTTCCTTGCAGAGGTTTAGTCCATTCCGTGAGGGTTTGTTTGCTTAAAATAAACAAGGTATCCTATAAATCCACCTAAACTAGGCACATGTAAAGTGAATAGTTGCAGCAAACTGAAAGTCATTGTGTAAGCATGCATACCACTGTGTACTCTCTCAGAGATGGGGGACCTTCGTCTTTGCTCAGAAGATCTTTTGCCCCGTATGGCCTTTGTCACCATCTGAGAAACCAATATGGCACCAGGGTAAAAATTTAAAATAGGTATGACTGAAGCTCAGTTTTCTGAAGAGTCGAAGTTCCAGTGTTCTCAACCTATACCCTGGTGGACCACCTCTCTAGATATCCTTTGAGCATACACATGCCTCCATGGAGACCCCAAGTTTAAGGCACTAAATCACTTCTTCTCAAGAAAACAGAGCATGGGTGACTGGGAAGTTATGTATTTTGGAGGCAGTAAAGATTTGCAAAGCCCCCATGTTATAAGCGTTGACTCAGTGAATTTTCTTTACATAGATTGAAGTACAATTATTGAGTACGATATTTGATGTTGTTATGTTTCCCTATTAAATTGAGCCTTTTCTTTTTATTTATGTATTAATATGCATTTGTTAGTCCTGTTTTGTTTTGTTTTGTTTTGTTTTTTGCCTCACTGGGGATTGAATACAGGGACTCAGGGATGCAAAGCAATCTTTTATGAAATGTTCCTCCTTTATCTTCTTGAACTTAAAGTAATTTTAATACAGTAACCACTATCCCTGCCTGCTTGTTTAAATTTAAATTAATTAAAGATACATTTTAAAACTCACACCCTCCTTGTTATTACTCATCTTCCAAAAGCTCAGTAGCCACATAGGACTACCTGCTTGGATAGCACAGAGAACATCCTCACATCCCATCATCACAGCGAGTTCTACTAGACAGCACTGCCTTAAGACAATGTACTACTCCATCAGATAGTAAGACAACCACACCACTTATTTCTTGGCTGATGACTGCATAGAGAATTAAACAAATTCACAAGCACAGATAAAGACTTTTATATACCCCTCTTAGTTACTGACAGAAGCAGTAGGAAATTAAAAAAAAAAAAAAGTAAAGAAAAACAAAAAAGGAAATAAAATCAATAAGAACAGAGAATTTGAGCAACATGATTAGCCAACATAATTCACACATTTAATACACAACATCCAACAACTATACAACACATATTTTAGTACACATTGAAAATTTATCAACATAGGCTAGGTGTTAAGACTTAAAACAAGTCTGAAAACTTTAAACTACTGAAGTCATAGAGAGCATGTTCTAAGATCCCCAAATATTTGGAACATAAAAGACTTCTTAATAACCCATGTGTCAAAAAAGAAATGAAGATTAAAGTGAAAATATAGTTTGAACTGAACAACAATGAAAACCTATCAATGAACACTTCTGCAGTGTTTGTAGAAAAGTGCATAGCTTTAAGTACATATATTTAAAAAAAGGAAAAGATGAAAATCCTTGGTCTAATCTTGCATCTCAAGAAGCTAGAAAAGAAACCACACATTAAACCCAGAAAAACAGACAAAGGGACATACTGAAAATGAAAGAAATCGGCAAAATTGAAAAAAAAAAGAGTCAACAATGCTAAAAATTTGATTTATGTATTGAAAACGATGATTAAAATGGATTATCCCATTCCCCACTAGACTGATTTCTCTATAATGAACTTCATTGCATTTGTTGCCCAGAGAAAAGAAATTTACTGCCATTTGTGGTGGTACACCACCTATAATCCCAGCTACTGGGGAGGCTAAGGTCAGAGGCTCATAAGTTCAAGGACAGCTTCACCAATTTAGTGAGACCCTGTTTCAAAATAAAAATGTAAAAATGGGTAGAGTGGTACAGTGAGAGAGTGCTTGTCCAGCAAGCTTGAGGCCCTGGGTTCAATCTCTAGTACCACTGCTACACCCAGTACTCCCCAATGTACACAGGGAAGAAGTTTACTTCAAAATTGTAATTTGCTAATCTTAGAGCCAAACCCATTCCTTTGTATTATACCCAATTTTTTTTAAAGTCTGTTTTTCATCAGCTTAATTGGATTACAATGATAAGAGGATAATTAGGTAACAGAAGTGCTGAGTTGGGGGGGAGATGAATATTGAAGGAAAGTAAAATTGTGAATATGTGGAACTCAGGGGATATGACATTTAAAATGGTCTGAGGTCTTCAATGGATAGTGTGCAAAGGAAAGAACATTTTAATCATGATTTTTTTTTAATAAATGAAAAAAGAACTTCCCTTTTATTTTGCCTTTCAGGAAGGTAGGAAGATGTGACCATGAGGTCATTTGCATAATGGGAACCAATCAGTAACTACAGTAGTGTGCCAAGTCTCCTTAGGGGGAAGGCATTGATGTTGAAGACACATCAGGGGCTCTGTAATTCCATCTTCAAGAAATGAGCAAAACTGATAGCACCCAAAGGAATCACTCCTATAATTTGGATTTTACTAGCATTAGACTGATAAAATCTCCTGCCCAGTGATTCTCAAACGTTAGTATACAGGCAAATCATCTGGGGGTCATGTCAAAATGCAGATTCTGAATCAGTAGGTCTGGGTGGGCTTTATATCAAGTCCACTGCTCTAGTCTGATTTTATTACTAGCTTTCTGGAGATGCCACCGCTGCTACTGGTCTATGGACCCCACTTTGAGTAGAAGGATTCTAACTCCAGAGCACAAACTAGCAGCCGGAATACCACGTAGTCAGTAACTGTTTCACCTGGTTTGTATCCTGTTGATAAGAGTGTGAAATTAGTTGCTAATGTTTACAAGGTGTGAAATTTCACATAAGAATCTGAAACTTCTCCTGAAAACTGGGAAGATCTTGCTAACATACATAGCATGCCTGATCCATACATGGAACAGTGGGCAGGAACAGAGTAGAAACTGTCAACTTTAGGAAGTCCATGATTTATCCGCTGGCCTAAGCCCCACCTCCATTCCACAGTCATCTCTATTCACCTGTATTCTACCATCACCTGCTGATGATCCATCTCACTACTTGACTTCTTCATCTTCTTCCACCAAGGCTCTCAACCTTAGCCAAATGCTGGAACTGAAGAGTTTTGAGAAATATCCATGCCTAGATCCCACTCCAAAGATCCTGATGCAATCAGTTTGGGGAGAAACCCAGGCGTTTTTCTCTGAAAATTTTTTTGGGGGGGCAGAAGTATTGGAGATTGAACTCAGGGGCACTCAATCACTGAGCCACATTCCCAGCCCTGTTTTTTGTATTTTATGTAGAAATAGGGTCTCACTGCGTTGCTTAGCACCTCAGCTGAGGATGGCTTTGAACTCTTGATCCTCCTGCCTCAGCCTCCTGAGCCACTGGGATTATAGGCATGCCCTAGCCAAACCTGGGCATTTTTAAAGCTCTCCAGGTGATTCTTACATATAGTGAAGGTGGAAGACTTCTGCTCAAATCAACTTGGTGACCATTTTTGCAATATTCCCAGCCTCTGTCCTCAGAAGATCAGGACTTTCTGATAGAGTAGTCCCCCTACTCAATGGCTGATCTATTTTAAGTCCCCCAATGGATGCCAGAAACTGCAGATATTACAAAATCCTATATATATCATATTTTTCTTATTTTTTTCTATTTTACAGCCTTATGATAAATTTAATTTATTACTTAAGTACAGTTAGAGATTGACAAAAAATAGTGAAAGAGAACTAATAATAATACACTACAATAAAAGTTATTTTAAACTTATGGAAATTTTATTTCTGGAATTTTCAATTCAATTTTATGTGACTGCCATTGACCACAGATAACTAAAACTACAGAGAGTGAAACTCTGGGTCAGGGGGACTACTACATTTGCAGGCAAAAGGAAACTCAGCCTACAGCCTTTCCCCATCTCTTCCCATCCTCACTTTACCCTGTCCTTTTCTTGCACCATGAAGAATTTTCTGAGCATGGAAATGGACAATCCAGCACTCATTCCAACATGGTCTAATTTCCCTTCAAACGTCCACATCTAGATATCCCTTGGACTTACACATATGCAAAATGACTATAAGACTTGCTCTCAGGAGGATTCACCTGGGGAAGAAAGGTTGTGAGGACTCAAAAAGGGGCCTTGAAGAGGGGCCTTGAAGAGGGCCTTGGTAGGGTGTTTTCTGATTCTAACTACTTTTCCAACATCAACTAGATGTCAATTTTGATACTACCTGGAGTTAGTGCAGGCCCCGGAGCTTAAGGGTTCAGTCCCACAAAACTGCCTGCCCCCTGCTTTCATCAATTACAAGTCCTGGATCGTTTGCTATAAATTTGGGGTTCCTTCAATGCCTCCTCAGCTCTGCTAGTTTGCTAGGATGACTCACAAAAGTCAGAAGGCAATTTACTTGTTTATTGTGAAGGCTACAAATGATCATCCACATGAAGAGGAACATAAGGTGTCTTTGTCTGTTTTGTGTTGCTATAACAAAATACTTGAGACTAGTTAATGTATAAAGAATAAAAATTTATTATTTTCTCACAGTTCTGGAGGCCAGGAAGCTCCGAATGAATGCACTGGCAAATTTGGTTGTCCAGTGAGGGTTACATCTCCCAAAAGGGAGGGGTGCTGTGTCTTCACATGGTGGAAGGTAGAAGGACACCAGAGCTGAAAGCTGCATGAATCACCTTTTGTAAGAGTTTCAATCACATTCATGAAGGAGGAGGCCCCATGGGCTAATCACCTCTTTTAATGCTATCCCAATGGTCATTAAGTTTTAACATTGGAATTCTGGAGGGGACACACTGAAATTATAGCATGGGGCAAATTCAGAAGGAGTTCCAAATGCAGAAACTTCTGTCCTTGGTGAATCAGGGTGCACCTCCCTCTGGACACATGGATGCATATATCAACCTGGAAGCTCTCCAGATGTCACTGTTTAAGGTTTTTATAATTCACTCTTTAGCTCCCCAACCAGGTCCGTAGATAGAGCTAAAAGTTTCAACTCTACTTCCTTCTCTTTCTGGTGAGCAGCCCTATCCTGAGGATATCAAGGGGCCCTACCAGGATCACCATATAAGCATAAACTTAAATGTGATTGAAAGAGATTCGTTATGAACAACAAAAGACACTCATATCATTCTGGAAATTCTATGGGTTTTAGAAGCTCCATGTCAGGAACTCAGGACATAAAATAGATGTATTTCTTATTATACCACACCTGAGTATCCCAGCATAAAAGAGACCGTATCTCTAGATGAGCGGGAGTGACTTATGGACTAGACTACTTGCCCCATGTGGAGAGATGTGAAGGAAGGAGGGCCAGAGGGAGCCATGAAGGTCCAAGGAATGGACACCTCTTATCCATTCCTCTTGGAGGTCTGTCATGGGTCCTGAGAGTTGCATTTTGCCATCGTCTTCCAGTGATTCTGATTGAAGACCTCCCACAGGATAAACATGGAAAGACATACTCTTCACAAGAATCAGAGCTAAAGAAAAGCTTCCCCTCCTCTTTTCTCTTTTCTGTCTAACAATTCTCGATACTTGTCAGAGCCTGGCAGCCACATGGAATGTCAAACCAGGAATCTGTCAGGCTTTTCCAGATGGATCATGTTCTAGGAGTTTTGGAAACCAAACACTTAGTCTGCAAACGGTTTATCCCAGGAGAGAAGAGCTGCAGGCGCTGAGAAAACGGGAGAAGGATTTAGGCTGACTGCACTCTCTGCTTCTTAGAGGGTCTTTCTGTTAAATGCCAATGCCATCTTAGAAATATACAAAGAAGCCAAACACTCAAGTAGGCATTGCCTGTATCTGGATGTTCTGCCCAAAAGTAAATCCTTCCTTGGCTTCAGATTTTGAGATAATGGGAGATTACATTGATTGAGTTCTTACTTCCTGCCCAAGTACTGAACTATTTCCTCCCATCTCCCACAGTATCTGTGAGGCCAACTCCGCCATCCTCATTTTATGTAAGGAAAATGAGATAGAGAGATTGGTCACTGACCCAGCCTCATGCAACTATTCGCTACCAGAGTTAAGACATGAAAAGGCAGCCTGGCCCTAAAACTCATATTCCCTAAACCACTACCCTCAACTACTTCTTTGAAACATAAGTGTAAGTGTGCCACAGATTTCAGTTTAGAGCTGAATGATTCCTAGCAGATATTTCCTTGATGAAAGGAGATAACACTATAAATATTAATGTTTGTCATGGCCAGAGCAGACCCCATGTAGCTTCAGGGCAAACCAAGATGCTAAAATATACCCATAGGTACATTTTCTACTTATGCTTACAGAGCCAGGAAACGTGTCCAGAACTTAAATACACTTATATAAATGTCCATAGTTGTACAAGTATGAATTACAGATGTACAAAAACTTGATTCCCCTTCTTTGGTCAGGAAAAGGTAAAAGACTAAACTTCCCAGGGCAGCAGATTGGAGAGTCTCACCTTGAACATCTGAAGAGACAGGAATACAAATCTCACTGCTACTATTGTTTGAATGTTTGTGTTCTTTCAAAATTCATGAAATACTATTAAAATGTGAGATGGTTAGAAGAAGAATAGTAACCTTAGAAGAGAACTTGAGTGCAGAGACATGTTTGAGTAGCCCTAGGATGGCAGCTGGCGTTGAGCCAAGAGGTGGTGCATAATTAGTGTTAATACAGTGTGATCTACTTTTGCTTGATTAGTTAATGTCTCCTTTGTGCTAGTGGTCAACAGATGTTCCTCATTCTTTCTTGATTGGTACCGTGGCTGCTTGATCCTCTGTGCCCTTCCACCATGGTGGACCCAGAAAGATGGTGCCATCTTAGATGCAAAGGGATGCATCTTCATCTTGAACTTCTCAGCTTCCAGAACTGTGAAGAATAAATTTCTATTATTGTCAAACTACCCACTCTGTTATGGTAGCAAGAACAGACTAAGACATCAGACTATTCCAGGATCCTCTAACAATCCTATTCCAAACAAAAGTCCTTAAGCCAGAGGTTGCAAATTGGTTGCCTGGCTGAAATAACTAGCAAAAACAATTTGACTCATACATGCTTACAGTGTTTTTCTTATTGCTTATTTATTTCTTATTGCTTATTTATTTATGAATTGACTCCAAACTTCAAAAATCAGTTTTTTTGTTGAAGTTTTATTCCTTGATTTTTGAAAGTCTATAAGACTTGGCCATGCTAGGTCCATGTGCCAGTGGACTTGCAGTAATTAACTGAACCTGAGGAATGAGTCTCTTTTGACAGACTTCTGTGCTCCAATTAGCCATGGTCACCATTGCTCGTTGTTGCCTTATAGCCACACACCACCATTGGCATCTCTGTTTTTTACCTGTTGTTTACCTATCATTTACCTGTCTTCCTTTTAGTAAACACTAGCCTCCTATTGTTCAACATCCTTCATGATTTATGATGTGTGTATTTGCTTATATAAACCTTGCTTCAACCAGCCACTAACCTAAGAGATAGTCATTACTACAGTATCTATAGCAGGCCGCAAAGTAATCTTGAGTGACCATCCAATCTTCACTTTCTTAGTCTTTATTCTGGATGGCAGTGGGTTGCCATATAACCTCTATCCAAAGTGCCGGAGACTGCACAGATAGGGATTCCAAGGCTACCTAGGTTACCTGGAATGCTTGATTTGTGATCTCACTGGAAATACTGCCATGATTGATTGGCACTACCTGCCATGGTCACCGTAGCTTTTGCTGTCCATCAGAAATCATCAGTCCTATGCTTCCATCTTCATTTTCTTTGTTCTCTATTTTGTTTTTCCTCTCCACCTCCCAATTATTCTGTCATTTCAGCTACATTTGGGGTTATTTAATGTCATTTCTAAACTGTAGCTACTGACATTAGTGAATACGTCTTGTTAGTTCTTCCAAAATAGAGGTCAGTCATTCTTTGAACTCCTAATAGAAGGCCTTGAGGAATTGCCCATTATAAATTGCTCCTCTTCATCAACAATAAAGCAATCCTCTAGGACAGAGCCAAGGAAACCCAATTCTTTGTAACACAGTGTGAGTCTAATGTTGCCCTTGAGCTCTCGCCTGGAAATGTGAACAAGTACTTGGCCTTCTCTGTTCAGTTACCTTATTTCTGTTATCCTAGACAGACAACAAGACTCTGTCCCAGGAAGTGGTGTAGATATTTCTAGGTGCAGGACCCCAATTGGCCATATCTTATTGTTCTCAGGATGGTCAAGTGGTCCTGGGAGATTCACACTGCTCACCAACTCCTTTATCCACTGAAGCCACATCAACAGAGGGTTAGTCACACAGAACAAGTGGTTTGTGTGTGGACACTTTTTTGGGGATTGATTGGCTGAGAGTAAGAATAGTCACTTTTCCATTCTTAGATTGGAAAATACCAGAGGTCACCACAAACCTCCACATACATTGTTTTTCTTTTTCCTCTGATTTTCTCCTCTTTGTAGTATTTATTCTTTTCTTAAAATATTCACCATCTATTTTTTTCTCCCCAATGCTACATATTATAGGTAATGGGAGCACAGTATGATTAGATCCAACCAGCCCTTGGATGACCTAGGTGTCATGGAAATGAGCTCTGATTTTCTCTCTACCCCTTTGTGCTGGCCAGAAGTTACACTGTGTCCGTTTACAATGGAGATAGTCTATCTGTCCAATGGGGAAATGAAGGGACAGTGAGCATCATCCAACTGATGAGCAGAAATATCCCCAATGACAGCTTTACTAAGATGAAGTGAAAACACATAGGCATGTTAATGTTTCCTAAAGTGACTTATCCAGAAAAAGAAACAAACAAGCATTTATCCAGGCAATGATGGGCTCATAAGGAAATAAATTTGATAGTCTACTCATGAGAATTAGCTATGTAAAATAAAGTAGTTTTTTTTTTTTTTTTTTTTTCTGTCCACAGGCAATAGCCTGGAGGAAAACTAAACACCTAAGTCATGATTGCACAGCTTGAAACTTTTTTACAAAATTTATGAAATTACCACTTACATCAAGACACAGAAATTATCAGCACCCCCAGAACCTTCTCTCTTGTTCCGTTCTAAACAGTACCACCTCCATCCCGAAATAACAACCATTCTGACTTCAGTCAACAGGGTGATTTGTGTTACTGCCTTGGGAACTTATATTAATGGAGTTGTACGGTCTGTAGTCTTTTGCATTTGGTTTCATTTCCTTTGTTGAATATAATCGTCTTTGGGGTTTTTCAATGCCGGAGAGTATTTGAATGCATCACATTCTTTGTATCCATTCCACTATTGATGGACAGCTAGGTTATTTCCAGATTTTAACTATTAGCATAAGTAGTGCTGCTAGGAACACTCATACTAGGGAGGAAAATGTAGGCACTAAGGGTAGCTGCTTCTAAATTGGAACTTCAATGCAAGCAAGGCAGAGAAAACATTTCCCTAAAAAAGATCCTCCTACTTCTGCGTGAATCTGCTAAATAATTAGACCTAGAATGGATGCTTTCTGCCCCTTCAACATTCTCCTGGCTGAGACATTTTACATGAATGTGTGGGCACTGGGCACAGCGTTTTCTTGAAAGGAAAATGCTTCTCCTAAGCTCCGAACATAAATGTGTCATGAACTTAACACATTTCTATTATGTCAATGCATTATTTCGCCACTAGAGGGCAAGAGCGACTCCACAATGCTTAGCTCTGTCAGATCTGTGGTCAAAATGATTAATCATGGTGAGGCAGAAGCAAGAAGCCAGAGGAAAAATAAGTGAGAACCCAGAGAGCAAAACCAACATCCATAAACTTTAACTTTTCTGGGTAAGGAGGGTGTGAAGATGTCTCACACTTTCTGACACTCTTTCTATCTTTCCTTTCTCTTCCCGGTTTTAAAAAATAAATATCACAGTTCTCCCTACCACTGAGTGGGGTTGGGACTAGGTCAGACAGACAGATCTCACAGTCCATTTTTTCAGCACAGCATAAAGAATCTTGAAACTACCCAAAGCCCCAGGGGCTCTGAGCAAGCAACATGGAGTTCTGCGACTTCTTGCTTACAAGTAACATTTCTTAGGATAAAATCATGGTGTTTACTGAAATCAAGGCACCAATGCTAACTGTGACACCTCTTCTTTGTCTTCTTCTCTCCCTCTGTCCAGCCCCTCCCTATTCCCACAAACTTAACCAAGATTACAGAACGGAGATTTTTTTTTTTTTTTTTTTTTTTTTTTTTTTGCAGCCGGAGGAAAAGTAAGGAAATTAATTATGAAGCCAAGTTGCCTTTAAACTATTTATAATAAATTTCTACTAGAGAAGGACAATTGACTGACACTCCTGTTCTTCTGTCTCGGTATGACCAAATACAGTAAGAATTCAAAAGGAAAACTGAAAAGCGAGGAAGAAAATCTACAGTGGGAGCAGTCTGTTTTCACATCTCACACTGGCGAATGACAAACTTGGGAAGGAGCCTCATGAGTATTTCCTGTCCTCGTTATCTCCTTTTGCTGCTCTTAAGGGCTAAGAAGGCTTCACTGTTAGCCAAGACTCCTTCCTGCTGCAGCTTAATTTTCCTTGCATAATTTTAAATACAGATCATGTCTACAGTGCAGCAATTAATGGATAGCCTAAAGACTTATTATTTCAAACTAATTGATATGTAGGAAAAGTTTAAATAACATAACAGGGAATAGGGGAAATTTTAAACGATGTGTGCGCAGTGAATTTAGAATTTCTCTCTGTTGTGGAAGGTAGTGAAAACATCTGATTAATAAGGGGATGTGACTGAAATTTAGAATTCATCTGTGAATCTTTTCCCTTCTGACACTCGTGAGCATATGGTTGCAAGGAAGAGGCAGAGAATTCAGAAATGGGGCCAGAAAAGGAAGGATAAAGTTCTCCACCACTCACCCCCAGCCAGTTCTAGAGGGTGTCTCATCAGAGAAATGAAGGTCCAAGTGTATTTTGAGTTGTACTCTTAGGTAAGAAATAAGAAATAGGAGAACGATGCCAGCATTTCCATTGTAACTCTTCAACCAAATCCTCCTCTTGGTGTCAGCTTGAGTGGGAAGTCTACAAAGGCCAAGTTCACCCAGCTGCAACACAACCTTTTCCAAAATCTCACGGACTTCCCAGCCCAGGAGTCCCTCTGAGTTCTTGGAAATGTACTTCCATTCATCACATTACAGTCCCCCCCCCCATCCAATTTCTCCAGTCCCCATTCCAGCAAATTCAATAGGAAAGTTGAGAAAACTTACCCAAAGAGAGAATTCTCTTAAAGTGGAAGAAAGCAGGGATATTTTAAGAGGTGCCTAGGACCTGTGACATTAGAGTGTGAGGATAGCATTTTCAACCTTAGAACACAGCATTTTTGTAAGGAAACCATCTATTCCAAGAATAAACCACAGGGGAAAATTACCTTTAAAACATACTTTTTTTTTTCCATACAGAATTCATGTCAAAAGTATTTCTGAATGACCTCTAGCCAAGTCACTTAAACTTCTCGGTCTTTGTTCTTTTCATATGTGAAATCTAACCCCATGTACTGGTTATTTTTCAGAACCTTTCAGTTCCAATTTCCTACTTTGAATACTCCTACACATGTTTTTGTTTTGTTTGTTGTTTGAGACATTATTTATTAAGCACTCTGTATTTTCTGAAACTCTATTATTGTGGGCTATTGCTTACTCCTGATGAACCACATATGTAATCTGTAATTTTCTAGTAGTCACACAAGAGTGAAAAGAAATAGGGGATATTAACTTTAATATATTTTAATCTTAAATATCCACTATTATCTATTTCTTTATTTTAAAAAAATTATTTGTCCTTTTTAGTTATGCATGATAGTAGAATATATTTTGACATATTATACATACATGGAGTATAACTTCCCATTTTTGTGGTGGTACATGATGTGGGGTTACACTGGTCATGTATTCATATAAGAACATAGGAAAGTTATGTCCAATTCATTCCGCTGTCTTTCCTATTCCCATCTCTCTTCCCTCCTCCACACTCTTCCCTGTCCAATCCAGTGAACCTCCACTCCACCCTCCCCTCACTTATTGTGAGTCAGCATCTGCATATCAGAGAGAACATTCCATCTTAGTTTTTTGGGGATTGGCTTATTTCACTTAGCATGATAGTCTCCAATTCCATTCATTTACCAGAAAATGCCATAATTTCAGTCTTCTTTATGGCTAATATTCCATTGTGTATATATACCATATCTTCTTTATCCATTTATCTGCTGAAGGGCATCTAGGTTGGTTACATAGCTTACCTATAGTGAACTGAGCTGTTATAAACATTTATTCCTACACGTTTTAAAACTTGGAAAAATATAAAAATCATTAACTGGAAACACATGTCTCTTAGTCATTGCAAGACCATGTTTGTATATTTATAATATTTACCCATGAAATAATTATACAGTGCAAAAACTAGAATACTGGGTCAACCCTCCATGCTGCTCTCTACCCACCTTCTATTCTCCAAAGTAATCATGAATCTGAATCTCATATATATGATTCTTATACTTTTTATTTACAAGGTATAGACATACATGTACATCATATACATGTGTATTGTGTCACCGCCCGCAGCAACAATCCCACGGATATTTGTTACCACCTGCAGCAACAATCGCGTGGGTATTTATCGGAGGTGGACTGGAAATAAACTACTTCTATTCCTGAGCAGCTTCCTTGCTTGCTTGCTTATTCTCAGGCTTATAGAGGAAAGGAGGCTTGCTTGATTTTAGAGGAAGAGAGGCTTTGAGAGGGAGAAAGACTTTGCTTAGAGGAAAAGAGACTTGCTATGCTTTCCAGAGATCTATTTCTTCTTAAAGTTCTGCTGCTGCTTCTTAGAGGTGCGTCCTGCATCCTGCGAACTAAAGGTGCGTGCTAGAGGTGCATGCTAAAGGTACTGTCTATCAGAGGTGCTTCTTAGTGGTGCATCCCACGTACTGTGATCTGTGATCTGCGACCTAGAGATGTGTTCTTAGTCCTCTGCTCTGCGATCTGCCATCTGCCTGCTGCTTTCTGCCTACTGCTGCTGCTGCTTTTTGCCTTCTGCCTACTGCCCGCTTATATTCCCTCCAGGAGGCAGAGGGTAGGGTCACGCCAGTTAAGCAAAGATCAGGCGAGGAGCCAGCTGCCCAATCACGGCAAAGGTCAAAAGGAGCAGGCCCGAGCAGGAGGACTCAGGAATACATGTGCACACGTTGTGTGCGTGGACTCACTTGAATATGGCCAATGATAAAGCACTTGAGTGTGTCTATGTTAACCGACTTCCTCACCGCCGATGTGATCAAAACAACTTCTGGCTGGCTGCCAGGCGCCATCTTGGCATAGTCCGCATGGCATAGCCTGCATGGCATAGCCCCCAACAGTATTACTATAACTTTTTTGTTTTAGTTGTTTTTAACTGAGTAAAATGGCATAATACGAAGTTAAAAGTACATACTGAAGTGTGATAATGCATGTAAAATTATCACGCTGAAGTATCATACTGTATATAATCTCCATGAACCTACATTTCCATTAAAAGTGTACTGCTAAGCCCAACAGAAATGTGTATATATATTAACTAAAAGACACATACTAGAATATTCATAGCTGCACTGTTTATAATAGCTCTAAATTGAACCTAACCCAATGTCCATCAACTGATATATGAATAAAAAATTAAATTGTAATCCATTTATACAACAGAATCCTGTATATCAATGACAGTAAAAAAATCCCTTGTCACTCAGCAAAATGGGTGATTTTCACAAATGAAATACTGAGTGAAAGGATTCAGACACAAAAAGTATACAAAACTATTATTCTATTTATATGAAGTTAATAGCTATCTTGTCGGGGGATGGGTGGCTGGTGATCAGAAGGTGGTAAGAGGAACACTTCTAGAGTTCTGGTTACATTCTCTTTATTGATCTGGGTGTGGATAAAATGGATGCATTTACTTTGTGAAAAAGAATCATAAATCCATAAATTTATTGTGTGAGTTAGCTGTTATATAAGAAATACCATCTCAAAACTCAGTGGCTTAAAACAAGAAGTACTCATTATTATTTACAGGTTGGTGATGTGGTAACTTCAACTTAGAAGTTGACAGAATGTCAATTCTGTTCCCTAAGTATATTATGGGTTCTTTATCCATTGTCCCGTCAATGGGCATTTTAGTGATTTCCACTTTATTGCTGTTATGAGGAGATGGGCTATGAACACGCCCACACGTACTTTCTAGTGTGCACTCTCCATGTGAGATTTCTTCTTGATTGTATACCAACGTGGAGAATTGCTGTGTCAGGAGGAATATGACTATTCAGTTTTGCAAAATTATGCTGAATTTTCTTTTAATAAAGTAACTATTGCCCTTGACACTTCCTTCAGCAATGTGTGGGGACTTTCCTGATCTGGACATTGCCCCTGGTTGATACTGAAGTCAGACTTCCTAATGTTTCCCACGAAGGCAGACGTAAAATGGCATCTGACTGTGGTCTCCATTCGGCTTTTCCTAATCAGTGAAGACAACCAGCATGTCTTCTTTTCTGTTTATTGTCATTCTGTTTTGGGTCACATATGTTCCTTCTTAAGTAAAATGCTTGTTTGTATCTTTTATTCATTTTAACAAATTGGGTGGTCTTGTCTTCTTGCTTCTTAGCAATTCTTTATGTATCTCCTTACTATTCCTTTTTCAGATATGTTTGTGGTGAACATCTTTGCCCAGTTTAAAACTTGCTTCTCACTCTATTAAAAATATCGTTTGAATAACAGATTTCTTAATTTTAACTATTTGACTTCCATTGAAATTTTCATTGTTAGCTTTACTTGAAGCTTCTTTAAGCCATCCTTAATGACCTCATCATCTGAAATATATTTATTTATATTATTTTCTGAAGTATCAAATTTTTTGTTTAGTTTTGTTTTGTTTTGTGTTTGGTAAAGGGAATTGAAATCAAGAGCACTCAACCACTGAGTCACATCCTCAGCCCTTTTGTGTATTTTATTTCGAGGCAGGGTCTCACCAAGTTGCTTAGTACCTCACTTTGCTGGGGCTGGCTGTGAACTTGCAATCCTCCTGCCTCAGCCTCCTGAGCCACTGGGATTATAGGTGTGAGCCATCGCACCTGACAAAGTTTTGACTTTCAAATTTTTTATGTAACTGGAGATTGTCTTGTGCATAATATATGGAAGGGAACTAATTTCATACATAACCATAAGATTATCTCTTTTTTGAACATTATCTATTAAATAATTTGTGTTTTTCACACTGGCCGGCCATGGCACCATGGTCAGAGATCAAAGTTCCACCAACGCATGGGCCAGTTTCCGGGCTCCTTGTTCTAACCCATTGGTTAACTTGTCTGTCTTTGTACCTACAGGGATCTCTTGAATATTATAACTCTACAATGCAACTGTATGTGGCAAAATGTCCCTCCCTATTCTTCTTGAGAAATGTCTTGGCTATTGTGTTGATCAACTTACAGTTACTGTAACAAATACCTGAGATAATCAAGTTAAGACTTGCTGGAGCTCATACTTTTGGGAGTTTTAGCCCATGACCTATTGACCTCGTTGCTTTGGGTCTGTGTTGACCCAGTACATCAGGCAGGAATGCCTAGCAGAGGAGGCCCATTCATCTCATGGCAGTTGTTTAAGAAAGAAGAGAAAAAGGAAGGGACAGGGTCCAATTATGATGTAAGACTTTCAAGAATATTCACTCCCACTAGATTGTGCCTCTTAAGGTTTCCAACACCTTCCCAATAAAACTAAACTGGGAACCAAGACTTGAACACGTGGTCCTTTGTGAGACACTCAAGATCCAAACCATAGCAACCAAGAAACCCTTTATTCTTCCTTAGAAATTTTTAATGTTTTTATTCCCATGTAAGAAGAGTTTTAAGCCCTAAGTACCCAGCTTGCTTACCTCAATTTTCTTTTTGAATAACCTTAAGCTATCACTTTCATTTTGTTTTTTTTTTCTATTTTGAACTGTTTTTTGAACCTTTGTGTAAACTCGGCTTACCCATACCTGTAATTTCATTTCTGAAACATACACACGTAGACACCCTCTGGCTCCTCTTTGTTCTGTTTATGTGCTTTATGTTTGCAAGAATAAGGCAATGTCTGAGATTATCAGCTGGGCAGGATAACAGGCCAAGATGCTTCCACCTCAGAAGTCCTGATGATGATAAGCTGGGTGTGGTGCTGCACACCTGTCACCCAGAGACTCAGGAGACTGAGGCAGGAGGATCACAAATTTGAAACCAACCTTGGCAACCTATTGAGACCTAAGGGCTGGGGATATAACTCAGCAGTATAGCATCCCTGGGTTCAATCCCTAGTACCAAACAATAAAAATAAAAAGAACTCCTCATGATAGTGGCCTGCTACTTGTTTTCTCTTCCCTCTTCCCTAAAAGTTTCTACTTTGAAAGTAGTGGCTGATTCCTAAGTGGTTCATTCACTTAAAAGGCCCAGCACTGAGAAACAGTGAACTTGTTATTGATTGGATCACTATCTTTAATTCATCTCAATGAAGTATCAAATCCAGAACATTCTTATAAATAACATCTGCTGGCCAATAGAAAATAGTTGAAACTACTACAGCCTAAAGTTTTTCAGCTTACGGCTTCATATCCATATTAAGAAAATTCGTAACAATTATCTTTAAACTCATGCATCCAAAATTTACACAGGGATCTTGTTAAAATGCAAGTTCTATTCAGCACTGTTGGGTGGGGATGAGATGCCCACGCTGGCCCCAGGACCACATGGGGAATAATAGCAAGGCTTTACAAACCTCTCCTTTGGTGCACAGTTGAATTAAAAGATTCCCTCCTTCTAAAGATAGTATTCTGGTTCTCTTTCAAAATGTTTTAAATTTTATTTTACCTCAGTCTTTTATTAATTCAGAAAATCTGGTTTGTTGTTGTTTATATCTCTCAGCCAATTTAAAAATCACTTTCTAATGCTGGGTGGTTGTTAAGGTATTCACTGTTGAAGTTTCTTTCCCATTGTAAACTCTAAGTTAGAACCTATTAGACCTAGCTAATTCTCTTCAAAGGTGATGGGTAATTGAACTGAATAAACACTACTAGAATGTGGTGAGTCCTGAAAAACACAGTGGGAATAGGAAAGGGAAGGGAAAAAAGACATACAGTAATATCATTTTCTCCACTCTTCCTGCCATGATAATATATATCAATTTGTTTTTATTCTTCTTTTATTGTGTAGGGAAACTTCCACCAATTTTCCATTCTAGTGAGTCACTGAAGAAATACAAATAGTTTGCATTTCTTGCTAAAGCCTGTTAAGAGAGATTATTATACATAATCGGAAACTGTGAAGTCAGAAGAACTGAGTCTATATTCTGACTTCATCATTTACCAACTGTGTTGATTAACCATAAGATGCTGTTAGTACTTACTGGCAGAGAATTTAAACAAGTAATTCAGGCAGATAATCCATGCCAGTCTTTAACCTAGTACCCAGCATATAGTAAATGCTTAATAAGTATTCATAGTAGTAGTGATGGTCATTTGATAACTATTACACAATACCCCCTAAAGGTTTAGAGGAAGAAAACTTTTGTTCTTGAGACACTGATAATTAGTTCCTTTTCATGTGTTCTAAATGCAGGCTTTGGCTTTGTGGATGAACTCAGAGGGAAGTCTCACTAGTGATTTGTATTGCCAGATCATAATTCTTACTGTGTTCATCACCGATTTGACATTTAATTTTGTATTGATTAACTCATTTTATTATTTCACTTTATTTTGGCTCAGCAACTAATATTTTAAGTGTTTAATCTTTAAGCAACAGCAGTTTTATGTTATTTAGGATTCCCTCCACCAAATACCAGTGAGCCATTCATTTACATTAGTAGGTGTTCAATAAATATTAATTAGTCATTTCAATGATTGATTGAAATAATCTGTACAACTCCGCAGGGACTCAACTGTTTGAATCAGGAGTGGAATCTTGAGGCTTATTCCTCTTTGAGAAATTAGTCTATTGTCAGTGAACTTGTTTCTGAAATATCATGCCCTGATGTCTGAAGAGGAGTTACATGAAAAAATGAATATGCTGATAGAACAACCATTCATTACTTTTCAAATGAGTTTTAATTTAAACCAAAGTCATTCCAATTTTTAACTTTCACTCATTGTTTTGACCTCATGACAGACACAAGTTTCTCAAAAAAATTGGTGTCATTGTTATGTCCATGTTTGATCTGACAGATAAGTATTGCAATTTTATTTTGTTGCATGTTTTCTGAAGCAGTTGGCTATGGTTTACTAAATGAACACAAATGCATGTTTTAAGGGCATAAAAGAATAAGATGAATAGAAATTTACAGGCTACTAAAGGAGAAAGAAAACCAAATCAACATTTCTCCTTCTGATTATATTTTAATTCAAAAGGCTATATTTTAAATCAAGTTATATGTCTTGATTAGTGGCATTTTTACTTAAAAAATGTTGATGGTATTTGGACTGATTGACATTTTGATTGGCATTAGGAAATACAGACATACTTGTATAAAGCAAACAAGTTTAACATGTGCGTTTGCACTGTTGACATGATCTAGAAGCAGAAAATATTGGTAAAGAATCATACACTTATAATGTTTGTTTGAGACAGAAATAAAGGCTGATTTATTCATTGCCAAAGTGGGTCATTGTCTTTGAGACAAAATATTTGGTTAAAAGGCAGGGTGAAAAGGAAAAATGCCAATGAATTTTTGTTGGAAAAATTTGTTGGAAAAATATTGAAAATACACATTGTGACAACTGGATATATTCAATACTTATTTTAATGCTAAATACTTTTCCTTTAGCTGAGCACAGAGATCACACCTTTAATCCCAGCAACTCAGGAGGTTGAGACAGGAGGATCACAAGTTCCAGGCTAGTTACAGTAACTTAGCATGATCCTGTCTCAAAATAAAAAATAAAAATAAAAATGGCTGGGATATAGTTCAGTGGTAAAGTGCCCCTGAGTTCAATTTCCAGTAACACATACACACATACAAAAAAAAAAAAAAAGAAAGAAAGAAAAGAAAAAGAAAAACTTTTCCATTAAAATACATTGTTATCTGTGGTATAATTACTTGAATATTATTTTAGTGGAAAAACTATTTTCTTAAAGATACCATTATATATCTGCTATTGAATACAGTGCAATAACATATTTCCTCTTGTAGAACACATTGGTTTTCTTTTGCTGAGATAAAGTACTTTTGAATATACTCACATGTCATGCATGATTTATTTATTTCAATGCTCAGCATAATTTTTCTTGACAACCTTTTCTTACACTTGAAATGTTATGTAACAAAAACACCAGGACCAACTGGCATTGTAGTTTTTTCAGCTATTCCACATATTGCTAGATGAAGAGGAAAATGGATGAGCATTATCACTATGCTGGGTATATTTCAGTCACAGCCTGTCTTCTCCTGTATGTCAATTTCTCTTCTCCATAAGAAGAAATTTCACAGCAGTTTAGACTTTGGTTGTGCTATATGTGATCACTGAGGTTAAGGTCTATGTATAAAGTAGAGGCCAAAATATCCAAATTCAAATTTACTTGGATTGCTGCTTGAATTTTATTTCTTCAAGACCAGTTAGATCTGTGTAAATGCAAAAATCATTTTTTCAAAATAAATATAGTCACTGGACAATTCATGAAAAGTTCTCCTTTCAAGTAGTTCATAAGAAAGTCAAATAATATCAAGATAAATCAGGGGCCACGGCACACCAATCCAAAAATGATAAGGAAATCCTTCAATTTTTCCCCAAGAGGTGCCAGTCAATAAAATGCAAGCTAAATACTTAATGTCTTCATTTGGGTTTCCCCAGGAATAGACGATTGGAGTTCATTTCACATTTCTGAGCAGAGATCCCAGGAAACCAGAGGTACAAGAAAGGGAAAGTAATTAGTGGAAGGAGTAGTTCTTGATGAGCAAATTACAGCTATGGGTGATGGGTTATCAGTCCCTTTAGGGAACTCTTGGAGACGATGTAGAATATGAACCTTAGAAAATTCCTCACAAAGGGCAAGGTGGCTGTGGTATATATATACACCAACTGCTGGTTGCCACCTTTAGCCAGTTATGTGCTCCACCAAAGAAAGCAGATCATTGGAATGATGACAACCTGCATTACAATGGTTAGGCTGAAGGATTATAAGCTGAGTGTTGAGACTCAAAGCTATAGTGAGCTTCAGAACTGAGTGAAAAAAACCCTCAAGATTATGTTACCAGCTCAATCATTCAAATTACAGGAGCGGTAAACCCAATACCTTATATCTCTTAATAACCAAGTATGTTTGGGTAGAACAAATAATTTCCAAATTGAGTTCTGCTTTTTTGGGGGAGGGGAGAAGACTTAATCATTAAATATGTGAATGATTCTCAGTTCATGTAAATGAGAATCACCTGCAAGTCTTTGTCAAGCCCTAAATCAGTCGCTCTCAAACTCTGGGATCATCCAAATTAACTAGAGAATTTTTTTTATATCAACACATGAGTTTATTCACAGCTGAAGTTCAATCTATAAAGACTGAAGTTCTATGCAACAAATATGACTGACCTAGATTAGGGGGTCAGGGTTGCTTCTCTGAGAAGGTGATGCTTGAGATAAAGTAAAGGAAGGCGTTAAATAGGTGTAGACCAAAGTTTCAAAATTCCTTCCCTGTTTGAAGCTCTTGCTCAGTGTGTGGCACAGAAGAGGTGCTCAATAAATACTTGCTGAATGAATCAGGAAAGGTGGGGAAAATACCTAAGAAAAACTCCGTGTAGACCTTGTCTTAGAGGATGACTAATGGAGCTATGCACGTAGTGTGAATTTAAAACCTCGGTTTCCAGAATGTGTCAGAAGATATGATAAACAGTCTTTGTTCAAATGGATGATGATGGTTGCAGGTGTATAAGTATCAGTATCTCAGGAAACTTAGCAAAAGATTGTTTTTACTTAAAATGAAACACAAAGGAGAAAATTATTTGAAAGCTAAATGTAAAACATGATTAATTCAAATTATCAACATTACTATATGAACGCCAGAGGATACTAAAGCTAAAGTTGTCCATTTGTCCATTGGGTTTAATAAGACACAAATAACTGAGTCCCCACCCTTTGAACTTCTGGTTTAGTAAAGTTTAGGGTGGGCCCAGGAAGAAGTTGCATTTCTACTAAGAAGATAGGTGATGCTGAAGTTCCTGTTCTGGGAATCACAATTTGAGCATCTCTGCTCTGTAAAACATCACACACTGGGTTTGCCCTACCCTGATGGTTTCTGTGTTTTTCCATTGCTGTATTACCAAAAGAAGAAATAGTTACAGAGGCCTTAACAGATTATTTGCCTAAAATGTTAAGACATGCATTTTTCAATTCACTTCTTCCTGAAAGAGTTTAGCAAAGCCAGCTTTTCCACCTCTGAAGAAGTCAGATGATTCCATGTTAGACTCTTCTGTCCACAGTTGAAAAATCTACCATTGTTATCATTTTTTATTAACATGTTGAAAGATGGTGATTCGCAGTAAGGACTCATACATAAGAATTAGCTTGGTAGGTTTCTTTGAGTGATATTTTATATAGCACTTTGGAAAGCTATGCATAGAATGACTTTAAATTGTTGATTGGTTATTAGTTGCTGCTAGAACATGGAATATTTTCAACTTCTAGGGAGCCTTATTCTCCTAGGCATACAATTAGACAAAATATGCAATTTGTTTAAAAAATTAAGAATTCTTACTATTTCTCCCATAGATATTTTAGAATATAATTGAATATGCTACACAAAGAAGGAAGTGATATGATGGGTATTTGATGCAGTTAAGTGTCTGTTATGTAGACAGATGTACAAAAGGTCTGTCATTTATTGATGTACAGCACTTCTGGTCTTAGGTTAATTCCATCCTGTGATACTAAGGAGAAGTGATGGTTCCCTCTTTTGTGCTACCGTTGTACATTGGCATAATTTCATCATGGTACTTATGTCAACACATCCCATTACTGTTTTACCATTTACGTTCTCCTACCAGTCTGTGCACTCTTTAAAACAAGGACTGTGTCTCACTCATCTGTTCATACCTACCATGTATCACAATGCCAGATTCATGGAAGCACACCTAATAAATTTTGGATGAACAAATGAATAAAACAGTGAATGTATGAAGGGGTAAAAGCAAAGAAAAAGTAAAGAAATATAAGTGGAGGATGAATTATGATTCAGTAGCATTTGCCATCCCATTCAATATTCCGAGAATTAGGCTATATTCTATGATTTAAGGTTAGTATGACTTTCCAGTTGACACAATCAACTGAGAACTTGACAGAGTTCATAGACCTTAGTAGATTTTCATGTCACAGTATGATAAGATGAAACTTTCCTTAAACCATTTACCCCGGCATTAATAAGGATGCCTATGATTCATCAGAAAGGCCTTTAGTTCCCTAAGTTTTTGAAGCTGCCCCAGGATTATACATGCCAAGATATAGTTATCTGATAAGAAGGTAGAAGCAAGAAGTAGGATTTATCTTCCTAGCTCTGCCTTGTCACCCAAGCAGAAGAAAAAGAAATAATGCTTTAAAATTGATTTACATAGTACTGAATTGAAGCCACCCATTTCTGTTCTTACAAAAGTAATTTCATATAGTCATACTCTGTAGGGCTGTATATTTAATCCATGATAACAATGGAAGAAAAAGAAGTTTTATTTCATTCCTATAATTTCCTTGTAGAAGAACAAAGAGATAGAGATTGATGTAAAGTAATAATGCCCCTGGGTTTCATAACACTAGTTCTTTTTGTCTTATAGCCAAAAAGGAGCTGTAAGTACTCAAGATTTATAGTTAGGATTATTCTCTAATTCTGTTTTAGGTTTAGAATACCAAAAGTCTTCCAGCAACTTTAAGAGGTCATCATTATGGTATAAAAATTTGGTTAATAATCATGAATCAGAGAAATACTCATAATATCTAGATGAGATTCATTATTCCCCTAACCTCAATATAAATCATCCAACATAAATTATATATATGAGAATGTATTAGTTAGCATCCCACTAATTTCTATGATGAATAGCACATCACAATGTCAGTGGCTTCATACAGGAAATTTTTTCTTCTCATATAACAATCCAACATGGATGTTCCTGGTTGGTGGACAGCTTATTTCTACATGATGATTCAGAGAAACCAGTTTTATTTCATAATGTGGTACATTCATTCCCTAGGATCTTGCTGGAAAAGGTATTGAGACAGTACAGAGTCTCCCCTGTGCTCTTAAAACACCATATTCTAATATTTCATTGGCATGAACCAGTCAGCCACCACTGGATATAAACATAGTGGGAAGAGCTTATAAACACTGTCCCTGGCTAGGAAGCTGCTAGTCAGGTGAAGTAGACACCATGGAATGGTGACTGTTAATTTTGAAGATAATTAGCAATTTTTTGTAATATGGAACAAGATAATGGAATTTGAATCTTCTAAATGTAGAATTACTCTAAACTGATGCCCTTTTTTCATATAAGAGCCTAAAGGAAAAGTCAGCAAAGTTTATATTATATTATACCTATTTATATTCCAAATAACCTCTATAGATCTCTTAAAGAAATGGACCTGTCAACAGAAGGATCTGAGCTATAATACTTATAAATATATAAGTATTTATAATACTTATATGTAAGTATATAATATTAATATATATTAATATAATATATAATTATATATTAAATATATTAATATATAAATTAATTATTAATTAATTAATTTAATTAATTAATATATAATGTATTGATATGCTATGTAATGTTATTAATATATGATATTATTGATATATTAATAATATTGTTAATATATGATATTATATATAATGCTTATAAATAAATATAAATACTTAGGAAAGAGTATTTCTGACAAAACACCTTGGTTTATCAGATTTCCCATTCCAAACCTGGTGAGTTTAGCACAGTTACATCAACATCCTCATCTGATAAATGAGGGATTGGGAAAAGAGGGAGATGTCTCAAATTATTCAGCCAAGTGCTGTTTTCTTTTTTAGAATAGGATCAAAGGCTTATCTAGGGACAAGGAAAGTATACACCTCCTCCCACAGACAGTTACCTTGACAAAGACTCAGGACATCACAACAAGTGGTTTTGTCTTCACTTATGCAACAAAGAAGAAAATAGAGGCCTGTCCCTGCATGGAGAGGCCTCAGGGGACTTGATGGTAAGTATCGTTAAAGTCCAAAGGAAAAGGCATGAACATATTATTCAGATACTCCTTAAGTAGCACATTGACCTTTATGATGTTGTATAAATTTTTAATCTAGATGCCAATACTGACAAATCAGAAGATTTAACATGAAATCCAGATTTTCGACATCTTTTGAAAAAATCAGATGTGACCCTTGGGCGTACACTGACCTGCAACTATAGTAGCTGGCAAGTTTGGGTGGCTGCTATTTGTAACACAAGTCACATCTTTTGCCTTTACAACAGTTCCCACTCAACCTCTGTCACTCATATATCTTCCTACCTGACTCTGTTTCAGTTTCCTGAGAAATCCCATCAGTTTTCAACTTCATATTGGATGGAAAATTCAGGCCTCCTGACAATCAGGCTTCTCAAAATACCTGTGAGACCAGGAATGTCTAACTTCCCTTCATATCGAGTTGTAAATGGCCAACCTAAAACCACAGTAATTTAAGTAGGAGCCATAAACATCATGTTTAGAAGGAGTGGTTACATAATTAGAACATACTCCCTAAGCATCAAAATCAATTATCCTGATAAAACCCTAGGACAGCTTACCACTCTTGAAATATACATTTATAAAAGGAAAAAGTAAAACCAAAACTAATTTTAGGTGATCAGGAGAAGGGTGTTCTCCGGGACTGAGTAGAGTTCATTCTAGGACATGTGACAAAGCCAAGTTTCTTTTTTTTTTTTTAAATGCAATGCACAGCTTTGAGTCAAGAGAGAGTGGTTGCAGCTAGGGCTCAAATTGCTAGGTCTTAAAAGAAATTAACATCAAGTTGTGCACAGAAGACTCTGATCTGCACTGAGGGTGGGACCTCCATGTGCAAAAACCTTTGGAGACCCAAGACTTCCCGTGGAGGCTCTTTCACTGGAACTCCAAGTTCTCTGAGTTGGTTGCATGCACCATCTGTGCTATTGACATTTGCTTCTACTATGACTCAGTATAAGAATTTATAATGTAAGTTCAATTCTTCCCTGTTGGTAGCATCCCACTTGATTGAAAAGAAATACATTCTGCATCTAAAAATAATTAGCCTTTGAACTGTCTTTTATTTCAATTGACTTGAGGCTTCTTATTGATTGTTTTAGGGTTTATGTGGTGAAGAGAATGGGATTTGTCTGGTGTTGTCTGTCTTAGTTTCTCTCTAGTGGGCATAAATCACCCTTTGTTGTCATACCCTTCCTCCTAATAGTTTGTGTAATTAAGAAGCCACAAACTAGTGCCTTTTCTTTGACTCTTAGTATATGCTAAAATTTCTAAACTTGAGTGCTTTAAATAAGAAATGCGATTAGTTGACCACAGATCCTGCTACTTCTCTTTCACCTCACTAAATCTAATTCACAGATTCCTATTGTTTCTTGAGCTCCATAGAAATTTGTGTTCAGAGATTCTGAAGTAATGTACATGTATTAAGTTGGCAAATGCATGGAAAGTACTAAGAATAGTACCTGTCTGTAATTATTACTGTCATTATATTGCCACCTTTATTTTTATGGTTCTGTTTTCATATTTACTAGTAATGTGTACTAGATTGCTTATAGACTAAGTAATTTTCCTCTTTTTTTTAAAAACTGTGACTTTCCTTATTCTATTTTTCCATTTGCTTGTTTTTTCTTATAGTATTGGACTCTTTACAGAAATAGTCTAATTAAATTAGACTACACTTAATGGCAAACAGAAAAAACAGCCAGCTGACCAAATAAACATGCCCTGAACTGAAGAATTACATAGGGGAAGTGGAAAACCAGTAGCTTCCCAGCAAGACAAACACAAATAGAAAATCCCAGTGAAGGTTTAGAAATAGATTGGGCTAATTGCAACTGGTTGAGAGTATTTTTTTCCACAAAATCATACTTTATTATTAAAAGAACAGGATAACAATAGACCTTGTACCATAGAATCTCTCCTCAACATCACTTTTTTTTATTATTCCATACAATTGATGTAGTTTTATTTTACAAATAAAATTTTTGAAAAAAAAATCACAAGCAAAGTTAAAAGACAAACTGGGAAAAAATATTTACATCTCACATTATGAGCAAAGGATTACATACCACTATCCCCCACCCCTGCCAAACAAACAAACAAACAAAAAGACAACAACAGAAAGAACCCCTAGATAATGCTAAAAAGGTAAACCACCTGGTGGAAAAGTAAAACAGAGTTCCCAGAACAGGAAACACAATTGGTCCTTCAACAAATGAAGAAAGTCTTTGCCTCACTCCTGGTAAGATAAAGGCAGGTTTTTGAAACATAGACAGTCTCTTCCTAAAGATCCCTTGAAAATCTAGGCCAAATATTTTTCACTTCTCAACATCACTTTTTAGTAAGAGACTCTTCCCTTAGTTGGGCATGGTGGCATATACTTGTCAACCCAGCAACTGGGGAGGCTGAGGCAGGAGAATTGCAAGTTTGAGGCCAGCCTCAACAACTTAGCAAGGCTCTAAGCAACTTAGTGATACCCTGTATCAAAATAAAAAAACATGAAAAAGACTGGAGATATAGTTTAGCATCCCTGAATTTGAGCCCTAGTACCAAAAGAAATAAAAGAAAAATAAAAAACACTTTTCAAATATTTTGTGAAAGCAACTTTGAAGTCATAGACATTCAAGGAAAATAGATTGGAATTATTTGTTATTCTTTCCTCAACACACATAATATCAAGTTACTGAGATCCTCATACATCCTGCTTTTACATAGTGAGGAGTCAACTTGGAATGGTGGAGATAAAATCCTGGATTAGGAGGCAAGAGTTTGGGGTTCAGACGTTGATTCTCCTTAAGACACTTGAGTGGTAGTCTTCCATTACCTCACTTCACAAATGATGAGATTTGTTGAATAATTTGCTGACTGTTTACTAACACAAGATTATAAAATAAGTCTCTTTAGCATCCTTAGACCAAAACCCAGGTCTTCAAATAGTTAAGGAATCTTTAGGCACTTAAGTAAAATAGTAATTTTCTTTTTGACAAAGTATCTCCTAACTACTACCTGGATTGTTAATGATTTTAGAGAAATCAAAAATTTTCTTCTTAGTCAGAATCTTTTTATTCCCAGCTATCATAGACCCTAGCTGAGTCTTCCCACTGAAACCACCTAAATAAAAATAGAAAGCTCTAAGATCTCTATAAAGGGAAACTACTCTGGCACTGACACAAAAATATCAAGTACTAGAACCACACAGTAGCTGAGATGAACTATCTTGCTGAGTAGCATAATTATTGCCTTAAATTATGTTACAAGTTGCTTTTAGATGCTGAATGACCAGGGTATATAAATAAAGAAACAAATGTCTTGCTCCTGGAACATGATCAACAATAAATTCTAAGTCCAGGCTACAGAATTTAATGCACACTTTTGAGGGATATTATGGGAGTCATGGGGACATGCTGTAATAGTGCTGCACAAAAGACACAAAACTTCCCTGGCATGCAAGTTTGTGAGAATGTGGTACCCAGCTACTCTTGACTGACTGCAGCTGGCCTTAGCTGGACTTGTTCATATATCCATGATTCCTTATAGGTCACATAGGTGTCTCTGTGGATCTTGTCTATAATTTTCTACATTTCTGGGCATCAGCTAAACCATCTAGGATGATTTTTGGATATGTGGCTGAGATGATTGGGGTGATTCAACCCTGTTCCATGTGGCCTATCTTTTACTACACTATTCCCAGCATATTTCCATGACCTGCAGAGGAAATAGAGTGCTAAACATGGGCTTGTCTGTTAACATCCCATTGGCCAAAGTAAAGTCATATGACTATTTCATATTCAAAGGATAGAGAAACAGACTTGCACCCTGGGAAAAGGAACTCAGAGTCATACGTAAAAGCTATGGATCTAGAGAAAGGTAAAATATTTGAGCCATTAATCTAGTTTATCTCCAAAGAAGAACATTGACTAGATTCTAGTGTTACTACTAGTGAGCCATATCCTTGGAAAACCACTAATTTCTGTGGGCCACAGCTTCATACTAAGTCAAAGGAAAGAGTTTGGCTATTTAATTGCAAAAAACCTTTTCCAGAACTTCGGAGTCCTGGAAGATTAGACTATATAATTGCTAACATTCCTTTCCAAGGTTTCGGCAGTAATTTCTAAATGTCTGTGAGATAATCACAAAAGAAATTTTGAAATATATTTCGAGATTTCAGAAGTATAAGGTATGGACTATTAGGAAAGTTTAACATTTTTCATAGTGAGGAGTCAGCTTGGAATGGTGGAGATAAAATCCTGGATTAGGAGGCAAGAGTTTGGGGTTCAGACGTTGATTCTCCTTAAAACACTTGAGTGGTAGTCTTCCATTACCTCACTTCACAAATGATGGGATTTGTTGAATAATTTGCTGGCTGTTTACTCACTCAAGATTATAAAATAAGTCTCTTTAGCATCCTTAGACCCAAGGGACACAAAGGAAGGAATGGTGATGGAGCTAGGGGAAAAGTCATAGGAATCGTGTTTTCCATGATTTTATAAGCAAATTTCCTCTATGACAATTTCACAGAGAATATGATGTACAGAGGAGTTTACACTTTAGAGTTATGTCAGAATGCATTTGGCTTTTGACTCAAAATTTAAAATGCAAATGCATGTTAGCAGCTGCACTTGGTAAATCATATGATCTCTAACTTCTGTCTTTCCGCTTTTATTAATTCGGTATTTGGATCTACTTAGCATTTTGTCTACCTTTTCCTGGGCTCCTCCATCTTTCCTTTCCTGCACACTTAGCAACCCTCATTCTGCCCTTTACCCAGCAGACTTCCATGAACATTTTGAATCTCAACCTGAATATTACAAAATCCAGAGGTCTAGAGTGATAACATCTACAGAAAAGAATCATTTAATATACACCTATATCCTGAAATAATGGTGAGGAAGGAAGAGGATTCACAAAAGGAGAAAACTGCTGGGAAGATCTTTGTCTGGAGTGTTAGTATCAAAGTATGGTCCTGAGACCAGTGACATCTGTGTCTCCTAGGAGCTTGTTAGATAGAAATGCAGAATTCCATGCCTCTCCCCAGAATCTGCATTTTGACAAAACCTCTGGGTGCTTTGAATGTACAGTGACTTTTGAGAAAAGCTAATCTAAGGCTTGCACATCCTGTTATTGAACACAGCCATCCTTTACAGAAGTCTTCTCAACCACAAAGTACAGGTATCTCCACTACGATCTATGGCTAATTACAAATGAAAGAAATATAGTAGTGATTTAATTTTTATATATTAGAGCAGACTCAAAGGTTAAGTTTCACAGTCTCAAATCACTTTTACCTACTTAAACCACACTCCTTTCAACTGAGCAAGGAAAAGGGAAGTTTTAAATAGAGTACTGTCTCCCCAGTGAATGTCATCGATTATATGTCCCATATAAAAAGGAAAAGGTTGAGAGCTTCTGCCCCAGGAAAAGATAATACCAAGGGTACAGGCAGATCCTTCAAGGCCCAACTTTTTAAATCCAATCTTCTCCATAAAGTATTTCCCATATCACCCTAAGGTGACAATCCAGGCTTCATTTTCAATGTCTGTAGCCTATCTTGGTCTGCAACATTCATTCAGCTCAGTATCCTATTTTCCCCAAATACGTTTCTTGTCCCTACAGGACCAAATACAGGTCTTACACCAATGAATAAAATATTATTTATTGTTAAATGCATCGATATCAACAACAAACCAGAACATAGTTCAAAATGAGAGGTCTCACAAGCACCATCATCATATCGCATTGACCAAATAATGACTCAAATGATATAACTAGAAAGGACATGGGCCACTTATTAGACAGGGTTTCAGATGTGTTTAGATGTAAATTCAGTTTTCCGTCTTTCTTTTTAGAAGTATGATTATACAATATTGATTAATAAGCAATCATAATATGTAAAAATGATGCATGATCTTATTTAAACTTTGTAACAATGGCCTGGGATAATTGGCATAGTAATCACCCTTTTATATATGAGAAGATTGGAATTATAAGGATTAAATAAACTGCCTAAGGTTGTACTTGGTAAAATTCAAGTGTTCTATACCAAATGTAAAGGAAGCGTCTTATCTATCCCAAAATGAATTATCTACTTTGTGTATCTCTGTGACAACAGGTTAATTTATGGTTGCTTTCTTAACCCTTTGCAATGGACCCTATTATGAGCTGATATTTATTCACAAGGTGAAAATTAATTTTTGCCTAATTTTCAAGCAAATATAGTTATTTGGGAAAATCTTCCTAGAGTATAAGCCTGCACCATACTCCAACACCTGAAAAAAAGTAGCAGGAATTTATACCCACTGTGACTTGACTGCAGTCTTCCACATTGGCATGAACTATCCAAGTTATTTCTTTTAGGTCTGTAGTATTTCCAACTTTGACCTAGAAATACACTGATTACCACTTTACTCCCTTTCTTTAGATTTCAGTTGTCAATGGCAACCTGGAAGTACAAGGCTGAAAAAAAGCTGCCTTTTACATGAGTGGTTTGTCATTTTGAACTTGAGTCATGGTCACTGGTAATTGTTTATCTATAGGGGTCCCTCCTGCCTTGGGTTGTGAGGGAATCCAAACTGTTTGACTATGCTGTGCCTCTGCTGAGACGCTATGGATTTTGTCAATTTTTGAATTGTTTTTGCTTAAACTTACTGGCATTGGGTACTCAATTCACAGGGCTCATGTGACCTTGTAAACTGAACTCTTGGTATTTGTTTGAGCTTCCTATTCCCCTAGCAAATGTTTCTCTTTTTTTTTCTTTTTTTGTTTAACTTCACATTTTTAAATTGGAGCATGATAGTTGTACATATAATAGGGTTTATTGTTACATACTCATACATGCACGCAATGTAACAATATAATTTGGCTAATATCACTCCCCAGCCCTTCTCCCCTCCCTCCCTCCCTACCTCCCCTGGCAAACATTTTTTATCCAATTGGCCCCAAGAATTAAGAGCTTCCTTGCCCATTTCCATGTTTAAGGACAGAGTTTTCCTAACTTCTGTTTCAAGATGGAGGCACCCAGATTTAGGCAGGAATTTCAGTTTGGTACTCTTAACACAGACCTTTGATGCCTTCTCTCACATACCTTTAGAACAATAAAACCCTAGCCCAGCAGGATGAAGAATTTATTCTGCAACCCCAGGAGTCCCATAGTTTTAAGTTCCTTTGTTATTTTCATGATTTAGGGATTTCCTTTTCTCATGTTCAAACTTAGCTATAAGTTTAAATAATAATGTTTGTTCCATTTTATTCAGATTTCCCTGCTTTTGGATTAAAAACACAGCCATATTGACCCAAAGTCCCATCTCAATTAATTCTAAGGAAACTTGGAGGCAAACAAATAAACAAAAACTGGATTGGTTAGGATATATAATATAGTCTGATTTTCCCACATGGCACTTTTCAACAATCCTCAGTAACTTGACTAACCTCCCTCGGTCCTTTTCATACGATCCTGTTATTTCTATTCTTGGTCAAAGTAAAAATTCATGAGATTATTCTAAAAATAAGAAGAGGCCTTACAAGGTTGCTCAGGCTAATTTTGAAACCACCCATTCTATGAATGTATTTGGTAAATGTTTTTCCCACTGTTTTAAATATCCACTCAGCTCACTGGTGATGTTGAGGTTAAAATACTATTGTCCCTATAATAATTCTTTGCAGAATTGTCCTGATCACGTTATCCCACATTAAGAGTTCTGTATTTTTCTTTTTTGTAGTTTTAAAATAATATTAGATTTTTGTCTCACTTTAGAATGCTATTTTATGCTAAAAATAAGTCACGTTACCATAAAAAATAAGAAATAGAAAAAAATAAAAATACACATGATCCCAACACAGTTTATATATTTTAGTATTTTCTTTCAAAGTAATCCTAAATTCTTAAAAAAAATCACAGTTATAATCACAATATATACACAACTGTGGACATCCTTTTTATATTTATCATTGTTATTATGATAACTATATTATATATTATATCATTATGATTTCTCCCTGTTTTCGAAGCCATTTATTAGGTTACATTTATTTGGCTAAACCTTTTTTTCAACTAGAAGCCTTATTTGTTTTATAGAAATGCTTCTGCTTGCTTATTTGTTTTGCTGTTTTCCATTATCTTTACCAATAAATTTCAAAATACTTTGAGCAAGATTATTATAGTAATATATTATCATGTCTACCTTCTGAAGGCCAGGCAATAGTGTTTGAAATGGTTAAAATACTGAGAAATTAAACTTTAAATTTTTACAGCACATGCTTGAAGAGAGGAAGAAAAAATGTGAAATAATCTAAAATGTCCAATGAGAAAACAAAAACAAGTGACCATAAATGTCTATCAAAGGGTCACATAACCTTACAAAAATATGATTATTATTTCAAGTGAATTTTAGCAAGATGATATAATTGTACATCCTTAGTAGGATATGTTCTAGAAATAAAATGACCCTGAAAAAACCCTTAAGCTTCACAAGGTTATTTTATTGATAAGTCCCTGTGTTGAAACTATTTCTGTATATTTTAACATAAATGTGAGTAAACATGCTAATGCTGTTAAGGAGAAAATTTTTTCATTGAAAGAAAATGGTATACAAATATGAAAGCAAGAAAGTTAAGAAAAAATGTAATATTACATTTAAGTTTGAAATACTAATACGTACCATGAACTTTTCAAAGCATATTTCCTAATAGTCCACTGAGATGCCCTGGGAGCAATTAGCACTTTTAGGACCCAGGGCTTGATTTATTAATGACTTCTCTACAAGGAACTGAGTCCCTTGGAAAAGAAGATGATTTATATATATATAAAAGTGTCTGGGATATCTTACTGTACCAAAAAAGCAAGGAAATATTCAGAATATCCAATGGGGATTTTCAAAAGGACCTGGGGCCTGAATGGGCTCCCACTGATCAAACTCAAGACAATTTGAACATCAAAAAGAATCATGCCTGCTACTGATTTAAAACTAAGGAATAAGTAAAAAAAATATTATCTGTAGTTATTTTCAAGAGAAAGAGAGAAGTGAAAAAACTCATTCGTCATTTTTGAAATGATTATGTTCCCAACTCCTTTCTTAGAAAAATGTGTAATTACAGGAAAAGAATGAAAACTTACCCTGTCTTTTTAGAGATAATTTAATTTCATCTGCATAGATGCAGGAAAACTCTTCCTTGCAGAAGAATACGAGTTAAATATGAAATAATTAGAAAATTAACATTTATACCCAGTTATATAGCCAAGAATCATCAGTTACATGTGAGGGCATGAAGGAAATTTTATATGGATCCAGAGTTTGACCCCATAGAATGATTGCCAATTGTAAAAGCTAAACTGTGTCTTACCAAAATCAAAATCTTGGATTTATCACTTTATCTAGATGATCAAACAGCATCTCTGAAACTATACACACACCAACACTTTGTAATATGAGATGTCAAAGAATATCTATTGAGCATTCTTAGCAGAACAAATGTTAACCTCCTAATCAAGCTTATAGACTTAACTTGTAGTTTGTAGGAAATACAAGGTTCAAGGATCAGCTTAAACAATAGCACAAGCAAATAATCAGAAAAATTCATAATGAGGGTGCTCTCTAAGAAAAATGGCAAACCTCTTACTAAAATCCAAGTCATAAAAACTTAAAGCAGTAAATATTTCATGTGTTCACATGGGAAAAATTAGACTGACATAACAACTAAATTGTAATACACTAATTTGGAGTTTTGATCTAAAAAGACAAGCTAGAAAAGATTTGGGAGGAATAACACTGGGAAATTTTGAACAAGAATGAGTGTTAGATAATATTAAATAACTGTTATTAATTTCCTTTAAATAATTATGATGTTTTCATGTCAGAAAATATCTTTATTTTACATGCGTGCAATAGTATTTATGAGTGAAATGTCATGAGATCTGAAACATTTTAAATGATGCAACAAAAAATATAATAATAGATAATAAGTTAAAATTATTTTCAGGGGATGATGTTTTGTTTCATTCTGGTTGTTTTGTTTGATTTTCTTTTGTTTTTTTCCTCTGCAAATTCTGAATGTAATTATCATAGTACCTCCAACCTTATATGTTGGTCCTTTTATTTTCTATAAACTAGATTTCCCAAGAGTAGAATTTCTAGATCAAAAGCTATGTATATTTTTCTTCTTATAGATAATATGAGATTATTGCTCAATGTTTGGAAATGTTTTTGGGGAATCTGGGTGTGTCACTGGGTGGTTATACACTTACCCACCTCGTATGGTCAAGGCCTGGGTTTGAGCCTTGGCACTGCACAGAAAATAAATAAATAAATAAATAAATAAATATACACACATGCCAAGAAAACATCTTTGGGTTCCGAGTGTAACTTGAATTGATTGTCAATGATAAATTAATCAGTAGATTTTATGTGACAATTTGGATTTCTGACTTTTCTTGTAAAACAAGAATCTAACAAGCATGTACTAGAGCTGAATATTTTGACCCCTGTGTCAGATAGGGTATGTCTTCTCTCGAAGCTCCATCTCCTCCACACCTACTTCCTCACACTTTCTACTGCTCTTACTTTCATGACTTTCCTGGTCCTAGTAAACATGAGGTTGCAACACTTGGGCTGGAATACCTCTACACTACTAGATATTAGGGCTTTTTTAGAATGGAGCTAGATACTACTTTGCATAATTTTCATATTTTCTTAAAACGAACAATTGTTTTATTTAGAAACAGTCAAAAGAAAGCAAAAGTTTTAACTTGACATCCAATAGTAAATACAATTTTGAAATTAACTGAATGAATGACTTTTTAAAAAGAATATAATGTACAGCATTTCAAATAAACCATGAAAGAGTGACCTAGTTTAGAATACAAGGAAATCTACTAATGCCTCATGATAAAAGGAAAAGTCCAACGAAGTTATAATTTAGCCAAAATTGGGTCAATGATTATAAATTGTTAAAAATCATTATTATAATTAAATTACCAAAATTTTCTTTATTAGAATTTAATTACTAAAAATATTTAAAACTGATAATTTGGTATTTGATTCTTTTCCTGTTTGAGTGTTTTGTTTGTTTGTTTGTTTGTTTTTTAATCTTTGAAAAAGAAACAGCACTTGGCAGGGTTTGTGGCTCGGTGGTAGAGTGCTTGCCTAGCATGTGTGAGGCACTGGGTTCGATCCTCAGAACTACATATAAGTAAATAAAATAAAGGTCCTTCAACAACTAAAAAAATATTTTAAAAAGAAAGAAAGAAAGAGCACTTATCAAGCACATGGGGTCATGTCCACCAAGGACCACTAACCTTGAGAAATTGTCTGCTATGTCAAATACAATGTATCAATGTCTAAAAGTTTCCCCATCCAACCTAAATGAAAATAGTTATCTACCATGTCCTGAAAACAGCTTCCCTTGCTTTTCTCTATTTCCCTACCTGCCTTGGAAATGAAACTAATCACATGTAAGACTGAATTGAAATTGAAGCAAACAGATAAGGCTGGAACAATACTAAATGGGAGTCATTAAACCAGGCTGAGGTTTCAAAACTCATGCAAAAGGGGGAAACATTGTCAAAACCCCACTCCCTTCCAAATTGTTGGGACAGGGGTAAAAATTGGCAATTGCATTCTTGTCTTTGAGTCTCCAGTGATTTGCTTTAGCAGGACACAGAGGGTGGGACTGTGTTTATGGTGCTTTTGCTCCATCGTAGCTGTTTGTATCCTAGTGCATCCTTGGGTCTTGTATCCTAGTGCATCCTTGGGTCATATATTAGCACAATATATTCACAAATACCCTGCATTTTATATTTGAAGAGAATAATTATCTTTCAATACTCAGGCTAAGATATTCTTATCAGACACCTTTTGATGTAATGGGAAAAAAATAATTTAAACAAGATCCAGTATCCATTATCTGAGATTCTTGGGGACTGCTGTTTTTCAGAATTCAGAGCTTTTCTGATTTTATAAAGATAATATGATGCATGCACCATGAGCACAAGGCTCCAGAGAAGCCTCCTAATCAAACTAATTAATTTGTTTGCAATTAAATATGTGAAGACCACCACAGTAGCTCAAGGCCGGCCTCAGCAACTTATGGAGACTCTATCTCAAAATGAAAATGACTAGGGATGCAGCTCAGTGGTAAAGCAACCTGGGTTAAATTCCCTGTACCAGAAAAAAGGAAGTTAGGAAGGAAGGAAGGGAGGGAGGAAGGAGAGTGATGGATGAGCATGAATAATTCAAAAAGGAGAATAAATAAGGACTATAAACAGCCCTATATCAGTTAATGTCATTGAGTTTGCCACAAATTTACTAAAAGTTTCTGGTTTAGAAATTTGGGTATTTTAGAATTATAGAGATTATTAATAGAATTTAAATAACTTGGCAAAATTTCTCTGGCGTGGAAGCAAGAGTGGGGGAGTTAAACTATAGGATATTGTTCAGCAACTGACACTGTCCAGGGGAAGGTCAAGACCTAGAGGGGCAGATGACCTGAGGACTGGCTTCACTCTGGATGTTCCAGGTGTCAGGGAAAGTCCCAGAGACTACACTGCAAACTGCTGGTGGAAGATATACAGCCTGGATCCAGACAAAAAGTATAACTGGGGACCTCAAGTAGAACTCAGACAGGGAGATACTCAGAATAACCAAAATAGACCACCTGCATCAGCATCACCCAGAGCTGCCAAGAAATGCAGGGCCTCAATCTCCACCCACACCTCCTGAATCAGAATCAAGGCCAAGATCCCATATGTACACCTTTAAGATACACTCAGATCTTGTTGCATGGAAAAGTGTGTTGTTGTTGAGAAGCATGGAGATAAATGTCTTAGAGATATTAAGGACATCTCTTAAGAAAAGTTGCCTCAAGTCTAATGAGAGGGGGAGAAAAACCATGTGGTTTCACATGTTCTGAGATTAAGCTACCTGCATATCATTCAATCCATAGAGCAAATTGTGTTTGAAATTAGGGGTTTTCATTTGGGCTCAGACAGCATGGCTTCCCAGTAGCCATTCTTGCCCACTTCTACCCAGGAACCCCAGCTTTGCAACTATTTTAAGAGTAGGGCTGCCATGCAAGTCTGCATGTGAAGAAAGATTTCCCTGACGTTCAAAAGTCTGAAAATTCTCCAGGCCATAAAATTAATACATTCTAAGGCAAATAAAAACTATAATGAGAAGGAATCACAATAAGGATGGAAAAAAAAATGTCCAAAATAAAAATAAATGTTGGTTACAGGAGTGGATTCACTTTGTAACATGCATTGTTTCTTTTTATTTTTTATTTATCCGTGTGTGTGTGTGTGTGTGTGTGTGTGTGTGTGTGTGTGTGTGTGTATGATGTTGGGTACCAAACCATGCTAAGCTGCAACATGCCCTCAGACTTCTCTTGAAGAACAACCATGTGGTCAGTGCAGAGTATATGCTTAGTATGTGTAAAGCCCTAGATTCTATCTCTAGCACTCAAAAAACAAAACAAAATAAAACAAAAGCATCTAGCATTGGCTTCCCAGCATCTGGCTGAAGCAGCAGCCCATGAAGCCTCCTCTGCCACTCTGTTCACCCCAGTCAGCTTCTGAGGTCCCCCAGCCCAATTCATGGTTGATCTTGATGCTCTCAACTATACATGGCTGCAACCTCTAAGTGTAATAATTTTAGATCACTGTTTATTACTTCTGTAAACTTTTTCCAAATGTGAATATGTGAGTGTGTGTTTATAGATGTATCTATCTTAGCCCAAATTTTTTAGCCCTATCAAACTTGACTTTCAGCTTCAGATGTCATTTAGCATGTCCAGCTAAACTTTGCTTTTCATCTTCTCTATAGGTGACCAGTGAATGACATTTTAAATTAATTTATTCCTCTCCCTATTCTTCGTACATCTATTTCAAAGAGTTTCTACATCTAAATGATTTCAAATCATTCTCCTCTCTTGCTCTCTCCCAGCTGCAGATGGAGCTGGAGCAAGAATACCAAGACAAGTTCAAAAGATTGCCCTTGGAGATTTTGGAATTTGTACAGGAAGCCATGAAAGGGAAGATCAGTGAAGACAGCAATCACGGTTCTGCTCCTCTCTCCCTGACCTCAGACCCTGGAAAAGTGAACCACAAGCCCCCCTCCAGTGAGGAGGTGGAAGGAGAGAACCCAGGAAAAGAGTTTGATACTCCTCTGTGATTGCTTCTGCTAGAACTGAAAGATACGCATGGCCACTCAAGCTCCATTGGACTCTCTCTTCTAAAGATCACTGCCCAGGACCATCTCCCTGAGAAGCATCCCTTAACCTAAATTCTACACCAAATGGAGAGTTCCAGAAGGATCCATACAGAGGTCCCATGCCCAGGCTCCAGGTGTCACAAAGAAAATACTGCAGGTCTACTAGTGAAGAATGCATGTATGTGGGATTTTTGTTTTCCTTCTAATAGTAAATTCAAAGCAGGCAACTCCCAGGCTCTATGGAACATTAAATGAAAGACAGCGTCTTCTTTGAAGAAACTTTGAGCTCACATTTTTATCTGAAGCTCCACTGTAAAGTATTTCAAAGTAATAGAAATAGTTTGAGAAATGCATAGCACTATTTAACACTATTGATCATCCAATTTTGAGCATTTATTTTTCCTATCTGCCCCTCAACTCAATGTCTTCAAGGTCACATGCATATTAAATGGTTTCATCCTTTGCTTTGCAAGCACCGGTGGCTTGCAGTTTGCTAATTTATTTATCATAGAGGCATCAATATTTGTTGCTGACATGGCTTTATTAGATACCATAGTGATTCAAGTAAACTGGTTTTCTTTTTTGCAAAACAAAATCATTTGATTGTATCCTTTCCCAGTGAAGCCATCCCAAGACTTAGCAATATGGATTGTACATTTGGCTGCATGAGCAAGTTGGCTGCACATTTTCAGGCAGTGTGTTATCCAAATTGACTATTTGCACTCAAAGTCTGGGTATTCATTGGCTGTTGGCCTGAAATGATCAAATAGCTACAACGGGTCTGTTCTGTTAAACAAAAAGAGTTGAGCTGATATATGTTAAGCAGAAATTCAACCAGAATAAACAAGTTCCAGTGGTTATTTTGCTGTTTGACATTTTTTTATGGTTCATTTATTTTTAATACAGAGAGGAAGATTGAATATTTATCAAAAGAATACACAGACCCATGTATAAATTATATATATATACATATATATATATTAACTCCATGTTATTGTGTATGTGCTGGGCCACACGTGTGTGCATGAGTATAGATGTGTCTTTATTAATTGGCAATGACCCAAATCTCTTCCATAAGACTTAAAACCAAATTCAGGGATAAATGTTTGGAGAAGAAAAGGGTCAAATATTTAGATTACATGGATATTAAATTATATGGAAAAGCTAAGAAACAATTGATGGAGTTGTTGGTGTATACTGAGGGAGATTTAGAACCTATGAATTTGATAAATATTTTGCAGGATCAAAAATTGGATGTAAGTATCAGATTTTAAGCTTATTTTAATGGTTAGAATATACAAAAGTGTATTGAACATTAAAGTGGAAATTTATTAGTATCTTCTATAATTTTAATTCTAATTGACTTAAATTTTATTCTAACATAAAATTCTTTCATTCTGTATTTAGTATGTACATTTAATTCACTTAACTGTATCTTTTAAGTTACTATTTTAAGTGGCATTAGAAAAACAAATTTTATCATGGTAAAACTGGTCAAAACCATTACTGAAAGTAAGAAAGACTAATTATATTTCAAAATATAATTTAAAGAGTGATACAAAGAACATTGCAGATAAAGCCCAGAAGCAAAATATTCACAGCTTTATTTTACTTAAAAAAAAAACAAAAAACAAAAACACCTGTCTGATTGTGGTTTAGAAAAACATTTTACAATGCAAAAACCAGTTGTGTCCTGAAAATTGTGTTTCAAAAATTTAATATTTTTATGGAAATTATTTTATTTAACTTTAAGCAATAACTAGGGATCACAATTAAGTTTTAATCAAAATGAAGGCTTACTTCAGATATGAGGAAAGACTGTTTGATTAAGAAAACACATCTAGTAAGACACGAGGGGCAACATCACATCCCCTTTGGAGATGATTATATTTTGATCTGAAGGATTTAGAGTGTTAATTAGATACTTAATAAAACTTAACTTCCACTGAAAGAGAAATCTTTTGTAAATCATTCTACCTTTGCACTTTGAAAGAAAGGCATAAAGAGGCAAGGATGGTCAAAATTGAATGCTGCATTTTTATAAACAAAATTACAGACTGTCAAAATTGAAGAAGAATGAACTGATAATAGCATTCATAACCAAACACAGTGGTAATTATTGCAGAATGCCGTATCACATTTTTAGTCCAGAGATAGACTAAGGTTGAATAACCTTGACTTACGCAAAACTGTTTTGGTAGCTGGATTTCATTCTTAGAGAATCTAGTCATTTTACAATACGTTTGTATTTGGCCATTTACTGTAATCACATTTTTATATCTGTACAACGACACTTTTTGCAGTTGTGGGGTAGTATGTAACACTGTGTGTCTTGCATCATTAAAACTACTACAGTGATATTATCATTTAATAATATTAATATTACTTGAAAATAGACAAAAGATAAAGAAAAGGGTCTGTATGATGTGCAGTTTTTGTGCCTTTATGTATTTGCCTTGTTCTTTGTTGAATGTGTGAAACTCTGTACTGTGGTTTTTCCTATAATAGAAAGTAGAGTTGTGTATTAAATTAGACTGTGTCCCTGACACCTTTACACTACTGAGAATGGTGTGGTTTTGGCCTTGTAAACCAATTTTCAAAGTTAAATGACATGTCATGTGTTTTGGTTTTTAACATTTCATTTCCACATTTCAGTACCACCATACATTAATTAATGCTCCTCTAATAGATAAGCAGTCATTAAATAATTCTGAAAGAAAGGGCCATTGCTTGCATTCCTTTGAATTTAATGTCGCACTTGTGCATTGTATTAATATTGTTCGTGACAGATTGGACCTTGTGACTTTTGCCTTTTAAGAAGAAAAAAAAAGAGATAGGACAAAGTATTTGAAGCTATTAAAATGTACATATTTTGGTTCTTCTATCTCCAATTATTTAAAATGCATAATCCACATTTTTGTAATAATTCTATGCAATTTTGTGGCATGATGTTTCTTCCACTTGTAATTTTATGTGCTTTCATCACAAATCCAAAGGAAACAATAAAAATTTCTTAACACAACCCAGCTGTTATTTCTTGGGGTCAGGGTCAACCTTCTTTAAACAGGGAGGATGGTGGGAGCTGTAACTTTGATAGGAAAAGAAATGTACATATGAGCTCTAGGTCAAGGTCCCAGAGGCCTCCCCAAGTGCAGCATATCTGTTATGTATTGCTGTGTATTGTTATGTATTGTTATGTAATACAGATGACTCCAAACAATAAGAATGATCTTTTATATCTCTTGACTTATTGGAGTCAGGAATTCAGACAGGGCAGAAAGGGATGGCTTAGTATCTGCTCCACAGCACCTAGGCCCTCAGCTGGAAGATTAAAAGGCTTGGGATTAGCATCTGCTCACACGGGTGGTGGTGGAGGGTGCCTCCCCTGGAGACTAACTGAGGCTCCTGGCTGGAACACTCACACATGCCCTCTCCATGTATCCTGGGCTTTCATAATATGGCAGCTGGATTCTAAGGGTGAGCCTCCTGAAAGCTCCAGAAAAGAACTCTCAGCATTTTTATAACCAAGCCTCGAAGTTGCAGACATCATTCATGCCAGACTTTCTACATTCAGCTGATACTGCTCCTTCCCAGATTCAAGGTGAGGGAACAACACAGACCCCATGTCACCATGGGCCCGTGTTGGTCACTAAAGAAGACTCAAACAGTTGGAACAAACACAAAGTCATGGTCAGCTTTGCCAAATACAATCTGCCACGTGTAGTGGGTGCCAAACTGAATTTGTGTTCCCTTTAAAGTTGCTCCACCTCCTTTGTTTCCTACATCCATAGAAATCATTTTAATCCAGTTACCCAAGACAAAATATTGACATTATCCTTGGCAGTTTCTTTTTCCTCACCCCTTTTCCAATAGATCATCAGGTTAGATCAGTTCTGACCCTGTATAACCGTCAGGTTCATTTGTTTTCCATCTCCTGTCCTAGAGCTTCAGTCAGGCCACCAACCCCTCCCACCTTTCAACGTTATCCTAAGTATCTGTAAAGCACGTAACCCTCTCCCCATACATAGCTGGAGTAGTAACACAAAAGCAAAATTTAATGGTATTGAAAGTCATCTGCCCTAAGGATGAAGTCTCAACCCTTAAATAAATGTTTGAGATTTTTACATCAGTTGGTCCTACATAGCTGTCCAGCTTGATGACTTACTATGCCTCACACAACACACCACAGCCTTAGGGACCGTCTCACCTAATGGGCTTCTTAAATACTACTCTCTCTGTTCATAAGACCTGTCCTTCTGTGTGTCCTCTTGAATGCCTTGCCCAAAACACATGCAGCATCCACCACACACAGTTTCTCTTAGTTCCCTCCTATCCCGGCTAACTCCTATTGATCTTTTCATTTATGACATTAATGTCACTTTTCCTGGGAAGCCTTCTTTGACCCACCCACACTTCTGTGAGACCCCTTCTCTGCGCTCCCTTTGTCTTCTGTATCAGTTATCTATAGCTGCATCACAAACATCAGTAAACTGCAGTGTTTTTAAAAAACCACCTCATACTATTTAAGGATAGTCTATGAGGGCAGATGGCTCTGACGATCTGAGCCAGGCTTTGTCTATGCATCTGTTGTAATCTGGAAGTTGGCAGGTGACTGATCCTGGCTGGGGTCTTTCACATGTCTAGGGTCTTGACTGGAACAACTGGGCTGCCTTGGCTCTGCTCCATATGATATTGGATCCTCAGAGACAAGATCCAGAGAACACACAAACTCGGTGAAGGCCTCAGAATCAGACACCATTACTTTCACCATATTTTTTTTTGGTGAAAGTAAAGCAACAGGCAATCCCAGATAAAAAATGAAAAAAGGTAACAATGTTATAGTGTTGGGGTTTCCGGGACCCCCAGCCTTGGGCATGGTCAAGATGGCACCTGACGCTGAGCCAAAAGCGGCCAGCTATACAGTAAACAACCAGCAAATTCCAATGATTGGCTAGTTAACGATGTGATTAGAGCATGCCCCCCCTCGTGTACCTATCCTATGCTTGCAGCTGTCCGCGTTTACCTCGTGTACTCTCCCCTGATTGGTTGAAGTGTATATAAGCCTGGTGGGTGGGAGAGTAGGGAGGCGGCGGAGGCTGAAGCTGAGCTGGAAGCTGGGAGTGCGCGGAAGCTGGGAGTAAGAAGAAGCCGAGAGAAGAGAAGCTGGGAGTGCGCGGAAGCTGGGAGTAAGAGAAGTGTAGGAGAGGGACTGTGCATAATAAACTTCCAAAGCTTCAGACATTTGTCGTGTCTCTCTCTGCGGCCAGAGGGAGCGCGATAACTGGTGCTGAAACCCGGGAAGATGAAGGCCTTATAAAGAAAACAAGGTAAGATACCTAAAAAATCTTTTTTATATACAAGTTAAACCGGTTATAAAAAAGTTAAAGGGTGTCAGGATGCGCCATCAGCGGTCCTGGGGACACGCAGAATGCGGTCCGGTTGAAAGGTATCGGGATGCGCTATCAGCGGTCCTGACGCGTGGAACGCGGGTTAAAGGGTATCAGGATGCGCCATCAGCGGTCCTGGGGACACGCGGAATGCGGTCCAGTTAAAAGGTATCGGGATACGCCATCAGCGGTCCTGACGCGTAGAACGCGGGTTAAAAGGTATCGGGATACGCCATCAGCAGTCCTGACGCGTGGAACGCGGTCCAATTAAAGTGAAAGTAGAAACACGCTTGAAGCGGTCCAATTAGGGTGTAGGTAGTACGTGAAAAGCCGCTATAAAAATTCTAATGCACACTTGATAGTTTCCCTTTCAGTAATCTCGTTGCTCCTGGCAGCTAGGCCACTGTTTGTTATTGTAACTGCCATAACTAAAGCTATTCAAATTAGTAACAATGGGGTCTGAAACGTCTAAATTCAGAATGCAGCAACCCCTCAGGGAGCTATTAAAAAACCATGGGACGCCATTAAAGGAAAAAAACAGCTAAAGTATTTCTTGATACTGTGGAAAGGATTTCCCCTTGGTTTTTGGATGAGGGCCTTTTGAATACCCTACAGTGGGAACAGCTGGGGAAGGACCTTCGTATAGCGGATAGGCAAAACCCTTTGCCAGTAGGCACTATGGCTATTTGGTCTCTTATTAAATCCTGTCTGCAAGATAAAAACAAAAAACCTTCACTCACCGAGCCTTTAGCTGAGGGAAGACAGGTTTTGGAAGAAATAAGAGAGGAACGTTCATATCTTTCTCAAAATTCAGAAAAAGGAACTAATTCAGATGAGGAACTATCAGAAGGGGAATTATCAGGAGAGGAACTGGAAAAAAGAGTACAAAGATTAAGACTAGATAAAAAGCCCCCTCTAGTGCCCGTGTTGCCTAGTGCACCTCCCATAAATAGGGAACCCCCTCATGAAGCGTCCAGTTTTGGATTACACTCAGAATGGAGTCATCTTGGATCTGCAGCGTATCCTGTTTTTGAGGATGCTCAAAATCAAAGATTCCACCAACCCTTAGACTTTAAAATAGTGAAACAGTTAAAAGAAGCAGTTAGCACAGATGGTCCTCAGTCAGCTTTTACTATAGCCTTAGTAGATACCTTGACATCATTAAACTTAGTGCCCCAGGACTGGACTAATCTTGCTAGGGCCGCTCTGTCTGGGGGACCTTATGTGGAAAACATCATGGCAAGAAATATCTACGGATACCGCCCGCCGAAATGCAGCAGCGGGGAATCCCCAAGTCGATAGGGACATGCTTATGGGCGTAGGACCTTATGAAACCCTTCAGGCACAGCTTAATTATCATCCAGCAGTCTATGCGCAAATTGCCGTGGCTGCAACCAAGGCCTGGAAAACATTACAAGGAGCAGGAGATTTGCAGGGCCAGTTGTCAAAGGTAACTCAAGGGAATAGTGAGCCCTATGCGGATTTTGTCGATAGGCTAATTCAGACAGCATCACGCATCTTCGGAGATGCAGAGCAAGCCATGCCCCTAGTAAAACAGTTGGCTTACGAACAAGCTAACAGGTGGTGTAGGGAGGCCATAAGACCATGGAGAAACAAAGACTTGTCCGCCTACTTAAAAGTGTGTAGAGATGTAAATGATACTTCGGCGTAGAGCAGTGCCTTTGTAGCAGCCATAGACAGACAAACCACCTTGTTGTCTGCCGCACTTGCACAAGCCCAGGGGAGGTTCCCTTCAAGAACTAATAAAGAGTCTTTAGGATCATGTTTTGTGTGCAGACAGAAGGGACATCTAAAAGCCACTTGTCCAAACAAAAGGCCACCCTTTGCCCGGGGTGGGAACATCTATACAAAGAATAACCTGGGAACCGGACCTGGGCTATGTCCAAGATGCAGAAGAGGAAGTCATTGGAATAGTGCCTGTCAGCCTATTGGAGTTAGGGAGGATAATTTCCTAGGGTTGAATCCTAAACTTCAAAAAAACGGGAGACAGGGCCCTCCCCGGGGCCCGCAACAAATATACGGGGTAATTCAACAAGTTCCCCGATGGTGGTATCCTCCCACAGAGAAGGGGAGCGCAGAGCCACCTCAGGAAGTGCCGGATTGGACATCTGAGCCACCTCCAGACTCATACTAACCCCAGATATGGGGGTGCAGATGATTGATACTGATTGGCATGAAAAATCCCACAGAACAGTGTAGGACTATTACTAGGTAGAGGTTCCTCAACACTAAAAGGACTTATAGTACACCCAGGGGTTATTGATCCTGATTTCACTGGACAAATAAAAGCCTTGGTCTCTTCACCAAAAGAAATTATGGTCATCTCTCCAGGGGATTGCATTGCACAAATGCTTATATTGCCCAGTCGACATTCTTTGTGGCCCAGTAAAAATACAAATAAAAGACAAGGAGGTTTTGGATCAACAGGAACCACTTTAATAAACCTTACTATGGATATGGGACAGAGGCCCCTCCTAAAATTAAAAGTGGGAAATTTGGAATTTACAGGTTTATTAGATACGGGAGCAGACAAAAGTATTATTAGCGCAATGGTCTGGCCAAAGCACTGGCCATTGATCACAGCAGCTCAGAGTTTGAGAGGCTTTGGAGTAGCAGAAAGCCCCAATCAAAGTGCTTCCTCATTATCGTGGAAAGATACAGAGGGACACACAGGAATATTTCAGCCATATGTCTGTAATGTTCCTATTAGCCTATGGGGACGAGACGTCCTGCAGCAAATGGATATGAAACTCACCACTGATCAGACTTACCAAGGGACTCCTGTAAGAAATATGTTACAAAATATGAACTATGATGATAAAAAAGGATTAGGAAGACATAGTCAAGGATCTACCCAACCACTGCCTTTACTTCCACCAAAAAATGATTCTCATGAATTGGGTTTTTCCTAGGGGCCACTGATAAACCATCAATCCCTATAATATGGAAAGATGATAAGCCTCACTGGATTCCACAGTGGCCCCTAACAAAAGAGAAGCTAGAGGCAGCTCATAAGTTAGTACAAGAGCAGATACAAGCAGGTCATTTACAACATTCTACCTCTCCTTGGAATACTCCAATATTCTTAACAAAGAAAAAATCAGGAAAATGGAGGTTATTACATGATTTAAGAGCCATAAACGAACAAATGTACCCTATGGGACCCATCCAATGTCGACTCCCTCTTGTCACTGCACTACCAAAAAATTGGCCTACTATTATTCTGGATTTAAAAGATTGCTTTTTCTCTATACCCTTACACAAAAATGATTGTTGGAGATTTGCTTTTACTTTGCCCTCTCTTAATCATACTCAGCCTGACCAGAGATTCGAATGGACCGTGTTGCCTCAAGGTATGGCTAACAGTCCTACTATATGTCAAATATACATAGATAAAGCGTTAACAACTACTAGACAAAAGTTTAAGAGATTGTTGATTTATCATTATATGGATGACATACTTATTTGCCATCCAGAAAAAGAAGTTTTGTTAGAAGCATTACAATTTATAACTCAAGCATTAGAAAAGAGAGGACTAACGATAGCCCCTGAAAAATTACAATTAGAGGAGATCCAAGAATATCTGGGTACAAGGCTCACTGCTACTACAGTCAGACCAACAAGGTTGACCATCAGGACAGATCAATTGAATACCTTGAACGATTTTCAGAAACTCTTAGGTGACATTAACTGGATCAGATCCTATTTAAAATTATCCACAGGGGAATTAAAACCTTTATTCGATATATTAAAAGGTAATCCTGACTTGAATTCCCCTAGGAAACTTACTCCCGAAGCACAGATATCCTTACAGCTAGTAGAGAATAGACTTCAGCAGTGTTACGTTGATCGTTGTGATCCTACTCAACCATTAAGTTTAATCATAATCTCAGAGAAGCATACCCCTTTTGGCATAGTTTGGCAAGGAGGACCTCTGCAAAGTATAAATCTCCCTAGCTCTCCAGCTAAAACATTGCAATCATATCCCCAAGCTATTGCTCAGGTAATATTCAAGGGAGTAGAATCATGCATTACTGTTTTTGGAATCCATCCGTCTATTATTATAACTCCTTATTCCACTCAGCAAATTAAATGGCTAATTAATAATGATGATGATTGGTCAGTATTATATTGTTCCACTTCAGCTCAGTTCGATAACCATTATCCCCAACATCCCTGGATTCAATTCTGTAAAAATACTCCCATAGTTTTTCCAAAAGTGACTAGTGTCCAGCCTCTTAAAGACTGTGTAACCATTTTTACTGATGGCTCCAAAAATGGAGTAGGTGCAGTACTTATCAGTAAACAACTTCACACCATAATAGTTCCACCCAACTCCGCACAGGTTACTGAACTTGCAGCTGTAATAGTAGCCTTTAAATTAGCAGATAATCAGCCATTCAATCTTCTATCCGATAGCTTATATATCGTTAACGCTTTACAGGTTCTTGAAACGGTACCCCATATTTCTTCCATGTCCACGGTAGCTTCTTATTTTACTACGCTACAAAACCTTATCCTACAGCGTAAACATCTATTCTATGTAGGACATATTAGAGCTCATTCTAATTTACCAGGACCTTTGGCCAATGCTAATGACTTGGTAGATATGGCCACCAAATCAATTTTTGTTTTTTCCATAGAGGAACAAGCAAAACTCTTTCATGAAAAATTCCATGTAAATTCCACTACTTTGAGCAGAAAATTTCCTATATCTAAATGTATGGCTTGACAAATAGTAAAAAATTGTCAACATTGTGCTCCTTTAATCCCAGTACAATCCTTTGGAGTTAACCCCAGGGGACTCCTGCCTGGTCATATTTGGCAGATGGATGTAACCCATATTTCTGAATTTGGTACTGTTAAGTATGTACATGTGTCAGTAGACACTGCTTCAGGGGTCATTATGGCTTCCGCTCATTCTGGAGAAAAGGTAAAAGATGTCATTCAACACTGCCTACAAGCATTTGCTGGCTGGGGCATACCTAAAGTTATTAAAACAGATAATGGTCCTGCTCATACTTCCAAAAGCTTCCAGTTGTTTTTACAAACATTTAACATCCAATCAGTCACTGGCATCCCCTATAATCCTCAGGGACAGGGCATTGTGGAAAGAGCACATCTTACTTTAAAAAATTGTCTAAATAAACAAAAAGGGGGAATAGGAGCCTCCTACAAGTCTCCTAAAGATAAACTTAATTTAGTTCTTTTCATTCTAAATTTCTTAACTCTGGATAGGGACAGCCATTCTGCAGCTGATCGACATTATAATCCCCATAATACTCCTCAAGTATGGGCAAAATGGAAAGATATCCTGACAGGTTGTTGGAAAGGACCGGATCCAGTCCTTCGTTGGGTCCGAGGGTCTGTTTGTATTTTCCCGCAGGATCAACAGACTCCAGTCTGGATTCCAGAAAGGCTAATCAGAGTTTTACAGCATGCAAGTGATGCTGCTCCTCCTCGCAATGGCGAGTCTGAGCCTTCCTCCAATAACAAAAACTCAGACGGAAAGGCAAACCCGGAACCTATGGGCCATTGTTAGCCTGGCCATATTTTTCACTTCTAACTAACACATTTTTTATCCTTCCTTTTCTTGTTTTTCACCAATTCCTCTACAAGCCTGTCAATTCTACTGATGATTTTTCAGGTCGTGCTGTTTTTGGTGACAAGGATATCTCTAGTCTTTCTTTGCTTTAACAGGAGGAATTTTTGCACTTTGCTGTTGGAATCATACTACAAATCAGACCCAGAGTAGAGCAACTCGTTCTGCTGACCCTAGCTGTGATATTGCTTTTCCTCCCACATCAGCTTGTGTATTTCCTCCCTTTTATGTTTCTACCAACTAACATTTCTAATAACACCTCTTAACTGTTCACTAACCGTGTGCTATCTCTCACAATACTGGAATGGTTCTTTTGCCACCCGTGCAATTTGCACATTTCTATTTTCCTACCAGTCCTAGTTTCTGTTGCAGATGTAGAATTGCCAGTGCTATTGTCGAGAAACAGGAGAGGCTTTGACATTGCAACAGCCGTGATCATTGTCATCACAGTCCTTGCAGTAGCAGCATTGACACAACCATAACAACGATCATTTGGCCGAGAATGCAGCTGCAGACCATAGAGACTCTATCAGAGAGTGGACTCATTATAAGAACAAGTGGATACCTTGCAAGAACTTTTGGGACTGGGATGCGTTTATTCCCTGAGAGCTGTTTTGTGTTGCCCATATTGTAACACTACTGGGATGTATATTGTTTCTGTATTTAATATGGCTATATGGTTTTTCTTCTGTTTATAGATTTGTCAAACAGCGGGCAGGCTTAGGAGCTATGGTGGTACTCCTCTGCCTTGGACTCCTTCTCTTCATTCGTTTTGGCATGCATCTACAAGCTAGCCAATAGAGAGATCAGATTATCTTTCATCAGGCCATGACCACCCTAAAGGCCGACAGCCCCCCAATTAGTATGGCTCTTGATGCTGGACCGGTAGTCAAAGATGGGTAATGAAGGAGGTGGCTGTGTACCAACCTAAGACAGGAGCTGCAGCATGCTCTGCAGGCTCTGATGACGGGTAAGGACATATGCTGACCACTCAGCCTAAGACAGACACGGTCCCGAGCCTTAGTTTAATAGTAAAGAAGGGGGATATGTTGGGGTTCCCGGGACCCCCAGCCTTGGGCATGGTCAAGATGGCGCCTGACGCTGAGCCAAAAGCGGCCAGCTATACAGTAAACAACCAGCGAATTCCAATGATTGGCTAGTTAACGATGTGATTAGAGCATGCCCCCCCTCGTGTACCTATCCTATGCTTGCAGCTGTCCGCGTTTACCTCGTGTACTCTCCCCTGATTGGTTGAAGTGTATATAAGCCTGGTGGGTGGGAGAGTAGGGAGGCGGCGGAGGCTGAAGCTGAGCTGGAAGCTGGGAGTGCGCGGAAGCTGGGAGTAAGAAGAAGCCGAGAGAAGAGAAGCTGGGAGTGCGCGGAAGCTGGGAGTAAGAAGAGACTGAGAGAAGAGAAGCTGGGAGTGCGCGGAAGCTGGGAGTAAGAGAAGTGTAGGAGAGGGACTGTGCATAATAAACTACCAAAGCTTCAGACGTTTGTCGTGTCTTTCTCTGCGGCCAGAGGGAGCGTGATATTATAGGGGAGAAATTAGCCCCCAGTTCACCAAATATCCTGAACTTTCTTCCACAGAGAGTACTTGCCAACTCCAATATAATGGCCTCTTAAATACATCCTCCACTGACACCTCTGTTGCTAGATGCCATTTCTCATTCACAACTGAATACCCACACTCACTATAATGTAATCACTTGATAAATACTACATTTTTTATTAATAAGCTCATTTATCTATCTAGCTGTTAGTGTTTAAGGCAGAGAAAATGAACACTTCAGAAGTAAATAATGTATGTCATTAGCTCAAAGTACAGTATTATTTAGGTACCGGCTATGTTAGCAGGACAAGTGAGACCAACCACACAGATTTCACACATCGACTTATGGCACTGACACCAAAATATGAAAGAACTGTGACTGATGAAAGGAGGTCAGTTACCAGATTGTAGGTTGTGAAACACTGTTGGAGAAAGGAAGGTACACTTTAGATCCCAGGGGCACCAACCAGACTCTTTGTCCCACAAGAGAAAATGCAGAGGACTTTCTTGTCCCTGGCATTCATGTACCATCATTTCTTTGAACTCTCTGGGTATTTATTCTTCTGCTAAAAGCTTTGTCGAACTATAATTCACATACCATAAAATTCCCTGTTTTAAAGTACACTCTTTGGTGGTTTTTAGTGTAGTCACAGGGTTGCTCACCTGTGGTCACTCTATGATTTCAGAACATTTTCAGAATCCCAAAGGAAAACCCCATACCCATGAGTAGTCACTCCCTATTGCCTTGCCTCTTACATCTCCTCTCTCCCCAGCCCCTAAAAATACTAATCCACTTTCTGTCTTTGTAGATTTTTATGAGATGTTGCCATTTGTGGTGTGTGACTTCTTTCACTTAGAATAAAGTTATCAAGGTTCATGCATGTTATAGCATGTATCAGTACTTCATTCCTTTTCACACTTGAATAATTTTACATTGGATGCACATTTTATTCATTCACACTTGATGGACATTTGGGTTGCTCCCACCTTTTGATTACTATGAATAGTGCTGCTATGAATGTTTGCATATAAGTGGAAACGTGTTTTCAGTTCTGTTGGTTATATACCTAGGAGTAGAATTGCTGGGTCATATGGTAACATCTGTACTTAACTTTTTAGGAACTACAAAGTGGTCTTCCACAGTGCTGCACCACTTTTAAATTCACAGCAAGGTATAAAGCTTCTGATTTCTCCCCATTCTTGCTCATGCTTTTTGTGTTCATCTTTTTTGATTACTGATATCCTAGTGGGTGTGAAGTCATATCTCAATGTGATTTTGATTTGCACTTTCCTAATGGTGTTGTATCTCTAGATCATATGAATAATCTTCTTGGTGAAATATCTGTTTGTGTCATTTATCCATTTTTAACTGAATAGAAATTTATTTTAAAATCTTGTTCCTCTTTCTTGATTTGTAGGCTTGGTCCCATTTATGCCTTTCTATCCCAAAATCTGATCTAAGGAAAGCTCTCTCAGTTATCATTCTTCTTTGGGCTACTGAATAACTGTGTTTCAAGAATTGATTCTAGTTATTTTCTATGTGAATCCAGGAAGTCATTTTTCTACTTATTTTACTAAATTTTGAATGTTTATTTTCCCAGATTTCTCTCTTGTTCTAAAAAACTGGGTGCAAAATGACTGATAAATGTGGGATCCCACGAGGCTCTAGTAGATAGAATTTTATTGAGCACAAGTGAAAATTTTAAATGTTGCAGTGAAATTCACTGGGATCCCACAAGACTCTAGTAGATAGAATTTTATTGAGCACAAGTGAAAATTTTTAATGTTGCAATGAAAATATTCACCACATGACCTTTAAAACTTAAAGCAAACCTCATAACATGTTTTCCAACTTATGCTGTCAAGCAATTCAGCGTGTCAATAAGAAGTGAACCAACAACAAAGAAAAAGTTTCTTGCTAATTAAACTATGATTCCTTGTCAAATATAAAGTCATATGCATCCCAATTTCAGAAAGGTTAAAATCAAAGTGTATCTTTGAATCAATGAAAGAACATAACTTCTGTTCTTTTTAATATTTCCAAGAGGGCCCTGGTTTATAAAAACCCAAGGTTGTACAGTCATTTATTAAACCAATAGTAAGCCCGATCTCCAGACAGCTCTGTATTCAAATTAACGTAGCCCAAGACCAGAAAAATAGCTCAAAAGAAGAGACAAATATGTACTGAAAAGGGGCCTATAAAAAGGTCTATAAAAGGGCCAAATAAGATCTCTTTCATCACAAAATCTCTGAAAACCGCTTTCTCCATTTCTTTCTCAGGATGTGATTGTCCACAGATAAAGGATCTGCTGCCAAAATCTCCCTTGAACTCACCTTCGTCTCCATTTTATCCTGTTTTAGTCAACTGTCTTTAACCTTTGCAGCAGCGCTTCACCCTCTCCTGCGTGAACATTCTCTTTTTTTGTGAGAGGTGGGTACCAGCTATTTAACCCAGGGGAGCTTAACCACCGAGTCACATCCCCAGCCCTTTAAAAAAAATTTTTTTTAAAAAAATATGGAGACAGGGTCTCACTAAGTTGCTTAGAGTCTTGCTAAGTTGCTGAGTCTGGTTTGAACTTGCCATTCTCCTGCCTCAGCCTCCCAAGCAGCTGGGATTACAGGCATACAACACCACAACAGCTCAAACTTCTATTTCTTAGAAAATAAAATATATCCACTTGTTTAAAGAGATTCTACAAGGCACCCTTGAAAAGACTCGTGGAACATCCTTCACAATTAACCCAGCAAGATGCAAAGCATCTGGCATATGTATCCATCAGTGCCCATTGCCCATTGATTGGGAGTCTCCTCTGGGGCAGTAGCTCCCTAGCACTTCTGTCTCTTCCACATGATGACCAAGCTCCTGTGGCCAGAGAGCACCTTCAGGCAGAGAAGCAAAGGACTTTGTAGGTGGATACAGAATATTCTCAGGCCACCTGTAGAGCAGGCTAAGGTCTCCATCCTAGCACCCAACACATGGATAAAAAACCCATTCCATTAGTACAAATCAGGTAAACTGGGTTCTTTAAAACTACCTGTGAGAGAGAATGATAAAACTTTAATTGTTAAATCTCCAGGTTTCCTTTTCCCAACTTATGAGACTTATAAGTGAATATAATTGCAGTTTGATCCATTCTCAGGGGAATGGACCCAAGCAAGAGGATTGTACCAGAGCTAGAATTGGGCATGGGAACACTTAGCCATGGAATTCTGGACTGCCAAACCAATCTAAAAAGTGTATGAGGACTATAGATTGGCATGTACCCCAGGCCTGGCAGATGCTTCTCTGTGAGAGTGGCATGGTCAGAAAAAGTAAGACCCTCACAGCCTGGTACCCAAGGCAAACACTCCATTAGTCCAGATTCTGAGCAGTACTTATAACAAAAGAAACCAGTAACTTTTAAAATAACAGATAAAGTAGTATCCTGCCCATCCCAAATATTTTCATCTGATCTTCCATTAATTCAAAAAGTTACACCTTTCTGTGTTCCATGTCTCAGGGAACTGGAGTTGCAAGGTGAGGTTCTAGAAGCCTATAAACCTTCTCCTTGGCTTTGTTATCCAAAAACCTGTACACTCAGGAGAATAGAAAGCATTCTGATTATGGGCAAAATGGGAGAAATCAGTAGACAAAGAAGCCTTTTCCTGATCCAAAAGAAATAAAAGATGTAGGGGATGTATTAAGAATATAAGTGTTAGAGGTTCCCAAGAGACAAATTTTGCCTCTTTTTGCTAAGTACCAAAGAAATAGCAAGACCCCCGAGGTTGCACAGTCAACCTTACCAAATGGCACTGAGCCTCAAGAAATTCCTATATCCTAGTATGACATGGGAACAGCAATAGTCTAGGCCTCCCAAGAATGAAATGGATGAAGCAGAGAGCTATTGGATATAAATGGACCAGGAAGATAGTAACAAGGCAGGACACTGGATGTCTTAGTAGAGGCCTGCATAGAATGATGACATTAAGAATCAAAGGAGGGTTCCACAATCTAGCTATTGTGAATTGAATTGCTATAAACATTGATGTGGCTTTGTCACTGTAGTATTTAAGTCACTGTAGCTAATTTTAAGTCCTTTGGGTATAAATTGAGGAGTGGGATAACTGGGTCAAAATGTGGGTCCATTCCAAGTTTTCTGAGGATTCTCCACACTGCTTTGCAGAGTAGCTGCACCAATTCGCAACTCCACCAGCAATGTAAAAGTGTGCCTTTTTCCCCACATCCAGGCCAACATCTATTATTGCTTGCGTTCTTGATAATAGCCATTCTAATTGGAGTAAAATGCCCTTCAACAGATGAATGGATAAAGAAACTGTAGTATATATACACAATGGAATATTATTCCAGCCATAAAGAATAATAATATTATAGCATTTGCAGATAAATGGATGGAATTGGAGAATATCATGCTAAGTGAAATAAGCCAATTCCAAAAAACCAAAGGCCGAATGTTTTCTCTGATAAATGGATGACGACATGTAATGGGAGTGGGGGTGTGGGGGTTAGAGAAGAATGGAGGAACTTTAGATTATGTAGGGGGAAATGAGAAGGAGGAGAGGGTGGGAATATGAAAAATGGTGGACCGAGACAGACATCATTACACTATGTACATGTATGATTACATGAATAGTATGAATCTACATCGTGCACAACCATAGAAATGAAATGATGTACTCCATTTGTGTACAATGAATGAATCAAAATGCAATCTTGAAAAGAATTTTTTTTAAAAAATCAAAGGGGGTGCTGGGGCTGTAGCTTACTGGTAGAGCACTTGCCTAGCATGTGTGAGGCACTGGGTTCAATCCTCAGCACCACATATAAAAAAATAAATAAAATAAAAGAACATCTACCACTAAAAAATATTAAAAACAACAACAAAAAAAAAAGAATCAAAGGATCTGTCTCTGTCATATATGGGAAGTATGTAAGAAACTTAGCTGCAACTGAAAGTAATTAACTGATGGGTTTTGCTTAGTTTTGTTTTGTTGTTGTTTCTTTGTTTGTAGTAGATAGGTGTTTTAAAAATGAATTTCTTTATATAAAAATAATGCACACCTTACCAAAAACTTTTGAATTCATGAAGATAATCATGCATCCTCAAAAAGTTCAAGTGTATCCAAAATGTCCTTTATGACCTGAGGACTACACACTTCTATGATATGTAAGGTAAAATGTTGTTCCACTGATTCATCATGACAGGAAAAATCTCCCTAAGAAGTTTCCATGTTGACCACTGATCCCCCTTCTCATTGCCTGAAACATTGGTGATAATGTGTCACTTAATCCAAAATTTTCCCTTCTCTTTTCTGAGACTAGGGAATACCTGAATTTTCACCTGAATGCATGTGATGCCATACTTTGCCCTTTCTATTCCAATAGCCCATGGTGGTTGATGGATTATTCTATCTTATCATATTCTGGACTCTTATTCTAGAGAAATAGGATCATGGTCCACATTGTTTATTTTATTATGATCTATCTAAGCCCTGCACAATCCTAGGGAATAACAACTAACCACATGTGTTAAATTAGCTACTTCAATTGTCCATGCCTTCTCAAATCTTTTTTGCTCCTCCCACATTCCTTCCTGTCCCATGCAACTCATTGACCTTATAACGGACTCAGAGGAAACTATCATTTTTGGCTATCTTTCTAGTTCACAGTTCCTTTGACTTCTTTTCCCGTGCATTGATTCTATTTTCATCTGCAAATAATCTGCTGTCAAATCTGTCTATGGAATTGTTTGTTTTATTTCAGCCATTGCATTTTTTAACTTGTATTTCTCTTCTTTTTTTCTTAAGTCGTTTTACACCTGTCAGTTTTGCAGGTTGTTTTGTCAGTCTTTGCTTATATGGTTTCATTTTTATGTGTGCCTATTTTTTACTGTATGTTTTTCTTAAACAATGATTTTTGAGCATTCTCTGGGATCTAGGACAGAAGGCACTTCCAACAGAAAGGACTGGCATTTGTTTCTACATGGTGCCTAAGGGAGTATCTGACCCAAACCCCTTTAATGTTTATTTTTGTTTTATTTCATTTTGTTTTTCTAATGTTTTTGAACCATTAATGTATGTGATAGACCATTTTAAGGATGAAAAATTTTGTGAGATCAGTTTGTAGCTATGATCTTTTGGGGAAAATTTCTACTCACCAGATGAGAATCGAGGCAACTTTCTCTGAATAAGTTACTTATGGTTTTCCTTTACTCTTATTTTAAGCCCTTCAGGGCACCAGCTTAACAGGGGAAGGGCTTCCTGTTACACTGATTTAAATGGACTCTTAGACTTTTCTTTTCTTACCATGTTGGGGTCTAGAACACTGGGGGGAAAAAAAAATAGATATATATTTTTTTTTCTTCCCCTTTTTTTAACAGGGTCACACTAGGCTGCTGAGGCTGGCCTCAAACTTGTGATATTCCTGCTTCAGCTTCTCAAACTAGCTGGTATTATAAGTGTAAGCCACCATGTCTGGTTAAACTTGGTTAAACTTTCATTTTTACCTCTTTCATGAAACCATCAAAATTGAAATCCAAATTTGACCTGTTAGGTAAATAATCTCAAAATGAATTGGCATTAGTACTCTGATTACCATTCTTCCAGCTTTCCTTTAGATTTTGGCCTGATAATTACTTGCTATCTTGTTGTCTCTTCATTCTCTTTTAAGAAAAGTTTTTGTTTTCTATTTTACCTAGCATTTTAGTGGTTCTCTCAGAAGAGTTACTCAGTTTCTATTTTGAAATTTCAACTATTTCCCTAAAGAACACCTTTTATACTACCCAGACGTGATCCTGCAACTAGATAACATGAAAATTTTACTGTCAATCTCCTGGGGAAAGTAGCCAATCAAAAGCTAAACATGAAGTGGCTCATGTATTGTTTGGGAATACTCTGTAGCCTCATTCACATCTCAGCTGAAATAGCAATTAGATAGGAAAATATCATAAAGAGATGGTAAAAATTCCTTTTATAAAGACCTTCAAGTTGTCAAATATATATATATGATATCCTTGGAAGTTAAATTTAGCACTTAGAGCTCCAATTTCTCTCTGAAATATGTAAAAACTCATCTAGCCTGACAGTTCCCTGTTGGCTGTACCTCTGAGAAGTCAATTATTCTCACCAAAGCCAATTTTAATTTATGCACCCTGGATTTCTGTGTGACTTTTAAATAGAAGGTATAATATCAAATTTAAGGACTAACTAATGGTTTTTTGGACAGCAAGACAAAACCTGACCCTGAATCACCAAATTACCTTAGGAAACACATGTTTGGATTACATAATTTTTTCACTAGAAAATAAGCACAAAATCAAGTATTATTCTTTATTTTATCTCCAGGGCTTATAGTAGCACTGGGACAGGCACAGTGTATGACAATCAAGAAAGGTTGAATAAATTAATTAACCTGTGATAGACTGATTGCAAAAATGGCACTAATTCTTCACATCCTCCCTATATTTTTGTAGTTTGATTTGATAGATCCTGCCACCAAGAAATGCTGTCTCGTCTCTACACTTGATTTGGGGTTGGCCTTGTGATGAATTCTGGCTCATAGAGTAAGAGTATTCCATTATTCCAGTTCCCAAATTAGTTCTCTATCTTTTGGAACCTGGATATCAACACGAGGACAGTCCTATGCAGGAGGTGAGAAACCTTAAGAAGGAGAATTGACCTCATTTTCCCTGCTAATGCACCAGATATGTAATGGAGCACAACCAAGAATAGCTAAGGCATTTGGCCAACCAGCAGCTCACCATGGATGCAGGAGTGAGCCTAGCTTAAGTAGCAGAACTGGCCCAAACAGCAGAATCATTTAATACATGAACATGTGAGTATTAATACATGTTTTATTCTCTTGAGTCACCAAGTTTTGGGGTGGTTTGTTATATAGTAGTAAATTACTGGTAGAAAATCTTCATTACAATTATTTCTGAGGGATTTTAAGAGGAAAGGACACCCACTTGGAAATCAGAAGACCTCAATTTCAGTCTATTCTCTGTCCTGAGCTTTCTGATCTTCTATAAAACACTTCAGTCTATGATTTAGATTTGAGGTTCCTTTAAGTTCTAATCTTATATATTATATAGAATCTCCCCAAAAGCTTTCCTTTACCATCCCTCCTAATAAATAGTGACAAAAATTGGTTATTTTTTTGAAAGTTGAACATTTTCTGATTTTCCAAGAAATCTGTTTATACATCAAGTATTGGAAATGCTAGAAAGTTGAGCTGATGTATGTTTACTCTTAAGTCATTCTTAAAAGTATGATTTTATAATAAGTCCTTAGTAAGAGTTTTTGTGATTTTTGTTTTCTTTTGTTTTGCCACTTTATTCTCAAAGTATAATTCAAACAAACAAAATTTATTAAAATAAGCATCCTTGTTAATCAAGGACTTACTGAGTACTATACTACATCATCATCCCAAAGAGGAACACAAAACAGAGATTTAATAATGCAACCAAAGTACCACTTTAAAAAGTGCCACTTAAATATTCATCTGTTATTTTTTTTTTTACCAGTTGGTTATATTATTGGAGCAGACATCACTGTACCTCAGCAGTTCTCCATTCTGAAAAGTATAATGAATTCACATATTCAAAGGTATTCAATACACATTTTGGGTTTATTCAGGGAAGTCCATGTAATAGTAATGATTTTTTGAAGGGAGGGGGACAGTGATTCTTATTATGTGGGGATTGGAGACCTCTTTGAGGTGCAAACTTGGAACACATGACTTAGAAAATCACAGATAGTGGATGTGAACACCTTATTAATCCGAACATCCACAGAGTAGGCACCAAAAATTCACTTTCTATAGCTGCAGCTCATGCACAAACACATGGCCTAGGATCAACCATTTAAGTACATATGCCTGAGACATCTATTTGGAAGCAAATGACATTAAGATGCAGGCACTGCACAGATCCGCTCTGACTAGGATGGAGGCAGAGATAATGGGATTTCAGAGATGGCTGTGGGCAGAGGTTCTGGTGCATTGTGCTTTTTGGCAGCTGGGTGAGGTGCAGTGTCCATTCAGGAGCATCAGGGTCTTCTCTGAACAAACCAGTATAACTTTGGAGTTGCTTCTAACTGTGTAGCTACCAAGCCTGAATTTCAGTCTTTAGAGATGCTGTGAGCTACCCAGTGCCCTTCAATTAGTGTTTAAATTCTGTAACAAAGGACTCTGACAGATACATAAAAAATAGACTTTTCATATTATTCCAAGATTTTATAAGACCTTCTATAGACCATGCATGGCTTAGTTCTCTTAGAATGCACAGGTACTAACACATTAGAGATGGAGAGGTAAAATTAATAAAGAATAGAGTCACGTGGAGCCTCTTGGGACTGAAGAATTAACATTGAGCAGGGTACACAGTCTTGACGTGGCAGCTAACTACCTAATCATTTAAAACAAGATAGTGTCTATTTCCCTGTCCTCAATCTGGGCAGGATTGTCACTGGTCGAATAGGTGTCACTTCTAAGTGTGAATCAAACTCAAGCCACATAAAAGAAGTCTGGCTACCCATAGATCAAAAGCTGTGCACAAGCCTAGATCACATGGAGGAGCCATGTGACATGTTGTAGTTGACAGATACACTGAGAACCTATATCAGGTGTCAGACACAGTCCAGGACAGGAGGTATCAACTAGGATTGTCCTAGGTCAAACTGATGCATGCTCACCCTGAGCTAAACACCTGGGCTCTTCTTTGCCTCTGTGAGTTTCCTTAAAATGAGTTGTGAGTCATTGAGCTGGTAGATTTTACGAAACCTCAGCACTCCAAGAATAAGGCAAATAACCGTGAGACAGCTGAATATGTATAGAAGAATATGGCAGGGACAGTAGCAAATGGAAAAGCATATACTCAGTAGGGAACCAATACTTAGCTCCCATACTTATTATCAGAGAGAAATAGTCTTGGCATTTCCTGATAGTTTTTTTTTTTTCCCAAAGTAAGTTAAAAATATGAAATTTTCAAGTTCAATTTAAAACTTTTAAGACTGTTTTTTAAAAAGCAATCTCTTTGGATGAGAGGATTTCAGTAAGCTCTCCAGGCCCAAATCAATTAAGGTAAATACGCTACTACCTTCCCTGTGAATCTGCTAATCCTGGCTCTCAGACAGACTCACTTTGGATGAAGCTGTCATCTTCATTACAGGGAATCACACTGTATCATAAGACACTCTTTTCTCTTGCATCAGAATTTCAGATTGAAGCTAATTAAAGGTCTCTTCCTATACCTTGTTTGAAAGAGTTTTACCATGTTCATTTACATAAATGTCCACCCATGTGGAAGAAGAAAAACATGCAAATGATTAACTCCGCGTATTAGTCAGTTGCTGTTGTAATAATGCTATATAACAAAATATCCAAGTAACATAACAATAAGCATTAAGAATATCACAATCACAGGTCTGGGAGTTGGCAAATCTAGGCTGGGCTCAGCTGAACGGCTGTGCTTTAGACTGTGGGACAATTAAACTATGGATTGAATTCAATTCTTCTCCCTGTATATTTCTACTAAAACTCAGGGAGAAGAAGCTGCACCTAACCAGCAGCAGTTCCTTGAAGGACACATCACAGGAATGTAAGAAGCAAGTCTAACTGCCCAGAGTTCAATTAAGGCCTTTGCTCACCTTATATCTGCTAACATTCCTTTGGCTAAACAAGACTCAAGGCCAAACTCAAAAAGACCAGGAAGTCAACCCCACCCATGATGGAAAGGAGAATAAATCAAATACGTATTGAAATTAATCCCAACTTTCATACCCCAGCTGTCTTTTTTAAAAAGCTGGGTTCTTTTCTAAATAATCCCCCACACAAACTCTCTCCCAGGCCTTGCTGGCTCCCTGCGGAGCTGCTGGGTTCTGGGACTTTACCACAAGTGGATTTTGGCCTGCTGTGAACAAAACACGTGGTGAGTGGCAGCAGATGCTGAAGACTTGGAACTCTCAGGACAAGTGCTCTAAATTAGGAACAAAGCATTCCATGAGCTACGTCAAAACTTTAAAAATAAGCGTTTGCTCCATACACAGCTAATGACCTTGCTGAAGACATTCAAAATGCCTCATTTAAGATGTTTAAGTAATTACTCAGGAGCAGTGACCATGAGGTTTTTCCATCCCATCTGTGCCCTGCCTCTGAGGCCTCTCCTTCCTCTTGTTGTCTTGGGTCTCTGTTCCCATGCAAACTGCTCTACATGGAACACAACCCTTGGGCCACTTCTGCAGTTGTGACAAGTGCAGTCCGCACTTCCCAGACACATGAACAGATGGCAACTTCATGTAAAAAATGGTGCCTTTGAGCGATTTCTTCGTTGGGAATATTACCTTATTTTCTCTTGTTCTTTTGACGATTTCTAAGGCGAGAGAGAACAACCACTGTCACAGTGAGTATTCTTTAAGGTTGTATCAAAACACACCAGGGGTCAAAGGACATCCTCTTGTGCCCTCCTACCACAAACTCATATAAATTGTCAAGGTAATCCTGTTGCCATTTTAAGTTCAAGTGGAGACAAACCCCACATATTACCTAATATTTTTTTAGTAGATTCAAGAAAAACCTGCATGAAAAAACGTGGAAAGTGCATATCAGTCACTACTGGACAGACAGGAATGGATCCACCCAGATTATCTCATTCTTTATTAATTGTGTAACCCAGAGATAGTTGAACTGCTTAGTGGCCAATTTTAGCACATGGCCACATTCCAAAGAAATATAAGTCTCTCATCAAACATACAAAAATAAATTAATTTAAATCTTCCAGGAAGACTCAAACAAATGTCAAAAATAGGGGCACTCATTTTATTTGTTTGTTTGTTTTGTATAATATGACAGACCTCTCTTCCCTAACTTCTCAAAATTGTCCATACCACGGCAGCTGTTTAACCAAATTGGTTCCTTCCAATTGTTTTCAATTCGTTTCTCCAAAAATCATTTTTAAATCCTGGAACCTGAACAGATAAACAGGTTATACCCTAGAAGATGCAGAGTCAGTGATTACATATCAGCAGAATGTGTGCCATGGGCAAACTTGCTTCAATTCTCACGCTTCAGATGGGCATTGGCTTGTCCATTGGGCCTAGAGTCACCCTGGTCAGGCAATGTATTCAAAGTTATGCTCAGTGGTTAAAAAACAGAACTGAAGCTAAAGACTTCTGATCAAATCTCAATTCCATCACTAGTTAGCTATTTGAATTTGCATGAGTTACTTTGTTTTTATGAACTGATTTCCTATAAAATAAGGATAAAAATCACTACTTCAAGGTGTTATTGTTCAGATTAAATAATGTAACATAAATGAAATCTGGACACAAGTGCAGGACTCCATGAGTCTATGCCAATTCTGAAAAACAGTCAGGGTTGGAAAGGGCTTACCTAGATAGGCCATTTTTTCAAAATTAAAAATATCCCTTAAAAATATATTAAAAATCCCTTAAAAATATATTAAGGCTTCCTGACTGCTGTGGACTAAATGTTTGTGTGTCCTGGATTCCAAATTCATAAGTGGATACCTTACTCCCCAGTGTGATGGTATTTGGAAGAAGAGCTTAGGGAAGTAATTAGTAATGAGAGTATTGCCTTTATGATCAGACGAGGGCCCTTGCAAGAGGAGACCCTAGAGAGATTGTGGCTCAGCCTTGCAAGAACACAAGAAGGTGGTTGTCTTTAAACCAGGAAGAGGGCTCTCGCCAGAAAAGAAGTCTGCTGTCATCTTGATCTTGAATGTCCAGCCTGTAAAACTGTGAGAAAAAAATGCTTGTAGTTTATGCCATTAGCCTATCCTAATTTTTTTGTTTGTTTTTATAGCGCCTGAACAATTAAGATACATTGACTCATAGGAGAGACTCTGTGGTGTCTTAGGGAAATGGTATCATTTCTATAGGCAGGACACTGAGCATTGGTGATGTCCTTTCCATGTCTGGCTATTAGTTTAAGAGATGACAGAGTATGAATTGAACTGCCTTAGATCTTCTGCTTCCAAGAAAGAGAGACAAATCCCAAGGAACCAGGTACCTGCTCTTAAGAACACACCTTCCACCGCGACACCTGTTCGTAGACTTGCCATGTTAGTAGGTTTTATAAACTTAATTGAGCTTCAGTTTGTCTCTGCCTACTTTCACTGACGATCTAAACAGTTTCTGAAATGTCTGGTCCCCCGAGAGTATTCACCAAGCTATCTGGAGCACAAATTAGATCGTCACTTATTGAACTCGGTGTCAGATCCAAGAGGTGTTCAGGACTGCTGTATGGGCTTGCACGGTCTGTGGCACCCATCAGGGGAGTAGTGGAGGATGAAATTAAGCCCTGAATCATGACACCAGACTGCAGCTCTACAGAAGAGATGTCTTCTTTATAACTCAACTGCCTAGACAAAATGCTTTATTGTATTGTATTGTGCAATTCTAAAACAGATTCTGTATGTGCCAGCAGTCATTATGGGGAGTTTGATAAACATTCCAGTTATTGATCTGAGAAAATTGGAAAGCAATTGATAACTATTAGAACAAGATTTATACTTGCTTGACTTTAAGACCTCATAGATGCTATTGCCTACTCAGGAGGGAAAAAAAATAGCTATTGTTCACAATGCAAATTTACACATAGAAAAAAGGGTCTCTGAAAAAGAGAAGTTAAATATATACTATTTTCAAACAATGAAAGTTTGTTTTTACAGGAGATTCAATCTGGCAGGTTGTCAAGAATTGGCAGTTTTGTTTCTTTCACTGAAGCTATTAGAGTTCTGATTTCTTCCCACTATTAGATATTCCCCTCTATTAAGACAGCAACCATCTGTTGAAGTCAGATGCTTACCAGGGCAGGAACTGTTTCTCATTTTGGACCTGCATTGTTGACAGTTTCAACAATCTGTTTGTAAACTGAAATGTCTTCTCATGACTAATAATAAATAGTCTCTTCCTTTAATATGAGAGGGGAATTTGGTGAAGATATCTGTTATCAAACTTGCCATGTTGCTTAGAAACATACTATAGCGATACAAGCATATGCATGTTTATAGCAGCACATGCATAAGCATGTTTATAACCAAACTATTGAACCAGCCTAAATGTCCACCAGTGAATGAATGGATAAAGAAAACGTGGTGTATATACAAAATGGAATTTTACTCAGCTGTAAAGATGAATGAAATTATTTCATTTGCAGGAAAATGAATGAAACTTGATAGCATTATGTTAAGTGAAAAAAGCCAAACTCAAAAGGTTAAGGGTTATATGCATGCTCTCATGTGTGGACGCTAGAGAAGAAAAAGGAAAAGAAGGGTGGAGGAATCTCATGATAATTGAAGTGGATCAATAGAATAGAGAAAAGGAGAGGGAGAAGGAAAAGGGAAATACTAGGGAATGATACTGGCCAAATGGTATTGTTATATCATGTGCGTTTACAATTCTGCCAATGCATATAATTTTAATGTATCAATAAAAATAAATAGTAAAAAATAAATTAGTAAAAAATATATACATATTTTGTTTGTTTGTTTCTTATGATAGATTCTGAATCCCATACCCTATGCCACGGTAAGGACATTATTTTATTTCTTTCTGTTATCTTATTTTTTATTTCTTGTGATGTAATAGGCACTCAATAAATACTGTTAGTTTAAAGAACAAGTAAACTAAAGTTGAGTCTCTACTTCACAATGTCTTTATTTTCAAACTGCAATGTGAAATTTCATCTTCACTAGTATAACAGGAAAGTTTTCTCAAATTATGATTCTTATATAATAATGTACAATATATTCAATAAACTACATAATATGTATATATGTAATAATACAGTGATATTACATTATTATATAATAATAAACCATTTTTGCTGGATAATATATTTGTGTGTGTGTTTTATATACATTTTACTCTGTATATATTATGTATTTTATTACACACACACACACACACAAAGACATTCTGATACTTTACCAAAATCCATAAATATCCTTATATAGTCACTGATAGGAATTGGGAAGGAGACAAAATTTGTCACCTGTTCTTATTAATGAACCAGAAGCTTGCAAGTATCGTTTCTCCTATTCAGGTAGAAATAACCTGGTAAATACATATTTTCTAATGCAATAAAGAGGTTTTTCTAGACCATTTCTTCTCCAAGCATATTCCATAAACATCATCTTGTGGCTTATTAGAAGTGTAGAATGTTGTACCTACCCCAGACCTACCAAATCAAAATCTGCATTCTAACAAGATTCTGGATTACAGGACTGGTTAAACCAGGTTCCCAGACCTCAGGGATGGACTGCTGAACTACACCTGGAGAGGTAGCCACTGCCTGGGACAAGGGAATCCACACCAACCCTGCTCAGCTCTCTCTTTCTGCTTGGATTTATCGTGTATGGTATATCAGCTATTCCTAACCTACACCATTTTCAGAACTGTTGACTGAGGCAAAGTAAGTGCTTTGGATAGAATGAATAAAAAAATTGATCCTTCATGAATCTGTGCAACCCTTACATCCTGTCCTTTGTTTCATATGCCTTGTCAGCCTGGGCTCTCCTTCCTAGAATGAAGTAACTAGTTTACTCTACAGTCAACCTTGCACAGGGTGCTATGAGTATATAGTTTTTAGTGTTTCTAGAGATGATAAAGACAATGATAATGACTGTCATGGCAATGATATGCTGAGGGCGCCTCAAATGCCTCCTCCTAATCATTCTCACCAATCTGCTCAGCATTCTAAGTAATCAGTGATCTTCTAACCAGGATCCCCAAATCCTGGGGGCAACACAGAGGCAGGATTCAGGCTCTGAGTGGCACAGCAGACTCACAGGAATTGGGGTTATGATCCAGAAGACAGGGGGCACAAATCTGATCACCTTTGCTTTGATCTGCTTTTATGGAAGACCAAAGATCATTTTCTAAAATTAATTTTCTTTGAACATTAGCTTCTCCCATTTAAATAGCCTAGATTGCTAATGTAGTCCTATAATTAGAGACACTAGAATACTTAGTATTAAGATGTTGGGGGAAAGGAAATATTTAAGATAATGATAAACTTTTGGTTTAAAGCATATTTTGAAGTTCATAGAGGAATATAGAATCTGCATATTTCAGATTCAGGCCTTGTTTTAGCAATATCATAAGATGTTATGATAACAGAAATATCAATACTGGTAACATTTAAAAATTAAAGGCCCGAATTCCTTGAAAGAACCAGGAATACACAATCAAAGACTATCATAGGAGAGTATCTTTGTATGAATATATTCTAGGCAGGGTGATTAAAAAATTTTTTTCTTGGAATGTACTTCATTCAGTTTCATCTGGAAAAAAGGAACTTGTTAGATGCTTCCTAGTAACCTGGTCCATTACAGTAAGTCTACAATTCTGAGTTTACATTTTTATTTCTGAGGTAGAAACCCGTTTAGTTACAGAATTACAAAGCTGACAAGTTAAACTGCATTGAAAACAAATCTAAATTTCAAATGTTGCCATTGTCCATTCCTTTTGCCCTTACTCATAATCTTGTCAATCCTTAGAAACACACTGAAATATAAAGAAACAGAAATTAGATCCACTTCTGAATTGTTCCTCAGGTACGTGTACAGCAGATTTTTCGAAGATGGTCAGCAAATCTCTTTCTCTATGCTTTTCTTCTTCTCCATCTTCTTTGTCCAGTCTAGAGTTGAACCCAAAGCCTGGTGCGTGCCAGGTGAGCACTCTATCACTGAGCTACTTTCCAAGTCCTATTTTAAAATTTTTATTTTGAGAAGGGGTCTCACTACATTTTTCAGGCTGACCTCGACCTGAAGATCTTCTTGCCTTAGCCTCCAGAGTAGCTGAGATTACAGGTGCACATCACCTCACCTTGCTTCCTCATATACTCTTCTTAGAGTGTGATGGTGACAGTGATACTTCTCCCATCAAGAAGTGAGACCAATGACCTCTCCCCTTGAACCTGGGCAAACCTTTTGCTATTACCCCCAGCAGAGTACAGAAGAGGTAACACCATGAAATTTTCAAGACCAAGTCAGAAAGAACAGCATTCACTTCTGCCCTGTTTTCTTGGGACATCTGCCTTTGGAACCTAGCTTCCATGGAGTGACAAAGTCCACACCATACAATGTTATAGCTGACAATGACTCCCTCTGAGCTCCTGTCCAGCAATCAGCATCTACTACCATATGCAAGCCTGCAGAAAACTCTCCAACTCAGTCATAGCATGACTACCAACTGTAGAGGAAGAAAAATATCATTTCTTTGTCTTCATTATAGGTCCATTGACTGAGGTCACTGCAATGAAAGACAGACTGCACAGAGAAAATGATATAAATTCATTTAATGTGAGCTTTACATGATACAGAAGACTTTATAAGAAAATAAAGACCAGAGGAAGTAGCTCAACTTGAGTGTATTTATAGTAGGTTTAATGAAGAATGGAACGTCCTAGTAAAATATGATAGATCAGAAAGAAGAATCTGAGCTAAGGGTAATAAACTGGGGCAAATTTTCAAAAGACTTATCTGTTCAGATTCGTCTCAATATGCCCTGTCTTGGAGATAAGGACATTCCTTTCTTCAAGGTCATAAGACCCTATGAGAGGTCCAATGGGACCTCATGAGATGCCCTTCAAGGAAGGAAGATGGAAGAAGTTTGGAGTTGCATTCTGAATGCTGTTTCTCAAATTCTTTCAGTTTAGAATGTTCCATATGAAAAGACACCATATTTTGAGGTAGCAGTTCCTGACCTCCCTTAAGAACTATGAGATCTTTCCACCCTGAACCCAGTTGACCTTCAGAACCATGAAACATAATAAGAAAACACTAATGATGATTTTCAGTCATTAATTTTGCAGTGATTTATTATGCAGGCAATAGACAAAATATTCAGCATCCTGTATTAATAGGGCAGAAAACCTATGATCCTGAGAGGTCAACTAAATTTTCTGTCCTGAACAATTAATTCATCATTAGATGTGGATGTTATTAATTTTAGGTCATACAGCAATAGCCTTCAGTTCCTAAGAGGGCTATTGGACTTGGTAAACTACACACATTATTTGACCCTCAAAACTAGCTCCTTTTTTCCCAATTTTTCTACTACTGTTAGTGATTTCAATTATCCAGTCACTTTGGGATCATCTCTGCCTAATTTCTTTGCTTTCATCATATCCAATCATTTAATTTTCAAGGTATTCAGATAATCTATATTTGCAATATCTTTTGAATTGCTTCATTGCAATGTTTCCCTAATTTTCAGCTTCTTAGTCCTCCTGTCTCCACATCCCCAGTCCAATCCTCAACAAAACAAATGAGCAAAAAACAGCCTTCACAAAAATTACATTTATTCTTTCTATTGTATCAAAATCCTCCCCAAAATATTCCCATCATTTAAACTACAGTGGCAAACTAATGCTGATAGAGGCTATTCAGTTTGTTTAAATGAATAAATTAGGTCAGGTATAAGACAATAGGGAGTAGTGGGCATTGCAGAAAATTGGATTATGAGATTATCATCCAAGAGAAGAAGATCCACCCAGATCCCAATTGTTGTCCTACAAAAATGTGAGCCTAGAATCTCCATACCAAATGATTTTTTTCAAAGGAAGATTTTGCTCTACATTTCTATGGAAATTACCTGGTTTCAATGTTGGCCTCTGAAGCAGTTTATATTTGCTGTATAATAAACCATTTCAAAACAAAATAGCTTAAAGCAACAATCTTTTGTTTGGTTAATGATTCGACTGAATACAAAAACACATTAAAAAATAGTGTGCCATGTTCAAGTGGGGTTCATCCCAGGGATGAAAGTTTGAGTCAATGTACAGAAATCAAAAAAGTAATTCATCACATCAATAGATTTAAAGATAAGCATCATGGTCAACTCAGTAGATGCAGAAAAGGCATTTGACAAAATATAGCACCCCTTCATGTTCAAAACACTAAAAAATGGGGATAGTAGGAACATACATCAACATTGTAAAAACTATCTGTGCTAAGTTCAAGGCCAACATTATTCTAAATGGATAAAAATTGAATGCATTCCCTCTTAAAAACTGGAACAAAACAGGGATGCCCTCTTTCACCACTTCTATTCAACACTGTCCTTGTAACTACTCAGAGCAATCAGACAAAAAAAAAAAAAAAGAAAGAAAGAAAGAAATTAAAGGGATACAAATAGGAAAAGAAGAACTCAAACTATCACTATTTGCTGATAACATGATTCTGTATTTACCTCTAAAATCCAAAAAATTCCAACACAAAATTCTAGAACTGATAAATGAATTCAGCAAAGTAGCAGGATAGAAAATCAATTCATAAATCAAATGCATTTCTATGTATGTGATGAATTCTCTGAAAGAAAAATTAGGAAAACTATCCCATTCATAATAGCCTTAAAAAAATACTTGGGTATCACTCTAAAAAAAGAGACAAATGACCTCTACAGTGAAAACTGCAGAACACTAAAGAAAGAAATTGAAGAAAACCTTAGAAGATGGAAAGATCCCCATGCTCTTGAATAGACAAAATTAATATTGTCAAAATAGTCATACTACCAGAAGTGTTAAACAGATTCAATGCAATTCCAATTAAAATCCCAACATCTTTCCTCATGGAAACAGAGAAAGAAATCATGAAATTCATTTGGAAAAGTAAGAGACCCAGAATACCCAAAGCAATCCTTATTAAGAAGAGTGAAGCAGGAGGCATCACAACACCAGACCTTAAACTACACTACGGAGCTGTAGTAAAAAAAAAACGGCATGGTATTGGCACCAAAATAGACAAGTAGACCAATGGTACAGAATAGAAGACACAGAGAGAAACCCATGTAAATACAGATGTCTCATACTAGCAAAGATGCCCCAAACATACAATAGAGAAAAGATAACCTCCTCAATAAATGGTGCTGGGAAAACTGGAACTCTATATGTAGCAAAATGAAATTAAATCCCTACCTCTCATCCTGCACAAAACACACTCAAAATGGATCAAGGACCTAGGAATTAGACCAGAGACCCTGCACCTAATAGAAGAAAAAGCAGGCCCAAATCATCATGTCAGCTCAGGACCTGACTTCCTTAACAAGACTCCTAAAGTGCAAGAAGGAAAATCAAGAATCAACAAATGGGATGGATTCAAACTAAAAAGCTTCTTCTCAGCAAAGAAAACAATCAATAATGTGAAAAGAGAGCCTACGGAGTGGAAAAAACACTTTACCACACACACCTAAGATAGAGCGCTAAGGAACCGAACAGACACTCCACAGAAGATACACAATTGATCGACAAATACATGAAAAAATGTTCAATATCTCTAGTAATTAGAGAAATGCAAATCAAAAGTACTCTAAAATATCATCTCACTCCAGTTAGAGTGGGAATAATCAAGAATACAAGCAACAATAAGTGTTGGTGAGAATGTGGGGGAAAAGGTACACTCATATTGCTGGTGGGACTGCAAATTAGAGCAATCACTCTGGAAAGCAGTATGGAGATTCCTTAGAAAACTTGGAACTGAACCACCATTTGACCCAGATATCCCACTCCTCAGTCTATACCCAAAAGACCTAAAATCTGTATACTACAGTGATGCAACCAAATCAACATTTAAAGCAGCTCAATTCACAATAGCTAAGCTATGGAACCAAACTAGATGCCCTTCAGCACATCTCCTGAATAGAAGTACCAAATGGATAAAGAAACTGTGGCGTATATACACAATGGAATATTACTCAGCTTTAAAGGAGAATAAAATTATGGCATTCACAGGTAAGTGGATGGAGTTGGAGAGTATCATACTTAGCGAAATAAGCCAATCCCAAAAATCCAAAGGTCAAATGTTTTTTCTGATATGTGGATGCTGATTCATAATGGGGTGGGATGAATGGAGGAATTTTGAATTGGGCAGAGGGAAGTGAAGGGAGGGAAGTGGGCAGGAGAGTAGGAAATACGGTGGAATGAGATTGACATCATTAACCTAGGCACTTGTATGATTGCACAAATGACATGGACTCTACATCATATACAACCAAAGAAATGAATAGTTGTGCTCCATTCATGTACAATGAATCAAATGCATTCTGTTATCTTATATAACTAATTAGAACAAATAAAACTTAAAAGAAAACACACGAGAACTACCAATTATTATTATCCACTTATACAGAAAAGACATCTTCAGATGAAAAAAGGAGGAAAGACATAGGGTCAGAGTAAAGGTCATTCTTTTAAGTTTTTAATAACTTCAACTTCATAAATAATTTTCTGTATTTTCTTCATTATAAAAAATTTAGGGAAAAAAAAAAAACAATTTGGTCTGAGTAATTTTTTGGATCCTTAGTTCACGTTGGATCTGGTCTTCCATTACGCTGGACTGGGATGAGAGGCAGATGTTTGATGGGCCATCTTTGCTCCACATCTCTCTCATTCTGCAACAGGCCAGCCTGAATTTTTCAAATAATGGAGACAGCGTTCCAAAAGTACGTGGAGGCTGGGTGAAGTAGCACATGGCTGTAATCCCAGCTACTAGGAAGGTAAGGCAGAATGATCACGAGTTTGAGTCCAGCCTGGGCAACTTAGCTTGACCCTGTCTCAAAATAAATTTTAGAACAAATGGGATGGATTCAAACTAAAAAGCTTGAATCCATAGGGATAGGGATATAGTTCAGTAGTTGAGTGTCCCTGGGTTCAAACCCTGGTACTACAAAACAAATAAACATGGAGATACCCTTGGCCTTTTGAAAAGCCTAAACTTGAAACTGGCACACCATTCTTTCCTGCATTCGATTGTGGAAAATAAATCATAGGGCTAGCTCTGATTGATGGACAGAAATTGACAACATTTATTGATGGGAAGAGGTAAAATATTACATCGTGGAGACAAAGCCTACAGGAAGGGAAAATGATTAGTAGTATTTTGATATTATACCACAATGACTTATTTATTTTTTTAATTTAAAAATGTTTGTGGTAAAAAAAATGGTATGGGTCAAAATTATTTATCTCCCTTTGGACACCTGTGCTTTCCTCTTCTGTGCTCACTCTAAGAGCTTTACTTTCCTACTATTCCCCTGCTCTCCTTTTGCTGTTAATTCACCAGCTCCAGGCACAGTTCCATGCAGATCTTGCACTTGTCTCCATACTGTCTGGCTCATTTCCACATCTGAACATGAGTTCTTTGATTGCCCATCAGGAATGGCTTTCGTTACCTCCTCTGAACTTCCTGATGTCATTTCCTCAAAAGCATCCTTAAATTTCTATAGCTCCATGAAGTACTTTAAACAATCCATACTTAACTTTGTCATGCTCATTACATTAGCACTTGATTTTACACTTTACACTTTGATTGACACTCTTTCATACAGTTCTTTAACATTTTCATTGGTGAATGCTTTTTGTTTTCACCAAAATTGTAAGTTTCTGGGGTAAAGAAACATTATGCGATTTTCTTGTATAGTATTCACAAATCAGGTTGTGAATTATCAGTTAACTATTGTTACATAACAAACAATCCCACAACAATGACTTAACAATAAACATATGTTTAGCTCCCAGTTCCGTGGGCTGTTAATTTAGGCTGGATGATTCTTTTGTCTTGGCCAGGCTCCCTTACATGAGTTGGCTTTACTGATCTTGCTAAACTCTTTCACATGTTGAGAATTCAGCTGGAACAAAGGCACAGACTTTTCTATAACCTACAGGATCTTTCCTCCTCCAGTGGGCTTGTCTGGACTTGCTCATGTGGCATCTGGGAAGAGTGGCAAAAGAATGGGTGAAAGCTCGCAAGGTTTCTGAGTCCAGGTTCAGGACTGACAGTGCTACTTCTTTGAATTCTGCTGATTAGAGAAAATCACAGGCCACCTAAATTTAAGGACTAAGGATATAAACACTATCTTAAGAGAAGGAGCTACAATGTCACATTGCAAAGGGGCTTGAATGCAGAGAGAATAGTTGCAGCCAAACAACATTGGTCAGTCTCTTAAGAGTTCTTCAAGGAACCACATATGTTTTATCTTTCTCCTTGCAAGGAATTGCTTCTTCCTTAATTCTTGTTATGAGAATAGAATTTGTATTTTCCACCATAATCAATGCCTCCTTGGTCAAAGTAATGAGGTAAAGATTGGGTTCATGTTTAAATGTATCAATCCCAGTAATTTATCTACCATATTCCTTCCTAATTCCCCCAACAATGACCTCCAAGTCTGAGTCACAGATGGGCATACAACCCAAGCTATTCTAATAAGAATATTCTGCAGGGTACTCATCATTTGAACTGATCATAAAGTGCTACTTCCCCCATCTTCATTCTTAGATTAAGAGCTCAACCCTGCCATTGCCCATGTGCTCAGTCATGTGAAGAAGTTCATCTAGAGTAGGAAAGAATGAAGGTAAAACTCAGAGGAAAGAGATAAAAGACCGATAAAGTCCAGACTCTGTTCAGGTCCCTGCTTTGACTTCCTTCCTATATCTCAGTTGTACTTTCTTCAGCACAGTGCTAGGTCTGTAATGGGTTATTTAATAAATTCACATTAAATTCAGACAAAAATACATCACAATGCAATATTATACAACCCAAAAGAATAAATTTTTTAAAAAGATAAATAATAATATCAAGGTCAGTAAAGATGTAAAGCATTTGGGACTCTCTTTAGAGCTGTTGATGATAAAAATTAACATAATAATTTCTAAATCTTATTCACAGTAACTAGTAAAGCTGAATATGCATCAATACCCTAAGATACAGTCATTTCAACTTTATGCATATACACATTAGAAATAGAAATTATGTTCAATAAAAGACATGTGTAAGGAAACTATTTGAAGTAGTTCCACACTACACAACCTAATTTTCCATTAGCAATAGGATGGATAAATAAATTATAGTATATTCATGCAATGAAATATTATACAGTATTCCCACTGGTTCAACCTCCATGAACTGAAAATATCTGGAAAAAGAAATTGCACCTATACTGAATATGTACAAACTTTTTCTTGTGATTTCCCCTAAACGATAAAGGATAACAGTTATTTACATAGCATTTACATATTATTGTAAGTAATCTGGAAGTGATTTAAACTATATGGGAGGATATGTGTATGCTATATGCAAATAGTAAGCTGTTTGTATAGAGGCCCTGAGCATCCACAGATTTTGTAATCTCAGGAAGTCCTGGAACAAATCTCCCATGGGAAACAAAGGACAACTGTACAACACTCAGAATAAATGCACTGAAGTTGATGTAACAAACAAGGATGAATCTCACAAACATAGTGTTGACCAAAAGAAGTCAAATACCAAGAGGACATACTGTATGATTTTATTTGCAAAGAAAAAAGCCAGTGAAACTCATTTTCACTGCTATTAATCAGGACACCCATTATCTTTTGTTGGGGAGCTGTTATTAGAAGGCGAGGCAGGGGCCATCTGTACTGGCCTCAAGGTCATGTGAGCCTATGATTTGTGCACCTTTACTAATGTAGGCTAAATATCCTAAGAAGGTTATTTAAAGAAATTGAAACAGAAATGGTTTTGTGGTTTTTTGGACACCTGCAGGCTGACCAGGTACATCCTCTCTGGACTGCTGTGTCTGATGCCTCCTTTCTGTGTAGTGGAGGCGAGAGGAGATGACAACTGTAAGAAGCACAGTTATCCCCATAAAGGAGCAAAGCCATCAAGAGAAAACACTTCTGTGACAAGGGGAAAACATGTTCCCTGACTTTCTCCATCTGTCACACCATATGCAGTAGCATTTATCAACACCCAATTTGCTGTATGCAGTTGAGGACAATTCTTTCCTGTAGGAGAATAACGTGTCCTAATTAGATCTTAAGATTAAAGTTTTTGATTCTTTATGCCCTCTAATCAAGTCATTTTCATCGCAGGCAGACTTAACTGAACAGAAATGAATCTGAACTTATAAAAAGCAGGAACTCCTCACATAAAATCTAAAATTCCAACAATCCTATCAAAGTTCACCATCTTTCTACTTTCATTTCTATCTCCCAGTTTTTGTCATTTGTATTTCACTTAAATCTTGATTCCCTAGGACATTATGCTTTCTGGCATTGTATAAACACCTGTTAAGTGTGATTATTCCCCTAAGTCATCCACAGGGATCTATTAAGTCCAATTGGTCCAATCATTAAATTTTATTCCTTTGCTCCTTTGATCCTCAGTTACTTTTGCCCAGAAAAAAAAAAAAAATACCAGGCTGGGGAGATAGCTCAGTTGGTAGAGTGTTTGCCTTGCAAGCACAGGGCCCTGCATTCAATCCCCAGCACTGCAAAAAAAAAAAAAAAAAATACCCTCACACCTACCTTTCAACTGTTTTAATCTTGGTAGTTAGTCTACTGAGAACCAGTGGTTTAAAAAAAATTGCTATTTTATTAATGGAAATTGATGCTCTCCAAATGATGCCACGAGTTCTTCCTAGACTAGAAAATCTCTTTCAAGTCAATAGTCAGTCTCTCTCCAATTCCCTCAAGGACAATTCCAAATTTCACCTAGTCTCTCATTTCCGTACCCTCCTGTCATTTCCTACATCCATGAGAAAATTCATCAGGTGAGGTCTCCCTTCTGTAGGACATACTTCTTGGACGTGCAACCTGTATAGTCTTATGAGACCCCACATATAGAAAAGTTCCAACTGGATTTAATGTTCCTCCATGTTCTTCCCTTGAAATTCTCAATAATTGTGATCAAGGGGGCCCTGCATTTATACTTTGAATTGGGTCCTGCAAATCATGTAGCTGGGGCTGCCTCCTGTCAATAGGAAAATGTGACTCATATTCCTTTGTCTTCCTGCCCCAGGACTAAGAGCTCTCCTACCAGGGTGAATTCCTTTCTTCCTTCCTTCCTTCCTTCCTTCCTTCCTTCCTTCCTTCCTTCCTTCCTTCCTCCTCCCTCCCTCCCTCCCTCCCTTCCTTCCTTCCTTCCTTCCCTTTCTTTTTCTTTCATTTTAAAATTACAGAATAAACTGTACTTTCCATACTATAAAATTTACTAATTTAAAGTGTACAATCCAGTCATTTTTTTTCTTTTTTTTTTTTACTGTAAACAAATGGGATACATGTTGTTTCTCTGTTTGTACATGGCGTAAAGGCATACCATTTGTGTAATCAAAAATTTACATAGGGTAATGTTGTTTGATTCATTCTGTTATTTTTTTCCCTTCTCCCCCCACCCCTCCCACTCCTCTTTTCCCTCTATACAGTCCTTCCTTCCTCCATTCTTGCCCCCCTCCCTAACCCAAACTCTAACCCTAACACTAACCCCTCCCACCCCCCATTATGTATCATCATCCACTTATTAGCGATATCATTTGTCCCTTTGGTTTTTTTGAGATTGGCTTATCTCACTTAGCATGATATTCTCCAATTTCATTCATTTGCCTGCAAATGCCATAATTTTATCATTCTTTATGGCTGAGTAATATTCCATTGTATATATATACCACATTTTCTTTATCCATTCATCAATTGAAGGACATCTAGGTTGGTTCCACAATCTGGCTATTGTGAACTGAGCAGCTATGAACATTGATGTGGCTGTATCTCTGTAGTATGCTGATTTTAAGTCCTTTGGGTATAGGCCAAGGAGTGGGATAGCTGGGTCAAATGGTGGTTCCATTCCAAGGTTTCTAAGGAGTCTCCACACTGCTTTCCAGAGTGGCTGCACTAATTTGCAACCCCACCAGCAATGTATGAGTGTACCTTTCTCCTCACATCCTCACCAACACCTATTGTTGCTTGTATTCTTGATAATCGCCATTCTAATTGGGGTGAGATGGAATCTTAGGGTGGTTTTGATTTGCATTTCTCTTATTACTAGAGATGTTGAACATTTTTCCATATGTTGATTGCTTGTAGATCTTCTTCTGTGAAGTGTCTGTTCATATCCTTAGCCCATTTGTCGATTGCATTATTTGCATTCTTGGTGTAGAGTTTTTTGAGTTCTTTATAGATTCTGGAGATTAGTGCTCTATCTGAAGTATGAACGGCAAAGATTTTCTCTCACTCTGGAGGCTCTTTCTTTGCATTGCTGATAGTTTCTTTTGCTGAGAGAAAGCTTTTTAGTTTGAATCTATCCCAGTTGTTGATTCTTGCTTTTATTTCTTCTGCTATGGGAGTCCTGTTGAGGAAGTCTGGTCCTAAGCTGACATTTTGAAGCTCTGGACCTACTTTTTCTTCTATAAGATGCAAGGTCTCTGGTCTGATTCCGAAGTCCTTAATCCATTTTGAGTTTAGTTTCATGCATGGTGAGAGATATGGGTTTAGTTTCATTCTGTTGCATATGGATTTCCAATTCTCCCAGCACCATTTGTTGGAGAGGCTATCTTTTCTCCATTGCATATTTTTGGCCCCTTTGTCTAGTATGAGAAAATTGTATTTATTTGGGTTTGTGTCCATGTCCTCTATTCTGTACCATTGATCCACCTTTCTATTTTGGTACCAATACCATACCGTTTTTGTTACTATTACTTTGTAGTAGAGTTGAAGATCTGGTATTGCGATACCCCCTGCTTCACTCTTTCTGCCAAGGATTGCTTTAGCTATTCTGGGTTTTTATTCTTCCAGATGAATTTCATCTATTTCTGTAAGGTGCATCATTGGGATTTTAATTGGAATTGCATTGAATCTGTATAGCACTTTAGGTAGTATAGCCATTTTGACAATATTAATTCTTCCTATCTAAGAACATGGGAGATCTTTCCATCTTCTAAGGTTTTCTTTCTTTCTTTAATGTTCTGTAGTTCTCATTGAAGAGGTCTTTCACCCCTTTTGTGAGATTGATTCCCAAGTATTTTATTTTTTTCGAAGCTATTGTGAATGGGGTAGTTTTCCTAATTTCTCTTTCTGAAGATTCATCGCTTATGTATAAAAATGCATTAGATTTATGTGCATTGATCTTATATCCTGCTACTTTACTGAATTCACTTATGAATTCTAAAAGTTTTCTGGTGGAATTTCCTGGTTCCTCTAAGTATATAATCATATCATCAGCAAATAGGGATAGGTTGAGTTCTTCTTTTCCTATTCGTATCCCTTTAATTTCTTTGGTCTGTCTAATTGCTCTGGCTAGAGTTTCAAGGACGAAATTGAATAAAAGTGGTGAAAGAGGGCATCCCTGCCTTGTTCCAGTTTTTAGGGGGAATGCTTTCAGTTTTTCACCATTTAGAATGATATTAGCCATGGGCTTAGCATAGATGGCCTTTACAATGTTAAGGAATGTTCCCACTATCCCTATTTTTTCTAGTGTTTTGAGCATGAAGGGGTGCTGTATTTTATCAAATGCTTTTTCTGCATCTATTGAAATAATCATGTGAGTCTTGACTTTAAGTCTATTGATATGGTGAATGACATTTATTGATTTCCTGATGTTGAACCAACCTTGCATCCCTGGGATGAAACCCACTTGATCGTGGTGCACTATCTTTTAATATGTTTTTGTATGTGATTTGCTAAAATTTTGTTGAGAATTTTTGCGTCGATGTTCATTAAGGATATTGGTCTGAAATTTTCTTTCCTCAATGTGTCTCTGTCTGGTTTCGGTATCAGGGTAATATTGGCTTCATAGAATGAGTTTGGGAGGGCTCACTCCTCTTCTATTTTATGGAATACTTTGAGAAGTACTGGAATGAGCTCTTCTTTAAAGGTTTTGTAGAACTCGGCTGAGAACGCATCTGGTGCTGGACTTTTCTTTGTTGGTAGGCTTTTGATGACTTCTTCTATTTCATTACTTGAAATTGGTCTATTTAAATTGTGTATGTCCTCCTTGTTCAGTTTAGGCAATTCATATGTCTCTAGAAACCTGTTGATGTCTTCGAAATTTTCTATTTTGTTGGAGTATAGATTTTCAAAATAGCTTCTAATTATGTTTTGTATTTCAATCGTGTCTGTTGTGATATTTCCTTGTTCTTTCTGAATTTTACTGATTTGGGTTTTCTCTCGTCTTCTCTTTGTTAGTGTGGCTAAAGGTTTATCAATTTTGTTTATTTTTTCGAAGAACCAACTATTTATTTTGTCAATTTTTTGTATTGTTTCTTTTGTTTCAATTTCGTTGATTTCACCTCTGAGTTTAACTATTTCCTGTCTTCTACTACTTTTGGTGTTGGTCTGTTCTTCTTTTTCTAGGGCTTTGAGCTGTAGTGTTAGGTCGTTTATTTGTTGAGTTTTACTTCTTTTATTAAATGCGCTCCATGAAATAAATTTTCCTCTAAGTACTGCTTTCATAGTGTCCCAGAGATTTTGATATGATATTTCTTTATTCTCACTTACCTCTAAGAATTTTTTAATTTCCTTCCTAATATCGTCTGTTATCCATTCATCATATAATAGCATATTGTTTAATCTCCAGGTGTTAGAGTAGTTTCTGTTTTTTACTCTTTCATTTATTTCTAACTTCAATCCATTATGATCTGATAGAATACAAGGTAGTGTCTCTATCTTCTTGTAGTAGTGTCTCTATCTTCTTGTATTTGCTAACATTAGCTTTGTGGCATAACATATGGTCTATTTTAGAGAAGGACCCATGTGCTGCTGAGAAGAAAGTGTATTCGCTATTGGTTGGATGGTATATTCTATAAATGTCTGTTAAGTCTAAATTATTGATTGTGTTATTGAGATCTATGGTTTCTTTGTTCAATTTTTGTTTGGAAGATTTGTCCAGTGGTGAGAGAGACGTGTTAAAATCACCTAGTGTTATTGTGTTACAGTCTATTTGGTTTCTAAAATTGAGAAGGATTTGTTTGACATACATGGATGAGCCACTGTTTGGGATAGATGTTTATGATAGTTATATCTTGCTGATTTATGCTTCCCTTAAGCAGTCCTTCTTTATCCCTTCTGACTAACTTTGGCTTGAAGTCCACATTATCTGAAATGAGGATGGATACTCCAGCTTTTTTGCTGAGTTCATGTGCATGGTATGTTTTTCTCCATCCTTCCACCTTTAGTCTATGGGTATCTCTTTCTATGAGGTGAGTCTCTTGCAGGCAACATATTGTTGGATCTTTCTTTTTAATGCAATCTGCCAGTCTATGTCTTTTGATTGATGAATTCAGGCCTTTAACATTCAGGGTTATTATTGAGATATGATTTGTATTCCTGGTCATTTGGTTCATTTTTAAAATTTTATTTATCTATTTATTTATTTATTTATTTATTGAAAAAGGAAGGTTATTTGTATTTATACATGATTTGATCTTATATTTGGAAAACCATGTGGAATACTCATACATATACACACATTATTATAACTAATAAATGAATTCTGCAAGATTACAGGATACAAGATCACTATGCCAAAGTCAAATTTATTCCTTTGCACCAGAATGGACATTTTGAAAATTGAATGAATTCTCAATTATACTAGCATCAGAAAGAATAAAATACTTAGAAATAAACCTATACAAGTAGGTGCATCATGAGCGTACTATAAACTGTAAATGTTGCTATAATTACTTAAAAACTGCCTAAATAAATTGAAAAATGCCCCATATGCCTAGTTCAGAAGACATAAACTTGACAGTACTCCCAAAACTGATCTACAGATTCATTACAGTTCCTATCAAAATCCTGATAAACTTTTTTGCAGAAATAGAAAAGCAGGTTCTAAAATTCATATGGAATCCTGATAACCAAAATAATCTAGAAAAGAAGAACAAAGAGAACTAATAGTTTTTTATTTCAAAACTTACTGCAAAGCTACAACTTGGTTCCTCCTTTATTTGACAGTTCCTTTAGGATAATTCCTCCCTTTGCTGATTTGCTTCTTTGTTTTTTATCTCTTCCTCATGAAATATTTTGCTGAGAATGTTCTGTAATGCTGGCTTTCTTTTTGTAAATTCTTTTAGCTTTTGTTTATCATGGAATGATTTTATTTCATCCTCAAATTTGAAGGTAAGTTTTGCTGGGTATAAGATTCTTGGTTGGCATCCATTTTCTTTCAGAGCTTGAAAAATGTTGTTCCAGGCCCTTCTAGCTTTTAGGGTCTGGAATGAAAAATCTGCTGATATCCATATTGGTTTCCCTCTGAATGTAATTTGGTTCTTTTCTCTCACAGCCTTTAAAATTCTGTCTTTATTTTGTATGTTAGGTATTTTCATTATAATGTGCCTTGGTGTGGGTCTGTTGTAATTTTGTGTATTTGGAGTCCTATAAGCCTCTTGAACTTGATTTTCCATTTCATTCTTCAGATTTGGGAAATTTTCTGAAATTATTTCATTGAATAGATTGTTCATTCCTTTGGTTTGTTTCTCTAAGCCTTCCTCAATCCCAATAATTCTCAAATTTGGCCTTTTCATGATATCCCATAGTTCTTGGAGATTCTGTTCATGATTTCTTACCATCTTCTCTGTTTTTACAACTTTGTTTTCAAGGTTAAATATTTTGTCTTCAATATCTGAGGTTCTGTCTTCCAGGTGTTCTATCCTATTGGTTATGCTTTCTATGGAGTTCTTAATTTGGCTTATTGTTTCCTTCATTTCAAGGATTTCTGTTTTTTTTTTTTCAATATCTCTAACTCTTCATTGAAATGATCTTTTGCTTCGTGTATTTGCTCTTTTAACTGTCGATTGGTGCTATCATTCAATGCCTCCATTTGCTCTTTCATCTCATCATTCAATGCCTGCATTTGCTCTTTCATCTCATCGTTTGCTTCCCTGATCATTTTAATTATGTACATTCTGAACTCCCTTTCTGTCATTTCTTCTGCCATGCTGTCGTTGGATTTTATTGATGGAACATCTAGATTTGTTTGGGGCATTTTCTTTCCTTGTTTTCTCATATTGTTCAGGTATCAGTGGACTGCTGAGATGTTGCAGATTTCCTCTATTGACTTATAATGTCACGAAGATTGCTAGTATATCCCCTCTTAGCCTTCAGTAACCTGAAGTCTTGGAGGAAGTTGATAATGCGGTGCTCCACAAGGAAGCTGCCACTCTAGGGGTGGTGACCTTCAGGTGGGGTATATTCCCTGCTAGTGGGCAGAGGTGCCTCCACTTGTTGACCAGTGGTCATCCAAAGGGGAACTAGGCTGCAAGCTGAGGCAAGACCTGTTTGTGCCTGTGTCTCTGGTTTTACCGTCCTTGTGGGAAAACCTCACCCGGCAGGGAAGACTTACCTAGTGGGAAGGTCTCGCTGGTCAGTTCCCCTCCTAGAGGTTCCCCTCAATCTACAACTACCGCCTGGGCTGGGCTGCCTTTCTCTGCCACGTTCCCAGGGCCCCGGACCTACTTCCTGGGCCTGGGAGCCTCACCCTTCACAGATGCGTCTCCTTAGGCTGCCTCTCCTCAGAGAATCTGCCCCCAGTCCTGGAACCTTCGCTCCGCCCCTAAGCGTTTCTCTGTGCAGCTCTTCCAGCAAGAAGCCGCCTAGGTCCTGGGACCCTGCTCTGCACCTAATCACCTGGCTATGTGTCCCCTCCTCTGAGCCGCCACCTGGAGCCCCATACAATAGCTCTGAGTCCCAGAGACCCACCATACACCTCTTCCTCTGGACAGCTGCCCGGTTTTCCAATGCAGTCACTAGGAGTCCAAGCAACTCACTTAGCTTCTCCTTCTCCCACCAACCACCCATAGCCCTAGGCAGTGACTCCGAGTCCAAGTGACCCGCCCTGTTCCCCCTCCTCCTTGGGGTAGCCCCCGGGGTGTTCAGGAGCGGTTTTTCTGAGACCAAGCGACCCCCACCCTCCTCCTCCTCCGGTCAGGCCACCAGTGTTCAGGAGCAGTCGCTTTGGGTCCAAACAACTCACCACTCGCCTCCTCCTCTGGCAACTGCCTGTAGCTCTGATGCAGTCACTCCTAGACCAAGCGACCCGCCACGCTCCTCCTCTTCCTCTGGGCAGCCCCTGGGTGTTCAGAAGCAATCACTCTGAGTCCAAACAGCTCGCCACACAACTCCTCCTCAGGCAGCCTCCCGGAGTTCCAGTGGTTGCTCCAAGTCCAAGCGCTGTGCTGAGCCGCCTCCTCTACGATGATCCCAGTTGTCCGTGTTTACCGCTCCAGTGGGGGGAGGGGCGTCTCGCCGAGCAACTCTACTTCACAAAGTTCCCTGCGTTCCGGGACTACCGCCCCATCCGGGACGCCTCCCCAACGGGAGAGACTCACCCGCGGCTTTCAGTTGGTCCCAAGTCTCTCACTATCTCCTCTTTTGAATCCTGCGTCCTGGAGCAACATGAAATGCAGCCACCCTCTAGTCTGCCATCTTGAAACCCCCCCTCCAGTCATTTTTAATACTGTATATTCACAAAGTAATGTATCCATCATCACTCCTGATAGTCCTTTCTTTCTTGTCCTCTGTTCCTAGAGAAGCATTTTAGCGCTCTCCAATATCTCATCTCTCATTTACTCTCCAACCATCTCCAGCCTGGTTTCTGCTTCCATCAGTCCAAAGAAAATGCTCCTGCTAAGTGGTATGGGGATGCCTTGTTACTTAACAGAGGATGTGTTCTGCCTTTGCATTTTATTCATAACTCTCTACTTAGTTATTGCTTGTTCTCACACTATAGATTTTCACTGGGTCCTTTGTCCAAACTGAATTATTACATATACATTAAGATTCCCAAGTCTATTTCTAGATCTCCCTCATTTCCTGGGTTTCAGACCCAAATGCAAACACCTATTGAATATCTCTCTACCAGGATATCCACAATTTCTCAAGCCCATTAAACATGTTTATAATTAAACTTACAATCTTTTTCAGGACCTATTTAAGTGAATAAGATCTTTATCTTCTAAACTATTTGACTAGAAACTGGGACTTACCAGAAGTTTCAAACTTTCCTCTTACCCATACACAACTAATCTCTAAACCCTATTTATTTCCCTTTCTCCATCAACATCTCTCAATAATTGTTTCCATTCTTTACTTTGCCATCCCACATCACCATTGATAAAGATTTCTGTTCTACCTTACTCCAATCAATCCATCCAACAGTGCTTGCAGAATGAACTTGCTGAAGCTCATGTCTTATTACTCCCTCATCTGCTAATCTTGGCTTTGAGAATAAACCTCAAGGTACCTGTGTGACTTCACCTTTCACTGCTCTAATCAGAACATGACATTTCATTTCACAGATCCATCTTTAAATGCATATTGTTTCCCCTACCAGAATTACTTACATTCATCAAATTCATCTCTCAGCATAATTGATGTTCTGTAGTTTTGCAGAAGATTATCCCAAGAGAATATTCGTCCAAAAAGCCTTCCCTGATGACTTGATATAACTTAGATTCTCCTTTTTGCCACCAACATACACATCTTTCCATTTGCATGCTGAGCAACAATTATTAATTTGCTTCTATCCCCTACCTGAGTGTAAGTTCTTGACCAATCATGGTGTTATAGAGCAAGGGTCAACCTTGGAGATGAGGCAGATTCTGTGACAGTTACCAGTTCTTGTGATCATGCTAGAAATATTTCAGACATGTCACTCAGAGTAGCAGGTATGAGTTTAGCAGAAGGGACAGGAAAAGGGCAAAAAGGCTACTCTCAAGGGAGAGACTGGTTCCTCTCAGTGAGCAGAAGAATGGCTTGCTCCTTCTGCCTGCAGATTTACTGTCCTAGGGAAGTTTCAAAAAAGTCCTGCCCAGGTTCACGTCTTGACTTTTGACTGACAATAGGATCACAGCAGACTTCCAAGTCCCCACTGCAAATGGTAAAGATCTGAGGCAACTCTGGTCACTATGGCCTGTGTTGACTGGTTCTAATTATAACGTCTTCCTGATTTCTGGAATCTGGTATGTGTAAAGTCCACAACCCCCACTCCCTGTCCAGATACATCTTTCAGGGTAACGTGTTCTTATCAACAAGGAAGACCCACATTTTTCCTGCAGGTAATAGGTTGTTTGCTGAGGAATATGACATTTCCTGTTGACTTAAGCCAGGCAGGGCTGCTTTTTAAAACAGAATGTGTAGGGTCAGCAGGGTAGTTCTAGTTTATAGAATTATCCCCTTAACCTTATGTACCTATTGCTCACATCTGTCTATTATCTATCAATACCATTTTGCCTTCATTATGAGTGCCTAGTAATGTGAATGGCATAATGTAGGTGCTTACTTAATCTCTAGGAAGTGAAATAATAAATCACTTGTAGAATTCCATATGATTCTATGGTTATTTTAGTTGATTATTAAAAATATTTTTTTTCTATGAGAAGCAGCACTATATATTCCACAGATTGAAGACTATATAGAAAAGAAGAGATTTCTATAAACTTAACTGGTTTGTAGTCAGTGACCCCTTGAAGAATCTGATTAAATCTACAATCTATCTCTAAAGAAATGCTCAGGCAAAATTATGTACAATTTTGGCAAATTCCTAAAATTTATTCAGAGGCTTTGCTTGAGATACTAAACCTAAATTCTGCTTTCTCCTGTGCACTTCTGAGCAAACAGATCCCCAGAGGAAACTCCTTCTTACTACTGGAATTGAAATAAACAGACTAGCTTGAGGGCAGGAGGACTTGATTAAGTGTATTAACATATCAAAAAGAAGGATGTACAAAGCAGAAGGAAAGTAGTTTAGTACAGGAAACACACACAAAACTAACTTTATAAGGAAAAAACTTAGCACTGCTCACCTTATACCATGGATTACAGTAATAGCGGACCCTGCGGTTGTAGTCCACAGAACGGGTATCCCATCGTCAGGACAGGAACTTCGGCCATGGGAGACAGAGGCATCCACATCTTCCAGAATTGAGCCATTAGTTCTGATTCCCTTTGATTATTTATTTACATGACAGATTTTTATTGAGTAACTACTATGTCATCTACTGTGCCAAAGTTGGTAAAATAAGTGTGAAGATGACAGACCTGAACTAACTCTCCTGGAGTCAGCCTAGTGTTCAACTTAGATTTTGAAGCTGTGTAAGACTTCATCAGAGACATGGACTATTAGAGATCACAATTTAGTTTCTCCCTCTCCCTCAGTAACTGGAGATTGAACCCAGGGGTACTCCACTGCTGACTACATCTGGGATTACAGGTGTGTACCACTGTGCCTGGTTATTTTACTCTCTTTAATGAAAGGTCTTTGTAGCTGTCTAAGTAGTAGACCCCTTGAATACACCATAAATCAGATTTCCTTCTTTCAGAAAAAAAATGTCATGTAAGCAATATCCTTAATTATACACATGGAAGTCTGTTGGCTGAATTTTCCTAGGAAAGGAGAAAAAAAATGTTTAACTGTGTTTGAAAGTTTGTTTTCTTTTCTTTTTTTTTTTTTTTTTTTTTTTTTTTTTAAGTTCCTGGATGCCTCAGGATTAGAGATGAGGAAGGTACTCATGATATGGATCCTAAGGAATGACTGGTCCTGGCCCAGTGTGAAGTTAGCTTACATCAGGGGTGGGAGAGTTCTGGCGGATCAAGGTCTGTGGCCTGAAAAACACCAAGCATTGCCTTGAAGCTAAGCAATAGGAATTTAGGTGCTATCACTTCACTCCTGACCCCAAATTATAAATGATTTTTTCAGCAAGAATGGGCTAGCTGTCACTGGAGAAACTTGCACATACCCCACTCACCAACCTTGTCCCTAAGTCACTCTCCTCTTTAAAAATCATTGATCTATCCTGGCTTATCAGGCAGTAAACACTGCGATTCAGCCCATCTCTGTGGTGAACTGGGGCCGACCTGGATGACAGCTCTCTGCTCTGAGCTCCTTCTGCTGAGAGGTGGGACTCGATTAGCCTTGCTTTAGTGGGGCAACAGGTTGGAATTATGAAGGCTTTACCCTACACCACATTCTCTCCCCTGTAGAGACTGACAACTCCTACTGCCATAGCAAGAATGCTATAGCAGGAAAGATCCTTCTGCCATAGTCTCGGATCTGACAGAGGCTAAAGGGGGAAGATACTATTTCCCTAAGATTCAACTACAAGCACAAAAGGAATCCTTTGCTGACATTGGAGAGTACTGGGACCTTGCAGGAGGAGAGACCTGGCCATTGCCCTACCTACTATTACTGGCATTTGGAAACTATTTCTAAAAATAGTGAATATTTCAGTTTTACAGGCCATATGGTCACTGCCCCAATTTCTCAACTCTACATTTGTAGCAGGAAAGCAGCCAAAGACAACACGTACAGGAATGAATAGGCATTCCTGGATTTGGTCCATTGGATGTTGGTTGCCCATTCCTGGTTGAGCATTGCATTCTGGGAAACTGCTGGCAGGCTCCACAAGATGTGTTCCATGCATAGGAACTCACTCCATCTTTACAATCCTTTAACCTCCAACTCGTGCTCTGGGAGAAAGTTGAAAAGAGTAAATATTTATTTCTAGTGTTTAGAGCTCTGTTTCTTAAATTAAAAGGTCTGTCCAAATGAAGCTCATCACTGGATGATTGGATCCACTCTCACTGGTTTTTGAACTTCAGAGTCCACAGTCATTTTAATCTATCCAAAGTAATGAATGCCTTATATTTGAAGCTATTGGGGAATGGCCTTATTTTAGTTATACACCACATAAACATATATGATTCAATGATGTACCACATGTAACCTGATCCCATAAGATTTTACCATCTGGTGATATTGCAGCCATCTTAGTTTGTGTAAGTATACTCTATGATGTGCACACACACATGAATTTGCCTAATGAAAGATCCTTGTGATTATCCCATTGTTAAGCAAGGCAAGACAATTATCTGTTTGCCAGCAGTTTAGTATTGGCAGAGTATTTGCTTGCCTTCTTGTGGATATAGAATTTCAGGTATAGAGTATGGAGACAAAAGGAGACTCACACCAGGACTCACACCACATGGTGCCAAATCTCAGTCAAGTCTCTAGTTTGGGAACTATTTTTATCTCCCATCTTTAACTGTCACTTTCTAGCAGGGATTACAGCACATGCCCCTGATGCTTCACAGAGCATTACGAGGCATTAGTAAGGGAATGGGGGGAATACACTGCAAAAAAGGAGAATTTGGATTCTTACATCAACTTTTTTAGGCTGCACTGCACTCTCAATCTTATCATCTTTAAAACAAAGATGAAACTTTCCTCATAGAGTTACTGTAAGTGTTAAATGAGGAAAGCCATGTGAAGGCCTTGCGTAACTCTAGGCACATTCTAAACACAAGTTCAGCATCCCAGATTCGAAAATCCAAAATGTTCTGAAATCAAAAGTTTTTGAACACTTAGCATGACAATACAAGTAGAAAGCTCTACATCAGGACATTTTTTCATGTTCAAAATTATTTAAAATATTTTATAACATTTCTTCCAGTCTATGTGCATAAGGTATATATGAAACACAAATGAATTTCATGTTTTAACTTGGATCAAATTCCCAACATATCTTATTATGTATATGCAAATATGCCCAAACCCGAAAACTTCCAAAATCTCAAACACTTTTGTTCTAAGCATTTCAAATAAGAAGTATTCAACATGTATTCAATAAATACCAACCAAGTTTAGTACCAATGCCCTTGTTCTTTCTGTTGTTTTAGAAGAGTTTTTTGCTTCACTGTAATTTAGCAGTCATAAAAGATCTGGGGTGCAGGCCAACCTGGGCTCAATCTGAAACCACAACTAGTTTATCACCAGTAGCCATCTGTATTAGTCCATTTTTCATTATTATAATGAAATATCAGAGGCTAGGTACCTATAAAGAAAAGAGGTTTTTTAGTTCACTGTTCTGGAGGTTCGAGGGCCTAACACAATCATGGGCTCGACTCTGATGAGGACCTCACTGTAGATGGCATCCCCATGGAGGGAGTATGCAAGAGAGATGACATTGCCAGGCAGGAAACCAAAAAGACTGGGGAAAGACCAGACTCATTTTTTATAATATCCTTCTCATAAGAACTCAGGGATTCCATGAGAACTACCTTAACCCCTTCAAGGATGAACCCCAGCAACCTCAGGACCTCCTTCTTGGCCATAATTTATGGTTCCTCCACCTCAACACCATCATACTGAGGCTCAAGTCTACAAAACATGAACTCCTGGGGGATAAGCTATATCAAAAGCACTATTGTCACAAGTCACCAGGTTACTTCTAATGAGCAACCACAACCCATTATAGCCTTCACTGGATCAGTTGACTTAGAAAAGTTGCATAATGCCTTTTGTTCCACTATCTTCAAGATCCAGATTAGGTGACACAGTCTTAGTGCTAATTATTCCATTTATTCATCTGGTCTTGGGGGACAAAAACATTTCATTATTTAGTATTACCTGCTATTTGCAAGGAACAAAACATACCCTCTAAAATGGAACCTGTTTCATTTTGTGCAGACAGGAGCCTAGGGAGAAATAAAATTATTATCTTTAAAAATGAGGAACTGAGCCATGTGTGGTGGTGCATGTCTGTAATCTCAGCTATTCATGAGGCTGGGGCAAGAGGATTTCAAGTTCAAAGTCAACCTGGGTAATTTATCAAAATAAAAAAAAAATTTAAAGACCTAGAAAAGTAGGTCAATGAAAGAGCACTTGCCTCGTGTGTGTGAGGCCCTGGATTCAATCCCCACTATTACAAAAAAAAAGGTGTGTGTTGGGGGGTGGAGGAGCTGCCATTTCCAGTTTACCTTTAATTTTTTTCTTCAAGAGTTGAGTGTCTCCTCTCCCTTCATTCCTTCATTCACTCAGTCAAATTTAACTAATTTTCTTCTATGGGCAGAGCAATTCATAGCAGTGAATTGAACTTACATTTCAGTGTGTTTAAGAGATAATAGAGAAGTGAAAGTGTAAACATAAAGTATTCAAATGGTGATAATTGATTTGGAAGGAAAGGAAGCAGAATAAAGAGGATTAAAAGGCAGGGCATGGAGGAAGACTTGTTCTTTTATATAAGATGACAGAGGAAGGCAGGACCTTCCAAGACCCAAGAGAAATACAAGAGCAACCCAAAAAGACGTGGGCAGGAAATATGAAGAGGAGACAGCAGTAAGGTCTGCAAACCCTGAAATAGCAAGTAAGCTGGTGTGGCCAAAGTAGAGCAAACCAGAGTGTAAGAGTTAAGTGATGTAGAAGTCAGAGAGGTGAGGACATAAGGGGATGATCATGTGGCACTGTGCAAGTTTTGTTCAGAGTGGACTAGGAAACCACATGACAATTTGAAGAGGAGAGCGATACCCCTTCTTCACTGATTGGCTGCTGTGAAGACAAACTATAGAGACAAGGAGTCTCTTAACAAGCTAAGGGAGAAGAGATAAAACTTAGGACAAGGTCATATGTCTAAAAATGATGAGAAGTGATACATTCTAAATATACTCAAAGGAACAGGTGCCAGAATTTGCTGGATGAATTTGAATGGAGCTGATCCAATTTGGTGGATTGGATGCTAGGTATGACAGAAAGAGATGAGTGAAAGATGACTTTGAGATTATACGCATCTAAGGTGAGCTGATATCCATTGCTCTAGAAAAACTCTGCTTTATGACTATGCCCACAAATCACTTGGGAATCTTGTTAACATGCAGGTTCTGATTCAGTTACCCTGGGAGTGGCTGAGAGTCAAACAAACTCTCAGGTGCTTCTAGTCATGCTAGTCGTTGGTCCATGCTATCATGGGATCTGAAATGTCCCCCAAAGGCCCATGAGTTAAAACTTTTGTGCTATTGGGATGTGGTGGAACCAGTGGGAGGTGTGGCCTCCTTGTAGTAAGCTAGATCACTGGAGGAGTGACCTTGAAGGGAACAGTGGACACTGGCCCCTTCTCCTTTTCTGCTTCCTATTCGTCATCAGGTGAGTAGCCTCCTCCATCTTGCACTCCCATTGTGATGTACTGAAGTGCCACAGACCCAAAGCATTGTGGTAAAATGACCTTGATCTGAAACCTCCAAAAACCATGAGCAAAAATAAATACTTCCTCCTTCAAACTGTTTGTTAGAGGTATCTTGTCTTGGTGCCAGAAAATTGGGTAATACAGATCATACTTTGAGAATCACAGTTACAGGAGTCTTGGTAGTTAACAAACTGAAATCTGGAGCCAGATTAATTAGACTCATGTCCTGGCTCCACCAGTTCCTAAAAAATGTCACTGTGGGCAAACTGTCTGCCTGTGTCTCACTTTCTTCATTGGTAAAATGGAGATCATTGTAAGAATTTCATTATTTCAAAATATAAAATACTCAGAACCATGCCTGGCACACAGTAAAACATAATGAATATTTTTATTACTATCCTTATATCATTATTTCCTTTTGATCAAAATTTGCCCTTCCTTCAATCCTTTTGTATGTAGCTTATTTGCCCTAAAACGGGTGAGCAAATTTGACTGGAGTCAAGAATAATTCCAGAGGGTAAGTTATCAGGTCATGACCCATGTTTTTAGAAGTTCAAGGTTATTGGAGATTCTCTGACAATCTAGAATGAGCCTGATCAGCCTCCATCGAAAAGGAAGGGAACCAAATTCCCCAAGAGTCCCACCTGAAAGGTAATTAATACTTAAAAGTTAGCAATAGACAGGTGGGCTCCAGATCAACTGCCGACAAAGCCTGGAGTCCTTCCAAATCCAGACCCCACAGCACAATGGTGACCTTTTCAAACAATGTTTGAGTAATTAAACATTGTAATTAAACCTGTATTTTTGATATTGCTGTCAATACCAAATAGTAGCTGATAATATCAATTTAGTAGCTCACCATTAGCATTAAAATCAGGAGAAATCAGTTTCCAGCTATGATAGAACATTGCATAGTTTCATCTGTATGTGTATCCTGTATCATGTTGTAAATGTGTTTCTTCTGAAGGTCTTGATCAAAAAAAAAAAAAAAAAAAAAAAAAAAAGAAACAAAACACACACACACAAATGCACACACACTTAAAATCATTTGCTATAAATACTGAACAAACATAACTTTTGTCAAATTCTAATTTGATGCCCAGAGGCTGGCCTTAAACAATTCAGAACAGCATCCTACAGCAGTGGGCAGATGTTCTTGGAGACGTATAGGCTTGTGTTCCACAACAATGCTTTAGACTGCTCAGGGACCTCTGAAGGGTCCTCTCTCTGCCTGGTTAGGGGGAATAGATCTGACTCCTTTGAACGGAGCTAGTGACAAATCTGCACTAGAAATCTGGACCATTTGGGACGGAGAGAAATTCCAAGAGGCTTCTGGCTCAGAGGGACTATGGCAAAGATGATATCTATACACTTTGCTAGTTCAGAAAGAATTGTGAGCTACAAAATGTTGAAGATTTTTGTAGGGGGAAAACAGGATCTTCCAAATTGTGCCAGGGAATATCTTTCTTTTAATAAAAGTCCCTGCAGAGTAGAGGCAGCTCAAAGGCAGCAAGAAGTGTCCACTTAAAGAAGTGAGAAAGTTTATAGGTAGAAATGAATTATGCTTTAGGGATAGTTTCTGTAGGGTGATACACATGTGACCCCAGCTATTCTTAATTCCCTTAAATTTTATGCTATTTTTATTTATATTTTAAGATGTAGAAGGACACAATACCTTTATATTATTTGTTTATTTTTAGGTGGTGCTGAGGATTGAACCCAGTGCCTCACACATGCTAGGCAAGTGCTCTACCACTGAGCTACAACACAGCTCAAATTCTCTGCTATTAATTCTGTACTAGAATGAAAAGTAATTATACTCAATTTTTGCCTTTGCACTGACAGGTCCAAACAAAGAAAACAAAGAAAAATTTCCCCCTTTTCTAATACACCACAGGTATAAGAACCAACATGGTTGTGATGGCTTAGGGTATTATCCCCAAATAGCTATTATGAAATGTAATAACCAATGGAGTAAGTAAGGAAAGCATTCTATCAATGAGCTGTAACAGCTGGGAGAAAAAGAACGGAGGAGGATTTGTTGGTATAGATTCAAATCCCAGTCATGTGCAAATATGGATTCAGTCCTATCTCTAATATGTTCCCTAAATAGTCCCATAAATCTTGTGAGACCAGAAAAAAATCGTTCAGATATTGATCACAGTGGTTTCAAAATGTGCTCAACTTTTTTGGAACTTCTCCCATCAGAAGATGAGTTCTATGTATTTCCCCTTGAATCTAGGCCAACCTTGCTTGCAACTTGCTTGTAATCCATAGAATACAACAGAAGTCATGCTGGGTAACTGCAAGGCTAGGTCAGAAAGGCCATGCAACTTCTGGTTTGCTTTGAATATTTGTTGAAGCCAGTTATCATGTAGGAATTCAACTAGCACCATGACAAAAAGGACATATGAAAGCGTCTCCACCAAGAGCCTAGCAAAATACCTGGATGACAAGCATTCTCTGTCTGCTTTATGAGCCCATTTTACATGTCCAGCCCAATCAAGCCATCAGGTGATTACAGCCCAGGCCAAATTGACTTGAACCATGTGAAAGACCACAAGAGAGCCCTTCCCAGATTCCAAACACATAAAATTCTGAGCAGGAATAAAATGGTTATTTTAAGCTGCACTATTTTATGATAATTTGTTATAGGATTATTGAGACTATAATTAATGAATTAATAGTAATAGGAACAACCATTTGCACTGCGGACTATAGCTCTGTGTGGGCAGAACCATTCCTCCTTTATCCTCAGGGTGTGGCCCGTTGAAACTAGCAAGCAAATCAATAAGCAAACAGTGGCCCAAATAAAAACTGAGGAAGAATATTTTAGCATTCCTTGAAATTTCAAACAAATCATCATTGGTTATAAAAATCACATAAATAAATAAAGTCTTACCAAGATTCCCTGACTTGCTTCAGGTGATAATACTTTCCAGTTAAAGTTAAGAAAAAGCACCACAAATTAGGGCTCTTTCTAATTACAGAGACCTCTGCATAAGAATACATGTAAACTTGTCTTAGTGCATTGCTGTAACAGAATACCTGAGGCAGGGTATTTTGTAAAGTAAACAGGTTTATTTGATTCATGATTCTGGCAGCTGAGGAATGTCCAAGTAGCATAGTGCCTGTGTCCTAGACAGGGACCCCTTGCTGTATCTTAACATAGTAGAGAAATGGAAAGACAGCTGGTCACATGCAGAAGGAGTCAAATGTATAGGGATGGCCTGGCTTTATGGCAATTTGTTCTTGCAAAAACTATCTCACTTTAGGAGACCAGAATTGCTTCCTTCTGAGAATAGTGACTTGTGACCTAATTACCAGGTACTGAGCTCTATCTTTTAAAGGTTCCCACTCCTAAACACTGCCACACTGGGATCACGCTTCTGGCATATGAACCTGTGAAAACACGCTCAAACTATATCCAAACCATAGCAAAGAGTAAACTGTGGCTCCATTTTTTAAATAACAACTTTGCTTACTTTGCAAATCCACAGATCAGAGTCAGGTTTATGATTCTGCCTTCAGCTATAGTCATCTGTTTATTTGGACAACAGATATCCTTTGTTTCAAATTCAAGGATCGTAACATCACTGTGTAACTCCTCACAGTTCACACTGGGGAACACACACACATAATTACCATTTAAATCAACCCTTCAAAGATGCCGGAGGCTTGCAAAATGAAACAGATTGTCAATTACAAGGTCAGAGGCCATTTAAAAAGAGCAAAGAGTGATGTTTCTAGATACAAGAGATGTGCTCATTGCCACCTTTTGCAAGAACATGCTCCCAAAGTAATTAGCGGTGGAGACAAAAAGGAAAGCTTTGCAGTTTTAGGATCTGACGGTAAGCTCTTCCCAGGAACTGGGCACTTGTAAAGTAGACACTGCCCCCACCCAAAACTTTGAACAAGACATAGAAATACTCAGTCTATTTAGAAGAAGAGGGAATACAGCCAGTGATCACCCTGGGAAGACTCCCAGGGAAGAGGAGGCAGGAAGGGTCACTTACCAGGTACTGTTCTGATACTACTTGCATGTTTTAGGGAGCTACATACTCCATCCTCATAGGGCACCTTTGAAAACGTTTCCAAAGTCACAACTGTTTGGTAGGAAGTAGCCCTCTGCTCCAAGATGAGCCCAGCAGATACCCTTTTCTCTCTCGATCCCTCATTTCCCACCCAGAGTTACTCCAGAACTTCCCATTTCTGCTGTTCCTTCTGCCTCCTGACTGCTTTGAGTAGTGGAAAGATGGCTAAAGATCAGGCCCCGATGGTCCATTTGACCCATCCAGAAACTCAAGAACCTTCCTTGAAAGTGGAGGCGGTGCTCCCTTCCCACACCATCTCCTACAGTCACTTTTGTCTGCCTCAAAAAATCCAGCAATCAGGGCAGCAAATACACCAAGCAGACAGGCACAGAAAGAGAGCCCCTCTTTCTTCCAGGGAACCAGTCTCGTGGTGTTCTTCTCACCTGGCTTGGGGAAGGGGACATATTTTTTCCCCATATCCTATGGGAGGAAGTAACTTTTCACCTAGAAATTCTGTCCCAACAAGTTCAACTAACTCTTTGTATATAGGCTGGGAGGCGGGGACAGGAATAGGAAGATGATTAGAGAAGAAAACCATTACAGATATATCTGGCATCTCTTTGGATTCTCTGTAGCATTCAACTCCACTGCCTAACATTCAAATATGACCACAAATATTCTGTACCCCATTTTCTAGCCTATGCAACAATTCCTAACTATTTTGGTCTCATTGTCAGACTCCCCTTTTATACTGTGGCTTCTGTGAGGGCGGACAACCTGTCTTACCATCTAGCATATTTTAGGGACTAGATACATATTGCAGTGAACAGAACCAATTAAAGACTGAAATTTCATTTACACCCAAACCTTTCCTGCCAGCTTTCATTTTAGCAGAGCTTTACTGATGCAGGTTCTAGGAAGAATTAATTACTTTGGTATTCCTGAACTTGTTGAAAAGTTGAATTCAGAGCAACCTATCTAGGAAAACAAAAGCTGACCACATGGTCTAGGTAGAAGCAAAGAGGGCAGCTTCACCTGGTATTGTTTAACGTGCCAGGTGGTTGGAAGGAAACGTTTGACTTCCTGAGCCTGTAGGAAGGCTATGATTCCCTGAGATGAAGGTCTGCTCTTGCCATTGTGAAATGATATCAACAGACTTTAGAGAAAGAAGAGATGAGTCTAATCTGCCTGTGTGGACTTGGGTTTCAGTGGCCTCCATAGCAACTACATACTTCATCCTCACAGCTTGGAATGAACAGGTATAGTTCAGGAGAGTACAATGCAACTGAGGTCCTGATAGAGGCAGGCTCAGAAAGGGTTTAAGTACCCCATTCTAATACTCATAGAAGTACCAGCTGGTAGATCTTTCTGGAAAAATTTTGACAATTGTCACCAAGAACCCGTTATGGTTTAGATATGAGGTGTTTCCCAAAAGCTCAGGTGAGAGACAGAGCAGGAATTTTCAGAGGTGAAATGATTGAATTATGAGAGTTGTAACCTAATAGGTGGATTAATTCACTGGTAGAAATTAACTGAGTTGTGACCATAGGCAGGGAGTGAAGTAGGTCCCTGGGGGAGTGCCTGTAAGGTTAATATTATGACCTTGGTGAGCAGAGCTCTCTCTGCTTCCTGGCTGCCATGACTGGTGCTGTTTTTCTCTGCCATGCCCCTTTGCCATGATGTTCTGCCTTAGGCCCAGAGCTATGGAGTCAACTTACCATGGGCTGAAACCCAATCAAAATGAACTTTTCTGCTTCTATGTAGTTCTTTTCTTTTTTTCATTTTTAAGTTTGTTCTAATTAGTTATAATGACAGTAGAATGCATTTTGACACATTGTAGACGAATAGAACACAACTTCTCATTCCTCTGGCTGTACATGGTGCAGAGTCACACCTGTAGTGTAGTCCTACATGTATATAGGGTAATAATGTCTGTCTCATTCCACTGTCCATCTGTTCTCGACAACCCCTCTCCTCTGCTCGCTCCCCTCTGCCCAATCCAAAGTTCCTTCATTCTTCCCTACCCCAAAATCCCCTTATGCTTTATGGATTGGCATTCACTTATGAGAGAAAACATTCAGACTTTGACTTTTTGGATTTGGCTTATTTCTCTTAGCATGATATTCTCCAGTTCCAATCATTTACCTGCAAATGACATAATTTCATTCTTCTTTAAGGCTGACTAAAGAAGGTTTTTGGCACCTTTGGCTATTCTAGGTCTTTTATTTTTCCAAATTAATTTCATGATTGCTTTTCCTGGTTCTATGTATATGTACCACATTTTCTTTATCCATTCATCTGTTTGGGCATCTAGTTTGATTACATAGTTTAGTTATTGTGAATGGAGCTACTGTAAATATTGATGTAGCTGTATCACCGTAGTATGCAGATTTTAAGACTTTTGGGTATAGACCAAAGAGTGGGATAACTGGGTCATATGGTGGTTCCATTCCCAGTTTTCTGAGGAATCTTTGTACTGCTTTTCATTTTGCTGAATATGTATTTCCAGTTTTCCCAGCACCATTTGTCAAAGAGGCTATCTTTTCTCCATTGTAAGTTTTTGGCACCTTTGTCTAGTATGAGATAACCATATTTATGTGGGTTTGTCTCTGTGTCTTCTACACTGTACCATTGGTCTACATGTCTGTCTTGGTGCCAATACATGCCATTTTTGTTACTCTTGCTCTGTAGTATAGTTTAAGATCTGGTATTGTGATGGCTCCTGCTTCATTTTTATTAATAAGGATTACTTTGGCTATTCTAGGTCTTTTATTTTTCCAAATTAATTTCATGATTGCTTTTCCTAGTTCTATGAAGAATGTCATTGGGATTTTAGTAGGAAGTGCATTAAATCTGCATAACACTTTTGGTAGTATGGCCATTTTGACAATATTAATTTTACCTACCCAAGAGCATGGGATTATTCCATTTTTGAAGGTCTTGAGTTTCTTTAGTGTTCTGTAGTTTTCACTGTAGAGGTCTTTCACCTCTTTTGTTAGATTGATTCCCAAGTATTTTACTTTTTTTGAGGCTATCGTGAATAGTTTTCCTAATTGCTCTTGCAGTGTATTCATCACTGGTGTATAAAAATGCATTTCATTTATGGGTGTTGATTTTATATCTGTTACTTTGCTGAATTCATTTATTAGTTCTAGAAGTTTTCTGGTGGTAATTTTTGAATCTCTAAATATAGAATCATGTCTTTGGCTAATGGCGATAATTTGAGTTCTTCCTTCCTGTTCATATCCCTTTAATTTCTTTCGTCTAATTGCTCTCTGGCTAGAGTTTCAAGGATGATGTTGAATAAAAGTGGCGAAAGACAACATCCCTGTCTTTTTCAGGTTTAGAGGGAATGCTTTCAGTTTTTCTCCATTTAGAATTACGTTGGCCTTGGGCTTAGCATAGATAGCCTTTACAATGTTGAGGTACATTCCTACTATCCCTACTTTTTCTAGTGTTTTGAGCATGAAAAGGTGCTGTATTTTATCAACTGCTTTTTCTGCATCTATTGAAATAATCATATGATTCTTAACTTTAAGCCTATTGATGTGATGAATTACATTTATTGATTTCCAGATGTTGAACCAACCTTGCATTGCTGGGTTGAAACCCACTTGATCATGGTGCACTGTCTTTTTAATATGTTTTTGTATGCAATTTGTCAGAAATTTGTTAAGAATTTTTGTGTCTCTGTTCATCAGGTATATTGGTCTGAAGATTTCTTTCCTTGAGATGTCTTAGTCTGATTTCCATATCAGCACAATACTAGCCTCATAGAATGAATTTGAAGGGTTTCCTCCTTTTGTATTTCATGGAATAATTTGAGGAGTATTGGTGTTAATTCTTCTTTGAAGGTCTTGTAGAACTTGGCTGAGAATCCACCTGGTCCTCCGCCTGGTCCTGGGCTCTTCTTGGTTGATAGGATTTTGATGTCATCTTCTATTTCATTGCTTGAAATTGATCTGTTCTCCTGATTCAGTTTGGGTAGATCATATATATGTCTCTAGACACTTGTTGATGTCTTTGAGACTTTCTAATTTATTGGAGTATAAATTTTCAAAATAGTTTCTATTTATATTCTGTATTTCAATAGTGTCCATTTTCATCACAAATTTTAGTTATTTGAGTTTTCTCCCTTTTGCTTGCTTCATTAGCATAGTTAAGAATTTACCGATTTTATTTATTTTTTCACAGTACCAACTTTTCATTTTTGTCAGATTCTTGAATTGTTTCTTTTGTTTCAGTTTCATTGATTTCAGCTCTGATTTTAATTCTTACCTGTCTTCAAGCTCTTTTGGTGTTGATGTGTTCTTTTTCTAGGACTTTGAGATATTAGGTCATTTATTTGTTGAAATTTTATTCTTTTATTGAATGAGCTCAATGCAATGAACTTTCCTCTTAACCCTGCCTTCATAGTGTCCCAGTGATTTTGATATGTTGTATCCGTGTTCTCATTTACCTCTAAGTGTTTTTTTTTCTTTCTTCCCTGATTTCTTCTGATATCCATTCATCATTCAATAGCATGTTATTTAGTCTTAGGTGTTGGAGTAGTTTCTATTTTTTATTTTATCATTGATTTTTAATTTCATTCCATTACGATGTGATAGAATACAGGGTAGTATTTCTACTTTTTTTGTATTTGCTAAAAGTTGCTCTGTGGCATCACATATGGTCTATTTTAGAGAAGGATCCATGGGCTGTTGAGAAGAAATTGTATTTGCTCATTGATGGATGAAATATTCTACATATATTCCTTAAGTCTAAATTATTGATTGTATTATTGAGTTCTACAGTTTTTTTGTTTAGTTTTTGCTTGAATGATATATCCAGTAGTGAAAGAGGTGTGTTAAATTTACCCAGTGTTATTGTGTCATGGTCTATTCGATTCATGAAGTTGAGAAGGGCTTGTTTGATGTGTGTAGATGCTTCTTGTTTAGGGCACAAATATCTGCAAATGCTATGTCTTATTGGTATATGAATCCCTTAAACAATAGGAAATGTCCTTCTTTATTCCTTCTGACTAACTTTGGCTTGTTGTCTACTGTATCTGACATGAAAATGGAAACCCCTTCTTGTTTATGCAATCCATTTGAGTGATATGTTTCTTCCCATCCTTTCACCTTAGTCTGTGAATGTCTTTTCCTATGAGATGAATCTCTTTCCTATGAGATGGGTCTTCTTTTTTAATCCAATCTGCCAGTCTATGTGCTTTGATTGATAAGTTTAGTCCACTATCATTCAGGGTTATTATTGAAATATGATTTGTATACCTGTTCTTTTTGATTTATTTTTTATTATAAACTTGACTTCGTTTCTCCTTTGATTGACTTTTCCCTTAGATTATTAGTTCCTCCCTTTGCTGGTTTTCATTGTATGTTTTTTTAAAAAATTTCTTCCTCATGGAATATTTTGCTAAGAATGTTCTGTAGTGCTGGCTTTATAGTTGTAAATTCTCTCAACTTTTGTTTATCATGGATGGTTTTTATTTCATCTTCAAATCTGAAGATTTTTTCTCTAAATATGAAATTCTATATTGGGTGTGGATCTCCAGCACTGTGCTGCAGCTCCTCACCTACCAACATGTTGGAATGCCTCTGCTGCCATCTTTGATTATTCCCAGCACTGCCACCAGTACCACCATCTTTAGTTGGGGCAGCTTCCATCTTGGGATACCTGCTGGAGACTCGATGCTCATCATCAGGTACCTTTCATGCATCAGTCTACTGAAAACTGGGAGGTTTGAATTTTTTTTACAGTTTTGTGGCAGAGTCTCTTTTTCCCTTTTCTCATGCTAACAACCAACTTCTTTTGATTCCTCTTTCACTCTTCCTATGATCTAGTACCTCTAGATACTCACTTCTTATCTCATTAACATGACCTCCTACACCACTCCCCCATCCTCTTTGTCACCATTAGAAATTGTAGACCTTATTGCAAACCTATTGTTTATGCTGTAGATAGTAATGCTCATCATCTCTGTTTATTATGACAATACTGGTAATGTCTTAATAGGGAATATTTGGTTTAAGGATGTATATTGTTTGTATTGGGTGCTGCTGATATTGATTTCCCCCTTAAAGGTGAAGTATTGGAAATCTGCAAGGACACTATAAACCTATATGGGGAAAATTGTAATACCACAGATGCACACAGCTACAGGGGAAGATATATGAAAAACATGAAAAAAAAAAATAGAGGAAAACACCCCAAACAAATCAAGATGCTATATTAATAGAATCCATTGACAGCATGGTAGAAGACATGTCAGAAAAGGAGTTCAGAATGTACATAGTTAAAATGATCTGTGAAGTAAAGGATGATATAAGAGAGCAAATGCAGGCAACAAAACACCATTTCAAAAAACAGCTAAAAGAGAAAATACAGGAAGCAAAAGATTATTTTGATAAAGAGATAGAAATTCTAAAAAAAAAAATTCTTGAAATGAAGGAAACAATAAACCTAATTAAAAACTCAATAGAAGCATCACCAACAGACTAGATCACTTGGAAGACAGAACCTCAGACAATGAAGACAAAATATTTAATCTTGAAAATAAAGTTGACCACACAGAAAGATGGTAAGAAATCATGAACAGAACCTCCAAGAATTATGGGATTACATGGAAAGACCCAATTTAAGAATTATTGGGATTGAGGAAGGCACAAAGATACAAACCAAAGGAAAGAACAATCTATTCAATGAAATAATATCAGAAAATTTCCCAAATCTGAAGAATGAAATGGAAAAATCAAATACAACAGGCTTACAGGACACCAAATATACAAAATTACAGCAGATCCACACCAAGGCACATTATAGTGAAAATGCCTAACATACAAAATAAAGAGATAACTTCAAAGGCCTTCAGAGAAAAGTATCAGATTACATATAGGGGGAACCAATACGGATAACAGCACATTTCTCAGCCCAGACCCTAAAACCAGAAGGGCCTGGAATAACTTATTTCAAACTCTGAAAGAACATGGATGCCAAACAAGAATCTTATACCCAGTAAAACTAAACTTGAGATTTGAAGACAAAATAAAATCATTTCATGATAAACAAATATTAAAAGAATTTACAAATAGAAAGTATGCACTACAGAACATTCTCAGGAAAATATTCCATAAGAAGGAAATGAAAAACAATGAAAGTCAGCAAAGAGAGGAACTACACTAAAGGAGCCAATCAAAGGAGAAACCAAGTCAAGTTAAAAACCAAAAGTAAGCCAAATTACCAGGAATACAAATCATATCTCAATAATAACCCCAAATGGTAATGGCCTAAACTCATTAATCAAAAGACATAGACTGGCAGACTGGATTTTTAAAAAGACCCCAAAATATGCTGCCTTCAAGAGACTCATCACATAGGAAAAGACATCCACAGACTAAAGATGAAAGGATGGGAAAAAACATACCATGCACATGGACTCAATAAAAAAAGTGGGAGTTTCCATCCTCATATCAGATAAAGCAGATATCAAGCCAAAGTTAGTCAGAAGGGATAAGGAAGTACATTTCAGACTGCTTAAGGGAACCATAAATCAACAAGCATAACAATAATATGTATTTGTGCCCCAAACAATGGTGCATCTAGGTATGTCAAACAAACCCTTCTCAATTTCAGGAGTCAAATAGACCACAGCACTGTAATACTGGGTGACTTTTTCAGACCTCTCTCATCACTGGATAGATCTTCTAAACAAAAACTAAAAAAGAAACCATAGAACTCAATAATACAATCAATAATTTAGACTTAACAGACATATATAGAATATACCATCCAACAAAGAACGAATACACTTTCTTTTCAGCAGCACATGGATCCTTCTCTAAAATAGACCACATGTGGTGCCACAAAGCAACTTTTAGCAAATACCAAAAAAATAGAGATACTATCTTGTATTCTATCAGATCATAAGGGAATTAAATTAGAAATCAATGATAAAATAAAAAAATAGAAACTACTCCAACACCTGGAGACTAGATAACATGCTATTGAATGATGAATGGATAGCAGAAGACATCAGGGAAGAGATTTAAAAAAATTCGTAGAGGTAAAGGAGAACACCAATACAACATGTCAAAATCTCTGGGACACTTTGAAAGCAGTACAAAGAAGAAAATTCATTGTATTGAGTCAATAAAAGAATAAAAAGTGAACAAATAAATGACTTAACATTACATCTCAAAGCCCTAGGAAAAGAAGAACAGCTCAACACCAAAAGTAGTAGAAGACAGGAAGTAATTAAAATCAGAGCTAAAATCTATGAAATTGAAACAAAGAAACAATTGGAAAAATTGACAAAGCAAAAAGTTGTTTCTTTGAAAAAATAAATAAAATTGATAAACCCTTAGTCATACCAATGAAAAGAGAGAACTCAAATTACTAAAAAGGAAATATTACAACCAGCACTATTGAAACACAAAACATAATTAGAAACTATTTTGAAAATCTATACTCCAACAAAATAGAAAATCTCAAAGACATTGACAAATTTCTAGAGACATATAATCAACCCAAACTGAATCAGGAAGACATACACAATTTAAACAGATCAATTTCAATCAATGAAATAGAAGATGACATCAAAGCCCTACCATCCAAGAAAAACCCAGGATCATGTGGATTCTCAGTCAAGTTCTACAAAACCTTCAAAGAAGAAGTAATACAAATATTCCCCAAAATATCCCATGAAATAGAAAATGAGGTAACCCTTCCAAACTCATTCTATTGATACCAAAAGCAAACAAAGACACATCAAGGAAAGAAAACTTCAGACCAATATCTCTGATGAACAGAGATGCAAAAAATTCTTAACAAAATTCTGACAAATTGCATACAAAAACATATTAAAAAGACAGTGCACCATGATCAAGTGAGTTTCAACCCAGCAATGCGAGGTTGGTTCAACATCTGGAAATCAATAAATGTAATTCATCACATCTATAGGCTTAAAGTTAAGAATCATATGATTATTTCAATAGATGCAGAAAAAGCAGTTGATAAAATACAGCACCTCTTCATGCTCAAAAATTATAAAAAGATATGTGTTTCTTTTCATATCTTGTCTGTTTTTGCATTTAAACCCACCTCTGGTCTTGTGGATTTTTTATGTATTGTATTTTGTACATGAGTATTATATGGTTGGGGTAAAGGGGTGAGTTTAAGACTGGTCTTTGCTATGCATCCTTATTTAAAATTCAGATCTGTTTTTCATGTCTCCACAACCCATATCTCAAGTGGGATTCTCAATAACTACCTCGATAGGAACTTGGAGAGGATTGAATAGGATTATTATAGAGAATCTAGTTATAGAAAGTCTGCCACAGATCCTGGCTTATAGTAGCTGCTTGATAAATGGCAACAAATACGAATTCTCATCTCTTCTTGTTTGCAAGTCAGTTCTTCTACTTCCCTACATGGTTCCTCCCAATAGGATATATCAGTGCCTAATTTCCAAGTCAAGGTGGACAGACTCTGGGTGGCTCCCCTCATCCTTGCCTTCACATTCATGTTCTTGCATGCTTTCCCCTGGAGTATGGGAGGGATCAGTGACTTGCTTTTAACCAGCAGACTTTGGTAAAGGTGATGGAATATACTTGATTAAATGTTCATGATAATGTTACATACAATTTTAAGACTGATCTTGCAGACTTTGAGGAAGCAAGAGTACATTTTGGGAAGACTCACATAGCAAGAACTGATGATGGTCTCTGACCAACAACTGACAAGAAACAGAGGTCATCTGTCTAGTAGCCTGCAAAGTAATGAATATTTCCAACAACCACGTGAACTTGTAAGTGGGTCCTTCCCCATTTGAAGTTTGGATAAGATCACAGCCCTGGCTGACATCTTCATTGCAGTCTTGTGAGATCCCAGGCAGAGAACTCAGCTAAATTGCACCCAGACACTTCACATGCAGGGACTTTGAGATAATAGATGTGTATTATTTAAGCAGCTAAGTTCTGGTAATGTTGTTACGTAGCAATAAATAACTAATATGGATCTTTATTTCTGCACATAATAATTATAATATTCTGAGGAGAACAGAGTTATAAAAGGTTTTGCAATCTTCACATTCTGGAGAAATAACAGTTTACTAATGGTGCTGTTGAAACATTTCTCAAAAGCAAAGCACATAATTTTTATCATTCTGCAGAATAATAAATGGTGCCGAATATAGTGTTTTCATATCTTCCTATTAAAATCCATGAGTTATTACACACCAGGTTGGGAATATTTGTCAGTGGAGATTCTGTCTACAGGTTTTGTTTTAATTGTAAAAATACATGATATTAAATTTGCTATCTTAACCATCAAAAGAAATTATGAGTTGGCATCTATTTTCTTTCAGAACTTGATATGTATTACTACAGGACCTCCTGGTGCTAAGTTGGTTTCCTCCTATACATAATTTGAGTTTTTTTCTCTCACAGCCCTTAAAATTCTATTCTTATTCTGTTAGTCATTCTCATTATAATAAACCTTGGTGTGGGTCTGCCATAATTTTGTACATTTGGGGTCCTGCGAATCTTTTATAATTGACTTTCCATTTCATCCTTTAGATTTGGGAAATTTTGTGATATTATGTCATTGGAAAGGTTGTGCATTCCTTTTGTTTGTATCTCCACACCTTCATCTATCCCAATAAATCTTACATTTGGTCTTTGCATGTTATCCTGTAATTCTTGGGATAGATCTTCTCTGTAAGGTCGACTTTATTCTCAAGAGTATACATTTTGTCTTCATTGCCTGAGGTTCTGTCTTCTAAGTGGTCTAGTCTGTTGGTGATACTTTCCATTTAATTTTTAATTTGGTTTATTGTTTCCTTCATTTTGAGGATTTCTGCTTGATTCCTTTTTATAATCTCTGCCTCTTTATTAAAGTCATCTTTCACTTCCTGTATTTTATCTTTGATACCATCCTTTATTTAGAAGATCAATCTAACTATGTACATTCTAAATTTCTCTGACATTTCTTCTACTATTTTGTCTATGGATTCTATAGTTGGAACATCTTGGTTTGTTTGAGGCACTTTGTTCCTTTGTTTTTTTATGTTGTTTGTGTGTCTTCCCATCTAGCGGTGTGGAGCTGAGGTAGTACAGATTCTACCCTGTAGTCTTTTAGTGTCCCTGAAGGCTTCCAGTACCTCACCTTTAAGGGGGAGACAATATTAACAGCACTCAATGCAAACAATATACAGCCTTAAACCAAATAGCTCCTATTAAGGAGCCTACAGTTTTGTCTCAATAAACAGAAATGATGTATTCAATTATTGTCCACAATATAAAAAGTAAGTTTGCTAGAAGACCTTACCATTTCAAATGATGGACAAAGAGGGAATAGAAGCAGTGTATGAAGTGACATTTATGAGTGAGAAGGGCAGAAGGTATAGGTAAAAATTTATAGTAAGAGTGAAGAAGGAATTAATAGAGGTTGACTATTAGCATGAGAGACATGAGAAAGAAAATCCAAAGAGACAGATAAGTGAGAGAAAAAATATATACAGATTTTTTTAAGAAAGTAAAAATACAAGAATACACAACAAAACTGTAATATACTATTCAGACATCACATTCCTCAATAAATCGATGAAGGAAAAATATTTGGATTCAAAGATGGTAGTGGTGTGAGAGGGCAAAAAAGAGGAAAGTCTCAATGGAAAATTGAACAAATGTTTCACTGACTTTCAAAAATTTTCTTGGACTGAGCATGGTGGCGTATGCCTATAATCCCAGTGACTCAGGAGGCTGAGGCAGGAGGATTGTGAGTTCAAAGTCAGCATCAGCAACAGCAAGGCACTAAGCAACTCAGTGAGACCCCATCTCTAAATAAAATACAAAATAGGACTGAGGATGTGCTCAGTGGTTGAGTACCCTTGAATTCAATCTCCAGTAGCAATATATATATAATATATAATATATATTACATATATATATATCAGCTTCCCTTCTCTGTGGATAAGTGGTGTTGTCTGAAGTTTAATGGTAGCTCCAGTCTGGTGGGTGCAGGACTGTTTGGTTGGGAGAGCCCATAGAAAGATGCCCTCACACCCTCTTCCAGTCTTCTCACCCATTGTAGTCAATTTCTTCTATCCCTGCGTACTTCAGGACTCACTGAGCTAGAGAGAGCCCCGTTCCCTCCAGTTTCGCCAATCTGTGCTCCCCTCAGGGAGATGCCCCCAGTTTCCTGCTTTCCATAGGCCTGCCAGGCCCAGACAGTCCCACACAGACCCAACTTCAATCTGATAGATCTAGGCTACAGATTCCCCAGGCTCTGCCCTGCTGCAGTTCCAAGATCTCAATACCATTTCAACTTGCACAGAGACCCACAGGGATGCCCTCATACAATGGAGCAACCCTGCAAAGAGGCAGCCAGCAGGAAAACCTCATGTGCAACCAGACTTGCAGGCACCCTGACAATAGATCTCTAGACCCTGGTTTATGTCCCCAGACTGAGGTGGCCATCACCCAAGATGGTGGTGGTGGTGGTGGCAAACTTGCAGTTCCCTTGGCCCTGAACTCTCAACCCCTGCCTGGTGTCCCAAGATAGCAGCAGCCACATGTAACCAAACCTGATATTCTGAAAATGGATTTCCAGGCAGTAGCAGGCGGCAGGTGAATCATGGGCAAAGGGTTGATGTTCTGCAGGCAAACAGGTGAATGTCAGGCAGTGTGCAATGGGCAGGTGAAAGGAGGGTGAACAGGCAAAAGGTGTGCAATGGGTAGCAATCAGCAAGAAATATTAATGTTGGAGTTGCAGGCCCTGGCCCGTGTCCCAAGACAGAGGCTGCTATGCCAAGGTGACCATGGTGGCCACCTCAGAATCCCAAGATGGAGGCAACTGCTGAGGCAGCGGCTGCAGACGGTTCAGTGATGGTGGGTGGGCATCTGCGTTCATGGATGGGGAGCCAACATCTGGAGGTCTGCCTCTATCTTGTTCTTGTCAGGTATTTTGATCACAGCAACAAAAACCTAACTAAAGCAGAGCCTATAAACATATACTTTAGGCCCCACAAAGCCACATCTTGGAATTTTTCCTGAAGAACTTATTAGAAAGGGTAAAGTTTCATGCTCATGTAAGTGTGCTAAATGCTTGTGGGAGTGTATTAAATCAATATATTAATCAGGACAATGAGGTATTATGTAGTTGTTAGTGGTCAAATTATAGTCAATAAAACATGGAAATGTTCATGATGTACTAGTTGACAAGAGGCAGTGTGAAATGGTACTATGGTATCACCACTTGTCTAAAGAAATCTAGAAACAAACAGAAATGTTAACAATGTGATCTCTGGGAAGCAAAGGGGTGATGACTTTTCCATACTTTTCTGTTTTCCATATTTTTCTTTCCATAACTGTGTATTACTTTTGCAGTCAAAAGAAAATAAAAAATTAGTATTTTAAAAAACAAGAAATAAGATCCAGATTAGCAATTGACATTTCATTTATGGCTGAGGACAGAAAGGAAGGAGAATTGGCCCAAAAGGTACTTGTAGGTGGATGGAAGTTTTTCCAAAACAGATGGAATGATTATTTTGTTTTGTTGATTAAAAAACATCATTCTTAGGCTTATAATCAGATTGAATAACATTCTAATAATGTATATTGTGTGTGTGTGTGTGTGTGTGTGTGTGTGCATAAGGATTAAGGGGGAAGAAAGATGATGAATTGACTGGGATTTAACATGGCAATCATATTGATGATAAGGTTCAAGCTGATCTTTGGTTGCCCTAAATTGTGTTTATCAGTACATATTTATCCAAATATTACAGTGGTAAAGAACTTGGGCTCTTAAATTTAAATTGCAGCTCTTTTATGTACCACCCCCATGATCCTGGAAAAATCTTTAATCTCTGTCAGCTGATACCTTAGTAATAATAATACCATAAACCATCACTTGAAATCATTGTTTTGAAAATGGAGTGAATTAATACATGAAAAGCACTAAGAACACCAAACAGCACATAATCAAAGTCCAATGAAAGTTGGTTCTGACTGTGACCATGATAAGTTATCACAGATAAACTCCTGTGGCATTTTGAAATGGATAACCACAGTCTGGGAGTCAGAAGTCCCCACTGTGAAGACAGACCATTCACACACGAACACACAAAAACACTTTATAGGAGTGTCACTTGGATCAAGCATTTAACTTCAGAAATCCCTTCATAAAGATGGGAATAATGATATCTATCTCTCCTACTCACAACACCATTGTAGGGTCAAATGCATACAATTATTGAATATCCTGACCAACGTAAGTGGGATGGAGATTTCCTACCCTTCCACTCATGTGGATGTAGGTTTGTCAAGACTCTCTTCTGCATAGGATTTAGCTGGGATGGTTAGGATGATAAGAGGTTATAAGAGTTTTTAAAATAATAGTTTTTAAATCTGTCACCTGCACAGTAAAGTATTAACTTGCTTTTCATTTGTAAGACTTTGTTGTGAACAAAAGATACTCAGCACTTTATCATTTTCCTAATCATGACAAATCAAAATACATCTAGGTGATGAGCAGAAAATCTTGGTTAAATAAATTTCTGACAACATGTGTAAATGAATATATTATTAGGATTAAAAATAGGAACATAAAGAAAAAAATCTGTGGTTAAGATTCAAATAGAAAGCCATAGTATAAAAGTCCTGCTGCAGGAAAAGGGATTTGGGGGATTGGCTATAAAAGACTATTTACCAACCTCCCAGCTGTAAAGAAAACCAGGTTTGTGTAAGCAAAAAATTAATAATAAAACCAAGATCAGGTAGCAGGTAAATGTTATTTCAAGAAATAGGCCAGGGAAATTTATTCACTTGAGGGGGGAAAATAATCTCATAGTTGTATTACTAGAAGGACTAAGAGTAATGCACATGGATCCAAAGGTAATTTCTGAGGAAAATCTGTCTTATGAAGTATGGTGTGTTTATTTCAAATATTCTGTGTGACAACAAACCAGAATCCAGAGAAAAAGTTCTTCCTGCCTTTCTCATTGAACCACAAGTTCCCTTAACCCCATTTTTGTCTTCAGGGCCAACATGGCAGAGAAAGATTAGGAAATGAGAAAGATCCATAGAACCCTTATGGTGCGTCGTCCACTATCCTCAGAGATGTTGCCTTTCATGTGGTACAAGAAACAGCTTGATGTCTATTGCATATCATCCAGAGAATGGGAATTTTTACTACTCCCCAACTACAGAAATGTTTAATCCATATTTGGAGAAAAGAGAGTGACTTTACTTTTCAGAAGAAAAAAGGAAAGTGAAATACACATTGGTAACATACTAGTGTTAGTTGGGTTTTCATCATTGTGACCCAAATACCCAACAAGAGCAACCTAGAGGAGGAAAAGTTTATTTTGGCTTAATAGTTTCAAAACTCTCAGTCCTTTGTCAGTGAATCCCATTGTTATGGACCTAAGATGAAGCAGAGCATTATGGCTGAAGGACATAGTAGAGAAAAGTTGCTGAGTTCATGTCAGCCAGAGGAAGGGGAAGGGGCCACAGAGAAGATGAACCCTTCCAGAGCATGGTGCCAGGGACCCATCTCTTCCAGTCCCACCCTACCTGCCTACAGTGACCATCCAGATAGTTCATTCAAATGTGGATATACCAATTAGGTTACCATTCTCATGATCTAATCATTTTACTTCGGATTATTTCTGCATTAGCACAATAACTTTTGGAAGATTTCTCATAATCAAACCATAGCATTCCATCCCTGACCACCAAAAATCTCAAGTACTTCTCACAATGCAGAATGCACTTAGTCCAACATCAAGAGTTCCCATAATCTTAACAGTTCCTACATTGCCCCAAAGTGTAAGTCCAAAGTCTCATTTGAGACTCAATGCCAACTTGTGACTGTGAGTCACTATAATACTGTAAAGCAAGTTACATATAACCCATATAAAACTGCACAGAGAAACTTCCCATTTCTAAAGGGAGAAATAGGGTCATAGAAAAATGTGATGGGATTAAAGCAAGACCAAAATTCAGCTGGGAAAACAAGTTCTGTAGCTCTATGCTGGAATCTTGGATATGTGGTTGACAGAAGTGTTCTCCAAAAGGCTTGACTAGCCCTGTCCCTATAGCCTTGCTGGTAGCATTCCATATGGCCTCTCTTTTAACCTGGTTCCATCTTTGGTCATCAACTTTCCTTATAAGATAGTCCACATTACTGGTATCTCTTAATTCCTGGGGTCTCCATTCCAGCTTTGGCTTCACCTTCATAGTTTCATATATTGCCTTCACAGAGGCATCTTGTAGGAATTCTGATCCTGCTACCATTTACCTGGTTTACCAGACCTTCCTTGAAACATCAGTGAAAGCCTCCATGACCCCCTAACTCCTGCATTCCTGAAGAACCAACACCACCAGCTTGAACAGTCACTGCATCTCCAGGATCACGGCTGCAGCAGCCTCTGAGTTCATGGGTGGCTGAAGATGATGAAACAAATCCCTATCCCGCACTGTGTGATCATGGTGCACCCTTGGTCTCTTCTCAAAGGAATTTTTTATGCCCTTGATCCTGAGTTGCATATGATCTTGCTGATAAATGAGATGCCCTCAGGGCATCTTTGCTATGGTCTCTTTGCAACATACTGAACTTGTCTTTTTTTTTTTTTTTTTTTACATTTACATAGGATAATGATGTTTATTTTATTTTTCCCCTCCCCCCACCCCTCCCACCCCTCTTTTCCCTCTACACAGTCCTTCTTTCCTTCATTCTTACCGCTCTCCTTAGCCTAACTCTAAACCTAACCCTAAACCTAATGCTAGCCCCTCCCACCCCCCATTATATGTCCTCATCCGCTTATCAGCGAGATCATTCGTCCTTTAGTTTTTTGAGATTGGCTTATCTCACTTAGCATGATATTCTCCAATTTCGACCATTTGCCTACAAATGCCATAATTTTATGATTCTTCATTGCGGAGTAATATTCCATTGTATAAATATGCCACAGTTTCTTTATCCATTCATCAACTGAAGGGCATCTAGGTTGGTTCCACAATCTGGCTATGGTGAATTGAGCAGCAATGAACATTGATGTGGCTGTATCTCTGTAGTATGCTGATTTTAAGTCCTTTGGGTATAGGCCAAGGAGTGGGATAGCTGGGTCAAATGGTGTTTCCATTCCAAGCTTTCTGAGGAATCTCCACACTGCTTTCCAGAGTGGCTGCACTAATTTGCAACCCCACCAGCAATGTATGAGTGTTCCTTTTTCACCACATCCTCGCCAACACCTATTGTTGCTTGTATTCTTGATAATCGCCATTCTAATTGGGGTGAGATGAAATCTTAGGGTAGTTTTGATTTGCATTTCCCTTATTACTAGGGATGTTGAACATTTCTTCATATATCTGTTGATTACTTGTACATCTTCTTCTGTGAAGTGTCTGTTCATTTCCTTAGCCCATTTGTTGATTGGATTATTTGTATTCTTCGTGTAGAGTTTTTTGAGTTCTTTATAGATTCTGGAAATTAGCGCTCTATCTGAGGTATGGTTGGCAAAGATATTCTCCCACTCTGTAGGCTCTTTCTTCACATTTCTGATAGTTTCCTTTGCTGAGAGAAAGCTTTTAAGTTTGAATCTATCCCAGTTGTTGATTCTTGCTTTTATTTCTTGTGCTAAGGGAGTCCTGTTAAGGAAGTCTGATCCTGAGCCAACAAGTTGAAGATTTGGACCTACTTTTTCTTCTATAAGATGCAGGGTCTCTGGTCTGATTCCGAGGTCCTTGATCCATTTTGAGTTGAGTTTTGTGTAGGGTGAGAGATAGGGGTTTAATTTCATTCTATTGCATATGGTTTTCCAGTTTTCCCAGCACCATTTGTTGAAGAGGCTATCTTTTCTCCATTGCATATTGTTGGAACCTTTGTCTAGTATGAGAAAATTGTATTTATTTGGGTTTGTGTCCATGCCCTCTATTCTGTACCATTGATCTACCTGTCTATTTTGGTACCAATACCATGCCGTTTTTGTTACTATTGCTTTGTAGTAGAGTTGAAGATCTGGTATTGCAATACCCCCTGCTTCGCTCTTGCTACTGAGGATTGCTTTAGCTATTCTAGGTTTTTTATTCTTCCAGATGAATTTCATAATGGCTTGCTCTATTTCTGCAAGGTACATCATTGGGATTTTAATTGGAATTGCATTAAATCTGTATAGCATTTTAGGTAGTATAGCCATTTTGACGATATTAATTCTGCCTATCCAGGAACATGGGAGATCTTTCCATCTTCTAAGGTTTTCTTGAATTTCTTTCTTTAATGTTCTGTAGTTCTCATTGCAGAGGTCTTTCACCTCTTTTGTGAGATTGATTCCCAAGTATTTTATTTTTTTCGATGCTATTGTGAATGGGGTAGTTTTCCTAATTTCTCTTTCTGAAGATTTATCACTTATGTATAAAAATGCATTGGATTTATGAGCATTGATCTTGTAACCTGCTACTTTACTGAATTCACTTATGAGTTCTAAAAGTTTTCTGGAGGAATTTCCAGGTTCCTCTAAATATATAATCATGTCATCAGCGAACAGGGATAGTTTGAGTTCTTCTTTTCCTATTCGTATCCCTTTAATTTCTTTGGTTTGTCTGACTGCTCTGGCTAGAGTCTCAAGGACGATGTTGAATAGAAGCGGGGAAAGAGGGCATCCCTGCCTTGTTCCAGTTTTTAGGGGGAACGCTTTCAGTTTTTCACCATTTAGAATGATATTAGCCATGGGCTTAGCGTAGATTGCCTTTATAATGTTTAGGAATGTTCCCACTACCCCAATTTTTTCTAGTGTTTTGAGCATGAAGGGATGCTGTATTTTATCAAATGCTTTTTCTGCATCTATTGAAATAATCATGTGATTCTTAACTTTAAGTCTGTTGATATGGTAAATGACATTTATTGATTTCCGAATGTTGAACCAACCTTGCATCCCTGGGATAAAACCCACTTGATTGTGGTGCACTATCGTTTTAATATATATTTGTATGCGATTTGCTAAAATTTTGTTGAGAATTTTTGCATTGATATTCATTAAGGATATTGGTCTGAAATTTTCTTTCCTCGATGTGTCTCTGTCTGGTTTAGGTATCAGGGTGATATTGGCTTCATAGAACGAGTTTGGTAGGGTTCCCTCCTCTTCTATTTCATGGAATAGTTTGAGGAGTATTGGAATGAGCTCTTCTTTAAAGGTTTTGTAGAACTCGGCTGAGAACCCATCTGGTCCTGGACTTTTCTTTGTTGGTAGGCTTTTGATGACCTCTTCTATTTCATTGCTTGAAATTGGTTTATTTAAGTTGTGTATGTCCTCCTCGTTCAGTTTAGGTAGTTCATATGTCTCTAGAAATTTGTTGATGTCTTCGAGGTTTTCTGTTTTGTTGGAGTATAGATTTTCGAAATAGCTTCTAATTATGTTTGTATTTCACTCATGTCTGTTGTGATGTTTCCTTGTTCATTCCGAATTTTAGTAATTTGAGTTTTCTCCCTCTTTCTCTTTGTTAGTGTGGCTAAGGGTTTATCAATTTTGTTTATTTTTTCAAAGAACCAACTATTTATTTTGTTAATTTTTCCAATTGTTTCTTTTGTTTCGATTTCGTTGATTTCGGCTCTGATTTTAACTATTTCCTGTCTTCTACTACTTTTGGTATTGGTCTGCTCTTCTTTTTCTAGTGCTTTGAGCTGTAGTGTTAAGTCGTTTATTTGTTGATTTCTACTTCTTTTTTTTAATGCACCCCATGAAATAAATCTTCCTCTAAGTACTGTTTTCATAGTGTCCCAGAGATTTTGATATGATGTGTCTTTGTTCTCGTTTACTTCTAAGAATTTTTTTATTTCCCTCCTGATGTCTTCTGTTATCCATTCATCATATAATAGTGTATTATTTAGTCTCCAGGTATTGGAGAAGTTTCTGTTTTTTATTCTGTCATTTATTTCTAATTTCAATCCATTATGATCTGATAGAGTACAAGGTAGTATCTCTATCTTCTTGTATTTGCTAACAGTAGCTTTGTGGCATAAAATATGGTCTATTTAGAGAAGGATCCATGTGCTGCTGAGAAGAAAGTGTATTCGTTCTTTGTTGGATGGTATATTCTATATATGTCTGTTAAGTCTAAATTGCTGATTGTGTTGTTGAGATCTATAGTTTCTTTATTCAATTTTTGTTTGGACGATCTATCCAGTGGTGAGAGACGTGTGTTAAAATCACCTAGTATTATTGTGTTGTGGTCTATTTGAATTCTGTAATTGAGAAGGATTTGTTTGACGTACGTGGATGAGCCAATGTTGGGGGCATAGATATTTATGATTGTTATGTCTTGCTGATTTATGCTTCCCTTAAGCAGCATGTAATGTCCTTCTTTATCCCTTCTGATTAGTTTTGGTTAGAAGTTCACATTATCTGAGATGAGGATGGATACCCCAGCTTTTTTGCTGTGTCCGTGTGCATGGTATGTTTTTCCCCATCCTTTCACCTTTAGTCTATGGGTGTCTCTTTCTATGAGGTGAGTCTCTTGCAGGCAGCATATTGTTGGATTTTTCTTTTTAATCCAATCTGCCAGTCTGTGTCTTTTGATTGATGAATTCAGGCCATTAACATTCAGGGTTATTATTGTGATATGATTTGTATTCCCAGTCAATTGACTCATATTTGTTTTTGACATGATTTGGTTTCTCCTTTATTTGGCTATTCCTTTAGGCTAGCGCCTCCTGTTGCTGATTTGCATCGTTGTTTTTCATCTCTTCCTCATGGAATATTTTGCTGAGAATGTTCTGTAATGCTGGCTTTCTTTTTGTAAATTCCTTTAGCTTTTGTTTATCATGGAAGGATCTTATTTCATCGTCAAATTTGAAGGTAAGTTTTGCTGGGTATAAGATTCTTGGTTGGCATCCGTTTTCTTTCAGGGCGTGGTATATGTTGTTCCAGGCCCTTCTAGCTTTTAGGGTCTGGATTGAAAAATCTGCTGATATTCTTATTGGTTTCCCTCTGAATGTAATTTGATTCTTTTCTCTCATGGCCTTTAAAATTCTGTCTTTATTTGTATGTTAGGTATTTTCATAATAATGTGCCTTGGTGTGGGTCTGTTGTAATTTTGTATGTTTGGAGTTCTATAAGCCTCTTGTACTTGGTTTTCCATTTCATTCTTCAGATTTGGGAAATTTTCTGTTATTATTTCATTGAATAGATTGTTCATTCCTTTGGTTTGTTTCTCTAAGCCTTCCTCAATCCCAATAATTCTTAAATTTGGCCTTTTCATGATATCCCATAATTCTTGTAGGTTCTGTTCATGATTTCTCACCATCTTTTCTGTTTGGCCAACTTTGCTTTCAAGGTTAAATAATTTGTCTTCAATGTCTGAGGTTCTGTCTTCCAGGTGTTCTATCCTATTGGTTATGCTTTCTATGGAGTTTTTAACTTGGTTTATTGTTTCCTTCATTTCAAGTATTTCAGTTTGTTTTTTTTTCAGTATCTCTAACTCTTTATTGAAATGATCTCTTGCTTCCCGTATTTGCTCTGTTAACTGTTGATTGGTGCGATCATTTAATGCCTGCATTTGCTCTTTCATCTCCTCCTTCAATGTCTGCATTTGCTCTTTCATCTCCTCATTAGCTTCCCTGAACATTTTAATTACGTACATTCTGAACTCCGTTTCTGACATTTCTTCTGCTGTGCTGTCATTGGGTTTTATTGATGTAGTATCTAGGTTTGTTTGGGGCATTTTCTTCCCTTGTTTTCTCATATTGGTCAGTTGTCAGTGGGACCCTGAGATATTGCAGTTTTCCGCTATTGGCTTATAGTGTCCCGGTAGATTTCCAGTGTATCACCTCCCAGCCTTCAGTAGCCTGATGTCTTGGAGGAATCTGATAATGCAGTGCATCCGAAGAAAACTGCCCCTAGCCCCCTACTGGTTCCACGGTTTGGAACTGGCTCTGTGCGGAAATGCTCTCACTGTGGGCCTGCACCGTGCAGCTGGCCGTGTGGGAGGAGCCCACTGCTGGAGTGTGGCAGGCTACCTTGGGAAGACTCTAGCTGCCCTGCCCGGCTCCAATAAGCCACCTCTATCTGGGCCTGCCACCCGGGCCGAGCTTTACCCAGTGGGCAGACTCACCCGTGGCTCTATTTCAGTCCGAGTCTCTCAATGCCTCCCCTTCTTAACTCCTGGGTTCTGGAGCGACTTGGGGTGCAGTCTCCCTCTAGGCCGCCATCTTGGATCGCCCCGTGAAGAGAGCCTGCAGTTGGAGTGGGCAGAGCCACCCGAAGAGGTCTCTGACTGCCCTGCCCTAATCCCAGAGGCTGCTTGCGGATCATGGCTCTCCGCTGGTTCGTTGCCGGAGTACACTGCGCTGCAGTGGCTCCGGGACTCGGAGCTTGTTCTGGTCAGAAAGGCTCTCACTAGCGGGGCAGTTCCATTCCGAGAACCTGGAGAAGCTGGCTGTGTGGGCGGGGCCCATCGCCGGAGTGCGCAGGGCTGCCTGTGGATGACTCTAGCTGCCCTGCCTGGCTCCGATAAGCCACCTCTATCTGGGCCTGCCACCCGGGCTGAGCTTTACCCAGTGGGCAGACTCACCCGTGGCTCTATTTCAGTCCGAGTCTCTCAATGCCTCCCCTTCTTAACTCCAGGGTTCTGGAGCGACTGGGGGTGCAGTCTCCCTCTAGGCCGCCATCTTGGATCGCCCTGAACTTGTCTTTAATGGTGATAATCTCTTCAAAAACCATACCTTTCATGGCCCAAATTTTACATGCACTTTTATGGTCAAATAACAAGTTTTTTTAAATTTTTTTCTTTCAGCTTATTTCTCCAGATTTTCAAAGTTACCCTGAATAAAACTTGCTAACAGTACCCATGCCACCACCCCTGAATCTTGTGCTGCCTTAAAATTTCCTTAGCCAGATTAATTAGTCCATCACCTTTAAATTAAGCCTCACAGAAAGTATCAGAATTTGGACAAAATGTAGACAATTTCTTTGCCAGAATGTAAAATGAATGCCTCTAGTCCAACTTCCAATACAGTACTTGCTTCCCTCTGAAACTAGATGAACACAGTTTTTACTGTCAAAATTCCTATCAACATTCTATTTTTCTGAGTTCCCACCAGAATCACCCACTAAGTAACACCTACAATTTTCTAAGGTTTCTCAAGTCTGTATCTCCAAACTTTTCCAAATACCTCCCACAATTCAGGTCCGAAAGCTTCTGAATCACACAGGTTAGTCACAGCAATGACCCCACAACTCAGTACCAATTTCTTTGTTAGGCAGGTTTCCATTACTGTGACCACAAGATCTCACAAGATCAACTTGGAGGAGGAAATGTTTATTTTGGGGTCATGGCTTCAGAGGTCTCAGTCCATGTCATCAGAATCCATTGCTCAGGGACAAGGTGAAGTAGAGCATCAAGGTGAAGAGCACAGTAGAGGAAAGCTTCTCAGCTCATGGTGGCGGTGAAGTAGAAAGAGAGAGAGAGAAAAAGAAAGGGGGTACTTCAGGGAGGATGAACCCTTCCAGAGTGTATCCCAAGTGATCTCTCTCCTTCAGCCATGCTCCACCTGCCTATGGTTATCTCCCAGTTAGTCCATTCAACTGGGACAGACTAATTAGATTATAGTTCTCATAATCTAATCATTTGACCTCTGAATGTTCCTGCTTTAACACAGGAGGTTTAGGGGGACTCCTCATATCCAAACCACAATAGTACTAATTGTACACATTGAGTGGTTAAGGACAGTCTTCATTTTAAAAATAGGCCTGTCTCGTCTGAGGGGTTTCTGTCCACCTTTCTCCTTTCCAGATGGTAGCTATAGATTCAGCCTATGGAGCAGGAAAGGAAGAGGTTAAAATAAATCAATGAAATTGACTTCAGAAGGATTCTTAAGTGGACTCCCGGTTTTAATATGTCCAAATGTACAACAGTTTGAGCTAAAATGTACATTCTTATGGAAGATTAAGTGTATTAATGACTTAATTATTTTCCATATCTATGTCTGTACCCCTTGTCTTTTTACATTGCAATTATTTCAACTAAAGAGACAGAATCAATTCCCCTGCACCCTAAAATCATAACTATGCTTCCTTACTAAGAAGAATGCAATAAAGTGATGGTGTGGTTCTTCTACAAACTGGTTTATCTGAATTTGTGTGATTCCATTTGTTCTCTTGTGCCTTTATTGTCACCATGACAACATTCTTGGGCTGATCAAGCCAAGAGAAAGAGACATAAATTGGATAGAGATGAGTCACCCTGTCATCCCAGCCAAGGTCAACCCAGATCAGCTGATAGCCAGTCTAACCCCACATTTGTGAGTAAGTACAGCCAAGATCAGTATAACTGCTTAGCTGGGTCCCAGATATAAGGGCAATCAATTTCTTATGATGCCAACATGGTTATATGGTTGTCTGTTACACTGATGTGACTGAATGGTTGTGACCACAGATAACTAACATAATTATTTCTCTGCTCAATTCATCACCATCTAATCTCCCAGTCATCTGTGATAAATATGTCATTATTTTCCACTTAGCGAATATAAAACCAAAACACAAAGAGATTAAGTGATTTTTTCCCAGAGTCACAAATGAAATAAGTTAGTTTTCACATTCCAAGTCCAGGGTTCTCTGTAATGCCCTATAGATGAATTGGGAGAAGGTAGAGTATTATTTTAATAAATACAGTTGTATAATGACTACCTGGGTTGAATTCTTGACCTTCCCACCTACTAGCTTTGGAAGATTTGAAGATTCCTAGACTTTCTGAATTCTGGCATTCATTTGCATAATGACTATATATCTGTCTGAAAAGTAAATCATCCTACAAATACGTATGAAATGATAACCTTGTGTCAAGTCCTGTTATAAGTGCTTGAAATTCATTAATGATAAAAAGATCTGGGTGCAGGAATATACGGCATGTTGGAGAAACAACCTAAATTTCAGACAAAGGGAAAGATTGGGGTATAAACAAACCTTCTTTGCCAGAAACTTGAAAGAAGAAGAGTATCCTGTATTAAAATTTCCCCCTACATGCATCCTTTTGGAATTGAGTTTAGAGAATAGTGCTTGAAAAAGATTTGGAATCTCAGAGCAAAGAATGCCTCAATGTCTCCATTCTAGAAGATTCATTTTTTTGGAAAGACAAAAATTCCCAAGCCCTGAAAATAACAACAAAATCACTAGAATTAAAGCATGTGACCTCTGCACCAAAGGTCATCTCATGGGGACCTGTGTCAACAGATCAATTGATAACATCCCTGCCCTGCTACCCATAATTTCAGAAATTCATTCCAGACAGAAATTCTGAGAAGGGAACACCTTAAAGACACCATTAAACTATAATTCTCTACTAGGTGGATGGAGCTTCAAAATGCAGATTATTTTAAGTGATAGGAAATTAAATTATATTTTTGTAACCTCATTCTGAAGCCTTAGAATCATGAACTTTAATTAAACCCCCCCAAATTTTCTGTTATTGTAATTTCTTCTTATAAAATAAGGTAAAGTATAATAATCTGCAATTTCTGTAGAGGAGGCAGCTAGCTTTCCACCAAAATGTGTGCTCTTTATTTCATGACATAGTGCCTAGCTAAAAAGCAGGTACCCAGCGAGAGTTACATTTTCCAGAAACCCTTGTATCTAGCAGAGTCATGTGATTCATTTCCACCAACAGACTGTGATAAGTGTCCTTTTCTGTGGGAAGTGTCTTCTATAATCTCTCTACTCATTGCAACCTAAATTTGAGAAGATGCAGCAAAAGCAAAAAAAAAAAAAAAAATATTTCATATTCTGACCAGAAACATTAGCATTACGCTCTTCGTGAGAAAAATAAATGTACTTTTGTGTTGAAGCATCTATATTTAGAAGTTTGTTACCTCAGTTCATGTTATCTCAAATCATACAAAATTACCTATACAAAGTACAAGATGACCCAAGCAAGAAATGACTTGGTTTTAAGATACTAACTCCTGGAAGAATTAATTCACCTATGGCAAAGTATAAAATTCATGCTTGATTAACTAGAGATCCTGGGATATAATTATCCCTGAAATAGCTCTGCATAAAGATGTGTGTCTAAATAAAGAATCATGTGGAGAAAATCTTCAGGTCAACACAAAAGTCCCACGGTTTAAACAAATGGGACAGGGGTGGTCATCCAATCAGATGGAGATCTGAAATGTACCCAGATATCACATGCTGTTTTTGTCTCAAACTCTTGCCATTGCTGGAAGACCCCCTTTGTTTATTGTAGTATTCATCAATATTGCTGGAAAATGTTAATAGGTTTGCTTTTTTAACAAGCAGGTGTGCATTGCATGAACCCTATTTCCTAACATGAGTCTAATTTCACTTGATATTCTCACATAAGGACTATTGCCTTCTGGCATGCTTATAAAGAAAACATGAACTTGTCCTTCACAAATCTACAAAAAACTGCAAAGTGTAATTCAGAAATTTGATTTGGTGGTTCCATTTTTCTTCGCCATAAACCTACCCTCAGTGAAACCAACAGCGTTGTTAGAGCTGGATCCCAATGAATTCTGAGACTGAAAATATGTTAGTACAGGGTGAGAGATAGGGGTTTAATTTCATTTTACTGCATATGGATTTCCAGTTGTACCAGCACCATTTATTGAAGAGGCTATCTTTTCTCCATTGTAAGTTTTTGGCACCTTTGTCTAGTATGAGATAAGTGTACTTATGTGGGTATGTCTCTGTGTCATCTATCCTGTACCATTGGTCTACCTATTTGGGGGCCAATACCATGCTGCTTTTGTTACTAATGCTCTATAGTAGAGTTTAAGGTCCAGTATTGTGATATCTCCTGCATCACTCTTCCTGCCCAGGATTGCTTTGGCTATTCTGGATCTTTTGATCTTTCAGGTGAATTTCATGATTGCTTTTTCTATTTCTATGAGAAATGTCATTGGAATTTTAATTGGAATTGCATTAAATCTGTATAGCACCTTTGGAAGTATGGTCATTTTGATAATATTAATTCTGCCTATCCAAGAACATGGGAGATCTTTCCATCTTCTAAGGTCTCCAATTTCTTTTTTTAATGTTCTGTAGTTTTCATTGTAGAGATCTTTCACCTCTTTGGTTAGATATGCAGTAAAATGAAATTAAACCCCTATCTCTTACCCTGTACAAAACTCAACTCAAAATGGATCAAGGATCTAGGAATTAAGCCTGAGACCCTTCACCAAATGGAAGAAAAAGTATGCCCAAATCTCCGTCACATTGGCTTAGGACCAGACTTCCTTAACAAGACCCCCAGAGCACAAGAAATAAAAGCAAGAATCAATAAATGGGATGGATTCAAACTAAAAAGCTTTTGCTCAGCCAAGGAAATGCTCAAAAATGTAAAGAGAGAGCCTGCAGAGTGGGAGAAAATATTTTCCACACACACTTCAGACAGAGCACTTATCTCCAAAATTTATAAAGAACTTTAAAAACTTTACACCCAAAATACAAAGAACCCAATCAATAAATGGTCTAAGGAACTGGGCAGACACTTCACAGAAGAAGATATACAGGTGACCAAAAAATATATGAAAAAGTGCTCATCATCCCTAGTAATTAAAGAAATGCAAATTAAAACCACCCTAAGATTTCATCTAACTCCAATTAGAATGGAGTTAGAACACAAGCAATAATAAGTGTTGGAGTGAATGTGGGGGAAAAGGCACACTCATACATTGCTGGTGGAGTTGCAAGTTGGTGCAGCCACTCTGGAAAGCAGTATGTAGATTCCTCAGAAAGCTTGGAATGGACCCACCATTTGATCCAGTTATCCCACTCCTTGGTTTACCCAAAGGACTTAAAATCAGCATACTACAGTGTTGCAGCCACATCAATGTTCATAGCAGCTCAATTCACAATAACTAGATTGTGGAACCAACCTAGATGCCCTTCAATTAATGATTGTATAAAGACACTGTGGTATGTATACACAGTAGAATATTACTCGACCATAAAGAATAAAATTATGGCATTTGCTGGTAAATGGATGAAACTGGAAAATATCATGCTAAGTGAAATAGGCCAACCCCCAAAACCAAAGATGGAGTGTTTTCTCTGATAAGTGGATGACAATGTATAACGAGGGTGGGTTGCGGGAGGAAGAGAAGAATAAAGGAACTTTGAATAGTATAGAGGAAAATGGGGTGGGGGGATGGATAGATTAGTAGAATGAAACAAACAGTATTACCCTATGTTTATTTATTATTATTTGAATGGTGTGAAACTACATTATGTACAACCATAGAAATGAAAAGTTGTACCCATTTGTGTACAACGAATCAAAATGCAGTTCATAAAAATTTTAAAAATTAATAAAAAAAAGATATTAGTACTTTATGCAAGTCATTAACATGGTAGAGATTCAAAACAGCACAGAATTTTTTGACCATTAAAAAATTCTTCTTAGAAGTAGCCAGAGATTCTCCATAGTGAGAGATAAAAACAATAGGATCATAGTGAGCACAGTTCAACCTAAAGCTACCACATCACATGCTGAAGATTTTCAAGGGAACTGATTCCTACTAGAGCTTCAAATTCCTCTTCAGGCCATATGGACTTTTATAAACCAATTAAGATTATCAGTAGAAGAATGGGTAAAAGGTGTGGTATAATGGTACAAAGTAATACTACACTGTGATGAACATGCACAAATTTGAGTTACATTGGACCACATGTATGAATCTCTCAAACATAACAGTGAGCAAAGGAAAAGTTCATGAACAGGTCAAATTGCCAGACATCCTAGCATAAGTGTTTAGTCCTAGTTGCTCATCAGGCTCAGGCAGGAGAATGTCTTGAGTCCCAGAGTTCCAGACCAGCCTGGGCAACTTAGTAAGACCCCATCTCTTACAAAAATAAATAAATAAATAAAATCTTGAAGAAAAGTTGAACAATCTACTGTGTTAGAAGTCTGAATGATAGAGTTGAAGTTGGATAGAGTCTAGAAGAAGGTGTGAGGGGACTCCTGGAGAACTGGTAATGTTGTGTTTTCAGACTTGGATTCTGATTCTCCAAGTGTCTTCCACTTGTAAAAAAAAAAAATATCCATCAAGTGTTCAGCAATATTTAGTACATCTGTGTTATAGCTCAATTAAATGTTTACTTAAAAATCCATCAAAACTATCTAAAGGGACCCCTGGGAAGACCCCTCGGAGTCCAGCAATCTCAGGTCATGAATTATGTCTCAAATCCTTTTGAAAAAATTCCATCTTGGATTTTGTTATATGTTGCCAATTGAAATCAATCAGGTTGAAGCAGTTTTACAAAAATAAAGTTTGAATAGATGTGTTTATGGTTGAACTCTTCTTCCCTTTCCTAACTCACCTTCTGAGTTTTATTTTAAGAAAATGTACACATTTTGAAGTGGTAGTTCAGGTTCAGAGGTGATCTGTGCTCCATAGATAACATTTCAAAGTTGTTATAGTGTGTTATAGTGTTATAGTCCCTGTTTCGCAGCATTCAACTCTGAAATTCTTGGAATCTCTGGAGCAATGTCCTTTGTATGCAAGTGAAATGATGGGTGGTTGGGGTCACCTAAGTAGTTTCAGGATGGGGACTTGTCACAGGAAAAATAAAGGCAAGATTAAAGTGCTCTGACCTTCAATCTCACCCCCGGTCTCTAGAGAGAAGAGAGGGGCTGAAGGTTGAGTTGATGACCAATGGTCAATTATTTAATCAATCATGCCTAAGTAAGACAGTCTCTCCAGGTAGAGTATCAGGATGGAGGTGAATTAGAGGACATCCAACTGGTATCCGATGGAGAACTGATTGATTGCTGCTGGAGGCTGGAGGGGTGGGGATCCTACACATTTTGGTGACCAGAAGTGAAGTATTCTGTATTGAAGTGACCGTGTGAGAGTGGAGGTTAGGAAAACACTTTGGCTTTTTCATATTATCATTGAAGAAGTAAAAGCAGACCTTACCTGAGGTCTGAGCCTCCATAAAAACCCAAAAGGACTGGGCTCACATAGCCAAATAGTTGAAGGTTCCTGGAGCCAGTACCATGCAGAGAAGGTATGGAAGCTCTGAGACTCTTCCCACAAAACTTGCCCTGTGCATCTCTTCCTGTTCATCTGTATCCTTTACTATCGCTTTTATCAACAGCCACAAATGCAAGTAAAGTGTTTCTCTGAGTTCTCTGAGTCTCTCTAGCTAATTAAACCCAAGCAACTTTGATTTATAGCCAGCCCATCAGAAGTATAGATGACAAACTACTACTTGCAAGTGGCATCTGAGACAGGGACAGACTTGTGAGACCAAGCCCTCAAACTTCGGGATCAGACAGTCTCTCCAGGTAGAGTATCAGGATGGAGGTGAATTAGAGGACATCCAACTGGTATCCGATGGAGAACTGATTGATTGCTGCTGGAGGCTGGGGGGTGGGGATCCTACACATTTTGGTGACCAGAAGTGAAGTATTCTGTATTGAAGTGACCGTGTGAGAGTGGAGGTTAGGAAAACACTTTGGCTTTTTCATATTATCATTGAAGAAGTAAAAGCAAACCTTGCCTGAGGATGTTAAGCAGTCATGAATATTACATGCTCCAAAGAATAAATGCTGTACTTTAAAAGTTATCTCCAACATCTCAGTAGGAATGAGAGGCAACAAAGCCTTGGACCTCAACTCATTTCTTCCAATATGCTTCTCATTTGATTTGGTTGTAATGACACAAATAAGTCACAGTCAATATGTATACACCAAACTGAAGGTGTATTGTTTCTCTACCAGTACCAGCATTTCCACCACCACCACCATGGTATAGTTAGAGCATTATTAACTGGCCACGGTATGCACTTTTAATCCCAGGGGGGTAGAAGGATCATAAGTTCAAAGCCCACCTCAGCAATTTAGTGAGTCCCTAAACAACATGGTGAGACCCTGTCTCAAAATTTAAAAAGGGCTGGGGATGTGGTTCAGTGTATTCTAGTACCAAAAAACAACAAACATACAAAAAAACTGTTATAACTTTAGTTCTCACTAGTATTGCTAGTATTATTGCTACATAATAAATTGCCACTCCCCCCCTCCACAAAAGTAGCAAATTTAACTTTTTTTTTTTTTTTTTTTTTGGTTTTGTAGCTCAGGAATTGAGTAGTAGCCGACCTGGGCATTTATCTCTTGAGATTGCTCAAGCAGTTGCAATCAGTTGTGGACTGGCTACAAGCATCTGAAGGTTCCCCTGGGCAGGACATACAAGATGTTTCATTCAGATGGCTGGCAGCAGGTGGAGGAGACCATCAGATGGGCTCAGCTGGGGCTGGTTATTGAAGTGCATACATGTGATTCCCCAGCATATTGGTCCCAGGGTAGTCGGTCTTCTTACATGGTGCCTACCTTCTACCTTCCCCCCAAAATGTGTTCCCTGAGAACCCAGGGGGTCTGACTTTCCACAGCTTCACAGAGCCCTACTTCTGTCAAATTCTGCAAGCAGGTCACAAGCCTGATCAAATTCCATCAGAGGGGATTAGACCCTACCTCTTGATGGGAGGGAGGAATATCAGACATTTTTAAAAACTGCCACATGTGATCAGTGCAATTACCACATTTAATTTAATTGGGTGTTCCGTTATACTTAGGTTCTGTGGGGGGGCCTTAACTCAAAATCTCATATGTGGTCATAGAAATGCATATCAACTAAACAATTACTCCAGTGGGTTTATTATCAAAGAAGCCACAAGATGCTTTCATTTAACAAAAACAGATTTTTCTAGACTTTGCTCCTCTAATTCTGCACCAGAAGTCTTATCCACCCCACCTCTACCCCTGTACTTCTCTTTGAAATAACTAAAATCTAGAAGTGCTTAACAGTTATCTACCTGTTAAGTTGCAGGGATAAAAACTGAGTTTACAGAAAATCTGAATCTAAGTCCAATATTTACAAATACATCTCCAAGATTTTAGAGTTTAAATGAATCTCAGTCATTCCAGAGACACATTCTACACCAGCAACTGGGATGCTTTGGAGATGAGTATATCTTCAGCCTGTCACTGTGTCCTGGGATATTGGACCCTCTTGAGTATTAATCTAGCTTCAACAGAAGGAAGTATTATGGACTCATCTTACCAATGGGTTCAGCATCTGCAGATTCGACCTACTGGGGATTGAAAATGTTCAGACAAAAAATTGTATCTGTACTAAACATGAACAAATCTTTTTCTTGTCCTTATTTCCTAAACAGTATAATATAATGCAGCATTTACTTTGTATTAGAAATTTTAAGTAATCTAGAGATGACTTAAGGTGTAAGTATGGAAGTTACATACAAGCACTAAGCCATTTTATCTAAGGGACTTGAGTATCCAGGTTTAGAGTATCTGCAGGGCGTCCTGGAACCAATCCTGATGAATACTGGGACTTGGCTGTATCTCCTACTTCTCTGATCAAAGAAAAAGGAATAAATGATTTTTTTTAGAACTGCACCAGAACCATGTACCCGAGAGGAAAAGACATTTTATTCTGGGTGCAGAATATCTTTATCAATTGCCTGGCTGAAAGAACTGAGGATTAATAAGGATTAGAATGGCAAGGAAAATGAAGCTAGATGGAGTTTCTAAGGGCTCAAGGGACCCGACTAGAATTCAATATGATCCCAGGCAAATTAAAAAGACAGCTCATTAGAAATGAGATAAAATGCAGTGGGAACAAATGTAGGATGGCTCATTGCAATGAAAAGCCATAGAGCTGCAAAGGTGGGCAAGACCGACTTGACACAACCTTACTTAACACAGCCCCCAGGGCCAATGAGCACCACGAGATGGGTGATAGTGGGAAATACTGATTTTGGGGGTAGGAGCTCATGGGCAAGACTAGAAGATATTAACTTAATACACAGGGAATTTCTCTGACCTCACCCTCAAACTAGAGCAATTCCCCTTGCAACACATACTCAAGCTGCTGTTTTTCATGGCCTTTATCACTCCAGAGTTCCTGTGTGATGATGTGATGATTAACACTGTCTTCCCACTAGATGAGCAGTTTCAGGACTGCAGGGCCTGAATCTGTTTCCATCACACTGCACAGCCTGCCGCATGCCTACTACATAGCCTGTGTCTTCTCCATATTTTTAGTGAATAAACGAATATTAGGTTGAAAATAACATATCAGAGATTGGCAAATTACATAGCCAACTGAAAAAAAAAATATGGCCCATGACCTGTTTTTGCACGGCCTATGAATTTAAAATGGCTTTACATTTTTAAATGTTTGGAAAACAATTAAAACAAAAATATGAAATTATATAAAATCCAAGTCTTGGTGTCCATAAAAAAAGTTTCACTGGAACACAGCCCTTTTGTTTATCGATTATCTGTCTGCTTCTTGCTAAAACAACATCAGGTAGTTAGTTGCAATGGAGACTGTGTGACCTACAACATCTAAGTTAGTTGCAATGGAGACTGTGTGACCTACAACATCTAAAATATTTACTATCTGTCCATTTTACCATAAAAGTTTGCTGACCCCTGATGTAGACAGTCTGGTTTCTATCATCTTTGGAGGTCCCATCAACTAATGGGGGGTATATTTCTAAGATTCTGACTGAAACATAATGGTTAAATTGATTTTCGTGTGAAACATTGAAATAGCTGCTATTTTCTAATGAGATAAAGGCTATAAAGGAGAGAAACTGCTCATGTTTTCAAAATGGGGACAGCAAGTTGTTGAATGAATATATCAATATTAAGATAAGAATCATGCAGACTAGGGATTGGCAGGACTGTGTGAGCTTTGGGTTCATATAGAACTGTATTCAAATTCAGTTCTGCCATCCAAATGTGAAATTTTAGTCAAAATAATATACTCTGCCTCAACTAATCTTTCTGTAAAATGGGAATAAAATTTTCTTCCTCAGAGAATGGTGTTGAATTTAGATAGATACCTTTTCAGTGTGTTTGCTCATTGAAAATCACTTATCTGAGAATCACTCCCCCACCACCAAGGACATTCCATGCAGCCCCTTTCTACCTTCTCCTTTTTTTGTCACAATTAATTGGACAAAGCATGAACTACTGATACACAACATCTGTCCTAGGCCAAGTGGATTTATTTTCCCTGCAATATTATTGAACGTGAAACATAGAAACTGTAGTTAGTCCATTTGAGGCAATTTGACTGACACCACTTGGTTGGCCCACAGCAAGGGTAGGAAAGAACTATCATGCAGAGGTAGCAGAACAAAGGCACAGCAAGGTATTTTTGCAAAGAGAATGAAAGCTGTCTTTCCCAGTTGGGGTATGAGACTTCCTCTAACTGTTCTCAGCTCATGATACAGTCTAAGGTTGTAAGTACTGCCCATGGAGACAAGTCCACCTCCCTCCTCAAGCTGTCTGCTGCACATTTCAGACCCTCAGACATCTACCTCCTTTTACAGATAAGCTACCAGATATATTCCACTATTTCTTCTGTGCATTTGCTGCAGAGCCTTTTAGTTGAAATCCTCTGGCATCAGAGGAATAAGAATGAGAAAGAGAACAACTACACCCAGAGATGGATGATTCTATTACATAAAACCAGAATTTGGGGATTTCGGCATCAAGTCTGGAACAAGTCTCCGGTATGACATGGCTGGTAATATATTGTTGTAAACTGAGCTTCAGATTCAGATTGACACAGCAACTCCCTGAACTCAGAAGTCTGAGTTCCTCCTATAGCTGTGCAGACACAGGACATATGCAAGGACTTATGGGAGAACAGCAGGGAAGGAACCAAAGATTTCCCTCCATATGGATCTGTCAGAGAAACACCTGGCAACTTACGGAAACCCTTAATGTTAACAACTTTCAACTTTCTAACTCCATTCCCTTGGGTGCAACCTGGTTACCTTTTTGCCCTTGGTTCAGGGAGATATTCATGCAGAATCCCTTCTTTTAGGATCAGCAGGAATGAACTTCATTCTCTTCTCACTGACTAACTCAATCTCTCTCACTGACTGAAACAATGTGAAAAGCTCCTAGCATGTAATTGTTGAACATTATAATAGTTCTTCTTATGTTAAAATGTATTACTAATTAGCATTATGCTACAGAAGCCAATAACCCTAGCTTTTGTACATGCTTGCTAAAATATATATGCATAGAGTGACATGATGTCTGCCATTTGTTTCAGAATGGTTCCACCATAAAACTTTTTTTTTAATATGTTGACATTTTAATGGAATATAACTAAGCACTATTGAATAAGTAGATTCAAGCAGCTTATGAAAACCTCAACATCTCAAAGGGCACAATGTTATGATACTAAGAGATGGAAATCGTTGTATCTGTACCTGGCAGATGGTACAGAAAAATGGTTTTTAAAAAAGAAAACAAGAAAAAAAAAATGGATAAAGCAAGCTTGGCTAGTTTTTGGTAATTGTTGAATCTGGGTTACAGTTATATTGCAGTTTATGGTCCTATTCATTCTACTTTGTGTATATGAGGAAATTTTCATAAGAAAAAATTGTATTAAAATTATTTTTAGAGGTAATCAGATTTTAAGCATATTAAATTGCTTAGACTGAAGTTCTAAAATGTTAGTTCATCATGCAGACTGCAAAGAAATCTTTAGGATGCTTTATTCTTTCAAAATAAAAAAAAAATACACATATCTTGGATGATATGGAGTGTCCCCCCAGTGACAGGGAAATGGACTAAATGACTTGTTAAGAGTCCTCCCCTCAAAAATGCACACATAACTTTTCAAATCCTATAGTAGATACCGAAACATTTCTTGCAAAACAAGGGACAAAGTATTTTTCTTCACAAGAATATTTGGAAAACCATCAATGTAAATTGCTATTCCCTTAAATCTCGTAGGTGGGTGAGGCCAAATCACATTACAGACTTTTTCTTTGTCTACTACATCATGCCAATGACAACGTGTTACTTGGTGCTTCCTGTTTTCATGGTACAAATAAAACATGGTTTTTCCATGGTTTATAAATCAGCCCCCAGAAACCCTGCCACCTCGTCTGGCCTCGTCCCACAAATACAACCAATCACCTGTGAGTCATGGATTCACAGAGTCCAATTGCTTAATAAGTTAAGGTCTAACTAGTTTGAATAAAGAAATAAAGATGAATCTGGCCTGGCCTGAGTCAGATGCTTCATTTTGCAGCATAGATTTGAGGCCAAGAAAAGGAAACATGGGGTGAAAGAGGTAGAAAGCAAAGACTCCAGCAAACTGGAGATGGACATCAGAAAGGTCTGAGTCTCAAGTGTTCTCTGCTCCAGAGCCAGCAGGAAGAGGAGCTGCTCAGTCCATTTGAGGGAAAGAGGCAGCTGGTGCTTAGCAGAAAGGGTGTTTAGGGGACAGGAGAAGACACTTGATGCCTCCTAGAACCCTATATTCCATCGTCTCATGGCCGTGGCCTGAAACTCCAAACACCTGCCCACTTGGGCTGGAGATCTGAAAAGATGAACATATAATTGAAGAAAAGGTGATTCCTGCAGACAAATCAATAGCACTGTATTACTGATGAGCATCCTAAAACAAGGATCATGGAAGTAATTAGTACATAGGCTGGAACATGGGGGCTGCTCCACAAATTCATTCATTTATTAGAAAAAAAAATAAAATGACAAGTAGGTGCCTCCCATGTACTTTGTGCCAGGATACTCAGTCTGAATGAAATAGACAAAGGGTCCTTGACCTCTTCGAACCCATTGGAAGGACTGAGGGTCATGCAGATAAATATGCAGTTGCTAAATGTGATCATCAGAAAAACACTGATATAGAGGTGCTCTGAAAGTCTTTAAGCGTTTTATGCCCAGAAGGACTCAATTGCAGGATAGTATGGCAACTATGAGTCCAGGCACCAGGAAGAGATTCCCTGAGTCTAAATCCCACTTCTACCACTCCTTACATGAGTGTCCCAAGGTCAGTCACTTATAAATAATGATGATGACAAAGTAATGAGATCCAGTCTCAGTGGAGAATAGAAGAAATCTCTGATGGCTTTGCTACAAGGTTCTCTTGCCTTCTGACTCCTTATTAAATTTGACCAGTGAGAACATCCAGGACACTTGAAGAACACAGTTTGGCCATTGCCAAGTTCTCCGTTTGGTAGCCCTCTCCTAGAATTCTCATTAACTTTGAAAGCCACCCTTCCAGGCCAATGACTGGTAAAAGGAAAAAAAACTCTTTACTTTTGTTAGCCACATCCCATCTTGGTTTCCTAAAATAGTCTCTCACAAAGCATCCTGCAGTCTTCCCTTTTGAGTGTTCCAATGGTGCTCTGCCACCTGAAAATAGTGTGTAGTCCTTGATAAACACTTGGTTAACAACAGCTAATATTCCCAAGCAGGTTATTGTTTTGGATTTGTTTTACTTCAAGGAAAGTGTCTATGAGCCCCACAGTGAAAACACTGAGAGAAGTTAGCCTAACTTCTCCTAAACTCTTTAGAAACACACCAAAAGAGGACAAGAAAATTAAGACCCAGAAAAACACTCACATAAAGTGGTCAATCATGTATGGACATATAATACTTTTGACCACTAGCAACCTTTGCCTTGTATACAGAGATCATGATGCCATTATGACAAATAAAATTTCTATAGGCCCTTTGACAATGATGAGAAAGGGGAGATTTTCCAGCAAAAGAACCTCAGCCAAATTTGAGACTGTTATTTACCCACTTAAGACAGAAACTATCCTCTCTGGGCTCCCTGTGATCTAATCCTTTAAGCCTTCTGCTGGCACTGGGAACAATGTTAAGCTTTGGGATCAGGCCTTTTGGTTTTTATAATCCATGGGAATTTGAAAATGATAAATTTGTGGAGAGGCTGAAAGTTCCTAACATGTAATTGGAGCCCAAGGGGGAAATAATTAGGATAGAGTCATGTAACTCCATCAACTCTTTTGGAAGTCTCTGAATTATATAATTCCCTTGCCATAGCTTCTCTCCTCTGCATACCCCATTTTGTCTTGGAACAAAAATTTTTTTTAAAAAAAGGGCAGAGGCAATGAAAGAAAATGTAAAGAAAGATCTATCTAGTGTGACAAATTATTTGTTTGCTGTGAGAAGTCAGTGTGATGACACAAACAAGGGGCAGGACTAAGCATTCAACTTGACTTGGGCTTTCCTGGCCATCCCAACCCTTGACCATTCTTGTCAAGGATAACTGACAGCGATGTACAACAAAGAGTACATCTGGTCTATTCTTATTACTCATATTTATGGGAGCAGGATAGTCCTGATTTATGGTGGCATTGGCTTCACTGTTGAAAATAAGAGATGGACATTAAGTTTCTTTCATTTCAACTCTAAGCGTCACTATACATAGGGTATCTGTTAAGACAATGGACTTTGGTGGGTTGTTAGAGAAATGGCTGTGAAAGGTTTTAGCAAAACCTCAAAAAATCAATGTATTACTTTGGTTGTCAGAGGTACCAACCCAAATTTGCCATCATACTTAATGTCAAAAGAGACCCTGTGAAGAAGTGGATGGACACTTTCTGCAAACATGTGGGCACTGGGAAGGGACTGGTGGCAGGGATTTTGGCCTGGAAATATTGCCTTCCCAAAGGAATACTTTTGGTGATCAATTCCCATAAAATCTCATATGTTTACAGCACCTTATAAGTTTGCTTGTTTTCTAGTCCTTTAACCTACTTGCCTCTCAAAATTACTTTTGAAAAGTCTAGGCAAGTTCTTTCTTGGCAACTACTATAAAAGTGAAGAAATCAAAGCCTGCCATCTTGACTTGGAGGAACATTCACTTTGGAAATTTGACTCAGGCATTTCAGGATAAGTTGCATGCAGACTGTGGAATAATTTTGCAGAGCAATTTGTTTTATAACTAGAGAGATAGAGCTGTGGGAGGCCTCTGGGCCCCTTGGGATGGGAGCTGGAAGCAGAATCCATTCCAGAGCCCAAAAAGAACTTTGCATTCTGCATATGGTACATTCTGAATAATTCAGCAAATTATTCTTAAATTAAAAAACAGAGCCAAGACCCTGACATATGAGTGGCTCTTAAGAACACCTCATTTAGGCAACGTCTGTGTAGTCTGACAGAAATGCTTTGAGTGCAGCTTTCTTTCCAACCAGTTGGCAGCAGATATCCCAGTTTGTGGTCTGATTGGGAGACAACAACTGCCTCCTGCTGATCATACCACCATGCAGACAGACTTCATCCACAGGCTTGATTGAGCATTCCAATTGTAGAGCTTTCTGGGAAGTTCCTGGACAGCACGGGTGGATACAACACTATAAAGATCAAAACATTTGTCTATACACAGGTAGAAACTACTGGGTTTAGAAAGAATAATTATTGCCATGAGTAGGTTCTTGAAATAATGTGACATAGCTCTAGGACATAGCACTTAAGTTTGCTAAAGTGGCACTCTTTGGCCAACATCTACTCAGGAACAGTTTTTTGGATCTGCATCTTCAAGTGTCTTTCACTACATCTTACCCCTTGGGTTCCATTTTGGCTTGACCTGGACTAGTAAATATTTTCCAGGGTTAACTCTGCATTCTCAGCTTCCCTCACCTGGGCCTGCTTCCCCATCACCCTCTCTCTGACACTCAGCCCACTCCAGCAGTAGCATTTCAGAAAACCTCTGTACCTTCATTATGGCCTAGATCTATCCTGGGGTTCTCTTCACCTGGGAGTCAAGAAAGTATTCTCGCTCAGTCTCTCTGAACTCTGCAGATGGAGAAACGGTGGTTCTATAAAAGAATGCACCATAGATAGGGGGAAATGCTGCTCAGAAAACTTCTGTTTCTTCACTGCTCTGTTTGATTATTCCAAACAGATCAATCCAAAAGTTAGTGATTTAAAATGGCAACCATTTAAATAGCTCTCAATTTATGAATCAGCAATTGGATTTGGTTCAGTTGGGTGGTTATTCTGGTCCCTGCTGAGCTGGCTAGGCCATCTAAAGACTAGTTCTAATCAGCTGGCAAGTCCATCTTTGAAGGGCTGGCTGGTCTAAGATGGTCTCATTCATATATCTCATGGTTGATTCACAGTTAGCTTGGTTGATAGGGTCAAAAGAACTATGCATTTCTCATCTTCCAGTGGGATAATCTGCACCTGTTAATATAGCAGTTCAATACACTTCTAAGAGAGAAGCATGAAAGTCCAGTAGAAAGCTTACAGAATGGGCACATCTCTTCTACTTCATTCAATAGGCCCAGAATCAAAAGATAGGGAGCTGACCTCTCTATGGGAGTTGCTACAAAGGGAGGTGGCTACAGGGAGAAGTAAAACCTTGATGTCATCTTTGTATGACTCAGAGAAGTACATCAACTAGGGAACAGAAGAGATTGACCTAATGCCTTCTCTTTCCTGATAGCCCAAGTGTTAGACCTTGCCTTTGTCTTCAAGAGAAGTTTGGAGAAATCTGAGAATTTAATATAATTCCATCTGCATAAATCAGCTTTCTATACCATCTCACCAGGACATCTATTTTCCTAGGTGAATCTTACAGTGTTTGACTTTTGGGGAAATGTTATTGCAAATAGTCAGAGATCTGATATAATTCCATTTTCTGCAAAGCACAGCTAATTGCACCTAGTCTGACCCAAAGCAGTCCATCAGTTGGCATATCAGTAGCCTATGTGACCCAGCCTAATAGTATAGATTAAAGAAATTTATTTCTTGGGAATTTAAATTTGTAAACAGAAGGGCAGAGGCAGGGAGTAGCAAAGGAGCCACTGGTTCTAATCATCTGGTAAGTCCCATTTATGGAGGGCTGGCAGTAGGGCCTATTTCTTTAACTAAAAATATATTATGTACTATTTTTACTCCATCCTTCCAGAGTTTATAGAAGTTTGCACATACAAGAAATGCATTCAAAATTAACTTTTTGCAGTCCTTCCACAAGATAATCTAGATAACCCTCTGCCCTTCTCTGTTTTCTGGGCTACATTATCTTTTTCCAAAGGAAATATTTTGAATGCAGCTTTGGGGGAATATTAAAATACATAGGATGCTCTTTGTTTCAAGATTATGTTATGGCAGCATGACAGATGCTGAAAGCAGTAAAACTGAGGGAGACAAAGATAAAAGTTTTAAAGTCTTAATTGTAAAATAATATAAACTTGGCCCCACCATTGAGATGAGAAGAAGGAGTTCTGTCTGGGCACAAAAGATGCTCCCAGTCAATCATAAACATTCCTACCTCAATCTGTTTTTTTTTTTTTTTTTTTCTTTTGCTCCTGCAGGGCAACAGGAGACCCTGAGAGAGAGAATAGGGCATGTGGATGAAATGTTCCCACTTTGTATTATGACCTTTCAGTACTTCTTCCTTTTTCCTCAGGGCCTGTGATATATAAGAGAACATTTTCTTATAACATTCTAGTTTATTTGGGTTTTTTAAACAAACTATCATAAACTGGGTGACTTATAAGCAATAGAAATACATTTTTTACAGTTTGGGAGACTGGGCAGTCCAAAGTCATGTCACTGACAGATTCAATGTTACATGAAGAGGTTCTATTTCCTGGGTCATATATGCTGGGTTTGTTGTTGTTGTTGTTGTTGTTTTGTTTTGTTTTATTTTTATGCTAACTTCATGTGGCAGAAAGAGTATATGGTCTCTTTTATAAGGACACTAATACCATTTATGAGGGTTGTGTCCTCGTGACTAATCAATTCCCAACTAACATCATCAACTTGGAGGTGGATTTCAACATATGAGTTTGCAAAGGACATATATAGTGTAATGCACTTTATTTCATACATTCTGGACTTAGTGAAATTGCTTACTAATACTGCTGTGATGTATGTCTGACCCCATGGCTCCTCAGCCTACTGCTGCGTCATCTGCAGCTGTGTGGGGATTGTTCCTGATCACTCCCCATCTGAGTCATCTGCTTCTCTCTTTTTTACTGCTTGAGGGCTCTCTGTGGAGCCTTGGAAATTTGTTCAGCTTACCTGCAAATGAAGCCAGGAAGTTAGGGTTTTAATGCTTCCAGGAGCAGCCCTCAACCAAGGAAAAGGAACAGGAGTTGATAGATAAAGACCTCAGCTTCTTTATTTCTCTAAGAACAAATCTGAAGTGTGTTCTATGAAACATCACAGACAGTCCCCAGTAAGGTAATCCCAGTTGTCCACAATGGAAATGCTCACTGACACACCCTCTATTGGCTTCTTTTCTTTGTTTGTCTCAGTTCCTACATCCCACTCTTATACTTTCCTAGAGTCCATTCCCAAATAAACTTCTTGTACCTAAGTCTTTTTCTCAGGGTCTCCTTTTGAGATAACTTTAAAAGAAGACACTTAGGATTAGGTGAAAATATATGACCATTCTCTCAAAGTCCATTAACTTTGTCCTAAGACAATGCATCAAGCACAAGTTGAAGTTAGAAGAGAAAAACCATTTTTAGTCACCTGGGAAAACCAAATAGATCAGGAAAGAAATCAAGATGACACCACTTGTATTAGATTGCATGATTTTTTTCTCCCAAATTTCAAAAAGGATTCACTTACTCAAAATATTTTACTTTCATCTATTGAAACATTTCAATAAGACAAGATAGTTTATCATCTGCCAAAAAATGTTATAATAAATATTAAAATGTGCAATATCTAAGAAGTGAAAGGTAATTTTAAGTCCTGAACTTTCCATAACCATATGTGATAACTCTATCTTTACATTTGGTTTAAATTTCAATTCTTGTTCCCCTAAGCATCATTTAGGCCAGGGTTCCTGCCCTTGGATTTTGGTAAAAATCTTCACTGGATTCTTTCTGCCTTTAATCAGTCCTTGAGTAAGTCTCTAGCTTTTAAAACATCCAAACAGATTCTAAGTCACCTTTGCAATTACCATGGATGGGGCAGAAATCTAGGAACTAGTGGTGGAATTCATTTCTAGCTCTACAATTTATTAGATATTAATGAACTCCAGAGAGGAATTCAGTTCAAGTTAAGATTGAGGTTAATTATACCAACTAATAATATAGCAAAAGATTGTCACTGTTGAGTAAAGTTTTAAGCATGTATTTCTTTATTTGAAAAAACTATGTTTTTTTAGCTAGGATCAGTGGCACATGCCTCTAATCCCAGCTAATTGGGAGGCTCAAGAAGGAGGATTGCAAGTTTGAGACCAGCCTGAGAAACATAGCAAGAACCTGTCTCAAAATAAAAATAATTTAAAAAAAAAAAAATAGGAAAAAGGAAAAAAAAAAAGCTGGGGGGAGAGGAGCTGGGGATGTAGCTTAGGTAAAATGCTCCTAGTTTTAATCCTCAATACCAGTACACACACACACAAACACACACACACACACACACACACACACACAAATTATGTATGTATGTTAGTCATGTTTCTCTGGTGATAATGCTCCATGATAATTCAGTGGCTTAAAACCTCTATTGTACTATCTATATGTTGGCTGTGGTTAGACCATTTTGGGCTGGACTTCAAATTATAAGTCAAGTTTAAGGATGCTCCGGAGTTTCCATTCTAGAACACAGACTGAAGCACCATATCTACCCAGGTTACACTCTTTTCCTGGCACAAGATGAAGTACAAGAGATGAAGGCAAATCATGGAAAAGCATTTAAAATCTCTATGTTAATTAGTTTGATTTTATCATCCACAATGTGTGTGTGTGTGTTGAAATACATATATTGTATCCCATAAATGATATAAATTTTTATTGGTCAATATTAAAAATAGGCAAAAATTATATTCTTTGCATATAAACAAAAAATACAAATGCAAAAATATTTTTAATTGCAAGTTGCATATCATCAGGTCTACCCGCAATCCAGTGGCTAAAGAACAGCCCTGGACTGAGTCTGAAAACAGACATATCAGTGCCTAGCAAAGTAGGAGGCACTGTTCAGACAGCAAAGGACATGCATATATAATTCTGTTACTCAGAGGGAGTGAAGGATTGGAAATCTATGACTCTGTGGATATCTGTAGACATGCCCCAAGGTAGACAGAATGTCATAATAAATCCCCATGTGCCTATCAGAAAGCTGCACCTATCACCTCTTTTCTAATCTTGCTTCACTCCTCCTCGCCCCCATATTATTTTGAAGCAAATTCTGCATTTTATGAGTGTCACTTAAGGGAAGAAAAAAAATCTATACTTTTGCAGGAAATAGAGGATTATTTAGACCTCAAAGAGTTTGCAAAATAATAAAAAGTACGTACTTGTAATGTCAAAATAACGTGAAATAAAACACAAGCACATATTTGACAACAATGAGAAGCAGTCAGTTCTAAGATGTTGCACATGGGTGTTTCCCACCGAATAATGATGAGCTTTATATTTAACTGCCTGGTCTTGCCAGGATAATGACTACCACCACAAAATAAAAGTAAATGCCCACTCTTTATCTAATTTATTAAACTAGTGGTATAAGAGGAAGAAGGAGAGAAAAAGAAAAGGTACAGAAACAGAATTTTAAGATGCACAACAAGTTACTTTAATCTGTGGACTAGAATTGTATTGTTTTGTACCAAAGCCTTACTTATTCAAGATATTTCTCTCTCATCTATGGAAACATAAAAAAATAAACAATAACAGAAGTAAACCTGTAATAAGGTAAAAACATCAGGGAAAATAAGATTTAAAAATTACAAAAACAAGAAATTTGTTAGTGTGTGTTTAAGAAAAGGAATCATCATATTAATTTGTTCTAATATCATCTTTTTAACCCATACTTTAAAGAACATCTTGATTTCCGAAGTGGCCAATGGAAATACATGGTTAAACCATGGTTACTGTAAGTAGGGGTGCCATAACAGAAATACCCCAGAGTGGGTGGCTTAAGCAGAGAAATTTACTTTCTTGCAGTAGTGGAGACCAAACATGGAACCCAAGGTGTCGGCGGGTTTGTTTCCTCTCAAGGCGTCTGTCCTCAGCTTGCAGATGGATACTTCCTCTATGTGTCCTCACATGACCTTTCCTCTGCAGTCCCTGGTGTCTCAGCCTCTTCTTATGAGGACACAAGTTATATTAGATTAGGGCCCTGCTCTTGTGACTGTATATTACCTTAATTACATTTTAGAGTCACATTGGGGCTTAGAGTCCCGACATATAAAATCATAGAAGGGCATAATTCAGTCTTACCAATTACATAAGTCAGGAAGAAGTATTCCAATCACTTACACCTAATACCACCACTGATATTTATTAGCTAATAGCATAACAACTAATAGTTCATAGGCAATAAGCTAGCCCTCACTGTGACAGGATCTCTTCTATGCATACTTATCAGTTAAAATATTCATATTAATCTCTTTAAAACTGGAAACTATCCTTATATGTAGGTACTATAATTTCCCCCCATTTTACAGATAAGCACACAGAGACACAGAAAGGCTAAATAAAGAAGTCAGATAGGGAAGTCAGTTAAATGAAGGATGCCAGTTAAATTTGAATTACAGATCAACAACAGGTGACTTATTTGCAGGTTCCAAATATTGCATAAGACATGCTTATTCTAAGAGGACATGGATACGAACCCAAATAAATACAATTTTCTCATACTAGACAAAGGGGCCAAAAATATGCAATGGAGAAAAGATAGCCTCTTCAACAAATGGTGCTGGGAGAATTGGAAATCCATATGCAACAGAATGAAACTAAACCCATATCTCTCACCATGCACGAAACTAAACTCAAAATGGATTAAGGATCTCGGAATCAGACCAGAGACCTTGCATCTTATAGAAGAAAAAGTAGGTCCAGAGCTTCAACATGTTGGCTTAGGACCAGACTTCCTCAACAGGACTCCCATAGCACAAGAAATAAAAACAAGAATTAATAACTGGGATAGATTCAAACTAAAAAGCTTTCTCTCAGCAAAGGAAATGATCAGCAATGCGAAGAAAGAGCCTACAGAGTGGGAGAAAATCTTTGCCAATCATACTTCAGATAGAGCACTAATCTCCAGAATCTATAAAGAACTCAAAAAACTCTACACCAAGAATGCAAATAATCCAATCGACAAATGGGCTAAGGAAATGAATAGACACTTCACAGAAGAAGATATACAAGCAATCAACAAACATATGGAAAAATGTTCAACATCTCTAGTAATAAGAGAAATGCAAATCAAAACCACCTTAGGGTTTTTCCATCTCACCCCAATTAGAATGGCGATTATCAAGAATACAAGCAACAACAGGTGTTGGCGAGGATGTGGGGAGAAAGGTACACTCATACATTGCTGGTGGGGCTGCAAATTAGTGCAGCCACTCTGGAAAGCAGTGTGGAGACTCCTTAGAAAACTTGGAATGGAACCACCATTTGACCCAGCTATCCCACTCCTTGGCCTATACCCAAAGGACTTAAAATCAGCATATTACAGAGAAACAGCCACACCAATGTTCATAACTGCTCAGTTCACAATAGCCAGATTGTGGAACCAACCTAGATGTCCTTCAATTGATGAGTGGATAAAGAAAATGTGGTATATATATATATATATATATATATATATATATATATATATATATATAATGGAATATTACTCAGCCATAAAGAATGATAAAATTATGGCATTTGCAGGCAAATGGATGAAACTGGAGAATATAATGCTAAGTGAGATAAGCCAATCTCAAAAAACCAAAGGACGAATGATATCGCTAATAAGTGGATGATGACACATAATGGGGGGTGGGAGAGGTTAGTGTTAGGGTTAGAGTTAGGGTTAGGGAGGGGGCAAGAATGGAGGAAGGAAGGACTGTATAGAGGGAAAAGAGAGGTGGGAGGGGTGGGGGGAAGGGAAAAAATAACAAAATGAATCAAACAACATTACCCTATGTAAATTTATGATTACACAAATGGTATGCCTTTACGCCATGTACAAACAGAGAAATAACATTATCCCATTTGTTTACAATAATAAAAAAAAGACATGCTTATTCTATTAAAAAAAAGTATGAATCAATCTGAAATTAAAATGTAACTGAGCATCCTGTATTTTTCTAGCTAAGTCTTAGAACCCTAGTTAGACAAGGTATATTTTCTATCACACCAGAGCAGTGAATTTTAAATTGCTTAGTAGATCTTGCAGTTTTCAAGAAATATATGAGGGTGCTGTTGAGAGGGCAAAGGAGATGATGAACAATTTCCCCCTGTTGAATACAGCAATTCCTTTATCAACTCTTTTATACACTGAGATTTCCTACAAATGTTCTCTTGAGGAAAAATAAATATATTTCCTTGACTCTAAAAAAATGTTTGCAAAACTGCCATTTTTCGAATAAAACTAACATGAGTTCTGGAGGTTTTCTTTGGTTTACTTGGGGGATTTCCTAAAAATCTTACCTTTATCCTCTTAATTTGACATTCTCTAATGTTCTGTCTTCCTAATGAATCCCCTGAGACTGGCCTGCTTGCCTGAAGAACCCTTTTTGAACCCTTTTTGCAGTTTCTTGAGTGGGACCTTACGCATACTAGGCAGTTGCTGTACCACTGAGCCACATCCCCTTCCTGGTTTGGAGGGCTCTCAAAGAAAGATATGCAATCTGTGGCCAATAGCCTAGAGGCTGCTACAGTTTTTACAAATTAAATTGCATTGGAACATGTCATCATCCATTCATTTACATTTTAGCTACTACGGCTTATACATTACGAAGGCAGACCATATGTTCCAGAAAGCCAAAAATGTTTACTATATTATTTATCAAAAAATCCTGCCAACTCCTAATGTCTAAGAATCTGCTTCTAAAGGCTGCCAGAGTGGCTGAGAAAAAAGTTGTCACCAAGTTCCTTCTGAGTTTGGAACAGGCAAGATTAACTGGGCAGATTGATTTTCTGTGATAACTTTTCATTATTTTGTGTCACTTGGAAAAATTGTCTCATAAAATAGCAAAGCTATCAGACAAAATGTTTCTATTGAAGATTTGGTCACATGGATTGTTGCTGGTAATGATCTGCAATTCTGCAGAGATGAAGCCCTTACTAGGACAAAGTCTATCAATATTTTTTGCTATTTATGGCTCTTTTCAAATGTGAAACTTGAAGCAGAAATGTAAACTTTTTATTCCCCCAATTTCAGATTACTCTCCAAGTCAGTATTCTAGAAAATTTTAATAACCTACAATTTTAGAATTTCAGATAAGGCATTTAATGCCATAGGATACTTGTAATAATACAAAAGGGTTTAGGTTGATTATCCAAGATCAGCACTGGAAGTTTTAATATAGCTTCCATGCCTTTGAAGTTACATCTCCATGACACATTGGTCGTCCTTCATGGAAAGTTGTCCATAAACACATTATCCACTTCTTGACCCTAGAGAACCAGTTCCTCTTTGCCTCTTCATTTCAAATTTTAAGCAGTGATTTTCTGTAACTCCCCAGATTCTTCCTGAACGATCAATAGCCATAATTATTTCAGGGCCATGAAGAACTCAGGAGGAATAAAACCATTTAGAAAAATATTTCTCTCTGAAAACTTATCTGTATATACTTAACAGTGTGAAAATCAGACTAACAATCTAGTTGGTATATTTTTCAGTGATCTTACATTTTCTTGCCTTTTACTTTTTTATACTTTCTTGTGATATGAACAATTGTGATTTTTAAAAATGTAGAGCTTCCAAACAATCAAAGAAAACGTTTTTAGAGAAAGTATGTTATGACATGACTTCACGTAGAGAATCCCATGAAAACACTGACGTACAGTCCATATTCATTGAAACATCAACTTTTGTGCTATTACCTTGGTTCAGATTTCTTTTCTATTGAAACCTTGAAAATAACCACATTAGTGTTAGGTTTCAAAAACATATTTATTATAAAGGAGCAGTCAAGTCTTTACATCATTTATGAAGTCCATTTATGATAATGTAAACATGTTATTGAAGCAACCTCCCTGGGAATGGATCAGTCATTTGAGAGACTTTGTGAATGTGTAAAAATGCTTTGTACCAGTGGTGTCCTTGGGGAGACCAGTGTGCATTATTATATTTGATTGGTGTTTCCTGTAGTAACCTCAACTGTGTCAAGCATTTGCTGATTCATTTGGGACTCTGATGGTTCAGAGATGCCTCCTTAGCATGAGGCAAATTGATCTGTGTCCAGGACTGGAAGAATTATTCTCCCAAGAGTCACAGTAAGATGCAAATAGATTTTCAGGTAAATGTTGGGGAAAAGTCATCCCAGCAAATATTAAGTGGCTAAGTGTTTTCTATTTAGAATGAATCTTCACTTTCTTCCAATAATAGACTTGAAAAATCCTTAGTAAAGTCAATAAGACAGAAGAGAAAGGTTGGAAGTTATCCTGAGATGTGTGCCCAGGATTATTGTATAAAGTGGTACTGTTTCTCTACTGCACAGTGGCACTCAGCCAAGGTCCTAACATGAGCTGCTAAGGGTTCATATTATTTTTTTATTTTACATACTATTTCAGGGATTCACTAACCCTCTGAAATCTATCCAGAAATTCCCTGATTAATTTTTTTTTCATTTGGATAATAGTGTTGCAACTTTTTGTGCTAGAGTTTTTGTTTTAGAAGGGTTTTTAAAATTTCATTTCCTTGTGAGTTGTGTTGTTGTTGTTGTTTACTGTTTTGTTTTGTTGGTACTGGGACCCAGGGGTGCTTACTTAACCACTGAGCCACATCCCCAGTCCTTTTTTTTTTGTATTTTACCATGAGATAGGGTCTCACTGAGTTGTGTTGGGCCCTGCTAAGTTGCTGAGGCTGGCTTTGAACTCACAATCCTCCTGCCTCGGCCTGGCGAGCCACTGGGATTACAGGTGTGCACCACCATGCCTAGCTGTTTTCTTACTTTGTTCTTTGTGAAAGATTAATCCAGTCATTAATTAAACAAAATACTGACAGTGCTTTTCAAGTAGCAAGGGCTAGGGACACCCTTATGTGGTAGATAGAACACTTTGGTGATCTCCATACTACACCCTCCTATCTGTTCCTGCAAGTTGTTATAACTTTCTAGTGGCCAACTGCTTTACCTCTGTGACTGGCCAACGTGACTTCTTTTAGCCAATGAATATTAGAAACCAAGACGTAGTCAGGGGCTTGTATAATGCCAGCTCCTCAGGGCTTGTTCTTACTCTTGCATTCCTCTTACCATCTTGCAAGGAAGGCTGCACTAGTCCAATCATCAGTTATCATCACAACTGACAACCTGCCAATGCCAAACATATGAGCACCTCCAAGATCAGAAGGACTGTACTATCAAGCATAGCCTAGATGCTAACCCTCCCCCCAAAATCATGATAAATGAATGCTATTTGTTAGTGACATAAAGGTTGGGTTTTGTTACATAGCTTTATCATGTCAGTGGATAACTGATACACACAGTGAATGTGACAGGAAAAAAGTCTTAGTTCTCCCAGGTTTGCATTCTAGTGAAGGACAAGATAATGGAATTAATATACAAATAAATAAACAAACTAGAAAATTAGCTAGATGTAAGTGATACTGGAGAATTGTGGAGAAATTGTGGAGAAACCTGGTAGACTTGAGGCCTTATATATAGTGACTTGACTTTGCTATGGAGGTGACATTTAGCTTAAGATCAGAATGACACGAGTCAGTCTGGCAAAGACTAGAGAAAAGAGCAATCCAGTCAAAAGGACTAGCCAGTGCAAAGGCCCTAAGAAGGAATGAATGTAGAGAGAAAGCCACCAGGCTTTGAGTGCAGAAAGTGAGAGGAAATGAAGTAAGAGAGAGATGGGTCAAATTACAGGAAGCTTTGGAAGGCAAACAAGGAGATTAGAGCACCCACCAGAGAAGGCCTTTGTGTTCTTTGGTCTCAGGCCTAGGTCAGACACAGAGAAGCTGCTGAGGAAAAAAAAAGAAAAAGAAAAATCTCATTCCTGGCTTTTGTTACAGGAAGGGGAGGGGGCCTGATACAGGTGTCTCAGGATGGGAGAATGGGAAGGGGATTCCCCTAGATGGGACAGGAAATGGAGATCTGAAGTCCCCTTTTCTGAGGAACCCAGGCAGAGCCTTCAGGAGGACTGGGAGGAGACCTCACCAGTCTCTAGACACTGCAGACCTGGCCTCAGCAGTGGTGCCTGGTTTAGCAGTTGCAGGGAGTCCCCAGGGTCTCAATTTTCAATCTCTGGGCAGGATCAGACAATGGGCATAATAGGACTGACCCAGGTGGAAGGGGGAAAACTGGGGACTCAACAGATGTTTCTGAGTTGGAGCTCTCCCTCCTCTCCACCCAGATTGGCCACAACCTTATTCTGCAGGGGATGGAAGCCTAGTGCTGACTCAGCTGAATGTCCCGCAGACCAATGCCATGGGGTCTCAAGGTAATTAGATTAAAATATATATATATATATATAAAGCTGCCTTCTGCATCTCCAAAGAAGCATGACACTTAAATGAAATTCAAAGACAAGGAAAACTGACCTATGGGAGTAATCAGAACAGTGGTTTCCTCCCAGAGTTTGAGTGGAAGGTAGGTGCACAAAAGGGGCCTGAGGGAACTTTCTGAGGTGACAGGAATGTTCTCTTGATTGACCTGATGGTACCACCACCACCCAACTGTGCACTGCAGATTCATCCATTCCCCTGTATGTCAATTAGCCTCCATGAAGTATGGACTTGGAGCTTCCATGGCATTTCAAGAAGAGAAGAAGGAAGGAAGGAGGAAGGAAGGGAAGAAAAGGAAGGAAAGGCAGCAGGTTTTGCTGATTCACACCACTGCATATTTTCCACTCATCTGATAAAAAAAAAAAAAAAAAAAAAAAAAAAATAGAGCTTCTAGTTTGTGGCCAGATACCTAGTCTGTTCCAGGTGGCCAGACAGAAAAATGTGGATGCCAACATGTAAACACCCAAGAGCTCAGACCTGCCAGTATTTGTTCTGCCCAAGGATGAGGGAGCTGAGCTTTTGGGAAAGGTCTGAAGAAGAGGTGAAGGGGCATGTGGGGTTGAAGAACAGGGATTTGCTGAGATCCATCTTCACTGGTGCTTGTCTTGTCTATCTCCTTCAGACCCTGACCACAACATGTCAGGCATAAAGCCCAGGACTTCCGCCATGGAGTCTGTGAAAGATGCTCATTGCTATGGCTGATGTAACCACAAAACCTGGGAAACAACTTACGGACAATGGGCTGTTGTGGGCCTCCGTGGCCAGCTTGTCATTCTGTAGATTTCTGCAGATCCTGTGCACAGGTTACTGAGTTTCCCAGTTGTCACTGGCCTTTTGAAGCAGAGGAAGAAGGAAACCCTCTCAGACATACTGTTCCCCTCAGGAAATGAGTGACCAAAGGGCTTCCCTAAGGAGACTTGGGAAAGTGACATTTCCTCAGGCCTGAGGACATCAAGAGGTGACTTTCCAAAACACAAAACACTGAATTAAACTGACTGGATTGTTTATCACTTCAGTTCTCTTTAGGGAAAACAAAAAAAAGTGTCTTTGAATTTCAATATCAATAAAGAAAGTGCTTGGGACTACTGTGAACATTGGCAGACATTTGTTGGGAGAACATAAAACAATACCACCACTTACCATGGCAACACACCCAACTTCCATACAGCCATTCCTCTACCTACATCCTTATAGGCTGAATAACTTGTCAACTCCGACTTCTTGTGATTTCACCCTTAGAAAAAGAACTCTGGAACCATCAATTCCTATGTGTTTAAAAGGAAGCTTCCCAAGAGATCCATGGGTTCATGTTGTCAGTCAACATTGCTGGGAATGTGGAAGTTGCTACGATCTTTTTTAAAAAAAAGCTACTCTTTAGATTTATTACACTTACTGTTTATCATATAGAGTAGGATTTTAGCGCAATAAAAATAAGCTAGGCATGATGTCACACACCTGCAATCCCAACCAGTTGGGGGGCTGAAGGAAGAGGATGAATAGTTTGAGGCCAGCCTCAGCAACTTAGTGATATAAATAAAAGGGGCTGAGGATGAGAGTCGGGCATGGTGGTGCATGATTTGGGAGACTGAGGCAGGAGGACCCGATGTTCAAAGCTAACCTCAGCAAGAGTGAGGACCTAAGCAACTCAGTGAGACCCTGTCTCTAAATAAAATACAAAAAATAGAACTGGGGATGTGGCTCAGGGTTCAAGTGCCCCTGAGCTCCATTCCCTGGTCCCCCCATTAAAAAAAAAATAATAAAAAAATAAAAAAAAAAAAAAAGCTAAGAATGGAACTCACTGGTAGAGGACTTGCCTAGCATGTGTGAGGCCCTGGGTTCAATCCTCAGCACAGAAAAATAAAAGCTAAAATAAAATAGTTATTTTGGAAATAAATTTAATTGTAAATTCTCTGGACTTATTTCAGAACTCCCTGGAGGAGGCCTGCTGAAATTATTCCAGGTTTTACTCATGTAACACAAAAAAACTGCTATGGTTCTGCAGTCTCAGTCCAGTGAGAGTGGAAAATGTACAGAGGGAAAAAAAAAAAAAAAAAAAAAACAGGATTAAAAAGGAAGAAGAGAGGACAAAGAAAAGCAAAATGTGTTTTCTGCCTAGTAATTTTGACTTAAGAGTCCTGATTTTTTTAAAAGCTAAGCATTGTGAACATCATGTGCACAATATTCATTCTGTATGTAACATCGCAGTGAATTGTACTTGACTTACCTCTAGATAATGACTGTCATGGTACAATGTAATTGTTACTCATCTATGTATTCAGTTAACACTACAGATTTTGTACTTCTTTCCCTTTGATTTTTTAAAAAGCTAACTACTAATCTTTTCCTTTGCTTTTCCCTTTTGTCTTTTTACATAACACTGCAAACATATATTAATAATCACCAAAAATGATTAGTTTATGAACTAACTAAACTTTTTCTAAAAGCAGACCATTATCCCCACCACCATCTTATTTAAGGTGATTTCAAAGAATTATAATCTTCTTGTCTAAAAGTCACTCGACACTTAAGGATGCTTCCCTGCGCAGTGACCGCAGGGCTCCTGTGCTATTAGATGCTGGTTCACCCCCTTCCTTACTGTGGACTCTTGCCAAGGCAGCTGCAACTCTTTGGCAGCTGTTTAATCAACTAGAACGATAAGGCCAGGGCTGCCCTTTTGTCATTTCCTTGGGACTCTGTGTTCAGGAAAAAGCACCCTTGACTGAAGGGTGTGTGCAGGTTAGGACCACAATGGAAATCAAAAGTGGGAAGGAAGGGAGCCACTGCAGGAACTTCACCTGAATGAAGTGACAATTCACCAAGGTACTGGGTGGGAATCCCCAGGATCCTTTGGGAATTCTATTTTCATGAGTAGAAACCAGAAGCTGTCCATAGCAGTCATATCCAGCAACAATTTTTAAAAGAAAGTGAGGGCTGGCTTGTAGCTCAGTGGTAGAGCACTTGCCTAGCATGTGCAAGGGACTGGAGTCAATACCCAGTCTTGGAAATAAAGGAAGAAAAGGAAAGGCAAAGACAGGATAGCAATATAGAGGCATGTGCCCCTTAACTACAACTGAGTCAGTGGATGGACTACTTTTACTACTGTGATTCCATAAGATTATTTTGCTTAGTAATGTTGCAGCCAACTTAATTCACATAAGTATACTCAATGATGTTCACAGGATAACAAAATCAACTAACACACTTCTCAGAGTGTATCCTATGGTTAAGCAGCACAGGACTGCTTACTAACGGGATCAACCAAACGGGATGTAATCTGTTAAGTGAGAGAGTAGCATAAGAGAATGTCAAAGTTCCATTCTGTCAGGGAGGCTGTGATGGACATGGTTGTTGCCCTCCCAGGTCTCCTTACCAGGCTGCTGTGAGGATTTACTGCTAATAGGAAAATTCCTCTTCTCCAGAGATTACCCCAAGATGGACAGAAGTCATCTGGTCCAGATGGACCACCTCCTCTGCAGGCAGCTCCTCATTAATGATGCACTGACATGGAGACACAATGATGGCCCTCTGGTCTCAAGGGAGACTGCTTGGTGGTATGATTCATGCTTCAGAGCTCTCTCTGATTCAAGACACAGCTGGACTTTACTAAGGCTACATCATTGCTCAGCTCCCAGCCCCTCCTGCTCCCCTATTCCTTCTATCAGGAGTTCCCTCAAAAATCACACAACCAAATCTTTGCCTCAGGCTCTGCTTCTACAGAGCCCAACCTAAAACAGTCACTGAATCCAGAAAAAAAAAAAGTATGGAGCTAATCTAAATTCTTTCTGCTTTAGGAGAAGACATCATGTGAATCTCTATCCTGTTCTGTGGTCAGTACCAAGAATTAAGAATTCAAAGAAAGGCCTTCTGTACTAATTAAATTTCTGCATCTTTGTGTTTACCTTAATAATCTGAGTCTGAAGTGGTCATTTGTTTCCTTGTTGAATCGCTAACTTCCTGGTCCCTTCACATCTGCTCTAGTGTGTGCATGAGATGCTGGAGGATGGGGACTATGTCAAACAGCTTCCCATTAGTATGAAATACCTGAGATAGTCACTTTAAAATGAGAAATGAGATGAAGTTTATTTTGGTCACAGTTTTCAAGGTTTCAGTCATTGGTTCTGTTGCTTTTAGACCTATAATGAGGCAGAACATCATAGCGAAGAGCACATTGTGTAGTGAGCTGCTCACCTCATGGTGACCACGACACAAAGAGAAAATGGAGGGGGAGTTGCAGGGGCATCTGAGTTCCCAATAGTTTCTTCAAGGACATCCCCCCAGTCCCTTACCTTTCTCCCACTAGGCCCTGCCTCTTAAATATTCTACCATTTCCCAGCAGCGCCACAGGCTGGTGACCAGCTTTTAACATGTGTGACTTTGGGAGATAATCATCCAAAACCTAGCAGGAGCCATTGGAGGAATAAAAATATGCTGCCTCTTCCTGAAGCATCAATTCATTTCAAAGATTTAGGAGGTAAAAATCAAATAATTGGATATTAAGATGAACATCAGTATACCACGGAATTGAATACAAGACTCACATGAATTTCTAAGAAGAAACAAGAGTCTCTAAAGAAATCGTGGGCTTTTCATGAAGTAATTTTGGTTCTTCCCAGAAAAACCCTGGACACTATACAAAAAGTTTTAAAACACGCTCTTTCCAAATCCTGGCAGTAAGAGAACTGCAAGGGAGGAAGACATAAGCCCACATTTTGGAGACAAAATAGTAAGAGGTTCTAAGGGATTGCTTCCTAAAGTCAAGCTTCTGAAATAGGGCATAGAAATCCTCCCTGGGTCCTGATTTAGCAAGGCTGGGGTAGTTTCTAGGTGCCTGCATTTCTGACATGCTCCTAGGTAAGACTCAAGTTGTTGGTACCAGACTGGCTCTGAAATGCAAGGTGGTGGTGTCCAGTCTTCCACCTGTGCTTCTGATGGGTTTCAAAATATGGATTCTTCCAGTGTGTGGTACTAGGAAGGGGAGAGTAGACACTTTGCTCCAGAGCATCTGTGCTTATGGCATATAGGTGAGTCACTGATGGGGTCACTGGCACTAGCCCTGCCCAGCTACAATGATGCCCTCACTTTGGACCCCACTGAACAAACACAGGTATCACTACATGAATGTCCCCTGTGAGCAGAACTGAGGTTCAACTGGGATCCCTCAAGAATACCATCAGTTTTTAAGGTTTAACATATTTCACTTCCTGGCAGTAAACACCCATGGTCCTGACCCCCTCCTTCATGCCCAGCTGACCAGGTCCCTCTGATCCAGCAATAGAGGGCCAGGGCCAGACCTTCTTTCCAGCACATGACTGATCTGCATGAAGGTTGCTAAATAGTTTGTCTCTCAATCCTGCCTGCAAGAAAGGGAGAGAAGGACATACTACAAGGTAACACATTTAAAAAAAAAAAAATGGCGGTAACAAAAAAATTAGATAAAATAAAAATAGCCATTTTAAAGTAGATAATTCAGTGGCATTTAGCTTTTCACAATGCTCTATAATCATCACCTCTAATTCCAAGACATTTTTGTCAACTCAAAGGAACACTCCATAACATATAAGCTGGTCTAATTGCATTCTGCCCCTCCACTGACCTCCTGGCAACCATTGATCTGCTTTATTTCTCTATGGATTTGCCTCTTTTTCATATTTCATATAAATGGAATTATACAATATATGGTCTTTTGTGGTTGTCTTCTTTGCTTAACAAAATGTTTTCCAAGTTCATATATACCATAGCAAATACCAATTCTTCATTCTTTTTTATGGATGAATAAACTTTCCATTGTATTGACGTGCCACATTCACTTATTCATTAATTACTTGAGTGGCATTTGGTTTGTTTCTTCCTTGAGGCTGTTATATATTGGGTAATCCATTCTTAAAAACTCCCCTCCCCAAGTAACTTCTGATTCACAGGAAGAAAGTAAGTTCTGTTGCTTATTCAAGTCAACCATGTTTTTTTAGATATGGGCTGGACTAACTTTCATCCAATTCACTCAATGCTCAGCAAATGAAAATTTCATACCACTAGAGATCTCAATAATCACCCAATAATCTATGGGTGCTTAAAATGGTTTTAAAAGAGGAGTCCCCAAGCAATTGAGTAATGGCAGAATTAATGGAATAAGAAGCCAGTATCTCAGTGGATCTTGCTTGGCCCTGGGCTTAATATGGGATGGGTCTCTCTGCTGTCCATCACACTTAATTGTACTTATTTCTAGTCATACCTCATGGAGGCCTACCTAAATTGGGGTTCCCCTACGTTAAGCCCTGTGACAAGAACTTGGGTACTGGTAGTTTATTTTGGAGACAATCTCAACAAACAGAAGTGAGAGAGTGATGGAGTGAGACAAGGACTGAAGAAAAGGTGACAGTGTATTAATGAGCATATTACCATTTGGACACCTGGAGCTGAATCCTCCTGGGAACACACAGCAGAACAAATCCCTCAAAGAGTTAGGAAAATAAAAGTAATAATGCACTAAGTGCTCTTCTTCGATGACTGCCGTTTATTCCTGAGCTCATTAAATCCCTCTTTAATCTAGGCTGAACCACTCTTCTCTGACCTAGGAAATACTCTGTTCAGTAGGGTACCAGGTGCTCCATATAGAAAACTATTAACAAGTACAGAAACCATCCCCCAAATCTGCAAAGGACCACAGGAAGGGCACCAACAGGGTGTCCTGCAATGCTAACCTGGGGAGTACCAATGAGCCCTGAGAGAGGACTTGAGGGAGGAGAGAATGACATCATTCATTCCATGGCAGGCTGCACTTGGCCATCAGAAAAGACTGTGGAGAGGGTGAGCCCCCTGCTGGGCCTTACAGGATGAGGAAGCAGGAAGGAGAAGCTACCTGATGTAAAGCCACTAAGACAATTTTTTCATTCACTGTTCACTACCAACCATTCTATGGAACAAGTCACACAAATAAACTGTTTCCTGGAGAAGATGTTTGTTCCATGAAGTGGCCTATAAAGAATTACTTTACTCTTGACACAGGCATCTTTGTGGGGTGGGGTGGGCTGGAAAGGAAAGGAAGTCCCCATTTCCTGCCCTTAGTGTATCCTGAGGACCAGAGGCTTAATCAGAAATGTGGAAGGAAATTTGATACCCAGGATAAGGAGCTTGGGTCGGACTTCAGTCTCTTGACTTTGTTACTTTAGTCCTCTTAACCGCCTTCAGGAAATCTTCCCTACTATTCACATTCTGTCCTGTCAGTTCCTTCATAAATCCACACAAATTCAGTTACTTAATCCACAATAGTTAATAGTTATTTAAAAAAAAAAAAAAAAAAAAAAAAAACCTAAACCTCCTCTCATTTATTCAGGGCAACATAGGCAGAGCTTCTGCATTTTGATTTTATGTACTTGGACCCAAAGAGCAGTTTGGGGAAGCTGTGAACCCCTTCTCATGATAATATTGTACTTGCTTTTAACAGTTTCATTGAGATATAAATTCCATGTCATAAAGTCTGTTAAAGTGTCTAATTCAATGGTTTTGAGTATATTTGCGGAGTTGTGTAACAATCAACAAAATTTAAGTTGAGGACATTTTCTTCACCCCAAAAAGAAACCCAGTACCCATTAGAAGTCATTGCTTAACTGCCCTTCCTTCAGCTCCTGGCAATTACTAATCTATTTTCTGTCTATATGGATCGCCTATTCTGAATGTTTCATAATGGAAGGGTGCAATATATATTTTGTGACAGACTTCTTTCATTTAACATATTTTTGAGGCCTATTCATGCTCTAGCATGTATCAGAATTTTATTCAAAATAATGGTTTATATGTATAAGATAAAAGATATAGGCTTTAAAAAGAAAAGGGCATCAAAATATGGCTGCAATATTTTTTTATATTTTTAGTTATAGATGGGCAAAACACCTTTATTTTATTTATTTATTTTTATGTGATGCTGAGGTTCAGACTCAGTGCCTCACACATGCTAGGCATGCACTCTACCACTGAGCCACAGCCCCAGACCCTGGCTGAAATATTTTTAAAAACAAATTTCTGTTTTGTACTTCATTAGTCCTTAAAATAACAATTAACAACATGTAGTGGAGTGTACAATAAGTACCATAATGGCTAAGTAGTGAGGAATGTAAACAATATTTTGAGAGGTAAGCCGCAACTCTCACATGATAAGAAAATATCTATGCTGTTTACTGGTGACAAAGACACAGATTCTGTAAACATCTGCTTTAGTTTGGTGCTTACTTCTAAAATCAAGGGAAATATTACAATTTAGTTAAATATTACTGAAAGGCAGAATTATTTTTTGCATACCTTACAAGTGATCCCTGAATTCTACTCCTGGACTCCTTGGGGTTTGGTGAATGCCAGGTGAAGAACCCCTATAGAGAACTGGAGTTGAAAGTCACACTCTGCCCATTTTGAAACTCACCTTTGCATTTTATCACTGTGTAACCTCAGACAAGTTATCCAATTTTTCTGTGCTTTAGTCCTCATTTGCAAAACAAGCTTAATAAAATTTGAGGGAAGTTTAGTTAGGGTAAAGTTCTCAGAACCATAGATAATCCACAGTAAGTGCTTAATAAACATCTATTATTATTGGCGTTTCTATGTTTTAGGCTGTTCTTTGTCCTAGAGGCTCAGAGATATTTGTAGGGTGAGACATAAAAGAAGAAAATTTCCAAGTGATGCCTTACAAAATATGATGTGTCCACCTAACTGAGCTGGTGCAGCTTTCAGAGTGGGTACTATTTGAACAGGGTTTCAGAGGATGAGGAAGCATTCACAGGAAAAGAAGAACAGGAAAAGAATTCCCAGCAACACATGTCAACACATGTCAAAGACACTGCCATTTGGAAAATCTTAAAAATCCTAAGTACGGATTCAGTTTTTAAATGCTAAATCAAAAAGGCTACACTTATTTGTACTCATTCCTTTGGGTCTACATTCTGAAAATTCTTATGGACTCTCACAAGAAGGAATTCCATTGAGGTGAGTATACTGTGTGCCCATACATTAAGTGTGACCTATATAGAACTATAGAACTATGATCTATGATCCATGCTTTTCTTCTTCCCATAGGAAGCCATTATTTCAATTGTCATTTTTCAAATAATTGTAATTCTTAAACTGAAATATCTTTGGGTCAGGCATGGTGGTACATGCGTGTAGTCCCAGCTATGTGGGAGACTGAAGCAATTAGGCCAGTCTAGGCACCTTAGTGAAGCCATCTTAAAATAAAAACTAAAAAGGCCTGGGGATGTAGTTCAGTGGTGAAGCGCTCTGGTTTAATCTCCAATACCACAAATACTAATGATGATGATGATGATGATTATAAAATAAAATGTTTGACTCCATATGTTGACATATCAGTTTGGGTTCATGGCTACATTCCCAATGTTCAGTACAGTGATATACCCAGAAGGTGTTCAATAAATGCTTCTGGGAAATGACAGAGAAGATACAGGAGCTGCCTTCCTGGTCTGCTTAGATGTTAGTGAGAAACTGGTTTCTGGAACGTATTTGAGAAAATTAGAGCCCACAGCAACAAGATAATGGAAGCCTCTTGACCTGGAAGTGAAAGAGCCACTAATGGCTGAACCCATTCCAGCTTTGCTGAAGTGAAACTAGCTCATTAGATGAACAAATGTGCCCACTCTTCTTCAGCTGTGTGCTCACATTTTCAAAACCTACCTTGCTGAGATACTACCATCAGCCGAATGACAGGGTTAGCATGCAGGTGTCTATCACTCTGTATGGCCTGTGCAGGTCCCCCACTTGTTCACCCTGAAAATTTTGTTATAAAACAGATACATACCTGCCTGAAAAATTATTCAAGGCATTGAGATAACAACACTAATGGGAATGAAGAAAGATTTGGTGTTTAGAAAGTGAAATGTCTAAGTTTTGTTTCCCTAGAATCAGAGACTGAGACATGGATTCAGATGCCTGTGATTTATTGAGGGTGTGCTTAGGTAAAGAAGATGAGCTGAACAAGGATGTGGACTAATCTGAATTTGGATGTCAGCCTAATCCCACAAGAGCTCCAGAGTAGGAAGAGCATCATGCACATGGTCCACTTAATGTCACCCCATATCACTGAGTCATAGGTACAGTATGACCACAGCAGTGGGCTCATATGTGTCAATTAGAGATCTTTGATTATAACCAATAAAAACCACCTCCATATGACTTACTAAAAAAGTAATTCATTTGAATAATATGAGGAAGCTCACAGAATAGTCTAGGTTCTGTAAATTCAGTCTGGGAGACAGGACAGAAAAACAGCAATATTAGATATCCAAGTAGTAAAAAGAACTCAATTGACTACACTTGGGGTTGTTGTTATTATGAGTCTTTTGGTTTTTTTTTTTTTTTTTTTAAGTGTTCTAAAGTCTCACTTTTCCACATTAATCAGATCTGTGTTCTGAGTCACATAGGTTCTGAGAGTATGTTTGGGCACCTTATATTAGTCAGTCTTTGTTATGATGAGATTGTATAACAACCAATATCTAAGTAACCTTCAAAAGCAAATATTTACTTCTTATTCATTGTAGTTTTTCCAGACTAAGAGTAAAATATACATATGTTCCAATTGTCTTTTCTTTCAGTCTAACAGAATACAGATTGCTAGGATATATATTTCTTACACAGAGGACAGCAGTACAAGGTCATCTTGGTTCTGAGGCCTCATCTTGAACATGAAATATATCACATCTGCTTCTATTTCATTGACCAAAACAAATTACAGAAGTGGTAAATTATACTCTCCCATGGAGAGGGTAAGAGAGAAGGGATATTTGCTAAACAATAATGCAACAGAGAGATCATGCCTCTGGCTCCCACCCTTCAATCACACCAGTGTTACTTTGATCTGTTTTCCATCTTGGGCTTGAGTCATATTTGTCGTGAAAGAAGTATTCCATTGCTGTTTTAAGAGTTTGCAAACCACAGAGTCCAAGTCTCTTATTTGCCAGTGAAGAATCTAGGGTCAGAGGGTAAATCCCTCACTGATTTGTGTCTGTGCCAAAACTGGGGCTGTGATTTGAAGTTAAGAAGATCTGGATTTTTAATCTCAGCTTGGCCATTTTCTAGCACAGACACCCTGGACATGTTCAGCTATCCTCTCATCATGACAGGCAAGAGTCTGCCCAGGGTCCTAAGTCCTAAGTCTCTTTAGGTGCTGACCATGCTGGAGGATAAAATGCATGACTAGACCCTCACCTGGGATGAGCTGTGCTTTGCCTGGAAAATACACCCTGTGCTACCCAGTTTGTGGGATGAGATGCAAAACTGCACTGTTCCTGGTGTTATGTTCCTATTGAAATATTGCTGAACGGTGGGGTTCCATCCTTTCCCTTCTCTCCCCTTTTCTTTGGCAAGCTCCTATGCACAACTTGGCTATGTACTTGCCTCCCCTGGAAGAGCACAGGGTTTTTTGAGGTTAAGTGTCACTCTTTTTATATTTATTTCATCCCACACCTACTTCTCACATCTCTTCCCCACTCCACAACACAATAATCATCCTATCCTCATGCAGCAGGGACCCTGTACATGGTTATAAACAAATTTTTTTTTTCTTTCTCCATGACCCTCAGCAGCTTTCTAGAGAAGATATGGCTTCAGGAATTAGTTCCCAGAAATTTTAAACGTCCTTTAAACTAAAGAATAAAGTCCTGTGTTATCTGAAAAGGCTCATTTGCAGAACCTGGCCCAGCTCAAGTGCCAAGTGTTCAAAAACAAAGAAGCCCTGAGAGTCAGTCAAAATCACTAGGGTCATTGGCTCTGATTTCAAATATGCAGCATAAACAAACTCCAGTCCAGGCAGGAACTGGTTCTGCTGTCCTCTCCTTTTAAGTCTTCCAAAGACAAGTTAACAATGTTTGAGTGTTGCAGAACTTTCCTTCTAATGGGTTTCCTTTTATTGTATGCTCCAGATGGCCAATGGATCCTAGGATCCTACATTGACATGCCCATTTTAAACTCTGACTTCATTTGTTTAGCACTTTTCTAGTTTCACATGTACAAATTGTAGGAAGAAAGGTGTGGCTCTTACATTGTTCTGTAGTCAGTCCAGCTGTGTTTCTCCCATACTGCAAAACACTGTGACTTCTGGTTACGCACAGGTTGACAATAAAAGTAGTAGGTATCTATATACACACATCCTCCTCCACCCAGCACTCTTGATAAGTGACCAAATCTGTCCTCCGCCCTGAAATTCAACAACCTGGTGGTTAAATTGGATGCTTTGGGGCACAATCAAAAATTCATGTCAACTACTGTGGTTCTTAAGAATTTGTGATCTGAGATACACTTTACTTTTCTACACACAATTCTCTTCCTGTGTCTGCTTTCCTAAGACCAGGAAAGTCAATAAAAATATCTAATTATGAAAGAGCTCTTCTCACCCTAGATATTTTTACTATGTAAGTAAGAGAGAGCTGAAATCACTAGTGAGTCTTCAACCCACACTGCCTGTCTGTCCACTATAAACATGGGGACTGCTCAGCAAGCCAGTTCACAACAACCCTAAATGGAACAAAACAGTGGTGCCATCCAAAGTGGCTCATGGCTGAACGAAATTGGTGTTTCTGAGTAGTGAAGAAACACGCTCAGTCAATGACAGTGAATTTCAAACACCTCAACCACCTGGGAAAGATGATGCATATAATACTCACAACTTAATCCTGAACAACTAAGATGGCAGAAAACAGAGAGAACTGAATAGGGGCCCCTCTACCCTAGGACATTCAAGATCTGAGGGTCAATTCTGCATAAAGAGTCATTTTAGAAGAGTGTTTCACCTCCAAACTTTACCTTCAAATTCCTGCTCAGATGTTGTCTTTTTTTTTTTTTAAGACATTCTTGTCCTTCCCCCTTTGGTTATGGCTCATCATTTCCTCCTATGATGAACCCAGAAACTCTGCATACACTTGCATTACAGCACTAGTCACACCACATTGTGATTTTTCACTTGTACATCTCTATCTTCTAACAAGCCCTAATTCCCTCAAAAATAAGGATAATGCCAACCTCCCCAAAGATTTGCACCAGGCTTGCTCATAGTATAAAACTGGGGTGTTCAAGCAACTTCTATCACCTAGTGTCAGAATATTTATTTCCCTCTGCAACAGCAGATTCCCTCTCAATCAGCAATTGTTACCTCTTCTGAGGATTTACAATCAAGAAAGCAGAGGGAGAATTCATCAGTAGCTGATTCTGTAGAACTGAGGTACTAGTTTCTGAGGTCCCTGCTTTCACTTATCTGAGTCTGATCCCACCCTCTCCCCAAACCCTTCTCCTGGCCATAGATGAAGGAGTGGGCTCCTGGTACTGTGGATCCTATTCGACCCAACTCTCCATGGCCTTAGCACATTGTCGGTATGGCCATTTAACCCATAAGATCAAGAAAATTGGATTACATGATTTAGGATTTTAAATGAAGAAGTCCAGAAGTTGAAAATCACTTAGTAGTTATCCAAGTCTGAAGTTATGCAGACTCAAAATGAAACAGACATTTGCTAACCTATGGCCATATAGGATTCAGGATGATTATGGACTGAAGAAGGACAATGGAGCAAACACAAGGCAAAAAAACAGGAAATCATCTGCTTCATGCATCTCCAGAGAGAGACAGAAACAGAAAGACAGACATACAGAGAAAGGAATGTCAATGGTTTTCTTTTCCTCAGTTGTTTTCCCAAGGGAAGCCGACTATTCAATCTTTGAATTCCATGACCCACCCCACCATCATACATTTAATATTTATTTCTGTTAACTTGTGTGGGTTTTATTTTCTCATCCAAAGTACATTATTTCTAATTAAGGCACTATGCAAAACATAATTCAATCTTGACCTCACATACTCACTCTTGGTAGATGTCCATAAATTAGAAGTAGATTATGTTCATGGCAGTAAAAAGTCTCTCTGAAGACTCACCCATGAATATAACCCTAAAAACTAAAGATTGCTTATTTTGCATGCTACTTTTTATAATGTAAAGGTTGCTGATATTTTTAGTCAAACTAATCTGTTCATTTAATGACTGAGCCAATTTAAAGAAATTATGTAACCTAGCCCTGTTATGTTTTTTTTTTTTTAATTTACTTATACTGTGAAATTTTTCAGATATACTCAAATATAGAGAGAAAAGTATAATGAAAATCAAGGTATACATCTCCTGGCCTCAATGCTTATCAACACAACCTCAATCTAATTACATTGAAACATCAGGCAAATCCACATAGAAGGACTTCCTGCAAAATGACTAATGAGCACTCTTCAAACATGTCAAGGGCATGAAAGATAGGGAAGATTGAGAGACAATCACAGACCAGAAGAGACTCGGAAGACATGATAATACAATGTAGGAAAAGACAATTGACCTTAGAAGGAAAAAAAAAGCCTGAAATAAGAATAAAATCTCAAGGTCAGTTAATGTGTTCTATCATTGTTAATTTCCTGGTTTCCATCATCATACCATGGTGACAGAGAATGTTACATTAGGGAAAATTAAGCAGTATGCATTGAAGTCTACTGTACTTTAAAAAAAATAGAACAATTTTTTTTGTAATTCCAAAATAGATTCAGTCTTCAAATAACAAGATTTAAAAATGATATTTACTAACATTAACAGTCTTCCATTCTTGTTTTAATTACTCCCTTTCTGCTCCCTCAGCTCCCTACCTTTTTGTGCATGTATTTTCAAGCAAACCCAGACAGGACATAATTACACTATTTGGCCTTTGATCGGTAAGAACTGTTTCGTAATATAACTGTAGTAATACAACCACACCTAACAAAATTAGCAAGAATTCCTTACCACCTAATACCTAATCCATATTCAATTTCACCCATGTCTCAAAAATGTCTACTAAAGTTTTTTGTTTGTTTGTTTTGTTTTGTTCTGTCAAATCAGGTTTCCAACAAGATCCTGATACTGTATTACTTCTACATCTCTTAAGTCACTTCATCTGTGATAGTTCCTAGCCCTCCTCCTTTTTTCATGTTACTTATTTTTTTTTTTTTTAAGAAATTGGGTCATTTTTACCACAATTACTACATTTTACTTTGGGTGGTTGTGAGTTAGAGGTTCAGTTTTTATTATATAAAATACAGACAATAGCAATCACTTAAGGGAGGTTTCTTTTTTTAATTACTTTTTTATTTTTACAGACTGCATTTTGATTCATTGTACACAAATGGGGTACATCTTTTCATTTCTACGGTTGTACACGATGTAGATTCATACCATTTGTGTAATCATACATGTAGATGGACATAGGGTAATGATGTCTGTCTCATTCCACCATTTTTCATACCCCCACCTCTCATCAGGCTTAAATGAAAAAAAAAAAAGTATTTAAAAAAGCACAGAATTTAATAAATGTTCTTCTGCAGCCCCTGTGCAGCACTTCCTCCCCTTATCCTTTCTAAGGATTCTAATTTATTTCATTTTGAACAGCCACCAATTATGTAACATGAAGTTATTGTTACACTTAGTTTCAGGTAGTACACATGAAGACTAACAGATTAGTTTTCACAGATGACCTAATCCTAGAACAAGACAATAGAAAATTCTATCCCACATCTAAAACTTAGCTGGGCCTGGTGACACACACTTGTAATTCTAAAAACTCAGGAGGCTGAGATGGGAGGATAAAAAATTCAAGACCAGCCTCAGCAACTTAGTGAGATCCTTTGTCAACAAATGAAATGAAGAAAAAAAGGACTAGGAAGTTGCTCAGTGCAATCTTCAGTATCAAATAAATAAAGTGACCACATAACCCTGAACTCAAAGTATGGTGTATGGATGAGCAGCAGGGCATTCTCTGCAAGCTTATTAGAGTTGCAGAATCTCAGGCCTCACTCCAGCACTGTGGAATCACAACACATTTGTAACAGGATCCCCAAAATATTTGTATGCATCTTACAGATTAAGAAGCACTGCCTTAAGAACACAAGGAGATTATTATTTCTTGGTGCAGAAAGTAACAATCCCCTGTCTTTACTCTCAAAGAGAAGTTTCTGGTCTCCTTTGAAATGGTGGTGGCCTGAGAAGGTCTTTTCTCCCTGTCCTCCACTCCTGTCTCTAAATTCCAAAAAGAGCTTGCAACTATACTTCTGTGGGTAGAGGATAGCAGGAAGTGGGCCATTTATTTCCTTTTCTTCTCCCAAGATTTCTCAAAAGAAAATTGAAGAAGAGATGGGTAAATGAATCACAAATTCTCACAATTCTCTTTTACATTCTTAAAAGTTGTCATTTGGCCAATAGGTTTGTTCACAACAGAGCTTCTGACGCCACTTTAGAATGGAGATGACCTTGCTTTAGTTTGAAGAGATGTCTCCTAATGGGACATCTTAGATAAACTTGGATGGTTTTCATTGAGCATGGAGCATGCTAACCCCACAATGAGTGACCTCCCAGGAAAGGAGCAAACAGTTTCAATTATACTAAGTTGATCAGGATGCACACTTTTCATTTTAGAGAAATTTAATTTTGTCTTAACATGGAGTCATTCTCAACATGTATGAGGAACTTTTTATTATTGCCTCAGACTTCAGGGTAAAACTGATATGTGAACTTAAACCAAACCAAATGAATAATTCTTGGTATTACAATTTAAAACAAAGAAACTAATAATTGCTTGAGTAGTATAGGAAGACATCTGAGTATTTAAAAGTAAGTCCAGACTTCATGTTTTTACCCTTAATTACTTTCTGTATCTCAACACATAAGGGTTTTTTAAAATTAACCAAAATAAAAGTTTTATTAAAAAAAATCCACAGTAATCCTTAATAGCATTAATATCAGCTCATGTTCAATCTCCCCAGTTTTCTCGAGTTTTTTTTTTGTTGTTGTTATTTTTACAGCTGGTTCATGAATCAGGATTTAAGGTCCTCAGGTTGCACTTGTCTCTTGAGTCTCTTATTATATAATAGTCTCCATTCATCTTTTTCCGTGTGGTTTATATTTGTTCTATAGGATTTCCCAAATTCTAGATAATGCTGATATTTTCCTTGTGATACCTTGTACTATATTTCTCTTATCTTTGTGTTTCTTACAAATGGTTAGCCAGATTTTATGTGGTTCTAAGTTAATATCAGGCAATGCAATTTTAGTACTTAGGGATTTTGTACTCCTATTCCCTCAATAAAATTCAGAAGTTGAAATCCTAACACCTACTGTGTTGATATGAGGAGGTGGTCCCTTTGGGGGGTGATTAGGCCATGAGTTAGAGACCACATGAATGGGACAAGTACACTGATAAAAGAGACACCAACTGGGCATGGTGGCACACACCTGTAATCCCAGGGGCTCAGAGACTGAGGCAGGAGGATCACAGGTTCAAGCCAACCTCAGAAACTTAACAAGGCCCTAAGCAACCTACTGAGACCCTATCTCAAAATAAATAAAATAAGGGCTTGGCATGTGACTCAATGGTTAAGTACCCCTGGGTTCAATCATCCCTGGTACCAAAAAAAAAAGACAGCAGAGAGGTCTTCACCCTCTTTCCACCAAGTGAGGATGAAATAAGTAATCAGTGGTCTCAACCCGGAAACTCACTCTCACAGTACCCCCATGAGACTGGCAACCTGGTCTCAGGCATCCAATTTCCAGAACAGTGAGAAATAAACTTCTGTGATTGATGACACACCCATTCTATGGTGCTCTGTCATACCAACCCAAACAGACTAAGACAGGGACATTGGGGGCAAGGTGAAAGGGAGTGAGCATGACTTTGAAGTCCTACACAAGCTCTGGTCATGTTTGGCAAATGTGAGCCTGTGACTTGAAGTCTGTCATGTCACGATTTCTCACATTCTGCTTCTATTTCTCACAGCAAATAATAGGTATGCATGAGATTACCATGAAGATCAGATACTTACAAACACTGATCCAGGATATAGTTGGTACTGAATAAATGCTTATTTGTCTTTTCCTGTCTTAGCCTCGCACATCTCCACAGTCAGTTAAGATGACAACTACAGCTACAAAATTCCATGACCTCTGATAGATATTGTGTTACACATGGTGGCAATAAGGAGATGATCAAATTATGATTTCATGAATGACATGGTTCACTGCCATACAAAGAGAAGCTTTCTTAGGTTCACAATTCTCTAAAGGGAAGATAATGATGCAAACAAACTTCACAGGAATTATATTTGATCAACGTGGTACATTGGCCTCATATGAGTTCCAAAATGTATTTATTAAGTCCATTGCTCAGGTTAGGATGGAAGCAAGTCTCTGTGAAAAGCAATTCTCATGAAAGTTTGCTGTGTTATCTTTATACAAGTGGATCATAGGAGGTCCATGATGACCCATACAGCCCTTCATGTTAGAGGGCAGTACCAGTTTTTCAGGTGAGACTTCAAATTTCCAAGGCTGACAGGGTACTCTGTCACAACCTGAGCTCTGGGTGTTCAGAGAAGTGGTGGACACTGTACAACCTGTCACACCATATGATCCTGGTCATGTGAGAAGCAGCTGACAGAATGTAACCCTGATAAGCTCTCACAGTGTCAACGTCTTGAGTTCACATGTATTTTGAAATCAAATCACTGAGGTCAATAACTCACATGTTGGGGGGTCTGATAAAGTTTAACTGAACATTCCTGAGGGCAGGGAGAATTGACTCCAAGTTCTCATATACAGGGTTTGATAAGATGTCACGCTCTCAAAGGGAGGGGGGAATACACTCCAAACAAAAATGCCATGTGGCACACTGCTCTAAGTGTTTGGCATTGTTTCAAAGCTACATAACAGTTTATTATCAGAGACTGGGTCAGTTGAATTGGCATGGAACAGAAGCCATGGTTTACTTAAGCTCTCTTTCTGGTATAAGGAATTTAAAAGTCATTTTTAAGTATTCTTTTTTCATTCAGCAAATATTCATCTGTCCCTGACTATGTGCAGATGCCTTCTCTGAGTATAATAAAGATATTAGCTGACCCAGGCAGCTCACAATGTGGGTGGGGAAAATGAATATATAAGCGAAGAAGCTACACTAGAGGTCTGAGGGAGGCACTTTTTCTAGAAGGGCCATATCAGAAACAAGGTGGTATCAGCATTTGGCTTGTCTTTGAGAAACTCTTCTGTCAGCATGGAGTTGGGGCTGGTCTGACTGTTCTCTGTCTCTAGCTATTTGCTTTCTGTCCTCCATGTGACTAAGAGTGATCTGACTATGATTTATTGAAGAGTAGTCAACAAATAGACATAAGATTGGAAGCAAAGCAGACCGTTGTGTTTTTGAAGAGGCCTGAACACTCCATCTTTAGCCAAGAGCAGGCAACAGAATTCTGCCTCCAAGGCTGGCTTCATAGGGAGGCGCCACTGGAAACATTGAAAAGGAACAGTTGGGATTAGGGAAAATGAATCATACCTTGGAGAGTTAGTAAAAAAGAAGTCAGGAATAAAAGCAAAAGAAAGGAAGAAATCCATCTTTAATAGTTAAAAGCAGTCAGAGCACTGAAGAGTGTTTTGTTTTACACGATCGGCCTGTTCCAAGTTGCACAAAGACAATCAGTATAACTAAGTCTAGTTACATCAAGAAAGAAACAAATGACCTTGATGAGCATTTCTTACCTCAAGTTCATACCTCGCTTTTATTTGTGAATTATTGCTCTTCACTCTGTGTGACACACACATTCCTGCACACACCCATAAGTACATGGAGTTTACAGTCACTCACAAACATATGCACAAAAATACTAGGGTTTCATAATATTGCATTTCCTATTATAACACTAATAGTACAAAATGTAAACTATTAGGTACACTAGAACCAAATGACTACAATATGTAAGTGCCCTATAATTGGTATCAAGAAGTAAACTGGGCTCTAAGATTTTTTTTTTTAATTCTTAAGTGTTTTCTACAGTTCTTCAATCCTCTCAAGCATAGTATTCACAAATGATTATAGATGGCTTGAGACAGATATAAGCATGCAGAGGCATCATAATAGAATTCTATTAATGACTTTCCTTGATGAGAAAGGAAAAATAAAAATTTTAAAATGCCATGAAGTAACAGGACAATAATTGTAGTGACAAATGATAGACCTTAAAACAGCCACCTTTCCTCCTTCCACATGAGCATGCCAAAGAACCCATCCAAAAGCATTTCTTGGCATTAAGGAAAAAATAAGAACACTGTGCAAATATCAAAAGCTTTTAAGAAAAAGAAAGAATTCTTGATTCTAAAGTCCATTCTAATGCCTAATACATTTTGACACATCCTTTGAGGAGATATAACTAGATAAGGGTTAATTGTTATCAGAATGTAATGACTATATTTAACCAAGATTCCCCTGTGATAATGATCTAGGACATAAAGAGCATGCATTCATCCACTGAGATTTACGACATCCTCCCTCAACCCATGGGTTAGTGCCCAAGTGGCCTATACAAAAATCAGTTCACTCACATTATGACATATCCAGAAAATTATCCAACATGATTACCATAACCCTCATCTGCAAGAAATGAGGAATCACATGTGCACTTATGTTCTATCAAAGCGTATAGAACCTAAGCATGAATTGGAATATTTGAAAGTCATCAGAGGTTACACCCTACTTCCCCAAATCTCCTATAAAGAGTATAAAGAGTAAAAAAAAAAATATATTTCAAGTATAGGGCATATAGTAAATATTTGCACCTTTGCAGGCCATACAATCTTGGTTGATCGTGAATCCTCACATCTGTTATTTTATCATGAGAACAGCCAATAGAAAATATGTAACTAAATGAATTTGACCATATTCCCACAAAATTTTACTTGCAAAGCAGGGGGCTAGATGGATTTGGCCCACAAAACATAGTTTGATAACTACTCTCGTATGTAACTTCTATATTTTCCTTGCGTAGCTTAAATGAAATTTCTTCTTTAATATGTACTTCAAAATAAAAAAAAATAAAAGCAAGAAAAGACAAAACTCAATAACACAGACCTGGTTGGCTTGAAGTAAGTGGATGACTTGTTGTTTATATTATTTTATTTGTGGGGATTATAAAAACATGATTTCAAGTGGACTCTAGTCTCTAGGAGTTAGCCACATGTTGAAAATTGGAATAGGATGCAAGATCCATTACTCATTATGCCTTTTGGTGGTAGCTTTTCTATCCTGAACATTTGCATTCCATTTATAATTTTGGATTTATAATGCACATAGATTTTCCTTTGAGCTGATGGAATCGAAGTCTATGTTTTCACTGTATACATTTGAGTGTATCTGTGCAGGAGATGACAATTTTTCTTGGGTGTTTGCTTCTGAGATAAAAGCCACCTGCATGATACTTTTGGCTCTAATATCAGGCTGATTAAATTTATGAACACAGATTTTTGCTTTTCCCTTTTAATTGTGATGGGGAACAAATTCTCACAAGGCTGGGAAGCACCATCATGTACAATGATGACACAGGGTATAATATAAAAGAGTTGCCTTGCTTTGCATTTCATTCTTGTTTTAAAAACCCACTGAGGGAGATCCAATTCTGAGTTAATCAGGTGAGACCAACACATGCTGGGACTAAGTGGTATTTAGTATAGAATAGTGGTTCTCAACTGTTTTACCCTCCAGGGGACATTTAGCCATATCTGCCAGATGTTGCCTAGAGACATTTTAACTGTCACAGTGATGGGAGAGCAACTGGCATCTAGTGTGCGGAGGCCAGGGATGCTGCTAAACATCCTGCAATGCTCAGCAGAGCCCTCACATCAGAGAATGATCTTACTTCAATGTCACTAGTGATAAGGTTGAGAAATACTGCCTAGTGCCACGAGTAGACTTGGTTTACCTGGGCCCCTGTCCTAGGCTCCTGACTTGAAAGGGACTACTCTAGCTCTCCTCCAATTCTATGACTCCCCATGGAGCAAGACATATGTAGGCCAAAAGGACATTCCACCTGGAAGTCACATCTATTCTTAAATTTCTTGGACACCAAGGGCCCTGAGATACCTAAACAGGACCTATGTGAGTCTCTTTCCAAATCTGTCCTCCCTAGAGAAGATCTTTTGGTAGTGTATGTACCTCTATTCCAATAGCGGCATGCCTGCTGGTAAGGGGGCACGTGTGTACAAAGTCCCTCTTTGTGACAGGATTAGCAGAGGGAGCTTAGTCAAAGCTGCATTTGTTGTTGTGTCCCAATCGTGCCATTGTTCAAAACAGACCTAATCAATTTATCTTGGAGAGGGCCCACAGCACCATCTTGCATTCCCATATCTTTTGGTGGGTTTCCTGTCTTATGACCTACACTATCTTCAAGTTGCAAATGCCCAAGCACTCCCATGCTGACGTGTGTGTCTATGTGTATTTCACGGGAAAGGACAAGGTAAATAGGGAGTGTCTACCCAAATATTGAACTGGATTAACAGCAGCCCAGATTTGAGCAAGTCTTAGGGCTTCAGAAATCCAAAGATACCCAAAAACTACCAAGGTTTTTCACGGGAACCTGGATCCAACAGATCTAGCTCTGGGCTTCTTTTAAGATAGTTCTGGGGATCCTGTTATGAGCCTAAGTTCCAGGATAAATATTTGAACATAGAAATCTAAATACTTAGCAACAACAGGCTACAGGCCCAGTTCCCAAGGTCAAGGTCCTGTTTTAGCTCCATTCTACATACCACTAAGGAGTCAAAACTTTATATCCTATGATAGATGGGCAATGGGCCACTATTTACTACTTTCTAGTTTGCATTCAAACATACACTTGTCAGATAAAAACTGGCGAGCCTACAGGAACATCTAGCCAAAAGCAATGGAAATGTTCTTAAAAGAGGACTTTAAATGCATCAGTGTCAGTGGAGTCCTATTTAGGTGCAAGAAGGGAAATTATTATCACAAGTAAACTACATGTTGGATATCTTGGTCCCTGGTCTAACTCATCTTGTCTATATTTTCATATATAATATGTGCATAAAGGGGTTGCAATAAGGTATTTTACAAATAAATTTATATCTATCTATGGAATCCACTTTAAAGGTATCTAAATTAGTTGAAGAACAAGATATTAAATACACATAAACAGTTGTGTGTAGATACATGTCTTATATTCAGATGTATTTAGTATCCTAAAACAACATTTTGGAGTGATGGATGCCTTTTGAGATCATCCAGAACTTGTTTAGATTATGACATGTGATCAAATGTTCATTTTAGTTATTTTAAAATAGTTTCTGAGATGGACTAGAAATTCATTCAGTATGAAAATCATCACTAATCTGCATGAGTGAACTTTAAAACTACAATTCAAATTATGTCCTGCCCCAGACTGTGAACATGTGTGATCCTGCAAGATACTAGCCACGGCCTATAGACCAGTATTTTTGATATACCTACAACCCATTAGCAACATTGGTTAGTATGCTGTGACATACAGGAGTCTAAAACTTGAGCATGCATAAGAATTAACTTACAGGCTTGCTAAATCACAGATTGCTAAGCTCCCACCACCAAACATTTTTATTCCTCAAATATGGAATGAGACAGGAGAATTTCTAATGCTGAATCTGCTTGTCTGGAGCCAACAGAGAAATAACACTTAGCTTTAACTGGGGTCTGTTGGCAAATGCTTTCCACCATGGGCCAGATAATAAAATTTTAGCTCTTATGAATAGTGCTGCAATGAACATAGGAGTGTTAAATTATCTTCAAGGTCCTGATTTCAATTCTTTTGGAAAATTTATTCAGCAGTAGGATTGCTGGATCTTATGGTAGCTCTATTTTTAATTTTGGAGGGAATCTCTATACTGTTCTTCTTAGAGGCAGCACCACTGTACCTTGCCAGCAATGGTGTGCAAGTGTTCCAATTTCTCCACATCCTCACAAAACTCATTTTCTTTTGTGTTACTTTTTGTTTGTTTGTTTTGTGTTACTTTTTAAACTATAATAGCCAACTGACAGGTGTGAGGTGATATCTCATTATGGTTTTGATTCATTGCAGCACAAGTCACCTAGAAAGATGTGGAAACAACCAAAGTGTCCATCAGTAGGTGAATAGATAAAGAACATTTGGTGCATACATGCAGTGGGATGATATTCAGTCTTTATAAAGAAGGACAGTCTACAATACACTACAATGGGGATGAATCTTGAAGACATGATGCCAAGTGAAATAAGTCAGTTACAGAAAGACAAATATACTGCATGCTTACTTTTATAAAAAGTCTCTAAAATAGTCATATTCATCAAATCAAAAAGTAAATTTCAACTACCAGGGGGCAGAAGGGGTTACGGGAGTTACTATTCAATGACTGAAAAGATTTAATCAAGCAAGATGAATAAACTCCAGAGATCTGTTGCATCACTCTGTGCCTAGCATCAACTATAACATATTGCACACTGAGAAATGTATTAAGAGGGTGGATCTCAAGTTAAATGTTCTTTCCACAATAAAGAAGATGAATATATTGTCGAGATCTACTGAATGACATTGTACCCATAGATAACATTATTGCATGATGCACTTAAACATCTGTTTAGAGGGTAGATCCCATGTGAAGTGTTCTTAGGACAATAAAACAATTTAAGCTTGAAAAAAAAGGAAGATAAATATTTTGGGACCAGATGGTCTCCAAAGCACAGCTCCACTCTGCCCTTATATCCTGAAAGCAACCACAGAAGATACATTAAAAAAAAATGGATGTGTCAATGTAATACTAAACCTTTACTTCCAAAAAAAAAAAAAGCAAGGAGGTGAGGATAAGTTGTAGCCAATGGACCGTATTTCCCCAACCCATGGCCTATGGGATGAAGAGTTCTTAGGTGAGATCCTAATCTCATTTTCCCCTTGTTTTTCTTCACAAACTCCAGCTTCAGCAATCACCAGGCAGTACCCACCAACCCCATTCTTTCACCAGTATATATGCACACCCTTCCTGTTAATGTCACTGTACTATCAGGTAGCAGGTGAGAAAGAGAGGAAAGGTCAATGAGAAAAGCAAAAAGACTTCTGTATTAACTTACCAGGGCGAGTCCCAAACTAAAAATGTTGGAAAGTATCTCTTAAATCTTTAGCCCTTCTCCCAACTCTTTTTCCAACTCTTAACTCAGAAATCACACATCTTTTCCAGGAGAGAAGTCTTTTGGGTTTTACCGCATTGAACATTTTCCTAAAGCTTCAGTTTTCAAACATTATAGAAAAGCTTAATCTGAGTTATATGCTGCTGCTCTAACAGGAAGAAGAATGACTCCAAAAATAAAACACGAAGAACATTTAATGGGAAGCGAAGGGAAGCTGTGGAGTTTCTGTTATTGATGTTGTCTTTGTGATATATCTGAAACCTTTCTATGTTTCTGAGTTTCATCTCTGATCTCTCAAGGTAAAAAAGGCAAGTTCAGTTCTTTCCTTTCAAACAGACAAGCCAAAAATATTTTATGGATAACTTGTATTTTTAGTTCACTCAAAGGTACAAAATCCACTGGATGAGAAGTCATGTCTCAGTTTCTCTAGTGTGATTACAATTAGAAAGGGAAGGATGGGAATGAGGTAAACAAATGAATTATTCACTTATGTGACCACAGAGTCACTTGCATGAAGGTACTGTCCCCATTAGCAAGTATCACACATTAAGACATGTTACACTGTTGTGAATGGTTTCCCTATTTTCCATTTTCATAAAAAAATAACAATCTCATCTTCCTATTAGAGAACACCAATGCTACAGTAGCAGAAAGGGTCAAAAAGATTAATAAGAATACCTGGAGCTACTTCCAGCTCCCTAATTTCCCTTTATGATAGCATGTCATGTTAAATTGTGCATTCTACAAACATATGTTATATAGCCTCTTCCTGTAATCTCAGACCAAACTGAATATTAATGTTCCTGAGTAATGCCTATGAACAGTAGTTTCCTTCCCTCTTTTGATCTGGAATGTTGCATAAACTATTGAGAGGTTTCCACTTCTCTTATTCTAACAGACGCTTTGATCATTCCCTTCCTGACATTGGTATCAGTAACTGCAACAAATACCGAGGCACTCAACAGAGATACTAAATCACTATGGTTTTGCAACCAAGCAGAAGCTTTCTGAAGTTAGACGTGATTATAATGCGCTTATTATAATATCAATAAGATAGAACAATGACTGAATTTAGAAATATTTTAAATGTTCAAATATCACCTGTGTCTGAAGCATTACAGGGGAATTTTGGAGCTCAATATTATTCAAAGACAGGTATGGATGACTGATTCTTTCTAATCACATTATACACGAATTGCACCCAGCACAGAACAAATAAGGAAATTACACAACCCAAGGCTTATAAAATAAATAAACTTACCTGTTGTCCTCAATGGCAGTAGTTCCTGGTTCTGGGTCCATTAACCTGTAGGAGTCCAGAGACTAAGCACCTCTGACAGTTCTTTGCTTTGCTTATCCATCTTGGATTCATGGTTCTTTCATTTTGTTCTGAAAATCAAAAACCTTTAGGGGAAACCCTTCTGCAGGTTGTTACTCAATGACATTACAACGATTGAGCTTTGGTCCAATAGGAACATACTCAATGGCAAAGCTCAGGGAGCTAGACTGCTATATATAAATGTAGCTCACCTTCCGTGCTTTAGATATTGGACATTTTTTTTTAATAAGTAATATCCTTTTTCTTCATTATAACTGGGATTTTAGTTCTAAGGGGAAATCACATTAAAAGTAGGTTACTATATATACATATATATATAATTATTCATGCAAATTGTATAGAATTACCAATCTTATTCTCTAACTAGGCAATCATATATTTTTATTTTAAAAAATATTTTTTTTAAAAAATCACTTTCTTGATACACTTTGAATTCCGTATATTACCATAAGTTTTATTTTCAGGTGTGTCTTCTTAGTATAGATCTATTGAGGTAATTGATCTGCTAAAATGTTGAAATCTGTGTGATCCGTGTTTTGTAGTAGATCATTGATTTCTAACCGCAGTTTTGTGGCACCAAATGATTGACCCCAATTATACCAGAAAGTGTCTCAAAGCCCTAAGTTCATTTATTTTCTCCTAATTGAACTCTATACACACGCACGCGCACACACACACACACACACACACGCAGTCTCACACATATACACACATACACATACACGTGAACACACCGAGTGCATGCATACACACACAAACACACACACACACAGAGCACAGAGTACATTGAGGGTAATGAGATGAGAGAGTTTTGCAAACTTCAAGTCACAATCTGACATTGTGATCATGTCTATAGATTTGAAGTATACCCATTCTTAGATCAACTACTTTTAAAGTTCCTTTAATGTTGTCAGAGATTATATAAATAATTGTCTGGTATTCTTCAAAAATATAAATGTCATGAAAGGAAAAACCAAGGTTAATGAAAGTTTCCAAATTAAAGAATACCAAACAGATTTTTAAAATTCCTATTGAAGACATCAAAGGAATTATCATATATGTGAAATATATATGTATATATATTGGATAATACTCTGCATTAATGTTAAAGTTACTGATTTTGATCTTTGCACTTGGTTATAAAAGAACATGTACACTTGTCTCTGTAGATACGTGTAGAAGTGTTTAGGGAAAAATTGTAACAATGACTTACTCTCAAATAGTTCAGCAAATACACAATCAGTTCTCAGTTTCTACTAGGGATTGGTTCCAGGGCATCATCAAGATCCATGGACGTTCAAATCTCTTAAATAAAATGGCATTTGAATATAACCTATATGCATCCTCCCAATATGCTTTAAATTGTCTCTAGATTGCTTTTAGTGCCCAATACAATGTAAATATGTAAAGAGCTGCTATACTGTTTAGGCAATAATGACAAAATAAGTACAGATAAAATTTTCTTCTGAAGATTTTTCAATCCATGGTGGGTTAATCTGTAGATGCAGAACCCAAGGATACAGTGGCTGAGCTATGGAACTTCTCTCTCTCTCTCTCTCTCTCTCTCTCTCTCTCTCTCTCTCTCTCTCTCTCTCTCCTCTCTTTCTCTCTCCGCCCCCCCCCACACACACACAAACACACACACACACACACACACACACACACACACACACAGGGAAAGAGAGGAATATAAAGAAACAGGGACAGAGACAGAGAGAGGAAGCAAATGTAACAAAATGTTAACCACTGGTGAATCTTCATGAAGTATGCATGAGAGTCCATTGTACTATTCTTTGAACATTTGAATTTTTTCAAACTACAATAGTTTTTCAAATGTCAGCACAACTGACAGTTAATTTTGATGATAGAACAATGATGTTTTCACATGTATTTGTGTTTCTATTTAATCCATTCTTTCCTCCATAATGATTATAATAAATGTGATGCATCTTTCCAGTGGATAAGCTAAAATCTCAAAAGACAGTAATGTAAAATTGGGGCCTATATCTTGAGGTGGTGCACAGAAACCCAGAGACTAACAACAAAACTCCCCCCTAGAAATTATTCATTACTAGTTGTTGAGGCCACAGATGGTCTTTTGTGAATATTATAAGGACATGGAAGATTTTTGTAATCATAGTAGCCAATTTCCCAGTTGAGAACAGGAAAGGACATAAACAAATTTAATATGGGAGTGGGGAGAATGTTGCATTTTTCCCACTTCAGCTACCAGGAAAGCAGTAAAAAAGAATAGGAACTATCCTTTAGGGAATACTATCAGATTAGGAGAAAAAAAATAAAATAAAGATACTTTTCATGGGAATTTCCCAAAGAAAAGACCAGAATATTCACCAGATTTCCCTCCCCATTGGATGAGTGTTGCCATCTTGATGAAAGACCGAGAGGCTCCCTGAGCCTTCAGGTAAGGCTCCAAGGCAGAAAGCTGGAAGACAGAAAAATAGCTACAGAGCTGTCAGTCCCAGGGCTGAGCTCATACAAACTATCCACAGCAGCAGAGCTGAAATAAGAGGTTAGTCAAGAAACCAGGAGGTCTGGAAGCAAAATTGTCTTCTGTAGGCCACTTTGAAGAGGGGACTCTGCTATTTCATATCTTCTGCTCTTCTCATTGCTTCTTCTCAAAGGAGGACTTTTGAGTCATTCAGTTGAGGAGAAAGTGATTTTGTTTCTCTAGTGGGCCAAGTTATTGTTTCTTCAAAGTAGATATCCCATCTCTGTTTTTTGTTTGTTTGTTTGTTGTTTGTTTTTCATTAACCACCTAAACTCAGGCACAAATGGTTCTCTAACTACTCTTTTCATTCCATAACTTAGGTATGACAGGTGCCATGCTTTCTGTTTCCATATGACAGGGATACTTGACAAAATCTGCCTCGAGAGAACTTCCATTCTCTCTCTCTCTCTGTTCTGCTGAAGTGTTAAAGTTAATCAGCTGGATCCGTATCATGGACAAATATGACTTCAATTCAGTAGTAGGGAGGAGAATCCCCAATCTTTATTTAATGGGTTGACAAAGAACAAAGAAGGGTGAGAGGTCACTGGAATAAGATCCATGAAAATAGCAGATATTTATATTATTAATGTGGAATAGGAGATAAATTTGTTTTGTTATCTCCCCCAAAGATAATTTACATAAACAAGAGGTTATTGATTGTTTATCAGGCAGAAGAACAATCACCTAGACGCTTCTAAAGTAAAAAAATATAATAGCTAAATAAGAAATCTAACAGATGGATTAAACAACAGATTAGAAACAATTAAGGAAACATGTGAAGAAACTATCTAACTGCAACTCAGTTAAAGGGTATAATTTAGTGTTAGAACAACTTGTCTAGCAAATGTGAGGCCCTGGGTTTGATCCCAAACACCACCCACAAAACAAAATGAATAAAATAAAAAGTAAAATAAAATGAAACTACAACAAACTAAACAAACAATAAAGCAAAAAGGTATAAATTATGAAGAAGTTAAGAGCTGCAATGATAGAATGAAAACTGGCAGCACACATCTCAGTTTCAGGAGAAAATCAAGTGAATGGGGGAATGGCAATATTTGAGAGATAATGCTTATTATCATTTTCCAGAATTGGTTAGATTTCATAAAATGCAATACAATCAAAGCATAAATAAGAGAAATATCCACTAGATATATTTCAGTAAGCAGAGTTCTTAAAAAACAGGGAGAAAAAAATACATTGTTTTCATAGTAATAAAACTGAAAATTGACTTTTTCTAAAAACATTGGAAGACAGAAACAAGGTTTTGTTTGTTTGTTTGTTTGTTTGTTTTTTGCTTTTGCTTTTTTCTATTATGTTGTGCTGGGGATCAAACCCAGGGTCTTGTGCATGCTAGGCACTCTACCACTGAGCTACACCCCCAGTTCTGAGAGGAGCAAGTTTGATGATATTTTCAAAGAAAGTATATTGGTCAACCTAGAGTTCTATACTTACTAAAAATATCTTTAAAGAACAAGGATGAAATATAGACATTTTCAGACAAACTAAAACAGAAAGCTCAAACCTGGTAGTGGTTTTTGTTGCTGATTTTATTGTTGTTATACTTTAAACTACATATATTTATTATATACACTCTTGCATCCTATTTCATGAGGTGGGGGAGGGTGAGTGAGTTTACTGGCAATGATTTCTTCCTAAAGAAACTTCTATAGAATGCATTTAGGAAAAAAGCATGTGATTCTAGAAAGGGAGATCTGAGACTCAAGAAACTATTAAGAAATGGATAAAATATGCAAAAAGGCAAATATTCTTAGTAAAAATGAAGAATTTAAAATTCAAGATAGATCCACAATTCTGGACAACAAAATTTATATCTTTGATGAATTATCAAATTTATAGTATTTAAAAATTATACTACTTTTCAGAATCAGGAAAATATTTCAATATTCATGTTATAATATTTAATTAAACAGTGATGCTAAAACTTCTAGGGTATTTGCCAAGATAAAAGGAAATTCTTTTAGAAGATAGACTATGAAATTTAAAAATATCATAATCAGGTGAAAATAATTTCAAAACAGTAAGGAAAAGAACAAAAAATTAAAACTAGATCAAATGGAAAACAAAAACTAATATGGCAGAAATAAAATACTATGTCAATAATCACAGTAAATATAAATGTACCAACTCTTCAGATTAGTACCTGGAGATTATTAGTGTAAATATATTGTAAAATATCATCAAATTTTTAAGTCAAATATTCACATGGTTCCATCTGAATTTGGTTTTGGACTGCCAGGAGCCAGCGCCAGCAAATCGAGGGTTCCCAGAAGGATGGGTGGAGGAAGGTAACAAACTCCTGGAGCAACTTGAAGCAAGTGCTGCTCAGATTTATTTTAGCTCTTCTTTTATAGTATTAAGTAAAGCAGGATTAAACAAGATACAAGTTATAGAAAAATTACCACAAAACTCATCATTAACCACACTTTCTAGCAGGTATCTAACACATAGCGGGTACATTAAGGTCAACTTTTTATATTTACTTAAAATTACTCACATAAGCAATTTACAGTGAAAAATATTTTCCTCTTTTCATCCTACTAGTCTTTGTTTACCCTTTGGTGTCAGCATAATGACTCTATTTGTTTTAAGCTAATTTTACTGAACTGCTAAGCAAAACATGCACTTAATCTTTAGCTAATATTATTATGTTTTTGATTTAACCTTAAAGGTCTACTCTATTATCTAAACAAGCTCAGTTAAAACTAAGTTAGGTTATTTACTGCCAAACAATCAGTGTGAGTGCTTAATTTTTATCCTAATATTCTTTATGTTATTGATTTAGCTTCTACCTACTATAATACACATGTGAGACCTAAACCAGCATAAACTACTAACATGCAATGAGGGCATTTGACCTTAAGATAATATTTTTCTAGTTGTTTGCATATGCTGTTTCTTTTTCTTTAGTCCTACATTTCCAGGGTGGCCCTTGACATTCAAGCCTTTGAAGAAAGGACAAATATTGGACATTTGTCCATTTACCATTAATATTAATTATCCATTCACCATTTTCATTGTACACCCATAGGGAAGAGGTGGATCTGTGGGAAGTGGGTCCTTATACTTATTTGCTTGTTTCCCTCTAGGTGGAGACCACAAATGTCCCCCAATCGTGTAAGCTAAGTAGGGTGGTCCTTGCACTGTGGGGACAAAAAGTCTCTGTTCTGTTTGTCAGGCTGTTTTACTGGTAAAGCATTAACTGGGGTAGGTGTGCTCAGCATAGGAGCAAGCAATTCCTGTAACTGTAGTTTTCTGAAGAACTCCTCAAACTCTGTACCATTAAACTTATTATGTGTGATATAGTATATTTTTTAAAGCATTCCTCATCCTCCCCCAAGTTCTGCAGACTCATTGAGGTTAAATTCCTATCACAACAATCCAGGGAATATGATTTGTAGTTGCATAGTTATAAGTATGATAATTACGAGAAAACACCCAATTCCTAGGAGAGATGACAGCAGCAATTTCCTGGAGTGGTGGTCTTGCCAAGCCCTTCCCCAAGCTCGCACCTTGTCAAGCAGCATGACGGAAACGGTCCCCATCATTGGACAATGAGAATAAATATGGAATCAGCAATATTAGAAGGAAATGTGTGCTTAAGTAAGATCTTGTAAATTATTCAAGCTATTTATGTTTTCTTTTAAGAAATTGACTAAATTTTGAACTAGAAAACCTATTCAAAACAATTTTCTCAGTATTAATGATTATTCCATGCAACAAGACTTTTATGTAATTCCAAATGTTAAATTGACACCAAATCAACTGGCTCCAGATAAACATGTCCCTATCATGCCTATTTGTTTCTTTATTTGTCGGGGTCTTAAGTCCCTTGCTCTTCTCGACCAGCGACAAGGGAAGGGGACACTCCCCAACAAGGTCAGACCGGGATAGGTAGGGCTGACTGACCGCCCACACCCAGCCCTCCAGGTGGAGGACAATCAGACGCATCAGGGAGACCAGTCACAGCAGGAACTCATTTATTGAGGAAATCGCACAGCTTTTATGTAGGGTGGGGGCTAGGCAGGAACCAATCAGCTTAAAGGTCAGCAAGGTAGGGGGGGTTCACACAGGCGAGAGTCCCATAGGACTATATGGCAAGCACAAGCTGATCACATTCGCGGAACTGCTGTTAACCAATCCCTGACGGTGGTCAGGTTTATCGTCATGAACCTTTGAAACTGCCTTTGAGCCTTGATTTTGCTCACCCACCAGGAAGTAAGGAGTCAGCCCGAGTTAGTTAACGTGTCATTAGTCCCAACATTTATTCACCCAAGATCTCCCTACAAGTGATCATCCTCCCTTCAGATCACATAAATAGTCACTTACCTGGTGTGTATAGTAAGCAATGCTAATATTGTTTTGACCTAATTTCTGGGTTACCCACATTTTATGGGACTGGCAATTTCTTAAAAAACAACCATAAGAGTTTTCTGACCCTGTTAGAGCAGAGGTTAAGGAAGCAGTAAGTCAAGAGTCCACTTCCCCACACCCTCCCCTCACCCCTAACTCCATACTGGCATCTAGGCACACCTTCTAATGTATATATGACACAGTGTTGTGGAGTCATACATCCCCATTGATGCAAAATACAAAACCCTCAAATGATTGGTGGTTCTAGGAGACTAAATGATTGGTGGTTTCAAGTGATGTGACACGCTGATTGAAGCACTGATTGGATAGGAACCAAATAAAAGAGTGTGCTGTTTCCACAATAAATGAGTCAGCAGCTCTCGCCTGCTCTTACCTAGCTCCCAGTGTCTGTGTGGTTATTGACACTGTGCCCTTCACCCCCCATTACACAAGCCTCGGTGGGATACAACACAGTCTGAACAGGAAGAAAACAATGTGAATTCTGTCTAGGGTGAATCTTCACAAATGAGAAACATGCAAATATTTGAGAGTCTTACACAGGGAAATAGGGAGATTATAGGGGCAAGGAATGATAGTGCTGTAAGAATGGACCTAAACTGGTCTAAACCTGAACTTGCTGGGAGATGCTAAACTTGACTCAGTCTTTAATCCTTGTGGTCTAAGTTTACTTACTTGGGAAAGAACTGATTTTTTTTGTCTGAGTTACTACACCCAGCAAACAGTTTCCAGAAAAGGTGTGTGGGGGCGGGGGGTGTGGCCAAAGGCAGGATGAAGGGGTAAAAATGCCCAGTGGTAGAGAAAAATAGACTTCTCCTTCCTGATGGAACCCCCTCCTTATTGGGAGATCTGAATTGTAATCGATTGTTCTGATAGAGACTTGAGAATTCTAGAAATCTGCATCTCAGATGAGGAGCACTCTGTGTGGTTTTTTTTGTTGTTGTTGTTTTTTGTCTTCTCTCACTATCTTCATGGCTTTCCCTACCTTTGCCTTTAAAGCAATGTTTCAACCTCTAACTGAACTTGTCGGCAGCTTTCCATAAATCACACCACCATTTCATCATGACACATCAGAAAAAAATCTTGAGAAGATAGTTTTCTTAATTGAAGAAGAGTCTGAAATCAGAGCCTTCACTCAACTGGTCCTGAATATAGAAAATGGCAGCAGGTCTGAGTTAGGAGGCGATGTGTGCAGACTCTGTAAATAGGAAATGGGGAAACCAGTAGTTTCTCTGTGTTTATTTCCTCACCTATAAAATGGAAATAGTAATCTCTAGCTACCAGATTAAACAAACTGACTCACTATAAAGCATGACAGCTATAAGAATATCATTCTCATGCTTCCCAACTATTATAAAAATAATCATTCTCATTGTTACATGAATGTGTGCTTGAACTAGTGACACTTGACCATCCCTATACATATGGAAAGAGGGTTATATAGCAAAGCCAAAAAAAATCATATTAATTGAGTCCCAAACATCTCTGCTATTCTCAAAAGTGAAAGTTAGAAGAAGAAAATGTTTCCTGACTGGCAAGAGAAACAAATATTGGAGACTCAGGTGCACATGGAATGAAGAAAACCATAATCACCAAGGAGAAGAAATGATTGGAGTTTAAGAATAGATCAGCATCACTGCAATGGCCCAGGCTTCCTGTTCATCAGACTGGATTTGGAGTTGAAGTATTGAGCTCTGGCAAAGCTGGAAATATCATCATTAGCAAAGAAAAAAAAAAATGAAGTGTCAGGCAATAGCAAAATTGTCATATAAAACCACCCTTCTCTTCTTTGGAAATTCCCAAAAGTATGAGATACCTGTCTAGTAAACTATTGAAGTCCTATTACCTAGAAGGTGCAAATGCTCAGATGGAGGGTGTTAAAATAGATGTCTGATTGTATAAAAGAATAGAAAATAATATTCTGGCTGGTACTGATAAGAAACCTTACAATTTTAATAATCAGGATACCAGAGTGTTTAGTTCCTTATGATCAAGGCATGAGCTGCAAATACTGTACTTATAAAGTACCTGCTCTTATCTAAGAAAGAGCAAGTGATTCATCTTTAATTCTTAGGAGTTCCAGATTGGCAGAGAGTCACACTCATAGATGCCCCAGGGATTCATCTGAGACCTTTTTGTGTGTTCTGATTGATGTTGTTAACTGGATGCATGAGTTCACTGTCACAACTCTGACTTCTTTGTTGAGTACTGAAGACTTCAGGCTTCTTTACTGCAGCTACTCCAAAACCTCTTCTGTTCTGATCATTTAATAGGAATCTGGGAGGGAAAGCAAAGAACTGAATTGTTAGCTAAGTAGAAATCCTGTAGAGGTACTTTCATGGTCTTAAGCAACTGACCCCAGCAAAGGACCTTTCCTTCTGGTGGGGATTACTTGCTTTTTATCTATATGTATCTAAATGCCTGGGGGGTTAAAGATTTTGAGAAGTAATGCAAAAGTCACTTTAGCTCTCAGTAAAAACTACAGGTCTTCTATAGGGCTAAGACACCAGGCTAGTTATAGACCATATTTAATTTAGGCAACATCTCCCTGAGTAATTTCTCAAACTGTCCAATCAACAGGAGCAGCAGCATCTAAGAATTTGTTAAAAATGCACATTCTCCAACCCCAACCCAGACCAACTCAATGGAAATCTCCAGAGATGGAGTCCAACAATCTGTTTTAACCAGTCCTCCAGGTGACTCTAATGCATTCTAAAGTTTGAGGAAACCTGGTCTATGAAAACCAACCAGGTTTCATTATTTGAATTAATCTACCAGGACCATTTGTGGATGCTTACAAAGAAGTCCTGAACTCTTGAAAAATTTACCAACTCTAAGGTAAGTTTCTCAAAGGATCTAACTCCTGTCTATAAACTTGTGGACCAGAGTTGGAAGAAGTTATGGGTCATTAATATAAACGTGTACAAACATACATGCTGATACCAAGTGCCACTTCTAGAAATTCTGATATAATTGGTTTGTAGTGCTGCCTAAGCATCAGGCATCATTCCCAACTGATTTTAAAGCTCAGTAGTAAAATGACTACAAAACAGGTTCAAGACCTTGGGTTCTATCTCCAACCCCTCTCTCTCTCTCTCTCTCTCTCTCTCTCTCTCTCTTTCTCTCTCTTTCTCTCTCTCTACACACACATACACACATATGTCTGTTACCTTCAGATAATGTACATGCAACTTGTTTTGACCAATGGGACAGTTGCAACCATGACATAAGCAGAGACTTAGAAAGTGCTCATACTTTGAAATTTGCTCATTTGTTGCTTTTGGAACCTGAGAATACTGTGTGAACCAGCTTAGAGGATGACAGACCATGTGGAAAAGACCTCAGTTGACCTCTCTGTAACAACCAGGATCATAAAAAAAAGCAGCCTGTTCCAACCCACATACTTGCTGACCACAAAAATATGAGTAAGTCCAACCAAGATGAGGCAAAAAAGAATTAAGAACTGACCTGCCATATAATGAACTAAGTAAATGTTATTTGTTTGAAACCATTCAATTTGGGAAGTTTGCTAAGCAATCATGAGTAGGTGAAAGTCAATGCTTACTGACAGTGGAATGGTGAAGGGACTCTCTGAAAGGATCATTCATTATCAAGCCAAGAGACAATCCAGGTACTCCTCAAATTACTGTTTCAGCTCAACTCACCAGGTCACTCTGAGTTTCCACCTTCTCTCCTTTTAGTCAAGAGGTCCAGTTACCAATAGTTTTCAGGATTCACCCAACCATCAGGTAACAAGCCCTGAACCGTGAACACATAAAGTTTGGAAACCTTCAAAGAAAATATAATGCAGATTTGAGTCTAAAATATGTTTTCAAAGAAGATTATTAAGTAGGATATCTAATGTTAAGCATCAGAGATCAAGTTTGTTTTCTGGATTACCCCAAGCAGGCATTAAGGAAGTCTTAAGGGATTTATATAGTAAATCATCAGAAAAATCTTTTGTGGGATGGGGATGTAACTCAGTTGGTAGAGTGCTGTCCTCGAAAGTACAAGGCCCTGGGTTCAATCCCCAGCACCGCAAAGAAAAGAAAAGAAAAATATTTTGTGAGGGTTCCCACATCCCTATACTTAATTAATTCCTTATTTTCAGGTTTTATCTTGGATTTATCTTTTCAAGAAAATGCATACCAGACTATGCTAGTGGTCCATTTTCTATTTCTATACTCCCCATCTTTATACTCCCCATCATTTGTCATAATGATTTTCACCTAGATTAATATGACTCTAATCTCTGGGAAGCTTCCAAATAAAAAAGCAATGCCCTATTATTTCATGTAGTATATCAGGAATGCATTTTAACTACAGGTGATAATAACTTGTCCCGTAGAGTCTCCCTTCATAAATAAAGGCTTATTCCCTGCCTTCTCAAAATAAACAAGAATCTGAAAGTAGATAGTTGGTGGCTTTAATTCATATAAATTGGAAATAGAAATTTTAGTTCTTTATTTTTGTTGCTTTAACATCTTTAACTCTTGATTGATCTTATTTCAATATTATTATTATTATTATTATTATCATTATTGTTACTATATTAACCTCATAGGTATAAGATGCCTGCTATGTTTCCAGGTATCATACTTAACAAGTCAGGAAAAGAAAAGGAAATACCAGCCAGGCTTAGAATTTATTTACATGAAAGCAAAAGTTATTATAGTAAGTTGCACAGCAGAAGTCTATTTAGGTTTCATAATTTGGGGATGTAAGGTATAAATAAAGCAGAGTACCTGTAACATGTGCTGCATGCATATATGTTGAATAGCTATATAAGTAACTGTATCACAGGTCAAAGAAGGTAATATTTCTCCCTTTAATAGTCTTTGACCCTCTGCTCATGAATAAAACATGATACAGGTATTTATCCAGAACACCACAGTTCACCAATTAGTGGCAATCCTAATAAAGTTCATGGATTCATGCATTTAACATGTTATGGGACAGGGGTTGGACATGAGGCAGGAGAAAGGTTGGAATCCAGCCATTCTAGGGTCTAATTGAGGATCTATGTATTGAGGTTGACACCAACAATTAGACTATAGGAAATTTTCTTTTAAAACAAACTCATGGGGATTCTAAGAAGTTAATGTTTAGTTTTTTTGTTTTTGTTATTTTTTGGTTTTGTTTTGTTTTGTTTTGTTTTTTTGAGTCCACCCAGATTTTGAACTAACTGAGAGATAGATGTAGGCATTGATTGGATAAAGATGAAAATACAACTTTTATGACTAAAAAATGCTAGGTTTAAGAAAATGCTTGATATCTGCTCTCTAATATGATTTTTCTGACTAGAACTTACTATGAGTTATTGGTACGTGGGGAAATACCAGCCTCTCCCAGGGAAGCTTACATAATGGAAGCATTGAGAATAAATGCTGTTTGCTAGCAAGCTGGTCCTGCAGGGCAGGAATTGAGTGAAGCATGATCAACTTTTCCTTCTTAATTCTTCTATTGTTCAATCTTTACTCTTCTCCCAGAAAGAAATGGGCAGGGAATGAGAGAAATCAGGGGAGGAAAGTCTCCTACCACTACCAGAAGGGCACAATATGAAAAAGCTTTCTAGGGCTGTAGAGTGTAACTGTATGGTCAAATGTGTACTGAGGATGTATGAGGTCCTGGGTTGCATCCCCAGCCCTGAAAAAAAGAAAAAAAGCTATTAACAGAAATGCTTTCTTACCTCCTTTTTTAGGTACATGGATCAGATGTTTTCTTATTTTCTTAGCACCTGCTGCTAAAGTAGCCAGGTGTAAGGGGCTTATGGCTTGGGGACTCCATGGCAACAAGGATAGCGAACACTGTAGCAGATGGAATATATTTATCCAGAGAGAGTGTTGGCTACTGGCACCTTACTAAGAGTAAATAATTAATGATGGTTGTGATGATGTAAGTGATAGTAACAACTCTGGAAATTACTCCAGAAATAGAGACATAGGAGTTTTGTTTTGAGTGGGAAAAAAAAAATTGAAAATAGAAACCAGAAGCATTAAAAAATATAAATTAGGAGAAAAATTAAGTGAGAGGATATGATGAAAATAGTATTGGCTATAGAAATGTGGAGCTGGCCTCTGCTGAGAATGGCATCTCTCAATCTTCTAACTGGCCCAGGCATTTTGGTGGATAAGAGGGACTAAGGAAATTTTTCTAGTTAAAATTAATATTTGGAGATGAGAGGCAAGAGAGAGGAACAAAGAAGGAAGCAAGGTTAGGGAGGATATCTAGTAAGGGAGAGTGTGTAAAAGGAAGAGTGACAGGAATAGGAAGAGAGCAGCATTATCCATAGGTCTTAACTGAACTTCTACCAACTAGCACCTAGAATAGCTTTGTGAAACCAGCACAGGAGCTAAAATTTTTACAGAGCCTTTAGTTGGGACAAACATATTTCATTTGACCATAAGTTACCAATTTCCAACCCATATCCCTGTTTCCTGTTACCTTCTTACTTCCTTTTAGAAATTGGAGTTTGCAATCCTTGGTTGTTGCCGAGAAGTCATTAAAACACAAACTCCCCACCCATTTATTCCCAGCAACCCCAGTCACCTACTGCATGAACAAGTTACCCTTTCTCTGTCTCTATTTCCTCTGAACTACAAGTAGTAACATCTAATTTAGGGGATTGGGGGAGAATTAAGGAGAATAGCAAATCTGAAGGTACTCAGAGTTCTTGCTCTTTCTTGTTCTTGTCCTATCTTGCTATTTTCCTTTCTTTTCTTCCTTCCATCCATTTCTCTTCTACCCCACTCCACCCCACTTTGTGTGTGTGTGTGTGTGTGTGTGTGTGTGTGTGTGTGTGATCTTTTTCTTTCTACTAATCATTCTGCCCTCTCCTCTCCTACCTCTCTCTGCCTCATACTTCAGGGACCTCTGAGCTCAGCTCTTCCTTCTTGGAAAGGACAGTGTTCCCTCCTGGACTAAAATCAGCCCACCCCCAACTCCAGCTTGGACAGACTTTGTTCAACCACTGTGATACATGGAGAAAGAGGGTGTCTCAGGATATTAGGCTGGGTGGTTTATAATCAATGGAAATTTATTTCTCACATTTTTGGAGGCTGGGAAGTTCAAATATAGAATCTGGTGAGGACCTGTTTATAGACAGAAGTTTCTAACTGGACTCACATGTTGCAAGGGGCAGGGGAACTCTCTGGGGCTTCTTTTTATGGACACTAATCCTGTCCATTAAGGCAGAGCCAATCCCCTCCTAAGGCTCAATCTCTTAATACCATCACCTGGAGTTAGGATTGTCAGTATATGAATTTTCACAGAAAAGGGGGGTCCCTTTTTGGACATGGAGCTTCTAGAATTGGTTTCATATCTGTGAACCTTTTGTTACTCTAGCAAATATCTGAGATAATCACCTTATCTTTTGGGCTTATTGTCTCAGAGGTTCTGGTCCATCATTGGTTGACCCCGTTGCTCTTAAGCCTGTGATGAGACAGCATATCATGGCAGAAGCACATGGCAGAGCAGAACCTCTCACCTCATGACTGGGAAGCAAAAGAGAGAAAGAAGAGGTTGGACTCTCATCATACCCTTCAGTGGCATACCCCAATGACCTGAAGGCATTCCACTAGGCCTCACCTCTAAAAGGTTCCATGGCCTCCCAAGTGCACCATTCCAGGGCCTAAGCCTTTGGGGGACATTTAAGATCCAGACCATAGCAACAGTTATGGGCAGAACATCTGTCTATCACAAAATTTGAATATCCCATATGAATTAAAGAACAAAACGATCTGATAAACATCTGCATTTGAGAAGATAAAAACAACCAGCTGCTGCACACTTGGGGAAAACTTTATTTATAATTTTGCTCTTTAAAAAGAGCACATATCTGCATCTAAAAATATAAGGGGGAAATGACAAAAATAGTCCCCTTACCTACACTGTCAAGGAAAGTCATTTTAATCACTTTAGTCTTTCTCCTTTTAGCTGAAATTATTTGAGATGGCCAATACCAAAATATAAATGGAAAAGCATCTGGAGTTTTTGCGTTTTAAGTGGTGATTTTCTTGAACAATCCTGCACTTGGTGCCAGTTGAGTTGTTTCATTCATTTCTTGATGGTGCTGCTCTTTATGTAAAGTTAATGGTGTGAAGTACATTAAAGAAAAACAACTTGGATTTCTGTTAACAGTTTCTAAAACAATCTACAATATTGCTCTAACTGTTAATGAGATTCTTTTTAATTTTTTATTTTAATGGGTTATCTATTCTCTCTGTGTGGTATTTTCTGGGTAATTGATTAAGCTATTTTCATTTCACTTTATAGCTATGAGATTTATGCTTGTTCACATCATTTGGGGAATATTTTTGTCTTTGTCATTTCCCCCTTATATTTTTAGATGCAGATATGTGCTCTTTTTAAAGAGCAAAATTATAAATAAAGTTTTCCCCAAGTGTGAGGTGTTAAGATGTCTTCCCTAAACTCCATCTGATTGGCCTTGCAACCACAAGCTGATTCTGATGTCCTCAGGAGCTAGAGCCCTTGCTACCTAGGTTTGCAACCCCATCATAAAACTTTGCATAGAGAACTAAGAAAATGAAAAATTATCCTCCTGACAACTGGGCCATGATGTTCCTCTGTGAACATAAACAATGCTCACAGCATATAAACAGGACAGAGACAAAGGCACTAGGCACCCTCACTAAGTGATTAACTGTGGCCATCTTCTGACTAATGACTGGTGGCTGCTTCTTTACCAATCATATGTTTAGCCCTGCTTTAACCTTCCAGGCTCCTCAAGAAAAATTATTTAGATACTCTAGCTTCCAGAAACAAATCCAGAACCATTGGCTTATATTTTCTTAAACCCTCATTTATGGATTAAATATGGGGTATCCCCCAAAAGCTCATGTGTGAGACAATGCAAGAATGTTCAGAGGTAAATGGATTAGATTATCAGAGGTGTGATATAATCAATGGGATTGATCCACTGATATGGCTTAAATGAGTGGTAACTGTAGTGAGGTAGGGTGTGGTTAGAGGAATTAGGTCACTGGGAGCAAGACTTTGGTGTGTATATTTTGTCCCTTGTGAGTGGAGCTCTCTTTCTCTTTTCCTTGGTTTTCATGCCCTGAGCTGTTTTCCTCCACCATGCCCGTCTGCCATGTTGTTCTGCCTTACCTCAGGTCCAGAGCTATGGAGTTGGCCACCCATGAACTGAATCTCTGAAACCATGAGATAAAATAAACTTTGCCTCCTCTAAATTGTTCAGGTCAGGTGTTTTGGTGACAGTGATGAAAAGCTGACTAAAACACCCTCCTTAGCATCATCTACTATGGTCTGAATGTTTGTGTCCCCCCAAAATTCATATATTGAATCCTAATCACCAAGGTCATAGTATTAGGAGGTGGGGCCTTTGGGGAGGTAATTAAATCATGAGATTAGATCATGTGATTATAAAAGAAGCTCAGGGGAACTCTTTTGCCCTTCTATCATGTGAGGACACAGTTAGAAGGACCTAGCAAAGAGGAACAGCCCTCATAAGAGACTGAATCTGATGGCTCCTTAATCTATCACAAAAACTGTGAGCCATAAATTTTTATTGATCATAAGTCATCTAATCTATGACATTTGGCTATAGCTGCCCAAACAGACTTAGACATCATCCAAGACAAGCCCAAATCCTGTAAGAAGACCTCTCTAACTCCCTTACCAAAAGTCCCAGCAACTCCTCAGAGGGTTGTTCTCCTTTGCTGAAGCAAGCTAAATAAATCTCATTTTGTTTGGCTTAAAGTGTGTTCCTGATGGTCAGTGAGTTTTAACAACATGTTCTTTAAAAGTGCTTGATTAATGAATTTTCTTTCCTTAAAAAAAAAAAAAAAAAAAAAAAAAAAAAAAAACAGATAACTTATGTTCTGAGACTCTTCCTTTCCAAACTCCCTCTTAATCCAAACTTAATTGTTATGGGAGCATTCTCTCATAATCTTCCTACTGGTTCCTCATCTCTGCTTCCTTCTTTGTTCCTTTATCTAACTCTTTCCATTACAAGTTAGTGTACCTTAAGACTGGATCCATTTCTCTTTTCTAAGTCACATTTTTGTCATTTGTAAAATGGATATTGATATAAGTGACTATATGTAATGTGTTAGAAATTGCTGTTTTCTGCCAATATCTGTTTTTCCTTTATTTTATAAAAGCTAATTCAAATTTTTAATATTGAAAATTTTAAGTATACACTAAAAAACAGAAGTTAATACAATTTCCCTGCTGTACCTATCATCCAACATCAACGACTATCAAGTCATGGCAAATATGATTTCACTCATAGCCCTTATCCCAAACTTGACATATTATTCCAAAGTTAATCCTAAATAGACATTATTTTATTACATTATTTTATTAACAAATACATCAGTACATATTTTAAGGATTTTTCTCCAGTGTACCACACTTAAAAATAATAACATTTTAAAAGGTATTGTTTTGTTATTGTTTCTAAAAATAATCCATGTTTAATTAAATGTAAAACATTTATAATGGCACTTGAAAAACTATAACATTATATTAATTTGTACGTAGTGCTTAGCAGAGCCAGTGGCACTCAATCATTTATAAGAATCTGGAACTCTGTCATCGGGTATCAGTACAAATTTACTCTATGAATATTAACTTAATTCGCCCTCACTTTGGCCCTCTTGAATAAGTATTATCACCCACACTTTATAGAAAAGGAAAGTGAGGCAAAATGGTTACATAATTATCAAATTCATTCAGTTGGAAAGGGAATAGAATCAAGAATGGATCCCAGGTGTTTGTTGAATAGATGAAATATATGAAAGGATGAATAATTTAATACAGAGAAATTATTCTCTATTTTGTGATTCACTGATAATCCTCCTATCTGGAGTGACTTTCAAAACCTACTCTTTCACAATACCAAATAAATATGTGGAAAAAACCATTGGACCCCCAAACATGTCCTCTATCTTCTCACTAATATCAGAGATTTCACCATCAGAACCCAATGCCCCATCTTTAAGTTTTCCTTAAACACTTTGGAAGAGAAATGTAGTGACTCAATATCATGTGTTCTGTTGTGTGGATAAGAAAAGTTAGGATGGAAGAAGTTGGGGTAGGATGGATGGTGGCAATCTTGGTCTTCCAAGTTAAGTGGAAAAGAAGAAGAACCTAACTATAATGACAAGTCACAGCAAACACTAACCTCTCCTATGACTGGATTCTTTCAGAAGCTGTGTTGCTGAATATGGATTGGCTTTTATGTTTGTACTGATTTTTTTTTTTTTAAATAGAAAGGCTGGAATTGCCAGAATTGGAACTGAAAGTTGAAAACACAGAAATCTACTATGTCCATAAACTCAACAAGAATGGAGGAAATCTCACAACTCGAGAATTTATGAGATCAGACCAGGCCTGGCTGCCCACCAGGAACTTTTCATCCTCCTGCCTGGTTGATAAATTACACTAGCATTTTCAGGGGTCATTTGTTATAGAAAAGCAAATTAACCCAGTAATTTTTAAATTATACCTCTGAGGCTTCATGAAGGCACATCCAGTCTGGTTATGTTTTGGTCCTGAAGCTCTGACTTCCTGAGTTTTCCCTGATTTTTCTAACTTCAGTTGCTATTTGATTTGGAAGGGAGTTCCATTATTTTTACAGACTTGCAGTGTATAATGGTGGGAAGCCAGGAATGGTGATTTTAATGATCTCTTATTTTTCTCATAACGTTATGTTCCACCTGTCAGTATTTAGTTTCCTTGAACTAAGCTGACCCCTAAACTTATATGTACTTTAAAAATTTGGAACATTTGGCTATATTTGTATTCATATGGAAGAAAAATTTCAACTTCTTCCTTGATTAAACACTTCATTCCTGTATAATGACTATTTATTGATAATATAGTATCTGAATCAATACTATATGATTTTGCAATTTAATGTAATTTTACATATGAAAATGCAAAAATATTACCTGATTCCTCAGCTTGCCTAGGCATTCTTTCCCTGAGTTTAGATGGAGGGAAATAAATTGCCTATGTATGTTTTTTTACTTTCCCAAATCATTCACTTACTCATCCATACATTTCATTCCATTTATTTATTACATAAATACTCTTTGGACACTAGTTATGCCCAGACACTTTTTTAGAGGACAGCAATGAACCAGTGGGCAAAAGAAGCCCTATACCAACTCCACAGTCAAATGCACTTTTTAAAAAAGGGTGACAGGCAGTTGTAGAACAATCCTGCGAAAGCCAAGTACAGAGTACTCTGAACAATGCCATGGTACCATGGTAACCCAAACCAAGCTCAATGGATGTTATCCATTTTCTCTTTCTTTTCCCTCTGTTTCTTTCCTTCTCTCTCCTTTCCCCATTCTCCTCTCCTGTCTCTCTTTTCCTTCTTGTATTCTGATCTCCTTTCCCCCACCCCTCATGACTTTGTTTCCTCTGTTTTCCAGATATGCTTCCTCAATATGTTAGTCAGCTTTTCATCACTTGACCTAAATACCTGACCAGAACAACTTAAAGGAAGAAAAATTTACATGATTCATGGTTTCAGAGGTTCAGTCCATGGTGGGTCAACTCCATTGCTCTGGGCCCAAAAGGGCAGAACATCATAATGGAAAGACATGGCAGAGGAAACCTGATCCACTCCATGGCACCCCTAAAGCAGAGAGAGGCAAAGAGGAAGGGCCACAGGGAAGATGCACCCTTCCAGGTCATACCCTCAGTGACCCACCTCTTCCAGCTGCACCCTACCTCCCTACAGTTATGATCCTGTTAGTTCATTTAAATTAGGAAGGACTGATTATATTACAAATCTCATAATTTAGTCATTTTACCTCTGAATATTCCTGCTTAACACAGGAACTTATGGGGGACATCTCATATCTAAACCATAACACTTAGTATAACTACCTACTGACCCATACAAATATTCTTCCATCTTGGCAACTGCAGTAGAAAGAAACTTCTTTTTCCTCTGTGTGTATATGCATTCCAGGAAGGATTCTGATGGGCTTTTCTGAAATCATAGGCCCATTTCTTGGACCAATCACTGTTGCCAGTGCAATGAGATACTATTTTTGGCTTAGCCTGAGCTATATTACTTTCCTTATGAGGGTAAGTAAGGTAATATAATTGTCAATTCTCAAGAACCATGTGGAATGGGAACATTCATTACAAATTTCATCATACCCTTTATTCTCTTGCTGTGCACTTATTACTGTTTGCAAAAATGTTGTTAAGTCTTGGTTACCTGTTAAATGTCAGTTCCTCTAGACAGTGAAGTTCACAAGAATAGGGAAAATGCAGGAAACACTCTGGTTCTGATATATCCATCCATAAGTTTATATCTAAATTCTGCCTATATCCTATGTTTATCCCCTTGTATCCCTAGTGCCTGGTACATAAGAGTTATTCAATACATTTTTGCTAAGTGAGTGAATAATTGCTACTGTTGACTCACTCCCTTCTCTTGAAATGATCCTGCTTTTTATTCCTAAATTTCCTGTTTTAATTCTTCTGGACACTTCATATATATCATATTCTGGTCTAGAATTGAGTGGATAAGATAACGAGGTTGTATCATGGATTCAGGCAGATGTGAGTTTAAATCTGATTTCTGTCACTTCCTACCTGAGAGAGTGCTTCCTCTACAGCACTATAATAATGATTTCTATTTTTGCATTGATAATTTGGCAATCAAAGGAAATAGTGTATGCAAAGTGCTTATGACCCTGCCTGTAGTGGTTTTAAAACATGTCTGCAAATTCTTTGTCAGTCTTGCTGTCACAAGATGGAGTCTAATTCCCCTTCCCTTGAAATGGGGCTGATCTCAGCAGCTCCCTTTTGATGAAGAGAATGCAGCTCAGAAGTGACACTGCATGACTTTCTAGGATCTCTCAGATCATGTGCCTTTGGAGTTATGAAGCACCAGGTAAGAAATCTGGCTATCTGAACCTGCCATTTGGGAGAGAGAAAATAGATATAGAGTCCAAACTGCTCCAGCCCACAGGTGCCAGTATCTTCTTAGCCCAAGTCCAGGCATGAGGGTGAAGGTTGCAAGATGCCCTGGCCCTGTCCTTAACCCCACCATCCAGCCACTGCTAGACTGCAACCACATGAAAGGCTGCAACTGAAAACCACCCAGACGAGGCCTAGCCACCCCTAGAACAAGAAATATTCATGATAATAAATGGTTTTGTGACATTGAAGTTGAGTTGTTCCCATATAGAGCAATTTATACATAATCAGAATATTGGCTGGTATTGTAGGAAAAATTAAGTATTAACCTTAAATCAGAAAACTATTTTCTTATAACATAGCATATGTTTGATATCCAATGAATGCAGCAAATTATATTAGGATTAATTTCCTTTGGAATAATCCTCAAATTTTAAATAAAGTATAACTGATTTAAATCTGTGACTTACTAACAAGCCACCAGTTTTAGAGTCAGACCACTTGGTTTCAAAATGACTTTGTTATTTCCTAAGTGCAAGGTCTTGGACAATTTACTTGTCTTCTGTAATATTCCGTTTTGTCAGACAAGAATAGTTTTGAAAATACTTTTGTAATAAGCCTAAAAATGAAGTAGCCCACATAAATGAACTCAATAACTTTGAAAATATTGTCTGATAAATAGTTTTTATGATACTTGATATCTGCATCCAAGAAAATGCAAGTCACTATGTCAAATGGACAGATCTTCCAAACCATGAGACAGGTGCATGGAGGAACCATTGAATTAATGCACAGATTCTGAGAGACAACAGTATACAAACAAAATGTATGCATGATAAAACAGGCTGTCAATGCCATCTGAAGATGGCTAAATTATCCTAAGGTAATAATTAACATTTTATAACATGTTTTCATTATTCATTTTATTGGATAATACTGATGCTGCCAACTTGGAGATCTCATTTTGTCACGTTCTTCTGGCATTGAATTGTCATCCCCCACTCCATACACTCCTTGAGAATTACATTAAAACTTTCATTTTCTTGGGACAAAATCTATGCCTATGGTGAAATTCTTTCATTTAAATTGGTCAACTCAGAGCAGTAGAAAATTATTTTTTTTTAGAATTCTGTCCTGCAAGCATAGATTATAAAGCCTTATCTACTCAAGTAATGCTAAAGAGTTTAAGTGGCCCTCAGTTAGGTGTTGTTCACAAGTTTTTCTATACATTCATGTTCCAAGGGAGGAGAACAGACATATTTATTAATGGTGTATTCACTGAAGTTCATTCAACATTTTAACCCTGCAGTTACACACAGATAATTGGTAAGGTTATAGCTTTATATCTCTGTGTGGAATAGACTTTTAAGTGATTTTATCAATGTTCAAGGTTAGCTTTTTATTTTGGGGTTGAGGATTGTACAGACAAAAATAATACTGTTATTGAAAATTGACAAAGCAGATGAACAAAAAGAAGTTGCTTAACCAAAGGAAGCCCCAGAAACTTCATTCCCCGTCTCTCCCTCTGATTCTTCTCCTGTGACCCTGTTTTCATGCTTTCTGGTTTATTAGTGTATCAAATGGGAACAATGGCTTCTCTGTACTGAATGGTAAATCTTGATATGTTGCGGGGGAAAGCTTTATAAAGGTGACTGTTTCTGCAATCATTTTGTTGGCAATGCACACAGATACATGCCATGTTCCTTAATGTAGGAACCATCTTTTGTCAAAGGATATAGGAGGATGGCTGCTATAACATGGGGACAGTTGCTTATTTGTCAATGAGCAATATTTTTAAAAAGTGAGTACCATAAAAGATCACATGCAAAGCTATTGAGGTCTCTAAATTTTTAAGCTTAGGAACATGTAGGAAAATTTTAAAGTTGAACATTTTTGACAACTAAACCATCTCAGATCTCCTTACATAAATATCAGACAAAATTTTGCAAAGAAATTTCTTGCCCATGAAGGGCGTGCACTGAGTATACACCACCTGTGTGCATTCTTTATAATAATAACTGATCTTATTCTCACAATACCAAACTCAGAGGACACATATATTTGGCTTGAGGATTTGGTACATATAATACCCTCTTTTGTCAGAGTTTACAATGCTCTAGCCAGAGAAAATAACAGTAGAAGCTGAATCAAATTTGCATCTCAAATTGTGTCAACACATGAGATTCTTTCCAGTGCAAAGAGGGTTTAGAGTTTACTGTTAAGAAAAATTAAGGAAAAATACTTATGTGAAGATAAATGTGATCACAAATTAGAATCAGAGTCTATATTTTTGTGGACAATCAACCCAGAATTCTTTGCTCAATTCAAAATAGAAATTACACAGCTGCCAATAGAATGAAGCAAACAAGGCTTTATTGGGGCTTGTGTTTGTGCAGAAGGGACAGGGAGTTCCTTGACTAACTATCTGAAGGGCCATGGAGAGACACTCTTATTGTTCTGATATCTCCTCGCACATGTGCTCTTGATGGAAGTTGCACCTGACCTAAAATATTTGGCACAGGTATTTCTGTGAGTTGTTCTCAGCACCAAGGACTGCACTCGGCCCAGTGATCTACTCATGCAAGTTGGGTCTGTCTGCATTCGACTGACAAAATGAGGGCAGAGAACCCACGTCTGCCACCCCACCAAGGTCATGTAGTGTTCAAATTTGGCTGTCCTAGGCATGCATGCTACCCAGGAAGAGTTCTTGGCAGGAAAACAAGGGAACTTTGGGGTCAGGATAAAAAGAGTTTTGAACTCTGCTTGGCCACAGGCAGAATGGATAGGGTGATTTGTGGTCTTGGAAGATGGGCAGGTGAATTTGGATTGAATGTGCCCAGTCTTTTTTCTTAGTCTCTCTCATTTGCACATCCCAACTGATCAAGAATAAGACAGTAAAGAAAAAAAAAAAAAATATATATATATATGTACATATGTTTACAGAATTGGTTTGCAAAACAGACTCAAATTGTGTTATTATTAAATTGTTTTATTTGTAAGTAATAAAATAATAATTGTAAAAGCAAGAATTGTATGCAGCACATCACTTATATAAACATTGTATTTTATATTATGAAAGGAAATTCTATCATGTCTCTATGTAACCTCATACAAAAAGAACAATTTGCTTATTCCTGAAAGATTATGTAACAACCACTACACAACTACAACAAAATTCCAGTAATGTGTTTTTCATTTGTTTTAGTTATGTAAGTGGGTGTTCTATTTTGCAATAAAGACCACCATTGATAGTAAAACTGCAGAGAACATTCTGTGAATTTTTAAAGAATGCTTTTGAAGTGTTAGCAAAGGCCATCAAATGTGACCTGTATCTTTCTTTACTATTAAAGAAGATTTGTACCAGGGAGAACTAAAACACATGGAGATTTTGCTAGGCATCAGAGCTGGAAGCCTTTTCTATACTAGGTTTTTGTTGTCATGACACATAAACAAATACCCAAAGAGTTGCATTTAACAAGTAGAGAAGTATGGGCTCTCCCAAGCATAGCAGAGTAGGTGTTCCATCATCCTGGAAAAAGTCCTCCTTGAATTAACATAACTATCTTAAAATAATGTTATTACCTTTCATATCCATGGTTAAAACAGACACTTTCACTTCCTGATGTCACACAGGTACTATCTAGTTTTTTCTTTAATGTCTCAATAATTGAAACATAAAGTACTAAGCCGTGTAGTCACTGAATAATGCTCATATAATTATGCATCTTCATGTACTCTTTGTATTACTCCATTCTAATGGATATTTTGAACAGAGCAACATGGTGTATGGTTTGGTGTCAGTCTACATAATTCATCAAAAACAAATAAAAATGTGAGAAAGTAAAATGAAATCATCTTCAATTACTAGTCAGGGTGTCCCATAGGCTGAATTTCACTATAGTGTGCACAAAAATTGTAATTGTGGTTTTATATTTTAAAGAAATTTTTGAATCTACTTAAAAATCAAATAATTTTTTTTGTTTTTATGGAATGCATTTTGATTCATTATACACAAGTGGGGTATAACTTTTCATTTCCCTGGTTGTACATGATGTAGAGTCACACCATTTGTGTAATCATACATGTACATAGGGTAATGATGTTTGTCTCATTCCACCTTCTTCCCTTCCCCTGATCCCTCCCCTCTCCTCATTTCCCTCTACACAATCCAACCTTCCTCCATTCTTGCCTTACCCCCACCCCTTAAATCAAAACTGACTATGGTTTGGGTCAAAAGCACAAAGGTATAAAGAGAACATGGAAAACCACAATTTTTTTTTTTTTTATTTTTACATACTGCATCATCCACAAATGGGGTGCATCTTTTTGTTTCTATGGTTGTGCATGATGTAGATTCATACTATTTGTGTAATCATACATGCACATAGGGTAATGATGTCGGTCTCAATTTACATTATAGAAATATTGTCAGGACAAAATAGAAAAGTTTTTTTGTTTGTTTGTTTGTTTGTTTTTAACAAAGATAAGAGCAATGTTTTGCAACACTAAAAAGTGCCCTGAAATGTTAAGGAGACACTTTTCATTTTCTACCAAATTCCTATCTCAAAATAAAGTTCCAGATACATGATTAGTGGTAGATAGGGCCCTGCTACAGCAGAACTTTGTATCTATGTCTTCAGTGTAATATATGTGGCATTATTCATGATTTGACTCGATGTAATAATGCCTCCTTTATTCAGTCTCCTGGATAAATTAAAATTTTAGATAATGGAATTCAATCACTTTTTTCCCCATTATTTTAAAACTTTGTTCTAATTAGTTGTACATGAGAGTAGAATGCGTTTTGACACATCTTACATAAATGGAGTATAACTTCTCATTCTTTTGGTCAATCACTTTAAACTATACTTTTTTTTAACCTTGTTTATAACCACTTTAGAGGTGAATGGTTCCAACTAACTTGGAAGTACAAAAGCCAAATCCTTTAATTAGCCTGCAATGATTCCTCACATTTCTACCATCTTCTCTACCTTACTTTAAAATCCATGCCCTGGTCATGCAATGAAGTGTTTCATGACTGTATCTTTATAGAGACTGGTGCCTCTTTACTGAAATCTACCTCTGCTCACTTTTCCCTTTATCAAGCCAAGATGATCCTATGATCCCTCAAGTTATTAAATGTCTCTGTCCCCTTTGCCCTTTCCCTTTTTACAGTTTCACTCTGCTTCCTCCAGGATAGTGGAAGCAAAATCTGAGTGTGCATCTAATCACCTAGACGGCTGGTTGAGAGCCAACAATGGTTGGACCATACATTTCTGTTTCAGGAGGTCAGGGTAAACCAAAGCTCTCCATTCCCAACAAGTCTCCAGTGCATGCTGGTGCTGCTGGTCCCAGAATTATATGTTGAAAACTCCAGGAAATCACTTTTCCTCTTTTACTTATTCTTTCGAATTTCCAGAAGACTTTAAAACCGGATGACTAAACATCACTAAGAAAGGGGGAGGGGCGGGTGGCTGTAAGAGAACATTAAAGGAACTTTGGATTGTGTAGAGGGAAATGGGGTGGGAGGGGGTGAGGGAAGGAAAGATAGTGAACTGAGACAGACATCATTACCCTATGTGCATGTATGATTACACAAATGGTGTGAATCTACATTGTGTGCGACCAGAGAAATGAAAAGTTGTACCCCATTTGTGTACAATAATTCAAAATACAGTCTGTAAAAAAAAAAAGTTTCCTGCAAAAAAATTTTTTTTAATTTGTAAATGAATAAAAAAGCAAAACTTAAAAAATAAAAAGGTTCCAAGGAGATTTTCTATAAGATGAACTTTGGTTTATGAACTTCATGACACCTATTTTTGTTCCTCAGCAATCTTTTGTATCCTCCCAGTTTTAGGCTCTGTCATGAATGATTTTGGTCACAGAATAAATAAATAAGCTCTAGATGATTAAGCTTTTATTCTGCCTTGAGTTACGGTTTTTAAGGATTTCAATTGTCTCTGTTAAATTTTTGCAATTATCACAACCTTGCAAATTCTGCCAAAAAGACATTTTTAAGTAAGTGTTCTCAAACATTCATAAGCATGAGAATCTACTGGGGAATCTTACTAAAAATGCAAATTTTGACCCAGCTGGTCTGGTTTGGGGCCCAAGATTCTGCATCTCTAACAATCCTCTAGGTGCTGCTAATGCTGCTGACCCATGGATCACACTGGAAGAAAAAAGGGTTTAGGTACTATATTTGGAGAACTCTTCCCAGATTAGTTATTGAACTGATTTTTTAAATAAGGCATCATGAAAAGACTTAGCAGAAATTCAAAAATATCAAAACATTTGCAGGATAAAGTTTTTTTTTTTTTTTTTTAAATCCTTGCAATTGAAGGATATATTGCATACACAGGTTGCAGTCAAAGGTAGATGGCATTTATCCAAATATTCAATGAGGGACAAAAGACAGTTGCCATTGATCTTCTGCAGCCTCACTACACATTGCATTTGTACACATCATGGAAATCTGATGGGATCAAAAATATTAGGGTTAATTCCCCCAGGATAAGATATCACAGTAGGTGTTCCTCATTCTTGGATCAAGAGAATGTTCACTTGGGTTCCCTGGCAGCTGAACCGAAACCAGAGATATGCAAGCACATAATTATCAGAAGACCTACAGGAGAGAGGGAAGCAGGATAGAGAAGGGGAAGAGCCCAGCAAGGATGTAGTCTCAAGAAGGGTAACCTTAAGATTCTCCATACTGCTTTCCATATGGGTTGCACCAATCTGCAGTCCCACCAACATTGTATGAGTGTACCTTTTTCCCCACATCCTTGCCAATACTTATTATTGCTTATATTCTTGATAATTGCCATTCTGACTAGAGTGAGATGAAATCTTAGAGCAGTTTTGACTTGCATTTCTCTAATTGCAAGACATGATGAACATTTTTTCATATGTTTTTTGATCAGTTTGACCCAGCTATCCCACTCCTGGGTTTAAACCCAAAGGACTTAAAATCAGCATACTACAGTGGTACAGCCACATCAATGTTTATAGCAGTTCAATTCACAATAGCAAAACTATGGAACCAATCTAGATACCCTTAAACAGATGAGTAGATAAAGAAAATGTGGTACATATACACAATGGATTATTTCTCAGCCTTAAAGAAGAATGAAATTATGGCATTTCCCCATAAGTGGATGGAACTGGAAAACATAATGCTAAGTGAAATAAACCAATCCCTAAAAACCAAAGGCCAAATTTTTTCTCTGATATGCAGATGCTGATCCATAGTAGGGAGTGGGTAGGTAAAAATGAAGGAACTTTGGATTATACAGAAGTGGGTGAAGGGACTGGTAGGGTGGTGGAGATGGGAAGAACGATAGAATGAGACATTATAATCCTATATTTGTGTAGGAAAAAATTTTTCAATATCACATATTACTTTACTAAGATTATCTGCAATTTCACATTTTTCCTGTTCCCAAATGAAATTGATGTGTAATTACTGAAACCAGAAGTGGGGACAGGCAATTAGTGTAGAAACAGGAGATAAGGTCAAATCGAGGAAATAGAGGTCATCAGAGTCTGGGAAGTTGGAGACTGCCCCTGGGAGAATGGAATGTCAAGGATCTCTGGAGCCCATTGATTACCAAATTTACCTGCGTTTGTCAAGGACTACAGGTTAGGAGCTGCTACTTAATGTCCCCAGGTCCTTACCTGCCTGTATCACTTTGACCATCCCCCTGCCATCTGCTGCTTACCTTTTTTGCTATGTCACCAGCAACTCCTGGACCCAGTCACATAAGCAGGAGGGAGAGATAAGGGGGTAGAGAACAGAACAAAAAAGACCCTAACCTATAAAAGATGTAGGGCGTGCTCACTTCTAGGGACTCTAGAACATCAGCCGCATCCCCCTTCTCCCTCTCGGGAGAAGTCTGTATTATTGCCTTTAAATAAAACCTGCTTAATATGTTTGCCTTGGCATGCTTCTCTAATGTTCAAACTTCAACATTTGAGGAAGCAGAACTCATCACCAGTAAATGGCGGTATCATTACTAAGAATTTGAAAAAAAAGAAGGGTAATCTTAATCTCAGGTGATTGAGGGTGGGGGACTATGGACTTCTGCAGGGTTATCTAAAAGCGTCAATGGAGTGTTAATCTGAGACCCAGTGACTGCCATCCACCAAGGGCAATGCTTCATAACAAGGTGTAGTTATAAGTCATTAGCAGTGGCTCTCACTGCAGCTGAGGGACAAGTGTACAGGATAGTAGAGACCTAAGCAGGAAACCAACATCACCCACTGGGAGTAGGAATGGGTACATCAGTGGACACAGAGTGCTTAAAATATGGTCCCCACTTCGTGGGTTGCTAAGCAAACCTCTCTCCATACAAAGCACTTAGGAGAGACTTGGAAGTCACAGGCAAGAGAGATACAGAGAGGTGCTATAAGAAAAGCAAACAGCAAGCCTGAGTACCTGCTGATGACAGAAGAAATATGGGCACATTTAGTCCCCAGAAGCAAATCTCTAAATAGGGCCTCAGCTAGGAACTTACTGGGGAAAATAGGAAGACATCCTGGGGAGTTGATTGGCCTAACAATGCAGTCCTTGTTCTGTAAATCCTTCAAGAGAAAGCTTGGCAGGGCTGCAGCCAATTCTATGGGGTTTCCCTTTCCAGTTACTTTTTTTTACAGTCTTCTCCAAATCTGTGCTCTCCCAGGAAATCAAAGAGGCCTTCTGTCCTATCAGATAACAAACATCTCATTTTGTTGGCGTCAACCCAAGAAGGAACCAATGCCAGACTGTCAGACTTTCATAAACTGAAAGGTTCCAAACCTGGAAAATCCTTTCCAAGGTTAAAGAGAAAAAAAAAAAAAAAAAAAAAAGGAACTTCCAGTTATTTGGTTTTTTTAAACACATTTCAAAGTTTAATGGCATTTATTTTCTATATCATGTTGTTCTGGTTTGAAACAAACTTATTTAAAACAAAGACAAAATTATTTTTAAATGTTCTCACTAATAGCTAATATTTCATTCCCAGGCTATACATTATCAACATCTTTTTTGTGCTAAAATTGTGTAATGTTTTCTAGTTGTGGAAGATACGTACCTTGGGGGGAAAAACACAATGTATTCTCTCTATTCATCACTTTGAAATTAAATTAAATTAAAAAAAAAAAAAAACACAACTGTATTAGCAAGGAGAGAAAGACATCGTCTAGACAGCTTCCTTCAGGCAGAATAAACAGTGGCCAGCATAGCTGGGTGCTTTGTCCTTTGGGAAATCAACAATTTAAGAGAACTGGGGTTCTGGTAGGAAAGGAGTTGTGTAAGGAGATTCTCCACAACCTCACAGAGCAGGAGAGCAAGCTCCAGAGCACCGTGCTTTTCTTGATTCCTACAGCCAGCACATTCTGCTGTCATGATGGATTCCTCCATTGCTGGAGATGAAAGATGCAGATGGCACATTTATTCTTCATTCTAGATTTGGATTTAGACACCAAATGGAACTCCTGGTCTGCTCCCCAAACTTGCTTCATTCACAGTTCTACCACCTTAGTGAATGGCAATTCCATTCTTCTAATGGTCCAAGCCAAAATCATCTCTGTCATCTTTGCCTCTTCTCTTTTTCTCATTGTCCATGGCCATACCATTAATTAATGCCACCAGCATTACCTTTGAAGTCACAACGTGACCATTCAGTTTTCACCATCTGCTATCGTTTGAATGCATGTCCCTCACAATTCAAGGATTAGAAACTTAACCACCAAAGTCATGTGTTAATGACATTTGAAATGACACCATTTGGAGGTGATTGTACTGGGGAACTCTACCCTTATGTATGACTTAATCCATTAGTGGATTAACTGGTTATCCAAGGAACGACTTTTTTATAAAAGCAGGTGTCTCTGGAATGCTTGCGCTGTCTCTTCATGGTGTTTCTACCATGTTCTGATGCAGGAAGAAGTCCCTTACTAGAAGGCTGAGCAGTTTCTGGCACTTGATATTCTTGACCCCAGAACTATGAGTTAAATAAGGCTTTGTCCTGTATAAAGTACCCAGCCTGTGGGTATTCAGGTATAGTAACAGAAAATGGACTAATGGATTGGGGGTGTGGCTCAGTGGTAGATCCCTTACCCACTTACTTGGGGTCCTTCATTGGATGTCCAGCACCACAAAAAATAAAATTAGAAAATAAATTACTGAAGTGCTATCCACTTCTTTAAGACAAATAAAAACATGAAACAATAAAAAAAAATAAAATAAAACCTCACTCTTCCATATGGTGTGAGTTTATTCAATTATAATGACTGAAAAAAAGGATATGTCTAATAAGCGTTTGTCCTTTTTTCTGCTGTTGTATGAACTCTTTCCCTACTTGGGAGTTATTTCCTTCTGTATGAGGCTTAGTGAAATGCAGAGCTTCACTCCTTTTTAGAAGCTGAAAAAACACAGATGGATATTTTTCCCTACTTTACCTGGTAGCTGGTAGGTTTGTAAGCAGCCTTGGCTAATTCAATGCTTCTACATAGCAGCTCTAGAGGCAATATAGCCACCACTTAAATTTCCTCAGGACCCTACAACTGTGGTATCATGGAACTGTTCTTCATCTCAGACTCACCTTATTTTCTGTACACTTTAAAACCCTACTGTCTATTCTTCCTACCGTTTTTGTGTGAGCTATTACTATTCCTAATGTTTTTTTCTCAGCTCAAATTATCCAGAGTTCACTTCTATTGCTTGCAACTAAAAGTCCTGCCTGATGCAATGCAACAATCAGGTTAAAATTCACTCGATTTTGTAGGGGAGAAAAAAAAAATCTTTTCCCCTTTCCACTTTTAGAGACTGTAGTTGTGGCTCTCCAAATTAGACTGACAAAAGTCAGATTCACAAGAGAAAAAGAAGTTTATTAATGTGCATTGCACATACGCAGGTGAGCAGGCAGAAATGGGAGATCAAAAAGAATGATCAGAACCTGGGCTTCATCTTAGCAGAAGAAGGACAATAAGTTTATAGAGAAGTGACAAGACAATAAGAAGAACTTTGAGCTTCTGGGAGTGGGAAGTTAAATTTAAGGGGAGACTAATGGTAATAAGAGCTAGTTTTTCAAAGTTTGTTATTGAATGATGGCATCATTTCTCTGATGCCATCTCTGGTCTGGTAAGGGTCTAGAGTTGTCTCTGGTATTCACTTCTGGAGGGGGATACCTTTACAAACTTGGGTCCTGTCTTCAGGTATTGGGGTTCAATATCGACCGATCCCCAGAGAGTCAAAGTGCACACACGGCAATGCAAATCACACAACGAGGTTTTATTGCAAGTTCGAGCCTGGACCGCAACAAGTCTCTCAGACCACTACCATGGCTGAGTGGGGAGCGGCCCCGAGGGATGAGAAAGCTCTCTACTTAAGAAATTTCCAATCATTCACATACACAGACCTGTACATTATTAGTTAACATTGGAACAGCTAAACATTTGTTCTCTTTTGGTTGGGTCCTGCCAATTTATTTGAATCTCATTGGGTCCTGCCAAAACTAAATGGTCCTGGAGGAAGAAGGGAGGAGGGAGGGGGTGAACTATGCAGGAGATGAGTCAGGGCTAGGCCCCCTCCCCTGACCTTGATAGATAAGGTTTCCGGGCAGCTGCCCATTTCTCAGACAGATATCTCTTAACAGCCTTGATAAACCCCGGGGGCCCAGTACGTCCTGTTTGTCCTGTATTGGCTCTTGAAGGTAGTACCTGTGCGCCCTTTCCTGGGGGGAGGTTTTATGGGCCAGTTCCCGAAATGGCTTGTTCATACAACATGGCTGCACAGATGTCACCTTGTTCTCAACACAGGCAAATAGGGGGAAGGTAAATAATTTTACCTCTATTTGCCTTTTCTTAATTGCCTTCAGCTCCACATAATCCTCCTGCCAAAGTGACATATTTTGGGGTGGCATATTCCACTACTCTTCAATTTTAAATGCTTATTTTCCAGTGTTTTTGATCACTGGGACATCATTCTGGTTTATGAGGAAAATACAGTTTATAGTCAAAAATCAGAATGCTCAGTAAAAGTCAGAATGCTCCTACCCTTGAACTTCTTATTTGTTTTGAGGAATTAGCTGACTCAATAAATCATGCACTTCCACAATTAAGAAGAGAACAATGTAAACATTTCCAGATTTCCTAGGTCATCCAAACTTTGAATAGCCCTTCACGGAAATTCTTGAAAAGCTGAGGCTTATAGTGCTGTGATGTTTCAAAAGTTCTGACAGTAGGGCTAGGGAGATAGCTCAGTCAGTAGAGTGCTTGCCTTGCAAGCACAAGGCCCTGGGTTTGATCCTCGGCACCGCAAAAAAAAAAAAAAAAAAAGTTCTGACAATAAATATTTCTCTGTGACTTGTATAGTTAGGCATCAACAACTGTGTCTAGTCATTCTCCTCCACTCAGGAAATTTCTCTAAAGGAAGAAAGCAGTAAGTTATGTTGAGCTAATGAAGAGAATTTTCTACGTTTGAGAAAGTCAACAGAATACAATTATTCATGAGTACTCAGCAAAAAAAAAAATAGCCTTATATATGAATTTACCATATTTAATTTCTATTCCCCAAATGATTAGACATTTAATTTTTTTCTTAAACTAAAGAGTCTGTATCAACCACCTTGACCCAATTGATATTTATAGACCATCTTACCCAATAACTGCAAAATACATTCTTTTCAAGTGCAAGCAGTAGGTTCACAAAGATAAGTCATGCTGAGGAAGTGGGGGCAGGAAGAAAAACAACTCTCAATAAATTTCAAGTGGATGAAATTCTACAAAATATATTCTCTCCCCATGATGGAATTAGATTAAAATGTATCCTTTAAAATTCAAATATTTATAAATTGAAGTTTTTATAAGCAATCCATGGATCAAAGAAGAATCATAGAGAATAATAAAACATATTTCTAACTGATTGAAGTAGGATCTGAAGAAATTCATGTGGAGGAATCTTCTAACACTATATACCAAGATAATAACAACTAAAATTAAAACACACCTGAGGTTTGTACAGCACTTTACAGTTTATCTATATTCTGACATTTTGTCTTCATCACTGAAGAGAAGATGCTAATATAAATGGGTATCATTATATACCCAGGAAGTACATTGACCATCTTCACACTTTTGAGGAATGGTAGAGGCCTGTCAGGCTGCTGGTCAACCCCATGTGAAGATAATCTTGTCTTCCTCCTACCTTGGCTTCGTCTTGCCATATAGTCTCTTCATTTACCCACCATTTCTACACCTGAGCCCATTCTATGGCTTCCCTTGCAATGCATAACAATATTCCAGAGCATTTATCATTAACTCTACATGCCTACTGGATAGTCTAAACCAAGATTAGATATGATTTACTTTCCACTTCTCAGTAAATGGGCCAACACACCCCGAGCCTTTCTCAGTTCAAGTACAGTGATTCTTCATGACTGGGAACCTTACTATTTGGACACATTAGGTACTGAAAATTTAATCCCACTTAAAGTAATGACCAAAATTTCTTTGGAAATAGTGAGAAAGTTGTGTGATACTGAAATAACTCTGAGAAATAAAAGGAAAACAAATCATTCAATCATTTATTTTAGTGTGCATGTGCATGTGTGTGTCTCATCTAAATATATTTTAAAACTTAGATTAAAATTACAGTTTTATGCCAGATGTGAATACATGAAATGTTTACTTTTATGTATAGGTAGTATAGTGAAATTTTGTAAGTGTGAATAACACCCTTCAAGTTGTATTTGATTTTTGTAGCATGATCACAAAAAGACAAATTAAAAATAAAATTGAAAACAAATTGAGAGATTCACCAAATTTTCCAATGGCTTCTCTTAATTTTTGATATTCTAATCATCTATCTTTAAAGTATATTTTTGATCAAAATCCTGATCAAACTCCTTATCATATTGAGAGGTGGAAGTGTAATTCAAAAAGATTATCAATATCATGTTTAGTAGCAGCATAAAATCTAGCACCTTTTGCAAAATTTATAATTTTGTCACTTATTTATATTTACATCACATGATTGAAAGCAATCTATCAGAAGACTGAGACTAGAAGATAATTTTAAGAGAAATGTGCGACTCAGAATTAATTTTATATATGGTCATAGTGACTTCTGCAATTGCAGAAAGGCAAAACATTAAAATTCAAAAAACCAGGCTCTCTACACACTCCTTACCCAATTACCTCAATAAGAAACTTTCAAAACAGAAAGATGTGTTTTAATTAAATATAATATTAAATGAGTGTCCTCTTGAAAGTTATGCATAGGAACACACATGGCCAAGATAGCATATATTCACCAATATCCATGTTCTCTTTTTTTCCTTGGGCACACAGCTTTACTACCCTCCCCAGATCTCTTGCCATTAGGTGAAGACACATAAGAAGTTCTCACAATGGAGCATGAGCCAAGGGATGGGGATTCCCTCTGATTAAGGTAATGAAGATCAGTGGATGAATATTGTCCATGTTTTCTTGCTTCTCTGTCTGCCAGCCAAATTCAAAGGAGTCAGTGGAGGTCTCTGAGTCATTAGGGAATGATGGTTCTCTCTCTTAAGAAATAAATCTCCATTGGGTGTGTCAAGACACTTCGTTTTTAGAAATTTTGTGTTATAGCAATTAATCTACTTTTGAATAGTATCCTGGATGAGTACACAGAATTAGAGTATCTATATAGGTCTACTATTAAATGGAGTAAATTTGTCCTGGAATTTGGCAAACTTCGAGCAGTTACAGGGATTCCATTGAACGCGAACATCTTGAATATTTACCCTATGCTTGAGCATGTGCATTGAACATTACAGGGACTGCCTAGAGAGGAGAAGCTGGAAGCAAAAGATAGTTACTCAATTCCCCTTTTCACCCACTGTCACCTCTTCCCTGGATCACTGCTATTTCCCCTCACCGTTCTTCCTGCAACCATGCTGATATAATTCCATGCTCTAGGGCACAGCGCAATGGTTTTTCCAAAGTTCCAATCTGATTGTGTAACACTCAGTTGAAAATCTTTCAGAGTGCTCCCCTCCCCTACCCCAGCTTTGCTTTCGAGATAAAGTCAAATCCTTATCCCAGTTTTCAAGGGCCTTCTTTAATGATCTGGCCTTGGTTTACCCCTCCAGCAGCATTCCTTGGAAACCCCTAGCCCTTTCAATCTACTCCAGTCGCATAAGCCACCTACATACAGTTCCTTATATAAACTGTGCTCATGAGAACCTCTATGCCTTAGCACATTCTGTTTAGCCTGTCTGTATTCTTTCCTCACTCTCTACCTCCTTGTCATAGTCCACTTTCTGTTGCTATAAATGAATACCACAGACTGGGAAATTTTATAAAGAATAGAGATTTATTTAGCTCACAGTTCTGGAAGCTAGGAAATCCAAGAGCCTGGTGCCTGCATCTTGTTTGGGCCTTTTTACTGCCTTACTACATGGTAGAGGTGTTACATGGTGAGACAGAGCAAGTGTGCTAGTTCAGATCTTTCTTCCTTCTCTTATAAAGTCACTGATGCTATCAGGATGGCCCCACCTCATGATCTTATCTAATCCTAATTACTCTCCAAAGGTCCCACCTCCAAATACTGTGTGTGTGTGTGTGTGTGTGTGTGTGTGTGTATGAATTTGGATATTAAGCTTCCAACACATGGACTTCTGGGGGACATATCAAAACATAACACCTCTTTACCACAGTAGTTCTTTTAGGCCTAGCTTATTACATATCGGCTCCATGTGTTCCATGGCATGTTGTATCCCAGACAACCTCTATTAGCACCATATCATATTATCAGTCTACATAGTTATGCTTATCTACTACCAATTTATGAATTCCCTTAATATGGTTGTTTTACCTTTACCACCCTATATTACAACAGCACATGTTCAATAAATACTTGTTAAGAATTTTGAGTTTGAGATATTATCCTGGATTATCCAGGTGAGCACTAAATACCATCATAAGTATCTATGTAAGAGGGAGGCAGAGAAAGAGTCCCTTACGCAGAGAAGGCAGGATGAAGACAGAACAGAGAGAGATTTGAAGATACTGGCCTTCAAGATTAGAATGATCTTGTCACAAACAAGCTAATTCAAAGCTTTCCCCAACCACTACCTCCAGCTCAATTACAAGATCACAGGTGATGACACATACCACTCCATCCAGAGTGGATAGTCATAGTCCTATGATCTATAATCTAAAAAAGTTATTATCTGCAAACCCCTCTGACCAAAGGTACCCTACCACACAATACAGCATGATCCAGCAATAACCAAATCTCCCATTCATGAAAGGGAATGCCGAGACACACAAAGCGATTACGAAATCCTGCTAAGTGCACGTCATACTCTCCCTGCTTGAGTACCCTGAGGGCGGGGAACTTCCTGAACAGACCTTGAATCTGCTCTCTGGGAAAAACTCCCTTGTCCATTTTCCCCATATACCCAGATTCCTCAAGGAATCTCTCTCTTGTTCATAAACCTCCACAGCTGTACCTGAGGAGCGTAGTGGAGATTATATCTTTCCTGGGAGAGTATGCAGCTTTCCTTGCCAGATTCTATCTGCAAATCTCAGACCTCAGAAGAGTGTATTATTATGGGATGCTTTTTTCCCTTGATACATATTTATTATATTTATTGAGCTTATACTCTGTGTGAAAACCAGCCAGTGGGTATAGTAGTTTAAGAACACCAAGCTCCTCTTCTCATGAATCTTATATTCTAGTGAAGGAGATAGACTGGAGGTTGTTTTAAAGTTCAAACAACCCAAACTACTTCAGTCCTGGCTCACAGTTTCTTTGGCAGTGCAAGTGCTTCAAAAATGTAGTATGCTCACGTCATTACATAGTTCTGATCCTAAACATAGTTCTGAAATCTGTTTTTTGTTAGTTTGTATCATTGTCCCAATGTCTCTTTTCTTTTCTTTTTTTCTTTTCTTTTCTTTTCTTTTCTTTCTTTCTTTCTTTCTTTCTTTGGTTTTTGTTTTTGTGTTTGTTGGTAAGGGCAGCTACTTTGGGGACATGTGAGACAATAAGCTAGGAGGAAAAGAAGATAAAGCTGTTTATTTGACCTTCTTCTCTGGTTGAATCATTCTGTTCAACTATGAAGACTCCCTAGAACATTGTTAATTAAAACTCAGTTTTGTCTATTACTAGGTGAGGATGCTACCTGATACTAGGGATTCTTTTAATTTTCTGTGATATTTGCTTTCAAACCACCCCTTTCTTGTTTAAGCCTGCTGTGGCCTTCTGATAGCTTGTTAAAAACCATCTCTGGTTGCCACACAAACATGCTGACTTTTACAGCCACTTTGCCTTGAACAGTGGTCCTCAGAATTTGATCCCCACACCAGCCTGCATCTGGATCACCTGGAATGCTACCAGAAATGTAAATTCTCAAATCCTACCGAATGAAAAACTCTGGATACGAGGATCAGGAATCTGTTATTCCACAAGCACCTCAGGTGAGTCTGATGCATACTGATGCTAAGAACCACTACCCGAGAGCTATAGGGGTAATTGCATCATGGGAATATATCTGGTTGGAGCAGGGAGTACATATTGGTGGGTACAATAACACAAAATCGTTTAGAGAAAGTGAAGTAACCAACCCTTAGTTTAAGAGGATTATTTTCAGACATACAGAAAGGCAACATGTTTTTTTTCTGACCAAAATTTTTAAAGAATCGAACCTGGTTGAAGACAACCATATTATCTATGAATATGTGCATGTAGTTAGTATTGACTGTTTCACTTTACGTGATGTCATTACATTGTTACCCTTGTCTGCAGTCCTCCTATTCCCTTGGAACTCAGTTCCTCCTCCCCTCTATATGGTCTCAAAGGTACCATCAATCACGGAGTACCATACGTTTGGTTACAAGAAAAGATCCATGACTCAGACCCAGTTGAAACTGGTAATCTATCCTTGGGATATTAAGTTATGGGCAAAAACATGTGACTCAAGCACAGTCAATCAAAAGCCAATCAGAGTCAATGACTAAGCGACACGGCCCCAAAGGCCACAGATATCTGTACACCTGTCCACAAGGCTAAACACAAGACTAGTTAAGCTGTTCATATTCCTTGTGTTAATTGGGGCAAGAAATGCTGTCTGTTGTAACATACAAACCCCCCGTATTCAGTGCCTTAACACAGGCACAATTTGTTTTATGACCATGTAGGAGCCAAGATAGACATTTTTGGACAGGAGGCAGTCTTTTGCAGCCAAACAGGGACCTAGTCTCCTTCCTTCTAGTACCTTCATCCTTAGAGTCTTCAACTTGGTCCCCTGCATCTGTCCAACACACAGGGAAAGACAGAACATATGAATGATTCCATATTCCTTTGTCCAAAATGAAGTCACATGGCTTCATCGAAATACAAGGGAAGTTGGGAAAGGAGGTAAGGATATGTACTAGGAGACAAAGGAAAATTATATTTGTCAACCCATAGCAGTCTGTGTCAGGTACCCTACTACGTAGTGATTTGTCTGTATGGTGGACTGTAACCTAAGGCAAAGTTCTTCCTTGGGGTTTGCCTATGCTGAAGGGCTGTGTAAGTGCTGCCAAATTCTGAGGTCATTAGCTAGCATATGCCTGAAGTTGCCTGCCCAACACTGCTTCTGTCTACTGCATTACAAATTAATAAAGGAACTTAACACATAGAGAACAAGTGCTGAGGTACTAAGTGAGTCTTGTCCACTTTATTTTGGGTCTTGTATCAATTAACTTACAGATTAACTCCAAATTCATTCCATCTAGTGACCTGAACCAATAGGTTTCTTTTTTTTCAAGCAAATTCAAGGTGGGTCATTAACATAGACAACCTTGGTCAAATGCTTGACTTCCTCCCTGACATACATAGCTAATCCTTAAGTCCTCAAAATTCTATGTGTCTGTTAGAAAGGAAAGAGAGAGGAAGGTAGTCTTCTGTTTTTGTTTTTTAACATGAAGCAAGTAAATCTTTCTCATTCTGTTTATTTTTTTTTTGTAACCGTATAGTTTAAAAAATACATTCATTTGTAATATACATAAATAAACATAAGAAACTCATTTTTAAAAACCAACATCTATTGGGCCTCTTGGTCTTATAAAACTTATTCTATTGTGGATAATTGTGGTGCCTCAGCCAGACACCAAGATGATGTGCCCACAGTTCATAGACACCCTTTGCTGAAAATTGTCTCTTGGCCATTTACCACCAGTCACCTTACCTAGAAAAGCCTGGGAAGCTGGGCTATCTCTTAGAATGCCTAGTCAGTGGCTGATAAGGTAGTGAAAAACAAACAAAAAGCAGAAAACTTTTCCCTTGCTTTAAGGGAGAACAACTATGGTACCATTCATGCTCAGGGGTAGAATCAGATGAGGCTAGACTTGGGCTGACACGGACCCTGTTTCCCTTCCTCCTGGTGCTATGTTGAAAGTTTCTCCTGAAAACATGTGTTTCTTCTTCTACAAAATCTAATCAAATGCATCATCTTTACCCCATCATACTTCTTAATCATCTCTTGCTCTTTTTTTTTTTTTTTTTAAGCAGTCATTTTTATTGTTAAAAAATCTACTACTTCTAGCTGGGCATGGTGGCACATGCCTGTAATCCCAGAGGGGCTTGGGAGGCTGAGGCAGGAGGATCACAAGTTCAAAGCTAGTCTCAGCAATTTTGGAAAGCCCTAAGCAACTTAGAGAGACCCTGTCTCAAAATAAAGAATAAAAAAGGCTGGGGATGTAGCTCAATGGTTAAGTGCCCTTGGGTTCAATCCTGGTACTCCCCTCTGCTAAAAAAAAAAATCTATTAATTCTTATCTTAGAAGAGTAATTTGAAATATACAAAAAGATAAAACTACATAAAAGACAACACTGTTGATAATTGTGTGATTTATGAAAGAAAAGTATCCAGAGCTTAGGTGCCTTGTATATTCTCAAGCTACTTTACATTAATAATATACATTAAGTGCTGTGCTATTCTTTGAGTTGTCCTAATAATGAATTTTTCTACGACTGTAGCTGATTATTTTACCTAATAGAAACCCAGAAGAATAACTGTGCATCTCACAAATTAATAATTTTGCTTAATTAATTATAATAGCAGATAGCTGTGTTTTTCTTCTTTTTCCTAATTATGGCTTTTTAATTTTTTTTAGTGGTTCTTTTTAGTTAAACATGACAGTAGAATCCATTTTGACATAATTATACAAGCATGGACTATGTCTTGTTCTAATTCAGACCCCAGTACCTCTCCTTCTCCTTCCCTCTCCCCACACCTTTCTTCCTTCCACTGTTGAGAACTATTGCCCATAGTCATTTCTTGCTTTGGAATTCTACGGAAATTACCCTCATCCTCCACCTCTCAAAGTATCTAACCCTAGTCTTTTCTGTACATCATAGTTTTAGCATATTACACCCCTACTAAAAATGCTTTCGAAAAACTTGGCTTAGTTTAAAGGATTCTATAAAGTCTTTCTAGATTCTCACTCTCATCTCTTAGCCAAACCAGGTTTATAAAGCATTTTGCTTTGATTTGACCCTTATAGTATTCTTAGTATTTTGCATTTATTGTAGTTAAGTGTTTGCATGTATGTCTTACTTCAGAGAGTGTATCTTTTATCTGTGTCTTCCTCCAATATTAATTGTGTGTGTGTGTGTGTGTGTGTGTGTGTGTGTGTGTGTGTGATTTTCCCCTTAGGATACATACCGATAATACACAATGCCTTATCTGTAGCTTTAGAGACCAACCCCTGGCTTTTAGCAGGGCTGGGCACAAGAGCCCAGTGCAAAGCAGAAGGATCAAGGGAGACTAATTCACCCCAATTGGTATGGAGATTGTAAGGACAGGGAGAGGGATAAATTGGAAGGAAGTCCTGATTTGCATGACCCCCAAATAGGGTGGTGGACAGAGAAGGCCTTGATTATATAGGAAGATGGGATTCATGTGTTCTTCCAGGTTAACCAGATGGCAAGAATATGGTGTTGGTAGGTTGGGCAGCTAGTGTACCTACTGTGTGGTCACAGTAAATTCAGCTCTGATAAGAATTATGGTCTAGATGAACAGCATCATAGTCCCCAGGCAAGTGAGACCAGCTGGGGGCAGCAAGAACTGGCAAGGCTCCCTGTCTTCTTTCCCCATGAGTTTTCAAGATACAATACAAGGTAGGAGACAATCATGCATAATAGAGTGTCATTCTGGGTTTGAACTCAGAAAAGGAAGATTATATTATGATAGTATGCAACCGTAACTTGTGTCTAGACTTCCCTGTGCCCCCTTAAGCAGGAATAAGAGACAAATCAAAGACAGTCCTTTCACATATTCCCAGTTGTGATCAATATTTGAATATTTCTTGCCAGCTATGCCTTTGATTGTAGAATATTTTATTGCATCATTTTATGTACCTTCACAGGAAAAGAAATGCAGTCAGTAAGACTTTAAAATATCATTGGTTGTTAGATGCATCCTAATTTCAGAGAGATTCAAATGTGGAAGATATTATATATCATACAAGCAACGTAATATTGGAATAGTTAAATAATACTGGCTTTGGAAGTTAATTTTGATTCAAGGGTTAAATTTTGGCTCTGCCATTTACTATTATAGTCTTAGAAAATCCTTTAAACTTCTAGAATTACATCTAAAAAAAATTTTTTTTTTTTTTTTTTTTGCAGTACTGGGGATGGAACTCAGGGCCTTGTGCTTGCAAGGCAAGCACTCTACCAGCTGAGCTATCTCCTCCAGCCCTTAAAATTTTTGAGATTAAAATCAACCTTTAAAAATTCCAGGGTCATTGAACATATTCCATGAATGGATATAAGTACAACACTCAGAACAATGGTGGACACAAAGAGAACCAAAAATATGTTCTGATCACTTAGCCAGCCTTTCTTCTCTTTCTTCCTCATTAACAGAACCCCAATTTTATTTACTTGCTTCAGAGAACCCCGAATGATAGGAAGACCAGGATTTTCCTAAGCCCAAATTGATGAATCATAATCTCATCTAAGTCAATATGCATAATTGATCTTTTGACAAGTGATTGGTTTAGGTAGAAATATGTGACGTGATTCTGATCAATGGCATGTGAGAAGGGCTCTGTTGGTGCTTTAACAATGAATTCACCATAGGGATGTTTTGGAGGCTGCCATTGGCACAAAGCCTGAAATTGGTGCAACTGTTTCGAAATTGCGAGGTGTGCAATACCAGCAACTGAGGATAGCAGGATAGACACAGGGAAGCACTTGGATCATTGAGGGATGATAATGAACCACAGGGAATCAAATGTGGAATCCCCTCCCTTTAGACCTCTTGCACAATGCATAATTAATAGCAGGATTAAAACAACTTTAGTTCAATTTTCTATAATTTATAGTTAAAAAAAGACCTTTAATGTGCAATAACTGAAATCTCTTATAGTCATTTTTGTTGCTGTTTCTTACTTGATTCCTTGATGTTTCTATTCATAAGTTTCCTCATCTACCAAGTAAGGAATAAAAATGCATTTATTTCAGATATGTCAATAGGATGGATGAGATAACATATATAGAGTACTTAGATGATTGATTGGCCCAAAGAAAGCACCCAACAAAGTTTGGCTTCTCTTCTTCTTCTTCTTCCTCATATTATTTTATCTTTACATTATCTCTATATAGGTCAATATTGTAGATTGTTTTATTTTTTCACAATTCTATTTTGTTATCTAATGAACTACGTTTCACTATGATGATGGTATATTATTCTGCATCCTGTGGACTTCAGGCTTGGCCATGTGTCTTACTTCAGTCAATGGAATGTGAGAAGATGTAATCTATACCATGCCTGCCAAGGATTTTGAATGTACTCATAGGAATGGGGACTGGAACAATAAGAACTGAAGGTGAAAACCCTGAAAGAGTGAGCACTGAGATCACACACTAAAGAACAGAGAACCAAGTGGAAGTCTGTCTTGGAAAACAGGCAAAGGAGACAGCAAGTTTATGTCAAGATCAACTTTGTAGCCCACTTGTTTGAAGCCATTTCAGCTGGATACTATCTGTTCTTCAATAAGCACTAGAACCAAGAAATTGGAAGTATGTATTACTAATGTCCTAGGTGTCCCAATTTCAATGGTGATTCCTTGCCTGGTTGCCATCTGGACCTCCATGCCTCTGAAATTCAGCTTCAGAATCTATTACACTAAGCAGGGCATAGTGGTGCATGCCTGTAATCCGAGCAGTTTGGGATGCTGAGGCAGATAAATTGCAAGTTCAAAGCCATCCTCAACAACTTAGTGAGACCCTGTCTCAAAATTTAAAAAAACATTTTTTTGAAAATTAAAAAGGGGCTGGAGATGTGGCTCAATAGTTGATCGTCCTTGGATTCAATCCCTAGTATCAATAAATGAATGAATGAATGAATGAATGAATGAATAAATAAATAACCAACCTCTCATCCTGGTCCTCTAAAAATCTGAGCCTACCTTAATCAACCCTGGTGGAATTCATGCTCCTTGATATTTTTGTCTTTGTCTAGATGTCTGCAAATTGCCTTTTACTCCCTCCTTGTCTACCAGAACTCCCACCAGCTTCCCCTTGCTCGTCCGTCCTATGCTGACCTTTGGAGAAGCTGGACCGTTGACTTCCAGTTCACCAAGGAGCATCCGTACTATCCTGGCTTATCCTTACTTCCTGGCTGCTCCCTCACGGACCTTTCTGTGCTCCACTGCCTAGGATCTGACACATATATAGGTTTGAGAAGTGCCTACTGCCTCCTTGAGTGACCTTCTCTACTTAACTTCCTGATCCTTGAAATTATACTTTTATAGATGTGGTCCTTTGCGTCACATTAAAATATAAATTCCCCATGGGAGAGACCCTATTAAGCCTTGCAGGGAATTGCTAATTTACATCTTAATGTGAATGAGGTTATTGGATTCCCCGCCCCCCTTTAAAGCAATCTTTGATAGAAGTAGGGAAAAGATAAAAAAAGAATGATCACCAGATGGTGATATAAGAGGGTCAAAAAGATGACTATGTTCCATAGGGAAAGAGACAAGAGGGGAAACTTCAGTGCTGTTTATATGGCGCATTTAGAGTGATAATGGTTCTGGATGCTTCCTTTAGCCTTGAAAAGATTTTTGTTTTGATTTGTTTTGTTTGAAATTTAACTCTCCCTGAGTTACTTCTGTGATGCAGCGATATAAAGCATTTTGAAAGAAAAAGGATTAATTGTGACTTGGTCATTTTCTGCTGCTATAACAGAACATCACAGATAAAGCAAATTATAAATAGGAATTCATTTGGCTTATGGTTCTGCAGGCTGGGAAGTCCAAGATCAAGGGACTGCATCTGATGATGGAAGGAGAAATTACATGGGGGAAGAGAGAAACAGAGAGAGGGCTGAATTTACCCTTTTTATAAGGAACCCACTACTATAATAGTATCATTGATCCATTCATGAGGGCAGAACCCTTATGACCTAATTACCTCTTAATGGTCCCACTTGTCAACACTGTTACAATGGCAATTAAATTTCAAAATTAATTTTGAAGGAACATTCAAACCATAGCAAATAGTAAATGTGGAGGCATCCTTACAATAAAAATCAGTCGGCATGTGGAAGACATCGTCATCTGAGAAGATGGATGTAAATGAATTTCAAAACTATCTGGCTACTGTGTTGACTCTAAAGCAACTGAAAAGAATGGATTTCTCTAGGGAGGCTAATCTCTTTGCTATGGATGGTGCATGTCTTATTTGCTTATTCTATTTTGAGGACTGGTCCTAAGTTTACATTTTCAGAAATTAATTGTGCTTGTGCACCCAATAGATCGGCTTCAAGGACTGACTCATAGCTCCCAAACTCACAGGAGTATGATGAGAAAGAGACCTTTCTGCTGTGCATAATACTTTAAAGACTGTCAACACACCTGCTTCCTGGAATTGGGCTCATTGGGAAACCAAAGCAATAGCAAGATGGTAGCCTGCTGGAAATGAATGGAGTAGAAAGGTTCATTCTCAAAGCTGCCACTGAGTTTTTAGGTGCCAGTAACCATGCCAAGCACTTTTTTATTTCATTTGCAAAACAACCCACAAGCAATTACTTTTATTATCCCATTGATGGAGAAAAGTAAGTGAGGCTCCAGGAATTTAAGTTTTGCTCTAAGTCATAGGGTTAGAAAGTGATTAAGCCTAATTTAAACCCAAGTAAGTGAGTCTGTAAAACTAAGTGATCTTGCAATGTGGAGGAACTGGAGATGGAAAGGGATGTGGAAGGATGGGCAAGAAGTGAGTGGGGGAAGAGAAGAAAAGACACTTCATACCTGTCCAAGAAAAATAAATTCAACTTGTGTCTAAATTTCAACCTCAATTTGAATCTCAAGGCTGGGTTTACTGTACGAAAATTGCTAGGTTAGGAAGTGCTCCCCTGACACCCATACTCTGCCTGTCCCATTTTATATACTTGAAACCAATTTGGAAAGAGGACAATTTGGGGCTCTTTAGAGAATTAACACTAGTCTCTATAGAGTTTAGAGTTTTTATCAAATCAAAAATTATATTTATTTTGTAATTTTAAAAGTAACTTCATTTTAAAAATTACAGAAGTATAATTTTATTTGATATAATTATACAAGATGTAAAATTGATTAATCAATTGAAAGATATGGGCTGGGGATGTAACTCAGTGGTAGATCAGTCACATCAGCAATGTATGAGTGTACATTTTCCCCCACATCCCTGCCAACATTTATTCTTACTTGTGTTCTTGACAACTACCATTCTGACTGGAGTGAGATAGAATCTCAGTGTAATTTTAATTTGCATCTCTAATTGCTATAGAAAATGAACTTTTTTCATATATTGTTGACCTTCATATTTCTTCTGTGAAGTGTCTGTTCAGTTCCTTTGCCCATTTGTTGATTGGGTTGTTTGCACTTTGGGTATTAAGTGTTTTTTTTTAATCTCTTTATATATCTTGGAGATTAATGCTCTATCTAAGGTGCAGGTGGCAAAGATTTTCTCCTATTCTGTAGGTTCTCTCTTTGCATTCTTGATTTTTTCCTTTTCTGTGAAGAAGTTTTTTAGTTTGGTGCCATATTGATTCTTGATTTTACTTCTTGTGCTTTAGGAGTCTTGTTTGAGGAATTTGATTCCTAAGCCAACATCATGGCAATTTGGGCCTCCTTTTTCTTCTAGTAAGTGCAGGGTCTCTGGTCTAATACCTTGGTCCATGATCCACTTTGGGTTGAGTTTTGTGCAGAGTGAGAGATAGGGGTTTAATTTCATTTTGCTGCATATGGATTTCCAGTTTTCCCAGCACCATTTGTCTAAGAGGCTATCTTTTATCCAATGTGTTTATGGTGCCTTTGTCTTGAAAGAGAGGAGTGTACTTATGTGGGTTTGTCTCTGTGTCTTCTTTTGTACCATGGTCTTGATATCTGTTTTGGTGCCAATACCATGCTGTTTTTGTTACTACAGCTCTATAGTATAATTTAAGTTCTGGTATTGTTATGCCTCCTGCTTCACTTTTCTTGCTAACGATTGTTTTGGCTATTTTGGGTGTCTTATTTTTCCAAATGAATTTCATGACTGTTTTTCCTATTTTTATGAAGAACATCTTTGGAATTATAATAGGAGTTGCATTAAATCTGCATAGTGCTTTTGGTAGTATGGCCATTTTGGCCATTATTAATTCTGCTTATCCAAGAACATGGGATTTTTCCATCTTCTAAGTTCTTCTTCAATTTCTTTATTTAGTGTTCTGTAATTTTCATTGTACAGGTCCTTTTTTTTAATTTGTTCTATTTAGTTATACTTCACAGCAGAATGCATTTCTATTCATTGTAAACAAATGGAGTACAACTTTTCATTTCTCTGGTTGTACATGATGTAGAATCACCATTTGTGTAATCATACGTGTGTATAGCGTAATGATGTCTGTCTCATTCCATCATTTTTACGAACCCTCTGCCCTCATTCCAAAATTCCTCAATCCAAAGTTCCTTCATTCTTCCCTTACCCCTTCCCAAATCATTATGAATCAGCATCCCCATATCAGAGAAAACATTTGGCCTTTGGTTTTTGGGGATTGGCATATCTCACTTAGCATGATATTCCCCAACTCCATCCATTTACCTACAAATCTATAATTTTATTCTTCTTTAAAGTTGAGTAATATTCCATTGCATATGTATATACCACAGTTTCTTTATCCATTCATCTATTGAAGGGCATCTAGATTGGTTCCACAATTTAGCTATTGTGAATTGAGCTACTATAAACCTTGATGTTGTTGAATCACTGTACTATGCTGATTTTAAGTCCTTTGGGTACAGACTGAGGAGTGGAATAGCTGGGTCAAATGGTGGTTCCATCCCAAGTTTTCTAAGGAATCTCCATACTGCTTTCCAGAGTGGCTGTACCAATTTGCAACCCCACCAGCAATGTATGAGTGTACTTTTCTCCCCACATCCTCACCTATATTTATTGTTGCTTGTATTCTTGATAATTGCCATTCTGACTACAGTGAGGTGAAATCTCAGTGTAGTTTTGATTTGCATTTCTCTAATTATTAGAGAAATTGAACATTTTTTTCATAAATTTGTTGATCCATTGCGTATCCTCTTCTGTGAAGTGTCTGTTCAGTTCCTTAGCCCATTTATTGATTGGGTTATGCATATTTTTGGTGAAAGATCTCTACAATGTAAACTACTGAACACTAAAGAAAGAAATTTAAAAATTTAAAATTAAAAAAATTTAAAGATGGAAAGATCTCTGATGTTCTTAGATAGGCAAAATTAATATTGTCAAAATGGCCACACTACCAAAAGTGTATACAGATTAATTCAAATTTCAATTAAAATCCCAATGATGTTCCTCATAGAAATAGAGAACACAATCATGAAATTCATTTGGAAAAATAAGAGACCCAGAATAGCCAAAGCAATCCTTAGCAGGAAGAGTGAAGCAGGAGGCATCACAATACCAGACCTTAAATGATATTACAGAGCAATAGCAACAAAAATGGCATGGTGTTGACACCAAAATAGTCAGGTAGACCAATGGTACAGAATAGAAGACACAGAGAGAAATCCACATAAATACAGTTATATCATAATAGACAAAGGTGCCAAAAACATACAATGGAGAAAAGATAACCTCTTCCACAGATGGTGCTGGGAAAAAGTAGAAATCCATATGCAGCAAAATAAAATTAAATCCCTATCTCTCACCCTGCACAAAACTCAACTCAAAAAAATGGATCAAGGACTTAGGAATTAGACCAGAGACCCTGTACCTAATAGAAGAAAAACTAGGCCCAATCTTCATCATGTAGTCTTAGGACACCTAAAGTGCAAGAAATAAAATCAAGAATCAATAAATTGAATGGAGTCACACTAAAAAGCTTTTTCTCAGCAAAGGAAACTATCAGCAATGTGAAGAGAGAGCCTACAGAGTGGAGAAAATCTTTACCACAGGCACTTCATATAGAACACTAATCTCCAAAATTTATAAAGAACTAAAAAATTTTAAAAAGAAACACCAAACATATAGAGAGCCTTTACCTCTTTTGTTAGATTGCATCCCAAATTTTTTTTTTGTTTTTTTGTTTTTTTGTTTTTTGTTTTTTTTTTTTTTGAGGCTATTGTGAATGGGATATTTTTCCTAATTTTTCTTACAGCTGATTCATCATTGGTATATAGGAATGCAACTGATTTTGGGGTATTAATTTTATATTCTGCTACTTTGCTGGATTTGTTTATGAGTTCTAGAAGCTTTCTATTGGAGTTTTTTGGTCTTCTAAATATAGAATCATGTTGTTGGCAAATAGGAATAATTTGAGTTCTTCTTTTCCTATGTATATCCCTTTAATTTCTTTCTTTTGTCTAATTACTCTGGCTAAGGTCAAGGACTATGTTGAATAGAAGTGGTGAAGGAAGGCACCCCTGTCTTGTTCCAGTTTTTAGAGTGGAATGCTTTCTTTTTTTCATTTACAATGATATTGACCTTGGTTTTACCATATATAGCTTTTCCAATGTTGAGGAATGTTCCCACTCTCCCTAGTTTTTTAAATGTTTTTTAAATACTTTTTTATTTGTTAATGAACCTTTTATTTTACTTATTTATATGCAGTGCTGAGAATCAAACCCAGTGCCTCATACATACTAGGCAAGCTCCACCACCGAGCTACAACCCCAATTATTTTCTTGTATTTTAAGCATGAAAGGGTGCTGAATTTTTTTCTTTATATTTAGTGGACATTTATTTTATTTATTTGTATGCAGTTCTGGGACTCAAACCTGACACTTCACACATGCTAGGCAAGCACTCTACCACTGAGTGACAAGTCCAGCCCCTGGATGCTGAATTTTGTCAATTGCTTTTTCTGCATCTATTGAGATAATCATGTGATTCTTGTCCTTATGTCTTGTCCTTATTGATGGGATGAATTACATTTATTGATTTCCGTATGTTGAACCAGCCTCCACAAGGTAATCTTAAGTCCAATGCAACTTAAGACAAATGAGGAAACCCAAGTGACAAAGAATGGAAGTTTTATTAACAAATTTATGCTTCTATGCTTATAATGTGATTATACTGCTCTAACTGAACCTATTTTTCCTAACTAAATGTCAGCAACAACATTTAGAAATGAAGGTTTATGTTTAAATATGTATAGATATGCATAAAAGAGTGTGTTGAGAATTTACATCTTATGTACAATAGAAGTGTCCTTGTCATTTAATGCTTTCACTTGCCTTAGCACTTTCAATGAGTTATTTTATATTGCATTTTATTTTGTCACTGGTGACTGAATCCAGGGGTACTTTATCACTGAGCCTCATCTTCAGCCCTTTTTCTATTTTATTTTGAGACAAAGTCTTGTTAAGTTCCTTAGAGTCTCACTAAGTTGTTAAGACTGATCTCAAACTTGTGATCCTCCTGCCTCAGCCTCCAGAGCTGCTGAAATTATAGGTGTGTGCCACTATTCCTGGCACAATATGCTTTTTTATTGTGACCACAATAAGGTTCTAGAATGTCATAAACCAAAAGAACTTCCTGAGATAATGAAACATTCTCTACATATGCTTTTCAATATGGTGGCCACTGTCCACATTTGGCTACTGATTGCTGAAAGCATGGCTAGAATGACTAATTAGTTATTTGTGGCAAGTGAAAAATAACTCTTGAAAAGTACAAATCTAGAAAACTAAAATATGCCTGATTGGAGAAAACCAAAAGTGGAGATCTTTTTTATAGAAAGGACTTTATCATATGACATCTCTGAATCTTAACTCTAATTGTCATTTTTCAGATGAGAACATTGATGTTTAATGAGAATAAGTTTTTCGCCCAAGGTTTTATAGCTGGAATGTGAATTTAGGTGAGAGACACCAAAATCTCAATGTTTTCTGAGAATCTGGGCTGGTGTATAATGTATGTAACCATGTTTGTATAGTTTGACATTTATGTTGACTTCAGCTCTTTTATTTTTATTTTTCAGGGCTCACTATTCTTTGAGATGAACATTTTAAAATATAAGCCATTGTCTGCACAACTAAATATATATGTTAAAGAGGTTATATGAGTAAATTATGGTGAAAGCATATATAAATATTACAAATTCTTTTCAGGAGTATTTACACTCTCAATTGGGTTAGATAGTAACTATTATATCTACTTTAAATTGTGGTTATTTAAGGATGTCTTTGCTGATTCAAAGACTTGAAAAATACTTGTTTTAAAATCTGTACTTATTTAATTACCACAATTGAGACTGAACCTTTTCCCATTTATTTATTTTTTCAAGTTGTCTATTCCTGTTCCTTTATTAGACCATAATATCCCCATCCCCTAAAAGTCCTGAGATTTTATATCTTCAGAGCCTGCAAACCATTGAAAAAGTGTATCAAAAAGAAGTTAGCCTTTTAGTTCAATTTTTTTTTTTCCTTTTTGAATTCAGAGCCTTAAAAAAGTGTATCTTGAGTAGCTATATGGGTAGGTGACCAAATGTTTAGGAATCATCAACGTAGCTCACTATTCTTGAACTTCTAAGAACTAGGAGATTCTTTATTGTATTTGTGTGTGTGTGTGTGTGTGTGTGTGCGTGTGTGTGGTGGGAATCGAACCCAGGGCTTCACAAATGCTAAGCACATGCTCTACCACTGAGTCACATTCCCATCCTGTAGGAGAGTCTTAAAAAACTTGTGGGTATATGAAATGAAAACTAAATAATAACAACATGAAGAATAAAAACTCTGCATGATCAGTGATTCTATTACAAAATGATTTAAAATTAACTACCCTGGTGTATTTAAAGATTTATTTATAGCTCTATCTTCTTGGCAGATTAATTTAAGAAGAGAGTAATTTACCAGATTAAAAGATGCTGACCTTGTGTAAGACAGAAGACATCTAAAAATAAATACGATTTGATAGCAAAACAATCAAATTTTATAACATTTCAGGATTATGTCACTAAGTAGATTCAGTTGGATCTTATGGGTTGAAATTCAATGATGATGATGATAGGGGTTAACTTCATACTGGGTTTAATAGCTAATTAGTGGATATCAAGGGATAATTATCCATAGAATGAAAAGCAATGAGAAACTAGGAAAATCAGCCCTTCTTCCCTGGTTTCTTATTTCTCACTAGCAATGAATGACAGTTCCTGTTGTTCCCTGTGTGTATTTTTTTAAGAAACTCAAAGGTAAAAACTTAATAAAAATGAATATTTTTGACTGGCTACATAATGTTGAAAATGTACAATGTTGCTGAAGAAATGCAGTAAAATCTAGGTGATGTTCTCAATCATCTCAGCATGAAGTTGTATGTTGGGTCACACTGGCCGCCACCTTGCTCAGGCTGATTCCTTAATTGACAGTATATTTTATAACTAATTAAGAGGCTGGTATTCAGCATTACCTCATCTGATTTATTCTCAAGAAAACTTCACTGTCATTGGAGCCCTGGAGATTCACAAGGAAAGCACTCAGGTGAATGGAAAAATAAACCATGTTACATCTAGGCAATGGAATATTATTCATTTCCAAAAAGAAAGGAGCTATCATGCCATGAAAGGCATGAAAAAAATCTTAAAAGCCTAACACAAGTGAAAAGGCCAATCTGAAAATTCTATCCAATACATGATTCCAACTACATAACATTCTGGAAAAGACAAAATTATGAAGAGAGGAAAAAGATCAGCGATAGCTTGCTAGGTGTTAAGACAGACAAGGGATAGACTGGGGTCGTAGCTCAGAGGTAGAACACTTGCCTAGCACATGTGAGGCACTGGGTTCAATCCGCAGCACCACATAAAAGTAAATAAATAAAATAAAGCTTAGTCCATTTGCAGTAGCCTCAAAAATATAAAATACTTGGAAATCAGTCTAACCAAAGAGGTGAAAGATCTCTACAATCAAATGAAAACTACAAAACATTGAAGAAAGAAATCGAGGAAGACCTTAGAAGATGGAAAGATCTCCCATGTTCTTGGATAGGCAGAGTTAATATTATCAAAATGCCATACTTCCAAAAGTGCTATACAGATTTAACGCAATTCCAATTAAAATTCCTATGACATTTCTCATAGAAACAGAAAAAAAAAAAATCATGAAATTCATCTGGAAGAACAAAAGACCCAGAATAGCCAAAGCAATCCTGGGCAGGAAGAGTGATGCAGGAGGTATCACTATACTAGACCTTAAACTTTACTATAGGGCAATAGTACAAAACTGTACAAAACTCAAATCAGAATGGATCAAGGATCTAGGATTAGACCTGAGAACCTTCACCAAATAGAAGAAAAAATAGGCCCGAACCTCCATCATGTTGGCTTAGGACCAGACTTCCTTAACAAGACCCCCAGAGCGCAAGAAATAAAAGCAAGAATTAATAAATGGGATAGATTCAAACTAAAAAGCTTTTTCTCAGCAAAGGAAACAATCAATAATGTGAAAAGACAACCTACAGAGTGGGAGAAAATCTTTTCCACATGCACTTCAGACAGAGCACTAATCTCCAAAGTTTATGAAGAACTTAAAAAACTTTACACCCAAAATACAAAGAACCCAATCAATAAATGGGCTAAGGAACTGGGCAGACACTTCACAGAAGAAGATATACAGGTGACCAACAAATATATGAAAGAGTGCTCATCATCCCTAGTAATTAGAGAAATGCAAATTAAAACCACCCTAAGATTTCATCTAACTCCAATTAGAATGGCTATTATCAAGAACACAGGCAATAATAAGTGTTGGCATAGATATGGGGAAAAAGGCACACTCATACATTGCTGGTGGAGTTGCAAATTGGTACAGTCATTCTGGAAAGCAGCATGGAGATTTCTCAGAAAGCTTGGAATAGACCCACCATTTGACCCAGCTATCCCACTCCTTGGCCTATACCCAAAGGACTTAAAATCAGCATACTACAGAGATACAGCCACATCAATGTTCATAGCAGCTCAATTCACAATAGCTAGATTGTGGAACCAACCTAGATGTCCCTCAATTGATGAATGGATAAAGAAACTGTGGTATATATACACAATGGAATATTACTCAGCCATAAGGAATAGTAAAATTATGGCATTTGCTGGTAAATGGATGAAGTTGGAAAATATCATGCTAAGTGAAATAGGCCAAGCCCAAAAAACCAAAGGCCGAATGTGTTCTCTGATAAGTGCATGACAATATATAACGATGGGTAGTGGCGGGAAGAAGAGAAGAATGAAGGAACTTTGGATGGTGTAGAGGAAAAAGGGGTGGCAGGGGGTGGGAATGGAAAAACAGTAGAATGAAACAGCATTACCCTATATATATGTATGATTACATGAATGGCATGAATATACATTGTGTATAACTATAGAAATGAAAAGTTGTATCCCATTTGTGTACAATGAATCAAAATGTGTCTGCAAAAATAAAAAAATATTTTAATAAAAAATGGTTAAAAATGATTTATCAACAGATATCAAACTTAAAAAAAAAAAAAGAAAATCCACTCAAGGGTTGACGATATGACTCAGAGGATTTCTCCTGTAGTTAAAATATGCTATAATATATTAAAATGGTAGATACATATCAAAGCATTTGTCCAGACCCACATAACACCAAGAGTGAGCCCTAATGTAAACTATGGGTGTTGAGTGTTAATGAGTGTATTAGTTTCCCTGTTTATAATAAAGGTACCCATTTGTTGGGAAATATTGATAATGAGTGGGGCTATGCATAGGTAGGGACAAAGAATGGGTGGAAAAAATGTACTTTTCCTTTCAACTTTGCAATGAACCTGAAAATTCTCTAAAATACAGGCTGAAAATATATATTTATAAATAATATGTACTTTATAGTGATTTTATATATATATATATATATATATATATATATATATTTGCTCCTTCTACTCTCTTTTTTGCAGTGCTGGGAATGAAACCCAGGACCTTGCTAGGACATGCTAGGCAGGGGCTATACCACTGAGCCACATCACCAGTCCACACTTTCTGCTCTTACTAGCATCCTGGATAGATTCTAAAACTTGGTACTTTCTGATCAGTCAGAATAGGCTAAGTTACACTCATAACTAAGTAAGAACTTTTTTTTTTTAATTAGTGCATTTTAATTATATAGAATAATGTATTTTGCCCTCCAACGAAGACCTTGATTGTGGTCATTGGTCACATGGCCACATGGAAGTGATTGAAAATAAATAGATTACTAGTTTGCTAGGTTTGGGGGAGAAACATAATTAATTTTAAAATCTCAGTGGCTTAGCACATCAAACGTGCATGTTTCCCTCATACAAAGTCCTTTGAGACACTGGTGATACTGCAGAGCAGCAGGTGTCCAAAAGATGACTCACTAATCCATCTGTTTCCACGTTACAGATCCTTCATTTCAACATATGGTTCCCAATGGGGCAGAGACCTGCATTTTGACCACTGAATCCCAGTCCTGGAATTCTCTTTATTTCAAAGTTGAAGATTTATTTATCATGGGTTTCTTGGCTTTAGTTTTTAATTTTGTAAAATATTGCATTAAAGCATTTATCATCCAGATTCCTGAATTTTTTGGTGGCCCCTTAAGTTTTGTGCCTGAGGCAAATGCCTTCTTGTCACTCCTTAAATTCTGGCTATGCTCAGGTGGAAATGCTCCTTGATCAGCAACCTGTCCATGGGATCTACTGCCATGAGCTTTATACTCTGGAGCTTCTTCCTATTCCATCATCCTTTCAGCCATATTTGAAGCCAGAGTTTGGAAAAAGACCCTCCTTAGGTTGTGCCATATCTGAAAGAGACTTATGATTTGCTTGGCAATATGTTTCTCCCCCAAACCTAGCAAACTAGTAATCTATTTATTTTCAATCACTTCCATGTGGCCATGTGACCAATGACCACAATCAAGGTCTTCGTTGGAGGGCAAAATACATTATTCTATATAATTAAAATGCACTAATTAAAAAAAAAACTCTTACTTAGTTATGATATTTAAGCCCTATTTCATTTGGGTGATTCAGGTGGCATGTCCCATTTTCAATTTCATTTTGCCAAACTAGAGTCTAGTAGAGTCATTCCAAAAGAAGGTAACCTAGTTACTTATCTTTGCCTTGAGTCATTCCATCTGAATAAAAAGTTTTACTGGACACCCTACCCTTAGTCTTCCCTTTGCCTGGGAGTCCTTTAACCAATTGAAAGATTATATGTGTATTTTGTTGCAAAGAGCCTTTTTATTTTTAGCCTCCTCCCTTTTGGGGAGGACTGGAAGCAGAGAGCTTTCCAAACCCACAAGTGTCTGAATTTCGACAACCTTTCTATTTTCTCTCATTTCTTCTTGCAAAATGGCAATAGTTTTCTGAGCTTATGTCTTTTAATACCTTTGCCAAATGCAGCCAATAGCAATCAGCTCCTAACATTATATTTTCCATACTCCTCCTCTGGAATACAAATCAATTAGATTCTTATACATTCTGTGGTAGGTACACTAATTGCTTTGGAAAATGCCTATATTCTAATCCCTAGAAGCTGTGAATGTTATTGTACATGGCAAAAGGGAATCAAGTTTGCCGATGGAATAAGATTGTTGCCAGTTAACTTTTGTGATGTCTTATGATAGATAAATTTTTATCCATGGTTCTTGGCTCATAACTCTCCACAAATCAGGCCATAGAAATTATAATTTCTCTTCCCCAAGACAAGTCATAGAAACGCTAATCTTGCCATGCCTTTCTGTTTTGGAACTGGGCATAAAGAGATTCTTTGACGTGTCCTTGTTTGATAGTAGGTCATAAGTCCGTCTTCATTCCAGAGGGGTCCTGTCCCGTACCCTGGAGGAAGGAATGCTGCACAGAGAGGTCAAGAAGAATCTGAACAGACAGGCCTTTCTGGGTTTTCCCATTCAGTCTATTAGCATTAGATCACATCCATTTTGTTTAATCTCATTTCAACCTGGTTGTTCATTCAATGAAGTCTCCATAAAATCTCAAAAGGACAGAAAACTTCCACACAGCTGAACACCCAAAGAAGACATGGAAGTTTTAGCTCTTTTCTCCCAAACCTTACCCTACACATCCTTTCATTTGTATCCTTTGTAATATTCTTTACAGTTAACCCATAAACATAAATGTCTCCCTGAGTTGTGTAATCCACTGGAGGAAACTAATTGAACCCAAGGAGAAAGTTGCAAGAGCCCCAAGGTATAGCCTTGGATTAAAAGCATGGGTAAAATAACCTGGAGCTTGCAATTGACATCTAAAATGTGAGGAGGAGCAGTCTTGGGGACTAAGGCCTCCACCTGTTGGATCTGACACTCTTTTCATTTATATGGTATCAGAACTAATGGGTTTAGAAGACACCAAACTGGTGTCTACTGCACAATTGCTTACTTGCTGATGAGGAGAAATCCCCACAACTTTTGAGGTCATAGAAATGTTCGGATTGTAGTGTTTACTTTATGTTTTTCCTGACACATAACCTTAAAATGGAGAAATGATCCTGTATTCTCTAGGAGGGCTTTATCTAATCACATGAGTTCCATGAGTGGGACAGGGAGGCAGAAGAGTTGTTCAGATTTAACATGAAAAGACCTGGCTAGGTGGAGGAAGGAGACAACAACTCAAGGAATGTGGTGACCTCCAGAAGATGGCAACAGCCCTCAGTCAATAGCCAGCAAAGACATGTAAACCTCAGCCCTACAAGTACAAGGAACTGGATTCTGCCAACAACTCAACACAGCCAGGGAATGTATTCTGCCCTGCAGTCTGCAGAAAGAAATGCAGCCTGCTGACACCTTGATTTTAGGTAGGTGAGACTCCTATAGGACTTCTGCACTACAGAACTTTAAAGTAATGCATTTGCATTGTTTTTGGCCTATTTGTGTTAACTCATTTTTGCAGTTATAGAAATTCAATGCATGTCCCAACTTATCTCTGACAATAGTTCTAACAAATATTCTGCTCCCTGTGTACATGCATCGCTGTCTCTACAGACTCTGACACGTGTTTGCCCACCACCTAACTGATAAGCTTCTGCCAAGTATTATAGGTTTCCATTTTGGTGGTCCCCTCCTTCCAGTATCAATTTCTATTAATGAGAATAGATTAAATTATCCATGATTATGAACTAACCAGGAATCACAGTGTCTTGACCAAGTTTTTTTCCTTCTCATGGAAAGTCTGCTCTTGTTCCAGCAAAATTCCAGGGCATCTCCTTCCCAAAGGTGACTCAGAGAACCAGACTGTTTACATTTTATGACTCTGTTTAATCTAATATATATCATTCAGGGGGTCACCACAGAGGAAGAAAACACTGGAGTTTCTCCATGGATTTTACTCTTAGCTCAAAAACAACACTTACTCATAGTCCATTGACCAGAATTAATACACAGCTTTCCCCAACTCCCAGAGGGATGAGAAATGTAGTCTATTTATGTGTGCCCCAAAGGGAAGAATTAGATATTTGTAGTCACTAGTAATGTCTTTCTACACTTTGTTATTTAAAAAGAATTCAAACTGGCACTGCAGCTCATTCCTGTTATCCCAGCAAGTTGGGAGACTTAAAGTGAAGAATCTCAAGTTCAAGGACTGCCTGGTCAATTTATTGAGCTCCTTAGCAACTTTGGGAGACCCTTTCTCAAAAAAAAAAAAAAAAAAAAAAGACAGGGAGGGTCTGGGAAATTTAGCTCAGTAGTAAAGTCTCTGAGTTCCATCCTCAGTACCAAAAGAAAAAAAAAAAAGGGAATAATTTACACCACTCCAATTAAATCTCCAGTTTCAATTTAATCCAAGTTTAGAGTTTTTCCTACCACCTGACTTTGAGACTTAGGAACTTGGAAAGAAAGAATAGGAATGTTTTCTTTCCGACCTGCTGTGTTCCAAATTCTTTGTTTAATTAGAATGTTGAAGAATAAGAAAAATGGAAACAGATATGACTGTCTATTCAGTAATGGAATGTTCTCCAGTCTTCCCCAGGATGGGGATGCTGCTGATCACCTATTTGAGGTGATCTTCATTAGGATGGTGTTGTGCTGTTTCTTAGATGGATGCTCAGTATTTTCTGGCACTGCCTCACTAAGCATCCCTTGGAGAGCAGCAAGGAAGTCTGCCTTTGCTCTGGCTCATTGTGTGGGTTGAATATTGCAATCCTTGAAGTAGACATTTGGTTTGTTTTCTTTTCTATCTTTATGCTTCTTCATGCATGAGAATTGCTGAAGCCTTTTTATGTGTCCTTGTGTTAGTCAGTTTTATGTCACTGTGAACAAAATACCGATGAGATCAACTTAAAGGAGGAAAAGTTTATTTGGGGCTCACAATTTCAAAGCTTCAGTCCATGATTGGCCAGCTCTACTGCTCTGGACTCAAGGTAAGGTGCAGCATGGCTGAAAGGCATGATGGATGGAAGCTCCTCACCTTCCACAGGGAAGATATACCCTTCCAGGGTACATCCTCAGTGACCCACCTCCTCCAGGCATGCCCCATCTGCCTAAAGTTACCACCCAGTTAGTCCATTCAAACTAGGGTGGACTAATTAGGTCACAGCTCTCACAATCCAATCACTTCCCTTCTGAAATTCCTGCATTAACACAGGAGTTTTGGGGAGACACCTCCCATCCAAACTATGACATTCCTCTAAGAGACTCAGAGAAATGGAAAGTGGTAAAGACTGCTGCCATCTTCTTGCCAGCTACCTCTAACATAGTCCCTTCCTTTATGAGTCCTCTTTACCACCCCCAGCAGCCCAAGATCTTGTCAACATTATCTATTCCTAGGTGAGAAGCAGGCATTACACTTAATGTCCATCTGCCCTCCATAACTCTAGGGCTACATCTCATGCTCTCCCAAGAACTTCCTCCTGAAGCTCCAGTTAGCTATAATACCACAAAGTGCCCCAACATGTTATGTAGCCCAGCTATCTCCCATCTAGATGCCCAATGAGATGCCAGTCCCCTCTCTGATGGGCAAACCCAAATCTTTAAGAATGACTTACTCCAAGCATCTTTCTTTCTTTGACATGCATGGGACTAAAGTCTCTCTTCTCTAATGAACAATAAGGACAAAGTTGTAGTTCCCCCTGCTAATTCAGCAATAAGGATGTCAATGTTTTCTCCCTCTCTCTGATCTTTCTGGGAAAACAATATCAACATAATCAATAAAACACCCAACAGTGCAATAAGTGCTATATAAAGTAATTCCTTTATAGTACTACCACTTAAACATTATGGAAGTTCAGAGGAAGAAATAGATTAATGAGACTAGAAATAAGTAGGAAAAGACTCCTGAGTTAGCATTCATCGCATTCCCTCCCTCCTCCTCCACCTCCTCCTCTTTCTTTTTCTACTGGGGTTTAAACACAGGAAATTTTAGCCATTGAGATATATCCTTAGTTCTTTTGATTTTTTTATCTTGAGACGGTGTCTCCCTAAGTGCCTTAGGGTCTAAGTTGCTGAGGTTGGTCTCAAATCTGTAATCCTCCTGCTTCAATCTCCCAACTTGCTGAGATTATAGGTGTGTGCCACTGTGCCTGGCTCCCATTCATTGAATTCTTACAGGTGCCAGGTACTGTGCTAAGAGTGTATTATTATTTATTGTATGTGCCAATTTGGCTGAGCCAAGTGATGCCCAGATATTTGGCCAAACATTATTGTGGTTATGTCTGAAAGGGTGTTTCTGAATGAAATTAATATAGAAATTGGTGGACTAAGTAAAGCAGATTTCCCATGTAATTTGGTTGGACTCATCCAATCAATAGAAGACCTGAATAGAACAAAAGTTTGAGTAAGAGGAAGCTCATTCTGCTTGACTGATGAGCTTGGGACATTGGTTTTCCAACCTCAGAACTTTAACTAAAACATTAGCTCTTCTTGAGTCTCCAACCCAAGCTGGAGTTACACCATCAGCTTTCCTGGTTCTCAGGTCCTCTGAATTAAACTGAAAATATGCATTAGCTCTCCTGGACGTTCGGCTTGCTGGACTTGCTGACTACAGATCTTGAGACTTCTCATTCTCCGTAATCATGTGACCTATTTCTTTATTCTCCCTCTCTCTTTCTCTCTCTCATTCTTTGATATGCTTCTCTAAAGAACCCTAAGTAATACAGCACTTTATAGCATATAATCCTCAAACTAGCTCAATGAATAGGTGATTGAATTATCTCTTTTTTTGCAGATGAGTAAACCAAGGTTCATTTCACACAAATAGAAAGAGACTCAGGTGAGCTTATTTCTAGCATCACTTGGTCTGTGACTTCTGGCTCTATGAAAGAGGAAAGAAAGATCTGGGATAATGTAGAAGGGAGAGAGGACATTCCCTTTAGATACTCAATAGGATGGGAGTGGGGATAAAATGTATGTGGGTCAAGGATTCTAGGATAACACCCTGCCTAAGGTCCCTATGATGTTTGCAATGGTGTCTTCTTGGGGAGGGGTGGTAGGGGGAGGGGTCGTAAGCGGAAAAAAGGAACTTTTCAATCTTCTGCAGTATAATTACAAGGAGAAAAAAATCAGTCCAGCAATATTGTTTGTAAATAAAGGATAAAATCTTGTTGAGGCATGTTCTCTGTGCCTTCCATAAAGCTCAACTTTTTTCTGGGCCTATAATTAAAGGACCTATGTTATTCCTCCTAATCTAACAAAATTGTGGAGAAACTAAAATGAAAGAAACCACCTTGATGTTCTTTACCTAGATTCATCAAAGCTGCACCTGGAAAACTCCACTGCACTAGTGAGTCCTTCATCCATGCCTACATTTAATTCCACTTAACTCATTTCTACTTCTATTTATTTTTATTTTTCTAAATTTAGAACAAGGACTGAGTCAACCTAGGCTTAATGCCCATAATCAGTTGGGCCTGGTTCACTGAAAAAGTACTGCTGTGCCCTCATGGAAATGACATTAAAGTAGCAAAAGAAAAATGAGTCCAAAGCCATTAACTAGATGAAACTAGATGAAAAACTTCAGTGCCCTATAAAAAGTAGTGAGGAGAGTTTGGAGGCAAGATCTGATCACAGAGATAAAGTTACCATGGGGGTCTTTTCATCTGACCTGAAGAATTTCAAGCAAGTAGCATACAGTAGTAGGAAGTAGGGAAAGAAGAAAGGAAAGGGGACACCCTCTAGGGAAAAAGGGAGAGAATGGCTCCTCTCAGAAACCGGAGGGATCATATGTCCCTCCTTCTATCCCCTGAATTTTATTGGGGTTTCTGGGAAAGTTCCAGAGAGTTCCATGCAGGTTCACCTTTTGACTTTGGACTGATAGCAGGATTACATCAGACTTTCAAGTTCTCTCTACACATGATCTTATTCCATGGAGGGGAAATTTTACTATTTTAATAATATACTAAAGGTCCAAAGGCAACTCTGGATCACCTTGGTCTGTGATGAGTGGTTCTAATTGGAACTTGTTCTTCTAGAGTTTATGAATGGTGGGCTTTGCTTCTAATTATCTTGTCTCCCTGAGTTCTGGAATCTGGTCTGTGTAAAGGTCACAGAAACCCCCACTTCAGGGTACCTTGAGCTTTTCTTATGTGGAGAGAGGAGTCTTTGGGTCTGTATTTCTTCTGCAGTTAACAGGTTGTTTGCTAAGGAATGTAGTACATCGTATTGACTTAAGCCAGGACAGGGTCTGAGTGGCCTTAGATAAATTGCTTTTTAAAAGAAATCATGTGGAAGTCAGCACAGTAGGCCAATTTACATAATTATCCTCTTAACCCGGTGTTCCTGATGCTCATGTCTGTCTGCCACCTATCAAGGAGCAGAGAGCAATGGATGTTATCTATCCAGTTGTCATTTCCAAGGATCTAGAACTGCATTTTGCACTGAGAGCAATAGAATGACTTTAAAGGAGCATCACAGAAGCTGTTGACATTTTGAATAGGGTTTAAAACAAGAAAAGCAAACAGTTTCAAAGAGATGGTTTTCTTTGAGAGTTTCAATGTACTACATGGTAATTCCCAGAACTATTTTTCATTGTCTTTTTACCAGTAATAAATTTATTTATTTCTTCAGGGTGTCAGAGAGTTAATTCAAGTTGTAATCAGTAGTTGATCTCTTTAAGTACATTTTACAACTAGTTTCTAGATGTTTTAGTTTGCATAATTTCTGAATGTCACTGTGTACACTTTTTGTAAGCCTGTTATCAGTTTCTGTGTTTTATCTTATTTCCCATAATAAATTCATATTTCAACACATAATTTTAAAAATGCCACTTTTCATCATCATACATTTGAAATATTTTCTCATTTATTCTCAAGGTTTAGTGTATATAATTCTTTTTACATCTATCTGTATACCTTTCTGTCTTCTATATGGCATATTTTAACCTGTATTTTATATCCATATTTAAACCATAAGTACTATTTTTATTTATATCTAATTATATATATATATATATTTTATATATATATGTTTCATCTCTTATACTATTTATTATATTGGCAGCCAGTACCTCTAAGAAATGCTTAACAGACATACATTTCAAATAATGTTTTAAATTATATATTTTGGAGAAAGGAGTGCAACTCAGTGATGTATTAATTGCCTAGCACGTACAAGGCCTTGGGTTCCATGCCAGCACTGTAAAAATATAATGAATATATAAAAGGAAAAAAAAAGTATATATATTTATTCTTCCTAAAACTAGGATTAATCAAAACATCTTTCTATTCATAAGAGCCATAATATCATTTCAGTCTCACTGTAAGGCATGAGGTTTTCACTTATCTCACCAACAGACCAAGTACTTGAACACTAAGAACATTTGGGGCTCTTATTAATATGGAATAGAATGTTACTGTTGTAATAAAGAATTAAATTAGCCTAAGAATAAGTAATATACATTCCCCTTCACCTCATTGTCCCTCTGTGATAGAGCAAATAATGTCCCAGACCATCCACATTGCAATCTACAGAATCTAAAAATATGTTTCCTGACATAGCAAGAAGGACTTTTCAGATGTGATGAAAGATTCTGAGATATTTGGGATCATCCTGGATTACCTAGGGAGCCCAATGTGATCATGTTTCCTTAAAAGTGGAAGAAGAGGAAGAAAAGTATATCAGAGCCATGCCATGTGAGCAGTACTTGACCTGAAACCAGCATTATTGACTTTGAGATATAAGAAGGTCATGAACCAAGGAAGGTGGGCTGCTTCTAGAAGGTGGAGAAATCAGTGGCTTTTCCCCTAGATAGTTCAAAAGGCGGTATTAGTGATACTATCCTTCCAGCATCTCTGGTCTAGCTAAAGAGACTCATTTGTTGTTGGTTTTTCAATCTTTTAATCTATAAAACTATGGATAAGAAATATATGTTGATTTAAGCCACTAAGTTTATAAATTATTTGTTAAAGCAGTAATAGAAAACAAATGCATTTTCCCCTTTCAGTTTCTTTTAACAAATATTTATTAAGTACATTCCATGCTTGATCTTGAAAATTAATGAAAGATGAACTAGAAGATGGAAATTGTTACTGTTCTTTTTATATTATAAAATTTCCTAGTGAAGAAATATCTCCTCTTCCCTCTTACAAGTCACCCTAAAACAAAAGAGAACAAGCAGAAGAAATGTGACTCCTTAATCTTTACATGTATTAGTAAGGACTTCAAAAGTCAATGAAGATCAAATAGTGATCCAGGAAGATTCTGAGATGAAACCCCGTAGCTGTAGATCTAAAGCTGAAACAGTAAAGTAGAGTTGTCCAGAGAGTATGACCTACTTTTGAGGACTTTTGGGGTTTTTTTGAAGTGGGATTAGAATTTACTTACGATTTTTAATTTGGCCAGCAGGAAGGAGGATTATCATGGGTAGTGAGAGGTTCCCAATACAGTTTGTTACAAAGAGTCAGGGCTGATGATTCACACAGGCCTGCTATCTATGTAAAAAGGGGGCTCTCAGTGTAGCAGCCTGGAAGAGAGAGCCCTCACTTTGGGGATAGCCTTGAAGCTGCCTTTCTGGGGACTGGAAAGAGAGAAATGCAACCCTATTTCACAAAGATCTTAAAGAAGATGTCATCAGACAGAACCAGGAGACAAATTAGCATAGGTAGGGAGAATACAGGAAGAATAAAATAATATCACAAAAAATGAAGGCCATAATAAGTACACGGAGAGAAGAATCTCCCTCAAATAACACAGTGGCAGACATGGCCGATAGAACTAAGAGTGAGCAAAATAAAATTTTAAAAGAACAAAGAGTTAAGAAGGAATACAAAGAAAGTGACTAATAACCTCAACCAAATACTCATGTAATTCATCTCTGAAATAGAAAGATGTAATCATAGAATATAAAATATTTAAAGATATCATCTGAGAAAATATTAGTGTCATAATAACTTCAAATCTAAACGATGAAAAGGCATGCTGTATCTCACCATTAAATATAATTGCTGATGTAAAAATATTCCAGTAAAATTATGTTACCCCAAAGATAAGGGAAGAATCTTTGGGGAATCTTGGTTTAAAAAAAATTAATCATATTTAAGGGGAAAACCATGAATCTAGACTCAACTTCCTCCTTAGAGCCACACTTCATTCTAGAATCAATGCTCATAATGTCCTCAAGGAAAGAAAAGTAAAGCTAAAAGAAACATTCTATGTAAAGTCAAGCAATAATCTAAATATAGAGTGAGCAGGCAGACATCTTGACCCAAACTCTTTCAGGAATATGTATCTCATAATCTTTCTAAAAAGAAATTATTATAAGCCAAATGTCAGCAAATCAAGATAAAAATGGAGAAAATGCAGCAATTGGGCTATCAGTGAATCCATTTAATGGTAAGAGTAAGACTAATTCAAATGCCAGTCAAACTCAGAAAATGTAAGAATAATGTAAGGAAGGAAGAGAATGGTGGAAAGTCTCTCTCTCTCTCTCTCTCTCTCTCACACACACACACACACACACACACACACACACACACACATATATTTTTAATACTTTTTTATCATTGCATAGATGCCCTCCACACTCCCTGTTCTTAAGACAGGATCATACTATCTTGTTGATCTCAAACTCAAGGACTCAAATGATCATAGCACCTCAGCCTCCAAAGTAGCTGGGACTACCTGACTACATGTGTTCACCACTCTATCTGGCTTTTGTTGTAAAATAATACGTATTTGTAGGATTAAAAAACACTCCTTTCAATCTCTGTGTGTATGAATGTACGTGTGTTGTACTAGGGATTGAACCCAGGGGCCATATACCACTGAGCTACATCTTCAACCCTTTTTATTTATTTAAAAAAAAAAAATATATATATATATATATTTATATATGTAAGTTTTAGACACACACACATATATATGTATGTGTGTGTGTATATGTGTGTGTGTGTGTGTATGTATCAATTTTAGCCAGGTATCAAAAGTATTATCAGAAACTAGGTAAGGAAAGAAATACAAGTGAAGAGACATTTAAAGTTAAAAAGATAAATACTAAAAAAAAAAAAAATGTTATGAGCAACTAAAATTTTGGATGTTGAAGGAGGAAAAGGAGCAAGCAGGAAGTGGAAATATATTTTTTTAAGATTATTCCTTATACTAAGGAATGGTTGTGGCCTGGGGTGATGGCACTCACCTGTAATTCCAGCAACTCCAGAAGCTGAAGCAGAAGGATCTTAAATTCTATGTCAACCTAGGCAACTTACTGAGACCTCATCTCAGAATAAAACGAAAAGGGCTGGAGATGTGGCTAAGTGGTAGACTGGGTTCAATCCCCAGTATGACCCATGTACATACATACATACACACACACACCCAGACTGAAAGGAGATTTTTAATCCTACAGATACGTATTATGATTCATCCAAAAGCCAGATAGAGTGGTGCACGCACATAGCCATGTAGTCCCAGCTACTTTGGAGGCTGAGGTGCTATAATTATTTAAGTCCATAAGCTTGAGGTCAGAAAGGTAGCATGACCTTTCTCAAAAACTGGGGGTGAGGGACAGCTATGCAATGATAAAATAGTATTAAAAAGATCATGATGCTCTATAGTTCTACATGTATAGATAAAATTTCTAAAATACATTAAATTTTAAAAGAATAGTGTATAAGAAGAAAAAGAAAAAATATGTATATAAATTTGTATACACACACTGGAACACACCCACAGGCAAGCTAAATAAGGCCTAGGAATATGATTTTTTTTCTTTGTACTTGAATGCTTGAAGGGAGGCAATCCTCACTGTACACCTTTTACATGACTTTCGAATTTTGTAACTTTGTGTGTGTGTTTCTTATTTTACAATATATACTGTTGTTTCTTTTGCAAGGAGAAACTGAGTTTGCATCCTGATTTTGCCCTCCACAGTTTAACACTCCTTTGAAGTGAGACACAGATAATTCTAAAATGGTGAGGCAAGTGCTCTATGATAGGAATGTTGCCTGTGGTCTGCAGAAACAAGAGTCTTAATTCCTCCTGAAAGGGTTAGAGAAGCTGAGTTTTGAATGGAAAGAATGATTTAAGAGATATTTATAAAACAGTGTCAATCAATACTACTTAATGACTGACTCGGGGTGTAATGTGAGACCCTGGAAGAAGTTTAAAAATGACTCACTGGCTTTTCTTCCAGCTACTCAGTGAATTCCAAGGCCATTCATTTTTAGTTCAGCAAATGTTTATCACTGCCTCACTATATTCCAAACACCATATCGAGCCCTGGAAATTAGAAGTCAGATAAGCAATAGTTCCTGGCCTCAAGGAAAGTGAAGTCTAATAATATGGCATGGTTGATGGTTGATGATCTCAATTATTCATCACTTTTTGTTTTCATATCTTATGTAGTCCCCTCCAAGCATGGGAAATTTATTTATATATTTGTGTGTATATATGTATATGTGTGTGTGTATATATATATATATATGTAAAATGTATATATTATTTAAAATTTGTTATTTTTCCCTTTGCCTATGCTTAAATGCTGTATTTAAACCCTGTGACTTGCTTTAGGCAGATGGGACACAAGGAGAGACATGAATTGGGCTTCTGTATTGATACTTTCTCTAATATTTCCTCCATTGCCATGAGCCTGAAAGGGAATAAAGTTCTTTGTGAACCAGTCAAAATGGACACATTCATTTTTGGTTGCCTTAACATTATTTTGAAATGGGGGAAAAGCATGATTATCCATGGATCCTTTGCCCTTAATTATCTGCAAATCTGTTACACTGAGCAAAATGTACGTATGAGGGAAGAATGATGGCCACATCTCCTCCTTGGAGTCTCACATAGGTCATGAATTTCCATAAAGTAGAGAAAGGCGCCCCTTCTTTTGCACTGACTCGGTTCAGGGTTTGACAAAAGGCTTGACCAGGGAAAATCTCAGGCAGCACTTGCCCCATTGACTGGGTGTCCTTGTGCAGTAGATAATCTAACCACATATGTAGCCCCGCCTTAACCTAGATAGGACTTTGTTTAGTGTCAGAACCTCATGTGGTGCTAAAAACTCATTCACCTCATTGATTAAGTGCTAGAGCATTTGACAGCTCATTTTGTAAAGCTAGGTAAGAGAAAAAAAATTTTTTTTTTGAGGAGACACATCTAAAGTATAAGAAAAATGTTTTTCACTTTTTTGGATCATGAGCTAAAATATAGACTTTATAGAATTCTGTCAATATTCAATTACTTTGACTTCTTTGTCCTGGGTTTCGTTAAACTAATGAGACTATAATTTCTGAAAATGAAAGTGTAATCCCAGCATGACATCATCTGGGAAGGCAACCTGAGCAAGTCATGGCCTCTCTGGGACTTAAAATGTCCATCAAGTAATTGAAATGATTAGATCACATGATCCTCTAAGTCATTTCTAGGTGAGAAGCTATAGGCATTTATCACTATTATTATTATTATTATAATTAGGCAGTATTGGGAATAACCCTGGGGCCTTACACATACTAGGCTAGTGCTCCACCACTGAACTACATTCCCAATCTTTTTTATTTTTATTTTGAGATAAGGTCTTACTAAGTTACCCAGGCAGGCCTTGAACTTGTGATCCTCCTATCTCAGCCTCCCAAATAGATGGGATAAGAAGCCTGTATCATTATGCCTAAAGCTTGTTATTTTTATCTTGGTCAGTAAGAATCAAAAGGGCAAAATTGACTGAAAAAGGAAGGTCAAAAAATTATTTTTGTGTGGGTGAAAATTCTGGGCTTCCTGAGACATAGAGGAATAATATAAATTTAACTGAATTGTGGTTTTGTTGTGATTCCAACCACATGGAGTCAGTGAAGGAAAGAAAAGAACATTGAGTCTTGTGGAGTGTGCAATTGATATTTATATTGTAAGTTAATGTATTTTTCTAATCTTATTGCAGCATAACAGAAATGGTAGGAACGAATCACTGTATTTATAAAACTGACTTGTTCACATTTTAAAAATGGAGAGAAATATAAAAATCATGCAATTAGGCCAAAAGTTGAGTAGCCTCATTAAAGAAGTGTGTACATTCTCCATATGCTCTCATTTCATTTTATGTAATCTTGTCATAAACATCAGGTAAGTAGAAACAGCACACTTGTTTATAAATCACATCCCATAGGTTAAATGCTGACATCCACTCTTAAGGTTTTCTTGTTTAGATCTAATAGCACATATTCCTCACTTTTCAAGGGAAGGCTTACAAATATTTTGGCATTAGAAAAATGATTGAATTGTCTGCTGACTTCTTTTGGAAAAATCCTTCATATTTTATCCAGACATATGTCATCATTTTATTTTTGCCATCTGCATAAAACGCTTAGGAATTCATTTTACCATGACACAGAATAGCCCTTATTTCTACAGAACAACCCATTAACAGAAGCATTAAGTACTTAGCATACTATGTTGTTCTAGTAAGAGGGAAAACCAAAGACATAGCATACTAGGATAGGGACTACTTTTATGGTTCTTCCAGTACTCTTTTGAAAAATCCTTGCATTTTGCCATCATAATAAATTGAATAATTTTATTATATTCATATGATGATATAGTAGATGACCAAAAAAAAAAAAAAAAGAAAGCACACATACAAGCTGAAATAGGGATGAATCTCAAGGACACACTGATGATGAAAAAAAAAAAAAACAGATACAAAAGAGTATATTCTGCATGATTTCATTTATAGAGTTCAAAAACAAGATAAAGCAATTCTATGGTGTTAGGATGTTGTTTACCTCAGATGTGGTGGTGGCAACAGGGCCTGCATACCCAGAAGGGGTAGTGTGTTAGTCAGCTTTCATTGCTGTGACAAAATACCTGAGAAAATCAACTTAGAGGAGGAGAGATTTATTTTGGCACATGGTTTCAGAGGTTTTAGTTCATGATCAGTTGGCTCTATTGGTATGGGCCTCTGGTGAGACAGAGCTTCATGGAAGAGAGGGTGTGGTGAAACAGAGCTGCTTACCTCATGGTGACTAGAAAGCAGAGAGAAAACAGTGAGGAAGAGACCAACAACAAGTTACACTCCCAGTGACCTACTTCTTCTAACTGGACACCACTTCTTACAGTTTCCACCACCTGCCAACAGTCATTTATGAACTTGTAAATAGATTAGTTGGTTCAATCACTTTCCCCAAACCTCTGCTGCAATGGAGACAGCCTTCAATACATTTTGGGGGAGATTCCAGATGTAAACTATGATTGGGAAAGAGCCCCAAATAACTTTCTGGGTTGCTGGAAATGTATTACATCTTGATCCAGAAGTTGATCACATTAGTGTTTCTCTAAGTGAAAATTCATTGAGCTCCCTTTTAATATTTTCATTCTTCAAGGTATATACACATAAGAACACTCACCATCACCGCTATCCTGTCATTATCATCATCATCATCACAGTATATTTGAATCTCTTTGGTCTAATCATATCTTAAGCATGTCTCACACAGAAAATTCTACTCTAAAGAAAGAACTTTGAAATAGAGTAAAACCATCTTCTTCATTTTACTTTTCTTTTTTATTCTCTCCACACTTCAATCAACAATCAGTTTAATAAGAAAGTTTCGTGGGGTTTTTTTCTCATAGGCATTTAAAGTGTAAATAAATTCAATCTTTGGGCAATTTTCCTTCTTTTAATTTTCTTTGGTTCTCAGTGCCTCCAATGAGTCGTTTTTGTTCCCCGGCACACAAGTGGCAAAGACACAAGGTTAAGGAGGGGGATCCCTTGGGGCTCAGACAACTCATGTCAGACCTGTCTGTGAGCTGTCTCATTTTCAAAGATGTATGTCTCTAATTAAAGCAGACTGGACAAATGGGCCACTGGTGACCTCTTCATTTTCAAAGGACAGGATGTTAAGAGCTAGGTGGAAGCTGTGATTAATGGGTCACTTTAAATCCGGACAAGAGAAGTACCGTCCTTCTCTAAAAAGGATATCATGTATGGCACAGTATAACAATACAAGCATACTCATGTCCAGAGCAGCACAATTTGCAATTGCCAGACTATAGAATCAGTCTAGGTGTCTGTTAATGAATGGATGGATAAAGAATATGTGGTATATATACACAGTGCATTTTATTCAGCCATAAAGAAAGACGATTTTATGTCATTTGCAGGAAAATGGATGGAACTTGAGAACATTATGTTGAGTGAAATAAGCCAAACAGAAAATCAAGGGTCATATGTTTTTTGCTATGTGGAAGGTAGAAAGAAAAAAGGAAAAGAAAGATGTGGGTGTGTGACGGGGCTGGGGGTGGATCTTGTGAAAATGGAAGGGAGATCAGCAGAGTAGAGCAAAGGGATTAGGGCAGGGAGGCTGGAAGGAAAGGGAAAATACTGGGAAATGATATTGACCAAATTATATTGTTATGTTATGAGAACACAGAAATATGTAATGACGAATTGTACCATTTTATACAATAAAAAATGGAAAAATGAAAAGGATATACTGTGGTATTCTGCTAATATGGTCAAGACTATTCTCTTAAAGATCCTCATCATTGCTATCCAACTTTCATATTCTGCTACAATAAGAAGTAAGACTTTATAAAACCTAAGTAAGGAACTGGTCACATGGGTGGTTGCTTCAGCCTTTCCTGTGGTGAATGCTAATTTAAATAACAAGATATTTCCAGGGAACCGATAAGTAGAGTGTGTGACTAGGCACAGAGAGGTGTTCAGGGACCTATATTGCACAGAGAGCCTTCATAATTGGGTCCAGTTTTCCTCCTATGGCAGAAACCATTCCATTTTACCTTACTCCCTCCCTGCCAACCCTTTAGCCTGGCCAGGATAGGCAAATTTCTCTGTACTTTCAGTGTGCACAGGAGGAAGGCAGGTGGGCTTAACTATTTTGTAGATGCTCTATTCAATAGGATGGCTAATGAAGCATGGGAACCACAGCATTGAGACTGTGGATTTCAGTCAAAAAGAAGTAGAATCCAGGAGTGGAGTTCCAGAGGTCCCTGCAGGGTCTTTCCTCATGTTTTCTGTGGCAGAGAGCTGGCAGAGATAGCAGCACTGGACTCCTGGCCACTGTGAACCTACAGAGGATCACATGGCCACAGATCAAGGGTAGAAACATTCATCCCTTTTCTTCTCCCTTCCTGTCCAACATGTTGGAGGAACTAGATCATGAAGGCCAAGTGTAGGAATGGGAAACTGGGAGAGTGGGTGTAGGAAAGTGTCTAATGGTTATATCCTATCCCATCCTCCCCACCACTTCAAGGACAAAGGACCTAACTGGGCCAACAATGGATACAGGGGAAGACTGAATTTAAGTTGAGTTTGAAGTTGAGGATTTAACCTACTCTGAATTCTAATACTGAAGAGTTATCAAATGTGCCCTAGTTGGAATCACTGCTATATTCTTAGACTAGACTACCTCTTGTTGGACTCAGGGGCCCATGACTGAGGGAGACTGAGGCAGGAGGATGTCAAGTTTGAGGCCAGCCTGGACAATTTAGCTAGAGTCTGTCTCAAAATAAAAAAAAAATGGAAAGGGCTGAGGATGTAGCTCAGTAGCAGAGTGCTCCTGGATTCAATCCCCATGAATGGTTAAAAAAAAAAAAAAAAAAGAATACCCCTTCTCTTTCTACTCTTGCTCCTACAGGTCATCTCAGGGGAAATTTCTCTAAACTATCAAGCAGGTCATTATTACAACCTTGCTTAATGTCTTCCAGCGTTTTTCACAACACACTTGGACTAAAGCCCAAAGTCCTTTCCACGATCTTACAGGGTCTGGTCTCTTCCTGCCTTTGGGACTCCAATTCTGCTCACTCCATGCATCTCTTGGCCACTATGGCTTCTTCTCTGTTTGTTGGACATGCCAAGCACTTTCTCATCTCAGGGCTTTTGCTATTTGCTCCTCTGGAAATGCTGCTTCCCAGATATTTGCATTTCTCTTTTCATTCAGGTTCTACTCAAATGTTGCGTCCTTGGAAAAGCATCTGCCTCCTGTCAAATGTAGCCATCCGAAGTTCACTTCAGGGAGCATTCTCCTTTTCCTTATGCACTACTCAAATGACATGTTTTTAAAATTCCATTGTCTCTCTCCTCTGATAGCATCCAAGCTTCACAAGGGCAATGCTTCTCTTTTGTTTACCTTAGTATCCTGGGCAAAGAATAGTGTTGGCACGTAAAGGGTTTCAAAAATATTTGTTGAGGGCATGACTAAGACGTCATTAAGGGGAAGGAAAGGGAACTTCATATGAAATTAAATTGAATTTAGGATTTAGAAAAAAACCCACTGTTTATACTCCACTGAGATTCATTAATAAACTCAGTATCAGACTGAAGACCTAACAGTAGCAAAATCTCAGCTACTTGGGAGGCTGAGATAGGAAACTGGCAAGGTGGAGGTCAGCCTGTGCAAGTTAGTGAGACCCTGTCTCAAAAGAAAAAACGAAAAGGCTGGGGATATGGCTCAGTGATGGAGAGTTCCTGGGTTCAATCCCCAGTATTAGAAAAAGAACAAAACACCACTGTATTTGTTTCCATCAAAAATGAAGTTGATTTCTCAATGCTTTGAATTTGTGAACATGGGCAATCAACTCTCTTTGGTCAATAACACAGGTGGGCATGAAACACTTGTTTTGACCTGGGGTTTACCCTTTCTTGATGTTAGGAAATAGGAATTCAATGTATGAAGAAGCTTCTTAGAAACCAACCTGTCATCCTATACATCTGATGAGGCTACACATCTGCAGCAACATGAATGGGCCCAAGAAAAGCAGAGAACTGCTTTGCTGATTTCAGCCAACTGCTGATTCACAGAATTGTGAACTAATTAATAATTGTTGTATTAAGTCACAAAGTTTTGACATGCTTGTTACACCGCAAAGACTTACTGATATAGTATGTTTGGCTGCACTGTGTACTAAGTTCTGCTGTTTGAAACTGTCAGGACACATGGATGGCAGCTTCTTGCTCTCTGCTATGGGTGATACTTGGGGAATATGAGAACATATAAAGGAAACTCTGGAGAATCCGGTTTGAACCTAACTATACTACTTATTGGCCATATGACCATGGACCATTCTTAACCTTCATTTTCTCATACAGAAAGAACAGAACTCAAATACTGCCCTAACTTCTTTCTACTCCGTCTGATTCAAAGACCAACAACGTGAGCATGATATGAGCTTGTTAGAAATGCAGAATCTCAGGTTCTCCTCTAGACCTGAATTTAAATTGAATAAAAATCTGCAGTTTAAGAAGATAATCAGGCAATTTATATACCTATTAGTTTGCGTTACTACCTTGGATTCGCACCTTGAAGACCCCTCAACAGTCAAGAACCAGCTTTATCCTGAGATCTGTTTTTCCTTTCCAGGCTTGTAGGGAAACTTGATCTAGGATATTTTTCTTGGCTTCCTCACAGGCAGACGGGCTCAGCTGCTGGGGAGTTTTTTTCAAGTCTCATCTAAAATTACAGTTTAGTAGTTTATCTGTGGCGCGGTCAGTGGGCCTTCAGCCCCCTCCTGCTTAAGAGTGCCCAGTTGGTTAACTTTTGATGATGATGTCCCTCTCTTAGTACTGCCTGGAAATGGCCAAACTGTACTAGGGGAATAAGCCTTTGCATTTCTAACTGCAATTCTGGACTACTGTTTGCTCATACATTGCTCCTCTATTTCTTAAGCTACCCGCGCAGTCAGGCCCTTTTTCCTCCTGGCCAGCCGGACCTGCTCCGGAGGCTGAGCATGCCCAGTACAGCTGTAAGCGTGGTGGCCCCAGTCCCCAATGCGCAGGTGCCACGTCTCCGGGTTTTGGTGGCCGCCGACCGAGAAGAGGAGGAGGCAGAGTAGCCCCGGGGAGGAGGGAACCCTTTGGGAGTCCTGGAGCAGCTCCTAGCTAGGGTCCACACAAAGGGTGATGCTAGACCCTTCACCGTTAGGGCCTGAGTGTAAGTGTAACTTGAAAGCATCTGGGGTTTGTCATAGGGCAAGGATGGGCCAGGAACTGGCTGGAGCAGCCCCGGCATCCCAGGGACCGATGTCGGGGGTGGGGGGTGGTGGTGTTGCGTGTTTGAGGTTGCACTTGAGGGAAGACTTTTTGGAACCACTTTCTCTATCTATAGATCGGTGTAAAGCCACGAGAAATAAAGAGATCATAGTAGTACTTGTTTTAGAATTTTTTTTTTTTTTTACGGATTAAATGAATAATAAACGTTTAGAAGAGTGCCTGACAGAGTGTAAGCACTTTATGTGTTTATTAAACAAAATAGAAACAAATAAGTACTCCGTCCATCCTGGCCAGCGGTTCTGGGGCACCAGTTTTCGCCAGTAATGTCCACTTCGGCTTTCGACTCCCACCCCTGCCCACGGCCCCCTGCCCAATACCTTTCCCATCCGAGAAGGGTAAGCCCCACTCTTGGTCTTGCGCCCCGCGACACACAGTGCGCAAACGGAACCCCAGGCACCCCGCACGTGCGGCGGGGAACTGCAGGGAGACCCCCGAGAAACGCGCAGAGGGGCGGCCTCGTCGGACGCCCCACCCACCTCCTTCCAGCGCTACCTTCCATCCACTTTGGCCACCCAGACCCCCGCACGCAAGGCTGCGCCCGGGGCCGGCTCGGCGCCCCCTCCCCGCCCCGCGGGCTCGAAGCAGCCAGGCGGCCAGCCCGGCCCCTGCCCACCCCCAGCCCAGCCCGGGCGCGCCGCACTGGGCATGCTCCGTAGCCTGGGCAGGTTGGGGCTGCGAGGCGACAGCTCGGGCTCCGGAGCCGGGAGGCGAAAACCGGGAGGGATACTCGGGGGCTGGGGAGGAAGGTTTCGCGGGCCATTGAGAGGCGGTGGGGCCCGGGGCCGGCGACGCGCAGAGCCCGGCAGACGGCGGAGCCGGCGGGCGCTGCCCCGTGGGCTCGCCCGGGAGGGACATCAGAGACCCCCCGCCCTCCGCTGAGGTAAGGACCGCGCGGCGGGGAGGCGGGGAGGCCGGGGGGGGGGGGCGGAGGCAGCGGGAGGGCGGGACTGGGGCGCGCCGGGAGGGGGCTTGGCGGCAGCTCTTTATGGCGGGGAGGGGGTTGGTGGCGCCGGGAGCGGTAAGTGAGCCGCACCGCAAACAAGATCTCACACACACGCGCGCACACACACGCGCGCACACACTGGGTCTCCAGGCGGCGGCGGTGGCCGCATCCCCGGCAGCAGTTCCAGGCAAAGTGACAGGTAGGAGACGGCATTTCGGGTCCCGCCCGAGGATGCTCCCGCCCGCCCCAGCCCGCGGGGCTTGTTTGCTTTCGGCGGGTGCGTCCCGGACGCGCGCGCGCGCACCCGGATGCCCTGCTGGGTACCCGGTGCAGGTGCGGGGTGCTAAGCGCCCTACGCGCGCGGGAGGCAGGGGACCCCGCCGCCATCCCCCTTCCCCTGAAGTCATCACCTACTGGGTTTCCTCAGACTATCCAGACATTCACCTACTTCTGGGCTAGAAATAGCTCGACTCGACGTATATATGATTATTTTGGTTGGAAATAGTTGGCACCGTGCAACGCATGTAAATGTGTATGCGTGTGGGTCTTCTTATCCTCTTCTGTGGAAAAGAGAGAAATGATTGACTATTTACACTTAAAACTGCACCGACAGGCTCAGCACTCCTTGGGGGCAGTGTCTGGGCCTCCTAAAAGCATATCAATGAAAGAGACAAAAGATCGCTTTATTTTCCGAATTTTAAAGTTGCTTTTTCTTAACCACTTAGACCCTGTATAGTACAATACTTCCCAGTGTAGACTTCGTAGACTGCCAAATCGAAGTATGAAGATAAGGAATTCTCCAATTTCTAAATGCGTCTAAGTGTAACTTTATCTAGAATCATAAAACTAGCATTTGTTTAGAAAGGCAAATGTCTATTACATTTCTATAAATATCTATGTATTTGAGAGATAACTCTTAGCTTTTTTTCTTTTAACTCCTGTAATGATTCTAGCTGTTGTTTTAAAGTATAGTGTTTGAGATTTAACTTGGGGTAAAATATTCATGGAAGATAGTCATGGTTTTGAAGCCATAAATGTGATACATGGTGATCTATAAATGTAAGGTATGGCTATGTGAAGATAGCTGTTTAACAATTTTTCTTTGTTTGGCAATAATATCTCCAAACATAGGCCATCATATAACATCTCAAATTGAAGCTGGACTTCCCCTTTAAAGAGAAATAATGTTCATGAAGTAAACATAACCAGGAAAATCAACTGGTGACTTTACCTGGGCCTTCTCCAAGGAGGTGAAGAAAATGTCCCAAGAACTGTGCTCTTCAGAATAGGAAAACTCTGTACATGTGTAAAATTTTAACTTTATCTTTTTTAGTGTTTTCAAGAAGGTTGGTTTAAAAAGGTGTGGTGAATTGAGAACTTTATATTTTATATTCTTTAAACTTCAGTGGCCTGACTTACAGAATTAGAATTATATGTCAGATCAAAAATCTAGCCCAGCAGGAGTGTGTGGTGTAATCCCTGACTATCTGTGTTATGTAATCTAGAATGCTGTGTTTTTCATAGGACAAATCTTGCATATTTTTCAGCTGGTGTATTGATCTATTATGTCATCTTCTTTTTGAACTACAGAAGTTTAATAAATGAGTTCTTTCTTAGGAGAACACCTGTTTTCCTAAAAAAATCACATTTAAATGGTATAGCATTTTATTAGCATTTTTATGAACATGGGAATTTTGCTACCAGAATTAGTATCCTTTCAATGTAACATAATACAGCTAAAGGTACCATGTATTAGATTACTGGTTACACTTCCCTCCAACTATATTATTACTCAGCCCTCAGAACTTAGTTTTGGTTTAGCTTTGATGATACCACTACCCAGCTCTGAATTAATCTCAGTGGAAATGCTTTTCTAAGAGTAACTGTCAAAACAGAATTTCAAAGATTCCATTTGATCACTGGGTGCACATTTACATCTGTTGGAATAATTCTACTTTTATTTTACAAATGCACACCCACGCAGATGAGTTTTGTTCTGAAATATTCTTTTGGAAGTTTTATATTTGTGTGCCTGAAAAACGTGAATGATGTTAAGCTCCTTACATGCCCTGGAATCCTGGAAAAAAAAAAAAAGTGTTTTTGTCTTATGAGATAGTGAAATATGAGACTTGAAAAAGTATTAGGTGTTACCAAAAAGCTTTTGCAGAAATGAATTTTAAAATCTGAAATATCCCGTCACTAGCAGAGACCAATTGGTGCCTGTATCACTGCCGTTTTGTCTTTTCCAAGAACATATTCAGTTGCCTTTACATTAATATATATTGCAGATGTTGGCAACATGGGCCAGTTATACTTAGCAATCCCAGTGAAAAGGATATTTTCCTAGGATATTCCTAAATTCTTTTTAAGTTTGATTTATTAAAAATTGAAATGATTACTAAGTGCTTGCCTTGTATTCATTCCTATCCCACCCTCCAAGTGAAATTGAGGTGAAATTGAACTTTCCGGGGCTGTGCTGTTTCCCTTGAATCCTCACATTGGCATACTCATCTGTGAAAGGCTTTGAAATAGGGAAGTTAGCTTCTGGGTTCAGTGTCTATATTTTCATCCTCAGTTTTTCAGATGTAACTGGCAAACTTAAATTAATCAGAATTAATGAACAATTTTTGCGGGTTACTTTTTTCAAAGTTAGTAATTAACTGCCACTTTTGATTTTTTTTTAATTTTAAAATCTTACTTTTGGATCAGAGCACTTCATATAGTCATGGGAAGGAAAGTGTGTATATTTCTTATGTTTTCCACAAATGCCTTTAATAACGAACTTGTATTTTGGGGTAAGTATAAATATCTTTGAAATTTATACTTATTATTGAGCAGATTGAGACTAAATTAATGTCTTTTATGACCACCTCTAAAGTAAGGATGAAACAGTGTGTTTACCAACACTGATGACCCAGGTTTTTAATGAACAATCACAATGGGTCCCTGTAAAATCAAGAACTTCTGTGTTTGATATGCAGAATCAGGTCAAGGACTAATGGAGATGCTTTAATGATCACAGTTGGTAATTTTGTGTCTAGATTGAAGTTTCCAAAATTGTTACTTTTCACTTCATACTATGAACTTATAAGCACATTAGTGTTTGTCAAAAGGACTTACCCATCTGTTGAGAGGTAGATGTTGCTTCCAACAGTGATGGGCAGCAGCAGTGGCTCTCTGATTTTGATGTTTGGGTTCAAATGTCAACTAGGTTTAGGCTAATTCTCTGTGCTGACCATTCCACATTTTTATCTTTCCCTGTAATACTGGGAAATAGAACCGCCTTCCTCTTTTTATTCCTTAGTATTTGTTTTTCTGTTTAATAGTTTTCTTTTGATAAGCCTCACCCTTTAAAGTAGAATTACTTCCTCAAGTTGTAATATTATTTATCTTGCTGCTTAGAAAGAATTAAAGGTTTTGCATGTTCAGGAGTTGTGATTCTTTAACCCACCTAATGTAAAAATGGGTTTGCTTTACTCGCAGTGAAGGAAGAATTCAGTAATAATGCAATATTGAGCAGATGGAAATGAGATGTTTGCATTGTCCTTGCTAGAATTAAGCCTGCTTTCAAAAAAAATCACTCCAGAATTACTTTTATTTGAAAGGCCAGTTTCATTCAATTACACAACCACCTCCAAACTACACTTTCTAAAAATCTGGTTAAATGTGTCTTTGGATGCTTCTCTTCTGCAAAGTTATAACCCAAGTTCCTAGAGCAGGTGAAAGTAAGAATGGCCTGCCTTTCAAATCTCAGCTAGGAGACCATTATGTTCTGGAGAATAAATGACCAGCTGAGATTTTTATTTGCCCTGTATGAACTCTATCAACATTTTTCTTTCTTTTTCTTTATGGAATCAAAAAAATTTGAAAGGTCCATAAATCTGAAGACTTCTCTCCCTTACTTCATATAAACTTTAAATGAGAATGTCGGACACCATGTGACCACAAGATAGTGTTATCTTCTTCCCTTGACTGGGAGTTTCCTTCACAGCTGTTCTCCCATGATCCTTTGGAAAATTCCACCTCCAGCTGCTGAAACACCCCTGGACAGGCAAATCCTTTCTTTAGGACACATTGCCCTTCTAAAGCATTCTTTTCCTCCTGAACAATTAAAGGATGTTTTTGGCTCTTTGACATGAATGAATCTAAGTAGTCAATTCCTAAGAAACAGGAAGAAAAAAGTAACTTGAGGTAATTAATTATGAGCAGCCCATCCAGAGAAAAGAGATCACAGTCCAATCTTATATTTGATATCTTTTATTTCCTAGAATAGGAGGTGTTCCTCACTTCAGACCTGTCCATCTCATCAAGTTCTGAGGATGCAACTTGGTGGGTTCATAAATGTAGCTGGAAAATCTGTATTTGCATTTACTTTCAAGTGACAATTAGGGCAGATACTAGAGCCACTGCTAGACCATGGCAGTTAATGGGTTGAATAGAATCACCTATAATACTTTGCAAGTGCATTTTAATGCATATTATTTTTATAAATTATGTCAATATGATTAGTGTCTGCTGTACTTTTAAAAATATGATGCTGAAGACAGTCTAAAGAAGTCACTGGGTTATGAAGGGGGTCCATGATCCACACAAGGTGAAGAACATCTGCTCTAGAAATACTCCCTCTCAGAGGCAGCTGGTGGTTGGGTGCAATGGGGAATTGCAGTGTGAGTTTACTTTCAGGAATGTAAGGTTGTTGAGACCCTGGAATCAAGTAGACTGAGCTCGAATCCTGACAATGTTCGGTGCTACCTATGTGACCCTGAGCATCTACTCTGAGCCTCAGTTGCCCTATATGTAAAAGTAGGAGAATAACACTGTGGGGTTATTCACAGTGCTCCATTGTGAATGATTCAGGGTAATAAGTGACTGTCACTGCTGTAACTGCTACTGCCCTTTTACTGTCAGTGCTGGTAGTATTATTATAACTCATCTTTCCTACTTGCCTCCATAAAGGCAAATGGTTCAGTTAGAGGAAATTCTTTAAAACTTATAAGGGACACCTGCTTGACTACCTTGCAAATACATAATGTTCTTGTCCCCTCATGGGGCCACCATGAAGTGCTAGATCTTCCTTTGGACATGCCTAACTCTGTGACTACATTTGAATAGAAGGATCTAGCATTAACTCAACCCTAACAGCCTCAAAAATTTGTGACTGGGATTTCGAAGTACAACTACTCAGTGAGCCAGATGCTATTCCTAGGACATCTGTGTCTCTCAGCCAGCATTTTAAAAAAGACCTTATTAAACCATTTAGTCAGAAGGAGAGAAATATACACTTGAAGAATTTGGGGATCACTGAAGTTTAGGGGGAGTTGTTATGTCCTGTTTTCCCACAGGACTTCAGTGGGAACACTGACATTCACTACTTTGTGTAGTAATAACAACAGTAAAACAAAATAATAGAACATTCATTGAGTACTTAAAATATGCTACTACATTTAATCCTTCCAACAGCTTTTTAGATGAGTATTAAAGAATATACATTTGGGGAAACTGAGGCTCGGAGGGGTGAAGTTCATCATCCCAGGGAGTGAGAATTGGGATTGAAACCCCGTGGATGAACTCTAGAACTCCCAACTTTCTACCGCTGTATTGTGTTACGGGCCAACCAGGGTGGTACAAGTTGCAGAATGGTTTGTTACAATAGAAAGTTTTGTGACAATGATTGCAAGTGACTGGGCTGAGATGTGGCAGATAAGCTTCTGGCAACCCTGCTGTGCAGATGGAATTGAAATAGAAAGTTGAGGGCAAAGCCATGTGTCTTCATCTCATTCCAGGTGCTTGTTTCTGCAGTTGCATGGGCCAGATAGCTGAGGGAGGGAGGTTACTAAATACTAGTCCGGAGTAGCCAAAAAAAATATTGTATCTTGTTTTCTGGAGGAGTTTCTTATGGTTTCAGTGTGACTGCTATGGGCTGGTGCCTCCAAGGGCCAGGCAAGTATCAGGCCCAAGTGCAGATAGATGTCAGAGACTTAGGGAGACATAGGACTTGTGTCCATTCAAATCCTTCCTGGAGATCAGCTGTCACCCAGGTCTGCCAGATTTCTACCAGGTGGACCCGGGGCCTCAGTGTTGCCAGTGCCTATGAATTTTCAAGAGAAGCATGAAATGCAAATGTATTTGGAGTGTGCAATCTCATTTTAAAATGTTTGGAAATAATTAAAATAGAAATAAACCTGTCAGCCCAGGGTGTGGCCAAACCAACCATATTTCTGGAATGAATTCTGCTCAGTTGTGCCTTTTGTCAAAATGTGAGTCTTTTGTCAAGCGTAAGTGCTTGGAAATATCGTGTATTGGAAAATGTCAATGACTTTGTTTTGCCCTTTTAAATTTTCTGTTAAATTTCATACAAAGGTTGTTACAGTTCAGATTCTGAGTTTCTGCCTAATTTTTCTCTTCCCCATTTTTCCAAAATGTGAGCAAATACACAATGTCAAGATGTAGGGTATGATTTTTCTCTTGGATTTCATGACACTCATAAAATAAGAATGCCTACGTGTAGAGAAATGGGTGACTTCATTTCTGGGAACATGGAGGTTATCTTCCGTGTGTCACAGATTAGAATTGAACTCTAAACCAGTCATAGGTTGTCTCTTCTGCCATTTGGTTGTTGCTATATTCGTCCTACATATAGAAAGTAGATCTGTTTCCACAGGTTGGTATTTCAAGGTGCCGTTCTCTGAGCCCTCAATTTCCTTTTTGCTCTTAAACAGGAAGTCATGCTGGATGAAATGAATGTGCAGTCCCTTTGAGATGGGTTTTTCTCTTATCTACTGATGTGCTCTGATGGAGAGTACCAAAGTCCTCTCTGGAATGTCTTTCAAGTTTTTGTTTTAAGTGGTTTTAAAAATGATATAGGTATTAAACTAACAAGTTCCAGTTGAAATGATAACACAGAATGCAGAAGCAAAATGTAAAGTACTCTTTCCCACCAATACCCATCCCCAGATATAACCATTGAAAACAGTTTAGTATGTCTCTTTCCCTACCTTTTTCTATGCATTTACACATGTAAGTAAAAATACATGTCCTTTTTTAATTACACAAACTGTATCATACTATATATGTTGTTATGTGACTTGGTTTTATTCACTTATCTACATATCATGGAGATTTTATCATGCTGGTATACTAGTTACCTCATTCTTTCTAACACTGCATAAAATATGGGAATATGTGTATGCCATTCTTTATTGAACTATTTAAAAAAATTTTAGTATTGCAAACTGAAAGATTGAAGATCTTTTTCACAAGTGTTCAGGCACACATGTGTGAATTTCTTGTAGTTAAATTTCAAGAAATAACTATTTGGTCAAAATGGTATGCAGTTTTTAAATTTTGAAAAAGCATTGACACATTGTCTTTTTAAAAGGTTCCCATGAAATTTCTATCTCCCAGTACCTCAAATCATGCAGCTGAATATCTCCTCTAACTGAAGTATGCCCCACATTGTTACATCAATTTACTAATTCAGTTAGACTTCAGTTATATACTGTATACCAGGAAATGACTTTAGAAATAGACTATATTCTTAAAATTCCTTGACAATACACTACTTAATCAAAAAGAATTTTCCAGTTAAGGGACTAATGTAGAAGTTCTTTAATAAAGAGATATCTTGTAGAATCAGAGAGTTGAAAGTTTATTTTATGATCAATTTGGGTAGCTGTGAAACGCTATACTCCCAGCAGGGACATCCATTAATACTCTTGAACACGTGGCCAGAGAAGTGCAGTCCTTCACAACCAGCACAGAACAGAGGTTGACACTGAGTTGGTCAATTACATTAATTTCATTGTTAAAAATCCTGCCTAGGTGTATTTGTAACTCTAGATTCCTAATAAAATCAGCTCTCTGTATCCATACAATTTGTGGGTTCAAACAACTGCAGATTGAAAATATTCAAGAAAAAAAAGTTGTTTGTGCTGACCATGTATATACCTTTTTTACATATAATTCTTCCCTCAACAATGCAATATAACAACTATTTACATAGCATGTGCATTATGTTAGCTATTATAGTTAATCTGGAAATGATTTAAACTATGCAGGAGGATGTGCATAGGTTATATGAAATACTACACCACTTTTATATAAGTGAGTTGAGTATCTGTGGATTTTGATATCTGTTGGGGGTCTTGGGACCAAACCCCCGTGGATGCTAAGGAACAGCTGTACTTAATTATTGAAGAATCCCTTTTTACAGACTCCTTAGAGAATTAGAAGATTAGAGAGAATGCTATCTTATTGAGTTTCCTTTAATAGATACCTGAAGTTAATTTTCATGATTTTTAGAAATGATTTATAGACAAAGGACTATGTAAATTTAAAGCTGTGCTCTATTTTCATTTAGAGAGAGATTGGGAAAAATACAGAAAATCTAGGTCACCGGATTTGAACTTTTGCAAAACTGACAACTTTGATAACTACAATTCTTATCAATAATATAAAGTTAGTTATTTGCTACTTTTCAGAATTTTATGACATGCACTGAAAGAATTGGATTCACCTTAAAGTATCACAATAACAGGATTAATAAGTCTTGATGTGGCTAAATGGCAGAAAAACCAAATCTTGTTTCTGTTTTCCAAAGATGGATTTGGTCCTTTCATCTGTTTCTCCAGATATCCATTTTTAAGAAAAATTCTGGCTAGTTTGGCAATGACATTCAGATTCTGGTTGTGTGCCTTCTGCATGTTTATTTTTTGCAGCATACTGTGAATTGTAGAAATATGGCAGGATTCAGTCGCATTTCCTTGGCATTGAAACCTTACATAGTCAAGAAAGTCTGTGATAGATTTTGCTCTTGAAAATGTTAAAGCGTTTCACAGTTTACAGACAATTGCCTTTGGTAATGTCTGTGAAAGCCCAAAGGAGGGCATCACCTGGTCACTCTTCAAACCTGTGTCCTTGGGGCCCTGCTAGTAAAGAGATGGTACGTGTAAACCAAGTCCTTAGAGGCGGGCTTAAAAAAGGGACCCTCAAGAAGGTGTGGGCAGGTGTAGGAACACAATCATGGTGTGTACTAAAGAGGGACCTGCAATGATTGGCAGCTATCACTCCTCCAAGGGAAGGGACAAGAAGAACTGTCTGATAAGAGCTGTGCCTTTTTCTAGAGGGACATAGTCGATCTAAAGATCCCCTTGGGGAGACAGCAGGGGAATGTGTATACCTACCTCACTGTCCTCCTTCCAAACTCTGGTGGGTGTGTTTCACTAGTTGAACCCAGAAAAAAAAGCCTAAAGGGTGAGGGTGGAAGAGGTTTATCAATGAATCTGGGGAGACAGATGGCAGACCCTACCTACTTGCCCTCTAAGAACAGAGGTATTCATGGAGAAAAGTTCAGACCAGGATTGACAGCCTGTGGTCTGGTTTTGAGGGCCATGAAAATAAAACTGTGGTTACAATGATTAAATTGAAAAACAAAAAACAAAAAAAACTGGGAATGTTCCACAGTGCCACATGGCTGGTATCAGTAGGATTTGCTGTTGGCCTTATAAGTGACATTCTTGTGATTCTTAGAAATTACATAGGATGGGAAACTTTCTGTATTTATTTGATGAAACAAAAAATGTAGGCTTAGAGATAGAAGGGATTCATAAAGTCTGTCAACATAGAGGTGGATACCTAAGATTTAATTCCTTTGTTTTTAATATTTTATGAAAATATTTTATCTAAAATGTCAGGCACCTAGGGAAAGAGACTAGGAGGAAATTAAGGTTATTAACAGTAATTTTCCTTCAAAGAAGTCAATTTAACTAAATCATTAGCATCACTGAGTAGAAATGAACCAGCTGTATTTTCCATTTGTTCAGGAGGTCAGTAAGACTCTGACTTGGCGCTTATCTGTTCTCTTATTTTCTTGGTTCTATTATTGGAGAAGGTGAAGACTGTTCTGTTTGGTATGTGTGCTTATTAAGCAACGACACGATTAGAATCATAAAATCATGCAGGAAGGAGTTCATCTTTTCTTATATCCAAATTTTATGGTATAGGAAACCAAAACACTAGCTATTAGCAGTTGCTGTTGTGCAAGTTCCAGAGTCGGTGACTCTTGGGGATGTCACATCACCACTCCAACCTGAAGGAATTGCATTAGATTAATTCATTCTTACTGTTATCATTGTAGACTTCCAAAGTTCCTAATTCTAAGAACTTGCTTTACCTTGCAAGCAAAGTTATTTTCATATATTAGAGTAGAGCTTCATGAGAGCTTCTTCCACCACCCACTCCTTAAAATGGTGTTCCCTGTAGGTCTCTACATTGCTCTTGATTCTTCTTACTCTAGACTCTTTGTGTATGAGAGAACTCATTCACTTTCACCTATTTAAGGAAGACTTCTTTATCTCTGACCTCTTTTCTGAGCTTCAGATAATATTCCATGGTCTGCTACTGATTTTGACCTTGATGTCCTATAGGTGCTGCAAGTCAGGGTGCCTGAAACGGGAATCCTCAACTTCACTGCATGTGTATGTCCAGGGGTTCTAAATCTTTGTGGAACAAGTCACCCATCTGTTGAGTCTACTCATTACAATCTTTCATTTCTGTCTGCTTTTCTATTCCTGTTGCTACTGCCTGTTTATATCCTATTTCATGCTTTGATTGTTCTGTGAATGTTTCAATCTGCCTCCTTGTCTCTGCAATTCTTTCCATCTTGTATTCCATTGGTTATTAAAGGAACATCAGGTACTCTTAACAATGGTGGAATTGGAGCTCTTTGCCTTGGGTTAACAGTTTCCAGGAGGAGACTGACATGTAAATAGCAACTTTATAAGTTTACATCTTTGCCTCTTGACTCCATTCTCCATACTCAGCTAAAGTAATCTGTGCAAAACAAATCTTAGAGCATTACCTCTGAAATATTCAATAGCACCCTATTGCTTTTAGAAAGAATGTGTTTCCCTAATTTGCCAAGTGCAAATCCATGTCTTGAACCTTACAATGAAATCTCAACTCCTTTATTAGCATTGCCTGTACTCAGCTTTATTAAAATTTAAGAACATCAAGGCAATGGCCACAGTATCTTTTCTGACTTTGTCCTCAATCCCTTTCTTCAACTGACTGAATCCTATAGGCCTTTAAGATCCTTCTCAGTTGCCATCTTCTTTGCAGAGAAGCCTGGTGTGTGTTCCTACTTTGGTCTTCCTGTTGAATGAATTGCAAATTTTAGCTACACAGGACCCTCTTGGGGAGTGGGAAAATCTGGTGCATATTAGAGACTAAGTTAATGTCTCTTAAATGAATGAAAAACTAAATGCTGTTATTGGGAATTCTGCAGGATGGGTAAATTAGAAAAGCTCTGAGTGAGTAAGCAATGGAGATGCCATATTTAATAAAATGAAGCCATCTATAGACTCATTACAGAGGCAAAAATTTTCCGTGATTATTTATACTGGTGGCTGAAAAAGTGGCAAAACGATCAATTTGGAAAGATGATCAGTCATTTGAAAACTCTATATTCGTTATTTCTGCTAACAGAAATCTTGACACTGTAATATATTAATATACTACATCTAGAGGAGACATTTCCCTGAAGATAGTTTATCATTTATTCCCATGGGCACATATTCACATTGTTTTTTTTCTATTTGGTAAGTTCAATTTTAATCAAGTTATGCTTTTTTTTTTTTTTTTTTTTAACAATGTGTAATAGCTTTGAATCAGAAAAAATTTTTTGCTTCAAACTTGGCTGGAAATTTAGGGGGAAAAGAGTTTGTTTAATCAGATTATTTTATTAAGTGGGACTCTTGAAAATCTAAAATGCTTTGTATTTATTTTCTCATAGCATTTTATTTTCAAAATGACCTGCAGATATACCAGTGCCAAATAGAGAAAACTTTTAATGAATTGAGGGGAACATTGTGCTGAATATTGCTTTTGAAAGAGCACCTTTCATAGTTTCAGAGTCAGAAGGGAGCTTTTTATTTCTAATGGCTTGAATCTCGTGAACAGTGTGGCTTTGACGGTCTTTCTCAGACTTCCCTCCTCAGGCCTGCAGCATCAGTAATGTTTAAGAGGTAAATTGGTCGAAATTGGCATTTTTTTGGTTTACCAAATTTACTTTAGCATTGTGTTGAAAAAAGTGCTGGTGGACTATATTAATTATTAAATATATCATTGTTCAAGTTTCAATGGAGACAACATTTAGGAGGATTCTAGTTCAGTTACTGCAGCTGCTCAAAAAATACTTCACAATAGCATTTAGAAACACAGAGAGTATTTCTTTTTTATTTAGAGTCTTTTTGGACCTGTGAGGCCCTCTGAGAATCATAAGCCTGGCCTCATTCTGTCCATTTTTCATTCTCTTTGAAAGAATTTCAAAGTCACTGGTTAAAGTTCTTTTCCATTTGTCAGAAGTAACATACAGGGGATTTTTCTCATGCAGATACCAAAGAGAAAGGAAGAAATTTAAATGCACGGATGATTTGGGTACTAGTACCTATCCTAAAAGTGACTGTGAGTGCCTGGCTCTTCTGAACAGTTCAGTTACATATTAATTTTTATTTTCTATGTATGAATTTTATAAACAGGGCAGACAGACAGGTCTTCCACAAATATTGAGAAGCAGGAGGAATCCACTCCTTGATTCAAAGCAGTAGATGTCTTTTGAAAACCTTCTGAAAATTTCCTTTTTTTTACTGAACTGAGGTGCTCCCAGCTTTGTTGGAGAGGCATTCATTATCTTAAGGCATGCCTCATTTCTCAACAGGGTTCCTGGCCTAGAATATTTCAAGAGAAATTCCTGCCCATTTTCCTCCAAGAGGTGAGAGCAACATTCTTATTGCAAAAGGGACCCGGATAGTGGGTACACAGGGTCTGTTAAACCATTGTTTCCTGCCTTCACACAAGGCGTGAGACCTCAGAATGCAAGTTTCAAACACACACCAGCACGAGTGACAGTTGGAGACGGCAGACGTCCCAGCCCCACTGTGGAATGGGAGACCTGAAAAGCCGTGCTCTGAAGTAACAGAAGCAGGCAGTTTTCTGATATTTTTGAGTATCTGCAAGGTGAATGTGCAGTATTTTAGAATGTTGAGATTTTCCAGGACCCAGCCCACAACCCGATGTCCTTCAGGGTTAGGCAGCAAAGACAGTTCATTAGGTTAGGCATGATTACCATCTTTTAATATTAAAAAAAGCTGAGTGATTAAAGCATTTATTCAAGGTCACATGGTTTATCAGCGAGTGGGTACAGATAGGCATCAAAATAAGGGTGACCTGAATTTCCTTAGCTTCGTCTATATGGCTGTATGCGTACAGAGGAAAGGCCATATGAGGACACGATGAGAAGGTGGCAGTCTTCAAGCCAGGGAGAAAGACCACAGGAGAAACTGAACCTGTTCACACCTTCATCTAGCCTTCAAATCTGTGAGAAAATAAATTTTCTGTTGTATAAGCCACCCAGTCTGTGGTATTTTGTTATGGCAGTCACAAAAACTCATACAGTGGGGCTTTTTTTTTTTTTTTTTTTTTTTTTTTTTTTTTTTTTTAACATGCCTTTGAAAGCAGTTCCATTGAAATAGTAACCAAAACAAATATTTTCCAGAATAAAATAATATAAATGATTTATTAGTTTTACTGTTTCTTTTCTTTCTTCTTCTTTTTTTTTTTTAATGAATTTGTGAACATTGTCCCCATAGCCATCATGGGCCTATGCTTTTTCTGTTTACCTATTTAATATTCAGTGTCTCACCCCAGCACCCACACACACCCACACACACAAAATCACACGTACACTCTGAGCTCCCACGGGCTAAGCTTGCCTATTTCTGTTTCTTCATCAGTGTAGCATAATATTTAACACAAAGCATGCACTTTATATTTGCCTGTTGAATAAATCATTTCAATGAATGTACCTGGCAAATTAGGAAAGCAGAATGGTCAAATTAGATTAATAATAAATAATAAGTAAGAACAGGTATCTTTATCATTTTTGATACTAATTTTGGTATTTGACATGTAATCCTAATTTTGAAAGGTGATCTTTGTCTAGAGTTGGCTTAGTTGACGCAGTACTTGCTTTCATTGAGCTTTCGTAAGAGTTAATTTGTTCATAAGCAGAGATTACATAAATCATGTGTTTCTTTTAGCCTATTTCTTTTATTTATTATTTTCTGTGTGAGTTTCAAGTTCTTCTTTAAGGAGTCTTAGAATGGGATTATTTCATGTTACATGAAAATTTAATGATATTAAATTTTGTTCTATAATTATGAACTTGAATCCTTGCTTAATTTATAATTGGATAAATAATATATACTTGTTGGATTTCTCTGCTATCTGCATAGGTACTGGAATAGTTTTCTAAAACAAAAGTGGTTCTGGCTCATGGGTCTTAACATCTTAACATTAGTTCAGGAAATATTTTCATGTCTCTTCAATCAGCTGGTGCTTTCCTGTTGTCATATTTTTTTTTGTGGAGAATAAATTATCATAAGACTTTTCATTAAGCACAATATAATTTTGCTTAATTTGGTATCTATCAGAGCAAACCCAAACAGCACAATTGAGGTGCTATGAGTGAGTTGTTTTATTTATTAATTCCTGTATTAAATATTGATTTAGGAATAATTTGTGGACTTGAGGTTATAAAATAGGGAACAGACCTTCTAAATGATTTATATCCAGTATGTTCTTGAATATGAAGATCAGATACAAAGACATCTTAAATACAAATCATTACACTTTAAATAACAAAGGAATTTTTTCTCTTTCTCAATATTATGATTTAAACTCTGTGATACTATTTTGTTACTCAAATCATGCAGCTATTTGTGTAGGTATTATGTTTTAGTTTCAACCACTCTCTCTAGACTGACATTGCTACGACATAGAATGGGATCCAGGTAATAAGAAGTCTAGTTATCCTTTATGTATGTGAACAAAATTTCATGATTCACGTAGCCGATACGGTCATTTGAATTTTATTTGAATAAATTAATTATGAGCCTACTGGCATTTTCAAACAGCCATAGTTTATTATCAGTTTTAAAGTCAGATTTGTACAGTAGCTAGCACACAGTAGGCTCTTAAATATGTCCTAAAATTAATATGTAAGATGAGGACACTGGCCTTATGCTGTTCTTCTCCTTCTCTTCCTTATTTCATGTTTTTTTATGTCCTATTTTGGATTTGTATGCATTCTGCTGTTTCTAAAATTGGTACCTAAGCAATGCATTTTTTAACATTAATTATCAAGTTTTGTCTTACTCTTAAATTTCTTATGGTTATGTAAGGCAGCATAAATGGGCATTATCTACCTTGCTAACACATACTTTCCTGAGTTGAAAATATATTGACCTTGTCTGTAACCTTGACATTTAGGATAATCGACTAGATTCTGAAAAGATAAACCCCAATGTGATTGTAAATGTTTATTCCTTAAACAGTCTCAATTACATAATAAAAATAATTCAGAAACTTGTTAAGATCCTTAAACATTTTATTCAGGGATTGGCCTTACACAGCACAGATTTACCTTTGGGAAATAGTTCGTTTGCTGAAGAGGCTTGTAACATGCTGAAAGTTGGGCAGATTATCTTGAAGATGTGATTCTGGTTATTGTAACCACAAAACAGAGGAACGACTATTACAACTGTTTTTTCCTTTGAACAAAATAATGTTATGTTTAAACTTTTTTTTTAAGGGATGTTTTAAAATGTGCCCATTGCATGACTCAGTTTGGCACATAAGAAGAAATGAGAATTTTAAATTACCATTGAAATTCTCCCTCTGCCCGCATTGCCCACGTGGTCTTTTCCACCCTAGGAAGAGTGAGGCAAAGCAATCATGACAGTAAAATGTGATCAGCTGAAACTTATTTATCCTAGATGAGAAAAGATGTGTTTTATAACCGAAAAGCCCACGTAGAAAAAACACCCTTTAAAAGTTCTTCTCAAGTATAGCATCAGTGCATTGGGAAGGAAATTTTTCAGGTGTCTCAAAAAGTCCTGAACTCCATCAGGCACTCTCTTTCAGGCGGAAATTCAGCAAAAGATAGTGTGTTGAGGGGTCCTAACTTTGTCACTGAAAAGTTGAGTGACCTTGGGCTAGACGTTAATTTCCTCCTCCCCCCCTCTTTTTTTACGTCTGTTATATGAGCTAGATAATAGTTTCCTCATTCTACAGATAAGGAAACTGAGACTTATTTAAGTCATTCATTCAGGGCCACATAACTAGCACACTGTCAGACCCTATTCAGGTTCCCATCCTCTTTCTCCCATTCCCGTGGCTTTCTCCTCCTAGTCTTTTCTTGCCTAGATCCTGAGTTGATGATTTTGGCCAAATAAAATGGTCACTTTCATGTTGTATGAACTTAGATTAGGACCTTTTGTGACATGGCAAAGGCTGTCAATGGGGAATGGTGAGAAATGGCTTGTATCTGGCCATTGTCTTAGCAAGTCATATCTCTGTTGCCTGAATTTCCTTACTTCTTAAGTGAAAGACTTAGGTTTGTAGAACTCTTACAGATTTACCTTTTTATCACTGTGAAGTGCTCCTTTATCTCTAGTAATACTCTGTGCTGAAGTCTATTTTGTCTTAATAGTAATAGAGTCAATTCACCTTTCTTTGTCTTACTACTTGTGTGGTGTACCTTTCCAACCCTTCTGAAACCCTGTGTATGTTCCTTTTTAACATGCGCCTCTGTGTAGAGAGCATATAGTTGAATTTTGCTGTTTTTATAAAATCCACTTTGACAATCTTTGTCGTTAAAATGGAGTTTTTAGTCCATTTACATTTAAAGTCATTGGTTGAATTTTATTTAGGTGTGTTAAATTGGCACTTTGATTTTTTATTTTTTTTGCTCTCTTCTCACTTTTCTTTTTACACTTAATGAAAAAAGATCTTATACAGGTTGAATACTTAGCATAAATGGTTTGTTAAATGGGTCACACAGTAAAGTAAAAACAGAAGTTAGTTTTATTCTTCTCCCTCCTATATTTTTAATGATATTTTTTTGGCAAATTCCATAGCTTTTGAGTCATTTTAAAGCATTGAAATTACCTAATTTTCAAATATTAGAAAAACATAGGGGTATGTAAATGAACGCATCCATTCTCCCATCCAGTTCATGACTTCTCGCCTTCTCAGTCCTTGGGCCTGCCTCCAGCTTGGTGATCAGCAGTAGGAAAGGTTATTTCCAGTTGAACTTTCCTCCCTGTACACTTCTTACCCACTGTCTGTGGCTCCTCCAGAGTTGACAGTAGACATAGAAAAGGGGTCAAGGCTCTCGAATTTAGCAGGTGCAATTCCTTTATGGCTATTTTTTTTTTTCACCTACATCCTGATGGTTATTTGGAAGTTCATTTTTGCAGATCCACGGGCACCATAACATTGTTTGATGTAGGCAGTGCCATCTGTGGGTGACTCTCATACCCCTATTCAGTCAACCCACTTAGGTGGAGACCTTACAAGATCACTCAGACTTGACCATCTCCAAGGATATTCATTTTGTCCACAGGAAAACTCACATCTTAGCACTATCAGACTTTGAAGGATATATTGCCTTATTGTGTTAATATAGGTTGCATCAGCTAGAAATGGGAGCTCCAAGCTCACAAATGTCCCACAGGGCAGACTCTGAATTTCTGCTCTGAGATGAACATTCAACTATGAATCGACTGTCAGCCTCCCTCATTGCATGTAGTGTCAATTTATGAGGGTCATTTGGGGCACTTGGCCTGCAGTGCTAGACAAGGCAGGAAAGGGGACCATTGGATTTTCTTTGAAGAGTCATCTTCTGCAGTGCAAGTTCTTCTCTTACCTAGATTCTGGTGGTGACTTCTGGACTGGATTGGTCAAGTGTAGCAATTCATGTGAGTATATGAAAGTTACGTTTTTATCCATTTGTCTGGAGCATTGAGAATTTAGCTGAAAATCTGAAACAGGGAGAGTTCCTGTTCTACGTTTAAGAGAACTTAGAGATTATTGTCTCAGTAGCAAGATATGCAGGTAGGTGTTAAATCTTCAGCTACACTTATAATTTGTGAAGTATCACACTCTATAATCTCCCTTCACTGTAAAAAAATATTAAGTATTCATTGCTTAATGAACAAACTCAAGTGATTCTGCCAGTGTCTGGGGAAGGTAAGGATGAACAGTATGATAAAAGGACTGAAGTTTCTCATCTGCAACATTCTTTACTGATTTGGTTAAATAACTGGCCACTGAAGTGGAAGAATTATTATTCAAAACTATTGTTAGCTCAGGCAAACTAGTTGGTCAGGTTGGTCAAGGTAGATAAAACCTGAAACTGGATTGACAGGCATCTCTGCTGGAAGTTTCTGAACAGTGCAGATAATAAATACGTTTGTATGTTTTGTATAGATTATATAATTGTATGTGAATATATATGGGGATATAACTATGCATGTCTGTATGTTTATATGATGAATATATAGGTACTTCTCCATATATGCACATATATACATAAATATAATTTTTTATAGTCCCCATATAGCTGTCAGAGAGATAGCACATAATGTAATAATGTATAACATATAACAGTACTCTTTAATAGTTGGTGAAGGATAAGTAGCATAGGTAAAAGAAAATAGTTTGGAATGCAAAACAGGTATTCTTACTCTTTGGCGCAGACATAGATGAATGTAAAGTGTATGTATTAGTTCATTAGTTAGCTTATTATTATTAAAAAAAAACTCAAAACATTTAATATGATTTTGTGCCAGAATCTGGTATAATATAGTGACAATTTGATAGGAAGTCATTTTAAGGTTATAAATTTAATAGTTACTAGAATCAATAATTAACAATATATTTAAAAATATATTAATGTGCATCATTTATTATATAATAGTGTTTTTGTGAATAAAAAGATTATATCTTAGTAGTGTCCAAGATTTTTAAAACAACTTTAGAGCTTATAAAAATATTATATGATCATTCTATAAATATTGGAGAATAACTAAAAAGCACAAAGAAGGCAAAAGTACCCTTAATCTAATTGTAATAGATAATTGTGAACCAGATTAAGAACCAGCAGATTACTTTTTGTTTACTGAGACATTTTTTTCCATGAGTGGCAAAAAAGTTGATCTTTTCATGGTGGAACTTCCTTTGATCTATATTTAATAAACTCACTTTTTTCTTTTAAAAACTAATAAGAATTCCTTTTATGTCTAGACTTTGCATGTAGGAAACTGTACCAAGATAGTGTCCAATATAATCACAAAACTGCTAAATATAACTCCTTAAACTTTATTTGTAGACTAGATATTTGTATAATTTTTTCAGCCTTAGTCAGTTGTTAAGTTACTTTATGATGCACAAAAAGAAATAAGGGAAGTTATCTCGTGCATAAGAAAGAGTTATTTTAACACTTAAACCTGTTTGTAGTTCTAGCCCTGAAATTGGTTGGGCAGTTAATTTAATGTGGACCTCAGTATTTCATTTTGTAAATGGGGCAGTGTCTTTCTGATTGTGGGGTGAAATGCAAAGGGTACTATAAATGCTTTTGACCTGTTTTTCAGGTTATTCTTTAAACAAGGTAAGCATTCATAAAGAGGTCTTAATTTGCTAGTAAGCTTAGAGTTTTGAATCAAAGATTTAAAAAGATGAAGTTGAATACAGAGTTCCCTCTATTATCAGATAGTGCCTCTGTGAAACTAACAGCCTCCTCTTTATTTTGTGGTGAAGACTGTCTTTTAAAATCATTGGACTTTGGTGAAAATTGAACACACTGAAAAATAATTTATAGAAGAAAATCCGAGTACAGTAGTGTTATTTAATTGAAAATAATGTGTATATATGTGTATGTGTATATAAACAAATGTGTGTATGTATATGTGTATACACACACACACACCCCTTTTTTTCTATTGTGGGAATGTATAGAAATGGGTTACTGATAAAATAATACATTTATCTTCCTAAAGGGAGTCAACTTATTAATTAGAAAATGATTCAATACCCTTACATTAAATCATGATTGTTTTAGAAGATCTACAATTGAAAACTCTTAAAATAATTGGTAACTAATGGAAAGAAGAAAAATATGGAAACATGCTTCTTCACCTAATAGCTATCCCAAAATGTTTGGTTTCTAACACATTTCCATTTTTTTTCAAATGGCATTTGATAGCTGTTGTGATAGAAATTATGATTTGCAAAATACTCTGGGTTGCTACAGAATTGCTGGATTTAACTTGAAATGGCAGAGTAAAGAAGCTCATACTTTTCCATCTATGCACGTACATCATAGACGTTGCACATATTGTGTGAAAATAATTACCAAATGTTTCGGGGGTGGTGAGTCTATTTCTTCTCCCTGAGAATTGATGAAAGTTGTTAAATTAGGTTTCTTTAGATTCATAACAGTTTATTTCACTAAGATGTTTACTGGATAAATATTTTCACTAAGGTTTTCATCAACTCTAAAGAGGTATTATTTATTCAATGAAAAGTGTTAGAAATCTATTGCAATATGTGGTCAATTTTTTTTTCTTTCTGAAGTATATTACTCCCCAACACTACTTTTGGTTAAAATAAGTACTCATTTGGATAAAAGGAATATATATTTTAAACCACTTCAACTGATTTGATATATGCATAGAAGCAATTGGTTTTATTTGCAATCCCACTCAGGCACTAGTGACTCCAGCATCTTGGTGCTACATACTTGCTAAACATGATAGCATAATCATAGTGTTTGTGCTTGCCATCCATGGAGAGGAGACTGTGTTAGTCAGCTTTCCATCACTATGATAAAATACCTGAGATGATCAATAAAAAGAGAAAAGGTTTGTTTGGGCTCATGGTTTCATGTTCAACCCTGTTTCTTTTGGACTTGTGGTGAGGCAGCATGTTATGGTGGGAATTCAGGACAAGGAACACTGTTCATCTCATGGCCAGAAGTGAGAGAGGGACAGAGAGAAAGAGAGTTAGAGAGCTGGGGAAGAGAGAAAGAGAGAGAAGAGAGACGAGAGAATGTACACACTGGAAACCAAGCTTTCAACACCTGGGCTTTTGGGGAACATTTAAGATTTGAACTATAGCAGGGGTTACCTGATTTCTGAGAAATATATTGAAGCCACAGGCTGAGGTTTGTTTTCATTATTTATAGGTCATGGTGACTTTTTACAAAACATGCCATAGGGATGTAGAGCCTTTGTAATAGCTTATAGTTGTAAGATAAGGTAAGAAAAATCACTGATTGTGGATGAGATTAAAAGGGGACTTCAGCCTGAGTGTGCTTTTGAGGCCATATCTTGAATGTTCTTGTGAATATTGTTTTAGCTAGTGTCTGCATTCAGTTTATAAATAATATTTTAATGAAGACCAAAGTGAGGGAGCAGTGTGATGTAGCAGAACAGCTGACCTTCCTGGGTTTGAATATCAGGTCTGTCTTACTAGATGGGTGACCTTCTGTGATCTTCTTCACTTCCTTTGAATTCATCCTCATCTGCAGGGACAGAAGACACTAGGAACTGACTGAAGATCTGTGAAGAATACATGGAATACTGAGTGTAAAGTGCTGAACACATCACCTCGTTTATAATAACTTTTTCTTAAGTGTAGTTCTTTTCTTTCTGTAGACATTTAGCAATTACATATGTCATGCTGGCTCAGTTGAACTATTCCTGCAGCTCATTATTATATTTCTAGAAATGACGCTCACTTTTTTTTTCAAACGATTGGATATTTTTCGTGGAGACTCTTGGAAAACTAATGTACAGGTTGTTTTGCTCATTCATGTTTTCTCTAGCATTTTTCAATATAGACAGACTTTCTGAACTCTGGAAGTTTATGCTGTATTAAGACAGATGAACAGATAAGAGAGAAATTATGGTGATAGTTTAAGTTCCACAGAAGAAACATCTCTGAGGACCTATAGAAGCAGAGTAGCAGCATTCAAATCAGGGTATCCTTTAGACTCTCAAAAGGTGTTTATTTCTGTTGTGGTTTTTGTCTTTTAGTGTTGTTTAATTTTCTGATGTTTACTTTAGCCATGACTATAAATATTTACTTTCTTTTTATACATACATACATATATACATACATACACACAGGTATATATATATATGTATATATATATGTATATATATATATATATGTATATATATATGCAGATTTTGAAGACTATCTTAAGACTATCTTAAATCAGAAGATTCTCCATTTCTTTGGTCACTGGAATAGGATTGCTGTCTTCAGATCATCATTTATTCCTGCATCCCTAGTATGAGAGGGCGAGGATCCACTGTAGGTGCAGCGTAGGCTGGAGAATGACATGACCTGTTGTTTTTGAGAGCCTTCCAGTGGCTATTCTCCTCTAAGCTTATTGGTCTTTTCATGTGAGGGATAATCTTAGGACAGGTGGAAACTGTGGAAGAAATCAGGGGTGATGACATAATGGTGTTATGAGTTGTATGGAGCATCAGAGTTGAAATAGAAGCAACTTCTGAGAACACAGAAGGGGGTTAGGTAAATTATTGCTGATGTTTGTTAGAATATTTTTGTCTGTAAATGATAGAAAACAGCAAACTAAACTCATGGAAATTAGTCTCACCTAACATGAAATGCAGTTCTGTCACACCTAACATGAAATGTGGACTTGAAGAATTTGGGGCAGATATAGCTTTTCAGCAATGCCATCAGAGAACCAACAAACCTTTCTTTCTTCCTCCCTTCCTTCCTTCCATCCATCTATCCATCCATCCATCTCTTGCAGCATGGCTTTGGTCCTCATGGTTTTGAGATGACTCTGAACCTTCAAGGGAAAAGGGATGGGGTCTCATTCATATTAGGAGAACACCTTTTCCCTAAGATCTCTCTCTTATCTCATTGGTCAAAACTGTGTCACGTGGCTACACTGACTGCAAAGGAGTCTGGGAAACATTATTTTAGTTTAGTGTATTACCTCCCAGAAGATCAAGGCTATGGAGATGAGTTACACAAACAGTCATGATGTCATACCTGGACATATTATTTTTGTCACTTCTAATGAATTTAGTCTGATTTTGTGAATTGGTGAATACTAGTTGCTACTTCACCTATTCATTTATTTGACAATTATTTATTAAATGTATAAGGCCTTGTAATACATCATTCCCAGCTTTAACTAGATCTTAAACTATAGCTGCGTGTATGGTTGTAAACTAATGTGTCTTTCTTAGGTCATGTAGTAAATCTATGGAACTGTGACTGCCAAATTGAAAACAACTGGTTTTTGTTTAGCTGACCTCTGCCATGTAACTCGTTTGTAATTATTACTCACACCCTCCCTTCTCCGACCCTGGATCCTTTCACAGATAAATTTGGAAGCCTGCCTGATAAGGCCGAGTTACTCTGATTTTCCCATAAAACTCCCCTTTCCAGCATTTATATGCTTACCCATTAAGTTAGACACATTTCCGTTTCAGAGTTTGGCATTTTTTTCTTTGGAAAGGAAACAGATTACTTTAGGCCAACAAGTCTTGAAAAAGAAAATGGAAAAACTTTAACTCTTTGTTTTCTTAATCATCGTATCCTGTGTTAGAATTCAATACTGGGTTTTGAGCATGCTTTCTTCAAAGGGAAACCTAAATTTGTTCTTGACCTGGTTCATCTTTGAGGCAGGCTTGTATGCATGGTCTTTCCCCAAAGCATGATATAAATTCTGCTTTTGTCATTTCCAGCGTCAAGTTTCCCCTAGCGGTGTCTGGCAAGGTCAGTAAGTCAAATTCTAAGGCAATGAGGATGATTTTACTTGTGTGTGAGTTTCCCCTGCTTGTTGTAAAAGATAAGATTTAGCCACATGTGATCCCTTCTTGTCTCTTGCAAATTTAAGGCAAAATGTGTGGTATAATCCATGGAGTGTCCATTGTTTGGTTATTTCTCGGTGACAGTTCACTTATCTAGCATGATCGAGTTGCAGATATGATGGTTTTATGTCTGTAATGTTAAAGCTTACATCAATAAAGGATCTTTTTAATTTTTTGTTTCCTCTCCATTGTCTTGTTTACAAAGATTTTTGTTCATGAAATAGATAACATTGATAATAATTTCAGATCATCCATTTCTCCATTTATATTAATCAAAGGCAAATAATTAATTACCAACCATTTCTCACAAGTATGATATGACCAGTGTTGTGTGTTGATATCACTTAATTCAAATCATAGGTAAGCAATAAAAAAACTTTATGATAAGTAAACATATACTTGTTTATTTGCTTTTTAGATATTGAAATAAAGCTTCAAAGCCATTGTTGTGATGTTTATAAAACCATAACAATTAGCTGTTAATTATTCCTGGTGTAATATTTGAATTTTAAATTTTTTTCTTGGAGTACTCCTAGTTTGTTCCATTTTTGTTGGAGCGTGTTTGAAAACAGACAAGTTGTGATATTTATGATCTGGGCATTCTATATTTTCAATCAGAATTTTCATCGAATGGTTATTTTTTAAAACTTTTTATTATGGAAAAATTTAAATATACATAAAAGTGGAGTAAATATTACAACAAAATTTCACGTATCTGTTATTAAACAACAACAAACTCTTGGCCACTTTTGGTTCATTCATTATTCTTGCCCATTAGCCATCCCATCTGGATTGTTTTGAAGCAAATCCTAGTTATCATTGTATTTATGTATTTATTTTTGACTCATTTTGAACTGGAGGTCTACAGGTGGCCCCATCTCAGTTGTTACTATGCCTTAAGTTATGATTTAACTTACATTTAGTGGGCTCACAATGACTTATGTTTCCATGTTGATAATCCATCTCTCTTGCCTTTCCTTTGTTAGCAGGAGCTAACTGAAACTGTAATTTCAGAGCATAGAATAGATGGCTGTTACCCCAAATATATTATGTTGGCATTGAGCTGACCAAAGTAATGCTGGCTGACATCTGAAGAGGTGAAAAACAGGAGAGTAAGGATTCAGATGCTGGCTTCAAAACAACATCATGTGTACAATTGGTTGTTTTGAAGGACCTACCTATGACCAAGGAGAAGGTCAGAAGTCCAACTTGACTGTATAGATGTAGAAGTGGGTGAAAGATTCATATTCCTTTGAGGCAGATGTTGTGGGAATTTCTTATGTGAAGTTTAAAAAGGATTTTCTTGTTTGAATAGCAGGTGGCAGCTGAAGCAAGCACAAGCTCATATAGGAGTCCTTATCTGATGTGTATATAGGGGTGATTCCTCTGGAGTGAGGTCACCTGGAATTGATGCTTTGGGAGTCATTTCTAATCCTTGGAACTTTTGGGGGGATCAGAATCTCAGACATTGTTTTTGACTCCACACATCATTATTCCCCTGGGAAGTTAAATTGCATATGAACCCTAAGTGTCAGGATCAGGGTCAGAGTCAGTTACATACATGCTTGTGGACATTATTACTTTGTTGATTTTAATTGGATTTGACTGAAAACAGTTTAAGTATTGAATGATTAACTTATGTTAAACTAAATCACTTACTTCCTAATTTGGGTTTGAGTGTTTAAAGACAAAATATTAAAATAATCTACACCAACAAGTAAATTTGAACAAAGTCATGTTAAGCATTAGTAAATAGGAATTTCTACATTATTTATTAGAAATGTGAAATAAAATCAGGGGTGTCCTATTTTGATTTAGTTTCTTTATGTTGTTTTCTTCATCCAAAAGTCTTAAATAAGAAAAAGAGCCCATAAATAGGGCCCAGTGACTTGGATAATGAAGAATTCAGCAGAAGGAGGTAGCACTTGTAGTTCTCCTGCCTTTTGACCTGGATGGCAGTACAGTTGCTCATCTCATCTTCCCATGGAAAAGTAGAAACAAGAATGGAATTTTATACATTTACTTCTTCATTCAAATGGAACAAAATGTTTGAATATATGTCATTGGAGTAGATACGAAGTAAATACTTTAATTCTAATTTTGGAAGAATTTCCATTTATTTTTGTCTGTTTTCTATTTGATTTCATCCATTTGATTTTTTAGAAATCAAATCATTGGAACCAGAGTCTTTAAAGTGTTTCATTTAGATAGGAATGGAGCAATATTTTAAGTCTAATTTAAAGGTTTTCCATTTTTTTAATATTGTAAATGAAGCCACAGTGAGATTAGAGCAGGTCTTAAGGATGAACCTTTGCTGCTTTTGTAACTAGTGGATAGTCTTTCTTTAATTTTTTTTTTCCCTACAGGAAAAGATGGTTTCTCTGTGATATGGAATCCTGAAATGTGATCTTTCTTGAAAAGGTAGGGTTATGTGCTTTTAAAAATTAATTTGTGACTTTAAAACAAATATATTATCTTGAATAAATAACAACCCAGAATGTTTACTTGAGAAGCAACTTATATGCCCCAACACATGCCATTATGAATTGAATTAAAAACTCAGATTTCTAAATTCAGAATTTGAATTTGCCAGGCTTTTGAAAGACTGTTCAAGACTGTTTTGAGAAAATAGTGGATACCTACAGTGCATGGGATGTGAAATGAGTGAGTACCTTACAGTACATGCATTTTTTATTGGAAGAGATTCATCTCATCCCAGCTTGATGAAATATGTTCTATTCAGTGGATGAAATCTTTGTAGGAAGCCCAGAATTTTTAAGTATAAAATGGTCTGTGACCAGTAAAAATTGTCACCTTTCATATTTTTTCTATAGGATTTCTTTTTCAGAGCATGGACTGTGATTTTCTTTATACTTGATCAGCTATGACCAGATTGTGGGTATCCCTGGATGTATTGTGTCTTTTTGTAATCTGTCTGCAGAGTCTCCAAGATATTTCTAAATGCCATAGGTTTAGCTCCTATTAACCCAGCAGTTTGTTTTCATGGATATGTTTTACTCTGTAATGTGGATGACATCTGCCAGCTGTCCTGTAAGGTGTATCTGGGGACATTATTCTGTTGAGAGTATGTGTGCAGGGAAGTATCCATGGAGACAGGGAGAGCCCTAGGCATGAGTCCTGGGTATGTCCTGTGGGGTTCTCACCCCAAATCATAGCACCCCTAGAGTTTGGGTATTTTCAAAATCATAGTGGCAATACCTGATTTTGCACCATTATCCTTTAATGTAGTCTCTAATTTTCTCTTAGGTTATAACATTTTAGTTTTTAAATCTTTCTGGGCAGAGAAATTATGATGTGGAAACTTGCCTTCTCCATTTATTTGTAGTACACATTTGGAATGATGGGGTCTTTTCTCATTTTTCTCTCATCCTCACAAAAAAGACCTTTTACCTCCAACTTTTTGTTGCTGGTGCAGCTCAAGGCCAGCTCCACCCTGGAGATGGCTCCCTTCTCTCTGACAGGTCCCCAAGTAGTTGCCCACATTTTATTTATAAATCGAACTGCCTACCTCTGCATAGCAAAAAGTAAATTATGACACATATTAGATCATTGGAGATGTAGTGCACTCTAATCTCTGAACTGGAAGAAGAGGGGTTGAAGCTGAGATGAAATATTTAGCCTGTATAGATAAGATAAATTGAAAGACCAGGGTAAACTCAGCATTTGGATATAAACACTGTAAGAGTATGTTACAAGAGTGTACTTGTAGAGACACCAAAAGGGCAGATTGTCTCTAATTTGCTTCAAAATGGGATTTCAAAAATCTGCTACATGAAGATCACTTGCAGTGAAATAGCTAAAAAACTAATCAGTAAATGTTTGCTTTTTTTCTCAATTATTTTTACAGATTTTGGTTTCACAGATGACACACAGAGAAATATGAATTAATCTCAAGAGAGAGCAAAATTGATTTCTGACAGAATGATGATCAGAAAAGAGCTGATAAGCTTGAAATAAATATTAAGTTGCAAAACTATACTTTTAGGAAATCCAAATTTTATAACTTTGTCTTTGTTGAAGTTGGAATAATAATTTTATTTAATTACAGAATAAATAATTTGTTATATATTTGCTATTAGATATACATTGAAAACATTTGACTTCGAAGCAATAGGAAAGTTGTTGGGTTTCTTTTTTTCTTTTCTTTTTTTTTTTTTTTTAACATCCCATACCAATCCAAAGTGTGTCCTTGGAGTAAAAAGCTGCAAGATAGCTGGATTCTTAGGGGGCATAGTCTTTAGAAGAGTGTACTGTGTTAGTGAGCTTTCTGTAACTACAATAAAATACCTGAAATAACTTAAAAAGCGGAATGATTTATTTTAGCTCACAGTTTTATTTTGACTCATAGTGGTAAGATTACCTTTGGTTCTGTGGCAAGGCAGCACATCATGGGGGAGCATATGGTGGAGGAAGCTTCTTATCTCATGCATCCAGGAAGCAAAGAGAGTCATTTTCCAATGACTAGAAAATCTATCTCTAGACTCTACTTCGTAAAGGTTCCTTCACCTCCCAATAGCGTGGGCTGGGAATTAAGCCTTTAACATATGTGCTTTTGGGTGATGCATATTCAAACTATAGCAGGCTCTTATCTTGCGTATGTCAAAGATCCCAAGAGTTTGTAGAGAATTTTAATTACCTGGGAGTCCATGGTAACACCAAGGATTACCTACGTATTTTGTTTGCCAGCTTTGCATCACTGTGACCAAAATACCCAACCAGAACAACCTAAGGTAGGAAAAATTTATTTTGGCTCATGGTTTCAGAGGTTTAGTCCATGGCGGACCAACCCCATTGCTCTAAGTCGAAGGTGAAGCAGCACATCATGGTGTAAGGACATGGCAGAGGAACTCTGCTCCATTCATGGCAGCCAGGAAGCGGGGGGGGGGGGGGGGGAGAGAGAAGAGAGAGGAGAGAGAAGGGGGCCACAGGGAATATGAATCCTTCTAAGACATACACCCAGCGACCCACCTCCTCCAGTCATGTCCCACTTGCCTGTGGTTACCACCTAGTCAGTTTGAACTAGGAATGGACTGCTTAGGTCACAACTCTCATAATCTAATCATCTTATGTCTCAGTAGTTCTGCATTAACACAGGAGCTTTTGGGGGACACCTCATATCCAAATCCTAACACATATCAAATAAATAATGTCTTCCACATTTAAGTATATGACAATTTTACAATTCTAAATAGTTGCCTACATGAGGAAATATACTTGAACATAAGAGGTTATTGAATTAAGAAGACCTTTTTATTCTAAACTATAAAGCATTTTCTTCATCAGTAGGAACTAAAGCATAACTATTGTAAACAGCTAATAATTCTTATTAACATTAAAAATGAATACTCATGATTGAAATTTTTCAGAATTGTTGCTCTAGAACATATCAGAAGTATCTGAATCAGGTGAGGATTGATCCAAAACAGGGGCACAATGTTCTTAAGCTGTTAGAATAAATGCCTATATGTTTGTTGTTCAGTATTTGTGACTCTAGGAAAAATCAAAGTTCCAGTGTTTCCCCCTATACTCTCCTGCCACCATTAACACAGAAAACTAATGACACAAGATGTACAGGGATTTCTCCCCACCATTGAGTAAGGAATCAGTTTTGCAGAGGGCACCCACTGGGTGTCCTTTAATCCAACTCAGTTCTGAAACTGCCTACTGGGAGATGGTATCAGATCTCACAGGTTGAGGACTCAGTCTTCAAGACTACCCCACCCATTTCAGGTGCCGTATAGGACCTAGGTTCTTTCACTTGCTTCTGACCCACCCACTATAAATCAGGGTTCCCACATCACCCCTCTTGAGTTTGATTAATACTTGAGCAGCTCACAGAACTCAGGGAAACAAACAAGTTTACTGGCTTATTATAAAGAATGCTATGAAGGATACAGATGAAGAGGATGAGATCTGAGGGAAGGGGTACAGAGTTTCCATGCCCTCTCAGGGCATGCCACCTTCCAGGAACCTCCACTCGTTCAGCCCTGTGAACCCTGCCCTTTGAGATTTTTGTGGAGACTTCATTTGGCCATGATTGGTAATAGACTGGGCTGGTAAACCCAGCAAGACTTGTGCATTCAGATTCTTCTTGGCATCTCATTCTTTTTTTTTTTGGTGCTGGGGATCGAACCCAGGGCCTTGTGCTTACAAGGCAAGCACTCTACCAACTGAGCTATCTCCCCAGCCCCCTTCTTGGCATCTCTCTATAGCATTCCTCCCTTCAGGATGTGGGGTGGGACAGGAATAAGGAGAGTCATATATAAACTACTACTGAACAAGTGTAGGTCAGTGAATGTCCTTATCGCCAGCTCCTAAAGACAGAAAGGCAGGGGAAGATTAGAATTTTTATGAACTTGCCTTGGGGAAGTGAAATTCTAGTTCCCATGGTCTGCCTTGGGGAGGAAGTTCTGATTCAGGAACTGTGGATAAAAACCAAAATATGTATTTCACAATATCACAGATCACCCACTGGTTTTTGGACATGGATCCCTTACAAAAGTAGATATACAACACAAAAATTCTGTCACATGACTGGAATTCTACTTATTCATTTATAACCAGTCTAGTTCATCACCATATTGAATGAAGATAGTCTCCTGGGGCAAGATCACACAAGTTTTCAGGTTTTCATTTTATTTCCTCAGGTTCCAAAAGAGTGGTCTTTGCAAAGATATGGCTTTACCTTTTCAAGTAATTGAGCTAAGAGAGAATACTGTCTCCTGCTTTGAGCCTCTTTTGAAGTATTGATGTAATATTGAATCACCCTCCATTCATAGTCCATTTATTTCTTTTTGTACCCAAATAAGCTATTGTTCCTCATTATAATTTACAATAATACCTAAACTTTTCTACCTAATACCATTAATATCTAAACTTTCTATCTTTGGAGGGAATATTAGGATTGACCTCTGTGTTGGTGTAGACTATAGGATGATCTAGTAAGTTTGGTTAGTAGAGAACTAGAGGTCTGTGTTTACCATCAGGCAGTAACTGCATTTACTCTGAGCCCCAATTTTGCCAGATGGGGTGAAGTCACAACCCACCCCCATTAGACCCTTAGGAATTCTGAAATAAGGTTTAGAAACATAGTTACTATCTTGCTTAGGGAAGCAGCTTTATACATTACATTCCCCCATCTCTTTTTTTATAAGAAAATCCTTTGCTCTCCAGTTCTTTTTGAAGCCTTCTCTCTCCATCCTGCCTAAGTGACTGGGGTTGGTTTTGCAGGTGAGATGTAAAAAGTCCATTCTCCTTTGAATGCTTAGGAATCATTACTACTTTTAGCTCTTGACAGACAGACATCTGGACTTCCTGACCCAGCAATTTCTCTTAATTTCATTTTAGCCATTATAGCTAACAATATCCACAGTATATTTTGCTTTTTTCTTGTTAGCTGGACTTTCCTTATGTATCAAATTGACCAGTTCTCAAGGAGTTGGATCCATCTCTCAATTCCATGGGTAAATTTTCCCTTTGGTAACTGATCCCTTTGGTAATCATGCTCCATGCTATGGGGAATCTAGTGGCCACTCAGGAATCAGAGATTCCTCATTCCCCACTCTTTTATCCTTTCTCTTCTCAAACCACATGTTTCTGTGAAGCAGGGCCATTTCAGCAAATCCCATTTCAGTGACACCAAATGTGTTTTTCAGGGAAACCAAAGTATAGGCGATTGAGTTACTGGGCAATGGAAGAACATTCTTCTAAACACAATTTTGTAAACAGTCCAGTTCTTATATGCTGGATTGGTTAGATGTAAGCTTCAGTATGGAAACAAGTAGCTGTATGTGGTCATTTAAACTGAATTTGAATTTCATGGACAGGGATGGTTGCTTAGTGGTAGAGCACTTGCCTAGCATTTGCAAAGTCCTGGGTTCATCTATAGCACTGCAAAAACAAAAACAAAAAAATTCTTGATTTTTGGGGCATCTGTCATTGTGGTTAGCTGGGTGGGTGAGAGTGCTTTGTTCCTCTTTACTTCCCAAATAGAAATGCCCACTATTGTGTTTTTCCTGACCTCTACCAGTGGGTGGGAGACTAATGGGACCTCAGGGTTGCCAAACTGGGATTGTGGTGTGATAATTCAGAGAGGCAGATGGTGGTTTAGAATTCTGTCCCTTGCTGGCACAGGCTCAGCATGGAGGTGTCAGAGCCAGTGGTGGTGACCCAGGCCAACAGTGTAGTAGGCGTGACAGTCAACTGTTAAGAACAAGAGTAAAGTTCTAAGAAAACAGCTCTGCTGTGTGTGTAAGGAACCATGTCTTTCTTTCCTTATTCCAACACAAATGCCCTTCTATATGGGATAATTTTAAAGGACATTAAGAGAAACTACACATCAGTGATTCCTTAAATCAGTTTTTGTACAGGTAAGCTATCCTGACACTATTTTATGGGAAGAATATTGTTTTTCTTTAATGAAAAAAGTGCATATATCAGAAGTTCAGACAACCTACTTTGGTTTTGGTAGAGACTCTTCCTTTGAGAGAAGTAGTGTTTATATTCTCAGAGTATATACCTTCAGAATCTCAGATTTACACTCTCAGAATCTCATCAAAACCATTGCCTGTGAACAATTGCTGTATTTCTGATTCCTAACAGCTAGGTTGATCTGCCTGTTTTATTTGTTCTAGAACAAATAGACTCAAACATGTTTTTACGTTGTGTTTTGAATTTTCAAGCATATTGTCTGTTCTTCCTGTGTACCGATTCCCCACTTTGGTGCACACAGCAGCTGTGTGACCGTCTGTGAGGAAGTGCCACAGCTTCCTCTGTGGAATGCCACAGGTGGTCCATCAGGGGATTCTCCTTTTCCCAAGTGTTATTTTGGCATGCGTAGGCTGCCCATCCTTACAGTGGAATCTTTTGTGATTTGTTTCTTCACATTCCATGATAGCGTTTGGAAGTGGGACCATTACCCCAGGGACGAATTGCCAGCTGTCCCCTGTAGGTTGTGCTCAGCCTTCTATAGAAATGAGTTATTATTTTGCATAGCTATCCAACTAGGGGGACTGGGAAAGCAGCCTCTGACTGTATCTAGGTGACTCACTTGGCATCTTTGCATCAGTGGAATGTGGGCAGAATAATGTGTGTTAAATCCAGGACAAGGCTTCTAAACCCCATACTCTTATTTTCTTTTTTTTCCCCCTCAGGTTGGATGCACATGACTATGAGGCCTTAGTGATGAAGGGAAACAGGACTCAGGGGACCTGAATCTAAATTGTTGTATGGCAGGGCTCATCACCTTGTCATCTTCACCAATGTAGAACACCACACTGTTTCTGAACAGAACCTCTCTATGTGTGTGTGATGTTGGAGATGTAACCCAGGGACTCTTGCACATGCTAGGCAAGCACTCTAATGCTGAGCCACACCCCCATCCCTGAACAGATGATCTTTGATGGTTGTATTTATAGCCTTCCCCAATAACAACTGTATGCCATGGCAAATAGAGTACAAATTATATGAACACGACAAAGAGACAAACTCTGGTGTTCACTCTATATATTTTCAGACCTGTTTGTTACAGAAACTGACATTACACATAGACACCTTCATTCAGCCTCATTAATTATCACTTCTTTTACTTATCAGACAAAATTTATTAAGTTTTTAGTTGCTCATTGTCTGGAACCGTCTTGCAATGGTAGGTAACATGGCTTGTATATTCTCTGCCTCAACTCTTTTCATCCCCAAATTGCCTCATGTTTGCACCCTGCCTCCAGATTCCTTTTCACAAACCTTATTTTTATATATTCCATAGTGCAGTGTTTTTACCAAACAAGAAGCAAGTTAATCTTGCATTTAGAAATGAACCATCTTTTATTGACTCTATTCCTTCTTTAGCATACCCTGTGCTTCAGCTCAACTTTGGGCTCCTTTGGTCATATTTTTTTCTCTTTCTAGAACATTAGATACTGCATAGGTGTTTAAAGACCTCACAATATCTATATAATACAATTATGTATGCACATATATGCATATATGTTTTATATGCTCTACTAAATTATTGGAGGGCATCCATATTTTCAATATTAACCTTCACTTGTACAGATATCTTGGGATACATGTAGCAGGTGCTTGAATGAACTTATGAATGGAATTAACAGAATATGTTTAGATTCACTTGGAAAGATATTTGAAGTATTGTCATTGTTGATTAAGGTTGTGGTTCATTATATACTAAATAAACAAAAATTGATTAATGATTTAACCCACCAATATAAACTTAGAAAATATTCTTGTGAAGAGGTTTCACATACACTAACAATACAACACAACAGTACAAAACATAGCAGTAATTTACTTAGATATATGTAGGAACAAAATAAGGCAAACTACAGAACTTAATTGTAGGTCATAACATAAATTTCAAATCAAGGGAGAAAGATACCTCATTCTTGGAAAGCCAGATTCAGTATGGTAATACAAAGATATCAGTTTTGTTCTGATTGTATTTATACCATTTTGTGGTGGAGAGAAGACACCTCTAATTTGCTTAATACAACTCTTTATCAATGCTGGGGAATTTAACAAAGTGATTTGGAACTTCATTGGAAGAATGAACCCATCAGTTCTCACAGAATTATAGGAAATATTTATCAGGGGCACTTGTTATAGAAGTCAATGATAATCAAATGGTGGTATTGATATAGTCTACTTAAATGCAGATAATCTATTTTTAGGCATACATGTATGCTAATTTAGTATGTGATAAGGTCGATATTTCAGACTACTGGGAAAAAGATGAATTATTCAATAAAATGTGTCAAGGCACCTGTCTAGTCATCTGAAAAAATTAAACAGTATTTGTATCATGCCACTCATGCAAAAATAACTCTAGTGGGTCAAAGTTAAAAGTTATAACCATGCAAACTGTTAATATGAGTAAAAGTATACATGCATACATGCTTTTATAATCTTGTGATATTGGAAAGAAAGCATGTCTGAGTTGAAACCATGAAGGAAAGACTAAAATAGTGTGACTACCTACAATAGTTTAAATCTTTATTTTCATTTAAAAAAATTCGGTATAATGGGAAACCATTTCAACATGTTTGAGATGCAGAGTATACTAGGAAAATATTTGTAACCTAGCTAAGATGTTCCTAAGATACTAAGAGCTTTTAAAATAAACCCTTACAATATTATTCATAAGATGAATCTCTTAATGGAGTTGTGGAGAAATATAAATGGGTAATTCATAAGATAATGAATATGGGGTCAGCCACATATGAGAAGATGGGCAAACCTGCTAGAATTTAAAAGTGCAAATTAAACCAAAAGGGATATATCATTGCTTAGTAATTGAAGTGGTAGATTTAACAAAAGAAAAGATTCTATACCTGGTAATTGTTGGTGTGGGTAAGCAAATAATATCATTTTTTCTAACTGTGGTGAAGGGTCACTTTTCCCAGTATATTTTTGACTGATATGTTTGTAAAAAATACAGTAAAAGTATACTAGAAAAAGAAAATGAAAAATATACACAGTTTTCAAATATATATGAATATAAATGTATTTATATGAATGTGTACTTTCACACACATATAACATGCTTATTAGATATAAAATTACCCTGAGATATTGACTAAATATTTTTCAGTGTTATCTCAATTTCTGCACCTTATTGTGAACCAGTAATGAACATTTTGCAATCTGGTATATTCTGTGGACAGCTGTTTGAGTAGCACTCCTTTAATGTGCTCATGGAAGCAGACATTGGTTCAGAATTTCTGAAGGGAAGATTGGCAGTCTATATAAAATTTTAAATGTGCAAGGTTTTATTTTTCTAGGAACTTACTGTAGGGCTATATTCAGGTATTCCTGTGAGATTTCTTTCTAGCAGTGAAAAGATGATGATAGTGAAAAAGATGGAACCCAAATATCCTCTGGTAAGGTAAAGGTTACATATGGTAGAGTCAGTCTGCGGAGTACAATGTAGTCACTACAAATAGTTGCACAAATGTATATTTTAAAATTTTAGATAGTTTCAAATATATATAAAATAGAAATAGGATAAAGAGTCCCTGTACATGTATAACCAGCTGCAACTATTATCTACTCATGGCCAATTTTGTCCCCACACCATTGCATTAGGTGTGGGTTTATTGTGTGGAAGGATGATCATGACCTTTTGTAAGTAAAAAAGAACAGGTTATAGAGGAGCATTTATTTACTCTTTTAATAATTGTGGGCTGTCCTCCAGACTCCTTGTTTTAGTAACTGGGCTTCAGAAGTTAAAAAAAAAAAAAAAAAAAAAAAAAAAAAAATCTTGATGTGACATTCTAGTTAGCATGACTGAACACTAAAACAATCAAAATTGTAGTATATATTTACTGATAACTATTTTAGAGAAAAAAGGGACTGGGGACTAGGGCATGTTATAGTTTTAGAACGGGTGGACAAGGAAGGCCTCCGTGAGATGGTGGCCTTTGAATCAAGACTCTGAGTAGCTAAAGTCATCTGGGGGACACCTCCCAGGTTCTTGGGGATGGGGGAAGGCAAATGGAAATACCCCAAGCATTAGTGAACAGGAGCAAGAACAAGGAAGCTGGTGTGACTGCACTGAGCAAGTGGTAGAGCCTTGGGAGATGAGAAGAAGTTGGGGTCAGATAATAGAGGGCCCAGAGTAGATGCTAAGGGGGCAGGTCCAGAAGTAGGAGAATCAGATGGGAGGGTGTTATGAGGCCAGGGAAGCCATGGTGCTGTGGATTTCTACACAGGAGGGAGGGATGAAGGTGATTTGAAGGGGTCAGAGACTCAGTTTCTTTTGCAAATAGAACCTATAGGATTTGCTCATGAATTCCATGTAAGGTATAAGAAAGGTGGTGAGAGGGGTTTCAACATTTATGGTCTGGGCACTTGGCCCTAACTGAGGGAGTTGCTGTTTACTAAAAAAGGGAGGATTGTATTTTAAGAGGTTTGGATGGGAAAGCTCAGGAGTTGGTTTTGGATCTCTAAGATGTAAGATTCTCATTAAATGTCCGAGTACCAATAGATTTAACTGTAGTTGGTTGGACCTGAGACTGAAATTCAGAGAGAGGTCTGAGCTGAAGATACACCCATGTGGGAGTGTGAGTTTGGGTGAGTTACTAGGAAAGAGACGTGGAGGAGGAAGGAGGGGAAGGAAAGGGGGAAATACTGGGGAATATTATTGACCAAATTATATTGTTGTATTGTGTGCGTGTACAATTATGTAACAACAAGTCCCACCATTATGTAAAACTATAATGCTCCAATAAAAACTGTGGAAAAAATAAAACTTGGAGGAAAAAATAGAGAATGCAGATGGGAAGCTAAGAAGCCTCAGCACTACTCTAAGTACACATCTTCTTAGAGGGCAGGGGGATTGGGAGGAACCAAGGAGGAATGAGAGGATAAAAGACCTAAAGAATCAGGAAGAAAACAAAGGGTGAATAGTGTCTTGAAAACCAGTTGACATTGTTTCAAGGAGGGAGGAGTAATGAAGGGCTGTCTGAGAACTGAGATGCAACTGAACTGAGTGCTGGTGTAAAAGTTGGACCAATACAACACATCAACTTGAATTTCTTGATGTGTGAATTGGGAAGCATGGAGCTGATGATGATGTTGATAGTGATGGAGGAACTAATTACTGTTATTTTAAGAATTCCAAAAGAACCGTGTCTTCTTATTTTGTTGTCAGGAATAACGAATATATAACCTACCATTAAAATTGGATATAGCAGCCAAAAAAGAAAGAAAGAAAAACTAAAATTACTGAAAGGCAATTTTTTTCCATATCCTATGAGATAGTTTAATTTAATTACCAGGCTGGTTGATATAGCTGCCCAAACTTGGAACCTTTGTGGTGCAAAAGTCCATTGAGAAACTAAAGTCAATTTCAGGAGGGAGAGGGAGAAAAATGATAGGGAGAGGAGGAGGAGGAAGAGAGGAGGAGGAGGAAGAGAGGAGGAGGAGGAAGAGAACAGGAAGAGGAGAGCAGGAGTAGAGGAGGAGGGGGAGGGGGAGGAAAGAAGGAGGAGGGGGAGGAGGAGGAAGGGGAGGGAAGGAGAAGGAAAGGGAGGGGGAGAGGAGGGGAGAGGGGGAAGAAAGGAGGAGGAGAGGAGGGGGAGGGGGAGAAAAGGAGGAGGAGAGGAGGAGGGGAGGAGGAGAAGGAGGAGGGGAGGAGAAAAAAGGAAAAAAAAAGGGTGACTTGAAGTAGCTGTTTAGGAAAAAAAATCAAGTGTCTGGTAAATTTTATTGAGTCCCAGAAATGTAAGATGCCAAAAACAAAAACAAAAAACAAAGATAGTTGCATGGAATAGTAACTTTATCATGAACAGGCTAGGAAATGTATATGTTCTTTGTAGATGAATAATTTCCCTGATACTTAAAAAATCTTCATACTTAAAAAAATCCCCTTCAGAGCAAAGTATGTGCTCATGTTTGTAGGTCTAAAGTCATAAATGTTGATAAAATGTTGGTATTGTAAGAGCACAGTTACGCTAGAATTACTTCATTGCTGGTAGAGAATTCATGTGGGGTCAGGGTCTTAATGCACAGATTTAGGAAATAAAATGACTTTTTTTGTTGTTTTTGGCAATGAGGTAGAATGATAGCTTCTTCATTTAAAAAAAACTTTACCCCACCCCCCTACATACACACAATACCCATATTCTAGTCCTTATCAAATTAGGAAGGCAGGGTTCAGATAGAATAACAGGAGGGTTTTTTCCTGGCATCAATCGAGTTACTTGGAAAACAGGCAGAACAAGTTGAAGTGTGCGCCTCATACAGCGAAGGGAAAGATTCGGGTGCCAGGCACAGATGGAGTAAGTTCATTCTCACATAAATATTATCTCTTTGTTCTTGCCAAGGCTGAGATGCAGTCATTGTCTTAATTAACTCTGGGAGTTTTCAGTTGTGAATCCAAAATCTTAGTCTTCTGGAAATTGTCATCCAGCTTTGTGTTGTCCCTAAGTAGCAGTGTGACCTTGAACGGGCGGGCCACTTAATCCATTTAGGCCTCAGTATTGGGAATGATGGATGCAGAGGGCAAGTTTAACTCTTGGGTTCGGGCCTTATGTTTTCTGAATCTGGTATTTAAGTTTGTGGAGGAATTTCAACAGAGTCAGTGACTAGCTTTTCTATGATTATCGCATAGATGTTTTACTGAACAACATTCAACTTATGTGGCATTTTAATTCTGAAGACATTTTGAAACTCAGCAGTCAAAGAATGCACTGGTCAAGGATAAAATATAGCCTTCCAATTATATTGTCGAAAGTGTAGTATTCAAAGGGAAAACATATGCAATAAAATACAGTTGAAAATGCAAAAATATAATTTTGTTTGTGGATAAAAACACTGGCACTAATTAGCATTTATTTCAACAAACTGAAAAATTTTAAAACATAGTATTTAAACAGCTTTCAAATGATATAGATGGTACTGTCTCAGATACATGGAAATGTCTTGCAAGCTATAATTTCTCCTCTGTTTATGCTATCTTTCATGGGGAAAATAAGAGGACTAAACAGTGTTTGTATTATCTCTACACATTTTAATTTCTCGCGAAGGGTACCATGTAATGGTTGGCATCTGAGAAAAATAAACAGGAAATTGGTGAGGCTGAGCTTGTCCTTCATCTTTTGCCAGAGTTGGCCCTCTTGCCTCCTTTTTTTTTTTTTTTTTTAGCAGAGGACACTAGAAATCTGAGAACAGTGTTTAACTTGAGTATGATCTTTTATAGTTTTTCTTTTATAGTTTTCTTAAAATATAGTTTTCTTTTTTCAACAATGAACAGTTTCAAATAAAGTTATTTTGAGTAGTGTGGCACTTTTGTGATCCTAAAACATTACATCTGACACCCCCTCCCCTTGCCATGGTGAAAATTACATGTGTTTGTTATAGAAAACTTGGAAAAATTAATGTAATCTGAAACCTTGTAAACCACAAATTGCCACTTTTGATGTCTGACTGTCGTTCTCCCAGGTCTTTCACCACTCTCTGTATCTACCTATGTTCATTAAGCAATAACTCAAATGAGAAGGTTAATGGGTTTTAGGGAAGGAAAAAGGCAAGGAAGCCAGCTCTGTACACGTCTGCAGCATGCCAGAGTGATTGATGTTAGACTTAGCTTTGTCAAAAACATCCTCCTCAGGGCCAAGCCTCCTCAAAGTGCTGTGTGACTCTGCCCTACCTGTACAGGTATGTTGGGTGCAGTAGGGGAAGGACTGAACACAGAACCTCTTTGGCAGTGCCCCTGTGAACATTATGCAAGGGTATTCTATTACAGGGCAATATGGATTTCATTGGTTTTATTGTTTGCTTTACAAAATTGAGATCTCCTATTTTAACCTCCTTTTCCTGCCTAATATGTTATGAATGTTTTCCATTTTCAAACACAATTTTCAAAACATTTCTTTCCCTCATTGTTATTTTTGAAAATATTCCACTTCTAAAAGTTACATTTAAAAGTTGGGGCATACCCCATGTGACAGATTATTTCAGCTCTTGGGGGTCATCTTGAAAGGTTCTGAGGTGTAAAGTGTTTATACCCATTTGATTTCCATCTCCCACCCCACCCTTCCAACAAGCCTTCAATTTTGGACAACTGCTGTCCCATCAAAGCTTGTGGATTCATAGTTCCCAAAGCAACCACTAACTTGTTTGGAAAGTCATGATAAAAATAGATTTTTTAAAAACATAAATGGAGAATTTTCTCCTATGGGTGGGCAACTCATTTGAGAATATTTTATTTATTGTGAGAATAGTCTGTTTAGGCCAGGCATGGTGGTGCATGCCTATAATCCCAGTGAATCAGGAGGCTGAGGCAGGATCAGCCCAAGTTCAAGGCCAGCCTCAGCAGTTTATCAAGACCCTAGCGACTTAGGGAGACTCTGTCTCAAAAAGAAAATAAAAATGGTTGGGGCTGTGACTCAGTTTTAAAGCAACCCTGGGTTCAATCCCCAGTACCGTTAAAACAAAACAAAACAAAACAGATCTGTTTGAGAAGAATGGTGTGCCACACTAATTCTCATGGAAATTAGGGATTTTATTCTATTAAGAGTTAATTCCCTTCATTTTGAATGGTATATTGCCTTCTTAAAGTGTTTCTACCCCATAAAATAGATAAAAATGTGTATTTTGTGTTTTTCGAAATCTGTCAATAGAAAGCATTATGCCACCTTTTCTTCAAGGTTGATTATTTAAAATATTTTTCTACAATTAAAGGTGGACACATATTTGCCTTGCATTTAGACCGAATTAAAAGTAGGTCCTTATTTTGGATATTCTTGTTGCTTATTCGTTATTTCTGTTATCACAAAGAATCCTCCCACCTTAACACCTCACAATTGTGGCCCATTTTATTGTCCCCTTGGAATTATTAAGAATCTGAGAAGGAACTCCTTTTAAAAATGTGTATCTTTTTGAACAAAGACTACAAAGTCTAGATAAGTTTGGGAGACCTGTTGAAACAAACACCTTATGCCCTATGGGTTTTCAGTCTGAATGTTAACTGTCAGTTCCCCAGGGATAGGCCGTATACCTTTTAAATATTATAAAACACTTTACAACGTCCTTTCCTTTATAAACAGTGTATCTGGACCAAGCCCGGGGCACATTCATAGACTGTTCCCCAGTACAATTTCTGAGCAAGTATATTGCTTTAAAGATGAGCTGAAAACATAATGTGTACTTTTGGCCTGGGGATTCCTTATAGAGAGTATGCAGATTTCCCCAAGGAAAACTGAATTTGCATGCAGACGCTTTCACTATAATTATAACAATTTCCTTCTCCCTTTTTACTTTTCCCTTTTTTAAATTCAGCTTCTCAATATGTTAAGTAGAAGGTTTTTTTTTTTTTTTTTTTTTTTTTTTTTTTTGGTTGTTTTTGTTTTTTTCCTTTTCCACAAAGGCAGTCCTTGCGGAAGGATTTGACTGCTGGAACACCTCATGCCAGCTCCCTAAAGCAGTGACAATGACACATTACAAGATCTGAATTGCAGTGGTTGAGGGGGCAGAGAATGGTGGTCTGCTCTGCCATGATATCAGTTTACGCAAGCGTACAGGATGCCACCCGACAGCTTGTACTTAGAAGAAAGCTTAATGGACTCATTAAAGGAAAAGCAAAGTTTGGTTAGCAGGTTTTCCTTTTTCCGAGGGCTGTGTTTACATAGTTTAAATTGTAATAAAAATTAAAATGCTTGAAATGTTTCAGAGTCGGAACTCTCTGCTGTTTTAGCTCATGGGCACCTCCCGGAACGCTTCCTCAGATAGCAACACAAAACACTGGCAGCCCCCCAAGAGAACATTCTTTGAGGATCTCACTGGCAATGGTGAAAGGGAACTTCATGTTCTGATTGTGCAAAGTGCAGACACACATATTCTAAGTGTACATTCTAAGGTTGCTTGTTGTCTTCCATGTCAAATGTTAGCATTTTAATATTTTTCCCCCAGCTATAATAGGAACATCAGAAAACCCAGCTTTTTATCTTGGTCAGAAAATACAGAGCATTGATGCCTGGGATTTATCACATATTACCAGATACTTTAATTACCTTTGTGGATTATTGACTAATTATCAGAATTGTTAAAATGCTTGATTTTGTTTTTTAATAACCCAAATTGCTAAATAATCAGATATACCAAATTGCCAAAATAATACTGAACACAAACTTCCATCTGATTCTGAACAGTTTTCAGTGACTCCAGGTCATGATCAATACTGCATCAATGTAGCATTCTCATCCTTTGGTGTCCCTTTTAATACAATGCCAAATACATTGCGTCAAACATTGTACTGTGTGCATCAGACTTGAGAGGGAAGTATCTGAGTCAAGTTCACAATGAAACTTTTGCCCAAGATGTGATGTCTAAGTCAGAGGGACTTACTCCCAATGAAGCACAGATTTCTATGGATATAATTTGGGATTGATGGAGGACCCTGTGCTAGGCTCAGAGAAGAGAGGAAGAGAACGATGTGTTCAGCAGGACAGTGGCTCTATTTGTGTATTTTTTGAAGAAGTCAGTAAAGAAGAGCAGCTGCACAAGTAGAGGCTTAGAGGTGGATATTTAGTAAGTCAGGGAGGGTAGTGATTGTCTGAGCTCATTGCATTAAGAGGAAGTGTTAAATACTAACCTTAATACTCCCAATCCCCAGCCTCCCCCTTTCTCTTTCTATTTACTATTCAGCAAGGAAATGAGTGAGGATTCTAAGGCAGGATTAACCAGGGGAGAAAGCATATCAAGTTCTGTTTGTGCATCCAGGGGAGAAGCCACTTAAAGCAGTGGCCAGTTTTCATCACTCTCCTAACACTCGCTTCTGGAACCATTTCGTGGAACCCCAAAGAGGGTGAACACAGCTTCCTAACCTGCCTGAGTACTGGCATTTATTCCTGCCCAAGTATGCCACTGTAAAAGGACACACCTCAGTCTGATGGCCTTGACCAACCTTGCGTTTGGGGACCTGTGCAAAGTTCTGGAGAAGGTGATCAGTGACAACAACCTTTGGTGGTTAGTGTTTGGTGGGGAATTCCACATTGATGCCTGTTTACGACCCAGGACAACAGGCCACTGTGTCCCCTCTATCTCACCTGCCGAGTTATTATTTCTGCAGGTAGCATCTTTGTGGATCTTGTTTTGCTTGAGCAAAGCAAAGGATTTTATTTTATATACTTTCCCCTCTAGTTACTTCCTTAATTTAAGAAGTGACTCTTATTCTGAGGGTTAGTTCCTATACTGAAAACAGTAAATCTATAGACTATTTAGAAATTTCCTTAAATCCTATTTGATTCATTTTGTAAATCCTCAAACAACAAATCGAAACCAAAACAACAGTCCCGATGGTTCTCACAGAAATTCAAGTGAGCTGTGAAGGAATTTTTATTTAGGTAAATGAGATATTATGTCTTCTTTAATAATAAAAGTGCCTCTATACTATAGTGCTCTGTGAATAACAGGGTATTCACTTCATATATATATACATTTCATATAATTAAAATGTAAATTCAGTGTCATGAATGTGAACTTACTCATTTAGTTGGAATTATTGACAGGTTTGACTTTCCATCCTACTGAATACTTGTTGGTAACAAACTGTTATTTAATATTTACATATTTTATGTATGAATTACATATTTTAAGTATGGTTTTGGGGCTCTAAGTTTGGACTTTTTGAGTTACTTTATCAAATATTTAAAGTAATGTAATAGAAGTTTTTTAAAAGAATTTTTTATCTGTTCATTTTAGTTATACATGAGAGCAGAATGTATTTTGGCAAGTTATACATGCATAAAGTATAACTTATTCTATTTAGGATCCCACTCTGTTGGTTGTGATGTGGAGTTACCCTGTTCATGTATTCAAATACAAAGCTAGGAAAGTTATATCTGATTGATTCTACTATCTTTCCAATTCCCCTCCCCACTCCCTTCCCTTTGTTTCCCTTTATCTAATCCAATGGATTTCTGTTATTCCCCTCCCAACCTTCTTGTTTTGGTTAGCATCCACAAATCAGAGAGCACATTCCACATTTGGTTTGGGGGGATTGGTTATTTCACTTAGCATGATATTCTCCATCTCCATCCATTTACTGGGAAATGCCATCTCCTCATTCTTCCTTATGGCTAATATTTCATTGTGTATATATACCACAATTTCTTTATCTATTCATCTATTGAAGGACATGTAAGTTCTTTCCATAGCTTGGCTACTGTGAGTTGAGCTGCTATAAACATTGATGTGGTTGTGCCACTGCATTATGCTGTTTTAAGTCCTTTGGGTACAGACTGAGGAGTGGGATAACTGAGTCAAATGATGGTTCCATTCCAAGTTTTCTAAGGAATCTCCATACTGCTTTCCATAGTGGTTGCACCAATTTGCAGTCCCACCAGGAATGTATGAGTGTACCTTTTTCCCTATGTCCTTGCCAACATTTGTTATTGTCATATTCTTGATAATTGCCATTCTGACTGGAGTGAGATGAAATCTTAGAGTAATTTTCATTAGCATTTCTCTAATCCATAATGATGGTGAACAAGACAAACCCACATAAATACAATTATCTCACACTAGACAAAGGTGCCAAAAACATACATTGGAGAAAAGACAGCCTATTCAACAAATGGTGCTGGAAAAACTGGAAATCCATTTGTAACAAAATGAAATTAAACCTCTGTCTCTCACCCTGAACAAAAATTAACTCTATGTGGATTAAAGACTTAGGCACTAGAAAAGAGACGCTGTACCTAATCGAAGAAAAAGTAGGACCAAATATCTACCATGCTGCCTTAGGAACTGACTTCCTTAACCAGACTCTTACTTTGTATTTTATTTAGAGACAGGGTCTCACTGAGTTGCATTTACTGAGGCTGGTCTCCCTAGCCACTGGGAATACAGGCATGGGCCACTGTGCCCAGCTTGCACTATCTTTTACATATGTTTTTGTATGCAATTTGCCAGTATTTTATTGAAAATTTTTGTGTCAGTGTTCATCAGGGATATTGGTCTGAAGTTTTTATTCTTTCCTGTGTCTTTTTCTGGTTTTGGTATCAAGGTGATACTAGCTTCATAGAATGAGTTTTGGAAGAGTTCCTTCCTCTTCAACTTCATGAAATAATTTGAGAAGTCTAGGTGTAAGTTCCTCTTGGAAGGTTTTATGGAACTTGACTGAGAATCCATCTGGTCTTGGGCTTTTCTTCGTTGGTAAGCTTCTGATGGGCATCTTCAAATTCATTGCCTGAAATTGATCTGTTTAAATTTTCTATATCCCCTTGATTCAATTTTGGTGAGTCATATGTCTCTAGAAATTTTTTGGTATTTTCACGATTTTCTATTTTATTGGAGTGTAGGTTTTCAAAGTAGGTTCGATTACTGTCTTTATTTCAGTGTTGTCCATGGTGATATTTCCTTTTTCATCATGAATTTTAGTAATTTGGGTTTTCTCTTTTTCTTTGTTAGCTTGGCTAAGGGCTTATCGGTTTTGTTAATTTTTTCCAAGAACCAACTTTTGTTTTGTTGATTTTTTGAATTTTTTTGTTTCAATTTCATTAATTTTGGCTCTGATTTTAATTATTTCCTGTCTTCCATTGTTTTTGGTGCTTGTTTGTTCTTCTTTTTCTAGGACTTTGATATGTAAACTTAGGTTATTTATTTGGTGATTTTCTGTTCTTTTAATGAATGATCTCAATGCAATTAATTTTCATCTTAGAATTGTCTGTATAGTGTCCCAAAGATTTTGATATGTTTTTCTGCTATTCTCATTTACCTCTAAGTATTTTTTTTTTTTTTTTAATTTTGTCCCTGATTTCTTCAACTACCCATTGGTCATTCAGCAGTGTATTATTCTCTAAGTGTTAAAGTAGCTCCTATTTTTAATTTTATCATTGATTTCTAATTTCATTCATTATGATCTCATAGAATGCAAGGTATTATATTGTTGTTGTTGTTGTTGTTGTATTTGCTAAGAGTTGCTTTGTGGACTAAGAAGTAGTCTATTTTAGAGAAGGATCCATGTGTTGTTGAGAAGAAAGTGTATTCATTTGCTGCCGGAGAAAACATTCTAGATATGTCCATTAAATCTAAATTATTAATTGTGCAATAAGAGTTTTTAAGAGGGAAAAAATCCATAAATTTAGTACTCTTAATAATAGCCAATATAGTTTTATGTATTTCCAGTGTTCATATGGACCATAGATTTTTATAGTTAAAATTTTGAATCTATGCACAATTTTCTATCATTCATCACTTGTGTTTATTAAAACAACATTTTTGCTGTTGTGTCCTAGCTGGATATGTATCTGTATTTGGGCATATGACTTTAAATCTTTTATGAATAAAAGTTTAAAATTATGGATATATTAGTGCTCAATTCAATTCCCCTCACTCTACTCCATTTCTCATTCCCCAAAAGAAACTCCTCAGACTTCTCTTTCTTGTTTTTCTTCATAGTTTTATATTCTTGCCTCATTTGTGTGCCCATTATACACATGTGTATGTTCGAATTGTGTAAATACATACACATACTCGGTGTGTATATATACACACAATATTATTGTTTATTCTAAAACTTATATATCTGGGATCATTTTGTATGTTCAGTTCTATTCCATTAGTCAAGAGGAGGATGAAGCAGGAAGGGGCCCAGAGCACGCAACTGGTATTTGGTAGAGTGAAGTCTTAACACCTTTACTGTTCAAATGAATTCTCAAAAACAGCATGTCAAGTTCTATGAAAAAGATCCCAATGGAAATTCTACTTGAATCATGGAGTTTGTAGATTAAAACTAAGGGAGTGGACATCTTCAACACATTGAGTTGACCTACTTATAGATATGCTGACTAACTAGTGATTTAGGTTGTCTTTAATGCCCACCAAGAAAATGTTTATTTTCTTCTATAATATCTTGCATGCTTCTCCTCAGCTTATTTTTGCATGCCTTCAAGTTTTTGTTGTTATGAATATTTTTTTAAACTAAAATTTTCAATTGGTTTTAGTTGATGTCTATGAAAATGCTTTTTTTTTTTAAATTTCCCTTTTTTATGCAAACTGATCTCTTCCATTAGTTCCAATAATTTGTCTACATTTTTTTGGTATTTCATATATAGAGAATTTTGTTATCTTTAGCCGCTGGGTTTCCATGCTTGAAATTTAATGGCTACATAGTATTTTATTCATCATTTAGTTACTGTTGAACCTTGGGAAGTTCTTGGTATCTTCTATCTTAAATATAAGTGTAGTATATACCTTCATACATTATTTTTTCGTCATTCTAATTATTAGTATAGATTTTTGAAATATCTGTCAAAGGGTGTGAACCTGTCTTTATAGCTTAGAATGTGTGATGACAAATTGCTTTGCAGAAAGTGTTGAATCCCTTCACATTGCCACCAAGTCACATCAGCTCAAACACACCGATTCTGAATTATGGGAGTCTCATGGCTGATTTCCTGGGTCCATTATTTTTCTTGTTTAATCAGTCTTCCACACAGCAGCCAGAGTGACTGTCAAGCATTTAAATTGGATCATATGATTCCCCTGCTGAAAATCCCTCAGGGAATTTCCTATTGATATAGTGTTTATCCTAAAGTTTCCACCAGGACTTCTGTAGTCTGACCATTATCTGCCTTCTTATCTTCTCTCCTTTTGTTCCTATGTCTCTGCCAAACTGGCCTTCTTACTGTTGTTCAAACTCACTGACTCCATTCCTACCTCAGTGCCTTTGAACTGCAGGTCCCACTGTGGAGGACTTGCTTGGATTCCTGTGTGACTATCCCTTCTTATCATTCATCTCTCCTGCTCTGTTGTTCCTTCCTAGAGGTGACTTGTGTTTTTAATCACTCTCTTTTTACCCTGCCTTATTTTCTTTATATAATATCTTTATATAATTTTCATTTTCTGGAAATCATTATACTGATTTCTTTGTTATTGGTTTTCCAGTAGAATATCAGTTCGTTGAAAAAAAATAGCTTTTATCAAATGTTATGATTATCAACATATACCAGATGTTTTAGTAGCATATTAAGGAAGAAAAAAAGAAGAAAGAACAAGTCAATATGAACAATATTTTTAAAATCCAGGGTATCTAAGATATTATTTCCAGTTGAGTGTGGTGGCATGCAGGTATAATCCCAGCTACTTAGGAGACTGAGGCATGAAGATCACAAGTTTGAGGCTGGCCTGGGCAACTTAGCGAGACCCTGTCTCAAAATAAAAAAAATAAAAGGGGCTAGAGATGTAACTCAGTGGTAGATTGCCTGCCTAGCATGTTTGAGGCAATGGGTTCAGTTCCTACTACTGTAAAAAAGCCAAAACCGAACAACAACAGCAAAAACTATTTCCACATGTAATCATTATAAAAAGTATTTATAAAATATTTTAACCCCACATTTTTTCAGATTAAGTCTTAAAAATACCTTGTATAATTTATGTGTCTAACACATCTCCATTTGGATGAGCCACATTTCAAATGCTCAGTAGCCACATGTAAGTGGTGGCCTGCCATATGGGACAGTGGAGGGTTGGAACAATGCCAGAAAATTTGGAAGAGGTCAGCAGATACTTGCTGAATGGTTGAATAACTGAATGGTTGAATTTGCTTTAGCTTAGATAGATGCTCCTCAACTTATAATGGAGTTACCTCCTGAGGAAAAAACCATCTTAAGTTGAAAATATCACACATAGAAAATGCCTTTAATTCACCTGACCTAACAAACATCATAGCTGAGTAATACAGTATGCTTTGGAGTGTTGGTTGTTTCCCCTGTGATTGTAGGGCTGATTGGAAGCTGTGACTTGCTGCTGACTGTCCAGCCTTGGGAAGGAATACAATATGTTCCTAGCTTGGGAAAGGGGAAAATATTTAAAACTCTAAGTTCACTTTCTACTAAATGTACCATCAAAAAGTTGAACTGTTTTCAATCAGGGACCATGTCTAGATGTAAGGAAAACTGGATCAAATTAAGAGTAAAATCAAGATTCCATAAGGGGTGACTTCTTATTAGAGAAATATCAGGCATTAGCACATTTCATTTACTGAAACACTATAGTGGTGTCTGAATGGTTTCTGTGAAGTTGACTTTTATTAAAACCCTCATATGCACTTTATTAAGGTTCTCATCATAGGCACTGAGAATATGAGAAAAATCGGAATAAAGTACTATGATACCTAAAGTCTGGGGAGCTGGTGAAGAGCTTGGAGACTTACTGCATGGTAGGTTATGTTATTGAAGTAGCTCCGTGTATCATGGCTAAATTTTCCCCAGTTTAAATTTTATTAGTATTTTAAAAATTCAGGCTGATGATTGTAGGTGCAATTGTGGACCATCCAGTCACAGTTTATTAAACACATTTTATGGGCCCGTAGATGATGCTCAGGTACTAAAGGGAACACTTATTTGCCCTAGTATCCATTTAATATACGTATCTGTAGGTTAGATTTTTAACTCACCTGAACTATCCTCGAAGCATGGTTCTTAAAAAATTTGAGCTATATTTTAGGTAGATTCTAAATGATATCCAGTATGGTTTTCCCTGCGTTTTCAACTTATAATTGGCAAGTTCCCATAGGAAAAAATCATTATTGGTGCTATAAAAGCACTTCTTATCTGTCACATTTGGGAAATGAAAGTTTTGTAAAGGTCAAAAGAAAGTGTGCCCCCAATTATGGTGATGACTTGTATATCGCAAATAGTTTAATAGCTTGGAACCTATCTTAGTCTTCCTTACAGTGTAACAAGGGAAAGGAAAAGAAAAAAAAAAAAAAACCTACTCACTCCATAGCAATTTCACCTAATAGTTTTAAGAAGGATGAAAAAGGAGCCTAGTTAAAAAATGATTTGAGTGACATCTATCTGTGTACAGTAGTCTTTGTGATTTGGAACTATTTAAATTATATAAGCCTGTAAGTTTATTAGTTCACCTTTATTAATTTGTCAAGGTTAATGTCTGCATAATGAGTTGAAGATAATTAGATATTCGTTGGCAACCATCTGCTAGTGTTTACTCAGTGTAGTAAGTTTTATAATTCATCTTGTAATGTTTCCTAAGGAGACTTCATTGCCACCAAACCAATCCGAAAAAACACAGTCCACGCTGCTGCCCTAGGTGATGTAAGAATTCTTTTTCTTAATCTTTCAGCACATGACAGCCTATTAGAGAGATCAGATGATGGACCTCTAAGAAGCCCAGAGTGTGTTTGCAGACACTGTTGGGAGTGGGACGATGCCAGCCGGCCGGACTCATGACCTGGCAGTTCCCTCACTTCCAGCAATCTGCTCTGGCAGACAGTCTGCTGCTGGCATCTGTGCTAATTATTCTGCCCCAGCAGCAGAGCTGTGGGCACTGCCTTGAGAAGGATGCCCTGCTTATTCTCCTTATTCCTATCTGCATGACAGAAGGGAGCAAGCTGGCTGAACTCAGAGCCCTTCTGAGCACCTACTGCATGCAGCAACCTCTGTTACTGATGGATGATGCAGACAGCCATGTCAAATTGAAAAACGGGTTTGGGAGGCTGCAGGTGTCTCTCATTCTGATCCCTATTGCGTCTCTTTCCTAAATTTCCCCCTTCTTTCTCTGTCTGAGGAACATCTTACCATCTCCCTTCCTCTCCCTTTTCAACAGCAAGTGATTACCAGTCCTACCCCATTCCAGTTCCAAAATCTCACCCCTCTCTCTCCTTGACTCTGTTTTCACTGATAGTTTCTCAATTCTATAGTTTTATTTCCTTATCAGTTGGTTTCCCGATATACTCCTGACTTCCCTCGTCCCAAGCTCACCTCAATTCACTGTTTACTTGTCTTTTAGGGACATCAGTCTGATTCCAGAGTCCCCTGCTGAAGTCTTCCGTGGTCTTCCCTTGCCAGGTGAATGAAGTAAAAATTCTTTAACTGGGAAGTCAGGAGGCTCCTCTTCCATGCTGTGAGGCTTCCAGCTTCCTCTAGTCTCTTCTGCCTCCTCCACGCCAGATGGTCCCTAAACAAATGAGCTGCTCCATTACTGCTTTCTGCTCACACCTGTCTGCCCCAACTTCCCTGCCTTTTGCCCCCTGTGTGCAAAATAGTCCCTGCCCTTGCTGTGTGCTGTCTCCTGACTGCTCACACAGGACCCTCACCTGGATGATCTCTTGGCTCTTTAGACCTCTGTGGAAGTCCACAGAGCTTTTCCCTTTGAAGGGATTTGTCTAAACACCATTGGTAACTCTGCCCGTCACTTTTGCAAAGACAGCTGGGCTTCAGCCCACTTTCCTAGACTCTTGGCAATCCGAACCTTGGCCATGGTCAAATGCCTCTTGAACTTCTATAGTCCAGCATGGAGCATTTTGAGGTCTGTTTTTTGTTTTGTTTGGTTTGGTTTGGTAACTACCACCTGCAAAGATGGGAATCTCATCCTTTCCCTTCTTGCTTCTCCACAGGGCCCTGGGCTCCTCTGATGTGTTGCTCCACCTGTTCCCTATTTTTTGTCCTAATTTCTCATCGTTGCTGTGAACTGCTTCCCTCCTGAGCTATTTGTTCTCTTCTCTTTAACTTCAGAAGTAACCATGAAGAAAACTTACTCCCCAGGCCCAGACCAGCTTGTGTCTGGTCTAAGTGTGGCTCCGGAGAGGTGTGTTCATAATTTCCTAGCACAAGTAGGCCAGTTATGGAACACACTATTATAAAGTATGCAGCTACAATGTTCTGAAATCCTTTTGGAAGATTGTTTTGTTTTCTAAAGAGGCAAAGATGAGTCCTTAGCAGAAAGAGCACTTTAATACAGAAGGTTTTTGTTTTGTTTTGGTATAGGGATTGAACCTGGGGGTGTGGGTGCTTAACTGCTGAGGGACATCATAAGACCTTTTCACTTTGTTTTTTATTTTGAAAAAAACAGGGTCTCACTAGGTTGCTTATAGTTGGCTAAATTGCTGAGGCTGGCTTTGAACTTGTGATCCTGCCTCAGCCTCCTAAATTGCTGGGATTACAGGCTTGTGTCACCATGCCCAGCCAATGCAGAGTTTTGAATAAAATGCGACCAACCAATATGTTTAAACCAATATGTGTAAAGGACTTCAGTGTTAGGAATGCAGTGTTTGTAATTATGTAAATTAGTTGAATATTTCCAAATTTAATGTTTATTCCCAGCACCAAATTTGTGTCCTTTAGGTTTAAAATGTGAGAGTATTAGGTGTGAAATATTAAAGCTTTCAATTTTAATTATCTGAAGTATTCCTCTCAGTTTGTGTCCTCTAGGATATTTGAATAAAAATGTTATTAATTGAAATATTTCCTTTTTGTTATTGTTGGCTTTGAAATTAAATATAAAGAGTGTTCTTTTGTTTCCCTGATTGTGAATAGACTAAAATTTTGATAGGTTAATGTTCAATGATAATTATTGGGGTATTCGCCAGTAGGAGGAGAGATGAAGGAACATTATTGTATTTAATTTATTCTTTTGGTTATTAAAATGGGACTTATTGTAGATAACTTTGATAATTCAGAAAAAACATAAAAATGAAGATTGTTGTTTTGCCATCCATGCCAAAAATCACTATAATAATGTTATATACATAACATGGTGTGATTTTTTTTTTAGTAAAGTTGGGATAACATTGAACATGCAACATTTATTGTTTTTCCAAAATATTTATGTTTTTCCTACATAATTCTGTTTATGTAATTTAGTTAAACATGATTTTAATGGTTGTATGCTTTTAAATCATGTAGGTCTATAACTTATTTTAGGACTCTTCCGTTACTGGATATTGAGGTGTTTTTCGTTCCATTGCTTAAAAATTCATTATTGCTTGTCTTCACGACAAGCTCCTTGGAAATTATCATGTAGTATATCTCACAAGAAAACATAGGTTAATTAAATGAAAACATAATTTAAATATGTGGTGTTTCAGACCTGAGACATGAGATTATTTTGTTTGACGCAGGCATTTAAAGATCAAATTCACAAAAGGAAAGGACCATTTTTTTTTTTTTTTTGCCTTAATAATGATCCAAGTTTGGGGACTAAAGCATTCATGAACCATTAGCTTTAATACTTGGCTCTTGAGACCACTTGTTGTAATGAGCTGTCAATTATTGTGCATCTAAGTGTAGTTAAAGGGACCATTGGGCTTGCACTTTAAAAATCAACACTTATAAATGTGTAGGAATTGAATTATAAATGTGGTGGTTCAGTAAGGAGCTACAGCATCCTGCCCCTGCCTGGATGGAGTATCTGGTCTCTGAAAGATTATAGTGCCCATTAAAATATAAGAAATAGTAAAAATGGTGTACATTTAAGTATATAGCTACATATTTTTTTATGTTTGTTCACTATAGTTTGGAAATATTTTTTAAACTAAGAATTATTGGCCAGTATTTTTTTTATTAAACATTTAGTGCATTAGTTTCAATTAATATGTTGGAGTGAGAAGGAAAGAAAAGTAGAGGTATTCACAGGTGTCTTGGCTGTATGTGACCCAGTAAAGCTATAATGTATCAAAACTCATGTTCTTCATTACTATTTCTTATGAGTTTCTGAGCAATATGCCTCTTCAATTTGTGTATGTTTAAAATACTATTGCTTATTATTATGTCATAACTGAGTAAGTAATATTTTACATTTTTTCACAGTAAAGATGGCTTTTGCTTTGAATGTACCCATGCTAAATGATCACTCTATGAAACTCCTGGAATTTTTTTTCTTTGTTTTTTTCTCCTCCTCCTCCTCCTCCTCCTCCCCCTCCCCGTCCCCCTCCTCCTCCTCCTCTTCTTCTTCTTCTTTGCACTTCAACAGTTTAATTTTATCTTGTTCTGAAAGATCAATATTTGGTGTATGTAAAGATCCCTTAAATTTTATTTCTTTGTTTTATTTTTTAAACAGAAAAGTGATGCATGCTTATCAGGTAGGGTGGCACACACTTGTAATCCCAGGGTCTCTAGAGGCTGAGGTAGGATGATCATAAGTTGGAGCCAACCCTGAGCAATTTAGTGAGGCCTGAGCAACTTAGGGAGAACCCTGTCTCAAAAAAAAAAAAAAAAAAAAAAGGGGGTTGGGAATGTAGCTCAGTGTTAAAACATCCCTTGCTTCAATCTCTAGTACCAAAAATAAATAATGTTATGCCTGCTTGTTGGAAGGAAAAATTGTGGATGAGCAAAAAGTAAAGATTTTATTCTATATCACCCTCTCTTCATTTCACATTCTTCCCTAGACAGACATTAATAACAGTATGGCCAGTATTTCTCCAGATGTTTCTTCCAGACTTTACAAAGATAACACATGCTGATATACCGATGATAGATTTTCCTATATAAACGACCTCATTTCTTTCAAATAGTATATATAACACAGTATAACTCAGAAATCTACAAATCTGTGTCAAATGAAGTCTCACACTGTATGTAGCTGTCATAAGCAGGAATCAGCAAATTTTTTCTATAAAAAGCAGGAAAATGGAAAATAAATATTTAGGGTTTTGTAGGCTATATTGTTTCTGTTGAGACTATTCAATGCTGCAGCCCCCAGTAACCATAAACTATACCTAAATGAATCGGTATGGCTGAGTTCCAACAAATCTGCTTATGAACAACAATATTTGAATTTCATGTGTTGATCATATTTCATTAAGTATTATTGTTCTTTGGATTTTTCCCCTAACCATTTAAATGTGTAAAAACCAATCTTAGTTCACAAACTCTGCAAAAACAGACAGCAGGCCTATTTTGGCTCTTGGGCTCCATGGTTTTTCAACCTCTGGTGTAGAGTATTTAAAAAAAAAATAGTCCTTTACAAGATTAAATCATATACTTTTAAAAGGTAAGTAGCACCATGGGATTGGTGAATTAGGATAAATAAAGAAAACCCTTTAATAATGAAATAGTCTTTAGACACCTTACTTAAAGGAAGTGAAATGAAACATTTAAGAAGTAAGGCAAGAGAAGATTACAAAAAAGCGGGGAGTTAGTTGATGTGGGGTGAAGGACAGGAGGATCAAAGTGGATCCGGGTGTTCACCCACTCCCTTGGGACTCGCCTGGGGAGAAATATTCCTAATCCTTTCTAACATTGTGCTTCCTGTGAAGACCTCTGCCTTCTCATATGGACTTGGCTTTGCAGTGTTATTTGACAAGGGTCATCTTTGTAATTGATGATTTTGTATGTCCTCTGAATTGGATTTTTAAAAGTTGATTGAAGTTTTTATATTAGTTATAAGAACATACAATGGAAACATCAAAGATTGCCCAGCAAATATTTACATTTTAAGCCTGCCCAGAGTAAATCCTTTATAAGGTTAGAGCTGCCCAGTCCCCCTTCAAGGGATCCTCTCTGAGCGCCTCCTGTGCTCTTAAGTGGATCCCTTCTCCAGGTTTGTTTCCACAGCACTTCTACTTTCAGACCAGTGAGAACACTGTGATCCAGTTTCGCTGCCTTCTGGAACAATTGCTCTTTTAATATAATAAAAATGAAACAATAGGGCACATCTTGGGGTACCTGTGAAATTGCCGTTTTTCTACTACGGTTGCAAAATACAGCATGCAATTCAGAAAAGAAAGCTTGCTTTTCCTGAAAGAAAGAACAGTTTATTTAGAATAATACTATCTGATTTTTATGCTTCATATGTGACTTAATGAAAGTGTGAGTGGTAAGAAGCCAAAATGAATTTGTTGTACTTTTTCCCCCTTAAACCACTGGTCCCATGTTTCATTTTATTCACTTAAGGTGGAGAGTAAAATAGTGTTTTATTTTCTTCCAGTGTGTAAATTGGTAGTTTGGAGAATGAGAAATTATATTAGGTAACCAAATGTCACTATATATATTATGCATGTGCGTAATGTGATTGTATATAAATATATAAATGTTTGTAAAATGTATACATATTTAACAAAAATTTATTTGCAAAAATATATAAACAAATATATGCTCATGTATACATGTATATATTTATACAAACTCACACACAAATGCACACATGTGAAAAGAGGCTTTAACTTTTACTCTTTAAAGAAGTTTGTGGTATATAATTTTGAAACTCTAGGCCAGTATAAGAGGAAAATGAAAGCATGTGTGTTTTCACTGGCTTGTCGTAGCCACTGTTGGTATTTTGGGAAATGCCTTCCACATTTTGCATGATCCTTCCTCTTTGTTGCTTGACCAGGTCATGCTGCTTGGTTTGGTGGCAAACCCAGTGGAGGCACTGGGGACATAGTAGTGAGTCCCCTCTTTGCCTGAAGTGTTATTTTTTCTGGAAAGAGAGCAAGAGTATCGCACAGGTTGCTGTGTGTCTTGGGGGCAGAGAGTACTGAGAAGAAAATTAAGAGGAAAAGGATAGAGAGGGCCTGAAGAGTGTATATGTGTGTCTCTGTGTGTGTGTGTGTGTATGTGTAAAGGTAAAGATAGTAATGGGGTAATCCATCGTCACTTTTGTATAGCTTACACTTTTACACTAAAAAAATTCAGTGTGAACATTTCCCATGTTATTAGACATACTTCCAGCCTGCATTATTCTGAAGGGAATACTTTGTGTATGAAGATTTATTTAACTAGCAGTCCAGTATTGTAAACTACTACTTTTCTTTTAAAAAAGAGTCCTTTGATAACCAAAGCTGTGGAGAATACCATTCAGTGAAGATGCCTACTTTTGTTTATCCTTAGGATAAATTCCTAGGAGCAGAATCATTGAATAAAAGAATAATCATGTTAAAGTTCCAGATATGTGTCCACTGGTTTAAAAATGTATGGCTATTTTATAACTCCACTCGTTTTCCTTCCCTCAGCTCCCTCTTCTCTTCTGTCCATATTTGCAAAGTTTCAAATCTAAGCAAAATTAGGATTTGAGAAAATTCTCCACATTTCAAGGACTCTACTGTGGCCACAGCCTGCTTCAGTGGCATGTCTTACTCTTTGTTTCTGAAGTCAGAGTCTTGGGGCGGGTGAGAGAGCTAAAGCGCTTGTAATTGCATCACTGCACAAACTAACAAAGCCCTGTTGTTGCTCACAAACTTGGTATGAAACGAATAAAAAAAAGACACGAAGCACAACATACCAGCAGCCTTGGAAATGCAGGAGGGTCCGAGCAAGTTTCAACTTGTCATTTCATTTGCGCTTTTTCTTTCCTTCTGTCTTTCTTTTTTCTGAAAAGTCTGAGAATATTGAATTGCATTACAAAAGAGGCATTCAGTCTTAAGAGAGAACCATTTTATTCTTTTTAGCTTGCTTTTTGATACATGTTTCAATGCCAGCAAATCAAGTCAAATTTATTATTTTAGATGAAAATTTCCTGCTTTTCTTTCACCTTCCACTGATTTTCTTTCAGATGACATTATCTGTATATTAACATGTATTAACAGTGTAGACACATAATAGCATCTCCTCTGTGCTCGATACTGTATTTCTTCACTTTAAAGCTAGACAGGGAAATCTCATCTGGGGAGGTGACATCTGGTCAGGGAACATGAATGATAAGAAGTAGTCATATAAAAATCTGTGGAGTGTTCTATACATTGGGAATTGCTAGTGAAAAGGCCCTGAGGTAGGAGTGAGGTGGGCAATTTGAGTAACAGCTAGAAGGTCATTGTGGATGAGGTACAGCAGGAACAAATGGAGAAGGTGGGAGTTTTAACACCAAGGCACTAGAGGTTTATCAGCTCTAATCCTTGTCAGAAGTCATAGCCAAAACTAGAAGGACCCTGTGAATGCAGTGCTTCTCAAACTCATAGATAGGAACACATGAATCACCTGGGAATCTTGTTAAAATGCAGATTCTGAGTCGGCAGGTCCAGGATGGGTCCTGGGACTGTGCTGGTCAGACAAGCTCCCATGAGATGTCAGTGCTACTTGTCTGTGGTCACGCTTTTACTAGCTGGGTGTTCAAAGAGCAACACTGGCTCCAAGCCTGCTGCTGAGCTGGGTCCAGAGTGTTGGTGGTGGGCATCTGTCATCTATGTGGCCTGCCAGCTGGCAGTGGAGGTCAGGGCACCTCTGCATTCCAGGGATGTCTTTTTGCAGTTAGTACCCCACACTGCACTCTGAGAGCCACCCCTGCTATGAGATTATAGTTAACTTAAATTTTTTTTTTTTTAATATGTTAGAAGTTTTTACTGGTAGTCAGGTATTAGTCTTACAATCAGAAAAAAAAAAAATGAACAGATCTGTTTTTTAAAAAGTAGAATAGTCCCTTCTTTGTTGGTGGACCTCTCTTTTGCCTCACCTGATCTTTTCGAAGATCTTTGAAGTCACTCTTTGAGTGGGTTGTTAGACACTGTAGGTGCAAGTCCCTTTTTTATTTTAGTAAGACACATAGTATTTTCATCTTAGCTGTTTTTAAGTGAATAAATCACAGTGGCATTAAGTACATTAAGTAATGCAAATAAAATACATTCACATTACCACCATTCATCTCCAAAACTTTTTCATTTGGAAAACTAAAGTTGGATCTCTGTTGAACAATAACTCCTCATTCCTCTCTGCTGTCTCTAGCAACTACCCCATTCTGTTTTCTTTCTGTATGAAATTGACAGCCCTAGGCCTTTCATGTAAGTGGAATTAATGCAGTATATGTCTTTTGCTATTTTACTTACTTCATTTAGCATAGTGTCCTCAGGGCTCATCCATGTGGTTGCTCATCCACGTGGCTCTTTGCTTTTCTAAGGGTGAAACACATTCCATGTTGTTTATCCATTCATCTGTTGGTGGACTCTTGAGCTGCTTCCATCTTTTGACTGTTGCTATGAATACATTGCTGCTGTGAACTTGGATATACGATAATGCTGCTATGAATGTGAATGTGCAAATATCTCTCCATGTCCTTGCTTTGAGACTTAACATTTTTATTCTCCATTTTTAACTGCTTGCATCTGTGTCTCCTTGTCTGTTTCTCTGGTCACTGGCTCTACTCACGTGTGGGCTGAGAAGTCAACACTCCTCTCCCCAGTTGAGGTAGGGTTTGGTGTGTAACTACCTCAGCTCCCTTGCCTGTGGAGTGGGAGAATTAAGAGAATTGTGCTCTCGCCATCTTTTGGGGTTCCTCGGTGGGACAGCTCCCAGTTCTTATGGTGGGAACTTACTTGATAGCCTGCCCTGCATTGGCCTCTTTCCCTGACTCATTTTTCCACTCTCCTACTGGTATTTCCTGGAATCACCTCATAAATATATTTCTTGTTCTCAATCTTGACTTAGGATATGCCTTGGGGGAACCCAAACAAAGAGAGTTCAGAAGGTACCCTGTGAATATCTGTTTGCACTTAGGTGTGTTCTGTTGTTGGAGAGCAATGGGGAGATTTGGATATTTGTGGTAGACTCCTAGTTGGGTGCACCTGCCTTTCCACTTCATTTAGCCAGGTGTCCAAGAGGACAGTTAAACCTGTTCACATCAGCATTTAAACCTGGTAACATTTCATCCATAAAAATGTATTTTTCAACTCCCATTTGCCTCTCAATCATGTCAACAATATATTCTACTTTACTTACCATACATGGAGCTAGATCCCAGAGAAAGAAGAAAAAACAGTTCTACAGACAAGTAGGCTGCTTGTTGGTTAAGATAGTAATTTTCTATATATAGATGTTTGTTTCTGGCTTTGCTGCCATATGTAGCCTCTGGGGCTCCTCTTGGTTGTATCTAGTTTGTTGTTCTTGGCTCATTTTGACAATTCTCTGTGTATTGTATTTTTAATATAAAAGCATGCCTTCAGCAGCGAGCTTGAAAACAGATTAAGTTTCTTGTACCCGAGTTGCTACTCAAAATGAAAATGGACTGTGGCCAGCAATGTATGTCAGAGTTTTGTGTCAGTGTCTTTGAGGGACTCTGGCTTCTAGGGAGGTGTGAATTTTCATTGATCTCTGGGAGTTTGACTATATGCCTAGTTAGAACACTAAGGAGTCAACTTTCTTGAAGGTGGGCAGTTATTGCAAAACCACGGAGAGTCAGATCTAGACTTGTGGTTTCAGAGGGAAAATGTGTACCTCTCTGAAGTCTGCAGCTCACAACCACCCTCCCCAGATCAGAAAGCAATCTTGAGCCAAATGTGTGTGACATGCAGTAGTTTCATGCATACTTTAGAATGTTTGCTTACATCTTCCTCTCTCAAGTGTAAAGGTAAATTACTATAATTGATGTGTTCTCTAGCTGGTTTATAGTAAATGAATAACTTTCAAGTAGAAAGCTATTTCGTCTACCAGAAAAGACAGTCATATCACTGCAAGGGTTTCCCTCTCAAAGTCACTGAAAGAGCATCGCAGCAGATGTTTTCTGTGTTTGGATTGTTTTCCTAGGAAACCTATGGATGATGTTTGCTTGTGATGGTTTAGTTGCCTATTTTAGAAACCAGTGCCTCTAATCTTACATGTTGGAGGTTGAACTCTTCTTTGTTGATTTTTCACAAGATCAACTGTTTGGGGGAAAATTTTACCATTTTTCTCAGGAAAATAAGATCAGATGAGTAAGAAATTAATATGGAAACCCCAGCAAAGCAAACATTGTCATTGTTTCTCTGAACAAATACAGAACATCGTATTCGGTATGCCCATCAAAATGTAGGAGGGCTAATTTAGAATGAGAAAATGAAGCCAACACTTCTTAGGAAAATGAACCTCAGAGGGTTCCTGCGAAGGCAGCAGCTCGCCTCTCTAAGCTTTTCTTCAACTGTGTGAAATTACATGAAATTAGAGGACACTTAGGGTGATATTAATAGTATGTCTTGACTTTCTTTTATTGTTCAAGGAGCAAGAACTGATTTCCACTCTGACCTGATCTGCTTGACTGGAGACTTCTGAGCATGAGCAGTTCTTTCTGTCTTGCTGTTAATCTTTCTATTCATCTATGGACTGATCAATTGATTTATCAATGGATCGACTAACTGATCTGTCAATCTTCCCTCCCCTCCCCTCCCCTTCTCTTCCCTTTCCTGCCCTCCCTTTCTTCTCTTTTCCTCCCTTGCTGCCCATCCTTTTTCCATTTTTTCCTTTCATTTTTTCTACTCTCAAACTAAAATCTATACTGAAGCTAGACTCAGGAAGCTTCCTGGAAGTTAACATTAGAGCTCTGAATCCTAATCTTACTATGGGTCTTCATAATAAGATATCACCAAATCTCTGTGACCTTAAGTGAAAGAATGAATTCAGCAATTAAGGGCATAGGCTCGGGATCAGAGTTTAGATTCCAGCTCTGCTGCTTCCTGTGAATCTGACATTGGGCAGCTTATTTAACCTCACGATGCCTCTATATCCTGATCCCAGATATTAGGTTCATCATTGTGCCCCTGACTGTAAGATGAATGAGGTAGGACATATAAATTGTCTAGAACAGTTCTAGGTGCATATTAAATGTACACTCAACATTCACTTTATTAGAATGGTCTGTTGTCAGCTTTGTGTTCCTGTGAACAAAAAATCCAACAAGAACAGCTTAGAAGAGGGAAACTTTGCTTTGGCTCATGGTTCAGAGGTTCAGTCCATGGTCTGCTGAGTCCATTGCTCTGCATTCAAGGTGAGGCAGAGCATCATGGTGGAAGGGTACTGGGGAGGAGTGCTGCTCCATTCATGGCAGCCAGGAATCAGAGAGACAGAGAGGGGAAGGGACTGAAAGGAAGATGTACACTTCCAGGGCACACCCCCAGTGACCCACTTCCTCCCCCCAGGCCCCACCTGCCTAGAGTTACCATCCAGTCAGTTCATTTAGACTGAAATGGACTGATCAGTTGACACCTTTCACAATCCAGTCATTTTACCTCTGAATGTTCCTTTATTAAACAGGAACTTTTGGGGAACACCTCATGTCCAAATCTTAACATATCATCTTCTATCAACATGGATTTGTCAATATAGACATCCTTTTCTCTAATCCTATTTCATTTCCTTGCCCCTGTTCACAAAGCTCACAATCTAGTATTGAGACAAGCATAATCACTTGGCAAAAATAGAGGAAGAAGGTGACATGTACTAGTGTATGAAAGGGTGAGAAGATGTTTGCCAAGGAGAGAAGGCCGGAGGGCCATGGCAAATAGGGAAACTGTGTTAGGGGTCAGGGAACAGCTTGGTAAGCTCAGATCTAAGTTTGCTTTCTCGGTGGTGGTAAGCCGGGGATACAGCAATTAATTTGTTGTGGTTAGTGTGTAGGATGCTTGTAGGGTGATGGAAAGAAATGGTGATCCTTCACCTCTGTTTTCATGAGCACATTTGAGTAACACATAGTCCTACTAAAGCTACTGGCTCTCTACCCTGGTGATTCCTTTCCATGTAGAATGGGACAGTTGCAATTCCCCAAGGGAGGATAGGATGGACTCATTTATTCATTGCAGAATCTTCATCATGTTTATCCCCAGGAATATGTACCACTTTTCTTTATATAGATGTTATTTAATCTCAGGGCTCATGTATCTGTTGCTGAGCTTTGGGGGACGAGGTGCCCCAGTTATTATTCTTATAATTTAATAGTGAAGCAGCTTGGTATGACACACAAAACGCCATCTTGGGTATTATGAGATCTCAGATTTGCGGCTCCTTCTAACTGATGGTGGGACCTCAACAATCTGCTTTCCTTTTCCAGGTCACGTTATTGGTGGGATGAGAGACTTGGTTTCAGGTTTTTATGGCAGGCTGATGAAACTTCTGTGGGTTCCTTCTCTAAATAATTTTTCGAATGTACAAAATGAAATACACAGTACCACAAAGGAATTCATGATATTGAAATATATATATGAAAATAGTCAACGAATTTGTGCCAGGATAATATATATATCTCTTAACACATGAAAAGAGACATTTGTAATGCTTGAAACTTTGAATTATTGACAAAGACAATGTTATCTTGCAATATCTGCAACACTCCTAGTGTGATATAAAAATATCAGAAGTTGCCACAGAAGACCTAGTCAAGGTACTGCAAATATAATGGTGGTTTGTGATGCTAAATTGGAGGAGCTGCTAAACTTCCGTTAGGGGTTACTGAAAACAACACAAGTTTTTGGAACCTTTGATTATATTCATGGATCTCTTTGGTGATCTGTGGAACTGTGGTTATTAATCCTTGTACTAGGTGATTTCTATAATTGTTTTTCTCCTTTGCTAATGCTATGGCTATCAAATTAGTGAATATTCCCAACGTACTCAAAGATTTCTGAGCAAATGTAAAATGCTGGAATCCCTATGTAATTGATAAAACTTATGTCATTGACAATCAGAAAAATCAAGGTGTTCATAGAATAATGGAGATAATTTCATCCATGGATTTTTAACCCCTGTGTTTTCTGTATAAGGCATATCACACATGGACTTTGATGATAATCTTAGGGTCTATTTTAAACAAAAGGAAATAACAGAAAAGCACCTTACTGGGAATAGCTTGACAATATGCAGACAGCGAGAAAGACATGTTCTATAGAATGTGAGCTGAAACATGATGCCTGAATGGAGTCTGGTTCAATCTTGGCTGGGGTCCTGTGCATCGGGCAACTATTTTTTGCTTCCTGTCCATGTCCATCAAAGATTACAAAGTGCTGTGAGTATTGATTTTTCCATTAGAAATTAATTTTAGCAAGTAAGTGAATTTGCAAACATGGGAATCATGAATGATACGAACTGACCATATATGCTGATATTTCTCTCTGAGGTCTAATAGTGCTTCTCTTCCCATCCGACCTTCATAGTTTAGTTATTCAACTGCACCAAGTCTCTGTTTTTTTTTTTTTTGTTGTTGTTGTTATTCATAAAACAAGGGTGTTGGAATAGGTTAATAGCAGTAGATTGAAACAAAAATCTAATAAGTAATTTTTATTTATATGAAATCCCAAGGGATAATGCAGTAATGACCTTTCCACCTTCTCTCTACCTCCTGCCTCCACAAATTTTGCCAAGAATGAACAGAAAACAATTGCACTAATTTCCAAGGCCACTTGCCTTTTCTCCATTAGGTAGTGGTTTATTCATCTGACGATTATTGATTGAGTAAGACACAATTCTAGGTGTTATTACTGCACCTCATTCACCGAAATAATCTATTGAGACTGTTTGAAAATGGACTACACTTATATTTTGTTTGTGATTCTTAGGGATAAAAAAAAGTCGTCTGCTAGTTCCAAGTACTTGAACTTGCTCTGAATATTGATTGGCTCAAATTACTTTTTTCAAATCCACTGTTGTTTGGAACATGTCAGATTCACTTAGGAGCTCAGTCCAGGCTTGGTTCACCCTGATCTGGGCATCCTTCATCTATGAGATTGGAACCAGGAAGGACCTGCTCATTGGTTACATCTGAGGGCAGGCCAGTTAGAAAGCAGTGCACCACTCCCAGTATAAACCCATCAAATGGATGTCCAATATTTTTCTGGTCATCTTTGTCATTCTGTGGGTTTGTCTGCTACTCTCCTAGAAGGTTGTCATAATCAAGATGCTTTCCCCTCTGGAGGATGCATTTCATATTTCACAGGTGCAAAAATAGTAAAATAATCTGTTAAAACACTCCTGAAGTGGACTTCTTTAGAGTTTAGTTGAACTAAAGCAAATTATAATTTTATACTGATAATTGATGTAATTTTTCATAGACTTCAGTGTGCATAAACTAAAAGCAAAACTAAGATTGTACTTAGTTCTTCAAAATAGATTCATTTCCTCTGGGAATTATCAGTAGATTTGGATCACTTTGTTTTAATCTATGCAGTGAGTATATTTTAGTCATGAAATCTTCATATTTATCAAAGTACTAATCTTTTATGAGTAAATCTTTCATCATCTTTCATCATTGGTGCCTTTATCCTAGAGGGAAAATATTTTTCTCTGAAATGCCATTTTCATTAGGAAATGATGAGAATGAATTTTTTTTTTTTTTTTTTTTTTTTTTTTTTGTACTTCACTACTAGGAGCTGGTCTAGGGAAGACCCACTGCTAAGCTGTGGGGTGACTTCAGTTTTAATTTGTGTGGTTTCATATCTGCAGTCACTGGTTTTTAATAAGTTTGTTGGTGCTTAGTTCAAAAGGTGGGGTGAAAGAATCTGGTCTACAAGGAAACCCTTTTCCAACTGTGCTAGACATTTGACACCAGTGAACTCTGCTTCCCAGAACTGATGCTCTTGTACATTCTTCTCATTGACTCCAGGCTTAGCCAAGTCACTTGTGTTAGACAATGGGACATTAACAAGTGTGATGCAAACAGAGGTTTAATGAGCACTTGAGCTTTTCTTCTTGTAATGCCTCCTTTTGGAAGTCAGCTTTGATACCGTGTAAGAGTTTAGGCTAAGACTGTTAATTGATCCACCATACAGAGAGAGATCCTGAAGCATGAGAGGCCATCGTGGATGTTTCAGCCTCAATCAAGCTCCCAGCAGTATGCAGGCAACTGATTAACCTCAGCTACACAATGTACATCAGAACTGCCCAGCTGAGCCCAGTCAGTGCATTTTGAGAAATATTAAATCATCATTGACTTTAGTCACATAGTTGTATAGAGGTTAGTTACATGGCAATAAATAACTGAAACCATGCCCTACTTTAAGAGGTCTATGCAAGCTAGCTGTGGTGGTGCACCCCAATAATCTCAGCTACTTAGGAGTCTGATGTAGAAGGATTACAAATTCAATGCCAGCCTGAGCAACTTAGCAAGACCCTTTCTCAAATGAAAAATGAAAAGGACTGGGGTGGGAGAGTCAGGGATATAGCTCAGCAGCAGAGAGACCCTGGGTTCAATCCCCAGTACTGGGGGAAGGGAGGAAGAAGTCATTGCAAAAAACTATGTTTTGCAGAGACCTTGTGCATGTTGTGGTTCATAGAAAAGTATTTTCAAAGTGCTATAATACCATTAAAAACACAGTAAGGGCACAACGTGTATTTGTGCTGGGGGACTGTTAAATTGTGGAATCATTGCTTCCACCTTTGCAATTGAACGTCATCCACGCAACATCTTTATTTTCACCAAGGATATACCTGAGGAAGGTACCATCCAAAGTAATTTCTCCTTTGTTCATTCTGATTGTGAAAGATACTGAAAAGTATAAAGAAAAGACCCAGAATCTCACCACCTAGAGGCTAAATTTGGGAAATTAAAAAACTACACACTCAAAAACTTTTCTTTAATCTTCTTGGAAGAATTTCTCTAGAGGTAATTATTAGTCAGTGAGATCCATGCAAGAGTGTAGATGCTGAGATTCTTATACAACTGATTGTAAGCATGGGCACAGTAATATGGGTACAAGTGTTGGGTGTAGAGTTGGTGATGCCACTCATTGCATTTCATTCTCCATACTGCTGTCAGATCACTCATTCTAGAAGACAAATCTGGCTGAGTTTCTGCCTATATAGTAGCTCTGCCTCTGGAGCAGTGGTTCTTTAGCAGGGCATCTGGTAACATCTGGAGCTGTTACTGACTGTGTGGCGGGTGTTCTTATTCTTTACTGGCTGTAAAGAGGGTGCTACTCTTTTCCAGGAGTAGAGTCTAGGATGCTGTTAAACATTCTGCAATGCCCAGGACAAACCCCTGCCACATCAAGGAATCATTCACCACAAGCTGTCTATATTGCCACTCCTGAGAGACCTTGCTGTGGGGCAAGACCCAATCTCCTACCTGTTGTTTTCCTTTCTGATCTCACATTTCTGGCCTCTGTCTGCTGACCTCTCATGCATCCTCCTTAAGCAGTGACAAGCAGCTTCCTGTTTTCATATCTGCTTGTCTTTGTGGGTCTTTGCATATGTTGTTCCTGCAGTCCGGAATATTGGAATACCCTTTCTCTAGAGATAATTATTCCCTGTGATAGATTTATGACTCTGTTTTGTGCGTACTTCCGCTTTTTTGATTACGCTGAGTTGCAATTACTTTTTAAAATCTATTGTCCCTATAAACTTATAAGTCCAAAGGTGGGCTAGGAGCAACCCACACGGCTAGTAAATATTTAAGTGAATGGGCGAATGTTTAAGTGAGAACACAACTGGAAAAGAGGTTGAAACTGCAACCTCTTGGTGGCAGTGTGTGGCCCACCTTCAACCAATTTTCTTTCTAGTGAGTGAATCATACCTGCAAAGATTCTGTGGACACCAATTATCCCTGCCGTACATGGTTTTGAGAGTCAGAGAACCAGAGGGCAGAGATGTGAGATCAGAAAGTGCAACAACAGGTAGGAGACTGGGCCTTGTCCTACAGCAAGGTCCCTCAGTAGTGGCAATATAGACAGATTGTGCTAGATGATTCCTTGCTGTGGTGGGGGTTGTTCTGTGCATTGCAGGATGTTTAACCACTTCCTGGACTCTACTAGAAAATAGTTTTGGTGTCATTGCACTTCATGATGACTCTTCCTCTGAACCCTATTTCTAGCTCCCGATCCCTACTTCAATGGCTTTGCCCGTAGCTCCTGGCACACTCTGACACCCTTAGCATTTCTTCCACAGGCACTCTATGGAGCACATACCATGTTCCATGCCTCGTCTTGGCAATAAGAACATAGAGATGAACCAGACCAGACATAATTCCTTCCCTCCTGTAGAAATACTCTCATACTTAGTTCTCCTTCAGGTATTCCTGGTTCAGGCTTGCTCCTCACCCACACACATGATCCACTGCCACCTCCCCTGCCTTTCTGCCATTGGCTTCATTGATTCCTAAGTGTCTGAATGGCAGTGATAACCCATGCACCCCTTTTTATCCCTTTAGGAGGCATCAGGATCAACTTCCTGGTGATGGGGGTGGGGTCTGAAGGGAGTAGAGAGACAGCTTTAGATACACAAGTAGTTGAGAGACAGCTTCATGCCCCAGATGGCCACTTGTAAGGACTGGGGAGGGGAGGATTTTAGAAAAGTGAAAGTCTGGTTTAAGGAACTGTCTTTTGCCCCAAACCATATTAACATTAATTCAACTAATATAGATCTAGTGTTTTCCATCTTGTGTGTTCATCAGTGTCACTTAAGAAACTTCTTAAAAATATTGTTGTTGGTGTCTAACCCCAAATATGTTGTAATTGGTATTGTATATGTCCTGGGCTGTGGAATTTTTAAAAGTTTCTTAGATCAATCTGTCATTTATCCAACTTTGAGAACCACTGATATAAGTTAGATTAGAGTTACTCATGTTAATGTTTCCAAAGTGATTTAATGTTTTCCTTCTTGGTAATTTAATATTTCTCGATAATTTCATAATTTCAATGTACATAATAAATTAGCAGTTGTAATGTTCAAATTTACAAATGGAATATAATTTGAAACCTAACTTTTTAGTAAATAACATTGCATAACTTTATTTTTTCCCTTATCCTTTCCCATGATCCTGAGACTTAGAAGAAATATCACAGAGAAGCAGCTGACCAGTCTTCATATTGGAGGAAGTTGGAAGGAAACCACTCTTTAGATAATGTACCCATGCAGAGACTAAATTAGATCTTTTTTCTTGTTTTCCATTTTGCTTCTCCTGCTTCTAATACCCACAATCTTTTTTTGCCTAAAAGAATGGGTAGGAAAAAACTTGGTTTTCTTGGTTTCCATTTTGCTTCTCCTGCTTCTAATACCCACAATCTTTTTTTGCCTAAAAGAATGGGTAAGAAAAAACCCCAAATATTGGAATCCCAAATATATCTTCCAGGAGCCTCATTGTTATTTTCAGGGTTTGCATTTTATTACAGATAGTACATTTGTTACAAATGTGTCAGTTAAGAAGAAATGTGAAAGAACTTCTGAATCCCTTCTAATCATCTTCCCCGTTCCAGGTTCTCCTGGCCCTACCTGCATGCATTTGGTTTGCTTATTATGTTTTCAAATATTGATGAGACGAGGTCTTGCCCATCTGTCAGAATGGTTTTACTGATGACTGGTGGTTGGAAATGAGTTTTGCTATTATTTCAAATATGGGAGCTAGAAATTGAAGTCTCATTCATTCCATGGCACTGCATGTTCTGTGCTGAATTTGTCTTTTTTTTTTTTAGAGAATGTTTGGGATCCAAAGTTTTTGCCTATGAATGGTAAGTGTTGATTGGCTGCTTTGGGCAGAAGGCTGTATTTTCTAACACTAAATCATAATCATCTTAAGTTGTAGAATTTTAAATTACTGTATTCTGTTTCATTTCAAGAGGGAATATTAGAAGAAATCGTCAAAATAATATAGATAGTGTGAAGTTTTCATTCTTCACAATATATACATATATCAAAAGATCATATACTACATCTTAAAAAGAACCACTAAGGCTTGAGGTAATTCTTTATTATTTAATCATTGTTTATGGAATGTCCCAGTTTCACCCCTCTTGGATGTGCCATTCTGGGTAGAGGGAATAAGAGGGTGAAATGATTTGCATAAGAAGACATTTGAAGTTACAGCAGAATCAGAAACACAAAACAGAATTCTAGTGGTCTCTTAATTTACAAGAAATCTCTAGTCTTTAGATATTTTTTGTGGTCTTGATTTTTTTTTTTCATATATCCTATAATAGTTTAAGAAACTTGTCAACAGATGTTCATATGAAATTCATAAGTGTGAAAATAATTGATTATATTTATGCTGTCAAATCTTGGAAAATTGGTTTGAAATCTTATCCAATTGCCATCTGGTTGATAGGCTAAATTCTTAATTTCTTAAAGTTATTCATTTATTTTCTCTATTGTGATATAATAGTACTTTTTGCTTTTCCTGAATTACCTCTTTTTGTTTTTTAATACTCTAAAGAATGGAGTTTTATGTTAGTTCTAGTACTGGCCCACATGATTCATGTCCCTTTAGTGAAATTTAGTAAACATTAAAGCTGCAAAGAAACTTAGAGGTCCTGTAATGGAAATTCACTTGACAGATCAGAAAGTTGAGCTCCAGGGAGCCGGGCATCTTTGCTGGGTTCACAGAGATGGCCTAAAGCCAAGTTGGCAGCTAGAAGTCAAACTTTTTGACTGCACAGTGAGTTGATTTTTACTTTGGTGGAGAATAAAAGCTGCAGATGTTGACTTAGGTTGGTTTCTCCCTCAGCTGGTTAGAACAAGGTTTGGAGTATAAGTAGCTTACTTGAGGCGGTGGTCCCAGGAAACACCAGTAGGAGACTTGGGGAAATGAGAAAAGGAAGAAAGGCAGCCATGAATCCTGTGCAAATTCTACCTTGGGTGACTGAGTTTTCTATGTGCTGGGTACCTTTTGGAGGCTGTAGGACTATGTTTCAGTTGTTCTATTGCAGAGGTGAGGAGTTGGACTATTTATTTACCAACTTCTGTGTCAGTATTTGAAGACTTCTGACAACCTCTCTCGCTGCATTTATTTTAGTCAGCTTTTGCTTCACTATGACCAAAAGACCTGACAAGAACAATTAGAGAAGGAAAAGTTTATTTTTACTTATAGTTTCAGAGATTCTGCCAATGGTTGGTCCAGTCCATAACTCCGGGCCCAAGGAGATGTAAAATATCATGGCAGAAAGGTGTGGCAGAGGAAGGCAGCTGAGGTCATGACAGCCGGGAAACAAAGAGAGCTCTGCTCACCAGGGACAAAATATAAACCCCAAAGGTACACCCCCAGTGATCTATTTCCTCCGTCACATCCTACCTGCCTGTAATTACTACCCAGTTAATCCATCTCAGTGGATCAATTCACTGGTTAGGTTATATCTCATAATTAATCATTTCACCTCTGAACATTCTTGGGCTTTTGGGGGGGTACCCCATATCTAAACCATAACTGGAAAGCCCACTAAAAAGACTCTTGATACCTATAATAAGATCTCTCTAGTGAGCTTGGGGCCTGGAGTCAGTAGGAATGTGGAGGGATCTGGGTGGGTCATTGGTAACTCCTGCGTGCACTCACTCAGAAAAAATGAAAAAGGTTGTCAACAGAGTTGCTACACTGAATGCTCTTCTGATATGACAAGCATCTTGTCTTGATCGCTCTTAATTCTTTTCATCTGTGGGCTCAGTGCTTTCATATGGGAAGAATGGGACTGAGAATTAAGTATTGAATTTGAGACCATGAATGGAGTAAATTGTTTGATGCTTCAAAGTGTCCACTTTCTCCAGCCTTGTTTTTGTCTAAGGCCTAGTGCAGATCACTGCATTGGGGGCTTTCTGATCCTCTGGCTTCTGGTAGGCAATGGGAAGTTCTAGAGGAGATTGGAGGGAAGAGAGTCACTAAGTGAGGGGGTTTAATTCCCCTAGATTTCTTCTTGCCAGCATGCTGTTGTCTGGCTCTGTCTCTCTCCTGGAAGCAATTGAAACTATCAGGAGGTCCTTTGCTATAGCTCCAACTGCCTTTTCTGGGTTCCTATAGCTCTGTTCTCTTGCTGCTACAGAGATAGGACACTTTACATTCTCTGATTGGTTTCCCTACATCCTGCCACACCTGGTAAATAGCACTTTATTAATCTCCCTTAGTTGCCTTACTTAAACATCCCAGCTGTTTCCTGCTGGGACCCCAACTTGGGTACCCTCTTGGAGGTATTTGCTCTCTAGACAGAATTAGATGAAATGAAATAACTAGAGATGTTATGAAGATATAAGATAATGAAGCATAAGTTGTACTTGAGCCCTAAGGACACTCAGCATGTAGGATGCATTAACAGAAGATGTCTTTGGAGGGGTACCTTAGGATGTAATTGGTAACATGGTTTCTTTTCTGCGCTGTGGGTAGCCCTGTTTGAGTAGTGGATTGAAAATTAGAAACTCGGCCTTATTATGATCATACACAGTTAATTATAACATGTTTAACTCTATAAGATGAAATAATGTGTAATTCAATGAAACAGAAGGGTACAGTTGGGTCTCTCCATGTGGAAATTTCAGAGATTTGTCTCATGTATTCTCATTTTAGATAAGTAAGTATTTTCCCTTTAATTCCTTCTATTTCTCATCCATTCAGTGGGTTATAATCCAGTTTTTGAGATTTTATTTTTAGAAAACTGCTATAAAAGGCATTTCAGGCTGCTGAGAAAAAGACGCAGTAGCAACAGAAAATACTCCTGCTGTACAAATGTACAGAGGGACCATTGTGACTCAGGCACTTTGCTGAGCACCATGGGCTTAAAAATTAATAGTGTTTGATCATTGCTTTCAAGGAAATCACAATGCAGTTGAGAAAATAGAATTTTACACATATAATAACATATAACAAAAATAATGATATGTTTCAAATTATTTTTATATATAGTTTTATATGTGTCTAAATGAGGGTACAGTTAAGTCTTTCAAGGAAAGGCAGAGAGGTTAGTGAGTGACAGAAAATGCTTCATAGAGCAAGTGACATTGAGTTGGTTCTTGAAGAATGATAATGAGCTTATCCAGGAGATAAAGAAAGATGGCACGAAAGAAGGTGTGGAGTTTCCTGATGGTTTGAGAGTTAGTGAAGCATGTGATTTGGCTAAAGTTCTGGTGGCATTTGGAGGAATGCCTGGACATAAGTCCAAGGATAAAATGGTATTCTGATTCTTAACACTCACTGTCACTTAAAATAATACAGATTGCACACCCTCTGAAAGTATTAGAAAATCGAAGCAAATGAAAAACAATGTTTTTAGGAATCTTTAGACATTTAATGGGGAACATATTACTAGACTTCTGATAGCAAATGTTCTGAACATGGAGCTTGTATGTTTTAAATTCACAAACATCTCAAAGTAGGGAGATAGACCCATTGGCATCTGCAATTAGTATGCTCCTTTGCTCAGATTTATACCAAACTTGCCACTATATAGTTATCTTGTATCATTATAGAATTACCTAAAAATTGGAAATATGAAATGTTTCATGATGATTTGACTTTGTAATTACTAATTATTAGGTGGATGTGCCTATTTCACAATTACCCATCTGGCAAAACATAGATGATACTCTTACCATAAGACATATTTTTTTCTTCTAATTGTACTAGTCCTAAACACTTGAGGGATCAGTCATCTTGTTATTCTAAGGTAATTAGCAGACTGTCTTATTGATGCCACCACTGTGGACAGGATGAATTTATGAGTGCTGCTTACTCAGTAGGACACTGATATATAAGAATTCCTCTGTAGAGGCAAGAGCAAAATGGTGACTAGAATAAATGAATATAATAATCAAAACTTTGTGAACTGAAACCATAACCTCCTCATGATACACACTGTTTTATTGTCAAGAAACTTGAGGGGCAAGAACAAAGTCCAGTCAATTCTCAGGGAGCTTAAGTGCAAGTCCAGAATTAGGCTTGTACTGCCTGCCATGTAGGAAGTCCCTATCTCTTTATATATCTATCCTTTTGTTCTCATACTTGCTACCCTGCACCTTGGTATCAGCTATCTCTTGCTTCCTAACAAACTTCTCTAAATCTTATTGACTTGAACCATTACCATCATTTAGCATCCTTAACAATTCTGTGAACTGACTGGGCTCAGCTGGGCAGTTCTGCTGCATGTGACTCCCAATATTTGACCGTAAGTCAAAGCAGTCACCAGGTCAGCTTCGAGAAGAGGGGAAATAGACTTAATTTCTCAAGGAAGAACGACACACAATTTACACCCACTTTCTTTTTTTTTTTTATTTGCACATGGCCCAATATGTCCCTCAGCCCCCACCATTCATGGAAACTTTTAGTTAAGTGTCAATCACCAATTCCCTATAGCCTCTGTGTCTTCTAGTTCAAATTCTTTCAAAGATACCTGTGTTGGTGCTGGTTCTGCAGTCATCTGGGCAAGAGAGGGCCTGCTAAGGATTTTTCTGTAAGGGATTAAAATGGGACATTTTAATCAAAGAAGCATGATTAATATTGACCACGGTGGATGAATGGAGAATGTTAGTACACTAAGCAGGTACTCTCAGTACCTGCTCATTCCACTGAGGTCTGAGATAACCTTCCTTGTGTTGGTCCAGAAAGCTCTGCATGACTTACCTTCTGCCTTACAACTTTTTCTTGAGCCATTCTCCCCTTTATTCTCCAGTTTCATAATTTTTTTCTTTGCAGCTCCTCCAGTGTACTTCTCCCCCTTCTACTCTGTGCCCTTCCATGTCACTGAGGTGAGAAGGTTCTCTTCTCTCTCCTCACCTCTGTGTCAGATAACTTCTAACTTAATTTCCAGATCTCAACTTAGATATCACTTCCTGAGGGGATCATGAAACCCTGTGGATTAAATCTCATCCCCTGTTCCATGTCCATTTCCTTCCACACACTAATCTCACTTTGTAACTTGACACGTGTGCAACTATTAGATCACTGTCTACCTTCCACTATAGGCTCTGGAAGGCCCAGAAATGCTGCTGTCTTCCACTGGACTGTAGTGGCTCTGCATAGCTTGTGTTAGACACTGGCACATATTTATTATTTCAGTTAAAAATTGGAGGTAGTTACCTTGAAAAGGAAAGGATTAAGGGAGAGAAGTTAAGAGTAACCCTGTTTCAAAGAATACCAGGACATAGTTTCGTGGGAACTCCTTCCATCCAATGGGGCTTCCTTGTAAGTTAGTGAATTCCTATCATAAAGATGGAGCCCATGTGGTGTTTTAAAATGTAGCAGGAATTCCTGCTCAGAGATGAACCATAAGTTCCTGATTAAAAGCCAGCATTTTTGCTTCCATCATCCAGTGGCCTCTGATCTATACATAGAGAGCTCAGTGATGGTCCAATGTTGTGATTGTTGGGCTAGAACTGCTCATTCCATTCCCATTTACTCTCCCATGAAACCAGTATTGTGTTTGACTGTAAGCCAAAGATTGGCTAGATTATATTTTGGGATGTGATGTGCCTGTTGAGTATAATCTCCATGAAATCATCTTAAGCACAACTTTTGTTCTTCTGTGGCATGTTATTTATCTAAAAGGAAAGTTAGTGGAAAAATAAAAATGGCAGAAGGGACACAGAAAGGTGGAGTAGGAAATAACTGAGATTTTTGTGTTATTTAAATATTCTGTAGTTTGAGTTCTAGCAATTGAGATAAAAGATAAGCACCAATATATCATTCATTTAATTTGGTAAAATAATTTAATAACTTTACTGAAAGTCTTGGTCTTTGCTGAAGACTTTTGGGGGAATGGACCTTTGGGGGAATGTTCAATATCCAAACTACAGCAACATCTTAAGTAGGAAAGTAATTCTTAATTACAAAATGACTACTAATATAATATTTCAATTCATTTATTTGGTTCATTTATTTTACTGAAATAACTTAAATATATTTTGAATTCTCTCTATGTCTCAAGGGAGGGTATAAAAGTGAATAGCAGTTGGTATATGATCATGAAGTTTATACCTGCTCAGCAAATATTATGTTCCTATGCTATAGGTTCTATGGAAAGAGGTTCCAATCAAAAGGGCATATAGGACTTAAAGAGGGATGGAGCATTCAGGGTGTTTATATACAGGGGTCATAATTTCAACTAGTCTCCATGGCTAAGTAGATTTAGAAAAAGTTGAACACAAGAGAGAGGCGGGGAGAAAGCATTCTAGGCTGGGGGAGCCTTGTGTGAAAGTGAAGGTGTAAGAGTGAGCAAGAACAGCCTTTCACATTCCAGAGGCAGTGAATACACACGGATGGTGATGGGAGGTTATAGGGTGGAGGACTATAGCAAGCTTCTGGGGGAGACCTTTGGAGGACAGGGCACAGGGATTAAGTGTTTGCAAGCAGGGAACATCACATCATAAAGCCTGTGATTTGGGGCATTATTTTCTCTGCAGTTGGTTAAGAGGCTAAATCCAGCAAGACCACCTGAGAGATTGTACCAATAGGAAAGAGAGAAGAAAATGAATAGAGTTGATAGGAAAAACAGATGGATTTATATGTCTGGATTCACAGAAGGAAAGAGAGAAAGTAGAGAAAGAGATATTAAACCTGAATACATGGAGGACTATTTACATGATCACCAATGCCAAGGTTAGAAATAGATGGTCATACTAAGATTGAATGAACCAAAGGGACAAAATATCTTAGAAACAATGTCAGATAACTGATTTCATTGAAAGATAAAGGCTGAAGGTATAAATTAGTGGATCATCCATCACTATTGAACTAATAGTAAACACAAATTTACAGTTTTATTGAATATTTGTATGAGTTAGCTAATTTCTGTCACTGACAAAATAACCAAGACAATCAACATAATGGGAAATGGTTTGTTTTGGCTCACAGTTTCAGAGCCTAGTGTTCAGTTCATGGCAGCTTGATTCCATTACCTTTGGGTCGTAGAAAGACAAAGCATCATGACAGGGAGCGTGTGGCTGAAGAAGCTGCTAATCTCATGGTAGCTGAAAAACAAAGAAAGAAACAGGAAGGAGACAGTCCCAATATTCCTTCCAAAGGCACACTCCCAATAACCCAACACTCACCTCACTGCGTCCTGCCTCTTAAAGGTCCAGATTCAGGATCAAACCTTCAACACATGACCTTTTAGGGGATATTCAAGATCCAAACTATAGTAATGTGTTTTTTTTTTTTATTTTTTGTCTTTTTTATTATAATATTATATATTATATTATTATATATTATTATAGAAGTTGGGTTCATTTTGACAAAATCATGGAATTTGATTTACTCCCTTTCAGTCACCATTACCTTCCCTTTCCTTCCTGTCCATTCTTCCTTCCTTCCCCTGTTCTCCTTCCTCTACTGGCTTTCCTTTTCCTCATCTATTTATTTATTTTTGATTTGTGTATAACAACATTTTAAACAGGGAAGTAAAAAATCAGAATATCTGTCTTCAAATACTGACATCTATTTCATCAGTTACTGCTGTTGATTCTGCATTCAAACATATCCCAAATTTAGCATTTGGATTACCCTTGGCTTAACCTCTGTTCTCACCACCATTTCCCTTTGCCTGGATTCTGCAATGGCCTTCTAACTAGTCTCCCTTTCTACACCCTCACCCACCTGGGGTCTGCTCTCAACACAGCAACCCAAGTGATTCTTCTAAAATAAGTCAGATATGTCACTGTGCTCCAAGTCTACAGTGGTTTCCCACCTCTTTCAGAATAGAAGTCAAAACCCTTCCCAGGACCTTCAGGGTCTGGCACAATCCCTTTCTTGTTATCTCACTAACTTCATCTGTTAATATCATCTCCCTTGTTCACTCCATGTTGGCCACCCTTGCCAACTACTGCTTCTCACATGCCAGGCATACCTTCCCCCAAAGCCTTTACACATTGTTCTCTCTTTAACTGGAAAACTTTCTTCCCCAAATCTGTAAGACTTGTACCCTCACTCCCTTGACATCTTTGCCAGTATGGCCTTCTTTTACCTTCCTGTTTTAACATCACTGTCCCTTTGGCTTGTATGCCTGTCCCTTTTATCCTTCATAACCTTCCCTCTCTTCTAGTATTCAGACTGTTTTTTTTTTATTTTTATTTTTTTTTAATCTGTGTTGTCAATCTCCCCCTCCAGGCTTAAAGTTCTGTGAGAGATTTCTGTTTATATCATGCACTATGGCATTCTCAATTCTCTAAAACCGGGCCAGGTTCTCAGTAAACATTTGTTCAGTGGATGGAATAAATTTTGTTAGAAGCTGCTTCTTGAGTGGAACCATGAGTTTCTTGAGATCAGCTCTCTTCATATGCATAGTTAGGCGTAGTTATAAGTCAATAGAAATTTCCGTATCAAACCATAACCTTTGAATTATCTCGTTCCAGAGAGTTTCGTTACTTTAACATAGAACATTTGAAAAATGATGGAGAGGCGTTGTGGTGGAAGAAGAGTCTTGATTCATTTAGTTGAATCTCCACTTTGAATTTCAGAATCCTTGTAGCAGTTTGGCAGTTCTTTGATTATTACTAAGATTATTAATTGGATGCTGTTTGAAAATTTGGCTTTTAAACTCTCAGCTGATGTTTTAGGAGATTATACTGTCCAGGGTACAGAAATTGCTGGGCCGCCTGCAACTATTCATGGCCAATTAAGGAACAGCGTTGGCAAGAAGCACAGGGCGGATGCGGTTGTGCTTTGTGTGAATCCTGTGCCTGTGGTTCACATTTCAGGGATTAGCTGGCTGGACTTCCTTCTGTAAAAAGAATCTTGATTTGGTTACCTGGTGGGAGCTTTTTATAAATGAAGAGAATAAACAACCTTGGGTGATTTAACTTTGTAATGGAGCTAAAGAGAGAAAGAGAAGAACCAAGTTAAGAAATTACTCTTATTTGAGAGCAGTGACTTGAGAGGTCCCTCTGAAGTTTGCTTTTGGTTTTATTTGGTATCACTTTCATTTCTTCTCAGGGGATGCAGCTGTCTTTTGAAAGAATGCATGCAGAAAAATAGGCTGGAGGAGGCAGAAATGAATTCTTCAAAGTTTAAAAACTTCTCAAAGGACAGAACTGCCCAGAGAAGCTGGGCTCTGCCACATCTTTAAGGTTGATACCTGGGAGAACTGCAGTGTCTCCTGCAGTTACCATTGATGAGTGTGTTGGGGACACAACTAATGACCAGGTTCCTATATTTTTTAAAAGATTTCAGACAGGAGTGAAAGAAGACAAAAAGGAATCTGAAAGACATTATCTTTTGAATTATCTAGTTCCAGGTATTCTGTTTTTCCTGAATTTCAGGGTTAAAACAATCCATAGAAAATTGTTTTAGAGTTTTCTGGCTTATGAAAATACTGTACAGCCCTTGTTTTCAGATACAGGGGTCAAAAGAAAGTTCACATTAAATTAAATCCCAGAGAACAAGGCTGCACACATACACAGCCAAAAGTTCATCCATGTGACATTTCCTAAGGCTACTGCATGGTGTCACTGGAAGGATGTTTTAATCAATGACAGAGCTGTTTTCCCAGCTCTGCCTAAAAGTGCCCGAGGTATATTGGGTATTGAGTCCGAGGTCAAAAGGCAGAAGATGAAACATCAGAGATGAAGACTTGGTTAGTTTTAAAACATGTCAGCTGTGTTTGCACTCATTTCTGTCCCCTTTAAAGAGAAAAATCCATGTAGTCACTGAAATAGTGAACTTTGTGTCCAAGGTGAAAGTTGATGAGAACAAAAGTATTTTTCCTGTGAGTTGTGTGATCAGAAGCAGGAAATCTGAACCACTGGGTGCTAAGGACAGTCCTTCTTTACATCTCCTCTGCTCCAGAGAAGGCACTTCCATCACATGTAGCACAATTCCTGGAGCAAACCCTGAACCCTCAACAAAGGACTTACAATGTTTATCTCCCCAAAATAAAACAGCCATCTTCAGCAATTTTATTTTGCTTCATTCTGATCTGAAAACAAAGATACGAATACGTCCTACTTTATTTTTTATGGTTGTCTTTGATATTTTTGACAAGTGCCCATATTTTAAAAAATGTGGGTCTCTGTCTATTCTAAATTTATATGATCAATTTTATCCAGTTGATAAAATTGTCAAGGTTCTTTTTTTTTTTTTTTCTTCTTTTCCCTGCTGCCTTGTGTTTAGCATTATCCTTTTTTTTTTCTTTTTAAAATTAATTTTAGGTTAGGCAGGGGAGAAGGTAAGGAGAGAACGTACAGCAAAAATAAGTCATTTTGTATTAAGTCCTGTTTGTTCATTTCTGCTACCACCTATTCATTTATTCTTCTGTCTGTGTACACTTATCTAGTACTTACTGGTCATCTTCTGTGAGCCACCTAAAATGGGATAAGCAAGGATCTCTCCTATTAGAGTGTGAATCAAATGATAGACATTTATAGTGGGAAAATGTTCATCCCAGGTAAATTATATCATAGGAGGGTCTTGTATCCTGTTCCTGGGGGTTTCAGGGAAAGCTTCTAGAAAGATGTACAGTTTCAACCAAAACACGAAGGATGAATGGTTAGTTGGATGAACCCTGTGTGTGTTTGGACTTCTAACGTGACTAAGAATGAGGAGTTTTCAGAAGGAAACTCCATGTCCAGCAGTTTACATTTTCTATGAGTGTTGTATTTCTAAAGTTCTTGCAAATTCAGAACACCTGCAATTCAAGAACAATTTTTGTCAAAAGATGGTGGGTATATTTCCATTTACGAGCTAAAAGGGTGCCACCTTGTGGCCACTCTACAAACGGTTGAGAGTTGTACTATAGTTCTTGAAGAATTTTAGTATGTTGGGGGCATTTCATTAATTTAATGTGAGAACAAACTAGTGATTTTATACGATATTATTTCAAAACTTCATAATTGAGGTTCACATAAAATATGACCAAAGTGGAGAGTTTCATAGTGGTAGCTCACAGCCCTTTTGATGGAATTAAAAGTAGTAGTTCAAGATGTATAATATGCACACATAGAAGTAGGGTAGACAGAAGATGAAATGGATAAGGACAGTGATCATATCATCAGAGACTCAATAACCATGTTCAAAGACAAAGTCAGGCAGAATAAAATTGTAAACAGTGGATTTGAGCAGATAAAGGCAGAAACTGTGGTTTTCATATATTTGTGGGACAGTCATCCTTCATTTCTAGTTAGACTTTGGCTGTAAACAAACAATAGAAGCTTTTGTGATATCAGAATGTCTTAAGGTATTTTGTTTGTTTATAAAAGATTCATTGACTTTATCATAGAAGACAAAATACATGGCCTAACTAGCAAGAAGTTTGGATAGAGCTTCAACCCAGACTTGGTGTATAAGACTAGTGGGGGGATTTGGTTAGGGAGTAAAATTTGGGAGTCATCTATGGTAAAATGTGAGGTAGGAAACATGGTTTAGATGAAAAGTAATTGCTTTATTGTAGGATTATCTAGAACCTTAAAAGCAGCAATGCGTGTTAAGATTGCAGGATGTCCCAAACCTTTTTGCCACTAAGGAATCTTTGTTAGTATCTGTTACTTGTTGCCACAATAATGCTGCAAAACAAGCAACCACGAACTTCAGTGGAATACAATAATAAAAATATATTTAGCTTAGAAGTTAGAGAGGTTCAACTGATTTTCATCTGGGCTTGACTGATTTCACCTGATCTCTGTATCTGTTTGTTGTTTGGGCAGGCAGCTCTGCTGATCTTGGGTGGGTTTACCTGCATGTCTAGGAGTTCAGTTGACTCTTGGTTGATCTAGGATGGCTTTAGCTAGGAAAATGAGGTGACTCATCTCTCCTATATGTGTCCCTCGTCCTCAAGCAAGCTGGAACCTACCATGTTCTCTTGGGTGTTGCAGAGGAGGAGGAATGGGTGCAAACTCAGTTATATAAGCACTTTTAAAGCCTTTGCTTGCATCAAGTATGCTAATATCCTGTGGACCAAAGGCAGCTGTGGCTAATTACAGAGTAGGGCATTTCAGGATTACATGGCACAAAGTATGAATATGGGGAAGGAGAAAAATTGAGCTCTTTCTGCAGTCAGAGTACCCTAGAACCCAGTGTAGGAATTGCTGGGTGTGATCGCTGTCAACTGAACAAGGAAGGAGGTCAGACTTTTCTCTATGCCATGACCAGAGACTGAATTTTTACTTCTGGTAAGCAGCCTCATAATTAAGTGTCTGCGCCATGTTAGGGAAAAGGTTCTGCAACAGGCTTGTGTTATCTTCCTGTGGAATCATTCCATTTTGGCTTGAAAAGATTGTGGATATTATGGAATTCTAGTCACATCATGTCAGAAATGAGAACAGAGGGGCCCAGAGAAGATAATTCACTGGCTTAATTCCAAACAACTAACTAGAAGCAGAGCAGGATCTCAAACCCAGATCCTCTCTCAAGCCATTTGGGCCTCACAGAAACTTTGTTGAGGGTGGAAAAGACTAGAATAAATTTGCAATCTTTACATATGAACAACTCCCATTCCTCTGGGAGGGACTGTCGTATAAGTGATTTTTAAAACAGGAAGACTGGAGAGTAGTCGTGTCTCACAGGATGCCTTTGGGAGGACAAAGGGCAAGGATAGTTCATCCCTGAGTGGTTGCTGAGCACTGTAGCTGGGGATCTTTGGTAATATGTTTTTGTTTTTAGAGATTTTTCTCTCCTCCAACCCTTCCTCCTCCAAGGAATTTCTGCTGAATCAGAGAATTCAACAGAGGACTTCTGAGAAGAGAGGAAAGAATTTGTGTTGTATCTTCTGTCTTGTCAAACAGCAGATAAAATTGTCAAGGCAAATCAAGTCTTCTAGAATAGCAGGTACATTAACACCTAATTTAGCTGTCAATGATGGGGAACAATTTGTGTTAAATAAGTAAAATTTTCATAATGAAATTCTACCCATTTAAGCACTATCAAATAAACTAGCTATTTTTATGACAGAAATACTTCTAGAGCATCACATTTATTTTCCTGATTGACTAAACAGAATAACTGAAACTTCTCAGCCTCACCTTCTTAGATATCAGTTTTTAAACTGTGTAGTAATATAGTACCATGCCTTGTAAAGAATCATGTAGGTGTAAGGCATCTTTCCTGTTATTTGCTTAAGGCTCCTGGCTACATGCCATTAACTTTTTTTAAAGACATATCTGCTTTTTGAAAGTTCTTCCATATCATTCTCAGAGTGTTTCTCTGTACTTCATTGTCAGTTTTCAACTCTATTTTGGGGCTGCTATAATACAGATTTGTTGTCAGATACATTCTATGGCTGGGTCCAGTGGCACGGTGCTGTAATTCCAGTGACTCTGAAGACTAAGGCAGGAGGATCTCAAGTTGGAGGACAGCCTCAACAACTTAGGGAGACCCTGTCTCAAAATAAAGGGCTGAGAATGTAGCTTGAGATAAAACTCCTGGGTTCAATTAATTAAAAAAAAAAAAAAAAAAAAAAAAAAAGGTTCTATGCTTCTTTCCTATTCTACATATGACAAGGAACTCTATTTCCCAGGTTCCCTGGTCCTCTGACCTCCAGGTAGGTTTGATCAATGAACCACTGGTGGAAGAATGGAGGTAAAGACCACAGTGTCTTCCTCTAGCTATTTGCCTTCCTTGATGACTCCAGAAATATCTGTGTCCCTTCTATGGCTTCTGCCCTCATCTCCACGGCAGTCAGTGCCATTGTCCCAGTCTCTCAGTTGTCCCCAGCCTCTGGGCTCCATTAACACCACATTCCTCCATCAGTCCTCTGGTAGGCAAGATAGCAAGTCTCTACAGCTGCCAGCCTTTGGTCTGCCTCCCTATTCCCTCTGTGGTGTTTGAGCCATTTTGTCACCCCTGTAACCAGTCCCTTAGTTTGGAAGACTAGAGTTGTTTCCATTTTCTAGTTGACTGAGATGACAGTTTATTGAGGTTGCCTTTTCTGGTAACTCACTCTCTCACTTCTGATTTGCTTCTTGCCGTCTCTTTTGAGGACACCATCCAGGCTACCTAGCTTATTTTTTGGTCATAAAGATAGAAATGCCACCAAGCAGCAGAGCAGAATGGTTTAGAGTTCAGGCTCTGTGTCAGAATATTGGGTTCAAGTCCTAGCCACATTACTCAATGGTTGTGTGACTGAGTGGGAGCAAGTTTCTTTTTTTTTCAATTTTTTTGATTGGTGCATAATACTTGTACCTAATGGTGGGATTTGTTACATATTTGTACATGTGCACAATATGACAATATAATTTGACCAATATGATTTCCAGTATTTCCCTTTTCCCTTCCTTTCCTCCCTCCCACTAGTCCCTTTCCTTTATTCTTCTGATTCCCTTTCAATTTTCATGAGATCCTATCCCTACCCCCTGCAAGTTTCTTAACCTCCCTGAGTTTTTATTTTTTTTTAAATTTTGAGACATGGTCTTGCTAATTGCCCAGGCTGTCTTTGAACTCCTACATCACCCTCCCAAGTAACTGATATTCCAGGCATACCCCATGATGCCTGATTTAAGATGTATTTTTATTGCCTAAATAATGAAAGTAACGTACCTAGGCTGTCTCAATTTGGGTTTCCTGGAAAGCCAACTCCAAATTGGACGTTAGTATGCAGAGGTTTATTCTGGAGTAACCTCAAGATTAACACCTGTGGAATGGGAATGTCATATTTGGAACTGGACAGAAGAAGAAGCTGAGTTGAGATACAGAGAATCCTTAACTGCCCCGGGAGCTCCGAAGTAGTTTGGGCCCTTATGCACTCATGCTGACCTTGGGAGGCACTTAACTTTGCAGGGAAGCAGCTTGCTCAGGCTGAGGGCAGTTTCCTGGGGAGGGCTGACAGCTGCATGCACCCTGCCTGCTTTGCTGCAAAGAACAGGGGAATCCTTTCTTCAGCCCTGAAGTGGAGTCTGAGCATCACATCATGTTGGCCACAACACATCTCCAGGTGTGTAGCATGAAAGATAAATAGTCCATCTGTGAGAAATGTGTCACTACCAAGTGCCTTGGTAAATGCTCAACAGCTTTAGTTATTATTCACGAATGAATTAAATATACAAATTCCAGTAAATGGACTTCATGATGTCTAGTTATTTTGAGAGTTTTACTGACTTCCTCTCCATAACCCTGTCCCAAAGAGATGAGAAAAAGCAGAGAAAATGACATGTGGATAAATGGGATTCTATGACTTCTCCACATAGACTGTGAAGTGCATTTGTATTTTTATCTTGCTATTAAAGTACTGTCTTACCCATAGGTTCTTAGATCTTTATTCCCTCAGGTATTCCAGGTACTTAGCATCGAATCTGACACAAATTAGTCCAGCTCACTTTTTTTTTTTTTTTTAAATCTTATTATGTAATCACAGTGCTAAACATGCGGTGTCTCATCATTTCTCAGGATGAACCTGATGGTTCTCAGATTCCCTTTTTATGATAAGGCCAGAGGTCAGTCAGGTAAAAGGCCTTGCCCCAGATCACCCAGGGAAGGAGTGACAGAGAAGTTCTCCCACCCACCGGGGCTGTCAGTTTCACTGTGAGCCTCTGCTTTTTACTACACATTTGAACGATGCAAACGGCAGTAGGGGAAACCTTCTCCTCTGAAAATAACTCTAGCAAAGTGTAGGTGTTGTTTTGGTAGAAACAGTTCAGCTGTTGCCATAAAAATCTTCCCCCAAATGGCTTTGTGAGAGCAAAGCTGTGCAGGCTTCGCTTGTGTTTATGGTGGGAGCCTTATGGCTCAGCCACAACACAAATGATTTGTTTCCCTGGCCTTGTTGGCAAAGTGATTTAATTTCTGAATTTCCTTGAAGAAAGGAGTCTAAACACACAAATGTCTTTACAATTTTATATTTAAAGGGGAGCTGCAAGAAGAAGTCAAAATGGGAAACCCACGTGTGTTTTCGTTCAGTGGGTAATAACAGGGAAGGAGGAGGGGTGCAGGGGTAGAATTCACTGGGTAATTTTCTCTTCCTAAAGTTTAGCTTTCTGCTCTTCAGCAGGAGCATTATAATCAGCCAGAGCTTCACAAGTAAGGTTAATGTTTGAGTAAGTAGGTGTTCAGCTATTTCTTTATATCTAAATAAAAGTACTATCTTGTTTTCTATAGGAAAAAGAATTTTTCCAAATTGATACTGACTGGGAAGCCCAGGGAGCTGCAAGATCAAGGATTGATTCCTCAATGTGTCCTCTGAGACTTCCTATTTCTTTGATATTAGAGCTAGTTTTGGCTGTTCATAATAGAAAAATGTAAAACAATAAGTGATTTAAACAAGATGGGAGTTCATGGTAAAGAAATTCAGAGTGAGGCACTCCATGATTTCACAGTGTGATCCAGAGTCCAACTCTCTGTCCCAGCATCCCAATCATGTGGCTTCCATTTCCTATCAGTTGTTCGGGCCAGTTGCATTTAAGCCTCACGTCCAGAGTTCAGATGTGCAGTAGGAAGGAAATGGAAGGAAGATGCTAACTTGAGGCAGCTCCTTCGATTTTTGCATTCTTCCTGGAAGTCCCAGGTAATACTTCCAGTTTTAATTTATTGACTAGTATGTGATCACATGGCCATACTTCACTTCAAGAGAGCTTGGGAAGTGTAGTATTAGTTAACCATACTACTTGAATAAAATCACTTACTGTTGATGAAGTGGGGAGTGGATATTGAGTGATAACTGACAATTTCTGCTACATTAGGGATTTTAATACTTATACTGTAATACTTCATGAAAAGGTGAATTTTGTTGCTTTGTGTTACCCTAATGATCCATCAGTAGGCTGATGTGCAGGATGAGCATGCAGAGCTTCACTCTGTCCTCCTTCACTGGAGGAAATAGCATTCTGAGAATCACACTCAGTTCACGTCATTCAACTGATAACGATGTGCTTTGCACTGTGCCAGATCTCTTAGCAGAGTCTAGGAGCCAGAGCAGCATTTCCCACATTTATGTTAACCCCTTTTATTCCCCTCCTTATGTTAAGCATATTAGCATTTCAGAAAAGTAGTATGTTAGCCTCTTAGTTTGGGGTGCTCATCCATATTGACTAAGAGTGAAATTGTCTATATTGGTAATTATTGTTGTACAAAGACCATAAGCTTTCATTATTGCTCAAGATTCCATGAGTTGGCTAGGTGGTTCTATTGGCCTTGGCTGTGTTACTCTGACCACATATGTGGTCAACTGTGAGTTGGGAGGTGGCTCTCCTGATTTTGACTGGGTGTACTCATTTGCTTGCAGGTAGCCTGGGTATTGGATGATTTAGAATGATGTTATTTGGAGACCTGGAGTCTTTCTCCATGTAACTTTTCATCCTCCAGCAAGCTACCCTGGGCTTCTCATAGTGATTGTGTGGTGTGAGAGAAAAAGAAGAAATGCTTGAGGCCTCCTGATGCCAATTAATTAACACAGCCTAACTTCTATTGGGAATTCTAGTTGGGGGTAGAAACTCATAAGACTAAGAAATGCAACACTAACAATAAGTCATGAATAAGAAGAGAGTGTTTTGATCCAACCAGTATCAAGCATCATAAATGGAGACTCTGTTCATTATTCCATTTCCCTTGTCTTAGACTGTTAAATTCTTTGGTTCACACATATTGTATGATATTGGAATAAATTCATCAACACTTTTAATGATTGTAGTAGTCATTAGGAAAGACCTCTTTCTGCATGCTTTCAGTGCTTATTCAGTCAACTTCCATAGATACTTTTGTTCCTAATTTCCAGTTGTTTTTCAGGCAGTGCAGCAGGCAGAAATAATGCTGTATCTTGATTGATAAGCTCCTTAAATGTTGGGCATATGACAGTCCTTGGAAAGATGCAGTGTACCCATCCAGAAAATAGGCAAATAGCCTTACTTATCTCAATGTATTCAAGAGTCACATAAAGGTCATGTATGGCCTTTACTCAGAATATTGAACTTTGGCATGGCATTAATCATGTGCTAGGTACCATCCTCTACAACTCTGTGAGCTAGTTGTTATACAGTACCATTCTTAGATGATAGAACTGAGACACAAAGAGCTTAAGTGATGCACATATGTCACACAGATCTAAGGTTTGCACTCAGGCAGTCTTGTACTACAGTCCTGTCTCACACCCATGCCAAAGAACCATCTCTGCAGGGGTAAGTCCATGCCCTTTAAACCATGAGAAAAGTAAAGTCTAGTTTTGACAGAATTGAGATGGGTGGGAAAAATGGCTTAGATTTTAGAAATGAACTTGAGACTCTTTGTATGTAGCCTGCTGTGGTAATTTACAGAGCTGTTTCTTGCAGGTACGTTTGACATTCAAAAGCAATCAGATCGTATTATCTGTTCTTTGAGGGATTACTGGGCTTTGGGCATCCTGAAGGTTACATTTGCAATCAGCATTAATTTCATTGTTAACCATTTTCCTTCGTGTTAGTTTCAGAGTTTTTTCTGTGTCTTTACTTTCTTTTTTTCACTTCTCCCCCCCCCCCCTTTTTTTTGTCAGTGTTAGGTTTAGTGGAGTTGCTAATTAATTAATGGAACTAGATGGATCGTGTTGATTGTTCAGAACTCACATTTGCCCATGGAGGGTAGACATGGAACTTGGCTGAACCTCACAGGTCACTGCTATGGGTCACCACACCATGCTGCTCTTATGTTCTTTCCTATTTTGGTCAAAAAATGCCCATTAAATGGAATGAAATGAAGAAGGCATACATTAATATGGAATGACTTCTCAGTGCATTTCGATTCCTTCAAGATGGTCAAATTAGGCTACGTGAACAATTGGAGGGGGATTAGAGATGTGCTTTTATCCAGTTGAGTTGGTTTGATGTAATCAGGTCAGAGCAAAGGGTCCAACTTTCCTATTGAAAGATTCTTTGTTTTTCTTTCTGTGCCACGTCTGTAACCCACCAAACATCGCCTTGCAGTTTGCTACTATGAGTGGCTCCTGTAATTTGGGAATCACTTGTCTAAAATATGAAGAAGTTGTACTATCTTCAGAATTACCTTAGGGAAAGTGAAGCAGAGGGACATTGAAATGAATTCAGGCCTATATTCTTCAGCCAATCCAAGTAAAGACATTGTCTGAATTATTAACCTTAAAGTCACTCACTACTCCATCTGGTCCCTTGAAGCCTTTTTAGTTTGTTTTATGGGGGGCAACTGAGGGTAATTTTTATACAAGTTTTTACCTAAGAAGGTATGGTTACCACTGAATTTTAAACGAGACTACTTAGAACATAGCCCTAAATCCATCCTCACTTGATCCTTGACACATGCCTACTGGTGAAATGTTTGAGTACCTTAATGCTTTCAAACACAAGTCAGAGGTCATTGGAATAGTGTCCCTCTCTTTGTTACCAAGATGACATGATTTTTATGATTAACATAGGATAATTTTATATTGATTATGGTACAGAAAGTAGGTGCCTTTTCATCCCCGAGCTTAAGGCAAATGAGGAGATTTATGATGTTTTCATGTGATAAGGGATCTTCTTAATTCCCAGACCTCGGTAGGAGCAATTTGTGGATGTAATTAAGACTCATCAATGTGAACAATAAATTAATCTGCATCAGAAGGTTCTGATGATTATCTGATCACATAATTTTCTGGTACTCTGATTATGTTTTTCTGATGCCTTTAACATTATATGACTTCAATTCTTGTGATTCACATGAATTGATATTCAGATGATTCTATTAGCAATGCTCTGAACATGAAGAGCCCAGAAATTGAGAGTGCGGTTTCACTAAAGTTTTCTCGGACTCAAAATGTTGAATGAAAGTGACTTCATCTTGCTCACTATCCCTGTTTCTATTTTTAAGGATTTTTGTTAAATATTCAGCATTAGTATTACATATTATAGCTGCAAATGGGTAGCAAGACATTAAGTGTGGCTTTCCATGGCTGGATAATTATCACAGCTGTCTTCTGTTCAGTGTGCTGGAGAACTTCAGAAAGCTTCCAGCAGAATTTAGGCCTGCTGAACTGCTCAGAGTTAAGAAGAAAAGGTGGGTATGTTGGGGGAAGAAAAGTGTCTTTATATATTAAAGCTGCTGCAGGCTCTGTCTTCAAGGAGTTGCTGCTTCACTTTAGCCTGGAGTCATGGTGAGCCGGATCCACCACCGTCTAGTTGCATAATAGAGACCACTGTTTGCAGGTTTCATTTGGCAGTGCCATGGTGCATTTCATCTGATTAGTAGGGAACTGTGACCAGGGTAGATCTCTAACAAAGCAGGCGCAGATGCAACCTGTAGTTGTTCTACTCTGCCCTGGGCTAGGTTTTGGAAAACATATCTAGTAGGGAGTGTGTCCTGGTTTGGAAATAAGATTAGAAAGGGTCAGGATGGTTATATCTTCAAAAGCATGAACCATGTCTGTTTTCTCATTAATGTACACCTGGTACCTGGCACAGCACTAGTGCCTGTTGGTAGGCACTCAGTAAATGCATGTTGAAAAAATTCGGCAACTGATATTTTTGGCATTTTATACACACACATACACATTGTATATATGTGTATGCATTTAAATGTAAAACACACACACATACATATTTTTTAGGAACCACAACAAACTTGTGTGTGCGCATCTGCTCATGTGCATGTGACACTTATGTGTGTTTTAAAACTTTCTTTAAAGATTGAATCCATTTCAGTTCTTGAAATTAAGAAAGATCACAGAGAGTTATCTTGGTGTTCGTGGTTAGTTTCCAATAATAACAATTTGCCTGGTTGAGAGAGACAAAGATGGACTTGACTTCTGCTCCTTTCACTTTTGTATCCGAGTAAAAAGAGAGAGGCTGCAAGGGTTTTAGAAAAGAGAGAAGTCATGTGAAAAACAGTTTTCTTCCAGATTTTAGGTCTGGAGGATTAGAACATACTAGGAAATAAGGTTCTTTCTCTTGGGAAATCATTCATGCTGAAAGCTTGAAATAGCATGAAAAGGACTTTTAGGTCTTCAGATAGTTTGTTAGAGAGGAGCAGGGCCTTTGAATTGAGTGACAGCACAAAGCAAGCTAGGGTTACATTAGGAAGGAGTTACAACAGTGACATCCAAGTCGGAAAATCAGCTGACATCTCCTCAGAACCCACTCTGTGTCAGACAGTGATAGATATAAATATTGGTTTTTTTTTTTTTTCTGAGTTATCTTAAATTTTTAGATAGATATGTTATACCTGACTTAAAAATAAGGAAACTGAAATTTATAAGGTGTGTAATTAAATCAAAGCCACGTAAACAGCTAGCATATCGTGAGGCTTGGGTTTGGACCCAGGTCTATTTGATTTTGAAAACCCAGGTTCTTCCCATAGGTTAAGCAGTTCCTTACCTTTGTTATGATTGTATTCTGTAGTGAACAGTTATCAGTTCATAGTTTCACCATTTTTAAAGAAAGTGTTATGTTTTACAGGGGAGGTCCTGTTGGATTGTGGACTTGATGTTTCCAAGTTTGACTAGTATGTTTGGGTGTGCATGACTGTGAGAAGATCCAGGGGTTCGTGGACCAGCAGCATCAGTGTCACTTGAGAGTTTTTTAAAAATGCAGAATCTCAGGCCCCACAGCAAGCCTGAATCATGGTCTGCATTTTTAATTATGTCCCCAAGTTATGTGTAGGAAGGTTAAAGATTGAGAAGCTTTGATCTAAATTGCTGTGATTGCAAGACACCACCAGTGAAATTGTTGAGTGATTGGCATACAGTGCAAAAGCAGTAATACTAGATACTGACAATAAGTATTATTCTACTTTATGGAGTACTTACTAGGTGCCAAATCATGCAGTAGTTTTTTTAACAGGTTTTTAAAAATATTTTCAATAACACTGTGAAGTGGGTATTTTTGTTCTCGTTTTAGAGATAGGAAAACTGAACTGTGAAGGTTAAGTAATTTGTCCCAAACCAGATAGCTCTGATGCCAACCTAGGTGTGTCTAATTCCAGTCTGAAGCTCTTCACTACCTTGTTGTTATGTTGTTGGCTTATGCTTAAGCAGGGAGCTGTTGGTTACCAGTGTGTACTGATGGGAAAGTGTGAATTGTGGCACAAAGCATTGCCAGTCTGCAAATCGTATTCTGTGATATAAAGTTTATTGACTAAGAGACAAAAATGAAGTTGTAAAGTTTACTAATTCCAAATGAAGAGACAAAAATGAAGTTATACCTTGTGAATAATACCCGACGTTGTAGATATTGAACTTTGTGTAATTTGTTTTCTTAGAATACAGTAACATATTTAGATAAAAGAACTCAGGATTTTTGTTGTTCTGTGACTTTGGTTCTAACCTTATAACTGGTCTTTCCCCTTTTTACTGATAATTATTAATAAAATACAATTCAATAATAATGATAATATAGATAGGATGCCTTAATGCTGATAACCAATAATGCCATAAAAGATGGTCAAGGTAGCTTGCATGAAATTAGAAGGATCATTGATGGGCATGTTAATTCATGACATTTAACTTTGTTTATTTCTTCCGTATGTTCTTTGTTTTATCATATACATATATATGATTCATGAGGCGCATGGTCTAGGCAGATTGAGTTGGCAGTGTTTATTAGACTGTCATTACCATGCTTGAAAATAATGTTCTCTACTAATTTATCCTTTGTTCCCTGGAACAATGAGCTGACTTTACACTGAGTATAATAGTTTGTCAGCTTTATAATTGATCTTTTGCAAGGGTTCACGGATCGTGGACACTATTAAATAATTGTTTTGGTCTTAACCCATAGACATTTGGGAGCTTGGGAAGCAAAAGTTTTGATGATTTTAGGATTTGGGGAAGAGGAAGGAGAAAAGCAGGAGGCAGAGATAGGACTATACCCTAAAAAGTTTTCTTGTTTACCATTTTACAGTAAATGAATATTCTGATAGTCTCTTAGATCCCCTGGAAATGAGTCAAAAAATAGAATGGATATACTTTTTAATGATACTGTAGAATATATTAAAGATACTATAGAATATATTAAAGGGAATTGGAGATGATGTTGTGTAGTCTGGGAACAGCCTCATTTAGGTTCACTGGTCCTGTAGGATCTAACTGCAGCAAAGCCAGTGTGTATTGTGGAGATGCAGTATATGAAGCCATCTGTACCAACAAACTTTATAATAAGATTTTTCTTGTTTTGAGTGAAAAATTTTATATCATAACTTTACACATGGCTCTGAAAAAAATTTTTTTTCCTTCAAATCCACAACCTTTTCATCCAGTGATTCGCTGGTAAATGGTGGATAGTTGCAGGTGGGGGGCGGGTTAGAAGAGTTGGAGGAGGAGAAGCCTGGTTTGTATGGTTTTCCAATTTCTGTAGTGTAAATGGCCCCACTATAGCCAGTTTTAAGCTACCAGTTTGACTTCACTGAGCCTAGAGATGGGAGAGATGCACACAATTGTCTTTTGTTAAGCCTGCAAGTTGGCTCAGCACCCTGCCGATTTTAGTACTAAGAAATTGGAAGTTGAGTGGGTGCTGGGGGAAGACAGTGGAGAGAAAGAAAAACTAAAGAATGAAGAAGCACTGAGCAGCAGAACTAACAGGGAGGAGGGAATTTTTGTTAAAGGAATTTGAGGAAAAGTACCTACTCTATTCCCTGAAACAGCTGAGATGAAAACAATTAAATAAAAACTAAAAATGGGACAAAAAGGTCACTAATTTAAGAATTGATTAGCCTCTGAAGAATATCTGCCTAATGTGGTGATATTTGGAGCAAATCTGGAGAAAATCAGAAAAGATTTGTCTTCAAGCCCTAGCAGGTAGAAGTTTTATGGGCTAAGGCCAAGGTAGAGAGACCTTATTTGAAACAGAGAGTATCTATTGACTCCAAGATATAAAGAAATTGAAAGTAACACATTTGTATTTCCATTTTCTTTAATATCTTGGCTATGCTACTTATTTTTCATATTAGCAAGATTTATAACATTTTCCTTATATTCTGTATACCATAAACATTAGGCTTCCAGTTCATATTTAAATAAATCATATTGCCAAAACCAGAACAAAAGAACATATCAAACCAGGAAGCATCACAAAATGAAATAATAGAATTAAGAAGAACCACCTGGTTATTTAAAACCAGACTGTAAGTGAAGTAAATCCATTTATTAGAAAGGAATTCTATATTGAATGAGTCATCTAAAACAAAGCAATTATGGGCAAATGTAATCCAAAACTCAGCAGAGGTTGTAATTAATATGAAAGCTAGAGAAAGTTTTCACTTTAAATTGTATTCCTTCTGTGGTCTGAACTTTTTCAATAAACTTGTGTTACTTTCACAGTGAATTTTTAAGACATCCCAAGCTATATCTGTTTGTTTTAATGAGACACAGCTGCATCTTCATAGTAAACGTGACTGTTTTACTCCCATCTTTTTGCCACATGGGAGTCCTCAGTAACTAGTGATTGAACAGACATCCACTCAGAATATTATATTAATTATGATTAATATAATATATAACATAATATTTTATAATTATATAATTATAATATTATTATGATGTGTATCTTACATCTGCCCCAGACTTTGTAGTGTGTATTTTTCTTTTGATTCTCATGTACCCTTTAAGGGAAGTGATTTTACTGCTACTTTACAGATGAAGAACTAAGGTTCTGGGAAATTAAACTGCTGGTCCAATATCACACCATCTTGTGTTTGAATTATTTTTAAAGTAAAATATTATTCTCAATATATGTTAGTTGTCTCTTTAATAGAATGCTATTTATGAATCTATTTACCCTTTAGACTCTATATTGATGAATTAAGGACATAATTTATAAGTAGATTCAATGTTTTCTTATGTGAAGCATTAGAAAAGGATCATTTAGGAAGATCTTGATTTTTTTTTATTATTGTTTTGAATTTTTTTTTAAAAATTGGTGGCCTGATGGAACCCAGGGCTTTGATGTGCTAAAGCACATGCTCTACCACTGACCTACACTCCTGGCCCCTTTTGAAAGATTTCAGTCTTTAAGAGAAAATGATTGGGAAAAATAACTTGGGTGGACTGTTTTGTTTTTGAGTAGTTGGATAAATGAATAGGAGTGCAGAGTTGACTTAATAATCTTGGTACAGCATCTGTGAACTAGTCTCTTTTTGTGGTTCTCTTCTGAAAATGCACTTCTTTATATCAGTGAGAACAATAGACTATCCGGGGATTGCTAAGGATTTATGAGGACTGTAGGATTGATTGGCTGGAGGTACTACAGTTTCTTTAAATTATCAGGTCTACCCATGCAAAAGTGCTTGAAATGTACAATTATGGACACAAATGGTATTGTGTTTGCATAGTGTTTCTAATGCTTTTTTCTGGCCTAGCCTCATTATTTTAGCTTAGATGCCAACTCTGTAGGATGCATTGACTCAGTGTTCATTTCTGAGGTTTGACATTCAGCTTTTGAGAACAAATGGGGGACCAGAGTACAGCCATATACCCACTATAATAACTGCAGAGGTTCAAATCAGAATGTCCAGCTTCTGGAGAGTGAGCACTGTGCAGTCCCTCATATTTTCTGCACAATGTAAGGAAGTTAGTACATATTCATTGAATACCTATATAGTTTTCTTCTTTTCCATGTATTTCCATTTGAAAAAAAGTTGACTTTATAATATTGAGAAATCTTGTAATTGGTCATAATATTATTTCAGAGATATTAGTGGAAGTTTGGAGAGTTGGAGAGCCTACTATTTCAGTGACTTTTCTAAGTGCTTTAAAAACTCATAACAACGTCAGGTTGATGCATTGAAAGTTAGCAAATTACGAGGAGTGTGATGGCACATGCTTGTAATCCCAGAGATTTGGGAAGCTGAGGCAGGAGGATTGCAATTTCAAGACCAGCCTGGACAACTTAGTGGGCTCTTGTCCCAAAATAAAATAAAAAACTCAGAGAAGTAGTATAGGATAGTATAGAATGCTGTTTACATTAGTGTAGATTGTTTGTCTTGAAATTTGAACCAGGAACCTTATTTTGTAGAACATTTTACATTCTCTGGCACATATTGGGAAATATTGAAATTTTTATTTTAATGCTAGAACTCATAGATGGGTATATCTGGGACTTTTATGTAAGCGTGTATGTGTTTGCGTGTGTGTGTGTGAATGTGTTAATTTGATGTAGAATTAAAATTCTCTGAAGTATGTTTATAGGGCAGAAGTCTTGACATTTTACAATCTAGGCAGGGGAGATAATCTCCAGATATCCCTCTAAACTTTAGTTCTTATTTTTCTTTATATCAGTGCTACCAGTAATTTAGAAGTCTAAAACATTGTGTCTTTTCTTGAACTCTGAAGGTATTCTAAAAGAGAAAAATAGACAAAGGTTAGCAGCCAGACTGAAGAGGCTGAAGCAAATTATCAAAAACTTATAACCCAGTTATTGCATTTCCTGAATTATAGATAATCCATTGTGCTTTCCTTCAGGTTTAGATGTTGAATTTTTTGTCGCCTTTGGTATCGACAAACCCAAGATGTTTTGAGGAAGAGTTCATTTATATCTGTCAAATTTTGTTTTTCTTATGCTAAATACCCAATCTCTGATCAAGTGGCACTTACTGTGTTTGGGCCCTCTTACTCCCTCCCAGGCAGTGTTACTCAGCAATATGCCTGTAAAAAGCATTTGCTATATTTGTTGTTCTGCTTGGAATAGTTGAAAGAATCTCTCTCGGACACTCTGTCTGGATATTTTGTTGTGGCTGTAGGCTCTGTTTGCCCAGCTTCTCACTTCGTGTCTGTGGGGTGGGTCTTTGTGGGAGAGGATCAGTGTTGCCCCGGCTGCCTGAGGGAGCTTGTTTAACCTGACTCTCTTGCCCCCTCCTCCCCTTCTGGAAGGAGTGAGCTTATCCAAGAACTGTGCTTGTCCCTGAAGTTCTCCATCTGCCTCAGCCATGCTCTCAGAATCCTGCTTCTGACTGGGTGAATAAATCCTACTCCCTCCTGTTCAGGTAAGAAAGCTGACTGAAAATAGCATTGTGAGTACAAGTTGAGATTTACCTAGGGGTGCAGTTTTGATAAGTTTATGGGTTTTTATAACTTGCAGAAGAGCTATCACAGTTTTGTTTTTGTGGTGTCTGAAGGTAATAAGCAGGTCTAGGTATAGACAATCGTAGAAAATACTTTTGTTTCAATTACTTGGACCATCTAAACTTTGATGGAAAGTGTTTTGTTTATTGATTGTTGATTCCCCCCTCCCCCTTGGATTTTCTAATAAGAGAGAAACCCACTACAACTGCCAAAGGAGCATGTTGGATACTATCATTTTCTGGTAATACCGGTATTAATTTGACACAGATTTATTTTAATGACTCTTATTTCAAAATTTTCCCAAACCAAACTGTAACTCAAATAGATTTTTCAGTAAGGTATTAATATAGATATGATTTGCTTCACTGATAGGATTTTTTTGTCCATTATTTTGCACTTTTTGTATTTTAAAAAATTAACCAGGTATGGAGGCAGGGTGCATATGGGAAATCTCTGTACCTTATGCTTAATTTTGCTGTGAGTATTTTGCTCTTAAACATAGGTCTATTAAAAAAATCAAACCATTTTTTCATAATGCAGTCACTATTTTTATAATGCAATAAAGCATAGATGATGTTACACATTTTTTTCCTGTCATGTATGCATTATTACAAAAAACTGATCTTTTTTCATAATTACTAATGAAAATATGAGACAAGTTTCAATATTTTATTTTGAGTGCCCTTCTCTTTTGGGTTCAACTCTATTAGGATAGGCAAAATGATTATTTTTTAATTTCTTTTCTAAATAGGACATGAGAATAAAAATATACTTCATTTTTTTTTTCTCTTGGAAATGTATTTATTCATTGTCTTGGACAGTTAATTGTCATTATATAAAATTTGTTCCTAAAATAGGAGAGTAGAAATTAGTAACTTAGAAAGTTGGTTTATATGTTTGGTAATCATGTTTCTAAAAACAGTTTTTCATGTAAATTGCATATATTCAAGAACAAAAGTGAGGCTGGAGTTAGAAACTTGCAGTTAATACAGAATTAGTGCCTTCAAATATTGTTAGAAAAAGATCTTATATTTGCATACTTGATTTTTTTCAGCTAGGGATGTCTTAGTATCCATAAAAACATGTCATTATGAAAGAAAAGTGAACACCTTTAGTTTTGTTTGAATCATAACTAGCCACGGCTATTTGAGCATAAAACAGTCTTTATTATAATGACTGATGTAAATAAAACATGATCACTAAGATAAACTTATTTTAGACAGATGAATAAAATGCAACATTCTGTGGCTATTTTTAAGCATGAGTAAAGAACTTTCACAGCTGTCTTTTATAGATGAAATGGGGACAGGAGCCTGAGAATGTCTTTGTAATTACCTGTTGGAGATAACATTTTATACTCTTTTATATTAAAATGAAATCACATACAAAGTAATCCATTCTTCATAGTTACAGGGAATTTTTTCAGATATGTTGCAACATATGAAACCTTTCAGAAGTTTGAAAACAGGATCAAATATATTTTATTTTTATAGACTTCTCCAGGGGCTTCAGGCTAAGGTCTCTGACACAGGTGGAGACTGGGACTGGACAATCAGTTGTCAGGGAAAGTCTTTACAGGAGACAAAGGTGAACAGACTTATTGTTGCTTACCTGTTTACTTACTTTACCTGTTCTGTCTGTCAGAAGGCAAAGCTGCTGTAGAGAAGACTTAGTATTGGGGTTCAGTCTACAGACTGGCAGATTTTGTGATTGCTTCTTACACTTAAATGTGCATAGAGTCTTTTCATAATCTTGTTACCTATGTAACTAACAGGTGTGAGGAAGGCCTGAGATGATGTGTTTCTAACAGCTTTCAGATGCTGCCAAAGCCGCTGGTTCTGGGACCACACTTTGACTATGGGGGAACTATTTCATGAAATACCAAATAATGGCTCAGACTGTTGTTTTTAAATTAATGGACTTTGTCTAGTCCATACAAGGAAATCAGTTTTTGCACCAACGACTGAGATTGTGATTGATGTGAGTTGACTGACATCAACACTGATCCCTTTGTGTGTGATATTCCTGATGAGATGGGACCTCCTGCTTTTTCTGGAAAGAATACCACCTCTGATGAGCTTATGTAACCCTCTACACCAGGACTTGTTATTGCTGGCACCCTGCCTCTGGCTCCTCAGCACAAACCTCCTTTTGCCATCCTGATGGTCTCCGAGGGCTCATCCACTTCCTTCATCTCCCTTCATATCCTACCCATCAGGAACCTTTTATGGGTATCGGGTTTGATTTGTGTTCTGCACCTGAGTCTTTATGACATCTTCTGCCCAACCTGTCTTCCAGGTGCCCCACTTCAGCTCCCTGTAATTTTAAATATAGAAATTTGACCTGTAGGGAGCTACTTCTATCTTCCCACTTAACACACCATTTTCCAATGTAATCAAACAGTTTTGAACAGTTACTTTTTATAAAAACTCTCCAAGCCTCAGCTTGTTAAGTTTGGGCCATGAGTTTTCAACTTAAATATTCTGCCAAGCTCCTCAATAGCTGTGAACTACTGACGGGAAGGCAGTGGACAGTGGGGTTGTGGTCTGACACTTCGATTCTTCAGTAATTTTTTTTTCTCATATTTTCTTCCCAAGCATTGTATATGAAAATTTCAAATATGCAGTAATTTGAGAGAGTTTGAGAGTGGACAATGGCATATTCACCACCTAAATTCCACCATTAACACTTAAATTTCCTTTATGACCTACCTGACCTTCTTTTTTTTTCATCTCTCACCATTTTATTTTTGATGCATTTAAAAATAAACTACAGCTGGGTTAGTGGCATGCCTGTAATACCAGCTCTGTCGGAGGGTTAGGCAGGAATCTGCAAGTTCAAAGCCATCCTGGGCAACCTAGCAGGACCCTCTCTCAAAATAAAGTAATGAAAAGGGCTGGGGGTGTAACTCAGTGGTAGAGTGTCTCTGGGTTTAATCCCTAGTACCACAAAATAAATAAGTCAATAAATAAAAAGATAAATAAGTAAAAAATAACGAAGAAACTGCTGGCCTTAGATTACATTCAGCATGCTTTTTATTAACTAGAGTTCAGTCTTTGTTGACAGCTTTTAGTATGAACTTTACATATGGCAAAATGCACACATCCTTATTTGTACATAAGTGGAACTTCTCAAATGGATGTAGTGATGTAAATCAGTCCCCAGAAAGATTTAGAACATTACTTGAGAAAGTGCCCTCCTGCCCTTTCCCAAACCTTAGGTTCTTTTCTGAATATCTGCAAAGAAGGATTTATTGATCACTGTAAGTGACTTGTGGTCAGTGTATTTCTTTAGAATTGTTGCTTTAGGGCTGGGGAGATAGCTCAGTCGGTAGAGTGCTTGCCTTGTAAGCACAAGGCCCTGAGTTCGATCCCCAGCACCCAAAAAAAAAAGAATTGATGCTTTAGGTGAAGAAAAAAAAGGGGTGGTTGGAATTGATTTGCTCATGCTTGTGTGCATGCTTGGAAATCACACTCACCACCATTAATACTACATATTTGTGTTACTAAAAAGTTAATTTTCATGCTAAAAAATTGATCCTGTGATTGATTTCATTCAAGCAAGTTGCTTTCATACTTAGGAATACATGTTTGCATAATAGTCTAACAAATTAATATTTAGTTTGGACTAATTCATAGTGTTTTTAGCTCTGACAAAATTAAAGTATTAACAACAGTTGCTTAGAATATCTGATTTTCACTTGGGTACATGTAGTTGCCAGTGACTTTATTCACTCTCTTTTTGTTGTTCTAATTAGTTGTACATGACAGTAGAATGCATTTATACATTTTGATAGATCATACATAAATGAGGCATAATCTCTCATTTTTCTAATTATACAAACTGTAGGATCACATCAATCATGCAGTAGCATTGTAAAAGATGTTTGCTAAGATAATATAAATAAAGATGAAGGGTTTTGGCCAACATACTTGGTTTTTCTGGATATATAGAAAAAGTATTTAGGCAGCTGTCCTTTTCCTGTGAAGTGTAGGAGGATGTATCATCTCATAATTTAGCCTGAAGCATAAGTGGGTTCATACTGCTTTTGAAAAACAGGGACCTTTTCCTTGGGGGAGGTTTTAGAGAATGAATTGATCACATGACATCATTTTTATGTATATGTGAATGGGTTCTGCATAAATAATATGCACCAAATTAGAAAAAAAATTAGAAAACTCTTGTTTCTGTGGCAACCCCCCCCCCTTCTCCCAGCCAGTACTAAAGATTGAACCCAGGGGTGCTTTACCATTGAGCTACAGTCTAGCCACTTTTTTTTTTCTAATTTTTTTCCCCCCAAGTCAGCCTCTCTGTAAGTTGCCCAGGTGTCCTCTAACTTGTGATCCTCCTGCCTCAGCTTCTGGAGTTGCTTGGTTTGCAGGTGTGCATCCTCCATGCTAGGCTTCCTGTGGCAGTCTTAATTGATGGGATTCCATGTTTGTGGGCAGTGGTTTCTGTCAGCTTCACCATCAAGTACTTCATAGATAATTTAATGCACCCCGAGGGAAGCACAGAGCTGTGGAAAACCTCAACTATCCAGACAGCAACATGCTGTAAGTGCCTGTTTCTTAGATGAAAGGTTGCTAAAAATGCCCCCACAGTTTCTTTGATTCCAAATAAACAGTTTTTGTATATCTAGCAAGAAACTTAGCATAGCAGAAAGGGTATGGTCAAAATAAATGTTATACTACCACAAATAGTTGTACAGGGGCCATAAAGTGCTCAAATTAAGTTCTGTGAAAGTGACATAAAACTCCCTTTTCTTGGTTTGCTTCTTTTTGTGAGTCACTTTAACACACTTTAATGTAATGTAATAAGAGTCTCAACTGAAAACCCACACAGCTCCTTCAACTGTTACTTACACATAGACATATTCTCATTTCTTACTGCATACTGATTTATAAGCATTGGGTTTATTCAGCCATATTTAGTGAGAAAACTCATGATAGAGACAGAGAAATTACATGGTAGATGTTCAGTCATTGACAATCTTCCTTGGGAATACTACCTAGAAATGTATAGTGATTTTCAAAGGTAAAATTTTTCCTAGAAAGTTTGATTTTCATTTAGAAAGAAATACAAGGGGATATATCACCAGTTTATAAAAGCAGTGTGTGGTCCTTAGAGCCAAAAGGAACAAATATTCAACCATTACCTATTTAAAAATTCATTTAAAGTCAGAGATTGACATTTTGTTAGAGGTAGTATGTAGTTAACTACTGTGGACCAAATACACACACACACAAAAATCACTACATGGATATTTTCTTTATTCTTGTGTTCCAAACCACTTAATTTATGGTTGCTTTTCCCTAAGAAAAAAGGACAGAATAGTTTTTACCAATAAAATTAACTCAGAGAACTATGCTTTAAGAAAAATAAATCTGCATGATAAATCTAAGCTTTTACTGGTTTACAATATTATTGAGACTCCTGCTTATTTAAATACTTCATCTGGTGATACCATTGGAGGCATATATCTGCATACATTTATACAGTCCTGTATTATGTCACATGAAGTAGAGAATTATGGGAAATGGTGACTGGTTCCTTTTCATCTGATTTCAAGCCCCATTGGAATAGAAAGACATCAGTCTTCTGTCCTATCTTGTGAAGTGCTTGCATTGGTTATAAATGAATCATGTAACAAAGAGCTACCATTTATGATTTTATTATATTTTCAGCCTCACCTGAGAATTTAAGATTCCAGGACAGAAGTTACAAAGCCAACTCTCTTTTCTATATACCTGTCTTTGAAGGTTCAGCATAAAAACTAACCTTCTTGAAGTCATCAGACAGCTGTAAGTCAAATTCCTGTTTATTTCTCCAGTTATGTATTATATTGATTTATATACATTTGGGTCTCATTCTAACGTGTAACTAAAGACTAGTAATTACTCTCTAATTATTTTTTATATTACTCTTCCTATGTCTTCTCAGTGAAATGTGAAATCTTTTGTGCAAGAGTGTTGTATACTTCCTTCACATTTCCTAAACTTTACTTAATTGGTGTGCTTTGGAAAATCTCCATTCAGTAAAGATTATTGACTGATTGCCTTAATATTGAGAGATGCCACTTGTCTCAGCAAATGTGATAAGCCTCATTTTCCAATTCTTCTATCAACTTGCTTTAAGAAAAGGATGAACAGAGGATTACATTAAGGCAAAAAAAATTGGAGTTTGTTCTTTTCTTTTGTCTTCATCTTTAAAAGATGTGCCTGGTCATATTTCAGTAATAGTGTTAACATTTAGCACTTTAATAATTCCTTTCATCTGTAAAGAGCCAATTGTTTTCCTAAAGTAATTGTATTTTCCAGAATGATTCTATAAAGAAAATTGACCTCATTGATGATCTAGAGTGTAAGAAAAAAATCTAACACTCTTAAAGTTCAGCTTGCAAATGACTTGGAAACAGATAATGGGCCACACTTCACTTGTGGTGCATCCTGGCCAAGAATATGGGAACTTTGTCAACAGCTGAGCTCTTGGCTTAGCAAGCTTTAATGTGGTCAGAGATCTGGGTGGGGTCATTTCATTGATTTATCTATTTTTTTGTCCCATAGTCCAGATGAATCACATGATTGAACCTACCCAGGAAAGAAAATTAAAAGCAACAGAGAATGTTGGGGTTCTACTTTGCTCCTCTTATGCAGTGTTATTTGTTGCCAACTTTATGCAGACAGATCTGCCTCATCTCCTAACACACTGAATCATCTGTCAAAACTCACACCAGTGATCTCCAATTAGAGGGAACAAAACATTCTCCAGTTCAACCCAGCATCCCCAAGACCCCTGAATTAGTTTCCTGTGACTGCTATAATGAATTGTTGTAATTTTGGTGGCATAAAACAACAGAGATTTTTTAATCTCGCACTCCTGGGGCAATGATCTGCAATAGGTCTGTAGGTCTGTTTTGTTTCATTTTCCTAAAGGTTCTAGGGGAGACTTTGTTCCTTTCCTTATCCAACCTCTGGAGGCTACCCCCTTCTTTTTAGGACTTTTGTTGTTAAATTGGGGTTACCTAGATATCCAAGATTACTTCCCTACCTCAAGGTTCTTGTCCACAAATCCCTTTCACCATGTAAGGTGACATTCACAGATTCCCAGAGATTACATGTGAATGAGGGGCAGGTGGCATTATTCTGTCTACCACACCCCAAATCCACTTCTACCCCCAACTCTGGTGAATTGTCTAACTCTTCTGCTATGATCTCTGTAATGTTGAATGTCTAAAACTAATTTCAGTTACCCTGGTTTGGACATTTATCCAACAAATAAGATGGGAATATTTTGAAAATTGACTCTCCTACTTTCTTCACAAATCGCCATATATTGATAATATCCTGAGTTTTTAAAATACTTTATTTAAATAATTACAAAAAAGGCCCTTTTCTCTTGGCTTGATTTTTCTTCTTCTTTGTAAATCTGTTTTATTTGGCAACACTTCATGTTTCAAGTCCTTTTTACACTGTGGTTGTCTCTTCATCTGCGGGGTAAACTTCCTAATCATTAAGCCCCCTCTTCCCTCTGTGGCCCCCTGACTGTTCTTTTAGTATCTTCAAATCCTAATCTTTTTCCCTGACAGATTTTTGGTTCTTTTGTGATTTTTAATTTTCTTCTGTATTTTTTCTCAGATTTTAATGTGATTTCTTCTTTTTGTCCTCTCAACAATTTCTTTCCCTCAAAGTTTTTCTTATCTTTGTCTTTGTCATCTGACAATAGAAAATGAGGTACATTTTGAACTTGTGACTCAGTCAGTTTTCAACAGAAAATAGTATAATGCTCACTTTTGCTGATAAGAGAGTGGCAACAGTAATGTTAGAAATAAAGAAGCTACTTAGGAACCTACAAATTAAGATAAACTCATCTATACACAAAGGTATCTGAAGGAACAATTTGTTCATCTTATTTTCAGAGAATCATTAAATTTTCTCTTAACATTTTTGCTGTTATTAGAACTTACTGTTAGTGAAATAAAGTAACTAGACTTCTTTTTATTTAATTCATGGGTGTGGCCATTTTATAGCCAGGACTTTGGTCCCAAAGACCAAAGTATACAATGCTGGTACTTTAAGTGCTGTCCCCAGACCAGCGGCATCAGCATGACTGGGGAACTTACAAAAATGCAAATTATCAAGCCCCACCCCAGACCTACTGGATCAGAAGCCCTGAGGGTAGGGCCCAGAAAACCAAGTTTTAACAAGCTTCCCAGGAAATTCCAATTAGGAACCACTGATATATTGTATTATCCCATGTGGGTACTGGGAAGAAGAATCACCTTTTCTAGGTCTCAAGCTCAGATCAGTTGAACATTCACCAGCCCCAAGGCTCCTGGGATGTCACCTCCCTTAAACCATGTTCTCCACATTTTCAATTTTAATAAACACTTCTCTCAGAGACTCTTAATTCCAACAAACTGTCCAGAATCACCTTATTTCACCTCGAAATAGATAATCTGTGGATTGGCATCAGGAAGAAATAGTCCTTCTTGGTTAGAGTCTCCTCACAGGACCCAAAGCTCATGCTGTGCCAAACTAAATACAGCTTTTATCCTGGAACCCAGCAGTTTATTCCCATGTCAAAAAGGCCCACGTCCCTAAACTTAAACATGTGTTAATGTATCAACTCACGGAAACCTTAAAACGAATCGACAGCTTATTTCACATGAAAGAAAGAATTGTACTTCCCCTCCCCATTTTCCCCTGCAGAATCATAGTACATATCATATGTACTATGTTAGCCTGTATTCATATCAAATCAAATTATTCTTAACACTGCCTCCTAATTTGGTGAAAAATCCACTAGGTCACTTAAAAACATAAATGTTATTGAACTATAATTTCCATGCAGTATGCATTCATTTTTAGTGTTCATTTTGCCTTTCTTGGACACATGTGCACACTGATGTCATTACTGCCACAATCACAATGATGAACCTTTCTGACACCGCAGAAAGCTCATTCAAGTCCCTTTGCCATCCATCTCTCCTAATCTGTTGGCTATTAGCAGTCACTATACTGCTTTCTGTTACTATAGATTTTGTTTTCTTTTTCTGGGATTTCACACAAATCTTTTTGCCTGGCTTTCTTCCTTCAGCATATATTTTTGAGATTCCTCTTTGTTGTCATGTGTTTCAGTAGTTTCTTTTTTAAAAATAAACCTGTTGAGTAATATTCACTTGTATATGTATACTGTAAAGTGTATATTTCCAATTGCAGGCTATAAAGAGTAAAGTTCTTCTGAACATTTGTGTACTTGCCTGTATGTGGATATATTTTTATTTCTGTTGGGTAAATATATGAGATTGGAATAACTGGATCATATGGTACGTGCATGTTCAGATGCATAAGAAACTGCCAAATTGGATTCCAGAATGGTTAGACTATTTTGCATTCCCTCCAGCAATCTCTGAGTGCTTCCACTGGGCCATTTTTTCATATTGTGATGTCAGACAAATAGCAAGAATCTTAATTCTATGCATATATAATGCATATATACTTATAATACACACACTTGTACGTATATATCCATATATACATATGTATGTGTATATGTGTATACACGTCTGCACACACAGAGAAATGTGGATATATTTCAATATATCATATGAGAAAGCACTTATTTTCTAGTAAAACACAGTAAATCCCTAAACTAAACCTAAGTGATACCTGTATTTTTTCTTAGTATTTGTTTACTTTAATTATTTGCTGGCTATTACTAATAGTCAAGTAGCAAACCTCTAAGAAAAAGAATAGAAACCTGTATGAGGAAATTGTTGTTAAATCCCCCCCACCCCATAGAGAAAAGATGACACTCCTGTTTTTTGGTCTGTGACCTTGGGTATTGTACCAAGGAAAGTTTAGTGGGAGCAACAGGGATGCAAATAGATTAAGCTGAGGAATGAGGATAATATGGGGAACACAGAAATAGATTGGGCACAGCGATGGAATAGAGGTTTCCAAGGCATAATCAGCACCCAGGAATCAAATACTGGTCAAATGAAGATGGAACCAGTGGATGTGACTCCACGGAGACAGCAAGACTGGGCTTTCTACATTTGACAATATGACATCAAGCAGAATATGAAACATCCAACAAAAGTAAAAGCAACATGTTCTAGGAGAAGAGAGTGACTAATTTTATCCCTGGGGTGGGGAGTGGAAAATTGGAAGAAAGCTTCAGAAAAAGCAGCTGGTTGGGGACAGGAGAGCAGAGTAATAAAAATATCATCTATCTGTATGAAATGCTGGCATTGTTGAACAGTGCTCCTGGAGATTAGGCACAAAATATATGGCTAGGTGGTTTGTTTTACAGATTTTTATCCTAAAGTTATGATGACTGGTTTAACTGCTGCTGCTAATTTATGTCATATAGCAAGCAGAGTTTCTGGGACTAGACTGAGCCAGGGGCAAGGTGCTTGTATAGATTTCAGTGACTCATCTCTTGAATCTAAAAATAGCAGCAGGCTAGGGTCAAAGTAGTAGTCATGGGAGGAAGTCTTTTTGACACATGTTCTCCTTGAAACCAAACTTAGCACCAGTATATATAATTCAGTTTCTCAGGCTGGAGTGGGGACTGAGGGGCAGAGGGTAAGGGTGGAAAATGGAAGTGAGCTTGTATCATATCATGAAGGACATTATATTCTAAAGCAGAGAGATTGTGATTTCATACTACAGGGCTTTGGGCATACTCTTGATCATAACTGAAGGTATTCTAGTGGGGTGCATGGAAGGACTCAGAGGCTTTTAACAAATTAACTTTCTAGATTTCAGCTTTTATATGTAATTGATATGCCTGAAAATGCATCTGCCCTTTCTTCTGTTTCTACAGAAGGAAAGTATTCTTTGCATCTCTGCAAAATCTTAATATGGTTCTTTGTCCTATGGTATAAAAAGTGTATGATAAAATTGCATATATATTTGGATCATCAGTTGATAGATAATTAAAGATAATTTTGATGTTAGATCATGGTCTGTGGTCATGAAACTTAAAAGAGGCTCAGAGGTTAGGAGTCAGTGATATTTAGCTAACAACTAGATGTGGGGAATAAGTAGAATAAATTCAGAAATGTCTCCAGTGTTTCTGGCTTGCTCACTAGATGGAGATGAAGCTTTTGCCAAGGTGAGGGTCAGAAGTATGGGTGTGGTAGGCAGAATAATGACTTCCCTAAAGATTCCAAATCTTAATCCCTAGAATTTGCAAATGTTACTCAACATGGAAAAAGTGACCTTGGAAATGTGATTAAGACAAAGGACCTTGAGATGGAGAGATTATCCTGGATCATTTGGGTAGGCTATTTGGGTTGGAGTATCCCTTATCATGAATCTTTAACAGTAAAGAAGCATAACTAACTGATTGTTGTCAAGTTGAGAGAGACAGAGTAAGAGAGAAAGAGAGAGGGAGGGAGGGAGAGAAACACTGGGATATCAAAAGAAACAGCAAGGAAGGATCCAAAGCATGAAGGAGACTTGGAGAATTGACTCACCACTGCTGGCTTTGAAGGTGATGGAAGGGGACGCTGAACCAAGGAACAAGAGCAAACCTCTAGTAGCTGAGACTATCAAGGAAACAGATGAACCCTCCAGAAATGAAGGAAGCCCTACTGACATCTTGAGTTTAGTTTGGAGAGACCTGAGTTGCACTTCTGACCTATGGTACTGTAGAAGAACATATTCATGTTGTTTAAAGCCCTTAGTTTGTAGATTTTGTTACAGCAGCACTAGAAAACTAATACAGAAGTTTGGTTTGCCCAGATTTTTCAAAAGGAGAGAGATGAATTTGATGTGATATTTGATTGATGTGTGTTAGATGCACTGAAGGTTAGCATTCTAGCCTTGTTGGGCATTTTAGTCTCTGTGTACATGCTTGCTTTAGTGGAAGACAGAATGCTGTTATGAAGGAGCATTCTATTTTAGGCTTATTTGTTTTCAATTATTTACACTTTGTTGTTCTCATCCTCAAAACCTGAGATTGGAATAGATGATCTCAGGTTTCCTTCAGTTTGAAAATTCCAAAAACATTTTCCTTAGATTAAATAAAACATTCTACTACCTAATTCAATCGCTTCTCTAATAAGGAAAGTAAGGAGAAACATGGAAGGATTATTGGTAAACATTCACTGTAAAACATGAGCGTGTGCCGTGTTTCAAGTACCTTGTTTAGAAATGTAGCATCCTTAATGCTAGCCATAAATCAACATGTGCCCTGGAATTTCCATCCTGAAATGTTTCACTCTGCATTGAAATAAGTGGAATAGAAGGTTCTGAACAGAACCCTGTATTTCCTAACAGTCTTGTGGCCTAAATATTCATTATCATAAAAAAATTCCTCTGTCTTGGTATCACTGAGGGTATTAAATAGAATGATTTGTACAGTTGTCAAAGCCTTTCTTTTCATAAGCACTAGCAACTCTTTGTTCAGAGATGTCTCACAGGTAGAATCAGCCCTTTGATGGAGAATTTTTCCCTGATGAAACCGATGCAACTGTTTGAATCCTGCACATTGAGCATTTGTTAGGTAATGATTGTGTGTGATTACTGCACAGAAGGATGCACACTGAAGTCAGTTCTTTAGGACTACCTCTTGCCTAAACTCAATTTAGCATAAATAAGACTCCAACTGAAAATCTCCTTCGGCACAGGGGGAAAAGTATAATTTGTAATGTGCTGCTATCTTTAACACAAAGGTGGGCACTCTTGTTAACCTGAGGGGTAGAGTGCAGTCAGAGTTTTCACATGGACCATACAGGTCATTTCAGAGTTGTCACCTCATTTCCTGGTGGGAAGAACAGGTTCATGTCAATTTTCACCTATTTGAGGATTCCAGGTGCAAATTCTGTAGAAAAAAGTTTACACGTTTGCTAAGAATTATCTCATTAAAAGAGTTTGGAATGTGATTTCATGTGGATCAGCTGTTACTGTATTACCCTGGAAAATTTTGTTCTAACAAAATCAAGCACTTGGACACTAATTGAACAAATGCCCTTGAACTTGTTAAGCAGGCATGGGCTTGCCAAATGCTATGGTGAGACTTGTGGAGATAATAAGTGTGAGTTAGGCACTTAAGCTGCAGGGCTCATGTGTTGTCTGATTGTGTTGTTGGAAACTTTTTGGAAATGATGACCTTGATCATGCTTTGAATAGCTGACCAGAGTGGTCCAAACTGTTGCCATTTGTGGCCATCAAACATCTTTGACCTCATGCATCACGGGCAGTTCTCTTGCACTAACATCCTGCCCAATACGTTAGTCTTTTCAAGAGATTCTGGTGCTAATCCAATTACTTTCTGCAAACAGACTGCAGATGTCATAGGGTGTTGGCCATTAGTGACTTAGGATACCAACCATCATTTTCTCTTGCCACATTAATCGACACTCAAGTGGATCTTAGAGTAAGTCTTGAGTATACCTGACAATCAAAAGTGGTTCCTGGAAAACTATTTGGTAGAGTGGTTTTCCCCTAAACCTTCTGAGTCTCTGTCTTATCAGTTTGAGCTACTGTAACAAAACACTGCACACTTGAACACTTGATAGCTTAAACAACACACACATATTTCTCGAGTTCCAGAGGTCATGGTGCCTACCTGAGACTGGTGAGGGCTTTCTTCCTGGTGTGCAGAGAGCCATCTTCCTGTTATGTCCTTACATGGCACTGGAGTGATCAATGAGAATGGTGGAGAAGTGTTTGTTCCTCTCCCTCTCCTTATTTCCATAATAATGCCCCACCCTCTTAAACTAATCTAGCCCTCATCACTACCCAAAGACCCTGCCTTCAAGTGCTATCACAAGGGGATTGGGAAGTTGACATGAATTTTGAGGGGACCCAAATATTCAGTTGATAGCAGTATTACTAGGATAACAAAATGTGAAAAATAATAACAATTCTGTAGATATTCTTAGAATAATACTAATGTAGTATCCCAAAAGGTTGTCCATTCATCTGCCCTGCTTGCTTCCTTCCTTCCTCTTCCCTCCCTTCTCTTCCCTTCCCTTTCTAAAGGAATTAGATCAGTATTAGGGGGATTTGAGAATTAATTTTAGATCTTGTGCTAACTTCTTGAAATGATTTTAAGGAAAGGAAGGGTAGACTGAGAACAAGATTTTCAAGAGTGACAAAAGCAGTAGTGGGTGTGTTTTTGTCTTATTCTTTCTTCTTCTTTTCTTATCACATCTAATTATGCCCCACGGAAAATGTTCATAATCTAAATTTTTTATAAATGACTTGATCATTAGCTGGAGTAGTTTTCTTTTTTACTTTTGTATTTGTTCTTTTTAGATATACATGACAATAGAGTGTATTTTGACATATTATACATACACGGAGTATAACTTATTCTAATTAGGATCCCATTCTTGTGATTGTACATGATGTGAAGTTTCACGGTTCATATATGAACATAGGAAATTTGTGTCTGATTCATTTGCTGGAGTAGTTTTATAGCAATAAAAATTACCTTGTTGAAGTGTTGGTTCTTCTTTGTGTTTCAAAAGTCCTTCAGCTCTGGACTTTGTGCTCACAGCTAGCCGCCAGTTCTTACTTTACCTACTTGAAGTGTATAATGGGTTGAGTTCTTTTTCATCCTTAGGAATTCAATCTCCTGCATTTGGAACTCTTACATTAAAATAAGCTTTTAAAGTTGATTAGTCTGGAGGATACCCATACACCAGAACAAAGTGCCTAACAGACATATTACTTCTTTGATCTATAAGTGAAGGTTGGTAAGAGTTTTCCAGTCATCCCTAGGTCTGACCCAGGTTCCAACAACCTGGGCATCCATGTGTTATTGAAGAAGATGCATGTGTGATATTTGTTGGGTGCAGAACTAGACAGAATTTGGGCTTCTTAAGTGACCAGAAGCTTCCGATGGAAGTAGAGATAGAAATTCTTCCCTGTTACCAAAGGCAGAAGAGAAGTAAGATCTGTTAGATACTTAAAATTATGAGAGTAGTATTAAAAGGACTATCAAGCTAGAGAGGTCTATTAAGAATAATGGTCTGGTTTAATTTATTATTATTTTAACATCCCTTGTTTGTAATTGCAACTAGAAAGTGATGTGCAATGTTGTAAGTGGTTCTTTAATGGTTTTTGGAAATAACTAATATGGATGTTTAAAGTAGGCAAATTGAATTAGGTAAAATGGAATCTCATTTTCTTGTTCATGTGTATTTTTCAAGAACATTTTCATTTCAAATTGGATGTTCTGATACATAATGGGTAAATCTTAGGTTGAACCACATGAAATTGCTATTTTTCTTAGAACAATTGAATATTAACAATTTTGAGGTTTATTGTCATTTATATGAATATATGCTTGTTCATACTAATTAGAGACTAATGGATTTATCTATGAAGCTATTAAAAAAAAGTCTGTAGTAAATATATTTGTAAACTGAAGAATCTACTTCCACATGAACTGTTTTCCTTCTAACATTTGTGTAAGATCAGATTTTCCATTTCTGAGTTCCCTTTAAAAGAGCTAAAATTAACTAAAAAAATCTGGAGCCCTGAATGTAGCAGAATATGGGAAGTTTCAAAGAAGCAATGGAGTTGAAGGCAGAAGACGTTCTATTCTAGAGGGCATTGACTCAAGCCCCAGCCACCTCTGCCGTGACTGGGAAGGCAAACATTGGTCTAAGATGATCAGGCTGTTATTGAGGTGATGGAGATAAATGGACAAGGGATCAATGCCCTCCGTGTTCTTGTGTGGTTTTATTAGACTTTGGTTTTCCTGTTGCATTTGAGTAGATTCTTAATTTGGTTTAGATTGAGCTGAAGGTGGGTTTTGTGTACATGTTTCCTTCATCTTAGAAAGCATTTCTTTCAAACCTCTAAGGAAAAAGTTCTCACCATGATGGACACCATGTCCTGATGACATTGAAGGTGCTATATTTGGGAAGCCATCTGAGGTTTCATTTCTAAAAATGAATCAGTTCAATGACATTGTTATGAACATGGGTTTCATGTTGTGTTTTGAAATTTAAATTTGTATAAAACAAACAAACAAATAAACATTTGAGGGTCCAGATTCAGCATCCTGTCTCAGTAACAAAGCAAAATACTCTGATTTTTTTTTTTATGATTAATAGGCAGTGTTTTTATGCAACTCATTGACCTTTAAAGAAATAGAAAATTATCTCTATTCACCAATTTTATGTATCTTTTGGCATATATATTCACAATTCTAGGCTCTGTTTTTATTAGTAAAAACAGTACCTTTACAGTTTCACCTGTTAATTTATGTGGTTTGCCCTACTTCAAAGCACTATTTTTCCTATAAATAGAATTCCACCTGGGTGAAACTTGCCAACCACAAATACTTGACTTCTTTGACAACAAACTCTCTGGGATGGAGTCCTCTGTTAAATACCAAGTGTTGAATAGAAACCTAGTGTTTGAGTACTAACATTTCAAAAAACAATTTATTTTTGTATTTATATTGAAATATAGCAAAGGTATATTATTCAGTCTTGTTCTTAGAATCATCCTTGATTCATGTCTTTCTCCTGTACTCATACATGGTATGTTGGCAAATCCTGTCTACTCTACCTTCAGCATAAACCCATCTTCTGTCGTTGCCACACTGGACTGAGCCACGTTCTCCTTCACCCTAATTAAGGTCTCTTTTCTTCCTATAATCTATTCTGTACTCAGCACCTAGAATAAGCTGCTAAACATAAGTCAGACCCTGTGCCTCCCTGCCCAGAGCCCTCATCTCACTTTCCCCTGGCCTCCAAGGCCTTCAGAACTGACTCCTTATGGCCTCCCTGACCTCAGCCGGGGCTCACTCTGCTTCCTTTCAGTTACACTGGCTTCCTTCCTGTTTCTGGAACATGACATGCTGTCATCTCTGGGTCCCTGCCTTGCCCGTTTCCTCTCCCATGAAAATTGGTTCTTCCTGCACTTGTCAGCATGGCTAATCCCTTACCTCATTAAGTCTTTGCTTGATTTTAAACTGCCCTTCTTATAACCGCCCTGGTGCTCTCCTCTGTTTTCTAAAAAAAATTCCATAGCATTCCTCATCTTTCAACTTATTCTATAATTTAATTATTTATCTCATTTACCATACATTTTCTTTCCCTACACTCTAGCATGTAGAATGGTGGGGCCAGTTTTGTTTTGATGATGGGTGTGTCTGAAGCTCCCAGCGTATAACTGATACATAGTAGGATTTCAATAAATATTTATTGAATGAATTAAATACTCATGCAGGGGTGATGCATGAGTATTACTCTTGACCACAAATCTTTCAATTCAGATTGAACAAATCTTTAAATTCAGATTGAACAAATCTTAAAGCCATTTCTTAATATATTTGTTTCTAGCTTCACATTTTGCATATCTGCTTATAGAGTCAAAGAGTGTTTTGTTTTGTTCTTTAATAGTATTTGTCAAAGCCCATTCTGGTTGTATTCTGTTAATGACAGATTAGCCCCTGCCAACCTACTCCAGAAATTTCCATCTGATTTTTAAAGGTTTGTAATTGGGGTGAGGCTCTTTTCAGGAAAGGGCCACCCTAACAACTGTGGAAAAATAATCATATGCCTTTGGTTCCACTTCTCTGAAGCCAGCTGATAAACCAAGTAAAAATGTTGACCATTGTAATTTTATGGGAATGGCTTGAATAGTCCCCGAGGTCATGACGTCCATAGAACTCACTTTTCTGGCCTCCCTGTCTGATCATTTGTGTGCCCTAAGGGTGTGGGAAACCCAGGCCGTTTGCCCTGTGCCAGGTGAGCCACTGCCTCTTATCTATTTCCCATGGGGTGATGCAGGCCCCTTTTGCCCACGAGGCCTCTCTCTTTGCTAGGTTCCCTCCACCTCTAGTTAGAATTTCATAGTTATGTTGTGCTTCTCTTCCCAGCCTGATTTTCTTAAATCACTTCTTTTCCTTACAGTTGTGTGGCTTCTTGGGAAGGTGTAGGAAAATTTGGAGAAACAAAGCCATCACTGCTGCTTCTGAGCTTTGTGTTTCAGCCTCTACCTGTCCTTTCAAATCAGACCTGAGCCAGTTGCCTTGGGCACTCAGACCCTGTGCACTGGCCACCCATGACTTTTTAACTCACTTCTTACCATTTCCCTCCACTGACCTTTGTTTCAGCCAAATCAGAAGACTTGCCACTTCTGAAGCTCAGCTGTGTACCTCTCCTATGTTTCCTCTTTAAGAAGCACCAGGGCTATCTCCTGCTTCAAAACTTTCTACCCCCCAGCTGAGCACTCCAGTTATACTTTCTGTGTTCCTCTGTTAAGCACTGAAGCCCATCTGCCTTCTGTTTTCACCATGTCCTTTGGATCAGCTCAACAGCACAGCCATCCTAACTCCAATGCCAGATTGTATACCCTCCAAGGACAAGAATTGCATTTTTTTTTTATTGTTACATATTGTAAGATGTTGCTGCATGTATGTTATTCAGGTGTGTGTTGCTGTGACCAAAATACCAGACAAACATAACTTGGAGGAGGAAACGTTTGTTTTGGACCATGGTTTCAGAGGTTCAGTTCATGGTTGACTAATTCCCTGGCTCTGGGCCTGAGGTGAGGCAGAATACCATGGTGAAAGGAGATGGTGGAAGAGCACTGGAAGCAGAGAGCAGGGAAAGGAACCACAGGGAAGGTGAACCTTTCCAGGGAACGCCCCTAGTGACCTGCCTCCTCCAGCCATAGCCCACCTGCCTACAGTTACCACCCAGTTAGTCTGTTCAAACTAGGATAAACTGATCAAGTTATAGTTCTCATAATTTAATCATTTTGTCACAGATTAATCCTGCATTATCACAGGAGCTTTTGAGGGACGTCTCTTATTTAAACCATAACAGTATGGGTTCAGTAAGTATTTCAGAGACTCATAGAATGTAACCAATTGGAGAGACTCTGGAAATAAAACAATCACATAGCCCTGGATTTCTAGAATGTGCCTAATTTTTAAGTTATTTTGTCCCTTTCTCATCTGAAAATTATAGTTGTTATTTTTCCAACCATACACAGTGAGTTTTAGTTTGAAAAAGTATAGTCACCATCGGCATACATCTGTACTACTTTAACTCTACACACTTCTGCATTTTGATTGAAATATATTTCAAGAGGGATCAGTCCAGGTTCTTCTAACTACCTTTCTGCATTTCCATTAGGATTCCATTTGTCAATCATTTTTACATTTCTCTCTGTTATGATACAAAACAGGTTATAAATATGGGGCTGGTAGTAAATCTAAATACAAACTCTTTCACACTTAAGCAAAAGTGCTTTCTCCCATACACAGGTCAGGTCTAGATAATTGTCATACATTTATTCATTTATTTCAGTAAATCTTTATTGAGTGCCTCCTATGTGCCAGGTGTATAATATAAATAAATCAGACAAAAGTCCCCACCCTCACGAATCTTATATTCCAAGGGGTAGAAGCAGATGAAAAGCAAGTGCGATGACAAATGTGCCAGAGGGTGATGATTGTGATGGAGGAACATTAGGCGGGGGAAAGGGGACAGAGGCAGAAGCAAGGCAGATTGTAACTTATGGTGATTGGCAGAGGCCTGAAGGTGGAAAAAATGAGCCTGGTATATATCTTCAGGAAGAACTTTCTAGTCAGAGGGAACAATGACACTGTGTGGAAGTGACTTGTCATTGTGAGGAGCAGCACAATGACCTATTCTGTAACCCGGAGAGGGTTGAGAGGTAGAGGGAGGCTCAGATGACTTCAGTTTATCCACCTAGACACTACTAACATTTTGGGCTGGATGATTCTTCACTGTGTGTGGCTGTCCTGTGTGTGGTAGGAAGTTTAGCAGCATCCCTGGACTCATTCTATGCTATGAGCCTACTGTCTTAGTCCTACTGTTGTGCCAGCTTATGACAGACTGGTCACTTTATAAAAAACAGAAATTAATTTCTTGTAGTTCAGGAGACTAGGGAGTCCAAGATCAAGGAATCAACAACTTCAGGGTCTTATGAAGGTTCTCCGCTTCAAAGACAGCACTTTGTTGCTATGTTCTCATATGTCAGGAGGTGAAAAGGCAAAATGGGATCGCATTCATCTGTCTTCTGCTGTTCATAACATAATATCCCAGACTGGGTAAGTTATAAAGAAAAGGGTTTGTTTGGGCTCATGGTGGTTGAGGTTCAAAGTTGAAGGCTCTTGATGGTAGAGTTCCAAGATGGTGCAGGGCATCACATGTTGTAAGACAGAGGGACATACCTGTGTGTAGGAGGAGGGTCTGTCTCCCTCTTTTGGTAAAGTCACCAGCCATCATGGGGCTCCATCCTGATGTCTTATCTAAGCCTAATCACCTACCAAAGGTCCAACTCTAAACACCATGGTCAAATTAATTTTCCACCCTTCTACTACCACACAATGGGGATTAAATTTCAACACATGAAGCCTTGGGGGATATACTCAAACCATGTCCAAATCATAGCATGGATATGAAAGGCAAAGGAGACTAGCTAGTTGTCTCTTGCCCTTTTATAAAGCACTAATCCTGCCCTGGGGTGCTAATCCCCCATGGCCTAATCACCTCTAGAGACCTTACTTCTCAATACCTTTTGCGTTGGGCATTAAGTTTCAACATAAACTTGGGAGGAAACAGAAATATTTAAACCATGGCACACCCTTACCCCCAGCTGTGCAACTGAAAATGTCTCCAGATGTTACTAAATGTCTTCTGAGGTGCAAAAGCACACCAGGTTGAGAACCACCAACTTGAATTAAAGTAATGACTTTGTTACTTGGAGTGTTTTTTTTTCCATTTTATCAAGAGTCCTTTGGCTGCAGTGATGAGAATAAACCGAAACTGGAGGGGACAAAGGCAGGATTAAGTTCAGGTGAGGGTGCCTACAAACAGACTTGGTGTGGGCTGGTGGTGGTGAGGAGTAAACAGGTATGGTATATTTTGAATGGTAAACCATCATGATTTGGTGATAGACTCTAGGCCTATATGCCTAGTATAAAAGAAGCCAAAAAGACTACAAAGATGTGAGCAAGGGAGACCTGGGAGACATGGAGTTTGATTTCACATGCTGTGTTTGAGAAATTTTACTCTTCTGTGTTCTACCTCACAGTAACCCTGAGACTTGGTGTTTGCTTCTTTTACAGCAAAAGTCACTGAAGCTCATGGAGGTTAGGTAATCTCCCAAAGACACACAACCTATAAAGAGCAGGACTAGGATTTTAAATCAGAAATGTTTGACTATTCAGCCCCTACTGCTTGGTATAGTTCAGAGTGATTTTGTATGGTTCTGGAAGCCCTCAACAGGAGGAAATAGTTTAGTACCTTGCAGAAGTTAATTCAGTAGAGTGATTTCTCATGAAATGCAATTCTGCTAAATACTGACATTTCAAACAGAGATGGTAATTTCTTTTGAATTTTAGAGGAGGGTTGAAAATAAGCATAAACCTTTGGAAGCATCCTGTAGAGTAAAACATCACCTAGAAAATCAGTGCTGTGGTTTGAATGTATTCATCTGTCCAAAGTACATATACAAGAATTTATATCCCAATGAGATTATATAAAGATGTGAGGCCATTAGAAGGTGATTGGAACATAAGACTAGTGACTTTATAGTAGGGCTGGAGGGAGTGAGTAAGCCCCATTTTTGTCCCTCTGCCTATGAGAATGCAGTGTTCAAGGCATAATTAGGTGCAGAGACTGAAACCTCACCAGGCACCAGATCTTCTGGCATCTGGATCTTGAATTTCTTAGTTTCTATATGTGTAAAATAAAAAAATTCTATTACTGATAAATTGCCCAGTTTGGATATTTTGTTACAGCAGCGAAAACAGACTAAGGCAATTGAACTAAGACTACACTTTCATTTAGTTGGATTTTAGGTGAGTTCTATGTGGCTGTTTTCACCCTACCAATTACCTGGGAATTCTGTAGCCAGTTGTATTTGGAAATACATCCTGTGTCACTCTGTAGGGTCATCTACAATATACATTTGCCAACTGCTTCTCCTTCTCTTCCCCAAATGGATTATGCATCTCAGGTACAGGTGGCACTAAACTGTTTCCCCTCTCAGACATCTATCTCTGCTGTGGTCAACGCCTTGTGCAGGCATCATTTCAATTTATGTTTCCTCAAATATACACACCCTTGGAACTTAGGTATGACACTAGGAAGCCATTTAGTTCCTCTCCCATTTTTCAGTCACGCCTTCTGACTTTTAGCTGTTCCTTCACCAAACCTCTGAGCCATTAGCCTGAATGGATTTTCTTGAAATAGATCCCAAGACTTGTTGTATCCTTGTGGCATCCAAAGCACTTTATCTTACTCTTTCAGTTACATAAAAGTGTGTTTAACCCATGGGACTCAATATGGTAATTGTGGGCATGGAGGTGTTAACAGAGTGAACCATGAAGGAGGCAGTGGGGACCTGGGCACCGTGATTGATTCTGTGGTTGTTGGGGAGGTCTGAAAGTGATGTGAGCTGACTGGCTCTGAAGAGCTGACCACAGACCTTTTTGCTCTTATACATTGAATAATCTCATGAGGGCTTAACCTAAAATGAAACACAACACTGCACAACACATAAAACTCAACAGTGTTGAGTTTGACTCCACTGAGAAGAATTGAGAAGAATCAGTGCCAAGGGAGGTATCTTAGGAGGTCTCTGACAGTTAATTCTTAAAGGGTTTTTGCTGAGGTCAGCTTCATGGGCTTGAATTCTATGTGACCTGGACACAGAAGGGCCCTGTGTTTGATTACATACTGTGCACTCACCGTCTTGAGATTCTTAACAAAGGTCCTTATGTTTTCCTTTGGCCATGTTCCCTGCAATTTAGCGGGTCCTGACTATATGAGCTGACCCCAGTTCTAGACTGCAGAATATCTAGGAGAAGCCTCAGAAGGTGAGGATTTTCCATCTGGAGGGCATTTGAAGCAACTTTTAATGATATGCTACAGTGTAGGTAGAGAGAGAATCTGTCCCTTGACTTCAAAAAAGGAACATCCTTCTACACAAAGCATCCACTCTTGGGAGTCACTAGAGGAGCCACTCATATAACTAGCACTCTTGCTCAGAAGGAGGCTATAAAGATCTCATGCCCTCCTCAGATTCTCTGCTCTAACTGAAGGGAAATAGGTTTTGGGGTGAGACACAAAGTGCTTTTGATAAGCAGTATTACCACGGTGAAAGTTATCTCTCAGTATTCCTCTACTCTTTCAACAAATATTGCTTGGTCACCTACAGTGTCCTGGGCACTGTGTCAGGAGCTGGTGATGGGCAATATTTTAGTTTGTATCCTCTGTGAAGCAGACCCCAAGACAAAGATTCGAGTACAAGAGATTTATAGAAAAGTTATTCATGCCAGGAAATAATTAGGGGAGAATAGAGAAGAAAGATGAAGAAATGAAGAAAGTAAAAAATAGTGTATTTCATAGAGAAAACCACTATGTGCAACTGAACCCAGTCTCACCAGGGACCTCTGTGAGATAGAGTAGAATATACACCTGAATTTTCCTATAGAAAGACAAGAGGTTGATTCTTTATCCACGATTCCAGTCTTCTTTTGACTGGGGGATGCTCTGGGAGTATTTTCAGTCTCCCTTTCGTGAATGAAAACACAGGTCTTGGGCTATAGATGCTCTTTTGCAAAGAACCACAAGCAGCAGCTCTAGATATCTCATGGTAGTAGAGAGGTTTTTTCCTTTTATCAAGAGCCCTCTACCTGCAGAGGGCTACAGATGCTCTTTGGTAAAGAATCACAAGTAGCAGCACTAGAAAGCTGTGGGTGAGTATGTAACTGGATTGAAAAGTGACAAAAGTTGGTGCTGCTATTCTGGTTAGCTTGGTAGGAGAGGCCTTTCTGTAGAGGTGACACCTGAGTAAAGACCAGTGTCAGTTCTTTTTTCTTTTCTTCTCTCAAGAATGGGATGCAGTGGCACACACCTATAATCCAAGGTGCTTAGGAGGCTGAGACAGGAAGACCACAAGTTCAAGGCCATCCTGGGCAACTTAGTGAGACCTTGGCTCAACAAAAACTAAGAAGGGCAACTCCATATAGAGTACAACTGACAAAAGATGGAAATACTCTGTGATCTTTGAAAATATTGTTTATATTCTTGAAAACATTGTAACTCTGAGATAGTATTTGACTGGTTGCTGATGTTCTTCAGTCTCTTTTGAAGACTATGAGATCTTTACGTTGATATTCTAGCTTTTCTCAGTCATAGACCCTTAGCAATTGGAGTATTGAAAGTTTCAAAGAATGTGGTGTGGTGGCACATGCCTATAATCCCAGTGGCTCAGGAGTCTGTGGCAGGAGGAGCTCAAGCTCAAAGCCAGCCTCTGCAAAAGTGAGGCACTAAGCAAGTCATTGAGACCCTGTCTCTAAATAAAATGCAAAATAGGGCTGGGGATGTGGCCCAGTGATCGGGTACCCCTGAGTTCAATCCCAACACCAAAAAAAAAAAAAAAAAAAAAAAAAAATTCAAAGCAAAATTATTATATTTTCATAGTTTGGAAAATGTGTACTTAGCCTGAATTTTTGTTTTTAAGTGGAAGCTATCTATTACATTTTATTTTCTTTTTTCCTTCAGTGCTGGGATTGAATCCTGAAATAAATGCATTCTAGGCAAGTGCTCTACTACTAAGCAACACCCCCAGGTCTCTGTCATGCTTTTTACATATGTTCATTGTTAAGTTGGCAATTCTTTGTGTTCTGAACCAACTAGAAAAATAGCTGCCTTGGATAAAAATTACTGCTTTGAAATAATATAAATTTTCACATTAGAAAAATAATATCATTCTCAGTTATTTGCTGGAGCAGTATAAAAAGTGTTGTTTATGGTAAAATGACGAAAAATGACTCACTTTGTCTAATGAATATATAGACACTATCATTAAAATATTTTAATATTATAAATATATTTTCTGTCAAAAAACTGCTAAAGGGTGAACTCAGGAAATTTAAGATGCTTTTTTTTCTGTAAAACATAATTTTAGAAAGCTATGAAATCAACCTGTTTTCTAATTTCCTCACATCAATTCAAATTGGTGCAGTTATTTAATAAAACTATCTTTCATAGGTCATTCTAATGGAGTTTGCAGTCATCAGAAAAGGAAAATACATGGGACTTATTAATTATGAGAAGAATGTTGGTTTGTTTGCTTGCTTGTTGGCCTATTATCTCTTGCATGTTTTTTGTGTTCATTTGAAAAATCTTTTAGTAGTAGTATCTGTGTGCTGTAAGCAAGGGCCTCACAGAATATAAACTTCATTTCACCAAATGAAGAGATGACAGGATTGTAGGACCACATTAAGAGTGTTGGATTTTCCCTGAAAACTATTGTAGTCCAGTTTACACTAGAAAAAAATTGGCTTAAAGACAAAACCTAACAATTCCTAGCATAGCAGAAATAAAGTTAATGACTGAAGTTTGCATCAACTGCCCAGTTATTTACAAAATCACCCATCAGATTCTTTTCTTGCATTGGGGCTCATTAAACATTGGATGTGAATCACCTGGAGATTATGTCAAATTCATACTCTGCAATTCTAACTATCAAGTTTTGAGATGATACTGATGCTACTTGCTGGTCCCTGGGTACCTTTTGAGGAACACAGTGTCTGGGATGGTTAATTTTATGAATCAAATTTACTGAGCTAAGGGATGCCCATATTGCTGGTAAAACATTATTTTGGGTATGTCTGTGAGGGCATATCTGGAAGAGATTAAGGTTTGAATTGATAGACTAGTTTTATGGTTTGAGTATGAGGTCCCCCCACAGGCTCATGTGTTAAGCAATTTAGAAATGTTCAGAGGTGAAACGATTAGATTAGGTGAGTTCTGACATCATCAGTGGATTAATCTATTCAATGAATTAATGATTTAAATGGTATTGGATAGTAACTATAGGCAGGTGGGCCATGTTTGGAAGAAGAAGGTCACTGGAGACATGGCCTTGGATTATATCTTGTCCCTGGCTTTTCTCACTCTCTTTGCTGTCTGGCTGCCACGAACCAGCAAGCTTTCCTCTTCCATGCCCTTCCATCATGATATTCTGCCTTACCTCAGGCCCAGAGCAATGGAGTCAGCAGACCATAAACTGAACTTCTGAAATCATGAGACCCACATAAACTTTCCCTCTTCTAAGTTGTGTTCTCAGGTATTTTGGTCACAGCAGTGAAAAGCTGCCTGTCACAACTAGGTCCCATCTGCATTGCCCTCACCAATGCTGGAGGACCTGACAAGAGTAAAAGGGTAGCCAAGGATGAATTTACTCTCTACTTAAACTGAGGCTTCATCTTCTTCTGCCCTTTGATTTTGGTGTTTCTGGCTCTTGGGCTTTCTGATTAAGGCTGGGATTTATACCATTCCTAACCCTGGTTTTCAGGCTTTTGACTCATTTGGAATCATACCACCAACCTGGTTCTAGTTTGTAGCGAGAAGATTGTGGGACCTTTTAACCTCCATAACTGTGTGAGCCAATTCTCATACTTAATCTCCCCTTGTCTACATCTCTGTGATCCTATTGGTTCTGTTTCTTGGGTAAATACTAATATAGTCTCAGACAACTTACTTCATGATCCATCTTGCTTGATGGTAGGTACAAAACTAACTTGGGAGAGGGCTTGACTGCTTTGGAGGAAAAATAAATTTTATAGGTAAAATTAGCCTGACAGTTTTTCAGTTGCAGATGACCATTTCATACTGACATGACTGTTAAGAGGTTATTTTCCCAGAACCAGATGCAATGGAGAATTATCGGGAAGGAAGAAGTTCTTGACATTTCTGGTCTGGTTTGGAGATATCTAAACTGCTCCTTCTCTACTCTTAACAATAGTTATTCAAGGAAGAATTTATCAAAACTTGGAGGCTCCTGAAAACTGAATTTCCAATCTAGTTGTAATAGAGGGCATTTCTCATGATTTCACATACAAGCAGCTGAGCCTTTTTCAGGGGTGCAAAAAGCAGTGGTTGTAGTTTAATCAGTAAGGGGCTCTTGATTTTCAGGAAGGGACTGGTAGAGATTATGGAAGAATTTCAGGTAGTAATTACAGAGGCAGGCAGAGCCCTCTTCTCCTTAGCAACACACTGTGTGAGGGGAACAGAAACCTGGAATAGCAAAAGTCCCTACAGAGAAATCTGTGTGTAGGCAGAGTCAAAAAGCAATCGAAACCAAGTTTGCACTAATGACTTTGGGGACCAGAGTGCCCCGTGAATGGAATAGGAGGGCCAGTATTATCAGGGGTGACCTCTAATTTGCAGTTAAAATGTCTGTTGGCTGTGTAAATGACACCTGGGTGGGAGGATTGTGTAATGTGGGTGGTTCTTAGTGAATTTCTTTATCTTGGACTTTGGAATAGAGAAAAGTTTTTCCTCTGCTCCTTGCAAGCTCAGTAGTGACAGATGGTTATTGCTTTCTTGTTGGTTTCTGTTTCCAAAGAAAGAAAGGAGGGATTGGCATTCAGAATTCAGCCTAGCAAAAATATTGGCATTTAAGTGGACAATTGGAATAAAAGGACATACTATTGTATGTAATGAAGGCAAGGAAGGATTGTGAAGGTCCTAGTGCTTAGGGCTAGCCAGTGCTACTCTTGTGACCTTGAGAAGATTATTGACCTTTTCTAGCACTGGTTTAGTCCACTGTAATGAGGGCAGAAATGCTTACCATTGGGTTCGTCATGATGTTCAAAGTAATACCTAGCAGAATAGTCAGTATGTAGGTTCTCAGTAAGTGGAGGAATTATTTTAGAAAGATATCTTGCAGTTTAGTTCATTATTAAATTTCAAGATGAGAGCTAGAATTCTGAATTGAATTTAAACTTGAATTTCATCATCCGGGTGTAGCAACAAAATACAGGCATTGTAGGGAATACAAGATATTAAGAAAGCAAAATGCTTAAGTAATAAGAAATCTGACAAATTAATATGTTCCACAAATGTGACAAAATAAGAATTTATTTACAGAGCACTTGGTATATTGATGGGTGATATACCTAGGACTATAAAAATCAGAGGACAGTTAAGTTTTGGGTCTTCATGGCTGTCAGCAATTCTCTTTCTTCCAATCACCTCATAACAAATGTGACTCTTGCCAATCCATAACTCAGTGGCTACCTGTTAATCAAGTACAGAGTCTCTGTAGAACATGCAGTAGGATTTGTGATGGCCAATACTGGAGCCACTTGCTGTAGGAGGTCATGTGGTACTCAGCCTGTGACCAGTTCAAACTGAGATGTGTCTGTGAGTGTAAAATACACACCAGATTTCAAAGACTTATCTTGAAAATAAAATAGTATCTAATTAATAACTTTTATATTGAATACTTATTGAAATGTCTAAATATAAGTAGGTTAGTGAAAATATATTAAGGATTGATTTTTCTTGTTTGTACTTTTTCTAATTGCAATAACTAGAAATTTAAAGTTATACACATGGTTCACTTTTAATCTCTATTGGACAACACTAGTCTAGACCACTCTGGGACCCCCTATGGGAGTATCCTGAAGAGGTTTAAATCATCAAACTCCCCTTTTACCAAAATGAAGTAGTACATAATTTGTACTGGCTTAGGAGAGCTTCCTGATCTGATATCTGTTGTCCTTTCTCAGCAGGACCCTCCATGAGCAAGTTAACAACTGAATTTCTGGGGTAAACACATTAGGTTTGTCCAGGTTTGGTCTCAGAGTCATAATCTATGATATAGTTTTAACATTGTTTTTACTTAGCTTTCTCTTAACTTTGTTCTAAATCAGTACCTGTCAACTATTATCTAAAAAGCAATGTTTTATCTAAGGAGTGTCCATCTCTAAAATATATTACCCTCTGTCTGTCTCTAAAACACATTACCCTCTCTTGAAACAAACATAATTAAAGAACATTGAAACAAAAGGAAAAATTGCAGATGCACCTTTGGTCAACATTTATTTTGCTATAAAAAATAAAAGAAAGAAAAGAAGGAACGTTTGCATCAATGAAATGGTATCACAATTACTGATGCAATACAGGGAGTCAACAAAATAAATTTGTTCTTTCCAGTTCTAAGTTGTCAGGGAGTTATTGAAAGGGAACTTCAGTTCTATTTTTGCAGCAGAACTAATGTGAAAGGCAAGTGGTAAATTAAATAAGGTCAAGATGTTTTAGCCAAGCTTCTTTGGTCTCCTGAATGATCACTTGTAAGATGCAAATAAATGCAGGGCTTCTATTAAATAGAGTTATGGTTTTTAACTTGGAATGAATACTGTGTGACTGAGTAGTCATATTAATGGGATATTTTCATCAGTCATTTGTCTTTAGATTATCTCACTTCTAGAGAAGAGAATGATTAACTTTGCATCAGTGTGTCAATAAATTGAAGTGGAATAACAGGCTATGAATACTTCCACCAACATTTCCCTGTGCTCCCAAATTTAGATTTGACTGTCATTTATTTTTCTTGAAATTAATGATCTATGATAATAGTATTGGGTTCTTTTGAACCTCATATAACCTTTGATGAATCCTCGTAGTTGAGAGGTGCATCAGAGGACCTGTGGTTTTATGGGAGAGATTTAGGATTTCAGAGTTTCTATGGTATGGGCCGTCTATTCTCTTACATGGTGTTGAGGGCAGGAAGATACACAACCAGTGGGACTCAATTTATAAACAGTGTTGCTTAATATTAAAATATTTTAACTTTCTTAAGAAAATCTAAAATTCTGGTTTTTTTTTTAATTTGCTGGTTTCTTTTATTAAAATATTTTTAGTTGTAAATGGACATAATTTCTTTATTTTATTTATTTATTTTAATGTGGTTCTGAGAATTGAACACAGTGCCTCACACATGTGAGGCAAATGCTCAACCACTGAACTATGACCCCAGCCCTGGTTTCTTTAAATGCTACTGTAGGTTTCCGGATTATAATGCTTAAGTCACCTTGACAAGTCCCAGAATCATAACCCGGGAAGTATATTGGGTCTGCCTTGAAAAAGAAGGATGTAAAAATGGAGGTGTGTTTACTTTCCTACTCCAGCCACCCCAGCAGTAGTGGAGAGTTTCATTCATTCATTCATTTTAATCATCGTAAGGTGTAGGAACACTGTGTTCCTGACTTTGAGAATAGACCTATAGGACAGTATCTTGAGTATTTGGTTCCAAATTGGCTTTTTCAGTTGATCCCCGTGCATGGTGGAATCCTGGGGACTGTGCTAGCGGATCTTGGATCTCAAATTGTAGGGACACAGAAATCTAGAGGAAAGTAGTCCCAGTGCTGTTACCAATTCCAATTTCTCTGGTCCTTCAGAATTATCTTGGATTTCTTTAAAATCATTCCCTGCTTAAAACATTAGGTTATCTTCATAACAAATGGGTTTGACCTTGACAGCATCCTTTACTTCCTGAGAGAAATGAACAAATGTATTCTGATCTCCAGGTCTTTCAGATTTTTATTACTTCAGACAAGTGATACAGTATATGAAACTTTGGAAATTATAATTTACTCATTTTGAGTCTTATCTCTTCCTGCATGGTGGTTCATACTTTTTACTGCATTAATCTTCATCTATTTACATTTAAATCAGCCTGTTTATCTGTTGTTAATCCATTCCTCTGGATGATTCCTGTCAAACTCAGCCTACAATAGCTGATAGGGAATATATTACATAAAAGTCATTAAGGGCAGGAGAGAGAAAATGGTACTGATTTTGATCTGTCTTGAGAAATTCTCAATGGCTCTCCCTTGATGATGGCAACAAATGTCCCAAGAGTTGGTTATTGAAATGGCAGTCTCTGTTTCCTATCTCCAGTCTTGACTCTCAAAAACTGGATGCCAGGTAGTCAGTACAGTTATTGTGTTTCAGCTTCTTAAAGGTCCTTATCAAAGTAATTCTTTGGCTTTCAGCCACATTGACCGTTATTTCTTTAAACTTTTGATGCTAATTTTCAATTTTGAAGTCATTTCTTCTTTTCTTATACTCTGCATGCAATCCAGGAGCCAATTCTGTTGCCTCCATGTTCAAAATGTTTACAGAATCCTCTGACAGCTTTTCACTGTGACCAGCATCCACCAAGCCACTGTCATCACTCATCGGGACTCCTGTAGTAGCCTCTTAATTGGTTTCTCTGCTTTGTTCTTGCCATGTTTCAATCACTTCTCAAACAGCAAATAATTTCTTTAAAATTGCTTCCCATTTATTTAGCTGAAAGAACCAATCAATGTCTGCATGATCTGGCTTCCTTTTACCTTTCTGATTTCATCTCCTTCTGGTTCCTTCCTTGCTATCTCTGCTGTGTTCCTTCAGTATGGCAAAACACATGCTTCCCTCAGGGCCTTTGCACTTGCTGATCTCTCTTCCTGGAATCTTATTCCTCTGGATTTTCATAAGGATTATTCCCTCACTTCTCTCAGGTCTTTGCTCATATGTTCATATGTCACTTTATTAGTGACCCTTCCTGAGACCCCTCTCTAAAGTAATAGCCCCTGTCCTTCTCCCAAACTTGCAAGTAATACAAGAAATATTTGTTGGATGACTGAAATAGTTATTTTTCATAGAAAGACATTTTAATTTCCTGTTCCATCAATGGGAATAGATAAGGAATGCATAAAATGATCCCCAACAGTAGAAAACAGGTGGATATTACAACAAAGTGGTAAGAATCAGACATGGTAAAAATTCTAAACCATATATTTGATTTCCTTCTAATGGAAATAGAATCATTACATTGTTGAAAATTAGAGTTCTTCCTTGAAACAGGTCACATTGGTAATCAGATATTTTATATAAATAGAATATGGCTGATATTACTTGGGGACTTGCTTTTATAAATATTAGATGATCCTCCCTTTGTGATAAAATTGAAACTATCAGTGTGCTTGCAAACTTTTATCATAAATGTACTTTTATGTGCAGTGTTTGCATATGTATGTGCATAAAATTCATGAATTATTAATAATTAGTTCTTTAAACTAATAAAAGTTATATGAAATTGGAGGTATTTCATAGTATTAAATAGAGATCTGTTGATTGATTTTTTTATTATTGTTTATAGGGATTAGATACACACACACACACACACACAAACTTAGAGAAGGAACATTTCTTCTAGAACCAGATCTTCTCTGTGCTATAACGGAGGCTTTGCTAAACTGTCTGTGCTTGTTATCTTGGCTCCAAAAGGGACATATAATATATGACTGATCCGACAGTAGAAATATATAGACTCTGAAATCCGACAGATTTCCGACTCATAATTTATAATGAGATAGCACGAATCTGTTAGTATGACTAATAAGAAGGAACAAAAGAGGGTACCAGGAGTGTAGGGTTCCAGAACAACGGGCATTCTCATACGTTGCTGCTGGTGATGAACAATGGCACAGCTATGTGAGAAGACAGCTGAGTGTTTGTCTCATAGTGTTAGACACACACCTAACATATAAATCACAACTGTCATTTTGGGGCATTTGCTTAAAGGAAATGGAAACTTGATGCTTTAATATTATAGCAGTTTAATATTATAGTTCTTTTTGTAAGGACCAGAGGGTAGAAGTGATTTTGATATTTTTCAACTAGGACATGAGAAAAAACAAATGGTGGTACATCTATCCAATGAAATACTGCTCTGCAATGAAAAGGAATGGGCTAATGAGGAATCCATCAGTGTAGACAAATCACAAAATGCATATTGCTAAGTGAAAGAAGCTGGAGTTAGACTTGAACAACTCTAACAATTCCATGCTGGAAGGGCAACATTATAGGAACAGAAATTAAATCAGTGTGTGATGTTGGAATGAGGGCAATTACATATGACAATATGAGAGAGTTTGGGGGCAGTGGAGCTGTTTTCTGTCTTGGGTAGTGGCTTTACAACTGTGTGCATTTGTCAATACTCATAGAACAACACCAGAAAGAGTGAATTTTATTATATGTAAATTAAAACTCATAAAAATAAAGACTTAATTTTCTTGATCGTTAAAACTAGTTATGCTTCTGAATCTAGGCGTCGATGAGGCGACTGGAATACCCCCAGTGAGTGAGCCCACCCAAATCTTAGTTTGCCATTTCATTTTGCAGCTGGTATGGTTTCCTATAGAGAATTTGTTCTACTTCAGATACTACTTGTACTGAGACCTCTGAAGTCAGAAGCAGCAGTGACAGAAAACCTTCCCATTTCCTCCTAGAAATGTCCCTACTTTAAAGAGAACTTCCCAGCTGAGAAACCTAACTCAGTGGCAGTGATGCTGACAAAGACTGGGGGCTCATCTTGTATATTTGAATTATAGACAAATTAGCTGCTTAAGTTCTTACGTAAAACCAAGTACAAATGAATAGGAGCAGGCTGTAATCCATACAAATCACCCTAGGATGTGCATTTGGAACCTTCAAATCACCACAGGCTATGCATTTTCTGTATGGAACCTGACTTTCAATGTGGTACCTGTCTCAGGACTCTAGCAACATCTGCGTTCTGGACCTTAAAGATTTTGTTCAGTTTAGTTCCATCAATAGAAATCTAGTTATTGCTGTATTTTCTTATTATCTTGTGTGTGGATTTCTGTTGACCAGCTCATGATATAATCTCTAGTAGACTACATGGTCGACAATTGTCAGTGGAAGAAAAAAAGAAACATAAATGCCAATTCAAACTTAAATAATTCATTATAAGAACTTTTGGCATTGGAAGATGTTGTAAACTGTACCATATTCATTTTCTATTCTCTCTTGCAGGCTGCAACATGCATTTTATATTTCTGAAGAATAAGAATATATAAAGGTTCTCGAGGTCATGATTCTCTGATGAATCTAGGCTTGTTTCTATTTTTCTAGACTATCTGGGATCCTCTGCCTGAGATGTTTAAATGAACTTCTCTGCACTTGTTTGAGGAGTACTGTAAACCTAGATTGATCATGAAACCAGCCTCCTACCAGCAGATTAGATGTGAATCAAAATAGATTAAAATAAAATGTTTCCTCTCTAGTGTTGTTCTAGAGCAAAAGCTCTTGAGTTTCCCATGTTACTATTCTTAGCTTAATTTGTACAGATCCTTTTCGCTAGATGCATAGTCATTTGAGTACAGAAATAAAGGAGTGGGAGAGGACTGTAATTGAACACCCACACTGGGCTGCAGGAATGTGCTGTGCACTTCTTGTGCATGGTTCCATTTAAATTCACAACAGTGAGGTAGGTAGGTAATTTTGCTGCCTTGCAAACAAGGAAACTAGGTCCAGAAGAGGTTAATTAACTTGTATTCTCAAAGATAGGTCTCTCTCGTTCCTAAACCTTCTCTTTATACTCCTCAGGGCTCCAATTGGGAATAGCGTTTTCTCATCTCGTTCTCACTTGCAATAAAGAATGCAGATTGCACTGGCCTTTTGAGATTGAGCCCTGGAGCTTCTTCTAAGACCTGGTTGCTCCCTGTTTTACTTTTCAGAGTCCCAAGAGATTTGGCCTAATTCGATATATTTTCAAGGCTGTCATCACATACTCGATCACTTGTTTCTTTCTCCCCTGTGACTACCTGTAGAGGGAAATTGAGTCTCTTAGTTCCATGGTTCTGTGCAGCAAACCCACAAGGCTTTCTTATTTTAATAATTCTACTTCTGATCACCACAGGGAAATAGGAAAGCAAAGAGAAAAAAAAATTGCAAAGGTTCAAAAAGAGTTAAGATCTTAGACTTTGAGCTTAGTTTATATACTCATAGTTCTTAAAACTCTATTTAATTCTTATTTCTATACTAGAAGACTCTTTCATAAAGATTTGTTACTATTTTTTGTTTATTATTGATACTGTAGTACCAAGCAGATTGAAGGTGTTAACTGCTGGTGAAGTTGGTTAAGCCAGGTCTCATTTTCTGGTACCACCCAATCTCTAAGGCTTTCATTATGAACTGGTCTGGAAGAGACTTGGAGGAATGAAAAATTTGTCACGTTAGTGATAATGTGCCAGTGTAGGGGCTTCAGGAATGATGTTAAGGTATTTTGCTATATTCAGGGAGCCAAATCACACGTGACCATCCAACACTTGAAATACGACTAATTTGAAATGAGATATGCTGTATAAACTACACACTGGACTTCAAAAAGAATTAAAAAAATCTCAATTTTTATATAAATTACATACACACTGATGTGTGAAGACATTTTTAAAGTATATTTTTTTCTCTTTGTTTTCTTTGCATTATGGCTATATAAATAGTGAAATTTATTGTGATACAGTCTTCCATTGCGCATAACAAGCTGATTGATCTCATTCCATAGAACTTCCTCTTTCCCCTCCTTCCTTTTTCCCCTTGGTCCCCTTCCTCTGTTCTACTGGTCTCCCTTCTATTTTCATGAAGTCTCTTTAAAACAATTTATTTTTCTCTTTGACTTCCACATATGAGAGAAAACATATGACTCTTGACTTTCTGAGGTCTAGCTTATTTCACTTAAAATGATGTTTCCCGGTTCTACCCATCTTCCTGCAAATGACATAATTTCATTCTTCTTTATGACTGAGTAAAACTCCATTGTGTATACATACTGTATTTTCTTTATTCATTCATGTGTTGATAAACACTTAGGCTAGTTTCATAATTTGGTTATTGTGAATTGAGCTGCTGTACACGTGGGTATTCATGCGTCATTATAGTATACTGACTTCAATTCTTTTGAATAAATACTAAGGAGTGGTATATGAGCCCTCCATATACTGATTCATATGGAGTTCCATTCCTAATCTTTTGAGAACTTCTAACTGATTTCCATAGTGGTGTGTGAATTTATAATCCCAATAGCAGTATGTAAATGGTCTTTTTCCCCTGCATCCTTGAGAGCATTTTTTAAAATTATATTCTTGATGATTTCCATTCTAACCAGAGTAAAATGAAATCTCAGTGTAGTTTTGATTTGTGGGTTCCCCAATTGCTATAGATGTTTAGCATTTCTTAATATATTTGTTGGCCATTTGAACTTCTTCTTTCAATAAATGTCTTTTTAGTTTATTGACCCATTTATTGAGTGGGTTATTATTGTCTGGTGTCAAACTTTAACAGTTTTTTATATATTCTGTATATCAATCTTCTGTCAGATCAGTAGCTGGCAAAGATTTTGTCCTATTTCTTTTTTAATAAATGAGAAGATTTTAAAAATCTTTATTCTTTAAATAAAGTATATTCTTTAAACTGATTTTGCCTCTTTTAAATTTTTTTTTTTTTTTTCTGGGAGCTGAGGTTCAAACTCAGGTCCTTACAAATAGTGGACAGGTATGCTACCCCAGAACTATGTCCCAGTCCCTCTTTAACTTTTGACTTGAGGTTATGGTAGTTACAGTTGCAGGTATAATACAGAAGATCTCAAATGTCCTTTAGAAGTTTTCCTAGCTGGTAATATCTTAAAAACTACAGTACAATAACCCATCCATGAAATCTGCATGGGTATAATTCACTGGCTTTCTTCAGATTTTTATCAGTTTTGCATGCATTCACGTATGTGTGAATATTTCAGTAAGAAAACCTGTGTATTTCTGTCCACAAAAGATACTTTTCATAAGATTAGATGGCAAGAAGGGATGTCTTGCAAACATTGCCCTGCCAATGGTATTCAGTGCCCTGGCTTGAGACTAATTAAATGGCTCATATTTATATGATATTTTCCCCTTTGAAGCTTCAGAAACTTTTTTTTTTAATTTTCCAACTTAAGCTTCCTAAAGAAACCAGCTCAGTTAGCTTATGGAGACAAGAAGCAGGACACAGGGACACTTCAGAGTAGATTAGAACTAAGTTAAAGGAAAATACCATTTTCAATTAAAATTGCCTGGGGAAATTAGGTAGGCAGAGAATAATTACGTGGGCTGGCATGCATCCAGGTTTCTGCAACAAAGACCCTGCTTGAATGTTCTGAGAGATCACTACTGGCGACCACAAGTAGCCAAGAACGTTGAGGCTTATGTGTCATCACAAGCACATTGGGGTGTTCTGGCTTTAGCGTATGACTATTTTAAGTCAAATTATGTAGCATGAGATGTTCTAACAAATAAAATCCTATAAAAACTAAGATCCAAAACAAACAATACCACAGAGTATCTGATTAAGGAGAGATTTCTCTGACAAGATAAATTTACATTTCTGTGATCTCTGCTGTGTGACCAACAGGACCCTGGAGCTGAGATTGAGTTATAGGAAAAATCTAACAGGACTTATTAAAGTCTAGTTCTAGTCTCTCACCTACTTACATAAGGGAACCTGGCATATGAACAGTTCTCGGTTAGCTCCTTGCAAGTACCAGAAAAGATCCCTGAGTAAATGTCATCTGGCACATGAACTTGTCCAACCTAGTTGTGGAAATGAGTCATTGAAAGCAAAACTGCCTTTAATGCAAATGTCAAGATTAATATTGTGCTCCCTGCCCTTACTCCACCTCTAGTGACTCATTAGAACAATAGCCATGCATGGTTGTTTTGAGGTCTGTGCTGCTGGATTAGTGACAACTGGTCCCATGTTGCCCTTGCTGTGACTGGGTGCAATTGATAGAAATGATGTGGGGTTATTGAGCAGTGGGTCCTTCCTAGAGGAGGCCCACATTTTTCTCTACAACAGAAGAGGGATCCAATGACTTTTCCTTTTGGCTTCGAGCGTTAGCTTTTGCGATGTTTTCTTTTCCTCATACTCTGTCAATTTCAAAATGGAGCATAAAAACTGGGCACAGTTGTGGACACCTGTAATCCAACTCAATAGCCTGAGGCAGGAGGATCACAGGCCAGCCTGGACAGCTTGGTGAGACCCTATCTCAAAATAAAATAAAAAGGGCTGGGGATGCAGCTCAGTGGTGGATAACCTTTGGGGGGCAATGCCCAGTACACTGAAAATAAATAAATAAAAAATAAAAAAGAGGAACATAATGGAAGAGGGTTTGAATGGAGCAAAAATGAGAAAGAAATCAATTACAATTTTCCTTTCTCTTCTTCCAAAAGAAGATACAGGGGACAGAGGAATGTCAGTTTAAGTTTCTCTTTAGAGTAATCTAAGCTTGCTTAAAAAGGCTGCTGCTGGTATCTTGGGCATTTTTGTGTGAATTATAGAAATGTACTCCTTTGAAGGATTACAGACCCCACTCTCCCCTTGGCTATTCACCACGCTCTGTTTGAGTCCAATGATAGGTGCCTGGCCACCACTTGTGCCATGTAATAGATGCAGAAATGGCCCCTATTTTATCATATGGAAACACAAGTGAGTTCATCTGCACTTACAGAGAACATTTCCTGAACCCATTTTGTCAGGGTTTGAATTCATCTTCCTCTGCTACTTGGCCCATGATTCTGGATGTGCGATATGACCACCTTGTGCCTTATTCTCATCTGTAAAAGGTTTGTTTAGACATAACACGTTAATATACATACAACACTGAGAGTAGTACCTGGACATAGTGATTTGTCTCTAATTGGTACTTTTCCTATTGTTACTTACTTTGCTTCTTCTGAGCCTATTAAACAGTTCTGCTCTCTTAGCAAATATGTGTTTGAAGAGATTCTTTAAAGATTCTTAAAAAAAAAAAAAGAAAATAAATGTCTTGTGTTTTAGTAGACTTATATCACTGTGACCAAAATGCCTGACAAGAACTATTTAAAGGAGGGAAAGCTTATTTGTGGCACACAGTTTCAGAGATCTTACTCCATAGACAGATGACTCCATTGCTCTGGGCCCAAGATTAGGCAGCATGTCATGGTGCAGAGGGCCCAACCAAGGAAAGCTATTCTGCTCATGGAGGAGTCAAGAAGCAGGGAGGGGGAGGGAGGGAAAGAAGGAGGAAGGGGCTGCAGGGCAGATGCCACATTCTAGGGCAACGCCCCAATGACCCACCTCCTCCGACCACATCCACTTGCCTACAGTTACCAGTCAGTCAGTCCATTCAAACTGGGATGGACAGATTAGGTTACAGCTCTCACAATTCAATCATTTGACTTCTGAACATTCTAGCATTAACACAGGAGCTTTATAGGGACATTTCATATTCAAACCATAATACCATATGCTAGTGGATGTATTTAGCATACTTTTAATTATCTTCATGCTTTTACTTTCAATATTATTGTGGTCGTGTATATGTTGGCTATTCCAAATAGTCAAGTTAGTTCCAAGTAACTTCCAAATAATCAAGTTAGTTGAGTGAAAAATGTTAAATTAGTTGATACCATATGGAAAGTATAAAGTAATTTGATTAAAAAAAATCACCCATGATATTTCTTTGGAAACTGTCTTAACAAAAATGAAATTTAAAAAAGCAACATATATGAGCTGGGGATACAGCTCAGTAGGTAGAGTGCTTGCTTCGCATGTACAAGGCCCTGGGTTCAATCCCCAGCACTGGGGGGGGAAAAAAAAATATATATATATATATATGTATATATATATTAGACTTAGGGATGGGCACTATATATATATATTTTTTTTCTTTCAGTTCTGGTGTCTTTTTTGCTTATTCTTTTTTTTTTTCCAAGTTACTTTCCTAGGCACCTAGTTTCATATAGTTTAAGTTAAAGGAAAATTACCTCATGTAGATTTTGAATTTAGTGGAGTACATGCATTCCAGGGGGGTATGGAATCCCAAGGACATTAACTGCTCTAGAGATGAATAGGAGAATTGTTAATATCTTCTTTGATTTTAACTTTCACATAGGCTCTTTGCTGGCCAGTTAGCTTTCTTGTGGTGTCACCTCTGATCCCACTGTGGTACATGAATAACACAGGCACGTGAGCAGTGAGGTATGGTAGGTAGATGTCTCAGATGACATCCAAGGCTTCTGGCCATGTATATTCATCCTGTATAATCCAGAGGACTACGACTCTGCCACTCCTGTGATCAGGTTATCTCATATGAAACACTGGAGTTTAGTTACTTACCTATTTTTTGCAGTGCTGGAGATCAAACCCAGGGCCTCATGCGTGCTAGGTAAGCACTCTTCCACTGAGCTACATCCCCAGCCCCACAGCCTGCTTTAGAAAGAGAGTATGTTCTGGATGGATCCCAAAAGGAACTGAGAAGAGATTCCTTGCAAGGGAGAGATTCTCCATGATTGCATTGAAGGTAGTGGAGGCTGTATGACAAAGAGAGGCTGCCAGGTGACAGCCAGCAAGGAAATGAATCCTTAGTTGAATAATCACAGGGAATTGAAATTAGCCAAGAACCTTCTGAGTTCTGAAGTGAATTATTCCTCAGAGCTGTCAGAAAGGGGTGCACCTTAGCTGACACCTAGATTTCAGCTTTTTGAGATGTGGAAGAGAACCCAGTGAAAGTGTTGGGACTTCAGACCTACAGAACTCAAAGCAATTAATTAGATGTGTGTTATTTTTTAGTCACTGTGTTTGTGACCATTTGTTAGTCAGCCATAGAAAACGAATACATGAAAGAAACCTGGTGAAAGAATGCAGTTTGATAATTGCAAAGCCATTACCATTATTTCAAGAAAATAACATCCATGGAATAGCTCATAATGAGTTCCTTTGAAGAGCTCCCAGTTTTACATTTTAGAGCTGTGAGCCACCATAAATGACAGATGCAGCAGCTATAACTTTTCAGCACAGAGTGTAGAACGTTCTCTCACATTGGCAGTTTTAGACTTAGGGATAGGCAAATGAATGGCTCAATAGTTCTCTTGGTGGCATTCACTGCATAATGGTGAAAGAAATATATGTTGAGTAGGAAGGTGAAATCCTTTCCTCCCATGCTGATAAATGTAGCCGATGGATCCTTTCCATTAGAGATCACCACCCCAAAGGTAACCAAGAGGTGGATAGGTAAAGGACCTGGCTGAGTAGAAGTGCTGAGGAGTGTGGACTGCCTCTTGGTTGTGACTGAGTTATCAGCAGCATTCTGATTTCAGTGTTGCAAAATCATTCAGGTTTCCAACAGAAGCTGAGATTCCAGCTATCAGCGTGAACTCTCCTGTTTTTAAAATGTTAACAACAAGCAAACTTTAAAAGACCATAGGGTCACATAGACATATACGTGACCAGATCAGATCAGGGCCAGCCTCAGAGTTAGTGAGCCATTGGGAGGGCAGAGAAACGAAGGGCGTGAGCTTTATAAGTTCCCGGAGTTGTGTCTGTTTTGTTCATAGTCGTATTCCCAAAGCCAAGAACAGGGTCTGGCATACAGTGGGTGCTCAATAAATATTTGTAGAATGAATCTGAATAAACCTATTAATGCCATGTGTGAAAATATCAAAAGTGATTGCCTTGGTCAAACTAGTTTCTAAGATTTAATTACTATTTTTTTTTTCCTTCAGCACTGAGGACTGAATACAGGTGTGTCCTACCCCTGAGCTACATCCCCAGGCGTTTTTTGTTTTTGTTTTTTTTTTTGTTTTTGTTTTTTTTTTTTTTGAGCTGGAGTCTCACTGAATTGCCCAGGCTGACCTCAAGCTTGCAATCCTCCTGCCTCAGCGTTCTGAGTCACTGGGATGACAGGCATGTGGTTCCCAGACCCAGCTTGAATTTGATTACTTTTAATATTGGGATATTATACTATTTGTGCCAAGCAGATGTCCTTTTGCCCACCCATTTCCATTTCAGGGCTTTTTTGGAATTCATTAACAATGAACAAGAATGAAGTAGCCATTGATCCCTGCTGTGTGATCTGGGTGCCTTGCACCCTCAGGTATTTATAGATTTTTTTCTTTCCTCCACTGAAATAAAACCTTCAGCCTTGGCCAGCATTCCCTGTTGCTTTGAAATAAGTCTGTATCTCACACACTCTGGCATCATTAGCCATGGGTTGCAGTGAGATATTGAAGTTTTCTTGTGGCTTGGAGGTGGTTTCCTGCGTATGCTTTTTGATAAAAGCAAAATGCAATTGTGTATTTCCCATCACCAGGCATCCCATGGAGAATCACAATAGTAAGCATTAAAAAAAAAGTAAATATTTACCATTTACTTTGTTTCTGTAAGAATGTAAATTAAGTGTTTTGTCATTTTTGAAAAAGAAGCCGATTAATGTTCCTTGGCAGATTCACTGAAATGTGACCTTTTTAAACTGCGTTAATGAAATATAATCTACACAATATAAAATTCACCTGCTAAAAATGTTCAGTTTAGTAGTTTTTAGTCACAGTATTGTGCAACCATCACCATAATCTAATCTAATAATGTTTTATCACCCCAAAATAGAATTTCCATCATCCATGCCCCCCTGTTCTAGACAGCCTTAATCTGTTTTCTGTGTTTGAGGATTTACCTGTTCTGAACATTTAGTGCACATGAATCATACAATATATGATCCTTGGACTGACTTTTTTTTAACCTAGCATATTTTTTTTTACATTTATCTGCTTGTTACATGTATCTGTATTGCATTTTTTATGAATGAATAATATTCCATTGTATGGATATACCACCTTTTGTTAATCTGTTCATCAGTGGATGGACACTGGAATTGCTTCCACTTTGACTATTATGTATAATACTGCTTTCATTTCTCTTGGATAAATTCCACTCTCTAGTAGTGGAAATGCTGGATCATATGGCAACTGAATGTTTAACCTTTTGAGTAACTGTTACTTGAGACTGGTAAGTGCCTGTATCATATTTCATTCCCACCAGCAGTGTAAGAGGGTTCCAGTATCTCTGAATTATTATCAAGACTTGTTATTATCTGCCTTTTTATTATAGTTTTCCTAGTCATTATGAAGTAGTACCTAGTTGTGATTTTGATATAGCTCCCTGAGGACTAACATCATTTAGTGTGTGTGTGTGTGTGTGTATGTGTGTGTGTGTGTGTTTGGGAAGTGTCTACTAAGGTCATTTGCCCCTTTTTAAATTGGTTTGTCTTTTCTGTTGTGGAGTTGTAGGACTCTCAGATTCTGGACAGAAGTCTTTTTATCACATAAATGATTTGCAAAAATTGTTTCTGGTCAGTGGATTGTATTTTCATCTTGCTGATATTCTTTTCTCCTTTTCTTTTTATTGGTTCTTTTTATTCATAACACTTTGACATAATTATAAAAGCATGGGATAAAATTTTCTCTAATTTAGTCCCCAGTACTTCCCCCTTCCTTCCCCACCTCTCTTTCCTTCCTATCCCCCTACCCACTGATCTTTCTGCCATTTTCTTACAGTTTTTTTTTTTCAGTTGATGATATTCTTTGTACAAAAGCTTTTAAAGAGACCTAATTCAAGTTTTTTTTTTTTTCATTTTGTTGCTGTGCTTTTGGTTTTGTAGATAAGAAACCATTGCCTGATTCAAGGTTAAAAACACTTACTCCAATGTTATGTTTACTTTCAGAATTTTATACAATATTCTGCCCTTATCAGTAGGGAATACATTACAACACTTCCTGTGGATGCCTGAAACTGCAGATAATACCAAACCCCATATTACTGTATTTTTTTCTTATACATACACATCTGTGATAAAATTTATGTTAGGCATTGGAAGAGATTAATAACAATGAAATATTAAAATAGAACAATCATAACAATACAGTGTAATAAAATTTATGTGAGCATGGTCTTTCCCAAGATATTGTATTTTACTCACCCTTCTCATTGACTGTGGGTAAGTGAAACCACTGAAGGTTAAACCTAGGATGGGAGGGGATACTGCAGTTTGACATCTATGATCCACTTTGAGCTAATTTTTCTGTATGGTGTGAGGTAGGAATCAACCTTCCTTCTTTTGCTTGAGTTTGTCCAGTTGTTCCAGCACCATTTGTTGAGTAGATTGTCTTTCCTCATTGAACAGTCTTGGTACCTTTACTGGATATAAAACAGCTTTTATTTCTCTAACATCAGTACATTATGGGTATTTGGGTATTTAATGATTAGATTTCCATCTGTGTTATGCAAAAATATCTTTCTTATTTTGAAAGAGAAAAACACAGAGTCACATACAAACACTCCCAGACATACATCCCCCTCACATGACCTCGCATAGTCCCTCCTTTACCAAAGACCCTGTTTAACCCTTCCACATGCAGAATAATAATATTTGAATGAAAAAGTTTCTAGGTTGGGCTCTTCATTCACTTGTGACTACAACAAGTCATTTACGATAGTTTGCTTATGATATGCCAGAGGCAAATGAGTTCATGACTAGCTGCTCATTCTGCTTTAATTCTTCCTAAGGTATTAGAACACTGGTTTTCTCAAATGCTGCAGTATCCTAAGTATGCACAGAGTTAGAAAGATTTATAGAACAGTGTGACAGTTTAATGCTGGATGGTCACTAGGGAATTAGAGAAAGAAAGGAAAAATATGTGTTCACTTTTTAAGTCTGGTTACAAAAAGACTTGGGCAGTTAGAGGTTTCTCGAAATGAGGAGCAAAGTTTGTCAGGGTCATTAATCAGTGAGCTTTCTTGGAACTCAGCCTGTTTCATAGTCCCAAGATGCCTAAGAGAGTTATGTAATTTAACTTCCCAGCTCTAGGTGAGTCACTTAGTTATGCATCCAGTCAACATGGATTTACTGAGCACCCACTAAGTGTAGGCACTATGCTAGGTGCTGGGTATGTACATGATGGTTTTCAGTACGCACACAATCCCTGTTCTCATGAAATTTAAAGTCTTGTTCATATATGCTTACAAATACAAGTGTAACATAAAGGCAGGTGCAGAGGCATACACCTGTAATCCCAGCTATTTGGGATACAGAGGCAGAGGACTGACTAGACAATTTAGCAAGACCATGCCTCAAACAAAATGTAATGTAGAGAAATATGGTTAATGCCAGAAATACAGCTAATGGCAATATGGTTAATGCCAGTGCCATGGGACTAAGCAGACTGAACATGGGTCAGGGTGCCTAGGTTTCAATGCCAGGTCTGATTCTTGAATCTCCACTGTACTCAGATTTTTTTTTTCTATAAATGGTAATAATCATAGCACGTATATTTTAGAGTTTTTATGTAGATTATATATGAAGATGCAATTCATGCTTGGAGCCTGGATTATAGTAAATATTTATAAAATTAATTAAGTCAGTTTACATAATACCGTGTATTTGCTATTTCTATTTCCTTTTTTAAAAATTGGATGTTTCTTTCCATAGAAAGTTTGGAATGAATTGGATTTTTATGTGGTTTCAATTATGAAAGTTCCATGGTCAAATATTACACAAAAACTTAAATGTTAAATTAAAATCAAATTAAAATCAAAGCCGGACACCCTGGTGCATGCCTGTAATCCCAGAGACTCAGGAGGCTGAGGCAGGAGGATTACAAGTTCAAGGCCAGCTTCTTAGTGAGGCCCTAAGCAATTTAGTGAGACCCAGTCTCTAAATAAAAAATAAAAAGGGAAGGGGATGTGGCTCAGTGGCAAAATGCCCCTGGGATCAATCTTAGTACAAAAACAAACAAACAAAGCAAAACAAAACAATAACAACAACAACAACAAAAAACCCCAAAAAACAAAAAGGTAAGCAAACAAACAGAAAACAAAGGCTCCCTGCCCACTTCAGTGTCTGCTCCCCAGAGGCTGCCACCATGCTCTTGTTTCTTGATATGCTTTGTACATTTGACAAGGTTTATGTCTGTGTGTTCACATAGAGATGGTGAGGTTTGCATTAACACAGTTCAGTCATAGTACACGTATTGTTACACTACTTCAGTTATTTAATAATTGGCAGTATGACCTGAGAATTAGTTTCATGAATGTCCAGATCCGGATTTGCTCCATTTTTTTTTTTAAACTGGACATAGTCTTATCTTGTCTGGATGTACCAATCCTACCTGGAACTGGGGCCCTGCTGTGGACATTTCCATACATAGATGTTGACAGAAATTCCAAAGTCAAACCTTTACAGACATCATTTTCCAGACCTTGAAGGCCAGTTTTTAAACCTGTGCCTTCTTCCCACATACAGTGGGGCTCTCTGTCCCTTTTTTGTACTTGTGATACCACCTGGAACTTTTTCTTTTCTCTGACTATTGGGAAGATCTTGAAATTGAAATTTGAGCCAAACTAGAAATCCACTGTCAACTTCAGAATGGAAGTAAACTATTTATTAGCAACGAAGATACAGAAACACACATAGAAAATAATGTCTCCTTTTCTGGATGGATGCGATTTCATTGTCAATCTTTGCTGTTCAGCACTGTGCTTCTTGGAAAACTTTTTTTTTCTCCCAATTACAGTTCATCTAAGGACATTCGAAAGATTCTTCCAGTTACAGTTCATCTAAGTGCACTTTACTATTAATCAGGAAAGACAATTATATTTACTTCAAGAAGGTGCAGATAGCTTTGTTGTGCAATTGTTGCTTAATTATTTCACTAGAATAAGAGAGTAGGTAGGAAATCAGCACCCTAGGATGTAGGAACACTGTGATCAGGGCAGAGCAGTAAATATTTCTGATTTAATGACTGTCTTTGTTATCTAAATCTAATGTCACTAATATTTTAATGTGTCTCTCCGATGAGTTTTAAGAAATATATTGTAGACTGTGCATCTGAAGTGCAAAGACTGTTTCTCTTCATTTGATTTCAGAAAGTCCTTGACATTGATTTTTCTCAACGTCGATGTCTGCTTGCTTCACAGGGCACTGTGCAGTGAATCTGACCAAGTGAACATCACTTCCTGTTGTCCCAGAGTTCCCTGGTGAGTACTGTGCACCCAGTGGTGAAGATTTGTTTGGTGGTGGGGCTCTAGAACTTTCTGTCTGGAAAATGAATCTCTTCCTTTACACTGTTGCCCCCTCTGGTGTCTCTTGAAACTTATCCACGGATGTTTTCCTTGATGTGGTGGGGTGTTAAGCAGAAACTCTCAGGGGTTTTCTAGGTTTCAGGTCATTAATTCTATACTGACTTGGGCACTACAGCTTTTGCTAGATTTTCTATTTGCTATCTGTGTTAGGGTTGCCTGGACTTAGTAAGCAGGAGATGTATTTGAGGTTTTCATTCTCCAGAGTTCTTTCTGAGAGAAAACATGTGTGACCCTTTGGTCCTATACAGGTTTTACAGAGATTTCCACCATCATGAAAAATCACAGCCAATCTTTGTCAGCTAGAATCCTTCATCTGGGGGCAACTACCTGCAGGGATAATGTCAGTAAATTCTTCCAATGGTCCCCAAATGTTCCATTTTACAAATCTTTCATAAAATACCCAAATGGAAACTGGAAATATCTTTATATTGCCAGTTTGTTTTATTTGCTGGAACTTGCCAGTGCTTTAATGCTAGAGCCAGATTCCTAATGAACACAGGAGTGTTTTTTTCCTGACCCTATCCATAATTGACTTGCTGTTTTCTAATTGTGGTTATATATTTTTTAAAAAGTATCCATTATCCTTTCTTTCTGGGAGGGATAAGAAGTTGTTTTGTAGTGATCATGCAAGTCAGCTGCTTTACTGCTCTCCCAGTAGGTGAGGGGCAGGGTCCCAGGCACCCAACACCAGTGTGTTTGTCTTCAGTGTGCTGTGTGTCACGTCAGATACTTCATTATCTTCTGCCAGTGCCTGTGGCTGACTTTCTTCCGGCCTTTCTGTAAGGGGCAGGAAGGAGTGGCATAACCTGACACTTCTTCCAAGGGATCAGTGCTTAATGATGACATGAGAATACCGAGAAAGTAGATTTATTATCAAATGTTCCTCCCTATTTTTAGTAGAGTGCACTATATTTTACTATTCTCTAAGGATGACTCATAAGCCTTGTCTTTGTAGGCAAAGCAGAGTTGAGAGGTGCTGAGGATTTTAGTGACCTTAAGTCAGTATAGACATATCATCTACGTTTTACTCTTTTTTTTTTTGACTATTCCCTTTCCTTGTAGTTGTATTATCCTTAAATAAGCCAAATTTTTATCTTCTGTATTACACATGGTTCCTGTGAAGAATTATGTGTTTAATGAATATAAATACTTGATTTAAGTAGAAGAAAAAGGAGGAAGAACAACAACTCCATAACTCAGAAGTTTTTTTTTTTTTTTTAAATTAAACATTTTAAGTTTGCAAGAAGAAATTCCTCTATATTAAGTGCATTTGATTTTACAAAGTAACTATTCTTGGTTAAATTATCCTTACCCTTGCATTGCTGGCTTCAGACAAACTTTTGGTGGGGGAATTTATTAGTAATCAAATCAAAGGCTGCTTTCAAGTTTGATGAAAAGCAAGCAAGCAACCCCTGATAACTTCTTTCCTGTAGGATTTAAGTTTGAACAGCATATTATTCTTTTGAAAAACTTATTAATGTTTGGGGTGTTGGGATCCTCTCTGAATTATAATTGTTATTAAGTATTGAGTAAATACAGAATTTTAACATTAGTGTTAGGTATGCAGCTCACTAAACTTTGGTGTTGACTTCACTTTCTTTTTACTTGTACTTTGGAGCCTTACACACTTTCCTGGTCTGGCTACTCTCATACCTGCAGACACAGATATATGTTGTACCATCAGTTACCATCTTTCTTCTAGATTTTCTAGATTTAAGACCTGTAGGCCTTAGGACTGCTGCAGTGTTATTTAGGAACCGCTTGCTTATTAAACTATGGATATTGCAGTTACTTCAAACTCTGGAGTAACACAGATGTTCCTTCTTATCCCTAGTATAGCAAAAGCAACCACAGATACCTATGGTTTTTCTTTTTCTTAGAGCACACTCTTATATGCTGGTAGTCTTGAGCTGAGCTCCCCATAAATAGACCTGAGATGAGGATTTCTGCACAAGTGCTTTAATAAGTCAGGGCTCCCGGGGAATTAGCGAGTGGGGAAAGAGAAGAAGCTAAGCAGCGGAATGATTTAAGCAAAATTCCTTCTGAACCTGAGGCGTGGGGCCGTTCTGCAGCACAGTTGCTCCAGAGTGTGTCCATAGCAGTGAGACCTGGTTTTCATTTCCCTATCAGTCATTGGCTATGGGCAGGTGGGAGAGGGATGATAAACTTCCCAACATTTTTGCTCTTCAAACAGAATAGCAACTCTAGGGTTGAATGGAGTTCTTCTTAAGAAGCTTTTGGAGCCATCTTTTGGAAGCCAAACTTGCAAAAACTGGGAGATGGGTACCAGGTTAGTTAAATGGGACCCAGTGGGAATGTGGTTGGGACACTGAGAGGGTCTGCTCCACAGAACAGCACACAGTGTCACTTATTCCTCCCTCCTGCAGCCACATTCTGCATGCATCCCTTTGGCCATTTCCTGGTGAATTAAGAAGGTGTAGAAAATTCATTCTCTTCCCTTGAGGATGTAGTAAGCTACTGCTATAAAGATCTAAGTCTTAAAATAATTGCAGTGTTGAGAGAAAGCTAGGTAATTTTCAGCAAGTAGAATTTATACATATATTAAGTTAGAAACATAAAATCTAGAATTTCAAAGCCTTCTTTAAATGAATGTCATCATGAATAATATTCTTAGTGCCCTGCAAGAAGAAGTAAGGATATTCTATGGTGGGTAGTTATTCTCACTAGAAATATTTCCAAGCATACATATTAACTGTATTATTTTTTGCTCTCATTTCTTGTAACCATCTTCTACTTCTTAGAGAACACTTTCTATACAAACCATAACAGGCCCTGACACTAGGTACACAATGAACATTCAACTCACTTTTCTTTCTCACTCTTCTTGTGAAGTCACAACCTTCAATGAGAAACGATTAAAATGGCAGCTGTGTAAGAGTTTAGGTGAAGTATACTCCATTTGGCAATCTTATTTACTGTGAAATACATTTAATAAAAAAAAAGTAGAACTGGTGGATAAAGGACTAGCTATTGAAGAAAGTTAGTAGAATGGAATATTAATTGTAGAATCTAGGTGGAAGGGATATGGCTTTACCCATCCACTAAATGCATGTATATACAGAAACACAAAAACACACACAATAAAACAAAGTAATAATAAAAAAAAAAACCCAGAAACAACAACAACAAAAAAATCTTGTTTATTTTTAAATAAAATGCTAGCAAAGAGAAGCATTAACTAACAATTATAGCAGGATATATTATGTTTGAAAATAAAATGTCAGTTTTCTACTCTGGCAAATGCTTAAGGCTTGTCCTGTTTTCAGTTCAACTTTTCAAAGGTTGTATTAGCATTATTATTTGTTCCAGCTTCAGTTTCCCCCTAAGGTTTGGAGAAACTGGAAATGGTCTGACAGTCTAGTATAAAGGATTGTCTCAGATTTCAGCTGTTGCCCTTATATTGGATAGTTTGCTGGACTAAGCTCTTTTTGTATTGCTTGTGGGTTTGATCCTGTTGAAGTCCTTATGATTCTATTGCCCAGGGGCCCTGCTGGTGGTGACAGTAAAGACTTATTCTGAAGATAGGAATTCTTGTCCTTTCACCCATTCTGTATACTCCTCTTTTAAACTGGATATCCTGAATTTTTTCCATATCTGAAATAGGGACTCCCCCTTGCACACCCCCAATGAGGGAATTGGTTCCTTCATTTGGTGTATTTCTATAAAAAACAACAACAACAAAAGGAACAAATTCATTTTGACTTTGTAATATTTTGGGAGCTTGTGGGAGATAAACCTATAAAATATTGATAAAACCAGTGGAAATTATTGCGTTTGAAAAGATCTTATCTACTTTTCTGAAATAAATACAGAAACAGGTATCTTTTATTGTCCTTGGGCGGGAAAATGCATTTTGCTGAGGACCAAGGACTAAAATACACTCTCCCAAGAGGGGAACCAGCCAGTGACCTTGGGCTTCAACCACCTGGCAAATCAGCTGCTTCAGTCCTTTCCATATTTTGTGGCCTGTGGGGGGAATCAAGTGTCACTAAAGCAGGAAGAGAGCAGTTGGAGGAAGACTCTAGCAGCTCCTTTGGTGACAGTACTGACATGATCTCATGACCTTTCCCATATGACTGGAGGACTTAGTATTTTATAACCAGGATTCAGGTAGCTGGGAGAAAGCAATCCTCTCGTGAAAAATAAGCTGTGAGAAATTGATGTGATGGCAGTATGTTTTTATACCCTCTGAATAATAATATAGTGGTCTAGAATTTGGAGAAACGCAGAAATTTCCATATTGGGGATATGTGACAGGGTCCTAATTGAACTTACAGAAAAATAGAATTCTACCCAACTTTCCTCTGAATTACAAATTTCCTGAAAAACTGATGACTTCAATTTGTCACCTGGCTATCCATCATGGTGTGGAAGGATGTGAACTCTGAAGTCTGGGGCCTTGGTTTCCCATCTCTAAAATGAGCACACTGTCACCTATTTTTTTGGGATTTGGAAGTATGGACAAGGAGCTGGTGCATATAGGAGCTCTCTCCTTGCAAATACTCAGTATCCTCATTTCAGTGTTTCCTGTTTTCCTTCTTGTGGATGTTGATAAGCAGCAGAACTGTCTCATGATGCTCAGAATTGCTCTTTAACTTGTCTCTTCCTCTCCTTTTGTAGCTTTCTGCTTTTCCTTCAGTACAAATGTAATAAAAGAATGTAGGACCTACAAGGGACTAGCCTGAAGGAGCTTAAGGTTCCCCCCTGTTCTCACTTCGGAGCCCTGCTCCTACCTAATGGTGCCCTCTGGGATTTTACAGATTTACATTTCTGTGGATTCTGGGTTGCATAATTCTTTTCTGTGGGGAAGACCATCTCTATCTTCAAACCACCTGCTTCTCATGCATCCCCACTCTTCTTTCTCTTCCTTCTCACCAGCACTAGTGCTTTGCCTGGTGCTCATTTCTGCCACCCCCCAGAGACTTCAGTCCTACTAAAAAACCTGGGTTATTTGCCTTGTCTCCTCTTCTCCCCTCTGCTTTCTCTTGTAATGGAAGTGAATTCAGTTAAAATTAACCATTTGAAACTGAACAATTCAGTACCATTTAGTATGTTCATAATCTTATTCAACTACCACCTCTATCTAGCTCCAAAATATTTTCATCACTCCCCCTCCCCACAAAAAACATACCCTGTAAGCAAATGCTCTCCATTTCCCCTTTCCCTAGCCCCTGACAACCATAAATTTGCTTTATATCTGTATCTGTCTACCAATTTTGGGTATTTCCTATAGTCATTTAAAATGTGACCTTCAGTATGTAACTTCTTTGATGAGAAATTAAGTTTTTTAAAAGCGTATTTATGTGATAGCATGGATAACTGAATAATGATGTCCTTTATCTATACATGCCTCAATTTGTTTATCTATTGGTGAACATTGAACTATTTCCATTGTTTGGCAATTGTGAATAGTGCTGGTATGAATGTGTGTATATGTGTATCTGTTTGAGCCAAAGTTTTCAATTCTTTGGAGTATCTTCCTAGGAATGGACATACTGGGTTATGTGGTCATTCTTATTTCGCTCTTTGAAGGGCTACAGAATTGTTTTCCATAGTGGTTGTACCATTTTAGATGCCTACCAGCAACCATGAGTGTTCCAATTTCTCTGTATCCTGCCAACAGTAATTTTCCTTTGCTGTGGTTGTTTTATTGTGGTTGTGTCCTTGTAAGCGTGGGATGGTACCTCATTGTGGTTTTGATTTATATTCTTAACGACTAATGATATTTCTGTCTTTTTGTTTCCTTGCTGGCTTCCTTGCTGGCTTCCTCGGAGAAATGTTCTGTTCGCATCTTTTGCCTGTTGTCTTGGGCAAGGGGGTACTAGGGATTGAACCTAGGGGTGTTTACCACTGAGTTATATCCCCAGTACTTGTTATTTTTTAAATTTTGATACAATTTCTCACCAAGTTGTTGAGGCTGACTTCAAGCTTGCAATCCTTCTGCCTCAGCCTCACAAGCAGCTGAGATTACAGGCATGTGTTACTGTGCCCCACCCTTTGCACATTTTTTAAGTTAATTATATGCCCTTTTGGTTGTTGAATTAGTTATAAGAGTTTTTTATATATACTGGATATTTGATCCTTATCAGATATGACTTGCAGATATTTTCTCCCACTCTTTAAGCCAAATTTTTACTTTCTGGAAGATGTCATCTGATGCACAAAATTTTTAATGTTGATGAAGTAATTTTTTTTGTTGCCTCTTCAATAATTGTTCTATTTAAGATTATTTATATTTCACTGCCATATTTAAGAATCCAAGGATTTACCCTAAGATTTACCCCATGTTTTCATCTAAGAGATTTAAGTTTTAGCTCTCTTATTTAGGTCATAGATCCATTTTGCCTGTGATGTGAAGTAGAGGTCCACATTCATTCATTTGCTTGTGGATATCTGGTTGTCCCATGATCATTTGTTGAAGGGATGATTCTTTCCTTATTGAATGACCTTAGCACTCTTTTCAAGAACCCATTGGCCAGAGAGACATGTGTGGGTTTATTTCTCAACTATCAATTCTCTTCCATTATTCTACTTGCCTATTTTTTGATTATTGTGTCTTTGTAGTAAATTTTGAATTCAGAAAATGTGAGCCCTCTAGCTTCCTTTTTCTGCTATTATTTTACCCATTCACAGCTCCTGAACCTTTGACTTTTATTACTGTTTTGTCCTATAGTGATTGTTGCATTATACTTTAGGAGAAGGCAGCAACCCCAGTTCATAGCTATATGGTTCCTGCGGGATTATGATAGGCCTACTAGAACCCAGAAATCCCCCTTTCTTCAGGTCAATCCACAGAAACTTTGATGGTGGTATTGAAAGCAAAGATAGTGCACAGGCAGTGGGTTTGTGCTGCTTATTAGAATCCCGAGGGGCCACGTTCCAGGGATCTTTTGGAAAAGAGAAAATGTGCAGCCTTCCTATTTGCAGTGATAACTAGACATCATTCTGATTTGCACACATGTTCAACTTTATTAGTTTTCACCTTCAATTACATAAATAATTTAAAAAAACCCTCTTATATAAAAGAAAGTCGTGATGTAGGCATCACCATCCGTAAGATATCAGAACAGTGGTGAGACAGAGCAAGGTGATTTTGCTGGGATCATTTGCTGAGATGTGTCACATTTGTTTCCAGTGCATTTGACCTCTAGTCCATTCCTTTGAGAGTTTCAGGAACCATGTGGGATTTTCCTTTTGGAAAGAGCTCTTAGCTCTGGATCCTCAGCAACTAGTCTTTAAACATTTCCAGATGGTCCTTAAAGTTCTCATCTAGTGGAAGTTGAGGGATTGCTCCTGCTGAGTGGGACAAAACTGCTTTAACCCCTGCATGTCTTGACAATGAGAAGATGTGAGAAACACATAGGTTCTTTGACTGACCTTTGTTAAAAGATGGCTAGAGGCAGGCACGTGTTTGTATGTGTGTGTGTATGCATCAGACACTCAGAGCCTAGAGCACTGAGTGGAAAACTGTTCAGGGAAAACTGGTGTGTGCTTTGACAGTCTTACTGAAGAGCAAGAAACGGGCTAGGGCGAAGACCCAGGGCCATCTACAGGGTATAGGAGATTCATTGCTGGCTGGTGCAGTTCTTCCTGAAGCTCAGATGTTTCTTTGTGTGCAGGTAAGAGGTGCTTTCTTTTCTATGGGTCTAAATTGGGAGGAGAGTTTTGGAGAAGATAAGAATAGAGTTCCTGAGTCCTTCCTGCACTAGAAAGGCCAGGCTGGGCTATCTGGAAGTACAGCCTACCCCAGGGCCCCCTCCAGGATCTGCTGAGAGAACTGAAGGAAGCAGATCCCTGAGGGTCAACAGATGTCACCAGGCCTGATTCAGGTACCAGCTGGAGCAGACCTCTAAAGTCAGAACAGCTTGGTCTTCAAGTCTTTGTAGAAATATATGACATCACTGTGAAGATAAAATTTCTACCTGCTGCAAAAAACAACATACAAACAGAGTGCAGAAAACATAGTAAGTGCTCAATAAATAGTAGCCATTGCTTTTGTTAAATATACCAAAGGGGTGATTCTTGTGCTGCATGTGGCAACTCTTTTTTAGTTTTTCTGGGGAAAGTATAGACTACAACCTCCTGTCTCATACATCCAGTGAATTCCTTATGGGAAACAAGTCCTTAGAAGCAATAGCAACAGTAAACTCTCATTAAAAGGTACAAAAATAAACTCCCTTTCTTGAAAATATGCATCCCTAAAAGTGGGGAGATTTTTAAAAATTTTGATGTCTTTAATACACTTTAAATTATTTCAAGAGCATATGGGGAATTGTTTGTGTTTAAACATTTTTGATGATTGAGAAAGGAATTATCAGAGTGGTTATCAGGGCAGAAAGCTGGGAATTTAATACCCATTTTTTTCCCCACAAGTAGTAAAAATTGGTTGGAGCTTCCATAGTAAAATATCACAGACTTGGTGGGCTCATATCCTCAGATTTGAAGGCTGGACATCCACAATCAGGGTGTTGAGCAGGGGCATTTCTCCTGAGACTTTTCTCCTTGGCCCATAGATGGCTGATTTCTTGCTGGGTCCTCACATGGTCTTTCCCCTGTGTAGATACATCCTTGATGTCTCTTCTGTGTCTAGATGTCATCTTATAAGGACTCAAAAGAGATGGGATTAGATCCACCCTTGTAGCCTTATTCTAACTGAATCACCTCTTCAAAGATTCTGTCTACAAATACAAGCACTTTCAGAAGAACAGGGGGTTAAGGCATTAACTGATGAACTGGAGGTAAGGCCAACAAAATTCAGTGCCTAACTGGCACCACAGGGGTAAAGAAAGACAAAGATAAAACAAGAGTCAGAAAAGTGGGCCATAAGGATAAGGAAAGTTGTAGATAAGGAAAAGTTGTAGAACGATCATCTATAGACTGGTAATGGGAAGAAACTACTTCCCTAATTGGTCAGTGTATTAGTTAGTCTTTGCTACATAATAAACTACCCCCAACATGAAGTGGCTTAAAACAAGAGCCATTCTTTAGTTCATAGTTTGGTGGGTTAGCCTTTTGGACTGGCCTTTGCTTGCTGAGAAGTTGTTTTGACTTCCATTGGGCTCACTTATATGACTCTGGTTAGCTGCCGAGTTTATTGAGGGCTCGCTGGTCTGGGATTGCCTTTGTTGGGATGGTTGATTTCTCCTCCATGTGACTCTTTCCTTCTGGCAGGGTAGGAAGACTCCTCCCCATAACAGTAACAAAGTACTGAAAGCAAGACTGCCAAAGCACATACCAGCATTTCTGCCACATTCTCCCAAAATGAGTCATAGTCCAGCCTAGAGTCAAGAAGTGGGGAAATAGACCTTTTCAGGTAAATAAAAAACAAAGTTTGAGGGCCTATTCTATTTTATGATCATAACAGATTTTGTCTATACTCATAAATCAGAAAATAACAATCCGGAAAGGAATTACAAGTGCATTTATATATAGACAGTCATTCTTTATTCCCATATTGGGGTATGTAGTTTAAGCAGAACATGTCTTACACCCCTGGATGTCTTATTTTTCTGTAAGACATCTCCAGCTCACTGGGCTGAGAGAACCTAGTCAGGGCAGATCTGGGTGAGAACTGTTTCCTTCTCTTATCCTTAGAATGTGACTCCTGTTGGTTGGGTGGCCTGGTGAAAACCTCCAGCTCTGAACTCATGGAGTTGAGCCTCCTGAAACTCTGACAGAAGAATGGGGTCTCTTGGGGCTTGTGTCAGGACAGTAGTTCGAGGAAATTCAACTGTAACACTTTGAAAGTACATGGTATATATAAACTGTCTTAGAGAGCTTTACAACCTTCTCACTAGATTTGCTAATCTTTACTACCTCTGGGGCTCTGTTTAAGGAGCCCTCCCTCTTATTAATTAAATGCATCATATAAAATTGCTGTATGTAGCAGCTGTTCCATTGTCCTGTTATGAACTCAATTTCCATGGGACAGAGAACAACACATCTGTGTCTTGTAGGGCAGAGAAAGGACACTGGTATGTAAAATCTGAAAATTTCAATATGAAGGTTATTTTCCTGGGAAAGCAAAACTAAATCTATCTTTTAGTACTGACATTCACCTAGAAGAACCATTTGGCAAATTCTTACACTTATTGTATAACTCCAGCAATATCTCTCCTACTTTCTTTCCTCCAAGAGCATAAAAATGTATGCCTACTCAAAGACTCGTACACAAATATTCATAGGAGCTTTAGTCATCCTGGCAAAAACTAGGACAGTCTATCCACCAACAAGTGATAGACACATTTCAGTGCATGTCTGCAGTGGGGTACAGCTTACAATAAAAAAGGAACAGGTTACTGACACAAGCAATGTGGATAAACCTCAAAAGCATTCTACTGTTAGACTTTATGACCCTATATGTATGCATGATTATACAACCTGTGTAACTCTACATCATGAACAACCAGAAGAATGAGAAGTTACACTCCATTTATGTATGATGTGTCTACTGTCATGTACAACTCATTAGAAAAAATTTTTAAAAAATTTAAAAATTCTGCTGAGTGAAAGAGACACACCGCCCCTATAAAACCATACATGCACTTTGTACTTACAGAATATTCTAGAACAGGCTAATTTAATCTGCAGCTTCAGAGTGGATCAGTGGTTACTTGCATTGTGTGTGTGTGTGTGTGTGTGTGTGTTTAGGAGGAGGGTGATGGCAACAGGGCCTGCAGTAGCTTTTGGACTGATGGATAAGACTTAAATATCTGTAATATCTTGATTTTGCTGCTAGTTACTTGGGTGCATTTAATTATACAAAATATAAACCTCAGTGAATTTGGCAATTATGGAGGAAGGATGGGATTTCTCAAAATACCAGGTGTTATATTAGGGCAAAGTAAAATTTTTGTGATCATCAAAAGTGGAATTAAATTTGAAAAGAGTAAAGGTTAAAGCTTTCTAGAAGCTATGTTAGGGCTGGGGATCACTAATTTGTCTCTCACTTGTACAGTGTTAGAAATAGCAGGTAAGAATCAGCAGGAAAACCAAGGCAGGAACAGTGGGGCATGCCTGTAATCCCAGATACTCTAGAGGCTGAGGCAGGAGGATCTCAAGTTTGAGACCAGCCTCAACAATTGAGCAGGACCCTGTCTCAAAGTTAAAATAAATAAAAGGCTTGAAAATGTGGTAGCGAAATAGTGCTCTTCCTCAGTTAAATCCCTAGTAGCACTCAAAAAAAAAAAAAAAAAAAAAAAAGCAAGGCAAGAAAAGTCACCATTTAGTCTCCTCAGCTTATAGTGGCTCATGTCACTAAGGCAGCATCTTTTTCATTAAAGTCGAATTTGGGAAATTCTTTAACATAAGTGTGGGAACTTCACCTCCATAGCTGAACTCATTATAGCTAGTTAGTTAGTATCATAATATTAAAAGAGTTAAGATTGGGTTGATTGTTTCTAGATCATATTTGTCACCAATCAAATATTATTATTTGGTGAAACCCAGAGTGTTAAAAGTTGGCAAATATTTTATGTATACCTTGTGAATTCTGGAAGGGACAAAAGTAAATAAGAACAAGAAAAAAACATTTCCTTAAAATTATTTGGAACTATCTACTTTAGTCACGTAGAACTTACTGTAAAAATCCTGTTTTAGCCTGTTCATTCTCTGATTGTTTAAAAGATAAAGCTGAGAGAAAAAAATATTTTGTCATATGTTTATTTGGGTTCAAGGCTGGATGTAACTTAGAAAGAACAACTTCTTTTCTTTTAGCATCAAAGAGTTTTTTAATTCCCAGATGTCAGCTATGCCCCCAGAGTGCTAGAGACAGTGATTATATCGTCAAAGACTGGCGATGCTAAAATGGAAAGCAGATTTTGTTTTACTTCTTAGCCAAATTGCAGTCTACTTGGAACAATTAAAATGTTCTCTTTTTAGTTTTATTTTGATAAGCCAGAAACAAGTTTCAGATTTCATCTTTATAATTTTTTATTATAAAATATGGTGCTGACCTAAGCAAATTTTTCTCTTTTCATTATTGTTTTCTAAATGGTCACTTTTTGTATTTTATGTCTATTTTTTATTCATTCATTTGCCAAATATTTATTGGGTGTCTACCATGTACCAAGCAAGGTTGTTACCATTTGGAAGAGAATAGTGAGCAAGGCACATCTCTATTCTCTTAGAGGATTATTTTCTAATAGGAGGAGATAGATAATAAAGAAATAAAGAAGTAAACAAATGTAAAAGCAAGATACTTCCATGTAGCCATATGCATTAAGAAAATAACTTGGGTCAATATGATTGTGGCTGACAATTGCAGAGTAGGTGATCCATTTGGATTAGGGTCAAGCAAGAGTATACTCCAAAGGTGACATTGAAACTGACACCCAAATGATACAAAACCAGGAATATAAAGAACTAGTGCCAGAACTTTCTAGCCAGAGGGAATAGCAGTGCAATTCCCTGCTAGAGGTAGGGATGAACTTAGTGTGTTCAAATAACAACACCCAGTGAGAACCATGCGGAGAGAACCAGGAAGATCAAGTCAAAGAGGTGGGGAGCAGCAAGGTGCTAAGTCTAAGTTCTCTTTAGACCTAGGTGAGGAGCAAGGTTTTGTTGTGTTTTGTTTTGATGTTTGCTGTTTTTGTAAAGAGGAATGAGAATTCTTGGGTAGACATCATCTGATTTACATTTTAGTTAATTATTCTTGCAGTGGAAAATAAATCGGGAGTGTGCACCTAGAGATAAGATTGGAAGCAGAAAAACCAGTTATGAGGTTTTGTTAGTAATACGGGGAGAAAAGGAAAAAAAAAACAAAAACAAAGACTTAGACTTGAATGCTGAAGGTGGTGATGGAGACAAAATAGGCAGATTTCAGAACTATTTTGAAAGCCGTATCAGCAGCAGATGAATTAGACCCAGCAAGTGAGGGAAAAATAGGCATTGAAGGTAACTCCTAGGTTGCCAGATTGAACTGTGGGGGAGAAATGTAAGGAAATGGGTAAACATAGAGGAAAAATATAGATTTTTTAAAAAAATCAAGTGTTCTGCTTTAAACTTTAAACTTTAATATGTTTATTAAATATTCAAGTGGAAATGTCAAATAAGCAGTTGGATATATGAGTCTGAAACACTTGGATATTTGAGAACTAGGGAAGGAGATGTAAGTAATGGAAATAGAGAAGACATTTAAAACTTTGGGGCCATATGTGATCTCTCAGGAAGAAAAAGCACATAGAGATGGGTCATTCAAACACATAGAGGTTAGGCAAACCAGAAGAGGTTAGGATGGAGGATGAGTGGCTGGTGAGGTCAGGAAACACTAGCAGAGTCTGGAACCACTGTCACCATGAAAGAGAATGTTCTAGAAGGAGAGAGTGGTTCATTGCATCATAGGATGTGAAGTTGGTTGATGGGGACAAAAACGTGACTACGGAATTTCACAACATGGTGCTTACCGAGGCCTGTTGGCAAGAGGAAAGAATACAGTCAGAGTGGTTGAAGGGAAAAGAAAGGTGAGGAACTTGGCCTTAATATATATATAGACACTTTTAAGAGGGAGGCTTAGGGGCAATATTATCATTGAATGGGGCATAAGGAGAGTCCAGAGGTGTGAGGTGACCAACCAAGAATTAGGTATGACCATGTTTAGAGCATTAGCAAAATGAGGGAAGGAGAGGACAAGAGAGGACAGAGCCCTTGTAAAGTGTGATGGGCAGTGGGGTCAAAGGTGGGTAAGAAGGGGGAAGGAGGCTCTGGGGATGTAAGGGGTAAAGAGAGACTGATGGGGTCCTGAGTATAGGTCTCAGTGAGATCAATAGTGATTGGACTTGAACTTGGAATACAGGTTGAGCATCTTCAATGTGAAAACTTCAGATCTGAGTACCACAACTGGGAGGTTCCACACCTGAACTCATGTGATGATAGGTCGACTTCATAACACAGGCCGAATAGAAATGTTGTATAAAATTACCCTCAGGCTACATGTATGAGGTATATATAAAACATACACAAATTTCAGGTTTAGACTTGGGTTCCATCCCCAATATATTTTATTATGTATATGCAAATATGCCAAATTACAAAAAGAAAAAAAAAATCCAAATTCTGAAATACGTCTGGTTCAAGCATTTTGGACAAGGGATAATTAATCTGTAATAGATCAGATAATGATGGATGGGCAGCAGAGGGATGCCTGCATGTGTCTGAAAGGGAGCACAGCTGCTGCTGCTGAGAATGCCAGGCTGACACACAGGCACGGGTGACAAATTGGATGGACAGAGGAACCATTGGATGTTTCAAAGTCATGGGTCATGACCTCACCTTTATTTCTGCTTGGCTGTACATGTTAAAATGTGTTGATCCATATTATTACAGAAAAATATGTAATAGTATCTAGGATCCCTTTGATGGTAGATAAAATAAACTTACAATTTCTGTTAACCAAACTTCTCCCTATAGCAGAAAACCTGGTTTCTGTGAACCAATAAACTATCCATATTGTAGCCTAGGAATTCAGAAAGACTGGTCTCTTCCCCAATCTTGCTTTCAAAAATCCCTGGGAAGAGAGTGAGTGGACAAGCATTGATCTCAAGGCCTACAACAGACCCAAGGACCTGTCAGCTTTGCTGGCAAAGTCCCAGATGTAGAGGTGGATTGTTGGGCTTAATCCCAAAAGTGCCTCTTACAAACACTGGCTGGTTCACATCATGACATGAGTAAGAAAGACTCAGAAGAGATCCCACCCCGCTTCATGAACGAACTCTAGTTGAGGAGGAATGAATACAATTTAGACTCTCGGTCATTGTTTTTGGCATCTTTCATGAGTGACCTGGATCTTGTTATTAACTTACCTTTCCCACTGAGGTCACCAGGGAACTTAGTAGGCTGTGATTATTCCAGGGCAAGTATTTCTGTTGCCTAGGTGCCTGGGCTTATCTGTTATTTGTTTGTGTATAAAATCTTTTTATTGAAGTGTAATTAACATACATTTACAAAAGCACACAAATCAGCAGTGCATAGCTCCTTAAATTTTCAGGAAGTAAATGCACCCAGGTAACCTGATAATAAAACAGGACGTTCCCAATACCCTAGCATTGTTCTCATGACCTCTTCTTGTCACTGCCCTTTCCCTTAGTGTAACCTCTCTATCTGGACTTATCTTATATCTTTTTGTCTCAACCTTGAGGTTTGCACAGGAGAATCCAGTATGGTGAGCAGGTGCATCAATGCAGATGAACAGAAACGCATTTAAATGACCTATAGGTTTGTGCTTACTCTGAGGCCTGAAATTCTTGCTGCTGTTCTCCTCCCACTCCTAGAGCAAGGAAAAATAACCCTCCAGCATAAACAACTACATTATGCTCAAAGGCTGCCAGTAATTATATAATGATTTAAATTGACAGGACACAGGGTCTCACAGCCAGGCTTTTCCTTTGGTGTTTTGTTTTTGTTTGTTTGATTTTTTTTTTTTTCAAATATGAATCTCAGGAACATTTATAATAAGAGTCCTGGAAGGAGCAGCCTATTTAGATGAGGGTTAATTGCAGAAGACAGTGTTTAATCTTTCATTTGTGTGTCCATAATGGAGGCAGCTCTTCTAATAAAGGTAACATATCTAACTTAAGTGCTCTTCTGTCCTCTGCTGCAGAGCAGGACTGGGAGATGTCAGACACTGAGGCAGGGTTTTCCTGGACTCATTTTGAATTGATGAGAGAGGCACTTATTCCAGACAGGCAGGAGCATTCTAAGGGAGTTTCTATGGAAACTAACAATGTCAGATGAGATCAACGGTTGGACACCGTTTCCTCCAAAGGCGAGTTAGGTTATGTGATTTGGGATAAAAAAGTTGGCCTGCAGAAAACAAAATAATTTATTTCACAGGAATGGACCACTGAAATATGTTTTATTTACCAAACAGCATACAGATTGCTATTGTTATTTATTGGCCCAATATGTCATCATGACATCTATGCAATTGTTTTATTTTAGTAACTTCTCTAAAGAATGCCTTAATGACACGTTTACTATATCCTCAAAATACAGGTTCTGGAATAATGTGACACTCTCCCCTGAGTCCTAAGAGAGAATGAATGAAAATAGACTAGAAGAAAGAATTATAAAAGATGAGATTTTCAGAAATTGCATACTTTATTTCTCAATTTTCTCCACTCTGTATTATATATTGGGATATAATTTACACACGAGAAAGATGTACCAGTGCTTGTTCAGAATTTTGTATCTGTGTATATATTCATATAACCACTTCTCAGGTCAAGATGCATATATGTATGTTAAAATGATGGTGTGCATGTCAAACACACTCTTGTATATTCCAGTCTATATATCTGTGTGTGTTTATATATATATGTATAAAATATATATTATATATTCTCACCTGTGCTGGCGTATACAGCTGCTCATATTGTACAGCAAACAACTTACAAAACCATTTGGAGTCATTGGGTTTCTAAGCCATCAGTGGTGTTTGTAGCTTTTCATTGAACCAAACTTAGCACAGTTCACTTAAATGGAGAGGGTTTGTGTATGTCTCTTGGCAGTGTGGTGTGGAATCCCTGAATCAGATCAACTGCTTCTGCTAGCCATGCATCCATTTACTTACCAAATGCTTATTCAATCCTTACTATTTATGAAGCGTTGTGCCAGGTATTGTCATTTGCAAACTACAAACAGAGGCAGAGTATGCCATCTTAGAGTTTCTAGAGTAGAGCATAAATTAAACAATGCAAATACACAATTAATAATCAGAATAGAGAGTTCTGAAGTCTGTGAGGGAGGTAAAGACAATAAGAGTGCCAAGCATCTGTTTGTGCTGTATCTTGAAGATGGAAGGGTTTGGGCCCAGAAGATGATGGGAGATAGAAAAGGGCCATTAGGATGTAGGAAAAAGAAGGAAGTTCTTTGGGCTTCAGCACAAGATTACTAAAGACAAGTTATGGGGGGGAAGTAGGTGACAAGGATCTGATTAGAATCAGAAGCACTCAGAATGTGGTTAAAGAGTTTAGATTTAACTCTGCTAGGAGCTTGCTGCTCAGAGCATTGTGCAGGAACTGTCAGCAGCATCACCCAGGAGCTTGTTGGAGATGGTCTATCTGACCTGCTGCCTCAGCATTTCTGGGATGAGGCTCGGCAGTCTGTTTTCACAAGCCCTCCAGGTGATTCTTCATGCATACTCGAGTATGAGAGGCACTGCTTCCATCAGATTAAGGCTCTTGAGAACACAAACCAAGGATATTGCCAAAGTTTGCCCAACAAAAGAGGAATTCTAAGTGGTGTTAACAGAAGTTTTGCACAGTAGTGATTGCCGAACTCAATACAGATTCGTGTCCTTACCATAGGACTCCCAGCACCCCGGATATTCCAATGTAGATTATGAATTCCCCCCCCACTCCATAATGGGAACTACAGTGTTAAGGATTTTTTAAGTTATTTTTCCATGGAATTCATTCTTTCCATTTCTTTCTTAGTATTTTTTATAAGAACTAACGGAGGAATTAGTCTTTCTTAGAACCCTCTTGAGAACATGTTAAGGTGGGCAGTGGTGGACCAAGGAAAGCTTTTCATCTGCAGAGAAATGGAGTAGCAGGAGGAGATTAATGCTCTGTGAGTAATTTTGGAAATTGGGTTTTGGCGAGGCTCAAAGTAGAAGCTTGAATTTAGAAAGGAGGAAGTGATAGCTTGGACACGAGTAGAGTGTCTTTCTGGAGTATTCCAGGTGAAGCTTAGAGAAGCTGGGTTAGAATTGTGGCTCCCAAAAATGGGGAGGTGGGATATTGCAGGAAAGACTTGGCGCCTGAGGGTATACTACCAACATATGCTGTCTTGGCATTCAATTCCTGGGAGTTCTGCTGACACTTCAGCAAACAGCTTATGGCCCATGGAGGTGGTTTCTGAAAGTAGAAGTGGTCCTTTGTCAACTTTTACTTACAGAAATCTTCTGAGATTACTACCTGGTTGTGGCTATAGGCCTTGCTGGATGTCTGCTGTGGAGGAAGGAGTTGACTCAATACGTAGAGGGACACCTCACCCTGTGAGATGTACGCCTGTGTCCTTGTTCTTGGAGCAGAGCAGGAGCATAGGGGAATAGTCTGTCCTTTGAATTTCTAAATCTGATCTTACCCTTGGTGTCCTTCATACAGATTACAATGTCACCAAGCCATGCTGCATTTCTGGGCAGCTGCTGCCTTGACCGATATCACAATACTGGTCATTGTGATTTTCCATGGCATAAAAGGAAAGTGGAAATTGTTAGCAGTTCCTCATTACCAAGTCTTTTTTTGTGTAGTTTTCCATGCTATAAATGATGGTACTCAAAGATCGTCTTATCATACTTGAAGAGCTTTCTGAATTGTCTTAAAAAGTGTCCTCCAGTGCCTCTGGATAACCAACTTGGTCATCTATGTTGAAATATTACTCAGTAGGGAAAATGCAACATTTTCACTTTTTAATAAGAGTAACAAATGCACATGTTTAAAAATCATTGTGAAGAGGAATAAAATGAATCAATTCCCTCCTTCCACCACCCCAAATACATGGAAGCAGTTACTGTAAATATATCTGTACATCTGTAGTCGTTGCAATAACCTAAGTTATATCTTCAGCCTTCCAGTAATTAATTGGCCAATTTTGAAATTGTTGATGTATTTAATGCATAAATGTTTAATTCATATAAACTTCAACCTTGATTTTTGATACTTACATTGTTGTTTATGGATCTTCTCTGAGTGGACTCTTTTAGTTTAAATAGCATTCTTAAATTTCTGTTTCTTATTCCTTCAACCTTTCAACGTTAGTCTTGACTCACTGCCACATCAGATGGATCCACTGTCCTTCCCTGGAACTTTCTTCCTTTCATTCCCACTTCTGGTAACAGCCGTCTTATTTCACATTGTCAAGTACTCTCACATTGCCTTTGTTTCCCTCTTTATATGTCATGACACCCTTCCACATTATTATGAGGGATTATTAAAAACTAGAATTTAATGGATACATAATGTAGAGGAGAAAAAGTTCAAGATTCCTGATTGATGCTTCTTCACAGATTAAGAGAATAGTGGAGCCAATCTAACCAAATTTCATGCCATAGGGGTCTTCAAAATTGAAGACCCAAAGACCCAGGAAAAGCTATGATTATGGACAGCTGCACACAGAAGTAGGATTGGAGAATGAGGGGCCTGATCAAATGATCCCTAACTGGGGGTAACTGACACGCGCCTGTTTGCTCTGATTCGTCTTGGGGTCTAGGTTAAGGTAGGACTCCTCACTGTTGAGGGTCTTGTGAACTTTTGGGGAGACATAGGTCAGAGACTCTTTAAGAGCATGCTTCTGGGAGGAATGTGTGAGAAGGCCAGAGAGTGATGTTCCAGGTGCCATGTTTTGGGGTAGTGTGTTCCGAAGCCTGGCAGTAATGTGGAGTCTTAAGTATGTCTCAGGATCTCCTTGACCAGTCTCTCTCCCTTTGTTCCCCCTCTGCCCAGTTGACCCTTTCATTCTGCAACCCCACGGTGTTGTAAATAATTTCATCACCTCAATTCTTTTAGCATTTGATTTATCGTAACCATTATTAAGTCTTTTGCAATGTGTCCCTGCTTGATTCTCCTTCTGTCCCTGGACCCGCCAGCTACCAGCTGTGTCCACCCACAGTGACCTTCTCCTGTCATGCTCTGGTCTGCAGTTTTCCCTTCCTTGATCTCTGTGTAGCACACTCATCCTGGCTATTTTGTCTCTGTCTTCTATTCTTGTTTGCCATTTCCCTTTTCTCTTGTCTTAGGTTACCTCTCAGTTCTCTTCTTTATTCCCTCCACCTTCATTTCATTGGGCTCTTAGGGACCAGGTAAGAAAGGAGAGGCAGTGAGAGGGGAGATAAAAATATGAGTTCAGTTCAACAACTCTGTTCAGTTAGGTCTCCCTTTACTGTCTTGCTCTGAGGGACTCTGCTACATGTTGGACTCTGTTACATCATTGCCTCCTGGTCAAAGAATCAAATTGTTGAATTCACAGAAATATTATCCATTGAATCAGTGATAATTCTTCTTCATGTCCCTTAAGACTGTGGAATAAAAGATAATACCATGGAAAAAATATTTGGGTTTCATTTTCTTGGAAACCTAAGCAAATCTGGAAGTAGATGAAAAATTAAGTAGGAAAAACTTTGTGGCAGGTTTGGGTATACTGTTTAACTACAGTGCAATCACTGCCTTGAATGAAGGCTTCATTAATTTCTTTAATCCCTGCAATGATTTTATGCCTGTGGTGAACACTGTCACTTTTCTCCCTACTTGACTGTTTATCTTGGCCATTTACATACTCCTTTCTGCTGTGAAAGAAACTGAAAATTGGTAAATCAGCCTGTCCATCACTTTTTTATTCCCACCGTGGCAAAACAGTAACACTTCCCCCAACAGACACATATACTCAAAACCCTATAAGAGAAACCACTGAGCCAAAAGTGAAATAGGAAACGAAGTTGGCCAAGCATAACAGAAAAGGAAATCAAAGAACTGTAATTAGTGTTGACTAACACAAAATGTGATGGTCCAAGTCAGGATAGCTGTGGAATGAATCAGCAGATACATTCAGTCTATGCCTGGAGTAGCCATTGAAATGGGAGGTTTTAAGCCAAGGGCATAGCCTTGGGAAGCCTAAATGAAGATAACTTTTTTCCTAGAGAGCAGGTCTTGGTAGGAGTGAGGCATGTGGAAGCCTTAACAAAGTTAGTAGGATCATGGAGGTAACTGAGTTATGAGCCATAATAATGCTATATAGACATTCCTCCAAAACCTTGTTTTATAACAATAAATATTTATTTGGGGTCACAAATTTAAGGGTCAGCTATGCATTTTTACTGGATTGGGCTAATAAACTCCTATGAGCTTACTCATGCCTTTGAGATCAGATAGTGGATCAATTTGGTGCTGGCCATCATGGATTGGGATGACACTCAGCTCTGCTCCAAGTGATCTCTCAGGCTGCATCAGGTTGTTCTGGTCTTGTTCATGTCATCTAGTGCACAAGAGCTCTTCCTCATTCCAGAGACCAAAACAAGTCCCAAAGCCAGTCCCAGTCTTAGAATGAGAAAAGACTTCCAGGTTACAGGACCAAGGACCAGGATAAAATGAGGTAATTAATTGGAGGCATTAAAGCTATCTGCCACAGTCTCGTGTACCCAGCATTGTGCCTGGGGAATTTGGTAGTTATATGGTCAGGCTTGTGGGTCTGGGAGATTCACCAGGGTTCACAGTCTGGAGAAAATTTAAAGAATAGAATAGCAGTAGTTAAGAGATAAGTTTTACAGAAGGGGTTTGGGTCTGAAACCCCTTTCAGGCTATCCCTTAAGGATAAGGGATAAGTTTCCTCAGGGGCAAATGAAACATAATCTAATGCAGGGTAATAATTCAGTTGAATTTTAAAGAGGACCATTCCATCTACAGGAATCTGATCCATTATGAACAATGACCAATCTTTTTTAGTTTAGGCATTTTCCAGTTTACTAGTAGGCTGAGATAAGAAGACTTGAATGCTTAGTGGACAGAAATGAAATTCTGTCCTGGGCTTGGGCAGTTTCACTATGGCTTTTACAACTTGTAGGAGCTTCTTCCACATACTCTACCTGACTCAGGGAATTAGAGTAGTAGTTCTCAAAGTGTGGTCCCCACAAGAGCAGCATCTGCATCGACTGGAAACCTGTTAGAAATGCAGATTCTCAAGCCCACCACAGACACACAGAATGAGAAACTCTAGAAGTGGGACCCAGCCGAGTGATTCCAGGGCATGCATGATTTTTTTGATAGTTTTGCATTAAAATTAGGTGTGATTGGGATAGTTTTAAAAGGGAAGGACTGGCATCCAGATATATTTGAATTTTAGATGATCAGTGTGCAAAATTTTTAGTATATGTCCACTGTAATATTTGGGATATACTTAATACTGAAACATTATTTGTTGTTGATCTGAAAATCAAATTAAACTGGGTGTTGTGTATTTTATCTGATGACCTTAGAAAGAGGTATAGAACAATTGCAGATCCCAAGTATGATCAAAATCATTATCAGGATAGAAATTTTAGAAAGAAAGGTTAAAAACTGACTTGATGAGTGCTGAGAAGAGAGCACAGGTGGGATTAATAGGTTCGAGGGTTTTATTTAAAGGGAAACTGCTGAGCTGTTCTTCATGGCTACTCAAATTAACCTAGAAGAAATTTCACTTAGGACAAGGCAAGACTTCCTGCCAATAAATGACTTCAGTAGGGGTTCTGAGTGATTTTGTGATTCTCTATGGTAGTTGAATGCATTTGGAAATTTCATGTGATTGTAAAGCAGCCAGTTCTCCAACCAGTGTTTTTGAAGGAGCAGTTTAGAGAGGCAATTGCCCAAGGAGGTTTGAGAAGATGATTTCTCAAGGCCCTTTGTGTCTTCTCTAAGATTATTTGAATTTGCAATTTTTGCATCCTTGTTTTTTTTCTTTTTATATGTTTATAGTCTTTTGATTTTATTTTTCTTCTAAAAGTCAACCTTCCAGATAATCTTTAAAAAATGATTTTTTGATTCAAAAGGAAATTGCACTTAAAGAACATATTTAAGCTTTTTAGCAAAATAACAAAAATGTCTATCCAAAGACTCCTTATTTTATTAATCATCAAATAAACTCAATAGAATTCTGAACAGACTGACTAAACTGTTGTTCTACCAAGACCATAGGATTTACATTGTCTTTAATAACATAAAATAATGCTCAATGAAGACTATGCTCCTGGCATCTTCTTACATTTCACATGAGAAAAATTCATTTGAGCCTCACAACAACCTATGCAATAACTAGTAATAGTGCCCATTTCACAGAAAATTGAAGTGCCAGCTAGCTTAAGGTCACGTGGTGTAGCTAAAAAGTGGCATAGCTGGAATTCAGTTCATGTGTTCCAGTGCTAAAGCATCTTCTTAAGAAATCTTATAAAAGCCAACCTTTCAGATAAACTTAAAAAATGAAATTAAAAAAGACCTGAATCTATGTACTTTGGGCATTCAGAGGTTGTTTTAGCCAATATCTAGTATTCAATAGCAGTTCATCATTATGCATGGGAGAAATATTGTCCCTTGTGAGCATTAATGTCCTGTCCCTCTCTGTGACCTCTAATCTTGAGGTGTTGTCTTAATATCACAGGGACCTTATTCTGTGGTGTTACTGCATCTTAATCATGAATCATTTCTCTTTCTGTACCCAGATGAACTTTCCCACATCTTCAAGAAACACCACCCACAAGAGAATTGAGCTTCATTTCCCATTGCACATTGAATTCAATTAAAATGCTATAAGAGAATGCCGTATAATGTCACAGAGAATATAATGACATTTCCAAAATATTTTTGAGAAACTTGAACTCTAAATCAATTTAGTTCTGCTAGTAAGGGCAAAGATTTAGTCATGGAAAAATTTTAATCTTATGGTGAGTTTTTATCCAAACCATGGATCCAATTGAGATCAGTTACTTTCAGAAATTTATATTTTAAAGATGAAAAAAATCAGGGGATCTTTCTTAACATTAGTAGGGAAAAGAGGTGATTCTGGCTGGATATAATATACAATATTTGTCTACACTTGATTGACTCATCAAATGTTAAATCCTAAGCTCTTTGTAGAAGAACAGCGTAATCAGTCTGTGCAGAATTCTACAGTTTATTTGTTGATTAATAAAATATGGAGTATTCAGGTATACTTTTTGTTGTTTCGCTAAAAGTTTTAAATATGTTCTATAAGTAAAATTACCTTTTGAATTTGCAAAATGGTATGCACTCAATCTGTAGTACTTGAATTTTGACAATAAGTGGTAATGAGTGATATTTTTCTTTCTGTAAGGAAAATGCACTGTGTTGCCTGCGTCAGTAGCTTTGAACATTAAGCATTTATTATTCTTCATGAGTCTCTAGGTACAATGAGAGTTCAGAGGAAGTGGACCAGACTTGGTTGATCCAACTGGCTCCCTCCTCCGTCTGTGTCGCCGAATGCATTACTGGTCGCTGCCTGGTCAAGGGCAGCCTCTTCCTTCAGACTTCTGGGAGTTGGCCAGTTGTGGGTTAAGGATGGGAAAACTGGCCCATGAACCTCTCATCATCTAAAAGTCTCATCCAGGCAGGCTTATTTACATAGGGGAGTCAGGATTTCAAGAGAGACAGAATCTGGAAATAGGCACAGTCTATTTAGACAGAGGGTAGAAATGGACATGAGGTCACTTCTATTACATTCTATTGGCCAAGTCTCAAGGTAAGTCCTGATTAGGGTAAAGGAAGGAAAAGATGCTCCCATTTCGTTGGAGTATCACAAAATCAGGTGACAAGAGGTGGTGTTGTAGGCCAATATATATATATATATATATATAAATTAATAATGTTACTGAAATCTACATCAAACTATGGCAAAGCATGTAAGTTAAGGATTTTAGAGTTAAGAACTTTTTCTGGATTATTTATATGGGCCCTAAGTGCAATCACATGTATCTATATAAAAGAGAAATGGGAGTCTGAGGGAGACCCACAGAAGACACAAAGGTAATGTGAAGATGGAAATGAAGACTGAACTGATGAGAACTCAAGAAGAGATGTGCCTCCTCTAACTGTAGCTCAGGAGGAAATGGAATCTTCCCCAGAGCCTCTGAAGGCAGTGCAGCCATGATTAAGGACTTTTTGGTCCCATAGCTGAGAATAAATTTCTGTTGTTTTTAAGTCACATGGTTTGTGATAATTTGTTTTGGCAGTCCTAGGAAACTAATACAGGTGCAGATACAGGGAGGAATAAAGAATTGATGACAGATTTGCAGTAATCCACATATGAATCTCATATAGTTTTGTGCAGTGCTTTTTCACTGAATTTAACAAAATGTTTTCCATGTTGTTATAAAGCTGTTGAAAACAGTATTTTAAATAACAGCATAATACACAATATATATTTAATTAGTGTAACTAAACATTTCCTTGTCAGGGACAGTGCTTTCAGTTTTTCTAATGACGCCCCATGCATTCCACAGTGTAACTCTATGACCTGGATGACTCATCAGTTTCTCTCTTGCCACTTTTCTCCATCAGGCCTATGGTATCTTTTGTTGAAACTTTATAATCATCTCTTTGATGATCCCAGTCCCCCTCCAGCAAGTATGCAAATGGCTCTCTACCTGACTAGTCTTCCAAAGAAAAACACAGTTCAAGTCACCTCTGGATCAGAACCCTCAATGAGGTTCAATTGCAACTGTTAGTTCTTTAATCCAGCACTTAGCATCTCTGTGGTCAAGTCCTTCAAGTACAGTTGTCTGCATAATTCTTTGTTTCCAAGAGGCTTCAGGTTCCTTTAAGACCAGTGTTGCTCTTCTCAACTTTGAATCTTAAACATTATCTGTCATGGTGCTTTGAATCTATGGTTTACTCTGATACCTGCTGTATGAGTGAATAAATGATTTAGGAGAAGATACTCCTAATTGGCTTGTCTTGTCATATATGATCCTGTCTATTCATTTGATAGAATTTTAAATTGACTAGGTGAATTGACTTATTCTAGCTTAGGTGGTGTCTTATAATATTTTTATGCCAGGGACCCATTGGCATACTTCTCAGGATAATATTTATAAGTGCATAAAATAAAATACATGGGATTATTAAGGAAATGAATTATATTGAACAATTATCAAAGTATTATGAATGGTGATATAATAATATATGTGTATCTTTATATTGATGCATAAATTAATAGTATCTAGCAGCAGGTCTATTAGCTACTATTATTTCAAAGCAGTGATGATACCTCAACAACTGTTGAAATTCATGAAGCTTGCTGAATTTCAACAACTGTAATGTGAAGCTAAACTCTCTGTGGTTTCTATTGGTGACAGAATTACAGCTCCTGTTGGTACCACTGTGGTTTAGTTCCTATGCCCATAATTGGAAAAGAAAAGAAAAGAAAAGAAAAGAAAAGAAAAGAAAAGAAAAAACACCTCCAGATTTTAAAGAGAAATTAGTGTAAACAAAAATATAATTTGTTTCCATCCTAGTTCATGGACCCTGAATTTTCTAGAACCCAGAGTGAGGAGCTCTGAAAAGCTTATTTTAGAAATCAGTCCAAAGGGGCAGAGGGAGGAAAGAAAGAAATTGTTCCAAGATAAGTCACTGTGCTAGTCAGTTGTCATTGTATAAGTTGAGACTGGGTTAAATATTTGAACAGTTTATGAAGTCATAGGTAGGCAAGAAAATTCATATTCCTTGCATGTACACTGGAGCACCTAAGATATTTCAGGTGGGAGCATGTGGTGTAGCAAAACTGCTCACTTCATGGTGAAAGAGAGAAGATAGAACTGTGTCCCACTCCGCCCCATGTAGCTTCACCTTTTAAGTGCCCACTACCTCCCAGAGCACCACTGTGGGAAACAAGCCTTTAACTTATGGGCCTGTGAGGGACAGTTAAGATCCAAACTGTAGTAATTCCTTATTTTTTTAATTAAAAACACCCATAATACATCTATTGGTGTTAAAATAATGATTGACAATAGCATAATATTTATCAATCTAGTCAAAGAGAGTTAATGTATCAGTTCTTGAAATACTGAGGACTACAGTAATGTGGATGGTGTTTCTAACTACATAGTGACCTGTTGGCTCAGTTAATTATGAAAATAAATGAATGTCTATTATATATCTATCTATATCTGTATATATATATATATGTACATCTACATATAAAACTTGTGCATGTGCATACTGTAATTAAAACTCATATAAAATTGTGTCACTTGGGAACTTTGGTGATTTTTTTATGTGGTTGACCTTTGCACTTTTCTTCTGTCTTCTATCTTCCAAGCCAACTAAGTCCTCTTGACTTTGAACCCTTTTGATTTGATTGAAAGTAATGTGGAATTTGGAAATGTTCTAATATACCAGGTTAATTTGAGTAGTTTCTTGACATGGAATAAAAGAATAGTTTGCAAGATTAGGACTGAATGTAGTAATCACTTGAAGTTCACAGAGTATGTTGAACTTGATTTCTTGATTACTGGTATGTGGTTTCTTGATTATTAATTTTGGCATATTTTATCAGAGTGTAAAAAGGTCTGACTGCTTTTTATGTGGAATTCACTTAGGAATAATTATGTAAAGTTTTTTTATTATTTTTGTGTTTTGTTTCATTGAATGGAAACATATTTAAAAAAAATAATTACTGCTCTACTAGGAATCTTCAACCAATATGCTCTCTTCATTGTAAACAAAGCCACATTAGAACAGAGGTGTGGGTTCATGTCTCGTGGACTTAGGAACAAAGGGACTGACCAACAACCTTTTAAAATCTAACCTGTTTTCTTGGTAGAGAAGCTTCTGTGCAAAATGCGTTGCTATCATGAATAACTGCCCTCAAATTTACTAAAATAACTTCTCTAAAATGTAGGCTGTGTAATAAATGAAATAGTTGCATACTTTTTGGTATTATTTGAAGAGAAGTACCTTATATGACAAACCCTATCAGTTTCTGGGAATCATTATTAAAGTATAAATGTTTTTTAGTTTAAATTATATTTAAAAAGAATGACGAACCACTTGAAGAAATTTAGGAGTTAGCCAACAAAATATGTTTTTTTGGCTTTCATTTGAAAATTCAGTCAGTATTTTAACTGTATAGATCCTATGATTAAAAAGGAAAGAAAATAGAAATTTCAAAATTGAAAGTTGTGATGTAGGACTTAAACTATTGTCTTACTAAAATATCTATCAAATTTGCATAATTCTCTACTGCTTATGTTGCAATAAAAGATGAATACAATAAATCCTTCATGAAATTTTTGGAAGTTTGACACAAATTGCTCATTGTCTGTAAGACATACTCCAAGAATTGTGGTACATATGCCTTGAGTTATATGTAGAACACAGAAAGAATGGAAGTATACTGTCAACTTTCTAGTATTAGAATTAAGAAATATCATGAAAAATCACCCCACATTTTCTAAGACCAGTAAAATTTTGACTCTTCGGCAGTCAAATTCTTTATCCAATAAAAAGAAAAACCTGTTAATATACATCATGTTTAGTAAAATACATATTCTTGCACATGTAATGAAGTCTGTCTAATTTACCTAATAATATACATGACTTGTGAGTGTACTGTACCATGGTATGGTCACAGCACTTTGACAAATGCTCTCACCATCCTCTGTGGCCCCAGGCAGATTCTTCGGTCACATTTAACAGATCTGAAAACAGAGACTTAGTGAAGTCAGCAGAATGGAAGAATTAGAAATTGTTCTTCTTACTCCTGAGCAGGTGTGCTTTTCACTGCCCTATGCCTCTTTATTCTTTGGGCTATCAGTCAACAGGGTCTCATAACTTGGCTTTCAGATCTTAAGGAACTGCCAGCAGGTTGAATCTTCCATGGTGGACAGACTAGTTTTACATGACAGTAGAATGCATTTATACATTTTGATAGATCATACATAAATGAAGTGTAATCTCTCATGTTTCTGATTATACAAATTGTGTGGTCACATAGGTCATGCTGTCATATATGTACATGAGGTAATAATGTCTGTTTCACTCTGCTGTTACTCCTACCCTCATATATGTTCCTCTCCCTTCTACTCTACCTAATATAAAATAACTCTCTTCTTCCCTATTCCCACCCCCTTATTGTGAATTAACATCCCCATATCAGAGAAAATATTTGGCCTTTGGTTTTTTGGGTTTGGCTTATTTTGCTTAAAATGATATTCTCTAACTCCATCCATTTACCAGCAAATGCCAAAATTTCATTCTTCTTTAAAACTGAGTAATATTTCATCATGTATCATATGTGTGTGTGTGTGTGTGTGTGTGTGTGTGTGTGTGTGTGTGAGAGAGAGAGAGAGAGAGATACATCTCACATTTTCTTTACCCATTCATCTGTTGAATGGCTTCTAGGTTGATTTCATAGTTTGGCTATTGTGAATTGATTTGCTATAAACATTGATGTGGTTGGATCACTATAGTATGTTAATTTTAAGTCCTTTGGGTATAAACTGAGGAGTGGGATAACTGGGTCAAATGGTGGTTCCATTCCAATCTCCATACTGCTTTCCGTAATGGTTGCACCAGTTGCATTCCTACCAGCAATGTGTGCGTGTACCTTTTCCCCCACATCCTCACCAACATTTATTGTTGCTTGTATTCTTGATAATTTCCATTTTGATTGGAGTGTGATGAAATCTTAGAGTCATTTTGATTTGCATTTCTCTTATTGCTAGAGATGTTGAACACTTTTTCATCTATTTGTTGATCTGTTGTATATCTTCTGTGAAGTGTCTGTTCAGTTCCTTAGCCCATTTATTGATCGGGTTATTTGTTTTGTCTTTTTTTTTTTTTTGGTGTTGTTTTTTGAGTTTTTTATATATCCTGGAGATTAGTGCTCTATCTGAGGTGCATGTGGTAAAGATTTTCTCCCAATCTGTAGGCTCTCTCTTCACATTATTGATTGTTATTTTTTTGCTGAAAAGAAACTTTAGTTTGATTCCATCCCATTTATTGATTGATTCTTTTGATTTAACTTCTTGAGCTTCAGGAGTCTTGTTAAGGAAGTCAGATCCTAGGCTGATATGGTGAAGATTTGGGCCTAATTTTTCTTCTAGTTTTTGCAGAGTCTCTGTTCTAGTACTTAAGTCTTTGATCCACAGTGAGTTGAGTTTTGTGTAGGGTGAGACAGATCCTCAATTTGTTTGTCCACAATTCTAAAGGCATTAAAACATCGACAACTTAGATTTTTCACAACTTTGGCATATCTGTAGGGGCAAAATCATGCCTAAACTAACAAATTATATATAGTGTCTGTTTATCCCACTTAAAATGACTAGATATACTTACATATTTGAAAAACAGTAATGTTTTTCTGCTAAAGATCAGTTGATAAATATTTGGGGCTCTGTGGACCATACTTTCTCTGTTACCGTTACTCATCTCTGCCATTGTAGCATGAAAGCAATTATAGACAATGTAAATAAAGATGTGGCTGTGTTCCAATAAAACTTTATTTGTAAAAATAGGTGATAGACTACACTTCACCCATGGCCTGGTTTGTCTATACCTGGACTAAGGCGTACTGCCAAAATCTGTTGGGTCATTGAATAACGATGTGTGAGATATATATGTATATGTATATGTATATATACATACATGTGTATGTATATTTGATTGATAGATAGATAGATGTCATATTAACTTGCTAAATTCCAAAATATGACAGATGTTAAGGAATTTGGGTAAGGGATCATGGACTTGTTTCTAAGATTAAAATAAATGAAGCAGTTTTGTAAAGGAGAAATTCATCTCTATTATGGGCAAGCACTGAAGTCCATATATACAAATGACTGGAAGGGCAAGCAAGGTTCAGATATTGCTAGTGTTATAATCAGGAATGAGTTGTGTGAAACACAAAGTGTTTGAAGGCACAGGTTCTTATGTGTCCAAGGTCAGAGGTAGATAATGCAGAGCAACTTAAAGGCAGTTCTCTCAGAGATTCAGCCTCTGTCCATATATAATCTCCAGTATCCTTGGTTAATAAGTCTTCATTCTGATTCTTACTGCCTCTTGGTTGCAAGATGGGTGCAATGTTTTGAGGTGTCACATATACACTCCCACCCTAAAGAAAAAGAAGGAAGCATGGAGAGGTATATCTATTAGAAATTTGAAACTTACCTCCTATATCTCAGCATTCTTTATGTTGGATAAATTAGGGTCTCAAGCTTTCTTGTCATTGTAAGAAAGCCTTAGGAAGTAAGGGATTTTTTTTCTTTTTTTTTTAAGTTGGGATCATTTTCATCACCCTCCAAAATCAGGACAAAGGATGTTGGGTGGGCAAGTTGCACACCATCTGTTGAGGCATCTGTTCTTGTTTTGGTGGCTTTTATATTTCATTAAAGATATTTAACATGTATCATCTTCTCCCCTGAGCAATATATCCTTTTAAGTATCCCCAGCATTAGCAGCTTGTTTTCCATCTGAGTCAGAAAATTAAATAACATTATTCACATTTTTATGTAAATGTTGTATAATATGCATGTATAATCACTTGAGAATGGTCTTCAGAAATATATTTTCCTGAGGATTTGAACCTTGGAGGACTCTGTTGAGATGTGGCCCTCAGGATGTCAGTTGGCAAGATTTGAGGCAAGAGCAAGGTTGAAATAAATGGACTGCAACCAGCAAGTTAAACTTGAGAGAAAGTCTCTTTTGATGGAGGATGACTGTACATTCCAGCCAGATTTTGTGAAAGCAGAGTACTTTAAGAAAAAAAAAAAAAAAACAGTTACTCAGTAACGTTCTTAAAATATGGATCTGATACAAGTTTGACAGAAAAGCAATTAAATAGGCACACAGAGACCATTTTAGTTCTTACTGTGTATCTTGGGATTCTTGTCCTCCCCCGGCCCCCTACAGTATTCTTTTTCTGGAAACAGGACACTTAACTTGTTCTTTGGCATAGAGTACCAAAATAAAGAAGGATGAAGATACGTCCACAATTATAATTGTATTTCTGCTTTAGTAAGATGTGCTTAAAGGGTATAAGCGGGTAGAATATGAAAATAGAATGTATTCATTTAGTATTGAGACTCCAAATGTAAGTGAAATTTTGTTCAAGTAAATTCTGCAATACTGAGTTAATTCTGGCATTTGTTTCAATATAATCATTATGTTTAAGCATAGCTATGACTCTTTGTAAGTCAGATAAAATCCTGGCCCTGAAATAATGCATATTAGACTCTGTCATGCTCTTGAAAATTTTAGTAAGAAAAATCGATCTTTATTAAAAAATGGCTCATGATTCTTAGAGGTGCCAGGATTAAGCAATCCTCTAACTATTTATGAAGTAACTGGCAATCAAATGATCCTTGTTGTGATGAGTAGAAATGAAGAAGTCATGTAGATAGGTATTTGGATTTGGGGTTCTCTTGAACTTTCAGATCATGCATTAATATGATGGAGCCATCTAGAGTCATATGGTGTTGGGAAAAAGTAGACATAAAAGAGAAGACCCAGCATGAGGAAACTTACTAACTGAACTAGAAGAAACAGAAGTAAATTAGGAGATCAACCTTTAAAATTTTGTCATCAGGAAGGTCATGCCGACTTCTATGGACAGGAACAATTCAAGATCAAGAAAGACTTCCTGGAGAATAAAGTATGACTGTTACCTTAAAAGATCAAAAGAAGAAGCCCAAAAGAATAATGGTTGAAAGAAAAGGTTAGGAAATTTCCAGAAAACAGCAAAAACAAAACAAAACAAAACCACGAGTTGGAAAATACACATGAATGGTGGAGACTTCAGGGAATCATTCCAAGCGACCCTGCATCTTCCAATAGAGGGTCTGGAAGGAGAAACTGAAAAAGAAGTAGAAAGAAAGACACACACATCAACTTTTAAATTTCTTTTAATCATCAGACCCTGAAAATGCAGAATAGAGTAAGAATAAGAATAGTAATGAGTTGGGTCTAGGGATGCAGCAGGGTAGTGCACTTGCCCAGCATGTGATAGGATCTGGGTTCAGCTTCCATTAAAGTGGCCCAGTATAAATCCATGTGAGTGGACAAATAACTAAACACATGGCATTATAGAATACCAAAGAAAAGAAAAGGAGAGCATGCTTAATGTTACCAGAAATAGAGTAAAGGGGGGCTTTGTCCATAAGGATAATTTCTGAAGAACGAGAGAAAACCTTTCATAGTCTGGAGGGAAAATCATTTTTAACCTGTAATTCTGTTCCCAGCAAAACTATGCATTTTGTTGAAAGTGATAATAAAAAGCACCTTTAGACAAATAAGAAATAAAACATTTGATCACCTTCTGACCATTTCTATAAGAATTATTACAGTGAAAAACTCAGCAAAACAGAAGAGGAAAATAAGGATCACAAGATAGCTAAGCCAAGGCATACCATTTAGAAAAAAATTTCCAAGATAATAGTTTAGCATTCTTTTTCCCTGAAGCTATCAAAATTAAAATAGGATTTTAAGGGAACTTTAAAATCTTAAAAGCTAATGAAGTTCTGTACAAGAAAGGGTGAGAGAGGGGAATGTTCTCAGTGATCTGCTATAGTTATAATATTTAAAGAAGACCTTTCTAGTCTCAGTTTTTCTTAGTGTTCTTTGAGCAGCCCAAGTTTAGTGTCAGTATTTGGTCTTCTCCCAGCCCTCATCTTTAATACTTGCTTCTGCAGAGAATTCTTATATAATTTTCATGTTATAAATGTAATTTTCCAAAGGAAAAAAAATCTATGTGTAAAAAATAGTTATGGTGCAGAACATGGTATAAATAATACAACTTGGACCATGTAAAAGCAATGGTTTGCTAGAGAAAGGTTGAGAGATAAAATGGGAAAGGAGGCGAAATGCAAGGATTCAGACTCCTCCCTTCCCAGAGATGGAGGATACAAAAGATGGTCTCAATTTGGTGGATGACAAAGAGGTAGATTTTAATGCAAGGCTCTAAAAGTCAGCAGAAAAGGAGGCAGTAGAGTTGGTATATAGTCAAAAGATCATTTTTAAATTGAAAAACCAGGTCGGAGTTTGAGCATATTTTCTAGAGCTACATTTTCTAACACAGTAGCTACTAGCCACATGTGGGCTTTGAGCCATTGAAGTGTGATAGTCCAAATTGAGATGTGCTCTAAGTGTGAAGTATATTCCAGATTTCAAAGACAGTATGAAAAAAGAATGAAAAATATCTCAATTTTTATACTGATTGCATATTGGGCTGATAATATTTTTATATATTTGATTAAAATATATTTTAAACTATTCATTGTTTTTCTTTTTTTCCTCTTCTTTTTTTTTTCTTTTTTCCTGCTGGAGATTGATTGAACCCACAGCTCCATGTACACTAAACATGTACTGTACTACTGAGCTATACCCCCAGCCCATGTTGTTTTTAAAGTGACTACCAGAAAATCATCTTATGCTTCTGTTGAAAAATTCTGTTGAAAATTCTTCTGTTGAAGAATCAAAATCAGAAATAATTTGTTCATTTATACCTTTGCAGAGGTAAACTGGGACAAAATGTGAAAAGGTTTTGTGTTTTTAACTTTTAGAAAATAATTTGTATTAATATTGTAAAGTTCAAAAGAACCTTTACAATATTTGCAGAATATATGAGAAGCATGGAAAATAATAAGACAAAAGACACTTTAATCACCACTCAGTTTAAGGAAAAAGGAAAATGCCATTGACTTTGAATACATTTTCCCCTCCCATAACAGACTATTAAGTTGTTGTAATTTTAATAATAATTAAAAAACAAACAAACCTGTGTGTGGGGGGGAGTGCTGGGGATAGAATCCAGGGGTGCTCTACCACTGAGTTGCATCCAGCCCTTCTTATATTTTGTTTTGCTGAAGCTGGTCTTGAACTTGGAATCCTCTTGTCTAGACCTCCTGAGTCCCTGGGATTACTACAGCACCTGGAAAAAACAACACTTTTTTAAAGGAAATTTCTAAGAAGATGACATCTTGTATACTTTTGTTGTTGTTGTTTGTCTGGATAATTAGGTAGTATTACATTTTAGAACGTGTGTGCCATTTATTTGAACCTTTCTCTTTGAGAAATGTGAGCTGGGTTTTCTGAAAACCAGAAACTGCAAAGAAGGATGTACAGCTTAGTTTTTAAAAAGGCGTATATGTTTATATATCTTGGTATTAAGAATCGGGATCCAGTCCTATTTCCCTGGTGTTGAAGATTAAACACTGAGAAATGCCAAGGCAAATGTAAAAGTTTTACTTAAAGGATAGAACAGAAAGGGAAAGAGAGAGAGGGAGAGAAGGAGAGAGGGAGAGAGAGAGAGAGACAGAGAGAGAGAGAGAGAGAGAGAGAGAGACTCCTCTGTAGAGGAGGGGTTCAAAGCTGGTGCCCAAGGGAGTGGGGGTGTCCTGCCCCTTTTATAGATTTCAGATTTTCTTTCTTCTCTTGCTCCCTCCTTCTCTTATCTTGCCTATGTGACCAAAAGGTGCAGTGACCAAGAGTGGAAAAGGAGCTGTCCAGGGCTACAGGCAGGGAGAGAGCTGCCCAGGAGTACTCATTAACAAATACTTACTGGGAAGAAGAATTCCCTGGAGGCAGATAACCTTGGCAACAGGTTGAAGGAAGGGGAAGTGCTCTGGAGGTATTAGCATTTTCTTTCCCCTTGAATCGGCCTCCATTTTCCTGACCCAATCACTCATTACCTACACTGACTGTCCTTTTGCCCCGGTCTCACTGATATTCACATATCCATGTATGTGACACAGGAACGTGTGTATCTAATGAGTATATAAAAACAGGTCATAGTACAGATGGCTCAGAAGTTTTTGAAGGGGACAGGTCAGAAACTCACATTCTATTATAAATTTTCATGGAAAGTGATCATGGAATTATAGTTTTGTTTACTTAGTTTTGATCATTTTCTGTATTTTCTGAATATGAATCCCTTAAGGAAGTGCAATTGATGTTGAAATATGTTCTAACTGTCTGGACTTTCTTAGAATAGAGCACATTGCCTTAGAAGGTAGGAAGCAGTGCTTTCTTTATTTTTAGAAGTAAAAAAGAGGATAAGTTTCAGAAAAAGTATGCATGTCATCCTTTTTCTCCTTCTCCATTCCAGATATATTAGTCTAAAAGGCAAGTGCGATCACTTTCAAATCAACCTTAAAATCCATTGCTTACCATGTCCTTTTAGTCTAAGTCACTTTTCAAGAATCCAGTAGTCTTCCTCTGGGTGCACTTCATTTCCTGTACATGGTTAGAGAACCATGTGAACAGATCGCATTAACGAAACTAACTGCTTCCAACAGGATAATCAGAGCAGAGGGGATTCAGAAAATCAGTGTTTATTTATGCAATGTAGGCTACATGTCTATTTTGATAAGGTTCACCTCACTATGTACATGCGGATGAAGAAAATTTTACAAAACTCAAGTTACAAATAAGAAATTGAATACTTCCTGCATTATGTACTCTATTTTTTCCAAAAAGCATTATTTTGTGAATTCTTTTTTATGATTTTGAATATTCTCTATAAGATAGTTTTAGTGACTCTGAAACATGGTTTTGAAGAAATCAATTGAAATATTCTGTTTAAATTGGGAGCAAATATATTATATTCCATTTTCATTGTGGTTGAGTTTGAACATATTTATACCTCTACTTGACTTTGAGGGTATAATTGATTCGGTAAGTAAAAAGATAATGAAATGTTTACCTTGTCATAATCAATAGTAGTTTCCCTAGCTATTAATACTAGGTGAACAGAAGTCTTCCCTGTGGGCATGGAAACTTAACGAAGGCTATATCTCTAATGACAACAGTCTGGATGTGTATTTTTGTGCCCACCAATATGTGAAAAAGCAGCGACTTCGCTAATGCTAAGTGACATGTGACTGTAACCCTGTATCTTAGGACAAAAAGGAATCTGTATCCTGGCCTTATCTCAAGGAGGCAGAAGGTTCCAGGTTCCTTTTCACTGTGTTGTTTACCTTTATCTAATGACTCATTTGGCATAAACCAGCATTATCTAGGTGAATTTCACCTGTGCCGTTTCCCACACATGTCATAAAAGATGGGACAGGGTGGTTGTTCTGGAAAGAGAGAGTTGAGATTTGTGTCTTCTTTAAGCAAATGGATGAATGGGGTGGAGGGATGGTGGGAGAGAATGTTCCATATAGGAGGAATTCAGGAGCTGGTGCCAATGGGAGACAGCCACTTAAATTGTTTTAAAACATGAATGATCTGATACATTTGAAGGATCATTATAAGGAAGAAAGATTGTGATAAAGCAAGATGGGTAGATCAAAGAGGTGGTCATGTGAGTGGGTGAACAGAGCATGGAATGTATAAAAATTATAGCTTCTGCTTCTGGACACCCCTGGGTCAGCCACTTGTCTTCCAGGAGGCAGGATGGAGCCTCTGGCATAGAGAGGAGTGATGGAAGATGAGGAGAGGTTTCTTTCTACTTGGACGTAAGAGAATAAGGATGAAGAAAACAGGTTAAGTAAATAGAGTCTTGTTATCAGAGGAGTTTGAAGAGTTGACACTTTCTGGCATTCCATGAGGAAATTAAGGCCCTTTTTAAATTGATGTACAGAAGGCCACAGTTTTTCACAGGAAGTTCTGGGAAGCCGCCCACCACTATTGGATGGACATGTCTGATTAGATGGAAGAAAGTTAGGAACCAGCCCCAGAGGAGGGCTTTTGAGGTGGTTTCTTCTATCGGTGCCTGACTCTTTTCCTCTGGCAGGCAACTATCTTGTTCAGGCTTTCACTGAGTGCTTTCCCCTGCTTTCACCAACCTCCCTTTTGAAGTCTACTAGATATGTGTGGTGCAGGATGAAACTGGATCGAGCTTGCTAGAGAAGCAAACCCCTTTCTGAGTATTGTGTAGGAGCCATAATGCATCCTATTCTGTGTTGGCACAGAGGAGTTATCAGTGGGATGATAAGAGGAAAGAGTAAAGCAATAATGGTGTTAATGTTGCCGAAATGCAAAATAAATTGGAAGCTCACCTTTAATTGGACAGTCCTTACATTAACTTGTCTCACTTTTTGTATTGAATCCCTGTGGGACCTCCATTTTCACGTCCAGCTGTGCACGATTTTAGTCTTGAGGAAGTACTCCTTTTATAAAACTTAAGCTGTGAGCTAAATTGACAACTTTTGATTATGAAGAAACACTATTCTAGATAATCTGTTTAGAATAGACACTCAATCAAGAATCTAGCTGGATTAAACATCCTTAACAGCAATTCAGAAATTGACACCATTAATGTTTTGGACATTAGAGTCTGAAAAAATAAAATTCTGACCCTACTTTGAGAAATTCTGTCTTCTTACAATTTCTCTTGTTTATTCCCTAAAAGGCCTTGGGAACTAAATGTGTCACTATAACCTGCCATTACTATTAAATCAATCTGCTCATTTTCCAGGAAAGAAACAACTGTAAAACTTGTACAAAATATTTTCTTTTAAAAATACTTACTTTAAGACAACAAGGTGTGATCACATAGGAATAACAAATATTTTTACATCTGTAGGTAGTCATCCCACCTCAGTTGAGACCCTTCTGACATGAATTAAGAACTCTAATCAGTGCTTATTTTGTTGGAATAGAAATAACTGAATCAAGTTGCAAATGTTGAAGTCAACTACTGTAATGCACTCGGTATTCTGTGTAACCAAATTTCTGTATTCATTAAGACAAAACATCATTTTGTCCAGATCTGTAACATTTTTATTAAATAGAACTTTGGAAGTATTTGGAAATTTTTGAAGTACTGTTTCTCAGTAATGACAGCACATTGGAATTACCTGGGGAGCTTTGAAAACTATAGATGCCTAGGGCCCAGTTCCAAAACTTTCAATGTGATTGTTCTGGATGCTATGAGGACACTGGGAATTTTAAACCCTTTCCCTTTTCCCAGGATTCTAATGTGTTTTCAAGGTTGAGAATCATCCCTGGTTGGCCTAGGTGGCATGGTAAGTTATGCTTGTCAAAAGGCAGATTTCCAGATACCATGCCAAGAGAACAACAAACTCAGTAGTTTGGGGACAATTTTAAGAAGGTAACTACTTAAGCAAGTGCAAACTCCATTGTAATTACAATAGAGGAAGACTTTGGGCCGCACATGGGAACACTTTCCTGCAGATGTTTTCTAAAAGTGATAATGACTGGTAGTACTAAAAGGTGTTCAGTGTTGAATAGGCTAGGACCCTCACGTGATTCAGGTGTCCTGGGAAAAGACATCCAACAGTTATAAAGTGTAAGAGCATCATTCCTAGGGTAGCAACAAATGAGCAGAGATGGGGTTCTCACTTTGTTCTGAGGCCCTTGCTAAGACATGCAGTCTCTCTAGTACTTTAGTCATTCATCTCTAAAGTGAGGTCCTTGGAAAAGATGGATCTCTGTCCTTTGAAATTCTGGTCCCTGATGATTCTCAGATGTTTTTGTCTGCTGATGTCAATTCTTACAGAAACTTACAGCAGTACTCTTGATAAATGTACTAAGCAGTGAGTCAACAGTCATGGTTTTTGGGCCAGCAGGGATACCAGCTCCTCCTTAGAAATGCAGATTCCCAGGCCATACCCACACTTCCTGGATCTGAATTTTTGAGGACAGGACTCAGCAATCTTGTTTTAACCAACCCTCCAAAGACATTCTGATGCATACTCCAATATGAGGACTACTGTTCTAAAAATAGAACTTGGGCAAAAAAGAAAGTTGAGAGGTGTACATTTTACTTTTGGTGGGGAGGAAATCACTTGCTAAACATATGAAATTTTACACTGGTTAGAAAGAGAGATCATACATACGGGGGCAAACTGATTGAAATTGAAGGGGAATGTGTACCAAAAAATAATAATAATAATAATAATAATAATAAACACTGAGAGCCTTGCTAGATAAAGTATCATCTATTGGCCATCACCATCATCATCCTCATTTGAGAATTTGTGAGAATTACAGAATCTGTGAGGATCTCTGTCCTGACCCAAGCCTGCTGAGTCAGTCTGTATTCTTTTGTTTAACAAGAACTCTTGGTAATTCCTTTGCAGGTTAGAGTCTGAGAAGCCAGGCTGGGGATATAGCTCAGTTGGTAAGAGTGCTCTGCCTTGTAAGCACAAGGCCCTGGGTTCAATCCGCAGCACCATCAAAAAAAAAAAAAAAAAAAAAAAAATCTGAGAAGCCTGTTCCAGGTAAATATGTCAAAACCTTAATATCAGCTTTCTCTTTCATAATGTATACCTCTAGGCACTGTGTTCTGCTGTACACATCTGTGGTCAAATCCAGAATATTTTTTTGGCCTTGTAAGTTTGCTATATACTTATATCAAATTAATAATTAGTACCCATTTTCCTAATTATATTTCATTGGAGGTTATTAAATCTTTTTTTCTCATTCTTCCTTAAAGAAAATTGCTTAATATATACATTTTCTTTATTTTTTTATTTTTCCTTTACGAACACTATCATCTCACCTTCTAAATCAGCAGTGAGAAAGAGCTAACCCTCAGGGAAAGCGTAGGCAGCCTGAAATCTCACAAACAGGCAGGACAAATTTCTTATAAAGTAGATGGGAATGGAGTGCAGCATGCCTTGTGAATATTCTTATGTGGCAGCTTTAAAAATAACCCTTTTAATCACCTTATCCTGTAAGTGCTCTCGTCACAGTTCCTAGGTATCAGAAATTTTCAGGCTTCTCCAAAAAAATGTGAGTGCTAAACCAAATTTACTGGCTCCAAAATATGAGAAAAAAAACCTAAGACATTTAAATGACTCATTGTTTTATTAAATATATGCTAAATATGATATTTCATCCACCATTTTTTCAATTATGACATTGTATCATCTTGTACCTTAAATTGTCCTGTGCCTTATATATGAACTATATTTACTGTGGGTGCCTTTTAGTAGGTTGAATATGATTTGGGGTGATGCCCCCCCAAAGAATTTCTAAAATCATGAAGATCTTAAAACACTGACCTCCATAGTTAAGTTCTTTTTTTTTTCTATGTTTACTTCTTGTCTGCTGTTCTATTTAGACATAGAAATTGGTTGTTGATTTTTTTTATATAATAAAAAAGAATAATAAGATTATACCATAAAAGGGCAATTTGTAGTCAATTTCCTAGGTGTTATCTCTCTTTAGAAAGCTATGCATGCAGTGGCACACACCTACAATACCAGCGACTCAGTAGATTGTGGCTGGAGGATTCAAGTTCAAACTCAGCCTATGCAACCTAGTGAGGCCCTAAACAACTTAGAAAGACCCTGTCTCAAAATAAAAAATAAAAAAGGGCTGGGAATGTGGCTCAGTGGTAAAGCTCTCCTGGGTTCAATTCCTGGTACCAAAAGAAGGAAAAAATAAGTAAAACTAGTTATTGACCTTTGGAGAAGTTAGAACTCACCTGAAAAGTCTCATGAAAGCAAAAAAAGACACTCTGTTTAGACATATGAAGATATGCACAAAAATATACATTTTGGGATGAAGGTAGCTAATCTTTCCAAAACTTGCTGATTTAGATAATCTATTAATCAGTTAGTTTTGGAAAGTCTCTTTTGATTGCAAAAATAAAACCAGTAAACAAAATTAAATGTATTGACTTCAGGAATTTTGAGCAAGAATAGCATACTTTTGGTTCATATTGCTGAGACAGAGCTCATGCCCAGCTGAGGCCAGGTCCATCAATTGGATGGTACTTGGTATCTTTCTCTCTGCCATGCCTTCTGCTATGCTTGGCTTCATGTGTCAGTCACTAACATGTCCTGGTTGATGTCTTACAATACTAAACATAGCAGAAGAAAGCCTCTACTTCCCAGGTATCACCAATAAATTTTCAGAATTGAGACTGATAATCCTAATGGGTCAGATCTAGTTATTCTATCCATTCCTGAACTGAGAGCTTTCCATCCCTAACTGTGAGAGGTTGTGGTCTAGGTGCAAACTTCCCTTCTGGAGTATCACAGGAATCTCAGGAATAGAGAGCAGGAGAAGGGAGGATTTCAAAAAGAATATGTGGGCACTCTTATCCAAAGGAGGGGGGATGGCGTTAAGGATGAAAGACTACCATCGCTTTGAGCTTTAGAAGTAAAGAAACATAACCCAGGCCAAATTTGTTTCTCCTGTAGAACCCAAATTATATGCAAGTCTTATTCGTTCTTTTAACAAAAATGCACTAGGCACTAATTGTGCAGAGCGTTTTCAACCATGTGTGACCCTTATCTTCATTCATGGATGCATGTCTCCTTTGAACCCTGTTGTTGTATACCTTGTCCAGGATGCTCTGCTTGTCTAAGCATTTGAGCAAGGTGGGGAAGCATACTGAATTTGCTCACTTATCATCCCTAAGGTGTAACAATGCAGTCAGCTCAGTCCCTAGGCATCCACAAATGAGGCTTATTCCTAATACTTCAGGCTATGTTTGCCAAGCCTCATGGGATGTTTTTCTTTAAACAAGTCTGCAGCACTTATTTTAGGTTTAACTAATCTAGTTAATTGTTAACAGGAAAGGGAAAATACATTTAAGATCCACCCATAAGGAACAACAGAAAACCTATGAAGGACACATTGACAGGTCATCAGTGGGCAACAGGTTTTATATTTGTCTTTTGTCCGTGGGAGTGACCTGGACTTTAAACTCCCATAGCTAAGGATAGAATGTTCTAGTTTCGTGAGTGGACAGAATATCAAGATCTGACCAATCAGGACTATAAGATTTTATTGAGACATCTAGGAAATTGTCTTTCATGTGACTTTCTTAGCATATGAGTCTGGAGCTCTCAACCATAAGAGATAATTGGTTAAACTAACATACATTATTATCATTCCAAAACAGTGAGCAAGGACTGAGTGGCGCTGAAAAATGCAGAAAAACTGAAGGTAGTTTCGCTTTGGCCATGGATTGCTGAATTTAAATTGAACTTTACTGGAACTTCTTTGGGGATCATGATCTGGGGTATTTTATAATTCAGTTAGCTTTTATATCGACATAGACCATGGCATCAAAGTGAAGCTACTTTATTTCAAGTAGAAAGAATATAATGCAGGGTTTGGAGTGCTTTCAAAATGGCCTGCAAAGCTGAAGAATGAGAGATGGTGTAGCCATCTTTGGACTTTTGAAATGAAGGGCACACCACTGTTGCCAATGCTGCTGCTACCGCTGCCACTTCCTCTAAAGCCTCTATATTTTGAACCTTGACTGTCCAAAGCAATGATATCAGAAAGATGGTCACTTCTCTATACATAGTTAAGTGCTTCTAATTGGTAGAACCCAGATGCAAAAGAGTCTTAGAAATTTAATGTTTGCTCTCTGGCCTCCCTAACCTAAGAAAGGGTGAAATAGGGTGTACAGAGACAATCCATAATAATATTTGTTAGAGTTTTTTAAAAATGAGTCTTCGGAGATTTTACTAGCAATGTCTCTTTTTTGTTCAAGAAAAACCACTTGTCTTTACCAGCTTAAAAGGATGTTAAAGTTAAAGCGTTCTAAAAAATGAATCACATTTTTAAATTTGTTGACTATAAAATTCTGATATAAGTTGTACGAGTTTTGGAAAATACACTGGCGTATTTAGCATACAACACTTTTCTCATTCAAAAATATTTCTGTCTGCTTCCTGTTTGTGTTCAAGTTTTTCTCTAGCAGCTTGGGCTTTTCTGGGCTGTCATATAAAGGGAATTACATCATGTGTATCAAATCTGACACTAGTGGATGCATTTGAGTTTCATCTATGTTGTGATGTGTATAGATAATCCAGATTTTTTTTTTTTATTGCTGAGTGGTGTTCCATTGTATGTACCATTAATGACTTGCATTTTCAGAGTGTTGTGTATTTTCTGTTATTCAAAACCTTCATATGTTTTTGAAATTACGAGGATATTTTGGCCAGGTGAGGTGGCACATACCTGTAATCCCAGCAGCTTGGGAGACTGAGGCAGGAGGATCACAAGTAGAAAATCAACCTCAGCAACTTAGTGAAGCCCTAAGCAACTTAGCATGACCCTGTCTCTAAGTAAAATATAAAAGTATTGGGGATGTGACTCAGTGGTTAAGTACTCCTGGGCTCAATCCCTAGTACCCAAATAATAATAATAATAATTAATATGATAATGAACTCTACTTACTTTATCTCCTACTGTTTTTTTTTTTTTATGAAGAAATTAAGAGTTGTCCCTTTCCTGGATAACTTCAAACTAATATTCTTTATCAATGACTAATGAGATTTTGCAGTCCAATTTTGATTTATGAATAAGAGAAGGATCATCACATAAATCTCAAGAATTGGAACTCTTTCCATTCTAATATTGAGGCTGAGTTTGTTGCCTGGAAAATAGCAAGTTTCCATTTGTACTTTATCAATGAGTTTTCCAAAAGACAGAGGTACTTTTTAAATGAATTATTTGCTGATTGGCTCCAGCCAAGAACTGAAAGGCTAGTGAAGACTACCGAAGTTTTCAGTTTAAGAAATGGAATCATATTTTGCCCAATTCACAGAGACCCTTTCCTCTAGATGAATTTCAGTACATTTTAATGATTCACTGTGTATTGGTTTATCATTTACAATAGAAGAAAAAGCTCTATTAGCCAACAGCTATGAAAAAGAGAAAAAGTTACATCATCCAGTCTCAGGGGTCTAAAGACCTTATTGAGAAGAAGGTAATTATCCAGCTTTGTATTCCCCAGCCCCTGAGAACTTGCCCTCCATCCCTTTTCTGTGATGGTTCATCATCTCAAGTTTTTTGGTTGTCCTCTGTAGACTCCTGTCAGCTGTACTTTCTCAGGCTTTGCTGAACCATCAGGAGTAAAGAATCCAAGAGGTTGGCTTGTGTTTACTCAACTCCTGCATCCTGAGTGTTACATTATTATCTCACAACCTGATCAGGTAGCTTGTATTATTAACAGTTAACAGTGAAGCCAGCTGGGGGTGAAAGAAGTTTAGTCCCTATCCCAAGATTCACATAGTTCATTCAAGAAGAACATTTGAACCAGAGCTACTTGGTAACAAATCTATGCTTATAACCACTAAGTTTTAGCATGTCCTCTGCATTTAAGCTTGATGGCATTCAGGAGACATCGACTCTGTCAGTGCCATTTTGGCATGCATATATAATTACATGCATCCATAATTAAGGGATTCCATAATTAAGATAATACCTGCTTATCTAGAGTAGCTACTTCCATGAATTGTTCCTGAACAATGGGAAGCTGAATAAATATGGATCAACTGGACTGCTAATCAAAACATTGAGCTTCTTCCAAGAAGCGATGCCAAAATGGTAAGCACAATGGAATTATTATTATTATTATTATTATTAGTAGTAGTAGTAGTAGTAGTATTTTATGGTAGTGTGGATTAAACCCAGGGCCTTGTGCAGGCTAGGCAAGTACTTTACCACTGAGCAAGATCATCAACCTTGTTTTTTTTTTTTTTTTTTAATTATATTTTATTTTGAAACAGGATCTCACTAAGTTGCCCAGGCTGGCCTCAAACTTGCAATCCTCCTATCTGAGCCTCCCGAGTAACTGGGATTACAGTTTTGTGCCAACTTACCCAGCTTACAGTGAAGTTCTTTGCAATAGGTATGCCTGGAGTCTGAAGTGACATCTGATGCTCAGACTAACTAAATCAGTTGAGGCTTTTTAGAGTATGAGTTTATTGGATGTTGGAGGGACATAATTCGACCTGACGTATGCAAAATTTAACACAGAACTTTGTTGCACTGGGGTTCTGTTATATCATTCAAAAGTAATTTGATAAAATTAAATCAAATTAAAACCTTATACCTAAAACATTGTAAGTGCTTTGGTAGACATAAAACATGCTCTGCTAATGAGGATGCTGTCACTCAGAAATCTAAACTGCAGTATTACTAATGATTGGCATGCTGTCATAATTATCACACTAAATGCAGGCCTCCAACTTGGACTCTCTCCTCCAATTCCTTCCCTCTCCCTTGTTCCACCCACCCCACACATTACATATATGCCTGAATTGAGCATTTTCTGTGCATAGTTCATCATGCCAAATCATATACTTGTTTGGTATTTCTGAGCAAAGCAAAGAGGCTGTGTTAGTCAGCTTTGTGTTACTGCTACCAAAATACCTGAGGGAAAAAAAAAAAAAAAACAACGTAGAGAAGGAAAAATGTATTTTGGCTCAAAGTTTTTGAGGTCTCAGTCCATGGTCAGCCACTTGCTATGGGCCTAAGATGAGCAGAGCATCATGGTAGAAGGGTGCCATGGAGGAGAGCTGCACAGCCCTTGGTAGCCAGGAAGCAGAAGGAGGAAAAGAGAACAAGGAGTCTGAGAGGAAATAAACCCTTCCAGTGGATGCTCTCACTGACCTACTTCCTACGACTGGGTCCCTCCTCCCTGTAGTCCCTTTAGCCATCAGTGGATTAATCCACTGATGAGATCAGAGCCCTCATGATGAATTTGTTGTCTGAAAGCTCCACCTCTGAACCTGGTGACATTGGGGGTCATGCTTCCAACACATGAACTTTTGGGGGGCATTCCAGACCTAAACCATAACAGAAGCTGTGAGGACTCCGCCCTTGGGCCCAGTCCTCAAATCTTTTTTGAGGCTCTCTGCTTCTCAGGGTCAGTATGAGTGAGAGATCATAGTGAGCATACTGTTAAAACACAAAGACGGTCTTGGTTGACATCGTGCAAGTCCAGCTTGTTTTTGGCCTGTTGAAAAGGCTCTCAGTTTGTTCACTATTGGTATTGAACTTGACTTACCTCTGAATTTCCGGTGACAGAAATTATTTTCCTCTTTTCATTTTACCTTTTAGTACCTAGTGCAGTGTTAGATACACAACAGGTTTCTTCTATATTTTATTTATAGAAAAGACTTCAGAGTTACATGGAAGGATATATACCCAAGAAATTGATAAAAAGCTGAAAATTCAGGAAGATGAAAATTGTTTTAATCTTCAATATGTGTGCATTTAAAAACACGTATTGAATTTTTTCATAGGTCAAGTATCATACCTGCTTTTGCAAAGCATGCAAACCAGGGCAAAAACTACGCACGAAGTATAGAACGATGCCACTACCACTTTTATTATTACTTGTGCCTCACATTTATTGAACAATAATTAGACATTAGACCCGATTCTCAACCATTTCTGTATCAACTCCTTTAATCCATAAAACAGGTCTCATTAACTAGGCACTAGATTTATTCCTGTTTTACTAATGAGGAAACTGAGGCACAGAGAGGTAATATAACTTGCTGAAGATTACACAGCTATAAAAGGTATGCCTGGCCTATAGATTCAGGCAGAGAGAGCCCATATTCAATTATACTGGAATCTACTGATTAGATGATAGGAGAAGCATAGGATTCCAGATGAGCCGCACCACAACCCCAAGCTGTGGGTTAGAGAAGTCTTCTGAGAGTCAGTGACATCTGTTTTAAGTCATGTGTGAGAGATAGCAATTATCCAAATGAAAAGTTGAAAGAAGAGTGTGTAAGAATGTTCTTTTTGGGTGTAACATCATACACTGGAATTGTCCATGTGGTTGGATTGTGTGTACTTGGAGTGGGATAAGAGTATGAAGCTCCAACCAGAATGTGTGAGTCTTTGTTGAGCTGTGTTCCTGAATGTGGTTTTCTATCCTTTGGATGATGGTGAGCCAGAAAGTGCTTTAATCAGTTGCCATATTAAAACCTACAATTTTAGGAAAGTTTGTTAGACTTCTGGGTAGAGATTGGAGAAGGAGGTCAAGGGAGGATTCCAGGCTGAAAGCTGAACTTCGAGCTTTTTCAGCAGCCCAGAAAAGGGGTAATGCAACCTCAGCCTAACATGGGATGAGTAAAGGGCAAATTCCAGAAAGATTGGTGGGAGTAGAATCAGCAGGACTTCTTAATCAACTGGATGAACAGGAAAGAGGAGTTAGAGGGAGGAGTCGCATTTAGAGTACTTTAAAGAATAAAATTTGAATTTCATGGTTTTTGTTCCAGGTCAGTATGTTATTGTCCTTGCAGTTCATTTTTCTATAGAAAGGAAAGGACAAGGCAAATGTTAGAAGAACAGGTATGCCTATTTTCTATGGATTCCTGGTCCGTAGACTTTCTTTTATAATGATGTTTCTTGAGGTCCTGCTACTTGTACTGGCAGATTCTTGAGTAAACTTTTCATGTGTGAAGCCTTTTCAGAATAGTACTGTTGATCTCTCTATTTTGCCATCAGAAAAAGAATTAAATGCAAAGGCAGGATGAAAGGAATTATTCTGCTCTTCTCTGCAATAATGGCCATGCTCCTGAATTATTAAACCTGAACATGACTCATGCCTCCTGAATAATCAGTCTGATCCTGTTCTATGTATCCCTATAAATGCATGCTTGAAATTACATGTATGTGTGAACCCTTATGTATGGTTGGTAATAGCAAAGCTATTCTCACTGCTTTGGGCAATACATTCTCCTAATGGGAAATTCCATCCTTAGACATAGTGAAGTGTGAAGAAAAACTTCTTTCAGTCTTCTGAGAGCTGTACCCTGTGCTTTTCCTCTGCCCTTTGTTTCTGATGTTGATACCTGAGCCATAGAAACTGAACTTCTATTTAGGGTTCCTCTTCTTGCTGGTAGGTTTTAGTCAATAGCTCAAGAGAGCAAATAAATGTCATGTAAACAACCCTATTATCTGATGAGCTTGCCTTTTCTATACAACTTGGGGTTTTCAAATAACAAAATTCTTGCCTTACTTAAAAATCTGTAATAATTATATTGATCCATTTCCTCTTTTCCCTCTTAATTTTGTAATATTCATTCACTTAAGTGTAAGAAAAATATCATCATATCTTGAGAAACTTGAAAAAGTTCCTCTGATTTGGAACTGTTTAAATGCAGTGAATACAAGGCAAATACTGATTTCTACAACCACATCAGCAGTGATTTATATTTTTCTCTCTCTCTTTCTATTGTGCTGTATTGGACATCAAATCACGGGTTGGTCTACTACTGAACTATACACCCCCACCCTTTTTATTTTAAATTTTGAGACAGGGTCTCTCTGAGTTGTCAAGGCTGGCCTCAAACTTCCAGTCCTCCTGCCTCAGCCTCCAGAGTATATGGGATTGCAAGCATGTCATGCCCACCTTGATTTGTATTTCTTATGAAACAGCATATCTTGGTGAGCAGGCAACAGGTAGTATGTTATTAAATCACACCCTATTCTTCTGAAAGCAATAGAATAGAAGAAAGGAATCTACCTGCATTGCTTCCTTTGTCCAGGTAAGGCACTAACTGGTTAGTATCCATTATTTCATGACCTTCCAATGAAGTGAGGGATGATATGATATTTTTTATTTTATTTTATTTTTTTGGTATAGGTGAAGTGAGATGGAAAACTTTATCTAAGGACACTTGTTCAGTGCTGTGCCAGGGAAGGATGGAGGTGAATTTGGACACAGCTATTCTGATTTTAGAGTTTATGCTTTTAACCTATACAGTGTGGTTTAGGATGCTTATGGAAGTGTTTTCAGCAGAGAACACAGTAGGGAAGTAGGGAAGGTGGAGGAAGAAGGGAAAGGAATGAGAAATGTGTTTCATAGGTGGGAAAATTGTGGAACAAGTCCCAGCCACAAATATGGCTCAAATATGGTTCAAGTTTATTTTGTTCTTTCTTGTCTAACACTACTGGGTAGGGCAGAGACTGGTAGGGTTCTAGCTATTCATGAATCCAGACTGAAGAGAATGCTGTCTTCTTTAACTCGTAGCTTTTAGGGATGAGCTCTGGACACAGGGAGTAAATCCAGAGGAATGAGTGTGTATGGGAGGACTCAGGGGCCAAACCTGGTTTGATGCAGATCACGACCTTGCACATGCAGCCAGCCAGGACTCAGCCGTGAGCTTCAGAAAAGGACAACATGGGAATTTGCTGAACTGTCAGGAACAATAGGCCATGAATCCCTATAAGGAGGTTCAAGTCTCTGTGCACATGCTTATAATTTCTATTCTTCTGTGAGAGAAGGATCATTGTCTCATTTTACAAAGCAAAGTGGTTGACTCCAGCCTGCTTCTGGTTCTGTCTTTGGCCTTGCTGTTTGTTCCCATTAGTTACCTAGGATCAGGGCTCCTGAAAACCAATGTCTCCAGCTGATCCAGCTATGTGCTGGTCACCTTCGCTCCATGCAGGAGGAGGATAGTCATTGTATGTTAGCCACAGGAGGTTATGACCATGCATGTAAAACTTCAGCCTTTGTGAAGAGCAAACGTATTCGACCTAGAAATTCCTACATAACAACATATTACTGAAAGACTGCTCAGCCCATTTTTGAAAAGCATGAGCTGTTTCCATAGATAAAACAAACGGGTCTGAGCAAAACAGAGGAAAAGAGAACTTCGATGTTTGGATTTGTGGACCATGACTTGATTTTCTGAAAAGAACAGCTTTGTTTTTTTTCCTGAGAACCTAGCAATACAGAGTTTTTGCCTCAGCCCAGGCAGTTTCCCTTCTATCGTTAGAGCAAAAGCAGATTAAAGGCACACTATCAAGCCATCTGACCTCCAATCCCAAATTCCCTGCAGTGGACCAGTTACCAGCTTCTTAGCTCTTAACCTTGCACCCAAGTTACAGAAGGGCAGCTGCTGATTGGAGTTCTGATAGTCCTGAGTGTCAGGAAGGGTCTCTCTTCTGGCGTGGCCAGAATCCTTGTGAGTCTTGGTAATAATTGACTCTAGCATACCATTCACTGGAAAAGAGGAGGGAAGGGTATAATTACCAAAGCACCCCAAACACCATGGCAGATGATACAAACAGCCTTTCTGTCTCAGAGGAATGGACCAGCTCAGGGGACTTGCAGTCACTGTTGTCTTAAAACAATAGAACTGTTCTCTGAAAATTTTGCTCTCTCAATCATTTTTCTTTGTATCTGTGACTTCCTTAGAATAAACAGATTGGGAACATTACCTTCGCTCTAGGAGATGACCCTGTGCATCCATATCATGCCTACTGCCTTAGGTAACTCTAGGCTATTTTTATTCAATTACATCTCACAAGCTATTCTGGGTGGATGTTTCCATCTTGCTTTCTTGGAGATTTGAATGCTGAGGTCAAAAATTTGCTTGAAGTTTTAGAATATTCACTTGAATACTTTTATATCTTCTTTTGTAAATTGCTATATGCACTTCACTATTTTTCTATTGGACTATTCATTGTCATTGATAAGTTAGGGCTCTTTGTATGTTATATGTAATAACCTTTTGTTATATGTAACCATTAGTTATATTGTTTTGTTAATTATATGAAATAATCATTTTCCCACTTAACATTTAAAAAAAATTGCTTAAAATCAGAGCAAGCAGTTGCAGGGAATTTCCCAATTACAACCATGTTCATCAACCCATGGAGGGTGGGAGGGAGGCTTGTGAATGGCCAAGACACTTATTAGTGACGTACTGCAAGCTTAAATGCTTTGTAAATCAAGGAAGGGATTTGTTTATGTTGGCATATTTCATTATAGTCAAAGTGAACAAGAGCTGGTATTGATATTCTGTTGGCAGGATTTCCAGACAGGATTTGATTTATAAGGACAGCATTGCTTCTGAGAGTGTACATTGCTTAGGCAGGATATCTAGAAGCTAGTGGTTCAAGCACTTTTCCTCACAAGATGTACAAAACAAGACTTTATTTCTGAAGTTCCTAAATTACATTTTAGGTAAAGGTTCAAAGATGTTGTCTTATTCGTTCACACGTAGCTGCTTTTCATGACCCTCTTTACTCATTGCTGGGCACTGTATTCAGCTCCCTTCATGCATTTATCTAATTTCAACCCAACAAGTCTTATCAGGTAGATAGCATTGCCTCTAGCTTACAGCTTGAGGGAACTGCATAGGATCTCACAGCTAGCAGATACGAGATCTGGGATTCCACTGTTGTCTAATGCAGTAATTGAGTAATCACTATGTGAACCAGATGGCAGCTGACATGCAAAATGAGTGTTGTCCTCATGTGCCCTGTGCTGGCTACCATAGGCTATCTCACTCACACAGTGCCCAGGAAGCAAGATGGTTAATAACTTTACAAAACTGGGTAAAATTGGGGGGTCAGTTATTTGGTTGTAGAATAGGAGAAATCTATAAGACATACTACAAAATTAAATATTAAATAATTCTCTTAACTTATTTTTTTATGTTTATTCTTTGTAAGTGTATATGGAGTGCTTCCCGTGTACAAGGTGTTGTGCAGGGCGAAAAATGAATTCATTTCTCTTTCCATCTGAGTTTTATTTCAGGCTTGGACTTGAGCTTGACTTAATTATACTATGAGATGAAAATATTGCTTGCCTTGCAAAGGTTCATAAAAATTGCCATGGGATTTAAGGGAAAAAAGAACTAGAAATTTCCAAGGGGGAAGCAACATTTGAACCAAACTTCAAAGTATAGATTGTAGGATGGGGAGATGGGTGGAGAGGGGGATTCATTTTAGACAGAGAGAACAATAGGGAAAATAAAGAAGAGTGACTAGCAAGAAATTCAGCTAAAATTTGAGATGTATAAGTGCTTCAGAGGTATCATCAATTGATTTTCTAAGAAACTTGCAAGCAGTTCATCATTTTGATCAACTCTTATGAAAATTAGAGTATTTTTAATATAAATAAAATATTATTTTAAAAGATCACACATGAGTTAAAACAGCACATTGCACCTCATAAATATGGACAAATATTATGAGTCAATCAAAAAACTTTTTTTAAATTTAAATTTAGCAAGTACATAAAAGTATAAAAAGAAAAAATTTGGCAGGAAACCTTCACCCGAATGAAATTCATGGCTAACATTTATATATTTCCCTTTGTATCTCTGCATTTTTGTTTCTGTGCATCCTTTTGAATAGCTGGAATTTCATATTACATTCATCCTTTTCATTTAAAATAATATTACCAGCATTCATCTGGATTCTGGACACCTTTTTGAAACCATCTCATTTAATGACCTTGAACTCTTCCATCTGTGGCTTTGTCGTAATTGACTTTACCTTGCCCTGTTGTTGGATGGTTAGGGTGTTCCATGTTTGCTGCTGCTGCAAACAGATTGGCTGTTGGCCAGCTAACCCCTTTTGTACTTGGCAGATGATGAAGCCAAGGCACTTATAACAAAGCTGAGATGAGGACTGATTTGTTCAGTTACAGGGAGCCAAAAGGAGCCAAGAAACTTGTGTGCACAAGAAGTGGCTGCCTGCCTAAAAGAGGGGACCATGGGGCTTCTAGGGGTAAAGATTAAATAGTGGCTTGGGTCATGTCCCCTGAGAATTCCATCCAAGTGTGCAGCTGACTTTCTGTCCCCTAGGAAGGAGATTCATTGCATTTCGAAGTCCTCTGGTACTCTTCCCATTTCCTGGGGAAGTCTGACTCTTCATGTTGGATTTCCAAGTGGGAAAGAGAAGGCAGGAAGACCTATCGAAGGGCAAAGATCGGCTGCTCCCAGCTTAACCTGAGAGATAGAATAGACAGGGAAGGTGGAGCGGAGAGGAAGGAATAGAGGGAAGAGGGGCATCTGGCCTAATATCAGTGGGTTTCTCATTCCCTCTTAGTTGGTGTCTGCAACCAGGAATGGATTCTCCCTAGGAGGAAAGTTGATAAGGAAAGTCAAGCCTGTACATGAATTTGTAACAATGAATTCCACTATTTATATAATTATAGTATACCAATAAAAAATTTAAAAAAATTATTATTGAAAAAAGAGAAAAGTCATGCCTGCTTTGAGTGGATATCTAGTGTTCCCAAACATCCATCCCTTCATGTGATTTATTCATTGTATATTGTGCTCCTGGCCTGCCTTTCATTGGCTCTTCTTGTCTCTGGTCCTCTCCTTTGCTTCTTTAAATTTCACTCTTTGAAAAGATAATTCAATGAGAGAGAAACACAGGTCTTCCCTGAGCATGCTGCAGTAAATTCAGCTGTAAATCTGTCATAAGCCCTAGCAGAAGGTGGTGCTTCAGCAGTGTGGTTGGCCTAGGCTGAACATGTGTTCGTAATAACAGCGCCTGGAGGCACGCTTATATTATGGTTCAGCAAAGGAAGGAGACAGGAAGGAGACTCCTTGCTTAGGGCAAAGAAACATCTGCTCTGTGGGACCCAAAAAAACTGTTGTACCACATTTTACATAATAGATGCTGTTTTGAAAGTTTCTGCTGTATTAATTTCCCATATTAAAGCGTGTTTCAGACTTTAAGAACTTCACTCTTTAAAAGAACTGTTGTATTGCATTTTTGAGAAAAAGCAAAATTTCCTAATGGTTAAGCATCTTAACTCTGAGATGAAGCTGTCCTTGTTTAAATGTTGATTCCACCAATTTCGTAGCTTTGCAACTTTGGACAAGTGATTAATTATTTGGGGACTTAGTTTCCCTCTGCAAAACCAACCCTGTACTAGCACCTATCAAAATGCATCTTTATATAGATTAGATGGGAGAGGACATTTTCGAATACAGTATTGGAAGTCAAGTTAAAGGCTTAAAAATGTTACTATTAATAATCTGTGAATTATCAAGTCATATTGTGCATAGGAAATAAAATTTTAGAACAGTATTTTTCTTTCTATGATCCAAGTCTCTAAGGCTAGGCATATTATCACAGTCAAAATAATTCATGATTTATTGGGTAAAAATGATAGAATAAAAACATCATTTCAGAGTAGGCGAGTATAAATAACTCACCTAAACTGTGAAATGAAGTGGATATACAAATACAACTGAACTCCAAAATGTTTTACTTTTAGGTTTAGCACATAATATTTTATTACATAAATGTCCTCCAAAAGTGTAGGTACTTATACTTAGAATGATAGTAAATAATAGTATGAAATATGGAGCCGATTATTTTCCAAAATAAATGGGGATGAGTTGGATTTTAGGTTCCACAAAAAATTGCCTATGGTTAAGTGGCTGATGTCTTTCCTCTTTCCTTCTTATTTAGTTTGATTAAGAAAAAAATGGCATTGGAGTTATTAAACACACTAATGTCAAGGCATATTATATAATTGCATTATTTATCTAGATATAAATTTACTGATGATACCAGTTACCCAAGTAAAAACAAAGAGTAAAACATCCAGAAGTGAAAAATTCAGCCAAATATTGTGAAAGGCTATTAAACATTCCTGCTATAAAATGCTATTATAAAATCCAGATGCCCTCCCTCAGAGCCTTAGTCATTCTTGTGCATCACATAATCTCTGCCTTACTCATTCTTCTGAAGGGATTAGAAGCCATAAATAAGATCAGTTTGGGAGAAAGCAAGACCCAACATCAAAAAGGATCTAGAATAAAATGTGAACACACATCTTTGTTATCCCATGTCACATTGACATTGTTCTCATCTTCATTCAATTATTCCTTTCTCTAAGATTTTCTAGTCATTCCTTAAAGTACCTGTCACTGTGCTAGGCACAGGCTTTGGAGAAGCAAGTAGGAGAGAATCAATAACAAATACGATGTAAACCTTTGTCAAGTTGTTCACAGTAAAGTTGAATATTTTTATGTTCATATTAATTAGTATCATCCAAAGACATGATGTTACAGTTTTATGTCCTTGCTTAAAAAAAGTCACAGATTGCTTAATTTAATTTTATTATATGCCCATACTCCCACCTAGGATTACTTTGCTCCCTACTTCCTTTTCTTTCCCTAAATTTCCTTTCTTCTTCCCTGGATTTCCCTAATATTGTTTAATAATATCATTTATAGGATATAGTCAAAATACCTGCTTACTCACAAGAACCATTCATAGAACTCCCATTCTATTCTTACTGCAGTGGTCATATCAGTTAGCTTTTGCAGTGTAATAAACCACCCCATGATTTTGTGTATTTTTTAAATCACATTTTATTTCTCACAATTCTGTGTGTTGGATGAGTAATTTTCCTTGCTGAGATAGCTCAGCAAGAGCTAGATGATCTAGGATGGCCTCATTCACATAGTTGGGGCCTCATCTGAATATCATGCTAACCAAAATAAGCCAAACCCAAAAAACCAAAGGCCAAATGTTTTCTTTCATATGGGGATGCTAATTCACAATAAGTGGGCAGGAATAGGGAAAAATAGAGTTATTTTGTATTAGATAGAAGGGCGTGAAGGGAGAGGAAGCAGTATGGGGGAAGGAATGATAGTAGAGTCAAGCAGACATCATTACTCTTGTACGTATATGACTGCATGACCGAGGTGATCCTGTAACATGTGTAATCAGAAAAAATGAGAGCTTACACTCTATTTATGTATGAGCTATCAAAATGTATAAATGCATTCTAATATCATGTATAATAAATTAGAAAAAAATAAAATTAAAAAATTAAAAAGAACAACTTAGAAAAGTAAAAGTTTATTTGGAGCTCATGGTTTCACAGGTCTCGGTCCATAGATGGTGACTCCCTTTCTCTGGACCCAAGGTGAGGCAGCATATGATGGAAGGTCATGGTGGTGGGAAGTTGCTTCCCTCATGACAACGAAGCAGGGAGAGAGAGAGGAAGGGACCACAGGGAGATGCACCCTTCCAGGGCAGACCCCTAGTGACCTACCTCCTCTAGCCACACCCCACCTGCCTAAAGTTAATGCCCTGTCAGTTCATTCCAACTAGGATGGACAGATTAGGTCTCAGCTCCTAATCCAATCAAGTCACCTGCATTAACGGGAGCTTTAGGGGGACACCTCATATCCAAACCATAGAGGGGTGGCACAGTAAAGTCATTTATAAACAATCCCTTCACAAAGAAGGAAATGGTTATATTTAATTCCAATGTCCCAGCTTTGGCCTTTGTACTGTGTATGTTAATGTACTATTTAATTGTGTTCTCTCCCTGGAACACCTGCACTTTGGGCTACTGTGGGGTATGGATCGTTCTATTCATTCTTTCATTGTAGAAAGGCCCAGAAGCAGGAGGCATCTATCATTCCAAACAAATCTATATTGAGCACCAACTAAGTGTCACACAAGTTTACGTAACAAAGACACAGTGGAAAACAAAATATATCCATCTGCTATTTGGATGGAGGTATATAGAAAACTAATATAAAATATGTTTAAAAGATTAGCTGTCAGATGATTCTGTGTGTTACATAGAAAAATAAAGCAAGGGAGAAGAGAGAGAACAGTGGTGGTAGTTAGTTGTTTCGTACTGTGAGTTCAGGAAGGGCCTCACACATGGCGACAGTTAAACTGTGAGCTAAAATCAGTGAGAGAGCCATGTAGATACTTAGCAGGGAAACAATCTAAACTTTGAGAATGCTGAGTGCAAAGGCCCTGAGGCACAATTAAGAATGGCCTAGGTAGGGTTCAGGAGAAAGTCCACATGGATTGAGTGGGGCAGGAATAGGAAAGGAATAAGAGATGAAGGGACAAGGGACTAGATAATGTGAGGCCTTGTTGGTATCCCAAGGGAAAGGGGGAGTCACATAAGTTAAAGAACAAAATGTATCAAAAATTAAATGGATGTAGGAGAGAGGGAGGAGGGGGACGTGCGTGTTGTCCTGTGATGTTTTTTTTTTCTTGTTCCTTCAACACTGAATGGATTTTCCACCTTCTTTCCTTCCTACTCCTAGGTCTGTCTCTGTGTTAGAAAATCATCACTATCTACGAAAACACACACTGGTATGTGTCGAAATGCCTTTTTGCACAGGAAATAGAAAACAGGATCAAAACAAATGGCTCTTGCTGTCTTGCCATCTCTTCAGATAGAATCGTTTTTAAAATCGGTCCCTTATTTATGTATTGCTTTTATCATAACCTAAGTTCTTAAAAAAAAGATTTGTTTTTAGATCAGAACTAGGTAACTTTGCTTAAAGTGTTTTGGTAAGACCCATCTAACTGTATGTTATAAATGAAAACGAATAAGCAGTTATTTAACTTACAGTGGTCTTAATACCAATGGCTCTAAAAGGGGCAATGCAGAGAGGGAAGTGTTGAATCTCAGTATGATCAAACAACCTTCAGAAAGATGTTTTCTTTTTCACTAACTCATTTCCTATGAAGAAAGCCATCAAGAACAAGAAGCTTTCTGGGTAACTAAGGTACGAATAATTTACTATTTTCCTATGTTGCTCTTTAATTATTACTTTTTATCATATTGGTAAGAACAATTTTTTTAAAAAAATGATTACAAAAATAACTTGTCATAATAAATATAAGCAACTTAGAAATTTTTAGTGTTTTTAAAAATGCCATTTTAGTGAGTTCCTTATGGTGTTATTTGAACTAGGCCAAAGCAGACTTATGAAGGCATTTGTTTATTTTCAAGATAATTTGGTTAGAGCTGACTTACTCATTTCATGTGACTAATATTGGGGGATGGTGTGCATTGTTGAGTCAAAAGCAAAATTCAGTTATTGTTTTTAAGATCTGTGGCCATCAGTAAATAAAGGGGATGGAACTGATTCTCACCTTACTTGGCATAGTATATTTCCCCTTACTAGAATTTACAGGCAATCTGGAAACTCATTTAGGGTGTCTTTTTTAATAATAAACTGATACATTTGGGTACATGCTTGTTTATTTATTACCTTTAAAAATTATTGGTGCATCTTAATTATACACAATAGTGAGATTCATTGACATGCTTTTATATTACTGCTTGATAGTCCTGGTTTCTGAGGTTCTCCTTTGTCAGTAAAGTAGTTAAATAAAGTAATTAAATACAGTAAAGTAGTTATTCAAATAAATACAGAGGATGTTCATCTCTTCATGAAATCCTCTAAGCAGTTCTGGTCAAAAGCTTTTAAATAATATAATCAACTAATGATTTAGTTTTGGATCTTGGAAGAACTTTGTGGAATATCTCTTTCATCCATTTCAAAGACCAGGAAGCTGTGGATGCCGTGGAGCTAATGAGTAAGCAAATGAGTTCTCCAAGGCTGAGGCCAAGTCCAGAGCTTACTTGAAAAGGTTAGAATGTTCCGCAGCTGCTAAAATAGTGTCAACCTCCATTGTGAAACAGAATGATTCCCTAAGTGTATAGAGAATTATATTGTCCTGTGAACATTGCTAGGTCCATCATCTCTTCTACCTTGGGAACCTTCTTCGGAGTGACATATAGGTGTTTCTGTTTTCAGATGTGGAAACTCTTTGAATACGGGTTGTGGGATTCTCTTTGGGTTTCACAACAATTGGTTGAATCAGATCTTGAGATTAGTTCTTCCCCCTTGGAGTTCACATTGGCTACTAAATCATATCCATGTGTTTCATAGAATTTAAGATTTCTTGTGTAACTACATGCATTGATGGGTATTTGAAATTAAAATGGAGTTTAGGGTTTGTTTTTCAAACTATTTTGAATTATTTGAGATGTACATGCTTATAGTTGGGTATTTTAACAATAATTATATAGGCTTAAAATATAATTAGCACGTTTGGGATCTGACTTCACTCAGAAGCCTTTACACCTTATTCATAAACGTTTTGTGGAAAGAAGTAGTCCTTATTTTGCATATCAGGATTTTGTTAGAGGTATGGTAGAAGAGACAGATTTAAGTTTGGAAGGTAACAAGTGGGAAAGGCCTTCGGCTTCTGAATTTGTATCCTTAACATTCATTTCTTCAAACCTTAAGCTATTGTATTCTATTGTCTATGATTAACTGAGGACCAGACTTTTATCCTATGAGCCCAAAAGAGGAAACTCCAGTTCTGTGGAAAGTCACTCAAGCTTTGAGGTGTGACATACTACTTTGCAGAGAACTGAGGATGCATTTCAAGATACAGCAAATATTTTAAAGCATAACCACAAAACACAAAGGGAATCAAAATCTTTTAAGACCTTTTTAGTGGAGTCATCATGAGTGATGACTTCAGGGATGGAATTCCAGTGAACAATTAAAATCTGTAAAAAATTGAATAGGGAAAGAGGGCCTGAGGTCTAGCAGGAATGAATTTTCAAGAGCATCTGTGTATAGACTTCCATTCCCTAGAATCTGTATGTCATCTAACTAGGAAGGTTTCCATTAACCATCTTCCTTGACATCTGGCTATGGGCCAAGCAACTTCTTCAGTTATGAGTCAAGGAATTACTTCTGTGTTGGAGGGGTGTCTGTAAGGTTGTGGGTGCTCTGAAACTTCAGGTAGTGCCTTTATTTCACCAGGGAGCACCATAATTGTCCAGTATATTCATTAAAAATGAAGATTTTATTTTGAAAAAAAAATCACGGTGATCATTTCATATTTTGCCAAAGAACAGACTTCTGCTATCTGAACATATCAGGTAAACTTTACACCTTTTCTGGAATATATGACTTAGACAACTTAAGATAACAGACCCAATAAACTCAGGGACCTACACACCAAGCATCTCTCTATTAGCATTTGAGTTAGAATTTATCTTAAGAGAGCCCGGGATGTAGCTCAGTGGTAGGGCACTTGCCCGGCATGTGTGAGGCTCTGGGTTCAATCCCCAGTACTGCAAAAGAAGAAAAAAAGGAAAGAATTTGTCTTAAGAATATTAGTTTACTTTAATACACACTAAGTCCTTAACCACATTTCTATCTGATTCCTTTGTGAAATGCAAGTGCCAATACAGAATGAACTGTTTTGATAAGCTGCCGTACAATTTTAGGGTATATTTAAAGTTAATCTCTAAGAACTAATATGCAATGATGCCATTTTCCTGATTTTATTTTTATGAGCCACAGTATTATCTCCCGCTGCTTATCTGATTTGAAAATGGTTGTAATATTTAGAGAAAGTTAATATTGAGTCATGCCAAAACCTTAATAAACTTAGTCTTGAACTAATATTTCAGCCTCATGGGGGGAATTTCTGTATGCTAAGACAGATTTTAATATTATAGAAATGCAATAGTGACCTTTCCATAAAACCTTAATAAAATTACTTTGTGATATAAACTGCTGAAGAGATGGGAACTTCTTGAAGGAGAGTATGAGTGATTTATCTGCCTTTCATGGTTTATCTTATATTTCATTTCTTTGGATCTCTTGTGTTTTTCTTTGCCTTAAGCCAAACAACAGTAATTTCCATATTTTAAAACTAGAGAACAGGCAGAATTTTCAAAGACATATTTTCCCTTTGCACCAGTTCATTTAACTGCTGCTGGTATGGCTGCTGTCTTGGTAATTCTAACAGCCTTCATGCTGTTAAAAAGAAGTTAATAAGATAGAAAATTTCACAGTGAGTTTCAGGTATTTAATTTGAAAACACCATTTTGCATTGGGGTGGGGGTCACAAAGCAGCTGTGCAACAGCAAAGCTGTGGATAATGGTTTAAGATGAGTAGACTCAGGGTACAATATCCAGGGTATAAAGTAAAATGAGATCTGTTTGGCGGACGAATTTCAGCTTCCCAAACTTAATGTGTTGGCTGGTATCCTGAAATCCAAACTCTTTTTTTCCCAAAGATTGGCATCCAGATGACAAAAAAATGAGCAAATCTGAATCCCATAGCTTTGACTTCATAATATTTGTCAGTTCCAGTTTAAGCTATGAAAAAAAAAGAAGAGGGAAAGAAAAAAGTCTTAGAAGTATATTCAGTGTGAATCATTGTTTTCTTAACTGCCTTTGTGGTCTCTTTGATGACTTGACTTTCCAGAGTATGTTTCAAGTTCACAAGTCAAAAAGAGGATGGCTGTTTAAGGTGTAGAAATTTGTCCTTTTTGTTAACTCCAAGGCTATTTGAAAATGGAAAATTGAGATGGCATTCCCCCAACAATTATTCTAAATCTAACTATTTATGACTTGAACTATAATCAATATTCTTATACAGAATAAACATCAAGGCACATTACTCTGCATGTTTACAGTGAAGGTATTATTATTATTATTATTATTATTATTGTAATAAGGGAGATCGAACCCCAGGGACACTTTACCACTGAGCAGCATCCCAGCCCTTTTTAATTCTGAGACAGGGTCTCTTCAAATTGGCCTGGAACTTGTGATCTTGCCTTGAGGGAATGTTTAGACTTTGATTCCATGGAATTTGGAAAGAGGCTGATAATATCCCAGTCACATGTGCTAATCCAACTTTGTGTTTTGAAAAGACATTAGAGGGGCATTTAATTCCATCTCTCACTCAGCACAAAATTCCCTTGATACCTCCAAGATTACTTCCTCTTCCATGTGAATTATTTTCAAATATATGAAGTCATCTCTTGCCCTGGCCTATGAACCAGATGGGGATGGGATAGGTTTTGAACAAGCAGTTCGAGAAGATAGTTCTTTCTCAGCTTCAACAGTGAATCTATGAGACCCTGCCCAACTGTCCTAAGGTTTCTTGGCCACTGTTCTCACCCAATGAGAGGGAGAACCTAGATTGACTTGGAAATCCATGGAATCTTATTTTATCAATGGTTGTTTAGATGATGTAACTTCTATATTCTTCAGCCTGCTTTTGTGTTGATATACTTCTTAAGATTGTGGCACAGAAATACTCTAAATAATAGTGGGATATAAGTTTGCTGAGGTTATTATATCCCTGATCCATGCTCCCCCACCAGAATGCATTAAGGTTTAAACAACTCCCTCTTCACCATGAATTCATTAAGGTTGGAGTTCACCAAAAGTTTAGATTTTTGCCACATAAAAAGGAAACTTTACTTTATCCCTTAGTTGCTTTTTAAAAAACCTCTTTGTTGAATCCCCTTGCTATTGCTGTAACAATTACACAAGCTAATAAATTTATAAAGAGAAAAGGGTATTTGGGGACTCACAGTTTCGGAGGTTTCGGTCCATGATTCACTGGCCCATTGCTTTGAGCCTATAATGAGGCAGACATCATGGTGGAAATTTGTGATGGAGTAAAACTGCTTGCCTCATGACCAGAAGTGAAAAAGAGAAAGAGAGGGGGTCTAAAGTCCCCATATCCCCTCAAGGGCACATCTCCAATGACCTGAAGACCTCCCATGAGGCCCCACCCCTTAAAGGTTCCACATCTCCCAGTAGCACATGGGCTGGAGACCAAGCCTTCAACACATTGGCTTTTGGGGGACATTCGAGATCCAGAGTATTGCAACCATCATGAAGATCTTTGTGTTGCTCAATTGATGGATCTTTTTAATTTGATCCATTCTTCCAAGCATTGCTTTTGTAACAGTGAGCTCAGATCAGGGCATAGTGGATATCTAAAGTCCTAAAAAGAGCATTGGTAGAGGCTGCTGAAAATAAGGGAAGTTCTGGAGGAGATGAAACTAGTAATACCACAGAATTTCCATGGAAGGGAGAACAGCAAGAGCAAAAAACATAAATAAATCTAAAGGACAGTAGGTGGAAGAGCAATCTGGTATGGAAAGAGGATCCATAGAGTTTAAGCCGAAGGTAAGAGTTAAGTTCTAGAGAGGGTAAGAAAGATGAGATAGAGTTTGAAGACTAGATATCCAGCTACTCACAAAAACATTTTAATAGAATATTTGAGGTAGAGGCCATATTTTAAGACATTTATAGCAAATAAGTAGTTAGGAAATGGTGATATCAAGCAAAATTTGTTTTTCTTTTTAAGAGAAATTTGGCCACAGGAGGTGCAATATAGTTGGCCAAAATATAGCTTTATTGTAAGACTTTTTAAAACTTTAAGACTCCTCCGTAATTAATTGGATAACATTGAAAGTATTGTCCACAAATTCTGACTTAGCGTATTCATTTAATGGTCAGAGTTAAGTACCACTTTGTTTCCCGTTTTACCTCAGGGGTTGTTTTAAAATAGGGCAAAATAAAAATAAAAATACATGTAATGGCTTAATTATACTTGCAATTTTACCAGTATTAAATATACGCAGTTACATTAATTTGATCACTACAGATATTCCCCAAATAGCATTTTAAGACAATTAATTTCATGGAGCAAGTAGCTGGATCCTAATTTTCTTCTTCGTTTTTCTCTTTTCTTCTCTTTTCGTTCTTTTCCTCTCTCCATCTCCCTCTCCCTCTCCCTCTCCCTCCCTCCTCTTTCTTCTGCAGTTCCAGGGATCAAACCCAGGTCCTCACATATAATAGGCAAGCTCTCTGCCATTGAGCTACGCCCTGAGCCCCTTAGCCCTGGATATACATGTGTGTGTGTGTGTGTGTGTGTGTGTGTGTGTGTGTGTGTATAATGGTTATCTGCATGTCAGAAAAGACAGGCCAAATGGCTCTTTCCAAAGTTCTAGGATTTTTAGTGATTCAGCTTAAAATATTTGAGATGGCACCTTCTTAACTCTTTCACTTACACACATACACACACATATATAAATATATTTAAACAAGTGCAAATTTCCTTTATCACATTTAGAACAGTCTAAAAGAATTTAAAACATTGATTTTTTTAAAGTGAACCAATATTTTACATGGACATTAAAGAAATAAAAGGAGCATGAAATCACTTTTCATTTAGATAATATAAAATAGTTCCTGATTTAGAGGCTGAAGATAATATAATTTCAAGTAATTTTGAGGAAAGAAATTGGAAGGCGAGAATCATATGAACTTTTCCTTACTGAGGCAAATATGAGTTTTGGTTTAATTACTTCTGATTAAAGTAATTTAAATACAGATTCAGGATAATATGACTTTTCCTCATTTTAGTTGCAAGCTGTATCTTTAGGGTGTTTCACTGAATTTAAGGAACTTTGATTATATCAGTGTTAAGTTCTAGTTCTCAAAGATTTGAGGGACTCTAAGCTTTCCCACATTTTATTAGTTGGCTGATAATTTCTAACTTTAAGAGAATATGTAAAAATGACTTGGTGAAATTGTCCATTGCATTGATGTTGAATGTCCTTATAGAAAGAGCTTTGGGAAGGCAGTGGGTCAGTGCCCCTGGCATAAGTATTTAGAGCTGATGCTCATTCTTCCGAACTGCAGGACGGCCGGCTTCTCTTGCCCAAAGATAATGTCATCCTCTTGGTCTTCAGATCAGCCTGTTGATGTCTTTCTAGAGAGTTTTTGAAACTTGCCTGAAGTCTTGTAGCATTTTGGAATCTGCCAGGTCAATTTTTTTTTTTTTTCCCTGAAGAAACAAAATAATTGATTGCAGACTCCAGGACCTAACCAATTTTCAGTAACATGGCTTATTAGTACTGACACTTGGGTGTGGGGGAGGGCAAGAACTTGTCTAACAAGGGTCAGGGAATTTAGTTAAAGAATCTGAGTTTTTGCTCTCCATTTCCCAGCCTGACTTGAATTAGAAGTTAGAGACATTTGCTAAAATAATATACAATGTGAACTCTTGGGAATCACTTCACATCTAGCTCTCTGACCTCTTGTATCCTTCCCATTGCCTCTGGGCCTTGTTAGAGTGAGGGATGTTATTCAGTTTCTATATAAGCCATGCAAGCAAACACACTTTAAAATAATCCAGTGAAAGCACACATCTTATGAAAGGGACAATTATTTAAAGGCTGTTGACCTTACAAGGATTGGGCAAGCTTTTGGCATCTTGGAAATGTGCTTTGATACTGAAGAGTTGTTCTCGAAGTGCCACCATGTCATTGCTCTGTCAGTTGCTCATCAATAGGCAATAGAAATGCATTGTTTTCTGCTTTACTTGAACCCATCTGAATGTGGCTTTAATTTTAGGAAATAAAATAGGTTTCAGGAAGGACGTGCATGGTTCTTAAATAACATCTTCATTTATAGATTATAACCAATTAGCATTACCATTATGACCTAAATCAAGTTTAATCAAACTAATCAAGCATGAAGGGATCAGAAAAAAAATGAATGTGTCATCCTTTGTATTTCACTGACACAGATTCTGAGGCTCAGAAAGGTTAAGAGGCTTCCTCAAAGTCACACAACTAGCTGGGACAGGGCTGGGAGTAGAATCCAGGTCATCTATCTTAGACTGACCCTCTGTCTCCATTCCAGGAGACAGAACTGGACATATTAATTTAATATTAACAGTGGACACAGTGTAATGTACAATTAAAGTCAGACCTATTTTTTTTTAAGGTGTAGCTAGATTACATACAGAACTGTAAAGTTTGTATGTATCTAATTCACTTTTCTAACGCAGGTTAGTAGATTTATCTTGAGTTGTGTGAACATGGGTCCTGGTATGTCTAAAGTTAACAGAATGGACTCAGTTTCAGTCTCTGCTGTTCTATTAAGCAAAGCCGAAGGCTGGCCTGATATTACACCTAGTAGCTTTTAAATGCATACTCCTATAGTGGATGGAGCAATTCCCTTTAGACTTCTTTAGGTTTTTTTGTGAATTCTTTGCCTGAACCTGGAAACCAAATTAATAGAAGGATAATTAACAAGAGCAAAACCATAATTTTTTTTCTTTCTTGCTTGCTTTCTTCCTCACTCCCACTCTGGTACTGGGGATTGAACCCATAAGTGCTATACCACCATGGAATTACAGGTGTGCCTGGCAAGTTTTTATAATTTTTCCATCTTCGTGGAGACCTCCACAAGAGATTGAATTTGAAAGAAATGATCTAAGCAAGATACTTTTATACCCTTTAGACAAAAGCAATAAAGTTTTGAAGAAATGACAGGAAAATGAATCTCTGAAGTAGGGTAGTAAATTGTAGGGATATCACTAAGAGACACCAGGAAGGGTATAAAAGAGAGTGTAAGATAAGGGTTACTCCAATGAGTTTAGTCAGGCTCACCACAGCCCCATATTGACTTTCTCTGGTGATCAAGGCTATTTTTCAGTCTTGTTATGAAGAGGACACTTCTTCCCAAAAGAACTTCATGGTTAAGACAGGCCAAATGACTCTTTCCAAAGTTCTAGGTTCTTTAGTGATTTCAGCTTGAAATAACTAATTCATCCTATTTTGAGATGGCCACTTCTTAGCTCTTTCACTTACTTACATAAAACCAATTTGTACAATTTCCCACCTTCATTTAAAATAATAGTTAAGAATGCCAATCCCAAGCCAAGTGTGGTAATACATGCCTATAACCCCAGTGACTTTAAGCTAAGGAAAGAGAATCACAAGTTCAAGTCTAGCCTTAGCAACTCAGGGAGATCCTAAGCAACTCAGCAAGACATTGTCTCAAAATAAAAAATAAAAATGGCTGGGAATGTAGCTCTGTGGTAAGTGGTAAAATGAACCTGGATTTAATCCCCAGCACCAAAGAGGGAGATCTCTGGGTGATGGAGAGAGAGAAAAGGAGAGAAGAGAAGAGAAAAGAGGAGAGAAGAGAAGGTCAAATTTGGAGAAAGGAAACTTAAAAAGATAACACTTCTTCCATAAAGTAATTTGTGAGTTAAAGAGTTTCGCATTATTTTCCTTTCACAGTGATTTAATTTTTATGAATAAAAAATAAAAGGAAGATGCTGGGCATGGTATTACATGCCTATAATCCCAGTGACTCAGGAGACTGAGGCAGGAGGATTGCAAATTCAGGGCTAGCCTCTGTAATTTAGCAAGCCCCTGTCACAAAAAGAAAAAAAAAAAAAAAAAAAAAAAAAAGAGTTAGGGATGTAGCTCAGTGGTTAAGTGCCCCTGGGTTTAATCCCTGGTACCAAAAATAAAAGTAAAACAGCAAAAAAGGTTGGGGAATTTTTTAAAGAATTTGTGGAGATTAAAAAAATGAAACCATCCTCCCCAAACCTTAAATTATATATAATTTTTTTTCTCACTTCCTCTATTATATGATTTCCATTTTTGCCCTGTGTTTAAACTTTTGAGGACTTCAGGTGGTACTGTTTTGAACACATGAAGAGATAATTGTCTTTGTATGAGATTTGAGGTTTATTTAGGTTAGATTTCTTTGATCAAAAGTTATCTTCAGGCTACAGAGTTGTACCCAGATGTGTATGAACATACAAAGGCTGTTCATTTCTGATACCTTCTAATTCAAAAACCCAAGGAGAGATACTTTATTTTCTCCATATATGGTCTAGACTCCATTCCATTATGCATGTCTTGTACTTTAATCCTCATCTTATGACTCCTGTATAATAATAGCAATGACCTATTTATAAAATAGCTTGGAGAATGTTTAACTACAGGAATCTTGATTAAATTTAATAGCTCATTGTGTGTGTATGTTTATTTCAGTAAGAAAATTGTTATTAAAATAAAGAATCCTTTGAGTCCTTGAATTTGTGCCTGCTCCTGTCCAAGCTGTTTCCCTGTTTTTGTGAAGTCATGTCTTGTAGTCCTCAGACTGACTCCACATCACGCCTGAGGCAACCTTCAGAAAGATTATTCAAGCAAAGATAAAATAAAAATCTTTCCTTTGAAATAGTCCAATAATTAAGGCAAAATCAGGCCTCTATAGAGAGATTTCTCTCTTGACACGTATGCTGTGTGGTGGTGTTGTTTTGCCTAATAATTGTGGCAGAGCCAGTCGAAGGGCAAATGAAGGGCAAAGTAAAGTATGAAGGTCTTGGCCTAAAAGAGAAGAGGATCTTAGCAGCAGCCTACGGGGGTCACCTCTTAAAAGGCAATCTCTAGAGATGTCAACCACATACCACATAAGGACATGTCCAGGGTACAGCCCCACCCTTAAGGACCCAGATGCCAATCTGAGCAGTTCTCACTGGGAGTCAGTGGTCAGAGTTATGGACTGAGGTATGAGACACAGAGGGGTGGGAATGGGATGTGCAACCTAGGAGTTGTTCATAGGCCCCGTCAGACTGCTGAGTCAGGGAAAGAATGGAAACCCACTCTGCAGACTGGGTTCCAGGCAGGCAACTGGATTTGCTCTTTTGGAAATAAGACTGGAAACAGCATTTGAGGTTCTGAAGGGGAGAGCATGTACACACAAAAATGGTGCTGAAATATGCATTTGGATAACAAGAAGAGCATGCTGTGCCTTTGTTTTGGGGTTCATTGGGAGCTCCTCTGGAATGAAAATATTTTCTCATGTATCCTTTCGTTCATTCAGTGATTATCAGGCACCCACTACTAGAAGGCTAATAGCGAATGAGGTCCCGGTCTTTACAGAGTTCACAGTTTAGTCAAGATAAGATCAACAAATAGCTGTTTACAGTGCAGGATGAGTTCTACAGAGGAAAGTACAGGGTGTCTACATAAAAATGCAGAAGTGGTACCTAACTCAGTGTCTCTAAAAGGTAACTAATAACTTGGTTAGTTGTTGGAGAGAGATTGTGGAATGAGGAGGGATGAGAAATGTGCAAATGACTCAGTATTTGGGTCAAGGAATCCAGTCTGAAAAGTCCAGAGAGAAGTGAAGGGAGACATGGTGGCAGATGATACTGCTTTCCCAGGTGGCTGTGGCATGATTCTTCTAGAACTTTTTGGTTCAGCATGTTCTTCCTTTTCATTTCATTTGGTAATTGCAGCTCCTTAACTGAAGGGAGTTTTGCAGGTTGAATCTTTATTTATAAAATGTTTTTTCTCTGATGTTTGCTGTATGGGTACCGTATTTTGAAATTCACTTATTTAAAGCAAGCCCTTCAGTCCTAATTTTTCTCTAGACTTTCTCTAAGGCTCCTGGTTTGCATTCCCACCTTGATCATTCAGAAGCTACTACCTATAGCTCCAACAGTGTTCTAGTGAACAAGAAACTAAAACTGAGACTGAGGGAGAGGTTAACCCCACACCTCCATTCTCGTGGTCCTCATCATTGCGTCCCTGGGCTTTCCAAGACAAAGGCTCCTCTGGCCCTGGGTTAAGAACACCTTGAAACAAAAACCAAAAGGGACTTTCACTTATGTTCTCTTCCTAGAACTGTAGCTAATCTTTGCATGTTGCTTTTAGTTTTCTGTCTCCCCAGACCTGATCAGAATACCCCTACCAACCACAAACCTTGTGATGAGTAAGGAAAAATATTACTGTTTTTTTCCTTAAAATATGTTTTTTAGTTATTCACTATATTCAAGCTGGTACTCTAAATACCCCAGATAATGAAGCATGTTTTAGACACGTTTTGCAAAATCCTGGTAAAGTGAAGTCTATCATATCACCATAAATATCACCCAATAAATTTATATAAGCTGTTCTTTTAAATATTTTTATTCATCTATTTTTAAAAATTGTTATATTTAGCCAGGAACAGTGGTGGATACCTGTAATCCCAGGGACTTGGGAGGCTGAACCAAGAGGATTACAAGTTGGAGGCTAGTTTGAGCCATTTAGCAAGACCTTGTCTCAAAAAGAGCTGGGGATGGAGCTCAGTGATAGAGCACCCCTGGGTTCAATCCCTAGTACCACACACACAAAAATTAATTATTCCATTTAAGGAAAATTACACTTGCCTTGTATCATGATTAGCACTAAAGTGGGATGGTGGGGAGACCAATGGTGGGTCTTTCCTTTCTGCTCCTCTGTCATTTGCAGGTTTTTTTTTTTTTTTTTTTTTTTTTTTTGTGGTGCTAGGGATGGAACCGAGCAAGCACTTTACCACCTGAGCTATCTCCCCAGCCCTCATTTGCAGTTTTGTAATAAACTCCAGGATATTTTGAATCAGGTAGTGCTTTCCAATAGATTAATTGTGGCTAAAGCTGTTGATTTCTTATAGTCTAGAATTCATGAAAAACTGCCAGGCACTGTGGTTCCTGCCTGTAATCCCAGCTGCACAGGAAGCTGAGGGAGGAGGATGGCAAGTTTGAGACCAGCCTCCACAATGTAGCAAGACCTGGTCTAAAACTAAAAAGGGGTGGTCATGGTGCTGCACTCTGTAATCCCAGCAATTTAGGATCACAGTTCTAGGCCAGCCTGAGCAACTTAGTGAGACCCTGTCTCAAAAGAAAAAAGTAGTGCTGAGGATGTACCTCAGTGGTAAAGGGCTCCTGCGTTCAATTCCCAGGACCAAAAAAAAAAAAAGACTTAAGACTTCATGAGAAAATAATTCCAGAATCACCGTAACCAGTTTTATTTTCAAATATAAGAATAGCAGAGGTCTTGGAGTTAATAAATAATTTTAACAGAGTTCCCGTGAAACTCTTTACTAAGTAGTGAGTAAGAATCAGTCACAACTGGTATGTATGTACACTCCAGGTTTTAAATTCTGAAGGGGTAAAAACATTTCACAGTTTTATTGGTCTCTTCCTACTCTTTTTTCTTGCCTGGAACTCTGGTGAAAAACATAGACATTTTTTAAAAACTGAGTTTTATGAACAGGAGGTTTTATGTGTTATTGTTTTGTTTTATTTATTTATTTTTTCCAAGGTCATGCTTCTTTTTCTTTAGAGAGAATTTTTCCCCTGAAGACAAAAAACTATGGTAATTTTCTGTGTTTTAGAGTATAGAAAAATATTAAAATAAAAATCATCTAAAATTCCATCACCAAATGTGATACTGTTTATATTTTGTTAGCCTTTCTCCTCTGTAAAAAAAAAAAAAGTGTGTGTTAAATGCCTGTGTTTATAAGCTGTATTCACACACACATATATAGTACCTAACAGTTTGGATCATATTTGCTTTTGTATTTGCCTAACAATATGTTGAGAGTATTTTTATTTGCTTGACACAAGCTGTGAATATTTTTAGAAACTCTTCTAAATTTGCTATTGTTAAGCAATTTGCTATTGTTATAGCATTATTTTCAGTAAGGGTAAGAATATGTAGATGGTATAGTTTATTTAACTGATTTGCTTACTTATGCTCATATAAGACCCATATTTCACTATCATAAAAAACACAATAGTGTCATTGTTCATAGATTTTGTGTTCATTTACTCAGGCTAAGTCCTGCTGGTACAATTACTAAGTCAAAGAGTATGGGCTTTTCAAGGCTATAGAAAAGAATTAGAAAATTATTTTTCACCAGAGTAGACTAGAATGCTTTTCCCCCAACCCCCAGCAGCATTACCTACAAGCATTTCTTAGTCCTCTGCTCCCTATATTCTTTTTGAAAAACTTATTGAATGATTTGAAGAAAATGAAGGTATTTTTAGCAAATGGGGAAAATGATCATTAATGGCACAATATATCAATGTCAAATAAGATTTTTACTTGAGGTAAAGCCATTTGTTTAAAAGCTCTGGATGACCTAATAATGGACTGTTGATCTGTTTTTGGAGAGACAAGGATATCATCTCTAAAGATTGAAGAGCAAGACATTGAAATGTATTTGAGAGAGTCAACTAATTTACTTTCGGTCAGTGAAAATTTTAGCCCAACTTTCTCTGTTCTCAAAAACAATCTTGGTTATTTTAATTATGGGGTCATTTGAGGTCATGGGTTATTTAGTTTAATGAGATTTGCATGGTTGAATGAGGAAGGGATTAATTCATTATGGAACTTCTTTGTTATTAGGTGAAAAGTAAAAGATGAAAGTTACACTTAATAAAATTCATAACTGTGGGCATGGTGCATTTTTATTCAGTTGAAAACTATATGTTATTCAGTGAAAGCAAATGGTTTTACAGGTGAATTCATTAGTTCACATAGAAATAAAAAATGGAGAATGCCTTGGTTGGCTTGGGGGAAGCTGCAGGGTTTATTTAAAATTTATATTTATTGCTAAGAGGTAGTTGTTAAAAAAAGATTTGGAACTCAGGGAAGTATATACTGCAGAAATAATAAGATCTTTGTAGTTCAATAGGGTTTTGGAATAGAAGGGCAGAGTTATGAGAAGTCATTTCTAGATTCCATTTAATTCTGCGCTTTTATTTCCATTGTCCTTTGACTCCCTTGAATGGATGTATGTGAAATGACCATTCCTTTCAGATTAGAGCCATCTCCATTGCATTCCAGATTGGTTTGGCAATTTTCTCGGCCTTTTAGGAAAGAAGTTCAGCTTCAGTTGGCCCTGGAACTGCTATAAAAAAATTACCACAAACTAATAGCTAAAGAGAGCAGCAATTTATTTGGGAGGCTAGTAGGTTGAAGTCCAGGTGTCTTGGGACATGTTCTCTCGAGACTCAGGCCTCTATTCCTGGCCTCCTCCACTTTCTGGTGGTCTCAACATTCCTGACCTGTGACCCTTCAGTCAGCCTCCATTGCCTCCTCTTTTGTCACTGTCCAATCTTCCTCTGCCTCCCTGTTATAAGGACCCTTGTGATGGCATGTAGGGCCACTTTGATGATCCAGGATAGTCCCCATATGAGATCATTAACTTTATCACATCTGCAAAGGTTTTTCTGTAACTCTATAAGGAAACATTCACAGCAATTTACCGCACTTTAGGGTTTGAGCATCTTTGGGGAAGTCATTTATTCAGCCTATCATTATCCACGTACCTCAGATATGCCCGATTTCATGTACTGCCTCCTATTCATTCTGTATCACAAAATGAAGCATCTTTCAAGAAAAAAAAAATTGTTGACTTAAATTTGATGCCTATTGGCCTGGGACATTGTGTGTTGGGGGGACAGGGAATGTTGATCTAGCACATCTGGGATAGGCAGTCTAGTAAATCATAAGCACCATTTTATAGATCTAGAAGCACTTTTGTAATGTTGTTATTAGTACATTAGCGTTATTCATAACAGTGAGGTTCATTTTGTTAGAATCATACATGCATGAAATATTGTTTGCTCCATTTCAGTTCCCAGTGCTTCTTCCCCCTCTCTACTCCCTTCTGCTACTCTGCTTATCTTCCCTCTATTATTTGTTGGCTTTTTTATTGGTGTTTCATAGATATACACAAAGATGGAATTTTCTGTGGTATATTCATGTATGTGCCTAGCATAACTTTGTCAATTTCATTCCACGGTTCCTCTCTTTTCCAGTGCTTCTCCTTACCCCTCAATCCCTTTCCTCTACCCCATTGATTTTCCCTCCATTTTTGTGGAATCTGCCCCCCCCCACCTTTTTTATTTTTTCCTTAGTTTGACTCTAGCTTCTACATATGAGAGAAAACACTGAACCTTGACTTTGTGTCTGACTTATTTGTCATAACACGATGGGTTCCATCCATTTACAAGCAATGCCATAATTTCATGCTTCATTATTGGCAGAGTGAAGGTGGGACGTAAACACAATGAAGTTTTATTCAGTCATTATGTATTTTTAAATCACCTTAGAGGTCTAGTGGCACAGCAGGTATGAAGATGCAGGGTCAAGTAGCACAAAAACCTAAATGACTATGTCACAGGAAAGCAGGGTGCCGAAACTCCAAACCTTGGCTCTTGTGTTCCAGTGAAATTTAAAATCAGACACTAAAAGCCATGCAAGAGAACTTTAAGATAAGTGAAGGTAAAGAGAAAGTGAAGGGAGAGTGAAGTAGAAGAAAAGTCAGGCTTAAGCAGGGAGCACTCTCAAGAGAGAGAGAGTGGATCGTCTCTGAACAGAGAATGACAAAGGAGACAATACTATCTCCAAATTTGTTACTGTGTGAAGCTTACCAGGAGAACTGGGGATCACCTTCTGCACTCTTTGTCAATCAGGTGTTCAACTCCTCCTTCACATTGTGCTGTGGAGTTTTTGACCTTAGTTGGTTCTCTTTGGAACTGTCATGGTGGCCATCCTATTTAGAGGGGCTTCATCTACAAGTCAGTCCCACATTAATGTGGGCACTGGGGTCAGCAGCTGGTCAGAAGTTGCCTTAGTGCACTTGCACTATTGGAACTCTTCCTTCCCAGACAACTGGAGACACTTACAGCCATAATTCCTAAGTTCACATCAACCTCAATGGACCCTGTCAAGAGATAGTTTCATTAATCCTTTTCTCTTGAAGTGTTTTACAAATAGCTCCCTTGCTTTTATTTGTTTTCTACAGATTAACTGCCACCATTTGATTTCTTAAGATAGTTTAAAGAAGGACCCTAAAGTAATTTAATGAACACTTTATGACCTTACCATGCATTTCCATCACTTGCTACTACCTAGCAGCTTCTCCTCCTTGGTTGACTCCAGCTGAACAGATGGAAGCCCATCTTCTTGGGTGATGTGCATAGTGTTTATGCTGCTTGAATATCTTTTTTCTTGTACCAGGGATTGAACACAGGAACACTCAGCCACTGAGCCACATCCCCAGCCCTATTTTGTATTTTTATTTAAAAACAGGGTCTCACTGAGTTGCTTAGTGCCTCACTTTTGCTGAGATTGGCATTGAACTCTCCAACCTCCTGCCTCAGCCTCCCCAGCTGCTGGGATTATAGGCGTGTGCCACCATGCCTGGCTTGTTTCTTGAATATCTGATCTTTCAACAACCCATCTTAGCTCCCTTGTGCTCCTCCTAACTCTTTGAATGCCTCATCATCTTCTTTATAAGGAGCCTTATGTCATTTATTATGAAATAAAGCCACCTAGGACTCCCCTTCTCTCTGGTTCCCGTTCTATCAAACTCTGCTGCCCAGGGAGTTTTTCCTCTGTAACCAGTGCAATAACTAATCCGTTCAGTTGCATAAGAATCTAGAAACAATGAGACTATTTAAAAGCCCATTGGCCCCCTTCCAGTAACGGCTCATGGTGTTTACACTGGAAAGGATGCTGGGCTATCTATCAATTCTTTGACTGTGTAAATCCCCCTTTACTTCCTGGGTCCCTCCAGAGGGCTGCTCCCTTCCTCTCTATGGTGAGGTGGTGTTCTTGAAGTGGGTGAGGAGGCAATGAATGCTAAAGTATCCTGTGAGCATGGCCTTACAGGACAAGCTGGAGGATTAAAGAAGAGGAACTTTTGACAGAACCTGGTGAAAGCATTTTGTAATTAGCTGTGGGTGAGGAATTTGGATAATTGCAAAAAGGATGTAGTTGTAGAGTGGTCAGTCCCCCCGCCCACCCCCATGAATGCCTTTAAAAAGAAGTATCTGTCCCTTTAACTTTCTCTGAAGTTGGTTGGACTATGAGATATACCTTCATTTGTGCCCATTTTTAAATCAGTGACTCAGATTAAACTTTTAAATATGATTGACTGGGTCAGCATTTTCTAATCTCTTGGTCATAGTTGTACCATCTAATAAAACAAATCAAACTATCCTTAGTGTCAGGTCCTGGGAAGCATCACAGAAAATAGCTTTCCCTTCCCCAGTTTCAAATTGGAAAAAAAAAAGGGGGGGGGGGACACTTTAATATTATTTTTCCGAAATGCCTCTTGTTTTGAACCCAAAACTCTGGAAAAAAGAAAAAAATTCAAGTATTTCCCTACTCCGCTGCAGATCTCCTTTAGAGAATAGAGTCTAAATCCATTATCCTCCAAATCCTAAATCCTTCCATCAGCCTCTGTATCTGCCAGAGTCCTTCACATAATAAGACCATTTTGATGAAATTGGTACCCAAGAGGTAGATGAATATTTTAGTAGCAAGAATAGCAGTGATGTCTGAAAAGCATCATGTACTGGGTACTTCTGTTGATCCTGGGAGAACCAGAGCTAACCCAACGAACAATGATACACATGGATAAAAGCTTTCTTTTTATCTTTGATACAAGCTTTTTATATCAGATGCCTCTTGTTGCTATTCCTTTGAAAATGAAACCAAAGAGAAAAATTTAAAGGGATGATTGGCAAGAATGAGAACATCACAGAACACATAAAGGTCAGCAGAGGAGTGATGTTTTGCCATTGTTTTCTGCAGTCTGCCAAATCAAGGAGGCCAGTGCATTGTTTCCTTGTTGATTTATTTTAGATTGGGGCTGGAAATTAAATCCAGGGCCTCACACATGAAACATATGTTTGAATACTGAGCTACAACCTCAGCCTTCACCATGTTATTTTTTAATAATATATATTAAAAACAAATATATATATAATACATTAAAAATAAGAATATATATATAATATACATTTCTTATTTTCATATATATATATATTTATACACACACACACAAACACACACACACATATATATATATATATGTACTACAGATTGAACCCAAGGACACTGAGATATATCCCTGCCCCTTTGTATTTTTTATTTTGAGACAGGATCTTGCTATGTTGCTTAGGGCCTCACTGAACAGCTGAGACTGGTGTTGAACTTGTCATCCATCCTCAGCCTCTGGAGTCCCTAGGACTACAGGCATGCACCACCAAGCCTGGCACCATCTTGTTTTCTAATCTGTCATTTATGCTGACTTTTAGCTCTCCTGTGTTTGTTTATTGAGGATCTGCAGGACCATTTTTCTCTGCAGATCTGTTTTACAGCATGAATTGTATAAATGATGATTTCTCTCCAGGTTTAAAGACTAGAAGAAAAGTTGGGGTCAGACAAAGGGAAGGAAAAAACAAAAAGACCATTTATGATTTTATTTCACATATTTATAGAAAAACCTTTGCAAACACATAAATGTGAAGTGGTTAACATTGGATGGCCTCTTGTGTTTTAATGTCATACACTAATGAAATACTCTTTTTTTTATTTTTAGGTCTTGAATATCATCATGGCCAAACCTTATGAATTTAACTGGCAAAAGGAAGTTCCTTCCTTTTTGCAAGAAGGAGCAGTTTTTGACAGATATGAAGAGGTAAAGAAGTGTTATTAATCTTTTCACTCAAAACATTCTAATTGTTATTTAACTTTAATTACATTTTTGAGTAAATATGCTTTGACAAAAGTAAGAACATCTGAGAGATTTTTAAGTTGAAATAGTTAGAGGGAAGTTATGAGATGTAATAATAATGATTCTATAATTTATTGAGTACTCATCCTGTGCCAGATATAATCATGACAATCCGGTAATTTATTGAGTGCTCACCAAGTGCCAGACGACTTTCTAAACATTTTGTGTATATTATTTATTTAATTCCTCAACAACAATCTTACAAGGTTGATACTGTTATCCTGATTTTACAGATGGGTTTCATGGAGTAAGGTTTTGCTTAAGTTTTTGGCTACCTTTCCTTATAACCTTTCCATTTGTTATAAGTGTAACAGTGCTGTGACTTTGTGCTAGTCATTTGCTTTGTTCATTTCATTGCACAGACCTTTTTGACCAAGGCTTTGCATGCCCTGCTTCTGTCATATTTAATTCTGTCCTCACAAGGTATCAAGGACTCCAGGGTTCCCACAGAACGGGGGCTTTGGCCACTAATCTGCTTGGCAGGGCAGGATAGGTGAGGTGAAACCTCTTTGCATTGTAGATATGTTGTTCTTGAACTTGAGAGAACTAGAGGAGGGTTATGTCATGGAACTGGTGTTGCCTTTAAGGTAAAGTAAAAAGTAAGACTTCCTAAAATCATTAAAACCATTTAGAGTCAGTGTTTCCTTTTAAAATCAGTGCAATGGCTGGGCTTGGTGGTACATGCCTGTAATTCCAGCATTTTGAGGGGCTAATGCAGGAGGGATAGCAAGTTTGAGGCCAGCCTGAGCAACTGAAAAAATATGAAAAAATAAAAACAACTGGTAATGTATATAGAGTCCTCATGCATTCAATCCACAAATACAGTGTGGAAAAAAAAAAAAAAGGAAGAAAGAAAGAAAAAGAAAAATATCATTGAGATGCTTATGTGGCCTGATTGGCCAGCTGTCCCCAAGATTGATTGTCAGATGCAGAAGCTACCTTTCTGTGAGGGGTTCTGGAGGCTGACATGACTGAGGACTGTTGATTTGATTTTCCAGTATGCATCATAGTAGATATATATGTTAGTTGCTTTTTTTTGTTGTTGTTGTTTGTTTGTTTGTTTTAAATACTGGGCCTTGAACCCAGGGCCTCACATATACTAAGCAAGTGCTCTACCACTTAGTCACATCCCCAGCCCCTTCCAGTTTTTTTTTTTGTTTTTAATTTTGTTTTGTTTTTTGAGATAGGGTCTTGCTAAGTTGCACAGGCTAGCCCCAAACTTGCAATTCTCCTGCCTCAGCCTCTGAGCATCTGGGTATACAGACATGAGCCATGACACTTGGCATAATAGTGACTTTTTAAGTAAACAAAATTGAAAAGGCAAAAGGTGGGCAAGATGAGGTCACTGTTCCTTGTGTTGAAATAAAATATTAAAGAGACACCTATTCATGTGCCTAAAATGTTGCCACCACCAGGAAATAAAAGCTAACTGCATTTTGCTATAAGAAGGAACAAAATAATATTCTTTTACCTAGTCATCTTGTTACTTCTCCTTTTAAAATGCCTCCATGACTTTTCACTGTAGGATAAAGGAAACTCCTCAATGAACTCCAAAGCCTTACAGAATTTGCCTTCTATGGAATTACCACAGACTTGTTTACCTCCAATTTCATACACATGTCCTCTGCATTAACCTTAGCAAACCACTTAAAATCCCCTCATGAACTTTTCTCTCACATACCTGTGTAACTGCTCTCTGTTCCTGAGATGTACTTTTCCTATTTGTTTTACTGGCAAACTGCTTCTCATCCTTCAGAACCCAGATGAGAAATCTCTTCTGTGATATATTTCTTGACCCATACAGCAAGAGATATCTCTATGTCCTACTACTACCTACCCTCACACACATTATACCTCCTTTGCATTTTATTTAATATTTCTGTCTCTCGTATGCTACCTTTCTGGAAGTCAAGGACAGTATTTTACTTATCTTTCAGTAATTTATCCATCAGTGGCAAAATATCTGTAACTGCCAAACTTTGAAGATGTTTAGCATCAACAGGATTTTACATATAATTTGTTCTAATCCAGTCTGGTTTTTGTTGTGGTTTTTTTTTTTTTTTTTTTTTTTTTTTTGTTCATTTCTTTCCTTCCTTCTTTCCATCCTCCCATCTCCCTCCTCCCTCTCTCTTTCCTTCTCTGCCTCCATTTTTGTTAGAGATGGAATCCAGGGCTTTGCACATGCTAAGCATACATTCCACTACTGAACTATACCTCTGACTATTCATTTTCTTGATAATTGAAATGGAGAGAAGATTTAATAATCCTGATAATCCCATGTGTGGATCTGAGCTTCAACAGATTCAAAACATTAGTGTATACCATATGAAATACTTTTAAATAAAAATGATCACTATCAATCATCATGTACAGTTCACACCTAATACAAAGTAAATTATTGCAGTTATCTACTCATATTCACTATATACTTGGCAAAGAAGGCCAAAAACTGAGAAGTATGTTCAAGTCTTTTTCCCAGGTAAACTAGGTCTAGGTTGGGTATCACTGTCACCACAATGACAGTCGGGGAGAAAAAGTGTACATTTCCCCACCCATTGCTAGGCAATAGCTGAGACCCTATAACAAAATACAGATTAACAAGAAAAATGCATACAGACTTATTTAAGTTTGCCATGCAAACTTATTTGCATGGCATGAGGGTCTTCATAAATGAAGACTCAAAGGAGCAGGGAAACTGGGTACTCTCATGCTTAGTCTGGTTGGATACTCAGGCAGAAGTGTGACTGGACAAAGGGGAGGAGATCAAATAATAAACTGGGAGGAACTTAGCAATTGCAGCCTGTTTGTTCTGATTCTTCTCTGTGTCCCCAAGTTCTCAAAGAACATCCCCTTGCATAAAAGGAGGATCCCACTGAACTGAGGGTCTTATGGAAGGCCAGCTAGGTTTTTATGGTTTGCTTCAGGGTAGATGGCAGTGAGAGGAAGGCCAAGTGACCTTCCTGCTTCTACTCTTGTTGTCTCAAATGCCAAGGTGCCATATTTTGAAGTAGTGTGTCCTGAACCCCATCAAGGGTCATAGTTCTTTAGTATGAACTGGTGTGCAATGGTCTGTTCCAGAATCTATTCAGGACCAAAAAGATTCACAGTTTCCTAAGACAGTTTTCCAGGCTCTTGGAATCTATAGGATAGTTTTGAAAATACTGCATGGCATCTAATAATTCAGATGTCATTTGGAAGAGACTAAATAAAAACACTGACTAAGTGTCTCTCCTACTATAATGTAAGCAAATACAGAGAAAACTTACTTTTCTTTGTAAATCAAGTGAAATATGATTTGATGAACTTTAGGTTCACCATTGGAATCCTTTTCATTTCTTGTGATTTTTTTTTCCCTTGGTTCTGCATCCTCATAGCTGATATTGAGAAAATACTGGTTAGTTGTACTTCCAAAGGCATTTGTGCTTCTTGCAGGTTCCTCTGAAAACAAGGTAAAGTTAGGAGGAAAAAAACCTTGAACAAGTATTAAATATAATGTAACTGAGCTTTCAACTTTCTGGAGTGCTGTTTGCTACAATTTTAAGCAAACAAGTTTTAACTTTATAAACACATCTCTTCCTATGACATTTCAAACCAAAATGTCAAATAATATTTCAGTCTGGTTGACGGCCAGCTTTTGTTGTTTCCCAATCTTATAACATGAAATTCATTAAAGTCACAGCGTTCAAATATTCAGTTGTAAAAATGTAAGCAGAAAAGATGTTTCTAGAGTTTGTGTATAAATAGCACTAAGAGATGCCAGCTGATAACTAGGAGGAAGAACAGGAATTAGAGAAAACAAAACCCAAGCATCTCAGAGTGCCATAGCAAAGGGACAGTCTTCTGAAGGGGCATAAGGGCAGAGTACTTATCACATGGACATTATATAATAATAACTAATGTTATCATTTCACCAGACTTATCATATGAACATTTAATTATATCCCTCATATTTGTTTTAAGAATGCAAGGGATTGTTTTAAGCAGTGGGCGAGCACTCACCAGATCAGGAAAAACAAGTATTTAATAGCCACTGTTTATTCATTTATTTGTTCATTATCTATCTATCTATCTATCTATCTATCTATCTATTTATTTATTTATTTTAGTGGTAGTAGTGGGGATTGAACCCCAGGGCACTACACCACTGAGCCATATCCCTGGCCCTTTTTATCTTATTTTATTGTGAGGCAGAGAGTCTTGCTAAATTGCCCAGGCTGACCTCAAACGTGCATTCTTCCTATCTGTAGTCATTGGGATTACAGAGATTCCCCACTCTCCTGGATACTTTTTTAGTTTAATGTGTCACTACATGTATTGCATTTAAGCATTATTTTGTTATTTCTGCATTACTGAGGAATTCTTTTGAAGCAGCTAATGTTTCAGAAACTACGTATATAACAGTTTGTGTTGCACACCACTACCAAACCTGTTTTTTTTCCCCCCTAATTCTGCTTAAAGGCAAAATGTATTTTGTTTCCAAAGTAATGTATATTTTTGTTTGTTTGTTTGTTTTTGGTTGCACTGGTGATTGAACTCTGGGCCTTACACGTGCTAGGCAACCAACCACTCTACTATTTTCCTTGGTTCCAAATGTAACTCCCAACTATTAAAAAAAAAAGAAAAAAGAAAAAAAGAACTCTGTTTTAGTCAGCTTTTTTGTCAGTGACCAAAAGACCTGACAAAAACAACTTAGAGGGGGAAATCTTATTCCGACTTATGGTTTCAGTGGTTCAGTTCATGGGTGGTTAACCCCATAGCTCTGGGCCCAAGGTGAGGCAGAACATCATGGTGGAATGTCCTGGATTAGAAAAGAAGGTCAGGGGATGACAGCCAGGGTGCAAAGAAAAAGAGCTCTAATTACTAGGTTCAAAGTATAAACCCTAAAGGCACACCTCCAGTGACCTGCTTCCTCCAACCACACCCGCCTGCCTACAGTTACCACCCAGTTAATCCATGTCAGTGGGTTAATCCACTGATTAGGTTATAACCCTCAAAATCTAATTGTTTCACCTCTGAACATTCTTACCTTGTCTCACATAGGAAATTTGGGGGACACCTCATATCTAAACCGTAATAGTCTCCTTCTTAAGTCAAGGGAGAAAATTCCAGTCCCTTCTCATCCTGAGCCATTTGGGCCCCTTTAACCTCAGATTCTTTCTTCTCAGACCCTCCTGAGCTCTTTCCTCTTGCATCAGTTTGTAGGGTAAGATGTATGCTCAAACAAAATTTAAAAAGAGCTTTATCCTTAAGTAAAAGGCGGTGATCGTATGTTAGCATTTTCTCAGCAGAACTTTCTTCAGTGTTTGACCTTGTCTGAATCTGTACTGCCCATGACAGGAGCCACTAGCCAGTAGGCTTGACTATTTAGCACTTGAAATGTGGCTAGTGGAACCAAGCAACTGAGCTTAATTTTGTTTCACTTTAATTGAATTATTTAAATTTACATAGCTACATGCCTGGATGATCTAGATAATCAGCACAGACTTACAACCAGGTTTAAAACTACCATCTCCTTTCCCAAAGCAAAGAAATCATTCTCAGATCTCTTCCTAGGAATCGATAGCTTTCACCAGCCATTTCTTCTTGATGGCAGTCAGAACAGAGATTAAATGTTTTATAGAAGACTTATATCATTCACAAGTCTCTTCATATCACAAGTTCCAGCTCGGGCTGCCCCTTTTCTCACTCGTGGGGCTTTATTGTATCTGAGGTGAGCTGCCAAGTCCTTTTTCAGTGTCAAAGGACAAAAATTACAATAAATCTTAATTAGCTTTAGTTTTGATTTTTTTTTTTTTTTTTACAGTATTGGGTATTGAACCAAGGGCACTCTACCACTGAGCTACATCCCCAACCCTTAATATTTTTATTTATTTATTTTTTATTTTGAGAGAGGGTCTCACTAAGTTGCTGAGGCTGGCTCAAACTTGAGATTCTCTTGCCTCAGTCTCCTGAGTTGCTGGAACTAGCTTTACTTTTGACTCTAGAAGCAGGTAACACTTCATTTCATAAAATAGAACAAGGGTTCCAATGAGCTCAGGAGATGAAGTTAGTTTTATAGACAGAAAAAGGATAAAGAAAGGAGAAACAAAGAATGGAAAAGGAATCACTCATTTCAAAGTTACTTTCCTTATAAGGTCGCTATAGGGAGAGAGAACAATCAGTGGACAAATAACTGATTGGGTAACTTCAGGGTCCTTTTCTTTTTTATTCATTTTCCTTTTTTATTCTCATTTTTAACTTTTAGGAATCAGGGAATAACACACATACAGTAAGTTTATGCAGTGTGATTTTTTTTCCATATTTTATTGGTGCATTATAGTTGTACATAATGGGATTTGATGTTACATGTACACTCTATGACAATATAATTTGGTCAATATCATTCCCCAGTATTTTCCCTTTCTTTCTTCTCCCTCCCCACAATCAGCATTCTGTTTTTATGTAAGGATTAAAACAAAGGGAATTTCATTGAAATTCCTGAGTTCAATTCCTGGTACCCACCCCAAAGAAAGTAAATCCCAGAGTCCTAGTAAATGGGTCACTTGTGAAAATTCCCCAGATTCCACAAATGACCACCTTGTGTTTCTGACAAAGCCATTTTCTTTTTGGTAATAGTCAAAAGAATAAATTAAGGGCTTTCCTCTTTTTCCATTTGACTACCTTTCATATAATGCTTTTCTCCAGTGAGTATATCAGGGTTAAATATTTAGAATGTATACAGTTGCTCCAAGAAAAGAAACTGGCAAATTCTTCTGAGGTGCTGAGCAATTAAACAGACCTACAGTGCCTACTGGAATTATAGAACATAAGCAAAGATTAATGAGGCCCAAAAATGTAGGGTCCCACAGCCTCCAAGCAACATGCAAGGTGTCTCATAGCTTTCTCTATGTTGAACAGCTGCCCATTTCCAAGGCAAGCAAAATTGGAATGTTCCTGCTTAGATTTAGAAAAACATTTGATAAAAACCATGACAAAGAAATTAGCCTTAAATAAATGCCCTCAACTATATTTTTTGATCTCTAGATCATGATAGTTGTTCTTGACTTCTGTCCTAGAATTCAGAATATACCTCAGTGGGTATGTGTATTCTAAGTCTGTTTCTTAATTTCCTTCCAAATCTAGGAGAGCAAGGATCTAGTTCTTATACATAGTCTATTTATCAGGATCATCAGTCAAAATAGAAGACATGTCACAACTTTTTTTCATTTCTCTGGTATATCTGGGACTAAGAAGGAGTAGAATGCATCTGGTGGCCAGGAGCTTTGAAGGTTTGCAATAACTTTATGAAGGAAACGATAACTGCAATGAAAAAAGATTTTTTTTCACATTGATTCTAGATTTGTGGTTGTTAACATTAACCAAATAATTGTCCAAAGAGGAGATGGGAAACTTGATCTTAATTTTATATAGTTGTAGGGGCATACAAAAACTGCATGTTAACACATTGTTAGCAAAACTTTATTTAATGTGTCTTTTCTTGTTCTCAGAAATGGGAACTTCTTAGAGAGAACTCTGAAGTGTTTTTAGCCCCCTTTTATGTAACTTTTAATTTAGGATTCTTGCATGTTCAAATTCAGTTCAGTATTTTCAGATTACCTGACTCCTTTCCATAAACATTGACTAAACTCAAACTGCTGAACTGTAAAATAATACAGAGAACTTTAGTGCTTGAAAAAAAAAAAAAAAAGAATAGAATTGTACCACTTTACTTGTATTTACACTAAAGGATACTTATGGGGCTAGGGATGTTGCTCCATGGTAGAACACTAGCCTAGTATGTACCAGGCCCTGGATTCGAACCCCATCACTGGAAAATAAAATAAAATAAGGAAAGAAAAAACGTAAAGTTGCTTACAGAGCTATCATGATAATGTTAGCTATTACTTTTTCAATTTGTAGGATCACCCAAAAAATAGACAAAATATTTAATTATTATTTTTTTTGAAAAATTAACTTTACATGTTGGAATGTAGAAGTGACTGGAAAAATGAGGAAAAACCAGAGGGTTTATATGCTCTGTGATAGATAAGGTTGATAGTCGATGGTGCATGACATAAAGCATATATCTACTATTTTAAAGTATAAAAGGAGGCAATCACAAAATAAAAAATAATATAATTTCAAAACTTGTAGTATGGGGCAAAAAAGTAATAAAAATGAGTTGAACAGACATAAATTTCTATATTTTAGAAAGAACCTATGAACCTATTAGTTCAGTACTGTCTATTTTGCCTTGAGCTGGTTTTCAGGCTCTAGTCCCTACAAGAATTGGATATTTAAAACAAACAAAAGGTTTTGGCACACTTTATTACCACCAAAGTAAGTACAGGCTTCTCAGTCTGAAACTCCAGGCCTGCAACATGTGGCCCTGAACCCTCTCCAACTTCCACCCCTCCTCTCTTCTCCACAACCTTGTTGTAATGCGGAAGGTGATGGAATGTATGTCTTATAAGAGAGGAAGGGGCAGTAGCTTGAGGAGACTAACACAGAAAAACTCAGAGAGGAGTACTCTTTTGGACTCAGTCTTGACTGACAAGTTGATTCACCAATCAAAACACAGCAAAGATGATGGGCCAGGCCAAAGGTTGTGCAAGGGTCTGGGTGTGACCCTTGCACAACCTTACACTAGAGAAAATGATTTGCCCAGCTGGGGCAGAGAGTATGTTGTGGAGTGCAGAAGCTGAAGCTGCAGATATGGACACTGCCTGAACTGTAAATGACTTTACTTTCCAACCCAGTGCTTTGGCATTGAATCTTGAAAGCTGTTAGGGAGCCTTTGCTGGGTTTTCGGCAGTGAAGTGGTAAGACCCAGATGATGAATGCAAAGTGGGCATGATTAGATTCCTCAAGCCATTAGTCTGGGGGTGTAGAGGTAGGGTCAAAGGTGGGATTAAAGTGACACCAAATTTTTTGTTTTGTTTTAAATGTTCAGTTCTAGTCCAGACTAAAACTTAAAAAGAGAATGATGGCAAGACAGACAGTAATGGAACTAATTAGTCACCTGTGGAAAGGGGACAGTTGGTCAGATATTGTATTAGTCAGAGTTCTCTAGAGGAACACAATCAACAGGAAGTATGATTATAAAAAGAGGATTTATTACACAACCAGAAGCTGTATAGTCCACAATGACTGTCTGCAGCTGGAGAGCTGGAAGAACCAGCAGCTGCGCAGTCTAAGACACAGAAACCCCAGAACAAGAAAGATCAACAGTGCTACCCTAGTCTGAGACCAAGGCTTCTGGAAACTACCTGGAGAATCACTGACAGAGTCTGCTTTGGAAGAGTGAAGAAATGAGAGTCCAATGTCCTCAGAGGATCCATGCAGCAATCAAGAACCCATTCAAGAAGAGCCAAGCTTGCATCTGCATCTGCTTCCTTGTTCTTTCAACTTTTTTTTTTTTTTTTTTTTTTTTTCAGTACTGGGGATCGAACTCAGGGCCTTGTGCTTGCGAGGCAAGCACTCTACCAGCTGAGCTATCTCCCCAGCCCCTTCTTTCAACTTTTATTCCATCCAAGTCACCATCCTATTTGGTGGTACTGCCCAGGCTTAGGGAGGGTTTCCACTTCAGTTCACTATCCCACGTTCTACTCATTCCTAGACACACCCTCATGGACACACCCAGAAGCCTCTTAATCATCAGCATCCCTTAATCCAATCAAGGTGACGATTCAAATTAACCATTACAGATAATATAGAGAAATAGAGGAGTTTTTGAATGTGGGGATGAATTAAAGGGTCTCTCTCTGTCTCTCTGTCTCTCTCTCTTTGGTCCTGGGAATTGAATCCAGGGCCTCATGCATGCTAGGCAGAGTGCTCTATCACTGAACTATATTCTTAGTCCAAGGTTGGGATCTCTGACCCAGAAAGCTGGGCAGCCCTGGTGAAAGACAAAAAATAATGCAGGACAAGGGAAACCTTCATGGAAGCACCTTACGTTGCTTTTAAACCTTAAAATGGGGAAAAACTAAAACCGAAAACGATGATATCATTGTATCTTCTGTAGCACATAAGAAACATTTGCCTATAATAGAAATCACAGTGGTATTAGTTAAAAAATAAGTTCAGCAGAAAGGGAATTGGATCACACAATAAACCATCTGAGAGGATGAACAAGTGACTCTTTCCCCTCCGTCATCAGCTCCCAGGGTGACTGTTGGCATCCCCATAGGATTGAAAAATGGGGTCCTCAAGGTCTTCTTCACTCAGTCCTGCAGTGGTTAATGCTATATTCTCAGGGAAGAAGGATGTTTTTGTAATATTGAAATACTCTTTTAAGTAGAGGTGTTCTATACCAAACAGTTATTTTAGATGTTTATAGCAAGATTTTGTGGTGAGTCACCCTACTTCTTATCATGGGAATATGAGATAAACTCAGTTATCTAAAGGCTGAGGTTTGGACCCCAGTCAGTTCCCTAAATCTCAGCCTCCCCCTTGTCTGCACATTAGTTATCACCTGGAGAGCTTTTGCAAATACTGATATCTGCTTTCTCCTCAGATATTATCTAATTGTTCTGTTTGGAGCTGAGGCATTGTTATTTTCTGTTAAATCTGTCTATGCAATCTAATATGCAGTTAAGGTTGAGAACTGTTGGATTAAAGATTATCTGTTGGAATATTGTTTATGCTGATCTAAGAGTATGTTATTGATCACACCTAGTGAGAAATGATATTGAGGATTTGTCTGGTTGAATCGAAAGCCTGTACATGGCCTTTTGTGGTGGCATACCCCTGTAGTCCTAGCAACTTGCGAGGCTGAGAGGCAGGAGGATTGCAAGTTAGAGCCTAGCCTGTGCAACCTGGCAAAACCATGTCTCAAAATAAAAAAAATAAAAAATAAAAAAAATAAAAAAAAAAAACAAGGAACAGGGATGTAGTTCAGTGTTAGGATATTTGCTGCTTGTGGGAGACTCTGGGTTGGATTCCCAGCACTACAAAAAAATAAAAAATGTCTGTTTATGAAGAAAGATTTGAACAAATAAATAAATAAATAATTTAACAGAATATTATAATTAGGGGTAACAGTGCATTTGTATATATTTATCTCTGCATATCACCATATATTGCATATGAATTATTTTATTAAAGTTATTACGCTACAACAAATAATTACAGCTTAGCAGTGTTAAATAATATTGAGTCAGATATGCACTTTTTTTTAATCAGAGCCAGCAGAATTTACATCAGTTTTTAATTATAAGTTACTGAAATAACAAATGAGAAAGCAGTTTTCTAGATGAAATTTAGAGTAGGTTGGAAAATATAGAAGGGTTTCTTTTTTAAAAAAATGCATTATCCATTTCAAGTAAAGTGGGACATATTCACTTAAACTGTTGTACCAGTGGCTGTTCAGCAAGGCCAAGATAAACAAAATCTCAGTGACCAAGACCAAGTCTTAGTCCTTGAGGACTCAGTTCAATGGCAGGAGATGAGCAATACATCAATATGCATAGCAATGAGCCAGCAAATTTCTAATGATGTTCAATGTAATTACATGGGGAATGAGCATAGAGGCAGACACTGAAAAGAAAGGGAGGGATCAGTGGTGTGAATTAGGAGGTCAGGGAAGACTTTACCCTAGAGGTGAAGCTTGATGTGACTACTGAATGAAAAGGAACCAATTTGGCCAAGAACTAAGGGAAAAGCATCCTAAGACATGGAACCAATAGGTGTAAAACACTACAGCAAGTATCAATTGATATGTTGAAAGAGCAGGACTGAGGTTGGAGTGGGTATCATAAGCAGGGGCATGATCAAAATAGAAGTAGGCAGAGGCCCCCATCCTGTAGAGCAGAGTTCCCTTTTACCCTGCTTCACCCCTGCCACTTTGTACTGTCCCAGCACACTTTACCCCTGAGTGACAACCCCAATTCCTTTTATTTTATTTTTATTTTTTTTTATTTTGAGAGACAGTCACCCTAAATTGCCAGGGCTCCCTCAAACTTGCAGCCTCCTTCCTCAACATCCCATTGCTGGGATTTTAGGTATGCTCCATCATGCCCCCCCAGCTTTAAAACAGAGTTCTCAAAGGGAGGTCCTCAAACCAGCATCATCAGTACCACCTAGAACTGTATTAGAAATACAAAGTCTCAGGATAAATGCCACAAACCTACTGAATCACAAACTCTGTGGGCTAGCCACATAGGGTTTTTTTTTTTTTTTATTGTAAACAAATGGGATACATGTTGTTTCTCTGTTTGTACATGGAGTAAAGGCATACCATTTGTGTAATCATAAATTTACATAGGGTAATGTTGTTTGATTCATTCTGTTATTATTTCCATTCCCCCCACCCCTCCCACCCCTCTTTTCCCTCTATGCAGTCCTTCCTTCCTCCATTCTTGCCACCCTCCTTAACCCTAACCCTAAACCTAACCCTAACCCTAACACTAACCCCTCCCACCCCCCATTATGTGTCATCATCCACTTATCAGCAAGATCATTCATCTTTTGGATTTTTGAGATTGGCTTATCTCACTTAGCATGATATTCTCCAATTTCATGCATTTGCCTGCAAATGCCATAATTTTATCATTCTTAATGGCTGAGTAATATTCCATTGTACAAATATACCACAGTTTCTTTATCCATTCATCAATTGAAGGACATCTAGGTTGGTTCCACAATCTGGCTATTGTGAATTGAGCAGCTATGAACATTGATGTGGCTGTATCTCTGTAGTATGCTGATTTTAAGTCCTTTGGGTATAGGCCAAGGAGTGGGATAGCTGGGTCAAATGGTGGTTCCATTCCAAGCTTTCTGAGGAATCTCCATACTGCTTTCCAGATGGCTGCACTAATTTGCAACCCCACAAGCAATGTATGAGTGTACCTTTTTCCCCACATCCTCGCCAACAACTATTTTTGCTTGTGTTCTTGATAATCGCCATTCTAATTGGGGTGAGATGGAATCTTAGGGTAGTTTTGATTTGCATTTCTCTTATTACTAGAGATGTTGAACATTTTTTCATGTATCTGTGATGGCTTGTACATCTTCTTCTGTGAAGTATCTGTTCATTTCCTTAGCCCATTTGTTGATTGGATTATTTGTATTCTTGGTGTAGAGTTTTCTGAGTTCTTTATATATTCTGGAAATTAGCGCTCTATCTGAAGTATGAGTGGCAAAGATATTCTCCCACTCTGTAGGCTCTCTCTTCACATTACTGGTAGTTTCCTTTGCTGAGAGAAAGCTTTTAGTTTGAATCTATCCCAGTCGTTGATTCTTGTTTTTATTTCTTGTGCTAGGGGAGTCCTGTTAAGGAAGTCTGATCCTAAGCCAACAAGTTGAAGATTTGGACCTATTTTTTCTTCTATAAGATGCAGGGTCTCTGGTCTGATTCCGAGGTCCTTGATTCATTTTGAGTTGAGTTTTGTGTAGGGTGAGAGATAGGGGTTTAATTTCATTCTGTTGCATATGGATTTCCAGTTTTCCCAGCACCATTTGTTGAAGAGGCTCTCTTTTCTCCATTGCATATTGTTGACTCCTTTGTCTAATATGAGAAAATTGTATTTATTTGGGTTTGTATCCATGTCTTCTGTTCTGTACCATTGATCTACCTGTCTATTTTGGTACCAATACCATGCCATTTTTGTTACTATTGCTTTGTAGTAGAGTTGAAGTTCTGGTACTGCGATACCCCTGCTTCGCTCTTTCTGCTAAGGATTGCTTTAGCTATTCTGGGTTTCTTATTCTTCCAGATGAATTTCATAATTGCTTGCTCTATTTAAGGTAGGTCATTGGGATTTTAATTGGAATTGCATTGAATCTGTATACAGTTTTGATAGTATGGCCATTTTGATAATCTTAATTCTGCCTATCCAAGAACATGGGAGATTCTTTCCATCTTCTAAGGTTTTCTTTAATTTCTTTCTTTAGTGTTCTGTAGTTCTCATTGTAGAGGTCTTTCACCTCTTTTGTGGGATTGATTCCCAAGTATTTTATTTTTTTCGAGGCTATTGTGAATGGGGTAGTTTTCCTAACTTCTCTTTCTGAAGATTCATCACTTATGTATAAAAATGCATTGGATTTATGAGCATTGATCTTGAAACCTGCTACTTTACTGAATTCACTTATGAGTTCTAAAAGTTTTCTGGTGGAATTTCCAGGTTCCTCTAAATATATAATCATGTTATCAGCAAACAGGGATAGTTTGAGTTCTTCTTTTCCTATTCGTATCCCTTTAATTTCTTTGGTTTGTCTGATTGCTCTGGCTAGAATTTCAAGGATGATGTTGAATAGAAGTGGTGAAAGAGGGCATACCTGCCTTGTTCCAGGTTTTAGGGGGAATGCTTTCAGTTTTTCACCATTTAGAATGATATTGGCCATGGGCTTAGCGTAGATGGCCTTTACAATGTTAAGGAATGTTCCCACTATCCCTATTTTTTCTAGTGTTTTGAGCATGAAGGGATGCTGTATTTTATCAAATGCTTTTTCTGCATCTATCAAAATAATCATGTGATTCTTAACATTAAGGCTATTGATATGGTGAATGACATTTATTGATTTCTGGATGTTGAACCAATCTTGCATCCCTGGGATAAAACTCACTTGATCGTGGTGTGCTATCTTTTTAATATATTTTGTATGTGATTTGCTAAAATTTTGTTGAGAATTTTTGCATCGATGTTCATTAAGGATATTGGTCTGAAATTTTCTTTCCTTGATATGTCTCTGTCTGGTTTAGGTATCAGGGTGATATTGGCTTCAATTTCATGGAATAGTTTGAGGAGTATTGGAATGAGCTCTTCTTTAAAGGTTTTGTAGAACTCGGCTGAGAACCCATCTGGTCCTGGACTTTTCTTTGTTGGTAGGCTTTTGATGACCTCTTCTATTTCATTGCTTGAAATTGATTTATTTAAGTTGTTTTTGTCCTCCTTGTTCAGTTTAGGTAATTCATATGTCTCTAGAAACTTGTTGATGTTTTCAACGCTTTCTGGTTTGTTGGAGTATAGATTTTCAAAATAGCTTCTAATTATGTTTTGTATTTCACTCGTGTCTGTAGTGATATTTCCTTGTTCATTCCGAATTTTAGTAATTTGAGGTTTCTCTCTCTTTCTCTTTGTTAGAATGGCTAAGAGTTTATCAATTTTGTTTATTTTTTCAGAGAATCAACTATTTATTTTGTTAATTTTTTCAATTGTTTCTTTTGTTTCAATTTTGTTGATTTCAACTCTGATTTTAACTATTTCCTGTCTTCTACTACTTTTGGTGTTGGTCTGTTCTTCTTTTTCTAGGGCTTTGATCTGTAGTGTTAAGGTGTTAAGTTGTTTATTTGTTGATTTTTACTTCTTTTGTTGAATGTGCTCCATTAAATAAATCTTCCTCTAAGTACTGCTTTCATAGTGTCCCAGAGATTTTGATATGATGTGTCTGTGTTCTCATTTACTTCTAAGAATTTTTTTATTTCCCTCCTGATGTCTTCTGTTATCCATTCATCATTTAATAGCGTATTATTTAATCTCCAGGTGTTGGAGAAGTTTCTGGTTTTTATTCTGTCATTTATTTCTAATTTCAATCTATTATGATCTGATAGAATACAAGGTCGTATCTCTATCTTCTTGCATTTTCTAACGTTAGCTTTGTGGCATAAATATGGTCTATTTTAGAGAAGGATCCATGTGCTGCTGAGAAGAAAGTGTATTCCTTCTTTGTTGGATGGTATATTCTATATATGTACGTTAAGTCTAAATTGTTGATTGTGTTATTGAGATCTATGGTTTCTTTATTCAATTTTTGTTTGGAAGATCTATCCAGTGGTGAGAGAGGTGTGTTAAAATCGCCTAGTATTATTGTGTTGTGGTTTATTTGATTTCTGGAATTGAGAAGGATTTGTTTGACGTACATGGATGAGCCAATGTTCGGGGCATAGATATTTATGATTGTTATGTCTTGCTGATTTATGCTTCCCTTAAGCAGTATGTAATGTCCTTCTTTATCCCTTCTGACTAGTTTTGGCTTGAAGTCCACATTATCTGAAATGAGGATGGATACTCCAGTTTTTTTGCTGTGTCCGTGTACATGGTATGTTTATTCCCATCCTTTCACCTTTAGTCTGTGGGTATCTCTTTTTATGAGATGAGTCTCTTGCAGGCAGTGTATTGATGGATTTTTCTTTTTAATCCAATCTGCCAGTCTATGTCTTTTGATTGATGAGTTCAGGCCATTAACATTCAGGGTTATTATTGTGATGATTTGTATTCCCAGTCATTTGACTCATTTTTGTTTTCTTACATCATTTGGTTTTTCCTTTATTTGGCTATTCCTTTAGGCTAGTTCCTCCTGTTGCTGATTTGCATCGTTATTTTTCATCTCTTCCTCATGGAATATTTTGCTTAGAATGTTCTGTAATGCCAGCTTTCTTTCTGTAAATTCTTTTAGCTTTTGTTTATCATGGAATGATTTTATTTTGTTGTCAAATCTGAAAGTAAGTTTTGCTGGGTATAAGATTCTTGGTTGGCATCCGTTTTCTTTCAGGGCTTGGTAAATGTTGTTCCAGGCCCTTCTAGCTTTTAGGGTCTGGATTGAAAAATCTGCTGATATTCTTATTGGTTTCCCCCTGATTGTAATTTGATTCTTTTCTCTCTCAGCCTTTAAAATTCTGTCTTTATTTTGTATGTTAGGTATTTTCATTATAATACGCCTTGGTGTGGGTCTGTTGTAATTTTGTATATTTGGAGTCCTATAAGCCTCTTGACCTGGTTTTCCATTTCATTCTTCAGATTTGGGAAATTTTCTGATATTATTTCATTGAATAGATTGTTCATTCCTTTGGTTTGTTTCTCTAAGCCTTCCTCAATCCCAATAATTCTTAAATTTTACCTTTTCATGATATCCCATAATTCTTGTAGATTCTGTTCATGATTTCTTACCATCTTCTCTGTTTGGTCAATTTTGTTTTCAAGATTAAATATTTTGTCTTCAATGTCTTAGGTTCTGTCTTCCAGGTGTTCTATCCTATTGGTTATGCTTTCTATGGAGTTTTTAACTTGGTTTATTGTTTCCTTCATTTCAAGGATTTCTGTTTGGTTTTTTTTTCAATATCTCTAACTCTTTATTGAAATGATCTTTTGCTTCCCATATTTGCTCTTTTAATTTCTGATTGGTACGATCATTTAATGCCTGCATTTGCTCTTTCATCTCTTCCTTCAATGCCTGCATTTGCTCTTTCATCTCCTCATGTGCTTCCCTGATTGTTTTAATTATGTACATTCTGAACTCCCTTTCTGACATTTCTTCTGCTATGCTGTCATTGGGTTTTATTGATATAGTACTAGGTTTGTTTGGGACATTTTCTTCCCTTGTTTTCTCATATTGGTCAGATGTCAGTGGGACTCTGAGATATTGCAGATTTCCTCTATTGGCTTATAGTGTCCCTGTAGATTTCCAGTATCACCTCCCAGCCTTCAGTAGCCTGAAGTCTTGGAGGAACTTGATAATGCAGTGCTTCTGAAGAAAGCTGCCCCTAGCCCACTACTGGGTCCAGGGCTGGGGGCTGGTTCTGCATGGAAATCCTTTCACTGGGCAGTCCCGCTCCTAGAAGTTGGCTATAGACAGAGTCTGTCCCCTCCTGAGGGAGCTAAGCTGCTCCAGGAAAGCATCTCCCTGTCCTGCCTTGCTCCCAGAAGCCTCCTGCGGACCGGGGCCCACTCCTGGGTCCAGGGCTTGGGGTTGGCTCTGTGTGGAAAAGCTTTCACCGGGCAGGCCTGCTCCTAGAAGCTGGCTGTGGTCCCCGCCTGCCGCCGGAGAGAGCAGAGCTGCTTGGGGAAGTCTCTGGCTGCCCTGCCCTGGTTCTAGAAGCTGCCTGTGGGCCGGTACCCGCCGCTGGGTTCAGGTCTTGGGGTTGGCTCTGTGCGGAAAAGCTCTCACTGGGCGGGCCTGCTCCTAGAAGCTGACTGTGGATGGAGCCTGCCGCCGGAGAGAGCAGGGCTGCTTGGGGAAGAGTCTCGCTGCCCTGCCCTTCTCCAAGAAGCTGCCCCCGTCTGGGCCTGCTGCCCGGGCCGAGCTTCACCCGGTGGGAGAGACACCCCACAGCTCTATGTTGGTCCAAGTCTCTCAATACCTCCCCTTCTTGAATCCTGAGTTCTGGAGTGACGGGAGATGCAGTCACCCTCTAGTCCACCATCTTGGATCCCACATAGGTTTTAATAACTCCTTAAGATAAGTTCAGTGTACATTCAAGTATGAGAACAAATGGTGTAGAACCAGGCCTAGGAGCTTGGATTTTATTCTGAATGCTATCTACTGAAGGCCATTTTCAACAGGGCTTGATGTGATCTGATTTACATTTTGGAGACTGTTATACTGGTAGCTGTATGGAGAATGGTTTGTAAAGGTGGAAGGTATTAGCTTTCTGTCACTATAACAAAATACCTGGATAATTAACTTATAAGGAAAAAGGTTTATTTTGGCTCACTGTTTTGGATGTTGCAGTCCAAGATCAGGAGGACCCATTGCTTTGGCCTCTGATGTGGGCATCAGATGGCAATGGTGTGGAGCACATGGTACACATGGAGCAAAGCCCTTCACCTCATGGCTGGGAAGCCAAAAAGAGAGATGAGGACAGTTCCAGGATCCCACATTCTCCTTTGGGGGAATACCCCTAGTGATTGAAGGGTCTCCTACTAAGGCTGTCCTCTAGGAGTCTCCAACATCTCCCAATAGTGCCACCCTGGGGACCAAACCTTTAACCCATGGGCCTTTGAGGGGCATTTAAGGTCCAAACCTTAACAGGGGGCCAACACCAGGAGTTTAAGGAAGGTGAGCTGGAGTCTTTATCCTTTCACTTACTGACTGTGTCTCTGCAGGCAGTTTATTTTAAAGCTGCGATTTGCTGTGTTGCCTAGGCCAGTCTGAACCTCATGGGTTTGATGGATCCTCCTGCCGCAGTCTCCCAAGTAGATGGAACTACAGCGCACACTGCCACACCCAGCCCCCAAAATATATCTTTCTTTTTTTCCAGAGCTGGGGGGGGTCAAACCCAGGGCTTTGCACATGCAAAACAAGCCCTCCACATCACTACTCCTCAGAAGTCTTTTTCTTAACATTTCTGAACTAGAAGTTGGGAGCTGTGAAGGTAGTGGGTCTGGAGAGAACCTTTTTTTTCACGTAACAATTTGGGTTCTGTTCCCACCTGCTGCCCATCACCTTTCTCGATATCATGTGACTTCTTCCTCGTGTGATAAGAAAGCTGTGGCCAGTCCCCAGGCTGGCCCAAAGGAGCAAGAGCTGGCGTCAGCCAGGCTTTTGTAAAAACATTCAGGCCTGTTCCTTCCTTCAAACCAGCCCTTGAAATAACAGTGCTGATAATGTTATCTGGGCTCTCATACCTCAAACCTGAGAGCTCATTGCCACAGAAGCATGAGATGTTTAAGGAAAGGTCTTGTGGTTTAGAAAGTTCCGGAAAGTAAGCAGACTTGAAGACAAAAGACTTTGGTTTGAGTCATGACCCTGACATTTACGAGTATGACCTTGAGCCAGTCCCTTCACCCGTCTGAGCATCGGTCTCGCCTCACTTGGGAACAACGTCCCTATGCCAGAGGGTCGGAGGAGAGTGAGTCACCCCACGTGTGGATGCCTCTTCAGAGTGAAGAATCTGTCGTGGCTGACACCGTGACTGTTTTTTTGTTCTGGGTGCTTCCCCTGAGTAAATAGACTACTCCACCAGTAAGTAGGTGAACACTGTTGGAAAAGGTGACGAGCTATTAGTATTCAGCTCTGAGCACTAATAACCAGCCTTCTAGTAATCATATTCTAATTTTTCTGGTACTGTCTTTTGGCTTCTCCCACCTGTGATTCTCTGCCTTCATTTAGAGTGAGGTGAGTCATTTAGCAGCTGTGCATCCTGGGGTTTTGCCACATAGATCCCTGATACCTGTGTGCTGCTATGTGGATGAGGTTGGCAGAGCAGTTTAAAATCATGGCATTTACAGACCCACCCTGTAAGCGCAAAAGGACAGCAAGCAGACCTCCACGGATTCAGAGAAGCCTTTATTCCTTTGTGGACTCGGGCGCCATTCAGGTCCACTTTCTGGATGGGAAAATGGCCATCAGTTACAGGGGAGATTTTGTAGGGTAAGAGGAGGATGATGTGATCATTGTGCAAGTGCAGTTTTGACCACCAGGGGCTAGTTGTATAGGTTAAAACCAGACCCCTAAGGATGAGTATTCAAATCTTGTCCATTGTCATTCAGGACTAGGTTGACTTGGGGAAAGCCAAGGTTTAGGGCCTGGCATTCCATATCTGACCCTTTCCTTTTGGGCCCATTGTTATCAGGAATGTCCTGGGAGAGGTTTAATGTTTGACCAAATTCCTTTCCCACTTTCTGAGCCACACTTGTCCTTCCATTTTCTTGGGGAGTTATCTTCTAGGAATATTATTTTCCATAACCCTTCACACCTCATTCCTCTTAGTGCATGAGCTAAAGGATGAAGAACCACTTTTGGTGACAGGGAAGGTCTTCCTGGACTTGAACAATGAGAATGCACATGTTGACGGACAGGTGTAGCAACAAGCAATAAGTCACACAGACAGAGGTCCTGTATTTCAAAGAGAGAAATCTTTTAAGTATTGGAATGAGCAGAGATGGTTTCCCATGGAGAGTTTAGCAAACTTCAGGCTTGACTGACTGCAAGGTAGAGTTACAGAGAGGCAGAGGGCCATGGTGAACCTGGTGACGTCCCACCGGGAGGTATGACCTCAAATTGGAATGAAACCATGAGGAAGGAAGTTAAAGGTAGGAAAGGGCCTGTGTTAAGAATGAGAAGAGACAAGGGTTGAAACAGACTCAGTTGTTAGAAGGGAGATCAGTAGAGTAGAAGTGGTGGGCCAAAGGGGAGGGAGGAAGGGAGGGAAAAGGGAAGAATAGAGAATGAAGTTGACCAAATCATGCTGCACGCAAGTATGAATATATATCACAATGCAGTTCAATTACATAGATAACTATAATGCACCAATTTACAAAAATAAATAGAAGAAAGGCCAATAGATTACAGGAAGGGAATCAGGAGGGAAGAGGGGAGAGAAAGAGGAAGTACTGGGGATTAAAATGTAGCAAACTTTTATATGCATTTACAAATGTCAATATGAATCCCACTTTTAATGTGTAACTGAAATGCACTAATTTAATAAAAATGGGGAAAAAGGGCTCAATTATTTTCAATAGTTACATCAACTTCTGTGACTGAACAAGCCACTCCAAAGCTTATGACCACATAAGACAGCAACATTTATGTGGTCCATGATTCTGGGTGTCAGCCTCTGGGCTGGACTCACTTGGACACACTTAGGTGTTTTCTGGGTCACCTATAAACTGTCTCACCTCTGCCACATCCACTGGATTTCTCATCCTCCTCCCAAGCAGGAAGGGCTGGTTCTTTCTTCGATGCTGCCTATTTCCGCCACATTCTGTAGACCACAACAAGTCACAAAGCAGGTTCAGACTCAAGCAGTGGGGAGGTACCTTCTATTGCTCGATGGGAGATGAGAAGTCTTGTTGCAAGGTGTGTGGATGCAGGGAAGGGAAGAACTGTGACCCTTTTTGCAAACAGCCTCAGTTATGTCAGGGTACTCCCTTTGCAATAGGTCAATTGAAAAAGCACAAAGCAGGTTCAATACACTTATTTTAGAAAGAACCACATATTGTATATTTTGGGTTTCACCAGCCTGGTAGTCACAATGATTACACTTTGTCATTATAGCACAAAAGCAGCCTTGGAACATAAGCAATATGTAAGTAAATGAATGGACTCTGTTCCAGTAAAATTGTAGTTTCAGAAATGGGTGGCAGACTGGATTTGACCTGCAGGCAGTAGTTTACTCCATCTAGCTTAGAGGACAATTGGTGCCATATAGAAACAAATAACAAATTAGTTACCATTATCATCAGATGATAATGATGGAATAATTTCAGTTTCCATTAATTGTTTCTGGCGCCTCATTTTCTCTTATGACTTTGTTGTTACATTTGTTATTTAGTCATCCTCCATTTCTTTCCCTTTTCTCAAAGGATTGTTGCATGGGCTTTTGCTGCATTAACAGAGTGTTTTTGTCTTTCTTCTCTTTGCTCATGCTTCTTGCTTTTATGTTCCTTTCCTCTCTGCGACGTTTCTTTGGGTTTGCTTTGCTTCCATTCATCACCAAGGTGGAAGATAATTCTGTATCCTGAAGGTGCAGAAGCATCTCACCCATGAAATAGTGTCTGAGTCAGTCTCATGGAAAACTCTTCTAATACTCAAGATCCATGCTTCAAGGGTACAAGAAGGACAGCTTGTTTGTGGAAAGACACGAGACACATCCATTAAGAAACTAGAGAAGGAAATCCAGGGTGGTGTTAGATGTACAGGAGCTTGTGGAAACAAAACAGGAAGAAAGTGTGTAGACAATGAGTTGACATAACTAAAATAGAAGGAACTAACTGAGCAGCTACTTTATACCTGTCAAGAATAACTGCTGTGTAAAGATCGGAGTTAATACTCAGTGGTAAAATTAGAGTGCTAGATTTCCCCAGTGCTTCCTTGCAGCCTACATTGTAGATAGGAAAATGCTTGTTATTTGTCACTTCAAGTCCTATCTCTGGGCTGTGTGGTAAACAGGGTGGCAGTGGCTGCTGTGTCCTTTTGATTAGGATTGATGAGTGGGGCTGCTTTGTGGATCTCTAGGCTGATGGTGGAGAGGCCCAAAGGTCATCCTGGCTTCATTCTCTTTGCATATTGTTTCTGGAATTGTGCTCTTGAGGCATGTGGTCTAACCACTGAATTGATACAGTCTATTCAGGCATGAATACATGGAGATTCAAATGAAATATGCAGCACATTTCAAAGTGAGGAATACTGGAAACAAACCTTGAGGCATACAGTTACATTTCTTTAAACCTATGCAATATCATGTCAGTTAATCTTGTTCCTAAACATTATGAGGGAATATTTTTATTAATGTTAGTTGTTTGGGTGCTTTTAGAAAGGGTGCTGTATTAATCTGGATCCTCTAGACAGAACCAACAGGATACATACAGGAAGAGATTTATTATGAGTGATTACCTCATGTTACTATGGATGCAGACATCCCAAGACCTTCCCTCTGTCTGCTGAGTCTAGGATCTCCCCTCTGTCAGTGCTATGGTTCCAGTCCACAGCTGTGTGTTCCAGTCTGAGCCTGAGACCTGCAGAACCAGGAGCACCAGTGTCTGAGAGCAGGAGTAGATGGATGTCCTGGCTCAAACAGAGAGCAGATCCAGGGGAGAAACACAGATTGGGTGATGCCCACCTGCATTGGCAAGGGGCGATCACTTTTACTCAGTCTGTCAATCTCAAATGCTAATCTCTCCAGAAACATTCTCACGGCCATTCCTAAAAGTAATGTTTTACAATCCTCCGGGCATCCCTTAGTGCAGTCAAGTTGATACATAGATTAAGTATTACAAGGTTTTATTAAAAAGTGCTTACACTAGAAATATCTACTACTATGACCACTCACTAGGTGACAGATCTTGTGTTGGACAAATGGTATAGAGACCTTTTTTTTTTTTTTTTTTTTTTGGTACTGAAGGTACTGAAGATTGAAACCAGGGGCATTTTACTGTGGAGCTCCATCTCCCTCCCTTTTCTTCTTCTTCTTCTTCTTCTTTTTTTTTTTTTTTTTTTTGAGACAAGTTCTTGCTAAGTTGCTGAGGCTGGCCTCATACTTGTAATCCTCCTGCCTCAGCCTCCCAAATCACTGGGATTATACGTATGCACTATTGTGTCCATCTACTAGCATTATTTTATCAAAGCCTTATAGTAACCCCATTGTTAGTAAATTTTTTTTTTTTAACTCTTATTTTATAGCCTATAATACTGGGGCTAAAATGGCTCAACAGCTTGCTGTAGGTTTCATAAACCAGTCACAGGCTGAGCAGAACAGTTCCATACCAGCCAGTTGACATTAGTTCTTTAAGTATAGTCCCAGACCAGCCTCATCAGCAGCACCTGAGAACTTCTTAGAAATGCAGGTTATCGGAACCTATATAATCAGAAACTCTGGGGCTAGGGCCCAGCAATTTGTATGTAAAAGCTGTCCAGTGATTCTGACCACGCTGCTCAAATTTGAGAACCATTAGTCAGAGTGCAAGGGAAGGACTTACCTAGAAGGAAAAAAAAAAAAAAATCCATTTAAAGTTCTTTTCAGTTAGTCTTCCTCAAACAGGTAATGCCCTGATAAAGGGAGGAGAAACTATTGGCTAGAAGAGACTTCTTTTCTTAGGTTGGACGTATTCCCTTCCATGGGGCCCTTTGTGTACCAGGCACACCGTGCGAGGTATTTGACATCAGCCTCTTTAAATCTTCAGGTGTTGTGAGGATTAAATGAGATTAGTTTCCAGAGTTTCAGAAAAGGAAATTGAAGCTTAGGTCACTTAAGGCATTGTCAGCTAACAGCAAATGGTGGAGCCAGTCTCCATAACTGGGTCTCCGTCACTGGAATATTGATACAGAGAATATCCGTGCATCACAGCTGCCTGCCTCACCACAGAAGGCCTGCAGCAGAAGTTGTATGTGAATGTGAAAAATACATGATGAAAGACAATGTTTCTAAAGTTCAATCATGGACCCTAGAATCAAGGATCTGTTTAACTCACCATTCGCTTTTTCTGTTTTAGACTATGATGTGGATACTACTAAGTTTTTAACACAATTCTTTTAAGGAAATGAGAATGGAAAGAATTTATCTTTTATAGAATTGCCCCTAAGTGCCCTTAAGAACACTAATACCTCTCCCTTATGATCAATAAAAAATCAGCCTATATAGATAGAAAAGAATTAACCAGGACTTTTTTAGTCTCTAATTGTTTTGAGGGATTAAATGGAAAGTAAAATGTACTTTATGAAAAGAACATAGTATTTCCTTTCAGTTGATAGAAATAGACATCAGATGTCCTTAACTGGAAACCCTGTGTTTTTAAATACTTGACATTGGTTTTAACGAACTTTTAAGAAGGACCTGTCCAGGCATGGTGGTACACACCTGTAATTCCAGCTACTCTGGAGACTGAGACAAGAGGATTCTAAGTTAGAGGTCAGTCTCAGAAATGTAGGGAAATCCTGTGTCAAAACATTTCTTTAAACCTATGTAATATCAAGTCAGTTAATCTTGTTCCTAAAAATTATGAGGAAATGTTTTTATTAATGTTAGTTGTTTGGGTGCTTTTAGAAAGGGTGCTGTATTAATCTGGATCCTCTAGACAGAACCAACAGGATACATACAGGAAGAGATAAACATGAAAGGGCTGGGGATGTAAATCAATGGTACAGTGCCCTCACACCAGGGTTGAATCCCAATACTGAAAAAAAAAAATTATGTCTTTTTAAACTACTTTCTCTGAAAGTCATAAATAATAAGCATTTGCTCTGAAATGGTGCTTCGTCAAAACATTCATTGAAGTGAGTGGGCAGAGTTGGTATAGATTCTCAAGTGTCTAGGCCGACAACTATGCAGGCGCTTCCTCTGCCCTTCTGCTTGGATTTTCTTCTTTCAAGTGCCCCAAAAGCCAAGTAATACTTCTAACTTTAAGAGGATGCTAAAAAACAGCCTAGTTTTTGAATGCTCAGCCAAGCCAAGTTGCTGGGATATTGTTTGCAAATAGAGAAAGGGTTTTTGCACTAAGTGGTATTTAGGATAAAATCTTTGCCAGACCTCTTTCCAAAAGCTTAAAATACACAGACTTGGTGCAGGGCATGGGTTTGGAGTTAAACAGAAGTTGGTTCAGTTTTGGCTTTACTACTCAGAGGCAGGACCTTGAGTCAACTTTACACCCACACAGCAGTAAGCCACAGCTTTCTTGTTTGAAAAACGAGAGTTTATAATACCTACCTTGCATTGCTGTTATAAGGAGAATATAAGATTAATGTTTTAGACTGGGGATATAGCTCAGTTGGTAGAGTGCTTGCCTCATAAGCACAAGGTCCTGGGTTCAATCCCCAGCACAAGAAAAAAAAAAAAAGATTAATATTTTTTAGAATGTAAGTTAGGGTACCATCTTCTGGTTTAAACTTTCAGTAGTTTCCCACCTCATGGCAAATAACTTCTCATATCCTTTGTGTGACCTGCAAGATCCACCACTGTACTGTTCCGGCAGTGTTCCTTAAACCTAGCAGATACAGTGTGACCTCAAGCTTTTGCACTTGCTGTTCCCTCTCTGGACTGTGGTTTCATGTGCATGTTCTCTCTCTTTCTCTCATACATCATGGTTCACTTCCTTACTTCACTCAGATTCTGCTCAAACATTACTTCCTTCAAGAGACCTTGATCATTCTTTTCACCTACACACACACAGGTTCTTCGATCAGGATATTTATCTTCAGATTTGTTACTACACAATATTTATTTTTTGTTCACTGAAAAAAATCTCCCTCAAATTATTAGTCCTGAGAACAGAGAGTCCTGAGAACAGGACTGTTTTCATTTATTGTTGTATCCCCAATATGGAATTCATACTTTTCATCACTCAATGAATATTAAATGAGCACCTTCTGTGAACTGCCAATTCTTTAGTTACATATCTGAGAGTCAACTTTATTGCTACTTAAATGTTTCCTACTTTTTTTTTGGTTATTTGTTAATTATTGTTGTTGTTGTTATTTATTTTTTGGTAACAGGGACTGAACACAGGGATGCTTCACCATTGAGCAACGTGCCCACTTTTTTTTTTTTTTTTTTTTTTTTTTTTTTTGAGATAGGGTCTGGCTAAATTACTTAGGGCTTTGATAAATTGCTGAGGCTGCCTCAAAGCTTTTCTGCCTCAGCTTCTAGAATCCCTGGGATTACTGTTGTGCCCACTGCCCCCGTTCTGTTTCCTAGTTTTGTTTGTCTTTTAAAGAATTTTAAGGATCCAAACAAACAAACAAACAAACAAAAACTGGTACTGAAGATGTTTTTGTGAGAACTGGAAAAAAGATAAACAAAAGAGAATCTGTGGTGGCCTTGAAAACACATCTCTTAAATCTCCTTTCAAGAGGAACCTGCGGGCAGTCACGGGTTCAGGTTCTCCACCATCTCTGAGCTGTGCAAGGTTCGTGCCTGGCTCCCAGCAGCTGAGTGCACCAGAGATCCCAAGCGGGGCCTTTCTTCCCCAGAGGAAGCTCCATGGGTGGCTTGCTGGGCTGCAGTTCTCCCCTCTACCTGGGTCAGGTGTTCTCAGCGCTGTACTGCGGTCTGAGATTCTAAGATCCTTCATCACCAAGGCCAGTAGGGACAATGTAGCTTTGAGGCTTACATATTCCAGAAGACTCCTGCAAAGGAGTGACTTAGCATGCAGCTGCTGTGAAGGAAAGCATTTTCCAAAGCTTCCTTGTTTAAATGGGAAAAGCAGACACACAAAAGGAAATTCCACAAAAGTCACATGAGATTGCTTTCAAGGACTCTATTCAGCATCTCATGCCCATATACCCTGTTCTTCCTAGACCTACCATTTTAGATGCAAGTCTTCTATTTTACTGATTTTTTTTTAAATTAGTGTATATCACTACTCTGGAATAATTTGCGTTTTCATTCTAAATGCTTTATGCAAAAGAAAAATTGATCAGTCTGTCATGTTTCAAGCTTCTCTCTTAGAATGCTTTGTAGATGGTGGGAGACATGTTTTTAATATTTATTGAAAATATTTATTATAAATCCTGTTTATTTGTCCCCATAGCACTAAGGAAGCTGGTGCTCTTTAATTTGTCCTTCTTTTAGTTGCTAAGGAAACTGTTTTGACTAATGTGACACTTTTTCTGTCTAAAAACAGTTAGTGTGAGTGACTATCCATCCTCCTTGAAGACATATTTTGTTGACTTTCTTCCTTCTGTAACCAGGAGTAGTTGTTGACTATTTTAGGAATAATTTCTTCAGGGTTCTCTGGCTAGAATCAGGGACTGCACTTTAGTGTCCTGGGACAGCATGTGAGCATCCAGACTCTACCTCAGAATGCCCACATCAGAGATGCCTCAGGGAGAAAGAAGGACAAAGACAGACATTCACAGTGAATTTGGCATCTTACGGGGCATGGTGGCTCATGCCTATAATCCCAGTGGCTCAGGAGGCCGAGGCAGGAAGATTGCAAGTTTAAGAGGCCAACCTCAGCAACATAGCAAGGGCCTAAGCAACTTAGGGAGATCTTGTCTCAAAATAAAAAAATAAAAAGGAGTGGGGATGTAACTCAGTAAAAAGTTCCCCTGGGTTCAACACCCAGTACCAAAAAAAAAAAAAAAAAAAAAAAAAAGAGAGAGAGAGAATACACAAAGTGTTTAGAATCTCAAACTGGCTGACCTTATAAGTACCGAAGATTGAAAATCTTTATCCTGTACAAAGGAGAAAAAAATGGAAATTCATAGCTATGGATGACCGCAACATAAGCATCTAGATGCAGTTTGGCCCTTCTGAGGGCCTAATCTAAGGACTTCCTTCCTTCCCCGATCAAATTATAGTTGAGCTGATTGAATTCGCAGAGTCAAGGTTAATGCTGAGACTTTTTGTCTCTGTCTATTCAGGCTGCTATAACAAAACGTCTTGTATCCAGTAGCTATAAACAATAAAAGTATTTCTCATAGTACTGGAGGCTAGGAAATCCAAGTTCAAGGGTACTGGAGAGGGCTCCTTCTGATTATACTCAATGGCACCTTCCCGTTTCTCCTCACATGGTAGAAGGCATCTGGTTGGTCTCTCTGGGGTCTCTTTTAAAAGGATACTGATTCTATTCATTTCCCAAAGTCTCCCATCTCCTAATAGTGTCACCTTAGAGGTTAGGATTTCAGTATTGTAATTTGGGAGCACACAAACATTCAGACCATAATATCTTCTTAAGCTCCAACAGGCCAAATTTCAGTTTCTTTTTAAAAGAGAAAATGAGAAATCAGGAAAGGCAGCCTGCCTTCCTCTTGTTGCTCTTCAATTGCCTGCATTGACTCCTCCAAGCCAGGTCACTTATAAAGTTGATAATGTTCTTCATTTCTGAGGTGAGGTTTAAATGAAAGGAGTGGATTAAATCTTTCCACTTGACAGTAGAATAAGTGTCCTGTGTATCTCATAACCGTTGCTGAAGTGAGCACTTTAAATGCCCGTGGGTGTTTATTGAGGGAGAGACTTGCATTTCTATTTCTATGATGTTTAGAAGGCAAGACAGACAAAGATCTCTCACCTTTAAAGCTTGCTGACTAGCCGACTTGACTGCCCTCTCCCTACCTGTGTGAATTGCCATGTCAAGGTGGTACTGGGCAGGGGCTGCTCACCAGGAATTCTCTCTCTTGGTCACTGTACCCCACTAGGGCCACTCCCTAACAGTCTCATCTTCATTATCAGCCTCAAAGCCAGTGTGATTCAAATGTGTGCTTCACTACAGCTCTGTGCTTCCAGCTATCTGGTATACCTCAATGTCCTCATCTGTAAAATGAGAATAGCAATAGTACCCGCTTCGGAAGAAAGTTGGAAGGTAATGATTTAACATAGTGAGAGTGCTCGGAGCCTTTCCTGGAACTTAGTAAGCACTGTGCTAGATACCACAGGCCTTTGAGTTGCCTATCAGGAAACTAGAACTACATCTCCCTGTTGGTTCTGGTGGAGCATCAGTTGCAGTTGCTGGTAGAAAGAGGAACATCTATATTAAATTTAAACAACTTAACTCACAACTAGCATCTATCCAAAGAGTCAAAGACCAAGGAGAAAAATGCATAAGTAGACATTCTCTTATGATACCTCACAAATTTCTTTACAAAATAATGGCACATACCCAGGGTCTGTGATGGGACAACCAGGGCCAGTGTCCTTCTGCCTGTCGTTCAGAATGTGAACTGAGAAGCCCAAGATCAGTCATTTCATAAGATCCATCAGCTAGAAGGGAGATTCAGAAAGGGAAAGAACATTCTGGATCCTTCCAAAAGAAGACCATACTGATGAGGGTAAAAGCAATAAGGATTCCTGCCTAGCTATTCTAGCAGTCTATTCTGAAGGCAGAATGTATTTCTGGAATCTTTCCTTTAACTTGGAGAAACAAAACTTTCTAATTCCATCTAAAGAAGGAAGTGTTTGTGCCGAATCATGAAGGATCTGGTGCATACAGAGCTTAGGGGATTCCTCTAGAATAAAGAGTGGGAAGAAATAGGCCATGTGGCATCTCTAGGGTCCTGGACATTGGTGATCTGATAGAAAATATCATCTCTTAGTTAATTCTAAATCACACTTTATCTCCATTCCCAGACTAAAGGCCATACCCAGAATCCTTCCGTGTATGAGATCTCTTTGGGGGATAGTATGATTTAAATTGGAGGAGATCCCATGTGGCCTCTTCCTTACTCTGACTTCTCTTATTTCCCTCTAACCTTGACAGTCTCTTTTGTTTCCTATCAGTTCTTTTTTTTAATGGTACCAGGGATTGAACCCAGGGGCTGAGCCATATAAGCCATATCTCCAGCCCTTTTTATTTTTGATTTTGAGCCAGGGTCTTGCTAAGGTGCATAGGATATCACTAAGTTGCTGAGGCTGGCCTCAAACTTGTGATCTGACTGCCTCAGCCTCTGAGTCACTGAAATTACAGGCATGTGCCACTGTGCCCAGCTCTCCTCCCAGTTCTTACCAAACCAGGAAGCATGGAGGGTAAACCCAATGTGCACACAGAGGTGCAGTCTACCTAGGCAGTGTTCATTTACTGACCATCCCACATCTTTCAGTGATAGGCAAAAGGGAACAAAATAAAATGGTCATGGGCTTCGGAGTCAGAGAAATTGGTTCAAAACCCAGTTTAGCATACATAAACTATGACTTTGAAGACTGAATCTCCCCCAGGTATTTTTTCCCCTTCTCTCTAAAGCTGCATTGTCTAATATGGCAACCACTAACCTTATGTGGCCATTGAAATGAAAATTAATTAAAATTAAAAATGCTGCCCCTCTGTTGTGCAACCCATGTTACAAGTGCTTCAGAGCCCCATGTGGCTAACGGTGACCATGCTGGGCAGTGCCCATTGGGCACATTCCCGTTATCACAGAAAATCTGTTGGACAGTGTGGATCTGGTCTAAATCCTTGCAGAATGCTCATGAGTTCTGGGTGAGATGGCATTTGTGAAATTCCCCTTGTATGACAGCTCTCAATTCAATGGCAACTGTTTTCTCACAATTGTGACCATTTATTCAACATTTTCCTTGTCTCAAGTATTTAGGCCTTCTCAAATTTAATTCTTTGAGAATTCCTTAAGGTTAGGATCAGTTATCCCAGTATTCAGATTGGAAAAGTTAAATTCAGCAAGGTTATTTGACATGACTACTGAGCTTCTCATGCAAGTGCTGGGCCCCCTCCTATAGAGCTGGACCCCCAACCCATTGAGGAGTGCCACCTCTTGAGAAGGTGCTCTTTTTCAGAAAGTACAAGACTCATGTTGGAGCACAAAAGGCCTCCCTCCATTTCACTCCTATGTCCTAACCTACCTGTGTTGTCCCACACACAGAAGAGTAGCCCCTGGACAACCAAGGTTTAACTAGAGTGTAGGTAAAGCTTTGATTAGCAGTCCAAAATAACTCTTCCTGAATGGCAATAGGCTTGACTGTACCCTATTCACTGATGCAAACACCATTTCTAAATATATAGACATGTGCAATTAACTTGGGTAATGATAGTGGGAGAGAGGTCAGGAAAGAAAAGGTGGGAACTACCCAGAGTTCACAATTAAAATAAAATCAACAACCTATTATCTGGATCTCCCACACACTTTCCTCCTTTTCCATCAGAGTGTTCAGCCTGCTCAGTTCTCTGCCATTTCCTTACAAGAAGAAAGGGGACTTCACTTTATTTAATAGAATGACTTTTAAAATTTAAGTATAGTTTTAATCTAAATCAATTTGAAGGGAAGAGGGGGTGTGGGAATAGGAAAGACAGTAGAATGAATTGGGCATAACTTTACTATGTTCATTTATGAATACATGACCAGTGAAACCCCACATCATGTACAACCTAAAGAATGGGAAGTTATACTCCATGTATGTATAATATGTCAAAATACACTCTACTGTATCAAAAAAGAGCAAATAAAAAATTTTAAAAATAAATTAATTTGAAAGTAAATTGAATCCTTGAAAAGGAGGCTCTGATGTTGAGTGACATATAAATAGCATATATCAGGAAAATACCAACACTTGCTCAGTATTTTCAAAAGGAGTTTCTGGCCCTTTCTATCCCTTATCTCCATGTGGCCCAAAGAAAGAGTTGGAGTGGATAAACTAACAGACCCTTAAACTCTAAGGGTGACTATGAGGAATTTTAACTGAGTCATATGAGAACTGAAACTTTAGACTCTCTGGGAGAAGTTCTATTGTGGTTGGTTGCCTTACCAGAAAGTTCTGTAACCATCTGTTAACTGCAAAACAGAGTTGCCGAGGAAAAGAAGGAGCCTAGCTTCCTTTGAGGATATCTCTTCTTCAGTACCCTGATCTGGAAGAGGTATTCCTGTGGGTGAGATTTAGGGTATTAGTACTTTCGTCAGTTCAGGGAATTATGTTCTCTGGTCAGGAGATGTCCATGTGAAGTTTAAAACTGCCATTAGGGAATGGTGTGAATCTACAATGTGTACAACCATAGAAACAAAGAGTTATACCCCATCTGTGTACAATGAATCAAAATGCAGTCTGTAAAAATAAAACAATTAAAATTAAAAAATTAAAAATAAAAAAGAAGCATATAGATGATGTACCTTTACTTACCTGAGGATCAGGTTCTGTCTATTTGTGGAAAGAAACCTACCTAGATTGAGTTCTGGTCCTATTCAGGTGGTTGCCACACATCCCTCATGTTTGCTCTTTGGCTTTTCATGGGCAGTTTGAACACATTTGGGCTAGAAACCTTTTAACTACAGTGGATGAGCTTATTGTGGGTCTTCTTGTGTCCCTATGTTTAATATCAGTCAGGGTTTTATGGTGAGGTTCTCCTGGAGAATTTCTGTTCTGGCCATTGCTGCCCCTAACCACTGATATGTTTTTATCTTATAAACTGGGTAGACACCTGCTGAATATTCCTCCTTCTTTTGTCAATAATTTAGTACAAAAGGGAAAAAAAAACTGATGTGTGCTGGGTAATAATAAAGCAAGGACCAAAGTCCTTATATAAGAAGAAAACTGAGCTCAGAGCAGAAATGGGGTACTTGACCTCTGATGAGAGAAGCATGTCTCATTAGAAGGAAGGGAAGGGATTTCTAGATAATGGCTTCTCCTTACTCAGTGAAGCACTGTAATTGGCAAGGAATGAGTGACCAAGTTTCAAGAATAAGCAGTGAACTAGTCCTCTCAAGGAGTAGGGAAACTTTTTTTTTTTTTTTTTTTTTTTTAATTTTTTGTAGTACCAGGGATCAGATCAGGGCCTCATGCATGCTAGGCAAGCGCTGTACCACTGGGCTACATCCCCAGCCCTAAGAATGGTGAAATCTATTTAAAAAAAAAAATCTATAAGATCAAAAGTGACTGTTGACTATCTATTTGGGATTTATAGTCTTGAATTTAACTAAAATCAGACAATTCAATTTCGTGATTTTCATCAAGTTCAGTGATACAACATGCATAGGATGGACTTGGTTTCATAGTTGAAAGCATCTAAGAAGGAGTGATTTAATATTGGACCATGGAAATTAGCTGGACAAAGATGGAAGTAAAAGGAGAGATGGATCATGAGAGATTGGCAGGGAGAATGCATCTTTATTGCATCTATTCCATGTATCATCTCAAATCATTATTTGGAATTAGGTGGTAGTGTGTTCATGAATAATAATAGTAGTGGATCATTGTGGGTCTACTCTCTAAGTACCATTTTAGAACATGCTTTTGAACACTGTCCACCAAAATTCCTTGTTACTATGAGGATAATGCTTGGGAAGTATTCTGAACCATATTAATGTTCATGTCTTGATTAGTTGGTAATTCTTATGTCTTGATTAGTAACAGATGAGACTCCCATGATCTTTTGGGTAGAGGCATTTTTCTGTAGGATGCAAGATTCTTTCATGACCTAGCTCTTACACATGTGTCCCATCTCATCTCCTGCCACTTTCCTGAGGTATTCTCACTACTCCATACTCCACAGAAGTCCCTCTCTAGTACCAGATTAAGACCATGGTGTGTTTTACAGATGCTGTTCTCTGCCTGGCATGAAGACCCAACTAAAAGTATCAACTTCTGAGTTAAACCCCTTCAAAAATGTCATTTTGAGGGTTAAAAATTTGTCTCACATTGGTGATTTCTTATTGTTGGTAATTTGCTACCACGGTTACAGGTTCAAACCGTACATGATTACTAACAACTGCCACTTGATGAGTGGTAACTCTGTGCTATGTACTTTAGTTCCTGTCTCTTAATTCCCACAACAAACCAAAAAGTTACATGTAAATACTTCCATTTATTAGAAAAGGATTCTGAGACTTAGAAAGGCCTTTCTAATAGAAGCCAAGTATAAAACTGGTGGAACTGGGTACTGACTCCACAGGCAGAGGTCATACAATGAATGTCCTGGTCTTTATCAAATTTACTGCTGAATCTGCAATACCCAGTACACACCTGGAAGGGAGGTGAACTACAGATGGTAACTCTTCATCTGCCAGAAAACTACCCTAACAATTTCAAGATTAATAGTTCAGAACCCAGGTCTCTAAATTCTGCCACCTCAAGGCAACCTAGTATCTTGACATTGGATTTGTCTTGGTGAATATTGCTGTTTCCCTTCAGAAAGACAAATTTTAATGGGTGAAACTAAGAGTCTTAGATGCCCCTAAAATTTTAATCCTGTAATTGTTGTTTACTTGTTTTAACTCACTAACTTGATCCATATTTGCCAGGCAGGTTCCTAATTGCTGGTGTTGCAATGATAGAGGAAGATAGGTTCTTTAGATCCAGAAAGGAATGTAGGCCTGTGGAAACCAGAGGGACAAATCTTGGTGTAGTGCAAACAGGGAGCAAAGGGCATCTTGGTTCATTTCCTGAACACTCTTTTTCTTTTATTGACTTAGAATTTTCCTGGCATTACTAAACATAGTGGTGCTCTCTTGCCTGGGGAATCCATTGGCAAGTACAGTGCAGTTGCTCTGATGTCCTAAGTTTGGCTGATATTCTTTCTGGATTAAAATTTTAATTCTGTAGTCTTCATTGACTTTCTGATGTCAAAGTCCATAACAGTGGTTCTCAAATTTGAGTGCACATCAGAATTGCCTGGAGGACTTGTTAAAACACAGATCCATCTCTGGGCCCAAAATTTGACATCATGTGAGATACAGGCAACTGTTTCCTTACACAGAGGTTGATGGGAGTTGAATGTAGTTGTCCTCTTTCCTACCAAAATCTCCTCTTTCAAAACCTTAGGAAAACTTTCTTCTGTAGGGACCTTCAGGACATCAATGTCATTTATTTTCAAGTGTTCTGTAGAGAGGAAGAGGCTCTATTAAATTGATCTACTTTCCAATACATACATAAAAAAGAATGCAAAGAATTTGAAAAATGAAAAATAATATGGTAAAAAAAAATTGTGGTTTATTAGAATCAGGATGCAAGAGGGTGATTTCCCATTTTCCTTTGTTTAGAGGCTCAAAGATATTTGCATTTTTATTAGATTCAAAATGGTGTGAGTCATAAAAATCAACACATTTCTCTCTAACAGGAATCGTTCGTGTTTGAACCCAACTGCCTCTTCAAAGTGGATGAATTTGGCTTCTTTCTGACCTGGAAAAGTGAAGGCAAGGTATGGCACAAAAACAGCAAGTGGTTCTTCCTGCTTTGTGATTCAAGCCATGTCATTTCTCAACAAGTAGAATGAGTGCCTCTTGAGGGCAAAGACCTGACACCTGTTCATTCAATCCAGGTGTTTAAAAACATGTTTTCATGTGCTGAGTACTGGGGATACAGAGTGGATCAAGGACATTATCCTAATCCTCACAGACTCTAGTGTAAGAGTAGACAGGAATTAAAAAATAAAAAGTTACAAGTGATTGAATGCTATGAAAGAGAAGCTTAGATGGTTATAGGAGCTTACAACTAGCAGATATGATTTAATCTTGGTAGTTGGGACGATTTCCCAGACGAAAACTGTTCAAGCTGAAATCCAAAGTAGCTTAAAAACACAGAAAGGGTGCTCATTTCATTGTACTCTGGGACTTAATTTGGTGCTTGGGATGTAGCTCAGTGATAGAGCGCTTGCCTCGCATGTGTGAGGCCCGGAGTTCAATCCCCAGCACTGCAAAAAAGAAAGAAAAAAAGAAGATATTAAGAAAGAAAAAAAGAAAGAGTATTGATTACTTCTGATCATTGGAAACAAATCATCTTTTTCACTCCCTCTTTTACCTTTTTCTGATTGTTGTTGGAAGTGTTTGCTAAGCAGCTTGTACCATTGATCAGGCAACAATGAAGCTTACTACTGGCCTGTATTCTCTCTCTTCAGGAAGGACAAGTGCTGGAATGTTCCCTCATCAACAGCATTCGGCTGGGAGCCATACCAAAGGTACCTGTGATTGGTGTTTGTCATGTTTCTAATAGATTTATATAGCTTATCAATGTTCTCCAGGTCCTGTTTAACTTGTTACTTCTCCAAAGTCACCAGCCTGGAATGAAGAATGGACACAGTTTAGAAGTGTTCTCATCTATAACTGGGGTGATTTGAATTGCATTATCTTTAGATATATAGTTAAATGTTGTTAACCCTTGAAAACAAAAATGTTTACATGATGCAGCAGCAAAGAAACAGTTCTCTTAACTCAGAAATTAACTTTATAAACTCCTCCCCCTTTTTTAGAAAGCAGTGATTCCCTTTTCATCTGAGGTTGATGTGCAAGTTTAAATGGCTCTGATACTTCCGTGTTTGTGCACCTGTGCACACAGACATTGGTTCTTCTAGAAGGCTCAATCTGCCTCTGAGAGGGGAAAAAAGAAAAAAAAAAATAACAAACAGCACATAAATCACTCTTCTTCACAGTGACTGATTTTTTTGAATCAGAAGCTATTTGTATAGTGGTGCTTAGAATTTAAAAGACATTTCTTTGTAGAACATTCTAGCACAGTATTTATTCCCCTTTCCATAATAACCCTGCAGGTTGTGAGCTGTTCAAAACAAAGTTATATTCTTCATTTTGTTTTTATTTTTTTTAATCTGTCTTCTTTTATGTTAGTTAAATTTTCTGTGTAACTATATGTTGGCATTTCTCCCTGAGTTCTTTCAGAGAACAAAGGCACTATTTTATTTAAGAATTAGGTTAAACTTTCACAGCTCTCATGCTAATTGAGGATGCCATGTCTTGTAGAGATGAAAATATTCACTCTGGATCCAGGCTGCTTGAAAGACTTAATGTCATTTTCAGGAGTAACCTATGGTAGCTGGCTGTGGCAGTGCCATGTCTGTTCATGGGTCATGTCTGTGACTGCTCTCTGGTGAGAGCCCCCTGGGGTCATTGTGAACAAAAGTGGACCCCAGTCATGGCTTTCTCTATCTCAGAATGGAGACCAGAAAGCTAAACAAAAACCCTCACATCTACTTTTCTGAATCAAAAAATCATAACACCTTTCTTATCAAGGGATTTCAAATAATATGTAGTATTAGAAATTTCACCTCTACAGGTTCAGAATAAAGCAATCACAACATTTTTCCTTAACGTATATTTTCACCTCTAATATATTTTCTTTTTTCCAAGTTTTCTACCATACTCTGTGTTCCAACATATTTTTTTCCCATTTGTATACCTCTTTACAGGATCCCAAAATTCTGGCTGCTCTCGAAGCTGTTGGAAAATCAGAAAACGATCTGGAAGGGCAGATAGTTTGTGTCTGCAGTGGCACAGACCTTGTGAACATTAGTTTCACGTACATGGTGGCTGAAAACCCAGAAGTAACCAAGGTAGACTCAAAACAATTTCCCCATATGTGAATAATGTTATTTGTATAACTTTTTAAATGTATAATATAATCTTAATATACATTTTTGAATTGTGCTATCAGTTAAATTTCTTAAAATTCCCATTGATTTGATGGCATGTTCATGTAGAAGACCAACAAACACAATACCCTCCTAGCATGCCACTTATGTAGGCCACTAACCCAAATACCTACCTTAATGTGTTGTAGGAAAAACCAGCTCTAGACTTTTTGAATGTGATTGTGCACAAGTTTGAGATCTGGGATCTGATTAAAATGCAAACTTGGCCTGAGGAAGATACATCCTTTTCTGACAATCTCCCAGGTGACATGGATGCTGCTGGTTTGAGACCAGTTTGAGTAGAAAGGGTCTAATCTGTACTGCCCAGTAGAAATACAGTGTGAGCCACATGTATAATGTGAAGTTTTCCTATAGTCACATTTAAAAAGTAAAAAGAGGGCTAGGGGTGTAGCTCAGTGATAGAGCACATGCTTTGCATGTACAAATTCCTGGATTCAATCCCTAGCACCAAGAAATTAAAAATTTAAAAAAAAATAACAAGTTAGGGCTTGGGGTGTGGCTTCATAATAGAATGCTTGCCTAGTAGTTGGGGTGTGGCTTCATAATAGAATGCTTGCCTAGTATTTGGGAAGTCCTTGATTCAATTTTCAGCACTGCAAGAGGGGAAAGCAGAGAGAGAGAAACATAGGTAAAATTAATTTCAGTAAAGTATTTTACTTAACCCAGCATACCCAAAATATTGTCATTTTAACATGCCATCAGTATATAATTTATTAGTGACATATTTTACATTCTTTTCTTCTTACTAAGCCTTTGAAATCTGTTGTGTGTTTTCAGTTCAGACCTGCACATTTCAAGTGTGCAATAGCTACCTATGGCTAATGGCTGCCATATTGGATAGTGCAAAGCTAGATGGTTAAGAAATCCAAACTCCTGAAACCAGGTGTAGGGGTGCACTCCTGTCTCAGCACTCAAGAGACTGATGTGGTTTGATCTCTTGAGCCCAGGCATTTGAGAAGATGGGGATCTCAGAAAAGAAAAAAAGAAACCCAGAATTCCCTCCTCAGTATTGTTAAAGTGTGGAGTTAAGATGCATCTTTTAATATCATTGCCTTGTTAAGCTAGTCTCAAAGAGATTTTGACCCAAGAAATAGAAAACTTCAAACTTAAATCTTGTTTCTACAGATCACTTCTTTTCAGGATGATTCTGAATAGGAAGAAGACTGAGCCTTAACTTTCCCCTTGCAGAGAGTGGGTTTGGGGAAAAGGGAAACATTTCATTTTCCCATTAATCTTTACAGGTGGAAACTGAGTATAGGGTCGAATGAGAAGAACATATCAGAAATACTGAACTCTAGAGCTAGAAGGAAATGGACAGGAAAGATCAGTTGAGGAAACAGATTAAAAAATGTAACCATGGGCTTAAACGTGTGACAGAATTAAGTTTTGCTGAGTCCTAGACCATAAGGGCTATTTTATTCAGTTGTAAAGTATGGTCCTCATTCCAGCAGCATTGACCTCATCTGGGCCCATTTTACACAACAGACTCTGGCCCATCCAGAAGTATTGATCCAGAATCTTCTCTTTTAATAAGACCTTCCAAGTCTCTCAGCTGGTGTGAAGTTTGAAAAGCTTATGGCCTTGTGACTTTGGAGATAGGAACAGGTGCTCCAAGTCACATAAGATTTTGTTTCTGCCCTGCTAGTGATGGTTTTGTTGGTTTGGTGCCATTGTTCCATGTTACCTTGCTGTGGGAGAACAGATTTTACAGTGCCTGCAAATTTTTATTGATCTTCTCAGATCAATCCCCACTTGGAATGGTTTCTTTAGGCTTATCCTAAACAGTATTCCTTTTCTTATAGTTCAAACCTGCCTATTTGCAAACAAAAGTCTTTTTAGTTGCTTTTGCTGTAGCAACATTGAATCCCAGAAAACCAAGCATGCTACCCATGAAGAGAGACTTGCTAATTAGGTACAGGTATTTGGCCATCTGAATTTCTGGGAAAAAAAAGTGTCGTAAATTACTGGAGTTTCCTGGCTTTTGTCACCTTTTATTGTCAATTTATGTTAGAAGAATCAGTATGACAATCTGAACTCAAGAACCTGGGCTTTGGGGCCAGATTGCCTGAATACAAATCTTTGTTTTTCCACTTACCTGGTATGTTGCATAGACACACAACTTATCTTTGTGCCACATTTTCTTCTGCAAAATGAAATTATACAAAAATATCTACTTTTAGGGGTTCTTGTGAGGCTTATGTGAATTATTACATAGGAAGTGCTCAGTGCACAGTCTTTTTCATTGAAAGCCCCCAGTATGTTAACTATTCTGACCACAGGATGTTGAAGGGGAAAATGGAACTTACCACCTCATTTTTCACATGAGGAACATTAAGCCAGATAACTAAAGGAACTCTAAAACCACCTAGCAGGCCAGGCTAGAGTCCAACCTAACTCAGGCCTTCTGATTCCCTACTTATTGCTACTACCCACCTTGTACTTGAGCAGGCACAGTCCTGGGAAAATGGCTCAAATTAGTAAATTCCATTATATTTTTGCTTTTCACATTTGATTGCTATCAATCTTGGCCCATTGGTTCAGAATATGTTCTGAAACATAGTCTCATCACTAAGTGTTATATATGTGTGTATGTTTTAGGGGCAGGGTGGGAGGTATATATATCAAGAAAGATTTGTACTTTTTCTTTCTTTTTTTTTTCTAATAGCATTTCAATTGAAATGTAAAAGCAGCTAGACAAACAAGTAAGGATCATAAAATAATTCTGTACTTAATTTTCAATTCAAACTCAGCACTGTTTAAGCCTGCTTTTATTAAAGAAAATAAGTATTTAAGCTTTCCAGAACAAGCATTCAGAAATGTATATTTCATTAATAGCATAATATATGAATATAAATCCAGTTGTCCAAACTGAACAATCCATAATTATTAGATCAGTTCTTTTTGGTTGATCAAAACTTGAAAAGATATTGAGCATTATTTTTTTCCTAAATACATGGAATGTAATATTTTTCTAAATTTCACTAGATATTTTTCACTAAATATACTACATTCATGTGCCTTTTATGTACTTTAAATCATCTCTAGATTGCTTATAATAATACTTAAGAATAAATAATAGTACAATGCACAAGCCATATAAATAGTTGTTATAGGTATTGTTTTTATTGAAGAAAAAGTCTTCAATAAAATACACGTTCAGGACAGACACAGTGTTTTTTCATGAATATGTTTGATCTGTGATTGGTTGATCCATCAATACACAGATACAGAACCCAGGGATATAGAGGGTCAACAGTGTATTCATATAAATGAAATGTAAATCCATGCAAATGAAATCATTATTTCAAAGAGAAAAAAATATACATGTGTATGGATAATCTTGTCCACTTTGTCATTTTGAAACCTAAAATAGCTACGTTAATCTAGATCACAATGTTTACTACCTCCAGAATTGACATTTTCCACATCACACTTTATCCGTAATCCTCTATAGGTGTTACTACTATCCCTAACAGAATACACAAGCCATTAAAGTGAGATGAGTTACATGAAACTACACACAGCTATAAATACCTTGGGTCAAAGTGATGGCAGAATTCATAAATTACATCAAGTCGAAGAGAAATGTTCATATCTTCCAACATACTTCACAAGGCGTTTTAGTCAGTTAATGGTACTGGTTCAATTAAGTACAGTTATAAGGGCCTGGAATCATGGGGTCATGGAATAGGCTAACAGCCCTCTCTTAGTTCATATTTTGTGAAGCTGTATTTCTGGTCAATTTATCACAAAAGTCAGTCTGTGCAAGTAATCACTTTTAAAATTAATATATATGTACCTTAATACTTATAAGCATATAAATGTGGTTCATATCTTGGGCATCCTTTTAAGTTAAGGCTGAAGACTTTTCTTTAAGTATAGGTGTGCTAATTGTAGTTCATGTATTGTTTTTCTCTAAACCTCATCTTGAATGCCTTGTCTTAGATACCCAGTTTGTTTGGTTTTTCTTTTTTTCTTTTTTAAAGTAGAACTGAGACTTTTAAGAACACTCGTGGAGCAAAGTGCAACCAAGTGCAAAAATCTCACCTTTAAGTGACTTCTTTCCTGAACATTTCAGTTTTCTGAATACACAGGGTTTGAGAACATGTTTGTAAGCAATTTACCTTTAAAGAAAACTTTCAAAATATGCAACTAGAGAGAAACAACAAGCCTCTTCCTTTCCAATAGAATATTTCATTGGTTTATGTACTTTGTTATTACAACTACACAAAACAGTTTTGACAACAGACGTAAGTAACTTCTGGCAAGCAGGCAAGGTGAAGGCAAAGGGCACAGCATATGGGATAGTAGCTTCCTAACTGTGAGTATTGGGCTTTCCCTGGGTATTAGTGTATTTTACTTGTCTTTCTTTCTTCCTTCCTTCCTTCCTTTCTTCCTTCCTTCCTTCCTTCCTTCCTTCCTTCCTTCCTTCCTTCCTTCCTTCCTTCCTTCCTTTATTTTGGAGTACCAGGAATTGATCGCTGGGGCATTCGACCACTGAGCCACATCTCCAGCCCTGATTTGTATATTATTTAGAGACAGGGTCTCACTGAGTTGCTTAGCACCTTGCTTTTGCTGAGGCTGGCTTTGAACTTTCGATTTTCCTGCCTCAGCCTCTCGAGCTGCTGGGATTACAGGCATGTGCCACTTTGCCCAGTTTTACTTGTCTTTTCGCCATCTAATATGTCTTGGTCTGACCAAATTAAGAATATCTAGTACAGGATTGATATTATTCATATGATTAATATGAATATTTATCATATCAGATTCTTCATTCTTAATTCTTGGGTTTCTTATCTTTACAACCTAATCAATCATTCTAAAGATTTCCCCTGACCACACATTCGATCCAGGCAAAGGGGCCACCTTTGATCTCAATGTATGCTCCATGGAGGACCAGCCTTCACATGGAAGAAACTTCCTGCTGGGTGTGGTGCCACATGCCTGTAAGCCCAGTGACTCAGAAAACTGGGACAGGAAGATCATGAGCTTAAGGCCAGCCTCAACATCTTATGGAGGGAGACCTTGTCTCAAAATAAAATGGACTGGGGATGTAGCCACAACCGGAGCTGTGGAGCACCCCTGGGTTCAATCCCCTGTACCAGAGAGAGGGAGGGAGAGAGAGAGAGAGAGAGAGAGAGAGAGAGAGAGAATCTTCCTGTCTTTGAACAAGCTTTCTACCTTTTTTTTCCACTTCTCAAAAGGATCTCAGATATTTTATTTTCTCCTTATTTCAAATGGGAAATTTTAAGAGAAATAAAATTCTAGATAAAATTTGAATTTCTCAAGGTTGAAGTTTCAAGTCAAGATAAAATATTCCCTGGTCAGATGACTGAATGTATGACTGCTTTTTTCAGCCAAAGGTAAAAGACATCTTTGTAACCCAGCTTGTATTTTCTTCGGCTGCTCTCTCTGCTTACAGTAAATAAGCTTGCCTTTCCTCTCTACTTTTTCAAAGATTTCTGTATTCCTTTCTCTAAGTGGAGAAAGCCAAACCTCTACCAAACCGGACCTTTCACCCTTCTTTCCTACAACTCCATGGTTGTCTCCATCTCAACAGCTCTGTCCTCTCAATTGCTGAGACCATCAGCACCCTTTTCTCAGGTCCTATGTCGGACCTCTAACCGTCACTTGCACCTCAGCCTTGGCAATATCCAGCTGCTTCTCACCAGCACCATCACTGAGTCATGGGTAGTCCGGGCCAAAGTCCTCTCTCCCTATTCTTCTCCAAGAGGCTTCTAACTGGTGGGTTGGACTTGCCCCTTGTAGTTGATTCTCAAAATAGCAGATGAGGGTCCTTAAACTATAATTCAGGTCACATCCCTTTATCACTAGAACCCACCAAGGCCTCCAATGCCCATCCTCACCTCTCTTTTTCTTCCTTCATCCACTTTTCTTTGTGGGAAACTTGCCCACCAGAGGGCTGTTTCTTTCCAGCCTCAAGGTGTTTGCAGTTCCCTCTGCCTGGAACATACCCTTTCCTCAATTACAGGTAGAACTTTCTCCCTCAGGTCTCCATTGGATAGAGACTGTTATGAACGCAACTTAAGAACAGACCAGTCACCACTAAGAAGTCCAAATTTGAAAGTCTTTATTAAACCGGCCAGCTGACTGTCTCACACAATGTCCCCAAAAATGGCTATTGGGAGAACAACCCCAACCATAGGGTTGTAGGGGTTCTTATACCAAAAATCACATTACACGTAAATGTCTGTTGCTATTATTCAAAATTACAAACTAACATCATGAGATCATCAGCAGAGGGGGGAGTGGGGCAAAACAACCCTTACCTAGATACAAACTAAAGAATGGTTACTAACATCCATACAATCACCGTTCACATGGTACATTGTTTAAGAGCAGTAGGAATCAAAAGAGAGCAATTTTTCATTACATAAGAATTGTAATTTTGTGTTGCTAACCATGTCATGCTAAGCAACTGATGATGGGGACAGAGGTGGGGTGTTCCCATGGGAGAAGCTAAGCAGTTGTTGATGGGTATAGAGGTGGGGTGTTCCCATGGGAGAAGCTATTTCCTACATAACATGGAGCCTCAGAGCTAAATGGAGTCTTTCTGGCCTATAACATTCTCATGGAACCAGATCTGTCAGCCCGTCACAAGACCTCAGCAGAAGCGTTTCCATCTCCCCACTCTTCAGTCCTTCCCTTGTCTTCACAGCACTTAACCACTGTTTACCTACCCTATATCCATGGATTCCTTTATTCTCCTCCTGTGTCCACAGGAGGGCAGTTATTCTGTTCAATGCTGTATCTCCAATATCTAGAACAGCCTGTGCCCAACATTTAATAAGTGCTCAATAAAGACTTTTTTTTGAGATATTTATGTGAACTAAATCAATAATAAATTCTAACCCAGTTGACTAATATGTATGGTAGTTTTCCCTATTTGAGGGAATAGGTCCTAAAATCCCCAGTGGATGACTGAAACCACAGATAGTACTGAAATTTATATATGCTGTTTTTCCCATACATACTTATGTTAAAGTTTAATTTGTAAATTAGCACAGTAAGAGATTAACAACAACTATAATTATAAAAGTATACTGTAATACCCTTGTGCTTGGAGGCCATATTAAGTAAAATAAGGGTTACTTGAACACAGCACTGCAGTCCTGTGCAGCTGATCTGATAACTGAGATGGCTACTATGTGACTAACTGGAGGGTGACAAATATGATGTGGATACACTGGACAAAGGGATGAGTCACATGCTGAATAGGATGGAATGGGACATGTTGAGATTTCCCAAAATGAAATGAGATTTCATTGCAGTATGGAGTGCCCTTTAAAAATTGAATTGCTTATTTCTGGAATTCTCCATGTGATATTTTCAGACTGTGGGTCTCTGAAACTATGAGAAATGAAATTGTTGACAAGGGGGGACTTACTGTATCACCATGTACCTTGATTTCGTGCAGATCAGCTTAGGAAAATTATCTTCTGACCAGAAGACTGAGAAAATCCCATTCAATGACAGTCTAAAGGAAACAAAAAATTCTGGGATTCCAGGGTGTTATTTTTAGTCATTCTTCAGGATGTTACCGGACTGCTGCTGCTAAGAATCTATGACAAAACTGGATGATTTGACCCTGGTGTCTTGGCCTCTTTCCAATTTGGATCATTATATCCTGCTTACCTAAATCCTTCCTGTCATTCCAGTTATAAAATTTAACTTTCATTTCCTCCCCCGTAAAGCCCTCTGTTAAAAGGAATTGCTAACATATTGCTGCCAGGTTTCCCCCAAGCTCAGTGTGCCTTTGGGTAATCGGTGTGTCCTCTGTCATGTAGCTTAAAACACTTAAGAATGAAAGAAATCACATGAAGAAGGCACTCCCCTACATTCTCTGAACTGGTTTAAGGCTCTTTTTTTTTTTTAATATAATTCTTCTTGCCCATCATTTTTATCACAAACTATACAAATAATTTAATACCAAGCATTATAATACCTTTATTTAGTTAGAAAAGCAACTCTAGATTCTCTTAGGTATTTTTCTCTCTTGGAATGCAACTTGCCCATAAGGATTTCAGTCTCCAGTGAGTTGAAGGGAGCTCAGATGTCTTTCATTAAGTTACAGCTGGCACTGCATGCAATCTGAAATCACAGACACTGTACTGTACACAAGATTGAAATGCAACCCTCATTTAAGATTTCCACAAATAAACCTGTTATTTTATACCAAGTTGCATTTTTCTTTGATTGCAAAAATAAGCTGCTATTATGAGGTTCAAAATGTAAAGATTGGGACTGAGTTTAGACAATTTCCAGACTGCTCATTATACTTTATGCAGGTTGTAAATATTTGGTGAACTCCATAAATTATGCTTTGTGACTGTCACCAAATAAGTGCATGAGTAACTACCATAGAAATTAAATTATAAAATGTTGTGTGTTCTTTTTGTATACAAAAATGATAAAATTTGATAATTTATGACAGGCGATAAAATACTATTTTAACAAATTGAGTGGAAGTCAGAATCACTTTGCTGAACATGAATTATGTTGAATGGAAGGCTTACTGCAATAGTTCCTGGAGAAGGGATTTATTCTTTGTTTGTTGGTGGGAAAAAATATTAAGTTCTCTACCTTGTTCCTTCTACTGGCTCTGCTAACATCCTGCAGAGCCTCTAATCCCTTTCTAGTTGCTCTGCTGATGTTCAAACACAGATCTACCCCAAAGGGTCAGACCTCAGGCTTCAACCTCACCAGAGGGCTTTTTAGAATTGCAGGTTATCAGGCTCCACTCCAGCTCAATCATTCCGAAATTGTGGGGATGGTTGTGATGGGAGGTGAAGTTTGAGACCCATTGGTTCATGATACCAGTAGGTTCAAAATGCAAGGATTGGGACCGAGTTTAGAGAATTTCCTTACCGTTCATTATTCTTTATGACGGTTGGGAATATTTGGCAAACTCCAAAATTACACTTTATATACCAAATAAGTCAAAAACCAAAATATAAAGAAATCAAAACATAGAGACTAAAAATCACCAGTTTTGAAACTGAACATGTTTTTTATCAAATTGAACAGGGCTTACAGGAAGACCTATAGAGCTGTTTGTTCTACCAGCCTAGCCATTGATCAGAATTCACTAAGGAAGAACCAAAAGCTCATTGAAGTGAACTAGTTTCTGTGACTCTGAAAGTATGTTTTTTATTCAAAGCATCCCACATTAAAAGGCCCTCCACCCCTGCCCCTGGCAAGGCTGTAGATCAACTGCCTTTGTAGCATTTTACCATTGAACCCATTTCCAGGCCCTAAAATGCCATCAACTATTATTCTTTTCTTCATTCTTTTTCTTTTTCTTTTTCTTTTTTTTTTTTCTTTTTTGTACCAAGGATGGAACCCAGGGGTGCTTAAACATTGAGCCACATCCCCAGCCCTTTCTATTTTTTATTTTGAGACAGGGTCTGGCTAAATTGCTTAGGGTGTTGCTAAATTGCTGATGCTGGCTTTGAACTCCCAATCCTCCTTTGGGACTACAGGCATGGGCCACTGCACCCAGCTTAAAGGGCTGTTTATTCTTTATTCTATATACTTTGTATATATGCTAAAGTTTGAGAGGTACTAAAATAGTGTACAAGAAAGTCAGTTGTTCCTGGATTTTACCAGGACTTGAGGGACATTTGAATGTGGAATCTAGATAGTTTATTCCTGGTGACGTTAGAGGACAGATGTCATGCTGGACCCGGAGTGGCAGTCCCATTTTCCAATACCTGGTTATAATTTAACCTCAAGGATTATAATTTCTCCAAAAGTAGCAATCTCTTTATTCTCTAATCAAATGATAAATGAAGGGAAACAAAGACAGTTGTTGAATTAATCAGTTTTATGGGAAACATACACAAACAGAATAAGTAAAAATAAGCAAAAGGAATATGTGAAATATAGGCAAAACAAGTACAAGAAAATCACTGGAGCACAGAGAACCACTAATGAACCAAACATCAAACTTCCACAGAAGAAATTGTCCAAATGGCCCTGGAGACGAGTCCCTTCGCAGTGACAGTGAAACAGGTCCAGATTGCCATCAAGCCATCAGCAATGAAGTGAGGGATTGCTTACTCAGGCAGAGCCTCCTGTGTGTGATGCCAATTCAGAGTAAATCCTCGAAGAGTGGAGTCACCACGAGATGCATCTCAAATGGCAGACTGAAGGCAGTGGTATTTATAGTCCTAGAAATTGTTTTATCTAAGCTTCCAGGTATCAATTTTGGAAGGAAAAGTCCCAGACACCAGTGATCTCATTTGCATATCCGCTCACAGTTGTCACTATGGCTATCAATCAACTAGTTGTCAAGGCGACTATCGACCAGCCACATAGCTCAGTTCCAGCTTCTGTTATAAGAGAAAACTCAGATTGGATTTAATGCTTCATAGTCACATTAATCATAATTAAATACCCATTTACTTAGACGTGCAGGAATCATAAAATGGCCAAATAGACATCACAACAATAAGCTAAAGAGCAGATTTTTAAGTCTGATTAACTGGGAATATGATACAGTTAATCAGTCAATCAGAAATTGCAAACCTGGGTATTTTGGGACAGAGAAGCAAAGGGACAGTAAATTTGTTCAAAATATGTTCTCTGAGGAATCTGTTGTGTAAACTACTATGGAGCATACAGAGCAAACAAGATCCCACTCTATCCCTGGGCTTGTGCACAGGGCTAGCATTATCCCTGTGATTGGCCTCTGTGGCCCCATGACATTCTGAAAATGGCTTTTGTTTTTCTTTTGGACTTCCTTGATGGTTATTTGTTTATTTATTGCACTGGAATTGCTTTTTGGGGGGCGTGCTGGGAACTGAACCCAGAGATGCTTTACCACTGAGCTATATCCCCAGTCCTCTTTATTTTTTTATCTTGAGAATTGGTATTACTAAGTTGCTGAGGGTGGCCTCTAATTTGTAAGCCTTCTGTCTCAGCCTTCTGAGTCACTGGGATTACAGACTTGCACCCCCATGCCTGGCACACTGAAATTACTTGAATGTAAAGGAAGCTCTTTGTCAAAATGCACCTTCAGGAGCATGGACACTGGAGACAGAGAAGGTTTTGCAGTTGTTTTCAGGGAGATTTGTCACTTGCATTAGTGAGCTTTCCTTAGTGTAGTGAGAGCAGCAGAGCAAGATGGAAGTCTTGAGCCTGGACTTAGCTCCCTGCTCGTCCAACTGCAAGAACAACCAGGATAGTGGCAAAGTCATTTTAAACATTTGCACAGCAGTGCATTTTCATGGGTGTTTTTTAAATGCAAAAAGAGTATTGCTCATGTTAGAGTATGTGCCTGCTTTACATTCTACAATAGAAAGTGCAGAAGAGTTAAAAAAAAAGGCCAAGAAAAATCCCTTAGAATACATTCCCCAGCTCCTGTGTCTCTTATTTTATAATCTCAGTGAAATTCTCCTCATGTAAAATTAATCATTTTAAAAGAAACTGTTCATTGCCATTGAGAACATCAGTGTTGTGCAGTCACCACCTCTGTCTAGTTCCAAACAGTTTCGTCATCTCAAAAGGAAACCCTATGCCCCTTAGCAGTTCCTCCCAATCACCCCACAACTCCTGGCAACCACACCAAAGTGTCTGTTTAATGCACACATTTTCTTTAATTCCCGTTTGGTCTCATGCTGTTTATAGAGTTTAATATACTGCATTTTATCATTGAAAATGTCATCACATGCATTTTCTTGTTCGTTAAAACTTTGTCTTGGGTTTTAATGTCATTGTAAATCCCCACAATCTTTGAGGTTTATCTTCTTGGTGTTCTCAGCTCTTATTTCTTTGGAAACCTTCTGGCCTCCTGGGTACTTCTGTTTGAAATGTTCTGGTCTTCATGGGGAGGGTGCTTTTTGTTGCTGGACCCTGTCTCACCATCACATTTCTTGAACTTAACCATCCCATAAGAAGAGAGACTAGGCCCAGCCAAGAGCAGCTCATTCTGCTCTAAGTGCATGTATTATCAAATGACTCCACTAAGGGAAAGCACAATGAGTTACTGTAATTTCATCAGAAGCATAATGTGAAATTTGGTTTTCACCTTTTGGCCCCTGGGAGAGACAAATGTCCCTAGCTTTAATGCTCTTTTAGTTTCCTCACAGCTCCAGTTTTTACTGCTAGTAAATGGTGTCACATAATGCATGTATAACATGGACCTACCTGTATTTGTATGATTTCTAATTATGGGGGCACAATTAAAAAGTGAAAAGTAGGAGTAGGTGGTAAGGCACTTCATTTTAGATGAGACTCAGTTGCCTAGCTCTATGCCCTGGAGCAAATAATTCACTCGTGATCAGGGGTTTGCAAGTGCAGCCACTGAGTAAAGAACAACACATTTTTCAAGTGTTATTAAAACAAACATATGTAAAATGAACAAATGTGAAAACCATACAATAGAGAACCATACAACAGAGAACCACTATGTGGGCTCCAAAGTAAAAAATATTATCTGATACTTTACAGAAAAATTTTGCTGACCCCTAATAATAATATAAGTTGAGCATCCTTAACTCAAAAATCTAATATCCAAAATGATTCAAAATTCAGAATATTTTTTAGCACAGACAGGAGGCGAAGTAGTGGAAAATTCCAAACCCAGTTTCATGTTGCAGGTCACAGACAAAACACAGACAAAGCAGGTGCAATGAAAATATTATATCATATTACCTTTGGGTTAGGTGAATAAAGACTACGTAAAACACAAACCAATTTTGAATTTAGACTTAGGTCCCATCCCCAAGATATCTCATTATGTATATGCAAATATTGAGAAATCTGAAGAAATCCCAAACTCTTCTGGTCCCAAGCATGTATTATAAAGGATACCCAAACTGTAATGATAAGGGCAACAGTGGCAAGATCTTTTAGTTTTGCATTTTATGTCAGACACTGTTCTAAGTGTCATGTATTATTTAATTCTTGCAACCAAACTCTATGGGATGAGTGTCATGATTATACTCATTTTAAAGAAGAAATCGGCCCAGAGAGGCTGGGTAAGTTGTCCAAGGTCACATAGTAAGTGGTGTTCTAAATCATGGCAGTGGCTCCACTCCAGATCCTGAGTTCTAATATTACCCTGTGCTGCAGCTCATAAGTTGGCTCATTTCCTGAATGAAGACTGGGGTGGGAACAACCTCTTCTGCCTGTAGCACAGTATGATTTCCATATACTGCTATGTCAGTGTTTTAATGTGGTTATCTTTGAGATATGTCATAGAAAAGCACCTTTCAAATTGGTGGGTCGCAAAAGATTTCTCAAAAAGTCCACACCAAAGGGGAAGCTGCCTAGTCAAGAGGAAGCCTTATCTAGATGCATTTCTTTGATGTAGCACACACAGAGGCATTATTATTTTCATGTCAATCTCAGCAAGGTGAGGAACCTTTCAGTTATTTCTCAAAACTTTTTTTTCCTTATTAAAGAGACATCAAGTAAAATCTTTCAGAATCAGTGCTATACAGAAAAAGTCAGCAAATGATGTCATAGAGGCATTATTCAACCAGACATTTTTCCAAAAGTATCAAAACAATGATGTCATCTTGCCATTCATTTATTCATCTTGACTATAAATATTCTATCTGTTGTCCCTATTTGCCTACAGTCACCATTCCCCACCTGCCCGAGCCACCTTATTTGATGTGTGTGTGATGTAGATCTTTCTTAAAAAATAGGAAGTTAGATAAGGAAATTCAAGCCCACTGATTTAGATTCTTTGTAATACCTCTTAGGTTGAAAGTCCATAGCTTCTTCATCTTGTGATTTTATTTGCTTGAAATAAACAGGTTGATGCTGTCTAGATAAGAGGGAGTTAAAGGTAGCCGGGCCCAGTAGCACATGCCATTAATTCCAGTAATTAGGGTGGCTGTGGTGGGGTGGCAGGGGTCGCAAACTCAAGACCAGCCTGGGCAATTTAGTGAGACCCTGTCTCAAAATATAAATAAATAAATAAATAAAAAGAGCTGGGCATGCAGCTCAGTGGTAGAATGCCAATGGGTTCAATCCCAAGTACTGAAAAAAAAAAAAGAGAGAGAGTCTCCTTCATTGATGATATGCATCATCCCAGAGACTCCGCTGGTACCATTGTCTGCAAATTGAAATAGTATATACTATGGCCTGATTTAATTTTCCAACATTGTCAGCTGTTATATGTCAGGAAGAACATGACCCTGGATGTTGTAGATACAAGCCATTAACCAAAGGAAAAACTTCATGAACACCTTTTAATTCACCAACTCTTTACTCATTCCTTCCCACCAGGGTTTTGCAGACTTGAAGGAATTGAGACTTTTTTTTTTTAAATACTCTCCCAAAACTGGTGGTTTCATATTGGCATGGGATGCTTTTATTTTCTCAAAAGTTTTAAATTCTGCCACTATTTTAGAGCTCTCCATATGGATGCAAATAAGTGTTACATAAAATAAACTAAATGTTGCATTTTCTTTTTGAATGATTTTTGTGGTTTGTAGGAACATAAAACTTTGTGAACTTTGAGGCACTAAAGAATTCCAGGCTGGTCATAGTGGTTCACACCTGTAAACTCAGCGGCTCAGGAAGCTGAGTCAGGAGGACCTCAAGTTCAAAGCCAGCCTCAGCAACTTAGTAAGGCCCTGAGTAACTTAGTAAGATTCTGTTTCAAAATAAACTATAGAAAACAGGTTGGAGATGTTGCCCAATGGTTAAGCATTCCTTGGTGCAATCCCTCGTGCCACAGACACACACAAAAAAAATTTCAGATGTTGTTTGTCTAAAGTCTATAGGCACAAACAGACAAGGCATGAATATATACTGGATAAATACATATTTTCTTCCTCCTGAATGTTTATACATAGCAATCTGATTTTGGAAGTTGATACTGTTGTAAGGAAAAAGATTCTATAGAGTCAATAGGAGATTTTGACAGGATGTTTATAGAATTTGAGCTTTAGGCAGTGCAAAAATTGTCTCATAGGAATGCTAACGAACAGAAATCCATTTGGCATTGGAATTTGACACTGATGCTTCTGAGTCATTACCAAGAACAGCACATTGTCCTCTCCTTTCCAATGACTATTTAGAGGTCCTTTTTGACCTAACTATCCAGTGTTGTCAAGATACCCAGTCAGGCCCACAGCCTGTTTTGACTATGAGTGACTGAAATAATTGTGACTAGGAATGTATAAATATTTTCCAGGCCTATCAGATTCTATCTTTCAAACACAGCCACACTTACTCACAGCTGGCAGCTCATTTTCTGTCCAAATATTCATTTACCCTGCTAAGAAAGTGACTTAAGAATCAGATGGCACTTAATATATTCCTCGGTTAACTCTCAACTTCGCCATGTGGGTGGAGAACAGGAGATAAAAATTTTGTTACCTGGAAGACATTCAGACTGTCAAGAAGGTGACCCCAGTTGCTCTCTCTTTTCCCCATCACTTCCTCACTTTTGGAGTTTGAAATTTTTATGAGAATTATTGACTTTTCAGGAGCTTTGGTGATTATTGTTGGGTTCTCTCTCTATGGATTTTGACAAAACTCCTTTTGCTATCTGGCTCCCAGTTTCAGAAGTACTTTGCTGTTGGTTGTCCTCATAGGTTTGTAAATGCCACCTTCCATCCTGAATTTATCAGTTGGACATGTCTAGGGTGGTGACTTATCTCCATTATCTCACAGGAAATTCTATGAGGATTCCATTACTTTGCCCTTGTCCCTGTTGCAGTTGTTGATCATGAATTTCAGGTTTCTTTGCTGGATGTGTTTTTCCTATGTCCACTGTCACATTCTGCCTCTGTGTTTCTTGTCCTATGGGTATGATAGTGTCCAACACCTATCTTGTGAAACCCACACTTAGTACCGCTCTTATCTGCATGGTAGAGTCAGGAGAGAGTAACTAATGCGAAAGACAAATCATTTTATTCTTTCTTCTTAGCCTGGTTTAGAAGTTGTTCTGTGATATACAAACTGTGGGACTCAGCTCCCATTTAGTTTCAAGGTGGCTTTAGCATCCTAGATGAATATGTTGGAAGGATAAGAAGGCAAAGTTATTTGTCATCTTCCGCCTGTATCACCAGTCTTCCTATCCTTTGCCTCCAACCCTAGGTTTTATCATTTCTGGGCCTCAGTTCCAGGCCAAATGCCATGGGGACACAAGACTTTTGGAACACCACCCTTCAGCCTCTGGTTTCTCCTGTTCTTGTGCTGGCCCTATCGTTAGTTCTCAGGTTAATGACTGGAGATTTGGTGGCCCTAGTCATTTTCTGCTTATGTTCCCCCTATTTTGGGACATGAATCACTGGTTTCTGTACCCATTGGTCTCTGTAGTCTAAGAAGTGTTCTCCCAAGAAACCCACACAGAAACCAGGTCTCTATCTTGATTTCGTTCATACTTCTTTCAAGTAGAAGCTATTACTTCTAACAAGCTTCCATCTATGTGCTGCCTGATGGGTTCTGGTCTTCTTGGTCAATACTCAAATGCAAATTCATATTAGAATTCTCTGCAGTGTTTAAAAAATAGATTGGTGCTCCAACATACTCTGGTCGATAATCAGAATCTGTAATGGTGAACCCAGGCTTCCAAAACGTTTTCTAAGTTCCCCATTGCTTCTAATGTAAAAGGTTCTGGGAACTGCTAATCTAGTCCCTGTTATCCACAGTTCTCTTTTAACAATGTGCCAGCTGGAAATCTCTTCCTTTAACCTGCCCTTAAATTTAAACACTGACCATTTCATGCCAATGAATGCCCTCTCCTAGTTGAAATGAAATAGTTCCATTCACCATGCTTTTATAGATCCATAAGAGAAAACATGTTGACATTCCATCTGCAGTCTCTATGTTAGAATCTGAGTCATTGGCTAAATTTTATAGCTGTCGAGAGCTCAAATGCCTTCTTAAAACTAAGTTCCTATCTTAATAGTTGCTTCACCGAATAGTATTCATTTGGAGATTCATAAAATATTATGATTTTACATCCTAACCACTTCATAAAGAATCTTAGAGAAGATTAAGACTCCATGGCAATTGTTATCTTAAAAGCTTCTTCGTTTGTACCAAGCGCAAGCAAATTGGTCTTGTTTCCCTTCTTCAGTGCAGAGGAGTCTAAAGCTGTATTTCTGGTGATATAAATCCCTGACATATTATTTAAGCAGATAAAAAATAAATGATGGCATAATTAGTCATCTGGAGAATAGCAAGTTGAAATTTATCCTGACTTTTTTTTTTAATTTCCATTTACTTTTATCAGAATTTTTTTTTAACTCTAAATGAAACCTCTTTGTAGATCAACATTTGTGTGTTGCAGGTACCAAGAAGTGACCATATTTTAAAAAATTGGTATTCTGACAGCTAACAGGGAAGGTGAAAATCGTGACCTGAAGCATCTTGCCTCCTCTTATTTCCAAATACAAGAAATAGGAACTTCATTCACCTAACCATGCATGTCAGAATTTCCATCCTGGTGAACACAGATTTGTTCAGACTAGGTGGAGTAGGATAAAAGAACAAGAGACAATTAGAAGCTCAGGACTCTTTCCAGGGCCATTACTAGAAGTCAGAGAGCCTACCAGAAGTCTGTCTAGGAAACATTAGCTCCCTTAAGAAACTGCCAGTCTGATGTACATGTTCTCCCAAATTCATGTGTGGAATACACAGACCCTAATCTCTAAGGTATGACATTAAGGGATAGAGCCTCTGAGAAGAGATGATGTCATTAAGGTGGGGCCCTTATTTTTTTAAAAAGGGCTGAGAGAGAACTCTTGTCCTCCTTCTATCATATGAGGACACAATTAGAAGTCACCGACTATGAGCCAAAAAGTGGGTGTTCGCAGCATACCTAATTTGATGGTGTCTTGATCTTGGGACCTCCCAGCCTACAGAACTCTGAGAAATAAATTTCTATTGTTTACAAGACACCCAGAATATGATAATTTGCTATAGTTGCACAAATAGACTAAGGGCAGAAATCAAAGCCAGACCTGACTAGGTGGACAGTGGAAGGAGAACTACAATTTAGGAAGAGCTACTCTTCTTGACCTGCACATCTCAAACTAATGGGCACACAGATCACCTGGGAATCTGCTTAAAATACAGATTCTGATCCAGCGGGTCTGGGGTGAAAATTGAGACTCTGCTTTTCTACACAAGCTCCCAGGAGATGTTGATTCTTTTGGTTTAGGAACTATCTCTTTGAGTGATACATGTTTAGAACAGTGCTTTTTAACTGTGAGTTTGCAAATCACCCAGAAATCTCATTAAAAAACAAAACAAAACAAAACAAAACAAAACAAAACAAAAACCAGATTCCTGGAACTAGGAGTATAGATAAATGGTAAAGCAATTGCCTCGTATATGTAAGAGGCCCTGGGTTTGTTCCCTAGCAACACACACACGCGCGCGCACATACACACACACACACAGTAGGACTATCTTGATCATTTGCATTTTAACAATTCTCAGGGTATCTGGATGCTACCTGGATACTTTAAATTTCAGGTCTCTAGTTAACTTTTGAGCAGAGGTAGTTGAGATGTGTTCACTGCTTCCACCAGTGGCCTTATCTTTAAAACAAAGAACCAAAGAAAATATTAAGGAGGAGGATAAAAGTCATTCCTTGGGAGAAAATCATGTGGTTAACCTCGTAGGTGCCATGGGATCTCTGTTTTTATTTGCATTGACAATGTGCTTCTTGTACTAAACTAAAAGGAATGCTACTGGAACAAAATCTACAGATAAGGTTGAGATGAAGGGGCAAGAATTCTGCCTGAAGTGGAGCTGACTGCATAATAATGGGACTGGTTATCTTAGGGATTAGTTCTCTAAGGATAGAAAACCTATTTGTGCATGGAAATAGGTTAGAAAGGGTTACAGCAAATTGTTGGTGACTCTCTATTCATATGCATAATGAGATTTGGGGTGACAGTGTATTTTTGATGTATTTGTCTTTCCTTTACATTTTCCTACAAAGAGGATTTAAGTAATGTTTTCATTACCAGAAAGGAAAAAAAAAAGGAGCTAATGTTTTTAAAGGGAAAAAAGTGAGATATATGCTTAGTGTAAGGTCATATGATTTTGGTCTAGTTTTGTTAGGTCTGTATCTCTTTACATTCTTTTCATGGGAAAGGCTTTCTTTCTCTCTGTTGCAGTTCTAGTGTTCTGATGGCCATAGAGATAGGTGAGGGCAAAGCCCAGACATTTGCCTGCAAGCTGAACATTGCCTGTGTGAGGAAAGTAAGGTTGAGGAATTGTAGAGCAGAGGCCTAAAGTTCCCAGGAATTGGAGATAGTTCTCATTTCTCCCCCTCCTCACAAATGACCCCATACAAACTATCTTGAAGGATCTCCCCCGTCCTTTCTTCAAGGACTTAAATAAACTTTAAATGAACATAGAAAAAGCTGGAAAAGATTAAAAATGAGAGAACAAGGGGCAGAGTTCAGTGACACAGTACATGCTTGGCATTCACAAGCCCTATGTCCCATCCCCAAGCACCAAAGAATGCTGAAAAATAAAATAAAAAATAAGAGAACAGTAAGAGCAGCAGACTGCTGGGATAGTGGGGAAGCCACAGCCATCTTGAACATCAGATCTGATTCCCCACTGTGGTCTGGTTTCCCAATATCCAAGCTACTTGTGACCACTCAGGGTGTTTGAACCAGAAGGAAGGTACCCAGTGTGATAGAAATCATCTCATATGCTTGACCTTACCGAACCAGTGCTGGTGTTCAGAGGACTTAAAAGCACACTTCTGGGGATACAATGTAGTTGATTATCATGCCAGCTTAATTTTTAGCAATTCGAAAAGGTACATCGAAGTTGCCATATTTTGCTTTTCTGAATCTGGAAATGGTCAAAGAAGTTGATAGGCATGTAGTTCATGCCTGGCAAAACTTTCCAACAAAACTAGGACTCTACTGACACCTGCTGGCATTTCATCTATTTTATGTTTAAAAAGAACAAAATAAGACAAAGAAGCTTTAACATTTTTTTCTACAGTCCTTTGATAGCTAATTGGATTTGACCTGAATGATAATACAAGGAAAGGTTTGAAGGGACCTTTTCCATGTCATAGAGGGAGAGGTGTGGACAGGTCAGTGAGTAAATACATGCCCTACATGAAGGGCCTACGGGCTGCAGAGTTCTTGCTGTCCTCTTCTGTGAACCAGCTGCTCTGTGACCTCGGGTGAGGCCCTCAACCTTGCTTTCATCATCACAGGAGAAATAAGAAGCAGCCTCTCCTCCCTTTGTCCTTTAGGGCCTCCGAGGATTCTGGTGGCATTTGCTACTAACTAGGACCTGGGCCCTGTCACTAGAAGTATGACCTCAAAGGCCATTCTCAGTTACATTTCCATTCAGATAAACAAGATATTTTGTTTTGTTTTGTTTTGTTTTTTGTTTTTTGTTTTTAACCAGTATTGTGTTTTCAAAAGTTGAAAGCTGTTTAAGTCTCCACAAATACCTCCATACCTGGAATTTATTCCTAAAAACAACAACATTTAAAGGATCAGGGAGGAAAATAAAAACAAGGACTTTTCTCTCTGAATTGTCCATGTTTTGGCCCTAGGAAACTATGAACCTTGTTCTGTGTTTTGGAATATGTCACAAACCTTCAGGTTGAGAAAATTCTTCCCAGTTAATGCCAACCAAATTATCTGTGCTTTTTTTGTCTGGTCTTGGGAAACTGTGTGGGCCTGTGGTTTGTTAGGCCAATAACAGGATATTTGATAATCTCCAGGGAGCTATAGTCCACATTTAGCCTGACAGAGGAAGAGCGGTCTGACAATGAAAAAATAAGTGAGGCGTTTCTTTCACGCTACTTTTTCATTTCTTCCTCCTCCCTCAGAATTCCGACCTCACCATCAGCTTTGCTGAAGCTTCTGATGCTACGCGGTTCTCAGAAAACTGGCCTTTGCTATTTGTAAAAGGAGATTTATGCCTGCAGGCTCCCAATTCCCCTCAGAAAGCTGTTAGGAATGACTGGAGCACAAAAGAAGCAGGAAAAACCCTGTGAGATTCATATCCATCAGGATGACTCCATTCAAAAAACCCAGAAAATAGCAAGTGAGGATATGGGAAAAACTAGAACCCTTAGACATTGTTAGTAAGAATGTGAGATGGTACACCTGCCACAGAAAACATTATGATGGTTCCTCAAAAAATTAAAATAGAATTACCATATGATCCAACAATTCCACTTCTAGATGGTTACCCAAAAGAATGAAAGCAGGGATAGAGCTACTCATGTACCAGCGTTCATATAGCAGCATTATTCATAATAGCCAAAGAGTGGAAGTGACCCACATGTCCATTGACCAAAGAATAAATAAGTAAAATGTGGAATATCCCTGCCATGGAATTTTCTTCATCCATGAAAAGGCAGAAAATTGAATATATTAAACTATAAAAGGACCTTAAGGACATTATTCAGAGTGAAACAAGCCAAAGAAGAAAACATCCTGTATAATTCCATTTATTTGAGTTATTGAGAATAGTTGAAAGTATAGAGACAGAAAGCAGAATGGTGGTCAGGGTGGGTGTTGCTCACCTGTAAACCCAAGACATAGTGAGATATGTCGTGTTGAGGGTAGCACAGTATGCTGATTGGACTTAATGCCACTGAACTATTCACTTAAAATGATTACATTTTATATTATGTATATTTTAACACAATTAAAGTTAAAAGAAGCAAAACCAAATATATACTCATAATTGAGTCTTCACCTCTGGCCCTTGCAAGGATTAAATCACTTGACCATGCTAAACCTGGTTGTAATGTGTCAGACTGTCAAGTAGAAACTTCTGTGATGATGGAAATGTTCCTATTTGTACTCTCCAGTATGGTAGCCATCAATCCCATGTTAGCTTTTGAGTTAGCTTTTGAAATGTGCCTTGTGCAACTGAGATGCTGAATTTTACATTTATTTCATTACATTGAAATACCACATGTGAATGGTGTAGGTAGTGTTTCCATCTATATTGCTGTCTATTCCAAAATACTTTTCCTGTCTTACCACTGAGCAATAAACCTAAGCAGTCAAACTATAAGTCTAAGAAGGTAAGGAAGCTGCTTAAGTGTGAGCCATGGTTCTGTTTGACTCCCAATACCAATTTGCTGCAGAGTATTTTATTGAGGGTGTGATGCTTTGACAGTGTTTGTTGGCATCAGTTACTGGATTCAAGAACAGGGTTTGCGTTTGTTCGTGGAATAGCCTTTTCTAGTAAAAGGCCCTTTTAGAGATCTAGATTGCTTCTCTGCCAGGCTCAATCTTCCTTCAGTTTTCCTTGTAAATCCATGGACTGATGAAATGAACTACAACTGAGGACAAGTCCTTATACAGAAATCGCATGAGCTCATCACTGCTTGGTCTGGGTTCCCAGGCAATGAAATAATCTTTTACCTTTCAAAGCTTTGTTGGAAAACACAAGACAGGTAAAATATGTAACAAACATAGATTGAAAGAATCACACAATGGAAGGACCTCTATGCATTCATTCTCTAAAACAGGAATAGGGAGATAGGTCATCATGTATTACATAATGTTGCTTAGGAAGATCTGAGATTGCCAGCAACTAAAAAAGGGCTTATATTTAAGCTATTGCAGACTGCAAATAGAAAGTTTAAAAAGTCAATCAGTGGGCAGCATTCCTTTGTGGCAACTCCATGTTTTATGGGACTATAGATGCCACATTTATCTTCATGGAAAGAATGAAAGCTGTTTATTAAAGGATGAAAAATGAGCATGCAAAATGTAGATGGCTATGTGGCAGGAAGGGGATAAAAGAAAAGTTCATATTTTTATTACACAAAATGAATATAGCCTGTCTGATTTAAAAAAAAAAAAAAAAAAAAACAAAAAACCTTATTTAGCTGCAGCACATTTGCTCACCAAGAAACACTTTTTTTCTTTCTTTCAGCAATGGGTAGAAGGCCTGAGATCAATCATACACAACTTTAGGGCCAACAACGTCAGTCCGATGACATGCCTCAAGAAACAGTGAGTTATGTTTGCATTGCCCTTTGTTCTTGAAAATTATCAAGCAATGGTCACCTTAGGAGATAAAACCTAAGAAATACTTAGGCTTTATTTCCTGCCTGCCTTTCCTCTCTACTTTCCTAACCTTGGAAGATGAACTGACCAACACACATCTATATTCTTCATACAACCTGGCAGAGCATGTATGATGAACCCACAGCCCCAAGCCCAGGAGAAGCAAGTGACTGATGGCCAAAAGCTACTGGAACCCTAGCCACTCCATAGCCTGTGGGTTGTGACCATTGGCTTTTGTGTCTCCAGTGTCCTGATAGGTAGTTCTGCATGCCTGGGACCCATAATTGAATACCAGAGTAGCTCAGACCTCCACTGCATGAAACAGAAGTGGGGAGCATGGTAGAGAGAAGCATTTACAGAAACAGCTTTTGCTAGGGTGGAAAGGGAGGCCCTGGCCCCTGGTCTGATGCCTGTTGTTGAGCCACAATCAGGAATCCACCTGTCCTTGTGAATTTCTTTCTAAAATTCAATCAAGCATTCAGTCAAGGATCCAAAGGTCTTACCATAGCTCATTTCATCTGAAATCCAGAGGAGTACTACAGTGGTAGATTTTAACCCTACTCAAACTAAATCTTTCAAGGTGACATGAAAATTTTCTAAGAAGAAATGCTGGCCAAAGTTAAATATTAGCCTCTTTCAAAGTGGTGGATCCATAAGGGTATGTAGCTGCCTACATTTACAGGACTATTGGTAGGAGTCTGTGAGATGCCAAAAGGAATCACATGGAGAAATTGTGGGGATGAGTTCTCATCTCTCAAATCTAGACCCTGGCATCAAGAGTGTGATTCGGTGACTCATCATCCCTGTTTGGCAGTTGGTAAACAGGTCAGTCCTAGGACACTCTCAGTCTTTACCTCCTGGTCATACCACAGGTATGGATCTGGGCTATGGACCCCAGCGTTGCCAATTCAGGCAATTTCTCAGTTTCATTTGCCCAGTGTCTGGCAATACTAGTTATTTGAATTTTATACTATTCCTCCAACTTTCTCTCCATCATCATAGTGGAAGGAACTTATTTAGTTTTGTAAATTCCTATTTGCTGTGGAGCAACTTTTTCTTTTCTTTTCAGTGACGACTCTGGCATATTTTTTAAATTTTTTTTCTCTTTTTTTTCTGTCATATTTTCTTAAAGAGAAACTTAATGGAAATTTTAGTCTTGTGACTTTGGGTACTGATAGTCCCAAAGGATCAAAGACTTTGGAAGGCTTACTGATACAGTGACCCAGATATTCATATCCAGACACCAAATTCAATGGCATTCTGTCCAGATGCCTTTGTGGAACTGGTCTGCACCCACCTACCAGCAGCTCAGACCTGTTGACTTCTCCAGAAAATTGCTCTCTGCTAAATAGAAGCCTCCATACCTGAGAATGATGCTTCCTTCTCCTCTGTGAAGGAAGAAGGCTGAAACAGGGAACAAAAGGCCATTCCTGTGCCGCCAAGGCCAGTGCACATCACCAGAGATCAGGATAAAGCTCCAGCTAAGACCACAGCTTTGCTTAACCATCTTCCCTGCCCAGTCTGCTTCCCTCACTCCCTTTTCCTACAAACGTCTTCTGAAGAAGTAGTCACTTGTTCTTCCAAGAAACTTGACCTAAAACAGAAACTTAACCAAGTCCTGATGTTCTGTAGATGGTTAGGCTCTTATTAACTGGAAACAGTGAGAATGGAAATCATAAACTAAGAACAATCCTAGCTCTAAAATATAAATAAATGTTCTGGGTCCCCATGCAGCCCATGAGCATAGGGAGAACATGGAGTTACCCACCATTATGATTACCTTCTCTTACTATTGAAGGTTAAGGAAGGGTGGACCTTTGATCTATGTTGTAGCACTGGGATCTGGGAGTGGTGGGTCATCATGGGTCCTCAGGAAGGCTGACTGGCATCACTGTATATTTTCATTTCCTATCACCTTGGTATATTAATAAAGAACAAAAACTAAGTATGCGAACAGTCACAAATAAGCACTAGTAGTGTTTGTTGCTCAATGTAAGCAACCAATTTTTTGGTTCATCTAGGTTTGCCAGATGAAACATTGGACCGTCAGTTAAATGAATTTCGATTAAGTAACAGATAATGTTTTACTATGTGTTCCAAGTATTATACTTATATAGGACATATTTACGCTAAAATATTATGCTACCTATCTGAAATTCAAATTTACCTGAAGATCCTATATTTTTATCTACTAAGTCTGACAGCCGGAATTCATCCCATACTCCATAATTATGTAAGACTTGTAGAATAGATGTTTTTGTTGGAATAAGCTTGTTTTAAAGTTCTTAATTGGATTGAGGCTGTTCCTTCTAATAAACTCTAAAACAATGTTGTTGCTGTTGTTTTCCAGCTGGATGAAATTGGCATTTATGACCAACACAACTGGTAAAATTCCAGTTAGGAGGTAAGTCAGTTATTCTTGGCCAAGCTCCATGATACCAAACCAAAGGCAGAGCTCTCTGCAAGTATTGTGTGTTAATTGCCTATAAGACATTCCTGGAAACTTAGTTTGAATCATTTTGTCAAATGCTGTGTTCAGACTATAAAAATCATGTGTGAAAGTGAAGTTGTATTTTTACTCAGAACAGGTAGAATTGATTCTGATAAAGAATATCGGAAAATGTAGTGTTATTTTTTTAAATCTTGAGATAGTTTTAGGATTAAAATTTCTTTTATCAGTTTACCTGAGCAACCATCAATTAATTGAAGTTTATTCCATGCACCTACTGTAGCAGCAGTGTATGGACTGTCTTGGAAGCATGCTGCCTCTAGACATTTCATTTTTGGCTTTGCTGCTCAGGGATTCTGTCTTAGTTCAGGCTGCTGTAACAAGGCACCACAGGCTGGATGGCTAACAAGCAACACAAGTTTATTTCTCATAGTTTTGGAGGTTGGAAGTCTTAAGATCAGGGTGCCAGCCTGGGCCAGTTCTGGTGAGGGCCTTTTTCCAGGCTGAAGATTGCTGTCCCCTGGCTGTGCCTTTGCACTGTGATAAGAGGGGTAGAGATCTCTCTGAGGTCCCTTGCATCAGTGCACTAATCCTGTTTATGAGGGCTCCACCCTCATGGTCTAATCACTTCCCAAAGCCTCACCCCCAGATACCATTACACTGGTATTAGATTAGGATTAGGTTAAGATTTGAAACCACATACACCAAAGATCTGCCATATCCTCTCCAACCTTCCCCAGGTTAACAGTGACAAAGGAAAACACATTCAGGTGGAGTCAAAAAGGAAGAGAACACTAGCCAGCCACATCCTCTTTCATAGTTTTGTGCTGATACATTTCACCCTCTGAGGATTCCCTGTGCATCCCTTTTTTGTGCTGATTTTCTTCCAGAATTTGGGGTTTGTTAATGATGTATATAGTTGAAAGTTCTTGGAATGATAGTGATGGGAATTTTTTTTTTTTTTTTGCACTGGGCTTTGAATCCAGGATCACTTAACCACTGAGTTACATCCCCCAGCCCTTTTTTTTTTAAATTTTTTATTTTGAGACAGGGTCTCACAAAGTTACTAAAGCTGACCTGGAGCTTGTAATCCTTCTGCCTCTGCCTCCCTGAGCTGGGGATTACACATTTGTGCCACCACATCTAGCACTGATGGGAATTCTTTACCAAACTGGATCATTTTGTTTGGTGTTTGTATAAGCATTCATAAAAATTCCAGAAGCCAGGCTGGGCCCCAGAGCACCAACTATCCACACAACACCAGAAGGGCATTTGGACTCATGAACCTAAACCCACAACCTGCATCAAACACAGGCTCCCCAGAAACCAACCCGTGCTTCCAGGATTCTCCAGACTCAGGTTCATTTTGAGGTCTTCTCTGGACATCAGTTTGGCAAAGAAACAAACTAACAAATAGCAAAAAATTCCACCCAGCAGTTCTGGGTCTTAGAACTGATTTATGCTTCACAGACAAGGCAAATAGGTCACCAAGTACATAGCATTTGAGTGGACCCTGGTCAGCAGTGGCATTTCCAGTTGTTCTTTTTCCGCCCTCCCTGTCCAGGTGCTTTGTTCTGCTCTGAAGCTTCCATTCTGCATCCCTGCACGTGTATCTCCATGCCCCGGATTACTCTTGTCAATGTGAACAAAAGTAACCATTTTTCTTAATTCCATAGGTTATAAGAATCATGAACTTAAGTATCAGTGAGACATTGCTGAGATATTTATGAGCAAATCGGAAACAGAAATCATGAAGACCTGGACAGTGTATGAGAGCTTACAGGCTCTCAGACCTCATGCAATTGTTGTGGTCTTTACAAATATATATACATATATACATATATATATATATATACACACACACATATATATAAACATCTTATATATACACATTTAAGATCTCTGGTTTTTATTTAATAACTTGGTGACAAGTCGATTTTAGAATTTTTATTTAAAACAGGCTTCTTAGCACCCTTGGCTGATAGTTGTTGGCAAAGATGCTCTATAGCACTCCTTATTTTGTTTAAAACCCCTTTGTTCACTTAAGCTATAGCAGAAAAATTATTTTAGTGTATCCTTACATCCTATAGCTATTGCTGTGTAGAGATTACAGGTTTATTTAAAATCAATATTGAAGTAATATGCCTAAACTTTAGGGAGCACAAATAGCAATGTGATGAACAGAAATGTCAGTTGAATCTGTTTGTCACGCCTTTCTATCCTTTCTTTTCTTCCAAGATAAGATTCAGGAAATGAACAAAATGAAAGCACATAGATTGTGATCAAGCACTTCTAACTAGAACTTCTGATTTCATTTGTATGAATGCTACCAATCAAACTATGGTTACAAACTAAGCTTAGAAGCCTCTTCTGATTTCATTGATCTTTATCCAGCACATTCACAGACAAAGCTGTTACCACCCTTTTGGTAGGAATAACCTAGATTTTTTGCATCTTCTTTTACTTTCTTCAGCATGGACTCTTTAATGCTTGCTAGTACTAACAAGTGTTTGACATGAGACATCTGTGATCTGGGGGCAGTTTTTTAGAGCTGATGGAGAATTGATACCATGCCAACCAAGAGCAGATAACTCTCTCCTGGTAGATGAGCTGCCAAGGGTTTGGTGGAAATTGTTCTGAATGTTTTAATGGATATGAAGCATAAACACTTTAAAAATGTCATTTCATCACTATCATTTTCGAGTTTTAAAAATGGAAACTGTTAATGTAGTGTACATCATGTTCATCTGTTAAAAAGGATCTGGCTTCATTGCCTTTACATAGTTTGAGAATAGCCCCTGTTCTTCAGGATTAAACCAAAAATGTAATATCCAGGAAATTGCAGGAATGACAAATGAAGAAATCTCACTCCTTGCCTCCCTCTTCCCTTTTCTTTTTACATACGTAAACTTACACAGGTTGCCCTTCTCTTTTCATTTCACTCTCCCACTTGGACCAAAGCTTTGAAAAAAGCTCTTTTCCTGTTTTCCATCACTTGTAACCTGGAGCGGGGTTCTGTGGCTAGAGAGTTGAGTAATGGGAAGCAAGACAGTGGTTGTGGGCAATGGCTAGAGGAGGTCCTGAGGGGTACAATTGTAGAAAAGGAGCCAAGAATCTCAGGCATGTGGTGGTAGCAGCCCAGTCCCATGTCACCCATAAATGTCCTGGGTTGATTCTGTAGGGCAGTGCCCCGTTGCTTCACTACAAGAATCTTCTGTGACTGTGTCAGAAGATGGCTTTAAAATCCTTGGATACATTGCAGACCTTGTGTAGGCTCCTTAAGTTTCTAGGATTGTTGCTCTCTTAGCCACTTGCAAGGTCCCCTGAACTATGGAATTTAACCAGAACTGTAATAGGACTGGACACAACTCAAGGGTATTTGCTTTTTAACTTTCCTTTTGGGGAAGGGGATAGTTTATTTTGATTCAACAAAATTTCATTGAGTGCCTGTTAGCATGCAGCACTAAACTGAACTCTTTGAGCATGAGGCTATATGTATAATATATAAGGAGCTGCATAAATCAAAGTCCCTTTGTAAACAACTATACACATACTACATTTCCTTGAAATAATTCCATAATATCTAAAATATCCCCAGCCTGGATTTAGTGTGTTTCTCTCAAGAACCCTGTTAAAGGGCATCTTTTAAGAAACCCAAAGAATTCACCTTCAGTCCATAACCCCTGGTCCCAGGGAACTGAAGAATGATTCAGAGGGCTAGGGATGCTGCTTAGTGGTGAAGTGTTTGCTTAGCATGTGTGAGGCCCTGGGTTTGATCCTTAGCACTGTCAGAAAATAAAAAAGAATGATTCATAAAAGTGCCTATAATAAAGGAAATAGACACCACTCCTGGAAAATGGTCTGTTTGAATTCTTGCTCCCCTTTTCTAGCCTGGCTTTGTTTTCTTGTAGAATAAGGTTAGCGAATCTGAGGTAGGATTGCCCAGCCCAAGTCCTCTCTTGACAAGGTGGGCCTCAAAGCAGTCCCTCCTGCTGCTTCTCCCACCTCCTTTCTCTCCTACATTCTGGTCCTGTGTCCTTTCTTTGCACCTAGCCAAGCACTTGTGAAAAAATTCTACTCCTATACACTTTTCCCTCTCCATAGGGTAGATTCTCTTTTATCCTCAAGCCTCAGGCTCCATATTTAATGCATCTATGACCCTGTTGATCAGTTTTCATTGTGTTATATCAGGCTTGTCCAAACCTAATGGAGGCTTGAGTTAGCTGGGACTTCCCTGAGATTACTATGCAAAGATTTTCCTCCTAATTATAGGCACCTGATCCTGTTGTAGATATGTAGTTCTTACATTAACTTAATGTGCTTTTTCTCTTTTTTTAAAGAAAGACACTCTATCTTCCCTTGCCCCCCGAATTAGAAAGACTAGATAAATCATCTCTCACCCGGTTCAATATACGAATTGTATAAACATATCGGACATAAGAAAATTGAAACATAGCATCCTCTGTACTAGAAATCTGTTGAGCAGTTTGTTAAGATCACACACCCATGCTCTACCATGTCTGCAGATTCATAGTCCTTCCACTAAAATATAACAGACTCAAGCACTCTTAAAAATATAGTTCTTGAAGTATTCTTGGACTTTGTATGAAACAATAAGGCTTTGAACGAACACATAATAACTCTTCACCTAAAGCTCCTTCCTCCCAGTTTTGGGGAGTTGTACTCTGCAGTTGAAGTGGTGCTTTTTCCCACTCATGTATAGTAACTGGCTTTCAGTGCTTATATGTAGAACCTGCCTTTCACCTAGCATGAATGCTGGAATGTATGAAAAGGTTGTGCCTGAGACTGTTAAAAACCCCTCCCGTGCTCACAAGATGTTACAAAGCCATGCTTCACAGGCGAAAGTAAGCTCCATCTTCAAGTCAAAGATGGCCGTCTGCACTTAGAGTTTAAGCGATGTTGGTAATGTTTAAACATGGTCACATTGGGCTTCCAACCAGGGAGTGAATGAAGGCTCCTTTGGTGGCTGAGGCTCAACTTAGAACCAAGTGTGGAGCTCCAGAGCACCAAATCCTTCCCTTGATGGCTTTCATTCTTTGCATCACCTGTGCATTTATAATGAGAATTCTCTTTCCTACTCTTACCAATACCAGGAAATGCACTCATTAGAGTGTTATGCATTTGACTAGCCTTGATGCACCTTGTACTAGTTACAAAGCTATTCAGTAATACCATGGCTCAGGATAGTGGCAAGATTCTGTTGAAACACTGGATCATTACCCCCCTACCCCCACAACCTATCACTTTCATAATAGTCTCTAATTCTTGAAGCAGCTGATATTGCCAAGTGACTCAAGAGTGCTTAGCATGAAATCAAAATCAAAATATATCCAATGAGGTGTTTCAACCATAGTAAATAGGAAAAAACAGAACAGCAGTCCTAGACTGGACTGAGTTTTATGGGGCTGTCCTTTCCCTAAGATCCAAATGTTGTCAACATGAGATTTGATTCTACAGCTACTCTCCCATCTACCACATGCCTTTTGCCTAAGAAAATAATTTCTTAGGATCAAAATGTGTCATGTTTTCTCCAACAGCGTGTAACCCTCTGGCCCCCCCTGGTGTTCACAAGCACCTAAGGGGACTTCTTGTCTTAGAATCACATTGCATCAGTAGCAGAATCAACTTTGGTGACCAGAGGGACTTAGGAAGAGCTGGTGTGGGGAATGAAAAGCACCCACAAATGAAAAACAGTTTTAATCTGTTTTTCTTTTCTCCATAGTCCCACCATCCCTAGAATTGCTTAGATTTTCGCATCAGAGAAAGCAGAATGAACAATGACTTTATTTCTCTTCTGCTCCAGTATCACTAGAACCTTTGCATCGGGGAAAACAGAGAAGGTGATCTTTCAAGCACTCAAGGAGTTGGGTCTTCCCAGTGGAAAGGTATTCATTAACGTCACATGTTTCTAAAATCATTTTGTTATTTATGCTCTCATATCTGATGAGCTGGATCATTTATATTAAACTGGTCTCAATTAGATTCAGTAACATATAGTACCATTAATTTTCTCTTCTCCTCCTTTCCTCTCTCTAAGGATTTTAACCAAAGTTTTGAGAGTTTAACTATTTACTTTAGAGTGATTTTTGTCAGGCTATTCTTTACACAATTTATGGAGCTTATTTTAGAGAGGTCCAGTCATACAGTCTCAATTACGTACAGAGTCTATGTGAATAATTAACTAATAAATTCAGTTCTTCAAGATGACCTTGCAATACTTTATAAAGCATTCCTCCACAAATCAATTATTTGTGGCTGGGTCCCTTCTGACTGAAGATAATCGAAATTAATTTATGGACTGCAAGAAAGATCTAACCCTGTGTCCACTTTAACACGTTCTATTTGAAATGCACATTTCAGTGTGGCAAGTAATATGCTATCCAGTTCTCCTAAAGAAGCCCCTTTCTGTGGACTTCTGACAATTCACTCAGCATCCTTTAAGTAGGCACCTACTTTCTCCTTCAAGGAGAGAGAAAGAGAAAGAAAATATTTGTATTTGATCTTTGGGATGTTTCCCAGGGAAACCCTGCTGTAGCCAGATGTTCACACATACAGTTCGTGGTGTCCTAGTAACTAGAAGTGCTCACTCTCATACTCTCTGATCTAGCAGGGTGGCTAGGAAGTTGGACTCCTGGCTTCTGGGATGCCAAGTGCTATAGTTGGCTTCATGACTTTGTAGATCTGTACCCTACTCCAAGAAAAAAGGTCCTTAATTTGTGACATTCTTTTATTCTTTACAGAATGATGAAATTGAACCTGCTGCCTTTACTTATGAAAAGTTCTATGAACTGACACAAAAAATTTGTCCTCGGACAGATATAGAAGATCTGTTTAAAAAAATGTAAGTTCCAATTATGAGAAAGTGTTGTGTAATTATTATACTTGTTCTTTTAGATTTTTAAAACATTTTTTGCTATAATACTTTAATATAGGATGTTGGTAGTGCTAGGAATATTCTAGTTAGGGTTACATTTTTCACCCCTTAGTTTATCAGTATACAAGTTCACTCTGAGATTTTAAGAAACTTTGACATAAATTAATTTCAGCACCTGGAACTCCCCCCCCCCCCGCCCCCGGCATTGGCTTTACTAACTACCTACAATTTTAACCTGCTCCTTTAGGTATTAACCCCTTATGTGAACTAACTAGATTCAATTTGGAATATTAATATGTTGTTGACAAGTTCATTCATTCCAATGATTTCAAATGGATGACTTACATGTTGTTTTGAAATAACATTTTCTGGTAATGCTAAAGAATTGCGGACACCTTCTGTGACGTAGTGGGAGTGTTTTCTTTCCTTTGTCATTTTGGGTTTTTCCCCCTTACAAACAGTCTCTGGCCATTTTAAGAATTTGCCACTATGACAGGTTTAGACAATAAGTTTAGAATTATCATCAACAAATGTCAACATGTAAATCGTGCCTACTGTAGCATCGTATACAAAAACTTACTTTTTCTAATAAATTTCTTTTCAGCAATGGAGACAAAACTGATTATTTAACGGTAGACCAATTAGTGAGCTTTCTAAATGAAGTAAGCTTTTTCATACATTAACTCCATAAAGTCTGTGTGCAGTGGCTTGCGTCTCCAGTGTCCTCATTGCATGCCTGTGTCCTCTGCCTGTCTTTGCTTTGCTTCTGACCTGCTGATCTTTCCATGATGGCTTTACCAGGTGCAAAAATCAGCTCCTTCCCGTGTGTACATGTGCTTCCTCTATGTTGGCTTTGCACACTGCTTTTTGTTGGTTTCCTGCTGTAATATGAAGCTCTGCTTCTGTGTGTATGTGTGTATTTTGTAATATATTTATTTAATTAAATGTCTATGTGTTTGCAAGATGATATTTAAGGTTCTTTTTTTTTCCTTGTTGATTTGATTAAATAGAAAGAGAATGGATTGAGTTTACCACCCTGTAGTTGGATTTTCCATTGCTAACTTTCTTTCATACCCTTTGCATGGACTGGAAAGCTTTATTTTTGTCTTTAAATGGATTGCATGTAAGAAAAATATGTAGGCTCCCATAGAATATTTTGACAAGAAAAACACTTGAGTTCCTGGGTGAAAATAATCTATTGAGTATTAGGCCAATTGGATTGCTAGTTAAATTTTTACTTTTTATTTTTATAACAAGCTCAGAGCTAATTTTAGAACATGATTCACTTAACCACCAAAACTGGTTGACAAAATTTGCGTAAGCACAAAAGAAAAATATTTTAGGACAAGTAAAGGTCACTACATTTATTACAACTGAAATGAACTTTTTTTTTCTTTACATGTACAAAAAAAATTTTCTCTTCGGCAAAACCTGTCAAGCCTCTTAGGGAAAAAATACACTTTTTTTCCCCCAATTCATGAATAATAAGAAGGGTTTGAGTGAGGGATAGACAGCCTATTTTTGTTGCAAATTAATTTAAGTTTATCATCATATTCTATAAAGAAAGTCATTAGAAAAGATAGGAATTGGCCTGCGAGATAGAGGTTAGTGGTAGGGTTCATGCTTAGGAAGGCCCTATGTTCGATCCTCATCATAAAAAAAGAAAGAAAGAAAGAAGAAGAAGATGGGCTGGGAATGTAGGTCAGAGGCAGAGAGCTTGCCTTCCATGTTTGAGACCTGGAGTTCAACCCCGAGTACCACAAAAAAAAAAAAAAAAAAAGAAGAAGAAGAAGAAGAAGAAAAGATGGTATCGTGCTATTTAGGGAAGTATTGCCTTCAGAAAAGACAACAGGCAATTAGTGGCTTCACATTGCCAGAGGCCGTCTCTTTTCATTCCTTGTGAAGGTTCAGTGGTTTCCGATTTATAGGGTCACACTTTAGAAACTGCATATCAACCAGTCTGAATGCACTGAGGCAAAAAAAGAGAAGGGACTTCATATACCTGCACAGAGGTCTCTCCGTTTAAATCATCCTTTCGGTACAATACAATATGTATTTTACTTGAAAATGTTTCAAGGTTTTCCACTCCACTGGTTTCTAGTCATGCAAATATTATGTTCAAAATCTTTACCCAAATATGATCCACATTCTTATGTCACAGTCACTCAGAAATTAAATCGTCTTGCTTCATTTCCTGGACCCCCCGCTTCTTCCTCCTTTTGTGGGTTTTTTTTGTTTTGTTTTGTTTTTTTTAAACTTTCCTCAGCTTCCTCATGCACTTTGGTTAATTGATCATCTTAAATTTGGTAACATGGGCTGTAATGGGCTTCCTATCAACAAGGGAAGATAGTAGTGAGAAGACAGTCTACTGTGTCGTCAAATTGTGGTCTCCTAAAATAAGACTTCTTATGTGCTCTGGCGTGGGATGGAACAGGCACCCAGTCATCTATTAAATAGAGACCTTCATACCACACTTCATGTTCAAATGCAGAAGTAGCCCTGAGGATAGGTGCAGCCTTCCTTGGCTCGTATCTGATACATTTCCTTTTATGGTTTTTTTTTGGGGGGGGGTCTACCCAAATTTCACTCTTGCAATTCTATAAAGTTTTAAAAACTTTACTTAAATTTTTTATTTAAATTTCATGGTTAAAATTTTATTGAAAGTTTTATTTTTAAAATGTTTCCATTTGTATTTAAAATTTTTTAAGTCTTTAATTAAAAAAAAATAGATCTGATCCCCCATATTTTCTTGCTTGGACATCAAATTTCTATATTATTAGAAGCTTTTATCTCTACCATGACAGTAGATAATTGTATTCTTCCAGTTTTTATGTTTCTTTCTATTTGGCTTCTCCTTGACAATAAGGTGGTGGCTTGAGCTTTTGAATGGGACTGATGGAATCAGTGCCATTGTAGATTTCTTCAGGTCATTGAGACTGTAAGCCAGTTCAAGAAATTAGAGAACCTTTATTATTAATCCATCTTTCTGCCCCTGAATCTTTTCAGTTGCTGTCCCAGTGAATACAACAACAAGGACTAGAAAAAACTATGAGAGTCTCCTTGAAGAAGTTGTCAAATCCAGAGAACATTTGCCAACACCTCACACTCTTCTTTCTTGAGTCCTGCCTTTGCCCCTTCAATCTCTCCAAAAAGAAAAATAAAATAGAAACTTACCTTTAAATCAAAAGATTTAATTTTAATGTGGAAGAAAAATATAGTTGTTAACTATGAACATAAATGGGCTGTGTCTCTTTTCAAAACCCATGCCAAAAGGGGACAGAATGCACTCTCTCAAGAATGAATCTGGCCTTGGAATATAAGGGTCTATGATCCAAAAGACTGGATTGCAACATTTAAAAAATGCCTTAGCCATGTAATCTCAATAGGCCAGTGTTCACCATTGCATCGGAAGCCTTGGATCATGCAATAAGAGAGGGAAAACTCAGAAACACTGGAAAGTACAAGGCCTTAGCCTCTGTGAATGCAGTTGTTGATGGTCCACCTGGGTATCAAAAATAGTTAACTGAAGAACTCTTTGAATGTATAAGAGAGTTCATCAAGGTAACTATAGAACCAATGAGGAAAGCAAAAACCCGTAGATACACATGCCTATCAGCAGTAACCAACTAGAACAGATAATAGAAATCTCCTTTATGTTAAAAAACGCTACGTTGACTCCCACACCTTCTTATTCATTATGTGGAAATTCTGTTCACTGTACTCCCTTGTACCTGCAGGACATGGGAAGGAGAGAAAAAATGATCAGTCATTTACTCTTTAGGTGTCTGTTGGGGTCTATGCCACCTCTTCTCTATCCATGCCATGAACACTCACTAGCCTGTCAGTGGTAGCTTTACATCTGCCTCCTCACCTGCTTCTCAGTATCTCCTTGGTCTTCGCTCCAAAAACGTGTGATCTGTGGACCAGCAGTACTGACATCGCTGGGAGAGCTAGTTACAAATGCAGAATCTCCAACCCCATCCAGATCTACTAAGTCAGGTCTGCATATAACTTGATCTCTTCACATTAAAGTTTGTGCAGCAATATATAGTAGATTACTGGATTCTTCCTTGGAATGCTTAGTGTGAGTGAGAAGAATATGGAAATAATGTGTGTATGTGTGTGTGTGTGTGTCTAAATATATATTCTTTCTGATCAAGAATTTAGTCATGAAAATCCATCAATCACATCTAAAATTTTGCCATAGCATGTCTCTAGGTCCCACCCGATAGACAGAGGGAAACTTTCTTTGCCAAATTTATGAAAATAACAAACTGGCATCTAGGAATGCTGGTGGAAGCACTTCATGGGATTTGCCACATGGTCAGATCTACTGTCAACACAGTTGCCTGTTTGTGGCAGAATTAAAGTCTCTGAACTTCAGTTAGTTTCAACTCCTTTTTCCCTGTTCCCAATGAGAAACTAAATTAATTTTACTATTGCCTTCATTTTCCTGTTTGACTTCTTACAAAGACAGTAAAAACTAAGAGCAGAATTGAGTGATGCATGAAGGGTAGGAAAGAAAGATCAAAAAGGAAGAGAGGCAACAGGTGGCACATGGCCACCTTAGTCAGGAGTTGGTTTTATTTTCTTTTACTGGTTAGCTTCCCCTGCCTCACACTGTCATATAATCACATTAGGGCTAAACTGGATTTTTTTTTTTAATTTCTGCATTTGGAAATATATGAGAAAGTTTTCACCATCTGTTTCACAATATCTTATTCTTCAATGCACAGGCTAAGAGAGAAAAGAAAGATGTATTTCATTTTTTGAGCAAGCTTATTCCTTTCTCTTTCTTATATCTTTTTTGAATATTACTTATATCAACATCCATCTCTCCCAATGCTACCTGTTTTGAAGTCAGTGCCTTTTCTCAGGAAGGACAGAGTAATGGGGACTTGTCCGTTATCTCCTCATTGTCTTGGGCACAATTTTGTGACCTATTTTTGGAAGCTATTTAGAATTTCATTTGTCAAAGCACTGGATACCATGAGGTGAATGTTCTTGGCATATTGTTTACCCGATTGAAAACCAATGGTCCCTCAGAGTTGTGAAGAATCAGCTTCATAGTGCTGTGTCTAAGTTGAACTCTTCTGCAATCTCATTACTCTGAGGTTGCCTGGACATCATTTTCTTCTCATTGCATTTTTTACATAAAAATTGTAGTTTTGTGACTCTAAACCTTACCATTTGTTTCCCTGCCTCTGGATTATCCAGATTTTCTTTTAAATGTGATAATTTTAGGGAAAGCAAAAAAATGTGTTATCTGGCAGAATAGATGCAAAGACAAATGCAGTTTCACATTGTCTGCACTGCAGGCTGATTTTCACTGTGAATATAATTTTTAGAATAGTGGATTATGAGACATACATTGTAGGACTGAGTTTTCCTGGTTATTGCTTTTGATAGATGGTCTTAGGTACCTTTTTTTTTTTGCATGGATATGCAAATATACTAAGATGCATACCATTACAGATTAGAGCTTCTTAAACTTGAGTGTATGAGAATCACTGAAAAGCTTATTAAAATATGAATTCGTGTATTCCACCCCAGAGAATCAGATTCAGTAGATGGAAGCGTGAAGTCTGAGAATCTGCATTTCTAATAGGTTTCCCAGATGCTGGTGACATTGCTTCTGCCATCCACAGTCCACACTTTAAATAACAGTGTAGAATACACACATGTATACATGTATAAATACATTAAGATGTCTGAATTCCCTCTCCTCCTTTCTCCAACTTTATCTCTTCCCTCTCCATAGCTGAATATCCCTTCTTCCTATCACTTTTTTAATTCGTATGGATTTGCCCCATCATCTCCATCAGTCCAGAATACTTATCAATGAGCATATCTCTTAAGTCAAAAGACTTCATTCTAATCTGGAAGAGAAATACAGTGACCAACTCTAAGGTAACTGCTCTGAAGTCTTAAAAAGGCTCTTCCATGCTCTTGTTTTATGGGAAGAAGGAGATACCTAGGGAGAGGGTTTTTGGTTTGCTTTTAAACAGTGCATTCTCACTTGGGGCACGACTGGTCATTTCCTTGAACAGAGGGCTCTACTGCATGGTGGCATCATTTTCTAAACAAGGTGCAGCATGCCTTTGCTTGCCTGGCACTCCATGGCCCACCTTAATATTTTCTTCTGTGCACATACCATCATTTTTGTTCTTTGTGTTCTCAAGACCCGTTATAAATATAACAGTTTCTGCTTTGGCATTTGCATGATTGTGAGCTGTTATGAGCTATAATTTCTCAGATTACAACAGAAGCATGCTTCATTGGGATAAACTGCCAAAATATATCAATCCCTTACAATAACACTCTTCACTCAACGGTGGGAGGTGGGAAAATGAGAAAAGGCTAAGACCACCTATGCTTTAGGAAATGCCAAATGTTCCATTGGTCAAAGACATTCATTCTCAATATAGACTTCTTTCCAAATGATCATCCCAAAACAAATGGGGAAGGGAAATCCATATGAACTTTTAACCATTCCTTTTAAAATACCTTTCCAATGTCTTTCAAAGTCTGTGCATATATTTGGGTAAAGAATTGTTGCTAAGGTCTAACTTATTGAAAAGATCTTGCTCACATCTGCTTATCATTCATTATTCCATGGAAGTTTGCTTTATTTATTTATTTATTCATTCATTCATTCATTCATTCATTCATTTATTTGAGATATGACCGAGGACACAATGCAAACCTGTCATCCACAGTAAGGAAGTTTAATGGATTCACTGCCTATACACACACACACACACACACACACACACACACACACACAGATTGTAGCTAAGTCAGGTAGTAAGGACTTTTCACTATATCTGTGAAATCAGGATGACTTTACTTCAGGAAGCAACTCCAGAAGTATCTTAAGTGTTAATTTGAAAAGGATAATGTCATGTACTTTCTGCCCAGACAATTTTCTCAGGGAAACTGAGTTAAAGTTCAAAGTGAATCCAGGTGTGGTGGTATGCACCTATAATCCCAGCATCTTGGGAGGCTAAAACAGAAGGATCTTGATTTGTGGCTAAACTGTGAAATTTAGCAAGACCCTGTCTCAAAATTAAAAAAAAAATTAAAAAGGCTAGGAATGTAGCTCAGTAATTGAGTGTCCCTGGGTTCAATCTTCAATACAAAAAAAAAAAAAAAAAAAGAAAAAAAAAAAACAAAGAAAAGAAAAACAATAGCAAGAAAGATGGTTCTGTACTACTGTATTTAAATACAGATTCGATATGGTTTATAACTTATCAATATTCCTTATTCTAACTTTCATTATGACACTTTAGTTTGAAAAAATACCAACTTGAGAAAATGAAGTTTTCAGGGTGCCCCAAAAGTCTCTTATTGACGTAGAAAGACATAATGAAAATGAAATGATGTTTGCCTGCCTAACATTAGGGGGGGTTTTTGGAATTGTTTTGGTTTTGCTTTTGCTTTGGCACTTAAGTTAATATATGATGTTTAATAGAACTATTTTGGATTTTTTTACTTCTTTTCTTTTTAATGCTATTTTTAACATTGAATTTTTAATATTATAAAATATTTTGACCTCACATTTTATAGACAGTTGTGCCTAACAAATATGGTATGGAAAATAGAAGACAATACATTGGACACACACACTATATTATATAGCCTTCAACTTTTGAAGGGGGAAAAAGCCCCATATTTCCTCTCCCTCCAGTTCAGTGAGAGGAACCAACAAAGTACTCCCAAATTTGGACTTTTTGAAGTATATTTTAGGGAAAAAGACAGGAAGACAGTGAAATCCAATCTTTGTCATTATAAACATTAAAGTCTAGCTAGATCTGTTTTAGAAATTATATACTTAGAAATGTGAAATGTCTCTAGGGTGAGAAATGTCAACCTAAATGGAGTTATTTTCTCATCATAGCATCAACGAGATCCTCGACTGAATGAAATTTTATTCCCATTTTATGATGTTAAAAGGGCAATGCAGATCATTGAGATGTATGAGCCTGATGAAGATTTGAAGAAAAAAGGTAATAAAAAAGTGTTAAAAAGAATTTTTTTTATTTGAACAAGAAAATATGCAACTTTTAAAACTCTTGGATTTTTAATTAAAGGTATCTATTAATGCTTTGGAGCTCCCTAGACCTGCATATTAGTAACTGACTTTTTTTTCTGCTCTTGAGTTAGTATAAAATACCTTTCTTCAAAGTTAGTTCTTGCTGTCTGAGGTATAACATTAAGTTTATTGACCTATTAAACATAGTGTATTTTCCCCTATATACTAGATTTTTTTGCATATTGCTTAAAATGTAAGAGTGCCAAATACGGTCCCTATTTGCAATCTGTGAAAATGATTTCTGTCTTATAATATTTGCACCTTTTTTTCCTCTTTTTTGTTTTGCCAAATCAATTAAATTTAACACATGATTTGATGTGCCCTCTCACCCCTCATTTGAGTTCTGGAATAGAAGATATAAACAACAGACATGAAAGTAAATAGGAATTACTTTAGCAAATTGTTGGCATTTCTGGACCTGTGCCTCTTTCAGTGAAATTTTGGAAACAATGTGTTTTCCAAATATTTGTCAAAGGAAAAGCATGGAGAAGAATTTGAAGGTCCTTGCCTTAGCAGAGGGAAGCCGAGGGCGGGAGGAATGAAGCTACCATAACTGAACACCACTGGCCCCATGTCTCAGTGGACACTGACAGGAGATCCAGGTTTAGGTTCTATCTGTCCCATATGCTCATGAATCTCAGGGCTTCAGTTTCCTCTTCTTCAGAATGGGTTCTTTCTCTTTTATTTTTATTTACTTATATATATATATGTACGTGTTTATTTACTTGGTACTGGGGATTGAACCCAGGGGTGCTTTACTGCTGAGCTACATTCCCCAGCCCATCTTATTTTTTATTTTGAGACAGACAGGGTCTAGCTAAATTGCTGAACCTAAATTGCGAGGTTAACCTTGAATTTCCAATCCTTCTGCCTTAGTGTCCTAAATCGCAGGGATTACAGGCCTGCACCACCATGCCCAGTTAAATGGGTTCCTTCTTCTTTGTATCTATCACCTGTGAATGTGACTGAACAGTTTATTTGTTCTTGGGACATATATAGGACCTATTTATAGGTATGTCTGGCCCACCATACCTGATGAAAGGGTTTTACCTTGGATGTAGTCGTACATTTACAGTTTTTTCTAGGGCCACAGATACCTATTTTTGGTAAGAGTACTTCACTATTTACCTCTCTATCAATATGCTGAATGTCATAATTTATTCCACATTATATGTAATTAAAGCAGAGGGAGGAGTAATAGTAGAGGTGATGAGATTCATGTCACTCTCTCTTTATTATGTGACCTTGGGCAAGGGAATAGCCTCCTGGGCCCCAGTTTCCCTGCTTGTAAGATGTGGGGCTCACATAGTCATTTACTAGTATTTCTTTTTGATACTGTCCTTTTTGCATTTGATATCTTTTTGGAGTTCTTGGGATTGAACCCAGGACTTCACACATACCAAATATGTGCTGTATTACCCTCAGCTTCTACTGTCATTTTTTTAAAATTTGTGGAGGGCTTACTGGGTACCAAGCACTGTGCTAAATGCTGAGAATTTAAAACTGTGTAAGAAATGCCTCCTGCCTTGCAAGGGTAAGATCTGTTCGAAGGGTAAGCCAAGTGACTCAACAATTCCTTGGCAATGTGAAGAATGTTATGATAGGTGTATGTCTTGGTTATTTCTAAAGTCCTTCCAAGTCCTTGAAGTCTACAGAATTGCCATTCACACCTGGAAAAAATGTAGGTAGAGAATCTTTTGTATGTTTTCCATAAGTTGGATGTCAGAGTGAAGGAGCTCAGTGTTCAGACTTGTGCTCCATTTGTACTCACTCCTTGAGTGAGCTCATGCAGGCCAGTGGCTTGAAATTTCTTCCATATGCATTTCATTTCCAAATTAAACTCTCCAGTCCTAACTCTAACTAAAACTACAGACCAACCACAGAACAGTCTATTTGGATGCTGAGCGGGCATTTTCAATGTGTTCTACAACATGCTTTGAATCCCTGTCTCCAGGTCTGTTCCTTTCCCTGCCCACAAAATGGTCCCATTGTTCACTCAGTGTTTCAAGTCAAAGCCCTTGGCATCATCCTGGACTTGGTTAATTCTTTCACATCACATCTGATCCAGTCTCCAAACTGCAAGATCCAGCCTCAACATAAATCACCTGTCACCATCTCTACCCTGCCAGGCTACGCAAGCCCACATCTTTTCCCTCCAGGCAACCAGTTGACTTCTAACTGGTCTTCCCTTCTACTCAGTGCTATGCTCAACACAGCAGCCAGAGTAAACCTCTTGAAACCAAGTCCAGTGATATTCCACTTTTCAAAATGCCCCAAAGCTTCCCAACATACCTAGAAGAAAATCCAAAGTACTTAGGACTGAAGTCCAGCTCATGTAGACTTTGACTACTTCTCCAAACTCATTTCCAGCCACTTTCCTCGTAGGTCACTCACTGTATCTTTGCTGTCATTGAATGAACTTGGCACACACACTCCTATATCAAGGTCATTGCACTTGCTGATCCTTCTGCCTGGAATGGGGCTTCCCACCCCTTGTGTGCATGTGACTTTCTCACCATGCATGTGAGTTACTTCCCCAGAGGGGCTTTCACTGGCCACATATCTAGCACAGCATGCTGTCATTCTTTGTCATCTTTCTTCTTGCTTTCTTTATCCTTCTAGAACTTTTATGACATTTATTTGTTCACTTGTTTATTTATCTCAACCATAACCTGTGAATTTCATGAAATCAGGAGTTGTCTTTTTTTTTCTATCATTGCGTCTATCCCAGTGCCTCAAAAACTACCTGCTCTTAGAATGAATGAGTGTGCTCAAGGAGGGAGGTATACAAACTTTCATTGCACACTTTGAGGTATAATTAAAAATGACCTAAGTATGCATCATCAGAATAATGGATAATAAGTTATAGTTTGTTCAAATATGGACTACTGTACAATGAAAAATAAATGAACAAGAACTGCACATGTCAACTGGATAAGTCCCAGTAAAACATATAGGAAAAATATCAACTTCAAATGCACACAGTGGGATAGCTCTTTTTTTAAATTCGAAAGCATTTGAATGATTTGTTGTTCTGATAAATGCATATGTGAATTAATGCAGGGGTTAAACTGCAAAACTATTTCGGGAATGTTAAACACAAAAGCTAGAGAAGTGGTATCTACATAGCAGCAGAAAGATAGAATTAGATGGAACGGAAGTGGGGCACCAGGGTACTGCATTCATTTTAAAAATATAAAACAATAAAACAAAATGTTACTATCTGAAAAAATTGTGAAGTAGGACTACAGCTGTTTATTATGCTGTCATCTGTACTTTTCATGAACTTGAAATTGATTCTTAACTTGCAAGTGCTTCAGTTTTAAAGCAAAAAGCTGCGGTTGCCAGTGGTTGGTAGGGTAGGAAAAGATACATAAATATAATGACCTGTCCTGAAGCTACTATATGCACCCAGCCCTGTATAAAAATGTGCAATTGAAATGAACAAGGGCTCCTGAGGCCACATTTCACTGACCCCTGCATACTCTTCTCACCCAGCCTCACCCCATACCTTTTAGATAAAATAGAAAAATAAAATTGTTTAAATTTGGAGGACACCATATCCAGGAAAAATCTCTTTTCCAATTCTGTGAGAACAATATTGACTTATAATTAATATTATTTTCATTTTTTAAAGAACACCTCTTCTATATATGCTCATTTGATTCTGGAAAGCAGATAAGACCAGTATCTTTCCCCACTTGGCAGAAGAGGAAGCTGAGACTCAGAAGCATAAACAGGAAGTGACAGAAGCAGAGCTAGAGAAAGTTCCCTGACCCCTTGTCACTATTGCTTATAGCCCTGTGTTTTTGAACTTGGAGGACAATGTACTTCCTCTACCTTAAATATTTAAAAATGCCACCTCTTTGTTGAATGCCTATGTTAACTTATAATTTGCCATTCTGTGACTTTATTCAAGTTCTGAAAGATGAAGTTTCTTAGGAAGGAGACTGTGAGGAAGTTTTTACTCTTAACTGTACATGCTAACTTGCCTTCTCTGAATAAAATGAGATATGCATCTTCAGAGCTACAGGTGTTATAAGATGTTCTTTTTCCCCTAGGACTCATATCAAGTGATGGGTTTTGCAGATATCTGATGTCAGATGAAAATGCCCCAGTCTTCCTAGATCGTTTAGAGCTTTACCAGGAAATGGACCATCCTCTGGCTCACTATTTCATCAGTTCTTCCCATAATACCTATCTCACTGGCCGACAGTTTGGCGGGAAGTCTTCAGTAGAAATGTACAGACAAGTTCTCCTGGCTGGTTGCAGGTCAGAAACTCAAAGATGGCAATTTTGTGGGGCAGTATGTATATGATGCTCTTCAACTTATAGTTGCCCCCCTTATCTATAGGGGTTATATTCCAATACCTCCAGTATTGAAATCACGTATAGTCTCTAATTCTATATACTGTTTCTTGCTACACATGCATACTTATGATAAAGTTTTATTTGTAAATGAAGCACAATAAGAGATTCATGACAACAACAATAATAAAAGAGAACAATTATAAAAAAAGGTACTGTAATAAAATTGGCCACATCCCTACCCCTTTGCCTTGGGGGCTTTGCTAAATAAAATAAGCATTACTTGAGCACAGTGGCATAGCCTGACAGTTGATCTGATAATCAAAAAGGCTACTAAGTGGCTAGTGGGTGGGTTGTGTATTCACTGTGACTATGCTGGACAATGGAATGACCCACATCTGAGGATGGTCATTGGGGTAGCAAGAAATTTCATTGTGCTACTCAGAATACTGTATAAATAAAATCTTATTATTTATTTCTGGAATTTTCCAATTATTATTTCCAGACCACTGCTGATCATGGGTAAATAAACTATGAGTAAGGGAGGGCTATAGTAATTTACTCTTCTCTGAAATAAGAAGTAGTAATCGGAGTGAAAACAAACATGTGTCCTTCTGTTTAATGGAGTATGATGGTCATTTAACCTTGAAAAAGAAAGGACAATATTACTTCCATAAAGGTCTAGCTTTGTCCCATGATTCAAAAGATATTATTTTACTATAAATTTAAATAGGCCCCCCAAAATTGCAACCCCCCCACATTTTTTACTATTTATAGCTACTTGCAAATTTAATGTTATATAATGATAAAAGTCCCAAAATTTTATTCTCTGAGAATAATGAATTTATTTACTGAAAATGTTATTTTACAGATGTAGACAAATATTTGAGATTTAAAACATGACCAGAATGTTGAAAAATAAGAAGTGAAGTTGCATTATGACTTTTTTTCTTGGTTACCAATTCAGCAAAACTTTAGTCTTTAACTCACAATTTTTGTATGTGGAAATACTTTTAAAAGAAATTAACCACATTGCTACTTCCTCTGAATACTTGAGTATTAATCACACAGACACACAAAAACCAATCTGATAAGGTAAACCTAACATGATCCCACTTAATTCAATTAAAAAATAATTTAATGTCAGCTGAGTGTGCCCAGCATCACTGAAGTCTGAGGCAGGAGGATTGCAAATTCAAAGCCAGCCTCAGCAACTTAGTGAGACCTTAACCAAGCCACTTAGGGAGACCCTGTCTCAAAATAAAAGATACAAAGGACTGAGGTGTGACTCAGTGGTAAGGCACCCCTGGATTCAGTCCCCAGTACCAATCTAATAATAATAATAATAATAATAATAATAATTTAATGTCATCAAACCCCAGTCTACATTCAGATTATCCCAGTTGTCCTCACGCTGTTCCTTATTACGGCTTTGTCACAATTAAGATTTCATCCAGAACCGTACCACTTGTCACCTCTTAAGTCTCTTAATCTGACTCAGTCCTTTTTTGATGATACCAGCCTGATGGGGAGAATATGTTTTAACCTGCCTATGTCATGAAATAAGCATGTTGCATAATTTGCCCTATGGTGATCTCTAAGAAAACTCATTTTGAGGCCTTTCTTTGAGTTTGCATACACACTATTCTGTCATAAGGATTCCATGTTGTTATTTTCACTGTGTTCCTAGGTGTGTTGAACTTGACTGTTGGGATGGAAAAGGTGAAGATCAAGAACCAATAATAACTCATGGAAAAGCAATGTGTACAGATATCCTTTTTAAGGTATGTTTTAAAAATTATACCACCACACAGCATTTTCCAAACCGTTATGCTATTGCAGTCAACAGCGAGGTGGAAAATGAATTTTTCATTTTCTCAAGCATTGTGCCTTCATATTTTTTCTCCAGTTTTGAGGAGAGTCGCAAGACAAATGTTATCTCCACTTAATGTCTCTTTGTGCTGTTTTTCCTGCTTTCAAATGGCAACAATTGCATAATGAGGTTTCTCCAGCATTCTCCTAGTTTACTTACTTACTTAATACCTTCATATTCTTATCTACTTATTTGCTTGCCTACTTTGCATTGTTCTTGAAAGTCTTCAAGGCAGCATAAAAAATAAATGCAGGAAAAAATTAGATTATGGATAGACAGGACCTGTAAGCATAAGAGAATGAGGTTAGAGTTTATAGATGCTTCTCAAGAAATCTTATTATAATCTTGCACAAGCATGTGATTTACAGAATCCATAAATGAAAGGCTGAAAAGCACAATTATTATCTGAACTGACACCAGTGAGAAATTTGCTCTCAAGGATCCTCATCAAGAGGAATCTATAGTTTTATGAATGAGCATCTCAGTAATAGTGATGTTCATGTCTGATTTGAAGGGTGGTTTCTTAGAGCATTCCTCAATATGCCTATGATAACCTTCCAAAAGATAAGTCAAACAAAGAAATTCTGTGATTGACCATTATGTCAGATCCACCTGTCTCTGGTCTTTTGGTGTAGCTCAGGATGGATATTGAAACATCTGAAACAATTGATTCTCAACTCTACATGTGAAAAATCACCAAAGATGTTTTCAAAAACCCAGATGCCTAGGCCCTATACCTGTAACATACCATGCATATCATTTATCTTAGCCAAAATGTTGATGGGTTTTGATGAGCAGTCACTCCAGATTATGCTTCCTGGAAAAAGCCAAGAGGATATGCAAGTGGGAAGCTGTGAATTTGCACAGCCAGCCAAATTGACAGGAAAGGCAATGGCCTCTCCTTAGAGAATTAAGGAGCCTAATAAGGAAGCATAGTTGAAAAGCAGGCCATTCCCTCTCAGCATTTACTGAGCAAAGGAGAAGCCCAGGGCAGAACCAGAGTTTTCCTCAAGGAATAATTCTTGGCCAAATGGACAGTTAAGGTCATGAACATTTTTACCTGGGAAGAAATTTAAAGCAAGAATAACTAAATGGCCAGGCACAGTGCCACAAACCTATTATCTCAGCAGCTTGGAAAGCTAAGTCAGGAGGATCGCAAGTTCAAAGCCAGCCTCAACAATTTAGTGAAGCCCTATGCAACTTAGTAAGACTCTGTCTCAAAATTAAAAATTAAAAAAGGACCGAGGATGTGGCTTAGTGGTTAAGTACCCCTGCACTTAATCCCCAGTACTCTCCCCAAAATCATCTAAATTACCTACTTAATGATAAAGATGCTTCCATGAAATATTCCAAGCTTACCTGTCCTTGAGCATTATCATTTCAAATAGATTTTCCTGGATAACTATGGTAAAATATTTTCCTGATTCACTGAGTGAAGAGCTTGCTCTATAGTGAACCACAGATTAGTAAGTACTTGGAGATTTTTATGAAACAGAATGCTCTGGTTGTATAAGTATTGGTTTGATGCCTGTTTTTCTAGATCAAAGTAGAGACTTGGGCCCACCATCTGATAAGCCCACTTCAATGTCACAGAGATGGTAGGAGAGGACATGTTCAGCTCATTCAAAAATTGTAGGGCAGGTGGGCAAAGCATATTTCCTCCATGTTGCAGAATAAAGCCTTGCTTCCTGATGTTTAAAAAAAAAAAAAAAAGTGCAAGAGGATCCTGAGCACACCCTGTTTTACCTTGAATGGTGCTTGCTCAGTGAGCACCCTCTGCCCTGAGACTCCTCTTCCTATTAACTAGGCTAATATGAAACAGTATTGCAAATGTCATATCAGTATGCAGGGATCTACATTGAATTAAAGAAACGTAGCCCAAGACTGATTCCAAACACAGAGGAAAGTCAATAGAAGTTTCCAGGAATCCTAAAGGTATTACCAACAGATTTCTCCAGAGGTGGGAGGAGTTGAAGAGGGATCTGTTGGGAAAATTCTTGTGCCAAAGCTTAGCTTCTCCTCAAGGAGAGTGGTGAACCCTGCACCCCTAGCTTGGAAGATTATCAGGTAAGGAACCAGGTCACTTAAATAAAATTTCTTGTGAGTTGATAGTACTATTCTGGAGGTGTAAAAGATAGCTGTGGGTGAAAAAATGTTATTAACCATTAACTGCACACTTGATCTATCACAGAGGGCTGAACCATTAGAGGTATCAAGGTAGATGGATTCTCCCGATTTGAGTGGTTGCAATTGACTTTCTGCAAGAAAGTCCCAATTAGTAGATTCAATAGTTTCAGGTGCCTTGAATTTTTTTGCTCTTTTCTCTCATTAACACTTTTTATCTTTAAAGGATGTAATTCAAGCCATCAAGGAAACTGCGTTTGTCACCTCCGAATATCCTGTAATTCTCTCCTTTGAAAATCACTGCAGGTATATTGATTCATTCTACTCCAAGACACTAAGTGATGTTGTTTCCCAACTCCTACTCCTTACCCTCACCCCAGCAGTATATCTTTTTAGAAAACTGAGTACTTTGTGAAGTGCTAAGTGTCAACTGATCTTCCAGTTAAGTATGCAGTCTTATGCAAACCCTGTCTCTCCAAGAAAGTCATCTTCATGTGGTTTAGAAATTCTTGCTCTAAACAAAAGGCCAAAGATTGGATACCTTGTTTCAAGTTTTGTTGAGTTGGAAGATTTAAATATAACTTGAAAAACATTTTCGTATTCTTACCGTTTTAGTTCTGGGGTGAGTTCTTTTTTAATTGAATCAGCTAAAGTTTGGTATTTGAAAATATATCTCACAGTCACATTCTGAGGATAATCATGCATTTTGCAGATGAGAGTCTTTAATTGCCTGGAAATGGTGTTTTCTTATTCTTGGATGGTTAATGGATGTTTGAATTTATAAATGCCACTTCTTTTTCTCCAGCAAATATCAACAGTACAAGATGTCCAAATATTGTGAAGATCTATTTGGGGATCTCCTGTTGAAACAAGCACTTGAATCACATCCAGTATGTATTTTTAGAAAACCATATTTCTAGCATGAATAGATTTGTTTTGAAATTCATTTTTGAAGGGTCAAGTAGCACTGAAGGACCGATGCTAAAGATCTTCATATTTATTTAAATCCTTCAGTACAAAGAGCGTTTTTATCATGCTTCAGAAGGATGAATTTAATTTGGGAGAGCTTGGAGTCTCATGGTTTAAATTTCATAAAGCACCCAGGCCAAGAGTCTAGATTCTGTACTTATTCTCAATATTAGTTACACGTTAGAATCATCTTGCGGAACTGTGAAAAACACCCATGCCAGCCCTTCACTCACAGATTGATTTAATGGACCGAGAGTCAGCCGCCAGCATAGTGTATTTTATAAGTCCTCCAGGTCAGCAAATGTTTGCCTAGTATTCAGAAGTCGTGGGAGCCTGTTGTTATGGAAAATGCCCTAGATTGATGGTACAGTATCCTGCAGTCCAACTCCAAAACAAAGTCTTGGGTAAATTGATATGTACTTTTTAAAATATTTTTTCTAATTAGGTATACATGCATTTTGACACATCATCCATAAATGGAGTATGATTTCTCATTCTTCTGGTTGTATACGATGTAGAATCACATTGGCCTTGTGGTCATATATATACATAGGGTAATAATATGTACATATTTGAATTTCATTTAACACCTGCTAGTTTCTTTATAACATGAAGAATATTAGTCTGTGGTTCATAGATGGGCTTCATGAGGCCTTTGATTTTATTCTAATCACATACAAGTTTTAAATATATAATCATGCCAGAGGGTTCTTTGTATTTGTATTAGGAGCTATGACCTCCAGGAGATTAAAACTCATTTTCACAAGATGTTGTGAGTAGCAAGACAGTTAATGCAATTAAATAGCAAAATTCTCTGATAATGGAATATTTGACACACCTACCGGGAAGCAGCTCTGATGGGCCCACAGATGGTAGCATGAAGTGGCAGGAGAGGAACATGACGGTAACAAGAGAATGGTGCTTTGTGTCACATGTGAATAATCTGGGTGGTTTAATGAATTTTTTTTCTGGAAGCGTGTCTGAGAGAACTGAAAAGATATGGAGACAAGGGTATTTGTTTCCTTTGCTTCCTCCATCCAATTCTGTTCAGCCTGTTGAAGCAGGTACCTGCCCTTGACCTCAAAGCACTTCCTTTTTCCCTGCCCACTGGCCTGACTTAAACTGCCAGCACCCACAGCTTTGTGCCTGTGACCTCTGCTCACTAGAGCTTGCTCTGTCCACACATGAGTGACAGGCCAGAAGTGTCAGAGGATTAACACCCTCACTTCGTGCCCTGTCACTCCCAGGGTGGGCTGATTCTGAGCACCTGTTCTCCTCTGTCCTCTCCAGCAGGACTGAGCTCCAGTTTTCCACACCGATAACTTGCTTGATAACACACCTTTGATTGGGTGCCTGTCTTCTTTTTCCCACTTTCTCACTCTGTTGGAGTCTTTTGGGGCCATCTCTCAAGTAAACTATTAGTGCATCCATCTTTATCTTAGAGGCTGAGTCTAAGGAAACCCAAATGAAGAAACATCCTTGATTAAATTGATTATTATTATTTAGTACTGGGGATTGAAATCAAAAGCTTTACCACTGAGCTACATCCCCAGCACTTTTATTTATTTATTTTTATTTTGAGATAAGGTCTTGCTAAGTTGCTCAGACTGGTCTGGAACTTGTGATTCTCCTGCCTCAACCTCCTGAGCAGGTGGAATTATAGGTGTGCACCACAAAACCTGATTATTTTATTTTGTTGTTTTTAATCTGATTCCTCTGCTTATTTTTCTAGTTAGGGTAAAGTGCTTACTTTTGTGAAAAGACACTATATTCTTAATGCAATGATGTTCACATGCATGAATATGGTTTTGGAAATCATAGGTGGTATACATGGGAATAAGACCTGCTGTCTGAACTGAGGAGCTTTCAATCTTGAGGGCTGGAGTTTGAGTGGAGCAGGATACAAAAGTAAACACTTAACTGAGAAAGAAGATGGACTGTGATGTATTGAATATTTGTTGGAGAACTTCTGGTGCAAGAGAGACCCCTGGGGAATGGAGGAGTTCCACTAGCTGCCTATAGGAAGCAGCATTTCACCCAAGGGTCTCACTTGAGGCAAGACAGACAGGAAAGCACAGCGTCTTTCTTGTCATCTGTAGGATAAAACTGAGTTTTGGAAATGACTGGATGTATGGGGGTAAATATGGACAGGTGAAAGTATAGATGGGTGGATGGGGAATAGATGTCCATATATGGGACAGTTCCATGGAATAACCTAAAGGAATATATTGTTTCCAGACTTAAATTCAAGTAAATAAAGTCATCATAGAGTTCAGATTCCAATAATTAGGACCATTCCTTCTTGATTCCCTTGTTGAACCCACAAAACATAATCCCATGTGTTGAGTTGGAATAGACTACTAAGCAGACAGACTTGCTGTACAGTCCAGTTCTTGGGAGATCTAGGGAACCTTTCACCTGGGAGAGCCAATTCCATCCCCAGCATAACCCCTTGTACTTTTTTTATCGGGGTGACCCATTGTACTTTTTTTGGAGCTGATGGGTACTGGGGATTGAACTCAGAGGAACTTAACCACTGAGCCACATCCCCAGCCCTGTTTTGTATTTTATTTATAGACATATGCTGAGGCTGGCTTTTTTTTTTTTTTTTTTTGAAGTTTTGATTTTTGCATTTTCAAAACTGAAGAATTTTAATAAAACAGAAAAGAAGAAAAAAAAAGAGCAAAACATGTATAGAGTTCCCATATACTTTCTCTCCTTGCCTCCTAGCACATTTTCCCATTATTTTTTTTTTCTTTTTATTGTAAACAAATGGGATACATGTTGTTTCTCTATTTGTACATGGCGTAAAGGCATACCATTTGTGTAATCATAAATTTACATAGGGTAATGTTGTTTGATTCATTCTGCCATTTTTTCCCTTCCCCCCCTCCCCTCCCACTCTTCCCCTCCATCTATACAGTCCTTCCTTCCTCCATTCCTGCCCCCCTCCCTAAACCCAACTCCAACCCCAACACTAACACTTCCCACCCCCCATTATGTGTCATCATCCACTTATTAGCGATATCATTCTTCCTTTGGTTTTTTGAGATTGGCTTATCTCACTTAGCATGATATTCTCCAGTTTCATCCATTTGCCTGCAAATGTCATAATTTTATCATTCTTTATGGCTGAGTAATATTCCATTGTATATATATACCACATTTTCTTTATCCATTCATCAATTGAAGGACATCTAGGTTGGTTCCACAATCTGGCTATTGTGAACTGAGCAGCTATGAACATTGATGTGGCTGTATCTCTGTAATATGCTGATTTTAAGTCCTTTGGGTATAGGCCAAGGAGTGGGATAGCTGGGTCAAATGGTGTTTCCATTCCATGTTTTCTAAGGAATCTCCACACTGCTTTCCAGAGTGGCTGCACTAATTTGCAGCCCCACCAGCAATGTAAGAGTGTACCTTTCTCCCCACATCCTCGCCAACACCTGTTGTTGGTTGTATTCTTGATAATTGCCATTCTAATTGGGGTGAGATGGAATCTTAGGGTGGTTTTGATTTGCATTTCTCTTATTACTAGAGATGTTGAACATTTTTCCATATGTTTGTTGATTGCTTGTACATCTTCTTCTGTGAAGTGTCTATTCATTTCCTTAGCCCATTTGTCAATTGGATTATTTACATTCTTGGTGTAGAGTTTTTTGAGTTCTTTATAGATTCTGGAGATTAGCGCTCTATCTGAAGTATGATTGGCAAAGATTTTCTCCCACTCTGTAGGCTCTTACTTTGCATTGCTGATAGTTTCCTTTGCTGAGAGAAAGCTTTTTAGTTTGAATCTATCCCAGTTATTAATTCTTGCTTTTATTTCTTGTGCTATGGGAGTCCTGTTGAGGAAGTCTGGTCCTAAGCCGACATGTTGAAGCTCTGGACCTACTTTTTCTTCTATAAGATGCAAGGTCTCTGGTCTGATTCCGAGATCCTTAATCCATTTTGAGTTTAGTTTTGTGCATGGTGAGAGATATGGGTTTAGTTTCATTCTGTTGCATATGGATTTCCAATTCTCCCAGCACCATTTGTTGAAGAGGCTATCTTTTCTCCATTGCATATTTTTGGCCCCTTTGTCTAGTATGAGAAAATTGTATTTATTTGGGTTTGTGTCCGTGTCCTCTATTCTGTACCATTGATCCACCTTTCTATTTTGGTACCAATACCATGCCGTTTTTGTTACTATTGCTTTGTAGTAGAGTTGAAGATCTGGTATTGCGATACCCCCTGCTTCACTCTTTCTGCCAAGGATTGCTTTAGCTATTCTGGGTTTTTTATTCTTCCAGATGAATTTCATAATTGCTTGCTCTATTTCTGTAAGGTACATCATTGGGATTTTAATTGGAATTGCATTGAATCTGTATAGCACTTTTGGTAGTATGGCCATTTTGACAATATTAATTCTTCCTATCCAAGAACATGGGAGATCTTTCCATCTTCTAAGGTTTTCTTGAATTTCTTTCTTTAGTGTCTTGTAGTTCTCATTGTAGAGGTCTTTCACCTCTTTTGTGAGATTGATTCCCAAATACTTTATTTTTTTCGAAGCTATATTGAATGGGGTAGTTTTCCTAATTTCTCTTTCTGAAGATTCATCGCTTATATATAAAAATGCCTTTGATTTATGTGCATTGATCTTATATCCCGCTACTTTACTGAATTCACTTATGAGATCTAAAAGTTTTCTGGTGGAATTTCCTGGTTCCTCTAAGTATACCATCATATCATCAGCAAATAGGAATAGTTTGAGTTCTTCTTTTCCTATTCGTATCCCTTTAATTTCTTTGGTCTGTCTAATTGCTCTGGCTAGAGTTTCAAGGACGATATTGAATAGAAGTGGTGAAAGAGGGCATCCCTGCCTTGTTCCAGTTTTTAGAGGGAATGCTTTCAGTTTTTCACCATTAAGAATGATATTAGCCATGGGTTTAGCATAGATGGCCTTTACAATGTTAAGGAATGTTCCCACTATCCCTATTTTTTCTAGTGTTTTGAGCATGAAGGGGTGCTGTATTTTATCAAATGCTTTTTCTGCATCTATCGAAATAATCATGTGATTCTTGACTTTAAGTCTATTGATATGGTGAATGACATTTATTGATTTTCTGATGTTGAACCAACCTTGCATCCCTGGGATGAAACCCACTTGATCATGGTGCACTATCTTTTTAATATGTTTTTGTATGCGATTTGCTAAAATTTTGTTGAGAATTTTTGCGTCAATGTTCATTAAGGATATTGGTCTGAAATTTTCTTTCCTCGATGTGTCTCTGTCTGGTTTAGGAATCAGGGTAATATTGGCTTCATAGCTGAGGCTGGCTTTGAACTCGTTGTCCTCCTGCCTCAGCCTCCTGAGCTGCTGGGATTACAGGCATGCTGGGATTACAGGAATGTGTCACCGAACCCAGCACCCCCTTGTGCTTTATCCGAGACCTAAACTCTGCAAGGCCTGAATTGGGGGAATGAAATGGAAAAGAACCAAAGAAACACCATTTTGTTCTGACCTGATTCCATTGTATGCTTGCTTATTATGTTTTCTTTTCAGCCTTCTGAAGCTGTTATCTATGTTGACAGTACAGTAGGACCTTCCCACGTCCCTGACTATGGCCCTGATGCATAACAAATGACTCTAAAATGTATAATCAAAACAATTCTTTCATGTCATCAAAATATCTGCTTCAACAGGGTCATTCTGACATACGCGTGCCTCAATTGTTCTTGTGTTTTTTGTGGTTTTTACCTTTATAAACTCTGTACTTCCAAAGTTCAGGTGCTGGGAGTTCTTTGAGGTGTTAGCCTGCTCCCAGCCACTGCTTGCCTAGCATGCTCATTAAAGAACCCCTTTTTCCTTTTCAATTTGGCTCAATATGAGTGGTGTTTTATAATTCTCATGCACTGCGTAACAGTAAGACCCTCACCTGCAGCACCACCCAGGTCAGATCCCAGCTCCACTGAGGAAGCTGGAGGAACTCTGCACACCTCTACAGACTGAGGATTCCAAATTTGCAGAACTATTCTAAGGCCAAATTGGATGGGGTGGACTAATTTGGTTGCTGAGGGAGACCAAGCATTAAACAGTGCTGACTGCCATCTAGTGGATGTTGAGTTGTATGACTCCGGGCCATACTGCTTTTTTCTGGGCTGGGAATAGAGAAGCACAACCCTTGATGATTTCCCCTCTTTTGTGTTATCTCTAGCTCGAACCAGGAAGACCGTTGCCATCCCCCAATGACCTCAAAAGAAAAATACTTATCAAAAATAAACGGCTAAAACCTGAAGTTGAAAAAAGTAAGTCAAACACATGCATAAATAGAAGCATGTGTTTGGACAGGACAGCTGTCTAACATGAAATTCATTGTAAAACCATCAGATTTGGGGGGAAGAGGTGTAATGATGATATGTATACTTTCGATAGCAAAGTTATCACATTTCCATTTGATTTCAGTTGACCCATAGACTCATTCATGCAGTGGGAAAAGTACATCCATATATTCACATGTCAGAATGTGGAGGGATCATAAGGGAAAAAAATAAGAAGCAGAAGGAGAATTTTATATTAGGATGTATCTGGTTATGCTTTCTTCTAGAAAAGTTGTACTCTCTCCAGTGATGTATAAGACTATTTCCTAGCAGTATCCTTAATGCTAACTATTGGCCATCTTTGAGGTGTTGAAGAAAAATGCCTGAATATTTTATTTGTACCTTTTGATAACTAGTTTTTTTTGTACATTATGACTTGTGATTTGTCCCTGCATATTTTCCAATTTTTAAAAAAGTTCTTTTATTTGTCTAGCTTACTGACTTATAAGTGCTTTTTACTTGATAACAACCCCAGTTATATGAGTTGCAAATATCTTTTATCCTGAAGTTTTGTTATCTCCGATGTGCACCTCTCATTTCTATCACTTCACATAATTGTGTGTAAATCTTGCTCTGTGCCAGATTCTCAAAATTAGGGGTGTTTGTTTTCTGGGTTTAAATCCTAAACCCTCCTTGGAAATGTAGTAACCAAAACTTTGGACAATTTACCATGTTCTAGTGGTCCTTCTTCATGTGCATACAGTGTGGTTGGTGTACATTTCTTATAAAAAAACAAGATCAGCAGGGAGACAGTGACCACTGCTAAACCTTAGGATGTGGCCAGGAGGTGCCTAAACAACATATTTCCTTTCCTTTCATTTCATTTGTCTACACATCTGTCTTAAAGCCCAAGTTTTTTAAGTGATCTAACGTCTCTCACCATCTCCTCCTTGCTTTTTTTTATAATAACAGAACAGCTTGAAGCTTTGAAAAGCATGATGGAAGCAGGGGAATCTGCAGCTCCAGCTAGCATCTTAGAGGATGATAATGAAGAGGAAATAGAAAGCGGTGAGTTGTTATTTCAAGTGACATGTTATAATACTTTGTAACATAAGTAAAACATGAGTTTCTCTCAATGGGTCCTTTATAGTGATAACATTACAGTTTTAATACTCAGGTGTGTATTTACAGATCAAATTCAGTCTTTCATTATTTTTGGTCCTTTTTTTTTCAAATATTATTACTTCCAACTTACCTGGCATTGGATATTAGTGGCTTAATCATCTCCCTCCCTGTGTGTGTCCAGCTATTCAGCAGAAATTCACAGCCAGAGATGATGGTAGTAATAGACTAGGAATGTAAAATGAAAGAAATTCAGGTAAATGAAGTTCTCGTTGGCTTGTGTTTAAAAACTGAATGATAAACTGAAAGCCAGCATTAAAATTTCAAGTTCAGACTCAGGGTGTATCTCAGTAGTAGGGCACCTGCTTAGCTTGCAAGAGGCCCTGGGTTCTATACCCAGTACCACCAAAATAACCTAAACAAACAAAATCCAAGTTGAAATTCCTTTAAATAACCAATTGCTCAGAATTATTGATATAGGTAATTTGCCAAAGGCATGCTAGCCCAAAATGTTTGAATATTTGCAATTACGTATTTTGGTTTTTGCCATATAACCACAACTATAATGTTTTGTTTAAAATTGGGACTGGTGGTACATGGTGGTGCACACTTGTAATTCCAGCTACTCAGAAGACTGAGACAGGAGGATTGCAAGTTCAAGGCCAGACTCAGCAAGTTCAAGGAACTCAATAATTTAGAAATACAATAATTTAGAAATCCCCATTGAAAAGTTTACTAAATGGAAACTAAACTTCCTAAATGAAAAGTCTTCATTTATTATTCTAACACTTGAAATATGATTTTAGGAAAGTTCATAATAAATGTTAAAAACCGTAAGCTGTGAGAATTAACTAATCTTATTCACAACCCCTTAATAAAGACTCCTGACTCTGGAACTGACATCTTATATTATGTTTATGTTGTGACAGGGAAGATTTTGGAGGCTAAAGATATCTGATATTATCCAGTTGATGCCTTTAATAGCTATTTATCTATTGGTGTGTAATAATCTACCCCCAAATTCAGAGGCTTAAAACAACACTTTACAATTATCTCCCATGGTTTTGTGGGTCACCCGGGCTTGTGTTGCTGGTTCTCCCTTGGGCTTCTCATGTGGTTACTAGCAGATGACATCTGGGGCTGACACCATCTGAAGGTTTGGTTGCACTGGTTATCTAAGGTGACTCCCTCACATGGCTGGCAGCAAATGCTGTCTGCCTGCTGAGAACTTAACTAGATTCACTGAGCAGAGCATGCTCTTGGGACCTCTGTGGTTTGGGCTTCTCCCAGCACAGTGGCTAAGTGCCTAGATAGAGCATCCAAGAGCCTGTGTTCCAAGTGGTAGGAAGTAGGATCTGCCGAATTATTTAACAGCTAAGCCTGGAACTGGTACAGCATCACTTCCTCTCTACTTTATTCATCAAAGCAGTCTTAGGACTGTCCAAGTTCAAGAGGGCAGGTGAGTGACAAGATTACATTGTGGAAGAGCCCATTGAGGGTAGATATCAACTGTTTTTGGAAAATACAGTAATCAATTGTGTTCTATTATATCATATGTCTATTATATTATTTTGCATAAAATACATATAAAAATTACATATATTAATATAATATGTAATATAAAGTAATATAAATTTTATAAATAAAATATAACAAATAAATAAACCTAAACTAAGAACAAAGTATCACAAATATATGTATATATTTCAGTAGATCAACAAAATACTCCTAAAATGCAAAAAAAATATATTAAGCAAAATCAGTTTCATGATTTAGGTTAAAATTTTATAGATGGTAACTGAAAACATATAAGACATTACCAATGCTATAATCTAGTAAAACAAATAATGGAATACATTAAGAGGAAATATAGATTAATAATAATAGCTACTAGCATTTTAGTACCAATTGGGTACCAGGCAGCCTTCATAACTGCTTTATTTAACCTTCATTAAACCCAATGAAATAGGTATGATTATACTCCTTTTTTTTTTTTTTTTGGTACCAGGGATTGAACCCAGGTGAACTTACCCACTGAGCCACATCCCCAGCCCTTTTTTGTATTTTATTTAGAGACAGGACCTCACTATGTTGCTGAGGCTGGCTTTGAGCACTGGATCCTCCTGTCTCAGCCTCCCAAGCTGCTGGGATTACAGGCATGCACTACCACTCCTGGCCACTTGTCATTCTGAAGGACACTTTCCTCCTTGGCACAGATGCTAATTATTCCTCCAGGCAAACCACCTCTAGTAACTCCCATGTTATTCCAAAATTGAGATTCTAATTTTATTTTGTATATAAATAACCCCATGAAATAATATAGCAGTAGAAAATACTTGAAAAGACAGAATCATGTACTGAATTTCTCTTTAAGGGTCCAGAGGCCCCTTCTGTCCCAGTGATGTATTTAATTCTTAGATTTCCTCAAACACTTGACCTCAGTTCTGGTCAACCAGTTGGCTGCAATTGCCTTGGTGCCACCAAATGCTCTGACTATATATGGGTGACTAGAGTCTCTAATTTAGATACATTGACACAAGTAGGCAGAAGAAAATCAGCATGGTTCAAGAGGGCAGGCTTGGGTAGAAACTGAAAAGGTTCTTAGTGAAAGCATGTGCCTAACTTCTGATCCTAGCAGACAAGCAGCAGGGAATACCAAAAGAGCATATGGTTGTGGTGTGTTTGTACATTCATGCTCCTCCAGAAATGATAACATGCATTTCTGTACTCTTTAAAAGTAGTAATTATTAAATGTTTTCCACTTGTATGGGTGACACCCCTTGTCTTCAAGTAATTACATCTGGATGGCCTGATTAGATGAAACACACAGATTGAATATTCCTTATACAAAGCACTTGAGAATGGAAGTGTTTCAGATTTGGGAGTTTTTCGTATTTTGAGATATTCACGTAGACTTTTTACCAACTGAGTACTCCTAATTCAAAAAACTGAAATTGCACATTGCTTTGAAATCTGAAAACTTTTGAGTGTTGACATCATGATGTTCAAAAAGTTTAGGATTTTTGGAGCAGTTCAGATTTTCATGTCACAATTTGCAGAGTGTAGATCATGGAAATCTTTTGTCATGTTCTACCCAAGATTTCAGGCAGGGTCTGACTGCTTTCCAATAATTTGGGTTCATGAATTCTTTTGTTTTTCACACAGCTGACCAAGAGGAGGAAGCTCACCCTGAGTTCAAATTTGGAAGTGAACTTTCTGCTGATGACTTGGGTCACAAGGAAGCTGTTGCAAATAGTGTCAAAAAGGTCAGAGTCTTCATGGCCCTTTTCTTTCATGAAGTGGAGCTGTTACAAATTTTCAGAAATATTTCGACCACAAGAGAAAAAAGTAGCCTATCATTCCTTCTAATTGTACAGGATAAAAATTTCTGCTGGGTGACCAGAATTTCACACATACACAATATTAAGTTAAAAAGAACATTTAAATTACTTATTAGTCATGTGCAATATTGACCACTAGTCTTTTAGCCAGTCTCCTTTAAATATTATCATTTATTATCTCCTTTAAATAGTATTGTTTATATGGTAGGTAGGAAGGGAGAGAACACCAGCTCAGGGACCATGGTTCACCTATTAGAATCATCAGAAAATGACCCTTGAATCTCCCCTTATCAGAGAACCACTAATTAATATTTTCCTCATAATGTAGAGTAAGCATAAAAGTATTTCCAACCACTCATCCAAGAAAAGCAGATATTAACTACCAATTAGTTTTTAAACACCGTCTAGGCTATCATGATCTAGAAGGGTCAAAACACTTTTACTTCCTACCCTTAGGTAGCTTGTAGACTTCTACAGTTTAGAGACATAGATGGGAAATAGACCATGAACAAATAAATAATTATACGATTCAATTTTTGATAAGTGCTATTGTGAAAATAAAAATGAGTGCTAAATTGGAGTATAATGAGAATAACAACGTGGCAGGAATAAGAAAACCAGAACCCAATGGAAAAGGAGGGATTGATTACACACAGAAACAGGAATAACTTTCCACACCTTGGGACCACATCAAGAGCAACCATAAAGATGGTGTGAGGAGAGTGGGTTGAAGGAGGGGCACAGTGAAGCAAGATGAGATGAGATGGGTTGGCAGAAACTAGATGATGCAGGACTTTAGAGGGTACCATGAGAAATTCAAATTTAAAATGAAATGTGAAGCTATTGAAAAAGCAGGAGGTATTGTAGCCAGGTAGACATTTAATAAGATCATGATGATCTAATTTAGAAGGAAGCAAGAAAAACATTCAGATTGGAAGAGCCCCAAATGGTTAAACTGGATGGTAGAAAGAGGACAGAATGGTTGCAAGATTAAGGAAGCAAAAACAGTACGACTCACCCATGGATTGAATGTTGGGAGTGAAGGAGGGAGAAGAAACAGGTGATCCTCTGGAGTCCTTGTTTGAGGAACTGGGTAGACTGGAATAGGGAAGACTGGAAGAGAAAGAATTTAGGAGTTTCAAATGGGACAGCTGATCTACGATGCTTTTGAGATACTCCAGGGAAGGTGCCAAGCATTGACATTTAACTCTCAGTGTTCATTTCCCAACTGTCTCCCCTTGGGTAAGTTACTTAACCTCTCTGTGTTACTATGAAGAATAAATGAGCTTAGAATAGGGCCTGGCACATAGTGGTAGCAACTAATGAAAGTGTTAGTTGCTGCTATACTCTTATTTTCATCTTTGTTCTTATTATCATCATTGCAAGCATCATCATCACCTGAACCCAGAAGAGAGGTGGAGCTGGGAGTTCAACAGGTCATATTTGAAGCCATGGAAATAACTGAGATGATCCATAGGAAGATGTGGAAAAGAAAGCCCAAGTAGAACACTAGTTAAAAGTGGGTTCATAAGAGAAGAGCCAGGAAAGAACAAGATATGGCCATGAAAACCAGGAGGACACAAGAGGACCTAGCAGTTGACTGTTGAATGCTCTTGATTTTCTGAGTAAAAAGACTCAAGAGTGTCCATTGGATTGGTAGCATGGAGGAAGGGCATTGGCGACCTTGCAGTTTCAGTGGAGAAGGGTACTGAAACAGAGAGCTAGGTAGGGATAGTAACTATGCTTTTGAGAAGTTTTGCTGTGATTAGGAGCAGAAAATTGGCTGGTAGCTTGTAGATGTTCTGAGACGGGTTTGCTGAGGGTGAGGACAAATGATGCCTACCCTCCTTAGCCTTACCCAGCGCGCTTACCCAGGCATGGAGATCGAGCTCCAAAGGCACGGATCTAATTTTATTTAGGGTTGCACAGGGACATATATAGACACATTATCCAATCAGGTTACATGCTTGTTAAAAGTATAACAGAATCAGCCTATAGGTGAACTATATGTCGAGGGTCCAGGTAGAGTAAACAAACCAAGCATGCCTAAGCAATTCTGCCCAGCAACAGGTCTGAGACAAAGGACTGGGGGAATGGCAAGCTCCAGCTCATAGCATGAGGCAAGGCAGTGCGGGCGAGCTCACATCACAGCTTTCTGTGATGCATGTCAGAATGAGGCCTCCCCTCAGTTCAAACTCAGCCTCAACAGCTGCAAAGACCTTCATTCCATGGCGAGTCTTTACCATGACCTCAGTTTGTCTGTCCAGACTGTTTGGCTTACTTAGACCATGGTGTCAGTGACTGCTGTCAGATAAGCTTGAGGAATGTTCCCTACAGTAGCTAAAGGTAACCTGAGGAGTCAAGGGAGTATTATTTGTACAGTGAAGAAATCTGGAGCCAGGTTTGTACACAGCCAAGAGCAGCAGAGAGGGAGAGTTAGTCTTCCAGGAGAAAGAAGGAAAATGCCTGGGAATTCCTTGAGAAGACAAGAGTGGACAAGATGATGGTGATGTGAAGGTGTGGTCTTGATGGGAGCAAGGATACTTGCTCTGTGAAGACAGTGGACAAAGATGCAGGTGGATGGATTTGGTGGCAGGAAGATGAGAGTAATGATGAGCAAAGTCAAAGAAGCATTGCCATTAGACTACTATTTCTGATATCTGGAGTACTTTGAGAATGCTATGTGTCTACTAAAGCTCAAAGAGTTTTGTTGTACTACATGAAGTCTTCGCCAATACTGTCTTAGTCATTTTGTGCTGTCACAAGAAAAATATCAGACTGGTTGACTTAACAACAGAAATTTATTTCTCAAAGTTCTGGAAACTACGAAGTTCAAGATTAAAGTGCGTTGGCCAGTCAGTTCTTGGTGAGAACCCTGTTATGTTTTCACATGGTGGAGAGAGAATGAGAAAGGTAGCTGTCTCTCATATCTTCTTATAAGGGCACTTATCTAATCATGAGGATTTCCCTCTCATGACTGCATTACCTCCCAAAGTCCCCATTTCCAAATACAAGTGCTCCTTGACTCACAAAGGGGTTTTGATAAACTTATTGTAAGGTTAAAATCTCATAGGCTGAAAATGCATTTAATACACCTCACCTGTGGACATCACAGCTTAGCAACACAATACACTGGTATGTTGCTGGTTGTTTACCCTTGGGATCATGTGACTGAGTAGGAGCTTTGGCATACTGCTGCCACCCAGTGTCACAGAAGAGCATCGTAACAAGAATTCAATCAAAACTGAAACACATTTTATACTAAATGCTTATCACGTTTGCATCATCATACAGTCAAAAAAAAAAAAATCCTGAGTTGGGGGGTAGGGATTTAGCTCAGTTGATTGAGTGTGTGTCTCACCAGCACAAGGCCTTGGGTTCCATCCCCAGCACCACAAAAGGCAAACAAACAAAAAAAATCCAGAGTTGAACCATCATCAAGTTGGTAACCATCTGTACATCACACTGGGAATTAGGTGGAGACACAAACATTGAGTCCATAGCAAATACACAAACATGAATGCTGAGCTTCAGAAGAGTGACCCCCTTATGCTGCCCTTTATATATCAGAGGAGGTGGCCACATTGATATATCCATTTCCTAAGCCTCATGACTAAGTCACTAATAAAATTATTTTAATGAAGCATCTAAATAAGTGCAAACCATCTACAAAGGAGGAAAATGTCACTAAGAATAGCTCTTTTGAAATTAAAACCAGAGGTTATTATATCTGCTCAGTAGCTTTTTTTTTTTCTTTTTTGGTACATGACTTTCCACTAATCTCCCATCTTAACAAATAAATAGAATCATTAAGTTTACACATATTTATTTAAATATTTACACAAATAAAGCTAATGAATTTATAATTTTGCCCTTTAGGGGAGTAAACGAATCATTTTCTTTCTCTAATTTAGACTTCAGATGACCTTGAACATGAAAACAACAAAAAGGTAACAAAAAAATTATCTTCAGCATTTTGCCTTCTTTAGGAGATACCTATACGTGATCCTCTAATATTGAAAAATTTCTACTAAGGACAGTTGTTATTACTCTGTCACCCCCCACCCATGTGTGGAATGTCAATTTAGCATTTATAGGTATAATACATCTAATCTAAGAGTTTTCAAAAGAAAGAATTAATGATAATAATAAAACTGATAAAAATCACTAAACTAGGTAAGATAATTTCCCTAAAAAAATAAGTGTTTAATGCAGTAAGATATTTCCTTAGTTGGAATTAGAAATTTCAGTCCTAGACTAGGGTGCATAATCATCAATATGTTGAATGTGAAAATAGAAATGACCTAATAGGTCATCGGATCCACACTGTAGAACAACAGAAAAGCAATCTGGACACTCAGGGCATCAGTTTTGTGGAAGATCCTTAGATAGTTTCCCACTGCACACCTTCTGGAGGTTTTACTTGATGTTATTAGACACTGACCTTATGGTAAGGAAGGTAAAGTAACATTGTCATTTTCTTTATCCTCTTCAAAATTCATCATGATGATTGAAGTGTCCTGCAAAGTGTACTTTGTCTCTTACAGTAGTAAGACTCAAGTTAGTGAGGCAGAAATTTGCCTGTACCTTTCATCTTTGGGAACTTCAGACTGCTTTGCTATCTGTGGGGTCCTATCTTATTTAGAGTGAGACTTTACTTTCTTACTGTCTCAGTGATCCATTTGAAAGAATTATGGGTAAACGGAATTACAGATCTCCCCATATGTTTTTGGAACACAGAGTAAAATTTCATAAGTCAGTGGAGTTGACAGTACAGAGTGACTCTTTAGTTACTGACATTTATTTGCTAAATTAACTTAATCCACAAGCCTCGTTCTTCTCATGTGGTCACTGGGTAGGACTATGTTCCTCCTGACAAATAACAATATTAATGAAGATGTTCATGCTGGTGCCCAGCACATAGCAATAGTATTGTTTGTAATCATTAAACACACAAGAAGAAAAAGATGTGGCCTCTGCCTTTCTGTGGAGGTTTGGGGTCTGCAACGTATAAAAACAAAACTAAAGCCAGGTACGGTGGCGCTTGCCTATAATCTCAGGGGCTCAGGAGGCTGAGGCAGGAGGATTGCCAGTTCAAAGGCAGCTTCAGCACCTGGGAGGTGCTAAGCCCACTCAGTGAGACCCTGTCTCTAAATAAAATACAAAATAGGACTGGGGATGTGGCTCAGTGGTTAAGTGCCCCTGAGTTCAATCCCAGGCACCCCAAAAAATAAAAAATAAAACAAAAATAATTTGCATTATTTGATTATTTATCTTAACTATTATCAGTGAAATCAGTTTGACTCTTTAGAATATTCAGATTGTTGTCATCAGTTAAGATAAACAAAAGGTCTGACCAATTTTTCACTTGTGGATTACATCATGTAACTAAGCATCCTCTTATATTCGATCTGTGCAGTTGAGCTTTTTCAAAGTTCTTAACAAAACGTTGACTCCTTTGAGGCACTATTTGTTGTAATTGTTTTTAATTTTGATATATCCATTTCCTAAGCCCCATGACTGTTGCCCAGGGCCTCACTGTTGCCCAGGCTGGCCTTGGACTCCTGGACTCAAGTGATCCTTCTGCCTCATCCCCCTGAGTAATGGGGGCTACAGGCATTATTTCTGTTGATTTTGGTAGTTTTGTTCGGATTTCTCATGAAGTAAATAAAATAATTTGCTTTTTTCCCCTCCAAAGTCACACAATTTCAATATGTCCTATGTAGTACATTATTGGAGTATGTGACTGAAATTCTACTGTACAGTGTGGTCCTCAGACCTTCCCCTCACCAGCGCCTTATTTTATAATTTTCAGTCATTTGAAATTATGAAATTGCAAATTCCTGTGCCTCATTCAGACTCACTTCAGCAGAAATTCCAAGGATAGGGCTCAGGAATCTGTGTTTCATCAAGCCCTCCAGGTGATTTTGACACACACTAATATTTAAGATTCATTGTTTTTGACTTTTTACTTCAACTTATGAAAATATGAGTGATAATATTGCTGTACATATCTCATAGCATCGCTGTAAGACCCCAATATCTTTCCTTGATTATCTTAAGCAAGACGTGTTTTTAGTCAAAAGCTGTTTTCCAAAAGAATGAGAACTATTTAAATTTTTTAAAGTCCTTTTAAAATCTAACAATATCCTAAACACATAACAATATTGTATGATCTCCGCCTTTTGCATCATTTGGAGTTATCATAAACATTAAGTTCTTAAATTATCCCTCAGCATAATTGAGATACGAGAAGTTATTTTTCTTCTGAATTTGTGTGTGCAAATGTATTTTTATGTCTTTTTAAAAAACTGTTTATTGATGCATTATAATCATACATGATACTGGGGTTCATTGTTACATATTCCTACATGCACACAATATCATGTATTTTGATCAATTTCATTCCCCAGGACCTCCTCTTTTCCTTGCAAATTATCTTTAGTAAAGAAGTCTACAGTCTCTGTCTGGAAGTCCCTCTGAAGCCATTGGCCAATCTGTTCTCTTCATTGTGCTTGCAGGGCCTGGTTACTGTAGAAGATGAGCAGGCATGGATGGCATCTTATAAATATGTAGGTGCTACCACTAATATTCATCCCTATTTGTCCACCATGATCAATTATGCACAGCCTGTGAAGTTTCAAGGTTTCCATGTGGCTGAAGGTAATGTCGCAGTTTAAATGCAATAGCCTTTTTTGTCTGCTTAATTTTTTTTTTTTTTTTTTTTTTTTTTTTTTTTTTTTTTAATATTGATGAGCTCCAACCTAACTTGTGCTGTTTTCCTCTTTGCGGGTGGGTATCTGTCTTACTTTTGTTTCACAGGCCACATAGCCACATGTCTTCAGCATGTCATTCTCTACGTCAGCCACAGGGTGGCTCTGAGAGACTATGAACTTGTTAGCCTCTCATGTTCCATATGCTTTCCCAAGACTCCTTTATTTTTTTTAAATATTAGTTTATCTTTTGATTGATACATAATATTTGTGCATATTTATGAGGTGCCATGTAATGTTTCCTTTTGTGTGCACATTGGGTAGTGGTTACCAGAGTCTGGGGAGAGGTTAGTTAATGGGCTAAAATATTACAGTTAGATACGAGGAATAAGTTCTGATGTTCTATGGTACAAGACGTGCTTTAGTCAAAAGCTGGTTTCCAAAAGCATGAGAACTATTTAAAATTTTTATAATCTTTTCTGGATAGGAGAAAGCATCATGATCTTCAAAAATACATATTTCAGAGGCAGTTGTGGCAATTGGGTTACACATACTTTGTTTAATGATTCCAAATATACTTCAGTGCACTTATTTTTTAAAGTCAACTGTCTCATTCATAGGATGTTAATAAATGTAAGAGCAACTGACATGATCATGTAATACTGGCCTCTAAAAACTGGTAACTCTGGATGTGATTATATTTATTGCCTGTCTTTCTGGGAGGGTTTGATGGCAGGGTTTCTAAGTGCTTCTTTGCTTTTCTCTTACAGAACGTAATATTCATTATAACATGTCTTCTTTTAATGAATCAGTTGGCCTTGGCTACTTGAAGACACATGCGATTGAATTTGTAAAGTATCCTTGGGTACTGAGTGGAGTGGACAGTTGGTGCACATTTGGTTTGGCAGCAGTCTCTGAAATAAATCAATGGCTAATATATAATTTTGATTGTTGAGGTAATAAAATAATATGTGGGAAAGAACATGGCAGCTGTGACAGTCTGCCCCAAAATGAATTGTTCTCAGAGTCTGCAGAGTGAACTGTGGTCTCTCTCCCAGGGCTCACTGGTAAATGTGAACTTTGTTCTGCGCTGCCTATGTGTTGGTCATTATTGGTCTGCACCTCCTTTGTTCCAGCTCTTTGGTGTTTATTTACCTCAGCTGTGGTGCTCTTTTATTCTGTTTTCCTTAATAAGTTACACAGTTACAACAAACGGCAAATGAGTCGCATTTACCCCAAGGGAGGCAGAGTGGATTCCAGTAATTACATGCCTCAGATTTTCTGGAACGCTGGATGCCAGATGGTTTCACTGAACTATCAAACCCCAGGTAGGAGCTGATGTCCAGTGACCCTGAATTCCACAGAACACTTTGACTGGGTGGTGTCAGGAGTTGCCTTAGGTTGGCTGTGGGCATGTTTTCAGGGAAGCAGACATATGGCAAAACAATGTTTTCTTGTATTTATAGAATGGTGAGAAATTCAAATCCCAAAATAGAACAAGAAGACAGTGACAGAAGACAGTATTTTGATTTATATTGAAATGCTTTTCATAATTGCCATGACTACTCTGTTAAACAGTATCCTCTATTCCTAAATATTTCTAATATTTCTTGCATTTGGATCAGACATTTTATCTTTGTTTCCAGAGGCAGAATTGAGTGAGAAGAATTTAAGTGTTTTTGTACAGTAACTGAATCTCATTTCTCCTTTGGAAAGTTCCTAGGCCACTATAAACATTCAACAAATATCAAGGACACAGTGTCACCTCACCATAAAAGTATAGAATTTTACATAGTAAAACTCTGCTTAGATGATGTGGAGTTATATATTTTTAGAGGATCTAATCTATAAATTGGTCTTCCAAAGTGTAGTCAAAGATGGGCTGCCAATGTATAATATAATGATCCTTTTTTTTTTTCCTGGAAAAAGAAGAAATGATGTTTTTATAAGTTTTCAAAGTTTGTTTGAAGAGCCTATGATCACAATATGAAGATTAGAGACCACAACATAGAGAATACATAGAAATACATCATAAAGCCTATTTACTTTATGTGGGTAATTTTTGCATGACTTGAAAATTGATAAAAACAAAAACCCAAAACAAAAAATACATTTTTTTTTCTTCTTTGGTCCTTTGTCATATGCAGAGACCTCCTATGTTTCCCATTTTGGGGAACTTTTCCTTATATAGTGTACCTACCATTTGAGAGAGTTCCTATCCTCCTTGTTTCTTATTATCTGAACTGACTGAAAGGTCCTTTGACTTTCATCCCTCCGGCTTGAGCTTGAGCCAACTGTATTTCCCACCCCTTGGGGGAGCCTCCTCCATAACCAGCTAGGGGAGTCCCATTGTGCATGGTGACCCCACAGTCCTTGCTAGATGAGACTGTGACCAGGTACCAGTGTAATCCCAAGTGTTTCTATCAGGGACAAAACAAAATGACATGTTGGCTTTACCTACTTAAGGAAGGGTCAGGTTATATTCTCCATTGTCAGTGAGTCCATAGTGAGGATTCCATGGTCCTCAAACATTTACTCACTAGACCAGCTTGTGTTTTATTCTATAATGTTAGGTTTAACAACAGTATTTGGGAATAAGAAAAATCTAACCACAAACCCATTTTGTTTTCCTGATGAGAAAAAAAGAAAGAAAATTTTATCTGCCTGCAAGAAAAAAATCCTAAGTCATACCCTGTCAGGGTAGGCCCTGCTAGAAGAATATTCCCTAAGTCTCATGCTATGATCATGAAAGCCATCAATTTGTATGTGATTCTTACCTGACTTGTGTTGTATCATAAGTCAAGTTTTGGAGGGTTTTCTGTTGTTGTTTGGTTGGTTTTTTTTTTTTTTTTTTTTTTTAACTCTGGGATGCTTAACCAATGAGCCACATCCCCATACCTTTTTATATTTTATGTTGAGACAGGGTTTCACTAAGTTGCATAGGGCCTCACTAAGTTGCTGAGACTGGCTTTGAACTTGCAATCCTCCTGCCTCAGCCTCCCATGCCTGGGATTATAGGTGTGTGCCACCACACATGGCTTAAGTCCAGTTTTGTGTTCATGCTTACTCTACTGCATATCTACAGCCTTTCCTCCTTCTGGGTGACAAGACTTATATAGGTACTTCTGATGACAGCAGGTTAGACATCTCTAGTCTCAACATTAAATGAACAATTGTCTAGCTTATGTATTGATTCCATTTTTTATAAGAATTCCAGGATGATCTTATGAAAACACACTTGATGCTTAATTTCATTTAGACAGAAGGTCATTTGAACAACATGGAAAAGAGTTATGTGCCTTAATCAGAGCCTGCGGTACCTCTGGTATGAAAGAGGAAATTCTGGACCTATGAGCAGTCTGATTTCCATTGTTTAAAATCACCCTATTAGGGTCTTCTTTGTCTGGGGAGATGAGATTCTAAATTATTTTTGTCTCTTGACAGATTTAGCAATGCAATTGAATCAGGGGAAATTTGAGTATAATGGATCGTGCGGGTGAGTAATGTGATTTAAGCTGTTGTCACCTAGTTTCAGGACTCCCTACTATAGCTTTAATGAAATGATGTCATTTTTAATTAGGGGCTGGTGAATGTAAGCTGCTTTGAGGCATGGGATAGGAGTAAATGAAACTCCTAGATGGTTTATATTTGTGAATATACATTCCTCATCTATCCAATTTTACTAAGCAGGATTTTTTTTTTTTAGCTACAAGTTTTCAGAATCCTACATACTCTAGAGGTTAATTCTCTCACTATAAATTCAATAACAGGTTTTTATATCTGAGACAAGTAATGATCCATGCTCATTTGGACAATAACTGGAGACATAGGCATTAAATATGTGTACTTTTACTGATGACAAATACAGAAATGAAGTTAATTTCATGTATAATGAAATCATGGGTGTCAGGTTAAATTTAATTCAGTTGAGGATAAACCTTTGTTCTCTCTTGATTCTTTTGCATGTCTTGTGAGTAGCAGTTATCAAAGAATAGAGCTATGAATTTTGTTCCAGTTTACTTAAATAGCAGTCTTTTTAAAATCCATGAGCCAAGAAGTAAAAAAGGAAATAGTAATTCCACTGAAATGGCAAAATATTAAGAAAAAACAACATGAAGTTAGAATTTTAGGGGGAGAGACGTACTGGGGATGGAACCAGGGATGCTATTCCACTGAGCTATACAGCCCCAGCCCATTTTGTTTTTATTTTGAATCAAGGTCTCGCCCAGACTGGCCTCAAAGTTGTAATCCTCCTACCTGAGACACCTGAGTTGTTAGAATTAAGGCATGCACCACTGTGCCCAGCTGAAGTTAGAATGTTGCAAAGTTTTGTGGTCATTTTTTTTTGTTGCATCTGCCTTCGAGAGCACTATAAGTAAATAATATCAGATCACAGCCCAAAGGCCTCGGGACTAATTCCATGGAGTCCTGTCCCATTCCATAATGATACTGTCAGATAGTTTTAATTCTTGATGGTGGCTCACCTTGTGGAATATGTTAATTTTCATCACTGAAAATAATCAGTTGAGATGTGAATTTTCAGCAATTGTGGGTTAGGACATGCCTCTTCAGAGTACATACTTCATACCTCTCCTACCTGACAGATGGTTTTTGGCCAGTATGCCCACATGCTCAAATGACAGCACTGCCATCTGTAACAGCTGCCGTGTACTTTCCTGAGGGTGCATTACATTTTCCTCTGCTGCATTCTTTGAAAAACATAAAAACCATAGTTACAAAGAAAAGAGCCAAATGCATAGAACAAATGGATGTTGCAGGATTCTTGCTTAAATTGGATTCTACAAGGATAGAGAAGGAAACTCACGATTGGCCAAGTCAGAAAGAACTCAGGGGCCTGCTAAGAATTTTGGTCCAAGGAGAAAGTCTTTGTCAATTCCCAGTATTGTTCAGGGAAAGAGACATTCTTGTTGCCTTTGAACACAGTACACTGTCTGTGGCTGGTGTATTGTCTGATGCTCTTCAGGATTATCCAAAAGTCATCCTCCTCAAGCCTTAGGACCCTCTACCTAAAAACTTAGATCCTAAGTTATACATGGGATAAAGAAGCATTTCGGTGTTTCACAAAGCATTTTTTGGTCTTTGTAAAGGCTGTGAGTACAATAAACTTCCTCTGTGTTTTCCACCAGGTATCTGCTCAAACCAGATTTCATGAGGCGGCCTGACCGAACATTTGATCCCTTCTCTGAAACCCCTGTGGACGGGGTTATTGCAGCAACATGCTCGGTGCAGGTAACACCCCTGCTCATTAGATTGTGTAAATGTATATGCAGTGGTCCTAGACAGAAATCACTGGTAACATATTTCATGTCAAGTTGCCAGATCCTTATGTCACTCTCAACTTGGGCTTAAAATTCCCCTCTTTTTCATAAAAGACACATTTTTTCACTAGTAAAATTATGAGCTACTTTAGGTAAAATCACAAAATAACTACTGCATGATGAGATTTCTATAAAATTCTAGAATATATGAACTATTGTGATAGTAAACCAGTGGTTGCCTCTGAACTGGGATAGAGAGTAAATCAGTGATTGCCTCTATTCACAGTGGAAGGAGAGATAGATTATAAAAAGGGTCCCCAAAACTTGGAGGTGATGGAAATCCTCAATACTTTAATTGCAATGATAGTTTCACAGATACTATAGACTAATCTTATTGTACAAATTCAATATGTACAATTTATGATAGGTCAATTATACCTCAAAAAATCTGTTCAAAATTATTAGATAATAAGAAGGGGAAACTAACAAATGGCTATGTTTATAAAGTAAAAAAAAAATAGTCACTCCATAACTTCTATAGTAGATAGAATTTAACACTGATCATAGACAACCAATATCAACATCAGCCAAGAGGTCAAGAATAACAGGAAAATTCTAGTGTTGTTTTCCTTCCCCCTGTTTCTCTCTCTCTTTCACTCTCTCTTGGGTGGGGGGCATCAGGGATTGAACCAAGGGGTACTTAACCACTGAGCAATATTCCCAGTCCTCTTTTTATTTTGAGATGAGGTCTACATTGCTTAGGGCCTTGCTAAATTGCTGAGACTAACCTCAAACTCTTGATCCTCCTGCCTCAGCTTCCCAAGTTGCTGGGATTACAGATGTGTACCACTATGCCCAACTTATGTCTCTTTTCAAGACTTTTAGTAAGCATGGCACAATAGAATTTCAGAGTTATGAAGAGATCTTAGGGCGTACCTGAATCCATCACTTCTTGTTTCTTAGGCATGGACACTTGAGTGAAACAAAGATGCTCTGGACACTGATTCTTTGTATTATATGATCCATGTATATTTTCCTCATTCTTTTTCTAGGCAGTTTTAGAAGGTATAACCTCTGCCAAGAACTAATTTTTCTTTTTGCATATAGTATTTTACATAATGTTTTAGTTTTCCAAGGAATATATACATGTTCATTGCTCATGGAAATCCCCCCAAAAAACAAAATTTCTTATTTTCTTGTTATTCTTTGCTACCAATATTTGCACTGAGTTCTTTTCTTTCTCTTCTGTGTCTGTTACTAAAGGTCATATCAGGGCAATTCTTATCAGATAAGAAGATTGGCACATATGTTGAAGTGGATATGTATGGACTGCCCACTGACACCATACGTAAGGAATTTCGAACTCGCATGGTTATGAACAACGGACTCAATCCAGTTTACAATGAAGAATCATTTGTGTTTCGGAAGGTAAGACATTGTCAATGTGTCAAAGCCACTCTAATAAAGCGGGAGCCACATTTAGTGCAACATTACGTGATATAGGGACAATTGTTGTCCCGCCATCTTTTTTTCATTCTTTCTTCCAATGGGTAACTTCCATAGTAACTTCTGTATCTATGTCCAGTGATTGTCCTTTCTGTTTGGTCTGTTCCGAATTGTCTTTCCTCCTTGGAGGTGGCCACCTTCCATGTGGCAATGCCCAAGCTCTAGGTTTACAATCTGCTGAGAATGTGAATTAACTTGTGGACACCATTATACTTTCAAAAGTTCTTCCCTATGCTGAATTAGGTGGTAACTCACACTGTTCCTTTAGCAGAGAGGTCAAGTTAAGACACTGCACCCAAAACTGAGGCCAATAAATGCCATTACATGGGTCACTTAATATAGTCACTCCCCTTCAGAAAGCATGGCCCCTGTCACTACTCACAGGTTTTATGCTTCATGTGTGATTTTTCAGTGTTTTACTTTTTTCACTCAGTCCTGTATGCTGGATCCTAAGAACAGTCTTCCCTCTAATGTTCAGATTTTAATCTCTTAATCTTTCTCCCCCTTTGTTTTCCTTGTCAATTAAAGATGCTTTAAAAAAAATAATAAAAATAAAAAAACCACAGACTTTGGAAGTAATGCCAGAAAGGTCTGTTTTTCTCTCTTCCTTGTTCTGATGTTCTGACCAAAATGATTTCTCTATTCTTTCAGCACAGGCTTTCCAGGTGGTTCTGCTCCATCTGCATGTCATGGAACACAATCAGCTTCTTGTCTTGAAAAGTTAGGGATTATCCATTTTAGAATAAAGTGACTGTCTTATAGGAGCCAAATTAAGAGGACTCCATGTGGATTTGATAAAACAAACCATTTTGAAATTTGGTTCACCCTGTGATATTGACACCATTACCCACACTACTTCCATTACTACTCTCGGGATGTGGGGTGAATGAGCTGTGGTTTCTCCCTTTTTCCTCCCTGCTCTTTGCAATTAGTTATAACTGTATCTGTTTTGCAGGTATGAGATTATGTTCTCTGACATAATTAATTATCCTTCTACACATTTCTAGAAATTCAGAAAGTTTTCTTGGATACTCTTTTTTATGAAAAAGGAAATATCATTTGGTTTTAATATATACTATTTCTGTCCCAGAAAAAAAAATGCCAATTCTTGATCCCTTTCTGTTCTTGATAAGTTAAATTGCCTCTCACAGATATCAAATGCTTTGTCTTCTTTCTCATTCTTGTTGGTTTTGTTTTTTGTACTATTATCACAAGGCAGGAATGACCAAGCCTAAACCCTTATTCACATGAGGAAAAAGAGTGAGGAGAGTTGGTTGAACTACCCTTATTCACATGAGGAAAAAGAGTGAGGAGAGTTGGTTGAACTTTAACCAGACTCCTCCTCTTCATCTTTGTGGAGTTGGAATTAAATTATATTGTCTAGATGTGAATAGGCAAGCCACCCATCGCCTAGTCCTAGGTAAAACATTCAGATCAGCCAAGATGTCCTAGTTGCTCTGGAGAATCCAATGAAAAGGCATGATATTCTCCAACTCCACCCATTAACCAGCAGATGCCACAATTTCATTCTTCTTTAAAGATGTGTGTATATATAAATACCACATTTTCTTTATTCATTCATTTGTTGAAGGGCGCCTAGGTTGGTTCCATAGTTTAGCTATTGTGAGTTGAGCTGCTATAAACATTGATGTGGCTGTGTCACTGTAGTATGCTGATTGGAAATCATTTGGTTATAAACCAAGGAGTGGGATAGCTGAATCAAATGGTGGTTCCATTCCAAGTTTTCTCAGGAATCTTCATACTGAAAAGGCATTCCTGTTTAAACACATTGGATTTTCTTTTAGCCTGTTGTTATTTTGCACCTTAATAGGGATTCTACCATCTGGATTGAGATTTTATGTCCATTTATTCAGTTTAGGGATGATAGATTTCTTAAAATCAGCATATATTTATATTTCTTGGCCTATTAATGTTTGCAGCTGCTTCTTCCTCTATTTAATATCCATGAATGTGTTAAAAATTGAGGAATGAAAGAAACAAGGAGAATTCAAATGAATACATAAAGTGTCTTTTGCAGATGAAACATTTCTTCAAAGGCACTTTCCACATTCTTAAAAACAGGTACACTAAATGTCAGAGCAACCCAAGTTGTGAGACAGTTCATAGGATTAGAAGGCAAGATCCAACACTTTGTCACTGACAATCTCTGATTTAGCAAAAGTCACTTGATTTCTCGGAGTCTCCTTTGTATTACCCATACATGAGGAGGAATGGGGAAAGATGACAAGCTTTGATTTGTCATCTTTAATATCCATTCTGTCTAACACTTTGATGAGTTAACTTCTAGAAAACCTGTTCCAATTACATTTCTTAGTGCTTTGACATTGTAGCTTACAAAGGGCACTTCAGAAATGCAAATGGATCATAAATTCATTTTCACCATAAAGGGATATTTATGAGCAGGGTGGATTTGGTCCATATTCTTAAGAGTCTTGGTTCTTGGGAACTGTGTTACAAAAACCATTGAGAAGTCTTGTTCTTCATTTGCAGGTGATCCTGCCAGACCTGGCTGTCTTGAGAATAGCAGTATACGATGACAACAACAAGCTGATTGGCCAGAGGATCCTTCCATTGGATGGCCTCCAAGCTGGCTATCGACACATTTCCCTTCGAAATGAGGGAAACAAACCATTATCACTGCCAACAATTTTCTGCAATATTGTTCTTAAAACATATGTGCCTGATGGGTTTGGAGGTAAGATAAGCAGTTGGTTAGAGTTTGATACAGATGCAGTACTGAATTACAGAATTGTAAAAACTAAGAAAAAAGAAATAACAATAGTGTCCTTCCCGCCTATGCTGCAAACCCTGGTCACTTTGAAAAAAATTAAGGATAAATGGGATTGAAAGATCACATGGTACCCATTAAAATGTATACTTTTTGTATTTTTATGTATGAGTAAAAAGCAAATTGAATTTTTAAAACTTAAAAATTAAAATAAATAAAAAGTAGAAATACTATACAAAAAAAAAGGATAAATGGGGACCTTAGGTTTCACAGTAAGAAATGAAAGGGCAAGGCTAGACTATCTTTAAAGTCTTCCCTTATTTTAAAAAGTTATGCTTTATGATATTTATCAATTTTTATAATTTTTTATGAAGGTTATATTTGTACTACCAAAGTGAGAAGAAAAAAGATATGAGATATACTATCTTATCAATTGGTATCATGAAAAGATCTACACTGAACTCAATTAACAACATACCTGAATTTTCTTCCAAATTCACAGGCAGCAATTTCTTAAAAATTCCCAGTCATCAACCTACATTGGTCTTGCTAAGGTATTTGGTGAGAAGAACCCAAACTGTATCATATAGGATTTTGACTATACCCAAATATATTAACTCTCCATAACCTATAATAAATCAGGAATGTTAAAAGGAAAAAAGTGCACTATATTCTCAGAGTCTATCATACAGAAAGAAGCAGCCCAGCAGAGTGACCACAGCACATTAGCCAAGGTCTCAAATCCTAACTGTCCACTGATGGCTGGTGGCCTTGGGAACAGATGTAACTTCTCAAACCTCACATTTTGTCACCTGTAAAGAGGTGACTACTAAATCAAGTTCGAAAAGTAAATTAAGCCATGAAGGTTTTATCAGTCACAAAAGCCATACTAACTATTCCTTCTTCCTTCCCCTTTGCTTGTTTTTCTCAAAAGTAAGCAAATTAGAAACGATCCCATACAGCAACACACAAAAGAACCCATAAAAGAGGCTGGGGAAGGGTGCAGTGGGGCTGGATAAGTGGAATAGAAAAGGAGACCAGAGGCCTGGACTGTGTTTGGGAGCTGTGTCCCCTCCTGTGATAAACCCCAGAACCCTGCCTGCATTGCAACACAACAATGGCCTAGAGGCTTCAACAGATGGTTCAAATGCTCTTCCACATATTCAAGCTGAAGAAGCAAAGAATGTGTAATAAATGCCTAATATATTTTAGAAATAGTTTCATACATCCATATGGTGGAAATTTTTAAAATTTTGCCCCTGTGTAGGTTAAATTCCAAATGAAACTATAATTCATTTCTGGGAAATGCGCCATTTTGATTCGAAAAGAAGAAAAAAAGATATTTGTTGAGCTCGTACATTGCACCAAACACTTTACATAAAGAGAGTCCAAAAATGTGAAATTGTTCCGAATGGATGTGGGCATATGTAGATCTAAGCTGAATGCATATCTGTATTTATAATGTAACTTATCACCAGTGTTGGCATATCAGTATTGACCCAAATTGATCTCTTGGAGAGCAGTCTGACAAGTATTCTTCCCTAACATGTCACTGTAGCTGCTTCCATTCTATTCTAGAAGCACTTGAAATTTCCACACCATGTTACAGTTGATGGGATTCTGCAGTTGACATCTTAACTTCTGATTAGACATTCAAAGACAGTTGATTCAGAATTCACTGGTCATTTATTTGTGAAGAAACTGAGGGCAGATGTTACAAGGTTTAAGGGTCTTATCTGAAGATAACCAGAGAAGAATATGAGAACTGCCTTTCTCCAAATTCTTCATGCTCTCTTCACATAGAAATATGTTCATTTTCTTCTGCTTAACTGACCTCCCATCCAGACCTAATGTTTACATAAAGAACCAGTGAGCTAGGACATTTGTAGAGTCCATGTTCCTAAAATATTTGATGTTCTCTGTTGATTCCTTTTTTTTTTTTTTTAATTGGTTGAATAATTTAATTTCTTACTTTCAACTACATAAATTTCAGAAATCTAGACAGAAATTCAGGGGTAGAAGTACCAAGACTTGATGCTCTGCATTCGACTACAATATATTTATTTATGTACATTTATTGAATTGATCCTAAAAGTCATATCGATGGACTGTTATCAAAATCCCTGCCTTGCAAATCCACAACAGCAATAATTTTTTTAAACCGACAAGAACTTTGGTGGTTGTGTGTGTGTGTATGTGTGTGTTTGTGTGTTTGTGTGTGTGTGTGTCCCAAGCCCTTTTTACTTTTCTCTGTCCCCCACCTCTCTCTCTTCCTTAATTCTAGAGGAACAAGTTCAAAGTGAAACTGCACCCTCATGCTCCAGCATTTCCTAGGAGGAAAAAAAAAAAAAAAAGCAAGTGTTGATATACGGATCACATTTTTATTTGACTAGAGAAAGATAGTGTGTATTCATTGCTTCATTCCCCAAATACATACAAGTTTATTCCATAAAAGATAGGGCAGCTAAAATATGTGTCAGAAAGCAATTCCAACAGCACAAAGAAGAAAATATAAGTTACCCATCAATCCTCTGCCCAGGATGATCTACCATTTACTCCATCTCATTTATTTTTATATTTTATTTTTAATAAATTTGCATCTTACTGTGCATCCTCATTTGGCCCCATTCTTGTTTTTGTACCACTTAAAGGAGAATTTCCTATGTCATGAAACATTTTTTTTATTTTTATCAGCTGCACAGGAATCCATTTTATTATTCCAATTTAGTCACTGATTCACATTGAAGTCATTTCCATTTTCATCTCTTAGAAACAACATTGAACCTAAGAACCCTAAATAATAAGGTTTTGGAAATATTTGTCATTATTTCCTGAAGATGAATTCTTTGAAATGGATTTGTCACACCAAGGAGTATATGAGTATTTAAAGCTTCAGGTTCAGGTTGCTGAATATCCAGTGTATGATAAAAAATTTTCTAACATTTACCTGTGTAAACAATACATTGGTATTTCATTGACATCATCAATGAAAGAGTTTGTAACTATTTTTCTTCTTTAAGCTATTGGTATAGTAGTTGTTTTTTAATACTTACTATACAAATAGCTTAAAGAAGAAATATAAGTCTGAGAAATTTGTATACACTTAACCCTGAAGAGTTTTCCACCTGTGTACACATATACACAAGAAGGTTTATTCATATACATAAATGTGACACATCATATGGTAGGTGTTGAAAGGGTGGTAGAACCAAAGGGCATTGAGAACATGGACTGCAGAGTGATTAGCTAGAGTGGGCTAAGGGAGACGTCAGTAATTGAACATTGAGAGATGGCCTATCCTTAATCTGAATTTCTGACATCCATCCAAAATGTTTTCAAATCCAAAAGTTTTCATCTTGGCACTTTAAAAAAACTTATTGGCTCTTTTTATTTGTTTGTAACTGTAGAATCCATTTTGATATCATTATGCAAGTTTGGAATATATCTTATTCTAGTTAGGACCCAATTCTTGTGAATGTACATGATGGTGGGATTCACTGTGATGTTTTCACATATCTACATAGGAATATTGTGTCAGATTTATCCCACTGTCTTTCCATTTTCTATCCCGCCCCTCCATTCCCTGTTGTCTAATCTCCTGAACTTTTTTTCTCCCCACCTCCTTATTGTGGGTTAGCTTTCATGTATCACAGAAAATATTCAACCTTTGGTTTCGGGGGACTGGCTTATTTCATTTAGCATGCTAGTCTCCAGATCCATCCATTTACCGGCAAATGTCATAAAGTCATTCTTCTTTATGACTGAGGATTATTCCATTCTGTATATTTACCACATTTTCATTATCCATTCATCTGTTGAAGGACAGCTTGGTTTGTTTCATAACTTAGTTATTGTAAATTGAATTGCTGTAAACATTCATGCGACTGTATCACTGTAGTATGCTGATTTTAAGTCCTTTGGATATATACCAAGGAGTGGGATAAATGGGTAAAATTCTGGTTCTATTCCTATTTTTTGAAGAATCTCCATACTACTTTCCAGAGTGGTTGTACCAATTTGCAGTCCCACCAGCAATGTATGAGTGTACTCTTTTCCCCACATCCTTGCCAATATTTTTTGTTGCTTGTATTCTTAATAGTTGCCTTTCTGACTGGAGTGAAGTTTTAATTTGTATTTCTCTAATTGCTAGAGATGTTGAACATATTTTCATGTATTTGTTGGCCATTCATATTTCTTCTTCTGTAAAGTGTCCATCCAGTTCCAGACACTTATTTTTTTTTATTTTTTATTTTTTGGTGTTAAGTTTTTTGAGTTCTTTATATGTCCTGGAAATTCATGCTCTATCTGAGGTGCAGATGGAAAAATTTTTCTTCCATTCTGCAGGCTCTTTCTTCACACCTCCCATGTTCTTGGATAGGCAGTCAAAATGGCCATACTACCAAAAGCACTATATAGATTCAATGCAATTCCCATCAAAATTCCAATGGCATTCTTCATAGAAATAGACAAGGAAGTCATGAAATTCATTTGTAAACGTAAGAAACCCAGAATAGCTAGAACAGTCCTTAGAAAGAAAAGTGAAGCCAGCGGCATCACAATACCAGACCTTAAATTATACTACAGAGCTATAGTAACAAAAACAGCATGGTATTGGCACCAAAATAAGCATGAAGACCAATGGAATAGAAGACACAGAGACAAACCCACACTAATACAGTTATCTAATACTAGACAAAGGCACCAAAAACATACATTGGAGGAAAGATAGCCTCCTCAACAAATGGTGCTAGGAAAACTGGAAATCCATATGTAGCAAAATGAAATTAAGCCCTTAGCTCTCACCCAGCACAAAACTCAACCCAAAGTGAATCAGGAATCTAAGCATTAGACAGAAACCCTACACCTACTAGAAAAAAAAAAAAAAATGTAGGCCCAGCACTCCAACATACAGGCTTAGGAACAGACTTCCTTAATGGGACTTCTAAAGTGCAAGAAATAAAATCAAATATCAGTAAGTGGGAGGGCATCAAAAACTTATTGAACATCAGGTTGATGATGAAAAAGTTTTGAATTTAAGTGTTTTAGTTTTGGTTTAGTGATACTTTGTTTGGATACACCACTCTATCTCTGTCCAGCTCTTTGGAGTGGATCAGTGCTTAATCCTACAGGTTGTCTGCTCATTGCCGGTTCTCAGTTTCTGTCATCAATTCTGTTATCTAAAAATATCCTTAATTTTTGCTAGGAATATTAGTAAAAATGTTATCTTATGATTTCAGCCTGTATAATTATGAGTCAGATTGAACATATTTTTTATATATTTCTTGTTCACTTATATTCCTTTTCTTAAAAGTTCCTCTTTAGTACTCTTTGCTTTTTGGTTGTTGTTTTTAATTGGGTTGCTCCTATTTTTCCTTAACTGCTTAAAGCAAATTTTAATCTACTCATAACCTCCTCCACCCTCTCTCCTTCTCTCACTCTCTCATAATTCCCAAGGTGGTCTCAGATACATTTCAATGTCTAGATAAAGTTCTATGAATATAATGTTTGAGAATTCAAAGACTCTTCTTGGCTGATAGAAGGCTGTTTCACTAAGGTCACTTAGCCGTTATGTAAGAACTGCTGACTCTTTGGCCATCTGGCCTCATGGGAATTAAGCATAATATTTATATCTTAGTGCTCTTATTGCATCCAGGGATAACAGTGGTCCCCACCTTATAAAATGAGGATCAAATGAGCTCTTGGAACAATGCTGACCACAGAAGTCCCTCCAGTAATTTTCTTTTCCTTTTTCTTTATTTTTAACGAGCTAAAGAAAAATTCATTAGTTATATTCTCTTCCCCATAACTTACTGTTTAAGTTGTATGAAATGCCATAGTCAATAAATGTGTCATGGTCATCCTAAGAAAAATCTCTTAATCCTGTGCCTACTAAGAAGTTGAAGAATTCGAATGCATTGGTAGCATCACATGATTATTTTCCTACACGATTTTTAAATATACTTTAAATCTCACTTATGTCAGGTGGGTGGCATCATTTTATAGGAAAAAAAAAGTGTTCCTAAGTCCTTTCCAAGTTAAGACAGTTCTTAGGAAGGATTTGGATGTATACTGGAGTTCCTGGTCACCTATTTTTTGGAGCTCTATTCCATGAGGTCACCATATGGTGATGGATCCCCACAGATGAGAAACTTTGATGCCTTTGTAATTATTCCTAATATTCTGCTGTCCTGCATCTTCAACTCTTTAGAGACTTTGAATTCTGACTGACCCAGCTTCCTCTTAACATGAGATAGGTTCAGAGCCCATTTTCTTCACCTGCTCCTCTTTCACTCCCATGTGTTATCTATTTTCCTTCCTTACCCCATAGAAAACAGAGGCAATTAAATCTCCTCCTCATTACTATGGTATAATAACTCCCAAAACACACAAAAATATAACAGAACCAAGATGGAGGCTTAGTCCATTTTCTGTTGCTATAACAGAACAACTGAGACTGGGTAATTTATAAAGCAAAGAGAGTCAACTCAAAGTTCTGGAGGCTAGAAGTCCAAGAAGGGGTAGCAGCATTTGCTTGGCTTCTGACGAGGACTTTATGCTTCTCCATGCATGACCCAGAAGAGCCAGTGAGAGCTTACAAAGAGATGAGGGGATGAATGGGATTGGACACTTTTACAACCACATGCTTTCAAGATAATCTACTCTTGCAGAAACTACATTAATCCCTTCATGAGTATGGATCCTCCATGATCCAAGCAGCTCTTAAAGGCCCCCACCACTTCTCAGTACCATTTACATTGACAATTAAATTTTGATGTGAGTTTTGATGGGGACAGACCATATTCAAACCATAGCACATGGTTACCTTGAGCATCTGAACTTTCACTGAGAGTTCCGTTGCTCAGCAGCCTAGCTGCAAACTGTACTGATTCTCCTAATAATCAGAAATTAAATTTTGTCATCATAAAGAAAATGGTAATGTTTAGGAAAGAGATGACTTGGGATGAGTCGAAAAGCCTTGTTTTAATTCTTCCAATATTGTTTTGCTGCTGAACATTAAAAAAAAAAAATCAGTCCTGTCTTTTACTCCCACACTCTCATACAAAATAGAAATTCTAGGTTGGGTGCTAAGGGCCATTCTGCCTTTGTCGAAGTCAGTGGGACTGAGAGCATGGGGTTGTCTCTGCTGCTTTGTCTGTGGGTGCACACACTGCTGGCAAAGGCATTTACTTATGCAGCATTGTCACTATTAGCCATTGCTGTTGGGGACAGGAAACAGTTGCAAGGCTAATGACAATTAAATGAGTGTCAGAATTTCTTTTTTCCCCACTCATTGTTGATTTGGATGAGTTTTTATCCTTTTTGCCTTTTGTTATTACTGAATGGTTCCAGAATATATGGAGCCTCAGCTTTATATTTAAATGTCACTCTGAGCTCTTTCCTGAGTCTCTCAGCACTTCGTTCCTGGAGCAGTGCTCCTTGTTACTTCTGTAGCTATAGATTCTGTCTCCTCTTCTGTAAATAGGCTATTTTGCATAAGTCAGGATTAAGTGACCATTTGTTTATTTGCCCACTTCCCCCTTTCTGCCTCCCTTATGGTTAAAGATACATCTAGGAGGTAGGCGGCGTGTTTCTCCTTCACTCTGCCCACAAGCTCACGTGGTTGCTTTCCATCCGTTTCCCAAGATAGATGGCTGTTTCCTACACCAGATATTTCTAGAGAAGGAACATCCTCAATTAAAGTGCCATTCCTGGTGTGTGAATCTCAGTACTTCTTGGTGCAAGTTAAAGTTGCTGCACTTTGTCCTCTCTGTAGTGAATGCCAAAATATCATAATGTCATTTTCTTTCTACTCAATATGTATTGAAAACCCAATCTGCATGCTCATAGCAATATCTCTTATTTCTTTGGAGCAAGGGATTGAATCCAGGACCTAACACATGTAATATCCATTTTTATGGCCTTTTCTCAACTACTAAAAATAGAACTCCAAAAAAAGTTGAGCATGGTAGCACACTCCTGTGATCCCAAAGACGTGGAAGGCTGAAGCAGGAGGATAGCAAATTCAAAGTCAGCCTGAGCAACTTAGTGAGGTCCTTTCTCAAAAGATAAAATAAAAAGGGATGGGACTGTAGCTCAATGGTAGAATACCACTGAGCTCAATCCTCAGTACCAAAAAAGAATTCCAAGAAAAGCTCTGGAGGGGAAGGAAGCAGGATAGATTCTGGGGATATACATTGGAGAGGCTGGGATTGTAGCTCAGTGGAGAGCACTTGCCTAGCAATAGAGAGGTAAATGAGATTTACCCAGTGCAAGGCCCTGGGTTCAATCCCCAGTTCTACAAAAAACAACACCAAAAAAAAAAAAAATGCACTGGAAATTTCTAGATTAAGCAATTGATATAGGCTCCATAAGGCACAGTGTCCTGACATGTCCTTTAAATGTTACAAGAGAGCATAAGAATTTCCCAGTTGTATTTGACCAGTGGATACTACTGCCCTGAGCACCTACTGAAAAATCTGTTATTGTAGGAAATGCAAAATGATAGTCTATTATTGTGGCAAATAGCTAGTCGTTTGGTAGAAGCTAAGAGGGCTAATCTAAAAATCATAGTTATGGGATCTGTTGATCTTTATTACCATCACTTTGCAACCAATAGGAAAACTGGTTTTTCTTCTGCCACTATCTCTTGATTACAGAAATAATTGAGCAGGGACTCTGAGGGAACCTGGGCCAGAAGCAGACTCATAGGAGCAACAAGGGGAAGTCCTGGTGCTCAGTACCAAGATACCCAAATGCCTTGAAAGCAGTTGTTAAGCAAGCAAATTAAAAATACTTAATTCTCCCAAAAAGAGAGTATCTGGAAATCTGTGTTAATGGATTGTTATCTTCTCCTTAGTGCTTAAGGACACCTAAATTGATGCTTTCAGTTCTCTATGGAGGCCAGGAAGGAAGAGTGGGAGAGAGGGAGGGAAAAGGAAGCACAGTATATATGGAGTCTTCACCAAGAGAGAGGTTTTTAGAAATGGCAGAAATAGATGGTACTTTTTTTAAAAATACAGATAAGCAAACTTTCAGTTAAACCTAGAAGAAAAAGCAAATGAGATGAAGCAAATTGGTTTCTTTTTTAAAAAGGCAGGTTCCAGAGCCCCTGCTGTGGCCTCCAAGTGTCTAGGATACTCTGGGTTCTCTGCAGTCAGGAGTTTTTTGTGTGTAACTCTGTACCCTGTTAGATGTACAGTATGGCTAAGCTAGACAGGTATATTCACCTGCCAACAAATGCTGATCAGCATTTAAAATTAGTTCCTGCCACAGTCCTGAGGGACACTGAACTAAATGAGATTTACCTACCTACACTGTCCCCATCCCCAACAAAAGGAATAGAGCCCAGTGAAATGTCGTATTGGCACCAAAGAAAAAGACCATGTTTGCTTGAATATGCAAAATGTTGGCTAAGAATATGCCAGATTTATTTAGGCACTTCCTCAAATCATTTTTCTGTGCTAAGACAAGGAAAAATACATGAATAACTTTTGCAAACAGAGTTATCCAAGTATATAAGTATTTGATATTTGAGGTATTCTCATTCCCTAGTTACACGTTATTTTAAAAGTGGCTATTAAGAATTAATTTCTTTCTTTGATGTGTGGCACTCTATCATCTATCAATCACCTATGTAGCTATCTATCCATCTATCCGTCTCTGTATCTCAGATGTACATGCCTCTGACCAGGGGAGAAACTGAGTTAAAATGCAAAAATTATAGAAAAGAGGCCCAGACGTGCCTGGCCTTCCTAGTGCTGAACACTTTTCTGAAAAATTTGATTGGAACTGTCCTGACTTTTCAGTTGCTTCCCTTCTGCATAGATCTACAATACTAACTGAAGAGTAAGTACCTGCCACCACATGACAAAATTAGATATTCTAAAAGAATCTTAATTTGTTATTTGAAATTGCCAGGAATAAAGAAACCACTTCCAATAACCTGGTAACTTTAGCCTTATCTTTGGCCTTTAGTCCTTTTATAATCACCTTTTTGGTTCCATGAAAGTTAATTTAAACATTTTTTTATTAAAAAAAAAAAAACTCAAAGCAGATTATGTGCCTTGAAGAAAACTATGTAAAACATGAATTCATGTGCAAATGTTGTGCCAAAACACACAAAAATCACAATAGTTTGGGAAGAGGGTCAGATTATGGATTATTTGATTCTTCAGTGTCTTGCTTTAAATTGGTTTTAAATGATTAAAGCATTATATGTTATTCCTAATGGTAGGACTTCCAGTTATCCCTCAACAATGCCATTAACTCTCTTCAGGTCTTCAAACTGTATATGCATTATTAAAGACAAGCAAGTATATATTCCCTAGCAAGTCATCCCTGCGGGTCACCTGCTGAAATGTGGCATTGGGATTGAACACAAGACAAATGTTCCCAATGTGTGAGAGTAGGGAATGGCCTAGACTGGAGGAGACCTTCTCCTCAAGGAGAAAGATGAGAAAGTTTGGTGGGCATAAGTTAAACCTCACCCCTTGATAGTGTAGGTGAATGGACAAAGAGGTATTTGGTGTCAGACACAGTTGGACTGACAAATCAAGCTTGGTCAAATTATGTCCTCATGTACTGTATGGAATGCATAAAGCCCATTTCATGGCATGCTGATGACTTAAGGAAACTCACGGGCTACTCCTAACCCATCATCTTATGGTAGGTGACCAGTGACCACAGGGCATAGGGATTCTGTGCAGGAAGGCGCTGAATCAGCATCAGAGGAACTCTCATAACTTTCTATGTCCTCATTATGAAATGCAAGCAGACCCTTCATCTCCCCAGACACTGCCAGCTGAAGAGAGATGACAGGAAGGAAGATGATCAGGAAGGAAAGAGAGAGATCTACTCAACTCATGAAGGGCACTAGTCGATTGTGAAGGGACAGAACTACTCTATAAAGATGCAGATGTTCAACCGACCTCTCTGGAGCCTACTGGATAAACTTAACATCACAAGTGGAACAACTAGGCTTTGTGCCCCTCCATGTGATGCATATGAAGTCACAGCACCTCCTATCAAGTATTCTTACAAAAGGAGAATTTCAATCCTTAGAGCTGGCAAGAATGGAGATAAATGCAGAATGTGGGACATTTTTAAAGGACACCTGATATGTCTCTTGGGTCCATGCAATATAAAAATCAATAGAAGAGATTAAAGTACACTTAAGAGACATAATCTATCAGTAACCTAGAGTGAACTTTGTATCTTGATTCAAACAAAGCTACTCTAAGTGGGGAAAATATTAATATGGACTATGTATTGCATCATAGTAAGAAATGACTGCCTAATTTGTTGGATATGATATTGGTATTTGTTATGGTCAGATTTTTCATCACCATGACCAGAAGACCTGACAAAAACAATATGGAAGCAGGAAAAGTTTATCTGGCTCATGGTTTCAGAGGTTTCAGTTCATAGCCAATTGACGCCATTGCCGTGGGCCCAAAATGAGACAGAACATCATGGCAGAAAGGTGTGGAGGAGAAAAATAGCTCAGGACATAGAAATCAGGAAGGAAAGAGAGAGATCTACTCAACAGGGACAAAATGTAACCCCCAAGGGCTAACCCCAAGGGACCCCCTCCTCCAGCCATACCCTATCACTTAGTTAATCCATATCACCTCTAAACTTTCTTGCATTGTCTTACACATGAGCTTTTAGGGGAAACCTCATATGTAGACCGTAACAGTATTTTTGGTGCTATAAAAACATACCCTTCTTTTTTAGAGATGCATAAAGAAGTAATTAAGAACTAAATGTTATAGTACATGGAATTTGCCTTAAAATATTTTAGCAGAGAGAAGAAAAAAAAAAAAAGGAAAGAATAGATACAGGAAAGATGGCAACCAACTTTATCATTTTCAGGTTTTCCTGAACACTATATGAATGGTTATCAGTTTCCCCTCTACTTTCATGTATGCTTAATGTCTTTCATAACAAAGAGTTAAAATAAATTCATAAATATAACTTCACAAAATAATTATCTGTGATTATTTCCCTGAGCAAAGTTTAAAAACTAATTTGTCCACATCCATTAAAAAGAGGCAAAATGTTCTCAGGAGCCACCTGTGATAACCCAATCAGACCTCATCATATACCACTGGTAGAAAATAATTTGATGCAGCATCTGTGGAGGGCAATTTGACAAAAACAACCACAGGACAAATACACTTCCTTAGCTACAACTCTAGCTTCTAGGAATCAGCCTTTGAACACAAACAAGCTATGCTGTGAAATGTTCACGGACATTCATCACAACAGTAATAGCAAATAACAGTTAATAGCAAATAACTGAAAAGATGCCTATTGTCTACCAATAGGAAACTGGTTAAAGAGATTACCACCATCCAGTAAAAGGAATATTTAAGCAGCTCTTACAACTAATATAGTAGATCCATATTGCCAACATGGAAGTGTTTTTAATATATGTGAAATTTTTTAAAAATGATACAGAAAACTGTGAACCAATTTGGAGTCTTAAAAAAAAATATCTGGAAGCATCCAGACAATGAATAACAATAGTACCTTTTAGGTGTTGAATTGGCAGGAAAGGAGGTTTAATTTTCCACTTTATACCCTTGAACATTTTCCATGTGCATATATTATTTTGTCTTATTAAGAGGAAGGGAAAACATTTAAAGTGAGAGAATTTTATGTCACATGTGCTGAGAAAAATCATCCTAAAAATGTAATTAGGAATGTGAGTCTATTAAGGAAAAAAGGTCTAAATCAACACCATTTTTTAAATTTATAAATTACAAAAGGTTTTAGGAAGTGTAATTTTTCCTTCCATAGTGTTGGCAAATTATGCAAAATTATATGAAATTCTGAAAGTACTTGGAACTCTTCAAACAATGTTATATAAAAGATGAAATTTTACTTTTTTTTAAAGTGCAAGTCCTAGCTGAAAAAATACTGGAGAAATATTTCAGTTTATCTACCATGAACACAAAATTAGCTTTAACTACATATTAGCCTTCTTAATCTAAAAATAAGACAGTGTTAGTGGCACCTATCATACTTCTGGTACTTTCTACATTTCATCTCATTGATCTCATATTAACTCTGTAAGGCAGGTGGTATCTGCTCCAATATTCACAAGGGGAAACTGAAGCTGGGAACATTGCTCAGAGTTACACAAAGTAAATGAAGAGTCAAGAACACAGGGCAGCTCATTAGGTTTGCCCTGCCCTCTGTCTTGATTATTCTGGAAACAACAAAGAAGGGTGCAAAGTCATTTGGTCTTTGACTCTTGACTTTTTTTCTTGTTTTCTGCAACTAGCTTTTTTGCCCATATATTTTATCCTAGGAGAAGATTCTTAATGGAAAGCATAACAGGTGTCCAGGATTATGAAGAATTTATTAGCTGTATTTTCTTAGTATTTTCAGTAAGACAGAGAATTCACAGCTCTTGGGTCTTCTTTTTCAGATATTGTGGATGCTTTATCAGATCCAAAGAAATTTCTCTCAATTACAGAAAAGAGAGCAGACCAAATGAGAGCTATGGGCATTGAAACTGTAAGTAGACATGGTTGATTAGGTACAGTCAAGATGGGGGAGTTTGGTTGCCAAACCATAATTACAAAAGCAAGATAAAATAATGAACTATTACAAAAGATGTAAAGGGGGTTTTAAAACTGAGCTTATTGATTCCCTAATAGTTCCAAGGGTCTGTAACTGTGTAGCATAGTTAGTGAAATGTGACCATTATCAGAAAAAGCCACTTCATTGACAGTAACTTAGCATGTGTCAGGGGACCCCTGCCCCAAAGAAATAAATGGAAGACATCTGTGATGCTATTAGAGAAATTTATAATATAGAATGCTTTTGAAGTACCAAATAACCTAGCTCAGTGAATTAATGAAAATAGCATTCATGATTGCTTCTTCACTTTCTACCCTTGCATGCCAGCCTCCCATTCCAATGCATGCTTCTTTGTTTCTTTGGTTTTAAATGTTCCCTTTACCAAACTCCTCAGTTTGGAGTGGAAGCAGCCCTCTCTCAGGAGCTGGAAAGGTGTTCCATCATCTTTCCTCGGCTCCATCCTTTGTCTCATACCTAAGGAAGCCACAACCTCTCGACTCCTGCCAGGCAAAGACCCTTTTGGAGAGTAAAACCCCAGGCAGGGGAACTGGAGAGGCCAAGGGTTGGACGGGATCTACTTAAGGAATGTGTAAGATATTCGACCTTGGGTGACTTTCATTTGGGTCAGTCTGAATGTTTCTGTTCCAGAGTGACATAGCTGATGTGCCCAGCGACACTTCCAAGAACGACAAGAAAGGAAAGGCCAACACAGCCAAAGCCAACGTGACCCCTCAGAGTAGCTCCGAGCTCAGACCGACCACCACGGCAGCCCTGGGCTCTGGCGTGGAAGCCAAGAAAGGTGCGGGAGAGTCCTTTCCTCTTCTGGCAATTGGATCCTCTTTTAAAATTGTTTCATAAAGGGTTTTAGAGTCATTAATTCAGCAAGTTTTCACCTTAGCATAAAACTCCAAAGGAGCACATTTTCTTATGGATTGAACAAAGCACTTAATTTCCCTGTTTAATAGAGACTGACCATTTGTGTTTCATCTGCTAGAGCCCCTGCACCTTAGTTACATGGGATACAATATCCCGAGTTTTAGAAGATGTTTAAATTTAGTGCCTTTTGTGGTTTAAAAAAAAAAAAAAAAGCCTTTTCCATACTGATGTTAGTAGCTGACTCATTCCTACTGTCCCCTAGATACAGTGCTTCTCTGGGTAGCCAGTGGGCTCATGAACCAACAGTAGTGCCTATGTGGACATTTCTAAATTCCTTTACTGATACATCTCTCCACCACCATGCATAGATATTTAGCACTCATGATTATTTATTTGTGAAATTATCAGATGGATATTTGAAGCCATTTCCATGTGGTTACCTGTGAATGAAACAAAAAGCTCTTGAGAGGTGTCATCACCCAGAATTAAGTCCCTGTGTGCTAGTATCCAGCCCAATGTGCTGGTTGTTTAAAGTCAGCTTCCATTCCAATTGACTAGACTCCTATTCTGATTGAATGGTGCCCATCCCACACTGATAATTAAACAGTTTAAACATCCTCCCTGACCTGGAATCATTTACTAAACTCACTGTTCTTGCAGAAATAAGAATTTTTCTTCTACCTTATGGTTTTTTACTATCTGTTTACTCATTTATGCATGAATTCAGTGTCCTCAATACAAGGAAATCACATTTTTCATACACTGCAGTTAAAAGTAAGAAGTAACAGACTTTTCCAACCCAAAACAACATAGTAATTTAGCAGGAAACTGTGCATTGAGCTTTGTGAAATAAATTAGAAAATGAGAAGGCACAAAAGTAGCCCGGTTTGCACTGACCCTGCAGCTGTTTGCCTGTTCTTTCTTGTCAAGAACATGGAGCCATGTAATGATACAGGCTTTGGGTACTGAATAGCGGCCCCAGTCATTATGAACATTAGCCACTCAGACAAAGATGGACAGTGGAAAATGGGAGAGTTGTGTTAAAGTTTTTGTCTCACACCCACTAATACCTAAAGACATTAGAAATTATAGTGCGTTAAGTGGCCTGAGAAATAATGTGACCAACTTACAGAGGACAAAAGCAATCCTTGTTCCAGAAAGGAACATGCTTGTGTTTAGAGCTGCCTTACCACTGATTCCCAAGGAGTCCGCACTGAAGGAACCAAGCAGCTGTCCCTCTGCTCTGGTCCTTTCCACAGATGCTCTGACAAGGAGGGACTCCCTGCTATTCACTGGGCAGCTTAAACATTTATACATCTTGCTAATACATTTGCAAAGAAACACATGATAGAATATCTGTAGTAGATCAAGAGGAGGAAGAAGGGACAGAAAGGGAGGGGGTAAGAATACTTAGAATGAATAGAAAGTAGAAAGAAATAAGAGAGATTTATAAGAATAAACAGTTTTTTTGTTGTTTTTTGTTTTGTTTTTTCGTTTTCTGATACTGGGGATGGAATGCAGGGGCACTCATTCACTGAGCCACATCCCAAGCCCTAATTTGTGTTTTATTTAGAGACAGGGTCTCACTGAGTTGCTTAGCACCTCACTTTTGCTGAAGCTGGCTTGGAACTTGAGATCCTCCTGCTTCAGCCTCTTGAGCGGCTGGGATTATGGGCGTGTGCCACTACACCTAGCAGAAGAAATACTTTTGATCAGTGCTTTGTATGTATACATAAGCGTGAAATTAAGAAAATAAGATAGATACAAGGACGTAGAGAGTAGAGGAAAGGAAGCTGGAGGAAAGAGGAGTTGCGGGAAAGAGGAAGTACTAGGGCCTGAGGTGGAACCACTTACACTCCATGCTTGTCTGATTATGTCAAAATGAATCCCAATGTTTTATATATTACTAAAGGCACTAATAAAAACATTAATTAAAAGAAGAAGAATGCGTTTTGAGAAGGAATTATGGACAGGACTCAGGAACTTAGGACTAAAAATTATTATTGAGCCAGGGATGCTGGGATGATGAGGGTGGAAACCTGGCTTAAAAAAAAAAAAAAGAAAGAAAGAAACTCGTGGTGGCATAAGACAGGAAGTGTTTGCTCCAGTGGGCCACTAGCATGTCTGAAGAAACTAAGAAGGAGAAACAGAAGGGAAGAGAGGGGCCCCTGGTGAAACAAGGTTCTGAGGGAGAGCCAGGTGGTATGGGTGTGGTGTGTGGCTGAGGGGACTCCTCTCTGAAGGTGAGGCACTGGGAAGTTCCAGAGTGCTTCTCCTGGACCTGCAATGACTTCACCCCTCCTGCTTTCAATCTTAAGGACAAAGAATTAAAAAAAAAAAAAAATCACTCCCGTTCTAGTTAATTTTCAAATTAGGGATTGAGAGAAAACAGGTTATTTTAGAGGAGCTGTGTTGATAAGAATGAAACATTGTCTAGTGAAAATTCATTTAGCCAGAATCTTTGGATCCCCAAATGTGCTACTTGACCTAATTTCCTACCAGGGAAGTCTGTTATTGTCCACCATCCAAGATAGAGATCTGTAGTCACTTGTGACTATTTAATGTATTTAATTTAATTTAAACTTCAGAATTAAACCTCGAGTTCTTCATTGACACTTGTGACATTTCAAGTTCTCAGGGACCACACATGTAGGTGGTGGCTCTTGATTGGACAACTCACAAACAGGACATTTCCATTGTCATCAAAAGTTCTACTTGGGGCTGGGGTAGAGTGTGAGGCACTGGGTTCAATCCTCAGCACCACATAAAAATAAATAAAGATATTGTGTCCATCTACAACTAAAATATATATTTAAAAAAAAAGTTCTACTGACCACACTAATCAAGGTAAATAGATGGAACTGAGCATGTACCATTTCCTTTTCTGTGCAATGTGGGTTTCTTTATTCTAATTAGATCACTTATGGAGACAAAAATTTTAACAAGTTATTTGTGTTTTTCTCCAACAGTCCACAAATATGACTGAGGGAGGTGTATGTTTTTGCAGGTTCCTGCTTGTTAATATTTAGAAAAAAGAAAATCTAGTCATCTGGGTCAAGCTCATATAGTAGTTGATAGATCTCTGAAAGAACTTGCATGTCCCCCAGATCTTGTGTATTCCTTTTACAGGCTAAAGAACTGAGAGTTAAAGATAGAGAGCTCTTAACTGTGCCAGAATTTATGTCCCTGCCCTATACCACCTTTTCACTTACTCTCTACCATAAAGCAGGAAGGTGGCTTGTGACACATGCAATCAGAGAGGGACCTCACATACCCTTCACATCCCTATCCTAAAATGTTATGGATCCCAACCCTGATTTCTTTCTGCCAAGGCTCTGCCTGTACAGCCTTCCCACCCTCACACCGGATGTACAAATCTTAAAATGAGTCAAGCTGAAGAAACATGGGCCGGGACTTGATGCCGATGTTTCTTGAATGTATCCTACCTGGCCTTTGGGATTCCAGTGGAAATCAATTACGGTACAGAGGACACATTCATTTCATCTGCCTGAGATGAAAATCTGCAATCAGAAACCAATGATTCTTCTGCAATGGCAGTTGCCATAACAACACCTGGGCTACCTTTACTCAGTAGGATGACTTATTGTATTACTGTAGGTTCTGATGGCAGCATCCTGTTATACAATGATTTCACTATGTCCTGTATGTTAAAGGTATTGCTCCACTCTATGGTATATTGCTTACATACTAAGATGAAATGTGTTAAGAGAAAAACACTGAAAAAAGCATTTTGTTCTTTGATGATGACTAAATTTGGGAATACAGTTGGGAGTTAGTTGACTGGTACTATATGCCTTAAATGCAAAAGATAAAAGTAACTGTAATAGATGATGTTGTGCCGGATCAAATCCCTTTCTGGAGTTGCTTAGCCCACCCACCAGCTGCTGGGTATTGCCCTTAGTTGCTGCTTCTCCAGAAATTTGCCAAGACCATGAGAGTTCTCTTACCTGAAAGGTTTTATAAAACCTCTGAAGCTCTCAGCTGACTAATCTGAAGTCAGAGAAGCCCACCCTCCTTTCATCCTGGTAGAGCGACTCTCTAGAGTGCCATTTATACATAAGATCAAACTGAAGGTGCATTTCAGCTAAAAGTACATCCTGTTTCTCCCTGTGCCCTATCATCCTTCTCTCTCTCCCTTATGGATTTCTCCTGAGAGTCAGCCATCAGTATGTCATGTGCACAGCAATTTCCTTCTTAGGCTGTTCTGGCAGGGAGCCTACGACACTAAGTATTTCAATGGTCTAGTTAAATGTTTTATCACTGGAATTTAAGATGTTTATATCCATAAAATTACATGCTTCTAAGTCTTTAGATAAGTTTTCAAATCTGTAAATGTTATATGATCAGTTATTCTAATTTTTAATATACACAATAACTTTTAATTACTTTTTTTAGGTATTGAACTTATCCCTCAAGTGAGGATAGAAGATTTAAAGCAGATGAAGGTAACTTGACCATTCTGCAGACACTCTTATGTTATACATGTTGATAAAACCAAAATATGTTTGTTTCTCTCCAGCTGCAATCATTTTGACTATAAAACACACACACACACACACACACACACACAAAACAAACTTATTGTGGAACTTCTTTTCCCCCCCACAGGCTTACTTGAAGCATTTAAAGAAACAACAGAAAGAGCTAAATTCTTTAAAGAAGAAACATGCAAAGGTACAATGTCTTTTATGTGCATATGTATGTTTAATTTCACTGGCTTATTTATGTTTTACTTTGATGAAAACCTATGGCTTCTATTTTGTGTAAGATAGGGAACAATTATTCATAGATGAAAGCACTACTTAGAAGCTAATCCTAGCTAACTAGACAGCAGTATCTTCATTTTAACAGATTTCCAATGAAATTAAAATACAGAATCCATTTGGGATTTATTGTCACTGATTTATAGTCAGCATTTGTAACAATTATTTTAAACATATACTGAAGCTTCACCCATTTCAAAGTTGTTCCACTAATAATAAAGCTTTATTTAAAATCTTGGGTGACAATTATATAAAATATTTGGCAATAGCCTGACCATTGAAGACTAGCTCACATGACAGCTGCAGGTTATGCTAACTCCCTGGGTCTAATGGTTGGTGCACACAGTGTGTGGAGGAAGAGGCTAGCAACCTCTGGACTTCCCACACCCCTGGCACCTGGAGAGGGAATACTTACCATTTCTCCCAACCCATAGTTATGTAAGCCCTGCTCAGGAGCCTACTTCTAAAATGTATTTATTTTTCCTTTCTACCCATAAGAAATCTTTTTGGCAATGATTGGGAGAAATTTTAAGGGTTGGTTGCAAATTTAAGAGAACATCCGTAGGTGGGTCCAAGAATTCTCCAGGTGGTTGAAAAATATCCTAGCCCTCAAATAAGATCGTCCTTTCCAGTTTTCCCTCACCAAGAAGGGAGAAAACGTTCAATATCACTTTCCTTTCCAAGATGTATAACACCTGCTGCTGTTGATGCTGGGAGAACAGTGTGTGTCCCTTTCTGTGAAAGGCAATAAGATCAAGAGAAACTGCATGTCTTTTTTTAATCTTTTGTTTATTTGTTTGTTTATATATACATGACAGTAGGGTGTATTTTGACATACTATACACGCATGTGGTGCAAACCATTACAATTTTGATCCCATTCTTGTGGTTGAACATGATGTGACGTTACACTGGTCATGTATTCATATGTGAGCATAGAGAAGTTATGTCAAATTCATTCTTCTCTTCCATAATCCACCTCCTTCCATTCCCTTCATTCACCTTTGTCTAATCCAATGAACTTACTTACTTTCTCTCCCTAGTCTTCCTTGTTATGGGTTAATATTCACATATCAGAGAGAACATTGACCTTTGATTTTTGGGGGGGACTGACATTTCACTTAGCATGATAATCTCCAGTTCCATCCATTTGCTGGCAAATGCCATAATTTCATTCTTCTTTATAACTGAGTAATATTCCAATGTGTATATTTACCCCATTTTCTTTATCCATTACTCTGTCGAAGGGAACCTGGGTTGGTTCCATAGCTTGGCTATTGTGAATTGAGCTGCTATAAACATTGACGTGGCTGTGTCACTGTAGTATACTAATTTTAAGTCCTTTGTGTATAAGCTGAGAAGTGGAATAACTGGGCCAAATGGTGGTTCCATTCTAGGAACAGTAAGGAATCTCCATACTGCTTTCCATAGTGGTTACACCAATTTGCAATCCCACTAGCAATGTATGAGTGACTCTTTTTCCCCACAGCCTCACCAACATTTATTGCTACTTGTGTTCTTGATCATTGCCATTCTGACTGAAGCGAGATGGAATCTCAGTGTAGTTTTAATTTGCATTTCTCTAATTGTAGAGATGTTGAAAGTTTCTTCATATAGTTTTTGACCATTCATATTTCTTCTTCTGTGAAGTACCTGTTCATTTCCTTTGCCTATTTATTGATTGTGTTACTTGGTTTTTTGGTATTAAGTTTTTTGAGTTCTTTGTATATCCTGGAGATTAATGCTCTAACTGAGGTGCCTGTGATAAAGATATTCTTCCATTCTGTAGGCCTTCTCTTCACGTTCTTGATTGTTTTCTTTGCTGTGAAGAAGTTTGTTTGGTTCCATGTCATCCCATTTATTGATTCTTGATTTTGCTTCTTGTGCTTTAGGAGTCTTATTGAGGAAATCTATTCATGAGCTGATATATGGAGATTTGGGTCTATTTTTCCTCCTATTAGGCACAGGGTCTCTGGTCTAATGCTAAGTCCTTGACCCACTTTGAGTTGAGTTTTGTGCGGGGTGGAGATATAGGGGTTCATTTCTTACTTTGAAATGACTTCTGAGTCATTTTAAACTAACCTTGCATTTCCACTTCTTTATACTGTTGCCCAAGCTTCACCCCAAGGCATGTCCTATAGTTTGGGGCTTGAACAGTATACCTCTGAATCACTCTAGATGTTAAGATGTAAAACATATGGCCTGGAAGCCCATCACTTCTTTGAGAGTTTTTGCTCATTTGAAGTCAGGCCTAGTCATGGCCTATTAATGTTCCCTGTATTATTGATTCAATGATATAGCAAATTTGCTGATACAGTCACTTCAAAGACCTGTGTTCCTAAGTGCATGAGTAATTCCATTCAGTGGGTTTCCTCTCATTGCCCATTTTGGAAATACTGCATACTTTTATTTTATAAGTGTGGGACTCTTGGAAACAGAGGTGTTTAAAATAAGGATTTTAATCTTATTTCATATTTGCAATAAATAGAGTGTGAAAAAAATAGAGAGGGGGAAAGAAATAAGAGAAAATGCAAGTGAAATGGTTTTAATGATTAGAAATGGAGTTGGTGCCCAAATGCCACAACATTATATAACGGATTTTGCATTTAGATTTCTGTCATTGAGCAGGCACCTCAGTGACCTTTGGGATATTTGGGAAGGTAAATTTTATTGGCCTCATTTAATATTTCCTTGAGGCATGACAAGGAAATATACTGTGACTGATATTAGTAACAACAGTAACAGCAGCTACAATTTTTCCATATTTTCCAGATGCCAAACTAGTACATTATGTATGTTGTCTTTTTCAATGAGCCTCCATTTGCACATTAACAAGTTGTGGACTAGTAAGGTTAAGCAATTTAACTAATAATCAGCATTAAGGAGCAACAGAGCTGGTACTTGAACCCAAATTATCTGAATCCAGAACTATACTCCTTATTGCCCTATTTTTGTTTGTTTGTTTGTTTGTTTGGTACTGGAGATTGAACCCAGGGGCACTTAACCACTGAGCTACATTCCCAGTAGTTCTTTTTATTTTTTATTTTAGGACAAGGTCTTGCTAAGTTGCTTAGGGCCTCTCTAAGTTGCTGAAGCTGGCCTTAAACTTGGAATCTTCCTGCCTCAACTCCCGAGTCACTAGATTATAGGCATGCACCTCTGTGCCTGACTTTATGCATTATTCTATGTAGGCTATTGGATGCTTCACTGAGTGAACAAGTTCACCCTTGTTGAGTGAATGCAGTCAGCACATGGGATGTTAAGGAAATTCCCTATTTACTTTGACAGTGTTGATATACTAGTTATCCTGATGGTTACTAAGGAAGAACAGGAAGAATGTGCCTCAGTTCTTTTCAAGTTGACCTACCTCATACATACAGTAGCCTATTGTTTCTCATGTCTAATTTTGAGTCAAAATGAGTCCCAACTGACTTAGGTCAGTTTACAGGCTTATCTGTTAATCACAAAACTACAAAGATGGGAAATTTTTTTTTTTTTTCTGAGAGATCATTTATAAGTAGATCTTTCCCTCTACCTCAAATGCCTTGGACTTTGTTCTATTTGTTTCATTCTCCCAGGTTAGAAGGAAAATTAATATAATCTCATTCACCAGCCAGTAGTTTCCAAATGACTAGATGGATCTAAGTTGCCTTCATTTGCAGAAAATTACCTGCAGCTTATTCAAGTCCCTGCATTATAACAGGACACACAAGATTTTAAATGTCCCCAAGTGCTGGTACCTGAATCTGTGTGGACTTTCACAACAGTTTTAGTGTGCATTTTTTGGAGGAAGTTTTCGCCTTCAAAATTCCCTAGAGGAAGTAACACAGCCAAAGTGCCATGTGGTAGAACTTACCTGCTTCTTTTCAGAATGTTCTTCAAAAACATTTCTTAGCAGGCAAACGCATTTTGTCTGTTTTTCATACCCTCATACACTTCAGAAGTCAAAGGCACAAGTGTGTGATTATAAGCTTATGAATGAATGTCTTCTCCCACAATAAACACACAAGGGACCCACTTTTTTATTCAGCTTGTGTTGGCAGTATAATTTCTGAAATCTGAACTCTTAAGTCTTTTATATAAAACTATTATGACTAATAAAGCTAACATTTAATGCCACTTTCTTGACATATTTTATATATATTCTTAAATTCTCACAATATTTATGAAATCTTTAATAATACTCTCCAAATTTTAGACATGAAAAAAATAAAATTCAGAGAAGGGAAATCTCTTGCCCAGAACAATATAACTAGTTAAATGCTGGTTACAATCTGTTTCCATAACTGTAACACCATATCTTTACTACTTACCACATTGTCCATTTTTATTTAAAAAAAAAAATTTGGTCTATTTTGTTTATCTAAGGACTTTGCAAATCATTATTATTCAATAATAATAGATATTACTATAGGACCTATAGATATTCTGTACTTTTTTCAGTCTTTATTATTTTCTTAATATTTTAAAAAAGAAAAACTAGTGAAAGAATGTGAAGATGCAGTAAATCTATTACCATTGGGTGTGTTGGTACCTCTGATCTCCATTTGACCTGTTTAACCTAACACGCATTTTTCTGTCAACACTTCTTAAATGGTAAAACTATCTAATATATATTGATGTTTACTTAAGCATTTACTCTCAAGTATTCTTGTTACAATTATATAAAGGGGTACTATAATGTTGACTTGTATTAGTTAGCTTTTGCTGGGTACAAACCATGCTGAAATACAGTGATTTATTTAGCTTGCAATATTGTGGGCCAGCAGTTTGGGCTGGCTTTATCTGGATGACCCCTCTGTTCTTAGCTGGATTCATATGTGCATCTGTCGTCCCTGTCAGCATGACAGGTAATGGGTAGGTAGTCAACTGCCTAATTTAGGAAGGCCTCTGCTAAGCCATTTACGCTCTGTGGTCTCTCATCCTCCTGTGGGCTAGTCCAGGCTTATTCACATGGCAGAGTTCCCAAAAGACCAAGCAGAACATGCAAGGTTTCTTGAGGTCTCACCTCAGTCTGGCACACTACCCTGCTTGGCTAAAGCAAGTCATATATCTGGCCTAGACACAAAGGTGGAGGACTCTCCACCTCTTGACAGATGGCAAAGTATTGTAAAGCAGGGTAAATAGAGAGAAGAAAATAATTGTGACCATTTTTGCAGATAGTCAACCAAGCAATGGACCAAGGAGATCATTTATGCTTAAAGGAAGCACACCTTGACTAAATCATCTAGTTTTTAAATAGTAGAGAAAGGATTTGAACCAAATTCAGTTGAACTGGAGAACCCAAACTCTTAACCACTATACTTAATGCCTCTGAGTTCTCTCATGTTAATTTCTTTTTCCACACATCATCTTCTTGATGGTCTCCACTCCTGATTATTAAAAGCCATCATGAGACTTTCATGCACAAGTATATTGACTTTTTTTGAACTAGTTCTTCAACATCTGGTTATTGGGGTGAGAGCCAAAGTTCTCACAAAAATGCCAATTCTTGTGTCCAGCAGAGACTTAGTTAACTATCATCTCCAAGGTGAGTTCTGGGAAGTGCATTTTAAATAATCTTCTCTCCTGTGTACTCTGTTATTTTGAAAACTGTTTCTTTGGGAACATTGTTTAGCACTCTTTGCTATCCCTCAGCCTCAAATTGAAAACTCCACTAGTCGCCTGCAGGATGCAGATCAGATCTTATTAAGGAAACCAAAGCTTTACCCTTTTGTCAAGCAGCAGTGAGAAAAAGTTCTCCCAGCCATTCTGTAAAATTCTGCAATTCATTCATATTAGTTTTGAGGCTACCTAAGATGGAGCTAAGGCTCAGCATCCCAAAACCATAGTTATACAATTAACTACTGAGCAAAGAGAGCAGTCCAGACAGCACTCCTCTAACTTCTGTGCCTGTGTTTCAGCCTTGGCACTCTGTGGGTAAGAGTAGGGAGCAGCATTTAGTCCATCTTCAGTGACCATAGGGAGAGCTCTTCTCTTTCACAAACAAATGCAGATAAATAATTCTACTCCTGGGGCTGGAGCTGTAGCTCAGTGGTAGAGCACTTGCCTAGCACATGTAAGGCAATGGGTTCAATCTTCAACAGCACCACATAAAAATAACTAAGTAAATAAAATAAAAGTATTCTGTCCATCTACAGACAAGAATAAAAAAACAACAATTTAAATAATAATAATTCCATTCCTTTTTAGACCTAAAGGGAAATGGAGCATCCAATGAACTAACTCCCGGCAATTTAAGAAATAAATATATAGTCCAAAAAGGAGATTACTTCAAAACTTGAAGGTTAACTACAGGATGAGGATAGAATAGTGAACAAACTTGAGACTGCCATTTGCAAAAGAGAATTGTAAAAACAGGCCTGTGATCTCCTGATAGGATCCTGAGAAGAGAAGACAGGAATAATGACCATTAGCATCCCAAATGAAATCAACATGTTCATTAAAACCTCTATGTTTTAAAAAAGGGTATCAGTCAATCGTTTTTGACCCTCTGAATACAGCTGGCAATTTGACTTCTACTCGTCTTTCACTTTCTAGAACCATCTATTCAATTTGAAGCAAAAACTAGACTCATGGTTTTTATGTGTCCAATAGATGAGACATGGATAAAGCAGAACTAAGCAACAGTAATCGCACCTTAGCCCATGACTCATCTCCCACCATTGTTGTCTACAGCGTATATGGGTTTTCTAACAAAGAATCATAAAATCTTATACATGAATTTCCTGCTGTTTTAATATTAACCTCTAATTCAATCTCTTCTTGAAATACTGTGTAAGCCACAAAAAGAAGAAAAAAAAAAAAAAAACTTAAAGTGATACCTGCAGACTGTATACAACCATTGGGCCACCAGTGTGCAGCATCAACTTTAAATGAGTCAAATAAAATACCCAAGAAGCCTACTAAAATCTGCCATCCCTGAAAATCTTCTGGTGGTAATTTTGCTTTTTGTTATGCAAATTTTATAGCTGATAATACCAAGAATGCTCCTGAACTCATTAATTGGAATTCATGCTAAGACCAAAAGAACTATTAAGAAGTTGAAAGGGACAAAGACACAGAAGCCACCCACAGTCAGCCTGTTGGTCATCTCCAAGTTGCATGCTGAGCTAACATGAGTTAACTCAGATTTTCAATACCATCTGCAGTATAATAATTCACATCCACAGTCAGATGGGTCACAGGGATGAGTTGTAGCCCTAATTTCTCAAAAGAAGGTGAATTGTCTTTTCTTAACTTGAATGAGAAGTATATACAAGTTTTGCCAAAAACTATATATTATTCCCCCTCCCCAAATATTCCAATAAAGATTAATTTTGGTATTCTTGAACCGAATGAATGAAAAATAATTATGATTCTTTGATAATGCCTTGTGATTTCATTAAGGTCCAAAAGACTAAAATAAGTGATAGAATATTTTTGAGCTAAAATGGTCTTAGAGAATATTTCTTACTCCTTCAATATATAGAGTAGAAAGTTGAAACTTGACTAGAGTCAAATGGCAATCAATAATTAGGATCCCTCTTTCCTCCTGAAAGAAGTGTTGTCTAGGAACCAAATCATCTTGAAATCCTTCAGTAACCCCTGCCTACCATATAAGGGTAGAGTGCTGAGTCCAGAGAGAAACACAGAGATAATTTTTCAGTACCAGCTTTCTTCTTAACTTTTGTTAACCATAATCACTTTAATATACTTCTAATTTTTCAAATTATTTCCACATACATTAAATAACCTTGCAGCTCCTAAGCAACTCCTGAATTAGTCTGGACAAAAGTACCTTGCTCAGTTGTCTAATAAAGAAATTAGGCCTGGAAATTTAATATCTAATATAATATAAATGCTATGCCAGCAGTTGTTACAATGTATTGTGTAAACAATTCATTAATTATTCCAGGCTTTAAAAATACCTTGCTTCCTTTTCTAATAAAGAAATTAAGGCCTGGAAAGATTTATATGTGTTACACAAGACCACTTAGCTAATTATTGACACAGCTAAGACCAGAATCCAAACTTCTTTTGCTACATTTTTATGTTACTCTTTTATTCACACCATAACATTTGTATCCTTATTGAACATCTACTTTGTACCTGGTTTTGTGCTAGGTACTGGTAAACAAGGAAACTTGCTCTGCCCTTGTGGTGCATTATCACATAAGGTTAAATCCATTAGAAGCAACTTTATGGTATAAACAGCCTCAGTTCTCACATCTATCTGGGTTAATAAGGTTCCTCAGAATATATTCCTAGGAAATCCTCTGTGTTCGCCTACTTCCAGCCTCATATCTTCTACTTTTCCTGTGCTGCACTGGAATCTTTAAAGAGATAGTCTATTCCACCCTACTTTGAATGATAATTTGCAAGATACATAGGTAGGTGACCCCTTTAATATGTTCAGAGTTTGAAATCCCCTAATATTTTAGTCTTACAAAATTAACACATGTGCTAACCAACTGTGATGTCTTTCAAATCTTAAAAGACTAGGAGTAGAACATTTTAATAGGGATTTCACCCTCCATCCTTCCAAAGACACTGCAAGAGTAAATATGTTCAAGGACATATCAGTGTGTTATTATATTCCCAGAGCAGTGGGTTAAGCTTAAAAGAAAAGTTTTTTTATTAAATTATTCTGATTCCCAAGTCACTCTCAGTATATCACCATGGGTATTGAGTAGTATAAATAGATCTGTGTAGTGTTATATTTTGAGTAGGGTATAATAAGCATTTGAAATATGATTTATATTAGATTTACTTTGAACCCTAACATCCCTATCACTATCCCAATTATGAAGGTGAGCAGACCTGTTCTACAATCTAAGACTGAGAAATCTGTTGTCTTAATCCACTTAGTGCCATTTTGCAGAAGGTTTTACTGAAGTGTGTTTATAACAGAAAAGTGTACACCTTGCCAATATAGCAATATTAAGCATTGTGCCAAGTACAAATTAAACAAGACATTGTTGTATATAACAATTAGACCCTAAATTCACAGGAAGATAACATCATTTTTTTATTATTATTCTTATTTAGCTTTTAATTTTTTTATAGACTGCATTTTGATTCATTGTACACAAATGGGATACATCATTTTGTTTCTATGGTTATACACAATGTAGATTCATACCATTCGTGCAATCATACATGTACACAGGGCAATGATGTCTGTCTCATTCCACCGTTTTTTATACCTCCTCCCTCTCATTTCCTTCTACGTATTCTAAAGTTCCCCCATTATTCTCTCATTCCCCCTCCCAACCCCCATTATATATCATTCTCCACTTATCAGGGAAAACATTCAGCCTTTGGTTTTGGGGCTTGGCTTATTTCACTTAACATGATATTCTCCAATTCCATCCATTTATTTGCAAATGCCATAATATTATTCTTCTTTATGACCGAATAGTATTCCATTGTGTATATATACCAGACTTTCTTTATCCATTCATCTTTTGAAGGGCATCTAGGTTGGTTCCACAATCTAGCTATTGTGAACTGAGCTGCTATAAACATTGATGTGGCTGGTTACTGTAGTTTGCCGATTTTAAGTCCTTTGGGTATAAACTGAGGAGTAGGCTAACTGGGTCAAAAGGTGGGTCCATTCCAAGTATTCTGAGGATTCTCCACACTGCTTTCCAGAGTGGCTGCACCAATTTGCAACTCCACCAGCAATGTAAAAGTTTGCCTTTTTCCCCACATCCACGCCAACATCTATTATTGTTTGTGTTCTTGATAATAGCCATTCTAATTGGAGTAAGAAGAAATCTTAGAGTCATTTTAATTTGCATTTCTCTAATTAATAGAGATGTTGGACACTTTTTCATATATTTATTAATTGCCTGTGTGTCTTCTTCTGTAGAGTATCCAGTTCCTTGGCCCATTTATTGATTGGGTTCTTTGTATTTTTGGTGTAAAGTTTTGTAAGTTCTTTATAAATTTTGTAGATAAGTGCTCTATCTGAAGTGCATGTGGAAAAGATTTCCTTCCACACTATAGACTCTCTCTTCACATTCTTGATTGTATCCTTTGCTGAGTAAAAGCTTTTTAGTTTGAGTCCATTCCATTTATTGATTCTTGCTTTACTTCTTTTGCTTTGGGAGTCTTGTTGAGGAAGTCTGATCCTAAGCCAACATGATGAAGATTCAGGCCTACTTTGTCTTCTATTAGGTGCAGGGTCTCTGGTCTAATTCCTTATGTCTTTGATCCACTTTGAGTTGAGTTTTGTGCAGGGCGAGAGATAGAGGTTTAATTTCATGTTACTGCATATGGATTTCCGGTTTGGCCAGCACCATTTGTTGGAGAGGCTATCTTTTCTCCATTGTATGTTTTTGGCTCCTTTGTCTAGTATGAGGTGACTGTATTTATGTGATTTTGTCTCTGTGTCTTCTATTCTGTGTCTGCCATCTATTTTAGTGCCAATACCATGTTGTTTTTGTTACTGTTGCTCTGTAGAATAGTTTAATGTCTGGTATTGTGATATCTCCTGTTTCACCTTTTCTACTCAGGATTGTTTTGGCTATTCGAGGTCTCTTGTTCTTCCAGATGAAGTTCATGATTGCTTTCTGTTTCTATGAGGAATGTCATTGGGATTTTAATTGGAATTGCATTGAATCTGTATAGTGCCTTTGGTAGAATGGCCATTTTGATAATGTTAATTCTGCCTATCTAAGAACATGGGAGATCTTTCCATCATCGAGGGTTTTATGCCCATTATTAAGTTCATTTTCTTGGAACCTTCCAACCAGCACCAACCTTCTCTCCTCCCTCTCCCAGAAACAAGTCTCATGCATCAATGCATTTATGTATAAATGAATTATAGACCCAATCCTAGGTTAATTCACAAAAGAAGTGGAAAATTAAAGTTTTATTAAAGTTAAAAAAATCCCTTCCCCCTTTTTATGTCATGAATCTTTAAAGTGAATTCGGTTGACTGGGAGTCAAGTCTGCCTTAAGAAGAATATTAATTTATTTTTAAATTGTCATTGAATTTTCTAAAAAAATAAGCAAAAGGAGATATGACTGTAGGAGTAGTTATATAACTTGAGCAACACCTATCCATTCCAGTCAGAAATACTACCCCATTTCTCAAGAGCCAGACTAATCTTTTCATCAAATATTATTTAGAGGCGAGTGTCAGTGGTGGTGCTGATTTTCTTTGAACAGCCAAAGAAATCTGATTTCATATAAGTCACTGACTGTAGTCAATGTTGTCATTGTCCGGGAGGAAATAAGGTTTGTAGAGAAGTAGTTTCTGTTTTCAAAGCATAGCATTGCAGCTTTAATTACAGTGATTAAACAAAGCAGATCAGAAAACATTGTTACAAAACAACACCTGTAAAACTGAAGGCCAGAACTCCTGAATGCTATCATCATTCTCACAAGTATATGTGAAAAGGAAGTGTGTGAAAATACCTAGTGATGTCGATTCAGATTCAACTAATGGGGACAACCCCAGGAACAGTTCTGTGTGGGATGATGGTATTCAAGACATTATAAAATGTGCCAGGTGCTTAGAATCCATTTCACATAATTTCTTCTTTTTTGCAAAATATATACATTTCAATATATGGTGACTGTTCCTCAGGGTTTGAAGACAGGTGTGTAGAAGGAGCAATAGAACAGTGTCTAGGACAGCAGGAGAGGAATAAGTAGGAATCACATAGAGACCGAAGCAAGAGTTTTGAGGTGTTTGACACTGCCTTCCCATAAGCAGGATTGCTTTTTGAGATTGCTGTGTTCATTAGATAGGTTGGGGCTCCCTGGCTGGGGATGCCCTCGCATTGGATGGTAGACTAAAGTCTATGTAGTTCTCTGACCCAGTTACTCTTTATTTATTTATTTTTTTTAATTTCAAAAGACTACAAAAGCTGGTGAGATGATACCAGCCCAACAGTGTAAAGTTTACCAGCCATGCTGAAAGTCCAACTCAAAACTGCCAATTCTTCTTGTTCCAGGAGCACAGTACCATGCAGAAGTTACATTGCACGCAAGTTGACAAAATCGTGGCACAGTATGACAAAGAGAAGTCAACTCATGAGAAAATCCTGGAGAAAGCAATGAAGAAGAAGGGGTAATGCTGCTTATTTCCCTCTGAATACCTTTTTCACTGTTCATATTTTACTTTTTCCCAGAGTACATCTGCTTATTTATGCCAAGAAAGAACTCAGTATTGGCTCAGTTTCTACCATTAAAAAGAGCTCCTGGAAAATGAGACTCATTCATTTTCAACACCCTAGCATCAAAACAGGGCAAGGCATTGGTCCACTTACCCTTGATTTAGGGACATTTCTCAGCAGAGGCCCTGAAACCTATTCATTCCTTGTAATTCAGTGTCATAAAAAAATAAATCTTAGCCACAGTAATTGAAAAAAAATGTTTTTCTATGCTAATAATTGGTTTAACTTTTTATTTTAGGAGCAATTTTAAACTTATAGAAAAGTTGCAAAAATATAGTAGTACCTCCTCCTGTGCAGTTTCACTTCCCATGATTTCAGTTCCTATGGTCAATCACAGTCCAAAGATATTAAATGGAATATTCTAGAAATAGACAAGTCATAAATTGTAAATAGCTTTGATTACAGTATACAGCTTTAATTGTTCTATTTTAATATTAGCGACTGTTGCTGATACTTTACTGTGCCTAATTTGTAACTTAAATCTTATCATAGGCATGTAGGTATAAGAAACATAACACAGTTATGTTTGGTACTAGCTGTGGTTCCAGGCATTCACAAGGAATCTTGGAATGTGAATAAGGGGATACCACTTTAGTGCAGAGAAATTCCATATAACCTTAGCTCAGCTTCCTCAAAAGTTAATATCTCATATAACTGTAGTACAATTATAAGAATATAAAATTCACATTGGCATAATATCATTCATTAAACTCTAATGCTCTTTCAAGTTTCACCAGATTTCCTAATAATGCTGTTTTTCTATTCTAGGATCCACTCTAAAATTTCACGTTGCATTTACTTTCTTCTCAGTCTCCTCCAATCTATGATAGTCTCTCCCTTTCATGACTTTTTCAATTTGCAAGAGTTCTGCTCAATTATTTTGTAGAGAGTGTCTCCTTTTGGATTTGATGTTTTCCTCATGATTGGAGGGAGAGTATGCATCTTAGGAAAGCACAAAGTGATGCTGCTTCCTTAGCAACTCATGATGTCAGGGGCAATGTTGGTTACAGGGTCACTCGGTTACAGTGGTTTCTGACAGATTTCTGCACTGTAACATACACTGCTTTTCCCTTTACTACTAATCTATATCTTCAGGAAGATACCGTGAGACTAACACACATTCTATTTTTCTGAGGAATTGTTTTTGGTCCAGCTTTGTCTTCAGAAGATTTCCTTTGAATTTTAATCTCCTTCCGCAAATCCGGGCTATCTTCTAGTTTCCCACAGCCTTTGATGTGAGAGAAAAGAAGAAAAAAAGAATCACTTTTCCCTTTTCTTGATTCTTTTTTTTTTTCCTTTTGAAATTCACTTAAGTATATACCTAGCAAACTAACGCTCTGAAAACAGAATCAATTGCATTTATGTACAATTTCTGGTTCCAGAGATCTAATTTTATGACATGAAACTGATGTAATTTTCTTGAGGAATAAGCGATAGATAATTACATACACTATCCTGATGTCAAGCCACATCTTTTGAGAGTTACCTTCCTATTGATTACAGCTCTATTTTCCAGAAGAATACAAATCATACCTAACTATGGAGCATTATCATTACGCACAGTGTGCCTTTTGTTTTCAACTTTGTTTTCACTGAGTATCATAGCAGCAGAACCAAGGCTTTGAAAACATTTCGACACATTTTAAGTGAGTCAGGCAAAGCTCATGGCTTATGTGATCATCTTGATGAATATGATAGATTTTGAGGAGCTATGACTGTTTTAGACTTTTGGCTACATCATCAGCTTTGGCTTTTTATCTTATATATTTATTTATATATTAGTAAATTGTTTTCTCATTTTCAATGAAATTTTAGACCACAATGTGAAAGGGAGGTGGACATAGATTCTAATAACATGTTTTGAGGAAGAAATTTTGGAGAACTTTAAGGTTCTCTCCAAAAATAAGCATTTTAATTCACTAGTCACCTTTTCCAAAAATGGTCTATTTTTTTAATGGCTATATTGGAATTTTTTAACCAGAATCTTTATTTAGGAGCTAATAGATTTGAGTACTAATATCTTGTCTTTGCTAAAAAGTATTCAACAACTTTCTAAATCAACAACACTGCCTCTAGAAAGCAAAGAGGTATCCTGACCTCTTTATTGTTTTTCCTTTCAAAGGTTAAGTGGAGTCAAAGTGACATTACTTAAGTTTTTCCTCATAAGATACTTAGCACCCTTGTCAGGCTAATGAGCAGTCTTAGAGATCTCTCAACAAATGAAACCCATTTTTTCCTAAGTGTAGATAAGACTAAATATCTATAGATTTCTTCTTGCATCCTGTAATTGCCAAACATACTACCTCAGGGCTCTTCACTGAGAGCATTTTCAAAATCCTTAAAAAAATAGAAGTCTAAATAATACATTAAAAGTGTGACTCTGCTTCATGTACAACCAGAGAAACAACAGTTGTACAATGTGTTGTACAATTCATTTGTGTACAATGAATCAAAATAAATAATTTTTCTTTAAAAAATTTACTTCAGCTGGATGCAGTGGCACACACCTGCATTTCCAGTGGCTCAGGAAGCTGAGTCAAGAGGATTGTAAGTTAAAGGCCAGCCTCAGCAACTTAGCAAGGCCCTAAGCAACTTAGTGAAAACCTATCTCTAAATAAATAAATAAATAAATAAATAAATAAATAAATAAATAAAGCGAGCTTAGGATATGGTTCAGTGGTTAAGCATCCCTGGGTTCAGTACCTAGTATCCCCCAAAAAAATTACTTCAAAAATCACACATCAGATACTCTCTTCTGGAGAGCCATATTCTAAGTAAGTATAATTTCCTAGTATTACTGACCATGGGTATCAAGATTATCAGGACTTTTTACTATAAACAAGTTATAGTAAACGTCCATGAATGGGGAAACTGGTTATGTAGTCCTTGGAAATTTCTTAAGCAGAATTAATTTCCAAAGCAAATACAAACCATCAGTTCAACATAGGATTTTCCAACTTTCTGATGGTATAAAAACCATACGGTTAAGTAGAAAACCTACTTTCAATTTTGAATTTCAATCGTTTCCTGGGCTAGCAGCTTGCCATGCTGGGCAGTGGCCACCAGTTAGTACCACAAGGGCAAACAGTTGATGCTGCAATGGACTATTCTAAGCCAAGATGTTTGGAAGGTTAGATGAATGAGATGCATTTTCTACTTACGATGAATCTATCAGACATGATCCCCTCATAAGCCAGAACGCACCTGTAAAAGGTTTCCTTAACCCACCTTCTCAGTGAAGAGAATGATTGAAATAGGAAAAAAAAAAAAAAAAAAGGATCTTTATTCAAGTGCTCCATAGCTGTTGCCTAATGACATGAGAGCTATGTCTCTCCTGTGTTTTCTACTCAATATCTTTAAGGTAGCAGGGAGAAGATGAATGGGGAAGAAGAGGAAAGATAAGATGAAGCTGGGAAAATTCAAACTTACAGAAATTATTTTACATATCCGGAAAGTAAATGAGATTATTCAAGATATGAAAATGTGCAATCTTGATTTTTTTCTTAATATTACAGGAGTGCATAACTTAACGTCCAGAGCTAAGACCATTGAATGCAATGTATCACTGCACTTAATGTGAAAGATTTTTTCTAGAAAAAGGCAGGAGAGCATTTCAGTAATAACCAAGCTCACTGAATAATAGACTAGTGAAGAAACATACTGAGTGCCAGCCCCTAAGAAGAAACAGATTGATGAAAGACTTTGCATTTTTAGAGTAATGCTTCTTTCAGAGGAATGCTCAATTAATGACATAATGAAACATTCTGACTTAGGTTGTAATAAACCAGAACATACATGCTGAAAACAAAAGCTCAGGACATGTTCTTGTTTTAGCATCAATATGAAAAGGAAAATATAATCATTGATATATGCAGTAATTGTTGCTGGGCTATTGCCTAGCATCTATTTCTTACAATAGAATAAGAAGCAGAAATTACCCTATGATGCCAAGAAAGGCTATTTTCTTCCTCATTGGCATATGTAAAAGACAAAAATCTGGCTTTATGACCAAAATGTAAGAATTAAAAATTCATTTCAAGGCTGAAGACCTATTTTCCAGTTTTCATCCCAAATAATATTTTATTGAATAAATGAAAAAGTGCTTGAAGATAAATAGGAACCAAAATGGAAACTCCAACAACAGACCCCTAACAATGAAATAATTGCTGGGTCTGGAGCATTTCTTTGTGTAGCATTTGAATTGAGTAATCATGATACAGATAATATTTTGTAAGGTATGAATCTATTACTAGAAAAATTGATGCTGCCCAATGAGCCATAGTATTCCATATTTGATGAATATATTGTCTTCATCAGAAAGCTTTGTTCCAAAGGCCCGAGGGAAATGGGAGATATCTAATTTCTGGCATGCATTTGCAATTTTCTGTTTTCAGGGGAAATAATTGTCTGGAAATGAAAAAAGAAACAGAAATTAAAATTCAGACCCTGACATCAGATCACAAATCAAAGGTAAGAAAATGCCCATTTTTATAGCAGTGAACTTACAGAAGATACTTTGTAGTTTTTTAAGTGGAGTACCTGATACCAAATAGAAATAATGGTAGCCTGGGGCTACCCTGGGAAGAAATGGGATCCAGAGCTGGTGGTTGCCCCAGATTTACTTGCTTTGAGAAGAGGCACTTCATGGAACATCTTTTTGTCTTATCTATGGAAATATACTAACAAGATTTATTTTCTCTCATTCTAAATAGTCAAGTGAAATCATAAATAGACTAGAAGGAAATACTGTATAAAATATAGAAGGTAGAAGTAACAGTAAATGTATGAAAGAAAAGCACCCAAGTTGAATATTGAGTAGCTGCTTCATACTTACTCCATCTTTGCTATGGAAATTTGGAGTGAGGAAAATCTAGAGTCAGTGTATTAAGAGATGAGCATAATTACTTACATTTCTCCCCAAGACAGGAGAAAATAGGAGATTAAAAGACCTTACTTAAAGTTGAGGGCATTTGGAGACCTAAATGCTAAAACTCACTGAAGAGCAAAAAACAGTTCCTCCAGTAATATTAAATTTACAAAAAAAAAAATCTGTGCATATAATAAGATGAATGCAATTACTATGTACAACCATAAAACTATAATTAAAAAAAGAAAAAGAAAAAGAAAAAAAAACCTCAAAGCTCCCAACTCTGGCTTTTGATCACAGCAGCTAGCCTCCATATGTATATATGCAGCTTCTATTTTCCAGTCCAGTAGTCCTGTTGCATACATGGGCTAGCACTCTGCTCTTGATAAAGTGTTGGTGTCATTAATTTTGTACAGCATGAACTTCTATTGAGTAAGTGAACCATTTATGTTTTGAAAGCTAATCCTCACTCTCTCTGTCCTTATTTGGAATACCTGAAATTTAATGCTTTATGCAACAAACATTCCATGATTTTTACATGATTTACCTTTTCAACAGAAAAGAAGAAACCTCGGGAAGTGATATCAGTTTGCTTTTGCTGTAAAATAATCTGTTAAAATTTTGTGCCTTAAAACAACTACCTTTTATGAGCTCACAATTCAGTGAGTAGGAAATTTGGCCTATACTCTATTGGGTAGTTCTTCTGATTTTTCTAGGCTCCCTTTTGTGTCTACAGTAACTAGCAGGTGTTGGCCTCATGTGCTGGCCTCACCTCTGGGGGTTGGCTGGCTGCTGACTCTTTTACTACTTGACCTCTCAGCCTCTATCAGGCTAGCACAGGCTGCCACAGGGTGCCAGGCATAACAGAAGAATATGCACTGTCCAAACCTCTGCTTGCATAATGTTGGCTCTTGTCATCATGTTGGCTAAAGGAAGTCAGAAAGTCAGCTAAATTCAAGGATGTGGAGGAATAGACTCTAGCTATTAATAAGAGGAACTTCAGAACCACATTGCAAAGAATATGACTACCAAGAGGGGAGGACATGTATTAGGGATGATACCCCTACATGTATTAGGGATGATGCACTAAGTCATGATCCAGAAATAAGCATGCACACAGCTCTCTGTTTAGACCTGTTACTTGATGACAGTGAAGCAGGAATAAAAGCATGGAGTCATGGAGCGAATGCTGATGAAATTGATAAAGGAGTCCTAGGACCAGAGCATGAGCAAGTTAAGCAGTGATATAGTAGGTCACAGTTAAATATTTACAAGCCAAAGTGCTTGATTTATGTTAATAGGCAATGACTTCCTGATCCCATTGATTAGTACTTTTTTTTTTTATAGATTGCAGGGGTGGGAGGGAACTGCTGTGCATGAATTACATTGTGCTTTCAGTTCATACCTAACTTATGAGCATTCTAGATGACCCCATCCCTTTTTCACCAAATAGGTCAAAGAGATTGTGGCACAGCACACAAAGGAGTGGTCAGAAATGATCAACACCCACAGTGCTGAGGAGCAAGAAATCCGGGACCTGCACCTTAACCAGCAGTGTGAACTACTGAGAAAACTACTAATCAATGCTCATGAGCAGCAAACCCAGCAGCTGAAACTGTCCCATGACAGGTAAGAGAGTCAGCCATCCCTAGAGTAAGCTGCTAGTTTTTTTTTAAAGAGATTGGTTGTTTGTGGGTGTACATGTGTATGCACATGTATGTGTGCATGCACGCTTGACATACAATGCTAAGCTTTTATGTGTGTTGTTATCATACAATTGATGTGAACAAGGTGAACTATAAGAAATGACTTTTGCCAACAGAGAGCTTACAAGGGTTGGCAAGATGTTATGTTCACGTGAAAAGTTAAATCAAATTGCAAGTAGTGTGTGATACATACTACAAAATGTCATAGACATTAAGGGCATCCAGACTGTAGGTGTTCTACCTGCTCTGAGTGGTCTGGAAGGCTTTACCCAAATAGGGCTGGAACTGAACTTTGAAAAAATGATCCAGAAGAAGAAAAAACACCAAGGGAGAAAAAAACCAACCAGTGGAGCTCCTAGACTCAGTGACCACTCAGTGACTAACTTGGGAGAGACTAAGTTTACATTATTAGGAGTTCTGTGAACATTAGGAAGACAGGCCTGGTCTAAACACAGCAAAAAACAAAAAATATCAACTTACTTTGCCTCTTCCTACTTCAGCAAAGTAAATATTGCATTTGAAACCCTGTACAGGTTAAACTGGACCTTCCCCTGCAAAGAAGTGTTTGTGTCAATCATGCCTGTTCACCACAGCTTGCCTACAGCCAACTCACTTCCCTCTAAGTGCCTGCTGTATGACAGTTAGGTGTATTGGTGTTCACAAAGAATAAAAAAATGAAAACATTATACAAATAAACAACCTGCTTTTAAAAATGTTAGCTGCATAAATTATTTGGTTTCATGCCCACGTTCCCAGCCCTATTTTAAAGTGATAGATACTGCCATAGAGCATAAAGTCTTTTTGCCTTAGTTCCTGCTTCTTATTTGAGGCAACTAGGTAAAGTATAGCATGCTGTGTCTCCTCTGAGATAATGTCTTGTACCTCGTGCAGATGGAAGCACGCTATTTGGTTGTACAGGGTTAGAAGTCATCTTTTCTTTTTCCTGAGCAATATTCTTAATTTAATATGCAAAAAAAATCTGTTTCTCACTCTACCTTTGACTGTTGCTACAATGCCAAATTTTAGATTTAAAGACTTCTAGCATAAAGCTCTTTTCTTGTTCCTTTTTATTTTTTTTTAAATGATTTCTTTTCTTCATTTTATTTTGTTCTTGTTGTTCTTTTATTTTTAGATAGTGTCTCACTAAGTTTCCCAGGCTGTTCTAGAACTGTGATCCTCATGCCTCTGTCTCCTAAATAGCTAGTATTACACCACCATGCCTGGTGGCCATAGGCATTTTTCTAATCATTTTTGTACTTTAAAAAAGAAAAAAAAAGGCTGGGTATGGTGGTGCACTTCTATAATCCTAGCAACTAGGAGGCCAAGGCAGGAGTATCCCAAGTTCCAAGCCAACCTCTGCAAGTTAGCAAGGCTCTAAGCAATTTAGCAAGACCTTCTCTCAAAATAAAAAAATAAGTAAACATAAAGGGCTGGGATGTGGCTCAGTGGCTTAATGCCCCTATGTTAGATCTTGGCATCCAAAAATGAAATGAATAAAATAAAATAAACAAAATATAAATAAAATAAAATACTCCAAACAGTATACATCATCTGGAAAAAAAAATGCTTAGGAAGTCATTTGAGGTAACTAACAAGTTACTAATGTACCTTAAAAAGTAAATACACAGCATCTTTCAAAGCAACATCAGTGTTTAAGTTTTTTCTCAAGTGCCTGGTAATTGAGTTTCATTTTTGCCATCACAGTTGTTGTTCTCGGCCAAAAGTCCTTATTTTCTAAGCACTGTTTGCAACATTTGGTCATCAGTGTTAAATAAATAAATGGCTAAAGGGAGGAAGAAATGGTTGACTTACTAACAAGTTATGGAAAAAATTGAGAGCAATTTCCTTGGTTCCAGAGTTTCTATGCATAATAATTGAGAGCAATTTCCTTGGTTCCAGAGTTTCTATGCATAATCCTGCTGCTGTGGCTTTCAGGTAGCTGACTGAAGAACGCTCACCGTTGTCCATCATTTTTGATGGCACACACTCATGTACCCAGTGATGAGTCACTGTAAAGGAGCTTTTTTTCTGTTTCCTATGCATACATGAAACCATTGATTTACTTTCGTTCCCACAGACTGTCAGCAATAGGCAGTTCACTTGAGAGTGAGAGGACTCTTTCTCTCTTCCAGCACATCTGGTCTCAAATTATGTTAGACCAAGGTGGAAATTCTTTTGTTTTATGGACAGAGATGTCTCCTCTTTACAGACCACCACTATCACTTCACCACTAGGTGATCCACTGCCCCTGAAGGATCCACACAAGTTGGGACTTCTTCCCGCCTTTTCCAAAACACAAATTAACTTGATAAGATCAAAAATGAGAAGAATAAGTGAGCCTTGTTCTATCATTGCATGTATAATTTGTTCTTTGTTTACTTTTATATTTTTCAAATTTATAACATAATTTTTTCAAATATATAACATAAAATGTGCCACTGTAGCCATTTTTAAGCATGTGGCATCAGGTACATTCATGTTGTTGGGTACCTTCCATGGCCACCCATTTCCAGAACTCTTTCATCTTCCCCAAGTGAAACTGTACACTAACTCTCCATCCTTTACCTATTTGTTTTTCATATACAGGGAAAGCAAGGAAATGAGAGCCCACCAGGCTAAGATTTCTATGGAAAACAGCAAAGCCATCAGCCAAGACAAATCTATCAAGAATAAAGCAGAACGGGAAAGGTAAGTCTGAGCATGCTCACTGGAGAAATATGTCTTGACGTGAAGACACAGCCTCAGCAACATATGTGTGTATGGACACACATACTCATATCTGAGATATAAAACACTAGTGTGTTCTGACTAGGAGCTTATTATAGCTGCTATTGAGATTTATTATTATTGCTGTGGAACAATAGTCTGCAAAGTTTTCTGAATGTTTACTACCACCAATAAAATAAATGTATATTCAAAATGTGTGTGTTCATTTATACACAAAATGGTACAAAATTTGATATAATAATATAACTCTAAAACATCCTTCCCATGTCTTACTGGGTCAGCTTGCAAGGATCTCACCTGCTTAGGTGTAAGTACACTCTGGATGGGACTATTCTGAATAGCCAGCAGGCAGCCTTTGTCCCTTGATTTGAGATGTCCTTGATACCAGGGATCACATTTTTTTTTCATTTTCCAGGAATCATGTTAAAAGCTCCCATTCAGTTTTCTGGTTTGTCCTTGTGTTGGGTGTGTTTTCTGGAAAGAGAAATGAAGACAGGAATCCAGGTGCATGTGGTGCACTAAATAAGAGATCTTCAGCAAAGAGGAATTGGGAAAGCACAATGGAGTCAGGGTAGGCCTGAGTAAGGCTGGGGTCCCAGCCAGAGCCCCCTGGTAGCCTGTCCCCAAGCTGCAGACTATACCTTGCACCCCAAATGTTTCCCCCTTTGAGGCAAGGGTATCTGATTTGCATATTTCCATACTGGTCAGTCACTGGCTGCCTGGAATTGGGGCAAGGCTTGCATGTCTTTTAGTGAAGGTGCCAAGTGCAAGTGCCCTTTTACTGCAGCTGATAGAGGGGCATCCGAGGGGTATCAATTATCATGTTACCCAAAACAGGGAGTTAACAGCACTTGGTTACCAGTGACTACAGATAATACCTTCACCTCTTCTGCTTACCATCCACCTCTGAGGATGCCATCAGTTTCCTAACCAAGAGGCTGACTTAGGGCTTAGGTACAGCCTTGTCCTACAGGAATGATACCTAGCCAGAGATGGTCTTCCGGGGGAAGTCCATGTCCCATCAAGAGACTGTTTCATGCCTTGCAAAGTACAGAACACAGTGAAGATTTGCTCTCGGGGATTAAACAGAAACATGAGTGAGAGGTTCAGGTCATTCATCATCCTGCGAACCATGGTCCGAGCAGTTAGAGAACTGGAAGCTACAAAGTAGATCCTCCTCATTTCAGCTCCCCTGCTGCCCTTGCTGAATACCTTGTGTTTCCTTTTTGTTTTGAAGACATCAGGACTGCTGTCCAACTACTTGATGCCACTGACTTTTTAAACACATTTCAATTATTGAATGATGCTCAATCATTCAATTATCAAACTATGATAAAATATTAACCATAGTACCATCTAGTACATCTCTTGTATCTAGTACATCTCTTGTGCTGAAATTTTTTTTTGCAATAAGTACTAATTGGAAATAATGGACCTAAAATGGGATAGGAAATCCCACAGCCATTTTGACCTGAAAATGCATTGCCTTTCCCACACTTTGATCAAGATAGTTCTCTGTCAATGTGGAGTAGTATTTCTGTTTCACAGTAAGAAGGCTACTAGGGAGGTTTATCAATCATTTGTACCAATGCTTATTTGCAGCATGATGTCCTGGTATCTTTCTGGGTCTTTATTATCAAAAGGTGCCAGTCTCTGGATGTTATTCTCAGATAAGGAACTTGTCTTAAGTGTCTCAGATGCATGAAAATGTCACTATCTTCTTCAGCTCAAAAACATAAAATATTTTAGCCATGGTTTTAAAAAACACCTTATGAATTTGAATTGTTTTAGACTGTCCAAAGTGAAATAGAGTTCAACATGATAAATTTACTAATTACTAAATAGTTCTTTATCTTTTTTTCCAAATGTGTTCTAAAGTAGACATTAGTTCAACTACAAATTATCTTTAATTCTAAGTTGCAGCTAATTAATTAGCAAGTTTTAAAAAATTTATTTTCCTTATTTTGACTTATATTTATTTCTTATAATTTTGTATGCAGTGATAGGTGGTTCCCCAAATTAAAAAGTGACTAGTGTTAAAAAATAATAACTTCTGTATGACAAATAGTTAATTACTTTCCAAATGCACATACCATATGTATATTTATGTGTACATAAAGTAAAAATTTAGTTGAGAAATAAAACTAAAAATGTATCATAGCACTAAGAAAGACATAAAGACAGAAAAATTGTTCTTTTTCTGATTCAAAGACATTTCAACAGAAATTACACAGCATTTATAACTGAAGTGACAAAGCAAGCACTATGTATCAACAGGTACCAGGTGGCTAAAGTGACATTTAGGTGAAAAGTATAGCTAGATGCATGTATTTTTAAAGGTGTGAAAATTGATGAGCTAACCTGTTGAAGAAGGTATGAAGGTCAAGAAACAGAGTAAGCTCAGAGATCTCAGATGGGACAAAATAACAAATAAAAAAGCAGAAAACATTTAAATAGAATAAAAAGCAACAGAGTATCCACAAAAACAAAAGCTTGGGATATGAAAAAATAATAAGCTCTGTAAATTTTCTACAAGACTAATCAAGATGAAAAAGAGAAAGCACAAATTAGTGAAGCTAGGATGGAAAGGAGAAAATAACTACAGAGATAATAAGGGAAGGGGTATGGGAGTAGGAAGGATAGTAGATAATATTACCTCATGTACATGTATGGCTGCATGACCAATGTGATCCTACAATATGTATAATCAGAAAAATGAGAGATTACACTCTACTTATGTATGATCAATCAAAATGTATAAATGCATTCTACTGTCATGTACAACTAATTGGAACAAAAATTTTTTTAAAAAAAATCAGGTATACTATTGACAATGAACTTAAAAACTTAGATGGAGTGGAGAAGAACCTAGAAAAATGCAAATAGTAACAACTGACTAAAAATGGAGAAAACTTGAACAGACTAATAACTATTACCAAAGTTCAACAAGTTGTAGATCTATTTTGTCATGAAAACACTCCACCTCACCAGTAATCAGGGAGATAACAATTAAAACAATAGCGTTTGCTCATTTCAGAAGACCAAATGACAGACCAAAATGCCTTCATCCATTATTGTCTGATAGGTCTGGAACTGGGCAAAGATGTGGAGAAAGCATAATGCCCAGATACCTGTAGGAAGAAGTGCAAATTAGGACAATTGTTTTGGAGTAAAGACATGTCCATATTCTAGCACCTGTCAAGTCTAGGAATATAATATCTTAGAGAAAACTTTGGTCAATTGCACAAGAAGATAAGCACTCACTTCATTTATTTATTCAATTGACATTTCTTGTGCCAAGTATTACAGGGCCCTATGTATCAGGTCATTTTGGCATTTGGAAATAACCTATTTTTGTTAATGAGAAAATGGAAATATTGTAGATAGTTCATAAATGAAAATATCCATATATTAGATAAAATGATGGAGTAAGTAGTTTGAAAAATAGATGTTATCTCTAAAACTTGAGACTAAATGATAAATTATGGAAAGAAAGCCAGAATATGTTACTTTTTGGGTAAATTTTGAAAACACACGAAGTAATTGCAGCGCAATAGCATTACCTGGGAGATAACTAGAAATGTGGAAACTGGATCTCATCTGAGATCCACTGAATCAGACTTTCTCAGGGGCAGACCTGGCAAAATGTTTTTGATTGTACCTCCAGGTGATCAAATGGGAAAGTTTGAGAAGCACTTAAATAATTTTGCACATAGGAACATCCATTTGTAGTTAAAAAATACTAAAATGCAGATTTAAAAGGCCCTCACCAGGGGCTGAAGTTATGACTCAGTGGTAGAGCACTTGCCTGGTATGTGTGAGGCTCTGGGTTCAATATTCAGCACCACATATAAATAAATAAAAGATTCATTGACAACTTAGATATAGATATAGATATAGATATAGATATTAAAATAAATAAATAAATAGCCCTCACCAAATTCAGAACAGTGATTCACATTTCTGGGAAGAGAGAAAGAAGGAAAATAGAATCAGGAGGAGTGCAAAAGGAGCTTTCATTAAATCTGTAACACTTCCTTTAAAGTATGAGATCATAGCAGAACATTAATATCAGCTAACCTGAGAGGTATATACACAGGTAGTTTTTGTGTTTTCCTCTTTATGTTGTATGTTTCGTAATGCTGCAATAAAAATTAGGAAAAAGAAGCAGCAATTCTATCCAGATAATTAAATAAAGTGTAATTGGTTCTTACTTGTGTAAGCTCTGTTCCAATAGTCATGCCAACTGTTATTTGTATCTGTTATTTTTAGGCGAGTCAGGGAATTAAACAGCAGCAACACTAAAAAATTTCTAGAAGAAAGAAAGAGAGTAAGTACTTTATAATTTTCTTGGCACTCTTCCTTGAAAAAACTGAACAGTAACTTGTGCTTAGATATCGGGCTTCTAGCTTATTTGCTTAATTTGATTTTTTTCCATACATTAAACATTCCAGCTCTCTGCTCCATAAAAGCTATCCCTTACTAAAATCTTTAAGGTAATTATTTGACATCATTTTGTATAGACTACAGAGGCAAGTATATGTACTCTATTATTTCTTAAAATTTTGGTAGGAACGATCTTCCCAATAAGAATTACGGGCTTAAACTCTCCCACTTTTCAGACTATTTTTCTTTATTTTTTTGACTTGTGATCTCCCTCACTTAAATTATGACCTTTTAAGTCAGCCCTCTTTCATAAGTTTAAAAATTGTGACCTGAAGTTTATCAGAATTTTTCTTTTCTTTTCTTTTTTTTTTTTTTTTTCAGCTCGCAATGAAGCAATCCAAAGAAATGGATCAATTGAAAAAAGTTCAACTTGAACACCTAGAATTTCTAGAGAAGCAGAATGAGCAGGTATTTTTCTTAAAATACGTAAAAATGTGTAGGCCGTCAACCAGCTTCAGGAGGCAAATTCCATGGCCCACAGGAACCCTTCTGCTAAAGCCCCTGGCCTGCAGAGGGTAATAGGAAGGTATCTAGAAGAATTTGCTGCCTATTAGACTCTATTTTCTTGGTTTCATCCAAAAAGTACAGAAAGTTCCTATTTTGGAGAGTCTGTGGGTAAAAGAAAAAGAATGAGAAGTCATCATTTGAACATGTGATGGGAATTCTAAGAATGACCTTACTAAAAGTATATGAACGAAAAAGCAGGAGAAAAATTATTTCTCAATTTTCATTTAGAGATTTATAATTTGCAGCCTCCAGGCAAGTGAAATTATATTTAAAAGCCAATTTAAAAATTTTTCTATTTTCAATGTCAGTCCAAAAATGAAGTTATAAATTCTTCCTCGGATCTAAATTTATGCGTCCAATAAACCTCCAAACCACCCAGTGTGCATGGACACCATACTCTTGGTGCTTCTTCCAGGCAAAGCAAAACACTAAATAACACATAAATAAAGAGTTATCCCAACTCCAGCCATTTAGTTAACAGCACAAGGATAAATGTGTTTTTATGTTTCAAAGTACAGGTGGGCTCCATCCCTAACGGTCCCTAACCCATCAGCCTTCCAAAGCAGTAATTTCAACTTGATGGAAATTCCTCTAGCTTAAAAGGCAACATGAACCTCAGGAAGGGTTTAAATTTCAGACTCTGAGTTCACATTTCACTCTTTAGGTGTGAATTTACTCCCATTTAGAAACTACATGGACAGAATCTTCAATGAAATATGTACTTGAACAACATTGTTCTTTTCTATTTCCTCTCATCTATAAAGTATATATATTCTCAAAGTAAATGGCTTCCACTGAAAAATTTTTAAGTAGGGATTACATTACAAATTACCTTTAAGAAAGTAAAACCCATGAAATCTTTTTTTTGTTGTTTTTTATTTGTTTGTTTTTGTTTTGTTTTGTGTGTGTTGCATCTGGGCAACCAATCTGACTTCTGGTTTCAGAATATTTTTTGGTTGACAAAAGTTTTATTCATCTACATACTTCTGAGTTGCTTCACAATTGCTTTTTCTGCTAAGTGCTTCTATTCATGAATAGTCCACTGATCCCCAAAGGGGACCATCAATGTGTATTGTGCCATAAGTTCAATTCATTTGACCAGCTCATAGCTATGTCACCTTCTGGTACATTTTATGTAACTCCTGTTTTTGCTCTTAAAGTGCTTCCCAGAAAGTGTTCCTGGGGAAGTGGGAATGTGAATAAGGGGGAAATCATTATCTCTAAAGCTTTAGAACCTTCTCGAGTAATTCAAAAGTAAGTGGGGATAAGGATGCCCTGGAGAGAGGTTTTTTTTTTTTTTTTTTTTAATCCTCCTTAGGACAAGGGCACAATGAAAGGTAAGGCACCGTTATGTTTTAACTATCTAAATTAAGAAACTACTTAGAAATTATTGTGTCGCTTAGCAACACATTTGACTAAAGAATATAAATGTGCTAAAAATTGCTCATCACTACAATAGTGGTTTAGCTCAGAGCTAGAAAATACAGTTTTCTCATATTGTTAGTTTCAGATCCGAGTAAATAATTTTTATAAAATCACTTTGAACTTTTACACTGATACACGAGTGATTCAAATCACATTAGAATTCTCGTGTTAAAATACTGGATTAGTAATAGTTGTATATGAAGAGAATGCTTGCTTTTTGTTCATAAAATTCATAAAATGCCTTTCAGTGTGTCATAAATTATGTCTACCACCCACAAAAGAGACTTTGAGTCACAGAAGCTTAGGAAAACGCAGAACATGAAAAACCTTGAGAACTGATGAAGATTTCATGAGTTTCAAGGGAAAAAAATTCAAGATATCATACTGATCCTTTGGGCAAATATAAAATTTGAACTTGAATTTCTGTGTTGTTTTGCTTTACAAATATGGACCATCCTATAACTAGTTGAATCCCAGATCTTTCTAGTACTTTTTTTGTTTGTTTAATTTAGGGATCCAAAAGCTCTCAATTCACAGTTATTCTGCATGGCACAACACTGTCATAGCCGTAGTGGGAAAGAGGCCATGATTCCCTTTCTTCCCTCATAAAAGTCAGTATCTGCAACCACATAGAAGAACTCCTTCAGAACCAACTAAACACCTCATTAACAAGAATAGTTCCCTGTCTCTGGACAATTCCAAACTTCTAGAACAATCTCCCAAACTATCCATAAGACCCAAGACTTAATTTTTATTTTTGTTGTTTCTAGGTGAAAGAAATTAATTTAAACACTTTCTCATAATATTTCCCTTCTATGGTTACCTACTACTTTCCAGTGACCCAGTTCCTATACATTCTCCCAGCCACCCCCCTCCACCAATCCCATAATAAAACATGATGGATCCACTTGATAGTTAAGACTAGTGTCTCGGACATTGGGAAAAGCAATACAATCAGTCCTATGTTTTTGTTCTGTTTTTGTTCTGATCCTACCCCCATATGTTCATTATAAACCACTATATGACTTTGCCTGATCCATCAGTCAATTATTCACTTAAAACTCCAAAGGCCAGGAAGGTTTTTCCTGCTCAGGTTTTCCCATAGACCTCAAGTCACAGGTATCTCATCTGTCTTGACATGTGCCATTTCAAACATTAACAACTCCATTACTGTCACAGTTGAGTCTTAAAAATTGATTTTTGTTATCAGTCTTATTGTTTAATAAAGCAAGGTAAAGGGTTTGGCTTAAGGTTGGGTTCTGTGCTCACTGCCACAGAAGGGAAGCCAGTCTGGGAAAATAGGCATCGGTTGTTTTATTTTGATTTGTTCTTTTTTTTTTCTTTTCTTTTCTGTTGAGATCAGCTTGGGGCAAGTTTGTCACTGATGGGTGTGTACATGTTTTATTCTTAGATTTTTCCTTTTCTGTTTATGGTTTTTGCCTTCATTTCTCAAATTCACTTCAATATTCATTTATTTTCTTTATTTTCTATGTATGACTCAATTTTGACATTACTATTTTTGTACAAACAGCTTTTGAAATCCTGTCATGCAGTGTCCCAAACGCAAGGTAGGACTGAAATTCTGATGAGCAAACCATTGCTTTCCTTCTTGATTACAGTATTCTTGATGCAACCTCCATTTATGATTCACATCTGGTCATAACTAATATCTTAAGGGTTTGGACTTAAAGCGCTTGACTATTTCATGCTTGGATTTCTGATGTAGTATTTCATCTGAAATGCCCAAAATCTTTAAAGAATTATTTCCAATGGCATTTTAGCCAGCATTTCCAATTGCAGATCTGGGAAACAGATCATGGTAATAAAGACAACCCAGATATCAAGAACAGTGATATATATATATTTACACTTGTTATATGAACCCACCATGGCTAACACCGGGTCACAGAGTCATATCGATTACAGATGTTAATGTGACTGCAATTAATATTTAGTGTGCCCCACTGAAAGTTGACTGGTGGTTTTTAATGACAGAGAGTTATGGTCTGTGTGCAGAAATGTTCTATATTGTATTTTGTTATACTCTCTGCTAAGTCCAGTCTGCCAAGGACCCTAGTCACCCCTAATAAAGTGACCATATCATTTATTGTTCAAACCAGAAGCAAGACATATTTAAGAAAGGGAGAACTGTTCATAATAGCCAGCCGTATGCTGGAATTGTCCCAGGCAAATGGAAATGAATGGTCACCCTGCTCATACAAGAACTTAGCTTTCAAAATTATTTGTTAATGTCATACAGTTCTTCTAAGTTATGTTCAATATTGTCTTTAAATGCTAAAGGGGGAGAAGCATAGGGAATTTTTTACTACTATTTACCAAAATCAAATTATTTAATTTCCAGTGCTGATAATGTTTCACTGTCATCTCTTATGAATACTGTTTGTGTCATAGTTTCATGTTTGTATATTTTTCTCCATTTCTTCATTTTTTTCTATTAGAGTATTACTATTGTCAGGGATAAAAATAATTATCTGGGTGGAGGGAATCATTCACCCCCAAATGTAAACAGATAGATGTAATTCTTTGGTGTTACTATATCCATTCTCACTAAAATGGAATTGAAGTCTATAACATGGAAGAAATAATAAGAAAATCACTGTATGCTCTGTGGGTTAAACTAATTTTGTCACAGAACTTCATTTGAGAGATTATGATAGTTCTAGTATGATCTAGAGTTGACTGAACCTGCCCTCTGACTTTTCAATTTAGTTGGAAATATCAAAACAGACATGAATAGTACCACCAGTGCATTCAGAATCTTCCTCTGGTGTATATCTTTATACTTCCATGTTTCCATTCTTACATGCCCTTATTGCAAATTGTCACTGACGAAAAAAGGGCTGCTTTATCATCCCTCCAAAAGGCACTTGCATATGAGTTGGGCATAAGCATTGGCACTATCAGTAAAATAAAATGAAATGGAAATTAAAAGTTGAAATAAACTATTTGATTTTCACTGTGTTGACAAACAATGATTTATCACCAGACCCTGCCTCCATCCAATCCCTTTTCACTTTTCGAATCAGCTGGTTGTCTTAGTGACAGTCTTCATTAATGAAATTGAATTCATCACAGTTTACTTACTTCCTGGCTATCCGTAAGGAATGAGTTACTCCAGAGAAGTAAGAGCTCCCAGACATATAGTATGTACAATAAGATTCCTGGACCCCCATATAATGTTCCATTTACAGGACACTCCAACCAAACCAATGCAGTATACTCTTACCTGACCTTCACCATCTATCAGGTTCTCAGAGAATTATTATTAATAATACTTGAGACTACTTGGGGAATAAATTACACATAAGCAACACTTATTCTACAAATGTTCTACACACAGTCAAAAGAATTCATCAAACTTTAGAAAGTTAAGTGAACATTTTAATGTGACAGTCTAGATATCAAGTGACTGACTCAAACTTCTTTTCAAGTGGTTTTCCTGGGAATCTTGTTAAAATGCAGATTTGGATTCAGTAGGTCCTCTGATTCACATTTCTGAGGTTCTGCATTTCTGAGAAGGTCCCAGGGAATGTTGATGCTGCTAGTCCATGGATCACACATTGAGTATCAAGGATATAGTGACAGCATCACATTTAGGGGAGAAGGGAGGCCAGGGTTGTTGAATGCCTTTGGGAGGCGATTTCACCTTGTAAGACCATATTTCTGATATTATAGGCGAAGGAGATGCAGCAGATGGTGAAATTGGAAGCCGAGATGGACCGCAGACCAGCAACAGTAGTGTGAAACTCCAAAATGCAAACTGAGGCAGCAAAACCACAAAACATCAGAAGATTGCTCCCAACTTCTGAACATAAACTCCACGGACAAAAACTGTTTTCTTTATGGGTAGACAAGATGTTACCTGAAACCACAAAGACTTGGAAGGACACATACTTCTATTTATCAGTTTGAGTACTGAATTTTCTTGGCCAAACCAAAAGTAGCTACAAATCCACAGAAGTCTATTCCAGTAAGGCAGAGTTTAACTTGATAATACAACTTAAACATGTTTGCTATAAGATATCATCACAAGTAAATGAGCTTGGTGTTAACAACTCTGCTTTGTGATGCATTAGAACATGTTTGAGCTGCAGTAAAAAAAACAAAAAAAACCAACAAAAAAAACCCAGTGCATTAGCAATTTCATAGCAAGTGCATGCACTATAACAAAAGCAAAAACTCTGTCTACAAATTCATGAGCAGAAGTGGTGGTCTGCTAGACAAATAATTTTGCAGAATTTTTCTATATCTAAGTTACCTCATCAGTAAGTGCCATGTCTTTACCATGCCGTAAGAAGCTAATTTCCTGTAAAAGTTGTGGAAGTTATTAGAACAATAGAGAAACATACCCGAAGAGTGTACCTGTGCCAAAACTCATCAGTGCTCAAAGGGAAACTCTGTTAGGATCATTTAAGAAAGTTTACATCTGACACTGCTTTATAGGAATTGCTTCTGCAGATTCCAGATATTAGAATTCACTATTACACTGTAAAGATTGTGAAGTGGTTATTGGCAAACGTTTGTAAATGTGACCATGTATAAAGTATTTATACTCCTTAATTCACACTGTTATAGAGCAAAATCATCTAAGTATTGCCACATGACAAGATTAGTGCAGGAATACTAGAAATATGTTTTGCATGATACACAAGCACCAGTTAAGACTAACTTGTTCAGACACAGTTAACCTAATGCCAAATAAATACTGGTTAAATACATGTATGGCACAGAATATAATTTGACTATCAAGACTTTTAGCATAATGAAAAAGTCTATATATATGTGTATATGAATTATGTGGGCATTCTTGATACTTCAAGTTCTAGTTTGAAAAAACATAACTAATTTAATTTTACACAAAAATATTTATGCAGATTTTCAGAATTTCATATCAGGAAATACCTTTTTATGTCTGTTAAATATCCACACAATTTGCTACAGTGTTAATTTGCATGGTCTAAGCCTGCTGTAGTTGCAATGCAGACAGTGCATGAAGAACTGCAGGGCTGGGAATCCTGCAAAGGCGCCAAGCCTGGAAGGGGCGCATGGAGACCTGGCAGCCTTGAGTTAATGAGATCGCTGATTTTAGGACACAAAACGCCAACGGAATTGTTATATATGCTTGTACAGATCGATCCTGTGTGTTCCTCTGAACAAACCAGAGAAAATGATGATACCATCAATATTGAAATTCAACTTCCAACTTCTCTAATAAAAAATGAAAACACATTTAACACTCGTCAGAGTATTTGCTCCCAAGATGCTTCCTCTTAGACTTTTTGTTTTCCATGAACAATAACTTCATTCTTCTCAAAAGGGGCTTCTTTCATGCCCCCAACATGTTGTTCAAAATACACACATTGTACTTGATTTTCAAATGCAGTGGACTTTTAATTTTTCTTTTTATCATATTTATGATTTGAACTGCCTTCTTTTACAGAAGAGAAATTTTACATTTTTCTGGTTTCCAGTTTCCTTATCGTAAATCAAGGGACTCAAATTACATATATTTCAGCATTAACATCCCATGAAAAATTGTGGTTAATAGAATGTCACCACAGTTGGATCGCCAATTTTCAGGGATTCCAAATGGCTTCTCTTCAATTCAAATGGTCTCTTCTAAGAGCACAAAGAAGTTCATCTTTCTGTAACACTGGACTGAATTCATCACTACTTCCTCTTACCTTTGATTTTATTAATTTATTATTTTAGGTACTGGGGATCGAACCCAGGGGCACCTTACCACAGAGCCGTATCCCCAGCCATTTTTTATTTTTTTATTTTGAGATGGGACCTCTCGAAGTTGCTGAGGCTGGCTCAAACTTGCAGTCCTCCTGCCTCAACCTCTCAAGTCACAGGGATTACAGGCATGCTCCACCATATCCAACTGTTCTCAAATTTTGAGAGGTGCTGCTAGTTTGCCCATTATTCTGATCATTTCTTCTGTTTTTTCATCTCTTGTGCCATTATAAATTTTTTTTCTGTGTTTTATCTTAAACCAGTATTTTTTAACCCAGACTACTTTCATTATTTGAGACATCTTACTCCTTCAAAGGACTCATTGTAGTAGGATTAAAATGTGCACAACTCAAACCTATAATAAAAAGATATGGTTTACCTGCCATTGTAAATTCATAAGGCACCCAATCCTGCATTCTTACTTATTATGAAAAAAGAAAATCTGGCCAATTAAAGTAACTAAGTAACTCAGTCTCTTCCAACTTTGGAAAAAAAAAAAAAAACTTTATTTCAGGGATATATTCAGTTACTTTGGTGTCAAATCTCCCTTTTAGTGGTTCCTTCACATTCAGGAGGTCTCCCTGACTCTTAACAGATAATGTCTGGTTATAAAGGGACGCTCAGATGTCCTCCTGGCAGTAGGGAAAGGTATCTATTCTCCCCATTGTTGGACCAATCATAATTTTGCCCTCAATTAACCCATGCAAAGTAGGCTTTTAAAGTGGTTCAAGATCAAGGTCCTAACTGGGTATGGTGTCTCATGCCTGTAATACCCAGGGGTTGGGAGGCTGAGGCAGGAGGATTGAGAGTTCAAAACCAGCCTCAGCAATGATGCACTTAAACAATTCAGTGAGACCCTGTCTCTAAGTAAAAGACAAAATAGAGCTGGAGATGTGACTCGGTGGTTGAGTGCCCCTAAGTTCAATCCCCAGTCCAAAAAAAAAAAAAAATATCAAAGTCCTTGCTAAGCTGAGTCCTCATTATGGGATCAATTTAATCTAACATTTTTCTGGAAATACAGAACTCCTGGATCTTATTAGGCTGTGGGGGAACTACAGGTGCTAAATCAGATACATTGTCCATCAAGACTTGGATTGTTTGTCAGCTACCAGCACCATGTTGTTCCAATACCATGCTGACTTCAAAATCCAGGAGTATCAACGTGTTTTGGAACTTTATCCTAAGAAGCAAGAAGCAAGTCTGCTTATACTAGACCCCAAGGCTTTCTTTTTTTTTTTCTTGGCGGTGCTGGGGATTGAACTCAGGGACTTGTGCTTACAAAGCAAGCACTCTACGGACTGAGCTATCTCCCCAGCCCTTAGACCCCCCAAGGCTTTCTGAGAATATATTTTATCCTGTTTCTCCCACACGCAGAACTTCTGTTCCAATTTGTAAGCTAGGGCACTTGATCCCAATTCTTCATTTTATTCTTCATTTCAGCCCAGAAGATATTCAACTGCCCATTTCTGCCCATTAGAATACCTACTGAGTATTCTACTCTACTTCTCTAGGTAGATTGTTCTTCTTTTGGATGAATAAAAGACTTCATGGAAAAGAAGCCAGCTTGTCAAGTTAGGGAAACACAACAGGAAGTATATATCATATCATAACATCTAAGACACCACTGGTTATAACGTACCATTATTCTATGTGCTTTTCTGAATGAAAACATATTGTCATTTAAACTATTGATACACTGGTGATTTTAAAACATATTTCAATTTCAGAAATGATAAGACAGCAGCATCTGAGAATCTATGAAATATGTAGTATTTCAAAAATATATAAGTGCTTCAAATCCCTAACTATAATGGGGGAGAATTTACTTTTTTCCTATATTTCATTGGTTCTTTAGAGTTGTACATAATGGTGGTAATTGATACATATTTATATATGCACATGATATAATAATATAATTTTTCCATGTTATCCTCCAGTACTTCCCTTTTCCTTCCCTCCTTCCCTTGAGGGGGGGAATTTAAAAAAAATAATGCACTAGAGAATCTTTTTACCAGAAGACCTAAACTAAGGAACAGTACTGCAACTGGATTTGAGACTTAGGAATGAGCTTCCCAGAAAGCAATTGAAAGGGTAATTATTCTTTCATCATCTTTAGAAATCTTTCTATATGTTTTCTCTTAGCTGTTTCATTGAATTACATGCTTTCCACTTATAGTATCTGCAGATAATTCTTAAATCTATAACTTTAGCCTTGATCTTCTTCCCTAAGCTCTGGTTCTTCCTTTCAGATTGTCAAGAGTTAAATAAGCAGCCCATGTGCACATTGTACATAATTAATAGAAAAAAATACAAACCCTTTCCCCATCTGTCCTTCTCAATTATTTTAATAGTCCATAGCCAATGCTAAACCTTGGGGCATTCTTGTTCTGCTCCATCTCATTTGCTACCATACCCAATCTGTTGGTAAATTCTATGAATTCTACCTCCTCTCTCTCCCCTTTCTTCTCCCTTACAACTTTTCTTATTTCTTAACATTCAGAATTTTAAGCTTCCTATTCAATTTCTTTTTCCTTCAAATCCCTTCTACACACAGATTAATCTCCCCAAATGACAGCTCTAATCTTATTACTGTGCTGATGGTAAATATGGAATTCCCATCCACTCCCTAAAGAATAATGTTAGAATTACTGAAAACAGTATTCAGTTTCTAGACCCAACTTGCCATTCACATAGCTAATCTGAATTTGTCTTATTCTCTGTTCATAAACTCATAAATACATCTTTTCTAGCCACATTCCATTATACGTTTTCTATCAATCCTTTAAAAGCAAGCTGCAGGGCTGGGGATGTAGCTCAGTGGTTAGAGCACTTGCCAAGCATGCGCAAGGTACTGGGTTCTATCCCTAGCACCAAAAAGAATGAATAAGTAAATAAGCCACATCCACAAAGCCATAATGTTCTCTTGTTCTTCCAAGCAAGAAATACCCTTCTTGAGCATGTATTTATACTCTTCAAAGTACAGTATTTGAGCATGAGATTTGTTTTTTCAGCATTCTAGACAAATTCTCTTTATAGGTTTTTTTCATTTGCTTTTCAAAGAACAAGAAGTTGATAACCACCAAGTGACTGATTAAATTATTTTCTGTGCGGTAAAATTTAGGATTTGTGATGGTGTGGCCTTTTGGGCAGGAAATATCTTTGAAAACCTAAATAAAGGACTAAAATAAACTTTTTGTAATGTGTCTTCTCAATTCCAAAAAAATAAAAATGGTCTTCCTCCACTCCATTAGCATCTTTAAAAAAGTCTTAACTATCACATAGGCCACTGGACACCAACAGTTGAGAACCATCAACCTTTAGTGATCCTGGACAGCAGAGAGGGAACACCCACTCCTGTCACTGTTGAGGATGTCTTAGGGATGCCTCATTTCCTACATTGAACAACTCTTCATTCTTCGTCACTTCTGGAAGTCTATCAGACCACAATTTTTTCAACCTTTTCTTGATGCTTGATGTTTAACAGAATCCCAACCACACAGCTTAATAATTGCATCTTTAATGTCATAATAAAGCTGAAGTGGTATCTGTGGGGTGAATATTTATGAGCCATCTTCTTTAATAATATTTCATGTAAGCTTTCTGCTCCATAGGTTAGAATAATGAAAAAAATATCAGAGGAGGGAGCAAGGAGATGGTTTAAAATATCATCATTACTTTTACATTAAAATAAAAAAATAGGCATTTATCTCTATAAATGACACAATGCTCTTCCACTCCTCTCCTCTCTTCAAGTGACTTTTATCTCTATAAATGACACAATGCTCTTCCACTCCTCTCCTCTCTTCAAGTGACTTTCTTGGAAATGCAGAGTGAGGGACCGTCCCTGATATGATTCATTCTGGAAGATTTTGAATCTCTAACATGACACAATAAAATTTGGAAAAAAATGTGAAAGAAGGCAAATGTAATGCTAGATATATAATCATTCATACCATGACCCAAAGCTTTGAGTGAATTCGAATGTACAGAACACAAAAGGGGAGTGGACAATTTGACTATCAATCATTTCTTAACTTCGATGTCACCTAATATGAATGAAGAAATATTATGCCAAATATTATATCAAAATGCTCACTGTTAACCCTTTTCAACAGCATGTGTTTTAATGATCTCAAGGTTCACACATAACTTTTTACACTTACTATTTTGATTTTCCTTAAAAAAAAAAAAGAAACTTGGTATTTTTATTAAGTTATGATGTTCCCAAGAGCATATTGATCCCTGGAAGCTGTCACACTTCTTTATGGGTTCACATCTACTACCTTATCTAGCAATATAGGAAAAGCAGTGTTGGGCATGTCTTCAGCCTTGAGTTCACTTCATTTTTTCATTCATGAAATGTTTACTAGGAACTCACTATTGACCTCTGTACTTTCAACTTGTTTTAGACTGGCAGTTCACTGTTTTAAAAAATTATCTGCACTTGTAGCATTACATCATGCCCAGAGTATAGAAGGATTATATTAATGGCCCACATTTTTATGCTTTCCTATTCCAAGATTTCTGATATTGCCCTCCTGCACAGACTCTGAACTTGACCATACAATTAACTTTGGCCAATGACAAAGTAGCAAACTGGAAACAAGCAGAGTTTGTGTCATTTGTGTTTCCACCCTTTGGATCTCTGCCATAGCCATAAGAACAAGTGAAGACTGTCCTGCTGGAAGATGCAGGAGATCTGTAGAGTTGAGTCATCTCATCCATCCTTCCAGCAGTCAGATGAGGTGTGAGAACAGAACTGAGATCAGCTAATCCTTTCTAGACTAGAAACCACTTAACCAGTTCATAAAATCATGAGATAGTAAAAGTATGTTGATTTGCACCTCTGAGTTGCAGGATTTTTTGTTATTTGGCAAAAACTAACTGATGCAACTCAGCCCTGAGAATAGGAAGATGATAAAGTAAAAGTAACCTTCTCTCAGAGCCCTAAAAACTAAACTTAAAAAAAAAAATCCACTAGAATTGCTGACATAAGTTAGACATGATTTTGTCTTCCACTGAGTGAGGCTGGATTACAAGGCCTCATATTCAGTGTCTCTTGAATCTAATTGTGCCCAGGTCTGTTTCCTTTCATAACCTTCTGGGAGTTTGTTGTCTGTTTCCTCTCATATGAACTGCTGATGCTTCCAACTAACTTTGTCGTTTGATAAACACCTCCATCTTCAACTTCCCTTCCTCCCTCTCTTTTTTTTTTTTTCCCATATTTTGTTTGTAAACATTCTTTCTTCTTCCTTTGGGCTCCTTGGTCAATCAAATTACATATAACAGTTGAGGCTGACAGTATTCATTAACTGATTTGGTAATTTTTTTCTTTTCTGTTGAAGACTGAATCCAGGACTTCATGCATGCTCAGTATGCACTGTACCATGGAGCTACATGCTCAGTCTGTATTTATTTAAGGTGTGGGTCCCAAACTAACATTGCCCTGAAATGAAGGTATTCAGATAAATGGTAAATTACTAAGTCACTTTGTCTAATTGCATAAAGTACAGGACACAGGCTTTTTTCTATTTATTTAATTTTTTTTAGTATTCTAGTGACAAAAATAGATGGTATACTGATTTTAAAACATTTTTAAAATATAAGAGATATATTAGGTATTAGGAAGAGAAACATTAAATAATGATGCCAAGTAATATGGGCTAAAATAAAATTCTGCAAGTAAAAAACATTTTCAAGGCTTGCAAATCTATTAAGCTAAACATCTACTTGTTATGTCCCAGCAATTCCACTCCAATAAAGAAAGGAGTGCATGTGTTCACCAAAAAACATGTTCTTCATTCATAATAGTAAGCTCAAAGGTGCACTAAAAGAAGAATGAATCAATAAAATAAAATAGGGTCTAGCACAATGAAATATGCAAAAGTTGTTTGATTCAACCCTATGTAAATTTATGATTACACAAATGGTATGCCTTTACGCCATGTACAAAAACAGAGAAACAACATGTATCCCATTTGTTTACAATAAAAAAAAAAGAAATATGCAAAAGTGATTGCCTTATGATTGCTAGTAAGTGAAGATCAGGAACAGGAGTTGATGAACTGAGGATTAGAGCTCAGTGGGAGAGCTCTTTTCCAGCATATACAAAGCCTTGGGTTCAATCCACAGCGCTGCATAAAGGGAAGGAGTGGCAAAGCAGGGCATAGCTAATCTTGGAGGACATCAAAATAGAGGTACCCTCTGAAAAACCTTCTGGGACAATGAAATGATCTATAGAAATAGCTCTCAATGTGTGTACCAAGGACCCCTTGGTAGAAATTATGTTCCCAAGAGCCTAAGAGAGGATCTCTGAGACCCCCTGTTTCCAAATACTTCTCCATGGGATCCCAGGTTTTCTTCATATATTTCAATGAAAATAGCATAGACTAAAAGGAGATGAAGACATCAGACCTCAGATGAATTCTATGAGACATTAAAGAGATTTGCAATGATGTGAAACCACCCCCTCTTCTTGACAATTTTTAGAAAATATAGTATTTTTATAAAATATGCTAGTTTAATAATATATTAGTTCATGTTAACATGTTTTAAGCTTCCTACTGTTACTTTTAGTGCACTGATAAATATTTGGAAACTGTTTCAATTTCTTTTTTAACTTACTACTATTTACAGACCCATATCAACTAAAGTGCTGAGTTCCTTAAAAATGCAAGAGTGTGAAGAAGTCCTGAGAACACAGATTTTGAGAAGTGAATGGGGTGGAGGTTACATGGGTGCTTCCTTAGGTAGACATTGATCAAGAAATAAACAAGATTCATGTTTTTTATTGCATGTATATATCATGATTAAAACCATGTCTTAAAATATATACAGAAAGATATCTGCTCATAAAGTAAATTGGGAAATATTATAATTTAATATACAAAAATACATGTACACATTCAGAAGATCAGTAGGCATTATGCAAAAATAGCAGAGCTTTCCTCTGAAGCCTATTGCTAAGTGGGAAACAGCAAAGAACCATAATTAAATAGAAGAATTTGGGGAACAAAATTAAGTCATCAGGCTTTGCCTTCTGTAGAGAGCTACTCCACCCCTCTCTTATGGAAAAAACGAGGAAGCCTGTACTGAGGGAGTCAGAGGGTTTGATGCAGACTATGTTCTATTTCTTCCTCCTTCCGACCTTTTCCATGCCGACTCTTCAAGCTAGCAACAGAAAGTGATTTAACCAATACAAGAGAAACTAAGAGACTGACAAGGGACATGAAATAATACACCCAGGGAAAAGAGCAGAAAGATCCACTTAGAAAACATGGCAGCTGGCAGACTAAAGAGAAACTGGAAGGTAAATAAATTGGATGTAAACAGTCCCAGGAGGATTCTGCAGTCACATGAAGTAACAGTGGAAAGTGGAAATGGATAAAGCTGTAGTCAGCTTGGGTAGATGGAACTTTGCACTTGGAGGCATAAGTGTGACAAAGAGCAATCTGATTTGTGATCACTCTGACCAGGGTATAAATTCTAACTACTGTTTGCTAGCTATGGATATTAAGCTTACTGATTTGAGCCTTCTATCAATATAATGGGCATGATGCCTCATAGGGCTACTGTGAGAATTTAAATGGGCTTTTGAATACAAAGACTGTATAGTTCCAGGTGTGTCCTAAGTGTATTTTTCTTATTTTTTTTTTATTTTTTCTTTCTTTTTTTAATTAATCTTTTAATTTTTACAGACTGCATTTTGATTCATTGTACACAAATGGAGTTTGTATGGTTGTACATGATGTTGATTCATACCATTCCATTCGTGTATGCACATAGGATAATGATGTCTGTCTCATTCCACAATTTTTCATACCCCCATCCCTTTCATTTCCTTCTACATAATCTAAAGTTCCCCCTTTCTTCTCTCACTCCCCACCCGCCCCCAACCCCATTATATATCATTCTCCACTTATCACAGAAAACATTCGACCTTTGGTTTTTTGGGATTGACTTTATTTCACTTAGCATGATATTTTTCAATTCCATCCATTTATTTGCAAATGCCATAATATTATTATTCTTTATGGCTGAATAATATTCCATTGTGTATATATACCAGTTTCTTTATCCATCCATTTGTTGAAGGGCATCTAGGTTGGTTCCACAGTCCAGCTATTGTGAACTGAGTTCATAGCAATGAACATTGATGTGGCTGTGTTACTGTAGTATGCTGATTTTAAGTCCTTTGGGTATAAACCAAGGAGTAGGATAACTGGGTCAAAAGGTGGGTCCGTTCCAAGTTTTCTGAGGATTCTTCACACTGCTTTCCAGAGTGACTGCACCAATTTGCAACTCCACCAGCAATGTAAAAGTGTGCCTTTTCCCCACATCCACGCCAACATCTATTATTGTTTGTATTCTTGATAATAGCCATTCTAATTGGAGTAAGATGAAATCTTAAGAATTGTTTCAATTTGCATTTCTCTAATTACTAGAGATGTCAAACACTTCTTCATATATTTATTAATTGCCTATATACCTTCTTCTGTAAAGTGTCTGTCCAGTTCCTTGGCCCATTTATTGATTGGATTCTTTGTATTTTTGGTGTAAAGTTTTGTAAGTTCTTTATAAATACTGGAGATAAGTGCTCTATCTGAAGTGCATGTGGAAAAGATTTCCTCCCACTCTGTAGACTCTCTCTTCACATTCTTGATTGTATCCTTTGCTGAGAAAAAGCTTTTGAGTCCATCCCATTTATTGATTCTTACTTTTATTTCTTGTGCTTTGGGAGTCTTATTGAAGAAATCTGATCCTAAACCAAAATAATGAAGATTTGGACCTATTTTGTCTTCTATTAGGTGCAGGGTCTCTGATCTAATTCCTATGTCCTTGATCCACTTTGAGTTGAGTTTTGTGCAGGGTGAGAGATAGAAGTTTAATTTCATTTTACTGCACATGGATTTCCAGTTTTCCCAGCACCATTTGTTGAACAGGCTATCTTCATTGTATGTTTTTGACTCCTTTGTCTAGTATGAGGTGACTGTATTTATGTGGTTTTGTCTCTGTGTCTTCTATTCTGTACCATTGGTATGCCTGTCTATTTTGGTGCCAATACCATGCTGTTTTTGTTACTATTGCTCTGTATTATAGTTTAATGTCTGGTATTGTGATACATCCTGTCTCACTTTTTTTTACTCAGGATTGTTTTGGCTATTCGAGGTCTCTTGTTCTTCCAGATGAAGTTCATGATTGCTTTCTTATTTCTATGAGGAATGTCATTGGGATTTTAATTGCATTGAATCTGTATAGTGCCTTTGGTAGAATGGCCATTTTAACAATGTTAATTCTGCCTATCCAAGAACATGGGAGATCTTTCCATCTTCGAAGGCTTTCTTCAATTTCTTTCTTTAATGTTTTGTAGTTTTCTTTTTCTTTTTTTTTTTTTTTTCAAAGTTTCCTAATACTTTTTATCCATACTGGACTTTCTTATGATCCTGACTGCCTCCTCACTGAAACACAGTTAACCACATTTATGACTTTCAGTCACCTGGACACTCCTCCAAATTCCCATTATATCAATATCTTGCCAACTGTGAGGTTTTTTTTTTTTTGTTTTTTTTTTGTTGTTGTTGTTGTTTTTTTACATAGGGCAATGATGTTTATTTTTTTTTCCCTTCCCCCCCACCTCTCCCACCCCTCTTTTCCCTCTATACAGTCCTTCTTTCCTTCATTCTTACCGCTCTCCATATCCCTAACCCTAAACCTAACCCTAAACCTAATGCTAACCCCTCCCACCCCCATTATATGTCCTCATCCGCTTATCAGCGAGATCATTCGTCCTTTAGTTTTTTGAGATTGGCTTATCTCACTTAGCATGATATTCTCCAATTTCGACCATTTGCCTACAAATGCCATAATTTTATCATTCTTCATTGCGGAGTAATATTCCATTGTATAAATATGCCACAGTTTCTTTATCCATTCATCAACTGAAGGGCATCTAGGTTGGTTCCACAATCTGGCTATGGTGAATTGAGCAGCAATGAACATTGATGTGGCTGTATCTCTGTAGTATGCTGATTTTAAGTCCTTTGGGTATAGGCCAAGGAGTGGGATAGCTGGGTCAAATGGTGTTTCCATTCCAAGCTTTCTGAGGAATCTCCACACTGCTTTCCAGAATGGCTGTACTAATTTGCAACCCCACCAGCAATGTATGAGTGTTCCTTTTTCACCACATCCTCGCCAACACCTATTGTTGCTTGTATTCTTGATAATCGCCATTCTAATTGGGGTGAGATGAAATCTCAGGGTAGTTTTGATTTGCATTTCTCTTATTACTAGGGATGTTGAACATTTCTTTATATATCTGTTGATTACTTGTACATCTTCTTCTGTGAAGTGTCTGTTCATTTCCTTAGCCCATTTGTTGATTGGATTATTTGTATTCTTCGTGTAGAGTTTTTTGAGTTCTTTATAGATTCTGGAAATTAGCGCTCTATCTGAGGTTTGGTTGGCAAAGATATTCTCCCACTCCGTAGGCTCTCTCTTCACATTTCTGATAGTTTCCTTTGCTGAGAGAAAGCTTTTTAGTTTGAATCTATCCCAGTTGTTGATTCTTGCTTTTATTTCTTGTGCTATGGGAGTCCTATTAAGGAAGTCTGATCCTAAGCCAACAAGTTGAAGATTTGGACCTACTTTTTCTTCTATAAGATGCAGAGTCTCTAGTCTGATTCCGAGGTCCTTGATCCATTTTGAGTTGAGTTTTGTGTAGGGTGAGAGATAGGGGTTTAATTTCATTCTATTGCATATGGTTTTCCAGTTTTCCCAGCACCATTTGTTGAAGAGGCTATCTTTCCTCCATTGCATATTTTTGGAACCTTTGTCTAGTATGAGAAAATTGTATTTCTTTGGGTTTGTGTCCATGTCCTCTATTCTGTACCATTGATCTACCTGTCTATTTTGGTACCAATACCATGCCGTTTTTGTTACTATTGCTTTGTAGTAGAGTTGAAGATCTGGTATTGCAATACCCCCTGCTTCGCTCTTGCTACTGAGGATTGCTTTAGCTATTTTAGGTTTTTTATTCTTCCAGATGAATTTCATAATTGCTTGCTCTATTTCTGCAAGGTACATCATTGGGATTTTAATTGGAATTGCATTGAATCTGTATAGCACTTTAGGTAGTATAGCCATTTTGACAATATTAATTCTGCCTATCCAGGAACATGGGAGATCTTTCCATCTTCTAAGGTTTTCTTGAATTTCTTTCTTTAGTGTTCTGTAGTTCTCATTGTAGAGGTCTTTCACCTCTTTTGTGAGATTGATTCCCAATTATTTTATTTTTTTCGATGCTATTGTGAATGGGGTAGTTTTCCTAATTTCTCTTTCTGAAGATTCATCACTTATGTATAAAAATGCATTGGATTTATGAACATTGATCTTGTAACCTGCTACTTTACTGAATTCACTTATGAGTTCTAAAAGTTTTCTGGTGGAATTTCCAGGTTCCTCTAAATATATAATCATGTCATCAGCGAACAGGGATAGTTTGAGTTCTTCTTTTCCTATTCGTATCCCTTTAATTTCTTTGGTTTGTCTGATTGCTCTGGCTAGAGTCTCAAGGACGATGTTGAATAGAAGCGGTGAAAGAGGGCATCCCTGCCTTGTCCCAGATTTTAGGGGGAACGCTTTCAGTTTTTCACCATTTAGAATGATATTAGCCATGGGCTTAGCGTAGATTGCCTTTATAATGTTAAGGAATGTTCCCACTACCCCAATTTTTTCTAGTGTTTTGAGCATGAAGGGATGCTGTATTTTATCGAATGCTTTTTCTGCATCTATTGAAATAATCATGTGATTCTTGACTTTAAGTCTGTTGATATGGTGAATGACATTTATTGATTTCTGAATGTTGAACCAACCTTGCATTCCTGGGATAAAACCCACTTGATCGTGGTGCACTATCTTTTCAATATATATTTGTATGCGATTTGCTAAAATTTTGTTGAGAATTTTTGCATCGATGTTCATTAAGGATATTGGTCTGAAATTTTCTTTCCTCGATGTGTCTCTGTCTGGTTTAGGTATCAGGGTGATATTGGCTTCATAGAACGAGTTTGGGAGGGTTCCCTCCTCTTCTATTTCATGGAATACTTTGAGAAGTATTGGAATGAGCTCTTCTTTAAAGGTTTTGCAGAACTCGGCTGAGAACCCATCTGGTCCTGGACTTTTCTTTGTTGGTAGGCTTTTGATGACCTCTTCTATTTCATTGCTTGAAATTGTTTTATTTAAGTTGTGTATGTCCTCCTCGTTCAGTTTAGGTAATTCATATGTCTCTAGAAATTTGTTGATGTCTTCGAGGTTTTCTGTTTTGTTGGAGTATAGATTTTCAAAATAGCTTCTAATTATGTTTTGTATTTCACTCATGTCTGTTGTGATGTTTCCTTGTTCATTCCGAATTTTAGTAATTTGAGTTTTCTCCCTCTTTCTCTTTGTTAGTGTGGCTAAGGGTTTATCAATTTTATTTATTTTTTCAAAGAACCAACTATTTATTTTGTTAATTTTTCCAGTTGTTTCTTTTGTTTCGATTTCATTGATTTCGGCTCTGATTTTAACTATTTCCTGTCTTCTACTACTTTTGGTATTGGTCTGCTCTTCTTTTTCTAGCCCTTTGAGCTATAGTGTTAAGTCATTTATTTGTTGATTTCTACTTCTTTTTTTGAATGCACCCCATGAAATAAATCTTCCTCTAAGTACTGCTTTCATAGTGTCCCAGAGATTTTGATATGATGAGTCTTTGTTCTCGTTTACTTCTAAGAATTTTTTTATTTCCCTCCTGATGTCTTCTGTTATCCATTCATCATATACTAGTGTATTATTTAATCTCCAGGTATTGGAGAAGTTTCTGTTTTTTATTCTGTCATTTATTTCTAATTTCAATCCATTATGATCTGATAGAGTACAAGGTAGTATCTCTATCTTCTTGTATTTGCTAACAGTAGCTTTGTGGCATAAAATATGGTCTATTTTAGAGAAGGATCCATGTGCTGCTGAGAAGAAAGTGTATTCATTCTTTGTTGGATGGTATATTCTATATATGTCCGTTAAGTCTAAATTGTTGATTGTGTTGTTGAGATCTATAGTTTCTTTATTCAATTTTTGTTTGGACGATCTATCCAGTAGTGAGAGAGGTGTGTTAAAATCGCCTAGTATTATTGTGTTGTGGTCTATTTGATTTCTGGAATTGAGAAGGATTTGTTTGACGTACGTGGATGAGCCAATGTTTGGTGCATAGATATTTATGATTGTTAAGTCTTGCTGATTTATGCTTCCCTTAAGCAGCATGTAATGTCCTTCTTTATCCCTTCTGACTAGTTTTGGTTTGAAGTCCACATTATCTGAAATGAGGATGGATACTCCAGCTTTTTTGCTGTGTCCGTGTGCATGGTATGTTTTTCCCCATCCTTTCACCTTTAGTCTATGGGTGTCTCTTTCTATGAGATGAGTCTCTTGCAGGCAGCATATTGTTGGATTTTTCTTCTTAATCCAATCTGCCAGTCTGTGTCTTTTGATTGATGAATTCAGGCCATTGACATTCAGGGTTATTATTGTGATATGATTTGTATTCCAGTCAATTGACTCATATTTGTTTTTGACATGATTTGGTTTCTCCTTTATTTGGCTATTCCTTTAGGCTAGCGCCTCCTGTTGCTGATTTGCATCGTTGTTTTTCATCTCTTCCTCATGGAATATTTTGCTGAGAATGTTCTGTAATGCTGGCTTTCTTTTTGTAAATTCCTTTAGCTTTTGTTTATCATGGAAGGATCTTATTTCATCATCAAATTTGAAGGTAAGTTTTGCTGGGTATAAGATTCTTGGTTGGCATCCGTTTTCTTTCAGGGCTTAGTAAATGTTGTTCCAGGCCCTTCTAGCTTTTAGGGTCTGGATTGAAAAATCTGCTGATATTCTTATTGGTTTCCCTCTGAGTGTAATTTGATTCTTTTCTCTCGCGGCCTTTAAAATTCTGTTTTTATTTTGTATGTTAGGTATTTTCATAATAATGTGCCTTGGTGTGGGTCTGTTGTAATTTTGTATGTTTGGAGTTCTATAAGCCTCTTGAACTTGGTTTTCCATTTCATTCTTCAGATTTGGGAAATTTTCTGTTATTATTTCATTGAATAGATTGTTCATTTCTTTGGTTTGTTTCTCTAAGCCTTCCTCAATCCCAATAATTCTTAAATTTGGCCTTTTCATGATATCCCATAATTCTTATAGATTCTGTTCATGATTTCTTACCATCTTTTCTGTTTGGCCAACTTTGCTTTCAAGATTAAATACTTTGTCTTCAATGTCTGAGGTTCTGTCTTCCAGGTGTTCTATCCTATTGGTTATGCTTTCTATGGAGTTTTTAACTTGGTTTATTGTTTCCTTCATTTCAAGTATTTCAGTTTGTTTTTTTTTCAGTATCTCTAACTCTTTATTGAAATGATCTCTTGCTTCCCGTATTTGCTCTTTTAACTGTTGATTGGTGCGATCATTTAATGCCTGCATTTGCTCTTTCATCTCCTCCTTCAATGCCTGCATTTGCTCTTTCATCTCCTCATTAGCTTCCCTGATCGTTTTAATTACGTACATTCTGAACTCCCCTTCTGACATTTCTTCTGCTGTGCTGTCATTGGGTTTTATTGATGTAGTATCTAGGTTTGTTTGGGACATTTTCTTCCCTTGTTTTCTCATATTGGTCAGCTGTCAGTGGGACCCTGAGATATTGCAGTTTTCCGCTATTGGCTTATAGTGTCCCGGTAGATTTCCAGTATCACCTCCCAGCCTTCAGTAGCCTGATGTCTTGGAGGAATCTGATAAAGCAGTGCATCTGAAGAAAACTGCCCCTAGCCCCCTACTGGTTCCACGGTTTGGAACTGGTTCTGTGCGGAAATGCTCTCACTGTGGGCCTGCACCGTGCAGGTGGCCGTGTGGGAGGAGCCCACTGCCGGAGTGTGGAAGGCTACCTTAGGAAGACTCTAGCTGCCCTGCCCGGCTCCGATAAGCCACCTCTATCTGGGCCTGCCACCCAGGCCGAGCTTTACCCAATGGGCAGACTCACCCGTGGCTCTATTTCAGTCCGAGTCTCTCAATGCCTCCCCTTCTTAACTCCTGGGTTCTGGAGCGACTGGGGGTGCAGTCTCCCTCTAGGCCGCCATCTTGGATCGCCCCGTGAAGAGAGCCTCTGTAGTTTTCATTGTAGAGGTCTTTCACCTCTTTTGTGAGACTTTTGTTAGATTAATTCCCAAGGTTTTTTTTTTTTTTTTTTTGAGGCTATTGTGAATGGAGTGGTTTTCCTAATTTCTCTTTCAGAGGATTCATCACTTATGAATAGAAATGCATTAGATTTATGTGTATTGATTTTATATCCTGCTACCTTTGCTGAATTCATTTACCAGTTCTATAAGTTTTCTAGTGGAGTTTTTTGGATCTTCTAAATATAGGATCATGTCATCAGCATATAGTGACAACTTTAGTTCTTCTTTTCCTATTTGTAGCCCTTTAATTTCTTTTTTTTTTCTTTTTTCTTTTTATTGTAAACAAATGGGATACATGTTGTTTCTCTGTCTGTACATGGCGTAAAGGCATACCATTTGTGTAATCATAAATTTACATAGGGTAATGTTGTTTGATTCATTCTGCCATTTTTTCCCTTCCCCCCTCCCCTCCCACCCTTCCCCTCCATCTATACAGTCCTTCCTTCCTCCATTCCTGCCCCCCTCCCTAAACCCAACTCCAACCCCAACACTAACCCTTCCCACCCCCCATTATGTGTCATCATCCACTTATTAGCGATATCATTCTTCCTTTGGTTTTTTGAGATTGGTTTATCTCACTTAGCATGATATTCTCCAGTTTCATCCATTTGCCTGCAAATGCCATAATTTTATCGTTCTTTATGGCTGATTAATATTCCATTGTATATATATACCACATTTTCTTTATCCATTCATCAATTGAAGGACATCTAGGTTGGTTCCACAATCTGGCTATTGTGAACTGAGCAGCTATGAACATTGATGTGGCTGTATCTCTGTAATATGCTGATTTTAAGTCCTTTGGGTATAGGCCAAGGAGTGGGATAGCTGGGTCAAATGGTGGTTCCATTCCAAGTTTTCTAAGGAATCTCCACACTGCTTTCCAGAGTGGCTGCACTAATTTGCAGCCCCACCAGCAATGTAAGAGTGTACCTTTCTCCCCACATCCTCGCCAACACCTGTTGTTGGTTGTATTCTTGATAATTGCCATTCTAATTGGGGTGAGATGGAATCTTAGGGTGGTTTTGATTTGCATTTCTCTTATTACTAGAGATGTTGAACATTTTTCCATATGTTTGTTGATTGCTTGTATATCTTCTTCTGTGAAGTGTCTATTCATTTTCTTAGCCCATTTGTCAATTGGATTATTTACATTCTTGGTGTAGAGTTTTTTGAGTTCTTTATAGATTCTGGAGATTAGCGCTCTATCTGAAGTATGATTGGCAAAGATTTTCTCCCACTCTGTAGGCTCTTTCTTTGCATTGCTGATAGTTTCCTTTGCTGAGAGAAAGCTTTTTAGTTTGAATCTATCCCAGTTATTAATTCTTGCTTTTATTTCTTGTGCTATGGGAGTCCTGTTGAGGAAGTCTGGTCCTAAGCCGACATGTTGAAGCTCTGGACCTACTTTTTCTTCTATAAGATGCAAGGTCTCTGGTCTGATTCCGAGATCCTTAATCCATTTTGAGTTTAGTTTCGTGCATGGTGAGAGATATGGGTTTAGTTTCATTCTGTTGCATATGGATTTCCAATTCTCCCAGCACCATTTGTTGAAGAGGCTATCTTTTCTCCATTGCATATTTTGGCCCCTTTGTCTAGTATGAGAAAATTGTATTTATTTGGGTTTGTGTCTGTGTCCTCTATTCTGTACCATTGATCCACCTTTCTATTTTGGTACCAATACCATGCCGTTTTTGTTACTATTGCTTTGTAGTAGAGTTGAAGATCTGGTATTGCGATACCCCCTGCTTCACTCTTTCTGCCAAGGATTGCTTTAGCTATTCTGGGTTTTTTATTCTTCCAGATGAATTTCATAATTGCTTGCTCTATTTCTGTAAGGTACATCATTGGGATTTTAATTGGAATTGCATTGAATCTGTATAGCACTTTTGGTAGTATGGCCATTTTGACAATATTAATTCTTCCTATCCAAGAACATGGGAGATCTTTCCATCTTCTAAGGTTTTCTTGAATTTCTTTCTTTAGTGTCTTGTAGTTCTCATTGTAGAGGTCTTTCACCTCTTTTGTGAGATTGATTCCCAATTATTTTATTTTTTTCGAAACTATTGTGAATGGGGTAGTTTTCCTAATTTCTCTTTCTGAAGATTCATCGCTTATATATAAAAATGCCTTCGATTTATGTGCATTGATCTTATATCCCGCTACTTTACTGAATTCACTTATGAGATCTAAAAGTTTTCTGGTGGAATTTCCTGGTTCCTCTAAGTATACCATCATATCATCAGCAAATAGGTATAGTTTCAGTTCTTCTTTTCCTATTCGTATCCCTTTAATTTCTTTGGTCTGTCTAATTGCTCTGGCTAGAGTTTCAAGGACGATATTGAATAGAAGTGGTGAAAGAGGGCATCCCTGCCTTGTTCCAGTTTTTAGAGGGAATGCTTTCAGTTTTTCACCATTTAGAATGATATTAGCAATGGGCTTAGCGTAGATGGCCTTTACAATGTTAAGGAATGTTCCCACTATCCCTATTTTTTCTAGTGTTTTGAGCATGAAGGGGTGCTGTATTTTATCAAATGCTTTTTCTGCATCTATTGAAATAATCATGTGATTCTTGACTTTAAGTCTATTGATATGGTGAATGACATTTATTGATTTCCTGATGTTGAACCAACCTTGCATCCCTGGGATGAAACCCACTTGATCATGGTGCACTATCTTTTTAATATGTTTTTGTATGCGATTTGCTAAAATTTTGTTTAGAATTTTTGCGTCGATGTTCATTAAGGATATTGGTCTGAAATTTTCTTTCCTCGATGTGTCTCTGTCTGGTTTAGGAATCAGGGTGATATTGGCTTCATAGAATGAGTTTGGGAGAGTTCCCTCCTCTTCTATTTTCTGGAATACTTTGAGAAGTATTGGAATGAGTTCTTCTTTAAAAGTTTTGTAGAACTCGGCTGAGAACCCATCTGGTCCTGGACTTTTCTTTGCTGGAAGGCTTTTGATGACCTCTTCTATTTCATTACTTGAAATTGGTCTATTTAAATTGTGTATGTCCTCCTCCTTCAGTTTAGGCAATTCATATGTCTCTAGAAACCTGTTGATGTCTTCGAAATTTTCTATTTTGTTGGAGTATAGATTTTCAAAATAGCTTCTAATTATGTTTTGTATTTCACTCATGTCTGTTGTGATATTTCCTTGTTCATTCCGAATTTTAGTGATTTGGGTTTTCTCTTGTCTTCTCTTTGTTAGTGTGGCTAAAGGTTTATCAATTTTGTTTATTTTTTCGAAGAACCAACTATTTATTTTGTCAATTTTTTGTATTGTTTCTTTCGTTTCAATTTCGTTGATTTCAGCTCTCAGTTTAACTATTTCCTGTCTTCTACTACTTTTGGTGTTGGTCTGTTCTTCTTTTTCTAGGGCTTTGAGCTGTAGTGTTAGGTCGTTTATTTGTTGAGTTTTACTTCTTTTATTAAATGCGCTCCATGAAATAAATTTTCCTCTAAGTACCGCTTTCATAGTGTCCCAGAGATTTTGATATGTTGTTTCTTTGTTCTCGTTTACCTCTAAGAATTTTTTAATTTCCTTCCTAATATCTTCTGTTATCCATTCATCATATAGTAGCATATTGTTTAATCTCCAGGTGTTGGAGTAGTTTCTGTTTTTTACTCTTTCATTAATTTGTAACTTCAATCCATTATGATCTGATAGAATACAAGGTAGTGTCTCTATCTTCTTGTATTTGCTGACATTAGCTTTGTGGCATAATATATGGTCTATTTTAGAGAAGGATCCATGTGCTGCTGAGAAGAAAGTGTATTCGCTCTTGGTTGGATGGTATATTCTATAAATGTCTGTTAAGTCTAAATTATTGATTGTGTTATTGAGATCTATGGTTTCTTTGTTCAATTTTTGTTTGGAAGATCTGTCCAGTGGTGAAAGAGGCGTGTTAAAATCACCTAGTATTATTGTGTTATGGTCTATTTGGTTTCTGAAATTGAGAAGGATTTGTTTAACATACATGGATGAGCCACTGTTTGGGGCATAGATGTTTATGATTGTTATATCTTGCTGATTTATGCTTCCCTTAAGCAGTATGAAATGTCCTTCTTTATCCCTTCTAACTAACATTGGCTTGAAGTCCACATTATCTGAAATGAGTATGGATACTCCAGCTTTTTTGCTGACCCCATGTGCATGGTATGTTTTTCCCCATCCTTTCACCTTTAGTCTGTGGGTATCTCTTTGTATGAGGTGAGTCTCTTGCAGGCAACATATTGTTGGATCTTTCTTTTTAATCCAATCTGCCAGTCTATGTCTTTTGATTGATGAATTCAGGCCATTAACATTCAGGGTTATTATTGAGATATGATTTGTATTCCCAGTCATTTGGTTCATATTTAAAATTTTTGACACATCTTGGTTCCTCCTTTATTTGACAGTTCCTTTGGGATAATTCCTCCCTTTGCTGATTTGCTTCTTTGTTTTTTATCTCTTCCTCATGAAATATTTTGCTGAGAATGTTCTGTAATGCTGGCTTTCTTTTTGTAAATTCTTTTAGCTTTTGTTTATCATGGAATGATCTTATTTCATCGTCAAATTTGAAGGTAAGTTTTGCTGGGTATAAGATTCTTGGTTGGCATCCATTTTCTTTCAGAGCTTGAAAAATGTTGTTCCAGGCCCTTCTAGCTTTTAGGGTCTGGATTGAAAAATCTGCTGATATCCGTATTGGCTTCCCCCTGAATGTAATTTGGTTCTTTTCTCTCACAGCCTTTAAAATTCTGTCTTTATTTTGTATGTTAGGTATTTTCATTATAATGTGCCTTGGTGTGGGTCTGTTGTAATTTTGTGTATTTGGAGTCCTATAAGCCTCTTGGACTTGATTTTTCATTTCATTCTTCAGATTTGGGAAATTTTCTGATATTATTTCTTCAAATAGATTGTTCATTCCTTTGGTTTGTTTCTCTAAGCCTTCCTCAATCCCAATAATTCTCAAATTTGTCCTTTTCATGATATCCCATAGTTCTTGGAGATTCTGTTCATGATTTCTCACCATCTTCTCTGTTTGTTCAACTTTGTTTTCGAGGTTAAATATTTTGTCTTCAATATCTGAAGTTCTGTCTTCCAGCTGTTCTATCCTATTGGTTATGCTTTCTATGGAGTTCTTAATTTGGTTTATTGTTTCCTTCATTGAAGGATTTCTGTTTGGTTTTTTTTCAATATCTCTAACTCTTTATTGAAATGATCTTTTGCTTCCTGAATTTGCTCTGTTAACTGTCGATTGGTGCGATTGTTCAATGCCTGCATTTGCTCTTTCATCTCATCGTTTGCTTCCCTAATCATTTTAATTATGTACATTCTGAACTCCCTTTCTGTCATTTCTTCTGCCATGCTGTCGTTGGATTTTATTGATGTAACATCTAGATTTGTTTGGGGCATTTTCTTCCCTTGTTTTCTCATATTGTTCAGGGATCAGTGGGTCATTAAGATATTGCAGATTTCCTCTATCAACTTATAATGTCCCTGAAGATTGCTAGTATATCCCCTCTTATCCTTCAGTAGCCTGAAGTCTTGGAGGAGGTTGATAATGCAGAGCTCCACGAAGAAGCTGCCTCTCTAGGTGTGGTAACCCTCAGGTGGCGTATATTCCCTGCTAGTGGGCGGAGGTTCCTCCACTTGTTGACCAATGGTCATCCAATGGGGAAGTAGACTGTGGGCTGAGGCAAGGCCTGTTTGTGCCTATGTCTCTGACTTTACTGTCCCTGTGGGAAAACCTCCCCCGGCCGGGAAGAGTCACTCGGTGGGGACGTCTCGCTAGTCAGTTCCCCTCCTAGAGGTTCCCCTCAATCTACAACTACCACCTGGGCTGGGCTGTCTTCTTCTGCAACGATCCCAGGGGCCCAGACCTACCTCCTGGGCCTGGGAGCCTCACCCTTCGCAGGCGAGTCTCCTTAGGTTGCCTCTCCCAGAGAATCTGCCCGCAGCCCTGGAAACTTCGCTCCGCCCCTAGGCGTGTCTCTTTGCGGCTCTTCCAGCAAGAAGCCACCTAGCTCCTGGGACCCTGCTCTGCACCAATCGCCTGGCTATGCAGCCCCTCCCCTGAGCCACCACCCGGCGCCGCGTACATTAGCTCCGAGACACAGAGACCCGCCACACACCTCCTCCTCCGGACAGCCGCACGGTTTCCGACGCAGTCACTAGGAATCCAAACAACTCACTTCGGGTCTCCTCCTCCCACCAACCACCTGTAGCCCTAGGCAGTCACTCCAAGTCCAAGTGACCCGCCCTGTTCCTCCTCCTCCTCCTTGGGGTAGCCCCCCGGGTGTTCAGGAGCGGTGGCTCCGAGACCAGGTGACTCACCACGCTCCTCCTCCAGGCAGGCCACCGGTGTTCAGGAGCGGTTGCTTTTAGTCCAATCAGCTCACCACTCGCCTCCTCCTCTGGCAACCGCCTGTGGTTCTGATGCAGTCACTCCCAGACTAAGCGTCCCACCGCTCTCCTCCTCCAGGCAGGCCACCAGTGTTCTGGAGCAGCTGCTCCAAGTTCAAACAGCTCGTCACGCAGCTCCTCCTTCGGCAACCGCCCGCAGCTCTGATGCAGTCACTCCCAGGTCAAGCAACACGCCGCGCTCCTCCCCCTCCTCCGGGCAACCTCCCGGCACTCAGGAGTGCTCGCTCTGAGTTCAAACAGTTCACCACGCAGCTCCTCCTCTGGCAACCGCCTGTGGTTCTGATGCAGTCACTCCCAGACCAAGCATCCCGCCGCGCTCCTCCTCTTCCTCCGGGCAGTCCCCCAGCACTCAGGAGCGCCCACTCTGAGTTCAAACAGCTCACCACGCAGCTCCTCCTCTGGCAACCGCCCGTGGCTCTGATGCAGTCACTCCTAGACCCAAGCGACCCGCCGGGCCTCTCCTCCTCCTCCGGCAGCCCCCCGGTGTTCGGAAGCGGTCACTCTGGGTCCAAACAGCTCGCCACGCAGCTCCTCCCCAGGCAGCCGCCCGGAGCCCCAGCGGCTGCTCGAGTCCAAGCGCTATGCTGAGCCACCTCCTCTACGATGATCCCAGTTGTCTGTGTTTACCGCTCCAGCAGGGGGAGGGGCGTCTCGCCGAGCAACTCCACTTCACAAATTCCCTGCGTTCCAGGGCTACCGCCCCATCCAGGACGCCTCCCCAACAGGAGAGACTCACCCGGCAGCTTTGAGTTGGTCCCAAATCTCTCACTATCTCCTCTTTTGAATCTTGCATCCTGGAGCAGCCTGAAATGCAGCCGCCCTCTAGTCCGCCATCTTGGCCCCTCTCGCCCTTTAATTTCTTTTGTCTGTCTAATTGCTCTGGCAAGTGTTTCAAGGACAATGTTGAATAGAAGTGGTGAAAGAGGGCATCCCTATCTTTTTCCAGTTTTTAGAGGGAATGCTTTCAGTTTTTCTCCATTAAGAATGATGTTGACAATGGGCTTAGCATAGATAGCCCTTACAATGTTGAGTTATGTTCCTACTATTCCTATTTTTTCTAGTGTTTGAAGCATGAAGGGGTGCTGTATTTTATCAAATGCTTTCTCAGCATCTATTGAAATAACCATGTGACTCAACTTTAAGCCTATTGATGTGGCAAATTACATTTATTGATTTCTGGATGTTGAACCAACCTTGCATCCCTGGAATAAATCCCACTTGATCATGGTGCACTATCTTTTTAATATATTTTTGTATGTGATTTGCCAGTATTTTGTTAAGGATTTTTACATCTATGTTCATCAGGAATAGTGTTCTAAAGTTTTCTTTCCTCGATGTGTCTTTGTTTGTTTTTGATATCAGAGTGATTCTAGCCTCATAGAATGAATTTGGAAGGGTTCCCTCCTTTTCTATTTCCTGGAATACTTTGAGGAGTATTGGTATCAGTTCTTGTTTAAAGGTCTTGTAGAGTTTGGCTGAGAATCCATCTGGTTGGTCCTGGCTTTTCTTGGTTGGTAGGCTTTTGATGACTTCTTCTATTTCGTGCTTGAAATTGATCTGTTTAGATTGTGTACATCTTCCTGATTCAGTTTGGGAGGAGCATATGTCTCCAAAAATTTGTCAATGTCTTCGATAGTTTCTATTTTGTTGGAGTATAGATTTTCAAAGTAGCTTCTAATTATGTTATGTATTTCAATGGTGTCTGTCACGATCTCTCCTTTTTCATTACAAATTCTACTAATTTGAGTTTTCTCTCTCCTTTGTTAGTGTGGCTAGGGGCTTATCAATTTTGTTTAATTTTTCAAAGAACAAACTTTTTGTTTTGTCAACTTTTTAAAATTGTTTCTCTTGCTTCAATTTCATTGATTTCAGCTTTGATTTTAATTATTTCCTGTCTTCTTCTATTTTTGGTGTTGTTGATCTGTTCTTCTTTTTCTAGGGCTTTGAAATGTAATGTTAAGTCATTTAATTGTTGACTTTTTATTTTTTTAATGTATGAGCTCAGTGCAATGAGCTTAGTACTGCTCTTAGTACTGCTTTCAGAGTGTCCCAGAGATTTTGATATGTTGTGTCATTGTTCTCATTTACCTGTAAGAAATTTTTTTTTTATTTCTTCCCTGATGTCTTCTGTTATCATTGCATCATTCAATAGCTTATTATTTAGTCTCCAGGTGTATGAGTAGTTTTTGTTTGTAATTTTATTGTTCATTTCTAATTGCATTCCATTATGGTCTGATAGTATACAAGGTAGTATCTCTATTTTTTTGTATTTACTAATGTAAATACATGGCATAGCATATGGTCTATTTTGGAGAAGGATCCATGAGCTGCTGAGATGAAAGTATATTTGCTTGATGATGGATGAATTACTCTGTAAATATCCATTAAGTCTGTATCACTGATTATATTATTCAGTTCGATAGTTTCTTTGTTCAGTTTTTGTTTGGAGGATCTATCCAGTGGTGAAGGCGGTATGTTAAAGTACCCCACTATTATTGTGTTTTGGTCTATTTGATTCTTAAAATTGAGAAGGGTTTGTTTGATATACATAGATGCTCCATTGTTTGGGGCATAAATATTTAAAATTGTTATATCTTGCTGTTTTATGCTTCCCTTCAGCAGTATGAAATGTCCTTCTTTATCCCTTCTGACTAACTTAGATTTGAAGTCACTTTATCTGATATGTGGATGGATATCCCTGCTTTTTTACTGGGTCTATGTGCATAGTATGTTTTTCCCCATCCTTTCACCTTTAGTCTGTGAATATCTTTTTCTATGAGATTAGTCTTTTGAAGGCAGCATATTGTTGGGTCCTTCTTTTTAAAATCCAATCTGCCAGTCTATGTCTTTTGATTATTGAGTTTAGGCCATTGACATTCAGGGTTATTATTGTGATATGATTTGTATTCCTGGTCATTTTGGCTTATTTTTGGTTTTTAACCTTAGTTTATCTTTTGATTGGTTTTTCCTTTAGGGTAGTTCCTCCCTTTGCTGACTTGTGTTGTTGCTTTTCACTTCCTCCTCACATAATATTTTGCTGAGTCTGTAGGGCAGACTTTCTATTTGTAAATTCTTTTAACTTTTGTTTCTCGTGGAAAGATTTTATTTCATCATCAAATCTGAAGGTTAGTTTTGCTGGGTATAGGATTCTTGGTTGGCATCTGTGTTCTTTCAGAGCTTGAAATATATTGTTCTAGGCCCTTCTTGCTTTTAGAGTCTGGGCTGAGAAATCTGCTGATATCTGTATTGATTTCCTCTCATATGTAATCTGACGCTTTTCTCTCTCAGCCTTTAAAATCCTATCTTTATTTTGTATGTGAGGTATTTTCTTTATAATGTATCTTGGTGTGTATCTGTTATAATTTTGTGTACCTGGTGTTCTATAAGCCTCTTGTATTTGATTTTCTACTTCATTTTACAGGTTTGGGAAATTTTCTGATATTATTTCATTGAACAGATTGTTCATGCCTTTGGTTTGTATCTCTGCAATGCAAACCTTCCTCAATCCCAATAATTCTCAAATTCGTTCTTTTCATGATATCCCATAATTCTTCAAGGTTCCGTTCATGACTTAACATCTCAGTTTGTTCAACTTTATTTTCAAGATTAAATATTTTGTCTTCATTGTCTAAGATTCTGTCTTCCATGAGGTTTATTCTGTTTGTGATGCTTTCTACTGAGTTTTAAATTTGGTTTATTGTTTATTTCATTTCAAGTATTTCTGTTTGGTTTTTCTCTGAATCTCTATCTTTTTATTGAAGTGTTCTTTTGCTTCCTGCATTTGTGCTTTTAACTGTTTACTGGAATGGTCATGCATTGCCTGCATTTGCTCTCTTATCTCGTCTTTTGCTTCACGGATCATTTTAAGTACACAGATTCTAAACTCTTTTTCTGTCATTTCTACTGCCATGCTGTCATTGGATTCTATCACAATAGCAAATTGGTTTGTTAGGGACACTTTCTTCCCCTGTTTTTTCATGTTGTTTCTATATATTCCCCTCTAGCAGTGAAGATCAGAGATACTGAAGTCCCCCGCCACTGCAGGCTTATTATGACCCTGCAGTTTTCCAGTACCTCTCCTTTGAAGGGGAGATCAATACCAGTAGCACCCAATACAGAGAAAATGCAGCCCTGAACCATATAGCTCCTATAGACTTTAACATTATTGTAATGAATAGGATGAGTTCAATTTATTATTTACAGTATTTCTAGCTGTGAACAAGAGGATGGGGAAGGGTTTAGGATGTAAGTGAGTAAATAGAGGTACCTCCAATGATGATGATGACCATGCCCTCGTGAATAATTCAAAATGCCTACACCAGCCTCCAAAGAAACTAGGGAGCCCCAGCGAGGGTGTGCTGAGTCAGCATGGAGGCAGGCGCCGTGTCCCTCAGCAGTAGGGGGGCAGCGGGGCAGGTTCAGGTACTAGACTCCATTCTCGGTGTGGGGGCAGGCTGGGGGGCTCAGCGCCAGGCCCGTCCATGGTGAGGAGGTGGGCTCAGCACTGGCATCAGACCCTAAGTGTGTTTTAAAGATGGCTCATGACTGTATTTATTACCTTTTTGACTTAAGAATTGCTCTTCACAGTAATGTATTATCTGTAGAAACCCTTTTAGGAATTTTAATATCATATCACTTTATTATTTTGGCATGGCATATGAAGACAATTTTAACTTTTTGAAAGATGTATTAGGTTGATAGGTTATTAATGATCAGTGAACAATGTTCATTTCAATAAGATGTTTAATATTCATTCGATATCTTCAGAGAAATGAACTGCTGCTTTTCTCAAAACATCAAGCTTTAAAGGAAGACATATTTTGTTTACCCATTTATCAGATATTCGACTTGTATTCCAGCAAATAATGCTGCTGTAAACATTCAGGTATCATTTTTTGGGCAGACATGTGTTTTTGTTTCTCTTGGATATATGGGAATAGATATGCTGGGTCATATGGTAACTCTGTTACATTCTTTGAGAAACTGACAGACTGTTTCCCAAGGTAGCTTCATTATTTTGCATTCCCATCAGCCATGTATGAGAATTCTGATTTCTCTGTACCTGTCTTTTGTTATTATAGCTAGCATTGTGTGTGTGTGTGTGTGTGTGTGTGTGTGTCTTATTGTGGGTTTTGACTTGCATTACCCTGATGATTAATGATATAAAGCATCTTTTCATATGCTAATTGGCCATTTGGATACCCTTTTTATTAATTTCTATTTAGAGGTTTTTCCTCTTTTTAAATTGGGATATTTATCTTTTTATTATTATTACTGTTATTATCACTTTGGGTACTTCATATTGAACCCAGAGGTGCTTTATGACTGAACTACACTCCCAGCCCTTTTTATTTTTTATTCTGAAATAGGGTCTTGCTAGGTTGCTGAGGCTAGACTCAAACTTGCAATCCTCCTGCCTCAACCTCCTGAGTTAATACAGGCATGTGCCATTGTGCCTGATTGTATTTTGATTATTGAGTTGTAAGAGATATTATACATATTAGATAGTAATCCTTTCTCAGACACAAGATTTGCAAATGTTTTTCCCATTCTATAGGTTGTCTTCTCACTTTCTCAGTGACCTGGATTGAAGAACAAGTTTTTAATTTTGTCGAAGTCCAATAAGTATAGCTGCTTTCCTTTTGTCACTTGTGCTTTTGGTGACATATCTAAGAAACCATTGCTTAACACAAGGTCACTGAAATTTTTCCCTGTTTTATTTCTAAGTTATAGTTTTAATTCTTAACATTTAGATAGTTGATTCATTTTGAATCTTTTTGCACATGATATAAAGATTCAATCCCATTCTTTTGCTTACGAATAGGTAGTTGTCCCACCACCAATGTTGAAAAGACTATTTTCCCCATTGAATTGTCTTAGCCCTTTTATCAAATACCTATGGATTGTAAATGTGGAGGTAAACTCACTTTCAAACTCCCACTGTGCTCACTGGACTTGCTCAAGATATGGATAACTTTCACTCAGACAAATCTGTGTGTGTGTATAAATAAGTAGGATTCCTTCAAGTGATAAAGAAAAGAGACACAACTCTTGTTGTAACAGGGTGATAAGGGACCCTGTAGGGGTTTCCCCCATGGTCCCTTCTACATGCTCATCCATTCTCAGTAGTGTCCGACAGTCAGCCATTGCCCCATTCTTTAAATACTCACCTTTCTTTGTATTTAGTACCTCACACTATTCGGAGACATATTCCAGCCCCACTTCTCCAAGGATACTTCTCTTTTTCCTTTCATGAGAGAAGGCAGACCTCAGGACTCTCCTATCCAGGAAGTTCCCATTCCACCATACTCTCCCTAATTCTACCCTTCTCAGAACAGAATACAGAACTTGTGACCCAGTCCACATTTATTAGTAATTAGTTCTCTGCTTATCTTTTAATCATAACTTCTGCGTGTTTCATCTCCCCATTTAGATTGTAAGTCCTTACCATATTTGTCTTCTATTGTTGCATGACAAAGGACCACAGATTTATCAAAGACTCATTCATTATCTCACAGTTTTGTAGGTCAGAAGTCTAGGTGCAGCATGGCTGGATTCTCTGCTTAGAATTTTAGAAGACTGACATGAACCATCATCTAGGCTGTGTTCTCATCTGAGGCTCAAGATCCTCTTCCAAGTTCAAATGATTGTTTGCAAAATTTAGTTCCTTGCCCTTGTAGGACTCAGGACCCCACTCCCTTACTGGCTGTAGGGCATGAGTAGTTCTGAGTTCCTAGAAGCTGACCACATGGTGTTCTATGAACTCCCAGGCCTTCTTCACATCACAGCTGCTTGATTTTTCAAAGTCAGCAGCAGCATTTGTTTTATTACTTCAAAGTTTCCAGTTTATTTTAAGGATTTACCTGATTAGGTTAGGCCTGTCCAAGATAACCTTTTTGTTTAACTCAAAATTTCCCTTAACTCCATTATGTAATATTACCTAATCAAGGAAATAAAAGCCTTCTTATTCACAGTCCTGTTCACACTCCATGGAAGGGAATTGTACAAGAGCACATGTAATAGGAACAGGAATCCTGGAGCCATCTTGAATTTTTGCTTACACCTGGGCCATGGACCCAAACTGTTAAAGTTAAATCCAACTTGCTTACAGATTTTATCAAACTTTTTCATTTAATCTCCATGTTACAGACAAGTCAAGAACGTTATCACCATTATACAGATGTTGAATCCAAGGTCACACAGTATGATGGCAAGAGATAAAAGAATAGATCCCATTAATTCTGTAGTCTCCAAATCTATTGTCTCTACAAAACCACCACACTGTGACAGAGATCATCATATCTTATACCTAAAAGCCATGATCACAATGCCTGACATTTTGCAATTACAATTAATACAGAGCATTGCTAAAGACACAATGTCATTTAATTGTCATGGCAACCTATTAGTGTGGGTTTTATCATTTATTCTTCAAATAAGGGAATGATTAAGTGAGTCCCACAGCACAGCACTTAACACAGTGAAGAACAAATAATAAGCTCCCTGCTTTTCGTGCTATCATGAATTAATTTTATGTATACCACCACATGCAAAAATGCAAAGGAATATTATCCTTGCCCTTGGAGGATTTATTTGTTGATAGTACATCAGAACTTGATAAATCCCATGTGTTCCCAACATTAATTAGGTTTAGTTTAAATAATACCAATCAAAAAAGAATCTAGCAGGATAATAAAATCTAAACAGGACTTTGCTTTTGAAATAAGCTATGGCCCATTGGCCAAATCCAGTCTGTCACCTACTTTTGTATGGTCCATGAGCTAAGACTGTTTTATATTTCTACTTGGTTGGGAAAAATTAAACATATTTTGTGACTCATGGAAAATTAGATGAAATTCATATTTCAGTATCCATAAATAAACTTTTGTTGAAACACAGCAACACTTATCCACTTATGTGTGACCTCTGGTTGCTTTCATGTTATAACAGCAGGGTTAAATAGTTATGACAGAGACTCTATGACCTGTAAGGTTCAAAACATTTACTATCTTGTCCTGTACAGAGAAAGCCTACTAACTCTTGGTCTAGCCCACATAAGGTAGAGGAAGAGAAAGAGAAATGGATGAAAATTAAATAGTATAGTGACAAGAACTCAGATCTATAGCTTTTGGAGAAAAGGAGCAATAAAGGTTCCTTGAAGTACTAAAAGACACAGGCTTTCTGAAATTCAGGGCCCACACAGAGGCAGAACCTCAAATAGGAAGACATTTTGACTATTCATAAGGGTTGGTTCCTGCTGATTTACAAGCCTTTAAGGAAGGAAGCTGCTAAGAGAGAAGGCTACCTTGAACATGAAGTTCTTGTACATGTTGACTTGGATTATTTGGCAGCAATGACTTCCAGAACTGAGGTGTGTGTGTGTTCCTCACTCCCTGGTGTTTCACAAGCCCTAGTGCTATTGTATATTTCTGAAGAAGAAGATGATTAGATGGGGCTGGGAAGTGATCCAGGTAACATAGTGAGGGGATGGAGGTTGGGATGAAACAATAAAGATAAAATTATAGAGTATGCTTGTTATTGCTGAGGGCTCCATCCCACTGGGTTCTCTGTGAGGGACAGTGTATCCCACACCTTAGAATTGTCCTACCAGGGGTGAAGTCAAGGAGTAGATACCCTCCAACTCTCTCTTCTTATTGGATGATCATTGAATAATTCTTGTTCTTAAGGGTAGTAAACCCCATCACTTCTAGCCTGCTCCTTGTGGGACAAGCAAGCTCCTGGTGGCAGGAAAAGCCCTGAGGAAGAGAGTGTAAGTACTTGGCATAGGGAACCATAGCCATGACCAGAATAGTACTAAAGCTAAATGTGACTGGGGTAGAGAGAGGGTCTGCTGCATGGGCTTCCCCTTAATTTTGGAGAGTTAGTGGTATTGGGGGAAGACATTCAAATAAGACTTATTTTGCTTTAAATATAAAGAAATTGTACTTCTAGTTGCCAAAGTACGTCAAATGTCTTGGTATATGTCTTGACTTTCATCCTAGATGACAGAATTCTCCATCTCAGGCAAAAAGATAAATTTTAAAGTTTGCATAATGGATTGTTCAAGCAGGAAAAAATAGTAGTATTAATTAATAATATTCTTTCACTACCCATCCTCTGGTAGGGATGTTATTGGAAAGAAATGTAAACCACAATAGCAACAAAAGTTTTGAATAAGCTGCAATAAGTTACTCTTGAGTGATCAAAATTGATGGTCAAAATCAGTGAGAGCTAATTAGCCCTGGAGCTTTATTTCCCATTGTAAAGATTTTAGCAAATGGGACAGAAAATATGAAAGATGCACAGATGCTACAATATGTGCTGTATTTTAGTAAGAACAAAACCTCTAGAGGTGTTTGGGTTCTGGGTTATGTTTAATATTGTTTTATAATTTTTTTAAAAAAATGATGACAGTATTTCCTGTTGAAATGGAAACCAGCCAGTCTTCTGGATTTCAAAGGGTTTATAATATAAGAAAACAGCACATAAGTGGGTCATTAACAATCTTGTCCATTAATCATCCCAAGTCCACTAGATACTCATGCTAGGTGCCAAGAAATCCATTAGACTGTCTCAAAGACAATGTGCTTTTCTAACTTTCCTTCTCTATGTGAAAATCCAATATTTCAGTTTACTAATATTTTGCATTTGTTATGAGAAAGAGGGCTCTGTTCAAAAGAGCCCTCTATCTTGATTTACCAAGAAGCATCCTGAGACTTACCAATTTATACACCCAGCCATATCCTAATTACTGACCTTCAAATACTCAAGGCTACCATTAACTATCTAATGGGCATTTCAAACTTAACTTACTCAAAATAGAATTCCTGGGGTTTTTGCCCATGATTCTGTATTTCGGTTATGAATGGTATTACCACCTTCCCACCTCAGGTTAAAATTCTAAGAATAATCTCTGATTCCTTTCTTTCTTTCACCTCCTTGGTGTAAGTAAGTACGTAGTATTGACTCTTCCTCCAAAATATCTATGGACTGGAACCACTTTGCAACACTCCTGTGATAACTGCTGGTTATAGCCACTGTCTTCTCCCACTTGGACCATTCTAATAGCCTCCTGGTTGCATTCCCATCTACTCTTGAGCTCCGGTAACACTTTCTCTCACATAAATCAGATTATACTACTTGTCTACTCAAAATCCTATAATGCTCTGCATTAAAAATAAAAGCTAGACTTCTTTCCTGAGCTTCTGCATGATCTGGCTCTTGATATTTCAGTTATCTATTGTCACAAACTCTCTCAAAACCTAGGGTTGGAAACAATGACATTTATGGATTCTCATAATGCTCTGGTTTGACTGGACTCAGCTGGCCAGCTCTTCTGCTCCATTTGGTGTTGGTTGGGGTCACTTGTATGACTGCATCTGCTTGGGAACCCAGCTGGGGCTGGAACGTCCAACATGACTTTACTTACATGTTTGGTGCCTCAGCCAAGATGACTGCCTGGCTCACTCCTTCTCCACATGGCCTCTCATTATTTAATGGTCAAGTTCAAGTTCATTTGCCTAGAAACTGAATCTCAAGAGGACAGTAAGGGAAGCTGCTAGGATCCTTAAAGCCAAGGCCAAAATACACAGCATCATATCCACTATATTGTGTGCGTCTTTTCTTTTGGGCAAAGCAAGTCACAAGTCAAACCCAGACTCAAGAGGAGAAAAAACAGACCTGTCTCTTGATAGAGGAGGAATATTAAAGAATGGGAAAGGGAGGAATTTGGGGCAGCCATCTTTAGAAATAACCTTCTATAAGCTACCTATTTCTCCAATCTTATCTGATACCATTCTGCCCTAAAATTGCCCTGCCCCTGCCCCACTGGGCATCTGTGCCATTCTAAAAAGATGCTGAGATAGAGACTGCTAGCATTTCCCCCCCAACATCCTGTTCATCTTCTTCCAGTATAGACCATCTGAATTTTAGCTAGGCTCATGCGTTCCCAAAATAAATACTACCTTTCCCAGGCTCCCTTGAAACCAAGTTTGATCTTGTAATGACAGTCTGAGCAATGAAATATCAGGGGAGGTATTCAGTGGAAACATCAGTGAACCTCCTTAAAAGTCCCCAGGTGTCTCTCCACTGATCCCTTTCTTATGTGCCTTGTACTCCTTTGTGCTGCTTGAACCCATAGGGGTCAATGGAGAATGAAAGCTTTGCAAAGGTGGAGAAGCCCAAGTCTCTGAGAACATGGGGCTGCCTACCAGCCCTGGAACAATGATCCCTGGATGTTTATTTTGAAAGAAGTAATCTGCCAATTTGTTTAAGCCACAGTTATTTTGATATTTTCATCTTTCACAGACAAACTGAATCTTATATTATTTGTTCTAATTTGTTATACATGACAGTAGAATGCATTTGGACACATCAGACATAAATGGATTCTTCTCGTTGTACATAATGTAAAATCACACAGTCATGTAATCATACAAGTACATAGGGTAATAATGTCCAATGCATTCTACTATCCTTCCAACCCTCATACTCTCACCCCTCCGTTCACTCCCCTCTGCCTAATCCAAAGTACCTCTATTTTTCCCTAGGTCCTGTTTATTGGGCATTAGCATCCACATATCAGATAAAAGACTCAGCTTATGGTTTTGGGGGATTGGTTTGTTTTGCCTAGCATGATATTCTCCAACTCCATCCATTTATCTACAAATGCCATAATTTTGTTCTTCTTTAAGGCTGAGTAATATTTCATTGTGTATATATACCATATTGTCTTTATCCATTCATCTGTTGAAGGGCATCCAGCTTGGTTTCATAGGTTGACTAATGTGAATTGAGCTTCTATAAACATTGATGTGACTGTGTTACATTAGTATGCTGATTTTAAGTCCTTTGGGTATAAACCTAGGAATGGGATGGCTGGATCAAATGATTAGCATTTCCAGCCATGGAAGAAGGAAGAGCAAAAGACCTAAGACAGGAGAACATGCAGAATGTAAACAGAGTGAAGGGATTGGAAGGATTTTAGAAGAGGCAGCTATGAACACATCATTTAGAGTCATGTAGTCTTGGCTTTTCCATCTGAATGAAATGGGAAACAATTGCAAAGTGCTGAAGAGAGAGTGACAAGGTCTTACATCCACCATGGAGTTGTTCTTGGTTCTGTGGGAAGAATAGACTATGGGGGGGGGGCAAAGGCAAGATTAGGAGACTAACTAGAAGGTTTTTTGTTTTGTTGTTTTGTTTTTATCTAGGTAATGGAAGAATAGAACTGGGAGAGCAATGAAGATGGTGAGAAGTCATGGATCTAGTTTGAAAGGAAGAATGGACTACACTTGGGATGAGGGAATTGGAGAAGTCAGCGATGATGTAGAAACACTGGGTCCGAGCAACTGGAGTTTCCCTTGATTATAACAAGGAAGATTGAGAAGGAACAGGAGTTTTGTTGGGCAGGTGTAAACAGGAAGGGGAATTATGAGAGTCTGATTAGGGATATTGTACAAGTTCTTCACAGAAATAGAACCAGTTGTGTGTGTGTGTGTGTGTGCGTGTGTATAGAAAGACAGAGAGAAAAACAGAAAGGGGGGTGATAGAAATTTATTTTAAAGATTTGACTCATGCAATTATGGAGACTGGAAAACCCCAAACTTGCCAGACAGAAGACTGGGGACTAAAGGACAAGTTGATTTTGCATCTTGAGCCTGAACTCAGTGTGGAGATAGAACCCCTTCTTCCTCAGGAAAGCTGTCTTTCCTCTTGAGGGCTTCAAGTAATTAGAAGAGGCTCACCGTGTGATAGAGAGCACTTTGCTTTATTCAAAGTCTACTGTTAATCACACCAAGAAATACCTTCCCAGGAACATCTAATCTGGTAGTTGACCAAATATCTGAGCACCAAAGTCTACCCAAGTTAACATAAAATTAACCACCATGGATATGCTAAGTTCTAAATGTTCCAGTGGAGAAACTGGTTAGGCAGTTGGATATACTTGAAGCAAACATTTGGGGCCATGAACATATACAGTTCATTTAAAGAACAAGAATGACTGATACAACCAAATGAATACGTGGAGGAGATAGGGTCACACTAGCACCCCCCACCCCAATTTTCTGGGTCTCAACTGCTGTGCAATCTGACCTTCTACATATTTTCCCTTATTAGACTTGAACCTTAGCCAGACCTTGAGCATTCTAGACATTGATAAATTTGTTTTGGTTCTTACTGAAACACTGTAATATAAAACATGATCCTAAATATGTGAAAACTAGCCCTGGGCTTGGAATATAGCTCAGTGATAGAGTGTGTGCTTAGCTGGCTAAAGGCCCTGGATTCAATTCCCAGCAAAAGAAAGAGAAAGAAAAAGAAATGGAACTGCAACCCTGAACCAAGTTCCTTAAACCCCCATATAAACTCCGTAACCTGAACTCTTATTATGGACATACCTGGTTATAGCATCTCTTACCTTGCTTTCCATTGAAAGCAAGCTGCAGCCTCCTCTGGATGTAAATTATCCTAATAATTTTTTTCTTTTACTAATCTCTCTGGTATTTAGTGCATCTTTCTTTAGAATCTTTACCTGCCTTATCTCAGAGCATTTGGGACAACTCATTGTGGGAACTCCCTTCTGCTGATTTCAGGACAATTCTAGCTGTACATTCTGCCTGGATAGAACAGTAGGAAGAGAAGTGAGTGGTAAGAGGACTGGACATACATAAATAAGAGTTATGTAGGTGAGGAAGAACCACTCAGGGATCCATGTTGTAATAGAATATGACTTAAAATGACTGAGCTCCTCTCTAGGCATCCAGCCTCCTCTCTGTAAACCAACCATTCTTAAAGTGTAGTCCTTGGAGCCTAAGAGGGATACACTTTCTCTTGCAGCATCACCTAGGTACTTATTAGAAATATATGGTATCTTGCAGCATCATATAGGAGCCTATTAGAAATACACATTCTCTTGTTGCAGTCCAATCCTACTGAATCAGAATCTCTGGGCAAGCCTATTTGTGTATTTTCACAAGTCTTCCAGGTGATTCTGGTGATCAAGCTTGAGAATCACTACTTTAGACAGACACATTGTAGACACACCATGCATTCTGATCATATGGAAAATCTTTCAATACTCTTAAGTTTTTGTACTCTTTTTTTTTTTAATCCCCAGGTTCTGATGCAGTTCCTTCTGCTGCTTGAAAATCCTCCTGATAGTGTCTCCCACCCACACCCTTCTAGACCAGCTTGGTTGCCATCTCCCCAGGGATACCCCTCCCCAGCCAGATTGAGGAACACATGCCCTCTTGTGCTTCCAAAGAAAACTTTCTGCCATCTTCTATTTCCTCAGTTATTCATTGCCTCATAACTTGACCTCTGGTCTCTCTTCCAAAGACAAGGATTTTATTTTCCCTCATTTAAGAAAATTTTAAAACTCTATTATGTTTCAAGGCACTGGAAAATTCAAATTTAATAATAAATGGAAATATTTATTTTACCAAAAAAGGATCAGACAATAAGGTAAATAAATGTATTTCATTGTTTCTATGCCACAAGTGATTTTTTTTAAAAAACACTCTGAATGAGTCTTAATAGATAGCATGTCATAGCTTGGCTAATGATATGTTTTGCTTTCTTTAAAAGTACATAAAGTAACTGTGTCTTGAAATAATATGACACATGAGATTTGATGAAATACAATCTTCTTGAAAAGCAATACCTTTAAGAAGAAGAAGAAGAAAAAAAAAAAACCTGGAAAAAGAATAGGGAGTGTAGCTGTGGGAAGAGATGAATCATCTGAAACAGGACGTCCAAGAAAGGCCTCCCTGGGAAGGTGGGATTTGGAGACAGACTTGAAGGAGAGGAGTGCTGGAGCCCTGGAGCCCTGAAGTGGAGTGTGTGAGAAGAGCTTTCCAGGTTGAAGAAGCAATGAGAGCAAAGGTCTCAGGGCAAGGAAAATGACTAGTATCTTCTTGGTCTATTTAAAAAAAAGAGTTTACCATGTTGTCTGATAAATACAGATAAGTGTTTGCCTAATAGACCTCATCCACATGTTGATTGCAAAGTAGTTTAACCTCATGCACATACTGGCATTAGTGACTCCTGGAAATAACAAAGGGTTGATAGACAAGTGTAAATTCAGAAAACACTATTTGCATCTCTGGTATTATAAATCTTATGTTAGGTGCTAGAGATGTGGAGACGTATTAATTGCAGTCCTTGCACTCAAGGAGTCCTTAACTAGCAGAGAAGACATGAAAAATAACCACAACATAATACTATAAAAGTATATTTACAGATGCATGAAATGTATTGTGGTAGCCACAAAAAAAGAACAATACATGTGTTAATTTAGATTTCTGCAAAGGCCTCAATCTTATCTCTTGGAGGAAAGTAATAGGCAGACTTTAAGCAATTGGATTGAAGTATTTGGCAGGAAGAAGTACATGTACCATGTGGTTTCAGATCTTGGTCTTTGGTCAAATCTCCAATTGACAACATTCTTTAGACTGCAGATCATACACAGGATGTTCTTAAGAAATGGGCTGCTGTCCTCCCAAGTTACAGATTTTGTTACTAATGTTATTTTTAAAGTAATGATGGGGGCTAAGAATGTAGCTCCATTGTAGAGCACTTACTTAACATGGGTGTGGCCCTGGGTTTGATCCCTAGCACTGAAAAAAGAAAAATATCAAAGGAATCTAATATTAGAACAAGATGCCCACCAAATTGTAAGTTACCACTCTGGTCTTGATGTAGGACAGAAGAGGTTGGACACCCGAGGAATTTTCAGGAAGAAGGTTTATTGGATGAGGGGTTCAGAGGGGCTATCACCTAAAATTCTCTGGACCCCAAACCTGGAAATTCTTGGACCTTTATACCTAGGGTTGTCAGGTTTGGAGGTTTACATAAGTGCTTTTTGTGCCATTTTACAAGTTTTACCATAAAGGCAGAAGCAACATCATCAAGTCTGTGGCCAAACTTAGCTTTTGCAAGACAGAGCAACTTAGTCTTCACAAAAAATAGGAAGTCCTACATACCACATTGAGTTTTTTTCAGAAACTTTTGCTTATATTCTGTTAATGAGAACAATCATAATTGGTGAGGGTCTCTGGAGAAACTTAATTAAGATTCTTTGATGGAGGAGGGGGTTCTACAGTCTAGCTGGTGATAATTAGAAATCCATATGGTGAAATTTCCCTCATCTTTTAAAAGGTAGGGAAGGAGTACTGATTTATAGCTGGCTTCCAGTGAGCTGAGTGAAGGAATCACAGTCTCATGGCATTGGTTCCCTCCCCTTTCACCTCCACCCCCTTTTTAATAGAAAGTTTGCTTCCTTGTTATGGAAACACCTTCTAGCAGCTCCAGACCTTACATCCTCTTAGTCAACTCCTGAGAAGAGAAAGAACACCTTTCCCACAAACCCTGAGAAATACTTCATCCTTCATCCTAAGGTCAGGTATAAACCCCTAAATTAGGAATCAATGGCAGATTTGACATTGCCAGAGTTCCCTGAAATGAAAGTTGACAGTGTTTCCTCCAAGGCAGAGGTTTTTTTTTTTTTTTTTTTTTAATGAAATTGCAGCAGATGCCTGTATTGAAGGAGGAAGGAAACAAGAGATGTTTATTGAGCATTCAAAACGTGAACCTAATTGATCATCATATCAGTCCTATAATGGCCCCCTGCCTCCTAATTCCAGTGACTCACATGATCCTACCATGTTTTGTCTCTTTTTTTTTCCTTATACCTCTTGCTTCCCATTTAAACATGAAGAAACAACGTATGCTGTGGAACTGAATCTTGTCCACCCCCATTCATATGTTGAAACTCTAAACCAAAAGGGGATGGCATTGGAGATGGGGTGTTGGAGAGATAATTAGATTTAGAAGATGTCATGAGGGTGGTGTCCGCATGATGGATTAATGCCCTTGTAAGAAGAGATCCCAGAGTTTGCTTTCTGTTAGGTGAGGACATATCCACAAGGTAACGTGACAAACCTAGAAAATTAGGAACGCAAACAGGTTGACACCCTCATCTCAGATTTCCAGCCCCCAGAACTTTAAGAAACAAATTTCTGTTGTTTACACCATCCAATGTAAGGTATTTTGTTGGGGCAGCTCAGATAAACTAATACATTATAGCAAGGCAAAAGTAATTGCACATTCTGGTTTTGTGTATTTCTGGACAGTTTCCATGGGAACAATGAAATTTAGTTCTACTTTTATTTCTAGTTGAATGACTTTTCAGGCCTATACTAATACCAAACAACCAGATACTTGTGGCTCTTAAGCACTTAAAAGTGTCTGTTCCATATTAGAAATACCAGATTTCAAAGACTTAATAAATGTGAAATGCAAAATATCTTAGCATTGTTTATTATTTATTAGATGTTCAAATATTAATATTTGGATATATTAGTTTAATAAAATATTATAGTTGAGCACACTGGCACAATTCTGTAGTCCCAATGACCTGGGAGGCTGGGGCAGGAGGATTGCAAGTTTGAGGCCAGCCTCAGCATCTTGGTGTGGCCCTCAGCAACTTAGTAAAGCCTTGTCTGAAAAAATGAAAAGACTAAAGATATAGCTCAGTGGTAAAGTGTCCCTGAGTTCAAACCCTACGGTGTGTGTGTGAGTGTATATATATATATATATATATATATATATGTATTTATATTTATAGTCAATCTTGCGTTTTGTGTATTAAATATATTTAATTAATCTTGTTTCTTTTGGGGGTACTTGGGATTGAACCCAGGGGTGCTATACCTTTGAGCTGCATCCCCAGTCCTTTTTCATTTTTCTCAAATTTTGAGTCAGGGTCTGACTAAATTGCTTAAGGTCTCACTAATTTGCTGAGGCTGGCCTTGAACTTGAGATCCTCATGCCTCAGTTTCCTGAGTTTCAGGGGTTGTAGGTGTGTGCCACCTTGCCTCACTTTTCTTTTATATATATATATATATATATACACACACATATATATATTTATTTTTTAAAGTGTGGCTACTGGAATATTTAAAATTACATGTCATTTTCATTGCATCTCTGTTAGACAGTAGTGCTGTTCAGACTTCTGAGATTCTTTGAGTTGGCTGTTCACTTGGGACTGTATTTCTCAAAAGATGGTTCCATCTGACATAAGTGTCAGCATAATCTGGGAACTTGTTAGATGTGCAAATACTCAGTCCCAAACCATATCTTTGGGTGAGCCCCTCGCATGTGGCTGTCCTGCTAAAACTCACAGCTAAGGGTACACTTCGCCCTAATGCTTCTAAAACTAATAGACTAGGAATGAAATTACCAAAATCAATCTTTGCAAAGGATGGGGTTTACCAAGTAGCTAAGTGATTTAAAATATTGGTTTTTATTCTAAAATGCTCTAAATTGGATCTTAATGCTGAAGCAAAACCAAGCTATAGTGCTCTGAAAGAGCACTACTTTGGGAGTAAGGAATGAGATAAATAAGTAGTCAGATGCCTCTGCCATTTTGGTTAAAAATAAGAGTATCTTAGTCCATCTTGTGTTGTTATGGCCAAATACCTGAAGCTGTGTGATTTATAAAGCAGAAAGGTTTTTTTATCTCACAGTCTGGCAGTCCAAGAGTATAGCATCAGTATCTCTGCTTGGCCTCTGGCAGAAGCTCTAATGGAAAAATAGAAAGGGCATGTGTACATCTGGGGAAGAGCACACATGCAAGAGAGACCAAGCAAAGATGCCAGGCTCTTTGTTAAACAACCCAATCTCACAGAAATAACATCAATCCTTCATGAGTGCCAAACCTTCATAACGTCAAACACCTCTTAAAGGCCCTTTCCACCTCTCAACATAATTACAATAGGGACCAAAGCTCAACGTGAAACGCGGTGGGGACAAACCATATTCAAACCATAGTAGACTGAGGAATTTGGCCTTATAAACTCACATTTATTGAATTTGATTCTAAATCTTCACAATACTCTTTATGATAGGCACTATTATCAACTGCATTCTACAGGTGGGAAATTGAGATGCAATAAAGCTAATTAGCTGGCCCAAGGTCATATTTGCTGGAGTCAGAATGAATCAGGTCATTGAGTCCAGGGATCTTTACCATTGTACATGTTATTTTGCATAGGGCCTGTGCTTCAGCTCAGTTAATCCCAAATAATCTGTAAAGTGGATGTTTCTACACTAGTAGAAAAAGCTGCATCAAAATTATGGAGGTGGAGTAGGAGAGACAAACATCATTACCCTACGTACATGTATGATTACATGAATGGTATGAATCTACGTCATGCACAACCATAGAAATGAAAAAATGTACCCCATTTGTGTACAATGAATCAAAATGCTGTCTGTAAAAATAAAAAAAAATTAAAAAAAAAAAGCTGCATGGACTTTGCCAACCATAGGTCATAATTTCAGTGGCTTGGTGGGCTGAACAAGCTGGCAATAACCAAATCCAGACTGTGTAAATTGGACTAGAGGGTTTTTCCGATCTAAATTTTGCACATGTTCTCTGGATACCTTTTTATTGTGCAGGTTCTGAGGTAGTCAGACCACATTGAACTTGAGATTTTACAGTTTCCAAGTGATGGTGATACCATTGGTCCAAGAACCACAACTTCCAGGCATTGAGCAGCACAACGTTCCAGGCCTGAACTGTAAGGGCTTTCCTGGTCCTCTAGAGAGCTGCAACTTTCTTGGCTGTACCAGCCTGGGAAGACATTGTGCCAAGGTATGGACCCAGGCTGGGGATTCCTTGAGAATCCAGGTCTGACGCCTTTAGTGCCCTCCAAGACCCGGTTAAGAATGAAAGCATTGTATCAGAGTAGGAATTGGTTCCTGAGACCTGAAAGAAAATTCCAGGAAGCAGCAAAGAAAAAAAGAGGAGAAGAGGGGAGGGGAGGGGAGGGAGGAGAGAAAAGAGGAGAGGAGAGAAGTTATGAACCAGAATCAGGAACACCTAGTGACCTGTCCTTCACCTGCTGTCCTCTCACCTAAGCTCAGCCCCTGGTTCTCCTCTCCCTGTTGGCGATTAGGACTACAGCCTGAGCCAGAGGCAAGGTGCCCTCGCCAAGGGCACAGTGCTTTCTTGGTCTTGCAGGAGAATAGGACAGAGGGGATTCAAGCATTCCAGGGTAGATTTTCCAAGCAGCCTTTCGCAACCTCTCTCCACCGCTGCCCTGACTCTAACACAGGTCCTGCTGTCTTCCTCCAAACTTGCTACTGTGGTGAAGGAACTGAGGTTCCGCCTCCCGTCGGGATTCCAGCTAATATGCACCGGAACCCACGTTCCCATCTACAGAGATGTAGGCTTGAGATGGGCCCCGCATGCGGAGTAGCAGGAGATTGTTTTGCTTTGTTTTTATGATTTTCAAGTCTCCCCGCGGATTTTTCTCGGCATTCGAAGGGTGAGTTCCGTCCTTTCTCAGTCTCCCATTGGAAAGGAAGCCTGGCGGCGTAGTACCAGGAGATTCCTAGGCTCCAAGTGCAAAGGTGGAGCGGCACGCGGCCACCACCTCACTCAGCTCTGCGGTCCTTCGCGACAGCGGATGAGGACCTTCCTGTTCCCAAACCAGAAAATCGAAGAAGGAATAATCTGGAGTTCGGAATGGATTTGAGATATTTCTTTGTCATATATAACCTTTCCCCCAACCAAAATCCAGCGCCAAGAGCTGGGTTCCTGCACTCACCGAAACCCGGCGGCCGGGCCAACCCAGGTTCCGGCCCATCAAGTTAGGAAATGAGACCATCCATCAGCGCCGAGGTCTTGGGAGCCCCAGCTGGCCTGGAGCGCGTTCCCGGAGGCGTGCCCCATCTGTGCGCCGCCTCACAGTCACCCGGGAGTAACAGCGCAGCGGTAGCTGCTGGGGGTCGGGACCTCCAAGTCACCCGCGTTGGCGCGCGAGGCTTGTGGTGGCTTTACTCATCTGGGTTCCAAGAGCCATTTGCCTGGGACTGAGACTTCCGTGGCGATGGGTGGCTACTGATTTGCACAGACCTGGCTGCTTCATTGGAGGTCGGGGGGCGGGGTGGGGGTACGGGAGGCCTCGGAAAATCCTAGGGAGGAAATAGACTTGGATTTAGAGACTGCGCAGGCAGGTGCCCACCCAGGGCTGATGGGCAGGGGAAACATTTGACAAAGCTGGGAATGGGGGTGGGCAGAAGTGTAGGGAATCTCATAGCCAGGGGTAGGACTGGACAACCCGCCAAATTTGCTTTTGATAAAAAGAAAAGGAAAAAACCTAATGGTCACCACAGAGGGCAAATGATGATCTAAATGTGATGTTTTCTTACCTTTACTTTTAAGTATAGTAATTTTTATTTTGAAGGAAACATCGGGAGTGACTCCACGGCGTTTTTTCAGACGTGGGTCCCACAGAGTTATTATCTGTCCCATTCACTGGAGAAGAGAGAAGCCAGGACATGCCACCCATTGGGTGCCTGCAGATACCAGACTCCCAGGTCCCTCTGGTAGCTCTGGCAATAAGGTGGGGAGCTTTTCAGCAGCCCAGGGCACCTGGGCTCCAGAGCAGCATCTGGGATGCAGACGCCGCTGAAATGCAAGACAAGCTCCTGATTTGTTTTGGAATATGACCATTAAGGGGGAGGGGGACTGGATTTTTCTTCCAGTTGCGACCTACTATGGAGAATGCCCCCTGCTCTCACACCAGATTCCCAGATTGTGAAGGGAGAAGGGATGAAGTAGAACAAAACCCTGACCTCACAGTTCAGAGCCTTGCTGAGGTTGGAGGTATAAAGTAGGACTTTCAATCCCTCTTTGCTCCACCTGATGCTTACTAAGTCTAGGGACCAGAGAGGGACCATAGGGAAGGAGCACTAATGAATAATCAGTCCACCTTCTCACCTTTTGGTTCTAGGGCCTGAAACTGCTAGGCTTCCAACAGGCTCTTGTTTCCAGGTCGTGCCTTGGGCTGTCATCGTGCCCTTGTAGCCTGATTGACAGTCTCTGCTTCCACTTTCTCTGAGCAGGAGCCATTGTCCATTTGGAAAACCTCACAGGATCCCACAGATGTGCAAGGATCAAGCTGCCTGGAGGATTGCAGCCTGCCCCAGCCCTGGAGCTCAGCATTCTCCTCTTCTTACCTGACGCTGAAATGATGGGGGCACTTCGACTGAATTTCCCTGAGGTGAGGATACTGAGCAGTCCCTTTATCGGGGAGGGAAAAAATAAAAGGAAAGAAAAGAAGCTCTGTAACCTGATCTCCTCCCTCTCTCCTTTTCTACCCCTCTTAATACTACCACGCCCCCGTCTCCCTGCCTTTTGTTTAGGACAGAGGAGGGACCCCAGAGACAGGAGACCAGAGAGCTGCAAGGTCTCACTGCCCATTTTCCCAGCAACACCGAGGAGTTTTTCCAAGTCTTTGAGGGCATAAGAGCTCCAGAGAAGGTCACAGAGGAGCCTCCAGGCAGAAACGTTCTTCCCCTATTCCTCCTTTCATCCTTTCCTGGACAAAACTCCATTTTTCGAAACACAAAAGGCTCCCGCTGTTCCTGTCGCTTTGGGGAGAACTTGCTCAACTGCGGTACCCTTCAGGTTGATATCCCTGCTGTGGTTGTGGATCTCACCTTTGCAACTGGGCAGGGACTTGCTCACTCACCTCTATCCCTGGAGGAGCTGCGCGAATGGGCCAAGGAGTCCAGATGAGGAACCAGACGCCGATGTCTTTCTCAGGCTGAGGCTGCGGGGAGCTCAGGTTGCAGGCTGTTACATGAGGGGCAATAGCGTGCATCTCCCCTCTGGGGACCGAAGCTGTCCTGTCGGGATTGGAGTTTGCAGTGGTGTGCAGGGTTTAAACTCCTACCCCAAGGATCCCAACCTCTGAGCAACCAAGCCCATCTAGCTCCCACAATTCCAAGGTAATGCCTCAGGGCCACTATCCATGTGTCCTGACTAGTGCACACTTCTTACATGTTCATATATTACATTTTAATAATGGAATTCTCAGTATATTTTCCCCTACACGAATTGCTGGGTTCACTTCCCTGCTGAAATCACTCAAAGATATGGGATATTCTGTCCAGGAATGATGGAGGCACCCCTTAGGAATGGAATGTGGAAGACTGGAAAGAAGTTGTTCTTCCCAGAGGTTGCTACTGGAGTTACAAAGTCACATCTTAAGACTTCCATTCCTGTTGACTTTCCAAGACACTGTTTCCTACTTTTGACTTTCTTTGTTACTAGAGCATCTTGCAAGTTTTTTCAGAAAAGCAGTCATAGAGAGGTCCCAAACTTACAACACTGGGCATCTGGGGTATTTCAGGACTCCACATGCTGCCTCTGTAAAGCTTACATGGGAGCATAACAGGCTGTCAGCACACACTTACCTTCCTTCCCAAAAGCCTTTTTGAATTTTCCTTAGTTTACAAAACATGTTGAGGTAGTATGCAAATAACTTCAGATAGACCAAAGAATAACTAAAGTTACCCCTGTGACTCATCATAAAAGAAATTTTAAGAAAAATTATGTCAGAATTCAAGTAAGGAAACTATGTTTAAGGAGCGTCACTTTTTCTGACCCTAGGTCCATACTGCACTTATTTCTTGGTAAGAAAACTTATTAAAGGATAAAACAACACAACAACAACAACAAACACTTCATATGACTCTTGTTTTAATTTATTTTACAGAAAGTTTCCCTGCCCCAATTTAACAAGGTATTTCTTCACTGCTAAGAAGAGAGTGGATTGTGCTCCTTGGCCTAAAATCTTACATGTAGACTCAAATAGCCACTGAATGCCTATGTGACTAACACTAAACTGACAAGAACCATTACTTAATTCCTGATTCAAAAGACAAAAAATGATTTCTACTCTAGGATTTGGCAATGTATGCATAAAATACTCTTGTGTGTACTTATTTTTCAGTTCCTATCCCCAAATGGTTTCTATCCTAGAAAGGATTTCAATGTTTTTCAAAGACAATGATTAAATGAAATGAACTAGCTCTCCATTAATAAGTAAGCCGAACACAAGAAAATGTTTTTGTGAGTGCTAATTCTGGCTTAAAAACAGTGTGTATCTGGTTCAGCTTCTCTCTCTCTCTCTCTCTCTCTCTCTCTCTCTCTCTCTCTCTGTGTGTGTGTGTGTGTGTGTGTGTGGTGGGGGTGGCATTGGTGGGAGTGGGAACATCAGAGGCAGAAGATAATTTTACACTTGACTGTAAGGAGGACTGAACCTCAACAATCAAATTTCAGCTGTAACAAAGCCCGGTCTTTTCCTTTTCTTTTAAATATATAAAACTTTTAGTTGTCAGTGGACCTTTATTTTATTTATATGTGGTGCTTAAAATTGAACCCAGTGCATCTCCCAGGCTAGGCAAGCCCTTTACCACGGAGCTACAACCCCAACTCAGCCTTTTCATTTTGAAGCTTATAAACATACTTTTCTAATTAGTTTTGTTTCCTTATTTTCATAATTTTGCTTTTTGATTCTACAAACACAAATTAATTGTATAAAGAGATTCACTTAACAACTTGAAAATTTTAATTTTGTTTAGAGAAAGTTTTGCATAGGCCTGTCTTTTGCATGTGCCTTATGTGGTTGAATGATCAGAGACAGAGAAACCACATAGAGGTAATCAATATATAAAACATTGGATTATAGAGCCTAATTTCTTCTTTATATCAAGTTGATAATCATCAAAGGATGAAGAGTTACATCTTTGCATCTATTTCCATATTCCATAGATATTCCATCTGCATTGCCCTTCCTCGTCTTCCATCCCAGGTCAATTTGTCTACTTCTTTCAAGACCCACCTTCTTTCAGAGGACTTCTTTGTCAATTACAACCTCTCTTCTCCTGGGATGGCTCTTCTGCTTTTTCCCCTGAACAGTTATGTACCCATTGTGCCAGGCTGCATTGCATCTTCATGTGTGTTCTTATTTTTTTCCATCCAAATTGGGAGTTCCATGATGCGCTCTTCTTTCACATACATAAAATAGCAATCATCCAAACAACCTGAGTTGCACAGAGGCTAATTCAATATGTAAATATATGGGTGAAGAGGATTCCTTCAGGACCTAGAAGATTTAGAGAGGATCCCAAATCCAGTGTGTTGGATCTGGTCACACTTATCCCTGTTGTTTTGTATTAACTACCAATAGTACTGATGAAACTTGCCAGAGCCTGTTCACACAGGTGAACATATTTATATCAATTTCTACTGGTTTCTTATGGTTGAGAAATGAGAAATGGATCAAATTTTGGAGAACTTTGTTAAAATTAAAGTATAGTTTATCAGTAAAGTTTTATTTTTCATCACCTGCGGTTATTTTAAGGAACTGAATATATACATTTTTCAAATTAATTTAAAAGTCTTTTAATTAATATTGGTTAAAGTTGCAGGTTTAATGATCTAGTTCCTATTGCAAATAAGAAAAACTACTGATAAAATGAATAAATTATTGGGCATTTGGAAGTGTAAGCAGTGTTTAAGATTGAACACCAAAAAATGGTATTGAATGAATTGTGTTTTGAAGATGATCTTCCCCAGAAGAAAAGTTTAAAATAATTTTTTTCTTCTATTTTTAAAATTCTTTCCATTTTTAAAAAATTCTTCTGGGCATTCCATTTATATCAGGTATGAAAAGAAATAGAAAAAACATTTAAAAGGAAACAGCATCTGGTTTATAAATCAACAACAATATGCTACAATATGTTTAGATTGTAAACTAAATTGTAAAGCAATGGTACTTCCCATCTAATCTTTTATTATTAAAGAAGAGAGTCCTGAATTCATCCTATTGGTCTTTTAACTATTTATGAAGTGAGAAGTCTGCAACAATGTATCACAAAGGAAATTATCACAATCTTTTACAGGTCTCTCTCTCCATTGCACAATTGCATTTGTTTACCTTTTGGTTTCTAAAGCACTAAGCACAATGCAAATAGTATATATTCAGTTGATGCTCATGGATTACATTAACATGTATTTTGTTTTGAATGCTTTTATATTCATTGTCTCATTTTAGTTAACCATCCCTCCATTAGCTATCATCCTAATATTTTAGACTGAAAAACTAAAATCTGTACATGGTCACAAAAATAGTAAATAGTGAATCCTAAACTGAAAACCACCTATTTTTTCTCATTAAAGTTGTAGAAAGAGAGAGGGAGGGAGGGAGGGAAAGAAAAGGAAGAGAGAAGGGGGAGAGAATGAGAAAAAATGCTATATTACATGTGTCATTGCTTTATAATTTTACATAAATATTTTATAATAATTGCTAACATGACAAAATGTAAGCATATATATTTTACAACTTTCAATTGACAATTTTTCTTATATCAATCACACTTTTGCCTCAATTCTTTTATATTTAATCATTTATGTAAAGTTCTTGAAAAATCTGTGGATGAAATCCCAAAACAAAATGTAAGTAAAGATGTAAAAATATAGTATTGATTAAAATAATATGTCATAAGTTGAATCACTAGTTATCTAATTTCTGATGCAGGAATGTGTTTGAAAGTAAAAAAAAATATGGATGCTCTGAAGTAAATTCCACGTTAGAATATGATAATACTTAAATGAAAATTCTGTACGTTCCAGGAATATGAATTGTTGCTAGAGATTTTAGGTTTCAGTTTGTTATTTGGTCAATGAATAAAGTATTTTTTATGGAAGTCAAAATCTAATATATTGTAGAGTCAAGGTATTATATAAGGAGAAATGAAGATGATCCTTACAAAGTTACAACATGTGATTCTTCTATTTTAATTCTAACTGACCACGTCATGTTTGGAAGGTCATTTAATTTCTCTGAACCTCGGTTTAGGGGTGGGTATAACAACAATAACCCATATCTTTCTTTGTCTACTCTCTAACATTGTGGGAAAGATCAAATTAAATAATACATGGAAAAATATTTTGCATTTTGCCCTTTAACATGACATTGTTCATTTTATAGCATATTACTGAGCCAGCAAGAATTTACTCACATACTGAAATATTCTCTAAGAAATAAAATGTTTTGACATCATCACAATTAATGAGGACAGCATGAGGACACCTAAAAAGGGTGTATTCTTATTTATAGAGTGAGAATGGAAAAAAAGCAAACTACCAAAAGTGTAAATATGGGAATTATCCCAGTAATATTTGTTTTTCTGTTCCACTAGAAGCTTTAGAATAATATCGGTGTGCATTTTGTCTTACATAACTATGTGACATTAATTAGAGAATAAATCTAAAATTCCTAACCTGACAGACCCTAGATAACCTCATAAACTTTACATCCCTCTTGGTAGAATAATCACAATATAATCAGTGAGGGTAGATGACCCCAGAGTTCAGAGTCCACATGTTCTCAGAAAGTAGAACAGAACAGTAAGTCTAAAAGGAGACACTGCATTGTCTCATGGCCCCGTTTAAGGAGGCATCAATTTAACTTTAAACCTATGAGCTCATTGAGAGCAGGGAAGAGAAAGAGATGTCTCCAAATGCAAGAAACTGTTGCCATAGCATTTTCCTTCTCATTCTTTTCTACCCTTCCTCCTCCAAAGCAGGAGCAATTTGTGCTCTACCGTTTTCTTTCAGGAGCCAAGAGCATTTTCAGAATTTAGACTTCAGTTATAGGATATCTACACCATATAATCATTGTACCTGGTAGGGAGATTAATAAGTCCAAGGGAGCCATTAAGTTTCCCAGGAGAAACTCATCGTTGCGGATACAATTGCAGAATTAAAAAAAACAAGCCCAGGAGAATTTTAGCACCCCTAAATCTCATTGGACCTCTGCACAAGCCAAGTCACAACCACTCCGGCAACACAACCGGATTCCTTTCAGCACTCGCCGTCATGGACAGCTCCCTCGCCTCTCTATGCTTTCCTCTGCAGTGATCTGATTTGCCCAGCCAGCAGCGGTCGGTGCGGCACCCGACACCGGTTCTTAGCCAGAGCGCACCGAACACGCGCTCCCTCCCGCCTCCCTCTCCGTCCCCCACCCTTCGCTCACTCCAGCCCACTCCAGCAGCGACTTTGAGGGATTCCCTCTCAGGCGCCCACTGCAGCAGCACATCTGGCCTCATTCGCAGCAACTACAAGCATGGATCTCCGAGGAAGAGCCTTTCTCAGCGTCCATAGACTTAGAATTCTTCTGATGCTGTTCCGTGAGTATCGTTTTAGCGGCTGGGTGGGTAGGATGCACTCTTTGCAGAGAATAGAAATGGCATAGTACAGTCAGTAGTTTAAGATTTAAAATGTGGTTCTCATGTTTTGAGTTTTTTGTTTTTTTGGTTTTTTTTTTTTTTCCTTTTGGGAGAAAGGGGAAGGATTTCCCTGCCGGTGGCAGGGTGCTCCCTTGGGAACCACACACCTGTGTGGCATATGCCAGAAACCGCTAGACAGGCTGGCTTAGTGGGGTCAAAGCATTGGTAAGAAAGATTTGACTTCAAGCCCCCAGGATGTAGAGAAAAGCGTCTCATTGCCAGTAAGACTATTTAAAATGCTTAAATTTTATCCCCATTTAAAATCAACAGCAAGGGAATTGAGTTTGTTAGCACTGGGTTAGAGAAATGGCTTGAAGAGCACACAGCTGCTAGCATGGAACTTTATCACTACTGTCTCTGCACTCCAGTGACCTAGACGAGTGGTCTCCAGGAGCACTAACCTGATGAGATTGTTTTATTTGTTCCGCAGATACAATGGCTCAAATCATGGCAGAACAAGAAGTGGAAAATCTCTCAGGCCTTTCTACTAACCCTGAAAAAGACATATTTGTGGTGCGGGAAAATGGGACGACGTGTCTCATGGCAGAATTTGCAGCCAAATTTATTGTACCTTATGATGTGTGGGCCAGCAATTACGTCGATGTAAGGAACCCTTTCCCCCAGCTTGATCCTAGGGCTCCAGGGCCGAAGGGCACCCTCCCTCAAGGCCCTGCGAAGACTTGGGTCGCCCGCCTTTCCCCCAAACCCATACCCCTGCAGGCTGCTCCAGAATGCTGCATGGGGATTCCGGCTTGTACGCCTTCTGCTCGCCCTGCCTGCTTTGAAAATAAATCCCCCTCTCACTGCTTCCCCACCGGCTGGGGCTGCACGTAGAGAATCTAATCGCATGTTCCTGGACCTGGGAGCGCGCGCGCGCAAAGGAGTGCCCAAATGTGCAACCCAGAGTTTGGACGCGCCGCCCTTTACAGCCCTCACTGGGGCCTGGGCCACTGAGGGGGCACGGGTCGTCTGTGTTCCCAGCTGATCACAGAACAGGCTGACATCGCGTTGACCCGGGAGCTGAGGTAAAGGGCCGCTGTGGCAGCAGTGAGTCGGAGCTGCAGGTGTTCTGGGTGGACCGCGCTTATGCGCTCAAAATGCTGTTTGTAAAGGTAACTCCGAGACTGGCGCGCAGAGGGGCGGTGGGTGTGGACCATAGCAGACCCAGAAGTCCTAGGAGCGGTTGACACGTGCCTCCCCCTCTTGGCAGGAAAGCCACAACACGTCCAAGGGACCAGAGGCGACGTGGAGACTGAGTAAGGTGCAGTTTGTCTACGACTCCACGGAGAAGACCCACTTTAAAGACGCGGTCAGCGGTGAGTGGAATCCAGCAGGGCTGGGGAGGAAGGCTGAAAAGTGCGGACACCGCGGGGAGCGCAGGCGCTAAGGACAAGTCCCTCAGGGTTTGGGGAAATGATCTGGACCATGCACTGCTAGGCCACTGGGCCTGTTTGCTCTCCAGGGTGGAGGAGACCCGAAGGCCTGTGAGTCCTCTAGGAATTCTTCTGTAACGCAGGGCCTATTTTGTCCTCTGACTGCTTCGTACCGGCCTCATGATTTAGCCTTATAAGAAGCACGGAGAAAGACGCCAAAGCTTTATTTTTATTTTCTTCTGTACCATATTTTTTCCTAAAAATACAAGAGGACAGTGCGACTTTCCTTTTTTTGGTCGGGATTGGATGACTTTCAGTATCATTCTGCGCATGGCAGCACGACTCACACAATATCTTGTCATCGACTGCAGCCACCTTGGACCCCTTTCTATACCGAGGTCTTAATTTATGAGCTTTTCCTGACCATTCTTTCAACATTCACCAGATCTTCCAAAAATACTGCAGCAAGAGGAACATCCATTTCCTAAATAACAATGTACCTATCTGTAATCACTATCAAAGAGCATATTTAAATTTTTAAAAGTTGTTTTATTCCTAGTGAGGTCTTGCACCAGTCACCTGAGTTGCAAAATAATTTTTATTGAAACCAAAAGAATACATGAGTCATCTCTCCCTTTTAATCCCTTTTAATAACTGTACTAAAAGAAACATTTTTCCTCTTCATCAAAATTTATCTTCAAGCATTTCCCACAATGCTTGAAAGAAAAAAATGAAACAAACAAACAAAAAACAAACAGGCAAGTAAAGGAGAAAAACGGGGGGGGGCAGATGTGCATAGGATATGTATATTTTTGAGTTGAGGACATTCACCAGAACACCAGCAATCCAACATGCTTTATTGAGGAAAATGTTTTATTCTTTGCTGAGCCACTGGAAAAACCAAGTCACTGTTCTTTCTGTGCTTTTGGGATCCCCATTGTTAGGCTTTATGTAGTAAAATGATGTGGGTTTAGATGTCACTCTCCTTTTCTAAAAAGAAATTCCAAGTCAATATTTAAGGAACCCTAGCTCAGAGAAAATGAATATTTTTGTCCATTATAATTTAGTGCCTTTGAGGAGCCCCAGCAGAGGAAAGGAGGGACAGGCTGTGGGTCTGAGATGAGAGGAAAGAACCAACCAACCGAGTTAGGTGCACCAAGTTAGGAGCAATGAGGGCGCGGCAAGCAAAAAGAGTCTAACCATTTCTTTGGACATTTGCCATAGCTGGGAAGCACACAGCCAATTCGCATCACCTCTCTGCCTTGGTCACCCCAGCTGGGAAGTCCTACGAGTGTCAAGCTCAGCAAACCATTTCTCTGGCCTCGAGTGATCCTCAGAAAACTGTTACCATGATCCTGTCAGCTGTCCATATCCAACCCTTTGACATCATCTCAGATTTCGTCTTCAGTGAAGGTAAATTGGGAAGTGGAGGTATGAGGAAGGAGGAAGGAATGGCTGATTTTAAGGATAGATGGGGAGAAAGAACTGCCAGGGTCCTAGGATGTTACAATTTGGATTTTTATCTAGGCTCAAGTGACACTGCTTCCCTCCATAACAATTCAAATCTAAAAAGGTAGTAAAATAAATATATCAGTTTTCCTCAGTGGCTCGCTCTTTCTCCTCCCCTTTCTTCTTTATCTCATTTCTTTCTTCTCTCTCTCTCTTTCTTCCTCCCACCCCATACCCTTGTACCCTCCTATGGATGAAGTTGTTAAAGACAATGTGATATTCTGTGCATTTCTCATGGAGCATTTCTGTTTGCTTTGTGTGTGTGTGCCTTCCTTTGGTTGGGTATTGCCACATAAATACAATCATCCAAATGTTCAGGATATTAAGGAACGCCCCCCTGCCCACATCGCCTACCACCATTTCCTAAAGAATTCAGCTTTCATAAAATATAGTGTCCATTCAATCTATACTGAATACAATGCACCCACCACCATCTTGTGATTATTCAAAAGGTGTCTGAGAAGTCTCAAGTGGTCATTGGGAGCATTTTCAACTTAAATGGTCATTGAGAGAAGGACCTGGTTCTTATTCATCTTTGTATTATTGGCATGTAACACAGTTCCTGACCCATTGCAGATGTCCAGTGAACTTTGGTTCTAAATTGATATTCTGAAGCTGTGGATTCAACTAATAGAGGCTTCCAAATGCCTGTATACTGGGCAAATCAGAATGTCATTATTTAGTAAGTACAGTCACATGTACCTGTTCTCAAGGAAGGATAGGGTGTACCATTTTAATGTATTTCCTAGAAGATTAGAACAAAGCTGCAAGACCTTAATGGTTTCAAAAAAGTCTGCTTAATTCTGGAAGTATTTATAAAATTTAAGTGTCTTTCTTAAACTAAAAATATTAAATTTAATTTGATTTTTGATTTTTTAAGTCCAGGAATTAATTATGAAAATACTGTAGTGTAGTATAGGTCCCCTGGGTCTCTACTACAAATGACTTTGAGTTTATATTGTAATTTAATAGTCTTTAGTGACTTTTTGTTTTTTTCTGGCCAGCTGCTCTAGATAGTTCTTAATTTCTTGGCATTACTTGTATTATAAGTGCTGCTCATACAAGTTACTTACCACAACCTGTTCTAACCCTTTTTGAGTTATTTCTAAGTGGTAGTTTATAGTTGTTATGGAATAAAAAATCAAATCTCATAGACGTTTAAAATTATGTACAAAGAAAAAATAAATAAGTACTGAACCAGAGCTACTTTGGTAAAAATCAGTAAAATCTCTTGCATGGAATGAAGAAAAAATACAAAACAAATTTTATCCATTTCAAGGTCCTCCATTGGGAAGGCTGCTGGATAAAAATACAGAGTTAGTAAGCATGTGTAATTTTTAACCATAGATCTAGTAAGCATAAGCAAAGTGGACTTCGTCTCACCCAGGATTTTCTGGCTAATAATTGGTATGCATTCTCCTGTGTGTGCCCTGAGGCTTAGCCTCCACACTCCTGGGAGGAGGCAGGCCTCATTCACAATCACTCACTGGATCATATGCCTTTGTGTGGAAGGGGTTCTTTTGTTCAGGCTCTTCTTGTCTGTGTCTCTTAACACCTGCCCCCCACTGTGTCTAGTAAAAGATCATAATATTCCAATTATTGGGAATGGAAATGATTGCTCTTAGGGTGTATTTTCAGGTTGCAGAAGTCCAGGGGGCTTTTACTGAGTTGCACATGCCTGTATGGGTATGAGTGGAGCATACTTGCTTAAGGGGCCAGTATCTGATCATATATCTGCACATCCACTATAGGATGTGTAGGTATGTGTGTGTGTGTGTGTGTGTGTGTGTGTGTGTGTGTGTATACACACTGTTTAGATGTGGTTATGGTCCAGCACAACATCAGGGTTTCTTGCGAAGAAACTATTTCCTGCATAATACCTGGCAGTCTTTAGAGCTGATTACTTACTAGACTTTATGAGACAAAGTGAAAAAAGGGTCAGCAAAATTGATTGACGAGCAGGGGCTGAAAGGAGTCAAAAGGTGGGTTGATGACTTTATCACATTAGTCCCTTTAGTGTATTGTGCTTGGCTACTGAATTAATCCACAAATGAAAGACTCTTAGCCAAGCACATAGCTAATCGCAGTGTGCACACCGATGATGAACTGCAGTGTGTACAACTGTAGTTAACATTGTTAGGATGCAGAGTCTGGTTCAGCAGATCTGGAGCAGGCCAACATGCTCCATCGCTACCCAGATTCCATGTCATTCTCCTGGTCCATAGAATGTTAATAGAGTGTTTGAAGGACTAGAAAAGGAAATGTACAACAAGTTTTCTTAGGTGGGGATTGGACAAGGTTGTGAGGCCAGAAACCCTCATAGGATGAGACTGTCTAGAGGGAGTCTCATGGCACAAAGGGACACCATTCAGAAGGAGAGGAGGGTAGGTGAACTCCCAAGGGGAGAGGGCTTATGTGTCTAGGAGATGTTGCTCAACAGCACAAGAGTGGGAGGAGTGGGTTTGGGTAGGAGAGCTTCTAGGAGGCACAATAGCTTGGGGCCTTATAACTGCAAGGACTACCTTATGAATGGATAACAGCTGCAGGGTGAAATTTCAAGGGTCATGCAAAAACGGGCAGGTTTTAAATGGCTGAACATTTGCTTGTTTGAGCTGTTTTTAAAATAACTGGACAGGAAAATTTTTAAGTTTAGCGCCAGCAGGCTTTTGAGCTGACAGGTCTCTGCTTGCAGTGAAGAAATAAACAACCAGGATACAGAAGCCACCTTTGGTCCATTTGTATACTAAACAATTTGTAGAGCAACTGTCACCCAGCAGTTCCAGGTACCTAGTTTCTCAGTTGAGGTTAATTAACTTGCCCTTTGCAATTAATTCATTGTGTGTCCCTTTGAGGGACCAGGGAAATTTATGGTTGGGATGGAATGGGGGATTCCTTCCCAGGAGAAAAAGAACCAGCCTGAGTATTTTAATGGCTTGAATTAAAGGAAACTTTTATACAGAATGTCAGAATAAACATAGCAGAACATGAAGGTTGCATCTGCTCTTAAAGATTCAGGGTTAAAAGGCATTTAAAACATACCACAAATAAGCTAGATCCTTTTTAATTCTCAGAGGAAAAAACCCAAACAAACCTGGGAGAAAGATCCTGAGTTCTCCATTTACAAGGGAGCAACTGAAGCCCAGAGAATTGGTTGCTTGCTGAAAGCTGAAAGCTACATCCCTAAACCCTGTAGCCTTGCAAGGCTTCAGCTGCTCCTGCTAAGTAACTATAATAAACATGTCAATGCAAGGGGCACCTTTAGTGAGTTGGTTGGGGACCCTGAATTCATGAGTTTTGTTTTTTTTGGATTTTTAAAAATAGCAATACTGGGGATGAAACCCAAGACCTTGTGCATGCTAGGCAACTACTCTACTACTGAGCTACATCCCCAGCCCTTACGAGCTTTTTATTATTGTTCCTAACAGCATGAGTGGGAGATGCCATCTGTGGGTGATTGCATTTTATTGGAAATGAGTGTGCCTTACTTTTCTCTATATATCCCCCTACACAGACCCTGGGAGAACAACCTGTGGCAAGCTTCCTTGCCTATCATAAACACATAGAAAGTTTGACTATCCAGAGTATTATGTAAACCTGTGCTTTACCTGGCACTTTTAAACCAAGAAATGTGATACCCTGCACAGTTGCTCTTCAGGGTTCCAGAATAAGAGCCAACCAGGGACAATCTGGTTATTAACACTGCTGAGAACTCTGTGGAGGGATTCAACATGGAACATCAGCATAGGGCCATGTGGCTAGGCACATGGTTCCAGGGACTATCCTCTGGAGACAGTAGGACATTTCTCAGGATTGCTGCCCTAAAGGAGTGAGATTTACTCACCAACTGCCATTCATCAGGGAAGGCTACTTTGGGAATGTCAACTCTCTGGTACTTCTGATCTGCCTTGTAGTTAAATACCAGTGGGATGTGTGCATAGGTAAATGCCAAGGACACTATCTGCTACCTTAAGTACAGGGATATCTGACCTTTCCCTGCCATGATGGAGCTCTCAGTCTTGTAAGAAAGGGTGCACACAATACATGTCATGTTCTGTCATACATGGCATCAAACAATTGTTTTTATTATTTTATCATGTCCAAAGTTTACATCATGATGAGAGTACCTGCCACTCATTTTAATAGCACCTCAGTATGCAAAATACCTTTTTTTCTGAGAGTACAAAGCTAGCCCAGAAACAATATGGGAAAAGGGTCAAACCCCTCCCTCTAGCTGTCCTGTCAAAGGACAGAGGGCTGCACAGTCAGCATAAGACCATCCTCCTGTTCACACAGGAGCAGTCTGGGTGTTAGCAGAGCTCTGGCAAGCTGATAGCTTGGCCTTTTGCTCATTCCATTGGCGTTCATTTGGGGTACAACGAAGAGCTCTTATAGTTTGTCTCAGGGAGTCATCACAACTTTAAAACACTGTGATTATTAAACAAAACACAATAAAATAAAACATCCAGCAAACAGAGCCTAAGATCCATCATGATTTGGCTGGGTGCACTGGGTTCATGGTTGAGGGAAATTCAGTTGGCAACTGGCAGCTGGCAACAGATGTGCACTTTGTTGTCTGATCTGTCTTCATCTGTTCTTTGAATGACAGGGCTGCTTGTCACCTTTCCCAGTCATAGGCCATTTAGTTTCACAGACCTTGTTGTGTGTACTCCAGAGTCACATGAGGCATAAGAGACCTGAAGTCTAAAAGAGGGGACAAGGAGTCAGAGATCTCAGAGCATCCAAAGCTGGATGTGATCTGAGCTGAGCCAAGGGATGCTCTTCTCCCTGGTAAGGATGTGGGTCCTTTCTTATATGATCTGTAGATTGTATATCAGTTTATTGCACAGTATTCACAGGAATCTGTAAGGTTTGTGGATAGAATTCAGGTAAACTACAAATTTCAATGGGAAAAATTTAAATCTTTACTTTTACTAATCTCTGATTAGTATTTGGCATTTCCTTTGGTTATAAATGAAGGTAATAAGTGAAAGTACTATTAACAGTACCTGTGATTTACTCATCAATAAAAATCATAATTATTTTTATCTCATATGAGTAATTTTAACTCATATTAGTTTGTGTAGCTCTTGCAAAGTGACTATTATTTTTACTGCCTTTCAATCATGCATATCAATAAATATTACGTTGTTCCATCTCAAATTATTTATAAAATTGATAACTAAATTTCATTTTTCTTTGTAAACATGTATTTTCATTTTTTGCACTCTTAAACATTCTGAGTAGGCATCTAGAGTTTCCTCATACCTGTGCTTTAGTGGATCATAAGCAACATTGTTTTAAGTGAAGGGAAATAGAACATAGTATAAATTTTATGTATTAATCACTTTTATGTTACTGTGACAAATACCTAAGCTATTGAACTTTAAGAAAGGAAAGGTTTATTTTGGCTCATAGTTTCAGAGATTTCAGTCCATGGTTGTTTGAACTGTTGTTTTGGACCTATGGCAGCACAATACTTAATGACTGGAGCGTATAGCATAATGCCTGTTCCCCCTATGGTGGCCGGGAAGCAGAGAAGGAGAGGTAGGAACTAACTTCCTTTCACTAGGCCTCACTAACGGTTCCTCATATTTCAATAGTGCCATAACTGGGAACCATGACTTCAACACATGGGCCTTTGGGGGACATTCAAGATCTGAACTATAATATATCAAATGTACAAAGGAAAGATAACTATTTATAAGACTTTTGCTCTGTTATGTGTGTGTACATATATTCTTTGTTGCAATAAAAATATTATTTTTACTATGGGTCATAATCTGAGTTTGAAAGCACTGTCTTAACCTGTAGGAATGTCTGTTTTGCTTTTGTAGGTTCATAATGCAAAATTTGTCCAAAACTCTTGTGGGTAGTAACCTTTCAGAATTGAGCCTATTTTAGACTTTAGGAAGGCAAAACAGTGCACAGTCCACATGTTGCATAAGACCCCAGAAAAGTCCCAGGGCAGCTCCTGTAAGAAACATTAATATATCTGTTTCCTGCCGGGAAAACATGCTAAGTAGGATGAATGAGAATTATAAGCAGGTGCACATGAGTCTAAGTCAGATTTTTCTGCCAAATGAATGATACAAAGTTTTTTTGGTTTCCACACCTTTGTGGGTTTTGAAATGGTAGAATACAGTTGTGGATTATGAATTTCCTTTTATTCGACCATTTAACGGATGAGGGTTAATAAGGATAGGAATTCAGTATTTTTCATGATAAATATTGATAGTTTTTATTTTCCTATTATTTTTGACATCTCCATAGATTAATAACCTCTCATATACCTTTTTCCTGTGGTGTTAATTCAGGTATTTTTTTTAAAGTAACACAAAACTCTTAAAAGAAATAAATCAATAATATTTTAGTCTTTCTTCTCTCTCTCTCACTTGCCAAAATAAATCATCTTTTTCCTTTCAACCTTCTTAGAGGTTGTGAGATGGTATTTCTTTCACCCAACTTATTATCCATTTAGGGATACTACTTTTGGTACTAAATTTCCAGATTTTTAGACTTAAAAGGAGTACCTATAAGATTTACATGTGTAAAAAATTCTCTTTATAGATAACAGTGATAGAAAGTCCACTCTGCCTGGCCTCCTGTGTTATTGTATTTGATGCTAAACCCTCTAAAGTACATCTTATCCCTATTTTATAGGAATCTGAGGTTGAGGTAGGTTAAGTGACTTGCCCAAGCTTACTCAGCAGGCAGGTGGAATACCTGAGACTTGAACTCACTTTCCTCAATCTCCCTAACAGTGTTTCACTGCATATGTTCCCTCTTGCTATGAGAGTCTGGACCCCGGGGGCCACTTAAAGTTCATCTATATCTATATCTACAGCTTGCTCTCTCTCTCTCTCTCTCTCTCTCTCTCTCTCTCTCTCTCTTTCTCGGGTTTAAACCCAGGGCCTTATGCATATTAAGCATTCACTGTGCCACTGAACTATACACACAGCTCCTACATGTATCTATATTCCTGTAGTTATATCTATCTGCACATTTGTCTATTTACTGATAGATATATGGTATAAAAAGAAAGAAAGCATGACTTTATAATTTGGCTAATGGATCTTGGAGACCCATTTCTAGATTCTTCCCAGTCCACTCAAACTTTCTTCTTTACTAAGCTCTCCTGGACTGTCTGTCCACCTGTCTGTTCTGAGCACCTGGAGTTGTGGCCACACTATCTTGGAGAATGCCATATGGCCTTAATGTCCAGTGGTTTAGCTACTTAAGCTCTTGCTTCCTGATTCAACTCTCATCTCCTTCTGTGTTATATTCCTGGGAGGGTGTATGTTATATTTGAGATCCCTGATTAGTTGGTTGCCTAGGTAATTATCAGTCAGGTAAAAAGAAATGAGTTAAAACCAGGGTCTAACAGGTTGGTCTACCCATGAAACTGCTCTTTGGGAGGGAAAATAAGAAGGGAAGAAGCAGAGGATGGAGCCAGAGGCCAGTGTTGCCAAGATGCTTGGGGCCTCTGAGCAGCAGACGGGTGAGGCAGAGATGAGGGACAATGTGATATCATGGGAAAAGATCTCTGCCATCATGGAGTTCTAAGTCCAACACTGCCCTTGGTGCACTGGGAACTATCAGCAAGTCTCTTCCCTGTGGGGAACCAGCATTTGAACTACAAGCTAATCCTCAAAGGACTGGAATTCTTTAGAGTTGAATCAAATTGTGAAAAAAATGTCCTCTACAAATTTATTTTCAGCATTCTGATTTTAATAAGAAGAAAGGATCAACTTAGTGCTAATAGATTCTTAACACTTCTCTGCCATTTGCCAAACTATTTTCTCTTTTAACATTATTTTTAAGAATTTTATTTTCTGTTGGGATACATGATTATTATGAAATTTTTATTTAGGTGTAGTTGATGTTTTATAAACTAGACACACTTGAGTGCATGGTATGATAACTATTTGACCTGTGAATATACCTATGAAATTATTACCACAATCAATGAAATCAATCCAGAAATAATTCTGAAAGTTTTCATATATACTTTTGCAATAAATATCCAGCTTAATGAATTTCCAGAACCTCTGTGACCAGCATACAGATCAGGCTACTTCCTGGGATTTGGAATTCAGCAGCCTTTTAATCCCAGTAGCCAGGGTCTGCTAGGCACTGTCCTAATTATGTTGTTAAACTATTTGAGTACAGATGGGGCTTTGTTTATGCCTGGGCACATTATTCATCATCAGTTACCTTGTGTGTAAAATGGGTATAATAATTTTATTCACCTTAGAATGTTTAAAGGGATTATATGAGATAACTGTGCTTAGAACTGAATGTTAATTTAGGAACTAGGAATATTAAGTATACAGCTTTTTAAAAGCTGTGAATTTGTATGAAATTTTCCATGAATTCTTATTATGAGAGAGGAAGATTCCTCAGACTCAGGTCTCATCTCCTTTCTCTCTGTTGATTTCATACATGGGAGATGAGGGAGTATTTCCAAGGAGCAAGAGGATCCTGGCACACAGTAGGCACTCAATAGATGTTTACTGGGTTATCTTGACTTGAAAACTCAGTATCTCTGAAAAGATTTCTAAAGCTTGTTTTCTATAGTTGTGGCTCATAAATTTTGGGAAAAGTTTGGCTGCCTGTTACCTCCAAGGAGCAAATAAGCCCAAGGAAATATATTCTGCTTTCTGGGAATGCAATTCTCATTGGCTCTGTAAGCTATATGGCTATCAGAAATTCTTCCAAGGGGGGAAAAAAATAAAAATTCACTCTAAAATGGGAAGTTGGGTGTGGAAGCACATGCCTGTAATCCAAGAGGCTTGGGAGGCTGAGGCAGAAGGAGCACAAGTTTAAAGCTAACCTCAGCAACCTAGTGAGGCCCTAAGAAGATAGTGTGACCCTGTCTCAAAATAAAATATAAAAATGGTCGAGGATGTTGGTTAGTGGTTAGGTGTTCCTGGGTTCAATTCCTGGTCCCAAATAAACAAATAATATGTAAAATAAAGAAAAAATGGAATGGGAGACAGGGAGCTATTGAGTCATCCTGAATGTTAGTTACTCATATGCCCTCTTCTATCCGGGACCGTTGTCCTCTTCGAATGAGAATGCAGCTTTGTGAGGAATGTACAACAGTGAGGGAGGAAGGGGGCACAGCCTACCCATCTGGGTCAGCCAGATCAAATCTAGCAATTGGTGGGGTGACAGATGTTGCAGCAAGATCATCCTTACATCCTCTATCCTGAAGCTTAGGAGGATGCGAATGAATCCACCCCAAAGCACTGCTGACATTTCCTTTCTTGATCTAGATGTTGGTTGTAAGGACATTCCTTTGTCGAATATTCATCAAGCTCTGTTACTTTAAAAAATTTGTAATCTAATTCACATATGTTACTATACACATATTTTAAAGTGTGTATGCATTTTTATAAATATAATGCTTAAAATGTAAATTTTAAAAACTGTATAGCTCAATATATTTTATCTATACTTGCAACCATGTAAACATCACCAAATCAAGATACAGAACATTTTCATCACAATTGAAAGATCTCTGTGTTCCTTTTCCTGAACATGAACAATTTACTGATTTCTATGATGGTAGACTTTGTTTCACCTGTTCTTGAACTTCATATAAATTGAACCTTACAGTATTGGACTTTATTGTGTCTGACAATTTTTACTCAACATAATGTTTCTTTGATCTATCTATACAGCAACTTTTCTTTCTGTTTGCATTTTTTTTTTTTTTAGTACTGAGGATTGAACCCAGGAGCAATCCACTATTGAACTATATTCCCAGTGTTTTATTATTTATTATTTTTTATTTTGAGACAGATTGATACCAAGTTACTGGCTTTGACCTTGTGATCCTTCTGTCTCAGCCTAAGTAGCTGAGATTATAAGATGTGGGTCAGGGCACCTGCCTCACTTCTTATTATTGTTAATTAATAGACTGTATAAATCTACTGCAGTTTATTCAACTTTTAAGGATATTTTGTTGTTTCCTGTGTTTGATTAGTCTCAATAAAGCTTCTATAAACATTTATGTTAAAGTGCTTTTGCGTCCACATATTTACATTTTTTCTTGGGTAGATACTTAGAAAGACAATGTCATGATATAAGGTAGGTGTATATTTGTCCTTATTAGAGATTATTGATCCATTTTACAGAGCAGTTATACCATTTTCCACCAACGTTGTTGAGTTCCATTTGTTCTGTATGGTTACCAACACTTGGTATTTTTAACCTTTTTGTAAGTTGTATATTTGTATGCAATTCTCTATGCTATATGCATATGGCATACTTTAATTAAAACGTTAGAAAACCATTAATAAAAATAATAACAATTGTATGTAATTGAAAAAAGATGAAAATTTAAGTAAACCATCTGGATGTTTTGTTGGTGTATGCCAGGAATCTGATAACTGAATGTTGCCCTATTTAATTGTTGTATTTTTATTTTACATTGGGGAGAACTCTTAAGTGGCTAAGCCTTGGGATTCACTGAGAAAGTATAATTTCTGTAAAGAAAAGAATTTCCCCAAAGATTCCTTAAAAGACCTTTTCATCTTCATTTCTGTCTTAGTTTTAATATGTGAACTCATGATTCAGAATACTTTGACCAGAACTCACTCCTTTTTTCTTTCCATTTCAGAGCATAAATGTCCAGTGGATGAAAGAGAGCAGTTGGAGGAAACCTTGCCCCTGATTTTGGGGCTTATCTTGGGCCTTGTCATAGTGGTAACGCTCGTGATTTACCACATCCACCACAAAATGACTGCCAACCAGGTGCAGATCCCCAGGGATCGATCCGAGTACAAGCACATGGGTTAGAGGCCATCAGGCAGGCAGCCCCCAAGTCCTAGCCCCCAACTGGATTGGGTAGAACAACAAAAGCACTTTCCACCTTGCTCATGGGATACACCAACATAGCTACAATCCAACAGGCCTGGGTATCTGAGGCTTGCTTGGCCTGAGTCCATGCTTAAATTCAGAGATGGGGGCAGGGTTCATTGGATTAATGGGCTAAATTACTATTCTCTCCATGCTGGGGAGCAAAACAGAAGGGGGTCAGCCAGCTTTCATGCTCATGATGGTTTGGCTTTGACTCTCCAAGAAGCAAATAACAACACTTGAAGAGGAGTTTGGTCCTGAAGTTTTGGGATTGAAAATGGGCTTCCTTTGGGAGGAAACCTCTTTAGGTTCAGGGAATAGGGGGTGCTTTGCTCCCTTGGCCTCAGCTGGCTTACTACACCGTTTAAATGCATACAAAATACAACCTCATGCTCCCTGCAGCAAGACCCCTGAAAGTGATCCATGCTTCTGGCTGGCGTTCTGCATGTCTAGTGATTGTCTTGGGAATGTTTCACTGCTGCTTGCACCCAGTGACTTTACAGCACAAGAACCCGTTTAATGTAACTATGCAGTTATTTGGAATATATAATGTATCAGGTCCAAATAAGGTGACCTGAAGAATCAATCTATATAAGTTTGTTTTTGAAATGAATTAAAACACACTACTCTCTGGCCTTTGGCTGCTTTCTTGAAACAAGAAAACAAAAGTAAAATGGTATCTTTGGCATCAAGAGGGGAAAGGTGAAGGATGCAGACGGGTTTTTTTATTTTTCATTTTTGCAAGAGGAAAAGCAAAGAGAAAAAGTCTTAGTTTTTCATTATTGTGATAAATATCTGACATAAGAACTTTATAAGGAGGAAAAGTTTATTTTGGCTCATGGTTTCAGAGATTTCAGTCCATGGTTGCCTCACCCTGTTGCTTTGGGCATATGGTGGTACAGTATATCATGGTAGGAGTGAGTGTGTTATCTCATGGCATCTGGGAAGAAAAGAGAGGGAGACAGGAAGAAGGAGGGGTCCAATATCCCCTTTAAGGATTCAACCCCAATGACCTAACTTCCTTTCTCTAGACCCCACCCCTTCCCAGGTTCCATCACTTCCCAATAGTGCCATGAACTGAAGACCATTTCTTTGGAGGATATTTAAGATCCAAAACATAATAGGAAAGAAATTAGCTTTTCCAGGTAAAAGGATATGGATTTATTTTAGCAAATATAACTAGTTTTAATAATGGAACCTCTTACATGATGGGCCTAGTATTGCTTCTGATGTTTCTTGGTCTTAAATTTGGCATTTCTCTTTGTATTGAAAAGCTGGATTGGATATGTCAGCGTAAGCTGAGTTTTATTTGCAGTAAAATGTAATTTACTCACACTTTAGAGAAATGCACATAGGATAGAAATCCCCTCCCCACTGCCCCATACAATCTCCTCCAACCAATGAGAGGCAGCTTATGAATTCATTTCTTTGAGTCTTTAGCTGCTGAGAGCTGGGGACAATAGAAATTCGCTATCCCAATAAATCTTGCTAAATATCAGTCAGTTGTTCTATCGTTCATTTGTTTGCTCCACCATCAACCTTGATCTTCTTTACCTGATCTCTCTTTGGTGTCTACCTAGAACCAGTGAGAGGGAAATCTACAAATTCTCATAAAAGTTCCACAAAGCAACTCCCCAAGGGGTGTCTAATTCAATTATTTCATTCATCGGTGACCTTCTGGTCCCCTTATTCCAGATTTCATAAGCACTTCCATTTCAGCATCTCACATACTTTTTTTAAAAAATATTTTCTTGATTTATAACCATGCAATGATTTGGGGAGAAGCAGACACTTAGATGTAACTAGGACTTCACAACAAGTCACCATTCTATTCTATAACTCCTTCTGAAAAATACTTAGACTGATTCTGAGAAAGTCCCTCTTGAAAAGGGACTTTTCCCTTCTCCTACTCTTGAAAATTTCCTTGTTTTTTTTTCAAACCGTGTTCACAAAAAATATGCTTATTAATCGTTTTGGTATTGTAATTTACTCACATATTCTATGAACACTGAATCTGAACACTTACTATCAATTTTCAGTGCCAAATGTACACTAGTAAATGTGATGACTGGGTTGGGGGGATCGACAAAAATAAACCCACATAAGTATGTGATTCTAAGATATTAGACTCCCTGAGTCTTCAAAATGGTGACAGGTAGTCACATCCCTGTACCTAAGCTGAACTTTGGAATTCAAATTTTTTAATTCTCAAAATTTGGAGGGATTTTTTTAACCTGTAAAATGAGATGAATGAAAAGTCATTACTACTATTTACTACTATTGTTATACTCATCATTATTTAGCATGTTATTTTATTTAGCTGTCTTACATTAAATATTCAACTCAGTTTCTTTGAACCTAACCTTATTTCTCTGAGCTCCGTCTTTCTCTTCATTATGAATGGAACAAGATAATGGGATGCAGAGTAGGAGCAGTACCTATAGTCATTCTGTGGCTACTACTGCAGGAGAAATAGGCAGAGATTGGGGCTTATCCATCTGTGTTGCTCCCCATGCTCTTAGATGGGCAAGAAAATAAGCAGATAAGCCACAGATGCTCATTACCTCTTTAACTGTCACTTTCTTTTTTACCAGGACTTCAAACATAAACGTCTCTGGGCACACAAGGATACTGGGTCTAGTTGCTGGGTCTGCCTACATGGAAACACCACCTCTGACGAACCATAGGCTGATTTCTTTTGTGGGAGAGTAACTTTGATTTAAATTCTGAGAGTGGTTCTTTGTAAAGTCCCCCTGTTCCCAGGAAACAGCCCCCATGAAACTGCCTCAAAGGGCAGGGGACAGTTGCTTCTCTCCTGGAACCTGAGAAAGTCCTCCAACCTGTAACTACTTTTTTTTTTTTTTTTGCCAATTGTCCAATTTTTCCCTTAATGAAGACTTGGCAAAGTTGCATGGGTATGGAAGACACCAGACATGTGAATGGAGAAGTGGGAGGAAAGATGTTAGGAAAGATGTTAGGAATGACTGTTTGTGCTGGTCATCTCTGGTAGAGCAGCATGCTTTGTGTTTGAGGGTTTTTTACAGGGAGTTGGTCCAGACATTGGCACAGAAACTTTCCCGGAGTCAGTTTTTCTGCTGAAAAGCCAACTTCCTCTTCACTACCAACACCCAGTGACCCAGGCAAACAACTTTAAATCAAGATGTCTTAGCATGTAATTTGAAACTGACTCGAGTCATCTGACAACTGAAAATGTCAGTTGTAAGGCATCATCCTTAGACAAAGAATCTCTGTGGTAATATTCTAAAACTTGCAGCTTTGCTATGTACCCAGTTAATTTCAGTGCAGAAATAGGAAAATGTCTGGTTCAAAAGCTTTAGCATATATCCAAATTATTGTGTTTCTTGGTTCATTTTCTTCATTTGAAAATGTAATTCACTCCCACATTCTTGTAAAGTTATTTGAGGATTCATGAAAGTACACTTCAGTTCCTAGCCTGGCACTCTGGAGATGCGCCACAAAAGATATTATTAATGATATTTTTCCAGCACAATTCTTAACATATTTATTCTGATTTCACTTGCCAAACAAGAGTTCATGGGAGTTCAAAAGGGACTATTGCAGGGGTTTTTAATTTGGCCTCTACAGTTCTCTATGTGCATTTACTGAATTCATAATGTTTCTATGCAAGAATTTCTCCCACCACGGGTCCAGTAAACCACTTGGGGGGGTGTCAATTTGGAAGTGAGGGAAACTATTCATCTATGAACTTGGAAAAAATATTCCTTTAGTGTTTACTAATTTGAAACAAAAGATATAATTTCTTTTAATCATGAATGTAGGACTAAACCACTATAGGTCCGGTGAATTTGTCATCAACAGAGATCACTACCTTAGACACTTTTTGGTGGTATCTCAAAAAGTCATTTATAATCACTGGTTTGAAATTAAGATAGTTATTACTCCCATTATAGGATCAGGATATTTAATGCATTATAACAACAAAATGAAAGTTTTTATTGTAATTATTAATGCATATTGGTTGTACAAATTAGTGGATTTCACTGTGACATTCCATACTTGCATATGTTGTGCTTTGATTATATCCACCCTTTCTACTATGCTATCTTGCCCTCTCCTCTCCTTCCTTTCTTCTAACAGTCTCTCTTCATGGTTTTTTTTTTAATTTGGTTTCCATATATGAAAGAAAACATGTTATACTTGTCATTGTGTCTGGCTTGCTTTGCTTAGCACGATGTTCTCTAGTTACATCCATTTTTCTGCAAATGACAGGATTTCATTCTTTATACCTGAATAATACTCCACAGTGGACATTTAACTTATTTTCTTTATCCATTCACTTGTTGATAGGCACCTAAGCTGATTCCATAGCTTGACTCTTGTGAAGAATGCTGTCATGAAGATAGGAATAAAGGTATCTTCTTTGTATGCAGACTTCATTTCCTTTAGATAGGAATGGTAGAGCTGGATCATGTAGTAGCTCTAATTTTAGTGTTTTGAGGAACCTCCATATTGTTTTACATAGGAGCTGTATAATTTACAATCCTGCCAACAGTATATAGGGGTTCCTTTATTTTCACATCCTCATCAGCACTGAATTTTTTGATAACTACAATTTGATTGGTTTTCTTTGTAAACCCATGCATTCTAATTTATGCACTTAAACATATCTGTCGGAGAAAGTGCCTAAAGTTTCAGACAGCCCAGAGGGCCTATGTGCTAAGAGTCCCAGGGTTAATGGCCATGACAGATATCATTTAAAGTGACACACCTGTGGAGTTGTTTGCCAGGGAAGAATTCACAAAGGCCCATGTGACAAATGTGATCATGAGTATTTTATTATCACTGATCATGTACTTTCTAGACTCTGTTTCAAGTACTGGGGACACACCAATGAACAAAATAGGTAAAAATCCCTGCCCTTGAAATGTGCGTGCGTGCATGTGTGTGTGTGTTTCTGTGTGATGTAGGTAATATGATTAAAGTGTGGTCATTACCTAATTCTTTGAGACTTGATTATCTTGGTTAAAGTGGGTTACATAAAATACTGATGTCCTCTCTAGTTTTAAGTTTTCAAAAATGCTGACTACAATAGATATAATTATTAAAGCATTTGCCCCATGATCAAACCTCTCAGGATAAGGAGTGCATTTAAAATAGCATATTCTGATCCAGAAATCAACAACCCATAGACTTTCCCTAAGTTCTTTTTTGGCCTTAATTAAATCTATGTAGGAGATGCAGTTAGAGTTTCATCTCTGTTCCCTTTCCCTTTCTGGAGGTCTTTAGCTGACATTCCAATAACTTTCCCAATTCTCTTGGGTCGAGAACTGTTCCCATGTGCAGGTCAAGATGAAAGTTCTGTGAGTTGATATACCAGGAGCAGTGCTCAATCAATATGAGATAGGACATGCATTCTCATCACCAGGTCAATTCCAAAGTGTCTCCTAGAAGGTTTGCAATGGCATTGAGCCCAGTGTCCCCTATACGAGCCTATTCATCTAAATGCACTTCCTTTTCTTTTTACTTGCTCCTTTTTGTTTCCTTTCTACACTCTACTATATGGAGATTCTCAGGATCATCCCCTGAATAAAGAATTTGTATCTAAGTCTTTGTGCTGGGCCCTTATTTTGTCATATCCCACACTAAAATAACATAAACTCAAAATGGAAATATAACTTAAAATGTACACATTCAGAGGCTCAAACTGAATGATTTTCCTGCACCCCATGATTTGTACTGTATCATCCCACTTTCACAAAATTTCTCTTGCTTGTACATTTTGAATCTGCTTCAGCTCAATTTCGTCTTCTCTTTCCTCAGAATCTCAATACCATTTCCTTGATGACACCATGCTGTTCCTTTGATCAGTTTGACCAAGGAGTCTGAACTCATTGAGTTGTTAACTTCATGGAATGATTTTTATTTTTACAGTAATTGCTAATAAGTGTGTTCTTCCCAGTGGATAATAGGGATACAACCACAACTCAGTTTGTTTCCATGTATCTAATTCAATTTTTAAAAAAATCAATCTCATTCTATTTAAAAAAAATAACACCTCTCCTTTCTCTTCCAGGCTAAGTAAGAGCTCTCACTTCTTTTTCTAATCTAAGTCATTTCTCCATCTTTTGTTGATAAAAGCTTAGAGATTGGTTTAGCATCTTTGGAACTGGGAGATGGAGTGGGAGTCCTTAGCCCTGAATCTGGCTTTCCTTGAATTTGGCTTTCTGGAATTGAAGATTTTTTTTTTCCTTAATGGTGGTATCATAATCTGATACTCTTTGTAATCTCTGGGAATGGCAGGCTTATCTTCAGTTCCTATAATCATGGTGTCACATGTAAGTTTTAAAAAATGCCTTGTTAAAGCCCAATTGACAGGTTTCTTTTATTGACTGACTGATTTATATGTGGTGTTGAGAATTGAACCCTGGACCTCACACATGCCAGGTGGGCAGTCCACCATCAAGCCACAACCCCAGCCCCTGTCATATGTAATTTTAAACCAACTTCTTTACTTTCCCCAAGATCACAAATAAACTATTCTTGGTTACTCAGTAAGGCAAATTTGCGAAATCAAGAATTTCCAGTAACACAATGGAGAAAAGGCAAACATTTATTTTTATTTGCAAGTGCAGTTTCTGCCACAGATCCTTATAAGCTACAGTAACTTTTGGTAAACTCAATGAACACTTTAAAAAATAGCCAGTAATAAGAAAGTTACAGAAAAAATTTCCATTACATTGTCGAAAATGTCTGAATCCAAAATCCACTAGTTTCTGCAATTTTTTTTTAATGTTTGTTCTGGTTAAAAAAGGATTTTCTTTTTCTTTTCTTTCTTATTCTACATAGTCCTGCTTAAATTAAGACAATCTATTTCATTAACTTTTAGGACTTCCATTTTCTGTATTTAGGTTTTTATTCTTACATATTTATATTAATATTTTAATATTTTACATAAAACATCAATTTGCTATTTTATGAAACAAAAAATTATAGATCCTATTCATGGTGAGGCATTTCCAGTTGGGAGAAAACTGAAAATCTAATCCACAGAAGGTCATTTTTATGCCTCCCTTCCCTTTTAACTATAATAAATAATTAACAACCTATTAATATTACAAAAATTCTTAATTATGCTTAGAGTAACCAGAGTATTTTTGCAAATTTAAATTTATATTTGTTACAGTATATGAAGTCATTAAGAAAAGCCTCTGGTTTTCCAGTTTGGTAACAAATGGCTTTTGTCTGATGCATAATTAATAGAAACTAATGATGACTATGTAGCTCTTCCAGAGTTTTAAAGGCAAATCTATATTGGCCTACAGTTAACATGCAAATTCATCCAACAAGCAACACAAAATGTATTGTAGTAGTCATTCATTTTTATCAACATTCAAGAAGACCTAGACAGCAGCACAAATTCTCCTATGTCAGAAACACTTCATAACATGGTTACAACTGAAGTCAGATCATACCTGGTAAAATACCCCCTTGCTAATTCATCCTCTAGCATCAGTTCAGACTTCCATCACAATACATGAACAATAGTGATTAATACTGTGGTACAAAGGTAAATACAGACAAGAGTTTGGTGTGCTAGCAAACAGAGTTTAAAAACAGTGATAAATGAAACCAAACGTCTTGCCTTGTTCACTCTCGTCTCCCTTCGTGAGCCTGGAATTCCCACGGTCTCACCGAAACATTCAATTTTGGGGGAACTGAGTCCAATGATCCTAGCATGGAAATTGCTCCCTGGAAGGGACATTTGGCCACAAGGGGATGCCATACCCATCTGAGGGTGTGCACTAAGAGAAACATCCTGATGTGCAAGAAATGGTTTACTTCTAAAAGCCTTGAAGAAAATGTGATATTTCAAAATGTTTAGCTTTATCCCAAGGAATAGTTTGGTGGTACAATGTGGCTCAAAATTTATTTCATCATTTTTGGTTGGATAAATGAAATGTGTACACCATCACCATCACTCTTAACTCTTCTTCCATCACATAAGACACTTGTTAAGATAAGAAAGATATTCTACTAAAGCTGACGGTGATTGAGAGTCATTCAGTATTCAAAGTTCCTAAAGAATCGTTGGTTCTCTGAAAGGGATAAAAAAGTAGGAAAGGCTTTGTTCAAACTCCTGCTAGTAAACAAGTATTACTTCAACTGATACAATGGCTACGTGACATCAAAGTACTATAAATTATCAAAACTATCGTACAGAAAAATTACAAATTCATTGCAAAATACATTACACTGCTACCATTAAGAAAAAAGTGCTTTTTGTTTTCCTTTCTTTCTTTTTTTTTTTTTTTAATTTATTTTTTGCCAGAAAAGTATTCTTTCAATATAGAAAATCCTATGCGGTACCCTGCATGTGGCTAGGATATAACATAACGGAGTTTTACTGAGTCCTTCTGATTTGCTGGATGAAGGGCTGAAAAATATAATAATGACTTATTAAAGCCATGCTCCAAATGACCACACCAGCTGTCAGTGGAGAGATGCCTATTTAAGACACAAGAAGATGCCCTGGTCTGTCGAACCCTGCCGGTCATCGCACTGTCCCACCAATCAGCTGGTCTAGAATGCACAGGCCTTTTGTATGTTCTGTGGTTTTCCTTACGTTCTCCTGAATTAATCTCACATCCTTGCTTAGCTTTGTCATGTGTATGAATTCTCTGTTTAGTGATGTCTATATTGTCTCATGAGGGGAACGATGCAAGATGGCGGACCTGCCAATTTTAAGAAAGGATGTCCAAGGAGTTCCTGGGCCGTGGCTCTTTGAGAGGGCTCCCTCACCAACATGAGGTCTAGGAATCCCCGGAGCATTGCAGAGACCTGTGAAAACACACAGATAGGATCCTGAGGACTAACACAGAAACCTATCCCAGTCCCCCAAATAATTCCCCAGTCCTATCAATAGCTTCAAAACCTAGAAACTAGTTGCTTTAGGAAGAAAGATGTTATATGCAAGCAAAAGAAGGCATTGTCTTTATTAACACATGATGTTTTCCTTCAAGTATGAAATAATAAGGGTACAATTAAAATGAAAATTTATTTAAAATAAGAAAATAAATAAAATAGTAATTGTAATAATAGTGACAAGAGCAACTATTATGTGATTACTGTATAAAATTGCTGATCACACAGACAATAAAGCACAGTATAAACATGGAGTAGTGTTATTTTTCTAGCAACTACAAACATCTTGGCTCTATGGACACCCATCTTTTGAAGAGAAACAAGACTATATTACCATCTACTTTTTGATGTGTATCTTACATTCAAGTGCAAACATACTAAGTGAATGGTCCAATAGATTTTGATATATCTTTACATCTATTGACTTTCCACTCCCATCAAGGTCTAGAACTTTCAAGAAGGCTACCTTGGGCCCCCTTTCTGCCAATATCCATTCCTAGCAAAAAGTAACTACTCTATTGGCTTCTAATAGCATAAATTAGTTTTGCCTGCCCTTAAACTTCATAGAAATAGGGTTATGCACTGTGAACCCTTCTCTATCTGACTTCTTTCACTGAACATTATGTCTGAGAGAGTCATTCCTGATGTATTGTTGCATGGTACTCATTACCCAGTTATACCAAATACTACTTGTTCATTTGGGAAATAATTTGGGGAGTTTCCAAATTATTTTGATCATTAGCATTAAAGACACCTCATAGATGACTTTGAAGAACACTGGCACTCATTTCTATTGGGTGTGGGACTATTTTCTTATAATGCAGTCTTTGTTATTTCCCATTATTTAAACTTAGTCCAACCCAGTAAACATTTCAATTTACTACTCAGTTCAAGTAGTTCCATTTTTATTTATATTCATTTTTATTTTTTTTGCAGGTACACACAACCTATATGAACAATTCCACTGGGGCTCTTCCCCAAAGTTCAGGTGAGAGGAAAGGGGAGACTCTATTATTGCAAAGTTTTCTCCTCAGCCTGGCACAGTGGTACACTCCTGCAATCCCAGCAGCTCAGGAGGATTGTGAGTTCAAAGCCAGACTCTGCCAAGTTGGTGAAGCCCTAAGCAACTTAGTGCCTCAAAATAAACATTAAAAAGGGCTGGGTGTGTGACTCAGTGGTTAAATGCTTTTGGCTTCAATCCCTGGCACCAAACAAACAAAAACAAAAAACAAAACAAAACAAGAACAAGAACAAAAAACCCAAAGTATTCTCCCCTTCAAGGCAACCTCCAAATCTCGCTTATCATAAGGCAGATGGGAGGGGAGGTGTGGATGAGTCAGTGTTTATAGAAGTATCCTAGGGAAATGACCCTTCTCAGCAAGGCCTGCAGGAAGCTGACCTCCCCAGTCATGTGGTGGTTCTTTGACTTTTCATAATTTTTCCTGAAGTTGGCCTTAATCGACAAATCTTAGAAAATAGGAAAGGCCTGGCTAGGTTCCTTGTGTGTATTATGCCAGTATGGCCTTCATCGCCCTGCATGATCCAGTCCCTGGCCACTCTTGTCTCCCAGCTCACTTTGATATAGCAATGTAAACCTTCTTCTTTCTTAGCTTTTTAGGTCCTTGCACTTGTCCCTCTGCCTGGGTCTCCCATATCTTTGCAAGAGTTTTGCCTTCTTTCCATTTAATTCCCAGTTTAAATGTTCCTTGCTCAGCAAGGGCTTCCCTCACTCTAACCTAACCCAGTTCTCAATCCCCTCTCCTTCACACTCCATTATATTACAGTGCTTTGTTTTCTTCATGGTAGGTACCACTTTCTGAAATTATTTTGCTCATCTATTTGCTTATAGTTTATGTTCTCCTCCTCCAAGTAGAATGCAAGTTCTGTAAGAGATAGAAAATCTGGGGTCTTTCACTCCAACATTTCCAGTGGTTAGAAGTCCCTAGCAGGTAACAGGTCCTCAAGGAGCAAATATTGAATGGAGCACTTAATTCACTCTTCCAACCAGCCCCTTGAAACATTAATTGATCCCACTCTATTCTACAGATGAACTCTGAGGAGTCAGAAAGGCTGAATCACTTGCCCAGTGAATGAACAGAAGAGCAGAGATTTGAATCTAAGTGACTAATTCTAAAGGCTGTATGCCCTTACACCAGGATCTACCTACCCACTGGGTGTGGCATGCCGGTCTTTAAAGCCACAGAGAGGCTGAAAGATCCAATAACTACTTTGGACCTAGCAATATATGCTACTCACCTTGTGTAGGTCCTTCACTCTTGGAGGTAAACTGTCCCGGATCCTCCTCATCGCCTGGAGAGGAGGCTCATTGAAGTAGGGGGGCTCACCATCAATCATCTCTATCACCATGATCCCAAGGGACCAGATATCCACCTGTTGGGCACAACCCACTGGTTATGACAGGCAAGGGGAACACTCTGAAATGCTGAGTGTGTTCATGGAACTCAATAGATTTATACTTGTTCATAAATTAATATGGTATTTGTAACATCTCAAAATTTACAGCACAGATTTACCAACTGACTTGTTAGTTGGTTACTGAGATTTTGTTCCTGGGCTTCTTTTGGCTTTTAAAAAATGTCAATGAAGTTTCTACCAGTCAGGAATAAATGAATAACTTAACATTCTGAAGTTTAGGACTTTAATTTTTATTCTGTTAAATTCTGTAATTAACTGCCTTTCTGAGCAGATTTTAAAAATCCAAACTTTATGCTATGAAAATAAAGAAGAAAGTTGCATTTTGACATATTCATAAGAAACTGCAAAGAACTGCATATGATGCAAAATATATACCATTTTTTAAAATAATTTGATTTTTAACAATAGTTCTTTCCACACCTACTTTGGAATTTCCCCATTAAGTTTTATTGTTTGAAGCAGCATGCACAGAACCCTCCTTTAGAAAACCATCTCTATGGAGTAGAGAAGAAAAAAAAGAAGAAGAGATGCACAAAATCCTGAGTAAAGAATGGGAAGGCAGGACAAGGAGAAGCCATAGGGGTGCTATAAATTCCCAGATCCAGGTCTTCCCTGTTACAGGTTCATTACTCTACTTATCTGCATGCTGCATTACTATCATACCTCTTGCAGTAACCTTCACTGAGAATTTGTCTCTTGAGACCACAGTGAGACAAACAAGTTGAAGCCTCCTCTGAGGTCAAGCAAAGAAGGGAAAGAGCACAGCCTGCCTTAACTTATGCCTATATTCTTTATGTACCGGTCCATGCCACTTTTTCCCAGAATCACCAGCTATACCATAACATATGGAAACTCCATGTTCAGCTGGAACCATCTGCTTGGGCTCCATGTGGGTATAGCCTTGCATGCCTTGGAGCTCCTACTCATGTTATTTCCTCCCTAGGAAATGTGCCTTCCTCTCACCTCCTGTGGCCCCTCACTTTCACCTATCCAAGTCCTATCCCTTGATAGATTATTGTTTCCTTTCCAGAGGAAATAGATATTGGAATGTATTTTTGAATATGTTATAATAGTCCCATGATTTTTTTTCTATAAGAAGCCACTGTGGTTCATTCAAATATTACCTCTACTTGTGGCATTTTCTCTTATCCTCTTTCCTTTCTCTGAAATACACCTGCTAATTTGAGCATCTCCAGGCATTTTTTTTAAGAGTGAGACCCCCATCCCAACTCCCATATACGTTGTAAGACTGCAATAAAAGTCCTTGGATAAATATTATAGTAGTATCCTCAGTGGTGGCCAGTGTCCAAACTGTCATGGGCTACTCTGTCCCAACTCAGTGAGTGGGACTCAACTGTGGAGTCCAAAGTCATTGCTTCAATTGTCTGTGGTCACCAAATGTCACGGGCCACAGCATCCCTGCCACTCTCAAAAAATGCCTGTTATCCCCTTACCTCTGTCCCATAGGGTAGCCTAGAAATTACTTCAGGTGCCATCCAGTAAGGGGTTCCCACAAGGGATTTCCTCTTTGGCACCTCTTTGGAAACTTGAGCACAAAAACCAAAGTCAGATAATTTTATCTGAAAAGGAAAGGAAAACAACAAATGAACATTTTGAAAATGATGTCTGCTAGGCATAGGAAAAATAAATATGTGTACCTAGAAATATAGACATAAAGAGTGTCAAACTCAAATTTAATAATCAGGCTTAGAAATATCAGAGAAGAGGTCACAAGACCCTTTTACTGGAAAGGCACAAATCAATTTTAATGGAAAAATTTTTCACAGGTCTATCAAAGTTGACTTCCAAAGGCTTGAATTCTTGATGCTTATATCTTTTTTACAAAATTACAAAACAACAAAAAACTCTCACAAATTTAAATGTGTAATCTATTCATTAAATCTCAAACCCACAACTTGAAAATAACAGATGATGCTTTAGTTTAAGTAAATTGCTATTTGCAAGGGGAATTTTGTACACATTGCTGCAGCACAGGCTCTTTTGAGTTGAGCACACTTAGAATTCTATGTACCATGTGATGATTTCAACAGCAATCCTCTTTTTTTGTGTCTGAAATAGTGGAAGACATTCATTTATCTAGGATGCCAAGATGTCACTTGAAGTGTTGCCTCCCCTTCCCTTTTTTTTTTTTTTTGCTCCTTTGCCTAGGACAATAGAAACTGCCAATGTGAACGTCTCTGCAAGTGGAAATACAGGCGTGGAAACTGGATGTCACTACACGGTTGTCAGATGCTTAACGTGAACATGCTAAGGACCCAGCGTTACCTTAGATGTCATCAAAAAGAAAAGGAACTTTGAAGATTCTTGCACAGAGCTCCTGTTATCTTAAGAACATATGTATGGTTAGACACCTGTTGGCTTGTGTATTCTAAATGATCAGGATTTGGTTTATTTCTGGGAGCCACAGTTCCTGCTCTGCTCTGAATTTCAGGTGGCCTTACTGAAGAGAACATCAGTGGGTCACTTAGTTGTTAGTGATGATAGAATCCAAAAGGAAATAGTACACTGGGCATTGTTTAGCAATTGTGAAGAATGACCATTTGAAGTTAAAATTTTCTATAGATCCAAGGTATAGTCTCTAAGGTATGAATACTTTATAGCTTTCTGAACTTCCTTTCTCAATCTTCCTTTATTAGTTTTCTTTTTCTTCTTCTGTATCTACTTCTGCTACCTACACCTTATATTTTGAGATTTCCCTTGGGAATCCGCTTCCAACTCTCACTTTTCCCCTTTTTACCTATTCTTTCTGTCTATTCTCTTCCCTAATATGCTTAATTCCTCTCCATTTCAAATCTGTGTTTTGGGTTGAGGTATAGCTCAGTGTTACAGTGCTTACTTAGCGTGCATGGGATGCTATATTTGATCCCCAGCATCACAAAACAAACACCCAGAAAACAAAAAAATACAAGACTATATTACCAACCAGTATATGTCTCCACATGGAGGACTTCAATTGAACTTGCTATCCTTTGCCTAGTGATGGTGCAGCCATCTTAGTTTGTACAGGCACACTCTATGATGTTTTCACAATGAGCAAATCAGCTATGAGCACATTTCTCAAAATGTACCTTTGTCATTATATGAGGTGCAACTATAATTAGTGAAGTGAGGTCAGAGTGAATTAGGGTAGGTGCCAAATCCAATGAGTGGTGTACTTATAAGAAAAAAACAGGACACACAGTCCAATATGGAAGACCATAGGAAGATGGAGGTCAACACTAGAGTGATAAATCTCTAGGCCAAGGAACACCAAGGATTACCAAAAACATTCAGAAACTAGGAGAGAGGAATATACTAGATTCTCTCTCATTGCTCTCACAAGGAACAAATCTGTCAACACCTTGATTTGGGGACTTCTGTTCTTTGAACTGTATGAGAATAAATTAAATTCAAAGAGAATAAAAATCCACTCAGCTTGGGGTTATTTGGTAACTGTGGTCCCAGCACTCTCTCATGTACACCTAATACACTCCAGATAGACATCACTGAGCTCTTACTACACCACTATAACCACTTTACATGTATATCTCATTTAACTGCTCACAAGAAACTAATGAGCTTGGAAATATTATTATCCCCATTTTACAGACAAGTAAGTCAAGTTATAAAGGGGGTAAGCCACTTTCCCAGGATTCAGGGCAATTAATGGGAGAGCCAAGATTCAGATGTTCAATCGCTGTCCTGTACTGAAGAGTAAAATTGTAGATCAAAAGAAGGAAGTTAGTGGTATGGTAGATGTTGAAGATGGATTGCTGATAGGGTTCCTGAAGAGATGAGAGAGACAGGATCAGGGTCTTGCTACTCAAATCAGATGCAGCAGCAGGAGTAGCAGCAACAACCTCCCCTGGAAGCTTATTTGACTTGCAGAATCTCATGTCCCACCCAGACCTATTCAAGTCGGAGTCTCCATTTTAAGAAGATCCTCAGGCTGTTGGTGCTCACACTATAGCTTAAAACAGAGAGACCACAGTTCATTTAGGAAAAAGAACAAGGAGCATCTCTTGATCAGGAGAGGAGTAAGGGGCAACTTGTTTTCACAGGGTCTTATGTTTTCATTTCAGCATCATGATGAAAGCCTTCCTGAATACACTGACAATCCACCAGACTTCCTTTCAAGATGTTCCTTAATCTGCTGTCTTTTATATAGACCACCTTATTTCTCATTGCTTTATGCACACACAGATACCAGTTCTAGGCACCAAGGGGGTTCCTGGAATGTGGGATTTCCAATGCTAAAACCTGGAAGTTTCCATGCAAAACGGAAAGAGTTGGTCTGTTTCCAAATATGTTTTTGTTCATATTTCTTCCCACACATTCAATTCTCAAGTATTCCCCAGGGGATTAAGCACATCTTACTTCCTCTGTGATTTCTCTCAGAAACCCACACTCATCAGTCCCTTCTCCATATTCAATAGAATTCTGCATACATTCAATCTTGAACTGTTTTCTGCGGCTGGTTATGTCACTCCAGTTAATAATGACACTCCTCAAGGCAACAGACAAGCTTTTTGATTGTAGAACCTCAACGTGTTCCTTAAGAGCTATCTATCGAGATAGATGCTCAAAATGCCATGCCGCTAGATTGATTTTATGTTGAAATATGCATATATGCTAGTAGATCATATGATAGAAGATACATTGAGGCTCTTTCTGAAAATATTATTGACATACTGGGGATGCCTGTTTCTAAGATCAAGTTAGAATATAGATAAAATGGATATAAATGTTTGGGATTTATTTCTTTTCCTTTTTATTCCTGTTTCAAATCTACTCACTAATCAGTCCAATGTTAGTGGTTTGGAGTACGGGTTGACTGGATTATTTCTGATGGAATTCTGTAAAAAGATACTATAGGGGAGACACGATATTCTCAATTGCTTTAGCAAATCAAGAATCAATTTCAGAGGACTCAGATCATGGAATCTCCCATGTTGCGTTAAGAAGAAATTCCTGTGGCAATGGCAGTCATTCCATAATCCTTGCTGCCCTGTTATAAAAGAAGTCAATTGTGCACAGAAGTAAAAAGCTTGCGGTTCGTCCCTTTTAGCCTGGGATAACTTGCAGAAGGAGAAAGAGAAAAGTGATGTTGATTATCTCAGGACCCATACTCCTTATTGTACATCAGTTCCCAGTACACCCAAGTGGATGGCAGTGGGCCTCAGAAATACCTGTAATATATATGTACCTACACAAACAGAGGAGAGGAGAATGCCAATATGAGTCTGGGTTCAGAGGTAATATTCAAAATATTTAATAACCAGATTAATTTAGACAAATCAGAATCTAGACATAAAGTCAAGCAGTGTCCTAGAGTCACCCTGGATAGGACCACCATTGTTAATGAGGTAAGGAGGTAGCTCAGAAAAGGGTTAAGTGATATGAAATACTCTAAGAACTTGAAAGAGTGGCTTGCAACTAACCAGAATGAAAATACTGCAATATTTCAACAATGGGGTGTAGACATATTGGTGAAAACCAACTGAACTGCAGGCTTGGCTGTGCCTATCATGCTCCATGGAGAGAGCACAATTGTGTGAGATGAGGTGGGCTTGAAGTAGTGCTTCTGGCTTCCGTGGCTTGTGTGTGATGATCAGAAGTCTGTAAGCTCCTCCAGATCTCAGTGAGGGAAGGGGGATGTGCCTGGCACAAGGCCATTTGGGGATATGGACATAAGCAAAAGGACAGCTTTCAATACTTGAGGCAAAGACAGGAGCTCTGAAACACTGCCAAGGTACCTCCTGAACAGCCCAGCCATAAATGGACAAGCTGATCTTCATCCCAGGTAGCAGGAGAGTTCAGGCCCGCCAAATGCAAGGACCAGAGAGGAACTGGAACATGAGTCTTATCCCCTTCACCCTGAAGTTCCACATACCATACTTTTCCCTCTTCCTCCAAGAAACCACTGTGGGAAAGAGAGTGTGGAGGGGGAGTTAAACCTGAAAGACTGAGTGTTAAAAAGTAATACATTTGAACTTCGACAGGTAATGTTTAAATGTTTTCAAGAAACCTGATTTAAAATAGAGAATTCTAAATAGAATCTAGCCAATAGAGATCTGTGAAGAAATTAGGCTCAGTTTTAGGAAACTCTCAAGTCTCTGTTTGTGTGTGGGTCAGGACTAGTTATTTCTAAAGCTAAACTGTAGGGGTGTGGTCCTACTACACAGACAGAAGAGTTGGAACAGTCACACTGATAAATTTCATTTGTCGATAAATTTAAGAAACCTGAATGACTAAGGAGGTGAATGTATCAGCATTTTGGTATTGGTAGTTTTTAATTTCAGTATCCCTGATGTGGGTTTCTCCTTCCTGACATGAAAAAACTCAATCCCCTCAAAATATGGCACACTAATAATTATCTTCTTGACAAAGTGTAAGATAAGTAATTGAAACTAGACACTTGGGATTTAGGCCTGTTCTTCTGATGTAGGAGTATAAGCACTTTTGTATGAGTTTTTACTCATCCAAGTACATAAAAGAGACAATTTTCTAAAAGAGCATAATTGCACACAACATTTGTCCAAATAAATCTGCAAGTAGATAATGAGATCTCAAGTAATGAGTATAATAAAGCACTAGAGACAGATCTTAAAAGCGAATCACACAGGCTCTAAGCTGAGCCTTATTTTAGATGGAATTGTATAACTTGGCTGCTTAGGAAACCACCCTTGTCTAACTAATGCAGTCAGGGTAAGGAAAATGCAGTTAGTATACTCCTGCCCCCACCCCAAAAGAGATGATGTAGCTGGTTACACAAGAACCAGACAAGGAAATGGAATTTAGAACTCAGACAAAGCTGCTATTTAAACTTGAGATCCCATCCATGTCTAATGTGTCCTAGATAGGGATCTCAGACCCCCACAAAAGGATGGAGAATGGGGGTCATTGGCAAAATGAAGTCTATCCACAGGATACCCTCAGGTTTAAAAATAGAATGTAAAAACCCTTGCTCTATTAATTGCACACACTAAAGAATTCTGTGTTTGCTCCAGGTTTTTGGCCAAGGCCATAGATGGTTGCTTTTGTGCCTAATTCCTGGGTGCTTCCATTAAGGCATTTAACTCATGTAGTCTCAGCATAATGTGAGAACCTGTTGGAGATGCAAATTTCACTGGACCACCCAGCCTGATGGATTCAACATCCCTGGAATTGAGGCCCAGGAATCAGTTTCTTGCCAAGTCTCCATTGGGTTCTGATGTCACTAATGTCTGAGAATGTCTACTTTGAGGAGAGCAATGACCCAGGGACAAAGGAACTGAGAATAGGAATTAAAGGTGCCATTGTGATAATGGTGCCTCCAACTCTGCTTAAGGTCGACTTCATCAGCTGCCAACTCCAAGAGGAGAGGGAGAAGGTCAGAGAGACTAACCTAGAGTGGTACAGGGACCTTAGCCCTCCCCCTGCCATTTGGTAGAGCACAGATAGTAGTAGGCGCTTGCTTGAGGTTGGACAGGAGTGTTAAAAGAGAAGCAAAACCTGGATCTCTTAAATTCACACTGTGCTACCTAAATTAGGAAAAGCTCCCTTGTCAAGTAGCAGGCAGTGGGGATGGATGGAGACCAGGATGTCATCTCAGAGACTGTTGGAGCAGAATGAATTTTAGCAAGATATTTCACATGCCAGAGTGTCTGTTTAAGAATAGGCCTGGGGGAAATAATCTCCAGGTCATCCTCTATTGTAAAATTCTAGTTATTTGAGAGACAACAAAACTAAAATGATGAAGGGAAGAAAGCTTATAATATCAAATCAATTAAATGAGCCAGGTGGAGACAGCAGAATACTATTGTGCCCATAACTCTGGGGAAAAAGATGATTCCAGCTGATTGTCAGGAACATAGTAAAGAAGAGGCAGAACAATCATAAGGCCCAAGTTGTTGGCCTGTGGCAACTTTCTATTTTTTTTATCCCTGCTTCAAATTCTATGGGAAGCAGGGCACAAACACATCATTCCATTTCTAAGCACCATGTTTATCATCTCCCAGAAGCACATCCCAAGGCAAGGATTCAGTGCAGTGCAAGTCATTCATTTGGAAGATGCAAGAAATGCTAGCAGTGAAATGGATAAGAATGATGAGGAAGAGAATTAATCAGGGATTATTTACCAGGCAAGTTACCATTATGGGCATTTAGAGGGCTGAGGAAGTCTGGTGGACTCTGTAGAACAAGTGACTCTCAGTTACTGTATTGAGGGAGGGACCTGGAGTACTTTTACATACCAACACCCAGCTTGTGTTCTAGGACTGCTCCTCTGCTGACTGCAAATGACTAGTCAGATATTATGTATGTCATAGATAGTTAGGAAATGGTTGTCTTTTAATTGACAGAAAATAAATCTTTTAGGAAGACAGAAATAATTTGTCCTTTTCAGCCTGAGCAAGTTCCAGTCATTTTCTGTTGATTTTGCAATCATGGCTTCACAGAAGTTGCAAAGAAATGTGCATCCAGACCTTCCTACTACCAGTCTCTTATAAAGCTACAGTATAAAATCAATACCAAGTACTGATGTGGAGAGAACCCACAGAGCTTATTCATGAATCATCTGTGTGTCTAGTGTGTATGTGTGTGTATACTCTGACATTTTATCACATGTTGCCTTGCATAGCCACCACCACAAACAAGACAAGATATCCAATCAGACCATTACCATAAGACTCCTGAGGATATCCCTTTATGACTGCACACCCCTGGTTCCTCGCCCCAGGCAACCATTTATCTGCTATGGATTTCTGTAATTATTTCACATATATTATATACTCAGAAACATGCAACATGTATCCTTCTGAGACTGGATGTTTTTTTAACTAAGTACAATTTCCTTGAAACACATTCATTTTCTGTGTGTGTCAATTGTTTGCTTTTTGTTTGTTTTTGTTTGCTCTTTATTATTGTTGAGTAGTACTCCAAGGTATGACCACACAGTACTTTAACCATTCACCCTTTGAAGGATGTTTGGGTAGTTTCCAGTTTAAAGTTGTTATGAATAAAGCTTCTATGAACATTTATACACAGGTTTCCATGTGAAAATAAGCTTCAATTTCTCTGGAATAAATATACAAGGGTATAACTGCTGTTCATAGGGTGTCAATTTTAGTTTTCTCAAATATTTTACTAGTGTCTTATAGTTATATATACTACTGGGATTCATTTTGACATATTCATACATGCATGTATATAAATTACTCCATTATAATCCCATTTTGAAAGGAACTGCCAAACTTTTCCAGAGTGGTTGTACCATTTTATATTCCCACCAGCAATGTATGAATGATCAGCGTTGTCACTATTTTTCATTATAGCCATTTATAGGTGTGTAGTGATATCTCATTGTAATCTTAATTTGCATTTCTCTAATATTGATGTTCAATATCTCCCAACAGGAAGAGAATCCAATACTTCCTTTGTGGCAGACAGTATTTTTTAAAAGTGCAAATAATACTATCACCCATTCCAGAGCTCTTCTTACATGTGACTCTTTCCACTGAGGAGGGTTCCTTACTTCTTCCCTCACTGAATCTGGAAGGGCTTGTAACTCTGGTGAAAGTGAAGCTATCTGATACTGTGACTATGCTATAAAAATTTCATGGGCTTCCATCTTGTTTTCATGGAACCTAACTACCATGCCATGAATAAGCCGAAGAGTCATGGAGAGGCCACATTTTTGGTGTTCTGGCTCACAGTCCCACCTGACCTTCTACCAGCTACCACTACCTATCTGAAATGTAAGTGAATAAGACTTGTAGAAGACTCCAGTCCAGGCATCATCTAGCCATAGGTCAGAGCATCACTGCCTTGCTGAGCCCAGCCAACCCTCAGAGCCATTGAGACAAGGCTCAAAATATCATTGACTTAAGACCTTGAGGTGCTTTGTTATAACAGCAATAAGGTAACTGAAAAAGTCTTCTCCACTATATGATGACATGCTCGAACAAATCAGTATAAAAATGTGCTCTCAGTCTTTTGTTGGAGAGTATTCACACTCTATGTCTGCTCTCTTTATGTAAAAAAAAAAAAAAAGTTTCCTTTCTTTATAGAAAACTGAAGAAACATTAGAATTGATATAGCATAATGTTCTGAAATGTGAATGAGGAAACTGTGGGCCATACAGCCAAGAGGCACAGATCCACTCCGCATGCTAGATCCACTCCACATGGTATTTGTTCCCTCTCCTTGGGACACTCCTATCTCTGACAGCTAAAAGGTCCAATCCCTGCTACACCTCTTCTGTGACGTCACTGCATCAAAGGGATCTTCTCTGACTGGCCTTTATAATAGAGCTCCACCCTCCTTATGTTCCATACTCCTTAGTCTGCTTAAATCAATTACAGAAAACTTAGCATTTTGCACTACTTGCCTGGTGGTGATATTTTTAAAAAATATTTTTGTTTATTATTGCATTCCCATCCCCTAAATATGCTTAATGAAAGAAGTGATTTTGCTTTGTTCATCCTTAGGAGTTATAACCATCCCTAGCACACAGTAGAAATTCAGCAAATATTTATGAAACAAAATGCATAAACAAACCACTAAGACTAAAAGTACTTACAATATGCCTGGTCCTGTGAACTCTTTTTCTGGGTGCACAGCAGTAAAGGAGATTTTGAGACAAAGGTTCTTCTCTTAAGAATAACAACTGAAATATTTAATTATCTTGCATATTGAAAGGAGGGAAGATCTTTAAGTGAACTAATTAAACAAAGACTCATATTAGTTTGCTGTCTGATTTTGACATCAGATAGGTATTTCCAGAAAGGAGGCCTGCAATATCAATCTCCTGACAAAGAAAGGTCGTCTTGAAACTGCCATGCTTCTGTTTTTCTTTCTGGGAGTACAAGTGGACCAGTTGTACTGATTCGTGGACCAGTTCAGTGTTTTGAAACTGTGATTTGAGATTATGGGGCCTAGGTGGCTGAGTCAGGCCAGGGAAGAATTCTTGCCCTTTTCCTATTCTTCTGTTTTATAGAAGATTATGCAAAAAGGGACACCAATTCTTCCTTCCCTCTATCTATATCCCTTTGCAATGTGACTTTATATTTTGTCTTATCAAGACATGGGATCTATTTCTGCACCTCTTGACTCTGGGTTTGGCCATGTGGTGTGACTTACTTTAGCATATATTATGTAAGCACAGGGTTTGAAAGAGCTTGTGCATCTGCATCAGGGCTTACCTGTCTTGCTATACTTGGGAACCTTGCCACCAGCACCATGTGAATTACAGGGCTACTCTACTGGGAGACTAACAATACTTGGCCCAGTGACCTTCCTGTGTCTGTTGAGAATCAGTCAACTGCCAGGCAAGTGAGTGAGGCCATCAACTGGAGGCTGGTCTCAAGTTCATTAGCTCATGCACATGGAGCACAGACCAGTTGTCCCAGATGATGTCAGCCCTGAATGATGACCCACAGATTTGTGAGTAAATAAATGCTTCTTGTTTTAAGCCACTAAGTGTTCTGAGGTTTGTTACATAGCAAAACTTGACAGATGCTCCTGTATCCCTGCATTTAAAAATTTCAGCCTGACTAATGGAAAAAAGCATGACCTAAAACTGCCCATTAAACAGAACCCCAAGTTTTCAAATTATATATACATACACTACATGGAAATATGGAAAAATATTTAGTAGGAGGAGTGATCTTTATTTTGTCATCTATCCTGTAGTTACTAAATCTTCTACAACAAAATTTATGATTTTAAAAACAAAATAAAAAAAGCCAAAGTGCTTGGGAAGTTTCCTCCTGTTGCTCTCTGATCATCTCTGTGCAATTCTGATGTGACATGAACATTTTCCTTATGGCCAAGATTGTTGGATTATAAAAGTTAGGCACATCAAAATGATGACTGACTCTATTTGTCCCAGAGTTATTAACTCTGGTGGGAGTTTCAGGGGGTTTAAAGTCCTAAATGGTGAAAGTCTATGCTTCAGAACTATTCTATGACTAACCCTTCCTTGGAACAGCAGTTCATTGCTTCTTTGACTATTGTAGGCTCTGTACCCTGGTGTGGCTGCTGAGTTTAAACAGAATCCTCTGTGCAGGATGCAGTGAGGAGAAATGCAGTCGTCTGGGCATGGAAATATGTTGGTGTGATGAATATTTTATGTTTGTCCTTCCAGACACATTCTCCTTTCTCTGTGCCTTGGGAGGCCAATCTGCACTGACTGTAGTGATGGCCCCTGACTGAATTGAGCCAGTGGAGAGCATCAGTAGATGACAGAAGCAAGGGGCAGAGTGAGTCTGGGGTATTTAGTCTCAGCTCCCATCCTACAGGTTCACCATGGACTGGATTTCACCAAAGCTCAGAGTTCCTGCCAGGCAGGCCTAAATACCACAACATATGTCCAGGTTCCTGCAGACAGTTCCCTGCCTCAGCTTTTCAGGCATGGGGTAGAATGGTGGTCTATTCTAGTGTATTACACTCATGTTTGTGCTTATTCCTTAAGATTTTTCTACATCTGCTTGTACTTTTGTAAACTAGTCATTAAATAACCTCTCTGTAAATTACCCATATGGAGTTGGTCAACTGTTTCTTGCAGGGCCTTTGAGAGACCCTATAGACATGTATATTGGCAAGAAGGGGATAGACACAGCCTTAGAAAAGTCAGCTCCTCTCCTCCAACGAAAATAGGAATGTGGCAGAAAAAGAAATTTTCAAAGCTTCCATTAGTTCCTCTATTCATTGTAAAGGAGGCAAATTACATTTTCAAATTCAGGTTCCCTGGGTGATTCTGACAAACAGGTTGACACAGAGGATGGGAAGGTAATTTCCTTTTTGTAAGTCTTCTGGCAAGTGTGGTGGGTGACTGGTGACTAAGAAAAATGAGAATTATGAGAAAGTGTTCTTAAGAGAATAATGTGCATGACAGATGAAGTGATGAAGGAAGCCGTGGAGGAACCCAACATGAAAATCTTACCCTGCCATCACTTGTCAGGAGGATGGAGTCACTCTTTATGTCCCTGTGAATCACTCCTTGGTTGTGCAGGTAGGAGAGAGCTCTCAGCACTGACAGACAGACAGTAGCTATCTGTTCTTCATTCATTCTAGAAAGGAAATAACAGTTCAGGAATAAGAGAGGTACAAGAACATCTTTCAAATTCTTAGAAGAGGTCACTTTCTTGGGTTCTGGAGAAATAGTCCATGTTCTCCAGCCTATGTCTGGAAAATGTGCAGACAAAGAAAAGGAAGGTTCTGACTTGATTACCAAAACATAGGTTTGGTATCAAGAATGAAAGAGGTCCAGCATAAATCAGAAGAATGAGACCCTAGTTTTTTAGCTCTGGGGTCATTAGTACAAATGTACTTCCATGGATTCTTACAGAGAATTCCTTAGGCATTGACAAAACTGCAAGACTAACTTAAACCAGAATTGAAGAATTTCTTTCTCCCAGGTGATTTGCTATTCTAACTTTGATCCCCTACCTGCCTCTTCCTTCCTTAGGTTCATGGGGTGGTATTATGGCATGACAATTCAGTATTAGACCTCTAGATTGGTAATGGGCACTTTTCTTATTTTTCACTGAAACTTCATTCTTTGCTGTTCACTGATTTTAAATCAATGGAGTGGGTATGGGTGTAGCTCAGTGGTAAAGTGCACTCTTAGCATTTGCAAGGTTCAATCTCTAGCACACCAAAAAAAGTGCAAAAAATAAAAATAATATAATTAAGTATTAATAACTTTCTGGGGATAGACTGAACATTAATTGAATGAATGGACTACACATACAAGATATTACAATGAGAAATCTGCAAAATATAAGAGAAAGGGAAGTTGTGTTCCTTGATTCCAAAGAATTTATAATTTATGAAGAGTTGAGAAGACAGTCATTGAGGTCATACCTTGGACGAGAATGTTAACTACCTTGAATCACCTGCCTGAATAATAAACAAACATACCTGGTATGAGTAACGATGTCTGTCAAGGCACCACCTTCTAGAAACTCCATGACCACCCAGAGCTCATCTCCAACAAGGTAGCTGTTGTACATGTCCACCACGTTTTCATGGTGGTAATCCCGCATTATCACAACCTGGATGAATGAGAAAGATACTTTTTGACTTGTTTTGGTGGAATTTGGCTGGCTGTTCTCTAGTGGTCACATTTGCACCATAAGAACAATTGACTGAGTATGTTGATTGTGGGAGGATTTATTTAGGAATCTACTATAGGAAAAAGGCACCAAAGGAATAAAACTAGTAGGAATAAAAGAAATCAAGTTAGTACACCTGTGAGAAAATGTTGGGTCAAGCAGGCATTGGAAGGACAGGGTGGGGAATGAAGACACACAGCAAGGTCATAGCAAGGTCTGCATTCACAGAGGGAGTTGTTTAGCTCACTGGGTCTTGGGAAGCTTCCTTTACTTTTTTGGAGTTTGTGTTAAATAATAAGATATAGAGTTATTATAGATATAGATATAGATAATCATATTGCCCTGTCTGTTCTGGTACATGTGACTTGGAAGTAAATTCCAGGAATCAGGAAGAATGGGCAGGGAAGATGTTCAAGCCCACTCACTTGGAGCCCTCTGTAAGATCGAAGCATGCATACGAAGTGAACAACTGTGGTAGTTAGAGAAAGCTGGGGGCTGCACATGAGCCTTGATGGAGGATTTTCAAAGTTATAGTTGGGCACAGTATTTGTGGATCAAATAACATACTCTTCTTATGAGAGAATGAGATTGCTCATAATAGAAAGTCAAAGGGGTCAAGCAGCCATAGTTTGTCTATTAAGGAAGTCAGGGAACGTGGATTGAACATCCTTTGCTGGAGGCTGACATTTTATCTAACATTGATATTCTGACTTGATATCTTTAGGATTTTAATTTCTGACCTGCATCTTTCTCTTTAAGACTCTTACAGAATTATTAAGTAGAATTATTAAAGGACTACTACTACAAAACACTATGTTTCTCAAAATAGTTACTCATGTTTTCCTGCCTATTTCAGAGCTCTTATGTGATTAGCTGAAAAGGTAAATAAGAAGGTGGAAGAATATGTACAACAAATATACATAAAAGTCTTCCTTATTTATATTAAGAGATAAGTGTACAAAGCAATATGATTTGGTCTACAAAATTATAAAAATAAATTCAGCCTCACTAGTAGGAAAAGTGTTCATGAAAATAGTACAATTTATTCATATCTATCAGATTAACAGAGATAACATGTTAATATCTGGTAATGCTAGTGAAGGTGAAAAAGAACTATTGGTAAGTGTCCAAATAGGTACAAACTTTTTGGAAATACTATATTTCCTTTCCCTAAAATATTATATATAATTTGATATATTCATTCTACTTCTGTGAATCTAAAGAAATTATCAGTTATGAGGTCAATGACATGTTAACAATATTCACTGCAAAATTATAAAAGTCACAAATGGGAAACAATAAATCAGAGACTGGTTAAATGAGTTTAATATGTATATATGATAAAAGATTATTGGCCATGAAAATGATGATTTGACATGTAGAAGAGAAAATGTGTTAATCTATCTTATTTTAATTTGTATTACTATCAACTTAATGTTAATAGTAATTGAAATTTGAAAATTACCAAACTATAAGGGGGCAGGGAGGGGAAGAATAGAAGTTTAGTGGATTAGACAAAGGGAAATGAAGGAAAGAGAGGGTGAATAGGAATAGAAAAGACAGTGGAATGAATCTGACATGACTTTTTCTATGTACATATATGGATAAATCACAGTGAATCTCAACATGGTGTGCATCGCAAGACTGGGGTCCTAATTAGAATAAGATATTTCATGCTTGTAGAAACATCAAAATAGATCCTACCGTCATGTATAACTAAAAGAATAAAAGAAAATTACCAAACTACATATATAGAATTATCCCAAAGAAAAGAGATATGTAAGTACAAATAATATAAGAAGAAAACACTAAAATTTTAATGTAGGCTTTGCTTGCTTGTGGAATTGTGTGGAACATTTTCTTATGCTTTCCATACTTTCTACAGTAAAAATTCATTATTTTTTATAGTTAAGAAAAAAATATTTTAAAGTTCCTAAAGAATGACAGGCTATTGGTTAAACTGAACTCAGTTTACTGACTTACAAAAATTGACTATAAAAGGTATAAATATTATAACGACAACGTAAAATGTGTGTCCAGTTGTCCCTTTGCATCCAGGAGTTTTTCATCTGTGAATTCAATCAATAGTGGATGCATTTTTTAAAAATGCATTTTTACTGAACATGTACAGACTTTCCCCCTCATTTTTATTACCTAAACAATGTAATATTAGAACTTCTTACATAGCATTTATATTACATTAGGTTTTAGAGATGATTTAAGGTATACAGGATAATGTGCACAGATTATATGCAAATACTATACTGTTTTATTTAAAAAACTTGAGCATTCACAGATTTTGAATCTGAAGGGGTCCTGGAACCAGACTCCTACGGATATGAAGGTAGGTCTATATACAGATGTAGACAGTGTAGAAAGGGATGCAAATCACAGTTCTATGGTTAACTTGCTGTATAACCTTGGGAGAGTCACTTAATCCGAGACCAAGTTTCCTTATTGCTGAAAGACTGAGAACACCTTTCTGACTCATGAGGTTGTGAGGTCAAACTAAATTAATGCTTAGCACAGTGACTGATACACATGAAGTACTTTATAAAAGTAACAGTCAAACACACATCAAAATGACAAGAAGAAAAGATTATATGGGTTGCTATTTTTGTCTTCATATTTTCAGTACTTTTCTAATGTCCTAAAATGTACATGTGCTGCTTTTGAAATGGGATATAAATGTTACATTGGAGAGAAAGGATGATCCAAACACACCATTTACCTCATTAAAAAGCAGTTCTCGTCTCTGTTGCTTTCGAAGGTCCATTTTCTTCACTGCCACTTGCTTCCCAGTGTGTTTCTCGCTTGCAATGCATACGATGCCCGTTGACCCTTCTCCGATTTTGAGAAAGTTATCCAAGTATTCTCTAGGGTCTCCTGGGCTAACTACCAGCTGCAGAGCAGCCCGGAACTGTTCGTGGGACACCCTGGAGGGCTGCTGGTCTGAGGAGGAACCCCAGCTGGGTGGCGGGTAGGTGCTGGATGAAATGCTGAGAGAGCTCAGGTAAGAAGCTGTGGAGATGTACTGCGAACTGGTCTGCAGGGAAGGGTGATGGTACAAGGTGGCTTTGTGGTACCCAGAAGGGTACTGGTGGCTGCTTGAGGAATAGCCTGCTTTGCTTTGACTTTGAGGTAGTTTGGCAGGACCCCTGGGGTAGGTGTCAGACCCTGACAGTGGAGGACTGAGGACCATCTGTGCTCGATCATAATCCACCTGGAAAGAAAGACATCAATGGAGAAGATTCATATGCTGGATCCAAATCTGGAATGTACAGTTGGCAGAATGAAGGTCACCAATAGCTGATGAAAGGATATAATTGGGGCACTGACAGTACTGATTACACTAGGGAAGAGTCTTCTCCCATCAGTGTACACCACAGGGGGAGTTTTAATTCAGGTGTACCTTTTCCAAGGTGTATTGTTGATTTAACACTATTTTATTGTTCATTATTTGGGAGAAGAATTTCAGGGGTAGGAGGTCTTTTCCCATGCTTCTAAACTCACTGACTTAAAATTGGTATGTACCATTCGTATTTAAGAGTACATCTATCGGTACGAGGGAGAACATGATTCCTCCCATATATCGTGACCTCCATTGAATAACTACTGGATAGCACTGTTCTAGGTGAAATGATTGTTCCCACATAGTGAATTTATCCAGTGATTCAACATATTAATATTTGAGCAACTACTGTGTGCTAGGCACCCTTTCAAGTATTGGGGAAGTGCTCACCAAAAGGAAAAAGCACTATGGTTGTCTGGGGTTGGGATGGTTCAGGCAGAGATAAGAGCACATAGGGGATTCTGAGGCAGATCCAGACTTACAAGCTTTGAGGGACAGCAAGAAGTCTCCATTAGAGTGGAGGGAGAGGTGGAGCTCAGAAAGAGCATAGCTAGAGGGAAGATTATGGAGTCCTAGGCAAGGATGTTGACTTTGACTCTGAATGAGTTAGGAGCCAATGGAGGTTACCAAACAGAGAGGAGTGATGTTGTCTGGTTCTCTCTGGCTGCTGGAGGAGAATAGATTTTGGAGGCAAAAGTAGAAATAGGAATACAAATTAGTTACTATAATCCACGAGGGCTGAAATTAGGGTGGTTACCATATATGGGGTGAGATATGGTGGAATCCAGGCTAGGGCTTAAAAGTAGAGCTTTCAGGATTTGATGATGGGTTAGATAAGAAGTTGCAAGAGGGGAATCAGGATTCTGGCTTGAAAAACAGGTCATTGAATGAGATGAGGGACCTAAGGTCAGAAATGGGCTTGTGGGTATAGCTATCAGCCTCTAAGATGACTCCTGATGTTCCTTAACTCCCAATATTTAGACTCTGTGAGGTCTTCTTGCACATTGTATCAGGGTTTAGATGAGTGATCAAATAGTATGGCAGAAGTAACAATAACTTTCTCCTCCTCCCCTTCCTCCTCCTCCTTCCTTTTGACTAAGTCGAAAGAGGCTTGTGGTGTTTCTTCTCTCTTACTCAGATTCCTTGCTCTGACTTTTTGCAGCTGCCACGTCATTATGGCACTCAAGAATACTATGGAGAGGTCCATGTGGTGAGGAAAGGAGGCCTCCTACTAAGAGCTAGTTACAAATTTAAGTCTTAAGCCAACAGTCATATGAGCCATCTTAGAAATGGCTCTCAGTCCAGCCTTCAGATGACTGTAACCTCATGAAAGATGCTAAGACAGAACTGATCAGGTAAGTCCTCCAAAATTCCCAAGACTAATGTTTGTTATTTTAAATTTGGAGAGTAATTTGTTGATCATCATTTTTTTTTTTCTTTTTCCTGGGAGACAGTTTCTCATAGAGCAATTAATAACAATTCTATGGGAGAACAGGTCCAAAAAATTGTGTGAGGTGGTAAGTGTTTATTGCTCTTTTAAGCCATTAAATCTTGGAAAAATTTGTTATATAACAATAGATACTTAATACATGGGAGAAAAACAAGAGTTTTGCTATGACTGGAGAGAGAGAGAGTTATTAGACATTCATGTAGAGACGTTAGGTGACTTAGATATGCCCAAGACCAGGGAAGAGCTGATGCATCTGTAAATCATCAGGGTTTGGTTGGTATTAAAGTCATGATGCTGAATATGTAGGAGAAGGTCAATGGACTCCACTATTTCAGGAACAAAGAGTGCAGAAGCATCTTACAAAAAGGAACAGAGAAGGAGCATCCAGTGATATAGAAAGAAAACTAAAGCAGTAGGGTATCCTGGAGGCCTAGTAAGAAGGTATTTAAAGAGGTGAAGGAGTAATGAAGCATATGAAATGCCTCTGAGAAGTAAAGTGGGATGAAGTTCATTACCCAGTGGATCCAGCAAGATGGTAGAAGTAGGCAGATATCTCAAGCTCCCACTCTATCACATTGTAGAAAAGAAGGGTGTGAGGACTGCATACAATGGGTTTTACCATTCTCAGTTCTTTTGCACTGTTCATGGGCTCTAGATGACAGGGTTACCCTGGTATACATGTTATAATGCTGCCCTTCTGGCCTCAAGAGCACCACACACTGCTCAAGTGAACTCACCCATTCAAATAACCTCAAAACCCATCAGCAGGTACCAGGGCATCCCAGGTGCAAGGACATTCATTAAGTCAGGGCCCTGTCCTGAATGCAGAAGAGATACATGCAGGGATGAGTCCTACCTAATGGCTTGAGTTAAATCACTCTAAGCCTCAGTTCCCTAGTCTTTAAAATTGAATAACAACAACAACAACAACAACAACAACAACAATAATAGCCACTTCCTTAGGTCACTAGGAACTCCAAAGGATTGTATACACATCAATGGTTTCAAACAGTGGCTGGCTAATACATTGTAGGCCGTGTTATATATTGTTATATAAAGTGCTTAGCACAACAGTGTAATAGTAAAATAAAATGTGGCTGATATTAATTAAACAGTTAGCATTTATTGAAGACATATAATGTAATGTGGCATATATATTCCTGTACATTAATTCTCAAAACAATCAGAAAAGGTGCCTTTAACTATAATATATTGAATAATATGTTGGCTTTAAAATATATTGAAAAATATATTATGATGAAAATATTATATTGGAAAAGAGGCTACTTTTTTCCTAAGCCCCTGTATTTGCGTTACACAGGAAAACACTTACATGTTTGTATATGCCCACAAAATGGTGTGGGGAGATTAATGTCAATGTAAGTTAAACAGTTGGATCTTCCATTAAATTGGTTTTCAGATTTACAAAGTCTAAGCTAGTCAGCAAGGCCAGGGTGTCCAAAGAAGCAAGGTCTTTGATTTTTATTTTTGAAAGTGTGTTGTGGGAACCTTTCCATGCTATCATCTCCCTGGGTCTTTCCTGGAAGAATTGTTTTTGCACTTTAAACAAAATTGCATTCATTCCCCACAAGCATATATAACTGATCTCTGAAGATACATTTCAAACAGGAAAGCTGTGTCCTGTAGGAATTGCAAACACTGCTTCACACTGCATTAGGCCCTTTTTCTCCCTTATCGCCTGTCAGCAGCATGATTAGGGTCTACTCTTAACATCTGGCTTGTGGCACAAAGAAGAAGGCTCCTACCTATGTGAGGGGGGACAATTTCCAGTTACAGATGGAAGGTAGCAGTCAGAGTTCTTTGCTGGGAGCTAAACATCTTTGAAATTAGTTCTTTTAGACAAAAAGGTGTAATTACCTTTTATGGCTGTTGGTAAGAGTGCAGACTTTAAAATAAAAAAAAGGCGGTAAAAGACAACCCCTACCACAAGAGATAATTTTCAGAACCAAACTCAAGTACTCAAAGAAGAATGAACTATTTGCTTTAGACAAGGGAGCACGTGATCTTTCTCCAGAGCTTTTATCTATTCAAGGAGAGAATAGAGGACAAATAAGCTGAAGGAGAAGTACATGAGTGATCCTGTTTGCCTCCACAATGTTGCTGAACCATGGCCTTCAGTTGGCTCTGAACCCAACTATGGGTTCCATGATGGTGCACTTCACTGGCCCACTCATTTGTGACCAGCCTCATTGTTTTACACTCTGAGAATCAACTAAGGAGCAATTTATCACATTTTTTTTTTTTGGTGAAATTCTCCCCAATGCAATCTGGGGAAAATGGACCCATGCTCCCAATAGGATTATGCAACCAGATTCTTTTACTTAGTTCAGTCTTTTGTTGTCAGTCAAAGGGCCTCTATATGTCCCCATTGCTCAGGACAGCGATACCACTTGCCTGTTTTCTTGCCCGCCTTGGCTTTTCTACCCTTAGTTGTCACCCCCTTGGTCTCTATAATCAAGGCTGGAACTCTTTTTTCTCACCAAATGCACAGACATTTCACTGGAGCCAAAGTGGGGCTCCTTTGATTAAGCACTGCACTATTAGAAGTCTATTCTTGCTGGAGTAATAAATATTAATGTTAATAATGATATTCGTTATTGATGCTGGTAAATATTCAAGACACTCTATGTTTATTACTGCATTTAAACCTTAAGTTAGACAATAAGCCCCATAATTATTCTATTTTACCAATAATAGGACCTAGGCACAGTAGGTTAAAATAAGTCATACAAAGGACCCATGGATACTAAGAAGTTAGAATGAAGGTTTTGGTCCAGAGTCATTTTAGCACTTAAGTTCTACACAAATTCAGAGAGACAGACTTCAATGACAAGAGGGGGAGGGACCACAGTCAAGACAAAGGTGGGCAGACTGCAGTGACAACTCTGAGATAAGGCCTGATCAGGGTGTTTCACTGGGGGTCCAGATGTCTGAGTGGCCTGGAGGAAAGTGTAAGAATTGGACCAGAAAATGATGAATGATAATGCCTAGAGGAGATGAATGGAAGAAAAATTAATATTTTCTTTTAAATCATGGTTGAGGGAAATCAGCTGAAAATACACACACACACACAAAATAGCCATCACAGCAAAATAGGCAGATCACCTACGTACATAATTGATTATTTTTAGCAGATCTTGGTGTTTGGTTATATCAGTGCTCAAACTTTTCTTCTATATGTTCTTTTAAGCAAGAAAACTAGAGCTTTTTCCTGTGATAAGTTCTCCTTTTCTTGAACACTTAGAATTATTTTTATGTTCCTACTCTAAATTGTCTTGAGTCATGATAGCCTATACTTGACAGTGGCTAAAACATAAATAATGAACTTGTCTATACCTTTGGTTTTGCACATATATGGACATGCATGTTAAGAAAGGTGTGCAAAGGAGTGAACCTTGAACTGTGTAGTCTTTTCTACAATCTTATTTACAAATATATTCTGGAAGAAAAAGGAGTAGGCATACAGTTCATATGAGAAAGTCTATCTATTGTATTGTGCAAGGAACGTGGGATCTAATCATTTAGTAAAATTGCAGTGCAATAGAATTGGACCCAGGGTTAGTGAAGCCAATACCCCAAGTCATTTCCAAAAGATTTATGTATGTCATTTGCCCTGGAAGACATTGTACAGGCTGGGCACTGCTGAACAGGAGAGAAAAGCATCTATGTAGGAGAGAAAACAATAGAGATACCACAAAGACTTTCTTTCCATTCCACTAGAGAAAAACAGTCCTGGATTTTTGGAAAAAATAACTCCTTAGGAATGAGGCCATGCTTTGCATACTTTAAGGAGGAATTTCCATATGGCATGGTGAAATCAGAGAAGACTAGATGGATTGTTTTGCAAATTATCCCCCAGGCTGCCAAACTCCTGAGCTGCAGCATGAAACCACTAATGGTCACTGAAAATCTGACACATTTTGAGAAGGAATTCTCTCTACAGGAATCTTTAAAAATACTGTCAGAATGATTAAGTATTTGTGATTTCCTTCCTTTTTGAAGTGGTTTAAAACATATACTTGGTTTTTAATTTCCTGATACCTTTTCAGTATATCGTATAAATTAATTCTTAAAGAAATGAAAGAAATGTGTTTTTTCATGTCTCTATTCAAAACCTAAAAAGGCCAGGAGGTGGGGGAAAAGGCTGTATTATATAGGAATAAATAATATCCAGTTAACAATTCAGCTCGACTACCCTTTCACACATAGGCCAACATCCCAAAGATAGGGTCAGACATAGGCTTGTGATTTATCAAAATTATAAATAATTATAGCAATGAATTCATTTAATCAATCAATTTCAGCAGTAGTATGCTGGGGTGGACAGGGCATAAAGCTCCACACAGCTATCAATTGCTCCGATTACAGCTGGCTGTCAGCCAGAATTCCCCTGATCCATGTTAGTTAAATGCACATTAATCTGAATTTGGCAGTGTAATCAAGGACCTAACTGAACTGTGAAATTGAATTCTGCAGTAGAACATCATTTGACCATTTTGTGCCAAGACTGGGGGCGGGGGAAAAGCCTTGGTGAGAGAAGGTGGGAGGAAGAAAAGGAAGAAAAACAATTCCGTTGCAGCATCTATTTGTCACAGCAACCTTCGGCATTGAGGACAGGGAGGACATGGCTGGATCATGCTGGACTGGGGTGTGGGTGTGAATGGGGACTATGAGGTGTTCTGTAAAGGACGGAGAGTTGCAAGGAATGGCAGGCAGATGCTTTCAGCGCTTAAGTGTGATGCTCCAATACACCTTTTGGGAGCACAAGGAAACAAAGAGACTGCACATCCCCATTTAAAAAAAAAAAAAAATACAGATAAAGTGCTGCTTCCTTGCTCTACATAAATCAAATTCACAATCAAAGTGAATCATAGTACTCTATTATCAGACCACAGTAAGGACATCTTGAATTGTCCTGACTTGACTCAAAGAAAAATGTTAACAGGACCAGCCTTGGTTTTGGGGAAGGGAAAATGATAGCTTGTAAGAATTCTGGGGAGAATCATTAACTTGCTTTCTCTGCAGGAACATTTCACAGGCTGGCAATTAGGGCAAGGGGATTCAAGGGGATTCATGAAGTCTGGCTGTGCTCTGCAATTCCAATTTTCCCCACACTGTGCAGGAAACACCACTGATAGGGACTTACTCCCCACTTGCCCTTATATAGGGTAGACAGGCTGGCCTGTGGCTGATGGGTTCTTGATTCTCCATCCTTGGGTTTCCAGCCTCTGCTGCTCTGATCTAGGTGGTTAGACTTGACAGTTCCAGTCTGTCTTTCGATTTGCAAGGTATTAAGGAACTATTTTATCTTTAGTTGCATCCTAACAAAACAGTTGCTGCTGTTCCTGCTTGAGGCAAAACTTCAACTGTTACCCAGCCATGGTTGATCTCCTCTGAGTTACTTATTTTCATTTACAAAATGGAACAGCCCTATTCCATAGTGAATATTTCACATTTACCCTGGCTGGATGACAAAGGGGCTTAGAACACAGTTTGAGCTGATGTTTAATTTCAAGAAAAGAGCCAAGCACACATGACCAACTGTCAATGAGTAACAGTCATGAGGAGGCCCTGGTGGCACCTGTAAAATCAAGGTGTCTCCTTAAGGGGCTGATGTAGGGGGCTTGCAATGTAGGTTAAGTTCTGGTTGGTTAGACACTTGCAGAATTTCCAAACTGCATGTAGGATAAAACTATTTTCTATGTTGATGGTTTTGCTAGGAATCTCTCACAACCATTTTATCAGATTCCCATTTAGGCATGTAGGAGCATATACTTTCTGACGTGAAATCTGAAGAGCCATGTACTTCTCTGCCTTATAAAATACATGGTGAACGCATACAGAAAGGTTCAGACAAAAGCCTCATGACCTCTGCAATAGGCGAAGCCGACATCTACAGAGAAAGATTAAATCCATAGTCAGCAGGCTCAAGCTCACAGGCATTTCAGGCTCTTCTCCCACCTCTGAATTGCCATATCCAATTAATCCCCCACAGTTGCTGCTCCAAACTCCAAGAATGCATCCTCTATTGAAGAGCAGTGTGACAGAGCAGATTGCTCTGACCTGGGATCCATCACAGCCTGCAGCAATGCTGAGGGACTCCGTGCCTGTGGGGATTGGCTCCTTGCCTCAGAATATTGTTCAAATGTGTCAGAGCCTTCTAGAGAGCAGGGATAGACAATACCAGCTTAGAGTCATTTTGTTTTTAATTTGATAATGGGAAAACCCAGGCATAATGACCAAAATACAATTAACTTTGAACCACATGAGCATTCACAGGAAAATGTGTCCATTCATATGCTAAAGTCTCTATCAGAAGGGACAGATGTTACAGATGTCACACTGAATCACCTCTTTTGATGCTTTATGAACCTTAATGAACATCCTTTAGGAGTATATATGTATAGAAAACAAACCTAAAGGCAATAATACCTATTGTTACATTAAATGATTTAGTTATTTTTCATTTCCTTTCTCTCAGACTTTTTGGTGCAGCCACCAGGATTCATTAGAAATGTCATTTTGTAAGGTATTAGGTCCCTAATTGATCCCTGAAAGGTGTTCTACTGGGATCCTCAGTAGAAAAGAAGCTGACATTTTGTTCCTGGGCATGATGCATGCCACAAAGAACAGTGAATCATTAAGCTACTGATGCAGGAAGACTCAGCACACTGGGTATAGTGCTTTTTCCTTCCCGAGAAAGCAAAATGGTCACTGTGCAGTGGAAAACCATTGCATAGGTGACCCCAGAAGAAAGGTCTAGGGAATCCTGCTAGACTCTTCTTTGCATCCATCATTCTTAACTCCTTGGACCCCTTAATGTGCCATCTGTTTGTGACACCCTGGTATATAGCACTGGTCACCCTTGCTGTCCTAGGCAGAGGAGGAGAGAAGGTGAAATAGAGTGTTTTGGGGGAGATATATAATTAGACAGTTTTCACTTAGCCTCTCACTCCCATGAAAGGTCTGAAAATTTCACTTCCATTCTAGAAAATGGAGCAAACATTGGTGGCACTGGTGTCCCCGAGCCAGCTCAGTTGCCAAGATTTTGCATGTCCTTGAGGATGTCACTCAGCTACTCTGGACTTTTGTGACCCACATGTCTAAAATGAGGACATTAATAATCATAGGTCATTCAGGTGGTCAGATGGAATTTGTTCTCATATTTTGAAAATATGTAAAAGGTTATACAGAGAGAAAATTTCTATGACTGGCATTAGTACATATGGTGACATGTTTTCCAGCCAGAAGTATTCCTGGAAATAACGGTTAACACTGAGTGCCTGCCTTCTGCTAGCTCTTCTATGTTGATTAATCTTTTTAAATCCCCACCACAAGTTCAAAGCTTTGAAACATTCTACAGATGAAGAAACTGAAACACAGGCAAGACCACACAGCCAGTAGTGCTCCAAGGACTCAAACTTGGCAGTTTATTTACAAAGACTGTACTCTTGACTTTTCCTAAACACTTGATCAATGGTAGCTATAGAATGGTGGTTCTCAACCAAAATTGATTTTGTACTCCTCTGCCCAGGAGGCCTTTGGCAGTACCAGGAAATATTTTGGTTGTTACAAGAGGGAGGGGAGGAAGGGAAGGAAGCGTGCTTTTGACATCTAATGGGCAGAGGCCAAGAATGCTCTTGAATACCCTATGATGAATATAACAGTCCCTCATAACCAACAATCACCAGGTCCCAAATGTCAATAGCATCAAGGTTAGAAAGTCTGCTATTGCATGGAACAAGATGGTGCCACTGGATTGTTGTATTAACAGCTAATTTAATTGCTAATGCAACTTCATTATTTCAGGTATTAAAAAGAGTTGTAAGAAGGCAGATTGAAAGCTTGGCACCCTCAGAAGTTGCCCCTGGGCCATGGAGGATGGATCCCATGTCTGGTGAAGGGGTGAAATCCAAAGAGTTGGATCCCAGCGCTGCTGTGAGCAGACTGACCAGGCTGTTACTGAGCCTCTCAAAACCCTTTTCCTTTTATGTACAACAGAGGCAAGAGTTCTTGCCTGATGGGGCTGTGAGGCTCAACAAGATAATGTGTGTAACTGGCATATAGCAAATGCCTAATGAACTGGTAGAATTGTTAATATGCTGGGGCTTCTCTGTGGTTGCAGTCAGAGCAAGAAATGGATATGCTAGGTCAGCACCAACACATGAGCCAGCAGCTGCCTGGTCCCTGGAGAGCATCGAATGAGCCACATCAAATACACAGTGGCAATATGTCCAGCTGGCTCCCCCTCTCTGGGAGGCAGATGTATCTGCACGGGAGCATTCTCTCTCCATATCTGACAGTTTTTATAGTTCTGTGGTATGAATGATACTGTATGCTTTTAGTTTGACTTCTCTCCACCAAAAGGTTTTGTCTGCTCAGCCCCAGTGAAAAACATTTAAAAGTGGAAAGTAGATGTTCCTATCATTAGATTTCATAACACTCTTGATTCCTATCATACTAACAGGAAAATTAGGTAGGCGATAACATTGGAGGAGTTTTTTATGTGAGTTAACATTACTATTTTTAAAATTTTCTTTAGGCAAAAATAAAAAACTGGTGGCAAACATAACCCCCACTCCTCATTTTTGCTCCATCTGGAAATCCAGGAGTTTCATGGTTTCTCTTACTATTGGAGCTGTAATCATTAATCGCCCTCCTCCAGAAATTGCCATGAGGCAAAGCCAAATGATAAGAAGAGATTGCTATTTCTTCCCTCAGTTGGAAATCCAAATGCAATTGGTGGATTTCTAAGAGTACAGTTCTAAAGACACAGATACCTAAGTCTATGAAGCAAATGTTTTAATTATCAACATGCTTCCCGCCCTTACCCTCTCATAAAAACTGCTCATGAGTTTCTCACAGTTTTTCTATAGAAATACAGAACTACCCCTTAGAAGCCCTGATTATAAGGACTGAGAATCCCTTGATTGATGTTCCCATGGGTGAATATGCTGATATAATTTTCCTGAGCCACAATAGTTTCTGCATTATTTCTGGGGTTGACAGGGCCAGATTTCAGGGAAGGTATGATTTGACTTATACTTGGAAGTCTGCAGAAGAGGGAAATCTGCAAGGAATGATGCAGATTTATTCTTTTCTCCCTCCTTCTTTCCTCTTCTTCCTCTTAGCCTAAGAAGAAGGCTACTTTGGACTTATCATGGGTTTTACTGGCAAATTCAGTCAAATCCCCAAGATAACATATGCCCATATAATGAGTAGGTGCTAGGTTGGACTTGGATTCATGCCCTTGTTTTGCAGACAGCTAACTATGAAATTGAACATGTCATGTGACTCTCTGGATCTCTGTTTCCTCTTCTGGCAAAAACGTGGGCAGGGATTGCTGGTGTTGAGTTAAAGTCTAGAGATTAGATTAATGGGAAAAATGAATAAAATGGGCCGGGCAGAGCATTTTCTAAACTGGGGAGCCATGTCACCTCTAATGGGGCAGACTTTATGCCCTGCTGATTCTACACTCATGCTATGCGATGTGAAAACGTGGGCACAGGGATGCCAGAACACTCCCCACTCACTATTTTTTTTTTTTTTTTCAAAAGAAGCCTAAAGCTCCCAAAATTGAGACCTCTAAGTAAAATATTTTGCATTTCCAATTTTCATGTTGGAAATGAATATTTGGTGAGCCAAACACATCATTGAACTAAATATGGCTCCAGGGTTGAAAAGCTGCCAACTCTGAGCAACATTTTTTTCTATGACTATGATCAAAAAGAGTTCCCTGACTTGTGCTCAACTGTACTACATAACACAACATTCCATTCTTTACTCCTAGATAAAATAACCATCAATGTTTAATGCCTGCAGATGTAACTCAAGTCAGCTATTGAATATGTTTAATTTGCTTATTTTATTCTAAAGGGTGTCCTCTGACATGGACTCACAGAGTGATATGAATAGGAAAATAGAATAAACTACCTCATGTATCATGATACATGCCTAGGTCTCCACATGACAGTTGTTGATTAGACAGTTAGACCTTTTTCCAGAGATCTCCTTCCCAAAACTGATGGGAAGTGAACCCATTTATGATAACCTTGACCATGGGCTTTCAAATACATTAACATTTTGAGGTGAAAAACACTGGTTATTTGCATTTTAGCTTGAGGTGTGTATTTATTTTTAATTTTATAATTTTGGGAACTAAAGTAGCAGCCTTTTTTTTTTTCTTTCTAAAATATAGCTTAAGTCACTTCCAGAATGTCCCTAAATGGTTTTTCTTCAACATCTTGGATAAGGTTTATGAGAAATAATAAGCAAAGGAAAAATATTGGCCATCTGCACTCAACAAAGCAGACATATGCAGGCATGCTTGCTATTGTGTTTTAGATACGAGGTGTCCTCCTCAAAGCTCCTGTGTTAATGCAGGAGGTAAAATGGTTAGATTACAAGAACCAAAACCTAACCAGAGAGTTAATGCACTTGATCAATTAATAATTCAAAGGGACTACTGTACAGGGTGGTAATTGTAGGCAGGTGGGGATTGACTGAAGGAGGTGAGTCACTGGGGGTGTAGCCTTGGGGTTATATCTTATCCCCCTGGTTCCTCTCCCGATGCTTCCTGGCTATCACAGGTGATCTGTTTTCCTCTACCATGCCTTTCTGCCATGGTGCTCTGCCTCACCTTGGGTTGAAAGCAATGGAGTTGGATGATGATCAACTAAAATCTTTGAAACTATGAGCTCAAATAAACTTTTCCTCATCTAAATCGTTCTTGTCAGGTGTTTTTTGTCACAGAGATGAAAATCTAACTAACCCACTTTCCTTCCAGAGTTTGTTGTACTGCCCATCAAACTGTTAGCACAAAGCCCTTGGTACAGATATAGATTATGTCCGTGCTAGAAGTCATGTCCCTCTCAAATGACTTGAGATCTTTGTGTAATTCACAATCTACCACAAAACACTGCATTTTTATTTTTGTTGTACTGGTGAGGCACAAGAACATTTTTAAGTTACCATGGAAAAATCAACTCCTTGCAAACTCTCTAAGACAAAAGGCTTACATTCTCATGGCAGTCTGTGCTTTGAATTAAGATTCAGTAACTTCTCCAACAGTGTTACTCCAACTTTGGTATATCATGGACCAGTCTAATTTCAAAGCAAATTTCTAACAGTCAACATTTAAAACATTAAAAACAGAAAAGTCAAGATAGGAATTACAACAACAGGAAAGTACACCAAAATAATCCAACAACTAGTTACTATTACCCCCAAAATTTCATAGAAAAAGGGGGTATTTTAACACTAAGATTGTAATAAGAACATACTCTTAAAATGTAGATCTGTACCTGGAGTTGGATAAAATTAGCTTTGTAAAACTTACCACATTTTCCAGATTTTTGTTTCCTGTTCAACAGGACCATGTAGACTGGAAGAATGTGGTATCTACTTTATTACTCACTCCTCTTGTGGCCTACAATTGTTTACTCCTTAAAAAAAAGATCTTAACAAAATATGAAACCAGAATATTTAACAGTAGGATATCAGAAAATCTTTCAACTAGATAAGATTTTCTTTGCTTTTTAATCAGAAACCTCATAGGAGATCTTAAATGACAAATTTTGAATTTAATGAAATAAGTACCTTGTCTTAAAGCCTCTGCACTTAGGTGGAAATAAGGTGGGATTTGGATACAGATTCCCACTGAAAAGACAAGCAAACTCTTTTGAATCTGACTACATAGGAAGTCAGTTCTAGTACCTCCTTTGGGGATGCTGAGAGAAAACAGGCAGCACTTGTTACCTTTGGAATGCACATTGTGGGCTCCGACAAGCGAGGGTAGGTGTAGGAGCTGTACGAGTGTCCCTGGGGATGGGTTTTAAATGCACTTGCTCCGAATGGCATCATGGGTTCCTGGAGCCCTGAGCCTGACCTGGACCTCTGCCGCATGGCCGGCTGAGGGCTCCTCTGATTCAGGTATGAGGACTTTGGCCTCCTCTCATAGTCGTCCAGGCTGGGACCCCAGTCACTTTCACTGTACACCAGACTCTCCTTGGAGCACCCGCTGGTCCCTGCAGTTCTAGAAGGCGTGAATTGGAATGGGTAATCCAGCGGGGAGCTGCTGGAGGCCCGCTGATAGTCCCATTTGAAGTCACTGTAATCACTTGGTTTGCTCAGTGAGTCCAAGTGTGTGTGATAATCGACGGGAAATCTGACGATATCAGTTTTCAAAGGCTTCGTCTCAGAATAGTAGGCCTCCCCATGCTTCATCTTCATGACATGCCCGTTTTGCTTGACTGCATGGCTGCCTTTGTAGAATGGATCCGCGTCGTCTCCGTAGAGACTCTTTTCCCTGTACTTTTCGGTTGAGTAGTCTGCAGTGGTGTCAGATTCACTGGAATACTGTGAGAAGGTGATGAAGCCATTTTCTTCAGAGTGGCCTTGACCATGGCTGGTGGCTCCTTGATCCGGGGTAGGTGGACTTTCTTTCCTTAGGGAGTTGGAGCGAGTCACGGAGATGTGGTCGAAATCCTCCAGCAGGCCATTGATGGAGGTTTCCTTGCAGGGTTTGTTTCCTCTAACGATTGTCTGGGAATAACAAAGGGAGTATTATTTAAAGAAAACATTTCAAGCTTAAAATATTGCTGGAAGAATTCTACCCCCATGTCATCCAATTTAAACAACAGAAGAAAACAGACTCCAGGAACATCTTGTTGAAGAAGAAGGAGGAGGAGGAGGAGGAGGAGGCAACAGAAGAAAATAGACTCCAGGAACATCTTGTTGAAGGAGGAGGAGGAGGAAGTGGAGGAGGAGGAGGAGAAGGAAGGAAGGAAGGAGGAGGAAGAGGGGGAGGAGGAGGAGAAAGAAAAGAAATATGATAAAGAAAAGAAAGCACATGCCAGGAACATTTTATTAAAAAAGAAAGAAAAGAGAACAATGGTAAAGAAAAAAAATGATTGATTGATTTCAGTGGCAAATAAAAAACAATCACAGCTTGCAAATTTATCCTTACTTATCTTAGCAGAGATATTAATTAAACATCAAAAATCTACTTAGAAGACTATCTAGACTATCATAGTCTTATTTACCAGTTTTATTCTTGCCCCTGTTTTTGCACCTAAATAATAAACCTAGCCATCTAACAAACTCATGATTATTAAATTTTGGGTTCATAATGATTTGGTTATAAAAAGCATATCTGTCATTGTTTTATATTCATTATTCAGATGATTTGCAAACCTATTAAGCTTGAGTATTAACTAGAAATGGGTGCTCATTTTTTGTGTGTATTTATGGAAGACATAATTGATGCTATGAGACTTTATTGAACAGAGTGCCACTTTCCGAAACTGTGACTAGGGAATAGCAAGGAGGTTATCGTGTAGTTTAATTCGTAATCAAATGTGATATCCTTATTAAATATGTAACTGTATGCCTGCTGTGTCCACGCTTCCATGTATCATCATCACTGAATTTTGGATGGCTTGGTAATAATACAATTGTACCTGGATCTTAGTGACAAATTGTTCCCTTTAATGAACCTAAATAACACCAGATTATAAGGAACAGACAGAAACAGCAAATCGCTTACAGAGCCAGTCAACTATGCCTTGACAATGACAAAGTTTGCAGCAAAATATGATGGGGGTGGATAAAAGAACAAAGAACAGAGTGTTGTAACTTCCAGGATTTCAAGAGAAAAATACTTTTGAGTGTAGCAAAGAGTTCAAAACCATCTCATTTAGTACAATAGGAAACTTCAAACTGGAGAAAGAAGACTAAGCTGCCCTGGAGCTTATGTTTTACAAATCAGAGTTTATCAAACTATTCATGGCAAAGAAAAGATTTTGTCCTTTTCTTCCAAATAGTCCTGAAGTAACGATTTTGTCTATTCCCTTTTCTTTGTAATAAACTTTCTCCTTTAGAATATTTTTGGGTTAACAGAGAAGTTACAAAAGAAATGCAGAAAGTTCTCATAGATCCCTCATTCGGTATTTCCTTCCATTGCCTTACTCTTAATGAAACTCCACCTTTATCAGGATTTCATTAGTTTTCTCCTGTGTCTCTAGGGTCCCTTCCAGGATGACTATGGATATCATTTATCTGTCATGTGTTCTGAGTCTCCTCTGGCTGTGACAATTTCTAAGACTTTCCTTGGCAGTTTTGAGGAGTACTAATTAAGTACCAGTCTTTTGCAGAATGACCCTAAGTTGGATTTGTCTGTTTTTCTCATGGTTAAACTGGGGTTATAGGTTTTGGGGAATGAGATGCAGAATAGCGTTTTCACCACCTCATCTACTGTGTGAACACCGTCAACATGATTTACTACTGATCGTGCTAACCTTGGTCACTGGGTGAGGTAGTATTTGCCAGGCCTCTGTACCATAAGTTATACCCTGCCCTTTCCCCTTGGAAGCAAGACACAGGTGCAGGTCATACTCAAGTGTTGGGCAGTTAAGCTCTAGTCCCTCCTTTGGGGAGTGGATATCCAAATAGAATATTTGGCATCCTTCTGTACAGGAGACTTGCTTAGGGTCCCCTATTTATTTGTATCAGTATGGATGGACTCATGGATATTTATTAAATACTTTAGGTTACCAATCCCATGTTATATACTTTGTTGCTCAAAATGTTTCAGCTTATGTCACTGGGGAGTTCTTTCAGGTTGGCTGCAGGGTCCCTTTGTAAATCTTTTTTCCTTTTACGTTCTGAACACTTCCTTGCTATCCATCACTACCAGATGTTCTAGGTTCATCTTGTATTTGCCCTGCCTCTGCCTCCAAATCAGTCATTTCTTCAAGGAACTCTGGTTCCTTTCTTGGAAAATGATCTTAGAAATGAAGATTGGGATTGTGATCAGTAGCTGGGTGTTACTGCTTCTAGCTCCTCCCAGGGAAGAAAGCTAAAGAATATGTGTTTGTATACTAACTGATATATACACACACATTTAGAATTATATCTAGACATCTATATCTATATTAAACTAAATATGAATTCATACGGATGTCTCTGAATCTAATCTAGTACCACCAGGATTCATTTTATCCTCCCCCCTTACTTATCTGTAACTTGCCTCACCAATAATGAAAATGTAGATCCTACCATCTGTCATTCATTTACTTACTCAATCTCAGGATAATCTTACAGCAGTTTTAGCATTATTAACCCACTCTAACAAGGGAAACACCTTTGTTAACTAGAGTTTGGCATTTGTGTCAAGATCATCCTGATTTCAACTTTACAATTTCCATTCAAAGTAGTTTACCAAGATTGCTTTGATTAATATCTCTTCTGTACATTGTTCAGTGTAATAGGGGGTTCATTCAGAGTTCTGTGGGATAGTAGGGGGTCACTTTTTGTGTAAAAATTAATCTGTAGTCTCAGAACTGAGGAGTTTGCTGTTTCTGTTCACCTGTCACCATATAGCCAGTGAAGTATGCTCAGTTCACCTGCAAATTTATAGCAATAAACAGAATTCTGTATGTTTGTTAATGTAGAAGAAATATAAATATTATTATGAGCTAAATGCCATTTAAAAGAAAAGACTGCCTATTGAATAAGAAATGTGTTTTTAAAATATAGTATTTATTACCATTGTTTTGAATCTTAGGTGTAGAGCAATTAAAAGCTATGTGATATCAGGCAAGTTACCTAAACTTTTTTTTTTCCCATATTTTTTTATTGGTGCTTTATAGTTGTACATATTGGTAGGATTTGTTGTTACATATTCATACATGCATACAATCTAATGATATAATTTGGCTAATAACACTCCCCGGCATTTCTTCCTTCCCTCTCCATCTCCCACCTCTTGGTCCCTTTCCTCTACTGATCTCCCTTTGATTTTTAGGAGACCCATCCCCAACTGTCTTTTGCTTTTTCCTCTTTAGTCTCCATATGAGAGAAAATACGGTATCCTTGACCTTCTGAGTTTGATTTATTTCACTTAACATGATGGTCTCTGGTTCCATCCGTTTTCCTGCAAATGCCATAATTTCATTTTTCTTTATAGCTGAATAAAACACCATTGTATGAATATATATACCACATTTAAAAAATCCATTCTTCTATTGATGGACACCTAATCTGGTTTCATAGTTTGGTTATTGTATTATGCTGCTATAAACATGGGTATACATGTGTCACTGTAGTAAGATGTCTTTAATTCTTCACTGAGAGAGAAATGGCATTGCTGGGTCATATGGTGGCTCCATGCCTGCTCTTTTAAGGAGTATCCATATTGGTTTCCACAGTGGTTGTACTAATTTACAGAAATAACATTGTTAAAATGACCATCCTACAATATACAGATTCAATGCATTGGATTTTGACCTCATCAAAATACCAATGGCATTGTTTACATAACTTGAAAAACCAGTCCTAAAATTCATTTGGAGAAATAAAAGACCCAGAATAGTCAAAGCAATTTTAAGATTAAAAAAAAAAAAAATCAATGCTGCAGGCATCACAATACCTGACTTCAAATTAAACTAAGAGTTATAGTAACAAAAACTGCATGGTACTGGCATAAAAACAGACATATAGACCAATGACACAGAATAGAAGATCCAGAGACAAACCCATATAGATACAGTCATCTGATCCTTGACAAAGGTACCAAAAACATACATTGGAAAAAACACAGCCTTTTTAACAAATGGTACTGGGAAAACTAGTTATCTGTATGTAGCAGAATGAAACTAGGCCCTTATCTCTCATCCTGAACAAAAATCAATTAAAAATGGATGAGACCTTGGAATTGTATGAGAAACTATGCAACTTCTAGAAGAAAATGTAGGGTTAATGCTCCAGCTTTTCACACAGGCAACAACTTTCCCATTAGGACCCCTAAAGCTCAGGAATAATACCAAGTTAATAAATGGGACAACAACAAATTAGAAAGCATCTGCACAGCAAAACAATAAGGAATGTGAAAAGAGAATACCCAAAATGGAGAAAATCTTTGATAGCTACTTTTCTGACAGAGGACTATTTTACAGACTATACAAAGAGCTGAAAAAAAATTTACAGCAGAAAAAACAAATAACCCAATTAAAAAATGAACTGAAAACAGACACTTCTTAAAAGAAGAAATAAAAAATGACCACCAAATACGTGAAAAAATGTTTAACATCATTAGCAATTAGAGAAATGAAAATCAAAACTACACTGAGATTTGATCTCATACCAGTCAGAATGGCAGTCATCAAGAATACAAATAATAATAAATGCTGGGGAGGATATGGAGGAAAAAGGAATACTTTCACCTAACCTTTGCAAACATAGGTTTATTTTTTAATTTTCATCTGTTTTTTTTGTGGTGCCAGGGACTGAATCCAGAGGCTTAAGCATTCTAGGCATGTGCTCTGTCACTGAGCTATGCTCCTAACCCTCAAACCACAGTTTCTAATCCTTAAAATGGCAAGAACAAATCCTTAGCTCATAGGGTTAATGTGATGATCCAATAAAATAATACACGTCAAAGAGATGACATGTGTCCTGGCATATAGAAAGTAAAAATAAATGTAATTATTTATTATTAGTTATTAGTTATTTAACTAATTTTTTTCATTAATTGTTGCATAAATTAGGTTGATAATTTTGGGAAAAAGGAAGCTACAAATAATAGAAAGAAATCTCAGTTTTATAAACTGGAAGAAATAGGATTTAAGAAGAAGACTTTAAAAATGCCTATTTGTAGCTTTAGATATAAACCACAATTCTCTTGAATTTAAACAGAAGTTACCTCAAATTAATTACAATTGCTATTAAAATGAATAATCCTCATTAGAGCTTAAAAAGAAAAACCCTAAAAACTTTGAAAACATCAGATCTGTATTGATATTTCTTAAAAACATAATGTATGAGTCAAAAATTTAACAAAATTAAACTTTGAAAATTTAAATTGAAAGATAGGTATGGAAAATAAAGAGTATTGGAAGCACACCAGAATATTGACAGTGGTCATCTCTGGGTGGGGAGAGTAAGGGTGATTCATATTTTAGACTAGTTCTTCTTAAATTTACTGTGTGTACAAATCATCCGAGGACACTGTTAAAGGGAGATTCTGATTCCTGAGGTCTGGGGAGGGGCCTGACATGCTAAGAAGCTCTCAGGTGCTGCTCCTGCTGGTCTGTGGTTCAGACTATGGATATAATGGAATTAGCACATTTTTTCCAGATTTTCTGCAATCAGCTTACTTTTATAATAAAAATATTGCAGATATATGCCTTTTGGTATAATAGGAGCCAGCAGTATACAAACACACATACACATATACACACACAAATAGTATTAAATATATATTTAATAATATATACAATACAGTAGTGTGTTATAGATATTGTGTTCTACATATACACTTATACTGTTTAGTATACAAACTAATTGTGTTAAAATTATTTGATGCTATAGTCAATGTTGGGAGCTACACTGTTCAATATTTTCCTATTTCCTGTGGAGGTGAAATATTTTTATGTTTAACCAAAATGGCAGTCTTAATAGATTTTACCACTTAGGCACCCTTGCTTCTTTAGCTTCGTGAGCTTACTTTGAAGCTATAATGCTTAAATTTACTTGATGAATAAAATTGGCGTACTGCAAAACTGAAAGTTGGTAGCAGACATTATAAGAAGAAATTTGAATGTGTCTGTAAGAGCAAAATAAAACAAAGTCTAGAACTACCGAACAAACAAAAACCCAAGAAAAGTAAAGTATTCTCTAACTGAGCCACTCCATTTCTTGGATCTCATTTTCGGCATTTGAAAATGTTAGTGGATTGAGTAAATGTATCACTTTTCAAGGAAGCACATGTTTTCCCTGTTTCAGTGAAAACCATTAACTCATTCTTAATGAGCACAGATTCACAAAATCTAAATATTTAGTAATACACGTTGATGAGCAGCCTAAAAATGTAAAGGTAAAAAATATCCTGATCTTATTTGATCAGGAAGGCCAGTTAAACCAGAAAAGAAGCAATATTTGTTTTTGTTGACTCTTGTTTCACTTATGGAATCATAACCGGTAAAGCAATAATGAGGAAATGCAAACATGTTCAATTTTCCAACACTGTTTAACTAGGCTTTAGAATGGGAGAACCACTATTTAATATCGTCAGCATCTGAGGTTTATGAAAGCAAGATTGTGCAGTTTTAGGGGAATCAATAATAAAATGACTGCAAGAATATCTGTGAATTTTATGCTGTGGAACCTCCAGGCATTAAAAATCAATGCAACCCAATCTATTTGAAGTCGTGGTTCTCATTGTCTTTCCATTGTACCCTGGACCAGCTCTGCATCTGTTCTGGCTTCTGGTGACAGTGGCCATATTTCATAGTGCTCCTTCCACAGGCTGGCGGCTGGTGATAAGCTATAATGGATCTGTCCGAGAGAACAGCTGTCTCCCCTTGTTCCTGGCGAAGAGATGAAAAAGTGCCTCTCCTCTCATAGACTGTATTGACCTTGACTATAATGAAGTGTGTAATTAACAGCTTTGCTCTAATAAGAACTCACATTTCTTTTTCAAAAACAATATCTTCTTTGTACCTGTATTTTGTCTTTCTGGGTAAATACTTCTCAGGAGGTCAATAAACCAAATATTCCTATGACTCAAGAATAAACCAACACTCTCCCAGCAAGTATCTACTTCGAAACTGTCTACCTAAGTCCTCACTCTGTAGAGAACCAGATCCTTTGTTTTTATTGAAGTATGTAGCTGGAAATAGCTGGGTGTGTCATCACAACAAAAACTGGCAGATCTGAGATACTTGGGCCCTTATGGGAAAAATGCTGAATCCTGTTTGGGTGTTATAATATCATAAGAACTCATGTCTATTTTCTTTCATACATATATAATATATAAGTAATTTTTTGCTAGCCATATCATATATACATATGGTTGTATGATTTTGTTGTTAATCATTAGAGACAGGGAAAATTGGGTAAACAGTGGAGTATCATATATCCCTGGAGCATAAGACAATTTGGGCAATATATCTCAAATTGCGGGTGCTGGTGAAGGTTTCTAACCATAAAGAGCCTTTTAATAAATGATGTAATCCTCTTAATCACATGGAATTCAAATAAGCTTTTTCACTAACTAAAAATACTGTTATATTTTGCACAAATAGAATGGACTGGTGAATTTTGTAGCTTACTGATTAGAAAACGATTATTTGCCATTTTCTCTACCTTCTAAGGCACAGCAATACCATGGTACAGAGGGGGTTACGTTAAAGAACAATCCCTGAAGGTATCTTTCTATTTATTGTTAACTTGGAAAAGCAAATATGGAAAGTTTGTAGACTGGGTTTTCACTGCTTGGAACATGGGGATCAAGGTCAATTAGTCCAACCAATTAATAATCACAAGTGTTTTACCTTGGTTTGAGACTACGAGTACTGCAGTTGGGAATTTAACATTATTTGTTGATTTCTGATTATGGAAATTTGACTATTATTTGTTGATAAGTATCTCTATTTATTTATTCATTTTGTAAAAAAAAAATGTTTCTGGGATGGGAGCATTCTGAGACAAATGAGACAAGATTCAATGATTGCTTTCTTAACTGGGGTAGTAAACAGAATTAAATATTATTCTTTAGATATTTCATGTAGTACATTCACATCTTATCCAGGACTTTCCCAAAGCAGAGTAGTTTCTTTTGGAAAATGAGGCCAAGAACAGTGGGGAGAGTGCTAATGGGAGAGAGGGGAAGTTCAATTCAAGAGTATATTTCCAAGGTTGGTTGTTTGTGGTCCATGGGGCTCAGTTCTGCAGAGCTGTGAAGAGTGTCTCAAACTGGCCACTCCAGGAAATGAACTTGGATGTATGCATCTACTTTTTCCCATCTCCTGTTGAACAGGCTTCTGTAGGCATCCCACAGGTGACAACAAAGGAGCCACCGTATCAGAAATCAGAGTAAGTGGTGCAATTGAGGTCAGCGGCAGTAGATTGCCTCAGCAATGACTGAAGTAATAAAGATTGGCCTAAAAGACATGATGCGGGCTGTAAAATATCTTTGTGAGATAAATATTCCACAACAAAAGTTTTTAAAATGAATTAAGACAAAAATCCCTTCTTACCAACAAATGGTCATAGGCATCAACATTCTCTATCACTGTGATGAACATGCTAGGTGACCACCAGATATGTGTGCTCCTCTTCCATTATATCGAGTTTTTCTTCCCACCCAGGGACCACATGTTCCAGCATTCTTACATCCAGATGGAGTCATAGGACCAATTCTCACCCATAGAATATGAGCAGGATGTTACAGGTTCCCTTCCAGGTAAAAGTTACGAAAAAACCAAACCCCCTTTCTTCTTTATCCTTCTGTCTGCCAGCTGGATGGAGAAAGTCTAGCAGGATACACTTAGTTTCTTAGGTATGACAGAGCCATGGAATAGCCTTTGCATCCCATGGTCTAGTTGCTAGGCCATGACAGAGCCTAGATGGACCATGAGGAAAGCCACTTTCTGGTCAGGAAAACTATATTTGATATGGAATGAGAGATTAACTCTTACTGGTTGAATATCCCTCATTACAAAATGTTTGGGATTGCAGAATTTCTAAGATTTTGGAATATTTGCCTAGAGAGCTGGTTGAACTGCTCTAGTCCAAAATTCTGAAATTCAAGTGCTCTGAAATCTGAAACTCTCTGAATAGTTTGAAAAGTTAAACTGTCTGAATAGTTTGAATAGGGTTTGAAAAGTTTAGGATTCTTGATTATTTTGAATTTATAGATTAGCAATGCTCAATCTGTATTTTATACAGCTTAAGGATTAGTGTTACTGTCTCCATCTTAAATGTCCCTCAAAAGCTCCTGTGTTGAAGATATGACCCCCAGCTGATGGTACTGTTGAGAGATGCTGGAAAGTTTAAGAGGTGAGGGGCCTCATGGTGAGAAGTTAGGCCATTGGAGGCTTGGTCTTCAAGTGGATTTTGGAAACCCAATTCCTCCCTATTTTTGCTTCTGACCTGCCATGAGGTGAACAGGTTTGCTTTATCATGTGTTCCCTACCACGGTGTTCTGCTTCACCAGAGGTCCCAAGAAACAATAAACACAAGCAAACATGGGCTGAAATCTCTGAAGCTGTGAGCCAAAAGAAGTTTTTCCTCCTTTTAAGTTGATTTTCTCAGGTATTTGGTTACAGTGATAGAAAACTGACTAACCCTGTATGTTATAGCAGTAGGAATTACCTAACTAATAGATCATGATGATAATCACTATAGTAATTCCAGAAATAAAAAACAGTACTAAAATAAGAAGTGAACCAGAAGCAAAGACAGACTTTATTTTATTCTTATCAAGTGAACCCAGGCTAATTTGCCAGAGCTGGCATTGACCAGGACATCCACATGAGCTTTAGGGATGGCAAGGGGAATAATTTGAGTTATAATCCAGATATTCACTGATAATACCCTGATAAAAAGGGATTGGATACTGAAAACCTGACACAAACACAGAACTGTGAATTAAGCTGTATCTCAGCTTGACCAGGTATCAGTGAGTATAACCATGTATGAACAAATATTTTATTTTCCAGTATTTTAGAATGAAATATAAATATACATGTTAGTAAAGAGGGATTCATTAGAGTGTGTCACCTGGGGCCGATCCTATAGATTGAGATGAGTCTCTGTGATAGGTTCCTTAAAAAATCTGAACACAAGTGTTTCCCTCTCTTTGCAATGTGACTATGTAGTTCTTTGCAATAGAAGGTAGTGGAACTTATGTCCCCTACCTTTGAATCTGGATAGTCCTGTGTCTTCCTATGCAAAGGACGGTAGCAGAAGTAACATTCTACTGATTCTGAGTCTAGGTCTTAAGAAAACTTGCAGTAGCAGAATTCTCTCCCCTTCTCCTCCCAGGTGAACAAGTTTGGGCTAGCCAGTTGGAGTGTCAGAGATGAGCCATGCTGAGGCCATCTTAGGTCAGCTCCAATTCATTCCAGTGCTTTTCCTCTATGCTGACCAGAGCAGGGAGCTGCGAAGCAAGGAAGCATAAAAGCTAGTATCTGGTCCAATTTAGACTAGGACAGATAAACCAGACTGCCAGAAGGAGCAAGGTCTCATGTGCCTGTGGAAAAGGAAAAGTACTTCTTAACAAGGTGAGAGTGGGGTCTCTTGATTTGTGAGAACTCAAGAGTACTTAAGTTATTCTGTTTTAGTCTATGAAGGATGAGTCAGCATAGAGGACAAATGGGGGCATGGCCACTCTGTGAGTTGTTTTTCTCTCTCTTTTTATGGCTCAACTTATTTGAAATTTGTACAGACTCATGGTTATTATTTTGGTTCTATTTATATAGATTATACATAATAGATTGAAAATGAACATTTTGTTAATTATGCAAAGTTTCCTATAGTAACTTAGATATTCATAATTGAGTCATTAGGTGTCAGGCTGCTACATCAAATTTAGGTTACTCAGAAGGAAGGCATCTGTCCCTTTCTCCTACTACTCTTCTTCAATTGTATTTTTTGTAAACCTTAAATGTATTTTTTTTCAGTTTTCAAGAATATATTGCTGTTAATTCTAGTCACCATGTGGTACAATAGACCTCTCAAACTTATTCTTCCCATCTCATTGAAATTTGTTATGCCTTGACCAATATCCTCTCAACCCCGCCTGATCCACAATTTGGTCACAACCATTTTACTTTCTACTTCTACAAATCTAAATTTTTTAGGTTTCACCTATAGGTGAGACCATGTGCCTGGCTTATTTCACTTAACATGATGTTTATGGGTTCTTCCATGTTACCACAAATGACAGGATTTCCTTCACTTTTTAAGGCTGAATAATATAACATTGTAAACATATACCAAATTTTTCTTTATCCACTCATCTACTGATGGACACTGAGGTTGACTCTATATTTTGGTTACTGTGAATGCTGCTGTGATGGCCATAGGAATGCAGATGTCTCTTGGACACACTGATTTCATTTCCTTTGGGTCATATGGTAGTTGTATTTTTAATTTTTTATGGCTCTGTCTCCTTCTATTCTGAGACATTTATACTTTCATCTTTTAAAATTGTTTAAACATTGAAAAGTCTTAGTACATCAAGACCTTTTGAAATATGGTTACTAGGAAATGTAAAATATGTGGTTTGTATTTGTGGTCTGGATTTTACTTCTATTGGACAACATGAATTTAGAGTGGTGATTGGCAAGCTTTGGTCCATGGACCAAATCTGGTATTGCTTATTTTTGTAAATAATATTTTATTGGAACACAGCCATGCCCACTTGTTTTCATACAGTGAATGGCTGCTAATGCACAACAGTGGCAGAGTTGAGTAGTGGTAACAGCGACATATGGCCCACAAAGCAGAAACTATTTCCTGTTGGGCCCTTTAATCAAAAATTTACTAAACTCTGATCCAGAGTATCACAGGCTATACAGTTTGAAAAACAAACAAACAAACAAAAAATACCTCTTGTAGTATTTGATTCATGGGCTGCCCCCAAAATAAATTCATATAAGCTGGATTTGCTTTTTCAGTGTGACGGGAACACATGGCACCAAAGGCCCATTTGGTTCATTTATAATCTGTGGTTCTGCAGCAGAGGAGGGCCAAACCAATTGCTAAGCATGAGAACCCCAACCTTGCTCCCAAAGCACTTTCAAGCAACAGGAGTGAAGGAGCAAGTTTGTTGCATTCTTGCTGGGTGTAGGTTAGCTAGACCTTAGGCCACAGATGTAACGGACATAAACAAGAACTTAGTAGCATTCCTGTCCTCACATTAATGAAGAATTTATTGATCTGAGTTGATATGAATAAAATGACTTCCACCAATCCTTGAACTGGTTTCAAAGAGTTTATAGACACTAACAGAAATTAGACACTTACTACGTGCTAGGATGATGAGAAATGTCTTTCTCACATTTAGTCTTCACAACAGGACTCTGAGGTATGTAGCATTATTACAACATTATACAAAGGATGAAAATGAGGTTTGCAGAGGCCAAGTTATTGCCTAATGACACTCAGTGGGTGGGTGGAAGATTCAAATGCAAGGTCCACTCTAGACTATTACAAATAATGCCTCTCCATATAATATACAACATACAGCATGCTCTATGAGCCCCTAGAGTCTGTAGACAAATTGGTAAAAGCTGGCAAGAACAAGCTCTACCCCTTCTGTGATTCAGTGAAAGGAATGTAAATGTATACCTTGGAAAAGGGGAGCACATGTTTCCAGAAGCAAAACATTTTAAGAATTTTGAAATTCTGAGTTTGAGTTTAAATTTTAAATTCTGTTTACAAGTCAGAACTTTCTGGGAATTGGGGAAACACAAGCTGGTTGTTTTTGAAATAATTAGCCTTTAAAATATTTAAAAATTTTGTCTGTAACAAAAGAGAAAACTTGATGGATGGTATTCGCTCAAGATTTTGGCACTCAAAACTTTAATAACAAAATGGGTAGTTTATGCATCAATTACCACTCCCCAAAGCCCCCCAAAAATCTGATTACATGATGCTTAAATTATTCCTAATATGTAAAACTAAAGATCAAAATTTTATGCTTTCTTGTATAGATTCTATAGAGAAACATAAGGCATATTTAGTCAACGAAATTTTACCTTTGAGTGTCCCAAACTTAAATTTCTGTTGTTTCCACTTCCAGCCTGACATTTCAAGCCACCTTTACAAAGGTGAAAATTATCTCTTGAAGGCATAATAAATGTGAAGAAACGTGTTAATCTGGAAATAAACCTGCGAGGTAGTTCAATAACATTTTAAAGTACAAAGCTGGTACTGTTATTATGTACTTCATATTTTGGAAATTGATTTGTCTTAGATGCCAAGTAAAAAGTATGCCCCATGGAAACAAGAAAGGAGAAAAGCTGGGTTCCAAATCTTTTAAACATTTCAGAAATATGAAACTTTTAAGCCTATTAAATTCTGAGGTCAAATTTACCCAACATTCATAGCTGTTAGTCATCTATTTCTCTTTGGTGATCAAAGTCAGAATAATAGTCTCCCCAAGGGAAAGGAGACCAAGAAAGTTTTTTCAGTCCTAACAGTGCTCCCTTTCTTGATCCAGGTTGTGGTCACAAGAATGCTTACCTACGTAAAAATTGAGCAAACTCTACATCCATGATTTGTGTCTTTTATGATGTGCAAATCATCTCTTTGCTGAAATATATTGGGATGGCATCAAGTCAAACAGTTGTTTGATGTTCCCAACAAATATGCAGAACTCTGAGGGCAGCTCCTAAAATGTGGGACAATGGATACAACCCAGAATGTATTTTCCAGGTATTGTCATGGAAGAATGGCAGCAGATAGTAACAACAAACACTAGATGAAGATGAACCAGGGATTTTAAGTTGGAAGGCAATTATTAAATGAGGGAATTGATGGGTAAGGAAAATGTACCTTGGTCAAATACTGAAGATCAAAGGGAGAGAGAACAGGAGCAGTGGGGTAGGTAGGTAACTGAATCCAAGAGGACAAAAATCCCCATCTGTTAAACCCAACCAAAGATATGGAAATGCATCTTGAAAATGTAACTCTTAACAAATGCCAAATTAGTGATGTAATTGATGCTATTAAGAGTTTATGCAGTTCCCTTCACCCTCAATCTCTACCATGTCCACATGTAGAGCCTGATGCTTCTCTACCTGCAAATATATAGGGATTTTCTTATATAGAGCAGAAGTCCTAACTCTACAACATTTTGTTGATTAATATAAGTACATATAGAATATAAACTTGTGGTTCTTTTCTTTTTCTGCAAAACAAGACTCATTTATCCCAAGGAGATCTATTTATCTGAGATATAGGTATGTTCACATTTAAAAGATCATGTCTCTCTGAAAGCTAATGAAAGTTTCAAGACTACACTTTGAGGTTTTTATAAAAGCCCTTAGGAAATACTGAGGCAGTAAGAGATTCTGCTTCATCCAGAAGCTTCAGTGGTAGCAGCTCTCAATAATAACTGCATAGGGGCATTATCTGGGGAGCTTACATGCATTCCTGGAACCAGGGTCTCTCCTCAGATGAATTACATCACTCATGGTGGTTCCAGGAATTAGTTTCTAGATCTCCCTGGGTGATTCCAATGTGCAATCAAGTTTGGAAACAGGGGAGATCCAAGATGGTGGACTAGAGGGAGGCTGCATTCCTTGTTGCTCCATAACTCTGGTTTCAAGCAGAGGATATCTGTTTCTCAGGGAGGCAGTTTTTGCTGCTTATTGATCCCCTGCTGTTTACCCCATTTGTCTGCTGTGATAACCTGCAGTCTGCCAGCATATCGATCCCTTTTTTGAGTGCAGATTGTTCACTGTCAGGCGTTAATCATCCACCATTTGCCTGCCTCTCACCTGTCCATCACCTGCCTTACACCTATCCATCACCCAACACACGAGGTTCACCTCCCGATCGTTCAACAACAGTCAGCAAACTGATCGCCCACCGTCTGCTGTTGCCTGGAAGTTCACTGTTACAGTACCTGCAGGTTTGATTACACGTGGCTGCCGCCATTTTGAGATGACAGCCAGGCCCCGTAGGACCCCTGGCCAGACTGACTGAGCCCCGTCTCCAGGATCCCTCAGCCTGACCGATCACTCCCTGCCTCTGGGACCCTCACATCAACTGACTGCTCCCTGCCACCAGGCCCTCCAGACCAATTGACTGCGCCCTATCACCGGGACTCCAGACTGACTGATTGCACCCGGCCTCCAGGTTCCCACAACCACACCAAACACACCCGAATTCCAGGACCCCTGCCTGACCAACCGCATCCCACCTCCAGGACCTCCAGCTGACCACGTCCACACCCTGAGATGCAGCTCCCCATTTGCCAACACATTTCGAAGCCAGAGTGGCCATCTTGGATAACACTGGAAGCCATAGCTCCGATCTTTAGGTGAGGCAAATCCCATCCTGAGATGCCTGCTAGAGGCTTGAAGCTCATTGTCAGGTACCTCTCATGTATCAGGTTACTGAACACTGGTAGCTTTCATTACTATATGACTGTTATACTGTAGATTTTCTTTTTTCTCCTTATTGAAAAAATTGAAGTTTTTATTTCTTTACTTTTCTTGCTCTCTTTTCCTTTTGTTTACCTGTTCCCTCAGAGTCTCTTTCTCTTTTTGCATGTTAATATCCAATTTCTTTTGATTACACTCTCACACTTTCTATTATCTAGAACTTCTGTATATTCTTTTCTTATCCCATTAATAGCCACATTCTACATCCCTCTGCATCCTCTTTGTCCTCCATTAGAAACTGCAGACCTTATTGCAAATCTGTTTGTTTTACCAAAGATAATATTTGAACTCATTCTGTTTATTGTGACAATTTTGTTATTGTCCTCATAGGGGCTATTTGGTCTAGGATTGCATAGTTTCTGAATTGGGCACTGCTAATATTGATCTCCCCTTAAAGAAAGGGTTTTGGAAACCTATAGGGCCACCATAAGCCTATAGGGGGAAATCTGCAATACCCCAGATCTGCACTGCTAGAGGGGAAAATACATGAACAACATGAAAAAACAAGGGAAGAAAATGATCCAAACATATCTAGATTCTATATTAATGGAATCCAATGACAGTATGTTACAAGAAATGTCAGAAAAGGACTTCAGATTATACATGATTAAGATGATTCCCGAAGCAAAGAATGAGATAAGAGAACAAATGCAATCAATGAATGATAATACCAATAAGCTGAAAGAGCACCTGCAGGAAGCAAAAGATCATTTCAACAAAGAGATAGAGATTCTCAAAAAAAAAACAAACGGAAATCCTTGAAATGAAGGAAACAATAAACCAAATAAAAAACTCAATGGAAAGCATCACCAAAAGACTAGACCATTTGGAAGACAGAACCTCAGACAATGAAGACAAAATATTTAATCTTAAAAATAAAGTCCAAACAGAGAAGATGGTAAGAAATCATGAATAGAATTTCCAAGAACTATGGGACATCATGAAAAGACCAAATTTAAGAATTATTGGGATTGAGGAAGGCACAGAGATACAAACCAAAGGAATGAACAACCTATTCAATGAAATAATATCAGAAAATTTCCCAAACCTCAAGAATGAAATGGAAAATCAAATACAAGAGGCTTACAGAACACCAAATGCACAAAATCAAAACAGATCCACACCAAGGCACATTATAAGGAAAATGCCTAACATTCAAAATAAAGATAGGATTTTGAATGCTGCGAGAGAAAAGCATCAGATTACATATAGGGGGAGACCAATATGGATAGCAGCTGACTTCTCAACCCAGACTCTAAAAGCTAGAAGGGCCTGTAAAAACATATTTCAAGCTCTGAAAGAACATGGTTGCCAACCAAGAATCCTATACCCAGCAAAACTAACCTTCAGATTTAAAGATGAAATAAAATCCTTTCATGATAAACAAAAGTTAAAAGAATTTACAAATAGAAAGCCTGCACTACAGAATGTTCTCAACAAAATATTCCATGAGGAGGAAAAGAAAAACAATAATGTAGGTCAGCAAAGGGAGGAACTACCTTAGAGAAAAACCACTCAAAGGAGAAACCAAGCCAACTTAAAAACCAAAAATAAGCCAAATGACTGGGAATACAAATCATATCTCAATAATAACCCTGAACGTTAATGGCCTAAACTCATCAATCAAAAGACAGAGACTGGCAGAATGGATTAAAAAGAAAGACCCAACGATATGCTGCCTGCAAGAGACTCATCTCATAGAAAAAGACATCCACAGACAAAAGGTGAAAGGATGAGAAAAAACCTACCATGCACATGGACCCAGTAAAAAAGCAGGGGCTTCCATCCTTATATCAGAAAAAGTGGACTTCAAGCCAAAGTTAGTCAGAAGGGATAAAGAAGGACATTTCATACTGCTTAAGGGAACCATAAATCAGGAAGACATAACAATCATAAATATCTATGCCCCAAACAATGGTGCATCCCTGTACATCAAACAAATCCTTCTCAATTTCAGAAATCACATAGACCATAACACAATAATTCTGGGTGACTTTAACGCATCACTGTCACCACTAGATAGATCTTCCACACAAAATCCAACCAAAGAAACCATAGAACTCAATAACACAATCAATAACCTAGACTTAATAGACATATATAGAATATTCCATCCATCAACGAGCAGATTCACTTTTTTCTCAGCAGCACATGGAACCTTCTCAAAAATAGACTATATGTTATGCCACAAAGCAGCCCTTAGGAAATGCAAAAAAAATAGAGATACTGCCTTGTGTTCTCTCAGATCATAATGGACTGAGAATAGAAATCAATGACAAAATAAAAAACAGAAATTACTCCAACACCTGGAGACTAAATAATATGCTATTGAATGAAACATGGATAACAAAAAACATCAGGGAGGAGATTAGAAAATTCTTAGAGGTCAATGAGAACGTCGATACAACATATCAAAATCTCTGGGACACTATGAAAGCAGTACTAAGAGGAAAATTCATTCCAGAAAAGAATGAAAAGTCAACAACTAAATGACCTAACTTTACAGCTCAAAGCCCTAGAAAAAGAAGAACAGAATAACAGCAAAAGTAGTAGAAGACAGGAAATAATTAAAATCATTGATTTCAAGAGCTGAAATCAATGAAATTGAAACAAAAGAAACAATTCAAAAAATTGACAAAAGAAAAAGTTGGTTTTTTGAGAAAGTAAACAAAATAGACAAACCCTTAGCCACACTAACAAAGAGAAGGAGAGAGAAAACTCAAATTACTAAAATTCATGATGAAGAAGGATATATCAACAGACACCACTGAGATACAGAACGTAATGAGAAGCTACTTTGAAAATCTGTATTCCAACAAAATAGAAACTACCGAAGACATTGGCAAATTTCTAGAGACATATGCTCCTCCCAAACTGAACCAGGAAGACATACACAATTTAAACAGATCAATATCAAGCAATGAAATAGAAGAAGCCATTAAAAATGTACCATCCAAAGATCTCCCATGTTCTTGGATAGGAAGAATTAATATTGTCAAAATGGCCATACTACCAAAAGTGCTATACAGATTCAATGCAATTCCAATTAAAATCCCAATGATGTACCTTACAAAAATAGAGCAAGCAATTATGAAATTCATCTGGAAAAATAAAAAACCCAGAATAGCTAAAGCAATCCTCAGTAGAAAGAGTGAACCAGGGGATATTGCAATACCAGATCTTCAACTCTATTACAAAGCAATAGTAACAAAAACAGCATGGTATTGGTACCAAAATAGACAGGTAGATCAATGGTACAGAATAGAGGACATGGACACAAACCCAAATAAATACAATTTTCTCATACTAGACAAAGGGGCCGAAAATATGCAATGGAGAAAAGATAGCCTCTTCAACAAATGGTGCTGCAAAAACTGGAAAACCATATGCAACAGAATGAAATTAAACCCCTATCTCTCACCCTGCACAAAACTCAACTCAAAATGGATCAAGGACCTCGGAATCAAACCAGAGACCCTGCATCTTATAGAAGAAGAAGTAGGTCCAAATCTTCAACTTGTTGGCTTAGGATCAAACTTCCTTAACAAGACTCCCATAGCACAAGAAATAAAAGCAAGAATCAACAACTAGGATAGATTTAAACTAAAAAGCTTTCTCTCAGCAAAGGAAACTATCAGTAATGTCAAGAGAGAGCCTACAGAGTGGGAGAATATCTTTGCCACTCATACTTCAGATAGAGTGCTAATTTCCAGAAACTATAAAGAACTCAAAAAACTCTACACCAAGAATACAAATAATCCAATCAGCAAATGGGCTAAGGAAATGAACAGACACCTCACAGAAGAAGATGTACAAGTAATCAACAAACATATGGAAAAATGTTCAACATCTCTAGTAATAAGAGAAATGCAAATCAAAACTACCCTAAGATTCCATCTCACCCCAACTAGAATGGCAATTTTCAAGAACACAAGCAACAATAGGTGTTGGCGAGGATGTGGGGAAAAAGGTACACTCATACATTGCTGGTGGGGATGCAAATTAGTGCAGCCACTCTGGAAAGCAGTGTGGAGATTCCTCAGAAAGCTTGGAATGGAACCACCATTTGACCCAGCTATCCCACTCCTTGGCCTATACCCAAAGGACTTAAAATCAGCATACTACAGAGATACAGCCACATCAATGTTCATAGCTGCTCAGTTCACCATAGCCAGATTGTGGAACCAACCTAGATGTCCTTCAGTTGATGAATGGATAAAGAAACTGTGGCATATATATCCAATGGAATATTACTCCACCATAAAGAATGATAAAATTATGACTTTTGCAGGCAAATGGATGAAATTGGAGAATATCATGCTAAGTGAGATAAGCCAATCTCAAAAAACTAAAGGACAAATGATCTCGCTGATAAGCGGATGAGGACATATAATGGGGGGTGGGAGGGGTTAGTGTTAGGGTTAGGATTAGGTTTAGGGTTAGGGTTAAGGAGGGTGGTAAGAATGGAGGAAGAAAGGACTGTATAGAGGGAAAAGAGGGGTGGGAGGGGTGGGGGGAAGGAAAAAAATATCAGAATGAATCAAACAACATTACCCTATGTAAATTTATGATTACACAAATGGTATGCCTTGACTCCAAGTACAAACAGAGAAACAACATGTATCCCATTTGTTTACAATTAAAAAAAAATCTACCATCCAAGAAAAGCTCAGGACCAGATGGATTCTCAGCCGAGTTGTACAAGACCTTCAAAGAAGAACTCATTCCAATACTTCTCAAAGTATTCCAGGAAATAGAAAAGGAGGGTACCCTACCGAACTCATTCTATGAAGCTAATATCACCCTCATACCCAAACCAGGTAAAGACACATCAAGGAAAGAAAATTTTAGACTAATATCCTTGATGAATATAGATGCAAAGATCCTTAACAAAATATTGGCAAGCCATATCCAAATACATATTAAGAAAATTGTGCACCATGATCAAGTGGGGTTCATCCCTGGAATGCAAGGATGGTTTAACATCTGTAAATCAATAAACGTAACCCATCATGTCAATAGACTTAAGGATAAGAATCATATGGTTATTTCAATTGACGCAGAAAAAAGCATTCGACAAAATCCAACACCCCTTCATGCTCAAAACACTAGAAAAAATAGGGATAGTAGGAACATACCTGAACATTGTAAAGGTTATTTATGCTAAGCCCATGGCCAACATCATTCTTAATGGAGAAAAACTGAAACCATTCCCTTTAAAAATGGGAACAAGACAGGGATGTCCTTCTTTCACCGATTCTATTCAACATTGTCCTCGAAACTCTAGCCAGAGCAATTAGGCAGACCAAAGAAATTAAAGGGATATGAATAGGAAAAGAGGAACTTAAGCTGTCACTATTTGCAGAGGACATGATTCTATATTTAGAGGATCCAAAAACCTCCTCCAGAAGTCTTCTAGAACTCTTCAATGAATTCAGCAAAATAGCAGGCTATAAAATCAACACGCATAAATCCAAAGCATTTTTATACGCAAGCAAAGAAACAGCTGAAAGGGAAATGAGGAAAACAACTCCATTTGCAATAGCCTCAAAAAAAAAAAAAAAAACAAAAAACTTGGGCATCGATCTAACCAAAGAGGTAAAAGATCTCTACAATGAAAACTACAAAACATTGAAGAAAGAAATTGAGGAAGACCTTAGAAGATGGAAAGATCTCCCATGTTCTTGGATAGGAAGAATTAATATTGTCAAAATGGCCATACTACCAAAAGTGCTATACAGATTCAATGCAATTCCAATTAAAATCCCAATGACATACCTTACAGAAATAGAGCAAGCAATTATGAAATTCATCTGGAAGAATAAGAAACCCAGAATAGCTAAAGCAATCCTTAGCAGGAAGAATGAAACAGGGGGTATTGCAATACTAGAACTTCAACTATACTATAAAGCAATAGTAACAAAAACAGCACGGTATTGGTACCAAAATAGACAGGTAGATCAATGGTACAGAATAGAGGAAACAGACACAAACCCAAATAAATACCATTTTCTCATACTAGACAAAGGTGCCAAAAATATGCAATGGAGAAAAGATAGCCTCTTCAATAAATGGTGCTGGGAAAACTGGAAATCCATATGCAACAGAATGAAACTAAACCCCTATCTCTCACCCTGCACAAAAATCAACTCACAATGGATCAAGGACCTTGAAATCAGACCAGAGAGCCTGCATCTTATAGAAGAAAAAGTAGGTTCAAATCTTCAACTTGTTGGCTTAGGATCCAACTTCCTTAACAGGACTCCCATAGCACAAGAAATAAAAGCAGGAATCAATAACTGGGATAGATTCAAACACAATAGCTTTCTCTCAGCAAAGGAAACTATCAGCAATGCAAAGAGAGCCTACAGAGTAGAAGAATATCTTTGCCACTCATACTTCAGATAGAGCACTAATTTCCAGAATATATAAAGAACTCAAAAAACTCTACACCAAGAATACAAATAACCCAATTAACAAATGGGCTAAGGATATGAACAGATGCTTCACAGAAAAAGATCTACAAGCAATCAACAAACATATGAAAAATTGTTCGCCATCTTTAGTAATAAGAGAAATGCAAATCAAAACTACACTAAGATTCTATCTCACCCCAATTAGAATGGTGATTATCAAGAATACAAGCAACAATAGGTGTTGGAGAGGATGTGGGGAAAAAGGTACACTCATACATCGCTGGTGGGGATGCAAATTAGTGCAGCCACTCTGGAAAGCAGTATGGAGATTCCTTAGAAAACTTGGAATGGAACAACCATTTGACCCAGCTATCCCACTCCTTGGCCTGTACCCAAAGGACTTAAAATCAGCATACTACAGAGATACAGCCACATCAATGTTCATAGTTGCTCAATTCACAATAGCCAGACTGTGGAACCAACCTAGATGTCCTTCAATTCATGAATGGATAAAGAAACTGTGGTATATATATATATATATATACAATGGATATTACTCAGCTATAAAGAATAATAAAATTATGGCATTTGCAGGCAAATGGATGAAATTGGAGAATAACATGTTAAGTGAGATAAGCCAATCTCAAAAATCCAAAGGACAAATGATCTCACTGATAAGCGGATGATGACACATAATGGGGGGTGGGAGGGAGGCAAGAATGGAGGAAGGAGGGACTGTATAGAGGGAAAAGAGGGGTGGGAGGGTGGGGGGAAGGAAAAAATAACAGAATGAATCAAACATCATTACCCTATGTAAATGTATGATTATGCAAATGGTATGCTGTTACTCCATGTACAAACAGAAACAACATCCCATTTGTTTACAATAAAAATAAATCAAAAAAAAAAAAAAGTTTGGAAACATATTGCTAAAGTTTCTCCCCCTGCTGTTCAAACTGTCGCCCCTAGATCAGCAGCAGCAGCAACAGCAGCATCACCAGCATCACCTGGGAGCTTGATGGAAATGCAGTCTCAGTCTCATCAGATCTACTGAATCAGTCTGCATTTTTACCCAATCTCCAGGTAAGTCATTTATACATTGCAGTCTGAGAAGCACTATAGATCCTTTCCCTTTGATTTATTCTGGTGGTTCCCTTTTCACAACTCTAACTATTTTATTTCTGTAGAGATTTTGAAAATTGGTCTCTTTCCTCTGTGGTACACATACACAGAGAGAACTGATCAATATATCACATTCAAACACACATAGATCCAAGGCTAGTGCTCATGATCTGTAGAGCACATTTGGAGTTGTGCGGTTACAGAATAGATCAAGTTTGCTTGATAGCTGAGTTGTTATCATGTTGTAGTGAGAGCACTGGATTTTGAAGTTGGCAATCTGAATTCTAGTCCAAGTTCTGTCACCAGCAACTATGTAGACTGTCAAGTCACTTTACATTACTAGGTTGAGGTTTTTTATCTGTACTGAGAGGTTTTATGTATTAGTCAGTTTTTCATTGCTGTGTCAAAATACCCAAGAATATCAACTTAGAGAAGGGAAGAGTTACTTCGGTTAATGGTTTCAGAGGTTTCAGTCCATGGTCAGCTGGCTCCATTGCTACGTCCTGTGGTGAGGTGGAGCAACATGGTAGAGACAGCATGACTGAAAAGAACCGCTCACCTTATTAGAAAGGATACTGGAAAGGATAGAGAAAGAACAAAGTGTAGGGAGGCTGGGGACAAGCTTCTTCCAGGGCCTGACCCCAATAACCTATTTCTTTCAGCTAGGTTCCACCTCTTATAATTTCCATCACCTCCCAATAATTTGTCAGATATGAACACATTAATGATTATTCCACTGATGAGGTCAAAACCCTTTGGATCCAGTCACTGCTCATAAGCACCACCTCTGAACATTGCTGATTTGGAGACCAAACCTTCAAAACACAAGATATTGGAGGATACTTCATATCCAAACTAAGTTTGCCTCGCTCCCTTCCATCTTATATATTCTGTTGCTATGAAGGCTATCTCCATGTTTTAGTTACTCCACATAGTTATGGTTCCTACAGAGTGCTGTCTGCAAAGTATTTGGCTTGATTGAAAAACAGTCTGATAGGTGCTTAATTACTGGGAGAAAAAATTATGTGCCGACTGGAGTTAGTGTGTACTCTCTTACACTTTAAAATTCTAGAATAAACACTGACCCTTTATGTAAACAACTTCTGGATTAGCTAATATAAGCCCATACTGCCACAAACCATTTAGTATCCTGACACTTTTTCATCAAAGTCAAAGTGTTGATAGGTTAACATACAAATGGTCCCAATTTTCCTTTCCTTTTCACATGTGTTAGTCAGTTTTTTGTTGCTGTGACCAAAAGATCTGACAAGAAGAACTTAGAGGAAGAAACAATTTATTTTAGCTCACAGTTTCAGAGATTCAGTCCATAGTTGGGTGACTCTTTTGCTCTGGGCCTTAGATTAGGCAGAACATCATGATGGAAGGGTGTGGCATAGGAGAACTGCTCAGAGTTCATGGCAGCCAGGAATCAGTGTTAAGTGAAAAGAGTCAGAGATAACGTACTCCAAAAGGGTGTGTCCCCAGTGACCCTTATCCTCTAGACATGCCTTACTTGCCCACAACTACTACCTCATAATCCTTTTAAATCATGAACCCATCAATAGACTAATTTACTAATTAGATTATAGCTCTCATAATCTGATCATTTCACTTCTGAACATTCCATTTTCTCACACATGAGCTTTCAGGGACACCTCTTATCTAAACTATAGCATGTGTCAGTTTCAATGTGACTTGGCTACTCCTCCCAACAGAAGATGGAGTCTGTTTCCCTTCCTATTGACTCTGGGTTTAGTCACATGATGTTTTCTGGCCAATATAACACAGCAGAAGTGACTTCCTGCTTCCTGCCCATTCAAGGCTAAGTTTCTAGGGGCTGTGCAGCTTTGAACCCTGCCTGGTTGCCATGTGAACAAACCTGGACTGACCTAATAAAAAATGAGAGACATGTGGAACAAAGACACATTATTGCAGCTGAGGTCATCCTTGACCAGATAGTCTTGTGGAGCCAACTCAGCAACTGACAGATGAGTGAGTCCAGATGGGTCTAGAAGAACTGCTAGCTAAGCACAGGCCAAATTGCCAACTTGCAGAATTTTGAGGAATAATAAATGCTTTTTGCTTTAAGCTCTTTTTATATTGTGGGGAAACATACATAACACAAAATTTCTCATTTTAACTACTTTTAAGCATGCAATTCAATGGCATTAAACACCTTCACAATGTTGTACAACTACTACCTATTTCCAGAACCTTTAATCTTAATCTTTTAATAGAAACTCTGTACCCACTAAATGATAACTCTCCCCTTAGTACCTGTCATTTAATAAGTCTGTGTTTAAACTTTCAAGGAACCTCTGAATTATTTTCACAGCAGCTGCTGAATTTGGCTTTCCCACCAGCAATCCTTGTGGATTCTAATTTTTTTGCATCCTTGAAATATCTATTTAGCATTAATATTAAACATTATAATAGATATCCTAATGGGTATAAAGTGGCATTGTGCTTTGATTTGTATTTTCCTGGTGATCAGTTATGTTCAGCACCTTTTCCTATATGTGCTGGCCCTCTGTATATCTTCTTTAGGGAAATGTCTGCCCAAGTTCTTTGCCCATATTTGAATTGGGTTGTTTGTTTTTGTTGCTGCTGAGTTGTTGGGGTTCTTTATGTATTCTGGATATTTGTCCCTTTATATATGATTGCAAATATTTTCTCCCACATTTTGGCATGTGTTTTCACTGTCTTGATAGTGTTCTTAAAGATCAACATTAGTATTTTTCTTCTGGCATGTATGCTTTTGGTAATATATCTGAGAAATCATTGCCAAATCCAACATCATAAAGTATCCCCTGTTTTTCCTCTAAAAGTTTTACAGTTTTAGCTTTTATGTTTAGGTTTTTAATCCACTTTGAGTTACATTTATCTGTATGGTATAAGGCAAGGGTCCAACTTCATTTTTCTACATGTGAATATTCAATTTTCCCAGCACTGTTTTGCCTAAAAGATTCTTTCCCAATGAATAGTCCTGGCGCCCTTGTGGTTTATTTTGGGAAATATTCTATTCTGTTGGCTTTGATGTCTGTCCTTATGCCCTTATTATAGTTTTGAGATCAGGAAGCTTAAGTCTTACAACTTTGTTTTTCTTTTCTTCTGGGAGTGTTGTGACTCTTTGGGGTTCCTAAAGATTCGATGTGACTGCTAGGATTCTTTCTCTTTTTGGGTGCTGGGGATTAAACCCAGGGCCTTGTACATGCTAAGCAAGTACTCTACCACTGAACCACACACTCAGCCAGGATTGTTTTTCTCTTTCTGCAAAGACACTATTAATTATTTTGATAGGAATTGCATTGAATCTGTAGGTCATTTTTGGTGGTTTTTATGTTTATAATATGAAGTATTCCACTGTATAACAATAGGATGTCTTTCCATCCAATTCATACCTTCTTTAATTTTTTCAACAGTGTTGTAATTTTGAGTCTGTTCTTAACTTTTTACTTTCAGAGCACATTGGTACACAGAATTATTTGTGATAATAGATGACTGATCCATTATTGATATTAGTCCAGGCTACTGACTCTAAAGCTATTGATTTCTCCCCAGGGCAGAAAGCTCCAAGCAAAGGATTAACCTTTCTCATTTTCAAAACCAGTTGTCAAGGAAACTGCTTGTCCTCTGTCCTCCTGTTTCCCTGAGGGGGCATCCACTAGAGTAACACTTTTGTTCTTTCTTGCCTCCATTTGTCACTTGTCTACATGTTACAGGGAGCATGACTTATCTGATTGGGGGGTAAGAAGAAGGATCATGGGATATGCATATCTTGATGGACCTCCTCTTGATATTTTCTAAAGAGCTTCCCTGCCTATATAGCCTATGTACTATACTTCAATGAGGAAAGGACCCAGAACTATTTTTTTCAGAAGCCAAGAGTTCCACTCTGATCTAACATCAGCAGATGATGAGTGTGGCTGGGTCAATACCAGTTCTGCACAGTTCTCATGCTTAAGCAGGAAGGTGTGATAGAGGTATATATTGCATGAGACCTCTTTAGTAAATGGAGCCTCCCAATAATAAAACTGATACTTGGATCGCCATCTCTCTTTCTTGAGGTCTAAATACAGGGGAGAATCTGCAATGTTATTCACATTGCCTTAACCCCAGGTGTAAGTGTAATAATTCAAATCAGTCCTGGAAGTGAAAGGAAACCAGGCTGGAATCCCATGAATTAGGGCATAGAAGTACTACTGGAGGGATGGAGGAAAGAAGAGGTTTGAAGGCAAAAAAAGGTCCAAAACAAAAAGGGTGTGTGGTCTTTAACAATAAGATTTCTCTTTACTCATCACTATGTGCTATCATCTACTCTATTGTTTTTAATCTATCCAACAGTTCCAGCAAATATATATTATTGATATGCATAATTTTACTAAGAAGAAAAGAGTAGTTACAATGATTTCCCAAGATTTCACAACTCTTTAGTGGTTGAAGACTGAAATATCTCGTAAATTCTTTACCCCCTCCCTGAAATGATTGTACATCTTACCCTTTGCAGTTGACATTATAGTATTTCCCAGTAGAGCATGTGAACCTATTGACTGTGAGGTTGACTATGGTCTTGCTTTGGCCCTTGGAATGCTTGCAGATAGATGAAAGCAGAGGCTATTTTATGCATTGCTTGGCTCCTTGATTTCCTGCCATAGTCCTTGAAAAGAACCTAATTTGGTAGTTGCTGGTCCATGAATAATGCCAAGAGGCATCTTGAACATATCTGAACTCAAGGTAAAACCTGAAGCCAAACCCAGTGTTCTGAAACTTGAAGCAGAATAACCCTATCAACTGCAGACCACAAGTAGAAGAAAATCTTTGATGTAAAATCTGCAGGTTTGTTTTCTATGCAGCAATTTTTGCTACCACAAATGGTGGGTACAGTGATGGAGCCACAATTAAATTCCAGGAATGTCTGAGTATAGTTCCCTTGCTCCTGACTTCCCTAATACACAGCCTAGGGAATATTACTGCCTGTGGCTAGCCTCATTGTATTCAGGTGGACTACAGCTCCCCGATGTCTGGATGTGACTCCTGTAGATGCTCACCTGTCATGTGTTTGTCATTTTAATGGACAGAGCTTCAGGCTGATTTATCAATCAGTTTCTGAGAATCTAAAGCTTCTTTCTTTTTCTTTTCTTTTCTTTTTTTTTTTTTTTTCCTTTTTCAGTTCATTCTTCTTATCACTTTGCACTATAGGCTTTTCCCATGCGGGATTGGTATTTAGCAAAAAGTGTGGTTTACTTTGCAATATTTGACAGAGTTGAGATTCAGAACTCTTCCAAATCAGTTGAATGTGACCAAAGCATCCGAGCAAAAATGTAGAAAGCACCCTCTTTATAAACCCAAGTTTGATTTCTTTTCAGGCAATAATTAGAACTTAATCCAAATGGCCAACAAACATGAAAAATAACGTTTAACATCATTATCAATTAAGGAAATGAAAATGACAACTACATTGAGATTTCATCTCACACCAATCAGAATGGTAGTAATCAAGATTACAAATAATAATAAATGATGGAGTGGATGTGGAGAAAAAAGAACACTTTGACATTGTTAGTGGGACTGTAAATTAGTGCAACCACTATGGAAATCAGTATAGAGGTTCCTCAAAAGACAGACATGGAACCACAATATGACCCAGCTTCTCAGAGTTTATCCTGAAGAATTAAAATCATACTGCAGTGATATACATGCATACCCATGTTTGTAGCAGCACAATTCATAGTAGCCAAACTATGGAACCAGCATCCTTCAATGAATGAATGAATAAAGAAAATTGTGGTATATATACACAATGGAATTTCATTCAGTCACAAAAAATAATAAAATTATGGCATTGCAGGAAAATGGATGGAACTAGAGACTATCATGTTCAGTGAAATAAGTCAAACTCAGAAGGTCAAGGGTTGTGTATTTTCTCTAATATGTGGAAGCTAGAGAGGAAAAAGGAAAAGAAAGGTGGGATCATATTTCCTAAAGAATCAAAGGGAGATCAGTAGAGGAAAGGGCCCAAGGGGTGGGAGGGAGGCAGTGAGGGGGAAGTGCTAGGGAGTAATATTGCTCAAGTTATATTGTTATATTTTGTGCATGTATGAATATTTAACAACATATCCCATCAATAAGTACAACTACAATAAACCAGTTAAAATGTGGGGAAAACCTCAAAGAACTTAATCCAGGGAGTAACTCATCTTTCCTGAGTGTATGTGAAATGGAGCTTTTGCAGGTAGAAATCTATTTATTTAATCCATTCTTTAACCAGAACACAACAGAACGAAAACCATGTCCTTCTAGCTCTTGCATTTTAGTTCCTATTTCTCTGAGTCACAGATGGTTGAGACAGAGGTGGCTTTGGTGGCAAAGTCAAGTTGATTCATTTTTCCTCATTTTGTCTTGGCGCAGAACCCAGGAAGCCAGGAGGGACCACTTTCAACACAGAAGCATTGCACTGCATAGTAAGCTGACAAGTAGAATGACCTGCAGAGGAAAAACCACAGATGCTTCCCGAGAAGAAAATGGCTGAATCTCCTATAAGCTATCTGTCAATCACTTCCCTCTTCTGGGTAGGTGGTGCTCTCAAGGACCAATGAAGTGCTTGGAAGTGCTTCTTCATGGGAAAGGAGAACATGTTAAAAGCAGAAAGGTTTACAAGGTTGGAAGGAGGTAATCATCCATTTTCTTGATCTCTATTAATGCTTCCTGCTTTCTTCCTCATACTTCAGTGAATCCTTTCTACTTATCCCACCTCATTCCCTACAGACTTCAAGTTCTGCCCTATTTAAATCAGAGAGTCAGCACTTCTTGGCACTTGAAGATTATGCCTCTCCATGGCTGATCCCAATTCACACATAGCTTCTTCCCTAGAGGAAAATTCAGGACCATCTTTCCAATCCTATTCTTCACCAGTTATTACCACCCCATGCTTATTGATCAGCTCAAAACTGTGTAGATTTCATACTCCATGACTGGGTCTACTTGGCTCTAGACAGTCTCTGGATTCAAGCTGTTCCTCTAGATTTATGTATAACATAGTGTTTATATGTGATCTGCACTCTATCTGTATGTGATTTTTATAACAACCCTAGAAAGCCTGTACTATTATCATTCCCCTGTTACTGATGTGTAAACTGAGGCCTGAGCTAGGAAGTAGGAGAGCTGTGTTTCTGAACCCAGGGCATCTGTCTATAGAATCAGTGCTTTAACTAGTGTTTCCAAATTACTAACATTATAAAAAAGTCTTATCACCTGAGAGTTCTTTTAAGAGCTTTACATGTATTTTCAAATTTAATTCACTTGACAGCACTGTAAAACTGGATGAATTATTATCATGATATATCATAAGGAAGCCGAGGTATGGAGAAGGTTAAGCCACTATTGTCAAGCTATGTTAGCTTAAGTGGAGGAACCAGGTTTTGAAGCCAGATCTTTTTAGATGTAAAACTTTTGCCTTAATCAGTTATAAATTCCCATTCAAAATCACTGCATCCACATTTGTGACCTGTAATGAACCCACATTCTTTGTGAGTCCCTCCAATCTGATGCACTCCGTCCCTTGTCAGTCACACACCAAACATCATTTTTATCCTCCCTCCATGAATACTCACTCAGAGAGATAAGAAAAAGATGCCTGGCTGTCTTGATATGGTTTTTCTTCTTCAGAGGAACCATGTAATGCTAAAGGCCAAGCATCTCCTCCCTGTGGCAGGGAAGAAAAAAACTAGGGTTTGCGCAGCTACATGTTGAGGTATTATCTGGAACTCTACCCTATTCTCAAGCACTGTGTATCCCTAAAGAAGGAGGTGGAGAGAGAACAGCTGTCCTAATTTGAGCTTTTCTGCAGCTTTAGTGCAGCTTTGAGACTCCAGGAAGCCATATGAAAGTACAACAGAAATGAGACTACATATACATTGATGAGTTGGTTACTTCTGTGGCAAGGGGATCTCCGTCCTGCTACATAACTTCTGAGGAGCCATTTAGAATATGCGTTAGATTTGTCCCCCTGAGGGATGGGGAAATGGAAGTATTTATCCAACAATGTCCTTTATCCTTCCTGCATTGGTTAATGATTACCTTGTGGGGATGCAGGGGCATTGAAATGCTGGCATTTCTGGGTAGGCCTGTAATGGCAAAGAAGGGCCTTAGACACAGAGCAGATGGGACGCTCTCAGTGTACATGGGATCAGTCTACCAAAGCTGCAGCTAAACTCAGGTGGGCTCAGGGCATGTGGAGAAGGGCATCAATGTGACTCTGTAGTGGGCTTTGTACTTAGGTATAGATGTAGATAAATATCTACTGTGACACCTGTTACTTATAAGACTTTATGCATATTGTGGAAGACTCTCTATATCATATTCTTTGCAAAACAGAGATGATGATATAAAACCAGGTTAATTGAAGGGAGGATCAAGTGAGATAGGGTATGTGTTAATACCTGGGGTAGTGACAGCTACACATTGGACAATTCTTATTGCTTCCCCTGGGTGCAGTGGAGCATGCCTCTAATCCCAGCAGCTCGGGAGGCTGAGGCAGGAGGATCAAGAGTTCAAAGCCATCCTCAGCAACAGTAAGGAACAGTAAGCAACTCAATGAGACCTTGTCACCACATAAAATACAAAATAGGGCTGGGGATGTGGCTCAGTGGTTGAGTGCCCCTGAGTTAAGTCCCGGTACCCTCCCGCCCCTTCCCCAAAAAAGTGAATTTGGATAGACTATATGGTCAAACATGAACCTACCAATGCTAGTCTCCGTGCTCGATGTTCTGGATGCTTAGCAGGTGTTTGTTGAATGAATGGAGGAATAAGAAATTCAAAATCTGGGACGTGGCCTGAGAGGGAGAATAACTACCACTATAGATAGTGTCATAAATTAGGATGAATCTCATAATCATAATGTTGAGTGGAAGAAGTAAGGCCCAAAAGAGCAGATGCTCTATAATTCCATTAAAATAGAGTTCAAAAACTGTCAAAATCTATGGTGGATAGTGGTTATTCTTTGGAGTGAGTGATAATGCAAGGGGCATGAGATGGGAAATGGACGGGGAGGGGGTGGTTATAATATTGGTATAATATAATATAATATAATATTCTGTAGTGTTTCCTTTATGAAAATGTGCTGGACCATGCATTTACAACTTGTACACTTTTCTGTATGTATGCTAAATGTTGCTTAAAACTTTTTTAAAAAATGGAGGTAAGGGACATGGGTCTTTTTTGAAAAGCATTTCTAGAGCCTGCATCCCCATAGAATGAGAAATATTGACATCAAGAATGAATTCCCACGTTCTCAGCAAAATATTCCATGAGGAAGAGATGAAAAACAAAGAAGCAAATCAGCAAAGGGAGGAGCTATCCTAAAGGAACTCTCAAATAAAGAGGAACCAAGTCATGTCAAAAATAAACAAATAAATAAATAAAATGAGTCAAGTGACCATAGGAATACAAATCATATCTCAATAATAACCCTGAATATATATGGCCTGAATTCATCAATCAAAAGACATACACTGGCAGATTGGATTAAAAAGAAAGATCCAACAGTATATTGCCTACAAGAGACTCATCTCATAGAAAGAGATACCCATAGACTAAAGGTGAAAGGATGGGAAAAAACATACCATGCACATGGACTCAGCAAAAAAGCTGGGGTATCCATCTTCATTTCAGATAATGTGGACTTCAAGCCAAAGTTAGTCAGAAGGGATAAAGAAGGACATTTCATACTGCTTAAGGGAAGCATAAATCAGCAAGACATTAACAATCATAAATATCTATGCCCCAAACAGTGGCTCATCCATGTATGTCAAACAAATCCTTCTCAATCTCAGAAACCAAATAGATCATAATACAATAATACTAGGTGATTTTAACACACCTCTCTCACCACTGGACAGATCTTCCAAACAAAAATTGAACAAAGAAACCATAGAACTCAATAACACAATCAATAATTTAGACTTAACGGACATTTATAGACTATACCATCCAACGAAGAGTGAATACACTTTCTTCTCAGCAGCACATGGATCCTTCTCTAAAATAGACCATATTTTATGCCACAAAGCTATGTTAGCAAATACAAGAAGATAGAGACACTACCTTGTATTCTATCAGATCATAATGGATTGAAGTTAGAAATAAATGAAAGAGTAAAAAACAGAAACTACTCCAACACCTGGAGATTAAATAATTTGTTATTGTATGATGAATGGATAACATAAGACACCAGGAAGGAAATTTTTTTAATTATTGAAATGAACCTGGGGGTATCACAATACCAGAACTTCAACTATACTACAAAGCAATAGCAACAAAAACAGCATGGTATTGGTACCAAAATAGACAGGTAGATCAATGGTACAGAATAGAGGACACAGACACAAACCCAACTCATACTAGACAAAGGGGCCAAAAATATGCAATGGAGAAAAGATAGCCTCTTCAACAAAGGTGCTGGGAGAATTGGAAATCCATATGCAACAGAATGAAACTAAACCCATATCTCTCACCTTGCACGAAACTAAACTCAAAATGGATTAAGGACCTTGGGATCAGACCAGAGATCCTGCATCTTATAGAAGAAAAAGTAGGTCCAGATCTTCAACATGTTGGCTTAGGACCAGACTTCCTCAACAGGACTCCCATAGCACAAGAAATAAAAACAAGAATCAACAACTGGGATAGATTCAAACTAAAAAGCTTTCTCTCAGCAAAGGAAACTATCAGCAATGCGAAGAAAGAGCCTACAGAGTGGGAGAAAATCTTTGCCAATCATACTTCAGATAGAGCACTAATCTCCAGAATCTATAAAGAACTCAAAAAACTCTACACCAAGAATGTAAATAATCCAATTGACAAATGGGCTAAAGAAACGAATAGACACTTCACAGAAGAAGATATACAAGCAATCAACAAACATATGGAAAAATGTTCAACATCTCTAGTAATAAGAGAAATGCAAATCAAAACCACCCTAAGATTCCATCTCACCCCAATTAGAATGGCAATTATCAAGAATACAACCAACAACAGGTGTTGGCGAGGATGTGGGGAGAAAGGTACACTCTTACATTGCTGGTGGGGCTGCAAATTAGTGCAGTCACTCTGGAAAGCAGTGTGGAGATTCCTTAGAAAACTTGGAATGGAAACACCATTTGGCCCAGCTATCCCACTCCTTGGCCTATACCCAAAGGACTTAAAATCAGCATATTACAGAGATACAGCCACATCAATGTTCATAGCTGCTCAGTTCACAATAGCCAGATTGTGGAACCAACCTAGATGTCCTTCAATTGATGAATGGATAAAGAAAATGTGGTATATATATACAATGGAATATTAATCAGCCATAAAGAACGATAAAATTATGGCATTTGCAGGCAAATGGATGAAACTGGAGAATATCATGCTAAGTGAGATAAGCCAATCTCAAAAAACCAAAGGAAGAATGATATCGCTAATAAGTGGATGATGACACATAATGGGGGGTGGGAAGGGTTAGTGTTGGGGTTGGAGTTGGGTTTAGGGAGGGGGGCAGGAATGGAGGAAGGAAGGACTGTATAGATGGAGGGGAAGGGTGGGAGGGGAGGGGGGGAAGGGAAAAAATGGCAGAATGAATCAAACAACATTACCCTATGTAGATTTATGATTACACAAATGGTATGCCTTTACGCCATGTACAGACAGAGAAACAACATGTATCCCATTTGTTTACAATTTTATAATAAAAAAAAAGAATAAGCATTAAAAAAAAAATAAAATTGACTTGCAAAATTCCTGAAAAAAAAAAAAAAAAGAATGGCGATTATCAAGAATACAAGCAACAACAGGTATTGGCGAGGATGTGGGGGAAAAGGTACACTCCTACATTGCTGGTGGGGTTGCAAATTAGTGCAGCCACTCTGGAAAGCAGTATGGAGATTCCTTAGAAAACTTGGAATGGAACCACCATTTGACCCAGCTATCACACTCCTTGTCCTATACCCAAAGGACTTAAAATCAGCATACTACAGAGATACAGCCACATCAATGTTCATTGCTGCTCAATTCACCATAGCCAAATTGTGGAACCAACCTAGATGCCCTTCAGTTGATGAATGGATAAAGAAACTGTGGCATATATATACAATGGAATATTACTCAGTCATAAAGAATGATAAAATTATGACATTTGCAGGCAAATGGATGAAATTGGGAGAATATCATGCTAAGTGAGATAAGCCAATCTCAAAAAACCAAAGGAAGAATGATCTTGCTGATAAGTGGATGATGACACGTAATGGGGCGTGGGAGGGGTTAGTTTTAGGGTTAGAGTTAGGGTTAGGGAGGGGGGCAAGATTGGGGGAAGGAAGGACCGTATAGAGGGAAAAGAGGGGTGGGAGGGGTGGGGGGAAGGGAGGGAAAAAATAACAGAATGAATCAACCAACATTACCCTATGTAAATTTATGAATACACAAATGGTATGCCTTTACTCCATGTACAGAGAAACAACATGTATCCCATTTGTTTACAATAAAAAAAAATGAATTCCCCTCTGTGCATCCTGAATAAAAAAGAGATGTTAAAATGCCATTTTAGAAAATTAACAAAATTTAGTTAAAAATTCTTCTGCTGATTGAGGGTTTAATAATGAAGACCCATGTTTCATATCCTCAAACTGCTTCTTCCTCCCATATTTATAAAGGGAAACCTTACAGTGGAGAAGTCTGGTAGACACCATCTTCACTCTTCAAAGTGAGTACCACTGGCCAGGGGACACATGGTATCTGAGTGTCACCTAACCAGATGCAATAGAAAGACCCAGCATCATTTTTCTCAAAGGCCAAAGTGCATCACCTGAACCCAATTATGAGGATACATCAAAGCTGGATGGAAGGTCATTCTACAAAACAATTGGCCTGTGTCCTTCAGAAGTGCCACCATCAGTGCAGACCTAAAAGAGGATAGAGGGATTGTTCCAGCCTCACCAAGTATAAAAAAGACATGACAACTAAATTCAACAGATGATTTTCAATTAGATTTTTATCACTGGGATGATTGGAGACCACTAATAGGGCCTGAGAAATAAGTGACAGTAAAGTCTCAGATCTCAGTGTTAATGTCCTGATGTTGATGGTGGCATATGGCCAAGTACATGTTTTTCCTTATTGGTAGTATCTTAGTCCATTTGGGGTGCTTTAACAGGATACCATAGAGTGGGTGGCTTAAAGAACAACAGTTTTTTTTTTTCCCCTCACAGTTCTGGTGGTCAGAAAATCCAAATTCACAGTGTCAACAGATTCAGTGTCTGGTTCATAGATTCATTATTACCTCTCGTGGAGAGAAGCATGAGGGAGCTCTCTGGGGTCTCTTTTATAATGGCAGAGCCCTAATGACCCAATCACCTACCAAAGGTCCCATCTCCAAATGCCATCACATTAGGGGCTAGGATTTCAACATTATCATTTCAGGGAGACACAAACATTTAGTCTGTAAGAGACAAGAAACATACAGTACAGGTTTGGAGGTGATGAAGCATTCGGCTGGCAACCTAATCTCAACAGATTGACAAATGATTTTTTATATGGTGCTTACAACTTGTTTTCGAGATCATTTGAAATAAAAATGAAAAAATAAACAAGTTTTCATGAATGCTTTAGCTAAGAGGATTCTAGATCTCAAAGGACAGTCAATTAGTTCAAGAATACAAGGTAGAAATGCTCCTTTCTGGAGTGAATTTAAACTGACCAGCAATCCACAGTTGTCTGAATGTGGGATGAGTTTTTCATATACTCAGGATCCTAAGTAACATCTTTTAATTTGGCTTTCACATTCATTTTCAAAGTCAGAGGAAAAATATTTTAAATATCCCATACTTTGCATAATTCTCTTTGAAAAAGAGAAATGTGTGTGCAATGTGCACACATTCTCAAATTAGAAGCAAGACTAATAGGGGGTATCTAAAATGAATTAATATATAGGAAGCTGCTGAAACACTATTTGAATTATTTAGATTATATTTGCTTTGCCGGATGGGTCACTTCCACTGTGTTCTATTATCAGTGTTAGATTGGCCCTGACAACCCTAATAAATTAAACTGTCCAGCTGCAGCTCCTTTATCTGATGCTACTGGTAATGGAAACAAGGATGAAAGGGAAAGGAACTCTAGTCATGGAGAATAGTCAGTGTGACGAAGATTAAAGCAAAACACCTGCAGATTTGGTGAAGCTATGCTGCTTCCTCACCAAATCATATCTACTGTCAAGAAAGTATGCACTCCACCCCAGGTGGAAGGGCCCAGGAGGCGGGAGGGATTGCCTTGGCAGCTAGGCACTGAGGCTTTGTGTAACAGGGTACTGGCAATCATACAGTGGGGTGGAGAGGAGATTATGCTCTAGAGGGCATCTTGTAATGAAGAGGGGTTTGCCTTTGCTTCCTACTCATGGGTCAGTGGCTCTAATTTGCAAACTCACTCATTAGCCTTCAGGTTCAATCTGAACCATGCACGTAAATCAGATGAAGTCACCTGCACTCAGAATTCTACTTGGGCTGCCATGAGCAACTGAGCTAGTGCCACTGCTTTCCAGATTGCTGAGAGTCAAGGACATGGGAATGTAACCCTGCACAAGTGCCACACCCCGAGCTGAGGGCAAAGGAGACACTGATGCACACCATCCCTTTCCTTCTTCAAGGCTGGAGTGTGGTGAGGGTCATATGAAAAAATGAGCACATGAGGAGGATAGTCCTGGAGCTCTGATGACAAAGCCATCAAAGGCAGGGGAGGCAGGATTTTTTTTTTTTTTTTTTTTTTTTATCTGACCACTGGGGACACTCTTCTGAAAGATTTTACACTAAGCAAAACAAAACATTACAAACATTACAAAACATTAAAAATGTTACAATTTTGGTGAATTTTCCTTTCTAGGAATTTGAAAGCCATATTAGTTTGATGAATTTTTAACACAGATAGTATATCTTCCTGTTTAAAATTTAAAAATGGATCCTTGACAATTGTCACAAATGGAGTGGAAAGAAACTGACAGGACAGATGGATAGGTAACACTTTGAAATTCATTCTGCCAAAGGTTTGTAATCAGAAAAAGACAGTGAAGGAAGTAAAATGCCAAATGCTCAGTTTCTCTTGAGGTAACCATGTGTGGTAGGGACATTCCTTTTTTATTTATTTTTTTAATTAGGCACAGCCATTGTTTTATAAGAACTACACAGCATATTTCAAAGACTCATGTCTGCCCCCTGGTGTGAAGACAGATAAAAGCAACTATAAATGCTTAGATAATGCTGAAATCACACTGCTGTACACAAAACCTCCTGTAGAGAGTGGGTTAATATTCAGAGTGTATTCAGAATTGGACTAGTCATTATGGATGGCAACAAACGAATTAAAGAGTTAGCTTGCATTTTCTGGGTAACCAGACTGTAATTAAACACCTCCGTTTTAGCCGCCCACAGCCGCAGTGGCCCACACCTGTAATCCCAGTGGCTCTGGAGGGTAAGGCAGAAGGATTTCAAGTTCAAAGCCAGCCTGATGATTTAGCAAGGCCCTACACAACTTAGAGAGACCCTGTCTCTAAACAAAGTATAAACAAAGGCTGGGATGTGGCTCCTGTTTGAGTGTCCCTGGGTTCAATCTCCAGTATTAACAAACAAACAAACACACACCTACTTCCATTTTATGCTGACATGTGTTAATAGTTTGAACACAATGGTCCTGAACCATTAGTTACCATTGCTGTATTTCTCTGGACTTCTCCAGAAAAATACTGGGCGTGAGATGTAGGTGTTGCTCCCCTGACTGTAGAGTGACCTTGCATGGAACAGTATATTTGCAGTCTTCTAACTTAAAGATGTATCTTTAAAATGCTCAACTGAATAGCACACATGAGTTGTGCCTTTTTGAGTTATAAATAGGCAAATATAAGATGCTAAGATGTTTACAAAGTAGTAAGGCATTTCTTTTGGGTCTTTGCAGCACAATCTCCTGATTATCTGCTTGTACTTAATTGGATTTCTTTAACTTTTCTGATACGTCCTTTCCTCCCTTGGATTCTGTGTTTTGTTCCTAACAAGGTGTACCTATAACATTGCTATAATTTGAATGTATGTAACCTTTCAAAATTCATATGTTGGAACTTAAACCCCAACAAGATAATATCAAGAGGTGCGGCCTTTAGGAAGTGACCTTATAAAATGATCTTAATAAAAGGGTTAGAGGGAACTATTAAGCCTTTTACCCCTTCTATCTTTTCCTCCATGTCAGGACCAGTATTTAAGGCATCATCTGAGAAGCAGAGACTGAACCCTTCCAAAACACTGAACCTGCCAGCACCTTGATCATGAACTTCCTAGACTCTAGAACTCTGAAATGAATTTCTATTGTTTATAAATTACCAAGTGTCAGGTATTTTGTTATAGTAGCAAGAATGAACATTTATCTTTAAAGGACTGTCCTTAGACTACAGGGGTCACTTTGCCCTACATAGGCAGTGACCAGTAATACCTGTGAGTTTTTGTTTCATCCCCTCCTGGGGTATGGCCCTCAGACAACGGCTGCTGATTATAGGGGAAGGGGTTTGGAATTTGCCACTCTAAAACACTCTACGCTGCCATAAGAATTATTTTGATCTGAAGGCAGCTCAGATAAATCAGATACAGATTGAGTTTTTGGCTCTCACTATCTACCTGAAAGCAGAACCTAAATTCCCCTTGTGAAGGTGCCCCCTACTCCAACTAGAAAGGGGGTAATGTCCTCATCACCGGAGATGAGACAATTTCCAGAAGGAGTCTAAATAAATCTTAGAAACCAACTCTAAGTTCCATTACTTTCCCCATGCGTCCACCTTTATACAATTTGCCACCCTAAGAATGTCTTTATCTTATTACTTCTCTGCAAAATTATTGATCTTTTAAAAGATGCTAGATAAGCCCAAGTTTTAATCACCCTGTTATGGTTTAGATCTGCAATGTCTCCTAAAAGGCTCATGTGTTGAAGGCTTGGTCTCCAGTGCAGCACTATTCAGAGTTGGGGGGGGGGGGCGGGGCAGGAAGGTGATTGGATTATGGAAGCTCTGACCTCATCAATGGATTAATCCATTGATGGGTTCATAGCTAATGGCATCATTGGGAGTTGGTAGAAAACTATAGGTGGTCAGGTCTCGCTGGAATAAGTGGGTAACCAGGGGTGTTGCCTGGAAGGGTACATTTTGTCCCTGACCTCTCTTTCTTTCTCTGTGTTTGTTTCCCAGCTGCCCTGAGGTGAGCATCTCTGCTCCACCATGCCTTTCTGCAGTGATGTTCTGCCTAGCCTTAGACTCCAAGCAAAGGAGCCAGCTGACCATTGACTGAAACCATAAGCCCAAATAAATCTTTCCTCCTCTGTCTTTCCTCGGTATTTTGTCTCACTGATGAAGAACTGGCTAACACACGCCTCGAAGTTACTCATCACTGATTTCTCCTGAGTGTATGCAAGTAGTATGTGCCAATGAACTTCTGTTTTTCTCTTGTTTACCTGCCTTTTGTCATTCCAGTTTGTAGGTCCCCAGCCCCAGGACCTAAGAGAATAGAAGGAAAAGTTTTTTTTCTCTCTTACTTGGGATCGTGAGAACCCAACTCCTTGCCTCAAAAGCAGGAATAAACTCTAAGGATGGTTCATACTTCAGAGTTCGTCCCCCATAAATCAGGCTGAGGCTGAAGATTTACCTGAATTGTCGCACTGTTCAGCTTTTCCCATTGCTTGCTTGTTTCTCCCTCTTTTCTGGGAGTGCTTCCTTCATAAATCCTTTGCACATGATTTGTTGCCTTAAGGCCGTCTCAGGGAATCCATTTTGAGACAGCCTGTGCTCTTCTTTAAATTCTTTAAATAAGTACACATTTATTCTGCTACCCTCACCACCCCCCGCCTCAGACACAGGGTATGTGGTTCACTATGGAGAATGCTTCAGGATTAAACATGGAAGCAGAATAAACATCCAAATCTAGAGTTCTCACTAGGCTCAACCTCTGGGGCTTCCCTGTTCAGTTTCTGCACTTGGCTCCTCACCTGCACTGCTCCTCTTAGCATGCTTCATGGCTTTCCTCTTCTCTGGAAGGCACTTTTCTTGGACAGCTCCAGATTTCCTAGACATCCCTATTGCTCCAACTCACATCTCTGCTGAAATGTCATTTCATCCTCCTGACCACCCTATTAACTCTCCCTATTTTATCAATTTTGGCTGTAACCAAAAGACCTTACGAGAACAACTTAGAGGGCAAAAAAAAATTTTGGGCTCCTGATTTCAGAGGGTCAGTACATGATCAGTTGACTTCAGAGCTTTGGGCTTAAGGTGAGGAAGAAAATCATGGCAGAAGGAAATGGGGGAGGAAAGCAGGCCAGGCCACAGCAACCAGAAAGCAGAGAGAGCTTAGCAATTCACTGATTAGGTTATGGCTCTGGTAAGTAAATCACTTCACCTGTGAACATCTTGCATTGTGTTACACATCAGTTTTATCATATATACACATTGTGTTACACATCAGTTTTATCATACATACATTCAATCCATAACATTTGGTCACTGTTTTGCTGCTTTCTTTGCTTTAATTTTCCCCTTGGCACACATCACAACATGATATCTATTAGTGTTTACTGCATCTATTCCTTATTAAAAGATGAACTCCACAAAAGCAAATTTTATATATTAGTACATCCCTAATACCTGGAACAGGATCAGCACAAAAAATAAAATTCTGCAAATGTCTGAAGAATCAGTATTTTAGACTTTGTGGGCCATCAAGTCACTGTGGTACTATTCAACTATGTCATTATAGCACAGAAGCAGTCATAGAAAATATATAATCAGTTTATACCAAGGACTTGAAATCAGTGTACTACAATGATACAGCCACATAAATGATTATAGCAGCTTAATTCACAATAGCTAAACTGTGGAACCAACCTAGGAGTCCTTCAACAGATGAATGGATAAAGAAAATAGTACATATACACAATGGAATATTACTCAGCCTTAAAGAAGAATGAAATGACAGTTTTTGCAGGTAATGGATGGAGCTGGAGAATATCATGCTAAGCAAAATAAGCCAATCCCAAAGAACCAAAGGCCAAATGTTTTATCTAATATGCAAATGCTAATTCACAACAAGGGGAGCAGCTAGGGAAGAATAGAGGTAGTTTTAGATTAGAGGTGAGTGAAAGGAGGGAAGGGATCATGGGGCTAGAAAGGATAGTAGAATGAATCAGACATTATGACCCTATGTGCATGTATGATTACACAACCTTTGTAACTCTATATCATGTAAAACCAGAAGAATTAGAAGTTATACTCCTTTCATGTATGATGTGTCAAAATGAATTTTACAGTCAGGTAGAACTAATTACAAAAAAATTTTTAAAGAGAAAATAAATATTCAAGGGAGTGTGTTGTGTTTCAATAAAGTTTATTTATAAAAATTGCTGTTCAGTTTTTGGTCTGGCATACAGAAAGCTTGGACGCCATCATTTCATTGTAGCAACAAGAAAGAAGCTGAAATAATTGAAAAATAATTAAGAATTCTTCTTAGAAGAGAAGTAAGGTTATAGGGAAAACTGCTGCCACCACATGGGAGATACAGAAGAATATGTAGACTCACAACTAACTGTAAATGGATCTCAAGAGTAGAATCCTCTGTGGGACTCAGTTCTAGGGTAGGAACTCTGAACTGTGATCAAGGAGCTGCTGGAAGCTCAGTGTGGACAAGACCAGGCCAGGAAGGCCCAGTCTTAGGGAATGCTCACACTTTGATAAATTTTGCTCAACCAGCTTTTTACAGTGAATAACAGAGAAAAATCCACTCATGCTTCTGGAAGGGGGCAAAAGGGGAGTAAGAAAGGGACTATTTTAAAATACACCCAGAGCATTCTGTTCTTCTTAACTAGGCTTTCCCTCTAGGGAAGATATTTTACCAGAACCTGAACTATTGAGGGTATTCCCCCCGAAAGTCTAATTGATAATTAGGAAGGGAAATATGAACTTAAGTTCACTCTAATCATCTATCATCCTGTCCAAACTACATGGGGGGAAAAATACTGAGAGAACCTTGTGAAGTTCACAGACCATGGCAGACTTACTGAAAGTCTTATAATCGCAAGACTATAAAACTCTTCCCCTGTCCCACAATTTGGTACCACATTACCAAAGGCCTATTTGACATATTTCCTTTTATCCAGTACAGCAGGTAGAGCTATTAATAAAAAATTACAAGGGCTACTATAAGGTAAAAAGCAGAGTTTAATGATATAGAGCAAGAATAAACCAGATGTAGCAGGAGTTTGAAACAACTGTGATTATTGGGCCAAAGGTTCTAATGGATAAAGCACACACCATGCAAACACAATGTGAAATATAAGCAGAGGCATGAACATTATGAGAATGTGTGAAAGAAATGATAGAGATGAATAAAAACATTAAAAGCAATGAAGAATGCCTTTGGTGGGGTCATTAGTGGGGTGGACACAAATAAGGAAAGAATTTTTGAGCTTGAGGATATCTCACTAGAAACATGAAAAACTGAAAAAGAGATGAAAGATGGAAATAAATGGAAGAGGACATCCAAGAATTGTGAGATAACTTATGTATAACAGGAATATCAAAAGGAGAAAAAAGGGGAAAGGAATAGAAGGAATATGTGAAGCAATAATGACTGAGAACTTACCCAAATTAATAACTAAATTATTACAACACCAAATAGGATAAATATCAAAAAGTTATACCCAGTTGTGTCATTTTCAAACCACGACCCTCCTCCTCCCTCATCCCACTCCCCCAAAAAACCCAAAGGAAAAAACGGTGAAAGAAGCTAGTGGGGGTGGGGCGAAAACCACACCTCCACTAGAACAATGAATAACTACACATGACGTCTCAGAAAGAGAAAGTGAATAAGTGAATTGAAATACGTAAAGTATTGAGAGAAAAACAAAAGACAAATGAAACAGAAACGAAGCAAAAACCAAACTCCGTCAATCTAAATTTCTATACCATGTGAAATTATCCTTCAAAAGTAAAGGAGACATAAAGATAAAGACTTGTGAGACAAATGAAAATTTTAAGGGAGTTTGTTGCCAGTAGATTGTTGGCCTCACAAGAAATGTTAAAAGAACTTCCTCAGAGAGAAGAAACTATAATACAGGTCAGAAACTCAGATTTAAACAATGGAAGGACTAATATTAGAGAAGGAATAAGGTAAAGTAAAATAAAAACTTAATTTTTTTCTTCTTAATTGATCTAACAAGTCAATTGGTTGAAGAAAAACCAATTTTAAAGATCGATTTGGAAGACAAAAATAGGAGCAAAGAGTAAGGGTAAAGAATAGAAAATAGCAGCAAATACAGTATATATGAATTCTATTGTATCGATAATCACTTTGAATGTAGTTGTCAAGGATAGAGAGGATAGATATTATAAAATATAGAGATGGGTCAAAAAAAAATCAGACCCCAAAATATATTGTTGAAAAGAACTCATGTCAATTAAAAATAAATAGATTAAGATATACCATGCTAACATTAATCAAAATAGAGAAAGAGTCATCACAATGATTTCTGACAGGGAAGTTATCAGGGATAAAAGGGGAATTACATAATGATAGTGGGTCAACAGTCAAACAAGATCTAAGAATTCTTAACATGTATGAACTTAAACAAGTATCAAAACAAATAAAGAAGAAACTGATAGAACTGCAAGGAGAAATAGATGAATTTGCTATTATGGTTGGTCCTTCAACACCTTCCATCACAAATGGACAGATCCAGCAGTCAAAAATCAGTAAGGAGACAGCTAAACTCAATAGCACCATCAATCACTCAATATGATTCACATCTGTTGAATATTTTGTTCGTAGCAGAATACATTTTCTTCTCAAGCACAGGTGGAACATTCACCAAAATAGATTATATTCTGAACCACAAAATATACCTTAATAAATTTTAAAAAACTCAGAAATCATCCAGTGTCTCTTTTCAGACCACAATGGAATTAAATTTGAAATCAATAACAAAAAGACAACTAGAAAATCCCCACAGACATAAGTATTTTACAATATAGTTCAAAATAACACATTCATCAAAAAAATAAATCTCAAGAAAAATTAAAAACATTTTGAACAAAATTAAAAGAAAAATATACTATTAAAATCGTGAGATGCAGCAAAAGCAGTGTTTTTAACACTGTGGAAAAATTTAGGAAGTTTAAGTTTATAGCACTGAATGCATATATTTGGAAAGATGAAAGATATAAAATCAATAACATGTTTCCATATTAGGAAACTAGGAAAAGAAGAGCAAATTAAGTCCAAAGTAAGCAGAAGAAAATAAATAGTAGAAATTAATGATATTACGATGGTGGATACAATTCAAAAACCATACAATATACACTAAGAGTGAACCCTAATGTAAATTACAGACTGTGACTGATAATGCTCTGTCAACGAAGGTTCATCAATTGTCGCACATGTACGGCTCTGGGGAGGGATTCTGATACTGAAGGAGGCTGTATGTGGAAGCAGGAGGTACACGAGAAATCTCTGTACCTTCTACTTAACTTTGAGGTGAACCTAAAACTGCTGTTAAAAAAAAAAATTAAAGTCTGTAAAGACCCCCTCATCCCAATACAAACACAAAACTTGGCAGTCTAGGTTTGACCAGTGAGCCACAATCTGTGTAATCTAGATAGATTACACCCCTTGTTGAAGGGAAGGAACACCAAAGTCTTTTCCAGTTACTCTATTGTATAGTAAATCACCACAAAACAACTGTCTAATTTGCTCATAATTCTGTGAGTCAGGAATTTGTGAAGGGCACCTGCTGGGCAGTTATCAGTCACTGCAGTCAAATGTTGGCTGGGGCTGTAGTCACTCGAGGACATAAGAGAGTGGACATCCAAGATGCTCACACGCGTGGCTGGTGGTTGAGAGCAACCATTTGGCTGGGGTGTCAGCTGTCCTGTTTAACAGAGCAGCCATACAAGGTCTCCCCAAATGGCACTTTTTTTTTGCAGGGTGTGCATTCTGAGAGAACCAGGTGACAGATGACCTTTCTTCATCTAGCCCTAAGAGCTCAGTAGTACAGGTTCTTCTCCATTCTTCTGGTTATGAGGGAATCACAAACCCATTCCAGGTTAAGGGGAGGAGAGGTAGACATCATCTCTGATAGGGAAGTATGTCAAAGTCACTGACCAGTTTTAAAAACTCAATTATACTTTTACCTGGCAGAAGGGGGTGGGTAGAAAAAAAAGGGACAAATATTTATCACAGGTGGACTATGTGCCAGAATTGATGCCATTGCTTCACATTATGTCAGCCCATAACATCTCCCTGAATTAAATATTATAGCTCCCCTGTTCCTGATGATGAACTAGAAGCACAGAAGTGACTAGTCTAAATCACATGGGTAGTGAGTGGCACATTTTGATGCCAAAACTAGATTCACCCCATGTTTATCCTTCCAGATGACTCTGGGTGGCTGGGACCACAGCAGAGAGAAGCAGCACATTAGGAAGGAGATCAGATCTCTATTTGGCTAAAGTATTTGTATTCTCCATACTGGTTTTTCTCAAACTTTAATATGTACATATATAACCTGGACCTCTTGTTAAGATGTCCTTTCTGATTCAGCAGATCTGAATAGGCCTAAACTCTGCATCAAACAAGCCCAGATGATTTTGGAAGTAGCCGGTCTGTGGACTAAAATATGGGAAGTGAGGCTATAGGGCACAAAAAGGTCATACACTGGGGTGCAGGGCCCAGACAAGGCCCTATGACCGGAGGAAAGCCTACCGCCTTCCTTAGGAGAATGATAACCTTAGTAATTCTGTGCACATTGGTAACTGAAGGAGAGAAGTCTAGGGGTGGGTGTGGGTGGAATGTTGTTGAATTCCTTGGCAGACTGTCACGTTGCCAGTTGGAATGGGAAGGAGTCCAAAATTGCCATTTTCTTTTGGGAAAGTTTTTTCTTGTATTCTTTCACTTTGGTCTTCCAAAAGTTGTGTAAAAATGTAGATAACTGTAGAGGGCTGCACTATTGCAGTTGTGTGTGATTCAGACACAAGATGGCTGAGCGTCATAACTGAGTCCAGAAAAGGTCAAGTCATAAATCAAAAGGAAGATCAAACCAATTACTTTCAGTCAGGATAATGTTTATCTCAATACGGCACTGGTTTCACTAACCAAAATGTGAACTCTGTTGCATTGATAAGTGGAAATATTGTCAAGCCAAAATTTCACTATGTCCATATCTGATGTAGCAAAATAAAGTGTTAAAGGAGCTCTGATGCTGTAATCCAAAGCTGATTCTAAGAGAGAGGCTGTACAAACGTTCAGGGACACTAGGTGGAGCCTTTGTACATTTCTTAAAAACCAGATTTCTGAACACTAAAGCTAGAATCATCAGAAGCAGATTGTACAGTAGGTCTCAAAGTCACTGAATCAGAACCCTGGGGGTTTGGCCCAGATAATTCATATGTTAATTACTTTTATATGAGTTTGTCAATGTGTTAACATTAGAAACAGTGAACACAGTTACTCTTAATTGAAAAATGAGGAAACTGACAATAAAATATTTTTTTTCCTCGATTTGCAAGACGAGATAAGGACCCAAGAAGAGATGAATCCCAACTTCTGTCTGAATGGTTTTCTACCAAATTATGGAAAACAAAAAAAAGAAAATTTTTAATAAATGTTATTGTCACAGCATCAAGGATATCTTTAAACCTCTAAATTATGACATGAATTTGAAGACACAATGAAAGAAAAGATTGAACCTATAAAAAGAAATTATATAACTAACATTTAATTAAGCCTAGTAGTAATATATGAAAAAGTATTCATGTCATGTATTCTTAATAAAAGATTACTTGTAATGTGGCTCCGATCCTGGTAGAGGGCAGCAAAGGATAAGGAACACAAAATGCTTATGGACAGACACTGTACACAGGTAATAGAAACAGGTCAACACAATGACAGATGAAGCTGTGGATGACATTCTGGATATAATTGGAGCAGATGAGTAGATGCCTAAAATAGGTTTCAACTTATTTTATGTACATCAGTGAAAAATCATCAGGTACCTCTCACATTTTATGTACAAACTTCAGGATATAATTCGGCTTACTAAATTATAGTTACATTGAAGAAAAAAAAAAAAAAAACAATCCCCCAAACCCAAACCAAAACAAACAACAATAAAAAATACAGCTCTGTGCCATGTGGCAACAGTGTTTTCTATATTAAGATCCTCTATCCAGTGTTATTGCTGATAACTATTAAGGACTGGAACTTACTTTAATTCAATCATTAAATATTTATTGAGCACCTGCTGAGTAACAGGCATAGTTCTATAAGTAGAGAATACAAGTCAATTAAAGAAAAGCTTAGCTGAATGAATATATTCATAACACAGCATACGTATCAGGAGCAGTGGTTTTGAGAGCAGGTAGGGAAGGACGAGAGTGGTTGCTTCCAGATTCTATTTTTTGTTGCTGTTTTAGTTTTACAGGTAGATCAGGAAAAACAGGAAAAAATACATATATATTATATACAATAATTAATATAATATACATGTATATAAAATACATATGCATACATTTTTTGAAGAAAAAGCATTGTTATATTTTAGGAAACTTAGAGGTCACCTGGCAATATGAACTTGAAAAACTATTCTGTTCATTCCTCACTTTTGCTTGAAGGAGACACAACTGACAGACCTTGGTCAAACTTCTTATACCCCTTTCTACTCTTCCAAATACTCTTACCTGTCATAGATGGACAAACCCCTTCAACATCAAATCCCTAACAAACTTCTGATCTCCATTCCTTCCTGGGTTGTTCTCCTGCCTTGTCTTGAGGTCCCTTTTATGTGAGCTATTGGACAAATACTGAGAAAATCCTAATTAGGGTGCAATCTACACCTGAGGCAACCCTTCTACTGCAGGAGGAAACACCATTTCCTAGACCTGTTCTCCTGAGGGTGCAGCACTGGGATCTCTCTCTACTTGACTCTAGTTTTCCTTCCAGGGATTCCAGGGAATACTGACTTCCCCACTGAATGGGCAACCATTCAGTGTTTGAATAAAGCCAGTGTGTGCTTCCTTCCCTTGAGCCTTTGATAGAACAACATTTTCAACTTTTGACAGAACAGCATTTTCAACTGTGGTCAGATGTCTGACTTCTAGATTTCTCCATCCTCTTTGCCACCTCTCTTCTGATGTACTTGTTAAATATTGACCGAGGATGGGATGGAAGGATATTTATGTCTTTGGAGTACCGGTAACATGGCAGGAGGTTTTGTTGTGACAAGGTATGGGTGAAGGAAAGGAGCAGAATTGTGAAGAATTGCCTTCCTTCTGCACCCTTTATTTGCCCATCACAACACTTTATAATTACAACTTAGATCAATTCTATAATTATTTCCCCTTGCGAGTAAATGCTCCTAGAAAAAAAGAACTCATGGCTCATTTGTTCACTGCTGGGTCCCTAGAAGACAATAGCACTTGGCTTGGTACATGACAGCTGTTTGTTGGAAACAAAGTATTGTTAAATGGAAGAATGGAAATTTGAATTCAGGTCTCTTCAGAAGGAATGTAAAGGTAGAAAGAGGATTCTAGGACCGTCACAACCTTAACACAATTTGTTCCCCATGTTCAAATCCAGTGTGTCTACTTCTCTTGACCAAATGACTTGTGAGACATGAGGGCAGTGGGGCATTTGCAAGACTTGGGCACTGAAGACATCTCAACAGACAGTTGGTAGGCTTCTTCCTATTGCTCTGGGAAAGAGTCTGTGCTCTAGTTATGAGTGGGTGGAAGCAGAGGTAGATCTTGGAAAGAGCAACACAAGGACCTGAGAAAGTAGATATTATGATTTAGATCTAGAATGTCCCCCAAAGTTCATGTGTTGAAGGCTTGGTCCCCAGTGCATCAATGTTCAGAGGTGAGGCTTATAGTGAATGGTTGAGCTCTGATCTTATTAGTGGATTAATCCATTTGATAAATTAATAATTTGAATGAATGACTGGGAAATGGTGGAAACTGTAGGCAAGTGGGGCATCATTGGAAGAAATCAGTTGTTGGGGGTGTGACCTTTGGGACTACATCTTATGTCTGCTCCCCCTTTGTGCCCCATGGCTGCCATGAGCTAGGTGGTTTTCCTTTGTCATGACCTTCTGCCATGATGTTCTGTTTCACCTCAGGCCCAAAGTGATGGAACCAGTGGGCCATAGATCAAAACATCTGTATCTCTGAGCTCAAATAAATCTTTCCTCCTTTAAGTTGTTCATATCATTATTTGGTTAAATTGATGAAAGAAGAGAAGCCTGACTAACATAGTAGACTTTGTCACTATGATTTTCCTGGTTCTGGAGAGCTATGGAACTGAAGAGATATGCAGATTCTCTGGTCTTGAGCCAAACCATGTGTCTCAAGGGGTAATGGGAAGTCTGCCTTCATTACATCATTAGTCTGCATGTATAAACTTTGTTTTAGTTGTCTTCCTCTAATCATGAGATTACTACAACTCAGAGAAAGAAAAACATCAGACCTGGGAATTAATGAATGGGTTGGGTCAGACATTCTGAGAAATGCATCATTAGGTGATATGGTCTTGTACAAACCTCATAGAGTGTACTTACAGAAACCTAGATGGTATAGCCAACTACACATCTGGTCTATCTGTCATATATGTGGTCTGCTGTTGGTGGAAATGTCATTATTAAGTTCATGACTGTAAATATTTCATCCAGAGAAAAGGGATCCAGCATACAGAAAGAAAGCAGATAATGGCTCAAAAACAAATGGAACTCATAACCAGCAAAATAGTGGTACTTGGAGAGAAAGATGGCAAATTCAATGTAAAAGGTAGCCAGAATATCTCTACTGACTCACACATGGCCCCAGAAGAGGATAGGAACCTGGGAAGTTCAGCAAATGAACTGAAGGAATGGTGGAAGGAAGACTGAAATGTGACATTGAACCTGAGAAGTGGAAGGAATGTCTCATGCGTAAAAAAATACAAAGAGATGAAAATCACAAGGGGTAAAAAGAGACTTAATATGCAAGATAATAGGAGTGCCAAAAGAATGAACAGGAGCAGATGGAGGACATAATTAAACAAATAATACATAATAATTTCCTTGAGCTAAAAATCTGAGTATGCAGTTTAAAAATGTTCCAGGAGTTTAGGGCAGAAATAATCTGAAAGAAAGAAAAGAAAAAAAGACCCATTTACACATATCCTGGAAAATTCCTTAATTCTAAGAAGAGAAGCTCTCACAGACTTCCAGGAAAAGGAGAAGACTGAAAATGGTAATGGACTTATTATCTTAAAACTTGAAGCTCCAATGAAGTGGAGCCCTATAGTGGACACTGTTGGTACCTGGATAGATCCTTCTTCCGTGGGACTGAGTGTTGGTGGTTAATAGCTTTCACCATTGTCTTGGCACACTTTCTGTTGTTATAACTAAATACCACAGACTGGGAAATTTATAAAGGATAAAGGTTTGTTTAACTCATGGTTCTATAGGCTGGGAGGTTCAAGGTCAAGGAGATGCATCTGCCCAGGGCCTTCTTGCTGGTGAAGATTCTCTGCAGAATCCTGAGGGTGCAGGATATCATGTGGTAAGAGGGGAATATACAAGAAACAGCCAAAGTGACTTTTATAACAGACCCATTTTGAGATAACCCATGAATGGATAGACCCTCATGACCTATTCGCTCTTAAAAGTTCAACCTGGTGCCACCTTTTAATGCCAGACAATGGAAACTAAATTCCAACATGAGTTTTGGTGGGGACATTGAAACCACAGCAGCCTCTACTTCTCTAGAAACTTTCATGATTATCTGGAAAGGACTCTCAGCCTCAACCAGGCTTGGGAAATCGTGCCCTGGGGTGGTCTTAATGAATGACTGATAAGTAGGAATAAAAGGTCAGATCTACCACCTTAAGGTGAGAGAACCCTGTGCAGTTCACACACCAGAGCTCCCAGAAGAATCAGACTGAGGCTAGACTCTAACTAAAACCAGAAGTTGCCCCAGAGCATTCTTCGGCCTTATTTTGCTTCTCTCACTCTATTACTGGTGTCTCCCGAGAGCTCTCCCTTAATAAATCACACACCCAAGAATCCTCAACTCAGGCTCTGTGCATAGGGAACTCAACCTGAGAAAAAAGGACTGAGAAGCCCATACTCAACCAAAGTACAGGTTGAATATCCTTTATCTGAAATGCTTAGGAAAGGAAGTATTCAAATTTTGAAGTTTTTCAGATTTTAGAATATATCTTCATTAGACACTATTAGTTAAATATCACTAATTAAAGAATCTGAAACCTTAAATATGAACCATTTTGTGTGCCAACAAACACTGCAAAAAATTTGAAATTTGGAATTTTTCATATTTTTTTAACTAGGAATGCTTAATATGCTTAATTTCTTTATCAGCAAAACCAAATGCATATGTGATCATATACAAGAATTAAGAAAACAAAACATCTATATACCCGTATTAGAGAAAATACCAAAGTCATGACTCCAACTGAACAGCAAATGGTCTACATCTGCCCTTTTCAATATGGTAACTTCTAGCCACATATAGTTAGTTAATTTTAAATGTAAGTTGATGATGATGAAATACAATAAAAATTCAATTCCTTAGTCATCTTTACCACATTTCCAGAGCTCTACATATCCATCAGTCTAGTGGCCACCATACTGGATAGCACAGATATGGAGCATTTTTGTTACTGCAGAAAATTCTATTGGACAACACTGATCTAGAACATTTATCATGGAGATGAATATGAGGAAAACATGCTGTCTCTATGTCATTATCTCTCACTCTAGAATTAATCTTGATTGGATGACAAGTAAGACTGTCTAGGAATGATGCAGAGTAAGATTTCTGAATGAGGGCTCTTGAAATAGAATTCAGAGGGAATTATAATACAAGTTTAGTGCCAGAAATGTAAAATTATTTCATCAAAATTTAGAAGTTGGAAGGTGTCAGAAAAATAAAAGTGTTTCAAGGTCTCTTAATTGCAAAGAGTGGAGAAGGGGAACAGGGAAAGTATGAAAGTTTTCTAATTGTCTCCTCTTATTGAGGTGAGAAAGGGGAGAAATAGAGTATTTTGCAGGGATACAACACATATTTTGGGGGGAATTAGTTGGGAGTTCGATTATAAAATAGAAAGAAGAAGGAGGTTTTTGATCTCTGCAAAAGAGTGGAGGAAGGGGAGAAAATCCATCAATGGGATGGAAAACTAGAAACTCCAAGTTAACCATGGAAAGGAATGATAAGCAACATGATCAAATCAGCAAGAAAGTAATAAAAAGAAGATTACAGTGTACAGCAAATTAAGCATTAGGTAACAAGGAAGAAAAAAAATCAAGTAGCTGAGTCATGATACTAAGTATAAATGTACTGAAGTATCCCAATAAATGACAGATTGAAGACAAAATGACATAAAAATCAACTCTATACTGTTTATAAGAAAATGTTTATAGATACATATGCAAAGAAAAAAAGCAGTGCTAGATAAAGAGATAAATACAAACAAGAAGAAATTAGGTTTGGAAATATAAATATGAACCAAGGAGCATTTAAAGTTAAATGCACTAAAGGAAGTCTTACTAATGCAAGAAGAGGTTTTGTGACACAGCAGGAAAGTTGACAAGGATTTGAATAGGCGATTCCCAGAACAAGAGGTCTAACAGCAGTATGTGAAGAGATGCTCAGACACATTAGTAATGAGAGAGGAACTAAAACAACATGAGACCCTCTTTGGAAATATGGATATTGAAAGGTTCATAGTACCAAGGAGTGGAGGAAATGTAAGACGTGTAACCTTGTGCTTTACTGCTGGGGTGTACCCTGGAATCATCATTCTGGAGAGCCATCTGGCAGCACTTACTAAATTTAATGGTGCATGTGCCTTATGATCCAGCAATTCCATTCTAGGATGACAGAATGTCTCGTAGGCAAGACACTTTTAACCCTACACTGCATCTGGGGTCCAACATTAGGGAATAAAGTGGTATAAGGAAAACATATTAAAAATCACAATTCTAGGGGGGACTTAAACATATCCCTCTTATGATTTTGCAGCAATAATTTTTGCTCTACAATAAGACATAGGAGAATTGTATTAGGGAATTTAACTTTGATCCAATCCTATCAAAATTTTAGCTTCTGCTAGTTATCAATCTCAATCATTTTCATACTGAATCTCACATCTCAGCAAGCACTAACACCATGTCAAGTGTTCACAATCGCTGAACAAATGAAATGTTGATTATCTAATAAGGATATTGATGTGGTGAATAAGTTATAAGACTATAGAACTTGGATCATTGTAGGGTGCATATGGAAAGATCTTTCATGCAATTTTTGAGGATTGGGTATGGATGTTACAGAGATAAAAGCAAGAGAATTATCTGTTTTCTTGAGATTCAGGTTTATGATTTCTGCTCATATCCCTATCTTATAACATGCTACTAATGCTGTTATACCCTCAGTAACTATTTGCCATCTTAAACATGGCTTTATTCATGGAAAGACCCTGACTCTAGGGTCTCCTGAGCTTTGTGGGAGAGTGTGTGTTCCAGCTCTGCCTTTTGATAGCTGTGTGATCTTTGGCAAGTCCCTCGTGTTCTCTGAATCTCAGATCACCAATTGTAAAACAAGGATAACTATACTTATTCTCACATAGTAAGGCTCAAAGGAGGTAATGTGCATTCAAGTGTATCACTACTGTTAACCCCAGTCCCACACTGTTATGGTTTGGATGTGAGGTGTCCCCCAAATATCCACTTGAGAGACCTCATTTTCATAGGCAAAATGATTAGATTATGAGAGCAGTAACATCATCAGTGGATTAGTACATTGATATGGATTACTGGGTGGTACTCTAGGCAGGTGGGGTGTGGTGGGTGGAGGTAGGTCATGGGGGACATGCCCTGGAAGGGTATACCTGACTTGTGGCCCCTTCTTCTTGCTCTCTGCTTCTGACCCCATCATGAGCTGAGTAGCTTTCCTCTGCTGAGCCCTTTCCTTATATGTGCTGCCTCACCTTGGACCCACAGTAACAAGAGTCGGCCTTCTACGGACTGAAACATCACTGAAGCCATGAGCCCCAAATAAACTTTTCCTCCTTTAAGTTGTTCTTGTCAAATGTTTTGGTCACAGCAACACAGCATAAAGGCTAACTACAACATGCACCCCAAAGTGGGTTCATATTCCGGAGAATAAAATAAATTGTGCAACTGTCATTGGTAAATGTGAAATTAAGGAAAATGCATACTTGATATTCAAATTGGTTTGTGGGCAACTGAACTTTATAAATGGGCATAGAATAGGGACTGGGTTGTAGTCAGTGGTAGAGCACTTGCCTAGCATATGTGAGACACTAGATTCAATACTCAGCACCACATAAAAATAAAATGAATTTATTGTGTCCATCTACAATTATATAAATGGGCATAAAACAGATGTAAGCCTTTTACATTTCTGTGGTTTGAATGTGTCCCCCCAAAAGTACATGTTGGAAATTTTATCCCCAGTGGAACAGGGTAAGGTGGGAGCTTAATGAGGTGATTAGACCATGAGAGCTCTGTCCTCACAAATAAATTAATACCGTTATTATAATTATTACAGCAATGGATCCTGATAAAAGAATGAGTTGCCTTCCTTCTCCCTTGCTCCCTCTGTCTCTTTCTTTCTATTTCTCTCTCCTCTTCCTTTTGCACATCTACACATGTGCTTCTTTGCCCTTCTGCCTTCCATCATGGGATTATGTAGCAAGAAGGTCCTAGTCAGTTGTGGGTCCCTTGACTTTAGAACTCCCCAGTCACCAAAACAATAAGAAATGAATCTCATTTCTTTATAAATTTTAACCTCAGATAGTCTGTTATAGCAGAAGAAATAGATTAAGACCAACATCTACATGTAGTGTTTTGTAAAGGTAAAAAATATATATTATGACTCCTGCCACCACCATATCCACTACCCACTATCACCACCATCTCCATAATGCTCATTTCACCATTTTACCACCAACCCCTAAACCACCATCACAACCAATACCTTATATTTGCAAAGAATTTTTATTTGAAGTTATTTCTCTTTCTTTCTCTGTACCTCATCCCTCTCCTTTCCCAATTTGTCCCTTCATTCAACTTGATCCATATAACAATCTTACAAGGCAGATAAATCTAGTTTAAAGTCAGGGAATGATAACCCAGCAGGGATTCATCTGTAAGTGAAGAACTAATTCTAAATGTAAACTGCTGTCTACAACACTGTGCCAAGGAGACATGGGCAATGCTGGTAGTACCAGCATCTTCCTTGCTGAGCCATGCTCACCAGTGGGTAGGAGACAGTGTTGAACCCTGGGTTTATGTGTGAAGTTATCAAAGGTTAGAATTTTTTGAATTTCACAATTATTTTTGTCTTTACTTCCTCCACCCTGTCCGTCTTCCCGGGTTTAATTTCTCTCCAGTTGTTGTTAATTTACAAAGCTTTGTCAAATTCTTGGCTTTATTTTTATTGATTAACTTGAAATTTGAAGTAGCTGATGGATTAAAAAATAGTTTCCTATTTAAGGCTTATTGTTGGTAAAACCAAATCCTTGATAAAACCATGAGGATCATAGGATTTGGAAGCTTGAAAATCATAACATTTGGAACTGCAGGTGCTACCAGCTAATTGGGATCCGAAACTGCAAGTTGAGGAACAAACAGGCCAAATAATTATAGGTAGTAATTACACATTCAAAACATTCTACCTTTGCACATAAGAAAAGAAAATATCCTTTCCCTTTGGAAGACAATGAACTTTTAAATAAAAAGATAAACTGACAATCAATATAAATTTCCAAAAATGGAAGGTTTTTAAAGCCACATTTCATCTATAGAACTTAGTATGGCCACTAAAAATAATCTTGCAAACAATGAGATTTAGGTTCATGATTCCCAAACTGGATGTCAAGGTACTCCAGGGGACTACCACAAAATCACAAGGGTTTGGAAGGATACTTTAAAAATTTGAAGAACACAACAATATCTAACCTGTCAATCACCTTATAAATGACTAGCTCAAGTCAGTTCAACTTTAGGAATTGGATTATATTACATGCCTTTTGATGACATCATCAAATACAAAACTGCATGCCACAGTTGCCATGATACAAAAAAGCAAGTTCTGTATAAAAATCAATAAATAGCAGAAAATGAGAATGGAATCCAGCCTGGTTCCACAGTTGAAAATGAGAATGGAATCCAGCCTGGTTCCACAGTTGAAGAAGGTAAGCAGTGCCAAACAGTCTTGTGCATTTTCTATGTGTTTGCAGAATGAAATAAAAGCATTTAAAAGTTTCAACTTACATGAAATATTTGTCTTTATAATATACTTATTAAATTTTCCAACTATTTAATAAATGAAAAGGCTATTTCTTCCTTACGGGGGGTCTGTGACAAAATTACTGAGACTAGAGGTAGCTTGAACTGAGAAAGTTTGGGAACTGCTGCATTGGGTGAAACAATTAAAATAAAAATTGCATAAACATTGTCTAAGAGTGTGTGTGTGTGTGTGTGTGTGTGTGTGCGTGTAAGAAAAAACATCAAAGTTTAAAATTCAGTGGGCAGTGGGGAACCGACAAGTCTTTTTTCTCCAAAGTTTTGTGTTTCCTAAACAGCATATGATGAAAAGGTCTTACTCTCATATGGTGAGAAACAACAAAAGGTTTTTAAAATGAGTCCCCAAAGCAGTAAATTTGCAATGAGGAATAAGAATATCTACTGACCATACCATAGGGTTTCATTGCTGGAGAAGGTTTATCATACTCGGCTTTTTCTCTCCATATAAGAGTAATCTGGCTCTAGGACATATTTTGAAAAATAACCCTATTTCTTCCATGAATCTCTACTTCTCTGCTATTTTTTGTTTGTTTGTTTGGTTTTATTTTTGTTAAATACCTATTTCACATCACTACAGCTTTCAGGAAGTTAAACTGGCTTTGGGTTTCTAGCCACTGGCATTTCTCAGTCTAACAGCTGGCATGTCTTCCTGATGAGGAGGGAAGCTGAGGATGTCACAGGTGCTGCTGCAAGGACAGTCATTTCTATAGTTCCTGCTTCACAGTGGGAATAATGGCCTGCAGTATCCTGCAGGTCTGAGGTGACAGATATCCTTATAAACCTGCCCTTAGGAAATGCATATTACAAAACCCCTGAGGCAAAAGAGGTCTGGTTGTTTTGCTGTTAAGATTGAAAAACTCCTAAGAACTCAAATTTTGCATAACAGAGAATTACCTGTAAAATTGTTCTGAATAGTACTCTCAAAAATTATATTTATGAAATGTATATATATCTTATTTATTGAGACAAAATAAACTAGAAATAGTTTTCCTTAAAAAGGCATTACTCATTATAATTCGTATGTGTGATAATTGGGTTGTCTCATTTTTAAAATTTACTGATTACTAATGTTTTGCATGTATTAAACTGTTCAATGCTTACATAATATGATGAAATAGTACTTCTATGAAAGAGGAAACTGAAGCACACAGAGACAAATTTGCACAGGGTCATATATCTGGAATAGGCAGAATCAAGATTTTGCATTTGTCTTGCATAGTTTGATTCTGGGATAAGATACTGTAACTTCCTCTTTGTAATTTTTTTTTTTTTTTTGTATAGGGGTATCCTTTCATTAGGCATGAATATAAAAGTACACTATTTTTTAAAATCCAAAATTATACCTTCTGGAAATTTCCTAGAATGTATAGACATTCTGTTCTCAAAAGCTTCAGATGTTTGTACCTTCATTATAATATTTATTATATTTTCATTTGTCTTTATAAAGTTTTATCTCCCTCACCAGGTACAATTTATAGAGATAGAACCAAATATTGTTTTCCTCTACAGCTCTGTTGCCTAGCACATGGGAGGTACACAGTAAATATTTGGTAAGGAAATTAAAGCTGATATTATATTGATAGCTGTTGACATCTTTGTGTGCCTTTGTCACTTCTATCCAACCCAGAGGTCTACTGCAGACATTTCATATCTATACTGCAGATTTCTGGAGCTTTTCCACTTGAAGGTACTCTCTGATTATTCAGGAAATATTGGCCAAATGTGGAGTTTCCAGGGAATTAATTCCTGGGAGCAATCTGCAATCTTTACTGGGACAATTCTGAGGTCTTGGAGCATCCCCTCTGGCACTGACTCCAGTTCCCCACAGAAGTTACCGGGTCATTAAGAACCATTTCCGTGGCTTCTCCTTGCTACTCAGTCTCAGTACTCCATTCCTTCAGAGCTGCAAGGAAATAAATTCTACCAAAAAGCTAAATGAACATGGAAGTGAATTCTTCCTCAGTTGAGTCTCTGGATGGGAAAGGAGTGGAGAATCAGCCTGTTGAGATGTGAGTGAAGGACCCAGTACTGCAGTGCCAGGATCCTGACCCATAAAAACTGAGTGTGATAACAAATCTCTGCTCTTGCAAGTTGTTAAGTTTTATGGTAATTTTTTAATGCTACAATAGAAAATTCATATAGATTTTGTTGCATGATAGTGGGGAACTAATGTAACAAATGTCTAAAAATTAGGTACATTAATTTTGGGGGGAGGGGTTACTGTATCAAAATACCACAAACTGGGTGTCTTAAAAATGGAAACTTATTTCTCATAGTTCTGCAGGCCAGAAGTTTGAGATCAAGGTGTTAGCAGGGTTAATTTTTTCTGAGGTCTTTCTTCTTGCTCACAGATGGTCACTGTATTAGTCAGATTTTCCATCACTGCCACCAAAAGATCTGATAAGAACAATGTAGAGGGTGGGGAAAACACATGTTTTTGAGGTCTCAGTTCATAGACAGTCAACTTCCTTACTCTTAGTCCACAGTGAAGCAGAACATCATGGCGGAAATGTGTGGAAAAGGAAAGTAGCTCAGGACATGGTAATCAGGAGGCAGAGAGAGTGAGCTCTGCCTACCAGGGATAAAATGTAAATGCCAAAGACATGTCTCCCAGTGACCTACTTACTTCAGCCACACCCTACCTGCCTAGAGTTACCCAGACTTAATGCCTATCAGTGGATTTATGCACTGTTTAGCCTAAGGTTCTCATAGCCCAATCATTTCACCTCTGAACTTTCTTGCATTGTTTCACCCATGATCTTTTGGGGGATATCACATGTCCAAACCATAACAGTTACCTTCTCACTGTGCTTTTACATGACCTTTTGTTTTTGTGTGCACCTCTGGTTTCTCTTCCCTCTTTTATAAAGATACTAATTTCATTAGATTGGGACCCTTCCCTTACGACCATATTCAACTTTATTTACCTTACTTCTAAATACAGTCACATTGGGGTACAGGCCCCAACATATGAATTTTGGGAAGGACACAATTTAATCCAGAACAATTGAATTGCTATAGAAGGAGTTCTGTAATCAAATAGTGGGTAAAGACTGGAGAAATTTTGAGGAGCAGAGTAGAGAAAGCCTAAATTGCCACAAACAGTCTCTTCACAGGAATTTACTCTGAGGATGCTGATGGTGAGGGCTCAAAAGCAAGTGAGGAACATGTTTCTGGAAAGTGGAGGAGAGAGATTTTTATTATGTAAATCTTGGTGAAATTGTTCTCTGCAGTTATGTAGAAAGCAGAACTTGCAAATGATAAATTCACTATGTAGTTAAAGAGACTTCCGAGAAAAGTGTTGGAGGAACTGACTAATTTCTTTCTGCTAGGCAAGACACCAATTGAAGAGTTTTACTTGAAAAAAAAATCAGAATCTGATGATGTAACAATTCGGATGGTCTCTAGATGGCAAAGGTGGTAAAATAAAGATGTGTTAGTCAGTTTGTGTTGCTGTGACCAAATATTCACCAAGAAAAACTTAGAGGAGGAAAAGTTTATTTGGGATCCATTGTTTAAAAGGTCTCAATTCTTAGATGACTATGTCCATTGCTCTGGGCCCAATATGAAGCTGTCCATCATGGCAGAAGAACACGGTGGAAGTATATTGCTCCATTCTTGGCCTCCAGGAAGCAGGAAGAGTAAAAGGGAAGGAGCTGAAAGGAAGATGATTCCTTCCAGGTTATGTTCCCATTGATACACCTCCTCCAGTCATGCACCATCTGCCTACATTACCCCAGTCAGTTTATTCAAAGTAGATGAACTGATTAAGTTACAGCTCTCCTGCAATAACACAGGAGCTTTTGGGAGACATATCATATCCAAACCATAACAAAATAGATTCACTCTTCAGAAAGCATGCTCTAAAGAGACAACTGAACGTGTGACTGTAAAACTGTGTTAAGAACTCAGAGTGAAAGGACAGAATAGGCAGTTACCCAATGAGCCTTTTACGTGATTATGAGTGTGCTCCACAGGTCTTCTCAGTCAGACCAGAGAATCTCAGGAAGCCGAAGGGAATTGTCCCTTAGCTATTTCAACAGAAAGTCAAGGAACAGGAGCATTTATCCTCAAAACATATGGTTTTTGCTTAATGTTGTGAACTACAGTGTAATACACAAAGTTCCTAAGAAGTTGTTTCAACAGACACATTGCCAACTTGGCCTGAAAGGGACAGGGAGATACAAAGTCAGTGAAACTTTCAAGACAACTCCCATGATAGTAGAAAGGAGGCCCATAATACTGCTTCAGTTGCAAACACATGCTACCTTTAATGAAAAGGGAAGACAGGAAAGCATAAGAAACCAGAGGGTGGAACATTCCCGTGTCTTTCAATTTAATCTAGGAACTTTCAGTACTGCCAAAGTAGATTCAGAATAGACATGGACTGGTAATCCCTTTTAACCTTCAATCGTCCTGCTTTTACCTCCCTCCCTCATTTTGAACCAGAATTTTTTATCCCTATTATCCTATGTCTATCCTACCATTATACGTTGGGGAGACTGGGGGAAGATAATTTGTCTCTAGTTTCAATGGTCCCCAGACAGGGGAGAATTGTATCCTGAAAGTGTACTTAATAGATTACACCTAAGTGTTCCATCAGTCCTAACCCTGATTTAAATGATGGGAATTAAGACTCTGAGTTGATGCTGTAATGAAGTGAGACTGAAGGACTTTGGGGCTGGGGTGAATGCATATGGCAGGCATACTGGGGACTACAGAGGACAACTCCTAGTGATTCCTTCAATAATAATTTCCTACCTTCTATTGCTCATGCTTTTGTGTAACCCCCTTTCCATGCATATGGGCAGGACCTGTGGCTTGCTTCTAACCAGGAGAATATGGCAAAGGTGACAGTTCTGTCACGTCCAGAATTGTGTTATTTGGCAAAGGTGAACATAATACCATGGACACCTTTCATATAATGCTCCTCAGGGAGCAGCGAGGCCAGTGGAGAAGTAATGATGGGATATCACTTCTGTAGTTATGATACAGAAACTCCAAGCAGACTAGCTCTCTCTCACCTGCTGGCCTGTTAGATGTTTTACAGCAGCAAAGAAAAAAATCCTGCCAACAATTTAAATAAGGTTGGAAGTAGATTCTTCCCCAGTTGAACTTCCAGATGGGGATGAAGTCCAGCTGTCTCCCTGACTGTAGTCTTGCAAGACTTATTAAGTAGGACATCGTTAAGCCATTTCTGGCTTCTGAATTTACAGAAACTGTGATAATGAGGATGCTCTTTTAAGCCATTGAGTTTGTGGTAATTTTTTCTTGTAGCAATGGAAGACTCATGCAAAGATTCTCAATAGGTGAGGATTGAATGGTCATAGCAAACTCTTAGACCAGCACTATGTTGGGCACACACATTTTTATTAATCCTTTTGCCTTATAAGTAACAGTAATGACAATCAACCAATTGGACAGTGATGCCCTGCTTGGAAGTTGCTGAAATGATAGATCTATCACTAGTATAGCATTGACAGTACAGTGCTTCTGCTTAAAATTCCATGATGAAATGATTAAAAACTAGCACCTGACAGTTTCACCAAAGCAGTGCAGAGTTGCCATCTTAGTGTCCCAATTTCTATAAGATGCTAAATGAGAGATAAAATTAAATCTTTCAAGTTCCAAGCATAAGTGGGAGACACAGAGAACCACGAGGGTATTTTCTTTTGATTTAGAAAGATGATTTTCAGTTAGGTCACCACTACCAGGAAAGCCCAGCTGGGGCAAATAGGGTGTTCCTGAGAATATCCTCTTTACACAGAATTTTCCAGTTATCAAAGCCCAGACATTCTCATCGTTCAGTGAGTTCAGCTGTCAGAAGTTCAGAGCAGACCACTCTGTGGGAAACCTGCAGGGCTCTGGGGGGAGATACCTATGAACTGGGGGTTCACTGTTTGACCTCAAATATGATTAGCTCAGGGAGCAGCAAGGCCATCAAGGGGAGAGAGAGTGAGCACTATGCCTTTGAAGTTTACTCATTTGCTTCTCGGCAAATGCTTTCATTGACATTTTCTGTTGAAATATTCTGCCTAATTCACTTGAGAACACTGTGTGGATTACATGCATAATGAAAGACCCTGCAAAGGGCCCCGAGTACTGTACAAGTAGAAAATAAAGTCATATGGCAGTAATGATAGGAATCACAGTCAGGAAGTTATTTAAAATGATATCCTTATCAGATTCTCAAGTGAGTGGGAGCTGAAGGGCTAAATCTATGCTTTCAAAGTGCCTGAATCAAAGGCATCCTTTACCCAAAGAAACCTAACGTTAATTTGCTCTATGACCTTGGGAAGAAATAGGGCACATACCTGAGTCCCAACTGTACCATCTGTTAGATGAAAAGCAAAAGGGAACCAATTTTTTCTCTGACTTATCATCATTTATACATGAAACATCATTTTACTGCCCAAATTACACTCTTATCATCAGGAATTACTGTGAGGTGCTGATTATAGCCATGGGTTTTGGAGTCAGATAGTTTTGAGATTTGAACCCTGGATCTTCCAGTTGTTAGCTGTTGGATCTTTGACAATATTTTTAATCCTGAAAAACCTTGTTCACCCTATTCAAAAGACAGCTAACACTGCCTACTTGAAAGGATGATATAAGTCAGGCACAGTGACACATGCCTGTAACTCCAGTGACCCTGGAGGCAGAAGCAGGAGGATCAAGAGTTCAAAGCCTGCCTCAGCAACTTGGTGAGGCCCTGAGAAACTTAGTGAGACCCTGTCTCTAAATTAAATAAAAAATAGGCTGGGGGTATGGCTCAGTAGTTAAGTGCCCCTGGGTTCAATCCTCAGTACCAAAACAAAGCAAAACAAAACAAAACAAAACAAAACAAAACAACAACAACCAGAAAGAGTTCTAAATGAGACAGAGTCAGTCAGTCATCCAATAATGCTGTGTAAGAAACATCCTCATACTCAGTGTCATACAACAAGTATGGGGCTAGGGTGGCTGTGCTCTAGGTTGCAATGATATAGGCAATCTGGGGTGCCCCTCACTGTTCTGGACTCACTGATCTTTCCAAGGTATAATCTTCTTATGCTGATAGCAAAAGAACACAGGGAAATTTCAGTGATCCATTTCATGCTTTCGTTTATCCACCTCATTGGCTATACAAGCCACTTGGCTAAGCCCTAATTCAAGGGGTGGTGAAGTACTCAATCCTTCATGAGGCTGTGGCATGAGAAATAAGGAACTGAGTTTAATTCAGTCTATCAGAGATGGTGTATGTGCAACACCTGTGAACATAGCATCTGATATACAAGGCCATGACTAGTCATTGACCTCTCTGACTATTATTATTTGCCAAAACCTTCTTCAAGACAATTAATCTTTCCTGTGTTGCTTGAGGCAGATTAGAAAATTTCTTTTGCTCAAGGATGCCACCCCAATCACATATCTGATGTTTTCATAAAAGATTTCCTCCTTGGAATTATGATTATGTGTTCCCTATGGTCTTCCTCCCAAAAGCAGATGCTTTGCAGTGGGGGCATACAAAGTAATTGTTGACCCCTTAGATAAGAATAGCTTTGATTTTGGTTTTGGTTTTCTCCTTTTATTTCGAAACAAATTTACTTTGCCCAACTCTCCTGAATTTAGGCAAGTGAGAGATGTTTTTTTTTGCAGTTGCTGTGATAGTGAGATGGTTGGAGAGGCATATTGAAATTGGAAATGGGGATTTCAGCAGCAATAGGCACTGAGAAAATTGTGAATGTCCAAGCATGTTGTCCTTGCTGGTTTGGCAAGTGTAGGAATATGAGGGATGACTTTAACAAAAGATTTATAGTCCATCTCCCAGTGAGAACCTTGGTTTTGATCACCTCCACAGACACTGCTGCAGTTCTTTTGAAGTAATATTTTTAACAAGAGGTCTTAAAATATAGGTAACATGCCCAATGGGTTTCACTTTGTATTACATTCTGCTTTTCCATGATATCAACTATCTTTATAACAAACACTCTATTTCATCTCTAAGAAAGTTTGTGCTTTTCTTAAATGTCTTTCAGCAATCATGTCATCAGAAGGATGTTCTATATCCCGACTCTTCACAACTATTTAAGTAATAAGCACCTAAAACCCATAGGATTATATATCAGATCAGTAGGGCTGGTTTCTACTTTAAATTGGATCTAACTTTAAGTGAATCAATGTATTTCATAATAGAACATTTCTTGGTATGAGGCCTGTGTTCTTCATCTCTGGAGGTTCCTCACCAAATAGCAAACTCCTGATATGGCTTCCAAGGCCCCCATGTACAATCCTTGCTTGTGCATCTGATCACCTCTCCCACTCCTCTCCAGACACACTCCGCTCTGGCTCTGCAGGTGAGCTCTTTTTTCCTTAAACTCCACAAGCTCAGTTACTGCAGAAGGTCTTTGCACTAGTTCCTCCTCCTGCCTCTGAATGTCCCCTTCACAGATCTTCTGCTGGCCCTGCTGTCACCTCCACAGGGGTTTCCTAAAGTTCAGTTAGGTAGGCTCTTAGAAATGGAAAGAGGTCTGGCTGGGTGAGTATCAGGGCACCAAATTATATGTTGTAAGAAGGATGCTTCTTTTGCTCAACTTTATATGTTAGTAGAAATAGATCTAAAAGAAGGGAGTAAAAATATATTGACTTAAGGAGAGAGGAAGATCAGAGGGAATCCAACTTAAGGACTTGAAGCAGAGGCCTGGTGTAAAACATTAGGAAGAAAATCAAAGGACAGAAGGCACTCAGTCCGGCTGAAAGGCAGTGTGAGGCTTTCATGGTATAGACCACAGAACAGGTATGGGAGCCAGAAAAGTGACAATGGGCCAGCCCTTGCCTTCAGAATCGCTGCAGTTTCATTCAGCTAAGAGAACACAAAACATCTGCTACACAGTTTGAATCCCTTGATAACAACCCTCAGAGGTAGAAGAGGCACTAAAATAGCCCCTTAGATTTAATTATGACCATTGAAGAAGAGCATATCAGTGATGAGCAAATGAGAAGGAAACTTGGGTGAATCTGTTACCTTTGGACAAAGGGAAATAATGCTAGGAAATAGGTAGTTGCACTGCATTACAGGAAAGCAGATTTCAAAAAATGGTGAAGGAAGAATTCCAAGGATATAAGACTAAGAAAGACGGCAGTTCTAAAAACATTTTATTCTGAATGTAAAATTGTGAATAATAAAAAGAGAGAAAGTTAGAGGACTAAAATTAAGGTGGACCCATTCTTTGATGAGATTTCAACAAAAACTCTGATGGGCGAGAAAACAGAGTGGTAGTCTTCAAGAATGGGCTGACTAGACCTGAAGATTCACTCCTCTCAATGATACCTGCTTTGTTCAGTAAGGTGGTTTTAAATGCAATGGTTGGAGCAGAAATTAAAGGAAGAGACAGACCCTAGCTTTGGAAGATTATAAAACACTGAGATGACAAAGATGAAGAAAACGCAGTCAGAGCCAGGTTTGCTCTGGTATTCTCTGTTACTTTTCAATCTTGACAGGATGAAAAGAAGGTTGTTAGAAAAGCTTTGGGTTAAATTAGAAACGACCTGGTGAGTAAAGATGACAGCATTTAGAGGACTTAAATAGTTAGTTGGTTTAGAGAAATTATATTCTATGACAATTAAAAGATTGGCTATCATATTTAATAGTCTTTGAGAAAGTTAAACAGACTAGAAAAATACCAGCCAACCGGAGAAGACAAATGTTTCTGTGTTCACAAAAAAAAAAAAAAAAAGAAAAAAAAAAAAAAAAAAAAAACAGAAAAGTGAGAAACAATTTGCAGAAGCTACAAATAATCAAATTTGTTGTAAGCTCCAAGATAGTAGTTCTAAAACTTTTGGGTTTTAAAAACTTCTTACAATTATTGAGAACCTGAAAAACTTTGTTTTATGTTACAATTATCAATATTTACTATGTTACATACTAAAACTGAGAAACTTAAAACATAAATATAAAGCCCAAGTTCCATTAGGCATCAATAAAATTATTACACATCCTATAATTTCACCATATACTCAGGAGAGAATGGGAGTGAAAAGTGCAAATGATTCCTTAGTATTATTATGAGAATAGTTTTGATCTTATAGACTTCCTAAAAGAGTCTGAGGGAACACCTGGGCTTCCAGACACTTTGAGAACCATTGCAAGAAAATTTCTTACCATGGGCCTCAGGAGATTTTCACAAAATATTATTTATAACAGCAAATATTTGATGATACCCCTTAGTAGAGAAATGGACAAATTATTGAAAAACTACAATTTTAAATAAACTTGCTTTCTGCCTATCAATCTGAACTTATCTCAAAATAATGTTAAGTAGAAAAACCAGTTAGTGACTAATACATATAGTATGACATCATTAAATAAAATTTAAATGTATCAAATAATAGCATCTAGTAGTCTTTCTGTAAATGAATTTGAAAATTAAAAACAAATCTGAAGTAAATATTTTAACAATATTTGTTCATGTTAGATAGAAACTACAAAGACTTTCAAATACTATCCTCTTTTTTTTTTTTAGCATTTTGCAAATGATTTCTAGACTGTCACAAAAGGAAAGTATGATCATCCTGTTCTCACTTCAGTTCACCTATAACAGTGGTTTTTAAAAACTGTTCCCTATCTATGAGCCACATCAGCAGCATCCAAGCACTGGTTAGAATGAAAGTCCTTGGGCGCAACTCAGACCTACTGCATCAGATTTTCTAGGGTGAAGCTAAAGCATGTGGGTTACAACAAGCCCCTCAACAGATGATGATGAAGAACCAAGTTTGGTATATATCAGGCAAAAATAACGAATGTGAACATTTAACCTGTCCTTTACATAACACATCTAATTCAGAAGTAATTTTGGTAACATTGTTTGTCATTTTCTATGTTAGATATAAAAAGGAGTTTCTCAAAGATATTTGCCATTTTTTAAAAAAATTTAAGCTGGGGATTGAACCGAGAGCCTCACTCACTCTAAGTATGTGCTCCACTGCTAAGCTACATCTCCAGTTCCTTGACAAACGTTTTAAAGGAACCCTTCACCTTTGGGCATTCAGATTATCTCAGTTAGCCTATATGTCTTTGGCTTGGGCACAGAAACCGCAACTTCTGACACAAGTCCAAGCTAACCTGTGGCTTCTGGTTAAACTTTTGCCATTTGGGAAATTGTGGTCACAAAAACTCAGGGATTACACTTTATGGGGATAAATTCCTTTGTAACTACTTGAATCAAAATTCTCATATTCTTGACACCAGACCCAGCAGCTCCACTATTTCTGGAAACTTTTTAGAAACACAATTTCTTGAGCTCTATCTCCATTTCTGAATCCCTCTCTGTTTTATCAAGCCCTCCAGGTAATTCTGATCCACTGTATATTTTTAGTAAGTAAGTAAGTCTACATAGAAGAGGTGTGCCTTTTTAAGCAACAAGTACAATAGGTAACTGATATCCTGATTAGGAACAGGGGAAATCCCAAGCAAACAGAGAGAGAAGAGAGTTGATTGCAATGGTGGACTTCCATTCTGAACTAGTTTGGCCAGAGCTTGTTGAATATAGAAAGACCAGCAGCTTGCCACAACATATGGGATGATCCCACTTTTTATTGACTGTTTTTATGTGATGATATTGTTCCCATTTTCCTTTGTCCTCTTTAGAAGGACAATTTGACCAAACTAGGACTACAGGTTCTATTTAACTTAAATAATTGTGACAAAGTGGTTTTAGGCCTGCATAATTCTTATCTTCACTATTCAGTCCTTTATGTCAATTCAGTCATAACATCTTATTTCTAATACTGTTTTGTCTTCTAAGATAGATTTTACATGGCTTATATGCCCTTCCTTAAGTAATTTGGAACATTTTTCCAGAGAAAAGAGTGGGATCAACCAAATTGCATGGCATACTTTGTCACCTTAAGCCTTTTTTTTTTTTTTTTTTTTTTTTGCAGTGCCAGGGATCGAACCCAGGGCCTTGTGCTTGCAAGGCACCTTAAGCCTTTTAATTTTACCTATTATAAGGGACTGGCAGAGACAACAGAATTCTCTTTGACCACTAATATTGTCCACCATCAGCCAGCAGTGCTAACTATACTGAGTATTCAGAGAGAAATAGGTTCACTCTAAAGGAATTTAATGAGAATATGAGATATAGAATTTTTTGGATGATTGCCCATTAAATGCATTTGATTAGCTTCACTCTTTCTGGGGGAGAGTCAACCTAGCCTGATTTTACTTTGTCATTTCTTACATATTTTTATTTTACTTTTTTTTTCTTGGTGGCAAATTATGCCTGAGATTCCATTTGCAGAAATCCAGGGTTGATTCTATATTTAAGATGTACTTTCCAGTCATCACCAGTTAGCACTGAAGTGACTGTAGCAAATATTCCCATTCCATACAGACTGAAAGCTCACACATTTTCATCAGCGCTAGAAAGGTCATAAAATGAATGAGAATCACAGAATCACAGGACTCTGGAGTGCAGTAGTAGGGAACTCTTGCTCCAAACTCCAGTGGGACTGCTAAATTCCATCAGAGAGGAAAGGATAATGACAATGGCCACTGATGAAATGAAACAAACAAACGAATAAAAGATCTTGAGTGCTTTCCTATGTCCACTGAGCATGATGGGTTACCACGGAGATGGGAGCCTATTTCTCCACTACCAGACAAGATGGGTTAGCACCAGAGCAAGTAGAAAATAATGATTAAATAGGTGATAGTGCTTGTCCAGTAATAAACATACTTTCTAACAAGATAGCACATACCTGGGTCTTCAGCTAGGGTGTTTCTCTAAGACCCTGCCTCCTTTCTAGAATGTTCCTTATTCAGTGATATAGATAATAGTATTCCAAGGTAAGGTTAATTTCACTTGGGAATGTTCCTTTCACAATGATGGTCAAGAGCAGAGAACTTCCCTTGACACACTGCCCATTACATTTTCTGGTTTATATAAAACTTTGGATATAAAAAAAAAACTAAAAAAGAAATTTTTTTCCAATATCATCTTTCAGATATGATTCATCCAGTTATTTTGTGATTAGGGAAGTTTTAGCCTTTTCTTAGGGAGAAAATTTTGTTCAATTACAGTATATTGCCTAATGTTAATTAGTAGAGTTGGTTAATTGTTCTGTTTCTTTTAAGTATCAATCCATACCTGTCGAAAATGAAAGACTTCTTTTGTTCCTAATGATTTATTTTCTCAAATGTTCATCTTCTGGGTACTTAAGATTATAATAGCAGCTCCAAAAACTTTCAAAATCCTATCAGAAAACCAAACTCATAGGATATAGATTAAAAGACTCTTTACTGATCTTGGGTAGAACAGACTCACATGCCCATAGCAAAACAGAATGACCAAGACCATACATAAATGATGGAACCACAATTCTAATTTGGGCAGCTCAGGTGATAGAAGCACTTCCCATAATTTATCAAAGGTACTCCTTCTTTGAATCTTTTTAAAATGCTTTGTGTCTTATTTCAATACTATCTATGCAGTAATCATGCTAATAGAATAAGATTTTCATGTAGCACACATGTCTGCTAATATAACAAGAGGAAAATCTGAATTCTACTTTGTCTGGATTAGAAAACGTGAATGATATGTTGGATAACATGGGGATAAACTTCAATGATGTTTAACTCCCATAGACAACTTCTGAGCAACTGCCCAATAGTTTATGGAATTCTTAGCATTCTGAAGGAAAGAAGGAAGCAGCAATCCTTGGATTTTCTTTGCATCAATTTGGCATATTAGAAATGTATGGGTCTGCATTCTTTTTTAATGCAACTATTGTCATGAACGTTCCTTGCCGAAATCTACCAGCTATTTAAGGTAAATCATATCTTATCCTAGGACTCAAATTTTTGTCTATTGTTTGAAATAGCTTTCTCTTGGTTTACAAAGATACATATGAAGATCTACATATATATTTGTATACATATTTGCTTACACAAAATATATCTATGCACATATGCATGTGTATGTTTATAAATATATCTCTTTTAAATCTATTAGTATTATGTTTTAAATTAAAAAGTTCAAATATTTTGAGAGCAAATGGAAAACAACTCAAGTAAGTCTAATGTAATATTTGATTAGAGACTATTCCCAAAATTAACCAGAGGGGTTGGATAATATTCTTCAGCATAGACTTAGAACCACTATTTAAAGTAGAAATGAAAATTTCCCTTTTGTGATTGAATTTTATGTGCCTGATTTTTAATATAACTCACATCTGAAAACTAAGTTTCCTTTCCTTGGGCTACAATACATCATAAATGGTGACTCCTACAAACCCCTGAAGAATACTTGTGGCTATGTGAATGTTTAAAAAATACATGGTTTAGGCATTTTATAGCATTCCTATGAAGATGATACAGTACCTCAAATAAAGAGCATGCTTAAGCCAACCTAAAGACAGAATCCTTGCCATACCTTCATAGGAGCCAGTTGTATGGGTGTAATGCATGAAGGGTCCACCATGGGCTTCGGCCTGTTGGCCGTGTCTGCTAACAGGCTGTGCCACTGCTGGGGAAGGCCAGTAAATTTCTGCTCTTGTGGATCAAACCCAGTATGAACCCTGTGTTCAAAGTTGGATGGGCCAGATATTTCAATCTTTTTCTTTTTCTTTCCAAACATGATGCAACAACCTGAGAAATGCAAACAAACAAACAAAAAAAGCAGCTGTTTATATTTTGTCCCCCAAACACCTTAAAAAATCACATTTACTTCATCCATAGCTACAGTTTTTTCCAGTTATACCTCTAGATACCAGCTGCAAAAGATAAGAGTTGGGGATTGTCAAGGTGTTACAGATTAATTTCATTAAAAGTTTTTGTTCTCTCCTGGGACTCTCCATATATAGTTCCCTGCAACATTGACTTTGGATTTGGCTTGTGACCTGCTTTGAATAACAGCCTACTGATGGAAGAGGCGGTAAGCCAGTTTTGGGTGTTGGTGTGTGTCCCAGTTAACCCCATGTGCTCCGATCACTTAGACAATGCTCTGCCAGGTGAATAATGCTTCCTCAGTCATAGCCTTAGAAGAAGAAATGTAAGAAGTGGACACAAACCAAATTCAGAATGAAGACCAGGCAAGCTCAAATGAGCCACTGCTCAGCCTCACAGTTGAGAAATGCTTGTTTGTAATTAAGCCACTAAGATTTTGGACTTTCTTGGTCTTGTTGTATTATCAAAGCAAAAGCAGACTGGTATGCTGGGAGAAGCATCTCAAAGTTTGGTATGCACTTAAAATAAAAAATAGAATGTATGTATACATGAAAAAATAGGCTAATAATAACATTCACCACATAAAATTATTATTAAAGACTAAAGAGATAAACATTTGTCAAGCACTTAGAAAACATCTAGCACAAAGTAACTGCCACAAACATTAACTATAAACCTCTGGAAAAATATTCATGAAATTTGACTGACATGGTCTGTAGAGAAGGAGACCCAGGGGATAAGACAGAGAAGAAGATTCACTTTTCAGTGTATATTATATTTAGAAATTTATACAATATATTTTACTTAAAAGAACTCATTTAGGTAAAACATATCCAGTGACCAGAATACCTCTATAAAAATATGTAAAATAGGCACATTATGCTTTGTGGTATTGAGAACATGTTCGAGAACCTGTGTTTGAATGATGGATTGGTCACCTACTGGCTGTGATTTTGGGTAGTGGCTTTTCCCTCTCTGAATCTATTATCTGTGAATAGGATGATGATGAGCAAGTTGGGAATCCTTCCATACAGTATTGTGGACTTTATACAAAATGATGTTTTAGCTTAAGCATTGCTTTGCTGAAGTCTTACTTCAGTTCTTAAACTGGAATACGTGGGTTATACATTCCTACAGCTCTATATACATATTCTTCATAGCATTTATCCAACTGTGACTAATTATATGTGACAGTGTGCTCAGTATCCATTTTCTCTCCTAGTATGTAAGATCCTAGAAAGGATGCTGTCTGCTTGTTATTTACTGTTTGCTAATGTCTGCCATGTACAAAGGCTATAGAAATATATGATGACAGACTCAAATCACCCGGTATGTTTATTCAGTAAACAGCACATGGGATCAGAGCTCCATGGACATTAACATCTTCCTTCATTTCCCCTTTCCTCCTTTTTCTATTTTCCTTCATTCTCCATTACAATGTCTGTTGCTTTTTAAAAATTTTTATTTAGCTTTTAATTTTTTACAGACTGCATTTTGATTCATTGTACACAAATGGGGTACATAATTCCATTTCTGTGGTTGTACACAATGTAGATTCATACCATTCGTGTAATCATACATGTCTATTACTTTTAATCATTTGTTGCTATTTTTCAGGCAGTGTCTTCCTGCTGCCTTCCAGTTTTACCTATCCTCTGCCTGGGTAAATATTTTCTCACAGACCATTCACAGTCTTGACTTCCCCTACTCTGTTGAAACCCATCCCATTCATCTTGGTTGCTACTTCAGACTAATTTGGGAACCTAATGAAAGATGATAAGGGCTCAAAATCCTCTGATGAACTCTTCTGGAAAACATAATTTAAAAAAAGATTAAGTACTATATGCCAAGAAAGCTTATAAACATAGGGTAGAAGATCTTAATATCTAGGTACAATTAAGCCAAAGTATAAAGAAGTAAAGGGACTCAGGGGAGGTAGACCGTGCAGAAGCAAGCCACAGTGTTCATGCCCTTGAGTTGACCTCTCTCACACTGACTCTGGGATATATAATTTGCTGAGGCCAATGGGACCAAAGAAAATGTGACACATGTGTGCAATGTATTTGCAGGTGAAGGTTTGCCCTCTTGGTGCTCTTGGAATCTGCAGTCCACATGAGGAACAAGACCAGGCTCTCCTGTTAAAAGAAAAGATACCATGGTTCCTAATCATTTGTCATCCCAGCCAACAACCAGCAGAGCCCCAGGAACACAGTTGCCGAGCTGACCTGTAGCTATTCACATGAACAAGCCCAGTCAAAACCAGCAGCAGAACTACCCAACTGAGCTGGACCCGCAGGCACTGACCTGTAGAATCAGGACACAAATAAATGCTTGTTGCTTTAAACCATTATGCTTTGGAGTAGATTGTTGTTTAGAAAAAAAAGCTAATGCAAACACCTAACTATATCATCTTTTACCTTGCATCTTCAGATGCTCATCATTTTTGTCTTTCAATTTTTGCTGCTCTGAAGTTCCAAGTAACAATGTCCAATCTGGGCAACTATATTAGCTATGACATAATTGCCTTAGCTCAAAGATCTTGATTCTGATACTACTGTCTGGTTGGTTGAAGGCCTGCAATGTTTTCAGTGGCAGAAAATTGTACCAGATTAGGGACTCTACATGTCATCTCTTTGTTTTATTTAGTGAACATAAAGTATGCCCCCAAATATAATTTGACTATTGGTTGGCTAAGTCTACTTGACATTTTAATAGACTTTAGTTGATCATTTTTAAAAGAAAGATGGGAATTATTTCAGAAAAAAGTATTTGTGAGAAGTTCTGCATTTATTCCTATCTGAACAAGTGCTGAAAATGCTATACCAAATATTTTTAGAACCAGGATAGAAATGTCTTGCTATTCCCTTCCTGGTTGTAAATTTCCCAGTGGTTGCTGTGTCATTCAAGCAAGACTGTAAGAAGGAAACTATCATTGAACTAATATTGTTCCTGCTTTTAAATATGGGAATTGTAGAGAGGCAACCCACAGATAAGTTAATCTACCTGTATGCATCCTGTGACACTATACAACTGTAATTTAAATGGTAATAATTACAGTTCTATATGACTAGTAAGTTTGAGTTAAAGAGTTATAGAGGAAGTAAGAGGAAGCAACTTAAAATTAAAAACCAGTTCTAAGTCCTAAGGTAACATCCTTGTTTAACTCACACTTGACTGAAGACAGAGACAGAATCTCCAAGATATGCACTGATGGTCCATCAACACAACCTATTACTTTGTTAGAAATGCAGAACAGGACACTGTGCACTTCAACACCAGAGAGCAGAGGGACACCTAGTAGGGCTTTGGAGGAATTTGGGAAATTAATGAAAGATGAAAGCACTCAAAATACTCTAATATATTGTATCTCCTGGAAAACATAATTTAAAAAAAAGATTAAGTACTATATGCCAAGAAAACTTATAAACATTGGTTAGAAGATCTTAATATCTAGGTATAATTAAGTCAAAGTATAAAGAAGTAAAGGAACCTAGGGAAGATGGAACAGTGCAGCAATGATCCGCAATACCTTGAAGTTGTGCCTGGTGGAAGATTTCTTCTTTCTCTGTGTCCATGATTATTTAGTATGAACCTTGTTGGGTACTAAATGTTTAATGCATATGAGTCCACATTCACTATAACACAATGTTAGGGGTTCTCAAGATCACTTCCAATTTTGATGATTTGCTAAGAAGACTCAGGACTCAGACTTAGCACACAGTGAAAGGACAAAAAAAAAAAAAAAAAAAATCAGCAAAGGGAAGAGGTGTATGGGGCCAAGTCAAGAGGAAACCAGGCACAAGCTTTCAGGGGTCCTCTTCCTGGACTCAAATGGGATGTGATTGATCTCTATAGCACTGGACTGTGACTATGCATGTGAAATGCTATCTAAAGGAAAGCAACAAAAACTCAGTACCTGAGGATTTTACTCAGTCTTAGTCACATAGATATCTTCTGCTTAGTCTCCACCAAAGTTTCCATATTCCCAATGGAAAGCAGGGGTTCTAAAACCATCACAGTGTTCGCATAAACAGTTAAGTACAGTGAGACATACTAAGCAGGAAATGGTGGGCATCTCCCCAAATCCAAGTTCCCAAATTGCAAACAAGTGTGCACCTTGCAAACAGGATTTTCTAAGCTACATAGTCTCAGGCTTTCTGCTGTAACTCTTTTCTGTATAGGTAGTATAATCTAATTTTACAGAAAAGGAAATGGATGCTCAAGAGTCCACAAGAGAGACTGGTGGAACTAGAGTCTCAAAACCTCAAAGCACATGCTTTTAATCATAGGGCAATGTATCACTGCACGGCCCTTACCTTCACTGCCAGAGACACCATCCTGCTCTTCTTAGGGAACCTTGTGGGAATGAATGATCGGTGCTAATAAAGTTAACTATGAGATTCTGAGTTTCTTCTGAAAGACGCCTTTTAAGACATTGCAAATTGTATCACCGAACTGGTAAGGCTAGGGGAGTCTGGACAAACCCCTCACAGAGAATAAAAGAAGAACCTTGTGATTTAGCCTCCATGGAGCCAAGGGCATGGCATATCTCATCACACTTCTGAGATCCAGCAAACTGATGTGAAGAACAATTAGGTAGTCATATTGCACTACAGAAAATGTCATAGATTTAAAATTAGGTCTTTCAAACCTAGATGCCCGTCAACAGATGAATGGATAAAGAAATTGTGATATATATATATATATATATATATATATATATATATATACACAATGGAATATTATTCATCCATAAAGAATAATAATATTATGGCATTTGCAGATAAATGGATGGAATTGAAGAATATCATGCTAAGTAATATAAGCCAATTCCCCAAAACCAAAGGCTGAATGTTTTCCCTGATAAGTGGATGATGATATATAATGGGGGTTTAGGGGGTGGGGGTTAAGAGAAGAGTGGAGGGAAATGAGAGGGGGGGGTATGAAGAATGGTGGAAGAGACAGACATCATTACCCTATGTAGTGTATGATTACACGAATAGTATGAATCTACATCGTGCACAACCATAGAAACACCATTTGTGTACAATGAATCAAAATGTAGTCTGTAAAAATAAAAAAAGAATGTCAACTCTTTCTTCATCACTTTCATTATTAAACACACATGCGAATATTTGCCTGCTTGTCTGACAATACATTAACCAAAGTGTGTTCTAGGAAACACTAGTTATTCAAAAGTGAAATTTTAGAGGCATGTAGTACGGAACTGATTCCTCAGTCAACAACTAAGATTGCTAAGCAATGGATTCCCTTGTGAGACTTCTCAAGGTATTTGCTATGCTAATGTGTAGGTAAGGAAGAAGATAGTAGACAAACCCCAGAATCCTTGTTTCTGAAAGATGCTTACAAAATTTGGAGCAACCATGGCTTTGATGGATCGTTTTGATCACATTTTTTTCTATATGAAAAGTGTGTTGTAAAAGTCTTGGAAGAGACAGGAGGAAATCCAGATCCTCAGACTTCAACACTCTGTTTCTATGCTGACATCTTCATGACTATCTCAGTCTTCAACCTGCCTTCAGAGATAGCCCAGCCCTTGGCCCTATTTTAGCAGGTTGTCCTATTTTAAGCACATGGCCCCAAAAATGTATATTGTTATATCAATTTTAGATATCTCTATCCTTTCATTTTCTGCTATGGTAGAGAAGAATTTAGTTTATGACACCAAATGTCTACTACCCCTAGTTTTCCAATATAATTTTTTTTTTGCCTATTTTTTGTTCACATCAACAGACCATCCACATATTTTGTGATTTTCTATTGCCATACTACCTCTCCCTTCCCTCACCCCAGCTTCCGTCTCTGTATTCTCTGTGCCTGGGTGAAATGATCTTTGTGACTATACCATTACAGCTTCCCTACTTTTGGTTTCTGCTTGAGTTTGGCCAGTAGGAGGCACTGGCCAGGAGTGAGGAGACAGAGGCTGGGTATTTATTCCTCAGGTTTTCTCAGTGCCTTGCCCAAATCTTAACAGCTGCAGCTTCAGGTGGGGTGATCTCTTTTCTCCTGTTCTCACTGGGCTGCATGTCCCTTTGGGGCTAGGTGTGGGGAAGTTTTCCTGATGTTTCTAGTATATGAGAGACTCTGCATGCCTTATAGTTCGTCAGGACCTTGTTTTCAGGTTCTGGGCAACCCTCTTTGGAGTATGCCCTGTTTCCTGCTAGGGCAATGAATGGCATATTATCATGTTTGTAGAGCCTACAGTCTCCAAAGGATTCACCTGCAATGTCATAGAGACCAGAAAATGTACACATGAAGTCACCAACTATCTGTTCCCCTTCTGGAGGACTCCCTCACACCTTGTGTTCACTCTGTTATAACCCTGTTTTTAAAGTATATTCATTTGTTTTTGTGGCCATGTTTTTTTTCCCTTGGGCATAAAGATAGATCTGTTCAAAAAAGCAAGATGGGAATTCTGTGAAACAATTTTATTTATGAAATTATCCCAAAGAGTAAGGATTAAATGCTTTTTTTTTTTTATTAAACAATTTCACGGGTTCACAGGCAGCCCAATTTCATGGTTAATGTAACACTGTGGATGAAATCGTGAGCCCAGACTGTGTGAATCTGAACCCAAGTTCTACTACACCTACCAATTCTGTAATCTTATGCAAATTGCTGTGCCTCAGTTTTGCCTTGGTAGGCTCATTTGAAAAATGTGAATAGCATTCATAACCTTCCTCCGTGGGTTGTTGTGAGAAGTCAATGAAAATAGATGAGAAAAGAGGCTTCAATCTGCACTTGGTTCACAGCAAGGGGTCAACTTTCACTACCCTTAGTACTGTGAACTGGAAATTGGTTTATTGGTTAATGGGATAGGAAGAACTCAGAAGAGTTAGTAGGAACCCTACCCTAGGCCGGGTCCAATTAGTGGCTGAAGTCTAATCAACACATCAGGTGAATGAATGGGCAGAAGGAAAGCAACTCAACCTGTATTACAAATGAAGTCGGCTTCTGCATATTTAACCTTTATCAACTCAATCACTTGTCCCACTACCCTCGTCCCACCCACAGCAGTATTTTAAGACAAATGGCATGAATGGTGGTGATGGTTACACAACAATGTGCAAGTACTCAATGCCAAGGAACTGCAAACTTGAAAGTGATTAAAATGGTTAATGTTATAAATACTTAATAGTAATAATAATGGGTGATGTTGTGGATATGCCCCACGTACTTTACCTGTCTAGGAGGAAGTGGATAGCAGAGACTGTCTGTGTAGGAGATTGGGTGGGTCAGGGACAAGACAGGCAGAGCTGGAGTCTATTTATTAGACAATTTTGGGGGGGTTCTATCCCCCCATCAGCATCTCACAGAGTGTTGATATAATAAAGTTGATCTCACGCTTTTGTCTCTGACAACTAATTAGGATATGCTTTTAAGTCCTAGAGCTGAAGTGAGGTGTTAACATAGTGATTAGGATTTTTAACTATAGGGACAGCAGGGGATATACAAAGAAGATGACCGCAGGATTAAAGAATGGTGCCTGTAATGTACAACTTTGCAGTGAGTCTTCTCTCACTGACTCCCTCATGAAGAGATTTTTTTTTTTTTCATTTCTTAGTCTCAAATACATCTTAATGAACTTGGCATATGTAATAATGGATATTTAAGTACTTCAGAAATACCTACCTGTGTCTAGATAATTTAGGTTTAATAACTGAACTCTCACTGGTAGAAGAAAAATGACTGTTTCAGAAATTGTATTGCAGAGGGGATGGGGATAAGCACACATCCTCCTGTAGAGATGTCACTGTGTAGATATGCATTTATCATAGCCTCTGAACAGGAACAAAAAAATGCACCAGGCTTTTAGTTGTGCTGCTTTTAGGGAAAACATAACATGAATAACATATTTAGGATTCAGTGGAAAATAGAAAACATTTTGAAATGGATTCCTAATATAATTGCAAAATAAAGTTGTTCTCTGGGAAAAATTATTATTAGATGTGGAAGATGCTGTAAATGACATGGTGTCCCTCCCCTCTTTGGGTCTACATCCATGGGACAGTTACTGTGGATCTGCTGGGTACTTCCCACTTCAGAAAAACTGCATGTTGACTCAGCAAAAACTTTATTCTTGTGCTTGCATCCCATTTTCATCACACAGACACTCATGATCCAGTGGCTCTGTGCTCTGTACCTGCTTATCTGACTCAAGTCCTAACTCGGCCACAACCTATCTTCTCAACTGCTGTTATTCCCTTTCTTCGTTTGTGGAGCTGATTTGCTTCCAATCTCCATCCTTTGCATGGAAACTCAGTCTTTTCCACCACTTGTTTTATATTTGTCCTTTTCTACATTTGTGAATTTCTTAAACCCTTTGCTCTGGTGAAGATGTTTGGTTCTTACTTATCTGCTGGTTCCTTCTCATGTAAGCTCTCTGATTCTGTCCTGATTCTCTAATATGCCCACATCTGGAATTAGCATCCCCTGAACCATACTCCACACTTGCTAGATTGTCCATATTGCAAGACATTTCTAATCTAACACAACTACTCACACTGGCTGCACCTCATTCTTCTCATTTTTCTGCCATTCAACACCCAAATACTGACAAAAGGCATGCTTTGAGGAAGACAGATTTAAATTCTGATAATTCTTACATTTTCTAGAATGGATACATTGAAAGAGAAAAGAGAAAATATGGAAAAAGAAAATCATGGACTTTAGAATAGTATCATCAGAGTGGACACTCAAAATATCTTCAGAGAAATGTGTTAAATGTTACAATCAAATGCTGCTATGGCACCAAGTCTTATAAGAATTGTGTATATTCTATAAACTCAAGATACATAGCTTATGTCTTCCTTACACCAATGATCCAAAATATGGAGAAATAGTCCAGACTTTCCTCCTAAGCTCCAGAATTTTGCAGTTTCACTTCAAATCTCAAATCATGGTCTTCCCACTTGCTCTACTTGTGCCTTTTATATACAGCTCAAACCTCATAACACATATCAAGTGGCCGAATCCAATTCTGGGGTTCACTTTGATTTTTCCATCTTACTCATCCTGTACTTCCAATAACCACCAATTCCTATCCATTGTGCCCACATGTCTACTACATCTGCACATCTCATGGCATCCCCAAAGCATTAGCTTCTTTTGCTGCTGTCACTTAGCAGCATAGACTAACTGATCTTACAGTTCTGGAGGTCAGTTGTCTGAAATGAGTCTTACTGGGTAGTAATCAATGTCTTTGCAGGCTGTGTCCCTTTCTGGAAAACCTAGGGGTGAATCCACATCTTTGCCTTTTTCAACTTCCATAGTCATTTGTGGTCCTTGGCTCTTAGAACCTCACTCCAAATTCAAAGCCAGCAACATTGCATCTATCTGCCTGTTTTTCCATCTCATACATTTCCCTCTGATTCTTCCATTCTGTCTTCCTCTTCTACTTTTAAGGATCCTTGTGATTACATAGGGCTTACCAGGATAATCTCCCAATTTTATTGACAACTGCAATGGCAGTTTCATTAGCAATCTCAATTCCCCTTTGCAATTTGCCTAACACATCCACAGCTTTCTGGGATTAGGACATGGACAAGGGTGGGGACATAATTCTGTCTACTGGACCTGCCATAGCCAGTACACTCTCTTTGCCACCATCATTTCTCCCCTGACTACTACAAACCCATCTAGCTATGTTTCTCTTCTACTAAATTGTCCCCTTCCAAACAGTTCTCCAAAAATATTCCTAAAATGTAAATCTGGGTCATACTTTTCTCTCCTAAACCTTTTCTATGATTTCTTATTGACCTAAACACAAAACTGAACTCCTTATCTGAGCTCCCAAGGCTCCCTGAGGTCTATTCCTTGGTACATTTCTAATTGCCTAAATCCCTTTTCTCCTTCATTACTATCATAACTTACTAACCCTCTTTACCTGAAAGCCACCTCCCTAGTCCCTCTAACTTTTACCTCCCTCTGTCCCAGTCCCCCCACCAGCTCAGCTCTCACCATAATTCTCCATTCTGGTCTCAGATTAAGTGTCACTTCTTCAGGGAGGTCACCTGTGAATCTCAGCAGACCCGTCTCCTTATGTTCTACTATAGCTCTTTGTATAACTATTGTGCTACAAACAAGAGATTACTTTGAATTCTACAGAAGTAATGCATGACATAATGCCAGTTGTGGACAGTTCAGACAATACAGAAGCATACAGAAGAAATGCTAAACATCAACTGCTATGCCTGTTCCCATCACAAAATCCCAAGCTTGAACTTTTTATTGTTTATTTTTCCTGCCTGAACACAATCCAAATTTTCATACATAAAAATGACCACCTATGTACACTGTGTGGGATTTGCTTTTTGTGTCATATAATCTATGTTGCCTGGTATGTTAAAATGAGTAACAATAACCAAAAAAAAAGCAAGCAAATATTGGCTAACTTCCTATATCAGTATCCATTATCAATTTTAGAAAAATCTGCATAGCATTTCATAAATTGGAATATACTATAATTCATCTAATGATTTCTTTACTGATTAATCTTTTTTTTTTTATCTCTTACAAACCAGACTCCAGCAAGACTTCCAGGACACATGTCATCATGTCATTCTGTACAAATATAAGCAGTAGCCTAGACTGTCAGATATGGAAATACTAGGTACACCTTTAAAAAGTCCCAAGGACTATATGGCTTAAATAGAACAATTTTTTTCCTCATACTTCAGGAGGTCAGAAATCTGAGATCATTGTGTCAGCTGGGTTGTTTGTTTCTTAGGACTCTCTCCTTGCCTTGTAGGTGCCATGTTCACCCTGTGTCTTCACAGAGACTACCCTCAGTATGGGATAGAGTCCCAGTTCCTTTTCTTATAAGGACACCAGCCATATTGGATTAGGGCCCACATTAATGATCTCATTTTAACTGAAATAGATTTTATAGCCTCCATGCCTCCAATACAACCTCATTCTGAGTTCTTAGTGGTTAAAATTTTAACATAGGAAATGGTAAATTGATTTTCAGAAAGCCTAGATCATTTATCTTTCCTACCAACATTGATCTCCAACTTATCTGTGTCTGGTAAAGGGCAAGTGGTCAATTAATATGTGTGGAATAAACATTTATTGGAGGGCTGGGGAGATAGCTCAGCTGGTAGAGTGCTTGCCTCGCAACACAAGGCCCTGGGTTCAATCCCCAGTACCGCAAAAAAAAAAAAAACATTTATTGGGACAAAATATTTCCTTGAAAAAAACCCATTCGTGGTTTAAATAGATTGACTTCATCAGCAAATTATTTTTGATTGAAAAGTCACAATTACCTATATATTATTGGGTCAGAAAGTGGTGTTTTATTGCACGTATATAGTGTGGCATGTAAAACTCAGGCTAATTAGTATACCTATTCCTTTGTTCACCTATCATTTTTATTGTGAAGCATTTGAAATTCACTCAGTTATTTTAAAATTTACAGTACACCATTATTGACTAGAGTCACCATATTATCCAACAGATCTCAAAACCGATTCCTCTGGTCTATCTGAAACTGTCTGTCTTTGTGTGCTTTAACATGGTGAGATCAGCCGTGTGGTTCACTCATGGGTCTGAATCCCTGCATCAAGCTGTTTCTCAGAAACACAGTTGAATATATGGGTCATATGGGGTAGATTGAGAGACAGGGAAACTGAGCCTTAAACCTGTAAATATTATTTATTTATTTATTTTATGGCACTGGAGATTGAAGCCAGTGATTTTCTACTACCGAGTTATACCCCTAACCCATTTTATTTATTTATTTATTTTTACATTTTGAGGCAGGGTCTTGCTAAGTTGCCCAGGCTGGCCTTGAACTTGCAATCCTCCTGCCTCAGTCTTCTGAATAGCTGGGATTACAAGCATATGTCAACATGGCCTACCCCTCACATGTTTTCATTACTCCTTCAAAAGTACTTATTAACTACTTACCATGTAAAAATCTCTGTAGGCCAACAGCGATGGGTGAGTCCTTATGTAGTAAAGGGAACAGAGATAAGCACAGGAATCCTGGAGTCAGGTTTCAGGGTTCAAATCCTAGCTGTGCCACTCACAGGGGCCAATGACTGAATCTCTTCATGGCTTGGAGTTTCATCAATAAAGGGAAGCTAATAACTAGCATCTATGTCAAAGGTTTATTGTAATATTTAATGAACTCATGCTTTTAAGTATACAAAACACTGCCTGATACAGAATAAGCATTCAATAATGTCAGATATTGTTATTACAAAATAAAAAATAAAATATTACAGTGATAATGAGTCTCCAAGGGACCTCTTTATACTATCTTGGCAAATTACTGTGAATTTAAATTCAAAGAAAAAAGTATGGGTGTGTACATATGTATTTTTCCCTTAAATTATACATGATATAAAACAAGGAATATGGCACTGGCACAATGTGTGCATATAAGTCTGTGACATCTATCACATATACAAATTTGTGTAACTGCCAGCACAATTAAGAAGCAGAAATGCTCCATCACTGTGAAGATTTTCCTCACGCTCTTTATAGTCATATCTCCTCCTGTTACTCCACCAACCCCTTCCCTGATAAACAGTAACCTTTCTATCTCTACTAAGTTTTTAATTTTGAAATTGTTACATGTGTACAGTGTATGGCCATTTGACATTGGTTGTTTTCTTCCAATTACCATAATCCCCTTAAGATCTACTCCATGGTTGCATGTATCAATAATTTATTCCTTTTGATTGCTAAGTAATATTTCATGGTACCAATTTTTTAGACCATTCACCTATTAAGAAATACTTTGGTTGTTTCTATTTCTTGGCAATTACAAATAACGCTGACATGAATAATGCTATAGAGGTTTTTTGTGGTTAAATACTGAAATTATACAATTATGGACAAAGTAATACATGTAATCAAAGTTAATTTCAAAGCTGGGTGCAGTGGCACACCCCTATAATCCCAGAAGCTGGGGAGGCTGAGGCAGAAGGATCATAAGTTCAAAGCCAGTCTCAAAAACTTAGGGAAGTCCTAAGCAACTGGGGAGTACTCTGTCTCAAAATAAAAAATAAAAATTGGCTAGGGAAATGGCTCAGTGGTTAAGCACCCCTGGATTCAATCTCTGTTATGAAAAGGATAAGAAAGGTAAGATTAATATCCTCTTTCCCATTTTATTTATACTTCTTTTTGTTATTTCTTCCCTTTAGCTATTCATGACAGTAGAGTATATTCTGACATATTCATACAAACATTGAGTACACCTTATTCCAATTGGGATCCCAGTCTTGGTTGTAAACAATATGGCTATTCACAGTGGTGTATTTATATATGTACACAGGAAAGTTAAAACCACTTGAATATTTAGAGTTCCATATGAATTTTATATTTAAAAGGAATAACACTGTGATAGACTCATTTTGAGGCGAGTGTGTGCCTTGTGATATGAATATCATGGAAAGATGATTTATATTCAGCTTTTATGGACAAGGAGTAGGTCTTGGATAAAGTGACACAGGAAAAAGGAAATCAGGATTTAAGGCTCAAGGACTTGCCTTGTGAAAGAAATCGAAGCATCTTGTGTGCCTGAAGCGGTGTCTCAATTATCGTCCTGGAGCTGTCCAGAGACAGAGGCGATACCTCTTCTGGGAGCGCTCTGTGTGAAGGTGCCAGTTAAGACTGCCCCAGTTGCTATGGTGATACCCTGTTTCATAGGAGGTTCTGTAACAGTCATGGAATGATCAGGCTTGACCTTGAGTTCAAATGCCAACTGCCTGGGGGCATAGGGAATTAAGGGCACAGGCTGATAATTAAAATTGGGTTGTTAGTATCTGACTTTGGTTCTGTTTGCTTTGAAGAAATTTTCTCACGATATATCCTTTTGATCATTAAACCTACATAATAAATGGGCTGAGCTTGTTGTGAGTCACCATCTCCCTACCAGGGTTTACTGATCTACCAAGCCCCAACTTTTTCTCTGTGTGTGTGTTTGTCTTTTCTTCATCCCCTCATTGACTCTCATTCAGTATGTGAATTAATGGTCTTACAGGTTGTGGCACAATACTGATCTGATGGAGAATATAGTGCTCCACACTTTAAACACTGTCTAGTTAGCTAGATTCTCCAGTTTTGTTTTGTATTTGACTCCACTGAAATTAATTTCCAAATATTTCCATCTACCATCACAAAGTAATGATTAGGAAAACTTAATATAGAAAATAATCCAACAGTAAGTCTTTAAAGTGGCCTAGACATTCCAGTCAGATATTGGCCTACATTTTCATCTTGGCAGTAACACTCTCATTGTTTGCTTAAATTCACTGGAAATTTTGAGTAGATTAGTGTATAAGTAGCCTACATTACAGGACAAATCACCCTAACACTTAGTGACTTCAAATGACAACTACTTAGTTTGTCATGATACTGGGTCAACATGTTGAGCTCAGGTGGGTGGTCCTTCTGGTCTTACCTGTGCTCACTCATGTGTTCTCAATCAGTTGTGAGTTGGAGAGACTGACTAGTCTAGGATGACCACATGGATTCTCATTTCTCAGCAAGGTACCATGGTATTACTGTCATGGAGGTTTTAGGGTTCTGAGAGAGAGAACAGAAGGCTTGCCACTTAAAACCTAGGCTTGGAAAAGGCACATGGGATTGGTTCTGCTAGATTCTATAACCAATGCAAGTCCTAAGGCCATTCGGAGTCAAAGAGTGGAAAAATAAGTCAACCTCTTAATGGGATGGGCTTCAAAGTCACATGGCACACGGTGTGGCTAACTGTTTTAGTGGGTTTCGGAGATCTCAATCCATGGTTGGCTGTCTTCATTGCTCTGGTCTCGAGTTGAGGCAGAACATAATGGCAGAAGAATATAGTGGAGGAAAGTTTCCCAGCTCCTAGTAGCCAGAAAATAGAGAGAGGGAAGAAGGGACCAGACACTAGATATAGCCCTCAAAGACACACCTCCAGTGTCCTACTTTCTCCTGTCACACCATCCAGCCTACAGTTATTAATCACTAGGTCCATTCAAATTATTAACCCATCAAATGGACTAATCCATTGACAAGGTAACAATGCTAATCAATGCCTAAAAATCTCCACCTCTGAATCTTACTGCATTAGGGATCATGTTTTCAAAACATAAGTTTTGGTGGGAACATTGTAGATCCAAACCATAACACTTAGTATCAGGCAAAAAGTTCTCCAAAATCCCATATTGGATAAAAAGATTTTAGAGATTTTTGCAACAGAAACTATGAGATACATTATAGATGTTTTCACCATCTAAATTCTCAAACATCCTATGTGATTGAAATTAGGATTGTGTGTAAGTGTGTGTGTGCATGCACATGCATGAGCAGCTAGCAATGAAAATTAGATCTTCTGTATATCATAACTAAAAACATGATCAGGTTTACCAACATTAGAGATTATATACTTTCCTTTATCTCTAAGAAGATAAAAATTGATGTGCAGGAATTTCACACAGAGCAAAAAAACCTTATGTAGCCCTAATTTTGTGTTTTTGATTTTTTTTTTTTATAATTGCTCAAATGGGTCACACACACACTTGCCTAATCTTGCTGTTTTCCATCTGAGGGTCATACTCTTGCATCACCTCCTGGTGAGAATATCAGCATCACATGGGCAAAGGTAATGATACTTATTTCCAAAAATAAGTTATCATTGTTACCAATTGTTTGAAATCCTTACAGAGTGGAGTACTTGCATGATGTTATGGGAAGTATAAGCTGACAGGTTGTATACTGTTAATGTCTCTGACTATGTGTGTTTTTGAAAAATAGAGCATTGGGTATAAGAAATTTATTGTTGTTTGGAGAATACAGGTTAAAATAAGAAGGGATTTTTCTGCTATGTGTAAAGAACAGAATCTTCTTAGTACTTAACATAGTATAAAGTTGTAGTACAATTCTAGGCAAAGAAACAGTTATTTTGTTTGCTTTCTCTTTTAAACCATTGGAATTTATAACTGGATATTCCTTTATCTATAAACAGTTCAACATTCCCAACAAACAGGAACTATTTGACAAATCTGGATGATTTGTCAGCTTAAAAACCAAAATTTCCATGTATAGAAACCCCTGCTGCAGGGTATAATTCTCACCTTCTGGTTTTCCTCTTCACATATACATTTGTCTTACAGTAAGTTATGCCAAAATGGAAGGGTAAGAATGGGCTTGATTTGTGCGGTCCAACTTGGGTAAGCTGAGCAACCCCAAATAGCGGGAAAACAAAAGTTACCTATGACACTGTAACTCGCTTCCAAACCTGAAGCCACTCACTTATGCTGTAAGACTTTCTGGATTTTGATCTCAAGTCTGTCACTTGAAGTTGTCAAACCCCCCAAGACCCAAGGATAATGCTGGCAACAGGTGGGTAAAGGCAACTAGAGCATTAAAGGCTCTCAGATATAGGCAATGAAATAGTCACTGTGAATGAATTATACAGCAAATTGGCTGTGTGCAAATGAGATGTGATTCACACTGCAAGTCAAAATATGTAATACATTTATATTATTTTAATTTGTCTCTCCATTTTCATTCTTCCTTCAGTCCTCCTGCTATCTTTTCTTTAAAGAAAAAAATATTTTTTTTTTTTGAGCATCTACTCAATGCTAAGCACTGTCCACAGGCACCAAAGACTCAATAGGGAAGTGGACAAAGATACTTGTTAGCCTCATGGAGCTCTTATTCCAACCAGGAGAGAAAAAAAATAATAAATAAATTGGCTATTTATTTAGAGAATTAGAAGGTGATAGATCTGAAAAGAAAGGAAATAATAAGAATGGGAAGAGTGAATGCTGGTCAGGGGAATAGATTAGAATTTTAAAATTATGTGGTGATAAATGGGCAAATATGTGACATCAGTAAGGATGCAAATCATGAGAACATCTGAGCAAAGGGATAAGAGCAAAGACAAAGGTCTAGAGATGTACATATGCCTGGTGCTTCAAGAAATAATAAGGAGCTAGTACAGTTGGAGAAGACTGAGCACAGGGACAAAGAGGCCAGGAGACAGAATGTGAAGTCAGATCACCAAAGGCATAGATTCTTCAGGTGTGGCCCCCAGAGCAGCAACATCAGCATCACTGGGGAACTGGTTAAAAATTCACATTCTCCGCCCACCTCCCGACCTACTGAATGAGCAACTCGAGAGCACAGGACCCAGCAATCTGTGTTTGATGAAGCCCTTCTGATGATTTTGATGCACACTGAGGTTGAGAAGATAATGCTAGGCCAGGAGTGGTGGTGCAAGTCTAATCCCAGTGGCTTGGGAATCACAAGTTCAAAGCCGGCCTCAACAACTTAGCAAAAACCTGTCTCTAAATAAAACATAAAAATGGCTGGGAATGTGACTCATTGATTAAGCGCCCCGGGTTCAATCCCCAGTATCTACTTAAAAAAAAAAAATGATGCTGTGATGCCATCATTTCACCTGCCACTGTAGGACTTTAGTTTTTTCTCTAATTGGAAGGGAGATGATTTGAGTGCTTAATGACTTGATCTGAAATAATTATTTGAATTTCTACTTGATCGATTGTATGTTTTCCAGCTGAGCAACCCCAAATAGCGGGAAAACAAAAGTTACCTATGACACTGTAACTCGCTTCCAAACCTGAAGCCACTCACTTATGCTGTAAGACTTTCTGGATTTTGATCTCAAGTCTGTCACTTGAAGTTGTCAAACCCCACAAGACCCAAGGATAATGCTGCTCATTTCCTACACCACAAAGGTAGCACAATTTGGAAAGGGTCACTGAGGTTTGGTCTCCTTTGTCTGGCCTCCTGGGGTCTCTTTTTGGTCCCTTTGAGCTCCTCTCTGGACAGTGACTGGTCCTGGGAAATAGGATGCCCTTCTGCTATCAGCACTGAAATGGAAACTTGGGTTTATCTGTAGGTCTCTCTCATTGTGATTCTTGAATAATTTCATAGAAATTTTTCTATATCTGGTATTTTACAGTTTAGCATACAACAGTACCCCCTTATTTTCAAGGATTATATCCCAAGACCCCCAGTGAATGCCTGAAATTGTAGATAGTACAGAACCCTATAATTTCACATCCTTTTCATCTTAAGCAAGCACTTATCATGCAAAGTGGCTGTAATTTGTGCAGTTTGAGGTATGACAGAACAACTAGCATGAATTTCCTTTCCTCACAATTTTTATGAATAGATTTGTTCTTACCATGGATCTTAGTAACCCTAGCATAAAACTTTCTTTATTAAGTAGAAAACTTTCCCCCTTTTTAAAGGGAAGCACTTCATGGCTTTTCTTTGTCATCTGAATTGCCACTATCAGCGCTCTTGCACTTTGGTGTCATTCATTCAGTAAAGATTACTTGAAAATAAGCACTGCAGTACTGTGACAGTCAATATGATAACTGAGATGGCCACTTAGTGACTAATGGGTGGGTAACATATACAGAAAGGATACACTGGACAAAGGGATAATTTATATCCCAGGTGGGATAAAGTAAAATGGGATTTGATTTTATCAAGCTATTCAGAATAGTATGCAATTTAAAATGTATTATTTCTTGAATTTTCTTTTAATATTTTCAGACCTGTGGTTGACATAGGTAACTGCAACTATAAGTAAGTGGAGACTACTGTAATTTGGTGCCTTCCTGATAGGAAACTGAGCAAAATATTGTCAGTGGTATACATTAGGCATTGGGCACTAATAGCAGCTATACTGCTAATTGTGATCACTCCTTACTCATCCTTTCTAAGATAGCATGATGATGATTGCCATGTTCAGTGTGATTACGGAAATGCTGATATGGAATGAGGATGTTTTTGAGAAGAATGCCTAAAATGTTAACAACAGCAGCAGCTTCACAAAGCATCTCAATTTCACAGGTTACCCTTTCTGTAATGTGAAACTTGACTGAGATAGTGGAGGCCTAGCTTAAAACTGCATTCCCATTTCCTTTTGCATTGACTCCTCCTGGCCAACAGAATATGTCCAGAAATGAAGTCAGTCAGTTTCAGATCATTTCCTTGTTGGCTGGATGCACAGAGAGATGAAGCATAAGGGAAGTGGTGGTGAAGTTTCAATGTAGAAGGAACCTGGATCCCTGAATTGTCACATGGAAGAGACTCACCTGCTGATCAGGAGCACCTGCACTGGGATTCATGAAAGCGAAAAATAAAATACTATTTTGTGATGCTAATGAAATTCTGAGGGTTGATTGTCTTAACAGGGAGTGGTATCCTAATACATGTCACTTTTTTTTTTTAATAACAACATACTGTAAGCAAATAACATTTGCCTCATAGTGAAGAGAACCAAGTTGAGTATAAGACTGAAATCACTTGTCTAAGGTCACTCAGTTAACTGTTAGCAGATATAAGACTCCTGCCAAACTCCATTGGCTTTTAATATATGCTTTTTACATTATGTTTAGTGAGTCAAGAAACAAAACACAAATATGAGTTAACAACAATGGTGATTATTAACCGCTATGCAAAGTTTTAGCACAACATCCTCAAGGAAGACTGTCAAGGAAGCTATTAATAAAATTAACATATAGTGTAGAAGATAGACTTTATCATGATGTATCACAGCAGTTAGAGTTCTTTTCCTTTAAATATATAAATTAGTACAGGCAAAATTATTGCAATGTTGAGATCTACAGTGGTTTCGGGCATTGGTTTGCTTTCACCAAACCTTCACAGTAGTCTATAAATTTTATGTTCCTATGAAGCAATCTCACTATAGGGCTGGCAGCTTGTTGAACTGGTAAGATAACCTCAAGGAGGAGATACTGCCAGAATAATAACTTCTAATTTCTGCATCTTAAAGCTGTGTCTGAAATGTACTTAATGTGAAGTTTCTAGTGAGGGTTATTTAAATACATTGTCATTTCCCTCTCTTTGTTATGTATAATAATAACTCTTTGAAATTCAAATCTTTGAAAAAATGCCAAAATGCATTTTCCTCTCCAACTTATTACTACTGTTTAATTTGGGTATGCTGGAGAATGGTGAAATTTTTGAATCTTTTAAATTGGAAAGAGGCTTATTGTTCCTACTTTCTATAATGCCAGGATTATGAAATATGTAAACTCAGCAAAGATTGCCTTTCCCTTTGAAAATGTAAGGCAGGGCTACACTTTGGAGCTCATATCCACCAGGCTTTTTTTCTGAGCTCTCAAGTAAAGATATGGAATTTACATTACCACTGAGAGGGTCAACTTTAAAAGATTCCCTCAGTAGGAGAAGATGGGAGTTTGGGGAATGAAAAGAACATTCAAAGCTACAGATTAACACTTCTACTTTTCTGCATGTAACTGGCTTTTATTGTCTATTTGTTTAAGAATTCCAAATTGGAAATTATCCACCTACCTATCAGCAGTAGAATGCATAAGTGAATTGTGGTGTATTCTTATAATGGAATGGAACAAAGAAATATGAAAGAACTATACAGAAATATTTAACGAATTTCACAAACTCAATGTGGACTGAAAAAAGCCACCTAAAATTAGGTGCATAATTTATCTTATGATAGGGGAATTTACAAATAGGTCAGACACAGACAGGGAAACCCCTTTCATCAAGGTCCTAGCATAAAACTAGAAAGAATCCCATACATCATATCACAATGACTGACATAAGAATGAAGACTGGAGATTGATTTTCTCACCTGAACAAGGCTTACCTACTTAGCTTTAAATCAAAGTGAAAAGACTTAAAATTTCCCCTTATTTCTGCAAACAGTTCAGCAGTTTGATAACTTCTTCTGATCATGAGCAAAGTTATCACAAGAAATAATTCGACCTCCAGTGGTTTCCCAGGTAAATCAGACCTCAGATGATTCTATCCAGCTCAAAAATTTTATAATTCTTTTTTGCTCTGGGGATTGGGACTTTGAGAATGAATGAGATCTATATTAATACTGCTATTGTTTTTAATTATTTCACCCACATTCTCTCACAATTATCATCCCATACCCTTGGCAATATCAAAGAAAATATCATGCATGGATGACAGTTATTATTTTAAAAAATGGTCACAGCCTCCAGCTTATGTTATGTATCACAGCCTCATAAAAGCAGGGCTAAAGGACATTCAAAATAAGAAATATATTCATTGAGACACATCTCTGACCCATGAATGTCAAATCATTTTATTAAAAAGAGCATGAGATGCATATCTTGGCATTATAATTTGGAATAAAGAGAGCAACAGGATAGTCACCCCATATATATCAGTTATTTAAATTGGAGTAATCTCAAAAAAAAAAAAAAACAGAAAAAGAAAAAGAACAAGAAAAATTTGAGTAATCTGATAAGGAAGCGAATGTGGTATAAAATTTACTATCTCCTCTTCTTCCAGTCCCTCAATTCTTTTCTTCCTGGCTACCTGAATGCCTGCCTAGGAACTATATCTCCAAGATTCCTTTGCCACTGGCCTTGACCATGTGATTAAATTCTTGCTGTTGAGATAGGAGGAAATTATAGTGTAATTTCTGGGTCATCTTCTTAAAGACATATAGATGCTTTCCCTGAACTTGGTCCCAGTTTTTCTTCCTACTTTTTAGAATTGGGGAGAATTCAAAGAGCCTTGGAGATAACATCTTAAGGAGGGCAGAGCCTCTCAGTTCAACAGATCCCTGGGTTACCATTGTGGAGCGGAGCTTGGCTCATGCCTCAGGCTATTATGAAGGAGAAACAAACCTCCATATTACTTGATGCCTGGTATATTTTAAGATGCTTTGCTGCAATATTTTAGCTTTTATCTTTACTAACCCACTAAGAAAAGTTTATGTTTACTTTTAAATGAACTGAAAAAGAAGAAAGGAAGAGTTCAGTAACTATTTCTTAGAAAATCATGAATGAGAAAGAATTTAACATAACTTTAAAAAGAGAGATTTCTGTACATGTGCTTGTTTAGAGGGCATAACTAAAATCCTATAATTGAAAGCAGCCATCCAGGATACTGAAGGAAGTGCGATACAGCAACTGCCTGCAGGAAGCTACCAAGAGCAATAGAAGTCTAGTGAGAACAATGGAAGGGAATGGGAATTTTTAAAAAAAATTTCCTTCAACAAAAGTAAACGCAAACTAACAACAACAATAACAACACAGAACAAAAGTAAAACCAAGTAGGACATAGCACATTTTCAGTGACAGATTATGTTGCCTGATCAATGTTACACACTTTTCTTGTTTTCCAAGGGCCTCCTTACTCCTGGCTGCAAGGCATCCCCACCCCATCACCCAACTAACAAAACCTCAGATGAACTGTGAAAAACTAAAATAATAGCATTTGCATTTGTTGAGGACTTTGTAGGTGTACTTGTAACTGTGTGTAAAGGTTATGTTGCTTATCCCACTGAATTTTAGCATGACTCTGTAAAACATGGTATTATTGCTATCCTTAATTTTTAGATGAGGCAGCAAGATTCTCACAGCTGATCATAGCTAGTCTTTCACATTCTTAACTATTACACTACATTTATCTTTTTTAGAGCACAGAAGGTGGTAGATAAAACATGGCTGAGAATTTTGTGTCACTCCTCCCATTAAGATGCAGAGTATATTTCTCCTCCCCTTCAATCTGGCCTGACTATAGTAACTATGGCAGAATTTTGCTTTGGTAATTTCTGGGTTCAGGCATTAAGAAACTACCAGCTTCTATTTACTTTTTCCTGAAACACTTGTTCTTTTAAAAATTAATTATAAGAAATTATAGTTTATTTTAAAAATTAATGCATAATATGCATGCACACAGAGATATGAAATTCACTATGGTATATATGTACATACAATAGTTTGGTCAGTTTATTCCACCATTCCTTCCTTTTTCTAGTGCTCCAATGCCTTTCTTCTCCACTGTTCAATCTTCTGTTTTCATGGGATTCCCCTCTCGCCACCCCTGCTCACACACCTTTTTTTTCCCCTTTATCTTTTTCAAGCTTCTGCATATGAGAGAAAACATTGGGCCCTTGACTTTCTGGGTCTGCTTATTTCACTCATCATGATGTTCAACAGTTGAGAATTAAATTATGGCATTTGCTGGGACACTTGTTCTTGGAGTATTGAATTCAACTACCTGAAGTCATTATATAGATCAAACATGTGCAGGGGCTCCGTCAATAATCCCAGCTGACATCAGTCTTCCATTCATTCCCAACAAAGCCCATACATAGAGGTGAAGCAGTTGCAAATGTTTCACCCGGTCCATCTTCTAGATGCATATCACTGAGATGAGATATCCCTGTCAAAACTATGTTGAATAAAGAAATCACCCAGTCAAGTGTTGATCAAACTCCTGTACTACAAACATTATGACAGACCATAAAGCTTCCTTTGTTTTAATCATTTAGTTTTGGGGTAGTTTGTTACACAGCAGTAGATCACTGGAACATCGTATTTCCTGATTTAAATTCCATCATGTGCATATGCAGATTCATACATGTTTAAATATTCTCACGTGATCGTACATATAAAAATGATGATTTGTTAAATCCTTATAAATATATTCAAATCCTTATAAATATATTAGATATTAACATATCTAATAGCATCTCAAATCACTTAATTTTAGTTTGTTAGTATTAAGAACCTTTGCTTTTGAAGATACATATATCAGATAGATTAATTATGGTCACACAGAAACTGAGAAATGGAAATTAGAGTGAATCTCCTTGAAATTTCTTAGATAATCACATGAGTTATTAAGATCTACTCAGAAAAAGAGAAAAGAACTGTTTTAAGAATTGCTTTTCATAGAATTTCTACCCTTTACAAACAGTAGTCAAATATTAGGAGCCTCCAAGAATGTAAAATACTTGCATCTTTCATACAACCTTAGAAAATAGTATGTGCACTCTTAAACCCAGTGAAAGCAGTGCAAAACATCTGTCTTTGTTCTTTTCAAGGGAAATCTTGAACCGTGTATTTTTAGACTTTTCCCTTTGTGCTCTATCGACTGCACAGTGAATATAAAGCAGTCAATTTCAACCCGAATTTACATCCTTCATGGCTAGAAAAAAATATAATGCTGCATTTGCATACAAAGATGATGACAACTTGTCTCCAGCAGGATGCTGTATTCCTGCTGGAAAGGGAAGGAGGCATTCCCTCTTGCTCCCTTACCCTTTCTTATGGCCAACAAAATTGGCCAGAATTCAGATGGGAGTTAATGAATGTACTAGCAAAAAGGTACTTGGCCACTTGGAAAAGGAACACATGAATTTATCAGAACATAATACTGACAGCGGGAATGACACTTTTGTACATTATTCCAAATGTACATGTCATGTCATTAACATTGTGATACAGCCAATCAACAAATGCATCTTTCAGACGTTGTCTTTCCTGTTGCTGGACACAAAGATGCCATTTACTTGACTGATGTAATAAACTCTTTCCTGCCAGGAGAATTTATTGAGACACTTTCAATTTTTCTAATTTGATCTTGGGAAACTACATCTACTAAAAGTTACCTAAATGCATAAATAAAAGGATAAGTGCATTTATATAATTGCGTCTGCTAGAGAAGGCATGGTGGAGCCCTTATGTTCACCAGCTCTGACACTTCCAACAGCTAGTCAGTGCCCAACATCTGCAGCACATTCAAGATTTCCTTTAAAAAAAAAAACTAAACTAAACTTTTTTCCCTCTCTTTTGGGTATTGGGGATTGAACCCAGAGGTGCTATACCATTTAACTACATCCCCAGTCCTTTTTATTTTTAATTTTGAGACAGGGTCTTGTTAAGTTGCTGAGGATCTTGCTAAATTGCTGATCGATAAATTGCTGAGGCTGGCCTTGAACTTGCCATCCTACTGCCTCAGTATCTTGAGCTGCTTGGAGTGTAGGTGTGCCACTGCACCTGGAAAGATTCCTTTTCTTTAAATCCATGGAGACATGAAATATTTTATGTATTTTGCAATACAAAATCTGTTTTTGTATGATTTATAGAATTAGAGAAAATTTCTATAGTTAATTAAAGGAATTTGCCATGAGAATGGCTGTAATTTTAATTGTACGTGTTGTAATCCAAGAGGTGCAACACATCTTTCAAGACACAGTAAATGATTTCTTTTGAACTCATGTAACCATGTATTTACTCACTGGTTTTAATTTCTTACATATTTATTTATTTAATTTCTTACATATTTATTATTTAATTTCTTACATATTTATCCACAGGAATTACATTGTTAAATACATAAGCATCCTTCTAGATACATCTGAAATAAACAGAATTTTCTTAGTTGTCCTTCCATTTTCCTGTAACCACAGGAAAATGTTATTTTCAGGTGGTTCACTTTTTCCTTTTCTTTTTTATTCTGATATAATTAAAGTCTTCCTCTGTTCTCCTGAAACTAGAATTTCCTCTTGGTCTTGGTCTAAAACCCAAATAAATCTCTCCTATTAACTTGCTTGCCGTTTTATTTTTTTGAAGGTTTGTCAAAATATTTTTTTTTTCCTCAAGAAAAGGGAGAAATGCTTTATGTATCATCATCTAAGCAACATCCAAGTTGAGAGCATCTCTTTCTTGGTTTGGGTACTGAGAGTTGGTCACACAGCTATTTCCAATTGTGCTTTTTGATTTACCCTATGAGAAGAAACCTAGGTAAACCTGAGTCTCGTGAAGGTAGCCCTGACTTTAAAATGGGCTCTGCTCCTGTCATAGAAAACCTCATCCTTCTATGAAAATCAGTCATATCCCAAAGGAAGCTAGATTAGAAAGAGCTTTGTTTCTAGTCTTTGAGTGTGGAATTAATTAACAAACATATTAAAGAAAGGGAGATAATGAAGGGGGGGAATAAATTTTCTTACAGAAGTCATGCTGGCAATGGTTATGTCTTACAGATTAAATCAGCTTTGGAAGGCAGCCTAGGAGTGAATTCAATTTTTATAATGATGTCTATGGAAAATTTTTCTCCAAACCATATTTAAGTAACAATCATTGGGCAAGCAACCCATTTACACACAATTCTTAATGAGAGCCCCATAAACATCAACATTTATGGACATTTTATATAATAAATGTGAAACCCTGGCACATAATAGATAATCAGTAAATTTTAAAAAGCAAAAAGTTAGAAATTAGTATCTTCTCAACCTCAAATTTACACTAGTGAGTTTTCCTTCCTTTTATTTGGTTCTCCTATCCAGGTAGGAGAAATAAGGATAAACAGATGAAACAGATGGCTTTTTTAAAAGCAGTCTACATTTGGTAACACTTGAGCTGAAACAGCTTCATCTACAAAGGATACAGCAAATGTAGCTACTGCATTAGATGGGAAAGGTATATAGGAAGACCTGTGAAGTCATCTCTAGCTTATAAATGCAGAGACTCTAATGTCTACCTCCACTGCCCTCTACTTGCTCACCTCTGTGATAGAACCTTGCTCACATAAAAGGAAGAATTATTTGGTCAAAAAAGAAATCTTAACACTGAGGGATAGATACAGAATGATTTTAGTGTGTTTGACTTTGCATTTAAAATAACTACAAAATATCAGTTGTCCTTCCTCTTATAACAGATGGAAAGAACCTGGCACTGCATTCTTAATGTGTTTCCAGGAAAGGACTCAAACCATGCTTATTATCATATTTATTGGAAAAAATGAAAAAGAATTCAAAAAGGGATGAATCTCTCAAATCTCTTCCCTTAAGTAAAAGCAATAATTTTTAAAACAGAACAGTTTAATAGAATGCTCTTCGGTAATATATATGCTGAATATGTGTGGATATTGTCAATAGAGAAGCTATTGACTGAGGAACTGAATTATATTACATTTAATTTTAATTAATTTTAATAAATTTATAAATACTGTGCACTAACCAATTACATTAATGGAGCTCCCATTTTATTAAATTTAAATAGCTACATGTGGCTATTGCATTATGATATATCTCTAAAATTTTAAATTTCCTAGGGTATTCAAGGAAACAAATAGTATAAATAATTCCCCTATAATTTATCTGATTGATTCATTTAATGACAGTTTATCTGCCTCCTTAACATTTCCAAATATCTTTTCTTACAAAAATCAAGTTGAAAACTTCTAGTTTCATCAGTGTGCTGAATTATAGTTTTTATGGGACATTTATGCCCATAGACCCCTCCTGGGTAGGCTCCCTCTGCTCACACTCCTACTGAATAAGAAAATGTATACTGTATGCTGTGTACATCATGATTTCCTCCTAGCAGCCCAGGAGTGTAGTCTATTCATAAACTGAAACTGGCCAAATAGGAACTTAAAATCTGGTAAGAAAAATTAAATTGGGCTAATAAGAGACATGGTATTGGAATCAGACAACTGGGAGGTTCTGCTAGCAGATTAGCATACAAATGGGACCCAAGTAATACATCATGATTTGTTGTGTTATAGAAGGATCTGGGCAGCATAATGGCCCATGAAAACTGGAATTAAGAGGCAAGAAAAGTCCCAAGTGAACTAGGAATTCCAGCAACAGAAAGAATGAGAACAGTACAGCCTTACTGGAGGAACTACATAATTACCTCAGCTCCGGCAGACAACACTTAGTTTGATATGCTTCAACTATGGTCACTGATTTTTTAGATGTTAAGACCTATAGTTACAACAATGATTTCTCATATATTTTTTTCTGAGCTAAGGAAGTCTATATTCACTGAAATAGAGTCAATAAACATACATGGAGTTGAATGCTCTCCTGACTCTGCCACCAAAAAAGAACTTGAGATGCCATTGGTGCTAGAATTAAAGAACCTGGGGATCAATCTGAGAGGAAGAAGAAGATAGATGCTTTTTTACACATGTTCCTTTGATGATCTTCCCTCCCTACATCTTGCAGGAGAGTAATCTTTGGCAAGGAAACCTTGAGAGTGTCACATTCCTGCATCACTTAACAATGGGAATACATTCTGTGAAATGCATTGCAAATCATAGAGCATGCTTGTGTAAACCTAGATATCTAGTCCATCACCTGACATGACTTCTTGATGCAACCAAGAGACAAGGTAAACATGGGCTGTGTGAGACTGTGACTGGTATAACACAGCATACTGTATTACAATGAACTTTTAAAAATAAGTAGCAGTACACTTTAATGATAAAAGGTATAGAACAGTAAATAGAAACACCAGGAACATGGTCATTTATGAACATTATCAAATCTTCTGTATAGTACATAATTGCATTGCTATGTTTTCATAGGAGTGGCAGTATAGTAGGCTTGTTTCTACTAACATCATCATAAACACATAAGTAATGCATTGTGCTAAGACATTACAACAGCTAGGATGTCACTAGGTGACAGGAATTATAATCTTATGAAATCACTGTTGTCTACGTGGCTCACTGTTCTTAGTTTAGCATAACTATTTGAATATGAGGAAAATCATGTAGTACAGGCTGGGACACCCTGGTCTGGCAGATGAGAAAAGCCAAATCTAGCATGATTTTTGCTGTCTGATATTGGGTTACCAAAAGCAGAACCTGAGGCAACTATTTGGATGCTCGTGACTCATTTAAGAAGTACCCTCAGGGAAGCAGGTTAGGCAGGAGTAGGAGCTGAGGAAGGATGTGGCCTTACCTGGCTTCTCATCTCAGTCCAAACTCATGGGGGAGGTTTGGGGCATTAGCTGCATCCCAGGTAAGGGGTCCATGACTTGTACTCCTGGGTCAAGTACTAGCTGGGAGTGCAGCATCTTGGGTAGAGGTTTTTCTCTTACCTAAGAGTAATGCTCTAGAGAAGGGACCAGCTGTAGGCTGCTAGTAGCCAGCATTTGTGGAAGCCAGGGATGACACACAGATCCAGAAAGGGGATCTGGGGAATGTGGGTGGGGCACTTGGCATTTGCTGCATAGTTCTTTCTAAAGAGGAACTGTGGTTCCCAGGAACCAATGATATATTTAAAAATTATATTGAATTGAATAAAGGGTCTTTCTCAGACTGAGAACTGTTAAGGATAGGGAGATCCTGGGAGTTTTTTGAATAGCTGAAATACCTGTATTAAACAATGAAATATAATGGGGTAGAAGTCAAAGCCATCCAACTGCATGCCCGCAGAAGCATGGAGGCCATCCTTCTTTAATGCAAGGACAATAGAATGGGAATAGAATACATGGCAATGACAGAGGCTTTCATGTTGCATCAAAAGAACAATTAGGACCATTAGGACCTAGCACCAAGGCATGGCACATAGTAGGTGCTCTTAAATATTTGTTCAAAATTTGAATATAAGACCAAATAAATGAATGATAAAACTTTCAATAGATCAATAATAATTGTTTCCAATTTTCATTTCATCCCAATTTTTGCTTACATTATTCAATTCACATTTTATAAATTAAAATTTACCAGAGGAAGGCAAGTTTTTAAAGAAGAAAATCAAACCCTACAACTGTGCAAAATATTTATGGGTAATAAATAAATTAATCATCTGATAACCATGGATCACTTATTGTTTTGGTATTGGGTATTGAACCCAGGAGCACTTTGAACATCAAGCTATATCCCCAGCTTTTATTATTTTGAGACAGGGTCTTAGTAAGTTGCTGAGACTGGCCTCAAATTTGTGATCCTCCTGCCTCAGCCTCCTGTGTCACTTGGATTACTGGTAAGCACCACTGTGCCAGGATTGTCTTGCTTGTTTTGTTACTCACGAAGCTATTTGACGACACCTGTTGTCAATGAGCAATGTTTAATTTCAAATTTTATACTTCCATGCAGCATGTCTATAATTGCAGGTTATAGTCAAGACAGTGAAACAAATAATGACTAAGCAGTATAAAAATTATTGAAATTGGATCAGTCTACATATTTTATGTGAATAGCAAAACAATCACATTTGATAACCACAAAATCATAATTTGTCATTTTTTGAAGGACCCAATAAACTACGATCACTTTCTCTACAGAAAGAAAAATAGGAGAATGTTCCATAGGGCCTGAATTCCGGAGAACTGTGTGAAAATTATTGATGTCATTTGTTAACAAAGAAAAGGGGATGGTTTCAATTTCAGTTTTGCTAGAAAACCTGGTTGGGAAGAAGAGACAGAGAAAAGATAATTTTCTGAATTCTTAAACTTTTTCTCAATATGAAAATTTTTTCAGCAGCAAAAACTAAATTCTTTAGGAGACTATTGTAAAGGTAGAGCAGTACATACACTTACATAAAAGACACATGAACAGATGAAATAGTCACTTCTTTGATACAAAATCAAACTGATTGGTAATAATTTAATTCCCAGAAGTGGGGAAACAAGGAACCATATCAATCAATTATCAACTGTGTTTATCAGGTTTATATGTCTGAATATATTTAATATACATATATGTTATATGTTACAAATGTATCTACTTCAGGTGATGAATTTTATGTATTAATGCATATCTGACATTCTGACAAGAAAATCAGCAGTGTGTCCAAATGGCTATTGGCTGGTGTTTCAGGGACACTAACAGTTTGCCACTGAAGACTATCTAAAGATGGAAGAAATGGCATTTATCTTCCTGAGACCCTTGTCCCTAGGAGCATACCAAAATGGTATGGAGTGGTGGTGGGGGCAAAAAGGGACATCTTTTTAAAATTTAAAGTAGTAAGAATATTCCCTTTCATTTCATAATATATTCTGCTTTCATGGGAAGCCCAGGTTTTCATCCACATTGGAACTGTCTCCTACAAATCTAGTGTAACTTGGCATTCTAATAAGATGCTTCCCATCCTACCTGGTTTCTGCACTCCAGCCCCACCTTAGCACTCTACTTGCTGGAAGGAAGTGGAAGAGGCAAAGTGGAGCTCTGGCTGGTAGAACCTTGGGGATACTTACCTGATCTTCCTTTTTTCAGTTTAAATGTTAGGTTGGACCCACAAACATGCTACAGCTGGCATGAGAACCCTGCATTTGAAAAAAACTTATGATTCTAAAATAATGTCAATCATGACTGTCCCTCCTGCTACAGTTTGGACCTGAAATGTGCCCCAAAGGCCCATGTACTGAATGAAGGCTTGGTTCCCAACCCATAGAGCTATTGGGAGTCGGTAGATCCTTTAGGAAGTGGGGACTACTTGGGGGAAGTCAGGTCATTGTCCTTGAAAAGGATTATTGGGCCACCACCTTATTAGTGGGGACTAGTCTCTCTCTCTGCTTCCCAGCTGCCATAAAGTAAACATTCCTCCCCTACTATGGGCTCCCTTCCCTAATGTACTATGCTGCTACAGGTAAAAATTGATGGAGCCAAGCTACCATGGTCTGAAAACTCTAAAAGTGTGAGCCACTAATTAGAACAAGCTATATTCTGTGTATGTATAATATGTCAAAATATACTCAACTATCATAGATATCTAAAAATAATAAAAAGCAAAAAAAAAAAAAGCAAAAAACCAGTGAGACAAAATAAATCTTTCCTCCTTCTAAGCTGACTATCTCAGTTATTTTGTCATAGCAAGAGTAAGCTAACACATCTCTCTTGACAACACTTCCTAGCTCCCACTTGCTTTAGGTAAAAGTCTTTTGCATATCAGTCAATTTCTGCCAACTGAGTTCTTAGTGCAATCCAGAAGGGCTGTGAGTTCTAATAAAAAAAAATCATGAATGTATAATTTTTTTAAACAATAACAAAAAACGGATTATTTCCCTAAACTATACATGTAGGCAAAAGACCAAAAGAGTAGCAGTAATACCTATGATTCTTTCACTGATGGAAATCACAATTGTTTTCACTTCATGGGACAATATGGCAGATTTCTTAAAATTCTGTTTACTTTCATCACTAGTTGACATTATGGTGGCTATTAGGCTTACTAATAAAGAAGTACATATGTTATTTAATGTGTTAATAAAGAAGTACATATGTTGTCACATCAAAAATTTTCCAGTGTGCCAACTTTAATTAAATATGACAAATTATTCTGAGAAAGGCTCATGGGCTTCATCAAACTGTCCCACCCCATTAAACAAAGGTTAAGGCACTGTTCCAGCCTCAGTGTTCACTGAGTCTCTTCACCAACTCTACGCTTCAGCTATAACGAGATGCTTATTCTTCCTTGGTGATTCATGACCTGATATCTTGATCTCAACTCCTTGCTTGGGATTTTATCTCTGTGGGAATGCTTTGGGTAGAGCAAGACTGAAGAGGCCTTAGCTGATATTCCCACGCAGACTTTGAATAGATCTCCCTTGTGCTTTTAGGATTGTTGGTATATTCCTTACCTTTAGTCTTTAACGTATTTTATTTTTGAGTCTGTGTCTGTATCTACCATTATACTTTGTGTCTCTTGATAATAAACACTGTTGTTTTTCATCTCCCACCTCCGGCCATAGTAATTTTCATACTACAGAAAAAAAGATGCATAAAGATCCAAGGGAGGGCATTTTCCTGGGGATAACAGATGAACAAGCATTCTAAAACAGTGACCATGACAGTAGAGCAACCCATGGATGCTGCAGTACTTACTTGCTTTCAATGAAAATTTGAGTATAGTACCCTTATTTGACAATATCATTGCTCTCTTTAAGTTACAGATTGACTTCAGATAAATCCCCAAACAACAAAGCATATCTTCATGTTGTAAGCAAGGCTAACTCCAGGCGATTTGTGATGGACACAAGTCTGTCTCGGGAACCTTGACGTCCGTTCTCATTAGCTTTGCCTGTCTTCCATGAAAGCTCTACATGCATCTCATGGTAGGTCCTCAGGACTCTTTTGACATCCTCCCTGCAGCCTGTGTTCCAGGCCTGCCCTCCTAGAAGTTCAGACTTGTCTCTCTTTCTCTCTTTAAAAGCCTGACTGCATGATTTGTTCCGGCAGCCCTGCCCTGGGAGAGCTAACCATGAGGATCAGATCAGTCCACACTTATAGATCACATGATGGCTACTGAGTACGAGACACACACTTTATATGGGCCATGGTCCAAAATGCAGAGAAAAAAAGATAGTCTCTGCCCTCCAAGAGTTCATAAGAAATGGTAATTATAATATAGTCAAATAAAGTCATGTCAGGGGCACAGATGGGGAACTGTCTTAGTTTGAGTTCTCAGAAGTAAACCCTTATACAAGATTTTGAGTGCAAGTCTTTTTACTTGGAATAACTCAGGAAATAGAAAGAGCAAGGAATTGAAATGGCAAGGACAAAGGAGACAACAAATAGTGTGTTTTCAAGCTGGTTACCATGAGGAGCAATTGGGGCTACACCCTGATGAGAATCCTGGAGAGGTGATCCCAACTGAAAGGCAAGGAAATAGGTATCTATGTAGCAATTCTCATGGTTTATTGGCTGGGAACTGTACCTGGTACACTAACTCTCTGACATTTCTAGTCTTAAGTAAGTATGGTCCTAGCAAGTTCCTATGATCAAAGAAAGTTCTCAAGCCAGATTCCCAGGAGCTTGCAGCAAGAAGTTATAGGCCGTCAGAGGAATGATGAATGCTAAAAGACACCAACAGTGTCTACTCCAGACCAGAGTAGGGGTGTTGCCAGGAAAAATTTTCCAGAGCACAGGTTGCCTGATAGATACTTGAAAGATACCGACCTCTGACCTGGCTTACAATTAGCACTGGGGAATGATGTCACATCCACTTCAAAAGGATGTGTATTCTGCAACTATTAGTTACAGTGTTTACATGTGTTGTTTCATTCAAGTTTGCACATCACTGTGCCAAACCTTCTCTTACTCTGTTTGGTTTATTTGTCTTACTGATTACCAAGAATTGCAAATTTGCCTATTTTTTCCTTTTGGTTCTATGCATATTTGACTTATACTTAGGCCATATTATTCATTAAGTAGATATTAAAATTGTTACCTCTTTCTGGTGAAATCATTCTTAACTGTACAAAGTATATAATTTTTCTATAACAATAGTATTGACTTAAAATTCACTTCAGTTTTATATGAACATAGCTGCAACCATTTTATATTTTGCTTCCTTTCTTGGCATGGTCTTTTTAGTTAGTAGTATTCCTTCAACTTCTCTGTGCCATTATGTTTATAATATACAGCATCATGTGGTTGTATAAGCTACATGTAGTTCTTATTTCTTTTTCATTCCAAAGTCTGATATATTTTTGGCTTTCGGTTTAAGTGTTTAGTCCTTTTATATCTAATGTATATGGTTTGAAATAAACTATCCTTAAAAAGTTCCCTAGAATTGGGCGATATGGTTCCATAGTGGAGCACTTGCCTAGAAAGCACCAGGCCCTGGATTTGATTCCTAGCAATGTTTAAAAAAAAAAAAAAAAAAAAAAAAATCCCTACTTGTCCTATGTTTTTCTCTTCTTTCTGGCTTTTTGAATCAATCAGGTATTGCTTTACCATTCTTTCCCTGCTGGCTTAGCTGCTAAATTACATGTTATTTTGCTCTTCTTTGAATGTTTTCCCTGGAGACAACAGCATGAATTCTTACCTCTTTGGAATCTTCATGTCTGATAGTAATTGTACTACTTCTTGCTCAATGTAAGAACTGCAGCATGCTTTCACTCTATTTTTAAAATTAATTCTACTTAGTTACACGTGACAGCAGAATGCATTTCAACTCATTGTACACAAATGGAGCACAACGTCTCATTTCTCCGGCTGTACAAGATGCAGAGTTACACCGTTCATGCAATCATACATGTATATTGGGTAATATGTCCATATCATTCCATCCTCCTTCCCACCTCTGTGCCCACCCCCTCATTCCCCTCTGCCCAATCCAAAGTCTCTCCATTCATCCCTTTTCACTCCCCATTATGTATCGGCATCTACTTATCAGAGAAACCATTCAACCTTTGGTTTTGGAGGACTGGCTTATCTCGCTTAGCATAATATTCCCCAACTTCATCCATTTACCTGCAAATGCCATAATTTTATTCTTCTTTAAGGCTGAGTAATATTCCTTTGTGTATATATACCCCGGTTTCTATATCCATTCATGGATTGAAGGACATCTAGGTTAGTTCCACAATTTAAATTGTAAATTGAGCTGCTATAAACATTGATGTATCTACCTCACTGTAATATGCTGATTTCAAGTCCTTTGGGTATGGGCCAAGGAGTGGGACACCTGGGTCAAATGATTGTTCCATGCCAAGTTTTTTAAGGAATATCCATACTCCTTTCCAGAGTGGTTGCACAAATTTGCAATCACACCTTCAATATATGAGTGTATCTTTTTCCCCACATCCTCACCAAACATTGTTGCTTATATTTTTGATAATTGCCATTCTCATTGGAGTACCATGAAATCTTAGTTTTGATTTTCATTTATCTAATTACTAGAGATGTTGAACATTTTTCATATATTTGTTGATTGACTGTACATCTTCTTCTTTGAAGTGTCTGTTCAGTTCCTGAGCCCATTTATTGACTGGGTTATTTCTTTCTTTGGTGTTGAGATTTTTGAGTTCTTTATATATACTGGAGATTAGTGCTTTATCTGGTGTATGTGTGGTAAAGATTTTCTCCCATTTTGTAGACTCTCTTTTCTAGTTATTATTTCTTTTGCTGAGAAGAAGTTTTTTGTTTAATACATCCCATTTATTGATACTTGATTTTATTTCTTGTGCTTTAGGAGTTGTTAAAGAAGTCAGGTCCTAAGTCAACATGGTGGAGATTTGGGCCTACTTTTTCTTCTATTAGGCACAGGGTCTTTAGTATAATTCCTGAGTCCTTGAGTTGAGTTTTGAGCAGGTTGAGAGATAGGGGTTTAATTTCATTTTGCTGCATATGGATTTTCAGTTTTCCCAGCAGAGGCTATCTTTCCCAGAAGAGGCTATCTTTTCTCCAATGTATGTTTTTGGTACCTTTGTTTAGTATGAGATAACTGTATTTATGTGAGTTTGTATCTATTGTCTTATATTCTGTACCATTGGTCTACATGTCTGTGTAGTGCCAATACTATGCCATTTTTGTTACTAAGACTCTGTAATAGAGTTTAAGTTCTGGTATTTGTGATGCCTCCTGTTTCACTCTTTTTGCTAAGGATTGCTTTGGCTATTCTGGGTATCTTATTTTTCCAAATGAATTTAACGATTGCTTTTCATACTTCTATGAAGAATGTCATTGGGATTTTAATAAGAATTGCATTAAATCTGTATAACACTTTTGGTAATATTAACATTTTTTACAACATTAATTCTGTCTATCCAAGAATATGGGAGATCTTTCTATCTATTATGATCTTCTTTGATTTTTTTTTCTTTAGGGTTCTGTAAATTTCATCATAGAGGTCTTTCACCTCTTTTGTTAGATTGATTCCCAAGTATTTTTTTTTTGAGTCTATTGCAAATGGGTTAATTTTCATAATTTCTCTTTCAGAGGATTCATCACTGATGTATAGAAATGCATTTGATGTATAAGTATAGATTTTATATCCTGCTACTTTGCTGAATTCATTTATTAGCATTAAAAGTTTTCTAGTGAAATTTTTTGGATCTTCTAAATATGGAATCATGTTGTTAGCAAATAGTGATAGTTTGAGTTCTTCTTTTCCTTTTTTTTTTTTTTTTTTTGTATTTTTTTAATTTCCTTTGTCTATTTGCTCTGGCTAGAGTTTCCAGGACTGTCTTCAATAGAAGTTGCGAAAGAGGGCATCTTGGTCATGTTCCAGTTTTTAGAGGGAATGCTTTCAACTTTTCTGCATTTAGAATGATGTTGACCTTGGGCTTAGTGTAGATAGCTTTCATAATGTTGAATATGTTCCTACTATCCCTAGTTTTTCTAGTGCTTTGAACATAAAGGGGGTGCTGTATTTTGTCAAATGCTTTTTCTACATCAATTGAGATGATCATGATTCTTATCTATCTATTGATATGATGAATTATGTTTATTGATTTCCATATGTTGAACCAACCTTGCATCCCTGGGATGAATCCCAATGATCATGTGCCCTATCTTTATAATACATTTTCTTATGTGATTTGCCAATTTTTTACTGAGAATTTTTGCATCTATGTTCATCAGGGATATTGGTCTGAAGTTTTCTTTCCATGATGTGTCTTTGTCTGGTTTTGGTATCAGGGTGATACTAACTTCATAAGAATGAGTTTGGAAGGGTTCCCTCTTTTTCTATTTCATGGAATAATTTGAAGAGTATTGATGTTAGTACTTCTTTGAAAGTCTTGTAGAACCTGGCTGAGAATCCATCTGGTCCTAGGCTTTTCTTTGTCGGTAGGCTTTTGATGGTGTTTTCTATTTCATTGTTTGAAATGTATCTGTTTAAATTGTGCATGCCCTCCTGATGCAGTTTGGATAGATCATATTTATCTAGAATTTTGTTGATATCTTTGAGATTTTCTATTTTATTGGAGTATAAAATTTCAAAATAGTTTCTAATTATATTCTGTATTTCAGTAGTGTCCCAGGTGATTCCCCTTTTCATCAAAAATTTATCAATTTTATTTATTTTTTCAAAGAACAAAGTTTTTGTTCTGTCAATTTTTTGAATTGTTTCTTTTGTTACAATTTCATTGATTTTGGCTCCGATTTTAATTATTTCCTGTCTTCTACTACTTTTGGTGTTGATTTGTTCTTCTTTCTAGAGTTTTGACATGTAATGTTAGGTAATTTATTTGTTGACTTTTTAATTCTTTTATGAATGAGCTCAATGCAAAGAACTTTCCTCTTAGCACTGCCTTCACAGTATCCCAGAGATTTTGATATTTTGTATTGGTGTTCTCATTTACCTCTAAGTATTTTTTCATTTCTTCTTTGATTTCATCTGCTATCCATTTGTCATTCAATAGTGTATTATTTAGTCTCCAGGTGTTGGAATAGCTTCTATTTTTTATCATTGATTTCTAATTTCATTCCATTATGATCTGATAGGATGCAGGGTAGTATTTCTATTTTTTCATATTTGCTAAGAATTGCTTTGTAGCATAACATATAGTCTATTTTAAAGAAGGATCCATGTGCTGCTAAGAGGAAAGTGTATTCACTACTTGATGGATGAAATAGTCTATATATGTTTGTTAAGTCTAAATTATTGATTGTGTTATTTAGTTCTATAGTTTGTTTAGTTTTTTTGTTCAGAAGATCTATCCAGTGGTGAGAGAGGTGTGTTAAAGTTATCCAGTATTGTTGTGTTGAGGTTTATTTGATTCTTTAAATTGAGAAGGGCTTGTTTGATGTACATAGAGGCTCCATCATTTGGGGCAAAAATAGTTATGATTATTATGTCTTGATGTATGTTTCCCTTAAGCAGTATGAATTGACATTCTTTATCCCTTGTGATCAACTTTGGCTTGAAGTCCATTTTCTTTGATATGAGGATGGAAATCCCTGTTGTTTACCCAATCCATGTGAGTGATATGTGTTTTCCCATACTTTCAACTTTAGTCTGTGGATGTCTTTTCCTATAAGATGAGTCTCTTGAAGGCAGCATATTGTTGGGTCTTTTTAAAAAAATCTAATCTGCCAGTCTATGTCTTTTGATTGGTGATTTTAGGACATTAATGTTCAGGGTTATTATTGAGATATGATTTGAATTTCTGGCATTTTGGCTTATTTTTGGTTTTTATCTTGACTTGGTTTCTCCTTTGATTGGCTTTTCCTTTAGTGTAGTTCCTTCTTTTCTTTTTTTCATTTTCTCTTCATGGAATATTTTGCTGAGAATGTCCTGTGGTGCAGGCTTTCTAGTGTAAATTCTTTTAACTTTTGTTCATCATAGAAGGTTTATGTTTTGTTATCAAATCTGAAGCTTAATTTTGCTGGCTACAGTATTTTTGGTTGGTATCCATTTTATTTCAGAGTTTGGTATATGTAGTTTCAGGACTTCCTAGTTTTGAGGGTGTGGGTTGAGAAATCTGCTGAGATCTGACTTGGTTTCCCCCTCTATGTAATCTGATACTTTTCTCTTGTGGCCTTTGTAATTCTATTCCTATTCTGTATGCTAGGCATTTTCGTTATAATGTGCCTTGGCGTGGGCCTATTGTAATTTTGTACATTTGGGGTCCTGTAAACCTTCTGTATTTGATTTTCCATTTCATTCTTTAGATTTGGGAAATTTTCTGATATTTTTTTTCATTGAAAAGATTGTGCATTCCTTTGGTTTGTATTTCTGTGCCTTCTTCTATTTCAATAAATCTTAGTTTTGATCTTTTCATGTTATCCCATAATTCTTAGAATTTCTGTTCATGGTTTCTTACCATCTTCAATGTGTGGTTAACTTTAGTTTCAAGATTATATATTTTGTCTTCATTTCCTGAGGTTCTGCCTTCAAAGTGATCTAGTCTCTTGTTGATGCTTTCTATTGAATTTTTAATTTGGTTTATTCTTCCCTTCAGAATTTGTTTGTTTATTTATCTCTTTATTGATGTTTTGCTATCTGTATTTGTTCTCTTACATCATCCTTTACTTCACAGGTCAGTTTATATATGTTCTGAAGTCTTCTGACATTTCTTCTACTATGTGGTCAATGGATTCTATTATTGTATTATCTTGATTCATTTGGGGTGCCTTCTTCCCTTGTTTTTTCTATTGTTCATGTCTTCCCCTCTAGCAGTGCAGATCTGAGATATTACAGTTTCTACTCTGTAAATTTACAGTGCCCCTGAAGGTTTCCAATACTTGAACTTTGAGGGGGAGATCAATATTAACCACATCCAATGCAAATGATATGCAATCTTAAACCAAATAGCTCCTATTAATATGTTTACATTTTTGTTGCAATAAACAGGAGTGATGTTTTCAATTGTCTACAATATAAATAATAGGTTTGCAAAAGGGTCTACAATTTCTAATGGTAGACAAAGAACAGGTATAGAATGTGGTGTTTATGAGACGGGGAAAAGACAAAAGTATTAAATTCTGAGTGAAAGAGCAATAAATAGAAGGTGGCTGTTAGCAGGAGAAAAGAGAGAAAGAGAATCTGGGGAAACAGACAAGTGAGAGGAAAATATAGAGAAAGCATTAAAAAAAAGAAAAAGAAAAAAGAAAAGTACAATAAAAGAGAAAAAAGGAAAAGAAAAAAATATAAAAATAAAAGAACATACAGCAAAACTTCAACACATTATTCAAACATTCCAGTCTTCAATAACCCAATGCATGAAAAGTACTTGGTTTAAAAAATGGTGGGGATGTGAGAATGAGAAAGAAAAGAACAAAAAAATCTCTAAGGAAAATTGAATAATTGCTTCTGGTCAAGTTTAATAGTTTCTCTGCTTCCCTTCTCATCTGATAGATGGGGTTGTCTGGAGTTTGCTGCTATCTCTACCATCAGGAAGGTGAGTGGAGAGCTTAGTCTTGGAGGTAGGATAGAGCAATTGCCAGTCTCCATTGGAAGACTGCATCCCAGGAATCTCCTGTGGGGTCTACTTGTGTGATGTAGGAGCCTGGTCTTAGCCCCTCATATCACTTGCAGATCCCACAATTCCTGATCTCTATACTGTAGCTCTCCTGCCCTTGCCCTTTCAACTTCCCAATCAGGAATCTTTCTCTCCAGGGATCCTAAGGGCTGAGCACCAGGACCTGTGTGCCTGCCCTGTATCAGGCAGATTAGGACCAGGCACTGAAAGTTGCAGGCTAGCCATGTAGCTGCAAGTGCTGGACCAGGTTGGTGGCTAGGGGCAGGTTGGGGACTGGGGATTGGGGAGCCACAGGGCTCACTTGATTGCCAAACCAGTGGAACCAGGGGATTGGTGAATGCCAGATTGGGGAGGGAGTGGGAGACTGGGCTGGTGTCAGGTCCCAGCAAATGCTGGCCCAAGTTGACCCTGGAAACCTGGTGGGTGCCAGACTGGTTGGCTGGGCAAGCTGAGAGCAAGATGCCCTCACGCCCTCTTCTAATCTACTGACTCCATGCAAGGCCCTCTGCTGTCTCTGCAGTCTGATGGTGGCTATTAGCACACCTAGCAGGGAGACCTCATGTGTTACCAAGTCTGCAGGCACCTTGATGATGGCCTTCCAGGCCCTAGCTGGTGTCCCAAGATGGAGGCTGCTGCAATTCAAGTTGGTGATGGCAGTATCGGAGATACCCCCAGATCACGGTGGAGGTGTCCCAAGATAGAGGTAATTGCTTTCAGAAATGAGGCAGTGAGGGTGGGCTGTGTGGTGATGGTGGCTGCATTCAGAGATGTAGCACTACTGTGGGCATTGCTGCGATGGGCAGCTGTCACCAGATCCTGTCTGATGTCTCAAGGTGGAGGCTACCACGTCTAGATGGCTACAGCATCCCAAGGTGGAGGAAGCCACACTGGGAGATGAGGCAGTGACAGCAGGCAAGTCAGTGATGGTCACTTTCACCATATTTGTCTTATTCCATATATTATAATACTGTACAAATGAAAAGTCCTCTAAGGCAATATTTTATATTCACCCCCATCTTTTATTTCTCTTGAACTTTATATCTGTATTTCCCTTTTAATTTTCTCTTTGCTTAAAATTCTCTATTAAATGCAAGTAAGTGGGTGAGAAGTAGTCTCAGTTTTTGTTGGTCTATAAGCACCTTTATTTTGCCTTAATTTTTGAAGGGTTCATCTTCAGTTTCCTCCCAGAACTATGAAGATGATATTCCACTGTCTGAAAAGGTTAGGGTACAAACCCTTCCACTTAAAACACTGAGAAAAGCTTGAAATTTTGTTTTGAAATTACATTCTCAGCTGTCAGAAAGATACTAAGGCAGCCAGAACTCGAGAGGAGATGCAATTGAAGAGAAGCATTTACTCACACAGAAGAACTACAAAGTGCAAAAATTAATAATCCAACTCAAAATAAAGGCCACAAGTCTGCAACACTGAACTGAGATTTCAGTGTTCTGGGAAATTAAACCTTGAGTATTAAGATTACAAAGGTCTGATGACCCAAGATTCTGGAGAAATGGGAAATTTGGGGGTTATCCAACATATGGGAAATGTACGTACATATATCCACACAGTTTCTTTGCAGGTCAAAGGAGGCAAGAGGTGGCTGCCATCTTGTGCATAGCTTCTCAACCACTGGAAAACATTTTATATATGGAATTATTCATGGATCAAATAAGAATTTCTAATTGTGTTCAAGTTCTAGGAGATAGCTTTATGGATACGTGAAGGAAGCTGCAAGATTAGCATTTGCATTAACTCTGTTCTATACTTCAGGGTGCTAGGGTTTAAAACTTAATGCTTAATGTTACAGTGATGCAGCCACATCAATGTTTACAGCAGCTCAATTCACAATAGCTGAACTATGGAACCAACCTAGGTGCCCTTCGACAGATGAATGGAATAAAAAAATGTGATATGTACACACACACACACACACACACACACACACACACACACACAGGAATATTACTCAGCCTTAAAGAAGAATGAAATTATGGCATTTGCCAGTAAATGGATGGAGCTAGAGAATAGCATGCTAAGTGAAATAAACCAATCCCAAAAAACCAAAAGCCCAATGTTTACTCTCATATGCACATGTTAATTCACGATGTGGGGGGTGGCTATGGAAGGATAAAGTTACTTTAGATTAGGTAGAGGGGATTGAATGGAGGACAAGCGGGTACAGGGGTATGAAGGACAGTAGAATGAATCAGACATTATTGCCCCATGTACACACATAACTATATGACCAGTGGGATTTTGCATCATGTATAACCAGAAGAATGAGAAATTATATTCCATTATATATGATGTATCAAAGTGTATTCTACTGTCACGTATAACTAATTAAAACAAAATTTAAAAAAAATGCTTAAGGAATTTGCAATCTCAGAACACTAGAATACTAATAGCTTCAAACTCTTCCCTTTAAGGACTGAAGTGATTCTATACTGTTCACTAGAGATTTCCAGAGGATATTCCACAAACCTACCTGGGAATGCTATTCAAATATTCTAATACTCTCTCAAACTTCTATTTAACCAAAAATATTTCATGTTGCTATTTAGGCTCCTATCTTTGATTCTTTTTTCAGGAAAAAAAATGGAAAAATATATGTTCTTCAGTTAGAGAATAAATATGCTTTTACCTAGAATGAGACTCAAAGTCATTTCTTGGAAATGAAGTTCCAAGACATTAACTCATTTGTGTTGAAGATTATTTGTATTTCTCAGAAATTGAAGATGACTGTTTGCAGCTGCAATGTAGTTTCTGTTTTTTTTTTTTGTTTTTTTTTTTTTTTGCGGTACTGGGGATCGAACTCAGGGCCTTGTGCTTGCAAGGCAAGCACTCTATCAGCTGAGCTATCTCCCCAGCCCTTGCAATGTAGTTTCTATTCATCTAGGACCAGGGGTCATCCAGGACCAAACCTCCCTATGAGATTTTGTGAAAACTAAAAAGATCTACCATCTCTTTCCTTCTTCCTTTATTTTTTTCCACATGATCATTCTGAGATATGAACCTGTGACTGAAACTGGTTATCTTTTTTTTTCCCCCGCTGGGTACATAGCTAGATTCTATTTCCTAGCCTTCCTTGTGGGTAGGTGTGGTTCTATGATTGAGTTCAGAACAATGAACTACGAATGGTAGTTGATTTACTTCACTTCCAGGCATGGCTCATAAGATGCCCCTGACTGATCCTTAGCTCTCTTTTCCTGATATGCCAGTTGAATGGAGAGTTATCCTCTGCTCTGAGGATCAGAGGAGAGTGGAGCGTTAAGACACAAGAATCCCAGGTCCCTGACAGTGGGCACAAAGCTGTCAGCCAGCACCTCTCACTGGACTGTGCAGTGAATGAGAAATATAGCTTTAGCATGCTAAGCCACTGGGAATTTGGATTTCTGGTTATAGAAGTTAGCCAACTATGATTATAGAGAAAGTGGAACCAGGAGTTCCAGGTTGTCAAGAGGACATTGACTTTCTGAAATTAGAATAAGTTCAGATTATGGCTCTGCCATTTATAATGGTTGTTTGACTCTGGAAAACACCCCAAGGATCCTGGTTCCTGAGTTTATGGAAGGCTGCTGTGTTATCAGCTTTTGGTCACTGTGATCAAAATACCCAACAAAAACAACTTAGAGGAAGTAAAGTTTTAGCTCACAGTTTCAGAGGTTTAGCCCATGGTGGGTTGACTTCATTGCTCTGGGTCCAAGATGAGGCAGAACATTATGGCAGAAGGGTGTAGTGGAGAAGTGCTGCTCTCTTCATGGTGTATGAGAAGCAAAGAGAGCAAGGGGAAGGGGCCACAGGGAAGATGAACCCTTCCAGGGAGTTCCCCTAGTGACCCACCACCTCCAGCCACGCCAGACCTGCCTATAGTTACATCCAGTTAGTCCATTCAATCTAAGATGGGCTAATTAGGTTACAGCACTCATAATATAATCATTTCACTTCTGAACATTCTTGCATTAACACAACAAGCTTTTGGGAAATGATTCATATCTAAAATATAACAGGTGCTGAAATTCCTACATTGGACTGTGGTATGAAGAAATAAACACCACATGTGTTAAGTCACTGAGGATTTTTAAAAAATTAGCTGATACATAAAAACTGTACATAGTAATGGAATACTATTCCAAGATGAAAAAGCATATAATCCTGTTATTGGTAACTACATAGATAGAATGAGAAATGATTACATTAAGTGAAATAACTCAAGCACAGAAAGACAAGTACTGCATGATCTTCACTCATATGAACTACATAGGAAGCTGATCTCATTTAAGTTGAGAGTAGAATGAAGGTTATCAGGGACTGGGGAGAATTGTGGGGAGGGTTGGTTCGGGAAAAATTCATCAATTGGACTATGTTGCTATAGGTAGAAGTAGCTTTGTTGTGGTATTGCACAGTAATGTGACTACAGGTGATAATTATGCACTGTATATCTCAAAAGGGTTAAAAGAAATAATATTGGGTGATGAAAATTTTGAAGATATTTGTTACAGTGATGTGCCTACTTTTATTACATCAGATTTTCAGGGACAAAAGATTCAAGGTTTAGAAAGGTACAGAAAGAATGGTATTGCTAATCTATAAGTTTTCTTTATATTGGGTAAAGAATTTTTTTGGTAAAGTATTTCTTTACCAATGTGGGCACATTGGTTTGGTAATGCAGCATAATGACTTTTTTTTCTCCTGCCAGGAATATCTGCACTGCATTCTGAATGGCCTCTGTTGCTTTCTATAACTGCATTTCTCTTCACTTTCATCAAAAAATTAATGATCAAATTGATGAAACTCATTCACACTGAATGTTTCTTCAATCCTAGCATTAATAGTGTTTTTAAGACTTTTAATAGATCTATCTTCCCTGCTCCTTTTCCAGGAATTCCAATAAATATGTGAAAGATTTTCTTGTGACTAATAGCTGGCTGGAAAGCAGACCTAACAGCAACTGGGTATTCTGTCAGTGGAGCATGGGGGGTGCTGCCATGGCTTATGCCCGTCACTCTCAGAGAAGCTGCTATACAGAGGATGTAACCTGTGTTCTCTCTTCCTTCTCCTAGACCTCCAGCCAGCTCCAGTCTGTTAGGATCCATAGACTCATCATCTACTTCCTGTCCTCATTTTAATCTCTGTCCTCGAGTACAGTTCATCTTACTATCTGTAATCCTATGCTTTCCTTGTGTTTCCATAGCACTGGTCTCAATGATTCTGACAAATATCTTTGAGCACAATGAGGATCTTTTATGTATAGAGAGGTAAACATTGTTCAGATTTATCATCTGACAGTGGTGTTATGGATTGAATTATGGTCTCTCCAAATTCATATGATGGAACCTTAACTCTTAGTGTCTCAGAATGTGACCTTATTTGGAAATAAGGTTGTTCCAGCTGTAATTAGTTAAGATGAGGTCATTAGGGTGGGTCTTCATCAAGTATGATTGGCGTACTTAAAGAAAGGAAAAATGTGGGCAAAGACATACAGATACACAGGGAGAACCCCACAGGAAAATGAAGGCAGAGATCTCTAAGAGCTGTCATGCCAAAGACTCACGGCACACCATTAGAAGTTAGGGAAAAGGCATGTAACAGATTTTCCCTCACAGCTCTCAAAAGGAACTGAAAGGATCTTAGACTTCTAGCTCCAGAGCTTTGATACAATAAATTTGCTGTTTAAGCCTCTCAGTCTGTGGTACTTTGTTATGGCAGCCCTAGCAAACTAATAATTCAAGGGGGATGTATTAGCTTTTCATTGTTGTGACTAAAATACCAGACAAGAACAACTTAGAAGAGGTAACATTTATTTTGGCTCGTGGTTTCAGAGGTTCAGTTCATGGTCAGCTGACTACATTGCTCTGGGTCTAAGATGAGGCAGAACATCATGGTGAGAGAGGGTGGTGGAGGAGAGCTGCTTACCTCATGACAGCCAGGAAACAGACAGAGATAAGGGAGATCCAGGGGACAGCATATAAACCCCAAGGGCACACCCCAGTGACCCACCTCATCCAGCCATGCTCCACCTGCCCATAGTTACCTCCCGGGAAATCCTTTCAAATTCTTAATCCATCAAAAGGATCACTTCACTGATTAGTTTATAGCTCTCATAATCTAATCCTTGAACCTCCTGAATTAACACAGGAGCTTTTGGGGAACACCTCTTATTTGAATCATGACAGGCTACGACAATATCTATATAATTGGGTTTTTGATGAGATCAAGAGATATGGTGATCAGAGCACAGTGTTTTGTACACAGAGTGCACATTTAATGTCAGCTGTGGCTATTGTTTCTCCTATTGCTGCTACTACTGATTTACTGAATATGTCATCCATGTTCTCAAGGGCAGCCTCCCTCTGCCATTCCTGGCCTTGAACTGTTTGATAACCAATCTATTATGTTGGAGCCTGTCTTCTTGATTAGGAAAGTGTTGCTATTCACAATGAAAAATATTAATTGACTCTTCAGATTGCTTATCTTTGAGTTAAATGAGCCCTGAATTTTTTTCCTAATGGGTCTTAATGCTAAAACATTGTAATCATCTCCATAGTAGTGGGGAAAGGCTCTAAGGATTCCTCAGTAATAGAATCTAGAATCAAACATAGTATCAGCAGGAGTCAACACTCTAATGTGATAAACAGGAAAACCATGTGGGCTATTTATTCTCTGCATGCTTTGCCAAATTCAATATCTGCCTTTCTCTGTGCCTTGGACTTGATGTAGACTTTCTTGATGTCTGCCATCCTGGTGGGTTTGGTCACTAGGAGGCGTTGGTAGATGATGTGAGGGCAGGAAATGACAGGTCAGGGTAATTTCCTTCTTTTTCCTTTTTTGCTCTGGCACTTTATCTTTAGAAATGGCTACCATCTCTCTGTGATGGAAGTTCCTGAAAAAGCACCTCTGGTCCTCTTAGGCCTGGGGATAGTAAAGTCTTCCTGCTGTTGCAAGTCCCTGGGGACCTCACACCTTTTGTTTGTTTCCTTAACTTTGTTCATACCTCTATAGTATCCCTTGCACTGAACCACTTGGGGGAGATTCTCTTTCTTACCTGTACTCTGATTGATATATTCTTGAAGTTTGAGGTTGTCCCTGATGCAAATCTTGAAGTAATGACTGAGAACAAGGTATTTATTTGGGAAGTACAGGGACAGGGACAGCAGATGCAGAAGGGAAGACAGGTCCTTAAGTTTGAGTTTGTAAGCAAGTTTCTGTAGTTTGTGAGAAGGCTCAATTTTGCTAAGGAACACTGAGAATAGAGACAAAATAATTGTTTCAGAATTTTCTCACCCAAGGGCAAAGGAGCTGTCCCGTCTGAGAAATCAGTTGGCAGAGAGGCACTCTGAGGGATGAGAGGTGTTACGACTTCCAGCCTACCTTGTCCCCAGGCTATACATCTCTGTTCAAAATAAAAGAGCCCCTAGGCCAGGCTGTACATACCAATGGTTGGAAGCAAATGGAAAGGCTCTACAAAGGGGAAGAGGTCAGAAAGGATCTCCTGCAGCATAAGTGTACACATTATTCCTGTTAGATACAGGATATCTCATCTGGATATTATTGAATGACACTTCTGAGTTTATCACTTTCTATTTTCCACCTCATATGTACAGTATTTCTTCTCCCCAAATGTGGTTTCTTGTGCTTATTTTTTTTTAAACTGAAATTTGTTCTGAAACTCCAATTTTACCATGTCATTTTGAGTTCTGATTTCCCTCATTACATGCTAGATTGTCATCATACATTCTGGATAAGGTAGGTGAGCGTTTCATGTTTTTAAAAAGCATGGGGCTAAACATAAAACTCTACATAGACTAGTTTCAACTGTTACACACTGTAGCTCCCAATTTGGCCAAACACTTTTTTGGGAGGCACTAAATTGGATTAAGTTAATGAAATTAACATTTATCCTGTGTTCACCATGCCCAGGACTGAGGGTGGTATTTGTCCCCATGAGTAGCAAGAGAAGCAAACACATAATTGTATTGGGAGTACAATGAGTGAAAAGCCCAGAGAGGTAGGTGTTTATGTGTCTGACAGGGTGGAGGGAGAGAAAATACATTCCAGAATGGAGATCTGAGTCAAGGAAGGTTCTGACCTAATATGGGGCAGGCAGAGGTATATGAATTGGGAATTCTCAGGATGGAGATGGGATGGAGAGGTTCCAAATATTTAAACAGGCACCAAAGTGAGAGAGAGAGTCCAGAGCCTATTGGGAAGATGGACGTAATCTAAAATTGGCTGGAACAGAGTCATGGTAGAAACCAAGAACAGGCATGGGATGAAGATGTGAAGTTAAGCAAAGAACAGACTCTGCTTTCTTCCTACTTCCAAATTAGACTCCTTCTGAGATCCCCATGAGGAGTCAAAGGGAAATGTCTTGCTGGAAACAAATTTTGGTTTTCTCTTTGTGTACTCCGTGTCATTTAGGAGATGACAGAGTGTTCCCTTAAAATTTGAGCAGCTTCTGCAAAGGGGCTTTGAGACCATTCCAAGGCCTTTAGGAACAGAAGGAGGATGCCTGAGTGTCCACTTTCTTGGTAGTTAACCATGAAGCAAGGCACACCAGATGATTCTGCTTTATGGCTTGCCTATCCCAGGAAAGCATAGGGTTCTCCTGCCTGGGCTGATACACCCTCATCTGCTCAGTGGTGGCCTCCTTCTCTCTTAGTCTCCAGGCAAAGCCAGTACAGGAAGAATCAGAGAGACTTTGGTAATTCCAACCTTGGATCTCTATGCCTGTTTTCCCATAAGGAGAAACCTAAAAACTATCCAGGATTGTTGCTAAGCATGTTATTGCATCAAAAAAGTTTAGGACAATGCCTGGTGAAAATGAGTGTTATATGAATTTTATCTTTTATTTCTCTAGTTAGTACTTCTCTAGTCCTACTCAGTAATGATTAGCAGATTATCAAGCAATGAGAGTTTCAATTGGGTATATCACTGTATCAGATGTATCACTGTGGAGTATCATTACTGTGGGTACAGTGACGTTAATGTAGACTCAGTCACATCATTATAAATATGTATTCTGAATCATTAGAAAATAATTCTCTCAGACTAGCAATTTCATTTGTATTAAAGAAGTGGTTTTTCAAGTCATTCCCAAAGAAACACCAGCCCTTATTGCCTTTATTTCTTATAATTAAAGTCTGTAGTTGAGTATTTCTCTCCTCAGGTATGCTTCATTTGTTTTCTGAGTCAGGAGGTGTCACAGTTCCGAAAGCACCCTCCTCTCTGCAGAAGCTGTGGGAGGTTCTGTCTGCCACATCCCAGTCCTCAAACTCTACTTCAGAAAGAAGGTGCAGGATAAATCTACGAGTCTTTGGCTTCCTTTCATTCTGTGCCCAGCCTAATTATCTTCTCAGCCAAATACCAATTACCTGCATTCAGTGTTATAGTGAAGTTCAATAGCAGATGGACACTCAATTGATTTCAAACACTCTTAATTATTTCTCCTTCTTTACCCTTTTTCTTCCTTTGTGTCTATATCTGGCAGTCTAATTCTCTCTTGGGTTCCCTAACCTCCTTTGAAACTTCACCAAACCAATAATTATTTGTTTCCCTAGCCTTCAAGCTTCAAGCATTTAATGATTTGGAACCCAACAATGCAACTTCTGATAAGTAAACAACATCCTGTAAATTGGCTTGAAGAAAGTTATTTTAGTAACTTGAACTAGATAAATGGATTATTCAGATTCTAAATCTTTATCCCCCAAATGGCTTTTTAATACTTTATATCCCATAATTGCTACTTTGGGGTTTGAAGTATCTTGGAATTCAGAGAAAGAAGAATAGTTTAAGAGTCAAATCTCTCTTGGGCATCTTTGCAAATTCACACGAAAACCCATATATCTGCATATTTACAGTCATGTGTAGAGATAACTGGAACACATCTTGGTCATCCTATGGCTAACTTGATTGTCAAACTAGCCACATGGCCGCAAGAGTTTATAGAAACTTTTGTATTCAGATGCCTTCACTTGAAAAGCAATTCTTTTTTTTTCTTTTTTTTAAATCATAACAAGATGCTTTCTCTGGATATTTGAAAAAGCATACCTTAATCCACCCTCCATAAAGAGTTCCTTTTATCCAATGGTCAGTCAAAAGTATCACATAATAGGACTTGACTCACTTAGATAAGATGATAGAACAATTGCAAGGAGCTCTGTCCTGGCCAGATAGACAAATGAGACCCAGGTCATGAGAGGAAGAATCAAAATGGCAGACAGAGTTATGTGAAAAACAGGCTACTGACAGCACAACATATCTAACACTCCCAACTGGGGGTTTATGGTAGCTTTTGATCCCCAGTACTCTGGCTATTAATTCCCAGAGAGAATTATCTTCTTATGGCATGATGTACCATGTCATTTTTGAAAGGGGATCAGGTTCCACCAGGAAGCAGACTCGTAAGATAATAATGCAAGTACAAGTAGTTTACTTGTGAGGTAGTCCCAGGGAGCACTGGTAGGCAAGTGAGGAAATAATTCAGAGAAAGGAAGATCATCAATTCCAGGTGAGTTAATGCACTTACTAATGTGGGCATCTGGTCTCAAGCCTGCTGGGGACACCTAGAAGTCCAGGTAAATGTGCCTAGAGGTGTCTACCACAGCTATCCCCAGCATCCCTCCTTGGAGCTAGGAAGCTGCAGTATTTGTCCATCAACTGTTATCTAGCACTGGCCAAGAGATGATCCTAGGTGTACTCCTTGGACCTCTGTGTACCCCCAACACCTAGGCTGAGCATCCAGATAAAGCCAAGATGATGCAGGCAGGGGAACAACAGTCTCTGTATGTCTTGCAGCTGCCTCCTAATTTCCTATAAACATATTCTCCAACATGCCTAAGAAGAAATGCGCTTGTAGGTGTTTCAAGTTCCCCTGGGTAACCAAGATAAACTCACAGAGTCACACGGTAATTTAGACAACATCTGTACCCAAAGAAGGAGTTGCTGATTACTGAGGACACTCAGGATGGTGGTGGGAGAGGGTGAGGAAAGGAAGAGTGAGTGTAAAGAAGAAATACTATTTTAAGTGAAAAATCATCCAAAAGACCAGAGGCATCTGTCATCAAAATCATAGAGTTTGAAAAGGAAAGGACTTATAATCATTTCCCCCCCAGTCTGTACCAAGTTGTTTAATATTCTGACCATGGTAGGATTTAAATGGGAAACAATCTTATATTTCTACAAGTACTCTTTTGCATGAATTTTCTTGCCTTGCTCTGGACAATTTGTGAAGACATCAAAGATTTCTAGTCACTTTCATTTGTAAGAATCACCTAACATTAGTGATTAAGATTCACAAATTAAGTCACAATTCTTATTCTGTTATCTACAAGGAAAATAAAAGAATATTACATGCATAGGTCAATAACAGGCCCTCTTATATTATTTATATCCAAAGAATATTGTTTGCTCATGATTTTATCACAGAACAATACTTATTTCCTCTCAAGAGCATTCCATTCTGTCTATAACTTAAGATACTTTAATTTTTACAAATGCTTTTATTTGGCTTTTGACTTAAAACCAAGAACTTTTTTTTCCAGGTTAGTATCTTTAATAGATAATGAATTCAAACAAACATGTCAGATCCAAGTAGGGAGAGCAAAGGACATTAGCAACCAAAAGAGAGGCCATACAGCTGCATGGCATGAAAAGATGTTCAACTGAGCCAGAAATCAAAGGAACACAAACTAAAACACAGTGCCATTTTTTTCATTATCAAATTAGCAAATATTTAGCCAGATGATAAGATCTTGTTTCCAAAAATTTGACTGTTGATCACAAGTCCTAATTGTGCTTTGTCTTGAAATGAGGTTGCTGGTCCCCTCCTTCTCAGACCCTGTAGGATTGCTAAACCTACCACATAATGCAGCATCACATTTAAATTCACATCAGTATCATGAGTCAATATTGCAGCACATTGTAGTAAAGTACCTTATTCTATGTACTTAATATAAGGCAAATGAAGATGATGGCTTTCCTGGTCCCATGGATGACAATTAAATCATTTATGATGTCAGAATGTAATTGATCACTTGTGAACATTTGTTCTTTTTTCAGAAAAGGGACAAAAGTTGTATTATGTATACATCTCAAATTAGTTTTGATTAACAAAGAGTGGGATAAGATCCCAATTTAAGGTAATGCTCTGAAACACAATACAGTCAGGAGAAAGTGGTTTGAATCTTTATCCTCTAAATGGAGGAAGTAAATGAAGAAACAAGAGTTTAATTAATTATAGTATAAATTTCTCTCCTTCTTCCTAACTCCCTTCTTTTTGTCTCTCTTTTGTTTCCCTCTACTTTCCTCATTCCCTCTCTCCCTTTCTCTATTTCCATATAAAATGCTTTTCCCATAATGCATAATCTTAATATTGCCAAAGAACAGTAATTACACTCATTTCTAACTCAGTCATATAACACATTAAATTATTGGAAACTTGTCAGTAATGTAGCATCAAAGTAGTCATGCACAGATACTATACAATACTGCATTATAATCATGTATACTAAGAACAAAAATGCACTTGAGCAAATGAGTTTTGAGTCATATAATAAAGTTCATTAGTACTTTATAAAGTCAGGCATTAAGACTAGCTTCCTAGAAGTGAAGGATACAACAGTGCATTCACAAAGGCTTTAGGAAGAGTTGTGTTGATCAAATTAAAGCCTCTATCCAGATTTTCACTCCTTCTAATATAAATAACTGGAGGTCAATTACACAAATTTATGATTGTCATAAATCTTTGGAATTATATGGTATTATTAAAATCCTAGTCTATAGCACATGCCTATCATCAAAGTCTTTTTTTTTAATAGTTTTTTTTTTGGTTTGTTCTAGGACAAGCTGAATCACATAAGAGCTCCATTAATTGAATATAGAAGAATGTACTACTTAATCTATACAATTACATAATTCAGTGATTATACTTTTGATTTCCAATGATATATATTTAATGAGAAGATAAATAAATTGGGCAGAAGATAAATAAATCTTACTAAATCAAACAATTTCAAGTCAACTGCAACCTACATTTTAAGTCTTGAGGTATAACTGTGTGTTTGTGCTATACAACTTTGTGGCAGGTTCATGGGTGTTTGACTTTGTATTTCCTCTTCTTTGTCAAACGTTTTATTCAGGTAAGACACACATACAAGAAAAGGGTACAGATTCATGAATCTGCACAAAGGGATCCTGTTCCTGAAACCACAGTGCATGCACGTCAAGGAGAAAAGTACTGGAAGCCTCCCTCATATTGCTCCTGCATCACCAGTTCCACCAAAGACAAACCATTGTCCTGATTTCTCCCACCAGATGGTCCACTTGAGTTTGAACTTGCTATCATAGATAATTGTATTTTTAGCATCTTTGATTTAACATTTTATGTTTGTGAAGCTTCTTTATGTTGCTGTATGCCATATTCTTTCTCACTGCTGTCTAGTATTTGTGCCATGACTGTACCATACTTTATAAGTTCATACCACTACTGATGGACACTTGGGTTGTTTCCAGTTTGGGGTTATTAAAAACAATGTTTCCTTGAATGTTCTAGTTTACATCTTTTGGTGAATGCATGAATAATGCATTACTACTGAAGAATCATTGGGTCAATGGATATGAGTATATTTAGCTATACTACAGAGTTCCAGTTGGACTTCCAAAATGGTTACACAATTAACACTCCTCCAAGCAGCTTATGAGTTGTTCCACATCCTCATTATCACTTGCTATTGTCAACCTTTTCATTATAGCCATTCTGTTGGGAGGGTATTGTAGCATCTCATCATGGTTTTATTTTGATTTTCCAAATTACTGAGTTTGAGATTTTCACATGGATTGGCCATTTGGCTTTTAAAATTATCTGTTCAAGACCCATGCTCATTTTCCTCTCTGGTTCTATTCTTTTCTTAACATTTGATGAAATTTATTTTTATAAATTCTGAATAAAAGTCACTTCTTGAATATATGCATTAAAATAGTTTCAGCAAGTTCATGCTTCTCTTTTTCATGCACAGTAATGCATTTAATGAACATGTTAATTTACTTCAATTTAGGTATCTTTTCCATTATGTTTATTAACTTTCTGTGTTTTGATTAAAAAGTCTTTGCTTCTGCAATGGTCATAAATATATTTTCCTATGTTAGATTTATCAACCCTCTGTAATTGATTAATGCATATTGCAACTGAGGTCCAAATGATTTGAAGCAGTGGCCTTTAATGGTGTTTGCTTCTGAAGGAGAACTTTTCTTAGCAACTCCAAGGAACAAAGAAAATTCAGGAGAAACTAAATAAGCACTAAGGTGTGTACATAGTCAAGCCATCTATTGAGGGAATCTTTCAACAAATACAATCTTATTAACAGTTATTTAAAAATCTGAATAAAAAAGATAGTGCTAAGAAACATCACTTACTTATAAAGAAAGCATATCTTCCTAAATTAGAAATCTAACTTCTAAAAATCACAACCCTCCCATAATAATAATAAAGACATATTTATTAACTGCCCCCCCCAAAAAAGCACAACCCTCAGCATACACATGTGGAAAAACTCCATAAACCAATATTATCCAGTGGACATTTACTGTGAGACACACATGATAATTTTAAATTTCCTAGTAGTCACATTAAAATTTTAAATGATCAGTTGAAATGAATATTTTTAAAATATATTTTATTTAATGTAAAAGATCCAAAATATTTTCAAGATCCAAATATTTGACAAGTGGTACTAGCTATACTTCAAGAGCTCCATAGTCACATGCAGCTAGTGGCTACCTTATTGGGCAACCTGGTCATAGTTAACAGGAAATACAGAGACCTACTTCATAAATATTATGACTGATATATCTATAGATCAATGAATATTATATTCATATTATAGCCATATACATATTATATTCATATATTCATATATATATATATATATATATATATATATATATATAAACAGTGATTCTCAACATGTACCCTCTGGACTGTCAGAACAGATACAACCTGGAATTGTTAGAAATGCAAAATTCTTCAGAATTAGAATCTATATGGGAGGGCATAGCAATCCATTTCTGTGGTTTTAATGTGTTTTTTGATTTGAGAACCCTGAGAGCAACACAGCTATATTTTTGTTTTATAAAATGACATTAACTCTGTATTACAACATTGTAAATTTACTGTCTTGTCCAAAGCAGAGGTATTTTTTGTGGGGGGCGGGTAACCTTATAATCAGGTTATCATCTCACATATTCCAAATGAGACCTTTCATGGCATGACAAATTGTCTACCACTCTCTGAAACAGATGCATAGGAGAAAGTTTTCTGCATTCTGATGATTTTCAACTGCCACAGGCATCTATTAAATTTGCAGAAGCAAAGACTTGGGCCCACACAGTAATAATCAGAGCAAGGAAATTCTATTATAGAAAAAAGCAAATAACTACTTTCCTCTTATTAGCTCTGAATGCATAAAGTGAATACATAAAGAGGTGCTTCAGGAACTTTTATATTTTTTGGTGGTACTAAGGATTGACCCTAGGGCCTCATATATGCTAGTCACTGAATTATACCTCCAGACCCTTTAAAAAATATCTGTTTTCCTGGTTTGGGGTAAATGATTTTCAAAGGCTCAATATTACTAGATGAATGTCTCTTCAGAGGCAGGGAGCCTCTTCTGTGTTGCTCATTGTACTATCCCCAGCTCATAGTGCAATCCTAGATATCTAGTGGGATTCCAATAAACATTTGTTGAATGAATGAATGGATGCTTTATAAACCTCTTTCCATGTCCCAGATTCTAGCTCAGGAAGATCAGTTAGCTAAATTGCTGGAGGTTCCTTATTATTCTAACACAAAGTGAGCTAAGTCATCCTGTTTTCTGCTTTCAAGAAACATTCCCCTTCCCCAAAGACTTCTTGCCATCTGAACATTTATTTGGAGAAGATGCAGATTTTAAGTGAAATTCTCCCTATAAGAAAGTAAACCCATAAGGGCAAGAGTGCTTAATATTGGTTCACTGCTTTATAAAATAGATGCTCAATAAATGTTTTTTTAAACAATAGATTTTTTACCCTTTTAAGATACTTTTTTAGCCCCATCTCTGTCTTTTACACATAGCCATGGAAACTCATCTAATTGTGTGTTGATGCAAACTGTATCATGTGTCCAGAGACTTTCCCATTCTGCTTTCGCTGTATCTACTGAAATCCCACCAGTTTCCTGTACCCATTTAAAGACTTCCCCTCTCAGAAAAATTTCCCAGGACTCATAGTTGTATCTAATCTCCAACTCCAAAGTCCTATCCTTCTTCATGCCAGCCAGCATGATGCCTCTTGTTCTTGTTTCTGTATCATTTTATTTTGTAAGTGTTCTTTCACTGTATAGATTTCTGGTTTCTTGAAGTCTACAAACATGGTACAACTTTGCTTATTTAAAAAAAAAATCCTCATACCTAGCTTAGTGTTGACAACATATTAGGAATAATTATAATTTATCTTAAAAAGGAAGCTTTCAGAAAATATATTTTGGCCCTGAATAGTCCCACTTGAGACAATAACAGACGTGATACCAGATATGTCCAAGCTGATACAATAAAAGACTGACCATAAAGTGTCTCTAAGTTCCTAATAGGCCATGATGTTAGAACTGCCTGATCATTGTGTTGAATTTGACACATGAAATGCCCTTTGCTAGCTACTGTCTTTACTTCTTGGGTTTTGTAAAAGAAAGAAAAATAATCAGACAGAATGGCAAGTGGCTGGATGAGTTATATCAGACTCCTGAACATAAAGCTGAGAAATCTTTCTGAGAAAGGAAAGAATGGCCTGTCTCAGCCATATCTGCTTTTATGTTGTTTGTACTTTTAAAGCCTTTTCACACATGATTTCATTTGATGTTTATAACACATAAGTGGATCACAGTGGTAGAGACTGATATTTCTTAGCAAAAACAACTCCAAGAGCTTCCCCATTGGGCAGCTACAAAGGGATAGAGGCTAGACTATAAACCAGTACTTTTTAACTACACATTTTCTCTCTTCCCCAGGAAGATGCATGCTCATTAGTTACCCTTCCTAACAATGTCCACTTGCATTTCCAGTTAAGAACAAACATTAGTTGTAAGAATCAGAGAGCATTTCATCCAAGGAATGTTTAAAAGACTTTCTAAGCCACAGGGAAAAATGTTCACTCACCCAAATTTTATAATTTCTTCAGACACCTTTACTTTCTTTCATCCCAAATTTATGGAATAGGCAGAATAGGTGATTTCACTTTGCTTCACTCAGATCTCAAAGAGGTTAAGAAGGGAGCTCAAGGCTGCACTGCCATCTGTAAGTGATACAGCTAAGAGGACTGAGGTCACCAATTCTGGTTACCTTTGGTTTTGCCAAGTGAAAATGCCATGGAATGAAATGCTAAATTTCCATGAAGCTTATTGTACTGAGATTTAACTTGACTTTTTATTTTTTATTTTTAAATTTATTTATTTTGATTAACTGTACACACACAGGGTACAACTGTTGTTTCTCTGGTTATACACAAAGTAGAGTTGCACTATTTGTGTAATCATACATGTACATAGAGTAATGTCTCATTCTGTTATTTTTACTCCCCCCACCCCTCTTTTTCCTCTATACAATCCATCCTTCCTCCATTCTTACCTCCCTCCCACCCCCCATTATGTATCATCATCCGCTTATCAGAGAGATCATTCGGCCTTTGGTTTTGGGGATTGGCTTATCTCACTTAGCATATTCTCCAACTGTATCCAACTGAAAATTGGACACAAAAACCTGTTTCCAATTCTTCCTATATTTCTTTTATTATAAACAAACAAGTTATGTGTTTTATAGAGATTCTGAGTTACCATGTTTTTGCTTTTTGGTACTGGGGATTCAACTCAGGGTTGCTTTACCTCTGAGTTACATCCCCAGCCTGTTTGGTCTCACTAAGTTGCTGAGTCCCTTGCTTAATTGCTGAGGCTGGCCTTGAACCTATAATCTTCCCACCTGAGCATCCAAGTTGCTGGGATTAGGCTTATGCCACCATGTCTGGCTGTTAATCATGTTATATGTTCTAAGTAGTAATGTTTGAATACTGTAGAGCTAAAACTGTAACTTTGAATCAGAAACACATCCTTTAGGAATGCTGGTGAGAGTGTCAACTGAGACCTGTGAGCACACAACATCCTGCTCTATAGCCCCTGGGCTTCAACCACATCTTGGGTGTCTGCATTTCATGCCAGTTTCAGTTGCAATAAGCAACTACTACTTACATATGTGTTTGGATGACACAGTTTTGACTACCATCAGAATCCTTTCCTGGCCTACGGGCTCAGTATATTCCTCCCCTTTTTCAATAACTCCTTTGATTTCTACTGCAGGATCTCCTTGACTCACTTTCTGCCCTAGAGAGCAGATGCCAAATAAAATAAGCTGGGAGTTCTTTCAGGTACTTCCCAATTGCTTCCTGTCAAGGCTTCATGTATCTGTCTCCAGGGCATGAGAAACAATCTGGATGGAAACAAATTTTTAATAGAGAAACAGACTTGACTGTGTATTTTCTTCCCCTAAGTTTATTCCTTTTGAAAATTTAAAGAAATATTAAGCTTGTAAAAGGATAAGTCCTACTCTGCTGTGTACTTTTTAAAAATATGTAGAGAGTCTAGGGTGCTGTGAGGAATATATGAGATGTGTGTACACAGAATTCATGCACTACAAAGTACCACTCCTTCAAGATTGTCAGGTTTTACAGAACACTTTGAATTTCTGTGATGGTTTGATGGCGAGAAGGACTTGTTTTATTTATTTATTTATTTATTTTGGGTGCTGGGGATCGAACCCAGGGCCTTGTGCTTGAAAGGCAAGCACTCTACCGACTGAGCTATCTCCCCAGCCCCAGGACTTGTTTTATATAGGAGGGAAACCTGGAGGATTTGGGAAAAATGGAATGTCATATCACATGAGGAATCAGGATGCCTTCACCTCTGTGTATCTTTATTTGCAAAGGAGACATCTCAGGTGGTGAAGGATAAGAAGGCACTCACTTCTTTACACTGGAGGCAAACAGAAATACTTGCAAACCTCCTACAAATGACTAAGTGATCATCCCTGAATTGTAAAACCAGAAATCTAATTTAGTGTTCCAAACTAGTGCGTTTGTTCTCTCTCTCTCTCTCTCTCTAATTTACTTACTTATTTGGTACCGGGGATTGAAACCAGGAGAGATTTACCACTGAGCTACATCCCTGGCCTATTTTTTATTTTGAGACAGGTCCTTGCTAAGTTACTGACTTAGCTTCCTGCACCACTGTGATTATAGGTGTGTGTTGACCATGGTCAGCCCAAATGAGTTTTTTTTTTTTTTCCCCAAAGATTAATTTTGTCTGTTTTTGGTTTCCATATAAATGACACTTATTTGCACGTGGGGGGTCTGTTTGCTCAATATAATATCTGAGATCCACCTGTTGTATTATCAATAGTGTATTTATTTTTGACAGTATTCCATTAAATGAGTAAACCAAGATTTGTCATTTTTCTGTTGTTGACCTTCTGGTTTGCATCTAGTTTTGGATTACTATGACTGGATCCATTATGCACTAACATTGCTTGAGTATACACTTTTGGGGACAATTTCTGGGTTAAGTATATGCATGTGTGTAACTTTAATTGGTACATATCTACCAGAATTTTAAGTTGTACTCGGGGGAGAAATCTCAAGAAAATAAAAAGCAAATATAAAAGATAGAAAATGTGTGTTCCCTGATATAAAATAATCAATCTACCTTATAGATGGAAAAGCATCCATTTCAAGCTACATGTAGTTTAAATTTGAACTACTATGCAGGCTACATTCACCTTATAGGTTACCTACAATTATTTTATTTCTCTACAAAAATCAAGTTTTCTGTTGTTTGTATATTTTTGTTTGTAATATCCCAACATTTAAAATTTGGGAAATTTCATGTCAGAAAGTGGTAACTTTCAAACTGCTCCAAAAACTAGAATACCTGGTAGACCTGAGCCCATGTTCCAATAGACTAATAACAGATTAGAGTTAAATAGGAGCCACTGCATTGACACAGGCACATATTCCTTTGTCTGCAAAGTCCCCAGCCCTGTCTACTGTTCCTTACACTCCCTGGTCTCTGTGGGCATGAGAATCCTGTTCTACTCTCTGACCTGTCAGTCAAGTTCATTTATATTTCTCTCATTTAGAGTATAGGGATTGGGTTATTCCAAAGTGATTATTCTGGAGCATTAAAAATTTGACTTCTTCCATGTCAAACTTTGAAATGTGTGCAAATCTTTCTAAAAAGTACTATATACAAGCTTGTTTCTAAGAAATGATTGAAACAAGAGGGACAGCTCAGTATGTGGTGAATATGGGTGTTAGGTAAGAGAAAATGTATGGAGAGGACAGCCAGCATAGCTTGCTTCTTCTGCCTAGAGCAACTTCAGTCAGTATGTCCACCCACAGGCCAGTCTTCTCATCAGTAGCTGCTAACCACGTGAGAAAGATATTTGACAAGGGATTACAAAAACAGCCTCTCTGATCCATTCAATTAAAGACTTCCTGGACTAAACCCAATTCCATTATGATTATGGCACTGGGCAGTTGTTAATTGCTCTTAGTTATTTTCATGCTGACAAAAATGTTAGTAGGGTGCCAGAGTTATTTCATTTTTGGTAGTATGCAATCTAGATAATCTGAAGGACCATTATGCTAATATTCAAATATGTCTTGGATTTTAAAAGTGATGAATTGCTAGGCTCACTACTTAGTAAATGAAAGTAAAGGACAGAGAAATGAAACCAGGAACCTATATAGGGACCAAACTAATGAACAAAGCAAGCTGGCCCTGAGGGAGCATTGTAACACAATCTGGAGACTAAGCATCAGGCCCTTTTGCAAGGCCAAGCTGAGCAGTTAAATCCAAGACTCAGACCCTGGAGAGGAATCCTGGAAAAGGGTCAGAATAGTCCCTGACATCTAGGGGAAGCAAAGCAACAACACCCTGTGCAGGAATATACCCCCAATTTGGTTCCTGAGGATTGTCATATATTAATATCAATGATCAAATATTATCTGTAATATAAAACACCACTAAGAACAAATGTTGATAATATGTAACAAACTGTTAATCTGCACCCATTGTACTTCATGTACAGAATTAGCAGACAAATGTAAACTAACTGTGTGAAATGTAAATATAAAATGGAATCAAGATGAGAATAAGCTAACAGTCACATCCCTTTACCATCTGCAAATCAACTTAAATATGGAAAAGTGGAAAGGGATCATGATATTCCTCTGTAGTTATAAGCTCTTGATCCTCTACTCCATTATCTAAATTGTATGATATCTCAGTCAGCTGCTCAATTATTTTGTCTGAAACATTTCCAGGACCTCTTAGCCATTGTCAGATTTCTATGGCTTAAGGCACCCTGACTGCTGCTTTGATTTTGCTTCCCATTACAGCATATACTCCCTCTTGCCTTTAATGGTAAATGTGGACTTAGCTTCTGTTATTGCTGGTCCTATCATCCCACTGTTTGAGGGAAGCTCCAAAATGCCTTCTTCAAACATCAACCCTAAGCCACAGATAATAACCTTTACAACCTTCTGAAGTTTGAATACCTTATTGGCTTTGTGAAAGGAGTATTGTCTGAGTTCTCTTTAGGAATATAGTGAAGTGGTAGGTTTGCAGATTATACCTAAACCATTTTAACATGCATTCTATTATCCCTCCTCCCTGAACCATCTGATCCTTTATCAAGCAAGACACTCCAAGAAGTTGAAAATTTTCTTCTTTCCTGTAGACCACACAGGTTTTTAACCCTCCCAAAATATTATCTGGACCAGTTCCAAGGGTTCTTGATAAAAGGCTGAATATTCAATTTATGAGCAAATGCTTCTATGTCAATGATTACTCTCGGATCTACCTACCATTATTACACCCCCCACCACTAATATCTTCAAGATCCACTCCCATTTTGGTTTCCTTGGTTTGGATGGCACATATTAGGCACTTCAACTTGTTTAGGGGGCAGGCTATTTATTCCTGGAGAGAGACTTATACTTCTCTGCTGAGGCAATGCCCTAGTTATCGTCTTGGAGGGAATGGGGAATGACATAAAAGATCTATAGAGAGCAAGGATCATAAGGCATCTGCTTTAGCTAAGATGCTTCCAAAACCATTGGCCTAAGGGAGAAGGACTGCTACTATCTTACAGGATGGGTTAGGGGAATTTAGATGATCAAGGCCCTCTAGCTTTATTCAACTAAAGAACTCATGTTGGTCTCAACAACTCAGTCACAGTCTTATACTTGAAATAGGAGACCTTACAAAGCTATGATACCAGTCTCCTTTACAGCTATGCCAACCTTACAGTCAGATCCCAGGCCTGAATTTCATTACAGTCTGACCAGAGATAAATCTCCTTCACATTTGCCATAGATGTCCTCTGGCTTTTAAAATATGCCTTAAGTTGGCAATTAATCCAACAGCCTAACATTTTCTTTTTGTAAGTCAAAACTAGTCACCCTACTCCACAAGACACATCATTGTAATCTCTTAATAATCAGTGTGTTGCAGCGACTCCATCTCCTAATACTTGACCTTCCTTTATCCCAATTTACCACTGGTGAAAGCTTAAACAATTGTGCTGCTGCTCCATGCCAGGATGTATTTCATTTCCATTTGCAACTAAAAATGTGATTCCTATTGCTATCATGCTAGGTAAGTAATACAATTCCAAAATCCTAGCCACAGGGTGTCTTTTCTACAACTATTTGTATTTGCTCAGTTTCCTGAGGAAACCAAGAGACAAACATTAAGTGTTAATGTTTTAATCAGAATATGCAATCCTAAGGAAGGAGAGAGAAGAGGAAGGAACAGGGCAGGGAAGGGTGGGAAACAAGACAAGGTGATGCATTACTGCTCTGGCCACTGCACTTTGGTGAACCAGGAAGAAGTACAACCAATGCCTAGAAAATCCTTCTTCTATGACATGGGATACCTTTAAAAATGTTGTTTAGAGAAATGTACCTTGGAACAGCCCATGAAAGAGAGGAACAGGGAAGGAATTTATCTGTTTTGTTCTCTTCTCTTTCCCATAGAAACAGTATCCTAAGATCTAGGTCAGTCCTTCTCAACCAGGTATAATTTTGTCCCCAAGGAGGTTTTTTGGCTAGGATATTTTTATGTTTAGAAGCATTTTTTTTTTTTTTTTTTTAGATTGTCACAACTGGCAGCAGTGCTATTGCAGCTAGTAGGTAAAGACCAAGGCTGCTACTAAACACACTGTAATGTACATGGTGGTTATTCTATCAAAAGATGCATTCAGTTCAAAGTGTCAAGAGTGCTATTGTCCTAAGTCGATGTGATGATAAAACCAAGAGAATCTGAAGAGATGCATTAAATAAAACAACCTAACTGAAGGAAGATGAAAGATAGAGAAGGCAAGAAGGCATTTCATAGATGAGAAAACACAAATGGAGAACAAAACACAAAAAGATGCTAAACCTCATTAGTAACCAGGGAAATCAAATTACGGTAAGATTCCATTTCACACTCAATTGATTGGTAAAAATTAAGATATCGAGAACACCAAGCACGGAGGAACTATGTTCAAAAAGAATACTCAGGGAGTAATACAAAGGGAGTGTAAATTGCTAGCACCTTTATGCAAAAGAGTTTAGCATTATGCTATAAAGTGGTACATGTGCATATTTTATGTAACCACTTATACCATTTTGTATGAGACTATACTGGTTTTAGCATTGAAAATCTTGCATCCTGTGGAATCCTCAGTCCCAGGCAAACTGTGATTACTGATCATCTTTATCTTATATCCTACTAGCAATCTATTCCTGTGTATATTTCCCTGAAAACTATTGAACAGACAACAGGAGATGGATAAAAAATGATCATAGTATTATTATTCACAATGGAAAATGGAAATGACAAGCATGTTAATCTACTAGAGAATAGATAAGTGAACTGTGATAAATTTATGTGATGTTAATATTTAGCTGTGAAAATGAATTACAGTTATATACAATGACATTGGTGAACTTTAGAAACATAAATATTGAAGTAAATGAGCAAATCCCCTATAGGCTATACAAGTATGGCCTCATTATTATATAATCTATAATATATAATAATATATTACATAGGGATGTGTTCATGTTTGATCCAATTTCTTAAAGGGAACAAAGGATATAAAATTAGGAAAGTGGTTGCCATTCTCAGGGAGGTGAAGAGATTGAATGGGGAGGTGGCTTGTTCCCAGAAGAAAAAAATTATTAATTAATCAATTATTTAGTTCCCAGAGAGTGTTTCTTAGATATCGTATCTTTGTTGTCAGCTTTTAAAATGTACTTATTTTCCTATGGCAAAGTTATTTTACCTTTTTTAAAAAATAATATTTATTTCACTTTTTAGACATCAGGAGTAAAGAATTACCCATATATTTGGGAATGAAGAATGAATGCGATATAATCCCTAAGCCAACAAGGGTGAGTATTTTGGCCTGGGTTCTCCATTCATGGGACTTGACAGCATTTATTTCCATAGTCAAGTTCCCATTGATGTTACACAGAAACTTGAGATGCTAATGTCAATCTGTTAAGCCTCACTAAGATTTGCTACATCTGGTAACTGGAGAGCACCACTTTATTTTTATTTATTTATTTATTTATTTATTTTTGGTACTAGGGATTGAACCCAGGATTGCTTTACCACTGAACTATATCCACAGTCCTTTGATTTTTTTTTTTTTTTTTTTTAATTTTGAGACAGGGCCTTGCTAAGTGATTGAGATTGGCCTTGAATTTGTGATCCTTCTGTCTCAGACTTCTGAGTTGCTCAGATTATAGGCATGCACCAGTGTGCTAAGCTAAAAACACCACTCTTAAAACATAGGCCCAGAAAGACAATGAAAGTAGCTTGAGAAAATTGTAGAATCAGGCTGTTTAATTTATACAATTCAGTCTTAAAGTAGAAAAATTCAAGAATTGCACATTTTCATTTCACACCCATACACCAATGGACAAATGTGAATACATATATACACTTAGGGTCAAGGAACTTCACAGAGACCTGTCCTGGAAACTGTCCAGTGATCATCTACAGCCTTGGTGTGGGACTGAAAGCCAAAGCCATCATTAGTTTTTACAAAAACAAACCCATTATGTTTAGCATGCTTATGAATGGTGCAGCACAGAAGTTTCTATCATGTGTTTATTTCATTACAAAGTTCTTTCATTCAGATCACTCTCAACCTCATTTCTTTCCCCAAGTGCCTATTAAAGTACTTTCTTCCCTTCCTTCTTTTTTAAATAAATATGCTATAAATCCTTTCGTGAGATTATCTTGTAAATGTTTTTGCCATAGTGCTACAGCAATCTATCTATTCACCTATCTGCTCATCCTTTAACCAAACTATGCCCCATTCCCATTTGCTGCTCACTTTTTTCATTAACATATTATTCAATCTCCAAATTAACTTTTATTTTCCTAAGTTCTATACATTTACATGTTTCTGGCCTTTCCCCTTGCTGTCTCTCATGATGCTTGCCTCATCTTCTTCCTTGCTCCCAAATCACTTTATCTTTCTTTTCTTTGTTTGCCTATTATTCTTCTTGATTTAAATTCCTTTCCTACCTTATTTGACTATGGAATGCTTACTAACTTTGTAAGCATTTATTCAGATGTTTTCTTCTTGATAGATTATTTGCAATCCAGTCTTTCCTTTATCAATGCCCATTTGCATTGGGGCTTTGAAGCTCCTAGCACCAAGAGATGGAGTCAATTTCCACATCCCTTAAATTGAGCTGGCCTGTGATTTGCTTTGACTTGTGTGATACAGCAGCAGTGGCTGCTCTGAGCCCTGGCCTCAAGAATACTTTAACTCATTCTGCAGGATGTGCAACTGGCATTATTTCAGCAGCCATTGAATAAGCCCTGGCTGACCTGCTTGGGAATTAAGTTGCCCCAGCTACATCCAGTCAATCATAAGATATATGAGTGAAGCCTTCTTAGACTATCCAGCCCACAGCTGGCTGTCAAGTGATTGACTAAGTAAAATGATGTAAGATCAGCAAAGCCCCGCCACATTGGCAAAATTCCCTAACTCACTCATAATGAGCATAATGAGCAATAATGCATGTCTGTTGTTTTGAGCCACTGAGTTATGGAGTTGTTATGCATCAACAAGTGATGCACTCTTTCTTTCTCATTTTCAATAGCTGGAACATACTTTCACTGGAGTCCTGGAACACTACATTTCCTTGTCTGTCTTTTCCAAAAACATGCAGGCTCTTTGAAAAAATGAAAAAATGGGTATTTTTTTATGTATTCCCAAATTTAAATAATACCTGCAATTTTTCAATAAATGAATGTCAGAAAAACATCAGTGATTAGTTAAGGATTGCAATGTCACCCAAGGGATGGTTCTGGAGGCAGACAAACCAGGGTTTGAATTCCAATTCTATTTCCTACATGTGTTATTTCAGAGAATTTGGTTAACCTTGCTGAGTCTCATCTGCTCTTTTATAAACTGAGGACTAGAATAATATAAATGATGCAGGATTGTTGTGATGAGGTATAAAGATTCCCCTCACTTTTCCCTACCTTGCATGCAGTGAGTATTGAACAAATAAGAATTAAATGTTAAAATGTATGTAGAGCATTTTGTATAATACCTGGGTTATAATTCATCAAATAAGTGATAGCTCTATCAATATTTTCATGACCATCATCACTGTTGTCTCAGAAGCTGCAGGTGCTCCATTCACATCCCCTTAGCATTCATCTCTTTGGGCATGATGACCTAATGGTGGCTTTCAATAGCAAACATCCTGGGACTTTTCACCTGAGGACTTCCTTTGGCTGTTGGTGTTCTCTTGGTCCACATGTGTGGTATACCATAGATAACATGGAGTTAACACTCCGCACTTTCCCTAGGGAGCAGCCCTCAGCCAAGGCAGATGGAAGAGGTTGGCTAACTACCCTAATTCCCTTGCCCTAGGTTAGCTAAATCCAAGGTGTGTTCTCTACACCCTATCCTAGAATTACGTAATGGGATTGTGCTCCTCTTGGTCACAGTAGTGAGAAAACTCATTTCTTTCCCTGTCTCATATGTACTTTTCTACAAAGGTATACTGACATCACCTTTCAAATAAACACCAGTATCCAATTTTTTTTCTTTTGCCTCACCAGAAGCTTCTTGGGCAACCAAACTAAGATACCATCGCTCTTCCTGGCTTATTTTATCCTTATTGCTTCAGAATTCAATCATTTTCCTAGGAATTTTGATATCCTCTTAATGATCTACAATTAATCAAAGAGTTGTATCCAGTCCAGCAGGTGACAAGACTAATTGAGGAATATGTACATCACCTTTAAGTCTTCTCTGAGGTTTTCCTTATGGCCCAATTGTGTGTATTACAAAAACTTGAAGTTGATATTGGGTAGCTCTATGATGCTTATTTTGCTGGACACTCTGTATTGACAGAGGTGAAATGTACTAGCTAATGATTTATAATATGTTGCTAAAAAAAACCCAAAAGTTCCCCAGAGTTTGTTTATTCTGTGTAATGTAACTGTACTGATTTGTTTTTAGGGTTTTTTTTTTTTTTTGGTACCTGTTTACAAGTCCATCATGTCTGCTTTCAGTTACTTGAGTTGTAGAGTACAGAATACTTCTCAGTAAGCTTGAGCCTTGGTTCCCCTAAGACCAAAGTATCACTCATGTATCTTGATGGTGTAGGATCTGAGGAAGAAGTGTATCTCTTGTGAAGGAGAAAAGGACCCTGAGAATTTTACCTGGAAATCTCAGGTTTCTCTGATATTGGTCTGTGCTATATATCTCCTGCTCTACCACATCTATTACAGCTTTACATGTGTATATCTTGTGGAATTGCATGAATCTTCAATTATTCAATTGCTTCGCTCAGGTTGTTTTCTGTTAACTAAGGGTTTTTGAGAGGGATCTAGAGTGAGAAAGGAAGGATTATACAACATCCAATTTGAGAACCATTTTACAGTTATGAGAGTTGGAAAGCAGTACTCTGTATTTTACTGAGATCTTAAAATATGATTCAGTTGAGTTATCATGAATAATTCTTCAGAACACAGACCTCCAGGTGGTCCATGCTCTAACAATGGCTTCTGATGGCTTCTTGCAAACTTGAACCTTCACATTCATTATCCACCCACCTCCCCTGTGAACTTTGTACAATGGTATACACTCCAAGACATAAAACCTTAATTGTTGAATATGTTACATTCTCTGGCAAATTTTGCTTAAATGTATATGTTCTTTTCCTTCTAAGACACCAATTTTAAGTTGTATTTAGCTTTTTTTTTTTTTTCAATGTTCCATCTAGGAATAAACCAGTATAAAATTTTAGTCTTAAAGTCATGCTTGACTGACCTAAGCCTCAAGTCCTTAAAAAATTCATATGCTTATTATCTAGAAGGAGACTTTTCATGTAAGATATCTCTCAGTGGTTTGAGAAACAATATTCCCCTGAATTCAAGAACCATGCAATAAATAAGCAGGAAAGGAGTCTCAAGTACATCTGCAAGGCTCAAGTCTCTGTGTGTTACAAGATAACTCACCTGGAATATGAGATTTCAGAGCAAAATTTTATCTTTTCATAATTTAACATCAACACACTAAGCTTCAGAAGCAGGTCAGACATATATACCACAATTTGTTCACAACTGCTTATTGTGTATTAAAATCTGTAAAAAATTAAAAGATAAATAAAAAAAATTTTAAAAAGGGACATTATAGTCTACACATGGAAATTAGAATTATGTTTGGAGATTCATAAAGAGCACTGATGGTCATCTATGCTCTGGAACAGATCCAAAATATATTTTAAATCCATTCATCTTCAAAGACATGTTCCTAAGTCAACACAGCAGTACCTCTTACCTGGGTGAATGTACCCTGTTTTCCTCTACTGAAGCTCCCATGCCAACTAGCTAGGTATAGTAAAGCAGAATGCCCTTTTAAAAATATATAGGTTGAGTGGCCCTTATCCAAAATGCGTGAGACCAGAAGTGTTTCAGAGTTCAGATTTGTTTTTTGCAGATTTTGGACTTTGCAAAGACTTCACTGGTTGAGCAAACCTAATCTGAAAATCTCAAACTCAAAAATACTTCAGGTTGGTGCTCAAAAAGTTTTGAATTTTGAAGCATATCAGTTTTTTAATTTTTGGATTAAGATAATCACCCTACATAAATTCTTTTACTCCTCTGATAATATGGCTCTTTTGTGACTTCTGTATTCACTGGAATAAAATCAAGATGATTTTCTACATCTAACACGTCCTCCAAATTCGTGTCCTCCATCATGCTTCTCCAAATCCCTTCTTTTCAAGCCATACAGACTGGCTAGTTAAGCCTTGATCATATCCAACTAGATCCCAGGTCATGGTACATGATCTTTTTTCCATCATTTAACCCTCAGCTCAAATTCTCTGGGGATGTGCTCTGACACCCTAACTAAAGTAGCCCCTCAACCACCCTTTATATCATGAAACTGTTTTCCATGTTCATAAACATCATGCCTGCCGGTTTCCTTTCCGTGTGTTTACAGACTTACCTCTTATCCTAGAAAGTCAATTCCTCCAAAGCTATACCTTTGCAATTTTAACCCACTATTGTATTCCTAAGTCACTACAACAGTCTGCAGAGTGCAGAAGTAGTCCTCTGAATATTTATTGAATAAATACCTGCACTATTCTGCCTTTTTAGTATTGTATAATTTAAAATAAAATTTAAAAGGCCAAAATCACAATGCAACTTACTCCCCACCTTTTTTACGATGGCTGTAGATGGATTAAAGACTACAGATGTGTGCAGCTATTTCTGTTCTGTGACTTTTCGTTGCAAATCTTCAGTCTTCTTCATTTTTCTTCGGTGTTCATTTTGGCAAGAGGCAGAAGCATTTCTCCACAGTGTATTTCTGTAAAAACATGGCACCAACATGACTCAGAAACCTCCCAACATTATGCTTTGTTTAAAAGTAAATATATACCTTAAAAATACTTATTAAAAATAAATATATCCTCTACTATCTCTTACATGTGATAAATCCTTTCTTTACTGTTTATATTATTTTTCTCAGGCATGCAGCTGTAAAGCTACATATTATTACCTGGATACACCCAGGTAGTGTAAGACTTCTCTTAGCACCTTGTTTACATCTGTATTACAGCACTTTCTCTACTCTATGCAATAATTTTATTATGAATCCATCTCCACAATAGATGGTGAGCCTTATGGGGACAGGAATTGCACCTTTGGTCCTTCCATCTCTGGATCTAACCCACTAACTGCTAATTTATATTGGAAAGACAACTGATTTTCATTTTGTGAAGTACTTATGTTCTACAAAGTCATCACGCACACTGAATTAGCAAATACTGAGCAACTGCCCTCCAAGGAAACACAGGATATATAGGATTCTTGCCTCAAAACTTTTGTCAATCAATCAATACATTTGAATCATTTTATTCAAATTTCTGCTGAAAACACATTATTTAACATGTACTGTTGATTCTTCACCACTGAATTCACATCCAACAGCCTTGTGAACTCCTGCCTGGATCCAGTTTATCTATCATGTATTTTCTTCATAAGACACATGATAGCCTTCTATTTTAAAAACACCAAATAGGGATTTCTGTACTATAGGCTGCACATGAGGGAGAATTCCAAATATGAAAATGCCTTACACGAATCACAAAATCTTGAAAAATATGAAAAGGTGAATTTGCATATACAAATAATGATGATCGACTATATACACATTGGCTCAAAGTTTAATGTATGAGTTCTTAACCTTGCTTATGGTTCACCACAATGCTGACAATTAAATGAGCAAACCATGAATACTATGCAGATAGGGTAGGGAGGGACTAAATATTGACTTCATATTTTTCACAAAAGTTCTAGGAACTAAAAGCAGTTACTCTTTCCTATCCTATTTATAGGATAGCTCCAAAGTCCAGGAACTAAAATAAATAAAAATAAAAATAACACTAAATAAATGCATCTTAACTTATACTTCATTAGTACCATTGTATACCAATTGTATTTTCTATACAATTGGTCATTTAAAATTTTTATTTCCTAAAATTAGTATTACTTAAATTTTTCCATTTGCACTGAAAGTAATCAGATCCACCAAAGAAATATCTGACACCACAAACTTCCTTTAACATGTACCAAATCACCAGTAAAACTCTCCTCTCAAATTTTTCCCTAAGAATGTAACTAAGAAAACTATCTAATAAAGCCATAACTCCATTATTGAGTTTAAAAAGAGCAATCTGAATAAAAAAGAGCAATCTGAGTGTTTAGTAGGCTGTATTTAGATAATAGCTAGGTCAGTCTGAACCTGTGATTAATGTACATTTTAATAGGATGTGTTGATGCTGATTAAAATTAATATTTGCATTTACAACCTTCAAAAGGCAGAGGTTGGCTTTGGTATCAACATAATGGCTCCACCTATACTAGCTGCACTATTTGAGATGATGCCACATTTCCTGGGATTACTGACTCATCTGAAAAAACGGAGACAAGCGTCATTTTATAGAACACAGAGTGATCTGTAGGGTAAACTAAAAATGGCCTATGTAGACTAACTGGCCAATAGTGAATACTAAAGAAGGTTAGCTGATGCTGTTACTTAGGACAAATTGACCACACATTTTTTAATCTTTCAATTTAGCTTTTGGTGCCAAAAAGCTTTGGGGGAATGTTCTAGTTCATTCACAATTTGACTTATGAGTAGAAGCCTATGATTATGATATGTATGTATTATTTAGATAGAGATGCATCCATCACTAAACATAACTGAGTTTCATGTAAGTTCTATTCTGTGAATTTTATTTTCATAGATTCCCCTTAATATCTGGAATGTAGACCATCATTTATGGTATTAAAAATATAAAACTGCATTACAAAAGGTACCTGACTCTGAAATATGAATATATTATTGAGCTTACTGGTAAATTACTACAAACTTTAGAATTCTACTCTGTGTACAGCAGAACAAAGATTTACCATCAACAAGACTAGTTCAGTACTGAATGCTTTTTTGCTCAGATATGATAATTACTATATTTTTGCAGTAATTATTCAGCCCATATGCAGACACATTTTTAAGGTGGCTCAGAGGCAAAATGATAGGTCCGCCTCATCAGCCCTGCAATCTGATAAGGTTGGTGACATTATTCACCCTTTCATCCACTTCCTGTGGTGCTCAGAGATGCAAATTTGTGAACTGTAGGTTTGAGATGTGGTCTGTGCCATTATGTGAAAAAAACAGGACTTTAATCTTCCTTTTTTCAGAGAAGGGACCTGACCTTGGTCTCATTAATATAGAGTTCTGGTCAAGTGAACTCCAATGGGTTATGAAGGGAAGGATGTTAAATTCCATCAGGTCAAAGTTTTCTAATAACTCAGAGGCATTGGGTGACGTAAGAGGAGAAAAAGAACTGATTGTATGGAGAAAAGCTAATACCTTTTAAAACGTTTTTTATGAGGACAAAAATAAATTAATATGGATCATTCTTCTTGAAAATATGGCTTTACCAATTGTGCCATTTTACAAGAGTTTTTCTTTGTGTCTACCCTACAGCATGGATACTTTCAGACTTTCAGCAAGATGTTACACTTATCTAACGGGTGAGCTCCAGATACACAACAGGGTTCCATTACCAGGTTTGACAGCGTAAAAACCAAGCAGAAAACAAGCTGGCAGAGATGGTTTAATATAAACCTTCTCTGAGGATTTGAAAATAACATCTCATTTGTTTCCTGCTACTCATGTGCCCTCCCCCATAATCTTTGTCTCTGTATACAATAAAATATTTATAACCAGAGCTTCCCATCCGTTCCCCTTTCCTCACTATTAGAATAAGGTGCATTTCTTCCATGGGAGAAAGCCACATAAAAACAACACTAAAATTTTGAATAAATAACTGTGTGTGTGGGGTTGAAAACCTAATCCACTCAAAAATGGATTTTCTTTCATTCAAAGCAAGATAACTAACATATGGGACTGAATTTTTGCAGTAATTATTCATGTACTTGTAGAATGCAGTGAATCCTCTCCAGGGAAACTTCTCAGAGTCCTCAGAACTACATGCTGTATTTGGATTTCCTCAAATACAGATTGAGCACTATTTTGTTTTTATTTTCAGGTAATAGAATTCAGTTTCCGAAAATATTTTCCCTTTTCCTAGAGGAAAATATCTTGTTTGAATGTCTGACCTCCATTTATGAGAATTTCCCCTGAGACAATGGAGCGATGGTACTTTTCAGGTTGTGGATTACAATATTCACATGTAAATGATCTTTTCATCTGGCAGAGCAGTTTATAATGTGTTAGCTTTTATTTTCACAGTTACTATTCTTGATACTGAAAAACAAAGTGAGCAATTAAGTCTGGATATACTGGTTTTCTGGTCCAATAGGAAAAGCATGTAAGATTGGGATTTGCTAGGTGCCCCAGGTTCCAGTCACATTGATAAAGAGTTGATTTAAAATTTTAATTGACTAAGTTATTCTGAAACTGGACTCCCTCATCTTAAACTCAAGGTAAAGATAGAATATGCTCACACAATTTTCAGAGGATTAAATGAGATTAGGTATGTGTACAGGAATCTAAAGTTTTATACCATTAGGTTTAGAAAAGTTATTTCTAATTTTTAAGTGTTTGAGTTATACAGAAATTAACGAATTTAATCTGATACCTTAAACACAGGAAGACAAGAGCTGAAAACTCATTGACAATGTCCAACCTGAAGACAGTTATCTCTGGATTCTATAACCTCCACTTTCACAGATATTCACTGCAAGGCTTGTATTTCCTATGACACAGGCCAAAGTAGGATCATAGTGGTAGAAGAGGTGGAAAAAGAGAAATGCATGGAGAAGAGAGGGCTGCCATGGAGTTCAGTTTTACAATTCTTTTTTGCCATGGAGTCCATTTTTCCCTTCTCTATAGTAGGGTTTCTTAACTGAGGGTTTTAAATGCAGATCCTGGGGCTCGTTTAGATGCAATTCAAGTCTTCTTTTGAATTTGGAGGGAAGAGAAAATTATATCTTTATGTTTATTAGTGTTTAGCAGGCAACAAACCCAGCAATATTGGAAGGACCTGTCACCAAGAAAACATAACCTTTCATACCACATTAACAATTGCTACAGATACCTTGAAAAGTCATTCAAGTTCTGAATGTACAGCAGTCACTAGATCAGCCATCAGGTCTTGTAAATGGGAAACCAAGAAATACATATGTTACCATGGCACAAAATTATCTCGTTTGATGTTTTGATAACTCTGTTTTCAATTTAATTGGTGTCCTTCACACCTGTAGGCATTTTACCTTATACATTTTAAAACATCACATTGCTGCTATGGTCATACAGTAATTTCACTTCTAAGTATATACCTGAAAGAACTGAAAACAGGTACTCAAATAAATACTTAAACATGAGTGCTCACAGAAGCACTATTCCTAATAGCCAAATGGAAACAACACAAATATCCATTAATGGAAGAATGGATAAATAAAATGTGGCATATTAATATAATGAAACATTTTTAGACAAGAAAAGGAATGGAGTACTTATACATGCTGCAATGTGGATAAGCATCAAAAGCATTATGTTAAGTGAAGTCAGGTACTAAAGTCACGAATGGTATGATTCCACTTAATGTAATATCCAGAGTGGGTAAAAACATAGCAACAGAAAGCAGATTGTTGTTTAGCAAGGGCTTGGAGAGTTCCATAGGGAACTAGGAATAATCACTCCACAGGTGTAAGGTTTCATTTTGGAGGGAAGGATTTGTTTTGGAATTAGCTCTATGTAATGGTTGTATAACCTTATAAATGCATTAAATGTTACTTAATTATTCACTAAAATAGTTCATTTCAATTCATGTGAACTTCATTTCAATAAATTAACAAAACAAACCTCATGTTAAAATAAGTTTCCTATCTTCCTGAGACTGCAAAGAAGTCCATATCATGGCAAAGATACCCATCATGACATGGATTTCTCTTACCTAGATCCACTTGCAGCTGGGTTTGACATTATTCAACAGCTATCCAAATTTTTCTAGCATACCAGAGTGCCCCTGAGGCTGAAGTTAGCAGGAAGAAAATGTGTAGTAGATGAGCACAAAGCTTCTTGTCAGAACAATGCATGTTTTTCTGTTTCTAGTGTACATATAGAGGTATATTCTAGAAAGTATATCATTGATTAGACACTACTAAAGATAGTATTTAGCTATCAAAGCACACTAAGTATTTTAAATTAACAGAAGCAGGGTTTTGTCAGCCTCTGCTATCTATTCTCCTAACTACCATCGAATCTTTCTTGGGAATATCCTCATTTGAGGTGTAATGTTTACAGGACTTTATTCTACATTTTTTAGGTTATTGTTTTCTTGTTCAAATATACATTATAATATTTAGTAGTAACATGCTGTGAAGAAAAAAATATCAGGAATGAAAATGGCAGGTAGTTATTAGAGAGAGATGTCAAAAATACACCTAGGGCTGGGATGTGGCTAAGTGGCAGAGGGCTTACCTAAAAGCATACACAAAGTCCTGAGTTAGATCCATAGCATGAGAGAGAGAGAGAGAGAGAGAGAGAGAGAGAGAGAGAGAGAGAGAGAGGAAGAGAAGAGAAGAGAAGAGAAGAGAAGAGAAGAGAAGAGAAGAGAAGAGAAGAGAAGAAAGAAGGGGGAGTGGAGGGAAAGAGGAAGGAGAGAGAGAGATAAAGTAAAAGAAAACAAAGGTAGAGAGAAGATACCCAAGAGATTTGGGGAGAAATCTAAATAAATAAGTACATGGGCATTATAACCAGCACATTCGCAGTAACTCAGGCTGCAGAGGTAGCATGCACCTCTGCATGGGTACTTTAAAGGCCTGGGTACCTTTAGTACAGTCAGTGAGAAAAGAGGAGTATAAAAAATAAGGCAAGGTAAATGGTTAGTGATCAGATCCTGGAAGGACTGATAGGCCAATTCTAAAGATTCAGCATTTTATTTTAAGTCTGATGGGGAAGAACTTGGAAAGCCTTGAGCATAAGGCACAGGATCTAATTTAGATATTGAAAGTGTTCCTTGGGGTGTCGGAAACTCTCAGGAGGCAATGTTAGAAAGCAGGGATATTGATTACAAGGCTGGTTAGATTGCATAGGTGAAGCTGGATGGCAGCTTACATACAGAGGTAGTGGGGACAATGAGAAGTGGTTCAATTGTATGTACACTCTGAAAATATAGACGACTCATTGATGGATTGGTTGTAAGGTGGGAGAGAAGACATTTTGGTCTAAGCAGTGAGTTGCAGTCATGCTCAGTACTGAGCTGGGAGGCAGCTGGAGTGGAGATTTCATTGTACTGGTTAGGAAAACCAAGGGTTCAAGTGGACACTGTGAGATCACAAAAAATAAACATCAATTCTCCATCTTCCAATGCATATGTGCTTTTTACCATGTAACTGTAGATCCCTCCCTCTGACTCAAGGTTCAGCCATACGACTTGGTCAATGGGGCATTATCACCAAGTGCCCTGTACTTTCAAGTGCTTGAACATTTTGGATTGTTCTTGTACATCTCCTATCGTCATGAAAACATGGTCGGGCTAGCAGATACAGAATGTGAGTCATAAGAACAGAAACTGAGTGGCCCTTGTTATCCAGACAAAGTCATCCTAGATCAGGGAAGAGTAACTTGATGTGAATGTGCAAACCTAGTCAGATCAGCATAGACACCTTGACAACCTACCATAGGTAACTGAAGAAACACTAGCAAGCCCAGTTGAGGTCAGCTGAACCTGGAAGAGTTGTAAACTATATAAACATGTGGCTGGTTGTTACACATTTTGATGGCAATAGTTACCTAATAGACAACGTTCCCTCTTTACCCAAATATGAGTAATGCAGTCACATTTCATGTTGGCCAATCCTAAAGGCTGTTGGTGACAGAACACACTTCTCATGCCCTGGTTGCTTGCATGTTACAAATAAAATGAAGTAGGAGACCAGTAACAGAAACCAAATCATAAATCAATGAATGAATCATAAAATACAGGTTTCCCTACTTGCATAGGCTCCTTCCATGAAAGGCTGAATAAAAAGAATTATTGTTTAGGAAGGTTTATTTAAGATTTTGGTATTGAAATGTGATATTTTCAAGGATTACTGTCAAATCTGTACAACTTTTCTCAAGTGTAAGATTTCAGGGCATTGCAGGATTTCTTTGAATTGCCAACACTCAGCAACTCATTTGCAATCCATGAACTTGTTGACTTTGCTTCTGTTTTCTTTCCTGCACAATAAGGAAAGGTGGTGTTATACCATAGAGTCAATGAAGCCAAAGACTCAAGGTCACTCACTTGTTCATGGACATCAAGGACCTGGCAACACCCTAGCAATATGTTTAAATGAGCACATGCTTTTGCACAATATGTAAAATTAAGAAATTTTAACAGCTGCAAAATAAAACAACTTCTTTTTCCATTCCAACTTCCTGGATCACATCTATCTTCGGGCCTTGTAGAATTGGACTTGTTATGCCTCTTTGGGAGTTAAAGAGGAAGTTGGGCTGGGGGTACATTTGTTTTGTAATTAGTGGGATATATTTATGTGCCTTGCACTTGACTTCCATAATACTTGTTTTTGCTAGTTGTTCTAATATAGGAATGACTTCTAGGAGTTTTGTAATATCTCCAGTTACAGACTTACCCGGCATTATGGCAAAATGATGCAGGACTTGAGGGCATGCTGCAATATAAGTGTGCCCTGTAGCACCATATGTATGCACATGGAGGAAGTGTGCCTTCAAAAAGCAGCTTCAGCCCTGCAACACGTAAAGCATGCTAATGCATTTGCAAAGAGTCACAAAAATTTGCTTGGAAAGGTGATAAGATTTGAAGACTCCATTTAACTGCAATATGGAAAACTGTTTTGAGGATGTCATTAGAAAAAGAAGTTAAAAGTAACTTTTTGTATAAAAGAGAATCTCTTCTGTTATTTTATTTACTAAAGAATAGAGGGAAAACTAAGAAAAAATAAAGGAAACTGAAAAATAACTATTAAAATCATTAAATCAGTAATTATTCTCACATTGGGAAATCACTTGTACCAACATAATTTCCAGACCACACCAAAACCAGTGATTCTTTAGGAAAAAAGTTGAACAGACTTATGAATAGAAGTTGTGGGTTGTTTGTTTGATAATTTGATTAATGAAGAGAAGTGACTCATATGAACACACGGAAATATTTAACTTGACAAACAAAACAAAATATGAAGAAACTTTATACAAAAGTCTAAAGGTGCATAAAACTCAATGTAGTCATAAGGAAGACATTGATGAGGAATGGGGTGGAATAGGGTGGTATAGTTCATCAATTTCAAGAGTACTAAGACTAGCTATTGTAAGAGAGAACTTTAAATGTCCTGGACCCTTACATTCAAAAAAATGTACAAGTTTTCCAAAATTTGATAATTAAAAAATGTATGTGCCATTATTGATAAATGATGCCTGATGAGACTTTCTAAAGGTCAGTAATATAAAAAAATTGATCCAACATCCCAAAGGAAATGCTGTATTTTATTTCTATTATTTGAAGGATTCTTTAAACAAATTGTGTATCTAAAGACAAAGAGATAAAGCATTTGTCACCAAAATATAAAAGGGTCAGATATTATAGAGATGGTGTAGGTAGTTTCTTAATAATATATAGAATCTTTCTGACTCTATTTACATGATCAGCTTTTTAAACTTATAATTTATTATAAATTATTTTCTCATTCTAAATGTTCACATTTCTACCTAAATTTTTATTGACAGGTACACATTCTAAGCTTTCAGTTCTTTTGGTACTTTTAGGTTCTTGTGCATTGGGTACTTTCCCCCAATATGATTGCTCAGAAGTTTAAATGTAAAAAGTCAAGTACAATGTATATACAAAGCACTACTGAGATTCCATTGACTTAGAAATGTCACAGTCAAAAATCAGTAACCTCAGCTTCTCTGTTTGTGATGGTTACACACAGCAATTTAACTTCTGGAATTTATTTTCAACTGGATGGTGTGTTCAATAAATTGAAGTCCTGATAAGAATAAGTGATTCTAAGTGAAATTGATGTTAACCAAATGCAAGTCAAAATTGAGCACACAATGTTTTTAAGCCAAGAGAAACGTGAATAGAATTTTGATTATATAGTTGAAAGAAAAAAAATAAGGATTTTTTTATCAAGCACTGAAATGTTAATGCCCAAACTGTATAACCATATTAATTACACACACACACACACACAAGAAACTAAAGATATATGCCCTGGAATATGTTCAATTCAATAGAATCATAAAAGCATGGGTTTGGACTGATTGACCCAAAGACATCACCAACTAAAATCTTCACTTAACAAAAAACAAAAAAACAAAAAACCCCAAAAACCCAAAAAACAAAAGACAAAAATGAAGTACAGTTAGCTATTGAAGTTCTATGACCTCTGTGTTCTTTCTAGAAATTCTACCAATACTATAATTTGAACGCAGTGAATATCAAACACCCAAAACGTTCATTTAACCTATTGTGATTGAGTCATCCTTTAATTTTTTTTCTCCTTGGCAAGAAAATACATTATTTTTTAAGAGGTAAGAAATGCAATTTATTTAATTTTTATTACTTATTTTGTAGCACTGACAAAGCCGTGGCAAATCAAGTATTATCAAAGGTGCACTCTGAGACTGAGACAGGAGGATCCTGAGTTCAAAGCAAGCCTCAGCAAAAGTGAGGCGCTAAGCAACTCAATGAGACCCTGTCTCTAAATAAAATACAAAATAGAGCTGCGGATGTGGCTCCATGGTTGAGTGCCCCTAAGTTCAATCCCTGGCACCCCACTCCAAAAAAAGAAAGAGGGTGATGATGTTCAGTTTTACTTCTGGCCATGTTAACCCCAGTCATGTGGTTAAGGTGACATCTACCATGTAGTAAAAAGTTCACATTTTCCCCTTTGTAATTAATAAATATCTTTGGGTGATAAATTGAGAATACACAAATAGCTTGTTCTCTGTAAATCTCTGCCCACAAATTTTAGTGTCTGTTTGTGATGGATTTGAGTCTGCAAAAATTACTCTGATATTTGCCTAATATAAATTTTTTGTTCCCTCATTCCTTTTACATTTATTAATTGATATTCTTCTGTAAAGGAGAGGTGTCCCTTTGCCTTCATTTATTAATTCATTTAATCATTCATATCAGCATAGACTTGTGAATATTTATTTTATTCTGCACGTTATTACCTAAAGTTCTCATTTTATGTCTGATTGCTCCGATTTTCCTGGTTTCGACCATTCAGAGCTTCTGGTTGGTCCACGTGTCCTTCAGACATATCTCCTCTACCGCTACCCCAGTGCTGGAGATCTAGCCCAGGATTTTGTACATGTTAGGTAGGGCTCTACTACTGAGCTACACCTCCAGCCCCTGTTCCTGTTATTTTCGTGGATATTTATTTTATTCTGCATGTTATAACCCAAGGCAGACCTTACCTCCCCACAACACAAATAATCTGAGAAATTTGCATATTTTTCCTGCCTCAGTCATGGAATAAATCACATCTTCAAGGGACCCTGTTCATTTGAAACCAAGATCTGAGTGCTAAGTGTTGTGGTTTGAACGTATATATACCTCTACAATTTCTTTGTTGGAACTAAACCTCTGAGTTGATGAAATTAAGAGGAAGGAACTTGGGGAGATGACTCAGGCATCAGGGCTCTTCTCTCATAAATGGAATTAATGCCTTATAAAAGAAAGTCTTCAGAGAATTTCTTCTGCCCTTCTCTCCCTTCTACCATGTGAGGACCCCCTACATCCCACCTATGAGGAGTAAGTCTCACCAGATTCCACACTGGCTGGCATCTTGGGTTCTTTTGTGTTTTTTGGTACCAGGAATTGCACCAGGGTCACATTCCCAGCCCTTGTTTGTACTTTATTTGGAGACAGGGGCTCACTGAGTTGCTTAGGGCCTCGTTAAGTTGCTGAGGCTGGTTTTGAACTCACGATCTTTCCGCCTCAGCCTCCCAAGTTGCTGGGATTACAGGTGTGGGCCACCACACCTGGCCTGGCATCTTGATCTTGAATTTCCCAGCCTTCAGACTGTAAGATATAAATTTCTGTTCATAAATTGCAGTCTCGGATATTTTTTATTATAGGATAACACAGAAATTAAGAACTAGGTATGACTTTGCTGCTGGAGTGTCACTGATTTTAGGTTTTCTCAGTGGACAGGGTAAGGAAATATTCATATATATTATTTTCATTTTTTTGATTTGTTATTTTTAGATATACATGACAGAGTATATTTTGATATACCATACATACATGGAGTATAACTTCCCATTCTTGTGGTTTTACATGATGTGGAGTTACACCATCCCCCCACCCTCCCCTTCCCTTCATTCCCCTTTGTCTAATCCAAAGTACTTCTATCTTCCCCCACATTGTGTGTTAGCTTCTGTATATGAGAGAACATTCAGCCTTTGGGTTATGGGAATTGGCTTATTTCACTTAGCATGATAGTATCCAGTTCTATCCATTTACTGGAAAATGCCGTAAATTCATTGTTCTTTATGGCTGAGTAATAGTCCATTGTGTATATATCACATATATTACTCCTGCAGGCACATACATCTATATTTGTGTCTGACCTAAATCTAATTACAAGCCACCAGACTAGTCTGAATTGAGGAACATTTTACACAATAACTTACTAATAGATGTCAAAAGTATAAAGTTCGTGAAGAAGAAATAATGAGCAAGTGAATTGTAAATGAATTGTAGGAGACATGCCAACTACATGTAATTTGGGATCTTAAACAGAAGAAAAATGATTATGGGAAAACTGATGAAATCCACTGAGATGTCTATACTATATATCTCAATAGAATTAGAAATTTATACCAGGAGTTAGCAAACTCCAACCCATGGTCAAATCTTTTTTTTTTTTTCTTTAATAACTGCTTTTTGTTGTTGTTTAGTTTTATTGGAACACAAATACCCTTATTTGTTTATATACTGGCTATAACTGCTTTTGCATTACAAAATTCACACAGTTAATCAGCAGTGATAGAAACCTAAATCTCTAGTTCTTTTTGGATGCTTATAGAAAAAGTTTGCTAACTTCTAGTTTTTAGTATCATACCATTTTTAAATTTCCATTTTGATAATTGTACTATGATTACATAAAATGTGAACATTAAGGATGAAGAGTGTATGAAAATTCATACTATTACAATTTCTCTGTAGATCTAAAGCAATGTCAAAATAAAAAATAAAATTTAAATTAGGTGCTAGCATCTGAAATAGGAGTGATATCACATGAAATTTCTCTATTTGTGGTTTCTTTTGAAAAGTCAGGATGTCTAATAACAGTGGCCCATAATTGGAACAAATAAAAGTTGGCACCTTCGAGTATACATCTGATGATACTAGTTCTTTACTCAATATCAAATGCCACAACATTAGAATCCATATTTTGGGGGGGCACAAAGTATCCCAGATAAAAGTTCATATTTCCCAGTCTGTCTTGTAGGCATGGATGGCTAATAGGATGTAAATGCAAGAATTTTTTTAAAGATTTTAGAAAAAGGTCAGTAGAATGAGATGGAAAGTTATCATGTCATGAGGCCTATTTGTTCTTTCTGCCTTCTGTTAGTTCTGTCCAGAAAATAAGTGTGATGGCTGGAGTTTCCACAGTGATCTTGGACACTGAGGTGAGAAGGAGCCCATGCATCTATCCCCACTATAGGCAGAGCTTAAAGTTAGAAGCAGCATGTGGTAGACATTTTTGTGGCATTATTTTTCATGTGTTCTTGTACTCATGCTTTGGGCAAAATCCCTAATCAAGAGGTAAGCCCTGTTTCCCAACCTCTTTAATCTGGGCTGACCCTGTGATTTGATTTGGTCAAGAGAATTTAGTAGAAGAGACAGAGTATAAGTTCTAAGCATAGACCTCAGTCCAACAGACCAATGTTTCTATTCCATCTCTTGGAAACTTCACATAGTCATGTGAAATAGTCTATGCCAGAGAATAATGGGAGACTATGTTGGGTGGGACCCATTTGTCCTAGCTGAGGACATCCTAAAACACCTATAGTTCCTATAGTCAGGCCCCAAAATATAAGATACAGTCAATACTAAGAGAACTAGTTATTCAATGAAACACAAGTCAAGACCAGAAAATTCTCCTGTATACTCATAAGCAATAGTAAATTCCTCTTGTTTTATGATGCTGTATTGGGGCAGTCTGCTCTGTAGTGGTAGTAGACTAATAAAGAAACTGCATCTCTGATAACCATGGAGTTACCACTATAACCTGAAACTTCTTGCCTAAGGTCGTCTTTTATGAGAGATTGACTGATATTCAATCTGTCTTCCTTGCCCACAAAGAGATATAAGGGATACATGATAGGCATGATTGACTACTTTCCCCACTCATTCACATTTTGCATTTATGTCACCTGCTTTGCCCCTACAGCACAGGATTGTGTGACTTCTGCTCTATAGTCACATTTTGGAGAAAAACGGAAAAGTTTCACTTTGTATTTTGAGGTTCATTTAAACTTGGTGTTTTTTTTAAGAGATCATATTAGAGGAAAACCATACATTTTGTAAACTCAGATACCATACCTAAACACCTGATATTGGAGGGCAGTAGCTCAGGACAGCAGGGGAAATACCTGTGTGAGGCCACAGAAATAACTGAAATTATTTTTTAGAGCATTTTCTGCTTATTAAATTCACGCCTGCTTCCCTATATTGTCAAGAGCTGCTGGAAGATCAATGAAATCCCTTTGGAGATGAATCATTTCTCTTAGCAAAGAGACATTAAATCTAGTTTCAAACAGTATTTGGAAAAATTGTGAAAATCCAGACTACCATTTCCTTCAACATACATACAGATGCTGTGTCTCAAGAAAATTAGCAGTTTCAAATGAATGCTAAATTGTATTCTTCTAGAAAGAACCCCAAAATGCATATATAAAATAGTTTTATATATATATATATATATATAAAACATACATAACTATATAATTATATATACTAAATATAACTGGTATATAATTATATATTATATATATTCATATATAGTTATACATAAAACTACATATATGTAATATATGTGTGCATATTATATATAATACATTATATATCATATAATATATAGTTGTATATATAAACTATATATAATATGTAACTATATATAGGAAAGCTGGTTTAAAATAATAAATCTAATGAGTATTAAAATACATATGTGACAGGCTATATAAATTAAAATATACAAGAACAATTAAAAGTTTATATCTTAAATAAAAAAGTAGTATGACTTGATTTAATCCTTCCATATGTACTATTTTTAAACAAAACAGCAGTTTTTATCAATTAAAACTGCTATGACAAAAGAATATTTCCACTTATTAGCAGCATTGTACTGGTGTATTTTCAGAAAAAAAATTAATAGGGACACTTCTCTTATGGAGACTTATTTATTACAATGCTTTTATTAGTGCATTATAGTTATATGTAATAGTCAGGTTCATTTTGGCATAATCAAATATGCATGGAATTTATTTGCTCTGTTTCAGTCCAGGATAACTCCTCCTCCCCCTGCTTCTGCCCACCCCATTCCCCTTCCTCTATGGATCTTCTTTCTCTTTATTTCTCTCATATGTGCAAGTGAGAGCAAAGTAGGGTCTGTTAGATCTCATAAGAATACAGGGAAGATGAGGGGTATAGAAGATGACTGACAGGGAAGGAGGAGGGATGGGAAAGGGGAGGAAATGTGGAAATGTATTTGACAAAGTTACACCATGTACATGTATAAATATACCAAAATGAATTCCACATCTGTAACCATAAAATATCAATTAAAAATTAAAATAAATAGATGGGAGTTTTCCATTTTTTAACAATACATTTGATCCATGACAAACTTAAGAATTTCAAGCCCATGCTTCGATTTTGGGTATTTATCACTTCATTCTGCATCACAAACCATTAACAAAAAGCAAAATAAGGTGGCAGGCTCCTTCCACGGGGCAATCCAAGATGGCGGACTAGAGGGTGACTGCATCTCCTGTCACTCCAGAACCCAGGATTCAAGAAGGGGAGGCATTGAGAGACTCAGACTAACATAGAGCCACGGGGTGAGTCTCCCCAACCGGGTGAAGCTCAGCCCCGGGGGGCAGGCTGGGACAGGGGCGGCTTCTCAGAGGGCAGGGAAGCTAGAGTCTTCCCCAGGCAGCCCTGCTCCCTCCAGCGGTGGGCTCCTTCCATGGCCAGCTTCTCGGAGGAGGCCGCCCAGTGAGAGCCTTTCTGCCCAGAGCCAGCTCCAAGTCCCGGAGCCAGTGGCGAGCTCCGGCCTACAGACAGCCCCTGGGACCAGGGCAGGGCAGCCAGAGACTTCTCCAAGCAGCCCTGCTCCCTCTGGAGGCAGGCTCCTTCCACGGCCAGCTTCTCGGAGCAGACAGCCCAGTGAGAGCATTTCCACACAGAGCCAGCTCCAAGCCCTGGAACCAGTAGCGGGCTAGGGGCAGCTTTCTTCAGAAACACTGCATTATCAAGTTCCTCCAAGACTTCAGGCTACTGAAGACTGGGAGGTGATATACTGGAAATCTACAGGGACACTATAAGCCAATAGAGGAAATCTGCAATATCTCAGAGTCCCATTGACATCTGACCAATATGAGAAAACAAGGGAAGAAAATGTCCCAAACAAACCTAGATACTATATCAATAAAACCCAATGACAGTGCTCGCTTCGGCAGCACATATACTAAAATTGGAACGATACAGAGAAGATTAGCATGGCCCCTGCGCAAGGATGACACGCAAATTTGTGAAGCGTTTCATATTTTTAAATTTCCCAAATCTGAAGAATGAAATGGAAAATCAAGTCCAAGAGGCTTATAAGGACTCCAAATACACAAAATTACAACAGACCCACACCAAGGCACATTATAATGAAAATACCTAACATACAAAATAAAGACAGAATTTTAAAGGCTGTGAGAGGAAAGAACCAAATTACATTCAGGGGGAAACCAATACGGATATCAGCAGATTTTTCAATCCAGACCCTAAAAGTTAGAAGGGCCTGGAACAACATTTACCAAGCCCTGAAAGAAAACGGATGCCAACCAAGAATCATACCCAGCAAAACTTACTTTCACATTTGACGACGAAATAAGATCCTTCCATGATAAATAAAAGCTAAAGGAATTTACAAAAAGAAAGCCAGCATTACAGAACATTCTCAGCAAAATGTTCCATGAGGAAGAGATGAAAAACAATGATGCAAATCAGAAATGGGAGGAACTAGCCTAAAGGAATAGCCAAATAAAGGAGAAACCAAATCATGTCAAAAAACAAAAATGAGTCAAATGACTGGGAATACAAATCATATCACAATAATAATCCTGAATGTTAATGGCCTGAACTCATCAATCAAAAGACATAGACTGGCAGATTGGATTAAAAAGAAAAATCCAACAATATGTTGCTGCAAGAGACTCATCTCATAGAAAGAGATACCCATAGACTAAAGGTAAAAGGATGGGGAAAAACATACCATGCACATGGACACAGCAAAAAAGCTGGAGTATCCATCCTCATTTCAGATAATGTGGACTTCAAGCCAAAACTAGTCAGAAGGGATAAAGAAGGACATTACATGCTGCTTAAGGGAAGCATAAATTAGGAAGACATAACAATCATAAATATCTATGCCCCAAACATTGGCTCATTCATGTACGTCAAACAAATCCTTCTTAATTCCAGAAATCAAATGGACCACAACACAATAATACTAGGCGATTTTAACACACCTCTCTCACCACTGGATAGATCTTCCAAACAAAAATTGAATAAAGAAACCATAGATCTCAATAACACAATCAACAATTTAGACTTAATAGATATATATAGAATACACCATCCAACAAAGAACAAATACACTTTCTTCTCAGCAGCACATGGATCCTTCTCTAAAATAGACCATATTTTATGCCACAAAGCTACTGTTAGCAAATACAAGAAGATAGAGATACTACCTTGTATTCTATCAGATCATAATGGATTGAAATTAGAAATAAATGACAGAATAAAAAACAGAAACTTCTTCAATACCTGGAGAATAAATAATACACTATTATATGATGAATGGATAAAGAAGACATCAGGAAGGAAATAAAAAAATTCTTAGAAGTAAATGAGAACAAAGACACATCATATCAAAATCTCTGGGACACTATGAAAGCAGTACTTAGCGGAAGATTTATTTCATGGGGCCATTCAACAAAAGAGGTAGAAATCAACAAATAAATGACTTAACACTACAGCTCAAAGCCCTAGAAAAGAAGAGCAGACCAACACCAAAAGTAGTAGAAGACAGGAAATAGTTAAAATCAGAGCCAAAATCAACAAAATTGAAACAAAAGAAACAATTGGAAAAATTAACAAAATAAATAGTTGGTTCTTTGAAAAAATAAAATTGATAAACCCTTAGCTACACTAAGAAAGAGAAAGAGGGAGAAAACTCAAATTACTAAAATTCAGAACGAACAAGAAAATATCACAACAGACACGAGTGAAATACAAAACATAATTAGAAGCTATTTTTAAAATCTATATTCCAACAAAACAGAAAACCTCGAAGACATCAACAAATTTCTAGAGACATATGAATTATCTAAACTGAATGAGGAGGATATACACAACTTAAATAAATCAATTTCAAGCAATGAAATAAAAGAGGTCATCAAAAGCCTACCAACAAAGAAAAGTCCAGGACCAGATGGGTTCTCAGCAAAGTTCTACAAAACCTTTAAAAAAGAGCTCATACCAATACTCCTCAAAGTATTTCATGAAATAGAAGAGGAGGGAACCCTCCCAAACTCATTCTATGAAGCCAATATCACCCTGATACTTAAACCAGACAGAGACACATCGAGGAAAGAAAATTTCAGACCAATATCCTTAATGAACATCGACGCAAAAATTCTCAACAAAATTTTAGCAAATCGCATACAAAAATAAATTAAAAAGATAGTGCACGACGATCAAGTGGGTTTTATCCCAGGGATGCAAGGTTGGTTCAACATCTGGAAATCAATAAATCTCATTCACCATATCAACAGACTTAAAGTTAAGAATCACATGATTATTTCGATAGATGCAGAAAAAGCATTTGATAAAATACAGCTTCCCTTCATGCTCAAAACACTAGCTAAAATTGGGGTAGTGGGAACATTCCTTAACATTGTAAAGACCATCTATGCTAAGCCCATGGCCAATATCATTCTAAATGGTGAAAAACTGAAAGCATTCCCCCTAAAAACTGGAACAAGGCAGGGATGCCCTCTTTCACCACTTCTATTCAACATAATCCTTGAAACTCTAGCCAGAGCAATTAGACAAACCAAAGAAATTAAAGGGATACAAATAGGAAAAGAAGAACTCAAACTATCCCTGTTCACTGATGTCATGATTATATATTTAGAGGAACCTGGAAATTCCACCAGAAAACTTTTAGAACTCATAAGTGAATTCAGTAAAGTAGAAGGTTACAAGATCAATGTTCATAAATCCAATGCATTTTTATACATAAGTGATGAATCTTCAGAAAGAGAAGTTAGGAAAACTATCCCATTCACAATAGCACCAAAAAAAATAAAATACTTGGGAATCAATCTCACAAAAGAGGTGAAAGACCTCTACAATGAGAACTACAGAACACTAAAGAAAGAAATTAAAGAAAACCTTAGAAGATGGAAAGATCTCCCATGTTCTTGGATAGGCAGAATTAATATTGTCAAAATTGGCCATACTACCAAAAGTGCTATACAGATTCAATGCAATTCCAATTAAAATCCCAATGATGTACTTTACAGAAATAGAACAAGCAATTATGAAATTCATCTGGAAGAACAAGCAACCAGAATAGCTAAAGCAATCCTCAGTAGAAAGAGTGAAGCAGGGGGTATCGCAATACCAGATCTTCAACTCTACTACAAAGCAATAGTAACAAAAATGGCATGGTATTGGTACCAAAATAGACAGGTAGATCAATGGTACAGAATAGAGGACATGGACACAAACCCCCAAAAAATACAATTTTCTCATACTAGACAAAGGGTCCAAAAATATGCAATGGAGAAAAGATAGCCTCTTCAACAAATGGTGCTGGGAAAACTGGAAAACCATATGCAACAGTATGAAATTAAACCCCTATCTCTCACCCTGCACAAAACTCAACTCAAAATGGATCAAGGATCTCAGAATCAGACCAGAGACCCTGCATCTTATAGAAGAAGAAGTAGGTCCAAATCTTCAACTTGTTAGTTTAGGATCAGACTTCCTTAACAGGACTCCCATAGCACAAGAAATAAAAGCAAGAATCAACAACTGGGATAGATTCAAACTAAAAAGCTTTCTCTCAGCAAAGGAAACTATCAGCAATGCAAAGAAAGAGCCTACAGAGTGGGAGAATATCTTTGCCAATCATACTTCAGATAGAGCACTAATTTCCAGAATATATAAAGAACTCAAAAAACTCTACACCAAGAATACAAATAATCCAATCAGCAAATGGGCTAAGGAAATGAATAGACACTTCACAGAAGAAGATCTACAAGCAATCAACAGATATACGAAAAAATGTTCAACATCTCTAGTAATAAGAGAAATGCAAATTAAAACTACCCTAAGTTTCCATCTGACCCCAATTAGAATGGCGATTATCAAGAACACAAGCAACAATAGGTGTTGGCGAGGATGTGGGGAAAAAGGTACACTCATACATTGCTGGTGGGGATGCAAATTAGTGCAGCCACTCTGGAAAGCAGTATGGAGATTCCTCAGAAAGCTTGGAATGGAACCACCATTTGACCCAGCTATCCCACTCCTCGGCCTATACCCAAAGGACTTAAAATCAGCATACTACAGAGATACAGCCACATCAATGTTCATTGCTGCTCAGTTCACAATAGCCAGATTGTGGAACCAACCTAGATGTCCTTCAATTGATGAATGGATAAAGAAACTGTGGCATATATGTACAATGGAATATTACTCAGCCATAAAGAATGATAAAATTATGATGGCATTTGCAGGCAAATGGATGAAACTGGAGAATGTCATGCTAAGTGAGATAAGCCGATCTCAAAAAACCAAAGGACGAATGATCTCACTGATAAGCGGATGATGACATATAAGGGGGGGTGGGAGGGTTTAGTGTTAGGGTTAGGGTTAGGTTTAGGGTTAGGGTTAAGGAGGAGGGCAAGAATGGAGGAAGAAAGGACTGTATAGAGGGAAAAGAGGGGTGGGAGGGGTGGGGGGGGGAAGAAAAATATAACAGAATGAATCAAACAACATTACCCTATGTAAATTTATGATTACACAAATGATATGCCTTGACTCCATGTACGAACAGAGAAACAACATGTATCCCATTTGTTTAAAATAAAAAAAAAGCAAAATAAGTGCATGTTTGTAAAGGGTTAAGATTCTTTGGAAAAGGTAACAACTCTTCATGAAAGTCTAGAGATGTGATGATGTATGTGGGTTCTTACATGCCATGCTGAATCCCATGGGCTGATGCACAACACAGACACACACACACACACATACACACTAAATTGCAAACATTCACTACTACTGCTAGCCCAAGCAAGTGATTTTTTGTTTCATTAGTTCTTGTTTACTGAATTCAGATTCTTATCAGTTGATTTGCTGTGCTAGCTTTTGATCTATTATATAAGGACTCCGACTCATTCAATGAAAACTGACTGGGATTCATGTACATTAATGCTCAATAGGAAATACTTCTCACAAACAAAACCCAAAGATCAGAAGAGGAAAAATTCCTGTACTGCTACATATAACAACTCAGAGAGGTCCAGTGGACACTGACATGTAGAAAACTTGGGTGGACACTACTTTAATAAAGTTTAATGTTTTATGTAAGAACTAGGGGCTTCATTAACCAACAAATTTTGGTAAAATGTACCTCCTAGATGAAGAAACAAGCTATAAAACATTACTGTCTAATAGACATATAAGAAGAATGACAAAAGTGAATTGCCAAGTTTTAAATTTTTAATAGCTACATTAAAAGGGAGAAAATTACTTCTAATAATAATGCTTTATTTAACCCAATACAACTAAAACAGAATTTCAAAAATATTGATGGCAAATATTCATTCAATTTTTCACAAGTCTTTGAAATCCAGTGTATGTTTATACACATATCTCTATTTGGAATTGCCATATTTCAAGTTCTCAACGGCCACATGTGATTAGGGGCTCCCACATTGGGCATTGCAACTCCAGCTTAACTGTTAACTTACCATGTTGACTAGATGATCTTAGGAATGATAGTAATAAGAGAGGAAACAAATGGATTTCAGATATTAACAGCTTACTAAATTTTCCAAGAAAAATTTGATAGAAATTATAGTAGTATTTAAATATAATGGAGTATTACTTAGCCTTAAAGAAGAATGAAATTATGGTATTTGCCAGTAAATGGATGAAGCTGGAGAATATCATGCTAAGTGAAATAGGCCAATTCCCCAAAACCAAAAGCCCAATGTTTTCTCTGATATGCAGATACTAACTCACAATGGGAGGGGACTAGGAAAGAATAGAGTTACTTTAGATTAGGAAGAGGGGATTGAAGGGAGGGCAGGGGGCATATAGGAATAGGAAGGATAGTAGAATGAATCAGACATTATTACCCTGTGTACATATATAACTATGTGTCTGGTAGGATTCTATATCATGTATAAGCAGAAGAATTAGAAATTATACTCCATTATATATAATGTATCAAAGTGCATTATACTGTCATGTATAACTAATTTAAAAATATTTTTTTAAAAAAGAAATTATAGTAGTAGTGTAAAAACTGATGCCAACCAGTTGGGTTAATTTTTTAGCTTTTAAATATGTCTGTTTTGTAATAGATACTTTGAAGTATATAATATATTATTGGAAACTGGCTCATTTGTAACTCAAGTAGTTTGCATAGAGGAATTTTTGTAGCCATTAGAGAATACCAGAACAAAATTCTTTAAGTTCTAGTTAAACATTCCAAATAATAAAATTCATTTATTTATATTCTGTAACATTGATAATAAAATATATTAAATGAAGTCTAGAGTGAATATAAAATGCCAAAAAATTAGTAGCACAATTTTATAATAAGCTTCCAATGCCATCTTTATGTCTTTAGAATGAATTCATTTACATTAAAGATTGACAAGGATTTTTCTCCAGGGTCAAATGAACTCATTAAAATGATCTATAGATTCATTACATCAAATAGAATATACAGAGGTCAGACTGCATGTTAATAAACCATAAAATCTCTAGATAAAAATTAGAGTTGTGCAGAAAATGAAAACTATATTCTTTTTTCTGTAAGTTTTTCTAAGTAAAATAAAAAATTTAAACAGGTTATGTACTCTAACATCAATAAAACATTTTAAGCATTTAGGCTGCCAAATAACTGATCATTCAGTAATGCTTGCTTGGAGTGTTTCTTAGAGTAGATTTTTATTTGCACTCCAAATACAAATTACAAAACAAATAATTTGTACCAAATGTAAATAGAAAAAGTCATACATCTAAAACATTATAAATTGTTGATGGGTTCATTGTACACAAATTGGAAAAACCTAAAAGCACAAAGTAAAATAAATAAACAAAATCACTTGGAATCCCAGTAACGAAGATATTGTGGATATTCTAGTCTACATCCTTCCAGAATGAAACTAGCCTAATTACCACTGCCAGGACTACGTGATATAATAAACTCATCTGGGCTCTCTTGGAGATCCATTCCTCTAATAGATCCCATAAGTCCACTTGGAATGCATGTGCCCACACACTTCCCCTCTCCTACACAGGTTTGTAGAGAGTTCAAGGACACTCCAATCTGCTAATGTCCTGTTCTGTCTTCTCTTTCCTGTCCTTCACCCGTACTTACTCCATCCCCCTCAATCACACCTCCAACAACCACTCCCATATAATAAGACCTCCATTTGGATGTGGTTTCTTCCATTTAGCGCAAGGGTGTGTAACTCTCCCTTATTTAGGATGACATGGAGGCTGAGGCAGGAGGATCATAGGTTCAAAGCCAGCCTCAGCACTCAGCAACTTAGTGAGGCCCTAAGCAACTTAAGACTTTGTCTCAAAATTAAAAAAAAATAATAAAATAAAAAGGACTGGGGATGTAGCTCAGTGGTTAAGCAACCTGGGTTCATTCCCTTGTACCCCTCCCCCTACAAAAAAGACATGGAGATTGCATAGAGATATCAGTGACCAATTTTGCTTATTTACAACCTCAGATCAGTGGAATAATCTGGAAGTGATATTAGCATCTATCTCTTTTTTCACTAATACTGTTGGTACTGGCTGATAAACACACTTTTGGTTGCATTTTTAATTTGTGCCTGGAAGAACCTGCTTTCTCAGACATAGGTTCCACAACAAATATTTACCAAGAGCTTAAAAAGGCAGATACTGGGCTAGGACCTGGAGAGTGAATTGTGCATGACTCAGACATGGTCTTTAGGCCTCACAGAAGTAATAGTTTAGTAGGGAAGATAATTTGTGATCAATTAAATAAATGAGTACAAAATTACATATTGAAAAAGAAATCATCAAGAAAACATAACAATCCTAAATATTTATATGTCTAAAATCAGAGCTTCAAAATACATAAAGCAGAAGCTGACAGAACTTTGGGGAGAAACTGACAAACAACTATTGTTGAGGATTCAGTGCTATCTCAATAATTGAATAAGTAGATAGTAGTACGCATTTCAGTACTAATCAGTAATAAAGAAAAAATGACTCAAAAAATGAGCCGAAATTTTTTAAAAAATCAGATTAACACTTCATGAATATAGAAATGACAAGTATACATGTGAAAATATGTTCAATATCATCAGTCATTAGAAAATTTTTTAATGAAAATAATGTAGTAGCACTATGCTTTCACTAGAATTGCTGTAATTAAGAAGGTTAACCACACCAAGCATTCATAAGGATGTGGAGGGACTAGAACTCTTGCATCTTCTTGGTGGGAATGCAAATGGTATGAGCTCTTTGGAAAACAGCTTGGCAGCTTTTTAAAATACTACAGACATACCTACTGTGTGATCAGGTCATTTAATGACCTTTTATTTACTCAAGAGAAATGAAAGCAATATGTTCATTCTTGACACCCTTGTTCAAAGCAGTTTTCTTTGCAACAGCCCAAACCTAGAAACAACCCAAATATTCATCAACAGGTGAATGTATAAACAACCTTGTGTTTACCCAAATATAGAATATTGCTTAACAATAAAATGGAAGGAATTATAGATATGCTACAACATATATGCAGGTCAGAATGATTATTCTGAGTGAAAGAAGTCAGAGCAAAAAAAAAAAAAAAGAGTACATACTATATAGTTTCATTTATATAAAACTGTAGGAAATACAATCTAACACGGTGACAGAAATAAGATCAGAGGTTGCCTAGGGACAGATGTGTGGGCAGATGGTAAGAGTCGTCACGAGAGAAAAAAAATAAAAAAAACACAAGTAAACTTTTGGGAATGATGGGTTTTATAGTTGTATATATGTGATCACATATCAAATTATACACTTTAAATATTGGCAGTTATAACTTGAAAAAGCTTTTTTTTTTTTAGAGTAAAGTTCAGTTCAGGGGTTGAACTAATCACAGTTCAAGTGCCTGATAATGACATGGAATTAATGGCTACTGCACTGTCAGGGTAGATATGAAACATTTCTATCACTGCAGAAAGTTCTTTTGGATAGTACTGTTCTAACTCCTCTGCCATGTTTAATAAGTGAGTGATGAATTTAGAATGCATACAGGGATTATTCTTCCTCTTGCAAATGCCTCAGGTACTTTATCCATTATTTGTAATCCTCTGTAATGTATGCAAAGTCTCTGAAATATCATGCTACAGCACACTGAAAAGATTTTTTTTTTTCTACAATCAAATCACTACAAGTCCTTTGTTCTTTCCCTTTTCTTTAAAAAAAAAAATCACAGTTTACAACTACTTTTTAAGTGCTCATTGACTTCTCCCCTTGGCTGGACTAAATATTCCAGGTTTGCAAAATCATCTCCATATTTAATCTCTCCTGTGATAAAAAAAAAGGAAACTTGCATGCTTCGTGTTTGTAAAATACATTACTAAACTGCAACAGTATGTTAGAACTTATAACACTATCCTTTGCAAATTTTATGTTAGTTGAGTTTTAAATTGCCAAAATCTCAGAAGTAGGTAAACTAAGTTACCTACCCAACAGGAAGTGTTTTTTTTTTTCCTCTGTTAACCCATTCTACATGTTCTTTTGATTTTTAAAGCAGTCAAGAACTAAATGACATCAATTTCTAACATGAACCTGTATCTTTTCCTCTACTCCAACTTATTCTAAGGGGTCTGATTAATGCTATTTCTGATTGAGACTCAATAATCAATCTTTTTTGATTAGTCAATAATCTTCCAAGCGCAGTCTAAGAGAACCTGACAAGTTTCTTTTATCTTAATATCACAGGAGAGATTAAATATGGAGATGGTATTACGAACCAGGAATAGTTAGTCTTTTCTATGGTTCTAGATGAGGAGAGGAGTCAATGACTACTTAGAAAATAATTTTAAACTGTGATTTATTTATTTATTTAAAGGAAAGAAAATACAGACTAGTAGTCTTGATTTGTAGTCTTGATTCTGTAGTCGTGATTTGACTACAGAAATGGACCAACTGACATAAGGGAAGAATGCTTTGTCCATAGAAGAATCCTATTATAAGAAAATGTTCAAGATAGAAGCATATCTTACCACCATGACTCAATCTAGAATGAGTGAAGACAGAAATGAGGATCAAAAGGCCTAGATAGGGGCTGGGGAGATAGCTCAGTCGGTAGAGTGCTTGTGGTGCAAGCACAAGGCCCTGGGTTCGATCCCCAGCACCAAAAAAAAAAAAAAAAAAAAAAGGCCTAGATACCCATAGTCATAGCTACTCCTGAAAACAGGGTCAAGCTAACTGAAGTACTGACAGCTTTTGCTTTTGTCTACCTTTTGTTCACTTCAGTATCTCATGCCAAACAGAAACTCAATTTGGCAGTTGTCCACATTTTTTATTTGTAAAAAGAAAATAATAATTAAAGACCCTTGTACAAAACAATTCCCAAACATGGAGTCTATAGGGAAAAGAAATGAAAAGTGTTCTTTGGTGGTAAAATATTGGAGCCACTACTGGACTTTATCAGCAAACACCTCAATTAAGCATTAATACCTTGGCAGGGATTAGGTGACTGTTGGCGGAGAACAAGGCCTCAGCGCAACTGAAGGATTAGAAGGAGGCTGGCAGCAACCTGGGGGCTCTAAATACCAAGGGATTACTTGTTGGGGAGGGGGCTGGGCACAACGAAGACAAATTGAGATTCTTTAGAAATGACATGAAAGGCACTTGTTTCAGGAGTGGGAAAAAAGGCTTGGCTCTATCCTTTTCTATTTTTGGCCTGCTAGGTAACTCTGATAGATTTAGTAATAGCTCCAGCATTCATCTCTTCCACAACCATGCGACTCTGGAGTTGCTCCCCCAAAGGTGAAGTACATTCCTCCACCCCATGTGACTTGCTTTGACCTACAGACTGGATAATAGCCTTCCACTCCAAGGCTACCTCTTGAAAGACCTTGTCTGTTTCTTCTTGTGCTTTTGTTTCACGGTTCTCACCTCGAGAACATGACAACTGGGTTATCTTGGGGAAGGGTAAGAGGCAAATGTAGCAGATTAGAATTACCCCAGTCTTCCCAGTTGAGGCCATCCTAGACCAGCCAATAGTCCAAAGCACAGATAGGTGAGTGAACCCAGATAAGTCAAGATTGTAAGATTAATAATCAAGATCCACAGCTATATGCCACTGAGGTTTTGTGGTTGATATGGAGCATTATTATGGCAGTAGATAACTGATACCTTACCTACACTTTGAAATGCTTGAAAATGAAAGGGTTTAACTAGATGAGCTCTCAGGCTCAGTCTTCTACAATTGAAAACCCCAAATTCTTGGGATGATCAATCAAAATCTTTACCCTGCCACTTTGGACATATGTCTCACAGTCTATACTACCCAAACTTACACACCAATTGACTTCTAGTTACCCTCATTTATGCAAGATCCTTTGATGGACAATCAGATTCTGTAAATTTTGTGTAATTTATCTTTAAAATTTTCTGCAAAGTTGAAAGATGGGAATGATAAACTTAGGGCTCCATAAGAGCCAATAAGTTTCCAATCTTGCTTATAAGAGGAAGGAAGCAAGAAAAGAAAGAAGAGAGTGTCTTATGGTTTGGATCTTAAAAGTCCCCAAAGGCCCATATGCTGAAGTCTTGGTTGTGATCCTGTGGTGCTACTGGGAAATGGTGTAACCTGTAGTCATGGAGCCTAGTGGTAGGAAGTTAGGTCATTGTGGATGTCCTCTTGAAGAGGCTATTAGAACCTAGCACCCTTCCTCTCTTTGCTTCCCAGCTGCAATGAGCTGGTCAGCTTTATTCCACCATGCACTTTCCACCATGATATTCTGCTTCACCACAGGCCCAAAGCAACAGGGCCAACCAACCATGGACTAAAACCTCCAAAACTGTGAACCAAAATAAAGCTTTTATCCTTTTAAGTTGCTTATCTCAGGTATTTTGTCACAGTGATTGAAAGTTTACTAACACAAAATTATAATACAATACCTTAAGCAACTCTACACATTACTTTAGATCACCCTTGAGCCCAACACTCTTTTTCTTACCTCAGCCAACCTCACTCAGTTGTTATCCACACAGTCCCTGAAGGAGTTTGAATAATCTGTCACGGTCAGAAATAAGACTTTTGGATTAAGCTCCTTGGAGGAAAGAGCTCTAGCCTACACTATGTTGATTAAGAATGATGTGACTTTGGGCAAGTTGCTTGACCTCTCAGCCTCAATTTTCTCAACTATAAGTTGAAGATTAATACCTGCCTAGACTACTTCAGAGGGTTATTCTGAGGAGAAAATGTGAGAGTAGCTATAAAATTGCTTTAAATTCCCTAAGGTGCCTTATAAATTGTTAGATGTTATCATGAGGACAGTTGCTGAGGGCAAAGGTTTTTGTTATAGGAGTAACACAGCAACTGGTTAAGATTTGGGGGACTCTTGAGACCTTGCATGGAGTCTTTGATAAACCCACTACTATAAGCAACACTAAGTAGGTTCCCAATGTCCAGTATGGAAGAAAATCCTCCCTCTTGTCTTTCCTAAAAGAGACTTTGAAAAATATCAGACTGATGTTAGAAGTACCTACTCCAGGATTCTACCTTTTTGAGATCACTTTAAATCCTACCATGGAAAGATGAAAAGGGAGGTTGGTGAGCAGCAGTGGTCCCACCACCAGCATGTCTTCTTAAGGCACAGGGCATGGAACACTGAGGACAGCAATGTACTCTCCAACCCTCACCACCCAAGGGCATTCAGATGCCACATAGAGTTGACCTTCTTAGAAACAAGTCTAATAAGGATTTCCCCCCACCCACATGTTACTGTGACTCTGTTCACAGCAAGGCAACTAAAAGACAGATGGCACTGTAAATATCAGGTGCCAAGTATACACTGTTTCTTTCATGCAAAAGCCAAACAAAAAGTCAGAGAATCATCTGACTTTTATTATTGTCTCCATAACAAACGAAAGCAGTTTTGCCCACAAATAAAAACAAGAGTCATTATCCTACCCAAGTCTCTTTCTCATTCATCAGATGGAAATGGGTTTTAATTGTTTTAATCTTGTGCATTAAATGCATCTAAATATCCCATAAATAAATTACACACACTGATGATCATTTTCTTAGCTAAACTCCCTAGGGCATCTTCAGAATAAGCAAATACCAAGTTTTGTTCAAACAGCAGACATTATTCCCAAAACACTTGATGTTATACTAGTCTCCTTTTATTTCTGTTTGCCTCAGACTTCTTTTGTAGAATACACACACTCATGGACACACACCTACACACACACTCATCTCAAGATGAAGCTACTAATTAATGTGGTTTTCAAGATTTATTTGCATACCTTGTCTCCAAAGGGCAAGTCTTCAAAAGTGCCACCAATATCCGGGCAGAGTCACAAATAAATATTCTCTAAATTTGTCTAAAAGATAATTCACATGTGGGGGAAAATGGAATTAACAGCGAGTCTGTCACTTGCTTCCTCCTTCTTGGAATATCCCCAAAGAAATGATGTTGACCTTGACAAGAACAGACCTCTTGGTAAAATATGCTGGGATTTATTAGGAGGAAGATGGCCCAGGAACTTCTTACCTAAGGTCTAAGCAGGTTATCCCTCGTCTGCCTTCATTGCTTCATGCGATTAACCTGGAGTTTATGGATTTATCTGATATAATCTGCCAGTAAATAAACTGTACATAGGCTCTATGCTGATGTGATTAATGAAGTATAAAAACCAGAAGCCCTAAATCTGAATTGCTTTATCTGAACTAACTTGTATCATATTTGTAGATAGTGCTTGTCAGTTACCCAAAACCAAGATGCACCCAGAGCAGAGAAGTGGAGTTTTATGAAGCTGCATCAGAGGTTCAGGGGCCATTGAAGGACACATTTTGTGATGCTATCATTGTGCTCATGTTCTGTGCATATTCTCTGTTAGCTAGTGGTTACCTCTGATGTTGCATGAGGTGGAACCAGGATGTGCTGGACATACCTATTACTAAAGACTAAGTGAAAATTTAAAGGGAAATGCTCTAGTTCCTTAAAGTCTGTGGCAGTCTGAAAAATGGTCCCTTAAAAGATTTCCAAGTCCTAATTCTAGAACCCTATGAATGCTACCTTATATGACAAATACTTTGTGAGTATGAATAAGTTAAGGATATTGAGATGGATTGATGACAGCCTAAATGTCACACCATGTATCCTAAAGATAGGTAGGTAGGTAGGTAGATAGGTAGATGGATGGATGGATAGATAGATATATAGATAGATAAATGGAAAGAATGCCTGTGATAGATGGGACAGGGAAATGACACAGTAGAGAAGTCAACATGAAGAGAGATTTGAAGACACTGTTCTTGAAAACTTAATGATGTGGCCATGAGCCAAGGAATGCTGGCAGTCAGCAGAAGCTGGAACAGCTCTTCTCCTAGAGCCTCTGGAGAGAGTGGTCCTTGCTGACACCTTAATTTCAGCCCACTGATACCAGTTTCAGACTTCCAGCTTCCAGGCTGTGACGACAGTCTTCTGCCATTCGAAGCCAAAAGGTTTGTGGTAATTGGTTGCAGTAGTCATATAGAAAATCAACCCAAAGCCTTAAGATGCCCTGAAACACTAGTTAGTTAAATGGAAATTAAAACACAAGAAAGCAATATGCCTTTTTCTAGAAAAAAAAACTATATTTAATAGTTCACTCAGCTGGCTCCTGATAGAAGAGCTAGTTCCTTTAAGCTCATTAAAAGTAAGGACTTTTTGGATTATACTGGCATCCCCAATATACAGCTCTTTATGGATACCTCAAATGTATTTAATGAGTAGGTAAATAAACTAAAATATTAATAGATGAGTTTGGAAAAAAACACATCAGCACTGTGTGACCTAGTGGATAGACAGGTGGATTACAGATTAGATAGAAGATTGGCAGAACATTTTAACTACACTGATGAAAGGCAAGGTCACAGTGAAACTTTACACTTGCATGTTCAGAGGAACTACCATCTTGAAAGACAGGCCATACCAACTCAAGGTCATTCATACTGCAACTTCAGCCTGCCTCATTTTGCCCTTGGTATATTGGCTGGCACACCCACACTGCTTAGATTTGACTCTCACTTGGTTTCCATGTTACTCTCAAATTTCAAGTTGTGCTTTCCATACTACTGGGATTTGGTTCCTGCTCTGTGATTTGAACAAATTCAGCTCATTTTGCTAGACTGAGAGGCCTCTTGGGGAACAAGCTATTTAGTTTGCCTATGGCATGAGCTGCTGAAAAAGCTGTAACAGTAGGTGAACAGGAGGGTAGAAAAAAGGGCAATAGACAAGCACTTTGCCCTTTCCAAGTCTGCTTTTCAGAGTATACTCTACATGTGATTTGAAATTGTCATCACCAGTCGAAAGTAAGGAGCACATACATTACAAAGCCAACCATAAGGAATACTAATTATCTGACATTTGGGCTTACTCATTATTTTTCTTCTTCAACTTCAGCAATTAATTGAAAGCTGTCGGAACTAAGTTATTTCGTATTAAATTGCCATCATTTAGTCAAAGGCTTAAAATGGTACATTTATCTTTTTGTGTCATTTTTCACTCTAAGTGACAATACATCAAAAAGCAATTTTCACTTTTAACATGTGAAGTACATTTGACACATCACATTGTTAGAAGATGGATGGTAACATTCGTGACTCAGTTTCTTTGTGAGATGAGGAATCCCACAGGAAGGAAACAACTCTCTATAGGTGTTCAAATGAGCAAACAACAGAGGGTCAATATAGTATATATAACTCATTTTGGATAATGACTTACAAAGTGATCGAGTAATTTATTGGTGAAGTCATACAACATTCCAGGTATTCTACTTTCTTTTTCCTTTTTATTCATTGATTTTAGACTTCTGCACTAATGCTTCTTTAATAGTAATATATTTATATGGATCTCTTGTTGAAATGTGAGTTCTGACTGGAAGTTCTGGTGTCTGCAATTTAACCATTGCTGATACTTCATGGACCACTTTATGAATCATAAGACCTAAATGAACGAAGAACAGAAAAATGAGTCACCTTTGCTAAAATTCTCAAAATATGAAAAGGAAATTGAGAGAAAAAGGAGGAGGAGGAGGAACATAAGGAAATGTCAATGAAAAACACAAAAGAGAGGAATTGTGAGCCTAGTTTAATGAAATATGTCATTTTCTCACTAGTTGTCCCAGTTTTTCCTGGTCACCTTGAAATCAGTGATAAAGAAAGGGTTCACATTAAGCAGAAACAAGTGTTTCAATTAGCTCAGGGTAAGCCCAAGATTAATACAGGTTGATTATCTTTTTTCAAAAATGCTGGTGCCAGAGTTATTTCAGGTTTTAGAATTTTTTGGATTTGTAACATTTGCATCAATTTTACCAGTTGAGTATCCTTTATCCGAAAATCTGAACTGTGAAATGCTCCAAACTTTGAGCATCATGTTGGTACTCTTAAATGTGCCTAATGTCTAATAAGTGGATGATGACACATAATAGGGGTGGGAAGGGTTAGTGTTGGGGTTGGAGTTGAGTTTAGGGAGGGGGGCAGGAATGGAGGAAGGAAGGACTGTATAGATGGAGGGGAGGGGGGAAGGGAAAAAATGGCAGAATGAATCAAACAACATTACCCTATGTAAATTTATGATTACACAAATGGTATGCCTTTACGCCATGTACAGACAGAGAAACAACATGTATCCCATTTGTTTACAATAAAAAAAATTATAAAAAAAAAAATTATAAAAAAAAAAAAGTGTGCCTAATGTGACCGAGGAACTTATTTTTAACTTTAATTAATTTAAATAACCACGGTGGTCTGTGGTTGCTATGTTGGACAGCATAGGCCCAGAACATTTTCAGCATCTCCAAGTTTCTCTTCTGCCCTCTCGCTGCCAGAATTCTTCAAAGATTATCCCTCTTCTGACCTCTATCCCCACAAGTTAGTTTTGATTGTCTAAATTTTTTTTTCTGGTACCAAGGATTGAATCGAGGGGCACTTAACCACTGAGCCACATCCCCAGTCATTTTTATTTTTTATTTTGAGATAGGTTCTCACTAGTTGCTTAGGATCTTGCTAAGTTGTTGAGTCTGGCCTTGAACTTGCAATTCTCCTATCTCAGCCTCCCAAGCTGCTGGGATTACAGGGATGTACCACTGAGCCCAGCTCCAAATACATTTTGATCAAAAACATTCTTAGCTTTTAGTACTAGTAGTTTATTTCAGTGAACAATGAGAGAACAATTAGGAATCAACCCCATAAGTATACACAAGAAAATTCAATGTCTTCTTTTAGTGTTATTACTGGTTATCATTATCATTACTTTTGTCTATAAATTTCTATGTTTTCCCTTAGAGGTAAATAATATTTTAAAGACCCATTGAAAGCCACCACCTCACACGCATACAAAAAAAAAAATGAGACAAAGATACAATTTTCAACTTATCCTGTATTCATTTAAAATACTGTATAGCCAAAACTTTCCAAAGCCCTATAGTTCTTATTTAAAACACCATGTCTGATATTTGAATGCATATACTTGTTTTTGTCTTTTTCCCTTTGAAGCTGAAATCTTGATGAGTTCGATTAACTTATATATTTCTGTAAATTGGACAAAATCCAAAAAAGTGTCTTGTATACAGCATCTATCCAGGGTTCATTTATAGAAAGAAGAGTGTTAGGTAGTAGTTAGTAATGAGCAGTGAAATGTGAACCAATAACATAGCAGGATCACAGGGTTCCTTCAAATTGCCTTTAATGAACAATCAAGTAACTTGTAGGACAACAGGTGTACTAATCCTGGGAATAAACAGGTGGAAACAAATGGAACTAATTAAGAAATGCATCAAGAAAGAAAGATCAATGGGGCTAATGCCTGACAGGGTCTACTGAGGTCATTGTAAAGTCAGGATTTATGGTCATAAGTTTCTCAACATATTTCAGAAGGGAAATTTCATTAACTGAGCAGGCACACTGAAGTTTGTCTGGTCATTTCCCCAGCATCCACAGTAACATAGAATTGACTTGTAGGTGAAGCACCCATGAGTAGGAATGGTCACCATGACTGTGTTGGAGATGAGGACCAACAAGGGTCAAATACTCCCACCCCACAGGAAGGAGTATTTGAACATCTGATTGGTAAAGAGCGCAGATGGAGGAACCTCCTTCTGCTAAATATCAAACAGTGATAAATTTCCTTTCTCATTCTCTGCTCAGAGACAATCCCCTCTCTCTCTTGAGAGTACTCTTAGCTTAAGCCTCTTTTACCCTCACTTTATTTTCATTCACAATAAAATTCTCTTACTTGACTTTTTTTGTGTCTGATTTTAAGTATTCTTTCATTGGGATAAGAGATTTGAGATCTGGAGCTTCAGCTCCCCACTCTCCTGTCACAGGAAGACAATAAATGAGGGTCCCAAAATATGTACTAATTTAAATGTTTATTTTGAAATGAATGTGAAGTCATATTTTGCTGTCGATGAAATCATTATTTTTGCTTTTTAAAGTATTCATTACCCACCTCTACTTTGAGTATTAGCTACTCAAAGTAACTAATACACAAACTTTTTTATGATAATTGACAATTTCCTTAACCAAGAAAATCTTATGCAAAAGAAATCATCAGGTGGACAAAGCAGTGTTCTGAATGATTTATATGCTGGCACAAGGCCCATATCTCCTTCCTGGCTGTTTTAGTCAGCTTTTTGTCTCTTGACCAAAATACCTGACAAGAACAACTTAGAAAAGTTTATTTGGGGCTCATGATTTCAGAGTTGTCAGTTCATAGCCAGCCAACTCCATTGCTCTGGGCCCAAGGTGAGGCAGTACTTCCTGGGGGGTAGGGCCCAAAGGAAAGATGCTCAGTTCATGGGTAGGGTCAGAAAGCAAAGGGTGGGGAGGTTCCATAGGGAAGATTGCTTCTTCCAGGGCATGCCCCCAATGACCCACCTCCTCCAACTACACCCCACTGTCTACAGTTACCACCCAGTTAGCCCATTCAAACTATGATGGACTGATTAGGTTATAGCTCACACAATCCAATCATTTCACCTCTGAATATTCCTGCATCAATAGGAGCTCTTGGGGGAATACCTTATATTCAAACCATAACATGATTAGTAACAGTTTGCAGATGCACAATTCTGTGGGTCATATTTTCAGTAACACTGCTTTGGTTGTAAACTCTTCAGAGTTCTATTTCACACAAAGAAATTATCCAAGAGTTATTCAGTTCTAACTCCCTGGTGCTTTGTAGTTCCTGGGTTTTTAGCAATTATTTTATTTTAGCAATAAAATATTTTAGATAAACAAATAGCTGCTGAGCCACACAGATCATGAGCTCTTAAATACATTGTTCTTTATCAATTACTGCCAACCTTTATATCAGAAGGTAAATTACTCCCCTAGCAGTGATGGCAGTAAATGTTGGCTGCCCTGACATCTCCTAAAACACACAATGAGTCTGACAAGACTCAAAAGAAATGTTGTAAAATAGATGAATTCTATTTAATGCAACACTATTTTTAAACACAGAAAGCAAAATACTAACTAAAGAGGTACTAATTTTTAAATTATAAATTATATTTTTTAAATAATAAAACAAGACTTGGGAAATTAATGTAATGGAACTTTTAACTCCTCCTAAATAAACTTTTCAATATTTGGATGGTACTGGGCAAAAATCATCTAAGGCCCTATATATCGTATGAAATAAAACTTACTCTTTGAATACTCATAAAACTGTTGGATTTTTTTTTTTTATTGGAGTGAGTTAGTCATGGGTTCTTATGTGTAAAGCACATAAGCTTTTTTTTTTTTTTTTGCGGTGCTGGGGATCAAACCCAGGACCTTGTGCTTGCAAGGAAAGCACTCTACCAACTGAGCTATCTCCCCAGTCCTGACCTTGCTTTTTTGAAGATTAAAAGAATGTACTGAAAGGATAATAGGCAGCTCACAGTGTTGCTAGGGAGCCTGAAGAACCACGGAGAATTAGGGGGGAAGGAAAGTAGCAGGTGGACTATGACTAGAATCTCACCCCAACCTGTCCAGAGGACATAAGCATGTTGTCATAGACTATCACAGTTTGTGTAGGCATCACATCAGCACTGAGCACAATTTCTACAGGCTCCATGGCCTTAGCTGCCACCACTTCTATCAGTTAAATGGATTCTCTCCTGCTCCACCTCTCTCCATCATAAGGTTTATCTGATTTCCCCAGCCCAGGCTATGTGCACATTCCCTAGCTGCAAAGGTGACTGGGAACTGAACGTATGGCTCTTTTGAAGCCTCTAGGTCAAAACCCAGGAGTCCTTCCAGCTCTAAAAGGGAATTCAGATAGTTGGCAGCCCCCCAAAATTACAAATGTACCCTGCAATGTGTTTGCAAACTATTCATGCTAGGAGATGAAATGAATAATTACTCACATGTAGATACAAACCATGTATAGAGGACCTGGAAGTTAAAAGGTCCTCTAGCATCTTCAAAATGCCAATTTCTCTTGTTCAAAATGTAGTTCTTATGACTCAAAGTATTTCAGCATAAACACATTGAGATGTTCTCCACCTAGGGAGAAGCCTTGCAATATTTGTCTTCCTTCTCCATTTCTCCCTCTCACAATGTATATCCCAAGGCCATCACCTAATTAACAATCACAGAGCTTCCTATAATACAACTGCCTTCACAACAGCAGGTTTCTTCATTAGCTTGTTCCGCTCTCCTCATCTCTTCCGATTAACAGCTGATAAAAGGAAATCAAAAGCACCTGATACCCATTTTTCATTACAGAGAGATTTCATTTCTCTCTGAAGCATGAATAAAATTGAATTTTAGGGAGCTCTCTTCATCATTTGTAAAATAAGGCTCTGAACACCAAGGGACTTATCTGGTAAAGATCCCTTTCTGAAAACATTTACTTGCATTGCATCAATTAAGCAATGTTCTACTATATTTCTTTTGTAATAGTCATCACTATACATACAACATTGCATGGATTCACTTTTAATTCCTTGGACCGTTACAACTCTATTTCCATAACAAAAGATCATTTGTCATGATCAAGACTTGTGGTGCGGAACTGCGTATATTACCAAGAAAACATGGAAATAAGAAACACATTTTAAGTAGAAAGTTTACAGAGTCCTCTGTTTTGTTCTTAGTCAAACATTCACTAGGGAATCTGCCCTATAAGACATGAGTAAACATTTATTAAGTGACTACTATGTGCAATGATGTGTACAGATACTGTTTGACTTTATGAAGTATACATCTGGTGGAAGAGAGAGACAATAAACATGTAAATTAACAAACTGAATAGGATTTTGAGGGAGCACACAAAGTATATGATGTAAAGTAATTGGCTAAGGAAGGATCTTCCAAGACATCTGGTTGTATGAGAAGAAATGAGTCATACAAAAAAGGAAAGAGAGGAAGAAGGCCCAGAAATGTAAAATTCCTTGGAACACCATAGATGGGATATGCTCCAGGACTTCAAAGATGCTGGTAAGGCTGGGACCCTGCAAGAGTCAAATCACTGTAGGACAAAAGGAGTATAGATTTATTGTAAGAGCACGAGGCAGGAGTTGACTTACAGTTTTTTAAAGATCACTGTTATGGTTTAGATATGAGGTATCCCCAAAAAACTCATGTGTGAGACAATGCAAGAAGGTTTAGAGGTGGAATGACTGGGTTAGGAGAACCTTAACCTAATCAGTGAATTAATCCACTAATAGGGAAAAACTGGATGTTAACTGAAAGTAGATAGAGTGTGGCTGGAGAAGATGAGTCATTGGAGGCATGTCTTTTGAGTATAAATTTGTCCTTGTTGATAAGAACTCACACTTGCCCCCTCTGACTCCCTCTCCCCTGTGATTTCTTGAGCTGTTTCTCTCTATCACACCACCACACTCTTCTGCCATGATGTCTGCCTTACCTTGAGCCTGAAGGAACGAAGTCAGCTATTGGTGGACTAAGAACTCTGAAACCATGAACCCCCACATAAACTTTTCCTCCTCCTCTGATTTTGTTTTTTTTGTTTGTTTGTTTTTTTGGTCAGGTCTTTTGGTCACAGCAGTGAAAAAACTGACTAAAACAATCACCATCCTGCTATATGAAGAGTAGATTAGGGAAGGCAAAGAGTGGAAGTCAGATAAAAACAGCAGCATAGATTAGTAGTGATGGGAAGTAGATGAATCTTTAAAAAATTTAATGATAGAACAGACAAGAATTACTGAATGATTCAGTACGGGGAATAAGCATGTGGAAGACAGTAAAAATGAACACATTTTCCATTCCTCTTGAATTCAAGTCCTCTACAATGTGACCTTGAGGCTTCTCTCATCAAGGGGTAGAGTCCTTCTCACCTCTAGAATATGGGCTTGGATACTGACTTGCTTTGGTCAACTGAATAAGGTTGAAACCACCAGGTTCTGAAACTGTATTTCAGGGAGATCTGTAGTTTATATTCTTACTTTGAACCCTGACTCCATGGTAAGAACAGGCTCAGACTAGCCTTCTGAACCTGAGACTATAAGGAAAGAGCCTCCAATCATCCCAACCATCCCAGCAGAGGGCATCCTGGACCAGACAACCCTAAACTCCTTCTGACCATACCTACTGGGAGTCAACCAGCACAGAGCAAACCAACAACCAAGCTCAGCCTCTATCCACATAACTCCCAACCAACCTGTAGATCAGTGAGTTAAATATAGCAAAGGGAAAGAAAAGAATAAAGTATGTTTTCATTATTTAATTTATAAAAAATGCAATCTTTCTTGGAGTTTTCATTTTTTAAAAATTCTATGGACAGCCCTGGGTAAAATAATATTTATTATAATCAAAGAAAGGTCATATTACTTGAGCATATCCTGTAATGGGTCTATATGAAGATCTATGACATACCATTAACTATAAGATAAATTTCTAATCTTTAAGTTTCAAATTAACTAATAATCTCAAGTAAGAATGCTAGAGTTTACATACTATTGAATTTCACACAGGAAGGTATGTTTCTTTATTTTTTTAATTCTGGGGGTCAATTAACATGTAATTATCCACTTCTTATTTTACCAAGGACATTTTACACAGTCACACATATGCTGTCTCTCTCATACTTACCTGTCTCTCCTAATTTTATCATTTCTTGCAAGGTTGTACTCTATAAAGAGAAATATCAATTAAAAAATAATGTGCATTTTGCTCAAGTCTGTTAAAACACAGTTCTAGAAAGGTGTAGACTGTTATAAAAGAAATAACACTGGAGAAAGACTAAAAGAGATCCACTTGGGTTATAATGTGCCCTTGACCAGGTCCCTGTATTCTGAGTTTACTCATTTACAGAAAAAGCATAGTATCAATGCACATCCTAATCCTTGACAGTATAATCTATAAGGGAAGAACACTGTGTATTTTAGGTTCTCTCCACCATGCTATGTTCTTGGCACTGTGCTTTGTGACTTGCACAGTGATAAGAAAATAACTATGTTCCCTGTCTTTGACCTTTTCCATCTACCAATAATTTATGTGGGTGACAACATGAATTCACAAAGGTAAACTCAAAATCTCAAAGTTTCTATTTAATCTGAGTCTCAGTCTTAGTTTAAGTCAAACATAGATTTAAATAAATGAATAAAAAGAGATGTAGGAAAAGTTAGTTTCTTACCAACTTTCCCAGCTGGTCAGCAAGTGGGCACATAAATGTCACATCCTCCCTGAATATCTTCTCTTCGAGACTCAAGTTCTAGCTAGACATGTTTCAGTCACGTGCTCAACAATGCTTTCTATAGTGTCTTTGCATTTTCATGTGAATGACTGTCCAATCAGGAACAAGGAAGGCAAATATTTCCCAGAATACTCACCTCCTGGAAGACTTCCTCTTGAACCCAAGATCAGAATTGGGTTCTACTACGTGCAAAGGGTACTGGGAAAGTTAATATCTGACATTTTTAGCTTCCCTAATATTAAAGGATCCTGCTATTAAAGAGGAAATTTAGGAGAAAGGCTGATGGGGATGCAACCAACAATTTCTGCTATAGTAGCTGGAGTAACTGGAAAATAAATATTGACATTTAAGAGAAATAAACTCATTAAACGTGAATTCCTTCTGTTATGATTTTGTCAAATTCTGCTCCATATGCATTAAGTATTTGCCATTGATACTTTGCAGTCTCCAATTCCCATAAGTAAGAGTTCCCAGTCTCTTGTTTGAGAATCTCCAATCCCCCAGTTTAGTGTAGTGGTAGTAGGAGAGGGTACTTACCTTCTACTGTGGCACAGTGGACCTAATCAGTACTCAAACTTTCCTGGTACAACCAGAGGTGTGCATGTGCTTTGAGCAGGATATAGTGTTACTTTATTTCAGGACTCTGGATTTTGAGTGAGTGATGCAAGGCAGTGAATAAGCAAAAAGGAGGCAGCAGCAGGGGAAACCTGGCCGCTGAATTACCTGCTCCTGGTGTGTAAAACTTGGCCGCTGAATTACCTGCTCCTGGTGTGTAAAACTTGGCCTTGCCCTTGATGTCAAGACACCCTCTCGTAAATATTTCTTAGATTTTATTTAACAGGTCAATGCACCTACTGTCAGCTGGTGCAAGTACTGGCTGCTAATACCTTACAGCTACTCTTCTCTTCAAAGAACTGCCCTCATCAGATGGGAGCCCCCTCACCAAGAGATGCATAGGTGTACTAATTTGCTGGGTCCAGCACAGACTCCCTCACAAGAATTTGTTATATGCATTTTTTCCCAACCTAATATGCAGAAATTTTACAGTGGTAGCTTGAAATAGGCCACAGTGGGAGTATTTACACCATGGAAATTGGCAGATGCTACAATCTGGTTCCTTCACCCTTTCCCACCCCCCAGAGTACACACCTTCCTGGGAGGTTATGCTTTACCCAGGGAAAACGCATAATCCAATGACTGACTGGTACAGGAGCACAGGAAGGCTAGCCTGTGCTTCAAGGTGGAACCATTCTCTGATGTCTTTTGAGTTCCAGAGTACCCCCAGGAAGTGAGCTTAGGCTAGACTTTCTCAAAAGAGCATCCTCCTAATAAACCATTTGCACAAAAATCCCACCTGATGCTCTAAGGTATCCCTAGATTGCCCTCAACTCCAACCTGTGCTATGGTTTAGATATCAGGTGTCCCCAAAAGCTCATGTGTGAGAAAATGCAAGAAGACTTTGAGGTGAAATGATTGGGTTATAAAAGCTTTAATCCAATAGTGAATTAATTCCAATAGGGATTAACTGAGTGGTAACTGAAAGCAGGTAGGGTGAACTGGAGGAGGTGGGTCATTGGGGGTATGCCTTTGGGGTATATAGTTTGTATCTGGAGAGTGGACTCTCTCTCTACTTCCTGATCTTCATGTTTTGAGCTGCTTCCCTCTACTATACTCTCTGCCATCATGTTCTGCCACAGGTCCAAGAGAAATGGAGGAATGGAGCCAACTGTTTATGGCCTGAGACCCCTGAATCCATGAACTCCCAAATAAACTATTTCTTCTAAAATTGTTCTTGTCAAGTCTTTTAGTATCAGCAGTGAAAAAGCTGACTGAAACATACCTGCTTATGAAGTATGGTATTCAAGACTCCTATCAATTCTTAATCCCATATCTCTCCAGTTAAGTTTCTTTTTTCTTAAGATAGTCAGCCTCAGTTTCCATTTTTTTATCAGTCACTAGAAAATTAGGAAATAAGATGTAGAGAAAGAACCTCAGCCATCTTTTTCTATTGAGAAATGACTTTAAAAGTCAGAAGGAGCAATATACCCCAGAAAATTAAATCTTTAAAAACAAATGATTTCAAGCATTGCATCAACTCATCCAATCTGGTGCATTCACAAAGGTGTTTAAAAAGTAAATGCAATCTTTTCAATGACAATTACAGTAGCATGATTCCAACAGCCAAATGAAACACCCACAGTCATTAGAACCAATTATTGTGTAATAAAACACTCCTCTGATTATACTCAGTCAGTTAAATCACAATGGAAGAATTTTCCCAGCATAACACATAACTCCATGTAATATCCTGCATATGCAATTGGCTGCAGTAACTTGAAGCAATGGCACTGGCAAAGATGTTAACCTTTTTTTAGTGTCTCAAGCCCCAAAAGTCAATTATGCTTTGAAAACATCAAGTCTTTAAATTATTAAATGTGTTCACATTCTGCCCAATGAATAAAACAGCCTTAATTAATAGAGCGATCACAGCCTTGCTCACATTAGCAACTTAAATAAATACTTCATAGGGTTCAACTGGAGATATGGAAATGTGGTCTTTGGCCTGCCCTGCTGGCAGCTACTTTTCAAAGGTCTATAAAGTTTACACCAGAAAGATGGCACAAACAGTGACTCAGTCATGCATCTGACAGCCTTTGGGGAGAATGGTAGAATTGCCTATAAATTAAGCATCCAGGGATGCAGAACAAGCAGCATAAACAACACTACTAACCAGATTTAGTGCAATTCATTTTACAGTATACCTAACTAAGCTCTTTAAAAGTCCCCTTGTAAATTAGTTTTAAAAAAAAATTCTGAATCAATGCTCTCCCTAATTAAAGAAACCCGAGGTGAAAAGTTCTCAAAAGTGAGAAATCTTTTTATAAAGCCTGTAAGCATAAAACAAAGGATGAAGATCTCTACAGATTCGGAGAAGCGGTTTATTCCTTCCCTAGGGCTCATTTTCCATATGCAAAAATGGCCATCAGTTACAGAGGGGATTTTAGTTTTATTGGGTACAATGAGGTGGTTTAATCATTGGAAACTGTGGACATGTAGTTTGGATAGTCAGGGGCTAGTTGTGCAGGTTAAAACTTTAACTTAGGAAGGTAGTTGTAAAAAGGTTGAAACTCATTGTTATCTGGGAAGATAGGAATCCAGATCCTGAGCGATGAGTACTCAAATCTTGCCCATTGCTTTTCTTTCTCTGGGATCCACAGTTTCCCAGAATTTGGTATTTGCTGTGCCTCCATTTAGGACTAATTTGCAATAGGGGAAGGTCAAATTCCAGAGTGCAGCATTCAGTATCTACCCCTTTCCTTCAGGGTCCATTGTTATTAGGAAAGGATTTACTGGGAGGTTAGTGCTTGGCTAGTTTCCCCTGTCTCCTCCCAGAGATGCGCCTCTCTCTGCTTTCCTTAAGGGGCTATCTTGTAGGAATATTATTGTCCTTCAAAGCCAATAACCATTATCCAACTTATTTATTTTTACATAGGGCTTTTTATTAAAAGTAAGATAAAGCCTAGTAGTTTGCTGCAAAAACCACTTGCTAAGTACCTGTTTCACATGACACAAACATATTTCCACAACACTGTTGTCTATCATTTGCCTTAACCACCAAAATAGGTCTGCCTTCCCCACTGAAATATACGCTCTGTGAAGACAGGCCTTTACTGTCTCTTTACTGAGGGGCCACAGGGCCTATGACAGTGCCAAACTCAGAAAGCATCCAACAATTTGTTGGGTGGAGGGAGAAAAGAAAAAGAACAAGTTAGGTCCTCATTTACATTAATAAAACCCCAAACACATTAATAGTAACAGCAGAAATGCATTTGTAAGGACACTGAAAATGTTCATATTCTACCTATTGGGATTCAAAATTGTTGGGTAAAATAAGCATCACAAAGCATTTCCCAGCCTTTGTATCTTAAGAAGTTGGAGAAGTGTAATCCTGCTGAGAAGGAAAACCATCAGCTGGACCAAAAATTGATTTCACAGATTTGGTTCCCTAAAAAAGTAGATGAAATTGACTTTTGGGGTTACTCAAACTGACAAGCTCCTGAAATCCAGAAAATAATTACCCCACCACAGATACATTCCCTTACAACTGTACTGTCCCTTATGGTTGACCACCAGCCCCCGCTGTCACCCTGAACACTTGAAAAGTGGATAGTTTGAATTGAGATAGGAGATGTGCTCTACAATAGCCACCATATTCAAAGATTTGGGGCAAACTAGTAAAACTTCTCCTTAATAATGTAAGGAAAAATGCAGCTCAGGTTGGGACCCACGGCAGCTCCAGCCCTTAAATCCAAGGGTGGGCAGGCACTCTGGACGCCTGGTCTGAGTTACGTTCCAGCAACAGTACCCAGAAATCCACTCTGGACACGAGACCTCATGCAAGAGATTTTATTATGCAGACAGACTAGAGCTTCTGCTCTGGGCTGGAAAGAAGGAAAAAGAGAAAGATGGCGGATGCTTCTCCCAAATATTGGAATCTCCCAGGCTGGAAGGAACCAATAGCAGAGAAGAATACTTGCAAGCTGACTGATGAACCAATGGCTAGCTAGGATGTTCAGACTGACAAGCTAGGATGTAACTTGGGAAGCAGGAAATGGCTGTAGCATAGGCCAGAAATTCCTGCAGCGTAAGGGGTAGGCAGAGCAGCTTTCAGACTGACAAGTTAGGTTGTGGTGTGACGGAAGGGATGGGAGATCAGCTTTGTATTACAAATAATTTTCATATCATCTACAAGTTGAAATATTTCAAATCAACTAAGTTAAAAGTATATTGTTAAAATTAACTTTGAGTGTGTGTGTGTGTGTAATTGTTTACTTCTTAATGTGTTTTCTGGAAAATCTGAAATTACATACATGGCTCTTGTTAATGGCTCACCTTAAATTTTTTTTGAACATCACCAGACTAAGAAATATCCTGCTTCTACATAGTTAAAGTTCTTTACTGAGAACATCTTGTAATTTTCTCTCTGGAGGGATTTGATAGGGCTGTAGAAACACTTAGCCCTTGGTACAGGGCAATCAATAGCCTCAAACATTTCAAGATCCTGGAGGCAGCTGTTAGTCAATGGTGTATGGAGAAATATAAACATGACCATCTTTCTTACCTTTTATTTGTGAGGACCCAGGGGCAAGTTCTATAAGACCTCCTTGAGTTCCTCAGCAGGACTGAGCACCAAATGCCCATAAAGATAACTCACTTGAAAATAAAATCTTCATTGAATTCTTCCCATTTTCTGTCTAACTTTTCTTCCACTTCTCCCTATTTACTTCCAGGGACTACTTCCCCAGGAAACTATATTTATAGTAGAATCACCTCTCCAGCTCTACTTCTGGGAGAAGCCAAATCAAGAAAATAAAAATAAATAAATAAATAACCTACCATATATATTCCACACCATTTAACTAAGAATTTTTTTTATTTCAACCCTTCATAAACCCACCAGCTTCTTAAAGATGAAGAGAAATGATATCTTTATGACTTTTCAGACCTATTGTTCTGTTTTATATGAGATAGGTTGAAAATAAAATACATGAAAACAAAAACAAGGTATAAAACATAAATGTCATTAAATCTAATATAGGGTTCCCCAGTCCCTAGCTATTTTGTTGGATTCCACTGAATCTGGTCTTCAAGAAAGTTTTATAGCTCATTTTTGCTTTTTTGATTATTCTGATTTTTTTTTTTTTAAAAACACACAAGAGATTTTGAGATTCAAGGTGGTTTTGTCACATTCCCATGTGGATTTGAATCTTCGGGCTTGGATTCATCATTTTCTCCCTTATAAAATGGCCTGACTTCAGGAACTATGTAAATTCATGAATACACTAATGAAGCAACCTTTCTACATTTGAGGTCTTCCTAGAGCATTTTTATCCACAGTTTTACTGACCTCGTTCATGTCAGTCTATTTTTAAACTTTTACTTGAATTCCTTTCCTCTTCTCTCCAAATATCTTTGAGGTAATAATAGAATCAATTCCTGAGATAAAATGTACCTACTCTTTATTATCTTTGAGTATGTAATCCATCATCAGTGTTTTAGACTCCAAGCCCCAAGGTGACAAAAACAATCAAACGTTGATTTAGGTACAGTTAAAGGTAAATATGGATGTTTTTGCTCTTGATATTTTGATAGCAGGATCTTCACAGAAGTTTGCTTCTGAGGTTATACTGTCCCTGGAAACTACTTCATAGCCCTTTCTTCTATTTCAGGATTCCCAGACTCACACACACATGACCCATTTTCCCACAAAAGCAAATGTATGCAATAGTTTTATAAGGCAATGAAGAACTATGTGCGTGCATGCCATTTGCCCTTGGGGCAGCCTTGGTTGGAAATAAGGGTGTTACTAACTCATTGACCTAAAACTGAAGTTCAGACATCCTTTGTAGCCTTTATGCATTGTGATGAACTCATCATATTACTAATAAAAATCATGGAATACATAACTTTATAGCTCTTCAACACAAGTGGTCAGTACATCAGCATAGAAGGAAGTAGGGTCAAACATGAACACCAGAGATCTGCCTCCCTCCCCTCATGCTGGGTCTGTGCAAAAATAGTGATTCCTCCTTCCTCTCAATGTCCACCATAGGCTAGCTCTAACCTTACCTTCTTCAATCTCAGTTATATGCCTGGAAGGGAGTTCGTTGTGGAATGGTTTTATGAAGCCAGCTTGTAAGGATAGTGACAGTTGTGTGCCTCATCTCAGCTTCACTTATGTGACATTGCATTAGTGACTTGAAAATGGCCATGGTATTTTGTTATGGTTTGCAAATGAGGCATCCCTGACAGCTCTTGTGCAAGACAATATTCAGAGATGAAATTATTAGATTAAGAGTTGTAAACTAATCAGTAGATTAATTCATTTGATGGATTAATAATTTGAATATATTTATGCATGGTAACTGCAGTAAAGTAGGGCATGGTTAGAGGAAATGGGTCACTGGGGGCATGCCCTTGAGGATTATATTACCCCTGGTTGCTTGCACTCAAGCCTTCTCTGTTTCCTGGTTGCCAGGAGTTGAGCAGCTTTTCCCCACCATGCCTTTCTGCCATGATGTTCTGCCTCACATTGGGCCCAGAGCAATAAAGTTGGGGGACCATGGACTGAACCTCTGAAACCATGAGACAAAATAAACATTTTCTCCTTTTAGTTGTTCTCTTTGGATATATTTTGGTCTCAGCAACAAAAACATAACACATATTTATATCCTGAAAATCAGCCAATACTAAAATTCAGGGCTTCCTCTGTGCATCCCAAGAATAGATTGTTAAACATTTACCAACACAGCACTGAATGTGGGGAACTAAAATGAAAACAGCAGCTTATTGAAATAAAATATGTTCTTACTGTACAAAAGGAAAGCACTCCATTAATAAGTGCAAGAAATGCCTCCACAAGGTCTACAGAATCCTTTCTCCATGAATTTTCTACTTCATCCTTGCCTAAGGCCTGGTCTAAGGGAAGGAAAGGCTATAAAGCTTTTACCAACATAGAAACAAGTTTGGGGACTTAGGACTCAGGGCTGCTTTCCAAATGGCAGCAAACCCAGGTGCAACACAGTCCCTTGAGAAGTTGCATACTAATGCAATCTCTGCTAAGCCCCTCTGGACTCTTAAAGAGCAAGTAAGCCAAAATCCAATATGGGAACAAATCCAAACAAGGAGGATTTCACTTAACAGTGTGTCCTATCAGATAACAAGCACAATCAGAGAGAAATAAAGACTATGGGAGTTAGGCATGATGCTACAGAATCTAGCTCTACCTTTTTATTTAACTATCTCTTTTTACTGCTAAAGATCTGATAACAGCAGCATGTTTTAAGGAAATTACTTTGTAGCACATTTATTTTTGTGAGAACTTATTTCTTATCACATCCTATAGAGAAGTGCTCTTCCATTTGCATTTGAGGAAACAAATTTTATTTGGCAGGATAAATAGATGATCATGATCTTTTGAGAATGCTCAGCTCAATGTCTGATTGTTGCTTCACATCTACTAGAAATTTAAGGTTGCTAAATTTCACTGAATTAATAAAAGAATGGTTAAAACACAGTCTCCTGGGTCCCATCCCCAGGAGACTTCATCAGTAGGTGGGAACTATGCATTGGTACCTCTGTCAAGCTCTCAGATGAAGGTGATGTTACTGGTATGTGAATGAGGACCTTACCTGGAGTTGCCATACTCTGTTCAATGCAACACCTTGAACAGTTACAATGGTAAATGATTCCCAAGGTACAAACTTCATGAGGCAGAACATCATGGCAGAAAGGCGTGGTGGGGAAAAACAGAAAGGAGGAACTCTTGGTTCCATGCATGGTTCTTCTGTTAACCTACAGGTAGTGCATATAGAATGCCTACCCAAACACAGCTGGGGAATGGCTTTCTGCGGGCAGGAAGAGATATTGCCTAGTGACAGGAATTATGGTCATGGGAGAGAAATTTTTAAGACTCAAGAAAATTCTTTTAAGCGCTATATCTAATATGACAGTCAGGATATAACATACACCAACCTCTTCATTCTCTCTTCAACATCTAACTATGAAAAACTATGAAAAGTTTCAGTCTAATAAAACCTTTGGGGGTAAAGTATACAGCTTCGACTTCACATTGTGATAAGCTGCTATCCTTCTGAGAGGTGTGCCCCTCCACCATTTTTTCCAGGGTTTGTATTGAAAAGTATTTAAATATTTATATTTAAAACAAACAGTTTAGATGTCCTTTCCAACGGTTTTATTGAATATCTGAGGCAACCAGAGTGTTAGAGTTGCATAGGACATATTTACTGCAAATTATAATGTCTTTCAATAAATGAAGTGTGATGCAGGGGTTGGGGGTGGGGGTGGACAGGCCACACAGAGAGAAGCTTAAAAAGTTCAATCCAAACTTTTAGAGCTATGACAACATAATAAAATCATTTTAAATTTTTATCCTTTATTTCTCCATGCTATTCACTAAGTGTTTTAGCACTGAGGGTTGAATGATGAGTTTGTTCAGCAATCCATTCTGGTAAACCACCAAAACAAGGGCTCTTATTTTCAATTCTGAGCAAAACTATCCCATACAGATCTGTTGTTCTCCCATACAGATCTGATGTTCTTCCATTCAGATATGAACTTATAAAAAGCAGGCTAAGTGTCAATGTTGCTTTTATAAATCCCTCAAACTGCTTCTGACAGAATGACCAGAAAGGATTCCACAAATTCCCAACACAGAATTTCAAGTTTTGGATAGCTTAAAGAAAATGCATATTTATCTGAATTCAGCTTCTTTTGAAGTTCATCATCTGTGTCAATTCATCTGACATTGAAACTCTTCCCACAGAATTACAGCACCTGTTCTAAAAAGACAGCTCATTCATTTTGCACTGCAGATTATGCTGAGTAGTTTTCCTTACAGCATAAGCATATAAAATATCACTGGTGACATTCCAGAATTAGACAAGATTTTCTCCCCGATGTGGGGTACTATCACAGGCTCATCTAAACTGGCAGATGTTATAAAGGAGGAAATCATCTTCAACTTACCTTTTCCTTATGCCACTGTTCTTCACAGAAAAGTAAATGTCATCTTCCAGGCAGGATGCCATATTAACTGATTGCCCAATGCAAACACACCTAAGATTGTCTCTGCTTCTTGTGGGCTCTTTCCCTTACTCTAGATATCTTAGGATTGAACAGTGCTTGCTCAGAACCTTCTCTCTCAAAATATCTATATACTAGAAACTATAAAACACTGATGAAAGAAATCAAAGAAGACACAAACCAATGGAAATATTACCTATATTTATGAATGGGAAGAGTTAATATTATTAAAATGTCCATTTTACCCCAAACAATCTATAACTTCAAAACATACAACATAAAAATGGCCAACAGGTATATGAAGAAATGCTGAGTATCATTAATCATTGGGGAACTGCAAATTTAAAAAGCATAATGAGAAGCCAGGCATGGTGGCCTGTGCCTAAATTTCAGCTGAGGCAGGAGGATTGTTTGAGACGAGAAGTTTAAGGCAAGACCCTATTCTCAAAAAAAAAAAAAAAAGAGAGAGAGAGAGAGATTACCTTATGTGTTGAAAAGGTTGTGGAAGTTAAGGAATCCTGTACAATGTTAGAGGCAATGTATCTTGGCACAGCCATTATAACAGTGTGGAAATTACTCAAAAATTGAAAAATAGAACTATCATATATGACCACAATCCCACTTCTAGGTGTTTGTCCAAAGGAATTTAAATTAGGCTTTCAAAGACCTCATGTTCACTATAGCATTGTTCACAATTAGCAAGATATGGAAACGAACTAAATGCCCACTGATGCATGAATGGACAAAGAAGATACAGAGTAGATAAATACAATGGAATATTTTTCAGCTCTGAGAAGGACATTCTGCGTTGACAATTACATGGAGGATGTTATGGTAAGTGAAATGAGCCAGATCAATAAACACCGCATGATCTTACTTATATGTGGAATTGAAAATCGTCACTCTCACAGAAGCAAAGAGTCGAATGGTGGTTGCCAGCATTGAGGAGAAGGGAACATGGGAAGGTGATGGTTAAGGAGTATAAAATTTCAGTTACATAAGATAAATAGGTTTTGGAGCATTATGGAAAATAACACCTATTGCTAACAATATTGTATTGTATACTTAAAATTTGCTAAGAGGTTAGATCTTTAAGTGTTATTTACACATACATACACATGCACACACACACCCTCAATTTGTAATAAAAGTAAGAAACTTTGAGAGGTGATGGATATGTTGGCCTTGATAGTGGTGGTGTTTCTGCAAGTACATATTTACCCTCAAAGTCATTGATTTGTATACATTAAATAAGTACATAATTTTACATATTGATCATACCTCAAAAAGTGGTTTAAAAAGAAAAAAATCTAGCTGGGATAAATGATGTATGTCTATAATCCTAGCAACTTTGCAGGCTGATACAGGAGGACCGCAAGTCTGAAGCCAGCCTCAGCAAGGTAGCAAGACCTTGTTTCAAGGACGGGGATGTAACTCAGTGGTAAAGTGTCCTGGGTTCAGCCCCCAGTAACAAATTCAAAAAGTAAAAAACAAACAAACAAAAGCTATCCTAACTGCTACAGACAATTATCAAAATTAAACCAGTAAGCTGTTAAATGGAAAAGAAGAAAGCTTCCTCTTGAAACTCAATTATTATCTGATTATGAGACAAATGCTGACAATAGAATGAAACAGAATAGAAATAGAATGAAATAGAATAGAATGAAATGAGACAGTTGAATGAAATCAACATCAAGAAGACTGCAATTTTCCAAAATAGTATAGAGTGAATTGCAAAACTATAGAATAAATGGAATGAATAGCATTTTCCAATTTTTTTTATTTTGAAACATTTTAAAGATTGCAAAAGTAGAATTCATGCCTTATAACCTTCACCTAGATTTTGCATAGATTAACATTTTTCCATACTTAGTTACTCTTTCCCTTTCCTTGTGTGAACATATCTACATGTATACACAATCACACAAACTTACACACATACACATATACATAGATTCATTACTTATTTCCTGAATTACTTATAGATGTAATACTTCAGTAATAAGTATTCAGGATATTTCTCATGAAACAAAGCCAATCCCCCACAAAACCATAATATACTGATCACATCTGGGGAAAGAAATGCTCCTACAATGTTACCAAATATATAGTCTATGATAAAAATCTCTGCATTATCCCAATAATGTCCTTGGTAGTTTCATTTTCCAGCAGTTGATCTGGAATCACACACCGTAGTTAGTCACCATGATTCTTGATGTCCTTTCATCTAGGTCACTATGTTGGCATGACATTGACATTTTGAAAGTACAGCTCAATACTGTACAGAATGGCCCTCAATTTGTATTTGGCTGATTGTTTTCTCATGCTATGTGTTCAGAAATGGTTTTAGCAGAACTGCTGCAAAGATGATGTTAGGATCCTTTCTCAGCCCACATGGTTTCAGTTTGTCCCACCAATTGGCAATATTAAATTTGATCAATTGAAAAGGTCCTATCTGCCAAATCCCTCTATTTTAATGGTGTATTTTTCCCATTTAGAAGTAATAAATAATCTATGGGTGAAACTATTAAGACCTTGTGAATATTCTCTTGCCCAATGAGTCTTAGCCCAGTGGTTTTAGCATCCATTGATGACTCCTGCCTAAATCAATTATTACCATAGCAACTGTAAAATAAGCACTATGCCTAAGGCATTGTATATACTGGAGAAAGAGTGCAATATAAAAAGTCCACTAAGTCATATATAGAAAATATTCTTCATTACGATTAGTCTCATTATTGATTAATAAAGAGTTTCCTCCGTTTTCTAAGTTATATTACTAGTGGATAACTTTATAAGCAGAGCTGTCAGTTATTTTTTAGAGCATAAAGATATAGGCAAAGATGAAAATATAGGGAAATGAATTCAAATGAACCTTTAAAAAATAACAAGGCTCTGAATGAATGGTCTCTGTGGCAAAGATAATTATATTACAACAGTTACATGTACATGTTCTCCCACATTTATCAGTGACACTTGTAGGCAGTTTGGAAGTACCAGGTAACTAGTTCTAGCCAATGATATGTGAGTGGCATTGACAAACCACTTCTGTGCCAAAGCTCTTGCAAATCCACGTATGACATTTGTCTTTCTCCTTTACTTTAGCAGTGACCACAGAGATTGAGAACTGAAATTACAGGCTATAATGTTGATGCTGCCTGGGTTGATAAAATCATTCTATCTACAACAGCTACAGGAGAGTTGCTTGACCTACCAATGGACGTGGCATGAGTGAAATGAACTCCTCTGTTTGAACTGCTGTAATTTGAGGTTGCTTATTACCACAGTATAAGTCTAGCCTGTCTTGTCCCTCAAAGCCAGTTTTCACTTTCATTAATAAACTGAACATTATAAGAACAATCTTTGGATTAGAATGGTAGTTTATTAATTTTTCCATGGTTTAAACTCAATAATTCATGGAGAAACACTGGTTACTGACTGATCAGTCATTCCTATCCTTCCCCAACCCCGGCTTTTCTCTAGCAGAGCCCAACTTCAACTATAAAATATAAAAGTGCTATTTTCAGTGGCAAGCTAGAGCTGGCTTACACTAGTTCATGAGAGCTGTTTTTGCAAGATGGTTGATGTGACACTGGTAGCTTAAAATTGGCCATAGTGGGAGTATTTACACCAATGAAACTGGCAAATGCTACAGATAAGTCCTCCCTCCTTCCCCAACCATCCTCCTTCTCAATCCATACCCCACCTCCCACAGAAAGCTGGTTATGGAACATTGAGCAGCAGGTTCTTGGCTACTTTCTCCCCCAGGTTCTGCTGCAAATACAAGATGGGCACGTGGTCTGATATTGACCAGCAATACTGAGAGAAAATTGGATTCAGTCTTCAAGAAAGAGTTCTCTATCTTAAAATTGTCGATATACCTAGAAGAAATATGTAGCATGATCATGAAAAGACAGGCACTAGCATGTTCATTGCAGCACTCTTCATAACCCCAAACTGTTTACTATTCAAATGCCCATCAATATAGGAATAGGCAATGGAATACTGAAGAGTATTGGAAACCATTTTACAACTATACACACCAATGGCTATGAACCTCACCTATATTATGAATATAAGAAACCAACGCAAGACTGTATGTGACGTGGTTCTATTTAAAGTTGAAAACAGGTAAAACTCACCTATGACATTAGAAATTAAAAGTGATGTAACAAGTTACATTTGATTAAGGGAAGCATCAAGAGGGGTACATGGGAGACTTCTTGGGTTCTAACTATATTCTGTTTCTTGATCAAGATGTTGGTTGGGTTGTTTGTGAAAATATATCAAGCTATATATACTCAAATAAGTGTAGCACCTTTATTCATCAGTTTTCTTTTTAAATAGAGAAGTTGAGAGACAGACAAGAGAAGAGACTGACACCGATTTTCCCTCCTACACTAAAATATAGTTGTATGAGACCCAGATGCCCAGACAACAGCAGCCTCCTTATATTGTGCCAATATAGACCTACGGATATAAATCAATACCCTGAGGATAGCAGAACTGGATCTTTGATGACTAGGTTAAACCACTGGTTTCCATCTTGGAACCCTTTCAGAGCCTCTTGCTTTGAAAATGACTATAATTTTAATAATGCCAAAATTCTATAGTTATGTCATTGAAATTAACTCATTCTCATTGTGAATGGAGGCAACCTTTGATATTATATGAAGAAATGATTTGAAAGACAGGATTGCCAAGTAGTATGAATAACCTACTACAGGTGAATAATTTTCAATATTGCCTCAAATAATCAACAAAGTTATCTTCATCAATTTTTTAAATCAGGTCTCCTAAGGTATACTCACCTGTCTGCTCAAATTCACCTCCTCAGTAACAGAATTTCTTCACTCCAGTGCACATTTCCCTCCTTGATCTTCCTCAGAACACCTAGTTCTGAAATTACATTATTTGCCTATTTTTCTTCTAGAACATAGCCTCTGTAAGAACTGGGAGCCTTCCCACCATGTTTAAGATGGCCTCCTAGCATTCCAAACTGGGCCTGGTAGAGTATGATCAATAAGCACTTGTAAAATAAATGAATAAAGTAGGAGTGCACATTGGCAAGAAATATTTATTGTCCCACTAACTACTTGTTAAATAGTTTGGGGTACCCCTATTGCTTTCCTCTGCTTCCTGCGGCCACACATAGACGATGTTGCTCAGGGGTGCTGTAGATTTGTCCTTTCTTACTTGAACTTGGGATTCAAGGAACTTTCAGTTCTGCTACCTAATTGTACAGTTTTTATAAGAGGATTTTTGTAAATGTCCAAAAGCCATGCTTTCCTAACTGCTGAGACCTCTCTAGATACCCTCTAACTATATATTTAAATATTTTCAAAATATGATCAACACCCTTTTTATACAGGGAATGAGAAAACAGAAATATAACTTAATTAAACCTAAACTTTTGGCTACCAGAAGTATAGCATAACAGATCTTGTGTGATTAGTATTTGTCAGAGATATGAAAATGCAGACATACGGGGTATGAATTGACCTACAGCATTAACAAATTGACATTGAAGCAGGACACGTTTCCAAATACATGGAGACGAAGCTGTCTTGTCTCCTAATCAGTACAGTGAATGTTATCTGCAAAATCTGCCAGTGAACAAAAACATGCCATTGAAATATAAGGCAGAAATTTTAATAGTTCCTCTACATCCCTGCCAGTCTGCATAACTACACAGGTATCCCTGTGACATGCTCTCCCCTTTAGCCATCACTACTAAAAATACTTCATTGCTAAAATTGCTACAGGGAGAAGACTCTGACTTTGACATAATTTACCAGATTTGGCTGTAGCGTTTCCCTCTCTTTTTCACTTTCCATGATGCTATGAACTCTTCCCCTCAAAATTGAATCTGACAATTGCAAACTAAAGAGATTTAGAAGAACAAATGGTCTCCAAGCTTTCCTTCAAGCCCAGTTAGACAGACTTAAAGTACCTCTAGCTCAGCTCTGGGCTAGAGAGCACATTTGAGGTAAATTGAAATGCTTCACCAAAGGCAGCAAAATGGAATGGCTTCACCTTTTCTCTAAATATTTGGCTGCTTTTCCTCTTCTTTTAATCTTTTTTAAACCACCAACTAGCCATTCCCTATCTGATATGACTTCTGATATTGAAATGAAATATTACAGAAGAAGCGGCTCTTTAAAGCTGAATATGGTAAAAAGAAATCATTAGGAGCTAGTGGAAGAAAATAGAACTAGGAGACTGAGGGATGATGTGATCTTGAACTGTATGAATAATTTTTGAGGACTATTGCTCTAAAGAGGAGTAGAAAAATGGGGTGGTCATTGGAGAAGCCTACAGTCAAGCAAATTATTTTTTAGGTGGAAAAAATCAGAAAATATTATGAAGGAGAGAGGGAAGCATTGCTAGAGTCATATCCTTGCACAGGCATGGCAGGATGGCAATGAACTTCATAAAAGGAGGGCCCGTGCTTATGTGGGGCAGAGGCAGTTCACTGAGAAAGGAATGAAGGCAGAGAACATGAGTTCAGATGTGAGATCAGTCATGTGCTGCTGATGGCATGGCAATGTCCCATTCCAATGGCTTCTGTTTTCTTTTTTTATCAGTGCATTACAGTTACACATAATAATGAGGTACACAATAATGGGGTTCATTTTGACATATCCATAAGTGCACATAACATGATTTGATCCCAGTTCTCTTCTTCTTCTTCCTCTACTTTGTTGGTCTTCCTTCGATTTATTCTATTTATTTATTTACTTTTTATAATTGGAGTATTATAGTATACATAAAAATGCAATTCATTGTGATATATTCATCCATGCATATAGCATAATTTGTTCAATTCCATTTTGCAGTTTCTCCCCTTTTCCAACCTTCTTCCTTCCTCCTCCATCCCCTTCCTCTACTCTACTCTGCTCCCTCCTATTTTCTTAATGAATAAGAAGCAAGATTATCAGGTGAGATTAGGAATGAGAGCCAAAAGAAAGTATAAAATGGTTGCCTAAGAGAACAGCATAGTGAATGGACTCAGGAAATATAAATGACTACTCGGCAATTCTAAGGACTTGTGAGTGGTGTGTGGTTATGAGGTGTGTTTTCTCCATCTGTGTTTAGCCAGGCAAATACAGACAGGTGTGGGTGAGGCTGGAACATGATCAGGGTTAGATTTTTGCCAAGTGAATACAAAGGAAGGACAAAGGAGCAAGGTGTGCCCAGTCAATGCAAAGGAGCAATTATGGTAATGGAGACAAGAATCTGAAGTAGAACAGGTAGAGGAAGAGGACAGGGAGGGGATGAGGGATGGTGAAATTGTGGTAGGATCCCTGGACTTCAGTTCATACTGGGGTTGAAGACTTGTTTAAGGGCCCTTGAGAACTTATCCTCACTGCCACACAGGGCTCTGAATTTTGTATAAATGGAGAAAAAAAGTTGTCAAGGACAGATGAACAGCGAGAGATGGTCTCCCTATTGTTAAGGCTGCTATGGGAACAGACCATTCAAACTGGAAGACAATATCATCGGGTGAAGACAACACCATCTAAGGAGGAAAAGATTAGAAAAAAGACACAGGAGAGTCTCTAGGAATAATTATATGAGGATGTGGATAAAAGAAAGTGAGATATCACAGAAGGAAAAATATCCTGAAACAAGAATTCTTATGGCAGTCACAGCAATGATCATGATCATGATTCATGGCAGATGCAAGTAATTAAAATGATTGCTATTGTTAGAAAGCATCTCAATTTTTCTTGTCAATCCCATTTTACAGATGAGGAACTAAGACTCAAAGAGGTGGGAGGATTTGGTTAAATGCACTCAGCTATAATACAGGTATCTTGACTCACTTTTACATGGGGAACATTATTGTCTTTATGTTGGTTGAACCATATGAATTGACATTTTATAGGTCAAAAATGGTTAAACACTGCCAAGTTCGTGTTGCTCAACCTAATATATTGCAGTTTTCTTTCCACTATAGTAAAGTGTTAAGAAAAAGCAGGCATTGATGATATTTTGAAATAAATTATTGCTTACTTATTATTCACTAACACTCTAAATTTTATCAAGAAAATGTTTGCTGGCAGCTATGTGGGGTTAACTACAAGGAATTTCCTAAAACTGAAGCCAGATTTAACCTCTAATAAAAAAATGATAAAGAATTCAAAGAGAACAGATAAAAGCAGTCATCTAGAGCTGTGCCCAAGAGATTAGTACTAACCCTCAAAACTAAATTAAGGTTACCTAGGAAAGGTGTAAGGGGATTATGACTATAAATATAATGCTATGGATAAGGAATTACACTGTTTAGAAGAAGAATGATCAGTAAGGTGTCTATGAAAACAAAACACAGAGTAAAATCCAAGAAAGAGTTCTGTGGGAATCTCCAACCCATCCCAATGGAGGAATACCCACATCGCCCACGACTCCCACTTAAGATAGATGCCAGTGGTCTACAGAACCCGATAGCACCTTCCAGGAAGCTCATGTCACCACCTCTGAAAGCCCTGGTCTCCTTGTGAAGATAACCTGGCTTCTCACTTGGATATGACCAAAAACGAGAGGCTGTCCTTGTCATAATACACATATTGGAATTTCTAGTGGTTTTATTTCTCATTGTGTTTTAACAAATCAGCACTATTGCTTTTCATACATTAGTTTCTACATTTGGTGAATTGAGTTAATGTGAATTCATGTCTGAAAAGTAACAAAGTATATGCTGCCATGGCTCTGTGACCTATCCCCTGGATCTGCCAGCAGGGTTTTTTCACATGCTAAGGCCTTCCTGTTCCTCTTGGCTCAAGGGTCAGTGGGGAGATGCTTGGCCTATCAGCAGGGCAGGCTGAATTGTCAGAAAGTTAACACTTCAAAAGCAACTCTTAACCAAAGAGGAGCAGGAATTGGCTGAAAAATATCCCAACTTCCTCATCCCTCAATGGGAAAACAGAAAAACTCAATACTGTCTCCCAATGTTTTTTTTCAAAGGGTCTTCTTTTAAAGAAATGCAAACAAAGATAAAATATGAAGAAAAACATTCTTCAAAATCAAACCTGAGTTATAGTGATTCAATAAGGTACAGAAGGTCACCTGGTAGGGTCTATTTGGAAGAGAAGCTGCCTTTGCCTAAACAACTATAACATTCTCAATAGGCTACCCAAGTGTACCATATCATACTTGAACAATAATAGAGACATGGCTTTTCTTGCATTGGTTCTCTAAACTATTATACAGGAGCATTAGACAGTGCATGTGAGTCTGGTAAATTATATCTTATTGTATTCTCCCATTAGTCTGGAATTCACACTTTTATAACTAGATTCATAAGTGAAAAAGCAAGTCCAAAGTCAATTGCATATTGACTTGATGTGGTTAGGAAAGGCAAAAAAGGAACAGAGAAAGAAAAGAAGGATGATAAAACCATATGGAAAGTGGGAGCAGAGCAGTAAAGACAAGTTAGCAGATATCAGAAGACCCGTTAGTGCAATAGACAGCAGAGCTAGAACCCTGGGATACCTGTGGAAGTTTTGCACACTTTATTATTTAATTATCACAATAACACTACAAGGTTATTATTGTCCCACTTTTCAGGCAAAGAAAAGAATACTTTAGTTTCCATCTAACATCAGCAGTAGGGCTGGGATGTGTGCCCAGACAATCCAAGTCCCAAGTCCATGCTCTGCAACAATTCTGTTCTATGGCTCCTTTCTCTGTCCTGAACAGAGCCAAGGAACACCAGGGAGTGTTCTATGTTAGGAGGTTATATTTGATAACAGGGGTTAGCCTGAGGAAGTGATGGAAGATCCACAAAGCAAAGGAGGATATAGGCTCAGACCTGCTCACTGTGGCAAATGATAAGGCCACAGCAATGTGAGAATGTGCCAAACTGGAAATGCCCAGCAAGAGATCAGATCTGGAATGGAACCCATCCTTTGTGTAATGTCTCATCCATGGGAACACTCCCTACTGGAAGAGCTTGTGGGAAAGGAGGAATGGGGATAGTCCCACATTTCTTTTGTGAAAGTTAAGGGCAGAAGTTATGACTGAAGGGAGCATATATGCAACTAAAGAAGGGAAAATTTTAGATACCACCTTACACATACCAGAATTCCTAAGCATGAGAAGACAATCAATACCAAATATTACAGAGAATGTAGAATAACTGGAAATTGCATACATGGCTGGTGGGAATACAAAATGATTTATCCAACATTTTTCTAGCAATTGATTTCTCAGTATTTACCCAAAAGAAACAAAAGTATGCACAATTGTTCACTGAGACTTTATTCTTAATAGCCAAAATTGTATACATATTAAATATCCCTTACCTAAAATATTTGAGACCAGAATTATTCAGATTTTGGAATATTTACATAGACATAATGAGAGCTCTTAGGAATAGAAACCAACTCTAAGTAAAAAATATATTTATGTTTCATATATACCTTATAAACATTGCCTGAAAGTAACTTTAGATAATATTTTTAGTGCATCTGTGTTTTGAATACATCACATGAGGTAAGGGATGGAATTTTTAACTTGTGATATCTTTGCTTAAAATGTTTTGGGTTGAAGGCATGGCAGCTTTTGCATATTTGGATTAGTTATGCTGACCCGTGTAACTCAAATATTCTTCAGTCACTCATTTGAATGGATACATGAGTGATATAGTCTTGTACTGAGGTACTACTTATCAAAGAAAAAAGGAACTACTGATATCAAACAATGATGAATCTCAGAGGCATAATAATAAGCACAGCAGCACACACTTTCTAGAGCAGGCTGAACTAATTAATGCTGACAGAAGTTGGATCATTGGTTGCCTTGGGGGTGATGGCAAGTGACTGGAAGAAGACACAGGAGCATTTTAGGGTGATAAATTCTATCTTGATTGGGGTGTGATTATACATATGTATACATTTGTGAAAACGCATACAACTATAAAATTTAAATTTGTGCCTTTCACTTAATGTAAATTACATCTAATTTTCTTTAAGGGGGAAAAAAACTACATCAGTAGACTCGTAATCACATTGGGTTTTAGAACAGCTTGGTAAATTCTTTGTTGCAGGTTCTGATTTAAATAAAGTTGGTGAGAAGGGCCATTCCAAGGACAGGGTCTCCATAGCCTCATCTTCTCTCTGTTTAAAAAAGAAAAATCCCCAAATTTGTCCTCTTGTCCTTTCCCATGAGAATGAATGATGCAACTACAGATGAATCCATTGACTTTCCTTCCAGCACAGAGTATTGTCACATATATTTATTTTAGGCAGAATATTGAGTCTCAGTTGCAGTTGTACCTCCTACACTAAAGAATTCTCTTTCCATCTGGCACCATTTGTTAATTTTCCCCTACATGCACATATCAGAATTATCCTGGGGGACCTAATAGGTAGAGATTATGCATTTACATAAAAGTTCTTTCAAAATGTAAATTGATTTTTCCTCAACAAGTAGAAAACATAAGTAACTTATTATGAGAAGAATCCAATTTAAAATTTTGACGTCACATAATAAAGCAATAGTAATTGTGGGTGTTGTTGGCAAAAGAGGAAAGAAGAAAAGTCAGAAAAACTGAAATTGAATATTTAGCTTGCACCAAACACTTGAAATGCTTTATCTTTGTAATCTTTCTTTAATTCTTTTGCAATCCTGTGAGGTAGGTTGAACATAGCACAGGGGACAGATGAGGAAACTGAGGCTTATAGAAAATTTATGTGTCTAAAGTTGAGAACTAATCTCATTCCAGGTCTAGATAACACTACAGTCTGCATGTTTGCAAGAGTAAGAGAGTAAGAGACATTCACCCATTTACTCATTCAACAGATGTTTATCAAACTGCCTACTGTGCAAGCCCCAATGATACAAGTGTGAGTAATGACCCATTCCCTGTACTGTTGGAATTTATATTCTGTTGGGGAGTGTGGTGTTTTAAATTATGTCCACAAATTCTTTGAGACTTCTCCTTTCAATAAACAGAGCTTAATTTCCCATCCTCTGAATGTGGACTAGACTTAATGATTTGATTATAACAAACAGAATATATAACAAACAGAATAAGGCAGAAATAGTGTGTCATTTTCAGGATCAGGTCACAACATATTGTGGCTTTCTCTTTGCTTACCCTCTTGGATCATCTGCTCTGGAGGAAATCAGTTGCCATGTTGTGAGAAAACTAAAGCAGCCTTATGGAGAGGTCCATGAGGAAGGGAAATGAGACCACCTGCCAACTGCTATATGAATGAGCTCGAAAGTAAAATCCCTCCCAAGCCCCTGTCAAATCTTCAGAGGAGACTACAGCGTGGTCAATCCTCTGTCCACAACTTCATGAGAGAACTTGAACTGGAGATACCAGTTAAAAGTTGCTCCTGAATTCGTGAGCTATAGAAACTATGAGATAAGAAATACTTGTTGTTTTAAGCCAACAAAATTGGAAGTAATTTACTTCACAGCAATTAAACAGACAAAGATACATTCATTACAAGTTAATGGTACAAGATGTGTCACTAAGAAAACAAAGCATTGAAGAAAATGGAAAGGTGCTACTACTCTTTCAGGTATGATGGGAGGGAAGGCATCTCTGAGAGCTTCACATTTCATTTGAGACATAAAGGATGAGAAAAAGAGAAATATTCATTTAATTTAGCAGCATTAAGGAGCTGGTTTCCTTGATAAGATCAGTTACAATAGAGTGGTAGTTATCAAAGCACAATTAGATTAAAATAAAGAATAGATGGATAGAAAGAAGAAGAATCATTACAAGCATAAATCATGCTAAAATCTTACATAGAAAGAACAGAAGTCATGGGGAATTTGGTATAGGATATGACAGGGCCATTGATGATGGTGGTGGTGTGGTTATTTTGTTAAAATGAGAGAGATGAGTTTGCACATGTATGAGAATGGGAAAATCCTATAAAGAGAGAATGAATAAAGAGAGGATGCATAGCCAAGGGGCACATAATGAGCAATCAATTAGGAATATTTGCTGCATCTTGACAAGAAGGAATGCAGAAGGCTGAGCACTAGGGTAAGATTGTGTGAGGCTCTATGGATATGATGAGGGAATTCCTGGCTAGTACTTTTATTAGAGTAAAATGCCCTTCATTAATGCATTCTAATTTTTATTTATGCAACAATTAATTAAAATATTAGCCAAAATAATTCTAATTGTCCTCATTTTTAATTTACTGATTTGGGGTTTTGAATCTCTGGTGCTCATGTGTATAACTTCCCATGACTGTAAGTTTGATGACATTTTTGTCAATATTTTAATTTTTGGTTACATTTAATTCTTTAACCTGACATTTATTTAATGTGGGGCATGGATAATCATTCTACGTGAAACTGTCCTTTTTATTTGACCACTTAACTCTTTCATGCTAATTGGAAACATTATCCATACTAATTCTCAAACTAACAAGTTTATTTCTGAACTACCAACTCTTTCCAGTAACATACTGCTCTATTCCCATGTCTAAACTACACCCTTCCTATTGTGAAACAGAGTATATATAGAAAATGGAATTCAATACATGCATATAGCTCAATAGTTGTAAAGTGAGCTCTCAGGTAACCACTTGGGTTGAGACAGAGAACATTACAATCCCCTCTAAACCCTTTGAATGTCCTTTCCAACTCACTAGCTCTTTCCCTTCCCTATTCATAACCATGGTCCTGGTCTTTGGGATAGTTGTTTAAAAATTTTACATATTAGAAATGTTTCTGTATTTGAGTAAAAATATATAACTGTACATATAGGAAATGTGCTATAACAAATTTAACAAAATACAAGGTTAACATAATAGTTAAACTTGGAATTTATTCTTTAAAATTATGAGAAAATTTTGAGATCCAGTTAGGATAGCCTTTTTCATTACTATTCTTTTTCTTAGCATTTTCTTTTCCAGATTCATTCTGACATCAATTTGATAGTTTATAAAATCATATTAGAATTTTAGTTGGTTAAAATTAAATTAAAATAATTAAAATTAATAGATAATTTTCTTGCAAGTCCTAAGAACTTGGTTAAAGCTCATTGTCCACCTTAACATATTTTCTTCTAATAATATTCGTATGATTTTAATATCAAATTCAATACTATACTTAATATTGTATTGGAAGTTCCTTAAAGACTTATTTATTATTATAGCTAAAAATACTTAATAGCATGGTGAGCTGTAAAGTATCTACTAAAAGTTCTTGTTTTCAATTAACAGCAATGGGCAAATATATCAATGTATATGTGTGTGTGTATATATATATATTATATATATATATGCTTTTTACTAATAGCTCAAAGAACACAAAGCATAAATTTTGAACAATCGAACATATACAATAAAACTTTACACCTAATATCCATTCCAATATGTATATCCTATGGGCAAACACAGGTTTCAACATACAAAACCAGACTTGCAACTTTCAGTGGCAGCATTCCTGAGAGTACTTCCATGGAACTACTGATATCACCAGGCATATTTTCTACATGCTCTGGAGACTAGTTGTTTTCTTCCTGTAACCCATTGTTTCATCTAGTACAAACAACTTGCTAATGTCAGATGCTGGAGTGAAGTAGTATGAAGACCAGACTTCTTTCCCAGCATGGATGCTCTTCTCACAGCCTTCTTGTGGACCTCACTTGATCACTATCCTCAAAGACAACTCAAACTCAACACGTCTCAACCAGACTCCCCATCTTTCCTTCTAAACTACCTGTTTCCCTGAAGGGAACTCCTTCCTTTTAGTTTCCTGTGCCAATGACTCTGGCACTACCCCTGACCATTTTCTTCTCCCACCATCGAGTCCCTCAGGGAAGCCTGTTGTCTCTATCTTTATAAAATCTCCAGATTCCAACTACCTCTCATTCCACTGTCACTGCCTATCCCGAGCCACCACCCTCTCTTCCCTGCATCAGTGTAGAAGTCTCAGAACGGGTGACCTAGTTTCTCTACTTGTCCATGCAGTCTATTCTCATCAGAGCAGTCAGAATATTTAAAAAAAAAAAAAAAAAGATAAATCAAATTATGCCAAGTTTCTATTTGGAACCCTGTTTTGACCCCACATGTCCCTCAGCATGGAATTCTGTTTTTACAAAGACCTTGAGAGTCTTCTATGATCTTCTCCCTCTACCACTTTCTGACATCATCTCCTGGCACCTCTGCCCTTGATCCAGCCACAGTCCTTCCTGCTGTGGTCCTTAGGTGCCTTAGCATCATCTATTCTCTCTTCCAGAAATATTATTCCCCAGTGACATGTTCCCTCCCTCAGCTCTTTCTACTTTCTCAAAACTCATCTCCTTAGTGATGATGCTCATCATGAGCATCCTATTTCACACTGCAACCTTTCTTCCCCCTACCCTCCACCAACACAACCCACCCCATGATTCTTACTTGTTCTCACTTATATAGACCTTATCAACTTTCAAGATAATAAACACCACTGGATCTAAGACACCACAACTGTGAGTCATGCCTTTATCCTGCTAGGACATAACAAATTGTGATATACCATCAATTGTATGATAGATGCTGATGTGAGGGATGTTGAAATGTGAAAACAGGTGTACCTTAGAATCAGTACCATGGGGGTTAGCAGGCAAGGCTCACTTGGGAGTATCTTCCAGACCTCTTACAGTTACAAGAGGATGACAGGAGGGGAGCCACAGGGACTCCAACTTCTGACTCTTACTCTCATTCATTCATCAAATATGTCTTTCCTGAGAGATGTATTTCGAATAAGACATTGTGGATAAAACAGTAGGGAAGAAACGGTTCCTGCTCTCAAGAGGAACTGTCAGTCGAGTAAAACGTCTGACAGAGAATCAGAAATTGAATTACAGTGTGTTAACTGCTTCAAGGACTATATGGTCCCAAAGGAGGTCCCCAAGCCACCATTATCAAATACTTTTACAGCTAAAGAGAGAGTAGTCACAGTTGTCTACTTTTTCCTTCTTTTATTCCAAACTGTGAAAAAGGAGAAAAATCATAGTACTGACATGAGAGGCACCAAATAATATGTCCAACTAAAGCATCACTTCATGCTTCCAAGTCCATGCAGCCATTTGTCACTACAGACAGTGAAGTCTGAATTTAGGTACTAGTTTCTTCTTCCATTTCTGCCTATAAGCACTGTGTGTTGTTCTAAGAATCTGCTTCATCAGTCCTGAGCAAGGGTTCAGGGAACTCAGAGAACCTCTCTATCTCTACACCTTTAATTCTGTTATTGATTAATTCTCAAGAAGGTTATCTCCACTCTTGAGAAATAATTTTGCTTTCTACTACTAGGATGTTATAGAACACTGTGTTAAAAATATCTAGTGATATTTATCTCATGGTGTAAAACATATGACACCCTAAGTCAAGTCTAAATACATTAACTCTAGTATTCCATTTATAGTTTGCAATACAAAGCTATCACTCTCTGTAAGAAAGAAGAGTTATAAACAGGATCTGTCTCATTTAACATAATGCTCTCAAAGATCCTGAAGGTCAAATCAGCTTTCATCTCCCTAATAGATTTAATTATGTGAAGAATATGCCATGTATAAAAATTCTTCAAGCTATACCAATTTTTTGATTCATATCATTCAATGCATGAATAAAATAATTTGTGATGTAGGACTTTGGCAAGAAATGTGACACATCAATAAGCTACAATCTAAAATGAAACTATAATTGAAGGCCTTTGGAAGAATAAGAAAAGTAAACAGCAAAAGTTAGTGTGCTCTAAACAATACACAATGATACAACCAATAACAGGAGTCTCAGGATAGACAAAAAGTCTGGATAATATTGTTTTTTTCACTGGTCTAAATTTTAATTCAAATGACTCTTCTTGATATGTGTGTTGTACTTCCACAATGAAAAGACTTCTTTAATTTGTTTTTTACTTTGGACTTCTAGAACTGAGATATAGGTTGGGGATGGGAGACTTCCTCCAAAAATGTAAATGGGGTAGAAAATAAATTTAGCTTTGAATACATGTTGAAGATATCACCCACAGAGAGACAGAGAGAACAAGGTGGAAACACATCTTTGAAGTCAGGGAGAGGTTGGAGATACAGGTTGGGTAATACCCATTCTAGAGATTCCAAGAATCACAATCATAGTTATGGGACTGAATATGATCATTCAGAGAAAGAATTAACCCATGCAGAAAAGGAGAGAAAAATACCCTCGAATGAAGGAAAAAATGAGGAAACAGTGAGGGGAGAAAGTGTAAAAGGAAGAAGGAAGAGATGGAGAATCTCAAGAGGTCAGGGAGATGAAGACTCCAATTACTCCTGGGTTATTTTTCACTTTAGTTAGAACTTTGCCACTAGTGAGGTTGCAGGTGGAGGGCTGAGGGGAGAGAATGAGAAAAGCCTTGTGCTAGGCAGGCAGGAACATAGGAAATGCAAGAACAACCCAAGACATTTGGAAGGAAAGGGGTAGACTGCAGTTGCTTGGCAAAGTAATGACTATATTTTATTATATATATTGTTTGAATCATCACTGTGCCTTAGTGTGCTATTCACATTTGGTGTGCGTGCTTATAACAAAATGCAGACAGAATTAAGAAGTTTCACATTGAGCAAAGAAGTTTTACATTGTAGTTTTGAAATGGTTAAGATAAAATGTACTAACTTGATTGAAAGAGTCACAGTTTCTGTGTTGTCAACTTTTCAAGTTTATCAAATGCTTTTCCAGTCTCTCCATGTCCCTCTGCATGTATCTCCTTGGAAAATTAGCAAGCCTCCAAATGAAGATGAAGTATAATCTCCAGGTATAGAAATGTTGAAAATTCTTCACTTTATAGAGAACTGCCCAAAGACTAGGATGACATACAACTACTATTTGGACTAGGGAAAGAAAAAAAAAAAAAAAAACAAACTTCTGCCAGTAACTTTGAAAAATCAATCCACAAAATTTTGGTTAGTTTGATTGTGTACTCTAACTTGCAAGAGTATATCCAGTCTATCAAAATAAACACCTAAAGAACTGTTTGATAAAGCTGTGTCTGTGGATGATAGTGTTAAAATTATCAACAGGTTACTTTGGGGTCAGCCTCAAAGTCAGAAGTTCAGTGTCCTAGGACAGACTGACTCACATCTGCCAGACCTCCCATGCCACCTATCAGACACCCAAGAAGTAAGAAGCACTGGTCCAAAGGGTTTCATCCTTCCTATCTGTCCATCTCCATTCTTGGTGCATAAACCATTGTTCTGATACTAGTCATGTCATGGTTTAAGAACTGCAGACCTGATTCCAGAAATCCTAGTCCCATTCTCACAAGAAGAAGAAAGTAAAATACAAAAGGATTAGAGGGTATTACTGCTCATTGAGTCTGTCTCTCCAAGATATGAAATCAACCAAGGTGTTCATCAATGGATGAGTGGATAAAGAAAATGTGGTATACAGACACAATGAAATTACTATTCATACATAAGAATGAATGAAATCCAGTCACTTAAAGCAATTTGGATGAAACTAGAGGACATCGCATTAAGTGAAATAAGCCAGGCACAGAAAGGCAAATTCTGCATGTTCTTACTCATGACTAGAAGCTTAACAAATCAGTCCCATAGAAGAGAGTGGACTAGTGTCACTACAGACTGGGAAGGGAGGGGAGAGAAAGGACAGACAGAATATATAACAGGGACCAAAGTACAGTTAGGTAACAGCAATTAGTTTTGATAGTATGTAGCAGAGGAGAGTAACTACAGTCTATGACTATTGAAAATATATTTCAAAATAACAAGAAGAATCTTAAGTTTCCCAGCATACAGAGATGATAAATGTTTCAGGAGACGGAAATGCTAATTGCCCTTATTTGATCATTACACATTGGACACATATACTGAATTACTTTAGTATACTCCATAAATAGCTATACATATCGTGTGCTAATTAAAATAAATAAAACAAATCTTTTTAAAAGGCTTTTCATTGAAGCCTGTTCAACAACTTTGTACTGCAATGCCTGGTTGGCGGGAGACTGGGAAATTTGAGTGTTTGAGTTTTCTAACTTTCATGGAAAGGGAAGCAGAGAGAAGTGAGTTGAGAAGGATTTTAGTAAACCCAGTCCACAGTGTCTTCCACACTGGGACAGGAGAAGGGCTCTGCACATTTACATATTGTAGATGACTTGTCTGACACCCACATTCCATGCCCGTTCTAACTCCAGCCTCATTTCATCTGGTGACTTGCTTTCTTGGTCCACTAGAGTACTTTCCTTTCTTTCAACCCTATCCACTTTCTAAGAAAACATGTCTTGAATGTGCAGTACAACACCCAAAAAGTAGACAGTGAGATTAATTTTAGTAAACTGAACACATTCACATAAGAAAAAGAATATTAGTGAAACCACAAAGACTCATTGTATTGAAATTATACCTTAATTTAAATATAATCTACACTTGTAAAATTGATAATGTGCACAAGAGGACTCAGTGATTTATTTTATGGATAATCAGAAGATCTGGATTTTCAAAATATAGAATGTAGTTCAACTGCTTTTTAATCTTGTGTGACCCATGATGCTGGCCACTTAAAAAGTATCACAATACAGTGTCCTGTTTGGATTATCATGCTGTTAGTAAGCTACCTAGCAGCAGGTCCTAGTAACCCCAAGTGAATTTAAGTTGCATGGCACTGAGGATTTTGATTAGATTTTAAGTAGAATGGTACATATTTGTGAGAGCTATATTTAAGTATTACAGGAGTTCTCATCATGCAGCTGCTAAAGATGGCAAAAAATAATTTTGCTACCTTAACCTTATATTTAAGTCAACAGAAAGGAGCACTGTTAGAGTAACAGTGATGGTTTAGCTTTAGTAGCAGTAATTCATCTAAAAGTAAAACACAGTGAATTCACAAATACTTTCCCCAAGAGCATGAAATGAAACCTTGTACAGACAAGAAAAATAAGACATAGAGCAATAAAGGTTCTTTCCTTGTTTCATAATCTGATATTACCTCTTTCACCCCTTCAAATTCTCCATCTTCTTCTCTCTACCCCAACCCCAAGAGGACCCTAGCTATCCTTAGAAAATCGATCACCATTCTGCATCTGGGCCTTTGCACTGGCTGGGCCCTTGGCTAAAGAATGATTTCCCTCAGGATTTTCACGTGGCTCTCTTCTCTTGCTTCCTTCAAACCTCTGGTTTTAATTCTGTTTCCAAACTGTTTCATTCTTCCATAGCCATTAATCATCCTTACTTCTTATTTTAAATTTGTGAGAATAGGAGAGCTAAAGTATGCAAGGGGTCCTTTGAGTCAATTATTTAAACTCTCTAGGCTTGTTTTCTTCACACTAAAATAAAAAATCTGACACCTCTTCTACAGGGTTATGGAAAGGATTCACTTGTGTGTATGCATGTGTGTGCATGCTGTACATTTACAGCTGTGTGCTGGTAAATGTTTTAACAAATAGATTTTGAAAAAACAATTCTGATGTTGTTAAATGCAGATTTGTAATAAATAAGCAGCAACACGCTCTCACACAGCATTTCTCCCATATCTATGCAAGAGGTAAATAACCTTAAGAGCATAGATAGTAGTGAAACGGTAGCAAAATAATGAGGAAATGGTGGATTTTAAGTGCTTACTACTTTGCTTTATGAAACTTATTTAGTTGTATGTTTACATAATTTAATTTTAATAATGGCTTAAAAATTAGCCAGCTCTACCCTGTGTGGGAGTGGATGTGTGGGTTTATGCATACAGATACACCTAAATAAATCAAAAGCAGTGCTGTTTAGAGAAAAAAATCAGAATATTTGTTTTGTTTTCTCTAAATATAGGTAAATTAATGGAAGCATTGACTTTGTTGAAAGTGATCTTAACAGTGGTGGCTAACAGCAGGTTTAATCAGAGTACTATAGCAACAGCTTCAATGCTAATGCACAGAAAATCATAGAAACTAAGACTAATGAAGATTCACAGCCAAGGAACCATAGAAATGTGTCTCCCATAAAAAGGGAAGGGCCTAACATTGATGAGTGGCTTGTCACAATTGATACCTGGTTTCTTTACTAACACCTCACCTTGACAGATTTCCAAAAACCTTGTCAGGGCACATCCTGAAGTCATTACACACCCAGACAAGCTTTAAATTGGGGTCAAAGTGACCTCCTTCTACATTACCACCCCAATCCTAAACTGCCAACCCTGTTCAACTGCATTAAAATCCCAAAGGGGAAATCTGCTCAAAACAGAGATGAAAGATCCTACGGTATTAGTTAGCTTCCAGGTGAGAACTAAAAAGAGGTAAAAAGTTTTATCTATAAAAAACATCTTGTTTGGTGGGTGCACAGCAGAGGCAAACCTGATTATTACCTTGCAAAAAAAAAAAAAAAAAAAGTAATCATCTACAGTGTCTTATTGTTTCCTATTCTGGGTTCAAATCCAAGCTTCGGACCCCATGCCTTCCCTTGAAGGTCGTAGGAGAGTTCTGAGCTGAGCTGTACTACCAGCTTTCAGGCAGAACAAATCCATTATTTGTGGAAGTCTGTACTAGCTTGCCATGCAGTCAAGTCCTTGTTACGCAAGTCCATCTGAGCATTTCTGTAAGATCTTTCTTCCTTTATGGGACCCTATATACAACAGAAGTTATACCTAATTCACAACTCTTAGTCCATGCAGATGTCATTTTTGCTTCATCTTGCTGCCAAGGCTGCATTTCTTGGAGACAGATGGCTATCAAACTGTTCTTCCTTTCAAAATGTACACAACAGATGCCCTCACAATTCAAAGTGAAGTACTAGGCTCTTAAAGATGCCAGAGTTTATACTTTAAGTTTAAAAACTCTCTTAATTCTCAATTCTTTCAGTGGAAAAATGTTTCCATGAAGTCATTCTTATTCTTCTCTGGCTTTTCCAGGACTGGGTTTGATAACTATTTCGGAATCTCTCTCTGTACACAGTGCTTACTACAGTTCTTTATTATGTAGATAAGTTAGTAAGTGAACCATCAATTTGAGAAGAAAATATTTCTGATAACTTTTGAAACATGGGAAAGAAATAAAGATGTGTTGAGTATTTAAAAGATCCATTCCATGCATGATCTTTCATTAAAGAAAAACAAAAGCAGAACATGACAGAATCTAAGACACCATATTTAAGTGGGGACAGTGGATGGTGGTTGTAGAGGAAGCTTGGTAATCATGGTGAACAGAATCTCTGATTTGGGCCCCTCGGTTAAAAACACATGTCAAAGGTTACAATGGTTCTATAACAGAGCTATGACTTAAATGTTCCTCAAAAGTACTGCTTGTAGGAATCATACTCCCCAGCCCATGAACAATACAAGCAAATGTTTTTACATGCGAATATAACCAAGATTTTCCAGGAAGCCTCTAAGTGGGATGGTAACTCATGGCAGGCACATCTTTGAACACATCTCCAATTTAATTTTCAAGATACCTAAGTGAAGGCAATCCTTTTGAGACTACTTAATAACAGACTTCAAAAGAACAAGCTCAAAGGAAAATATTTGAATAGAAAGCTGGAGAATATATTACCATTTCAGAAATGACTGACATTTCATTTATATTTTACTATGTGTTATAGTAGTAATCCCCAGCAACAGAAAGCATGACTATGTGAAAAACTCATAGGTTATGGGAGATATAATTAACCTTAGATCAAGCTGAAGCTGGCACGCACAGTCCTTCTAGGAATCAAGCAGGGTATGACTCAATCAAGCTGCTGGCAGATAACTAACAGGCAGGGAACTTAGGTGATACCTGCCTAGAGAAAGGGGACTAAGGCAAGACTGCTCAACTGTATCAGCAGAGTGCTCTGAAAACATAGGGGGTGCTATGGTTTAAATATAGGTAGTACTCCCCTAAGCTTCATATGTTAAAGGTTTGGTCCCCAGGATGGCAGCATTGGGAGATGCTATGGACCTTCGAGAGGTGGGGCCTAGTAGGCCCTTAAGGCTTTGGAGGTGTGTTCTCAAAGAGGACCAAGTGATCCTGGCCCTTCCTCTCTCTTTGCTTCCTGGTTTATACTATGAGCACTCACTCCTACACACTCTCCTGTCATAATCAACTGTCCTTGCCAGAAGCTCAGACCAATGGGGCTGTCCCTCTTGGACTTGATTCTCCAGAACCATGAGCCACAGCAAACCTCTCTTTGCTTAATACTGTACCTGTATCAAGTATTTTATTACAGTGATGCAGAGCTAATATGCAGCAAAAATGTTTTCAATAACTGTGATAGTGCCTCATAAATTTCTCAGCATAATGGGGTGCTCATTTTGTCCCACAGAGTCAGAAGAGTTTATGAATCACATCAATAGGGGTCACTTTCTCTAACTCTTGATTCTTTTATTAGATTTATTCAACATTTATTTAACTTCCTGAGGATATAAACTATATTGTTATATCTCATTGATAACAAATGTAAAACAAACTTATAAACACAAATGTTTTAAAAAGTTAAAATTTTGCAATAAAATATCCATTTATATTGTTACAAAATAACCCATGGGGTAGGCTACCTACCCATAGATTACCTATAGGTTAGTCAGTTAAGGTGGCAAGAGAACTGACTCAGAATGTTCTAGAATTATAAGTCTCAGAGGAAGAAGACATGAAAGTTGATGGAGGTAGCAAGGGATTAGATGTAAGTCATAGAATCTCTTTACATAAGTACTGAAAACATAGGAATAAAGAATAGAAAGGGAAATGTGGATTAACAGACTAGTAATCTTCAAAGAGAAATGTTCATTGGAGAAAATAAGCAGGGGAGATAGGAGATACACTTTGATCAACGAGTAGGTGTATATGACTGTGATATTGAAAGTGGTGTATTGGACAGGGTCTAAGAGGGGACCTTGGGAGACTGCATTTAAGGTCAAGTGCACAAAAAAGGATACAGGAAACAAGAACATCAAGCAAATAAGAAAACAGAGGGCAGAGGGGCCTGGGGGCAGACATAGGCACATTGTGCTTCTTTGTGTTTGGAACTTTGTGATATTTGCAAAAAGTTGCTATTTCTTTAAGGCAATAGTTCCCAAATCTGATAGTTGTCTTTCTTTGTTCCTCCAAGAATCACACTTTAATAAAAGAATCACAACTTCAGTAGATAAGATTCCCTGCATGGATTTTCTTCTCCTTTCCATTCCCTTTCCTACCTCACAATTTAGTATGTTTTACCCATAAGAATTACATTCATCATCTACCCCAGACTCCCAAGACACACTCTGCTTACTACTCAGCTTCCACTACCCAGAGCACTTTGCCCTTCTGGATCTAATATGTGGCTTCCATAAACACATTCAAGTGTACCTTGCAAATATTACCTCATTAACAGTCACCCTGAATCTCCCCTGGGTACTCATTTTCCAAGATGAGCATGTCACTAGGCTATGTTCAAGAGATCAGTCTCTAGGCAAAGAAAAGCAAGATTGAGTGCCATGTTTCCTATTGGGAATAATTACATATTTATAAATGTTCTAAGCTGTAAGTACTAAACATACATTTAAAAGTGTATCTAAACCAAAGCTATTTATACAATTAATGATTTTTCCCATTAAATTGAAAAGTATTCACCTGACCAAGTAAATTGTTCTGAAAATGATTATTTTCTACACTAGTATTCAAATGCCTTTAAAAATAACTTGAGTCATTTCAAAATTAATGTTTTCTACAAAAATTTGAAAATGGAAAGGTGCAATGAAATCCAATCATAATCTCACTATAATCTCATTGTCAGAGACAAATCACAAGATTTACCCTCTTTTTGATACCCAATCATGGAGAACGAATGGACTTCTCTGTATATGATGTCTTTAGCAGAATCTGATATATAACAGATAAGGAACAAAATTTATAAAATTAATGAATATAGTATACATACTATTTGTAATTCATTTTAAAATGCCTTTATGTTTTAAAGTATGTTGTAATAAAAGGAACAACTGAAAATTGCAAATATTTAAAATTTTAAATACTTCAAAATGGGGTAAAGTAAAAGAAGTTGCTCTCATTCTGTATTGCCATTCCTGGGAAGAAACAGAAATCCCAGAAATGGAGAGAAAGAGGCAGAGGGAGAAGGAGGGAGGGAGGGAGGGAGGGAGAAGGAGGGAGGGAGGGAGGGAGAGAGACCTACTTTAAAACAAATGTTATTCTATTTTGTTTGGAAATACAGCTTTCCACTTAATATTTCTTAAACACCTTTCCATGTCAATGTGTATGCCTCTTCCTTTAAAAAGGCTTTATGTGGATTACCCTATAACTTAATCATTAAATTGATGAACCTCTTTAATAGTAGCCAGATTTTATGCTGTTGAAAAGCCATGCTCTAATAAATATTATTCTGTCTCCCAACAAATGCTTGCTGAGCACCCACATGCCAAGCAATGAGCCAGACTCTACGGAGATAGACATCAACAAAACAGCTAAAAATGACTAACCTCTGAGGAGTTAGACATTAACAAAGCAACTAAATTCTCTGATCTCAGAGTTCATGAACTACTAGATCTACTAGAGGCTGATAAGCCAGAAAACAAATGAAAATATCTTTTAAAATTTAAATTTCTACTCTGAGGGAGAAGAAGAAAGGAAAACCAGAAGAAATTGACAAATCGGTGGGTCCCTCTGTAGATGTAACCAATAAGTTGGGTTCTAAAGGATGAAAATGACCTAGGTAGCAAAGGGATGGGTGATATGATGACATGAGAGTGAGAAGAACAGCCAATGCAATGTCCCCAGTGGGGGACTGTTTCCAGGGAACCAAAGGACAATGAGTTGGTTACAGTATAGAGGGTACAGCCCAAGGCTTGTCTGCACAGGTAGAAGATGAGTGGATCCTATAGGAGGCTAAACAAAAAGTTTAAAATTTTATTCCAACAATGGGAAGAAACTACTAAAGTATGAAAAGTGGGAGAGTGATATGAACTGATTTGAAAGATCATTCTCACTGCTGTGGGGAACCTGACTGGAGGGAGACAAGCAAGGTATCTTGTTATGGGTTGTTACAGGATACAGGCAATGGATTGTGGCATGGCCTGTCTAGAGAGGGGCACTGGAAATGGATGAGTGTGGAAGACTGAAAATAAAGTCAAAACGTGGTGGATGAGGAAAGGTACAAGAGAAAAAATTGTCAAAGGACTTCTTCTAGACTTTGAGCAACTAGGTGATGCTTTGGTTTTTCAGAAATGGTGGCAGTGGGTGGGATGATTTGGAAAGGACTAGATGGCAGGGGGAAATGAGGGTTCCCCTTTGGGTATGCCAGTTTTGAGTTGTCTATTAGAAAACTAAAATGAAGATGCCAATTAGGTAATTGTGTATGTGAGAATCTGGACTTCAGCATAAAAGTCTGTATTAGATATAAGATAAAGGAAAACCATTCATCAGTGTATGTGTGGTTTGAAATTATCCAGAGAGAGATAAATAAGACTACTTAGGGGTCAGGCATAGTGGTGAATGCCTGTAATCCCAGCAGCTCAGTATGTGGAGGCAGGAAGATTGTACATTCAAGACCAGCTTCAGCAATTTAGTGAGGCCATAAGCAACTTAATCTTAAAATAAAAAATAAAGAGGTCTAGAGATGGAGCTCAGTGGTAAATTCCCTCTGGGTTCAATGCCTAGTACTAAACAAAAAAACAAACTACATAGGGAAAGTGTTTTAGGAGAAGAGAGGTACCCCATCCTGTAGAGACCATTTAGAGATGGTTACTCTGGCAAAGAAAGCAGTAGATTGGTAAATTGTTCAAATATTACACAGAGGAAGAATAAAACATCTGTTAGACTGTGAAGTTAGGAAACCACAGGGAAATCTACCTCAGCAGCATTTCTGGAGGCCACACCAGGTTGGACTGGATTAACCAGTTATTGGTAAGTAGAATGAATGGCACAAAAACAAATCTTACGAAAAGGTAGGCTTTGAAATGTTACAGAAAATGTACAGTAACTTCGGGATTGTTAGGGTCAAAAATGGTTCTTAGTTGTTGATACGTGAATAATTTTAAGTTGGGAAGTCCCGGTGCGCATTTGTACATTAAGAGGAATAATCCAACATGGTGGGAATAAAAACCAAGCACACTAAATTTGGAGAAGTTTAGGTAGTATGGGATTCAAAGTAGGAGAAAATCAGATTCAGACACCAGCTGGATTATGGATTTGTGCTGCCAGCAGTCTTTCTTCTGTTGGCTTCCATTTTCTCAAGAAAGCATAAAGCAAGTCCTCATCTTAAAGTGTGTACATGGATGTGCACCTGAGAAGAAGAGGTAATCTGAAGAGGGAGAAAGGCGAGATGCAATATTCTTTGTAGACTTTGTATTCTTTGTAGTAGTAGTAAAATACTACTTTCATTTGAAGTTGGGGCTCATAAATTTTGCAGTGACATCAATCTGCCAGATGTGACTCTTATAAAGTAATAAATACTATTTATTCAGGACAGTGGTTCTCCAAGTCTTGTCTCCAGACCAGCACCATCAGCTTCACCTAATGGCTTACTAGAAATGCAAATTCTTGAGCCTTATCCACATTAATTTACAAAAAAATGCTCCAATATAGAGCCCGATAATCTGTTTTAATATGCCCTCCAGGTAATTCTGGTGCATTTGCAAGTTTGAGAACCATGAATCAAAGAAGAGCTTTCTTTTGGCAAATAAATGCAAAGGAAGGAGAGAAAAGGAAAAGAAAGTGTATTAGCATGAGCATGGTTATGAAGACCAACGGAATACTAGAGAAGTAGTGAAGACATCTTTTGTAGAGATCTTGACCCCTTTTAGAAAGATTCATTTTGAAAGAATATTCTTGAATGAAATTTTAATTTATGATACATCTTGCAAGACGGCCTTCAAAAATTTTACATATCCATGTAGGGCAAAGAAAAAATGCCCACTATACTCACTGTATGCTTGCCCAGTATATTTTTTTCATTGTCCATTTAACAGGTGAAAGTGGACTCTTTTGATCATTGTTCTTTATTGTTATTTGTTTTATTTTTATTGTAATTATGCCCCTAAATTAAATGCACATGAACAGGATGGGGTACTTCATTATGACATATGGGAAAAGGACAAGAGCAGTTTTAATCTGAACATGTTGTTACAAAATAACATGCAGACTTGTTAGTTCAAAGTATGATTACATGTCCATTAATAAGAATATGTGTCCCATTCAATGTCCATGATATTTCCATTCAGTTCTGTCCTGGGAGGTACCTACAGGTCTTCTGTAAAAGAGACAGAATTCTAACCTAAGATTCAACCATAATGATGAAGTACCGTTCTACATAATGATAAAGTGACTTTTTAAGGTCACTGACCATGAGTGATTGAATGTTTTGGGAATATTTGACAAAAAACGAGTCTTATGTAGAGGGAAGAGAACATAGGAATGAGAGAATAGCATGACCCTATAAATATCTGAAGAGCTGACAAATGAAAGTGCAGACTTCATGATCATAAATTCTTTATATAAAAATTCAAGGATAGAGTTTATAAAGAAACAACTTTTATTGTAATTGATAAGAATACCTTTTAATAAAATAGAACTATTTTATCTAGTCCTTTAGGACTCTCTGGCTGAGGTTGAATGGCATCAGCTCTGGGCCAGAACAACTATCTGCACCATCTAAGTAAGATCCATGATGCTCTGAGGGTTCCAAGCTGCATTTTCACAGAGATAACTCACTTTATCCATTCCTCTCATTTAAATTTCTAATATGACCTGTTTTTCCAATCAAATGAAGGAAGTTTAGCTTTAAGCATAGAGTTAAAGGTCACTTTTGTTTTTTAAACTTTCAGTTTATTATCCAACCACTATCCAAAAACTTATATTAACATTCACAACTATTCACTATGAAGCGAACATCTTTTTGAACATCATGCCTGCAAGATGGCAAGAAGAATATGCTCGGAGACTCTTCCCTGGTGTATACTTTTGTGGTAGGGTTAGTTTTGACAGATTGACAAATATAACCAGCAAGTAAGAAATGAATGTGTAACACCAGATCTAGTATTTCAATTTATTATAACAGTTCACTGTGGCTCTTTCAGTAGCTTTACTTCCAACTTCTCCATGGCTGATGAAATGACTGTGGACTAACAACCTTTGCTAGCTGCACAATCTACTTTCCAAGAGGTAAATCTAAGTCTTAAATGTCACCCTGCTAAAACTCCTAAAGAGGTGACACCAACCTCATGCACATGACTAACTAGATTCTCTTATCTATAAACCTCCTTACAATGAAGGAATCTGAAATTCTATGACATGCTCCCAACTCAAGATGGACAGAAACTACTGGGAGAGAAAAGATACATTGCAGAAGCTAACTAGGGAAGGAAATAAACATAAAGACACTTGCAGAAAATTCAAAGACTGTAAGAAAGAGAGTCTGAAAAGTCTTCTAGTATAGGCAGGTAAAAGGGGAATATCTAATTATCCAATTCACTCTTACAGACATTTATTTTCATACTAAGATATGGAATCAGTAAAGAGAAATGAATATTGACCAAGGCTTTCTTACTCAATATTAACATTGTCCATATGGAAAAACAAAACATGAAAATCTTCTATAAAATCCCTGTCAAGAAGGCTTGTCATGACTGAGAATAATTTAATGGGTCCCTCTTCCCCACCACAGCAATTTAAGAGGAAAGGGACACTACATAGAAATAGCTGCGATGGAGGAAAATATTAGGCATAGAACACAGAGCTAATTCCTCCAATATGTACCTTTATATGTTTAAATATGTAAATATAGTCACAGACATCTATAATTATGTAAATATACATTTTAATCTTCTTACAGAACTGTTTCATAGACGTTTTTCAAATAAGAAGCTCTCTAAGCTTTGTTTAAAAATTTGCTTTGTCTAAAAATCCTATTCTTAGAGAACTGTAAGATTTTATTTATATTTAAATCGTTAATAGTCATTTTAAATCAATTTATATTAGTATATAATTAATGCTATTACTGTATAATGTTACACTAATATTTTAATTCAATATTTTATATTTATGTTAATATTCATACTAAATATATGAAAATATAATTATATCCTCAAACCTTCTGTTGCTACAGAATTATTTCAGACTTTTTATATTTATAGAATACAAAATATAACCAAGTAAACTATTTCTGTCAGAAAAATCTACAAGTTCTCTTTGTCTCTCCATCTCCATTGTGATTTCATATTCGTTTCAATTAAACGTGATATTGACAAGATTTGTAATTCAGCACCTGAGTATAATAGAACCTTATTAATTCAGACTAGTAAGAAATGCCAGTATGAATTAAAGTATCTTAATTTTGAATAGCTTGAGAAAGATTAAAATTAATTCCACATATAAAATAGTTCAAACCAAAGGCCACCAATGCCATGAGGGAAAAGGGCTAAGGGTTTGTGTGTTATGGCTTTTCCGTGGAGTGCAATCTCAGGAAGCAAAGTGAGGGGCTTGGGAAGCAGAGTCAATATGAAAATACCTTATGGTGCTGGCCAACTCCAAGTGTGGCTGGTTATGTTTGATCTCACGATACCATCCTCTGGGAAGCCATAAGAAAAACTTCTTAGAATATTTGATCTACAGAAAAGAGGAGTAATACATTTTTTTAAACTGGCTTTTATTTCCCATTGGTCCAAAAGCAGTCCTATGAGATAATCAGTTCCCATATTTTTGAGTGGTATCTTTCTCTGCAATAAGCAGAATCTCACCTTGGAATCAGTGCTTTGGGCAGAAACAATGGCACCCTGGGGCAGAAGGAAAGAGGCATATGGTTCAAGCATAATGTGAGGTGCAGCCAGGTTGAGCTTGAGAGAAGATGGCTAGAGGCCATAATGAGCTGGTGGCTCCTGCAGGGACTGGAAGAAACAAGTGAAGGCAAGAAGATCTGAAGGGCATATAAACAGTACTCAACAGGGACATTACTGTACTTATGGGAGGAGGGAGAGAGTGTGTGCATCATGTACTTTCATGTGCACTGAAAGTGATTGTAAGGGGACCCCAGAAACAATTAACATTGGTTACCTCCTGGAGGTAGTAACTTCCTAAACTGAGGAGAGAGAAAAAGAAACTTAACAAAACATACTTTTTTATTGCTTTTTGATTATTCTGTGTAAAATTATGCTTGTGATTTCAAAAATTAAATAATTGAAACAAATTTAGGGTTGGGGAGATAGCTCAGTTGGTAAAGGGCTTGCCTTGCAAGCACAGGGCCCTGGGTTCCATCCCCAGCACTGCAAAAAAAAAAAAAAAAAAAAAAAAAAAAAAAAAAAAAAAAAAATTTAAAGACTGAAAAGAAAGAATTTAAACACATTTTAAATCATAAGGATGATACAGTACAGAAACTGACAGAGAGCAGTGGGAAAGTTAGGACATTGTATGATTGCACACTAAATTCCTCTACTTACTCAGAGCAGGGGTTGAAGGGATTCTGCATGGATCAAGAAACAGAGATGTAAAAGTATTGTCTAAATCTAACTGGGCAGAGCAAAAGACTAAGATTAGAAAGGGGGTACTTCTTTCTGTGCCATTTGATATTTTAAATGTCTGCATGCATTACTTGTATTAAAAACACTAGCAAAAAATAAAGAAAAAGAAAAAATAGAAGTTCTGAACCATGCTTCAAATGCAGGCTACATGTGCAGTCACAATGTGGTGCACCCAAAAGATTTCAAAAGAAAAAAAAAAAAAAAATCACCACTAACCTTAAGATTCTATTTGAAGCACACCAAATATTACTGAAACATTTAAAAGCAATTAAGGACCAATACACAGGGAAAAAAAAAAAAAAAAATCAACTGAATTTTTTTCAAAATTCAAAACTCAGAACATTGCCAATGTTATAAAAACTAACACTGCATTAAGAGGAGCTCATTTTTAAAATGTAGGTTTCTGGAAATTGGCGTCTAGAATTAACAACTGCAATTGACTGAAACTACAAAACCCCTTGAACAGGAAATCAATGACCACTTACTACACCACGCCCAGATAGCATGAAATGGTATGCAAAGGCACATCTGAGCACCCAACTGAGGACTGTAAAGTGCAATCTGCTACCTGAGTACTTGAGAAGCAGCAGTTTTCCTGAGAGAGTATTGATACAATTAAGGGCTCCTTAGGTGAAAATGGAGATATTCTATACACAAATAATTAGAATGACTTACTAAAAACAAAGAGAAAAAAGGAGCATGGATGATTCTAAGAATAACACATTCAGTTTCTAAATATATCTTTCCTGAAATAAAGGTAAACCAAATAGATTTTAGAGAAACTGATGTAATCTAGCACCTATGATTTTTCTAAAACAATTTTCAGTCCAGCATGATGCAATTATATATCTGCATTAAAGTATCAACCATAAGAGAAAAAACCATAAGAGCTGCCTACAGACATCTGGGGGAAAAAAGGAATTAAAATAAATGGGAATGTTGTTCAGAAACTAATAAATAACTTTTTCAATGAAGAATGTCTTTTTTGTAAACCCAGAAATAATATCCTGAAGTCTTTTCAAAAAACATTTCCCCCAAATTTAACACATAAGGCAATATGTCAGTCAGCTGGAGAAGTTTAATATCTTTGTAGTATAAAAGTAAATAAAGGCAAACAATATGGAAAAACAATTCATATATCCAATTAAGTCTAACAATGCCCCAGGGTCCAACTAGAAGGCAATAGTGTGATGAATGCTACGTTAGACCTCCCAGACTCCTGTCACCAGCATCACCAACATCACCCAGGAACAAGTTAGAAATGCAGAATCTCAGTTCCCACCCCGATTCAGACTTGCCACATCAGAATCTGCATTTTTCTCAAGACTTCTAGTGATTCTTAATGTTCACTGACATTTCTAAAGTATTGCCATGGGTTTTCGGTCTTGTCAAAGAGTCACCTGCTCGTGCTTATGTAAAGTACAGATTTCCAAGAGCCTTCCAAGACTTATAGAACCTCCAAGGATCAGCCATGTAAATAGCTTAAGTAACAACTTCAAGTAATCTTTTAAGTCAGGCACAGAGGATATAGTGCATGGTGGGGAGGCGGGTGGATGAGAGTCCAGGAAAAAACTCATACATCCATGGTCAGGGATTTTTGTCAAAGTTACTAAGACAATTTAAGGTGAAAAGGTAGCGTTTTCAACAAAGGGTGACAGGAGAAATAAAAACCACAGGCAAAAAATGAATTTGACTACCACCACCTCATACCATATGCAAAATTAATCTAAAACATGGATAAAAAGATTAAAGTGAAAGCCAAAACTATAAACTCAGAATAAAACATAGGGATAAATCTGTATGACCTTAATTTTGGCACTGGTTTTTTAGACATGATATGAAAGCATAAAGAAACAAAGAAAAATAGATAAATTCGACATCATCAGAATGATGATGAAATTTGACACTTTCATGCAAACTACAAAAGAGTTAAAAGACAAATACTGGAAATCATGCATTTGATAACAGCATAGCATCTGAATATTAAAATAACTCTTACAACTCAACAATAAAATACAAATAACTCAATGTTAAAATGGACCCAGGATATGAATAGATATTTTTCCAAGGGAAACATACAAATGTCAAATGCATACATAAAAAGATATTTTACATTAGACATCAGTGATATGTAAATCAAAACCACTAGATCCATTTCACATTCACCCAGGAGGATGGCCAGAATCAAACAGTCAAATCATAGCAAGGTTGAGAAGGATCTGTCATTGTCATAAGACTGGTAGGAATATGAAATGGCACAGCTACTTTGGAAAACAGGACAGTTCCTCAGAGAGTTAGACGTAGGATTACCACATAAACTAGAAATTTCACGTCTAGGTATATACTCAAAAGAAATGAAAACATATGTTCATGTAAAAATTTGTACTCAAGTATTCATAGAAACAGCATTATTCACAATCACGAAAAGAGTGAAATCAACAAAAATATCCATCAATGGTGAATGGATAAACAAAATGTGCTACATCCATACAATAAAGTATTATTTGGCTACAAAAAGGAATGGCATTGTGACATATGCTACAAATGCATAAGCTTTGAAAGCATTATACTAAGTGAAAGAGGCTGGTTATAAAAGCCTATATATTCCCTTTGTATAAAATATAAATTCCATTCTTATTATGGAATTTAACTTATAATGGATATCAATTTATAGTGGATAATTAATTCATATGTGGAGAATTTTTATAATTCATCCTGGAAAATTTATTAAAGATAGTTTATAATGGATATCATCATAGCAAATCTATTAGAGATAAACAGTAGATTACTGGTTGATGGAGGTGGGGGAAGGGAGAACGTGGAGTTTCTGATAATGGGCATAGAATTTCTTCTGGAAGTATAAAATGTTCTAAAATTATATAGTGGTGTTAGCTGACAACTTCCAATATACTATCAAAATCATTAGCATCTCTTTTTATTTAAACAATTAGCAGTATCAATACTACCAAAGATGATACTCAAAAGTTATCAAGGTTTTGATAGCTCAGGGTGAATAGCTGATGAGCTAACATTTCACATCTCTGTTATGAGTATTGACAAGAATTTTTACCAAAACATGAGTATCTAGCTGAGAAGGGAAGCCATTCCACAGCTTCTTCAATCCTCTTAATTCCAAAGGTAGATTGTGTAATCAGAAGGTGACTAGAAGAGACTGAAGCATAAACTGGAAAGCTGTGTGCATCCAACAAAAGCCATCACCAAGTAGCATCCCATAGCACACAACTGAGGTAGAATACTGTTTCCTCCTAATTTCCTCCAAACATAGATGTGTGGGTACAAATAGCAAATATACATGGGCTCTTCTCATAGACAAATGTGAGGCACAGTTAAGAAACTGCTGAACCAAGGATATTAATACCTATGGACACACGCTGCAGGACCCTGGTGGGGCATTTAATTTCACTTGGCAATATTTTCCAGAACAAAATCCTATACTACAAAGGTACAATAAGATTTAAATATATTAAGCCTCTTGTAAGCAGAAAATTGCTATAAATCATTAGATATGATCATTAAATATATTATCAGAGAACAATGTGGTAAAAAAATTACTTTGTAAATCTCTTTTAAGTTCTTGCATCCTGAATTTTCCCTTTCTCCCTTGAATACAAGGCAGAGCATCTTATATTTTTCAAAAAGGGCTAGGGAAAGGCACCTTTTTAATGAAGCCCTTCCAGAAATCAAGTGCATGATATACAGTCCTCACTTCTCATGCTCCAGTGTGCCCACAATTTGCATTTCTGCTATTTACAGTATTTTACAGTTCACTGTTATTGTATGGGTTTTCTCACCAAAGTGAATCTTTTTCCTCAATTCTGCCTCCTCTTTTCACTATTCTCTCTCCCTTTTTAAGTCAGCACCCTCAACTTAAAAATGGTGATACTAGGGGGATGTGCTATCAATTAAATGAATTAACCCTATATGTGCAGAGAAGAGCACCTAGCATGTGTAAGTACTTGATGCATGTCAGCTACTATTATTTTATATTAATTTCCTATTGCTGCTTATAACAAATTGCTACAAATTCAGTGGCTTCCAACAATATGAAAGTTATTACATTAGAGTACTGAAGATCAGAAATCCAAAATTAAGATGGCAGCAGAGCTGGTTCTTTCTGATGTTTCAAGAGAAAAATCCAATTTCTTCACTTCTCCAGCTTTTATAGGACCCTGCATTCCTTGGCTGGTGATCCCTTCCTCTGTTTTCAGAACATATTTCTTTTTTTCTCTCCCTGCTTCAGTATCAGAGATTGAACTCAGGGCCTCATCCACATCAGACAAGTACTCTGCCACTACACAACAACCCCAGTTAATCTCTCCATTGCAAGATCCTAAACTTAAGCACATCTGCAAAGTCCTTTTAGCCACATAAGGCAATTTGTTTTGTAGTTCTGGCTATTAGGATGTAGACACATTTGGAGAGCCATTACTCTGTCTATGAAACATACTATTTCAGATTTTTACTGTCCTAGATTCCTCGGCTTCAAATGCCAATGCCATTTGTCATTTCCCTTTTAACAGTAAGTGCCCTTTATTGAAAAATTTGACAAACATTTATTGTTGGCAAGAATGTGGAGCACCACACTGTTGGGTGGAGCTTCAGTCAGTCCAGCACTTTGGAAAATGCAACATGCACACACCCTATGACCAATCCCACTCATACATACACATTGTAGAGAAATCGAGGCCCACAGGAACAAGAACACATGTTCAAAAATGTTCAAAGTGGCATTACTTGTAGTTGCAAACAGTTGGGATAAATCTAAAAGTCCATGAGGCAGAATCTGGATACTAACCATTTCCTATTCTTCTCCCTCAATATAAAGTGGACTATATTTCTTAATTTCTAATGTGCAGTTAGTTTGGGGTCATGTGGTTAAGTAGTTAGCCAATATGAAGAGGGCAAAAAGTTTTTAAACCCCTCTGTTTTTTTAAAAAAAATGTCCCATATAGTCCTGACCTCTGACTCAGCATCTAGCTGGATGATCCAGCAGGGAACACAGAAGAGCTCTGGTACAAAATGTCAGTGATGGAAGGCAGAAAAAGCTGAGATCCTGAGTTAGTACTTGGAGGAGAGTTCTTCAGGATAGTTTCCTAGCCAGAAGCATCAACCTCAAACTTTACATGAGCAAAACATGGAATTTTGTTGTGAGTTTCAAGGATTTGGACTGATAGAAGATGGTATTATTTACTCTGACTAGAAATTACTGAAATAGATAACAGGCAAGAGAGTGAAGGTCAGATGTGTATTTATACAACCAAGCGACATCAGTGAAAGTGAACGAATTAGTACAATATGTGCCCATAGGGACAAATATTATAGAGACAATGATGAGCAAATTAAGTTACAGGATATGTCTAATGTGGAATGAAATCCTCTGCATTAAGTTGAAAAGCACACAGAGCATTTGTATATTTCGTTTAGAAAGAGCAACACAAAAGTACAAAGAAATGTATGTAACTGATAAGAATCAAAATCAAGGGAATGGCAGCTTTGGAAAAAGTTTGGCAGTTTCTCAAAAAGTTAAACATAGATCTAACATATGACCCAGCAATTCCCTTCTAAATACATATGCAAGCAAACTGGAAACATCTGTTCACAAAAAAATTTATAGATGAGTATTCATAGAAGTATTCATAGAAGAAGCACTATTCATAATAGCCAAAAATGGAAATAACCCAAATGCTCATAAATTGATGAAGAAATAAGCAAAATGTTGTATATGTATGGAATAGAAAATTATTCAGTCATGGAAAGGAACGAAATATTGATATATGCTATAATACAAATGAACCTTGCAAACATACTAAAGGAAAAAAAGCAAGTCACAAGGGATCACAGGATGTGAATTCTATTTACATGAAATGTTCAAAATAGGTAAATACATAGACACAGAAAATGTCCAGGACTGAGAGTTTGGTGGGGTGGGGAGAAATAGGGAGTGATTGCTAATGGTTACTAGGTTTCTTTGGGGGTTGATTAAAATGTTCTAAAACTGAAATTGATGAAGATTGTAAAACTCTTAATATCTTGAATTGTGTGAAATATGAATTATATCTCAGTAAAACTGCTATATATAAAAATCAGATCATCTCTGGGTGGGTAGAGAAGGCAATGCAATTTGAGAAAAGCACACCAAAAGGACAACAACTATATTAGTTATACACTATTTCTGTCAGTAGATTGTGGGTATTTGGATGTAGATTATGCTATTCTTTCAACTTTGTATGACTAAATTGTTTATACTGATTAATATTTTTATATTTTTGCAATAATTAATAATGGTGTCCAATCAAACAGCATTCTCAACCTTCTGTATGCACCAGGTACACCCATAATACTTATATGGAAATATAGGTCTCAGGACCTTCAACTGGTCAATAGAATCAGTCTCAGGGAAGGTAAACTGACCATGAAAAATGGCCAGGTGGTCGTGTTGAATAATCCATTAGAAAACAATTCATACTACTTTTCTATTGAGGTACACTTAATGGTGGTTTTTTTTTTTTTTTTTTTTAAAGCCAACTCAGATTCTAGGGTTTTAGATAACCTTGTATTTCAAAAAATAAAGAAAAGGAAATGAAAACATAACACAAGGCCATAAATATCTGTTGTAAGAAAGTCACAGCTTATGGCAAGGTTGTGGGGATAAGAGTACACTTGTACATCATTGGTGGGACTGCAGACTAGTATGATCGCTCTGGAAAGCAGAATGGAGATTCCTCAAAAATCTAGGGATTGGTCCCAGCAGCTCAGGAGGCTGAGGGAGAAGGACTGCAAGTTCAAAGTCAGCTTCAGCAAAAGTGAGGTACTAAGCGACTCAGTGATCCCTTATCTCTAAAAAATATACTAAATAGGGCTGGGGTTGTGGCTCAGTAGTTGAGTGCACCCTGGTACTCCAGCCCCCAAAAAATCTAGGAATGGAACTAACATATGTCCCAGCTATCCCACTCCTGGGTATTTTTCCAAAAGAGCTAAAATTAGCATACTAAGTTATACAGCCACTTCAATGTTTATAGAAGCACAATTCACAATAGCCAAACTATGGAATCAACCCAGATGCTGTCAATAGATGAATGGATTAAGACATTGTGTGTATATGTACAATGGAGCTCCAGTCAGTCATAAGAACAAATGAAATTATGGCATTTGCTGGTAAATGGATGGAAATGGAGAATATCATGCTAAGTGAAATAAGCCAAACTCATAAGCTCAAAGGTCATGTTTTCTCTCATGTGGAAACTAGAGTGAAATAAAGGAAAGGGGGAGGAAATGATAAAGGGAAGATCAGTAATGTAGAAGGAGGAGATCAAGAGGCAGATTGGAGGGATGGGTAAGGGAGGCAATGCAGAATGAATTCTTAAAAAATAATGTTAAGTGAACGTGTAAATACACCACAGGGAACTTCACCTTTATGCATAAGTAAAATAAACCAACCAAATATAAATAGATGAGCAAAAGGAATCCGAGTACAGGAAGGAGAATGGAAGATGGGTGGGGAAACAGGAGAGAAAAGGGGGAGGGAAATGCAGGGGAACATGAACTGAAATCAAATTCCATGCATGTTGAGTTTTTTGGGATCAATCCAACTATAAATATAGATCTCAATTAAAAAAAAAAAAAACTTGCAGCTGAGACAACCAGTGTTTATACCAGCAAATGACATGATTTTTAGTCCCTACCTTTAGGGACTTAATTGGGTTTCTAGTTGGAGCTGCCCTTTGTCCATTCTACCGTGGGCTCAAATTGGGTTCCAGTTCATTTTACTTGTTGGAATAATCAGACTTCAACAGTTTTGAGTAGTTTTGATCTCTCCCTGCTATCTCTACTTTTACCATTTGGGTCTTTAAAAACAGGCTAAAGTTATCCTGGGTTTTCTTTTGACTGAGAACATCAGTTTTCAAGCTTTGTAACCATCATCTGCATATTTTTGAAACTCTATCTACTCCAGTATTTGGACCATTTGAAAATATTCTTGGAGGTCCAAGAACTATTTTGTGGTTTTAAACATTTGTTAGCACTGTTCATTCAAAACTGAGTTCAGGAGCTCTTTGTGTTGTTTCTTTTTCATTTTATTTTTTTTTAAAGATGCCTTTCCTTTGTATCAGTTAAAAAATAAATTTAATGCATATTTTTAACAAGGCATGTCTTTAACAGCTCAAGTTTTTTTTCATATATTTTAAAGTTATTTATATCCCACCTTCCTTTATTCTTCCATGTACCATCTGTACAATTATTTATTTACAATTTCATCTAAACCAACTCACTTTAAAATTGCATCCTCAGCTATTGCATGTAAATTCATAAAATTTCAGCTTTGATGTGCCTTTATATGTTTAGTACATATTAAATAAATGGATAGCTGTTACCAGTTTTTAAAGTTTGTGAACTACCTAACATATAATGTGTACCATAACTACCTTTTGCAGAGCACAGTTTGAAAGCTTTTAAGGCCAAGATTTTATTCTAAGAAGACACTTCATCCTCTTGGTTGTCAAACTTTGGAAAGCCTGAGACCACAAGATCCTGCTTATCTTTGCTCTGACATTCTGTTTTGTCAGAACTCCCCAGCACTAAAGTGCTACCTTCCAGTGCTAAAGTAAGAATGCCACATCTAAGACTAATTCATTTTATTCCACCATCCTCCCCTTGTTGGTCAGAGTAAAGTTCATGGTTAAGGTGTCCCTTAGAGCAGGGCTTTGCAACCCTCCTCTGCTACCTAGAGGGTTCTCAACAATCCTGATGTTCCAGCTACACTACAATCAATTAAACAAGAATCACTTGAAATAGGACTCAGACTTCAGTATTTTAAGGCAGCATAGGAGACTGTAGAATACTCCCTTAGGAAAACACAAAATGCAATACTCTCCAAGAATTTATCAAAGGTAATATTTACTTAGGCTTTATTTAGAAGATATTCTCTTTTTGACATTCCTAGATACTACAATGTATATTTCTGACACCATGACACCAATTTTTAAATACTAAAACAAACAATAATGGTCTAGTTGCAGGGGCTGGGGCTATAGCAAGTGAGGCAGTGGGTTCAATCCTCAATACCACATAAAAATAAATAAAAAAATAAAAGGCCATAAATAACTAAAAAGTATTTTTTTAAAAAAGAATCTCCTAGTTGCAAATTTAACCCTATGTGCTATTGCCCCAATAGAAAATGTTTTTGAGCACAAACTAATAAAGATTCACAAAGTCCTTTCTTTCACATAAGATGTGAAAAGTTAAGATTGACCACACATGCACATAGATCCACGAACTATTGCTGGGTATTCAGGAAGTAGGTCCTGAAATAACTCTAGAGACATGGAAGTGAGCTCACAAAGAGACATCTGGCAGTAGCATTAGCAACAGCAGCAGTATAATGGCTTATATAGATAGCGTGACTTGCTGCAGACTCTCATATACTCTCTGCTGCCTAAGCACTAAGCACTACTTGAATATTTTCTTAATGGCTGTGGAATATTTAAACTGAGTAAAATGAGCACCAGATTGTTTACAAAGTGCTGGCCAATGATCCTCTCCATACTAATTAATCTGCCCCAAAATATGATCAAATTTGTTTCCTTGAAATACACTTATTATTGTGACATTGAATAATGTCCCATTTTTCCTTCTGATGCCACTTATCAAAGGACATTAATACTTAAAATGCCACTAAAACAGCCATATACAGACAGACATTCAACTAAAAGAAATGCGTTTTCCGAGAATTTGGTAGGGGGGACCTGTTTTCCTTTTTAATTATGAAGAAAAGTACACTACAAACAATTAGCATGCAGGCCAGGCAAATCTGTAACCTTGGGGTAGGTATCAGGTTTAACAATATGGAGTGAGAGGGCATTAAGGCCAGTGGCCAACTCCTTTCACTCTAAGAAAGGTTGCATAACAGAAAGACTGGATGGCCCACAGAACCAAAGAAAACGGTGGCATTTGACAAAGCTTATCTATATAGCTAGCAACTTAGCCAAATTCAATCCACACATCTACCTTTGTCTTTACTTTGTCTTTAAATTATGTAGTCCAACACCTTAATATATATGTAATTTTTAAAAAATATTCAAGTTTCAAGCCTATAAAAGTAACACAGGCTGAGCAAAACAATGCAAAGTTGGGTAACTGGAAATTTACTAGGCTCCCCCTAGCCACTCCTCATTCTTCAGCATTCCCACATTGCAAGGACTAAAGAGTCACATCATGTTGCACAAACCATGGCTCCCTGCCTGGTGATTTTGGAGAAGGTAAGTTCTTCTCTATGAGACTCAGTTTCTTTCTTCCCTTCATAGCAACAAATTAAAGTACCTTGCTCATATACATGTTGATCTGGGCAATGTGTATCAAGATTAAGGGCTCTGGGGTTGGTCAAACCTATTTTGGAATCTAAGATATTTGCTAAAGGACTCCTTTCACCAAGTCTTCTTTTTTAAAAAAGAAATTGAGAGCATCAACATACACCAATCACTATTCTAGTGACAACATTAAAATAAAAGGCATTGTTATAAGAATGAAATGTCAAGCCACAGTCTGGAGAAAATTGTTGCAAAGTATATCAAACAAAGTCCTTACATCTGAAATAGGTATTTCAAAACTTCATAACCTCAGTAACAAAAACTCTACTTTTAAAAGTAAACAAAATATTTAAACTGCCACTTCACTAAAGAAGATATATAAACAGCAAATAGCTCATTAAAGAGATGCTAAACATCATTCATCATTAGGAAAATGTGAATTAAAACCACAATGAGATGTTACCACTCCCACTAGATAGCTAAAGTGAAAAGCTAAAATAAAAACTCATCATGTAAAGAGTTGGAAGCCTGTGGAGCAACTGGAACTCTCTTACACACGAGTTAGAGTTATATTATATGCTTAGAGTTATATTTTTCCACATGACCCAGGCATTCAGCTCCTAGATACATACACAAATGGAAGGATAAACATGAAAACATCTGTGAATGTTCAGAGCAACATGATTTATAATAGAGGGAAACTCAGAATCAACCCAAATGTCCACCATCAGGAAACTAGACGATCAAATTATAATATAGCCATAGAACAGAATACTACTCTTCAGTAAAAGGAGCATGGATGACTTTCAAAATAACTACATTGCATGAAAGGAAAAGCATATTTCATATATGATTCCATTTGTATAAGATTCTGGACAATGCAAGCTAAAGAATAGTAACCAAAAGCAGATCAGTACTTACGCTGGGTAGGAGATGAAGGCGATCCCTATAGGGAGGAGATGGAGAAAGAGAGGTGCTGCTAAGGAGCAAGGGCAAACTTTGGGGGGTGATAGGTATGGTCATGATTTAGACTGTGGTAACAATTTTATGGGTGTGAAAATATGTCAAAACTTAAAATTGTTTATGTTAAATACATATGGTTTGTTGGACAACGAGTATCTCAATGAAGCTTAAAAAGAAGAAAAAAGAAAATATAACAATGTCTCACCTGCATAGAAATTGTATTTTGATGGGGGTAAAGCTAGACAGGGAAGATATAAATAAACAAATGCATAACATGCAGTTTTAAGTCATAACATTAATTCACATAATGATGGCCAAAAAAAGTATATTCAAGAATGTTTATAGTAGCATTGTTTGTAATAGCCTCACACGAAAAGCCACCCAATGCAGGATTAGAATAGAGTAATAAATTGTAATATATTCATACAGTGGAATTCTCCTTAGCAATGAGCAAACTTCTACGACACATAAAAAAAAACAGAAGAATCTCACGGATGTTGAATGCACAGAGCCAAGGACAAATGAGAACTTCCTCTCTGATTCCAATTCTAATCCATGTGGATGGGGGTTAAGGTAACAGCTAACCTTGGGGTGAATATAATGGAATACAGGGAGGGCCTGGTGCACAGGTGTGCTCACTTTGAGAATATTCACAAAATTGCATTAAGATGTGTGTCTTTTTGATGATGTTTCAATAAAAATGTTTAAATAAAAATGAAACCATGTAATATGATAGGGATTGACTGGTTATTTTAGGTTGGACATAAGAAATACTTCTGTATACAGAAAACATTTAAGCTGAGACATGAATAACAAGAATGATCCAGATAAGTAAAGTTCTTAGGTAAGGGCATTTCAGATAGAAAGCAAATGTAACCACAGGAGGAACTGGCTGAGAATGGTATGGGATGAGGTAGGAGATGCAAGTAGGGTCATGTCATAAGAGGGCACCCTAGGCTAGGTAAGGAGTTTAGTCTGTATTCAGAGGTCACTCAAAGGTTCTACATGGGAAATATTATGAAATGCAGTGCATTTTTGTGAGTTTTTCCCTGTTTTAGGTCACAATTCTGTCATTAGTGAAATGGTAATAATAAATCACAAAATGCACAGAAAGGGCTTAACAGTGTGTCTAGAACCTCTTTAGAAATGCTTGTGGTTAATAGTACCATATTTTGTGGAATTTAAGATACCAGGAATTGCAAGATGTGCCATTATTTTATAAATAATGTGTGTGTGGTCAATCTTAACTTTCCACATTGGACAGTACTTTTATGAGAAAAAAAGTTGCCAAGTAAAATAACACCACATTTATCTTACTACTTCAAAACTGTAGTTTAGCTAGGTGTAGTGACACACACCTATAATCCAACAACTCAAGCAGCTGAGACAAGAGGATCACAAATTTGAGCCTCAGCACCTAAGTGAGACCCCATCTCAAAATAAATTTGAGCCTCAGCACCTAAGTGAGACCCCATCTCAAAATAAAAAATACTTTTTTTTAAAAATGGGGCTGGGGATGTAACCCAGGAGTAAAGTATCAACATATGCCCATCACTATTCTAGTGACAACATTAAAATAATTTACATCCCCAGTTCCAAAAACACAAACAAAAAAATTACATGCACACACACACACACACACTATATATATATATATATATATATATATGAAAAACTAAGTTTTTACTAAAATGCCTGCCCATTCATAATTTGACTGTTGTGAGTTAGTTTTAAACTCCTCAAACCCATGATTTGAGAACTTGTTCAGTCAATAGTGGCCACCTGGGACCAGAACTATCATGTGACAGTTTTGCTTTCTCTACCTGTGGTCATATAAAATCTAATTTGACATCTGCATTGACGATAGAAATATAAGAGCTTGCCACCATTCTCAGGAATAGGACGTGAAAATAGAGATGCATTTGGGGAGTATTTGGATTTTCTCAGAAAGAAAGATGGTATTAGAATGTAGTAGACATTATGGGGCCACCTCTGCCTCCTGAAGCAGGCTCCCCACTTTCAAATCTAGACCAAACTCCCTGCACTGTCCCAAAGCTAGACCTTCCCCAGCTTCTTCTTGGAAAAGTAATTACTTTCATATGTCAAATTGTTGTTCAGGTATAATTTTGTAATGGGTCCCATCTGTTACATTCTTTGAGTTCTGAATTTTCTGTTATTCTCACCCTGATCCCTAGTTTTAATAAGCATTGAAGGTCTACTATAGCATTTTTTTGTTTTGTTTTTACCATTTGAAAATTTTCATTTCTTCTGCCTACTAGAATGATAATTGAATTCAATCACACCCAAGCTACTCAAGGGAAAATAAGATCCAATACACTTCTATTCTACCCACTCAATGACAGCTCTGGCCTGACTCAAATAACTCAAACCAACCAATCATTTCTCTAGTGCTCCCTTCCTTGAGGCCAGACACACAGTTTCTCATAATAGACTGTGAAGGTTGGATCTTAAAAGCAGAAAGTATATGCAACATTCAGAGAGCTTCAAAGTCACACTACAATAGAACTCCTCAGTTCTGAGTAATTGCTTTGTAAAGGTCAGTTTGATTTAATGAATGTTCTGAATTACCGAAGATTAGAACTCTGGGGTGGGTATTGTTTTGGGGTTATGAGGGCAGGCTCTGGAAAAAAGACTTGACTGGTTGGGTTCAGAAAGAGGCAAACTGTTTAATTTCTTTAAAGCCTAAATTTTATCACCTGAAACATGGGGACTACAATAGTAGTAACCTAATGGGGGTTATCATGAACATAATATCTGCTACATTAAAAGTGAAATAAAGGTTAATTGCAGTGAAGGTTCATTGTACATGTTAACTGGATCATGAGATGCCAATCTATCTGGTTAAACATTATTTCTGGGTGTGTCCATGGTGGTGTTTCCAGGAAAGAGATTAGCCCTTGACCAAGCAGGCTGAGTAAAACCTATTGCTTTTTCCTCATCCAATTCACTGGGGGTCTGTGTAGAACAAAAAGGAGAAGGAAGGTTGAATTCTCTCTCTGCTTGTTTGAGCTGGGACTTTGATCTTCCCCAGTCCTTTATACTACAAGTTCTCAGGTCTTCAGACTGAGAATGGAGTTATACCTTTAGCCCTCTGACTTTCAGTCACTGGAGTCAGCAGTATAAAATACTGGCTCTCTTGGGTCTCCAACTTGCAGGTTGCAGATCACAGGACTTCTCAGCTTCTATAATCATTTGAGCCAATATCTCAAGGTAAATTTTTCTCTGGAGAACCATGACTAATACAGTTGCTGCTACCATTACTACTGTTAATAGTTCTACTATTCAATTAGAACACTATGCCAACAGTGTAGTTTACGGAGAATAACTGAATAGTAGACAAAACACTTTAATCTTCATATCTGCTACTATTTATGACTAAACAACTCTCCTAACTTCTCTTGTATTTCCTTTGTGGAAGCAAAAATTATGGTATAACATAAAATTAAGCAATTTAGAAATATAAGGGTGTTCAACAGGATATAATGGTTGGTGGCTCAAAACCATCAAAACTTTAAGCTCTAAATTTCCATCATTTTAAACTTGTGTAATAAAAATAATCCTATCCAAATGAAAGACTTGGAGTTTACCCATAGAAGAGTTTCAGTTTCAGCAAATGTCATAATTGAGTGCCATATAATGTCATTTATTGAGTGCCTACAAAGGACCTACTTCTGTTCTCTGCATGGCTTATTCACCTTTTTTCCTTCACTGAACCCATATTTATTGATCTAATATGTGCCAGGTCCTGGATATAGAAACCTGAACAAAATAGACAAGCTCCTTGATCTTGTGTGGAAGATATTCTAATGGTGAAGAACGATTTAAAAGAGAGAAAAATGAGTAAGATAATTTTAGATGGTGAAAATAATTGTAGAAAATAAGCCAGAACCACAATATGGATCAGGATGATAGCAGTCCATGATAACCCCAATGAAATACGTAATAGTATTGCTCTGTTTTCAATGCTTAGGAAATCAACATTCAGATCATTGATAAATTTGACTAATTTGCACAGCTAGTAAGGATCCAGACAACCTACAAACCATGGCTGCAACATCCAGAACCTGTTAATGCACCTATTAGGCAAACTGCCTTTTCATACAGAAGCATACTCCAGATTGGTCTTTATGATTTATGCCAAATTCCACAGCTGTTCATTCTGAATTAATGAGGTCACACCAGGCAAGGGCCACACATGACCAGTCTCTAGTAGCAAGACCTTCCAGAAAAGGTTGTAGAGCATCTGGGTCATCAGCTACCTTTGTCACATAAAATTCAGCTACCATTTCCAAAACAAATATTCAACCAATTCTCTTGTGAAAAATTGAAGAAGAATGTTTCTTTGGAAAGACAAAGAAATGAAAAAATGTGAATTCAGAATAAATAGTTCCCTCAAATATGTTTATTCACTATTCTTTGTGAATAAAACAAATCTTCCTTTGTGCCAGAAATATTTTTTTTCCTAGAAAGAAAGGCATATTTAAACGTCTTCTTTCCTAGAAAAAAATGAAGGTATAGATTCTTTGAGAAGGCAGCCCAAGAATCCCACCAGCAGATCAAAAGAAAAAGGAAGTATCCAGATTATCAATTGACCAAGATTCTTTGCTTGATTCCAGTCAAGCTCCTGAACCTTATCTCAAGCCCACTTCCTTATAAGTTACAATGTTAGTAAAAAAAAACCCTACCAAATCAGTTTAGCAAAAACCTCCCTCCCTCAATTGCTGAAGAAATACCTCATTGTCCACCATCCCCCAGGTAACGTCTGATCAGCCTGGCCTATCTTCAGCAAGAAGTCTGTTAAATTAGTTTAATCAGAATCTCCACTTGCTCCTGATTCTCCTCTTGGTATTTTTCCATCTGCACATCTCCACTTTGCTCCCTGGCTATAAATTCCCACTGGCCCATGCAATATGTTCAGAATTAAGACCAATGTCTCTTCCTCACTACAAAATCCCATTGCCATGGCCCCTATGCCAATTGGGATGGTCCTGAATAATGTCTTCCTTACCATACTTTAACGAGTTATCACTGAATAATTTCTTGTTTAACATAACCCATCCATATGGAATAGTAGTTCAAAATGTTGAGTCTTAGGAGAGTCCAGGTATCTACAAGAACAAAGAACATGAACCTGAATCTCAGAGAAAGCAACTCTATGGGTAGAGATGCACATAGACCCTAATATTCCTACGGCCATTTATTTAATCTCTGGATGATAGATGAAACTATAAGTATCTGATAACATTCTATATAAAAGACTGAAAACATCATAGTCTCAGACAGCCTAAAGGCAATCATTAGTTAGGATTCTGTTTGCCACTTTTACAAGAATGCCTGAACATCCAAAAGCAAATCTAACAGTAGCAGTATCACTATTAAAATAGAGCACAAGATGCCAGGTAGGACTACAGAACTAATACAACAAGGATAAGGGACATCACTGCAGCTATATAATGACATTCAGAATAATATAGTTCTATCAAAGTTACCTTCCAATTTGTCTTGTCCAAAAGTTGACCTGATCTGACAAAATGTGAAGTTATATAGGACACCACAATACCAAAATTCTTAAATCACTGAGAAAAAATAGATTCTGTGTGAGAAAGCCCAAGACAAAAATACCAGGAGAAATTGAGAGCTTGGATACATACATTTCATGTTAGCTTGGAACAACATGTCCTCACCAACTCGCTATAAGTTCATTTCCCTGAGCAACATTTAGGATGCAATTTTAGCACTGATTTCCCTCCCATTAAGTTAGGTTCTGAATATGCAAATGAATTTTCATTTTAACTTCAGTCTAAATCGGTATATCAACACAAATCTATTTCTTACCAAGATTCCAAAATAGAAGCAGCAGTACAATAGCAAAATTAGGACACAAAGATGAAAAACTAAAATCACAAGAAATAGGGGGAAAGAATATATGTACAGGGTCTTTGGTAGCTTATTTCATTTTCAGGAAAGATAGATAGTTTCAAGAACTACCAGTTCAATAAATTAAGGCTGCCAAAACTATGTAACCAGAGAAATTTCACCAGGTCAGAAATCTCTGTGGAAGCTATAATTACATTGCTCATTTCTGCTTTTATCTACCTTAATCAACATTTTATTTATTATCATCTTTGACTGGTCATATCCCCTATTCCTGTTTCTGTTAAATGCATGCTGATAATCCTGGAAGAGCCTGTCTACTCCCACTCTCTGTCAAGATGGTTTGGGAAAGCAACTCCATTCTGAATTCTGACTTCTGACTCTAGGCATGGGTTGGACTCAGTTGGGATAAAAAAGCAATCTATCCTCCAGGCTACAGTATGATCTAGGAACAGGTACTTACATATGACCTCAAAGTCATACTGAACAGCCAAAATTAAATTCTGAGATTTTGTTAGAACTTCTGGGAAATGCTAAATAGCATTTTCTGCTGAATTTTGAAATCATGGGATCTAAGCCAAGAACTGTAGGGGACCATCTTGCCAGAAAAAATGGAAGAACATTTATGAGAATGAAACCGACATAGAAACACTCAGAGGTTTAAAAAAAAAAAAAAAAAAAGGAAAGTAATGGTACCATGTTATTATTTTTGAGCTCTAGACCCAACTGTTTTTCTGAATATTTCAACTTTTCAGGTCAATAAATTATTAGCTTTCTTGATCCTCTTTGACCTGGGCTTCTGTCCCTTCCAAGCAGAAGAATTCTATGGAAAACAAATTATTTTCCATTGTACCTGACTGCAAAATACAACTTTAGTCAATAGGTAATGTATTCAGTATTTCCACTCAATAAGACCTACTTTTGTGAAAATAAATCAAGAAGTAGAAACTAGGAGAAAGCAAGCTTATTTTCTTTAAATGCATTTCATAAAATTCAAATTTCCCTAAATACAGAGGCTTCTCTTACTTTATTTTAGATTTTAATTGCATCGGGCCACAATCTATTCTTTTCAGGCAGATGCAAAGAAAATGTGCACTTAGAATTTTAATCTGAAACCATGCTTTTATTAATACAAACAAATGAATATACATGCAAATTCAAGGGACTTTATTGACTCAATCACTGAACTTCTGCAGAGATCATTTCATACATTCTCCACCCTCCTCCAAATCTTTTCCATCACCATTTCCATTACAAGAAGTCTTACCCTCTCAAATTCAATAGATGACTTTGCCTTCTTCAAAGATTAAAAAGAAAAACTTCAGACGAGAAGTTCTGCAACTTCCCACTACCAAGTTTTCAAAAATCTATACTATTGGCTCCTTTCCTCTTGACCTAATAAAACTGTCCTCCTTCCCAGGGCTATTCTTTCCATGTGTCCTCTGAGTTTACTTCTCTGCACCTTCTGTATAATATCAATGACCAGTCTTCTCAACTACATCTTCCATCTCCTCCTTCTAACTGAATCCTTCCAATCAACTTTTAAATATGTTTGAATCCATTTGTCTTTATATGAATTGCACCCCCTCAACTTCTTTCACGTTAAAATTCCTGAAGGAATTGTCTTCACAAAAGATCTCCATTCACTCATCTCTTCAATTTAGTGTCCTTCGAGAAGAAATGGAAAAAAAAATGTACACCATGGAGAATGTTCAGATTAAAGGATATAAGAAGGTAAAATACTTTATACAGAATCTAATTCATAGGAAAGTGTCAATAAGTCACAGCATTATTATTTATACATTGATTTGGTTAAGATTTATTGAGCAACTACAGTAGAGAGTGCTACAAGTGGTGATTTATCTTAAAAACATTAAGTCTAGCCTCTTCTCTAGGGCCTCTTTCAGCTTCAATGGAAAAGACAGTAGCAAAGAAGAAGAAGCCACACATAATTACAAGGCACATTGCTGTCATTTCTCAAATTGTGGACAAAAGCAAGGACAATATAAGTGGAATCACCATAGACAGTCTTCCAGGCAGTAGACTATACTATTTAAGGAGACACCATTCACATGGACCAGATATGAATGTCTGCTAAACATGCAACATGGAAGCTCGGAATATAAAGGAACTGAATGATAAGTCTTGAGGCTCTGACTAGGATAGGGTGGTGCACTAACAGTCAGGTTCAATAAGAACAACAATCCAAGATGGTGAAGAAAGTTCAGTGTTGCTTCCCTGAAGTCACTAAGGACCACTCTTCCTCCTACCCTGAGAGCTCTCCCCAAATTTCTTCTTTTTTCTTTATGAATATAGAAATTAAGAAAGAATTTTCTATATGTCTGCCATTCTAGGTGAGAAATTAACATCTGGGGTGCCACTGGTGTGAAATACTCTATGGGTCTTCTGTCCATACCAATGGTGATGAGTTTCTTTAAATCCACCCACATCTCAAATGGAGATCTTAACAGCTATTATTTTAAGGGCATAATGATTTGGAGTCTGCTAAACTTGATAACCTATGGGCAATCAATATGACCTTATAAACTCTGGATCCCCTTCTTGCTCCACAATTGTTTGAAGCAGATGGTTAATGTTAAAACACTTCCCCTACTTGGAAAATCCACCTCAACTGATAAATTAAGGAAAAGACCTGGGTTATTTTTGAAATCACACTTACAGGATGCTAACTGACCAACATCCATTCCTTACTTCTTCCTGACCAAATACATTTTAACACCCAGTTCAAATACACTAAGAGTTACTGTTTATCCACATAAGAATATTTGCTTCTATGCACTCAAAATACTTCTTAATTTCTCTTCTTTCTCCATCCAAAATTAATTTTAGTTTTGTGGTTCCTAGAAAGACTTAGAATGAAAATCAATTTTATTATCCATGTCAATAAGATATTATGTATATAAAGTGTATTCTTTAACTTTCCCCTACCATCATGGTATCTCTTCCCAAAATGATTATGAACATGAACTACATTATTTGGTACACAGAGTTCTATTAATGCCTTTGGAAGAGACAGCTTACCAACTGGTCCCCAGTGCCCTACAAGAATGCAATTGCATTACATGGGTAAATGCTTTACTCCCGGGAATATTTTCTCTCTCTGTTTCATCACAAGGTCAATTGTAGCCTTACTTCTGTTCCATTTTTCAATATTAAATGTATTTAACAGCTGTATGTCTAATTATATATGACTTCAGTTTAGCACCTATACTTATATTGTCTTGTTTATTTGAAAAAGATTTTGAGTACAACTTAACACTGGCTTAATGCTTTTTTATCTACTTTCCATGTGGTGTTCTTGTCTGCTCTAATGCTCAATGAATATACTCACAATTGACTAGCAAAAGATAGGTGGGTTCTTTTCTTTTGTTTTCTTCTGTCTTACTATGTTTTCTCAACTTCCGAAGGATCTTTAAAGTTTTGTAGACACATGCTAAGGGGACAATATGTACGAATGTAGCAAGCCTGTTAGTTTCTACTGATATCTCTACTGATTTCCAACAATAGGATCTGTGTTCCTGAGAGATTTCTAAGTGTCACAGATGGTGAAAATGAACAGGAATTAATATTCCCTGGGAATAATCTTCAACCAATGACTAATTGGAATTATTGTATAAGCATCTAAACTTCTTCTTCTTGAAATAGACTAATTTTGAGACATGAGTTTTATACTATTTTCCAGTTTCCCCAACTCAATACTCCAATGTTGGTAGCCTGTTATGATTTAAGTATATGCATTTCTCCAAAATTCATAACCTTGAACTTGATTGTATTAATATGTGGGGCCTAAAGAAGGGGACCACATCACCAGGGCCCCACTGTCATGGATGGAATTAGTGCTCTTATAATATAACTTGACAGATGAGTTCACTTTTTGTCCTCCCACCCTTCCATTGTGTGAGAATGCAGGGTTCATCCATCTCCTCTGGAGGCTACAACAACAGGTACCACCTTTAATAAGAGTGCCAGCCCTTACCATACAAAGCTGCTGGTGTCTTGATCTTGAACTTCCCAGCCTCCAAAACTGGGAGAAATAACTTGCTATTGTTTGTATATGATCAAGTTCAAGGTATTTTGTTATGGCAGCCAGAATGGACTGAGCCATATTCTTCCTTGAGTTACTTTCCCTCTCTCTTAATGATATTCCATGACATTTCCAAATAAGCTACTTGCTCCTAAATCTTTATCTCAAGTTCTGTTTCTAAGAGGGGGGAATCTGAACTGAAATAGAAGGGGTCAGAGAAATCTTTAAAAATTGAGAAAACATTTTTACCTTCATCTTTTACATTTATGGGGAAAGAATTCTAATGAATAGAACAAAGCAGCACAAATAGACCATTTATAAGTCAGAAAATGCAAATGATAACATGTAATTTATAAACTTACTGGAAGGATTGAACAAGAAGGTGTACAATGCATATAACACAATCTCTGGCAAATGATAAATGTTCACAGGCTCTTAGTTACTGTTAGTACCATTGTTCCAACTCTGAGGCAAATTTCTTATAACCAAATAACATACTAATGAACATACTAAGCTGCCAGTCATAAAAGGGTATTTGCACATACACTTATACACAGTACATAATAATGGATAATGAAAATAAATGACTATGTTACTGTTTTGGTTATTTACTAGACTATACTTTTTACTGTTTAGAGTATACTCCTTCTGCCTATAAAAACACTGTGTACTTGGAGACAGTATGCTTTGTTATGCTAGCAACAACTTCATACATTTTGTGTTGACCGTACTCTTGTATCTCTTGAGTGCATTAAGAGACCACCTCAAGTGACTGACCTATCTAGGTTTGTGTAAGTACACTCTATGGTGTTTGCACAATGACAAAAACACCTAACAATGCATTTCTCAGAATGAGCCCTCTTCTTTAAGCAGCAAATAACTGTACAGGGGTAGCTTCCTCCCCTTCTTAAAATGTCATCTTCTCAATGAGAACTATTTTGACCCCCTACTTAAAACCATACCCTTTGTCACCACCCACCCTAGCCCTCTGATCCCACTTATCCCACTTTATTTTTTCAAAGCACAGGTAACCTTCTGACATTCTATATATTTACTTATTATGCTTATTGCATATCATCTGCCTCTCCTTCCACCATCTACCTGTTATGTTCATTGAAATGCCCCACATAATTAAGTGCCATCCCAAACAAACATAATGGTACTCAACAGCCATTGAATGAATAAATGGGTAATAATTGTAATATCTGTTTCCAATTATTTCAACTAGCCTGTCAAAGATTAAAGTAAATATGAATTGACAACACCCTAATAGATCCAATTACCTTTATATATTTTGATTTTACCTGTTAAGTAAAAAACCGAACATTTTCCTGTTTTACAGAGCCATATCTAAAGTCAAATATGTACTCTGGTCTATACAGAAAAGAAAGTGTGCTACAATTGGTGGGTTATGCTCTGTGTTTAAAATAAAATTGAGGGCTGAAAAGAAATGGGAAGCCATTGCTATCACCCTTCTATCCCAGGCAAATAAAAACTCTAGGGACAACTCTGGAATTTTCTATCTCATTTGTTTTCCATTAGTTTTGAGCAAGGTACAGTGATATCATTATTCTTAGTCGCCTTGGGTGATTCCAGTATTGATTTTGAGACTTTTCCAGCTATTCTATAGAATGCATATCATTTATAAAGTTCTACTTCACTGCTGGGAGCATAGCTGCATTCCAAATGTTTTATATTTTCCAGATGATAATGTCATATAAACTATAAAAACATCCTTTTTGATAATCCCTACCTCCAGCAAACTCAAGACTATATGAATTTTTTTCTATTTCAGTTTAAGAGAAACATAAGAGTATTTTTTATAATTGCCCATTGTAAAAAAAAAAAAAGGGAAAATTTAGTTGCTGAAGACCAACTATGCAGATATTTTCACCAAAATCCCCAAATGGGTTATTTTTAAATGTACTTTATACTAGCACAGCAGTCTTTATTCTTGTGGTAGAATTTTTTAAATGCATGTTAAAAATGTCATTTACATTACATTTAAATTAGTAAATAAATTGGCATGCATTTCAGGAAGTAGAATTAAAAAGGTATAATACATAAGGATAAAATGATCCAAAAACAGAGAGCAATCATCCCCTTTAATCCCAAGGTAACAAATTCATAAGACTTCAAAGACCAAGAGGGTAATATAACATATAATGTAAACAAAATGGTCCGTTGGTAGGCAGAAGGGAGTGATAGAATGTGTGGCAAGGTGAAAACTCTAACCTGTTTGTGCTAAAGGCAGCAGCAACTCAGCCACAATGGATAGTAGCCACACGGAAATATGGTCAGTGCCGCCAATTTTTCAATTGTGTGAGGGTGAGTGTGTGTGTGTGTGTGTGTGTGTGTGTGTGTGTGTGTGTAATATTTTTATGCCACATAATTGGAAACTCTGCTCTGAATTGATATAGTTAAATGTTTATAGTACCTAGCAGAACACTCAGTGTTCTACACCTTCCAACTTTAAAATAGAGTTATCCTTTTAAAGATGAAAATTTCCAGTTCCCTGATTGGTCATGAGTTCTAGATGGTAAGTGATTCTGCCAAACACTGTGAACTCTTAATATGCCAACACAGGGACTTGCCATAGGAATCCAAGCTAAAGTAGACAAGGCAACAGTCCTAGATAATATCCATAGACTACCCTTAAACTTCTGTCACAGTAATCACCCTAGAATCTTATGTCTGGGTCTCCTTCTGCAAATAGGCCCAACCAGAACCCTGAAGAGATCCTGAAACTCACACTGGGGAACCCCCTGCTTGACCACTTACTGTGATTTATTTCACTCCTAATTCTTCCTAGTTTTTTTTCTCATTTCACAGTGCATCAGTTACGATGGAAACAGTGGTGCCAAGGACTTGGGCATAACTGAATAAAACCCCAGTACAAACATCAACTGATGAGAAAGTAGGAACCCTATCACCCATCAGGCATATGTGTACCAGGTTTGGAACAGCAGAGCCATAGGTGTAAGTTACATCTAGTAATCAAATAATTATTCTTAATGGTTTTCAAGAAGTTCAGTTTATTTACTCTGTGGTAGGAAAGCTGGTTTGAGCTCATGGCTTCCTGCATCAGTCTCTCTCTTTTTAGTTACTTTAGAATCTCTACTTAATACTCATATCTAACATTAGAATTTTTGTTATACCCTAAGGAATAACTGGGGGGTAATTAATCATCTTTATCTGTCTTTCATTGATAGAAAAATTTAAAAAAAAATACTATTTTACTATTTTAAGGAAATAGATCATTTCAAGCTTCCATTCCAGTACTTCAAAATTGTGGCAGTATCTTTTTGCATTTGTAGTCATGTTTTATAGCCTAAGTAATATTCATTTATCCACAATAGATACTAAAGACCTGACATGTGTTATGCGTAAAGTTAGGTGCTGGGAATACAAAGATGAAAAAACAATCTACCTTATTCAGAATTTCCAGTCCAACACAAGAAAAGAATCCATTAAGAAAAGACATATGAAATACTATGATGCATGTTTGAGTGGGATAAGCCAGGCCATATGGGAGACTTTTGGGTGGTGGTGGGGAGGTGGTAGCTGGGTAGGAAGTTTTCAATGAGGAGGTGATAATGAGATGATTGGATGTTCATTTTTGGGTTGAGAATGAAGACAAGAACAGAGAGAGACTTACACAATATTTAAGTGGGAAATGCCAGGGGGAGTAGTAGTGGGCACAGAGGAGGATATAAACACACACAAAAAATATATTAACATGATAGGATTTAGAGACTAGTTGGCTGAGAGAGATTGGGAGAGCAGACTGCCTGGAGAAGGGGATAAGACATATCATGGAGGTGGCAGGTGCCTTAAAACCCTCATAAAGAGTAAAACAAACTACAATCACTAGGATTTGTTCCAGGACCCCTGCAGATACCAAACCCATGGATGCTCAAGACTCTCAGAGAACATGTCAAAGTATTTGCATATATATATATATATATAAAACCCACACATAACTCCCATATACTCAAGGTTATTTATAATGACTAATACAATGTAAATGTGATATTAATAGTTATTATACTGTATTGTTCAGAGAAAAGAGGGAAAATATCTGTGTTCAGTAAAGGTACAGTTTTTCCCATGATTTGTGGTTGGTTGAATCCACAAATGTGGAACCCATATATACAGAGAACTAACTGTACTGTTTAACTCAATGCACAAGTAATTGTTATTCAAATATTAATGGGAAATTTTGGGTTTGTTCTCATTTCTCTAAAATTTACAGAAAAAAAGAACATTGACCTAAAACACATATGTATGAATAAGGAAAGCTCTATTCTTATAATATCTTTTTCCTTTACCCCCCTCCTCCATCCATATTTTAATTTCCAAGCTTTAAGTCATATCCATGTAGCAACTATTCCTACTTTGGAGGAAGAATCTTTTTCAAACAAATGAACTATAAATTTCCCGTTCTTCCAGCAAGTTTGCTTCTTAGGTCAGTAAAATGCAGTGAAGCCAGAATGTTAGGCAAAGGGGCAACTCAGTTGGTATTTAAAAACAATTAGCTAGAAAATCAGTCTTACACAAACACCATTCACATGACTCAAATGACCAGCTTTAGAAGCAGACACAGGAAGTTCCTCCAAGAAAATGCGCTGGAATTTCTTAAATGGAATGCCAACCTTGAATTTTAATTGAAAGGTATCGCTGACAACAATGGAGTCCTTCAGAGATCTTCTATTTGGGACCAAAGGTGTGTTTACCCTTTAAGTCTTGTACACCCTCCCTCTGTTGACTTCACCCATTCCATAAATTGCCATTAAAATTAGAAGGGTGATAGACCCAATATTGTTTGCATAAAGTTCTTTTTATTTAGTTGACAATGGAATAATGGACGAATAGGGATATTAACCAATGTTTTAAAGGACAGAGATACACTTCCTGGCCAATTTACCTTCACTGCCAAGGACATGAGTGGCAATTCCGTTGAAAACTGGTGAAGTGAATCCAACAACAGAGTATCTGTTTAAAACCGTGAGTTAAATTTGCTTCCTCTACAAGAAACCAAATACTGATGTTTCATTTTGATCATGCAGTTAAACATAATACTGAACACAGTCAGTACATTTACCTTCCCATTTCATGAGGAAATCTGCATGAACAGAAATGCTGACTCTCAGGATGAGAGTATTGAAGAGTCAGAGTGAGTTGAGTCATCCAGGGATTTTTTAATTATTGAAGGTTCAAGAACTTCAAACAAAACTTCTTTTGTATCCACTGAATTTCTGTATACCACAGTGTTTATGGACTGCAGATGCAAATGATCCAGGATTTGACTGCTTCTCTACCCTATCTCACTGGATGACTTGTTGCTCAAGTGTCCTATTTGAGATTGCTTTCACAAAGGATAATTAACATATGCAGGTGAAATACTTTACTGAGGGTTCAACACATCTTGCTCAATATATTTACTATAACCACAGAAGTATCATCTGTTCTTATAGTTTACATTGCAATTGCATAAGGAACTAATTATGTGTGTACCTTCATGACAACCCAGAAGCCAGATTTAAATTTAGAATACTTGAATTCCAAAACGTGGCAAGGCAAGGAGAACCAGTCTCACTTCCTTTCTCTTTCTACCTGACCTCCAGCACCTATGTGCAGATTACATGTTCACATATCTGAGCCTCAACCATACTCCGATACATACTCCTTCAGCCCCCTTTGAATCGGAAGCTCTATGAGCAGGAAATTCTAAGGTCCCAGATATTCAAAGCAGGGCCCAGAAAGGAATCAAGGCCTCAAGGGGGCATGTGGCTCTTTGGTGCAGAGAAGCATGGCTGTACAGGTGCATAAAAGCTAGGAGACAAAGTATTAGGACTCCATAAAAGGCAGTCAGCAGGGCAGGGGCCTCTCTTGGTAATTTAAGATGATTTTAACTGTACTGTTTTAAGTGCAATTGAAGAATAATTACTTTTCCTCCTATTTACAAGGCATCTTTCCTCAGGGAAAAGTTTATAAAGAGTTATAAAAACAACATGAATGTTAAATTACCTGGATAGCTACGGATATTTCCTATTTATGATGAGAGTAAAAAGGTGATTTTTTCTTTTCTTTTCTTTTTTTCTTTTTTTTTTTTTTTTCAGTAATTTCATACCAAAGTATCTAAACCAAGAGTCCAGTGTTCATGGTGGGTTAAATGCAAATATGGTTATAGAATTTGCCAAATGTAAGGTAATTTGGAAAAAAAGTCAAGACTTGTATTGGTGCTGATTTGTTTCCAAACTACACCTTTTGCTTCTACTAAACTGCTTCTTTCAGATTATACTTTTCCTGGATCTTCTCTTGCCTGAGATTGGGACCTTCCCTTTAAAATTCCTGCCTGAACATGAGGACCAATATCTGAAAAGTCACATTTTTCCTGATACATCACTGCTGATTCTAGGAGAAAAATAAGTCTCCCACATGGAGACACGTTGCACCTTTTAATGATGCACAGCACAGTAAACAGCATACCATAAAACTTTTGTTCAGTAAACTGCATCATAGCGAATGTTCCCTATAGCAGGGAGGGAGGGAAGGAGAGAAGAATGGCATTCACCCCTACTTGTCTCTATGTCCTGGGGTAACAGATACTTTTACTGTCTTTGTTTTAGTTTGATTTGGTCTAGCACCCATCGCATCACTCTTTCATTTATTTCATTAGAAAAGCAGGAATGAATCTGCCAATCAAGTCACCCCACTATTCCTGATGCTCGGTTGAATGGACCAGGTATTGGGAAAAAGGGCAAGCATAACAACTACCGGACTATGACCACCTCCTGAGCAAGTGTTCCTGGGTTGGAACATCTTCCTGATTCAAGTATCTAGACCCTGGAACTGACTAGTATCTTGTCTGCTTCCAATCTTATTTTTGTGTGTTTGTTTTGGGGAATCCCCCGACCCCTGCCACCACACACACACATTCCTGGCAATTCTTTTGGCTATCTGCTATCCTTCTAGTAAATTCCTTTTACTGAATTTAGGCAGTGTCTTTCAATTACATGCAAACTAAGAATTATTGCTAATATACTTGGCAGAGACCCCAGCATAACAGGTAATCAATGAATGCTTCTTATATAAATGAATAATTATAGTCATAATTGTAAAAGAGTGGGATTTTTTCTGATTCATAAAATAATGTGTGATCAATGACTAAATTTTGAAAAATTCAGAAAGGTATTTTTAAAAAATTGTATTTTTTCCACCCAAAGGTTACTTTTTCAGTTTTCTATTTACCCGCATGATATTTCCATTTCACAAAACACATGAATGATACAATATATACAATAGTGCCACTTGGTTATCTCCAGTGAAAATGGTAGTGAGGATTATGTCATTATGTAATCTTCAAAATGATCACTTTTAGTACCTAATAAATTAATGTGTTATTTTGAGAACTCATTTGCAGTTTCTAATTTTTAGTTATGTATGTCCTAAACTTTTGTTATAAATATAATATACAATCCTTTATATAAATTTTACCAGTCTACTGCCTTAGCCAAGACTAAATTAAATACAAAAAAAAAAGAAGCAAAAGAAATAGTTGGCTCAAATATTTTGAACGTTAAAGAGCTTGTGACAAATATTTTCAAACTCCTCCCTAGGAAGATTGCAGCATGTAAACTTCCCACTAGTGCTGAATGAGAATATTCTCACTAGATACTGGCATCCTGGCCAGTACTATTATTTTTCAATTTTTTTTTTTACTTATTAGTACAGGAAACAGCATTCTATTTTAATTTGCATTTCTGTGATTAATGGCAAGAACATTTAATATATATGTATATTGATCCTTTTATTTCTTCCTTTTTAATTATTCAGATATTTGAACAACTCTACCAGGAGCTCTTATTTACTTAAGGCTTTGCAAGAGTTCTTCAGCATGTTGTTGCATTAATTCATGCTTGGTGACAGTATTGCTTCCCATGATTATGTTCCATTCTAAAATATATGTTTTTTGTATATAAAAGTACAAAACATATTTGAATCTGTATTTTGCTTTGTGATTCATTCCATTGATCTTATATTTAGAAAGTTCTTCTTCTAAAACCAGTTAACTATTTTCTTATAACTTTGTTTTCTACCTTACATATAAACTTTTCAATTTATTTGGAATTTACTTTGGAAGGTCATGTAAGCAGAGGTTCTTAGTTCAATGATTTCTATATACGTAGCCAATTTCCTCCAAGTGTTTTTCAGGTCCACCTCACTGTTCCACAGTATTTTCTCCACCACATTTCTGTCTCCAAAAACAAACTGAGTCTGTTTCTCGACTACTCTATTTCATTGATCTATTTATCAATTCTCATATCAGGACTACATTGATTTAATGATTGCAGTTTGATAACCAGATGATTTATTTTTATTTCAACAAAGGAAAACTACCACAACTTCCTCCACCCCCCCTGACATCTACCTACTTTCCCCACCCATCATCTCTACCTACCTGTACCCATAGCCTTTCTGCACCCACCACCCACTCCAGCCTCCATCTTACCCTTCTATCTGCCTCCACCACTCATTACCAGCTCCACCATCTCTACAAAACCCCCCGTTGCTCTTGTACATTTTTTTCAATTTTCATGTAGTTATTCTTCCAGATGCACATTAGAAGCATTTTGTCAAGTGTCCCCAAATTCCACTGTAATAAAAGCATATAACTGATCTGGGAAAAATGACCATTCCATGTTATCTGCCTTTTCTACCCAAGACTAGATGTGTTTTTCATTTTTGTTGTTGCTGTTTATTAGCTTTGTCTTCAGTAAAAATATGTCACATTCTACATAGGTTCTTATCCATTTCTTAATATTCTGAAGTATTTTAGGTACTTTTCCTATTTTTGCTATGTAATTTATATTTTTGTGGTTTCATGAGTAGGATTATCTTCCTTTCCACTTTTTGGTTGGTAAATACTGCCATTTTGGCTAGTCATTGACTTTTAAAGGTATATGTTTTTGTCAGTTTTTTTTTTTTTTTTCTTTTTCTCTATGACCACAACACTCAATAAGAACAACTTAGAGAAGGAAAAGTTAATTTGGGACTCATTGTTTCAGAGGTCTCAGTCCATAGCTAGACAGCTCCATTGCTCTGGGCCCAAGGTGAAGCAGCACATCAAGAGGGATTGGCGCAGAGGAAAGTTGCTTAGGTCCTAACTGATTAGGTTACAGATCTCACAATCCAATCATTTCACTTTGGAATATTCCTGCATTAACAGGTGATTTGGGAGATTACCTCATATCTAAACCATGATAATGTATTTTACAATTAGTCACCTTACTGAAATCTCTTATTAGTTACTTTAGTTTTAGTTCATTCAATTGTGTACTTACTGCTTTTTTGAAAAAAATCAAGGCACACTTTCTGATTATTGGTTACTTGTGTGAAAAATTTTACTTAAGCATATGGATTAAATGATAGTTTATCATTTTTTAAAAATTCACAGTTTTACAAGAATAGAGGACATGAAATTGAAGTCACTAGAAATCCAAAACATAAGATATGTTCACATGTTGAACTATGTGAATTTCCTCTGGGCACAGTCTTGCTATACAAAACTACCAAAAGGACTCTCAATCAGGGAAACCAAGTTATTTCTCCCTTGTATAAAACATAAAACATATTAAACAATAAAACAAATAAGACTCTTGACAGAAATATGCCAGAAACTGTTCTCATATAAAGAGTAATTTCTCTCATACTTTAACCTCAAAGACAACAGTCAGGATGATTTTTAAAACAGAACCGAGTTCATTCAAATATATTCAGAGCGAAATTGTATGCTTGCCTACATATGAGCAGATTCCTTTTCCCGAGATAGGTTTCTTATTTTGAAGGATCACTGTAATAATAATTACTGATTATTGATTTATCAAAATAGTATTTGTGTTTCTAATAAGTGTAGGGGTCCATGTTACTGGAAAAGATTGGAGAGCTATAGTGATGGTTATGGATAGGAATTAAAGAGAACTTGGAATACAACAGAAGCACAATAATTACTTGTATTATTTGTTATTATATATGATTATTATTTATTATTCTTAATTTCCAAAAAGGTCAAAGTGTAATTCGCCATTGTTTTCTCAGGGCCCACGATGACAAATATATATTTGCAGAATGTTTGTTGACTGACATATTTTTGCAAAAACCTCAGTTGCCAGAAAATATTGTAACTTGATTCTTAACTGTTAACCTAAAATTGATTTTTAGAAAGTATGCTTGTTAAAGTCAAAAATACTCCCCTTTTGAAGTCAGAATGAGGTTCTAATTTACTCTTTTAATACTAGTTAAAACACTTCAAAAAGTATAAATTGGCACAGGAGAAAGACAGATTATTCACTCTTTCATTCACCATTCACATAGATGGAGCATCCTCTGCATGTAAGACACAAAATGAATAGCCATCCCAGAGTTTAGAGACATTAAATAGTTAAATAAATAAATAGGAAATGACAATAGGAGCTATGTGCTATTGAAGAGAAGAGATGATGAGAGATTTCGGTTGGTAAGGAAAACTGATCAAGGAAGTCCAAAAGATCAGTATGGGTTGGACTGGCAAAATATAGGAAGTAGGACTTTGTATGTTCAAGAAACAGCAGGTCACTGTAATAGCAGCAAGAGGAAAAGATGTCCAGGACAAGTCTGGCCAAGTTCCTGGGACTCTCAGAGTCTTTATAAATTGTCTCAGGTGTAAGGGTGGCATTTTATGAGGAGAACTGAAATGATCCTACATTGGCAGGGTGAACCAGGAACCAGGGGTCTGGTTTGGAAGTTATGTTAGTGACCCAGGTGAGCTGTGATCACTTGAAGTTCAACAGTAGGGGGAGGGGACAGTGGAAAGATGAACCTAGGGAGATGTATTTAGAGATACAGGTAGAAGGTAGACTTTCTAAGACTGTGATGGTTTGAGGTATAGAGGGTAAAGGTAATGGAAGGGTCAGAGATGATCCTTGAGTTTCTAGCAAGAGTAACTTCATAGACAGTGGTACCATTTACCAAGATACAAGAGACTAGAAAGTTGTTAGGCTATCTTTACTGCTGTGGTTTCTGTTTTTTGTTTTGCATTGTTTTGCAGGGTAGCAAAAAGGGTGGAAGGCAACATCAACAAATCAGTTTGCAACAGGGTACATTTGGAATAACTGAGAAAACCCAAGTCCTGTATTGCCTTGGTTTCAGGAGAAGGGACATACTGCTGATATATGAATGAAGTACCTATGAACCCTGCTCTTTACTAACATAGCTGGGAATATAAAACTTCAAATATATTAGTTGGATTAAATAACATTTAAAGTCTTTTCTGACCCCATGATATTCAACCTCTACTTTGGTCTTATGCTGAAATATTAATGCTGTCATTATTACTATGGATGTTTGAAATACTGGACCAAATAGTGCCTTTCCAAAATTCAAGGTCACCCAGAACCTATAAATGTGACCTTATTTGGGAGTCAGACCTTTCCAGATATAATCAACTTAAAATGAGGTCATATTGAATTAGGGTGGGTCTAAGTTCAATATGAATGGTGTCCTTATATGAAGGGGGGAATTGGGCACAGGGACATGGAGAGAAGATGCCATGTGAAGTTGGAGGCAGAGATTGGATTACACTGTCATGACCAAGGAACACCTCAAGCTACCAGAGTCTGAAAGTGGCAAGGGAAGATCCTCTCCTAGCCGTCTCAGATGGAATATGGCCCTGCCAACACCTTGATTTGGGACTTTTAGCCTTCAGAATTGTAAGAGATAAATTTCTGTTATTTAAGTCACCCAGTTTTGGGTAATTTGTTATAGCAATCCTGGGAAACAACAACAGTTGGGTGGATCTAAATAAATCCACATTTGAACCTCACTTGTATAATAAGAGGCATAAAGCATGGGTTCAATAAACACGCACTCCTTACTCCTAATGAGCACTGGCATTTTCTTGGTGGTTTATAAGAATAATCCCCACAGTGACACATGCAGGAAGGTCCTATTATTCCTAAGCCTGTTTCATGGATGAAGAAACTGAGGCTTGGGAACTTTAAATAGCTTGCCTGAGATGGCAAAGCTAAACATGGAACTTCTAACTCAGTTTTATGCCATCACATAGATGACCCCACACATCCAAAACACCTGCATCTCCTAACTGCAGCATTTCAGCAAATTCTGAGTGAAGAAGAGGCACTGCTAAACTGGATTTTCAATGTCTGCAATTAAAACTCACATTAATGAAATGACAAGTTGCAGAGATGTGAATCTTTACCCATTCACAGAGGAACCCCAAATTTTTATTATTAGGTCAATGCTATCAATGAACCTGTCATCAACTTCTGTTGCTTCCATGAGCAGTGCTTCTGCTTTGCATACATGTATTTCAAGTCAAGGTATCATCATCAGACTGGACATTTATGGCTTTAATTTATTTAAATGCATTTTCCTCATGCAGTTCCCATTTCATTTTGATGATACTGACTCATTCTTGCCACCTAACAAGACTATAAAAATAAATAGTGTAAGTGCCGAGGAAAGTATCTCTAAACTTCATATTCACAGGCAGATGCCCACCCTTCATATTATAAAGCAAAAATAAAGGCATGTTCTAAATTTACCTTTCCTCCATAACTCAGTTGTGCTGCTGAATATAACAGATATACAAAAGTAAGGTGGTGTTATAGAATGCAAAAAATTCATAGAATTCTAGTGTAGGAGGGACTTCTACAGAGAGTATCTTGTCCATATGGATTCAGGTAAATACTGTCTGCACACCACCAAATCCAAGAAATAAGGATGTTTTAAGACGTTCTGCGAGTTACCTAAGACCCTCTGGCAGTTTCTTAGTAGAACCCTGTGGAACGCCCAGGTCTCCCCATTTCCACAAAAGTATATTCAGTCTTCCAAGCTGTCATCAACTATGAACAATGACACTTTCCTCTGGTTTTATGCTAACTTCTCTTTTTCTTTATTACTTTGACCTTAAAAAGACCACCAAAAATAGTGCAAGGCTTCAAATTCCCTTAATTGGGATCTAATGTTGGCAATTAACTTACATCCCGTGTTTAAAACATCAGGGAACACCCCCTCTCCCCACCACCACACACACACACGGTTTCAAGGATAATCACACTTCTTCAAACTGGGCACTGATGATCCCCAGACTTTTCAAGTTTACCCTCCAGGAGGTTGATATGGCACACAATTTTGACAAGAGTGGGTGCCGAGATCCTTTTCCACACTCTGCCCACAAAGGTGCCCACAAGCAGAAGTTCTTTTTCTCTATTACAAACCACCACGCGCACACAGACACGCCAAGGCAAATAACAAAGGAAAACACAGCCCCATAAAGGCTCAGCTATTGCATCTTGCAGTCCACACCTGCCAAAAGACGAAAACCATATAGAATTCTGCTCTGGCAACATATCCAACACTCCTCGAGAGAAGCAAGCACCGTGGCACACCACCCCCACGGCCCGGCGTGCGCGGCTATATACACAAAGAACTGGTGCTGGGCTTGCTAGCAGTTCGGGGTACCAGCGCGCTTCCAGGGCTGGTATCAGGGGTTCTCTCCCACGCCCTCCAGTCCAGCAGAAAGGAACTATCCTTTATTTGACCGGTAGAGAGCCCAGGCTGGATGGAAGCGCATGGGTTGGGGGTGGGCGGTCCCCGGATTCCTTCCCTCTCGACAGCGGGTCCCTAGCCTTTGGCATCTCCTAGGGGATGCAAAATTGTGCTGTCACAGAGGTCCCCTTCTCTTCCTCTTCGGGCAAAGCTAGATGCCCGGGGTACCAGCCGTGCGCATCCCTACAAACGTCTCTCCTGGCACCGATATCCACCCAGGCAGCCCTTCCAGGCGAGTCTGCCTACCTGGTGGTTGGCTGTCAGCGAAGCGGCAGTGGCTCATCCCCTTCTCCTCCACTGCTACATGGCTCCGAGCGCCATGTTCCTGGTCTCCCCGGGCGCACGCTGGGGAACTACTACGGCTGGGTAGGGGCAAGGGGGGCGGGGGCTAAAGGGAGGGGGTGGGGGGCAGAGCTTTCTACTCTCCACCCAAACCTCCCCCAGCTACTGAGCATGCCCAGCTGCCTGGCTTCGCCCCTAGAAGGACTGTCCATGAGCGCACGCAGCTGCTCCGGGTTTTCGTGGCAGCCGGCTGGAAGCAGGCTGTAGCAGCTGCGGGGGGTTGGTGGGGGTAGTGTGGCGGGAGTGTCTACACTCCGGAGCTGGAGAAAGCAGCCAATCCAATCACACTTTCCTTCTGACCTCCCCGCGGGGGCAGCTTCTGCACGCTCGGTCCCAACACACTCGAGATTTGCCAAAATTTTGTGCAGGACCATTGCAGGGCTGAGCTTTGCTGAAGGGGCAAGCAAAGGTGGGGAAGAGGGGAGGGGTTGAGAGGCACATTGGTTTGCCAGCCTCTTTACCAACACCTGGATCCGTGCTTCTCAAACTTTAATGAGCCTATGAATTAAAATCCGTATTCAATTGGTTGGGCCCTGAGCATCTGCAAATCAAACTTCTCAGGTGATGTTGATGTCCTGCTGCTGGTCCTCCTATTGCTCAGAGGAAACCCCCTCCGTGACTTCGGAGTGATCACATCCTTCAGTCAGCCGGCCCAGCAATGATCTCTGGTGTACAGAGACCCCTCCTGCCTGGCGTGGCAACTCAAGTGAAGGTGTCCCTGGGGTTGCTACCCCTTTTCTGGAAGGAAGTTCAGTAGGGTCAGACTGACTCCCTGCACAAACTGGTGAATTTCTGATTTAGAATGTCATTCCTAGGGGAAAAATGTGTTCCTGGACCGCTTCTGTGCTCCCGTGCTCACTTTGCTAGTTCACTAGCAAGTTCATTGTTAGGACCTGTTTTACTCAAGCCTGAACATGTGTACCTTGCAGGTACCCCTGCCTTTCTTGACCTGGGACAAAACCTCTCAGCACTCATCAAAGTGTTAATTTATTGCACATGTAATACCAAGGCTGTGCTCGCCCATGTGAGAAGACTGACAGATTTTGAACACAAGTAGGGTGTTTGGGGACCAAGAGATGACAGGCTTTTTTGTTGAATAATTTCAGGTTGAAACTTGCAATGATGTCTTGTGGTTCAACTATAAACCCCCAGTTGTCCACACCCTTCCCAAACCCTTGAAGGCTCCAGCAATGTCAAGAATCGTCACTGACCACACGGTGGTGAGAGGGAGAGAGAGAGAGAGAGAGAGAGAGAGAGAGAGAGAGAGAGAGAGAGAGAGAGAGAGAGAGAGAGATTCACAAACCAACCAGAAAGTTTCAACCTAGGAAATGGAGAAGTCACATGCTTGACCATCCTCAGTTATCCCAAGAGTACTCTTATAAACTAATGCATCTGGTATTTGATCCTATAATTGATCAGCAGAATACAAAATAAGAATGTTTATCTCTTTGTACTCTATTTTACTCAATAACTTTAGAAGTTTCCTGGTTAATAGTATAAATTTATCATTTCTCCCTTGTTTGTTTTCCATTCATTCATACTTCCATATCAAAATAGGAACTGTAGGATGAGTGAATGATTACTTTTCTTCTTCAATATTCCTAAGTATAAAGAAGAAATATGCCCTGATATATCATATGCTATCATTCTATTTAAAGGAAATGAGTGTCTAAACCCATCACTTTATTATCAAAACTGCTCACATAATGCTAACTCCCTACTCCCCAACCCCATTTCCACCCTTATGTTATTTGTATAAATATTTTCTATTTTTGACTTTTCATATGTGCACCCATACAGATGCAACAGCCAGAAAATCTTTTTGTTAAGATGTAGTTTTTGATTGGTTGGTATCAATTAAAGTTTTTACTTGAAATACTGAACTTTGATGGCTTAAAATAGAGTCCCTGTTGCTCTTAAAGATTGTGTTCATGCAGTTATTTCTACTGGTTAAAAATACAATGACTTGTTAGCTGCCTCAAATTCATTCCAGAGGTGTACAAGATAAAAATTATAGATGTATATAATAGCTTTTCTAATACTGCATTACATAAAATCATAAGATTTGTGTGTGTGTGTGTGTGTGTGTGTGCCTAGTATGTCATTTCTTGAGAGTTTAGCATGTAGAGTACAGATTAAGAACCAACACCTGTAGGTGGGAAATTGCAGAAGAAGGAGGGGGCAGAGGTAGAAGCCACACACAGGCAAACAGTTTTGACCAGCTCCCCAGGAAGCTCCAGAGCAAAGAAAACCCTTCAGAATTGCTCTGAATTGGTCTGAGATGGTCAGTCCTTTGTATCTCCAAATCAATCATTGAGCATGGACTGCTCTTGAAACAGGCATGAACTTGAGACAGGAAGTTGTCTGAAACTGTAGCAATCCCTAAAGGGGATGACAGCTGAAGGTATCCTGTCAACAGTAGTTCCTGTAGCTGAGGTAATAAGACTTTCTCTTAAGGGCAAAATATTACTTTATCTGCCACACTAATGCATTTACTGAATATAGAACTTTTGAATACGCAAAGTAATACTCCTACTGATTTATTGGAAGGATAAAAATCTTTATTTTTAAGTAAGTAACTGACTTTTTTTGAATCTGAAATTTTTTTAGAAAATAAGTTATAATTAGCAATAGAGAATATATTATTTATTAAGGTATCCAGTTATTTTTGTATATGATGTATTTAATTATGATTTATTAAGTTGACATGTATTCATTACCTTTTAAGACATGGTTTTCTCTACTGACCAAAAAAAAAAAAAATCTACTTTTGTAATATGTAATTTAAGGGGAAAATAACTGTTAGTACATAAGAGAATATTCTTCAATAAAATAAAGCACCTGACTAGCCAATATTTCATGAGAAACTAATTTCAACCAACCTTATTAATATCAAAAACTGTGAAAAGGGGAAGAAGACTTAGAGTGGTGGAGGCAGATATTTAAGACAACACACTGGAATCAAGGTCTGTACTGCCTCCACTTATTTTCTTAATCCTTCTCCATGCTATCTAACAACAGGTAGCAGGATTCCCTGAAAAATGAATTATGATCATGCTGGAACCAACATAGATTCCAGAGAGGAACAGGACCTTTGCTTAGATAATAGAGGTGAAGAAGGTAGAAATGAATGTTTCAGGAAACAAACAAAGCACAAAAAGAAAAGGTATCTGAAGAATTGCTCCCAGGAAACAGAAGAGAAGTTCTGATAAATATTTTCCCATAGTTTCCAAAAAAGTAAAGATAATATAACTTAAACAATGTATTTTAAAAAACAACACACACACACAAATTCAAAGAGATGAGACCCAAATGAATGAGAACTGTCAGAGTGAGGGAAGGTGGAATGGAAATCATTAGGTCATCAAAGGGAAAAAAGAATTGGAAACAAAAACTAAACATAACTGAAAACAGAGTGATAGATGGACAGGGACAGAGCTGCTAACCAATAAAATATAAAACCAATTATAGGAAAATTATATTGAAGTCAAAGGAGATCCAATACATGTACAACCTCTGCTTGTACCAGCTTGAAAGTTTGTTGGGCATACCTCTTCCTAACTTCATTTCAGCAGCATCACACTGGTAGCTTGAAATTATCCATTATAGAAGTTTTTATACCATGTGCATTGACAAAACCCATAAATGAGGGGGTTTTGTGTGTTTTCAGATAACTGGTCTTTACACATTTAACAGGATACTAGTTTTTACAACCTTTGTTGTTTTTTAAAAAAAGTAATAAAGTGGGAGGAAAAAATGAAATAAAAATAGAAGTATAGAAGTCTATTTTCTGAAATAAAGTATATTAACTCTGCAAAATAAAAATAATTGTCTCCTGGAAAAACATAATCAATACAGAACAGTTAATATCAAAATATATTGTGATAAAGTTATAGAGTATTAGAGACAAATAATGTTTACTACATCTAGGCAGAATGGACATATTCTTACACAGAAACATTTCTTACATGTAAGAAAAAGAAAATTAGGCTGTATTTAAATTTCTTCACAGCATCAAACAGTGGCCAAGAGAAAGAAATGTTGACTCAAGAATGCTTGCTTTGCCTGTTCTGTTATTTAGGTTTTCACATCAACAGTGAATTGTTTTCAAACATTCAGTAAGTCAGGATATATAGCAGATATAAATGCCACAAAATTCTACTTAATTATGAAATTCACACAACTGAGTTTTTTTTTAATATCTCATGAATGGTGAGGCCATGCTCAAATGTTACAATGATTATCATATTTATTTAAAAATAAATCTAAGACTTAAAAGTTGTGTTTTGGAGCACAGCATAAATATTATAAACTTCAACAATGTAAATATTATTGCACATATCCCTAAAAAGTCTAGGTAGAAAGAGGACAATTATGAAGGAGTTTAAATACAATAATTTCTTCATTTTTTTCAGCATGAGACCAATGGATATTCTTGAAGTTAAAACATATAGCTCCATCTCCTCCCAATACTTTTTCACAGTTTATTTTCTTATGTTTAAAGGAATGTATTATGAACATCTCTTTATGGGGGAAAAAACTTTTTTTTTGAAGTTTAGAAATTACTACTGACACATTTTAACTACTTTTTATTTAATTTTAATAAGATTAAACACAATTTAGTTTTAAAATAACACATGGTATCTTTCATATGTGGACAGCATATCTGTCAATTTATCCCTTGTTATAACCTTATATTTTATCTGTCTCAATAGGAGGATTTATGGAATATTATAACCAAGGTACATTTCAATGGAACAATATTTGATTGATTGTTTATTTTTTATTGTTTAGAATTGTTAGAAAATTTTAATAATGAATGTATTCTAAAACATTATTTTAAAAATATCTCAAAATATTTTTTCTTACACACTAAAATATTATAAAATATAAAATGGAATGAAATGGGTAATTTAAATAAGTCTAGATTAACATGATTCATCGAAACTAAAATAAAAAGTCACGAATCACCAATATTGTGAATTAAATAGGGGAAATAATTGCAGATCCTGAAGTCATCAAAATAATATAATTAAATACCTGGCAGAATGTTGTGCCCATAAATTCAACAACTTATATGAAATAGACAATTTTTTAAAGCCATGCATTGCCAAACACTCAACCAAGAAACACATAATCTGAATAGTCCTAAAATTATTGATAAAAGTCAAATTCATAATTAAAACATTTTCCAAAAGGATATTTCTAGGCCCACATGATTTCACTGGAGAAATCTATTAATTATTAGAAGAAAGATTAATGCCATTTTTACATAATCTTATCCAAAAAATACAAGATGAGAGAGGACTTCCCAATTCATTTTATGAGACCAGCATTAGCTTGATACCAAAACCATAAAAAAAATCTCAGTAGATTAAAAAAAATCCTGCAAACAATATGTCTTATGAACTTAGATGAAAAAATACTTATAAAAGAAAATATTTCCAAACTGAATCATACAACAAATGAGAAGAATTATGTTATTATCAAGTGGGTTTGCCACAGACATACAGGGCTGGTTTAATATTTAAAAGTAAATTAATGTAATTCACTATACTAACAAAATCAAATAGAAAAATATTAATCAATGCAAAAAATTTTTTTGACAAAATTCAACAAATGTTCATGAATAAAAACCTCTCAGAAAATTAGGAATAAAGGGAAATTGCCTCAGGTTTATAAAAATCATCTATAACATCCCCCCCATAACATCCAACCAATGGCAAAAGATTAAATGCTTTCCTGCTAAGACATGTAACAGAAAATAATAAATATTCTCACCAACTTTGACAGTACTGGAAATTTTAACCACTGAAATGGGGTGCAAAAAATAAAAGACACCATATTGGAAAGGAATAAATAAAATTGCCATTTGCAGAAAACATAATTATGTACAGAAAAACAATGCCAAGTAATGTACAGAAAATCTACTAGAACTAATAAGTGAGTTCACAAGGTTGAGGGATACAAGCTTGACCCAAAAAATTAATTGCATTTCTGTACACTATGAACATGCAGAAAGTGAAATTTAAAACGCGATTCCATTATATTTACTCCAAAGAAATGAAATACTTAGGTATAAATTTTAGCAAATATATACAGTATCTGTATCCTGAAAATTGTGGAATATAAATGAAACCAATCAAAGAAGACCTAAATAAATAGATATATTTTGCTAAGGTTTAGAAGGCTCAGCAAAAATATCTAAATTGACCTATATGTTTAATGAAATTCCTAGAACTATTCACATATGTAGACATAGGCAAGTTTGTTCTAAAATGTATATGCAAAGGCATGGGCTCTAAAATAGGTAAGCAATTTGACAAAAGAATAAAGTGGGAGAAATTACTCTACCCAATAATAAGATTTATTCTACAGCCACAGTAATTGACAGCATAACGTTGGCAGGGGGAGAGACACATAGATCACTAGAACAGAATAGAGAACACTGAAATAGACCTGTTCATTTTTGAACCTGTGATAGTTGACAAAGGGGAAAAGGCAATACAATGGAGGAGAAAGAACAGCTTTTCAAGAAAGGGTGCTGTAATAATTGGACACACACAGGCAGAAGATACAAAAGGAACCTACTAATAGCAAACATCCTACTCAATGGTGAAATACAGAAAGTTTTTCCTCTAAGATTAGGACCAAGACAACAATGCCAACTTTTACCACTCCTATTCTTCATAATATTGGAAATCCTAGATGTAGTATTAAATTGGGGGAGATAGCATTCAAATTGGAAAGGAAGAACTAAAATTAACTGTTTGCAAACAACATGATACTGTATGTAGAAAAATCTAAAGGGTACACACATACACACATTCATTCACTGAGTAGAATTAATCAAATTCCGCAAAGTTGGAGGATACAAAACACAAAAATCAGGTGCATTATTATACAGTGTCAAGGAACAATCTGAACATGAAATTAAGAAAACAATTTACAATAAAATTAAAAAGGATAAAATACTTAGGAATTAATTTTCTTGAGGAGGTGAAAGACTTGTACACTGAAAACTATAAAACATTACTGAAGAAATTAATGACAAATAAATGGAAAGACATTCCATGTTCAAGGACTGAAGACTTAACATTGTTTCAGATATATCAGTACTACCCAAAGTAATCTATAAATTCAAAATAATTCCTACCAAAATTCCAACATTGTTTTTGCAACAACTGAAAAATCACTCCTCAAATTCATATGGAATCACAAAGAACCCTGAACAGCCAAAAACAATATAGAAAAATAAGAACAAAGTAGGAAAACTCACACTTCCTAATATCAAAACTCTCTGCAAAGCTACAGTAGTACACAAATACCTAGACCAATGGAATGGACCAAAATTCAGAAATAAATTCTTGTATATAGGCTCAAATGATTTTTAACACAGGTACCAACACTATTCAATGGGGAAAAAATAGTCTTCTCAACAAATGGAACTGGTAAAAGTGAATATCCACATGTTAAAGAATGAAGTTGGACCTTTACCTTAGAACATATATGAGAATTAACTAAAAATTAATCAAAGACCTAAATATGAGAGCAAAAATCATAAAGTGTATTAAAGAAAACACAAGATAAAAGTTTCATAGCATTGGATTTGGCAATGATTTCTTGACTATGACACCAGAAAAAGAAAAATGAGACAGACAAAAGAAAAATGGGATATATTTGACTATATCAAAATTAAAAACTTTTAATCAGAGGACACAATCTTCAGGGCAAAGGCAGTCCATAAAATGAGACAATATTTGCAAGTCACATCTACTAAGGGATTCTTATCCAGAATACATAAAGAACTCCTAAAACTCAAAAACAACAGTAAATAACCCATTTTTTTAAAAATGGGGAAAGAACTAAAAGAGACTTTACTCCAAAGAAGATATATAGATGACCATAAGCACTTAAAAAGAAAAATATCGATAAATTAAATCTCATAAAAATTAAAAGCATTTTCTTTGAAAAAGTTATGATTTGGATGTGAGGTGTCCATCAAAAGGTAACATGTGAGACAATGCAAGAAGGTTCAGAGGACAAATGACTAGGTTGTTAGAGTCTTAACCCAATCAGTGAATTAATCCCTGATAGGATTAATTGAAGTGGTAGGGTGTGGCTGAAGGAGGTGGGAATTGGGGCATGTTTATGGGGTATATATTTTGTGGCTGCAGAGTGGAGTCTCTCTCTCTCTCTCTCTCTCTCTCTCTCTGCTTTTGATGTGAGCTGCTTCCCTCTGCCATGCTCTTCCGCCATGATGTTCTGCTTTACCTCAAGCCCTGAGGAATGAAATTGGCCTTCTATGAACTAAGACCTCTGAAACTGTGAGCCCTCGAATTAACTTTTCTTTCTCTAAAATTGCTCTGGTCAGATCTTTTAGTCACAGCAGTGTAAAAACTCACTAAAATAAAGCCCATGTGAAAAGGATGAGTAGACAAGCTACAAACTGAAAGAAAATTTTACAAACCACGTATCTGACCTACAACATATATAAAGAACTCTCAAAATTCAATAGTAAAAAATAAAAATCCAAATAAAAAGTGGTCAAGAGATAAGAATAGCCACTGCTTTGAAGAGGATATACAGATGGCAAATGGGCACAGAACGAGTTGTTCAATAGGAAAATTCAGACTAAAACCACAGTGAAATGTCCCTAAGTAATCATTAGACTGACTAAAATAAAAATTAGTGCCAACAGCAATTCTGATGAGGATACAGGAAAACTGGATAAACTCATATTTTGCTGATGGGAATGTGAAATGTTACAGTCACTCTGGAAAATAACTTGGTAGCTTCTTATAAAAGTCAATGTGCAACCAGGCATGGTAGGTACATGCCTGTAATTCCAGCTACTTGCGAGGCTAAAGCAGAAGGATAGCAAGTTCAAGTTCAACCTGGACAACTTAGCAAAATTCTGCCTTAAAATTAAAAACAAAAAGGGCTGGGGATGTAGCACAGTGGTAGAGTGCCAATGGGTTCAAACCCCAGTACCACAAAAAAAAAAAAAATGCAAAACTAAATATGCAATTAACAAATCTAATCATTGCATTCTTGAAATTCAGTCATTGTTATGAACTGAATTCTCACATCCCCCTAAAATTCATATGCTGAAATCCTGCCTCCTAATATGATAGTATTATGAAATGGGGTCTTCGGAAGGTAATTAAGGTTAGATGAAGTCATGACAGCGGAACTCTTGTAAATGGGATTAGTGTCTTTATACAAATCTTGAATACAGCCTGTTTTTCCTGTCCATTATGGAGGTCATCTTCTTAAGATGACTGTGTCTGAACCAGGAAGGGGACCCTCACAGGTTCAGAATCAGCTGGTGCTTTGCCCCCATACTTCCCAGACTCCAGAACAATGAGAAATGTTTTAATCTTCCCAGTTTATGGCATTTTGATACAGCAGTCTGAATGGACCGAGGCAGAAATTTATCCTAAAGCAATGAAAACACATATCACATAGAAATATGTACAAGAAAAGTCATAATAGCCCAAATCTTTATTTGTTATAGCCCAAATCTGAAGACGGCTGAGATTTCCTTCAATAGGTGAATGGTTAAGCAAACTGTAGTACAAAGTTACCAAGGAAAGCCATTCAACAATAAAAATTATTGATACATGCAACAACTTGGATGAACCTACAGGGAACTGTGCATAGTAGAAAAAAATCCTAAAAGGTTACATGCTGTATATAACCACTTATATAACATTTTTCAAAAAAAAATTTAGAAATGCAGAACAGATTTGTGGTTGCCAGGATTTAAGCAATGAGTGTGAGGTGCAGGAGGGAGGTGGGTGTGGTTTAAAAAGGATGGCAAAAGGGATTTGTGAGGTGATGGGATTATTCGTGTCTTGACTATGGTGGTGAATGCATGAACCCACACATCTGATTCAGTTGCACAGAAATAAGTACATACACACAAATGCACATACACAAACATATAGAAATAAGTACAAGTAAACTTGGAGGTATCTAAATAACATCAATGAATTGTGTCAATGTCAATATCTTTGTTGTGATAAGGTACAGCAGTTTTGAAAGATGGGAGAACTGGATAAGAGATAGACCGCTTTCTCTAATGTTTCTTAAAACTATACATGAATCTATAATTATTTTAATAAACATTTCAAAAAAGATTAATCCTATATTCTACTATCTTATCAGCATTCACTGGGCAGGGTCTGTATCTGTGCTGTCCAACTGAACTTTTTGTAATAATGGAAATGTTCTGTATATGCATTGTCCAATAAAGTAGCCACTAGCCATATGTAGCTGCTAAGCACTTGGAATGTGGCTAGTGTGACTAAGAAGTTTAATTTAAATTTTGTTTATGAATAAATAGAGACTTGTTAGTTAATGGACCCCATGTTGGGCAGCACAAATTGGTATGTCAATCAGTAAGGAAGGCTTTGGTGACCCCCCAAATGAACTTTTGTCTTCCAGAAACTCAAAGTCTTTTTGAAGACAGCTAATAAAAAATATCAGTAGTATAAATCACATGTGAGAGTAGGATTATTGATAAGTACTTTGAAAGCAAAGATGAAGACATCTTACCTACCTGGGGTTAGAGAGGTCATGAGGAAATGTTTACATAATATAATACACCTGGGCTAGGTCAGGTGATTTAAAGCATGATTTTGGAGAGATACCTGTCCCAGGTATAGGTAACGGGAATTATAAAGGCACACTGACAGAGCATTTCAGGAAAGGCAAGTGTTTGGGAAACTAGAGCAGAGTCGATGAGCACGGAGGTCAATGGGACAGGATTGGGCTGGATGGTGAAGGGTCTCAGATGCCATGCCATGGTACTTGAATTTCGTCATGAAGAGCATAAATATGCACCAGGGCAATATGAGGGTAAGATAAGTAATTTTACCTATTTCAAATTTACCTATGTAAAATATCATTCTCTCCAAAATGAATTGGAATACAGCAAGAGTCAAGGTAGGGAGCTATGGGTGTAGCCTCTGACAAGAATAATCAAAGGCAAGCATGGCAGTGGAAGAAAGATCAGGACGAAGGAACTCAATTCAAGAAGCATGAAATGGATGTAGCTGATAGGGGTAACAAGTAATCGAGGTCACAAGCTTTTGACTAGGATAATTTCATGAATGATGTTGTTATTGGCAGAGATATTTAATAAGAGAGAATGGGTTTGGAGTAAAAGTTTTAAAACTTGATTTTTTTGTTAATGTGTTGAAATCCAGGGGCCTCAGAAAACTCCAAATCTTGGACATGTCAAGGAAGTGGTGAGAATAAATCTGGCACAAGGCAGGGAGATGTGGAAGACATACAAGTTTGAGTACTATCTGAAACCACAAATAGAATTAAGATTACTCATGAAAACGATATGGAGTGGGGACAGCTAAAGAACGTAACTCAGGCAAATGCCAATGTAAGGAGTAAGGGGAGGAAGTGACCATAAAAACATTGAAAAAGTGCCCAAGGAGGTGACATGAGTAGAATGGGTGCAGTCCTAGAAAAGAAAAACAGGGCAGCAGCCTTCACCAGGAGGAAGGAAGCTACATTGGCATATATTCATAGAGGTCTGTTTTTGTTCTGGCTTGAAGAAAACTAAAATTAAAACATTTTGGTATCAGTGTGTATAAGAGCTAATTGACAGAACAGAAAGAAGAATCCAGACATAGATTCAAGTACATATGGGAACTTCATTTGTAAAAATTGTGGCATTATAAATCAATGAAGAGATGATGTATTTCTATGTGTTAAATAGTATAGCTAAAGTTCTACAGTATTGAGCTGTAAGTGCCAGTGGCCTAAAGCAACAGTAAATTACTTTATCCAATTTAGTTAACTCTATCCTCTGAAAGGGAAACCCCTGTACCTTTAAGGCCATGGGACTTCTCTGGGCGTCTGTGAAATCTGTATGAAATCCCCTTGAAGATTTAGGTCAAACTTACTCCAGAGCAAGGTTAAGGATTCTGAATGAGATTGCCATATTTGGAAAATTAAAACATTCCCTGCTTCTATATTATAGGTCATAAAGTATGAAATGTTCCAGCCACACAATTTAAGTCTTTCACTTTGTGTAAGTTGCTAATATACACATGCCTATAATTGCTTCTATCCTACAGAAATCCCTGTATGCTGATGAATATCAGTAGTGGTCTTTTTTTTTTTTGTAAGATTAAAAACATCACCATCAACATCACCTTTTGAAGACTTTCCCCTAATGCATTTCTGAAGCATAGTTTCCTTTTGAGCTTGAAAGATTGAAGATTAAGTACAACCTCATCCACCAGTGTGTTTCTATAGTGTCTTAGTCATTGTCCCTGGGCCATACCCAGGTGATGAAAGATTATGACTCACTTGTCATTTAGTAAAGCTGTCAACATGGACTGCAGCATGGATTCTTTTGAAGGGCCTATAGGGCAACTCTCTTTGCTCTGCACAGACCTGGTGATTTACAGAGGATAAGAGAGTTTATCAGAGGTTTGAAGAAGCCATCACATGCTCATACCAAAAAAGCAGGTTCTCTGCCCATTTACCCACCCTATCCTCATTTTAACTTGCTTTTTCTTTTAAGGCACATCATCAGTGATGCCACCTAAAGCCTCAGTTGCCTCTTGGAAGGGAATTTAATAGGCTTCCCTTTTTCTGGAAAACCCAACTCAGTCTTATGAGAATCCAGCAGGGATTTATTCAGAGAAAACAGATGAGAGAGTGCTGCAGTTTCTGCTCTGTATCTGGTATTGTGAGTTAAAGCAAAAGCTATTGCCAGGATGAAAAGCTGGCACCATGTGACCATCTATGCCTGATAGAATATAGTGGGAAACCTATTATTACCTTGATAGGACAAACCTTGTTTTTGTAACAAGGGCAACTAATAAAATATTGGAAAAATTTCTAAGAATAGAGAGGACATTCATTTTTTTTAAGAACAACATGATCTATACCATAGTAAAATTTAAATATGTGAGAGACAGAAAGCTACAATGAAGGAATGGGCAAGTTTTAAGTCTGAGTAATATTTAGTAGCAGTGTGACCTTGAGCATGATACTTACACTTTTTTTAAGCTAGTCTCCTTATCTATAATATACAGATGTGAGTTTTACTTATTTCATAGTTATTCCAAGTATCAAAGGAATGTAGTTTGAGCAGGACAGATATTCTAGAAGCAAAGATCATAGTCCTGACCCATTGTCTTTAATTAAAGATTTTGAATAAATGTTTAAGAGTAGTTACCAAATATTTGTATATCAAAACCATCTGAGAGGTTGATTTCAAATAAAAGGTGTCTGGCTGTATTTCATGTCTACCAATTCACAGTGAACCTTGAATCTCTCAAGGCCACTGAGAGGTTCTAAAACACAAATTTGATGTGGCAGATGCTTTAATATATCATCCAGATGCCCCTGCCAGGAAGAATTTGATTTTTAGCCCCTGGGGGTTGTAATCAGCACTCAGCATCTTTAGAGACTGTCTCAGCTGCAAAGGATGGCACTGTCCTAGGTCACAGCCCTCCCTGAGGCAACCCAGATGCAATGACTGATGGATGGGAAGATACCAAGAACTGGTTATCTTGGTCCAATACTGCAAGTCTGAAAGGCCACAAGTGCCAGAGCTCCCTGAGAGTATGGCCAAGGCTGATGTTAGTCTGTATCACTCTCACCTCTCCTTCTGCTCATTTCTGCTTCCTTCCCCTCTGTCCTTAGGTGTTTTGTCCCAAGGATATTCCTCAATGCACATTCTAAACACCAAGCTCTGTCTCAACCCAACCTGCTACTTGTGGGAAATGAGAATGGGAAAGACAGATTGATTCAAACTCTCTCTTAACCTAAAAACCTTAGATTTTCGTTGGCTAAAATTACTTTTCTTGGAAGTTAAAGCTCTTCATGATAATTTAATAGCATTTATTTTATGTCTCATTTCTTGTATCTTAATCATCAGTCCAAAAGGCCAGACTGTTTAAGTGTTCCTGTGACTCTTGCTTTCTCCATTAGAATTCTATTAGGTCACATAGGTTCTTTTAAGTTGCTTCTTGAACCCTAGGGTTTTCCAATTTCTCACTCTGACCTCATTCCCTGCTATGATTTGTGTTATTTTTGTCCCCAGATCATCAAAATAAACTACACAAAAACAAAAATCCTGTATTTTCCAGAATTTCATTTTCCCACGTTACTCAATCTTAATGTCTTAGTAATAGTATATATACAAAGCACTTGTTAGATTAGTGGATTATTGAAACAGTAATCCAGTAAAACTAAAACAAAAAAACAAAAAGAAATTCATGCTACTTGAAGAATCCCATGAACCATTTCATTGACGATATTGCCCCCTTTCAGTGTAAAGATAAGACAGCTGAAGTTTAATGGGGTTGTTTAAAGTCATATAATTAACAGAAATAGTGAAAAGGAATGATAGCTCAGATCCATTGACTTTTTATCACACATATATTGATGTTTCTGTTAATGATTTCATATTCTAAACTGGATTCCTTTATTGGATATATATTGTAAATATCTCCTCTTAACTCTGAAGTAGGTCTTTCTATCCTTAACAGTGTGTTTGATCAACCAATCTAACTTTACTCCAATCCCCTCTCCACCATACTTCATTCAACAAATATTTATTAATTAACTACTGTATATATGGGAATTTTGTAAATATTAGAAAGAGATGATAAACCCAATGGTTCCTGAAGATACTCTTTCTGAAGAAATGCAGCATGTATCCATCCTATGCCAGTTCAACTGGTATTATGTATGGAATGGAAACATACTCTTCTTAGGGTTATATTTTCCAAGCACATCACTTAGTAACCAGTTTTTAAGGAATTTTAAGAAACATTTTTTCTATTCTACCATTGAGGACTGGAAGAAAAAACAGAACATCAAATACTATTGGATGTATTACAATTATGTCACCTCATTGTTTATATATGATTCCCCTGGCCATAAATATTTCTACTGCAGTTCAGGAAATAAGCAAATATTGCCCTGATTCTAATACTCCCAGAAGCAGATCCTAAAACTAAGATCCATGTGCAATAGTTTATTTAGGATGTGGACCCAGGAAACAAGGGTAGGGGAATGAGGAAAGAAGGGAAGCAAAGGAAAGAAGTCAGTCCATAATGGATATGATAACAAGTCAGTTACTACTCTGGAAAAGTGTATCTTAATCTCAGCAAGTGCAGAACAAGTGTAGAACAAATGCCTCTGAATTTATTCACTTGACAGCACAAAGGAACCAGGGTATTTATACATGGTCTCCTTTCAGTTATTGTTTTAGGGCTTCTCCTGAGTTGGGAAATGCATGTTAATCTCCTAACACCTCCAGCATGCCCTATCTTAGGAAAAGCAGATTTTGCTGCCAGTTCAAGCAAAAATAAAAATAAATCACAGGTGCTAGAAGTTGGAAGGCATATTTTTGGGGGCTGAGTTATGTAAGTTTAGTTTTATTAGAATGCAGAAGAGAAACTTGAAGAAGAAAAAAATCATCTTAAAGTATAAAATAATATGCACAAAACTTCATTTGCTTTTGATCTTTCCTTCATATAAAAAGATCTTGTCTGCCTAATGATTGTACTGGGTGCTGTTACATTTATAACTATTTAGATCTTAGTTGAACATGGCTTGTGCTAGAATTATTTATTTATTTGTTTATTTATTTGCTTTGGTACCATGGTTTGAACTCAGGGACACTCGACCACTGAGCCACATCCCCAGTCCTATTTTGTATTTTATTTAGAGACAGGGTCTCATTGAGTTGCTTAGTGCCTCACTTTTGCTAAGACTGACTTTGAACTCGTGATCCTCCTGCCTTAGTCTCCCCAGTAGCTGAGGTTACAGGCCTGTGCCACTGTGCCTGGCTAGAATTAATTTTCATTAGTAGGGCACTACTCAATTTTTTAAAAAAATATATATAAAAGGCTACTAGCCATAAAGACTCTCCAAATAAAAAGGCTGTAAAAATAGAAACTCATTTTTCTCTTAAATTTAAATAAGTCTTATGGGTATCCTTCTAAGGTTAGAATGATGGTCCATGGTGAATGAAACCCAAGCTACTCTTATCTTGTTGCCCTGTCAGACATAGTGTGCATTCTCAAAATCACCTTATAGTTTATGATGGTTGTTAGAGCTCCACCCACTCCTGTCTTTCACTACTATCTAAAGGAAGGAACTTCTCAGAAGTTGCATGCCCTATCTTGGTTTATTTCTCATGGGCAAGAACTTGGACACATGATCAGACCTAGTTTAAGAGAGGCTGGAAAAGGAACTTTATTTTAAATGACCATATGCCCAAATGAATTAGTAGCATTATCTCTGAAGAAGTGGGAAAGGAGATATTTGGGAGAGCCATCACTCTTTTCCTTACAAATCCAAAAACACAAAATATGAATTTTTAAATATCTGAAATATAAGTAATCTTTAGGAAAAAGTTTAGCTTAAAACAGATAAAATCAGGATGAAAGAGAAAACCCACATTTTCTTAGATTCCTCCTGAACTCATACTTTGGTCAAAACCTTATCAAAATAAATAAATATGTAAAATCAAATTATGGTGGACAGTGTGGACCCACTCCAGGTGTGTGTGTGAGAGAGTGTGTATACCTATGAATATGTATGATTCCACAAGGAATTCTTCCAATTTTTTTTATCAGTCATGTTATAAAGATGATTATACAAGTTTAAACCATATGAACAAAAGATCATATAAGTTCAATGAACACAAAGAGAAATTTTTTTCGAACATGAATTTGTTTTTACAGGTCTTATTTATCTTCAGTGTGGTATTCCAATTCAAGTCATTTATTTTATTCCTGAATCTGAGGTACTCTTGGAATCAAAATAATATGATAAGCATTTTTAAGACCCATAATAACCATAAGCATAAATAGTTTCTCAGAAACATGAATAAAAGATTTTGAAAGAGAATAGGAGAGACATTTTCAAGGTAGCTTTTCTTACTACTGTAAAAACATAAGCAAGGAGAAAGGCTTTTGACATTATTAGTACTCAAAAATTTGGAGAGAGATTTCATGGTTAAAAATAAAACTATAGTCTCTTGACAAGAAATGCAGATAGAAACAAAAAAGTTTATAATTCTCCTTGGATGATTGTGATAGAAAATCAGAGGCACAGATTTTTCATATTGATTGGCCTTGTCTTTCTGGAGACCAGAAATGGAATCCATCTGGACATTTGCTAAGGGAGAGCAGATGGAGTTATACCATGTGACACTGAACAGCTCTGTCATAATCCACCAATGGTGTTATTTGCAAGGATAATATTACTGTAGACTTGAGAAATCATTTTTTCTTTTAAGGTTTAGCTCCAGATTGGCTATGGCTTCACTTCTCCATAATAAGAAAGAAAGTTTCTTAAATATTCTCAGTAATTTCTTTTGTTCAAATTTAGAAATTAAAGAGAAAATAGATATCATGACTTTGTATCTAGGAAAATACTAGAGCAATTCATTAAAGGCTCATCTGTGGGCACGTTAAAAATTAACATGCATTAGTGACAGCAACAATAATCTTTCTTAAATGAATTACACCAATCTAAGCAAATGAATGGTCTCAATCGTATAATTAGTTATCATACATAAAATATAATATTTCACTTCACTCTTTTGCAACCACCTTTCTTCCTCAAAACTTCATTCTCAAGGATGCTAGATCTGTATTACAGCAGTCTTGAGGACCTAGTTAGCATTTCTTCCTCCACTATAGCTCTTGCTTTCATCTGCCTTTGTCTTCATTATCTTTAATATTGATCACATTGCTCCTCTGGTTCCTGGCTATCCATCTCAATCCTACAACACAAACTGACCAAATAGGTCAGCCTTATTATTTTTCCTACACCTCCAGATTAGTTCCCTCCAAGTTCTAGAAAAGAGCCTCTTCATCTACTATCTTTTCTCTTCCCCTAAGATTATTTCAAGTTGAGGCTTCTACTCACTTCATCAAGACACTTAACCTTTCTTTTGAAATTTTCTTTCTATGCTGACTAAAGGAGCCATGCTATATTTTATTCATCTACTCAACAAAATTATAAAAATTCACATGATCCATTAATTACACGTCAAATTTCAAGGACAGAAAGGCATGGAAATAAAGAAGTCACTATCGGATGGTCACAAAAGCACAGAGGTCAAATCTTGGTAAACAACAAAGTTTTACTTTTCTCACCAAATGTTTAGGGTCCATCTTTGTGGGTGTCAGGTAGTCGCCCTCATCCAAACGTCTTTTCTGGTTTCCCCCATGTTTTCATTTCCCTCTTCTTCCATGTGTTATCCATGCGGGTCTTACTTCTCTGTCACTAGGTTCTCTCTTGTCCTCCATCTACCTTACAAAAATGAAGAATCTTTATCAGATCATTCAGTTATTATGAAATATCTGGAGATGGCTTCAAATCTGTCAGTTACTTCCCAGTACAATGCTTCTGAGTTCAACAAAATGTTCTCCTATTGATGTGGATCAACTCCATTCCTTTCCCTCACAAAGGTATAAAATTAACAAGCTTGTATTTATTGTTTTACCTTCACTTTCATCCTTTAAGAAAACTGAGCAACTACAGTACTGTGCAAGGAATGGAATAAAAGGAATATAAGAATGATTTTTTTAAAAAAGATGAAGTCCTTGGTATCAAGGAGGATACAGTGCAGATGATGAAGTCAATTTTAAAAAATAACTAGTGACATAAGTGTAAAAATTTTCATGATGAAAAGTGGAGTTATATAATTCTATAACAATCTATAACAGGAAGATTTAGCCTAACAATGAGTGTTTGGAAACATTTTATAGAAAGTGACTGTGAGACAGATCTGAAGAAAAGTAGGCATTAATTAGTCAAGGTGTCAGGTTAGGAGGAGATTGCAGAGGATTTTTTAAAGAAAACAAGCATTCTGTGGTGCAATGCAGCAAGAAATTAAGAGTAATTGAATATAAGAAGGGCTGGATGACTGGAAGATTGAAAGCAAAAGGGAGTGTAGTTTGTGGAAAACAGGAAATATGGGGAGTGGGAGAAGTCTAAATCATGTAAAAATCTTTAGGATTGTGTTGACTATAATGTAAGAGAGATGGAAAATCATTGAAGGATTTTAAGCAGAATATACGTGCAAAAAAATTAGACTTGACTTTGAGGAGTGGAGAATGAATTGGAGGAGGACCAGAATGAATAAAAAAGACCAATTAGAAGGCTCAAGGAAGAGTCCAAGTTGGAAGATGAAGTAGCCTGAACAAGGGTTATGCAAACAGAGATGGAGAAAAGTAGATTGGAGAGATATTTACCAGGTAGATTTATAAAACTTGCTGATGATTTGAATGTAAGTTCTATGGAAGAGGGAATTATCGAAGATAATTTTAGGGTTTCTTTCTTGGGGAATTGGGTAGACGTGATTTAACAGGATGTGGTTTACAGAGAAGATATAGTACATGTTGGTGGATTCTATTTTTTTCCTCTTCTGCAGAGAAATTTGGTTTCACTCTCTACATTAAGCTTAATTCCACTGGAGCAGACCCTAAAACAAGAATTTGAAAGCAAGTCATTGTTTTAGGGTAGCAAATGTGGAAAATAAGAAAGGAATAGGGCAAATAAGAAAGGGAAGGAAAAGAATCTACTACCTGTTAACAAATGTGTTACCCTAAAGGGGAACTGGTGCTCAGCCTACTGGAGACCTCCAGGAGATGAGGAAGAACATGCCTTTGAGTGGTCTTAGCTGGGGAGATAAATTTGAAATATTTATCTGCAAAATCATACCCATTATTGGTTAAACGACTCTCTCAAGTGCATTAATCTGTGGCACTTCTGTCTTGTCCTGATGCTCTGGAACCCATAGAAAGACCCCCAGTTTTCTCAATAAAACATCAGAGTACATTGAAAAGGTGAATTCTGAAGGAACATTGGCATATCACAGTGTGTGTTACCCTCTAATTTTCTCCTTCAATAGTTTTAATTTAACTATTTCTCTAAGTTTATTTATTCTGCCTTGGTATTGTTGTTCTTTGCAATGCCTGCTCTATATCTCAATTTTTATTTTATTGTCACACTTCAATTAAATCATTGATCCACAAATTCTTTGACCTTCAAGTCAAAATGTTTCTTTCTGTATCACACTACACACATAACTTCATATCTTTATTATAATATGAAATATATTGTGAAATCACCCGTGATTCCTTGCCAGTTGTGATGAACAGCTCAGAAGGTAAACCCATAACCAAATATGAACCCCATAGGTCACAGTGAACTAGCAGTATGCACAATATTGACTTAAAATGCACAAATGTAGCTGTCAATGCTTTGATCTTAAAATGAAAAGAGAAAGCAAGGTGTTGAGTGCCTAAGGGACTTAATATTACTTAAAATTACTCCCTATTTTTATCAGTGACTCCTGTGATGGAGTAGAAAACATGCTTTAAAACATCTTCTGATATCTGCAGGTTAGCAGCAACTGCCAGTGGTAAATTTCATTTACCACTGGGCATAGAATAAATTCTCCATAAATATTTGGTGATTGATGGACTAAAATCTGATACAATTTTTGAAGAAATTTGTCACAGGTAATAGGCCAAACCCTTCCACTCTCTTGGACTCCCATTTTCACCCCTCCTTTGAACATGACCTGATGTCTACATTTATGAAGTTCAAGGAAATCTGAATTGGGCTCCCTACATTTGCATGTTATCCACTAGAGAAATTTCCATAATAATCCATGATTCTTTCTCTCTAAGTCACACTCTCCTTCTCCCTCCATCAGCTCTGTTCTTCCCTTCTCCTCCAAGTCAAACTTTTCCTCATCATTTCCTCATCCTACTGCCCAAGCATCCACAGGTGTAAAATTCTTCTGATTTTCATTGTGTTGCTTCCTTGATCCTTTACGGACATATCTGGAGAATAATAACCTCTACCCATACCTTGCAGATTTTTAAACCAGCCCCCCAAGTAGCTCCAGTTGCTTTGTATGCAATGTTGGAATACTTTCTGAAGGAGTGTTGGACTGAACTTTGCAACTTCTCTTCTCCCCACCACAATACTGCTTAAAAATCTCTACTGCAGAATGAAATTGATCAAATTTGCTATGTACAAATGTAAATATACCACAGTGAATTCCAACTTTATGTAAATCTATAAAGTGCCAATTAAAAATAATAAATAAATAGAAGGAAGACCAGTAGAGGAGAGGAAGAGGGAGAGGAGGAAAGAAGAGAGGAGAAAGAGGAAGCACTGGGGACTGAAATGAAAGATTCTACTCCATGCATGTCTGATTATATCAACATGAACTCCACTCTTATGTATAATAGAATACACCAATAAAATATTTAATTAAAAAAAACTCTATTTCCTTTTTCATCTTGAAAATTCAGAATCTTTATCTTTGGATCTTTTTCTAATACATTTAGGGTTTCCCCAAAGTTTTCTTCTATGCTTGACCATTTTCTTTTTTTTCTCTAAATTCTCTCCTGGAGGAGTTCTTATACTTTGATTAGTTATGACTCTAGATTACTTAGGCACAACACCTCAGTTACCTCAGAGACCTCCTTTTTCCTTGCTAATTCCTCTCCTTTGCTTCTTTGCACTACCCCTTCTGTGACTTGCACTCACTTAAAAATTGGATACTTAACTGTTTCTCTAGCATGTCATGTATTTTCCTACTCCAGACCTTTGCTTGTGCAGGTTCCACTGCCTGGAACTTTTGCTTTTTCACCTTTGTTCCCATATCTATTTTCCTAATCCTGTGCATTCTGTTAGGTCCAGCATGATATTTACCTCCTTCATAAAATCTGTCCAGACAGCCTTCAGACAGAGGTCATATACCCTTGTACTACATCATCTGATCTCACACCATAGTATGAATCACTTTACCCTGTGTACAAATGATGTGATTCTGTGACATCTCACCATACTCCAATATGTTCCAGCTCCATCTAGTGACTTCAGATCTATCACAGGGATACTCCAGGAAATGGTAGAAAGTGCACAACGCCCTTAGGAATTGCCTTCCAGATTATGACAGACCATCTACCTCTTCTCCCATGTTCTCACTTTCACATTTCCTGCTGACTAATCCCCATTTATTTAAACACATGGATTCCTGACACCCCACTTGATGTGACTCCCTCTTTTGCACTTCAGTTGGATGTGCTTTTCTACCACTTCTGAGTAGGGTTTATATGACTCACCAGAGGAATGGGCCAAAGATACTCCAAACCTCACCCTGAGACCTTCTAACTTTCTTGATTCCTCATGTGAGCAGGTTGGACAGATGATAAAAAGACTGTAATCCACTTGAAGTCAGGTACCCAATCCTGCATGCTATGCTCATTGCAGTTACTAATCCTTTAATATACTGAGTGATTGACAAAAGAATTTTAATGAATCTATTATTTTTTATATAATAAATGTCTGAAGAAATGGATTTAGGATAGGGTGTTGTAAAGGCATAATAGGAGGAAAAATTATATACTTTGGGCGGATCATCTGAGAAAACAACTTCTGTAGGGTGTCCCATACAACTGAAGAAGTTGGATACATATAGCACATTGGGAAGTCAAATAGTTTAGTGATTAGATGTGAATATTCTGAGATCAGTTTCTGATTCTACTATCCAATGGTGATTTATAACTTCTCTATGCACTATTTTTTCAATGGTGTGCACAACACTGTATAAAGTTGATATATAGTATAGATTACATAGCATTAGTACCTATAATACAGAATTAGCATAACACCTGATATATACATATATATGTGTGTGTGTGTGTGTATACATATATATATACTCAATAAATATTATTATCATCAAAGGGATGAGGGTATTTAAAAGTATAGAGAATCTAAAAACAATAAAAAGAAAAGATTCCTTCTGCTTAGGTGGCTCATGTTTGACCACAGGGGGTTCAAGGGTACTGGGGGCCAAGAAGCACAGGAGAAAAGAAAGATTTATTTTTCCCATTTCGATCAATCAAGGGATGGTCCTTTTTAAATATTCTCTGGGCCCAGGAATACAAGGGAAGATAGAACCATCTAAAACAAGGGTTCTGAACATAAGCTAAGAATTTACCTGAACAAATACACAAAAAACGAGGTAAAACCATTAAAAAGTGCTTTCTTTTTCTCTCTCAACATTATTTGATAGAGTTCTGCCCAAATAGTCAAGTATTTTCAACTGTCACTAACATTGATGAAACTATCATTTTGTCCACAACTAATGAAAAAATATATAATAAATGTAAACTATGTGATCATATTTGAATATCATATTTAAAGCTAAATTCCAAATTTGAATCTATGACTTGGCTTATTTTTTGAAACTTGACATTAAGGAAAACATTCATTTTAAGTGGTACTATGTTCATACACAGAATAGTACTTAACATAAATAGCCCTTATTATGGTCCAGACATTTTTGTTATATATGTATCCTCACATTCATTTTCACAATTACCCTGTGAGATAGGTATTATTATCTTCATTTTAAAGATAAGAAATTATCCCTCGGAGATGTTAGGTAAGTTGCAAAAGGTCACACAGCTAATAACAAGCAGTTATTTTAAAATAGGTGGTTATTTTATCTCAGATAATCTTGGTCCAGAGTCTTCACACTTAACCAATTCAAAAAATAGTTCTCTTCCAACTCCACCAAGATTTGAAATTAACAAATCACAATAAAGAACTTTGGGTTTAATGGAATTACTTTACCTGCTCCCTTTACTTAAAAAATATCCTACAAAGTTATGATATTTGACCATGAAATGTATTAGGTAAAGAATTCTGATAAAAATAAAATGCAAACCCTGGACTAACAAACACTTTTGTGTCATCCATATGAGATGCTCTATAAAAAAAACAACTATACTTATATTTTTTCTTTATTCTTGGTAAATTAACATCTGTTATCCCAAATAGGAGAGTTTAGTCAGCCATGACGCTTCACAACAAATATGTTTTGAAAGTCTTTAAAAATATATTTATTTTGGAGGCTTAAGAAAACTAGAGTAAGCAGCTGGTGATGTCTAACAAGGCCCTTTTTTCCCCTCTCCATTCCCAAGAAGATTCTCTTTCAAAGAATTATTCAAATGAGTACAAAAGGAGAACATTAAATACAGATAAGTCAGGAGAAACAAAGGACTGTGATTCTACAAATGTTAAGATCACTCATATTAGATTTGGTTTCCCTAGACAAATGGATGAACAATTTCATTATTTATTTTGACTAGTACTAGGCAAGGTTGTTAGGACACATTCCCTGAGTTCTTGAGCAAAGTAGTCCTTCTCCCAGCCCATTGGTATAAGAGGATAAAACAATTGTACATGGGACATTAAAGGTCCTGATCCTTCCCTGGCTGCACTTTTCTGAAGTTGGGCCTGGTTTGGTAGCTACAGTGTCACGGTCAACAAACACTAGCACAGAAGTAATGTGAGGACAGGGACTATGGTATATTTTGAGAAGGAACACAAAGAAACACAAGGGATACAAAGGAACACTGGGGGAAAATAGATGTTAATCACATTGATTGTGGTGGTTGTTTTCAGGTGTGTGTGAAGGGGAGGGGTGTTTGTACACATATAGATCATGCAGTTAAAAATTTACCAAACTGGACATTTATCGTATGCCAATTATGCCTCAATAGAGCTGTTCAAGATTTCCTTTTGAGATGATGAAAAATGTTCCAAACTGTCCTATGATTATAGTTGCACAAATCTGTGAATATACTAAACTCCATTGGACATACATTTAAATGGGTGAATTGTATTATATGTGAATTATATTTCAATAAAGCTGTTTAAAATGTACCAGGTAATTTCCAAAGTAGGACTTTATAATGATGGAATGTGCAACCATAATGGAGATCTAAGAACTGAGAATAGATGTGTCCAATTATACAGCATTAGTGTTTCAGAAACTGAAATTATAAGAAATAAAAGAAGAAATCAGTACAAGGCATAGAGGATCCAACTTGACATGACAAGATGGCCATAATTGCCATCTTGCCAGCCCATGACCCCAGCCTGACTCCCAAGCCCTACATGACAAACAAGGTCATTGGGATAGTCAGTTAAGGGTGTTGATAGAGCCATTGATGCCTGAACTGCTCCTTAACTGATGATGGGCATGTTAATAGTTTTTAAAAAGGTGGGGGTTGTTCTGGTTGGCAATAGCTCACCTTTGTCTAGCTTAGCATACAAACCCCTTCTTTTGCCTTGTGATAAAGAGAACCTTCTATCTTGCTGTCACCTAGGACACACTTCTGTCTGTAGTTTTTTATAAATTTCATTTTGTGTAATCCTGGATCCATTTGCCTCTTTCTTTAATTCTCTAACAACTTTCAATTGGGGTGGTTAGTTCTTAGACACCAGGACTGGATTTTTCCAAATCATAAAGAAATTCATAGTATGACATTTTCAGATACTTCTCCCATTCGTGACAGCTGCAGTAGACAAAAATAAAATTTCCAAAACAAAAATAATATCTCACACACACACACACACACACACACACACACTCTACTTCTTGCCTGAAAACTGAGTATTAGTTCTTCTAGACCAGTATGCAAGAAATAGTCACAGACTTTATCAAATATTAGACATCAAAGAGAATGTGAGTGCCAGGTGCACGCCTGTAATTCCAGTATCTTAGGAGGCTGAGGCAGGAGGATTGTGAGTTCAAAGCCAGCCTCAGCAATTTAGCAAGGCCCTAAGAAACAGAGAAACCCTGTATCAAAAATAAAATATAAAAAGGGCTGTGGATGTGTCTCAGTGGTTGAGCATTCCTGAGTTCAATCCTCAGCACTTAAAAAAAAAGAAAAGAAAAGAAAATGTGAGTAAATTTTAAACTGTAAAAGCAATATATAAATTGTTCTTCAATCACATTGCAAATAAACCAATGAACCAACAATAAATGAATCCAGAAAATATAGGAATTATCATTTGAAAAAATTTTGAATTATCTTATGAATTGCTTTTTTTTTTTATCAAATCCCATACTTGGAATTATAATAATGATTGATAACAAGGCAAACCAAATATCAGATCATATGGAAAATAGCTAATGGTATTCAGAAGCCAATTCATGGTGATATATATACTAAATCTGTAAATAAGGAAGACTTAGTAAAAATAATAAAGAATGCAACTCAATAAGTTAAAAAAGAACAAAAATAAAACTAATGACAATAAAAAGAAATATTCCAAGTTCATAAAGGAAATTATATTAATGTAGTTCAATAAATTAAAATTTGAAGCAGAAAAAAATACAAGTATACTAATAAATCTATGAGCAGATCTGAGGGAGAGACAAAGAGAGAAAGTAAGCAAGAGAGACAAATTGTTACCTGACTTTCAAGAAAAAGGTAAAAGGTAAACATATGCAATATTGTAAAATGACAAGGGGAAAATAATTTCAGGTGTGGAGGTAACTGTAAAGAAATATCATATCTTGTGGTTGTACATCATGGTCAAACGAAGAAGTAAGGAGAATGATAACTATGCATGTTTTGTTTAATTTTCTGTATTAATCATTTTTTAAAAAATTTCACCTTCTACTCTCCCTAACATTCTGCAAGAGGCATGTCAAATTCATCACATTATCAAGAGCCACATCCAACCTATTCAGGATTGCTTATGTCTGGCAATTCTGAGCATGAGCTGGACACCAAGCCTAATGGAACTTTGTACATTCTTGGCTGGACAGGAGAGCAGGAATGTCTGCGTTTGTTCAACTGCTTATGGCCTGGGTCAGTTGGAAGCTGGATATGTTGAATATGAACACAGGAGTGAAAATGGATTCTAAATTAAAATTGAAAAAAAAAAAAAAAACTGACTATACCAGACCTGGGTCTATCTGTCTCCAGATACATTTGTTTTCCCCCCAATCCCCTCTTTCATTCTGCAGGGAATTAGGGGTGACTGAAGGTGACCCCTACAGACTGTGTACTCCAGGATGGTTAGCCAGTCCCTGGTGCGATTTCAAGGTGAAGATACTGGTGAAGGTAGTTGGAGAGCTGGAGGTTGGTTCTTTCTCTTCTCCTTTTCTCCCGTGAATAGGATAATGTCTTAGTGGCCCTGTTTCCTGAGTAGCTCCAGCTCCTTTCTGCCATAGTTGTTCCAGAGTGTACCGAAACCCCTGCACTCTGAGTTCCATTAACACTGCCTCCTCCCTCTCTCCTACCCTTCCAGGAGTGATAACAGTTTCCTGTTGAGGTTAAACTCAAGGTTATTTCATATTCTCCTGTGCTTCCATCACCTCCATAATTAAGACTCACCCACCCCACCTCTAAATGCCACCCCTGAACCCCTCAAGCAGGCTTTACCCACCCTTTTAATTAGCAATACGATATCAAGAACTATGTTATATCATTACACATGCAACTGTGAATGGACACAGGAAAGTTTATTTTTTGCAGTATTGTCTACAGTAACAAAAAATGGAAATAGAGCACTGTTAAATAATGTTATACCCATGCCATGGGATATCAATAGTCATTGAACAGAATAAAGCAGAATTTTGTGATTTGAAGTAGAAAGATTGCTAAGATATATTGTGGAATGACAAAACAAATTATATAGTTACATGTATACTGTATGTCTCTTCATGTGAAATAAAGGGATACTTACATGCATATACAAATATATTCTCATGTATGAAGCAATATCTTAATCCATTTGGAATGGAAGGAAAACTGGGTTGCCACACTCACCTAATATTTGGTACCTGTGCACCAGGAAAGAGTCCCTAATACCCTTAATCCATCTATTACAGAAAGACTGAGCTCCTGTTACACACTTCCCCTCCTTCCAGTTTTGTTGAGATATGATTGACAAATAAAAAATTGTGTGTATTAAGGCATATACTGTGGTGATTTTATATCGGTGCATCTTGTGCAGTGATTCCCACAATCAAGCTAGTTAACCTGTCCTTACCTCATGTAGTTACTATTTGTGTGTGTGTGTGTGTGTTTGGTGTGTTGTGTGAGCACCTAAGATCTACTCTCAGCAAATTTCAAGTTTTCCAAAATTATCAAATTCATTTACTATTTACCAAACATTGTTATCAACTATATTTACCTTGCTCTGCTTTAGAGTTCTAGAAATTATTCATCTGGAAAACTGAAAGTTTGTACCCTTTTATAAGCATCTCCCATTTCCTCTACACACAACCTTCAGCCTCTGACCACTACCCTCCCTACTTGCTATTACTCTAAATTCAATTTTTGAGATTCCACATATAAGTGATACTATGCAATATTTGTCTTTCTGTCTGGTTTATTTCCCTGGGACATACTTGCTAAATCTTCTCTCTCTTCTGTGCCTATGGACACATATTTTTCATTCTTCCTTCTACATATCACAAGAGCATTTTTTGCTTGGCAGAAAGATCACATGCAAAACCCTAGCTGTAAGGAAATCTGATAAAGAGTCTTTGGTCTAGTCTGTATAGCACTTCTATTTGAAGTATGTTTTGTGGACCAGTAATAGATCATAAGACCATTTTATCAGTTGTTCATGAAAAGGTAAGTATGAAAATGTAAATTATCTCTTTAGAAATCTCTTGTCTATATGACAGTAATCTTTTTTAATATTTTGAGTTTTTTTAGTTGTATGTGGACACAGTACCTTTATTTTATTTATATGTGGTGCTGAGGATTGAATCTAGGGCCTCACACATGCTACTCACAAGTGCTCTACCACTGAGCCACAACCCCAGTCCTAGAATAATCTTTTATCTATTGAATATAACAATTTAAAAAATCAGGTTGATAATTTTTTTGTTTTTTAATTTATTGGTTTTAGTCATTGATTTGATTGTATTTTATCTATGTAAGGATGTGGAAAACATATAATATGATGTCCTATCTGAAAAAAGAGGAAAATATTTAGATCAAAGATTTACTCCAAGATCGCCTCAAAATTTAAAAACTCAGCAAAGAAATGGCATAAAACATATGATGATGAACATTTAAACCAGATAAATAAATAATTGTAAATATAATTAAAAGATAAAATAAATATTTAAAATTCATCTTTTTCTTTGTAAATGAGAGTGGTGACCAGCCTCTAAGATGAACCCACAAGTTCCCACCTCCTAGTCTTTATGTCATTGTGTAGTTTCCTCCCATACCAAAGAGGGCTGACTCCTGTAACTGATAGTATATTGAGAAAATCATTGTATGTAATTTCCAAAGTTAGGTCATAAACACGCTGCAGCTTCCATCTTGCTCTCTTGGAATGGTAGCTCTGGGAAAATCCAGAGGTCATGTTCCAAGGATGCTCATGTACCTCTAAGAGGCCTATGTGGTAAGAACTGAGACCTCCTGCCAACAGCTGGAGCCAAGAAAACCAATCAAGTGAGTGAAACATCCAGAAAGCAAGTCCTCCAGCCCCAGATGTATGAAGTCCTGACCTACATCTTGATTGCAATCTCCAAGAGAGACACCCAAGACAGAACTAACCAGCTAAGCTCTCCCAAATTCCTAACCCACAAAGACTGAAATAGTGATTTTTTTTCTTAAGAATTAGAATAATTTGTTAAACAGCAATATATATGTTAAGTGAGGTAATTTATCAAACAATTACAATTACAATGGCAATTAGTACAATAGGAAATTTTTGTTTTACTTTTATTATATATCATGATCAAAATATAATATGTACTTTATTGAACAATATTATTAAAGAATAGACCTCTAAGATCCATGGTTTATTTTTGTCTCTTAACTGGAGAATATATGTAGTTTAGCCTAATTTTTAAATTATTATATTCTATTAATTTATTATGCTATATTTGAATATTACATATTTTAATTTATGTATATATGCATAAATATACATGAGCATATGTATATATATTTAATTTAGCAAAACTATAGTCATAGTTCTTAATCTCCTTATCTTTCAGTATAAAGAAGATGTTATCCTAACTAAAGAAGACAGGTTAAGGATAATTTCCTTTAATAAACAATCTGAATAGGGTAATTCTCCAGCACAGGACATAACAAAGCATTATTATGTTCTGATTTGCGTTTTCACTCTGAGTATTTGAATATGTCCAGGCGTAAAAAAAATCTTTTCTGCTTCCCTTTTCACAACTTCTGTCAGTTTTGAAAGGCATACAAGATAAAAGCTCATTTTTTACCACTATAGGGTTAAAATAATCACTTTCTATCCAAGAGGACAAAAAAAAATTCCACATTTATGCTGACCTATGCAGATTAACGTTTGAGTAAGAATCTTCCAGTAACTGCAGATAATGCACAACCTGTGTCAGGTATGGCTCCTGAGGATGTGCATTTGTGTTTTGTATGGCAGGGTTGGAGAGAATGAGATTACCACTTACAATGTCATGCAGCCAGTGTACTGTAATATTCATGAATGATCATGTATTCAGAATGGAGCTATGAGATGCCTAACTTATCATGGTCAAGACTTGTGCAAATTAAGTGGTTTTCATTCAAAAGTACTTAATTATCTTGACTTTTTACTGAATTTCCCTACATAGTACTGCTTCTACTACCCTTAATCATCTTTCATATCCATATAAAAGAAAATATTAATAGTTCAGCAAGAAGTGCCAAAGAGTACAATTTTACATACCCTTGCATTATGCCAAATACCTTTTCTATCTAATGACTACTTCTTAAGAGTGAGAATAAAATCAGAAGGCATATGGCAATTAGCTATCACTAACAAATTAATTTTTGTTCTTATTAAAAGCAGCATATCATTTTTCATTTCTACTTTTAAAAGTCTTGCCTATATTGCTACTTACTTTAGCTTTACCAATTTAAGCTTTTGCTGGTTATAAACAGTACCACAAAGAAAAGAGCAGCAGAGAAACTGCCAAAATTATTTCTTTAAATAATAATAAACATAAGTCAGATACAGTTTACAGTTTACAGCACCTGACGATTTCATTTTGACCATTTGGAAAGCACACGAGCCTTTATTATTATTATTAGAAAATGTTATTCCCATGTCGGGATAACAAAGTTAAACCAAATGGCACCTTTTAGTTATTAAAGGGGGGAAATGAATCAGCATTTTCAGAATGTAGAGTTTTAAAAATTCTATACAAAAATCTACCCTGCTCTCTTAACTTCTGGCATTCATTCAGTTTTTACTTAGATGAGAAAAGATTTGGGATTGGTGAGAGTAAAAACTAGAGCAAAAAAAAAAAAAAAAAAAGGTTGGAAAATACAATGAGGTAGGTATTATTGTGGTGGTTCTGGGTTTCAAGTGGTTTCCAAGATGAAGCAGGAAGAGTGCTACAGGGCAGAGGGTATCCATTCTCATCTTTGGTAACTGTAAGAAGCACTTTTCTGGTATTTTCATGTCTTTTTCTTGAACTATGGACTTTCCTTTTTTCCTAATACTGGTTCTACTATCTGTTCTTCTACCCAGAACATGTTTTTTTGTTTTTGTTGTTGTTTTTAGATAATGAATTAAATTGATTTAACAGAAGGGAGAAAAAAGACTTTCTTTAAAAGTAACAGATTTCATGAATCTGCAAGTAATCCTGATGAAGTTTGTTCTTTTTTATGTTTGCTTTTTTATTAGTTCATGTTAGTTATTTAGGGTTCGTTCTGACATAATTATGTAAGCATGGAATACAACTTGCTTTAATTCTCTCCCCAGTACTTCCCCTTTGCCTCTCCTCCTCCCTCACCCTGCTCCTCTCCTTCTACTTGACCCATCTGTCCTCTATTTATATTTTTATAGTTTTTTTTTTAAGCTAGTGCCTTTTGTATAGACGTCAAGGTGAGATTCACTGTGGGATACTCAGAAATGTACCTAGGAAAGTTCATCCCACTGTTCTTCACTTTTCCCATCCCTCCTCACTCCCCCTCAATCCCCTCTCTCTGGCTCCACTGATCTCTCTTCTATTGAAAAATGTACTTGAACACATCAATGATGATGAAAGAAAGGAAATGGCGTTGGGTGAACATCTACCTAGTCTCAGATACTTCCTCTGCTCATTCACTTCTCATTAAATAGAGGATTCTTTGAGGCATCACCAGTTTAGAGGTCAGGAAAGTGAAATTTAAAAATCAATGAATAAATAGTGGATGAGCAGCACCATGTATGATGCAAAAGCTCATTTTCTTTAAAGTATTTCCTTGTACTCATGAATATTTTCATCACTTCTTGTACATCTGAAAAATTCTTACTCATATTTTCTTTTTTTTTTCTTTTTATTTATTTATTATTCATTTTTGCAATACTGGGGATTGAACCCAGGACCTCATACAGATTAGGCTCATTTCCCAGTCCTCTTATTCATACTTCTAAACCCTACTGAAAAGTCATCTATCTGACCAATGACATTCTTAACCCTCCAAAGGTATTGCTATCCTACCACCTAGAAAAGTACTTCCATAAACTGTTCACAGTTTACATCTCAGTCTCTTACTGAGATTGTGAGCTCTTGAAAAGGATGGATACTTTCTTATTCATCATTTTATTCCCAGAACCTAAGAAACTAATTTGGTCTATAGCAAGAACTCAACAGAATTTTGTTGAATTTATTTATATATAAATTTATATATGTGTGTGTGTATTCACACAAACATATGTTGATTTTGTATACCTGTTGAATATATATGTTGAATTTATATACATTGTTGAAAATATATTATTTTGAATTAGTAGGTTCTGATTTGAAAATAAAATAAAAATTGACTGTTAGGATAATTACACATTTCATTAATTATTTAATAAGATGTTTCCTGTCTACCTGATATCACCTGCTCTGGAGAAATAGCTGTTTTACCCAAGACTTTCAGAATGATGTAATGACAGGACTTTGACAAGGGCAAGATTATATGGCCTGCCTAAAATGAGAGGAGCTTGGGATGGCAGATGGAAAGCTTTGTGGTGGAGATGGCCATATACAACTGGTAGAAACCACCCAAAATAACTGAATAACAGTTTAAATTTTTAAAAACCTAATGTATTGGAAATATATTGTTGAGCTTTTAGTATCATGTAGTGGGAAATGAGAGGGAGGAGGGTATGGGGGTATGAAAAATGGTGGAATAAGACAGACATCATTACCCTGTGTACATGTATGACTACAAGAGTGGTATGAATCTACATTGTGTACAACCATGGAAATGAAAAGATGTGCTCCATTTGTGTACAATGAATCAAATGCAGACTGTAAAAATGAAAAAAAAATTTAAAGAAAAGAAAAGAATTCTGTATAACCAATTTTGAAAAATGAATAGTAATCAAGGGAAGGTAGGATGCTGGGAACATAATCAGGGCTATGTCACAGGTTCCTCTTAGGGTACCATTCACCACTGAGCACTTATCATTGAACTTTTGGCCCCAGTCCTACAGCTACCGTGGCCAATGATCTGGGTCTTTCAAAATTGGGTCAAACCATTATCCCAAACTAGTCATATGACTAGTCATACCTACATGCCAGGACAGTGAGGAAAAAGAATGTTTGCCTCCTTTATCTTCCATGGCTGAAATTAGGCTCTGCATTGCACTTATTTTGGAATAATGCTTAAATGGGAAAGGTATTTGCTTGAGCACAGTCACATGCAAATAATAGTTATAGTGAAGATGGAACCCACATGAACAAGATTAGAGCTTCCTTTCTCCTCTATCATGTGAGGTTATAGAGAGAAGGCAGTCATCTCTGAACCAGGACACAGGCCCTCAGAAGACTTGAAAACTTCCAGCACCTCAATCTTGAATCCTAACCTCCATACTTCCGAGAAATTAGTTTCTGTCATTTATCAGCCACCCAATCTGTAATACTGCAGTTTGATGTAGCAACCAGAATGGATTATGACAACTCTTCATTCAATTCAAGAACTAAAAGTTAACAAACACTAGGATCCTACCTATATGGCTCTTCCCTATCCCATTCTCCTCCTCCCTAAAAGTATCCCCATCCTGAATACTATTTGATAATTATATAACCTTTAAACATGTCATGTTGATTTATCAAAAATGAATATGTCCTTAAACAACATATTAGTTTAATCTAAATTTCTCCAGAAAGGCACAATGTTCTTTGGGTTCTTCTGAGACCAGCTTTTCTCACTAACATTGAGTCCATAAGATTCATCATGGGATTTCTGTATATTCTTTTGAGTAGAATAATCTCTATGTTTCCCCCCATACTTCTCCATTATTAACATTTGCTGTGAACTTTTATGTATATATCTCCCAGTACACATAGGAAAGAACCTCTTCTCTGTATGTAAGGGTAAAATCGTTAGGTCATATAGCATACTTATTTTCCACTTTTTATGATTTTTTAAAAATGCTTGTACAAATTTAAACTCTTTCAAGCAACTTAAGAGAGTTCTGTTTGTTTCTCATGCTCTTCAACCCTTGCTATTGTCATTGATGGAACAATTTCAGGTTCTGAAGATCTTTAAAGCTTAGAGGTAAATCTCAGACTGAGTCCTTCATCCCATTCAAAGATTTATGTATGTATTTATAGTATACTTCTGACCAACAGTGGTCTGTTGGTCCTGTTGACTTTAAGAAGGGGCTAGATTCTTTCAAAGACTTATTTGATTAAGTCGGGTCTACCCAGGAAACTCTCCGATTTGATTGACACAAAATCAGTTGATATAGGACCTTACTTATATCTGAAAACTCATCCCCCTTTGTTGTGTAATGTAACCTACTCATGGATTGAAATTCATCTTATTCACAACTCTACTTACATTGTTACACACAAGGGGAGGGGATTAAAAAGAATGTATATACAGATGGAATACTTGATGACCATTTTGGAATTCCATCTACTAAAGTTACTTTGAAGAATGTCTCAAAATTTGTGTTTGTCAATGTTCTCTCATAATGAAATTAAGGTTATGCATGTTCAGTAATATCATATAAGAACTGTTACGTCTTTCTTGATTCCTTATATGAGAAGGCACATGTCTTAGTCTGTGCTTTGTTGCTATAGTAGCATGCCAGAGACTTGCTAATTTATAAAGAAGAGAGGTTTATTATGGTTCATGGATCTGGAGGCCAGGGGGTCCAAAATTGGGCAACCAAATCTAATAAGGGCCTGATACTTCTTCACCTCATGGCAGAAAATAAATAGATGAGCAGGTGCACACGAAAGAGAGATGCAGGGGTAAACTTATTTTATGAAAACCCACTCTTGCGGTAACTATCCTGTAGGGTCAGAGCAAGAACTCACTCCCACAAGAGAGGCATTAGTCCTTCTTTACAATCTATTCTCCTCTTCAAGGCTCATCAGCTCTCAGTATTGTTACACTGGGGACTAAACCTCAACAAGGGTTTTGGTGGGATAAACCATATGCAAACTGTAGTAGTACAAGTGGTCAATACATCTTATTACAGGTGATTTAACTTATTACAGGTAACGTCACTTGGTTAGGAAGTGTTGGCTCAAAATGTTCTCTATTGTAAAGCTAATATTTTTCCCTCTTTAAATAATAACTATCCTGGAGGATATATGTGGAGAGTATGCAAATATTCTGTTTCTCCTCAAACATCCACCCATTCATTTCCATCCATTGGTGATCTGTGGCCTTCAGTGATTACTTTGGTGTGTGCATTTTCCTCATTTATTTCATACCTATCAATCACAATAATATAAAATATTTTAACATATCTCTATAAACTAAGTAAATTTAAGATGGACACATGTTTGTATATTATTGTAGTATTATTATATACTATAAGGAAGATCTGTTCCTGATTCCACATTTACTTATATGCTAATTGCTTATTTATATTAGCATGGAATCATACATACTTATTTTATGGGTTGCAATACAATCTTATCACATCAACTTTTTCTAACTTTAGTTCATCTGGATGGTTCCGGTGCCTTGATAACATAACTCATCCTTTTTTCAAGCACTCCCTTACTTGTGTTGCAGTAAAATATACTCTGGATTTATTTTGTACTTTCTTTCTCCTAACCCTAGAATCAACAGTGTTTATAAGATGCCTTGGCTCCTTTCATTGATAACAGTGTTTAGAAACCAAGATCTGGGCACTAGATATGTTCACTATAGCTACAGGGTCATGACTTGCAGGTCTTTCAATGGACAGAATTGTGGATAGGCGTTGATATCCATTCATGTATTCCCTTAGTTTTAAATGAACTGTTTTCTTCTTTTCTAAATCTAACTATTTAAGTTTCAGTTTAATTTTCTTTTCTTTCAAGAAATCAACCTCAACACTTCAAGCTAAAAGAAATATTGCACTCCTCTGAAGTTACATATACCTTCACTTACATCATTTATTACTTTTCCCTTGGATTACATTAATCTATTTCTCTACATTCTAGTTGGTGCTGAGCTATAAGTGCTCTGAGAGAAGAACCAAGTTTTAATTATTGTTGCATAAAATTGTATAATCTTTTGCATGTAGAATCAATAATAGAGCCACCTTTTTTGAAGTTATATGTTTTGAAATTGGTAATTAATTTATTTGTGTAAAAAATTAATTTTGAAAAGTATTTTATATCTTCTAATTACAATAAGATCATTTAAAAAGAAACAAAATTAGTAAAGCATGTAGAACAGTGTGTACAATGCTATAGGTATAAAATATATGAATTATTTCCCTCCTCTCTTACAAAAGCCCCTTCTCACAGAAAGGATTTAATGATCTTCTAGTAATCTAAATTAATTAGTCCCTTCTTAAAGAAGCAGCTTTTTTGCTTTTTTAATTTAGAAAAAGGAAAAAAGAAGTGTTATTGCTTTCCTAACAAAGGCAAAACACAGGGGATTCATTCCCAGAGGTTGTAATTCTGTCCATCAGCAGGAACAGGAGGCTTTTAAAGAGGTGGTTCAAAGGCTACATTCCATGGGTTCTCTGGAGTTGTCATTCACTTGTTAATTTGGGAGATAGTCATTTCTGAGATTTTCTGGTACCATTCCCAAATTCTGAATTCATTCCTATGGTGGGTGTGTACACCAAGACAGATAATGGGGAAGAAAGGTAATCCTGTTTCCCCTGAGATTAAGGAGGGAGAGAGATTAGGGAGGAGTAGAGACAGGGGAGAGAAGGAAATATGTCCACTTAAAAAATAAGTTGCAGTGGCAAAGCAGCAAGGGCTGTAGCTAAAACATAAACTGGACCACTGTTAAATTTTCCCACTGTCAATTTCTACATTCCATTTCTTTGGAAAAATGGGTGACAACATCTCCCAGTTGCTTCCTGCTGAAAGACGGCAAAGTTGGGGAAGTAACCCAAAGTCCTTGTTCTCTATCAGGTGGGGCATGGACAGTTAAGTGTTCAGCATCAGAGCAGTTCAGAGGTCCACAGTGGCAGATGGCAGGTGACAGGACCAGGCATGCATAGGGCAGGGATCATGCTAAGACAAAAATAAACAAGATAGCAAAGCATTACTTTTTGGTAAACAATTAGCACAAAAGCAATTAGTGTTTCAGCAAGTCTCTGAAAATCATGACAACAGTGACTCATAGTCATATCAGTGGAAAACAGATCAAGTTTATCATTGTAGGAGGTTAGGAAGATGTGTAGGTCTATGAGATCAGACTCAAATTAACTCAGGAAAAACTTCTGACTCTAAGTCCTTTGTGATCCTTATTAGGCACTCCCACACAAGAACCTTTCCTCTATGGTCTCCAGTTTTACTTACCTTTGGTAGGGCTGACACAGTGTACATCTTAAGTTACATTAAAAAAAATAAAATAAAATTGTTTTTCCTTTTAAGTGTACGTATAGGTCTGTGCTCTGGCTCTACTCTCCTGCCAGGTGTTTAAGACCAAGTTGGTCAAAACTGATCTTGTTCCTATCTAGTCTTAGGAGTCAGCTGAGATTCCTCAGAGGTCACTCTTGGGGATGTGTGTGAAGCCTCTTGGCTACTTTGGCTTTTCTCTACCAGTGGTGCCATCTGCCAGGATGGGTCAGGGTTCTGCTGACAATATATGGCTTCTCCTGGAAGCATCAGGGACATTTCCCTCTTCAATGACCCTCCTCTTTGCAGAATATGCACTGGTTGGCTTCCCGTTCTCTACAGTCCTGTCAGTCTTCCTGATCAGCAGATCAGGTGACTCATCAGAGCTGCAGGGCCCAGAGAAGGCCCCCATCATTCTCTGGATTCTGACTGATCTTAGAATGCAAGGGCCAAAATGTTGTGAAAATCAACCAGCTTCTTATACATTAATTGCTTATTTATATTAGCATAGAATCATGGATATTTACTTTATTTTGTGGGTTATAATCCCATAAAATATTATATTCCATTTATTTTTTTATCTGTTAAATAATATCTATTATATTTTATTTATTGTATCTTAGAAAGTAAAAGCAAAATCCATTAGGGGTGTATTTAAATAATAAACTTAGGACAGAATTATTTCAATATTATAACATTCACTTTAAAAATAAGTTCATAATATATATTTTGCTTTATTAATTATGAGAAATAATCAGCAATGGCACTTTTCCCTCTCTCATTGAGACTCACTTTTTTATTGTTTGTTCTATACATGACAGCAGAATGCATTTTGATTCATTGTACACAAACGGGGTACAACTTTTTTTGTTTCTATGCTTGTACATGATGTAGATTCATATCATTCATGTAATCATACATGTACACAGGGTAGTGATGTCTGTTTCATTCCACCATCTTTCCTACCTCCTGCCCTCTTGCATCCCCGAGACTCACTTTCCTCTACAGCATGTTTGATAAGCCATTTGATATATATTTTTTCTTTTTGCATGTGCTGTTCAGGAACTTAGCTGCCATTTCATCATGTCATAAACATGTTTTGAGGGAGGTATGTGTCTAGGTGTGATGTGAGGAGTGTTTGTGTGTATTTGTAAATGCACGTACATGTGCATGCAGGAAGAAAATAATTGGGGGTGGATGGTGTTGGGGACTATTCTTCCACTGAGCCACACTCTCAACCCTGAAAAAATATTTTTTATCATAGTTACAGTTTTCCCTTTAATTATCACTGAAATTGTAAACTGTGTAACATAGGTCATTTTTCACCCTCAGGCCAACCAGAGATTCATTTAGCATCTATTCAAACACTTATTGTTTTTTGATTCTAGTCATGTTTCCTGGCACTAGATCATATGTTATTGCTGATGACAAAGTTAATAAATATTGTGACTCTAAGAAGTGCCAGAAAATGATCAGTTTCTCTTTTCTGCCCCTTCTTCTCAGAAGCAGGGTCATTTGACTATACGCTATACTGTAAATCCTTAAGAACTAATTTCATGACACTTGCGTATTTACAACTGTGTGCTTGCAATCAAATCATTCCTGCTCCAGCACTGAATGATCTGAGCCTCTATGGTTGGTTCCCAGTCTTCACCTCAGTTTCTGCTTGTGGACTTCATGTTGTTCTCCATCACAGAAAACTGCTGTCCAAGTCTAGGACCTGGTATCTGCCTTCCTCTTATAAGTCAACACACCAGGGACAGGGGATTTGTTCCCTGGAAATCTTTTCATCACCTGCCTGAATTTTCCAGAATTTCCAGAAACATTGTGTACAATATAAAATGTATTCAGACTATAGAAACTATTCAATTCAATTCAACTCAACACAGATTCATCAAGCAACTTCAGTGTAAGGCCCTGCACTAGGGTATAGGGTTTTGAAGATGAGTGAGAAAAAATGGAGACTCTCAAGGAGTTCCTAGTGCTGTTGAGAAGAATGAGGGACAAATGCACTACAACAGTAACATATGCTGTGATGGGCTGACAGATCTGACTCCATGAGAATGTTCTAGGCCAGACTCTAAGGGAAAAGATTAAACAGACTCCATTTTGCTCTGAAACTCCATGTTATGTAGGAAATAAGCTTCTCCCATGGGAACACCCGCCTCTGTGCACATCATCAGTTACTTGGTGTGACATGTTTAATAATATGCAATGGCAACTCCTATGTTATAAAGAATTGCTCTCTTTTGATTCCTGTTGCTCTTAAACAATGTACCATGTAAACAGTGATTGTGTGGATGTTAGTGACCATTCTTTAGTTTGTACCTTGGTAAGGGTCATTTTGACCCACTTCCTCCTCTGTCAATGATCTCATGATGTTAATGTGTAATTTCAAATCATAGCAATAGACACTTATGATTGATGTGATTTTTTGGTATAAGAACCCCTACAACCCTGTGGTCAGGGCTGTTCTCCCAATAGCCATTTTTTGGGGCATTGTATGAGACAGTCAGCCTGCGGGCTTAATAAAGACTCTCAAATTTGGACTTCTCAGTGGTGATTGGTCTGTTCTTAAGTTGTGCCCCATAACAAAATTGAGAGAGAGAGAGAGAGAGAGAGAGAGAGAGAGAGAGAGAGAGAGAGAGAAGGGCACTCAGAGGAAGGAGGAGTCAACTATCTGGGAGGTAAACATGGTAGCCAAAGTTTTCATGTGCAGTGGCTACATAAGCATCATGCTTTAATTTAATCCTTTGGAAATTATCAGTTGTGATAGATTACATTATTGGTTCCAATTTTTCATTTTCCCTCTCTTTCTTCATATATATATATATATTTCTAGAGAAATATATATATATGCACACACACACATACACATGCATGAGCGCCCTTTCAATTATCATCCTGGGAGAGTTTACCTCCCCCATTCCTTAACTCTGGCCTCAACCACTAACTTAGTAACTCAATTGTAGGTTAGTGAACTTAAGTCAAGCAGAGTGGAATGGGATTTCACTTGGAGCTTCAGCTTCTGTGCTTTCACCATCACCATAGGACTTGCTCAGTTTCACCTGTTGGTCACAGGAGGGATTGAGAGACTTGTGAAGTAAAGCTGTCTCAGCTAAGCAACCTCAGTCACGCCATCTGGGAGAAGCACCCCCAGAATGTACAGAGACACACTGACAAACTCCACTGAGATCAGTCATGCCAAACATAGATTAGCCTGCCCCCAACTTCATGACAATGAACATGCCTCATAACAGACAAGCCAAATGGTTATCACACTATTGAGGAGTTGAAGGCTTGAAATATAAAGGTGAAGAAAAATAATGGATTCAAGAATGGTATAAGGTTTAGGGGTGTGGCTCAGTGGTGGAATGTTGGTTTAGCAAGCACAAGGCCCAGGGCTCAATACCCAGTGACATCCTCAAAAAAGATTGATCGACAGAGCTGAAATCAATGAAATTGAAACAAAAGAAACAGTTAAAAGGATTGACAAAAGTTGGTTCTTTGAAAAAATAAATAAAATAGATAAACTCTTAACCATGCTAATAAAGAGAAAGAGAGAAAAAAATTCAAATTACTAAAATTCATGATAAAAATGGAAGTATCACAATAGACACTACTGAAATATTGAAGATAATCAGAAACTATTTTGAAAATTTATACTCCAATAAAACAGAAAATCTCAAAGACATCAACAAATTTCTAGAGAAATATGATCTACCCAAACTGAATCAGGAGGACATAAACAATTTGAACAGATTAATTTCAAGCAATGAAATAGAAGACAGCATCAAAAACCTATCAATCAGGAAAAGCCCAGGACCAGACAAATTCTTAGCTGAGTTCTACAAGACCTTCAAAGAAGAATTAACACCAATACTCCTCAAATTATCCCATTAAAAAGAAAAGGAAGGAATCCTTCTAAACTCATTTACCAAAACCAGAAAAGGACACATCAACGAAAGAAAATTTCAGACTAATATCCCAATGGAAGCAAAAATTCTCAGTAAAATTCTGACAAATCACATACAAAAGCATACTAAAAAGATAGTGCACCACGATCAAGTGGGGTTCATCCCAGGGATGCAAGTTGGTTCAACATACAGAAATCAATAAACATAATTCTCCACATCATTAGACTTAAAGACAAGAATCATATAATCATCTGTATAAATGCAGAAAAAGCATTTGACAAAATACAACACTGTTCCACATTCAACATACTAGAAAAAATAGGGATAGTAGGAACATACCTCGACATTGTAAAAACAAGGTCAACAGCATTCTAAACGTAGAAAAATTGAAAGCATTCCCTATAAGAGCTGGAACAAGACAAGGATGCCCTCTTTCACCACTTTTATTCAATATCGTCTTAGAAATTCTAGCCAGAACAATTAGAAGAAAGAAATTAATGGGATATAAAAAGGAAAAGTAGAACTCAAACTTTCACTATTTGCAGATGACTATGATTCTATATTTAGAAAATACAAACCATCCCACAAGGAAACTTCTAGAACTAATATATTCAGCAAAAATAGGATATAAAATCAGCACCAATAGATCAAGCACATTCCTATATGTCAGTGATGAATCCACTGAAAGAGAAATTAGGAAAAGTACCCCATTCACAACAGCCTCAAAAAAATTAAAATACTTGGAAATCAACCTAACAAAAGAGATGAAAGATCTCTACAAAGAAAACTACAGAAAGAACACTGAAGAAAGAAATTGAAGACCTTTGAAGATCTTCAAAGCAGGAAGAGTGAAGCAGGGAGCATCACAATATCAGAACTTAAACTACAGAGCCATAGTAACAAAAATGGCATGGTATTGGCACCAAAACAGACATGTAGATCAATGGCACAGAATATAAGACGCAGAGACAAAGCCACATAAATACAGTTATCTCATACTAGAAAAAGGTACCAAAAATATACATTGGAGAAAAGATAGCCTCTTCAGCAAATGATGCTGAAAAAACTGGAAATCCACATGTAAAAAAATGATAGTAGACCACTATCTCTCACCCTGCACAAAATTCAACTCAGCAGATCAAGGACCTAGGAATTAAACCAGAGACCCTGTGCCTGATAGAAGAAAAAGGAGGCCCAAATCTCATGTCAGCTTAGGACATGTGTTAAGGAGTCTTCCTTAACAAGACTCCTAAATCACAAGAAGTGAAATCAAGAATCAATAAATGGGGACGGGATCAAACTAAAAAGTTTCTTCTCAGTAAAGGCAACAATCAACAACATCAAGAGAGAGCCTGCAGAATGGGAGAAAATCTTTACCACAAGCACCTCAGATAGAGCATTGATCTACAGGATATACAAAGAACTCAAAAAACTTAACGCCAAATATCCCCCAAAGAACCCAATCAATAAATGGACTAGGAACTAAACAGACTTGTCACAGAAGAAGAAATATAATTAATCAACTAATATATGAAAAAATGTTCATTCAACATTTCTAACAATTAGAGAAATGCAAATAAAAACTACACTAAGATTTCATCTCACTCCAGTCAGAATAGCAATTATCAAGAATACAAACAACAATAAATGTTGGCAAGGATGTGGGGAAAAACGGTACACTCTTATACTGTTGGTGGGACTGCAAACCGGTGCAACCATTATGGCAAGCAGTATGGAGATTCCTCAGAACACTTGGAATGGAACCACCATTTGACCCAGTTACCCCACTCCCCAGTTAATACACAAAAATTTAAAATCAGCATACTATCATGGTGCAACCACATCAATGTTGATAGCAGGTAAACTCACAATAGCTAAACAATGGAACCAACCTAGGTACCCTTCAATAGATGAATGGGTAAAGAAAATGTGGTATATACAGTATATATATACAATGGAATATTATTTAGCCTAAAAGAAGAATGAAATTATGGCATTTGCAAGTAAATGGATGGAGCTGGGTAATAAGTGAAATAAGACAATCCCAAAGAACCAAAGGCCAAATGTTTTCTTTGATATGTAGATATTAATTCACAATAAGCAGAGGGTGCTAGGGAAGAACAGAGGTACTTCAGAGTAGACAGAAGGGAGGGGTTGGGGGAGTAGAAAGGATAGCAGAATGATTCGAACGTTATTACCCTATGTAAATATCTGATTACACGACTGATGAAATTTCACATTATGTAAAACAGAAGAATGAGAAGTTATACTCCATTTATGTATGATGTGTCAAAATGCATTCTAGTGTCTTATATAACTCATTAGAACAAATTTAAAAAAAGAACAGAGTTTAGGGGAGGTATCATCCTGTTTTTGTTTTTATTTTGTTTTTTTCAAAAAATTTTTTGGGTGGTACCAGGGATTGAACTCAGAGGCACTCAACCACTGAACCACAACCCCAGCCCTCTTTTGTATTTTATTTAGAGACAGGGTCTCACTGAGTTGCTTAGTACCTCACTTTTGCTGTGGCTGGTTTTCAACACACAATCCTTCTGCCTCAGCCTCCGGAGCTGCTGGGATTACAGGGGTGCATGCTTGGCTCACCCTGTTTTCTAATGGAAATCCCATCAGTTAAAAAAACGGTGGGTAGCACTTTCAGCATTTGTATGTTTATAAGTTTATACATATACCACTGTCTAGCTAAATATCAAATTGTAGAAGAGCTAAATTTCTTTCTTTTGGGCAATTGTAAACAAACAAAAATAAAGATTGATTCAAAACATAGGTTCCTAGTGATATTGAATATGGATGGATGCAGAAGGTGGAGATGAAGATGAAGATTAGGATATCTCTAGAAATTCTGAGTTAGATGTCTGACAAAAATTACAAATGAAAAACAGGATTTCAAAGTTGATTAATTGACAGAAGAATATTATCATCAGGCCTGTAACCTATATTCTTACCAGAGATACCCAGAAGTAATGAATTCATGTTGGTAAGATGGCAAATTGATGAAAATCCTCTGGAAAGCAGTATGGAGATTTCTCAAAAAACTAGGAATGGAACCACCATTCAACCCAGTTATCCCACTCCTTGGCATATAAAGGATTTGAAATCAGCATACTGTAGTGACACAGCTGCACCAGTGTTTATTGCCACACAATTCACACAAACTAAGGTATAGAACCAACCTAGTATGTCCTTCAAAGGATGATAAAGAATTTGTAGTATATATACACAATGGAATATTACTCAGCCATTAAGAAGAATGACTTTATGGCATTTGCCAGTAAATGGATGAATCTGGAGACTATCATGCTAAGTGAAATAAGCAATTCTCAAAAAAACTAAAGGGCAAATATTCTGATATGTGGAATCCAAAACAATTAATGGGGGAAGGGGAAGAAGAGAAGTTCAGTAGATTAGACTCAGGGGAATGAAGGGAAGTGGGGGCTTATGAATAGGAAAGGCAGTAGAATAAAGCTAATATAATTTTCCTATGTACACATATGGAAACACCTAAATGAATCCAACACAGTGCAAACCCACAAGAATGGGGTCCTAATTAGAATAAGATATATCCCATGCTTGCATAATTTTATCAAAATTCTATCGTAACTTAGAAGAACCAATTAAAAAAAAGAAGTAATGAATTCAGTCAGTTCTCCATGTGAACATAATAATGATCCAAAGACAAGACCCCATGGTAAACATACTAATGGCATTTATTTGTGGAATGATTCAAACGAGTCTTCACCTACATATTTTTTCATGGGATTTGTCTGGTCTGTCTTAATGACTTATACACAAAACTAGAATTTGTAAATTTACAGGTCATAACTGTCTGAAAAATGAAGGGTCATACCATCAACTATAATTAACAGAGTATAAAATGTACTTTTCTAACATGGGAATAGGTCTTTTTATGTGAATAGTTTCTCCCTATGTAATCTCTAGAAGAAAAAAAAACTTGTCTGGGAAATAGAAAACCAAAATTTAATTTAAATAAGGGAGAAAAGTAGTCTTTTAGGGATCTATGCCTAACTTTCTTCATTTCCACTAAGAAATGAATATTTAACTTGCACCTTCTGATTTTCGGTTTCTTGTGAAAGAGTATTATTGGGTATTGAGTAAGAACTGTAACTGTATGAATCTCCCTTGACAGTTCAACACTTTTGTGTTCTCAAAGCATGGATGTAGATAGTGGGGCAAAGACTGATAATGGTTTAGGTATTGATATCAGTTGAGACATTCTCAAAAAGATGCTCACTGGACAACCATGTGGTTATATACCAGGAAATTTTTACTTGTATGTCTGAATCTCCAGGGATGGGAAGGGTTGGGAACCTTTGGATGTAGCTTGTAAGTGAATACTTAAACCAGAAGAGCAGGTGACACTGAATGAGAGCAGAAGAGATCTTGTAAAACCCCAGTATTTAATCACCCGTGCAGCAAAGAAAATTCAGCTACATAAACACAAATAATGCTCAGAGCATTTGAGTAGAAACAGTAGGGCATGATATCTTGGGAGACTTTCAGCAGTTTCAGACATGAAGAAATAACTAGAGTGTCACATGTCATTTCTGCCTTGGACATCAAGTCAAGAGAGCTATAATAATGAAAATGTTAATAGAAATACAAAGCACTCACTTCATAAATTACTTCTCATCCTCATCATACCAACAGAGCTACTTACTATTAAGCTATTTTGTAGAAGAGGAAATGGAGGGCAAGAAGGGTTCCTTTATAAGCCCAAGGTTGCACAGTTTACTACAAAATGTTTGAGTGAGGATTCTAAGCTAGATTTCTAACTTGAAGCTGTGCTGATGTTTTGTTAGAAATAGCTAATATGCAAGAACTGTGGGCTCTGGAGATTGGAGGGTCTGTGTGCACACACAAGAGCAGTTCCAATGCTATGGTGGAAGCAGTAGCAGGGGACCAGTGGATGGATGAACCATGAGGAAGGGGAGGCTAGGAGGACTCAACACTCTGGAGATGCTTCCCAGTGGCAGGGAAGAGAAGGCTTGCATCTTAGGGAGGCAGATGCAATGCTAGGGGAGGGATTTTCTTAGGACAGGAAAGAATGAGATCTATTTGTAGACTAGAGAAAGGAACAACCCAGCACAGACAGACAGGTTGGTGGAAGTTATAGGAGAGAAAATAATTCAGTACAGGAAGTAACCATGCAACTAAAAAGGAGGGGAACAAAATCAAAGGAGAAAGACTTAGGTTGGAATGGGAGGAGCAGTGCTTTCTGTCTCAGGAGAGGAAGGAGGAAGGCTAGATGGGGGCAAAGGATTCTTGCTTGGTGACCTCAATTATTTTATTAGTTCATTTTAGTTACATGTAATAGTGGGGTTCATTTTGACATAATTACATAAGTATGGAATAAAATTTGCTCCAGTTCCACTTTCCATCCCCTCCTCCCTTCCCCTGTTCCTTTTCTCTACTTTACCAATCTTTCATCTATTTTTTATATATATTTTTAAGTTAGTGCATTATGGTGAAACTCATTGCGGTATATTCATAGGTTTATGCAGGAAAATGTGATCAAATCATTAGTGCCTCAATTCCTTTAACTGAGCAGCAAACTCCAAGGAGTTTCAATGGTTTAAAGAAAAGCAGAAGAAGAAGCTTTCCTAAAGCAAATAAAAGGAGTGTTGGCCTACGTGGAAATACAAGCTCTGTCTGTTTAATAGCGTGATGTACATAGCTGTGCAGCTTTTTGTGTTTTTTGTTTTGTTTGGTTTCCTAAATTTCTTACAGCCAAACTAGGTGGAAACACAAATTAGAAATAAACCATTCTCTTTTCTTAACCCTGATCTTGCCTCCACCACTAAGAGGAATTGCAGTTATTTGCAAGTAGTGGGAGAAAATTCTGCCTTCCTCATGTTTTTTGCTTGCTCTGATGTATGACATCCATTTAGTGAAAAGGGCACTATAACGTGCAACCCAGGTTCTCTTGATGAACTCTCTTGGGACTTGTATCTTTGAAAGTCCTGTATGTTCTCTGCCTGATCCCCACAGGAAAGGCAATGGTGGTCTCCTTGCTCTACCCAGGAAACCAGCCATCCCCACATCTGTCTATAGAGTCATTCCAGGTGTCCAATCCAGATGGATAAGCAACCATTGTCATATCTAGTATCTACTGATTTTATTGATTTTAACTGGGGCAAAGTCACACACAATGAAACGCACAGATTTTACAATGGATTTTGAAAAAGGTATGCTCCCAAGTATCCCACAATTAATCCAGATATAGAACCTTTAGAAAGTTCCCTCTTGCTGAGCCTCATAATGCAATCAATACTCTGCTTTCTTTCATCATGAATTACCTCAGCCTGGTCTAGAACATCATATAAGTGTATGCATCAGTACTGTGTTAATCAGTCTTTTATCACTATGACCAAAATACTTGATGAAATCAATTTAGAGGAGGAAAAATTTATTTCAGGTTCAAGGTTTCAGAGGTGCAGCCCATGGCCAGTTGACTCCATTGACTTTGGGTCCAAGATGAAGCACAACATCATGGCAGAAGGGTGGAAGAAGAGAAAAACTGCTTCCCTCATGGTGGCCAAGGAGCAAAGAGAGAGCAAGGGAGGAGCCAGGGAACGATATACAGTCCCCAAGGCCATGGCCCCGGCAAGCCACCTCTTTAGCCCTGCCCCACCAGCCCAGGGTCACCACCACAGTAGTTCTTTCCAAAATGCACTGTTTTACCCTCCAACTAGCAGTGATTGGAGTTTTGGTGAATCTGTATCTTTGCCTACATTGTGGTGTTATTTTAATTGTATATTCTAGTGGGTGTGTACTGAGTTCTCAGTAATCTTTAGTAATCTCAGTTCTTTAGTAATCTTCAGAAGGGCTTTTGGAAACAGTATTTCATGAATTATTGCACACTCAGAACAGGTTTTACCCCTATTCTTGAGTGACACTTTGAGTTTTTGTATTGACTACAGCACCAAGATTGATGGCAATGAAACCATCAACGCGAGCAAAGGGGCATGGTCTGAGGGGCAAGGACCATGGACCTTGGTGAGGGCTTCACTGAGCAACCCAAAGGAGTGGTCTCGCTGTTCACGAGGCAGGGCTGCCACTCTTTGTGGATGGCATCCTAAGCTGATATGGCCCCAATAGTTAACCTAGCCCTTTCTTCATCAGTGCTAAGGATTGAACCCAGGACTCCACACATGCCAGGCAAGCATTCTACCACTGAACTACGTCCTCAGCTTTCACCGCCTCCTTTATAATATGAGCTTGAAGCTCCTCCCAGCAAGAGGTGGGGATTTTGTGGTTTATTGTAGCCAATGTGAGGCAGTAGAGGTGACCAACCGCCAGTTCTGAGACAAAAGCTCAAAAGATCTTAAACATTCCCTCTCTCTTCCCCTCTCTTCTCTCTCTTTTCTCTCTTCTCCCTCACCTCTCCCATTTGAACAAATGTAGGCTGTCTGCTTAGCCCAGCTACCTTATTTCTAACCAATAGCTATCCCATTTCCCAGAAAGATGAGTGAAGCCATCCTTGAAAATTCCAGCCTTATGCCAACCCAAACAATGACCACAAACACAAGAGTGGCCCAAGATCAACAAATCAATAGATTTATCAGCAGTAATAAATGGTGGTTGCTTTAAGACAAGTATTAGTAAGCCATGGCCTGTGGGCCAAATTTGGCCTGCTGCTTGTTTTTGTGAGCAAAGGTTTTGTTTTTTGCTACCAGGGAACAAACCTAGGGTGCTTAATCACTCAGCCACATCCCCAGTCCTTTTTATTTTTTATTTTGAGACAGGGTCTTACTAAGTTGCTGAAGCTGGTCTTGAACTTGCAATTCTCCTGCCTCAGCCTTTCAATTGGCTGGGATTGAAGGAGTACACCACTGCTTCCAGCATGAGCAAAGTTGTAAAGGAACAGAGCTGTCCCAGTCTGTTTCTCCTATTAAAACAAGATACCATAGACTGAGTGACCTAAACTGACATTTCCCTCTCACAGATCTGGAGGCTAAGAAGTCCAAGATCAAGTTCCTTGCAGATTCGATGTCTGGTGAAAACTGGCCTCTTCTTCAAAGATAGCACCTGGTTACTGCTCATGTGGCAAAGAGGCAGAAGCAGTATTCTCACATTATGAAAATGACAGAAGAGTGGCGGGGTGAATATGCTCCCTTAAATCCTTTTGTAAGGGCATTAATCCCATCCATGAATGTGGAGTCTGCACAGTGTAATCACGTTCTAAAATTTCCAACTCTTAATACTATTGCACTAGGGATTAAGCCTCAACAGCCATGTTGGAGAGACCCAAACATTTTAACCATAGCAATAGCCAAACTCCTTTGTTTACTTTTTCATTGTTTTCTTTCTTGCTACAATGACACTGTTGAGCAGTTGTAACTAACTGTCTGGCCTAAGAAACCTAAAATATTCACCTGACCTTCTACAAAAGAGATTTTTGACTCTAGTTTAAATCATTGAACTTTTGGACGGTTTGTTATCCAGCAATAGCTAACTGATACATATGGTAAATGTCAGTCAGATAAATAGTTAAAGGATTTTTAATAGTTTTTATTAAAATAGAAATTATTTTTTGCTTTATTTCTTATATAGAATTGATGGCCCCAAATTTAGCCATACACGAGACAGATACAGTTCCTACCCTTACTGAGATTGCAGTTTAGTGGGGAAACAAATTTAAAAAGATTTAGGGAATAGTTAAATAGGTATATGGCTTTACAGGGAGACCAGGTGACTTAGTCATGACTTAGTCATCTATGGACAAGTTCAGACAGCAGCTGATATGGAAGACAGATATATAGAGGATCATGTTCTGCATGAAGGTAGCATGGACAGTTCTAACACAAAGACTGTGATCTTGCCACAGAAAAGGGTACAAGAATCTTAGGGAGCTTGCAAGCGTAATGAAAGGGTTCTGCATCCTCTCACAGTGGCAATTATACAACTCGACTTAAATGTTAAAACTCATAGAATTATATATCAAAATAAGAGTCAGTTTTACCATATGTTGATTTAAAAAAATCACCAAGTATGGGCAATAAAATGCCTTATAATTTAACAAAGAAGTATGGTCCATCGTTATCACAGATGAAAGGTCATAACAAGTTTACTTTCCCTGATTACCTTATTAATTTCTAGAGGAATATTCAACAAATTCAGAATTCAGTGTAAAGTTTTCTCAGCCCTAGAACAATCATTTACATTCAGTCCACTGAGAGAAAGCAAAAAGTTTCGTGATAACATTAAGTGTTCCTTGTGTCTATATGTGGACTACACATGAGCTGTATAAGGCTATGGCATATCCTATATCCCAGCTATCTAACTTTATTAGGAATATGCTAGACACTGTTCTCTCTTCTAATTTGGAGTACCACCACCTTCTTTGGCACCTGAAGTATACACAGATTTTCAGAAGGTCATTTATTCTGTCCAAGTTGCTATAATTGGGTCCTACTATCTGGGACAGATTCACATTCCCTTGACCAAAGACAAAATATTCATGTCTGATAAAGTCTTTACTTATGCTTCACAATTCAATTCCTGATAGTCATTTTTTTAAATCAAGTTCTCTGTTTTCAATATATAAAAAGACCTCTCCTTCCTTAGGATCCTTTCTATAAGCAAGCTCTGTTGCTCATGGGTAACAGTGAGTACTTTGGTGGAGGTTTGAACTTTAATTCAGAGGTCTACAAATAGGCTGTGAGGTTGCTAAAGACAATCCTTCAGTGTCAGAAGAAAGCTTGAGAAATGATGACTATTTAAATATTTAATATACCCATTTGCTCTGGCTCCTTCCCTTGGCTTGTGTGTCGGATGACCAGAATCATGTTATACGTATATCAACAGGAAGGGTGGGTGTCATACATGGGTAACCAACAAACCCAGAGGAAAAAGAGTGAGTACCACACTATTGGGGTGTTGGCAATGTCACCTCTCCTGGGCTTCTATGTGTCACGATGTATTTCAGTTTATAGGTGCTAATACATGTAGTTTTTTAGATGCTCTTTTTACAGCAAAATAAAACCATCTAAAATAGACAAGTGGCTTAAATGGTTTCCTTTCAGAGAAACTTGGATTGAAAACAAGGCTAATAAAGCAAATAGAAACCATCCAAAAGGACACAGCATGTCATCTATTCATAATGAATGACTTTTCTCCAGAAGACAAACTTTCCTAGAAAGTGTACCTATAACCTACCTGTGTTAGTGTGTAGGGCTTGGTGCTGATATATGAAGGACTTTTTAATAATGACAGTATGAGGACAATGTAGATGGAGTGGTTGCTGGAAGTTACTGGAAGGGAGTGGTTCAATTCTCAGAAAAAGAAAGGGATATTAGGCAACAACAACAAAGCCAATAGCTGCTCTTAATGAAATTCTCTCAGGTTGGCATGCAGTTACAATGTTCAAATTGGTTTAGTGTAAAGTCCTTTGTTATGCTGGAATCATTTGAAATCCTGTAAGCATTTATTGTTCTATTCATTTTAATGGGTTAATGTTTTCTTTCTCCTAGTATATTATTAACTTCTGGAATGGAGCAGGAGAATGCTGAATATCAGTGCTTCTCAAACTAAGACCATGCAAATCAACAGGGATCCTGATAAAAAGTACATTCTCACGCAGCAGGTCTTGGACAGAGCCTGAAAACTTACATTTCTAACAACCTGTGGGGTAATACCAATGTTGCTGGTCCATGGACCACATTTTGAGTAATATTGGTCTAGCACTAAATGGGCCTGGTTATCAGGATAAGAGCATACGGTAACTGTTAATTATGAGTTCTCAATTATAAAGATTATTCTGTGACTGACTTCCATAAAGACATTTCCTGTTTGGGTGAAGTTGCTTCACTATCTCTTTTCTTCCTTCAAGAGGGCAGGAAAAAAAAAAAATCAGGGAAAGAACCATGTGGAAGAACAACCCATTCCTCCCCACTCCACTGCAAAGTGGCTGCTAGGTAACTTGAAATGTAAATATAATGACTCTTCCAAATGGCAATATGCTAATGAATTATCATCAGCAAGCTAAATTACGGGCATAAAAAGCTTTCCTGGAAAAGTGCTATTGAAGAAATTTCAGCATACATAATTGTTCTCCCTTTTATACCTTACTTACTTTGCAGGACATAGTTAAATCCTCTCTACCCTCCTGGGCTCTGCTCATATCTATAATACACCTTGCCCTACTGATTTAAAAACATAATCCTTTGCTGAATTCCACTATCATTTACATATTTCCTATGCTTGATTTGTCTCTTCCAGAAAACTTAACTCTTAGAAAGTCGGGGACAGTAATAATAACAACTACATCAATTAACATAAATTAAACATTTACTCTGTGTCAGACACTGAGCATAGACTTTATATACACTACTTCATGCCATACTCTCAATAACTCTATTAACTTTATATTACAGATGATGAAACTGAGATTTATAAAGAATAACTTACCAAAGACATGGTGATGATGTAAGTTGCCACACAACATCCTTTTCCTTTTGTGTAATAGAACCACAATTCCACTGTGGAGAAGCGATACGGTCAGCCAAAAGATGACCCTTTCCAGCCTCCCATGAAACTAGGTGAGGTCAGGAGACCAGAGAGTAGCCAGTGCAATGTAGATAGAAGTGTGTTGTATGACAATGCAAAAAAGGGAGCTGAGACTCCAAGGAGAGAGGTGTTTTGTGAGAAAAGTACTTGCCACCCTCTGACTTCCTTCTTCTTTCATGTTTTCAAGGTTGACTTGATGACTTCAAACTCCAACAGTCATCTTGGACCAGAAGGTGACCTTGAGGATAAAGGTCATATACCAGCACTGTGAAGTCAAAAAATAGGAAGAGCCTGGGTTCCTGATGACCTTGAATCTGCACTTCCAGTTCAGAACTGCTAGCTCCAGACTGCTATTGCATAAAAAAGAAAGAAGCCTCTATTATTCCAGTCATTTTGGATTTTCTTTCATTTTCAGCCTGGCCTTACCTCAACTAAAATGTATCTCACAGCTGATAAGAAGTATTGCCTAGATTCAGTCTGAGGCAATTATTATCGTCTTCCTACCCTTAGTGCCTAATCTCATTATATGCACATAATATGTTCTGCTCAGTTTCACCACAAGAATGAATCCCATGTACTTTTTGTGCTAAAATAATTCTTTCCAGGATTTTCTTGCATGATTTACTACAACAGTATCCCCCCAAACAATTTGAAAATGTGGTAAAGATATTTCTTGAATATTGCAGATGTTTCCCAAGATCTCCTTTTATTTGTTGTTGTTCCTGTTCTCTACATTTTTCTGATTTGCAATCCACACCTCTGAGTTTGCCATTATCATTTTTGCCTTAATTTTGCTAATATTATTAAGCACCTACCTCCTGCATGCTAGGATCTGGTCTAGGTACTAGGGACAGAAAAGTGAACAAAATGGACAATATCCCTGATTTATGGCATTTATATTCTTCAGGGGTGAGGGAGCAAGATATGAAGAGGACAAACAATAAACAGATAAATAATGTTTTGTGAAGAAAATTAAAGCAAAACAAAGATGATAGTGTTTCCTGTGTACATAAGTGAATACACCACCATGAATCTCCATATCATTTACATCCACAAGACTGGGATCCTAATTAGAATAAGACTTACTTCATGTTTGTATATGTCAAAGTATACTCTATTGTCATGTATAACAAAAAAGATCAATAAAATTTTTAAAAAATGGAGCACCACTCAAAAAAAAAAAAAAAAGAAAACTTTCCTGTGGACTTGTCAGAGCATGTGTTGTCCCACAGTCCCAACTGGACAATAACTGACTTGCTTTTTATCTTCTTTTCATTTGGCCCTGCTATCATGTCATTCCATCAGAGGCCCAATGGCTTCATTCCTCAAATATTATTTTAAGCCAACTTTGAGAAGAGAATGTGAATAAGTGAGTAATAGGGTGTGTGTGGAAGTTTAGACCCATACTCCAGCTATGCACCTACATCTATGATGGGAGCCAGAACAGACAACACAAACCTGATATTTATTTGGTCCAAAGATGTAAGTTTTGTAAGCAGCAAAAGGAAAGATAATGAGGCAGCTGCTAAAGTTTTTGCACAAGGACAGGAAAATGTCCCTTAATTTTTAAAAATATGATCTTGCAGCATTTTCCATTTTCATTTCATTTTTCTTATCTACTGAATTAATGAGAATCTGGATGATCTGTAATTTAAGCATTTTCTGGAAATAAGAAGTCCAGAATTAGTAGCCCTTGGCTTTGTTCTAGGACTGAAATCCATCTGCCCAGTACAAACCAAAATAAACAACTTTTCTTGTTATCATTCACAGGATGCCCTCAGAAGCCTACGGTGATTGGTATTATTTGTGACTGGAATTGAAGTTAATAACATCTCATCTCCAATGTGAAAACACACGTACTTCTAGGATGATATTGTCTACAAAGAAAACTACAAACTTAATTTTGAGTGTTTTTACATTATAGAAGTTTACAATGCCATCACAATTGGCAGGGGTCCATTAAAGTCCACTAATTCTGTATCTGTGGATGCAACCAACCACAGATGGAAAATATCGGGAAAAAAAATTGCATCTCTACTGAACATATACAGACTTTTTAAAATTATTATGCCTTAAATAATATAGTATAACAACCGTTTTTATAACATTTACATAGTACTAACATAGTAGTAGGTATTATAAGTAGTCCAGAGGTGATTAAAATTTTGTACACTTAAAGTAGGACAGAAGAGGCTGGACACCTGAAGAATTTTCAGGAAGCAGATTTATTTACTGCAGGGTTCAGAGGTGGCTCACACCTCAGAATTCTTCCTCTGAACCATGAGTATAGAAATTCTTTAAACTTTATACCCAGTTGGGGAAAGGAGCTAAGAGGTTCATATGACAATCAAGTTTTTTTCCCATCTTCTAGACAGACAGGGATTTCACAAGTTTTTTTTGTTTTTTTTTTTTCTGCAAACCTGGTATTTATAAACAAAAATGAAGTTACAAACCACCATACCTTCTGCAGATTTTTGCTGATAGCTGATGTCCTATGCAAAAAATCTCTCTAATAAGAAGAGGAATTTACATGCCACAAATATGGTGGGGGTTTCTGCCTAATTATGGTAAGGGTCTTCTGGGTGGGGGTCTCTGAACTGCTTCACACTGAGTGTAGATTATGTGCAAATACTATACCATTGTATATAAGGAACTTGAACATTCCATAGATTTTGATATCCCTGGGAATCCTGGAACCTGAAATTCCCTTGAGATTCTGAGGGATGTCTGTACCATGTTCTTGAACAGTGATCTAGGTTCACAATATCTGAGCACATCTGAGGATGCAGATATTTTGCCATTCTCAACTAATAATAAAATAAGAAACAAACATATTATTAGTATTTGTGTGTTATTTTGGCCAGAATTGCCTAGAAGCAGAGCCTGAGACAGATTCAGGATTAGTCAGAGTTGAGGAAGAGTGCTCAGGAGGAAAGGAGTGAAGGAACAGGTAAGAACCAGAGGAAAAAGAAATAAACTATAAGCAAGTACATGTTCTCAGCTGGAGTCTGGGTGCAGCCTGATCCCACAGGAACTTCTGGATTATGGACTGTGCCAGTCTCACCTAGTCTGTTGCACCTGAGTCTTTCAGTCACTGCCTGCAGGATACTCCTCCCCCCTACCTGAAGGGAGGGTTGTAACCTACTGCAAATGGCAGCTCAGATTAACTGCTGCATGTCTATGCAAAATAAGGCAGCTGTGCATCATTAGCAAAAAAATATTTATAGGACCTGGTATCTGGGTGTCCTGGCCTTTGTGTGTACCTGCCTGCTAGTGAAGATCCAACAGCACTCAACACATTTCTCCTTTCTCTTTTTCTTCCAGGAAAACTTTCTCATTATTGTGGTTTGTTCTTTGTAGCATTCCCACATAATCTCCTCCTTTTCCTATAGATGAGCTTTATCCCAAGCTGCTCTTTGTCTCAGTCTTGAGAGACATGGACAATTGCTTTATCCTTTCAATAATTAACCCATCTCATGAAATAATGATGGCTTATCAGAAGAGAATAGATCTTTGAATTTTGTGATCAACATAATAATTCAAGATAGTACCCTGAGTCCTATCTCATTTGCTGTACAAATCAAAACCAGGATTTTTCTACTTTTTTTCTTCTATAAATAACTTAGGGTAAGAACTTTGATATTTATCTTTCTGTTTCTAGCATCTGACATGATTTGTTGCCTTGAGCAGACATCCAATAAATGCTAATGAATAATAATGAATGAATATTGGGGATGGCTGTGAAGATATGAATGTTCACAAAAAGAATGCAAAGATTCAAAAGATTAAAAGTTCACATGAGGCAGGCAAGCAGTATAAACCAATCAAATGGGTTGTGGTCAACTGGAGAGCCTATACAAAATTCTATGGGAGCAGTAGCCTTTTAGTTCCACCAGAAAACTCAAACCGGTTGGGAATTCCAGCCTCGATGAGATTTTCTTTTTTTTTTTTTTTTCAAAAAAACCTAGAAGTTCAAAGTCATATTGATATTTTTAGACGTTGACAGGCAACTTAGAAAATGGCTACTAACATGACAGGAGCCAACTATACATGTATTAACTGAATTTCACTTGGGAACTTTTAGTCTGTGTCCGCTGCTATAAATATTTTCTGGTGATAATTATGAATTTCTCCTGTTTCAAGGTCAACTAAAAAGTGAGAGAACAAGAGAGCCATGGTATTCTTTCATCTGACCTGTTCCTCTCCAAAATCTACTAATCAGAGGTAGCTCAACCAAGAGTGCAGCAATTTAGTTTTCCACATAAAATTTTGCTGAGTCTTTTCCTGTCCTTAGGTTTGCTTTCTAGTTCATCTTCTTTTCTCTGGTATATACATTAGGGCTTATTATTCCCAAGGCTTTAATGCTTCAGTTTCCTTGTCTTAACACTGGGAATTCTTAGCCACTCTTCTGTAAACCCTGAGGAGCTAGAAGCTATGTTTCAAAAGAGGTCCATGAACACCTGGAAATTACTTTGAAAAATTGTGTGTATATGTTTCTGTGCCTTTTTAAATGGAGAAGTTTGTAATTTTGATCAGATTCTAAAAGGAACATCCCCTTGTCCTGGTTTCTTTCATCAACTTTTGAAACCTCATCTAAATTTGCATATAACCTTCAGTTAGGCCATAGAATGTTCCCTCCTTCTGCTTCAGTTTGGAGTTGCATTTTTTTGTTTGTTTTGTTCAGTGAATTTTTGCTGCCTTCAAAATGGAATGCACTTTCTTATTCTGAACAAGAAAATCATTGTGGAAGACATTACAATATCGGATGCAAATTATACTACGAAACCGTAGTAACAAAAACAGCATGGTACCAGCATCAAAACAGATGTGCAGACCAATGGACTACAGTACAGAAGCAAACCCAAATACTTACAGTACTCTTATACTTGATAAAAGTACCAGAAATGTATGTTGGAGAAAAGATAACCTTTTAAATAAATGGTGCTGGGAAAACTGGATGTCCATATGTAGAAGAAAGAAAATACATTCCTCTCTTTCACCCTGCATAAAAGTAAATCAAAATGGATCAAAGACTGAAATTAGACCAGAAACCTTGAAACTGCTAGAAAACACAAGCTCAACACTCACAGGCACTGATTTCCTCAACAAGACCCCTAAATATTAAGAAATAAAACCAAGAATCAGTAGATGGTATGCTATCAAATTAAAAGACTTTTGTACATCAAAGGAAATGATTAAGACAGTGAAGAGAGAGCCTACAAAATTGGGAAAAGAAATATTTGCCAGCCACTCCTCTGACAGAGGATTAATATCCAGAATATATAAAGAACTCAAAAAACTCAACACCAAAAATACAAATAACCCAATGAATAAATAAGTCAAAGAACTAAATAGAAATTTCTCAAAAGAGAAAATACAAATGGTCAAAAACACATGAAAAGTGTTCAACATCTCTAGCAATCAAGGAAATGCAAATCAAAACTACACTAAGATTTTATGTCACCCCAATCAGAATGGCAATTATCAAGACCACAAACAATATAATGAATGCTGTTGAGGATACTGGGGGAACAGTACACTCAGACATTGCTGGTGAGACTTCAGATTAGTAACAACCACTGTGGAAGAAAAACAAATGGAACCTCCACATGACCCAGATATCTTACTTCCCAGCATTTATCCAAAAAAACTAGAATCAGCTTACTGTAGCAATACAGTCACTTCAATGTTTATAGAAGCACAATTAACAAGAGCCACATTATAGAATCAACTCAGATGCCCATCGACAAATGAATGGATCAAAAAACATAGTATATATGTGCAACGGAGTTTCACTCAGCCACAAAGATAAATGAAATAATGGCATTTGCTGGTCAATGAATGAAAATTGAGAAAATCATGCTCAATGAAATAAGCCAGATTCAGAAAAACAGGAGCCAAATGTTTTCTCTCCTATTTGGAAGCTAGAAAAAATAAGGGAAAGAAGGTGGCAGGGGAGGAGATTGGACACCATAAAGATATGAGGTAGATCAACAGAGTGGAAGAAGGAGAATGAGATGGAGCGAGGAAAGAAGGGCAAGGGGTAGAAATCTGGAATGCATTTAACAATAGCTTGCTATATACATGTACAAATGTACCAAAGAAAATTTCACATGTACATATATGTAGAAAATACCAATCAAAAAATAAATTAATTAAGGAGTGAAAGGAAGATCAATAGAGGAGAAGGGAGAGAATCGTGGGAGGGAAGAAAGTGGGGAAGGGGGAGCAAGGGGGATTGAAATGTACAAATTTTGGGGTAAGCACTAGACAATAAAAAAAATTCCTTTCATGTATTAGTTTGTTAAAATGAACGCAAATACTGTGTGTAATTATAATACTCTGATAAAAAATAAAATGTAGATTCTTTGGCATATAGGATGCAATACCATGACTTCAACCTTGTGTTCTGTGTTCCAGCAACTACAACTATTCACAGTGTCAAGTTCACTCATACTTCCACCTTTGTATGCGTCACCAGCATCTTCTCCCAGCCTCTCACCCATCTGCTCATGAATAACCAATATTCATCATCAGATTGGATTTTCCCCAAAGTTGATCTTATAAGTAGGACTTGAGTACAATTTTTTTTTTATATGGGGTTGATGCCAGGCATCACTAGAAGTGGAGTGGGGAAGTCAACAGAGAATAGAAGAAATCTAGTAAAGGAAGTGCTGTCAAATCAGATACCACATTGTCCTGCTAACAAACTCTAAAAGACAGCATAGCACAAGTTCAGAGTTCTCTCAACTGTCAAGACAGACAACTGGGGTACTTATCCACCAACTCCTTGGAGTCACTGGTTCAAGGCTTCTCCTGGGGAGACTTAAGGCAGCAATTGGGTTTGTTCCAAAGTCAGAAAAATGTCCTCAGGTGGTGAGTCTTAGATGTTCCCAGCAAATTGCTTATAACATGAGTGTTTTAGTCAGCTTTTTTGCTGTTGTGACTAATGGACCTGACCAGAGTAATTTTAGGGAAGAAAAGTTTATCAAAGGGCTCATGGTTTCAGAGGTCTTAGTCCATAGAAGACCAACTCCATTCCTTGGGGCCCAAGGTGAGGATGAACATCATGGTGGAAGAGTGTGGTGGAGGGAAGCAGCTCACATGATTATCAGGAAGAAAAGAGAGAGGTCTCCACTTGCCAGATACAAATATATACCCCATAGCTATGTCCCCAGTGAACCACTACCTCCAGCCACACCCCAACTGCCTCCAGTTACCACTCAGTCAATCCTATCAGGGAGTAATTCACTGATTAGGTAAAGGCTATAATTCGCCCATTTTTCCTCCAAACTTTCTCGTATTGTTTCACATGTGAACTTTTGGGGGACATATCACATCTAAACCATAACACTGAGCATTGAAAGAATATGGGCAGAGTAAGGTCCATGTTACTATAAAATTCCAAATGTACAGATTATTGGGTAAGCACTAGACAGTAAAAAAAAATTCAGCATACTACAGAGATACAGTCACTTCAATGTTCATAGCTGCTCAATTCACAATAGTCAGATTGTGGAACCAACCTAGATGTCCTTCAATTGATGAAAGGATAAAGAAACTGTGGTATATATATATACAATGGAATATTACTCAGCTATAAAGAATAATAAAATTATGGCATTTGAAGGCAAATGGATGAAATTGGAGAATATCATGCTAAGTGAGATAAGCCACTCTCAAAAAACCGAAGGATGAATGATCTCGCTGATAAGCGGATGATGACACAAAATGGGGGGTAGGAGGGGGGCAAGAATGGAGGAAGGAGGGACTGTATAGAGGGAAAAGAGGGGTGGGAGGGGTAGGGGGGAAGGAAAAAATAACAGAATGAATCAAACACCATTACCCTATGTAGATGAATGATTACGCGAATGGTATGTCTTTACTTCATGTACAAACAGAAAAAACATGTATCCCATTTGTTTACAATAAAAATAAATTAAAATAAAAAAAAATTCAAAGGAAGTTCTCAAGAGGTCTCTCTTTCTCACTGGAATTATATACACTTCCTGTGTCCTCATAGGGCCCTGAAATATCCTCCATAAACATTTTAACTACACGACTGAGAACACATTTGTTAAGTAGATGCCATGGGCCAGGTGCTGTCTTGGGCAATGTGGGTAGAGCATTGAAGAAGCCAGGGATCAAATGATGGATTACAGGTGTGATAGTATCACACAACTTAGCAAATTGGTCCCTTGCCTGCTCTAGGCCCAAACAATATCTTTTATATCTTAATTCTCAGTCATTACTTATTGGCACAGAGTGGATATTCAGCAAAAGTTTACTGAAGACCAGTGAATAAGTGAAGTATGTTCCTCAGGGTTTATTTGGGAACCATGAGCATTTGGAGCATTTCCAAGTTGAACTGTCTATTTGACCTCTACCTGGGAAATCTTTGCTCTTGGCTGGGGGCATTGGTTGTCACTCAGATTGAATACTCTGTATACTTCCTAATAGCATGTTCCTTTTCAGTAAACTTGAAGCAAGCCAACTTTGCAGCCAGAATCACTGCAATTGATCAGATGTAATTAAAAACAGGTCTAAAAGGCAGCCTTTTAATCCCGAAAGAAATTCCCAGTGCAAATCTTTAAGGCTCTCTACCCAAGTGAGGCAAAATCAGAACAGAATGAATCACTTCCTGACCTTTTGTTGACATCAAGGACAGTATAATGTACAAAGCATTTTCTTTATCATACTATCTTGACACAATTGAATTTTTCTTAAGAAGGAATACAGCCAAGATTTTTTTTTTTTTTTGGTTAAGATCAAAAAGTTTAAAGATATGTTTTCAGATTCAAAAATGAAATTTCTTACATGTTTGTCTAGAAAACTTACTAGGAGTCACAAGTTCAAAGACATTAAAGAAGAAAGGGAACTTAAATTATTTAGCAAATCTGACTGTGGTGTTTCCACCATTACTCATTTCTCTGGAAATGCCTTGTTATGCAAATTAATTTGATTCACTACTATGAGCAAGTGAGCCACCTATTGGTCATTGCTTACAATTACACCAGGATCCTGAATAACATAAGACAATAGGTTTTTTGAAGAAGGACAGGATCTGGGCCTTTCTACTTTGACCAAGTTCTGATACCCACTGAAGTTTAAGAATCACAGCTATTGATCATGCATGATAAATGTTCTCAATTGGAGCCATCATTTTATATAGATCACTTATTAAAAAAATTCTAAAATCTGTGTGACTCCAAAATTTAATAAAAACACATTAATAAAATAAAATCAAAAGTGTATACATTTGCCTACCCTCACCTACAGTTTCACTTTTCTGTTTCAATTACTGACAATCACCCACTGTTTGAAAGTATTAAATGGGAAATTACAGAAACAAACAATTCATAAGTTTTAAACTTCATGCTATTCTAACTGATGTGATGAAATTTTGCATCATCCTGATCAGTCCTGGGTGGAATCATCATTGTCCAGCGTACCCACATTGTGTACACTACCTGCCCATTAGTCATTTAGTAGCTGTGTCACTTATCATCTTGACTGTTGTAGTGTCAGAGAGCTTGTGTTCAAGTAACCTTTTTTGAGAGAGAGGTTATATTCACATAACTTGTATTAAATTATATTGCTATGATTTTTCTATTTTGTTATTTTTGTTAATATCGTACTATGCCTAATTTATCAATTAAACTTCATTACAGGTAAATACGCACAGAGAAAATAGTATATGGAGAGTTTGGTACTGTCTGTAGTTTCAGGCATCACTATAGATCCTGGAATGTGCCCTCTGAGGATCAGAGGGTACTCATGTATTGCAAAAACAAATGGAAGGGCTGGGGTTGTAGCTCATGGTGCTTGCATGTGTGATGCACTGGGTTCTATCCTTAGCACCACATATAAACAAATAAAATAAAGTTATTAAAAAAACAAATAGAAGCAATTTAAGTAATGTAAGTACCAGTCTGATGAGTAAATAATATTTCATTTTGTTTTAATGCATAAATAGCAATAATCGAATAGTGCAATAAATGTTCATGGGAAACCTGAAAATTATTCCCAGAATTGTGGTTTATCAAATATTGATCTAGGCCATCATTTCTATGAAGTTCAAGAACAGACAAAAGTAACATATGGTGATAAAAAGAACACAGATTACTTATTGAATTGATTGAAATGAGGTGTAAGACATCTTTCTTAGAGGATGCAAATGCTGTTTGGGTGATGTTACAACTGTAAAACCACTGCATTTTACACTTAAAAGCTCTACATTGCTCTGGATATAAATCCTACCTTAATAAATACGAGTGAAAAAATACAAGATTTTGAATCAAGTGAAATATTCAAATAGCTTATTCGTTGTCTTAGAAATCCTGAAAGAAATCTATAAATTGTCCTTTGCCCTGTTTTTCAATCAATGCAGATGTATGTGTTCAAGTGTGGGCCTGTGCATACTAGTATGTATCACAGGCATGCTAATAATCTGAAGTCAGAAAAGGTCTTGCAAAAAATAAAAGTGGAGAGCAACTTGAATATTTTTGGACATGGAGTGGGATTAAAATTAGAGGTATTGATCCAAGATCCAAATCCTCCTTCTTGAACCTGGAGAGTCTGAATAGCTAAAACATGGATGCCTGAGTCTCATCCTCCCAAGAGTCAGAAGACAAGTTCTTTATTCCTGGTGAAAACTAAGGTACATCACTTAGGTTTGGAAGGAATGCACAGCAAAAACTAGGGGTGCGCTGGACATAGTGGTACATGCTTGTAGTCTCAGCTTTTAGGGAGGCTGAGGCAGGAGGATCACAATTTCAAGTTGAGCCTGGGCAACTTTAGTGATACCCTGTCTCAAAATAATAAATAAAAAGGGACGGGATGTTGCTAAGTGGTAGAGCACCTCTGGGTTCAATACCCAGTACTGGGGATGTGGCAGTGGGGACAAGAGGTGGAAGGAAGGGTGAACTGATGAGTTCCCAGGTTTCAGATAGAGGTTCAAATGGACCAGAGAGTGGTGGGCATCTTACTGCTAGTGAGATCATCACACACCTGGGAAAGGATAGCGTGGATAGATGGAGAGGTGGGGGGATTCTGGTACTAGAATCAAAGTTTGATGTATCACCAAAGTGGTTCCTTGATTTTCTCAATGAAGCTTTGCCAGAACCCAAATCAAAGGCAGTTGCTATTCCACTGATAAACCAGATGACTCCCTAAGACTAGGTGGAGGTTCATGTATTGGATTTTGCTCCTCTCTGGATAAATGTCTTTTATTATGAGAAAAGACAGATATCAAAGATACAATGTCATCAGTAGAGATGGCAGGTAATATGCTGCCAGTTTCAGTGAACCATATCTGGTAACTGCAGTGATTGACAACCCTGGCTATGTTGTAATATTAGGAAATACTTCAACAAATACCACTGCCTGAACCCTAGTCAAGTAGATTCTGATCAAATAGGTCTATGAGGGGACTGGGCAATTCTAGTACACAGCCAAGATGAATTTGAAGCAGTGTTTCTCAAAGACTAGCAACCTGGGACTCCCCAGAGAATTTTTTTAGATGAGAAATTTCAAATCCACTCTAGATCTTCTGAAGCAGAAACTTGAGATGGGCCTCAGATATCCTTGTATCCATAAGCCCTCTAGGTGATTTCTTGGACATGAGATTATTTGCCCACTGAAAAAAAATTCTCTTCTGGAATGTTTCAAGACACCATACTCTTCTATTCAGTTTTAGAATCCCTGGTTTTTCAGTCATTCCTCATTTTATATCATGGCATTGACTTTGACCTTAAGCAGAAATGGATTTATCATGCATTATATTTGAAGATTTCTATGTTCTGTAATTCTCCCTCCATTTCTTGAATTCTCTGCCTCTAAGCTTTCGTCCCTTCTGCAGCTGATTGCTTTTGCTCTTTATTTTCCCATGCATTCTCTTCCTGAATCTGCTTCTTTTGGTGAGGCCTGTCTTTATGTTCTTTTGTATCCCGTCATTGTTCTGCAAGGCTTTATACTCATTTTCCAGCACAGTTTGACTGAACGCAGTGAGCAAATCTTATGCTCTTTATTTGTTCTTCCAGCTCATGGCTGGTTGACACCTCATCACTCAGTTTGGATGGGAAATGGCCTCAATCTTTTCCAGCTATTGCTAACGAAGATTATATCCAGGAGATATATATCATCTGTCATCTCTGATTTATTTTATCTTCTCACTCTGGTGATTTGCCAGTTATTTCAGCTACCCAATGTAATTATTCAAAAACTTCAAAGTTGTTTGCTTTGTAAACCAGAAAGTTTCCTCTAGGTCTTTCTGAATTTTATAATAAACTATAATTTGATTCCTTCTCCCAACTAAGTGTTCACCTCACTCCAGGTCTCTATTTCCTAGAGTAAGTGCTCCATGTTCTCCTTAAGTCTTGAATTTTTTTTCCCTCTTTAAACTTCCAGAAGTTAATCAATCCAGAGGTTAGACTGCAGTTTCTTTTCACCGAGTTTAGCTTTGCCAAGGCTTTTGTTTGCTTCTGAAGTTTCAGAAGTTTCCTTGAAAATATTTATCCCATTTCCATAGACCTCTTTCAACACCTTGTTCTGGTTGTTTGGTTTTGTTTCACTTGTTGACTTTTTTGTGTGTTTTATATTCTGTATTTCCCAGTTTTCCCAAAACAACAACAACGACAAAAATTTTTCTGTTAGCACTTCATGTATTCTTTTATTCCTCTTTGAAAAGACAGTTTGGAACCTTTATGCAGTCCATTCTTTAAAGAGATTTTTATTTTATATCTTGCTGTTCATTCCCACCCCTCCCCACAAAAAAGTCTTGTTGCTTTAACTTTCTCTTTATAATTGACAGCCTTTATTTACTTTTAAAGTTCTATAAGACTGTTGCACTTTCATTTGTTTTCTTCTCTTCATTTTAAGAAACATTCTCCTTAAGAAAAACGCCAATGCTTAAGTTCAGTCAGGTACTGTTATTAACTCATGAGGCTCTTTATGAAAATCAGACCCGCCCACAGCCTACAGGGAACATAGTTTGCAGCATCAAAATCTGCTATTTAGATCTATTTAGTTTGGAGTACATACATGAAACACAAGGTGGCTTTTCTGTAGGTTTTGGCTTCTGTATTTGTTGCCTCTTGCTTCATGGAGACTCAAATAGCTTCTTTTAATAAATCAAAACAACCCTTCAAGTACTTCTTACCTCAATTTCTGCATTTTCTGGAGACCTCTTCTTTTTCTCTGTTGAATAATTATCCTCATCCACTTGAGACTTCCATTCCAGGTGTCTCTTGTGTTCTCAATGACTTTTTCCTCAATGACAGTAAAAAGATTTTCTTTGAAGGCATAAATTGGCAAACTACAGCCTATGGACCAAATCTGGCTCATCGTCTATTTTTATAAATAAAGTATCACTGGAATACAGCTGTCCCATTTATATATTAACACATTCATGCTGTAAAGGCAGAGTTGAGTATTGTGGGAGATAATATGTGACTTGCCAAAGACAGTTACTATCTAGCCCTGAATACAAACAATTTGCTGACCTACCTCTGGAATTTTACCAATGTCAAATGCCATTTGCTTCAGTGAAGAGAGTTGACATCTTGCCAGGACATTCTGAATTCCTATATTCCTTCTTGGTCTCAAGTAATTCACATTCAGGTGTTTAACCAGTATGTTCATTTTATTCCTCATTTCAAGTGTAGGCTTTTCCAATGGGATGGCCATTGAGAAATGGTTTATTCTACCCTCTTTTCACCAAAAACCTTAACTATCTTTCTCCCCTCAAAGTATCAGAGCCTCATTTCCTCTAAGAAAACAGAGGTAAAACTGACATGCTTAAAGTAAATACTTACATTAGGTGAACACTAAAGAGAAAGAGCATTCAACCCACATAGTTGTTAATTTTCCACATTTCACATCCATCTTTTGAAGCACATTTTTATTCCGAGGTTATATAGAGATATACTAAGTAGGCACTGCTATGAAAAATAAAGTGCAAAAATCCCAAAACATCAAAATATAATGTAAGGTATACTATACTTATGATTTAGTATATTATAAAAATGGTGCTAATGTGAGTGAAAGAATGTCTAGTCAAGTAGAGGAAGGAGAAAGGGAGAGGGGGAAGACAGGAGGGAAAAGAGGAAGGAAACAAGGGGACGATGAACTGTATGAGTTTGTTGGAATGAACCCAACTACTATATGCAACCATTAAGCTCTAATAAAAATAAATAAATTTAATAAATAGTCCTAATGATCTGTCTCTTCCTCAGTCTACTCCATTTCTAAGGTGACTTTTCCATTTCTCTAGAGATTTCCTCTCCCATTGACTCTGAACTGGCTTTGGGGTTGGCTTTGCTTAACAGAATAAGGCAAAAGTAAATCAGTGTGAGCCTTGGCTCTCAGAGGCTTTGTGGTCTTCATTTCTAGATTCTGGTCACCACTAGGGGAGCACACCTGAGCTAACTTCCCAAAGCATGGGAGACCATGAGACAGAGAGCTGGATTTTCCAGGTCACGTTTGTCCCAAAGCAGTGATTTTCAAGCTGACCACCAGTGAAACAGGTTCTTATGAGGAATCTCAGCCCAAACCATCTGAACCATCTATACACTCTGCCAACACAAGAGAAATAGTAAAATATTGTTGTTTAAAGCTACAAAATTGTGGGTAGTTTCTTTTGTCTTTGATTTTTCCTTACCAAATAGTAGACACATGGATAGTAGACACCCTATCCAGTTTCCTTGACTTTTCACTTCAGTTAATCTCTATTCAGACTGATGTAAATTATTAATAAAAGATTCAAGTATTTTCTTAAGGGACCTCTGCATTTTAACTAAGATTATAGATGTTTAACCTTTAAACAGATGCCTTCCTTAGTTAGGCCTGCCATAATGAAGTGCCAAAGATTGGATGTCTTAAGAGAGATTTATTTTTTCTCAGTGCTAGAGGTTGAGATCAAGGTGTCAATAGGGTTGATTTCTTCTTTGACTTGTAGATAGCTATGTTTTACTTGTATCTTTACATGGTCTTCTCTCTCTTATGTCTGTGTCCAAATTGTATCCTCTTATTAAGGATACCAGTCATATTGGATTAGAGCCCAAGCTCATTTAATCCTCATTTTAACTTAATTACCATTTCAAATGCCCTATCTCCAAATACAGTCACATTTTCAAGTATTGGAGATTTAGGTTCAATATATGAATTTTGGGGGAATATAATTTAGCTCATAACAGGGGCTTCAGTGAATGATATGCAGCAAAGTCAGAAGAAAGCTTCCAGAGTCAGAGTGCTCTGCAAGGCCAATAAATATGGAGAAAGGAGACTGGCTTAGAAACTTCCAACTCAAAGAAGCAAGTTTTCATTGAACAATTAATATTGCTTGATCCTGGGCTGAGCATATATCTATGATATTACATTTGTTCCTCATAGCAACTTTATTAGGTAGTTCCTAGAATTTTTACCATTATCACATTTCCTAGGTTATACCGTAATAGAAGTGGCAGAGCTGAATTTTAAACTGCTTTATCTGACTCTAAAATTCATGCCTTTCCTTTAGCAAATACAAACAAGAATTGGTTCCAAATAGAGCTAAGTAATTAGAGGTTCCTTATGCATCTTAACCAGGAGCAAAATGCAGGGACTAGTTGAAGTCTATAAATAGAAAGTGAACTCAGATGGGAAGAAACACCAGGGTATAATTTTCAAAAACTTCAAAAGCATTACATTCTCATAAATATATATGGAACATGTGTCAATTAATAGCAGAAATTCATTAATGCCAGAAACAACAGGATGGTAAAGCTGGTTCAAAGAAGAGTTGAAAAGTCTGAAATACACTGTCAGTAAAAGAATGTTAAAATAAGATTGTTAATTAAATACAAAACTGGATAATGTACTAATGTTAACCTGTATAGATCATGTACAAAACAGGATAATAAAGCAGTTTTCTTACCCTGCAGAACAGAAATCATTTGCAATTTATCAATTTTCTAGAAGTTAACATTTAACATTACAATGTCTGAGCCCAAATGAATAATAGTGAATCAAAGGTACATTATGCTAAAAATGTTAGGTCCAACATAGTAGTGGACATAACCATGTGGTTATTTAAATTTCAAGTTAAATTAATGAAAAAAAGTTAAAAGTTCAGTTACTTAGTTGCACTAGCCACACTCCAAGCACTCAATGGACACGTATGGCTAGCGGCTACCATATTAAATAGCTCACATAGAAAACATTTCTGTCATCACAGAATATTCTGTGGACTATACTGCCTCAGAATATCAGACAAACCACAAACAGGTCCATTAAAGGATATTCCATGAAAGGATATGTCTATGAAAAAGCAAAATTTTTACCTTTAGAGTAGAAGCCATGATTTTCAGGAACTTAGAATTTCACTACAAGAGTCATGAAAATTAAGATGTGTTGTAGGTGTTGGTAGCTAGTATACCAAAGTTTCTGTGTGTGGGGGGGTGGGCGGTGTGTAGTTGCTGTTTTGTTTGTTTCTGATTTACTTTCCTGAACTTCTACTGTGGTCACCCCAATTTCAGAGCATCCTTATCATGTGTGACTGGGATGCCATGTGGCCCTGATGCTCCCTACATATGAACCTTTCTCTGTAAATGGCATCCTTTAGCTGCTGAACCCCAATATTGAAAAAGTATTGATCACCTCACAAATTTTAAATTTAATCCAATAATGCAATAATATGGTTATGTCATATATTAAAAGAAACATAAATAAAATGGCATTTTGAAATTTAGAATTATCTATTTAAAAGAACAGATCTCTAAAGAAAATTTACATCCTTTCTTTTACTGCCTAAAATCTAATTTTATTATTGTTCCCATATGGAGTTTTATCTTAATTTGTTTTACATATGAAAGTTTTTATTATTCTACATTCTTGGAAGCACCAAAAATATGCAGAATGAATTAAAGATCATAAAGGTTGAAATGCTAAAACACGTATCAAAATAACATTGCAATTATTAGTAATTCACAATTGATAAAAGCACTATAAACCTTTTATAAATTTTGGTAACTATAAGTATTATACATAATTGTAAAATTTTATTGCAAATACATCTTAGTGAGCTAAATGAGACTTTTTCCCAACTCACATACTTGAGGATAATAAAAGGTCATTAATATTTCTTTACTTCTAAAAGTTCATGAATTGATCATGAATTCTACTTCTAGTCTTTAAAAAAATGTATAGTTCCTGTAAAAACTTGTTTTCATACACAAGTACATAGAATTGGAAGGAGTATTTTTAATAATAATGGAATTCAATTATTTGAACTTCCCAAATGTGTCAAAATCACATTGTCATCTATCATAAAAATCTTTTAATGATCATGATAGCTATGAGTTTGATTAAGCCCTTCCTTTTCTCTTAAAAGTTCATGATTAGAAATTGTCAATCTTGCAAACAGGTTTCTATCCCAATACTGAAATTATTTAATATCTCAATTTCTAAGAGGAGTAACAAAAAGACATTACCAAAAATAATCAAATACTATTAACTAAGTGTATTATTCTTCCAATAAGAATTATACTCTGAAAAGTTTTGGAAAATCAAAATATTGCTAATTTCTATAAACTTTTGCAAATAGAACGTTCTTATAAAATGTCTCAAGGTATCACATACCTTAAGTACATTTTTTTCACATCAAAATCTCAGAATTCTAAATCAACAAGTGAAAAAGTTTTATGAATGACATAATTGGTAAAGTCAGACATGATTTTAGAATATATTTTAAGTAGAACTTAAAATACTTATCAATACAATATGCTATGATGCACATGGAACATCCATTTTATAGAGTACATCTTATAAGGCATATTACTGAAAACATGATTTTAAAATTCAATTCTATGGCAAGTTATAAAAACAAAATAATAAATCAAAATGCTACTTCCAATTATTTAATTTGTACTTATCAGATATAGGTAAAATGATAAATTTATTTGTAAAACAAGGCATATGACTACAGCATGGTGTTTCTTGGAATATATATATTCAAATGTGTGCTTATTTGTGTGTATATGTTATAATCTACTGCTCTGTTTCTCAGAATAAGACGTGCATTACAAATTAGAAAGACTTTCTTAAATTATCTTAGATATCATGATCAAATTTTATGTATGTAATTTAAAAGAAAAGCATAAACTGATAAAAACAAATTGCTTTGACAGCCAGCATGCACTTTAATTTTAATTTTTTTTAAGTGTAAGAAAACAATGTGACATTTATAAGATGAAATGAGATAAGGTCACTGTAATCAAGATAAATGCCTAATGATATTAGACTTCAATTCTTTTATTTAATAACCAATGTGAAAAAACTCTCATGAAACTTTATAAATAAATTAGAATCAACAACTTGTCCTCTTTTATTTATTCAGTGGTTCTTTTTCTTTCTTTTTCCAGGAATGAAGATTAACAATAGACCAAACATTGTTTAACGGACTAAAATTCCTTACATAAAGGAAATTGGTATTTTAGTTTTTAGTATTTCTTATGATTGCAGTGCTTCATTCCCATGGAATCTACCTGAAGAGGGATTACTTCTTTGATTGTATTCAGGAATTTAGAAGGTTTGATCACTCATTCTCACTTCTTCACTCTATATATGAATTAAGAAATATTTAGAGATAAATGATAATAAATTCTGAGGTAAACAAAATATTTAGAGATAAATGGTAATAAATTCTGAGGTAAACAAAAGTAGTATCTAGAAGGAAATGCATACTAAGTGTATATAATATGTATGGTAAATTGTATGTATTAAAATGTATATCAAGAAAAAAGGTGGCCACAAAAATAAAAGCGAGCTTAGCATTTGTTATGGTTTGGAGATAAGGTGTCCCCACAAAGCTCCTGTGTCAATGCAGGAAAATTCAGAGGTAAAATGATTAGGTAATGAGAGCTGTAACTAATCAGTCCATCCTAATTTGAATAGACTAAATGGGTGGTAACTATAGGTAGGAGGGGTATGGCAGGAAGAGGTGAGACACTGGGGGCTGCCTTTGGGCTTTATATTTTGTCCTTGATGCCTAGATCCCTCTTTCTCTGCTTCTTGGTCACCGTGAACTGCGTAGCTTTCCTCTGCCATGCCCTTCTGCCATGAAGTTCTGCCTCATCTGAGGCCCAGAGTGATGGAGTTGACCCATCATTGACTGAACCTCTAAAACTTGTGAGCAGAAGATAATTTTCCTCCTCTAAGTTGTTCTTGTCAGGAATTTTGGTCACAGTGATGAAGTGCTGACTTATAGCAATCAAATAAATAACATGGAAAAAATAACAGGAGAGTAAATCCAATAAACCAAGGACAAGGAAATATTAAGATAATGGCAGAAATCTATGAAATTGTGAATAATCCAAATAACAGTGAGCAGCAATAATTAAGTAAAACCAGAAGCTAGTTCTTTTAAATGCTTAATAAGAAAAATTTCTGGTGAGACTGAATGGGGAAAAAGAGGAATTCGCAAATAACCAAATACATAAAGGAGAAAGATTACACATTCAACAAAAAGTTTAAAGAAAAAGAATATTCTGAATTACTCCATCCTTGTATCTGTATACCTGGAGGGAATGAATAAGTCCTTAGGAAAATATAATCTGTAAACATAATTAAAGGAAACAGAATTTAAGTGAACCAGTAAGAATTAAAGCAATTAAAGGGATCATCAATGATCTCCTCTTCCAAAAACCCCATATCCAATTGTTTTTATGAATATGACCTCCCAAATATTTAAGTAATGGTTAATTCCTATCACTTACCACTTTCTCCAGAAATTAGGAAAGGAGAAAAGGCTGCCTGTCTGTAATTGGTCAGAGTTTAAAAATGATTACAACACTCAGGCATCATTAAGAGACTTTAAAGAAGGGAAGTGATCTGAGTTGGTTTACAGCTCAAGAAGTTCAGTCTTCCTGCTCTTTGGGACATGGACTGGGTGAAGTTTAAATTGCAAGCAGGAGGAGGACAAGTCAGGAGAATGTTGCAATGGTCATGGTGAGAAGTGGTGGAAACTTAAACTAAGAAAATAACAGTGGCAGTGGCAGAGATGGATTAGAGAACTTTTAAGGAATCAGAAATTAGCAGGTCTTAATAACTGGTTAACCATGAGAAGTGATGGTGAAGGAGACTTCAAGAGGACTGCTAGATTTCTGGCCCAGGAGATCAAGATCAAGGGAAGGAGTCAGTTTCATTAACCAGGTGGGAGAAAGAGGCAGTAATCAGAAGAGGAGGCTACTGTTAACCAGAGTTAGAATTAAAGGAATAGGAACAGCTTTGGTGATTTTGAGATACCATAAGCTTCCACAAAAGCAGATGTCTGGTAAGCAGAGGAATATAAGGATTTACAAGAGAAAAATTTGAGTCAAAGATCTGGAAACTTTTAGCATATAGCAAGTAATGAAAGCCATAGGCATAGATGAAATACATCCATGGAGACCATGTGGAGAGCAAGAAAGAAAACGGGATGTTAGGAGACATTTCCAATGCTCTTCATGTCTCTTCTGCCAACATTTGCACCACCCATCTGAAGCTATTCTTTCAATGGAACATGAAAAATGGTGGTCCCTGCGGTGGGCACCCGGAAATCCCATTGAGTTAATGCCCCAAGGAAAAGTCCTCAGTCCCTGAAGATTGGCAGTTGGCAGGTAGATACTACAGATGGAGACTGCAGCTTCTTTTCTGCTCAGCTTGGACAGTTCTGTGCTGCTGCTACATGTCTCTTAGAGCCCACAGTGGGTTGGAGCTCCAATTGCTTATAACAAACCTTTTACTGATTAGACATCTTTTATCAGCTTTTTCCTTCCTTGATGCACTTTCTCACACCCCTAACATTGTTTCCTGGGGTCAACTCTGAAAATAAATCACCTACACTTGAATTTTTATCTTGGGGAAACTGAAACACAGGAGAAATGCCAAGAAGAGAGGGGAATTGCAAAGACAGGGTATAAAGGAAATTGAGAGAAGAGTCTGATGTTATGGAAGCAAAAGGGAAAATAATTTCAAAATGGACAGGATACAAACTTTGTATGAGGTACCTGGTGAAATCTGTGTAGACAGAAATTAGAAGTGTGGTCACCAGGGGCAAGCTTAGGGGAAATGAAAGTTATTTAGTGGGTATAGAATTTCAGTTTTCCAAGATGAAAAAATTTTGGAGATTGAGTACACAATAATGTGAATGTACTTAACACAACCAATAGTATATTTAAAAATGGTTAAGAAAAAGAGAAAATTGAATGAAATAAAAATCACTGGTACTCCTAGATCAAGCCACGGCCTAGATCTACCAACATCTCAGTGGCATGTCCAACAATTATTAAAAGTTTGTTTGAATTATCTTCTGTTTCTTACCGTTCAAAAACTCATGATTAATATCTTAGAATTAACTGAAAATCTGATTTTTAATTCCCACCAGTTGGGCAACCAGAGACAAATCATATCTTTTCCTTGGGTCTGAGCCTTGTAAAATGATTGCAATGGACTTAATACCTAAGTCTATGCCTCTTCTACCATTCCAAGATTCTGACCCCAAAACAAATAATTATATTACTTGCTCTCAGATTGTCAAATTAACATATAGCTAAATTAATTAATTTACATTATATACTGAATTTGCTCAAATATCATTCTGAAATGATGGACTCAACAGATAAGAAAGAAAACAAAAGGAAGGAATAATAATTATTCACCATAATTTTTAAGAAAATATGAACAATAGATAAGTTACTAAAAGTAAAAGTTATTCATTCTCTCTAACTAGTTGAGGGTAAATTTTCTTTTGTGCATCTTACCACAATTAAAAATTTTAACAGTGTAATAAAAAGGAGAGAGGATAACAAATGATGTCAAATGCTGTTTCTAAAGATGAGAAATGAAAGAAATATATGAACTTGACAAAATTGGGGTGCAGATGAACTTAGAGAATTCATTGTAGTGACGGTGGTACAAGCAAGTGACTGAGATGTGCTTGGGTGAGATTAGCATACATGTAGAAAAGCAAGAAAAAAATCAGACTATTCTTAACTACTCTGGTACTGCTGTGAGCAAAATAAAAATAAAACTTCTCTCCAGTTATGGAGAACCCAGTTATATTGATCTATGTGGCATTTGGTTATTTATTCATCCATTTTATAGTAGAGAGATAGAGAGAGAGGAGTGAAGCAGGTTTGGTGACTGCACTTAACTGCTTACAGTGTAGCATTCCAGTGAGGGGAATGAAGAAGAAACAAATACTCACAAAAATTCACAACCCAGCCAGACACGGTGGCACATGCCTGTAATCCCAACTGCTCCGGAGGCTGAAGTAAAGAATTGCAAGTTCAAAGTCAGCTTTAGTAACTTAGGGAGGCCCTAAGCAACTTAGCAAAGACCTTGTCTCTAAATAAAATATAAAAAGGGCTGGGTATGTGGCTCAGTGGTTAAGTGCTCCTGGGTTCAATCCCTGGACAACACCACCAACAACAAACTCTTAACACAAACACTCAAGGGAGTAGCACCTGTAACATTGCTTTGAGAACCAAAGAACTGTGAGAGAATAGAAATGCAAATGGACACTTGCAGGAAGGCAAAGACAACTACAATGATTCAGGAAGACAGGCAGGAGTTATCGGAAGGGTGGGGAAGTAGAGGAAGAGGTTAGAGGAGGAAATTGCATGTCTGTAAGAAGCCAACCTGTACGCCTATAAACTTAAGTGGTTTCATCATGTTTTACACCTAAGAAATTAATAGTGGTTCTAAGTGACGTACAAAAATAATTTTCAACCCCAAAGTTGGAGGAGGTAGGATTTTTCTTACTATGAACATCTCTAGATTAAGCCCACATCATTCTTGTCACATAAAAGGGAAATGCTTTGAAGACCAACTGCTGTGAATTTAGCTCTTTCATTTTATGTTATTTTTACACAGTCTAATTACCTTAAAAGATAATGATCCAATGAATTTCTATTCTTCCCTCCCCTCTTATTGTGTATTTATACCACATTTTCTTTTTCCATTCACCTGTTGAAGTGCACCTAGACTGGTTCCATGCTTAGCTATTGTGAATTGAGCTTCTATAAACATTGAAGGGAAGGGAGGGGGAGGGGAGCAGAAAAGACAGTAGAATAAATTGGACATAACTTTCCTACATTCATATATGAATACATGACCATATAACTCCTCATCTGTACCATCACAAGAATAAAATCCCAATTAGAGTAAGTTACACACCATGTATGTATAATATGCCAAAATATATTCTACTGTCATGTATATCTAAAAACAACAAATAATGATAATAAAGCTAATGAGCCTGTTATCAGAACAATGGTAAGGTACTAAAAAGTTTACCACTAAGTCATAAGCATAGGTTTTGCCTGTGCATTTTTAAAAACTTGATTTTAAAATGTACTTTTAAAAATAAGAACAAATTAAAATGCAAAGGCCTCTTCTCAGTGCTAAATTAATTTCCAAAAGTGGTTGATCATATCTGAATAAATAAATTGCTTAAAAAGTTCATTTTGGTCTGGATTTTGAATTCTTAAAATTGGTCCTGTACACATACAAATCAGTTTCTAATGAAAACCTTTAAAGGATGCATGGAACCTTGCAATACTACTTAATTATAAAAGGAACCCACTACTGATTCATGCAACAATATAGTTGCATTTTATGTACATTGCAACAAAGGAAAAAAGAGACCCAGAAGAGTGTATACTGCATAATTCCACTTATATAAAATGTAGAGCATTCCAAACTAATCAGCAGTGATTGAATTCAGAAGGGTTGCTTCTGGGAGACAGAAATTGACTGGAAGAAGCATGACGGAATTTTCTGGGATGACGACAATGTTCGGTATCTTGTTATACAGCCAAATCCAGTTGTTGAAATGCATTGAACTTAATGTTTAAGAACTGCGTCTCTCTTTTTATATAAACTAAGCCTCGGTAAAAAAAAAAAAAAAATCAGGCACTCACAAATAATTTGTTATTTTGATTATAAAGAATAAAGTTGATTTTGCAACCACTCAGTTATTCACATATGTACAGTAAATGGTGATTGATCCACAGGGACAATGACTCAGTTTTGTGATAAAATACACTCTCATCCTTCCCACACATATATATGTGAAATTTTGTAGAAAATCAAATACGTGTATAAATGTATGGGTAAATAACTGTAGCAGAGCGAACTGGTCCATTGCACACATAAAACCTTATAATGCTTATAGACATCAGATGGAGATTAAAATGCTCATGTTAATCATTAGTTGCTATGTTTCTTTGGTAACTTACTTTTTTAACATGGTGCTTAGTGTTAAGTACCTGGTTGAGTCTCTGGGCCAGTGACTTTCTTCTTCACTTTGTAAAGCTCATCAATTTATCTATTTTACACGTACAATTTCACTTGTGAAAGAGGTATTGTGGCTAAAACAATATTGAATTTCACTGGAGAAACTCAAACATTAATTCTTTTGAGTCAGGACAAAAGATTATGTTTTGAAGATTTCTCTAGTAATGAATTGTAGGTAATAGTGTAGTGGGCTCTGCTAACTCTCTACATTGTAGTTATCAATCCATTTTGTCCAATGGGTCCCTTCTAAAAATGCTAACTACAACTCAAATTCTTAAGAAGTTGCTACATTTCTTTCTAAAAATACTGACTATAAATGATGTTATAGTCATAAACTGTGTTATGACTACATATGGGGGATAAAGTTTTCTCATAAGATGGATAATCAGTGTCACTAGAAAATAACAGGGTTTTGCATGTGTTTTTAGATACTCTTTCTTGAAAAGTGACTTGCAATTACTAGTGTCTGAATCTTAGTTACTGATGTGGCTTTGGATGTAGGAGGATTAAGAAAAAAGCCTTTGTCTTAGAATCATTTTGGACCAATTTTACAATAAAAATCAATTTACTAAATATAAACAAATGATAAAGTTAGAGCTTCTCTTTTCAAAGTAGAATTGGAAAACCTGGAGTCTACTTAACTTGGTTTCTGCATCATTTTCTATAGCACTCCCCAAGGTAGCAAAATGTAAACTCAGAAACCACACAAAGACAGTGATTTTGAGCAGTGTTTATCAGTGAGGTGACCTTTTGCTCTCAATGGGACACTGGATGATGTCCAGAGACAATTTAGATTGCCAAGGTTGTAAAGAAGATGGGCTACTGGCATCTAATGTGTAGAGGCTGGGGATGCTGCTAAAATCCCACAATGCACAGGCAAGTCCCCACAAAAAAGAATTTCTGGATCCAAAGACTGAGACAATTCCATTTGGAGCAAGATTAAAAGAGATCAAAATGCTCTTAGTTATGATTGATTGCATTTCTGAGACTGAACTAATCAAAATTCACATAGATATTTTACTCCATTATGAGGTCAAGATACAGAGCTTGTTTCTGATGGTTACATTTCTAAGCAGTTGCTTATCTCATCTGTACTCTGCCTTTTACTACTTACCTAGATCTAATTAGTAAGAACCGAGTAAGGCATGTTCCCAGTGTCCTCGATGAGATCTTGACATATTCCATCTTCACTTTCTCCTCCAACCAGGGATCCAAAGTACCAACTTCACTCCCAACTCTAAAGCAAAAGAAAACATTTGACCATTTTCTGAAAAGGCAGATGGAATTATAGCTTAATTCATAAGTATGCTACCATGAAACTCATGCTGTAGTTAACAAAACTGAGCTGAAATCCTCCATTAAAATGTTTTGCCTAGAGATGGATAATAATACCTCTCTGCACAGAAAACAAGAAATATATGCACATCACTTAGGATAACAGACCTCAGTAAACATTTCCATCAGGTTTTATTGTTAGGAAAAGTAATCTACCCCACTACACAGGAAATTAAGCAATAATTAATGGGAAACAAGAGAATAGATTATTAACACTTTTTCAGTACAAAAGCAATCAAACCTCCTTGCAAGTCTCATATATTACTTTTCAAAGAAAGACAATTTTAAAATTCATCATATTGGAACTTGACTAGTTAGAAAACTAATTTGCAATGACACCTTTCAGTCTAAAGATACAATGGTATTGGCAAATCTTCAAGTTCTGATTATTGCAAGTGTGATTCATTCACCCACATAGAAGCTTGCTCTGTCAGTTATTGCTGCAAAGAAACAACCCCAGCCTTAATGACTTAAAAACAATGATCAGTATTTAGTTCGTGACTCATTGAGTCAGCAGTTTAGGGTAGACTCAGCTTGAGGATTATTCACCTATAGGCAACAGTAGATCAACTGGATGTCTCTGCTTGTGTGGTTGACTAGTTGTTGACTGGTGCAAAGTGGGTACTACTGAGTCATCAACCACCAGGCTGTTCCTGGTTGTTTACACAAAGAGGCAAGGAGCCCATCAAACAGCAGGAGCACATTAGACCTCTTATAGTCTATCATGAAACCCTTGCAAATTTTTTTGTCATATTCTATACAACAAAACAAGTTAAAGTCCATCTCTGATTCAAGAGGTTCTACTAATTAACAGGAGGTGCTGCAAAGTCACATTGCAAAATGTATTAATGCGAGGCCAAGTGGAGAATTGAGGTCATTTTTGCATCAATGTACCACACTCACTCAGCATGTTGCTGCCACCTTTACTTTGATGAGATCAACCTTTTGTGGAGTAACTACCAGAAGGGCATTTGGAAATGCATTGAATGCCCAAATGAGCAAGAGTTGAACCAATGAGAGACTAGAGATGGAAAGCAGCTTGCAGATAAATTATTTTCTCTTCCTCCCCCTTGATAACCTTGTCAACCTTAATAATATACAGAGAAAGATTCTCCAAAGATTAAATTTATTCAGTAATATCATTGCAATGGGAATATGCGTGTCATAGTAAACTATGAACACATTCCAAGAGGTTGAGGCAAGGGCAAGTTTTTAAAGACAAAATGAGGAGGCTTATGGTAAATATTTTGAAACAATAATCTTTGGCTAGAGAGATCAATGACAAGGGTGGCATCAGGCCAAGATTTAACAGACAGCTGTTGGGCAGATGTTCTTGTGAAAGTTTTTTTTTTTGTGTGTGTGTGTGTGTGTGCAAGGTTGTGGTGTCTTTGTGAATCTTTTGTGACAGTCCTTGTTGTCAAGTGTACTTGCATAAGATCCTTCGTAATGTTCTAGCTTTATTTATTTGGTTAATTATTTAGTTAGTGTTAGTTAGGGCTTGACATTTTGATTCTGACAACTTTCACAATCTGTTCTGGAGATGTGGTGTCTCTATAAGGTTCCTAAAGAAGACATCTGCTGTTACCAGCTATCCTGCTGTTTTGAAACTGGCTGCCTCTGACATCTACCTCCTTGTATTTTCTTTCTCATTTGCCTGCCTCTGATATCCTTTGTTCCTTCATTTTCACCACTCTTGCATTCCCCATAAAGTACGAAAAGGTTAACTTTTGCTACCTAACAAAATACCCTAATACTGTCTCAAAACAACAAGCATTTATTGAGGTCACAATTCTATAGTTAGTTATTTGACTTGGGCTCAGCTGGGCAATGCTTCTGGTCTTAGCTAGATGCTCCCCAACACATTTAATCTAGTTGCTAGTTACCTATGTGTTGTCCAGGACAGGATGGTCAGCTACTTGCTGTCCACTTCATCCTCTAGGAGGCTTCATCCTGCAGGTTGGTTCTCATGACAGCTGATCAGGATCCTGTTTTAGTCAGTTTTTTCACCCAGTTTGTTCACCACTGTGACCAAAGCACCTGACAAGAACAACATAGAGGGGAGGAAGTTTATTTGGGGTGCATGGTTTCAGAGGTCTCATTCCACAGTCAATTCCACTGCTGTGGGCTGGAAGTGAGGGAGAACATCATGGTGGAAGGGTGTGAAGGAGGAAAGCAGCTCAGGGTATGCTAAACAGGAAGCAGAGAGAGTGCTTTGCTCACTGGGGACAAAATACAAACCCCAAAGGCACACCCCTCATGACCCATCTCTTCCAGCCACACTCTATCTGCCCACAGTTACCACCCAGTTAATCCCTATTAGTGGATTAGTTAGGTTAAGGCTCTCATAACACAAACATTTCACCTCTGAACTTTGTTACATCACCTCATAAATGAGCTTTTGGGGAATACCTCATCTCTAGACCATAAAAGGTCCCAAGAAAGCAAGTGGAGGCATCCAAGCCCTCTTGAAGCTTAGAACTGCCACGTTATCACTTGTGCCACATTCCACTGGGTCAAACCATCGCAGAGCTAGCACAGACTTTAGGGACAGAGGAGTAGATTCCATGCCTTAAAGAGAAAAGTTACAAAGACACATCAAGAATGTATGAACACAGGAAGGAACAGAGAATTAGAAACGTTTTTGCAATTGACTACAAAATATTGGATATGATAATATCTATCATGTTGAATTTATTTTAAACCAAGGTCCTGATATAGGCTTACATTTTTGTATAAATGCTAGTAAGTTAGTATTAATTTAAAAAAAATACTACAGTCTTATCACCTCCGTGGTGCAAAATGTCCAGTTTTCCAATTTTTAAGTGCTTTTCCATATGCATACAAAATTTTGCAAAAATACCTTTTTGGACACATATTTAAGACAAGACTGAAATAGGAAGCAAAACTACTTATATCATAGTATATTCTGTTTTTTAAACCTGATTCCATATCATAACCATTTCCACTGTGAAAATGACCTCAAAAATTTATAGTATAATGCTCAAAAATTTGAGACCACTAAGGTTTATTTTATGTCTCTCAAGAGACATGAGTCCATCTTTATTATTGGTTCTTTGGGCTTTCACTGTTAAAAATAATCCTAAAAAGGTATACATAAAATTTTTTAAACTTGTGCTTTCCATAGGATATTTTAATGAGTGTATTAATCAGAGATTATGTGAACTTGATATGATTAAAATTAATACAATCATTTGGTATAAAGCATGTTGCAAAAAAATAGGCACTAACAATAATCAGATTGTTGGTTTTATCATTTTATGCAAGTTATGTAAAAGAGATGAATTGTTTGACTTACTCACTCTAGCAATATCTGTTATATGCCAGACAGAATCAGTCTTTATGAATATAAACAGGAATACAATGTGGAATCAAGGAGATTCCAGAAACTAATTTTCTGCTTTTAAATAGTCAAGTTATTGACTAATTTAAGATTATGATTATTATTTTGTTATGAATACAAAATCAAAATTATACTTTGAGGGTAAAATAAATAAAATGGTGTGGTGTCTGAGCATGAATAGAAAAAAATGGAACAATTCATAAACAATTTCATGATAAATGAAAAATTATTATTGGGTAGAGTGTCATTTCAAATCAATATGGGAAATATTAATAGGTGCTGTTAAGCTAATCATCTACCCATTCTGCAAAATACAAGTACGCACTTGGACATGAAAAAATTGGTCTATGTGGAATAAATTTCTAGATATGAAGACCAAAAAAGTACAAAAATGTTTAGCAGACTATGCTTGGGGTAAAGAATTTCTTCCTAAGATTCAAAACCAAAATTCATAAACATAAAGATTGCCAGTCTTGGCTTCATAAATTTTAATTTCTATTAAAAATAAAGTTAAGCTTATAAAATGATTAACAGACTTGAGGAAAGAGCTAAAAAGTTGCTATTTCTGTTCAGATTTTAGTTGTAGACAACAAAATCTATAAAATCAGCATAATTACTAATATGCAAAGAATATGAATCAATAAGGAATCCAGCCTAATCCCTAACATGCAAAAAATTTTTACAAATTATCAGGAAAGGATGAGTAACCAATTTTCAAAAATTAATCCACAGATGAAGAAATTTAAACAACTTGGGCTCTATAAAAGAATATTCATCCTCAGTAGAATTCAAGGAGAAACAGTTTTAAAAAGAGAATCAGATTGGCTAAAATTGGCTGTAATTTTTTAAAAGTCTAATATTATCAAAAAGCAGGAATTCTCACCTTTGGTGAGATTGTAAATTTATACAGGTGTGTGTGTGTGTGTGTGTGTGTGTGTGTGTGAAGTGCAACTTATTATAAATATTTAAAATCTTTTAACTGAACAATTCTTGTCAGAAATAACTAATTTGCCTACAGAGATACTGATAAAGAGCTTATGATATCTATGATTTTATGTTAAAAATCAGAATACTCTAAAGGCTTATCAGAAAGGCAAGAATAGCAATTATCAAGAACATGAGTAACAATAAATGTTGATGAGGATTTGAGGGAAAAGTTTCACTTATGCATTGCTGGTGGGACTGAAAATTGTTGCAACCACTCTAGAAAGCAGTATGGAGATTCCTCAGAAAACTTGGAATGGAACCACCATTTGACCCGCTCCTTGGTTTATACCCAAAGGACTTAAAATCAGCATACTACAGTGATGCAGCTGCTGTTTATAGCAGCTCAATTCACAATAACCAAGCTATGGAACCAACCTAGGTACCCTACAACAGAAGAATAGATAAAGAAAAAGTGGTATATATACACAATGGAATATTACTCAGTAATAAAGAAGAATGAAATTACAGCCTTTGCCAGGAAATGGATGAAACTGAACAATGTCATGCTAAGTGAAATAAGTCAGTCCCAGAAAAACAAAGGCAAATGTTCTTTCTATACGTAGGTTAACCCACAAGGAGGGGAAGATTAGAAGTTCATTGGACTAGACAAAGGGGAATGAAGGGAAGGAAGGGGGATGAGAATAGAAAAGACAGTAAAGTGAATCAGACATATCTTTTCTATCCTTATATATGAATACATAACCAATGTAACTCCACATCACATACAATCACAATAATGGGATCCTAATTGGAACAAGTTTTATTTATTTTATGTATGTATAATATGTCAAAATATACTACACTGTCATGTATATCTAGGAAGAACAAATGAATGTACAAAGAAAGGCAATATTTAAGTTGTACAACTGTTATGAAACTTTATACATATTTTTAGAGAATTCTACTTTTAAGAACCAACATGGAAAAGGTCCATGGAAATTAGTAAATGTAAAAGTCACAATATCAGAGATAGATTACATTTGGGAAAATAAAAAAATTATATATGTAATATATGCATTTCCATATTCTTTGCAAAAATCTTGGTAGTATCTATATTGCATGTGTGTGTGTGTGTGTGTGTGTGTGTGTTTGTGTGTGTGCGCGCGTGTGCATGCAAACATTTAGGATCATGATTTTGGAAGAATATACATTACACTGTTAGTAATGGCTACTTCAGGATAATGGGATCCAGAAGACATATACTTTGATTTTCACCCTGTATGTTTTTATAGTGTTTGAATATTTCACAATGAGTTACAGTGCTCTTGTAGCTTAAAAAAATGCACGATATACCAAGGAAAAATGCTATCAAGAGCTATTCAAACTGTTACAACATCCCTTAAAAACCCTCATTTCAAAAGCTGTCAACAATAATTTCCAGGTGTATCATCCTAGAACATCTTTGAGGTCTAAAATCTTGCCTGGGAAACCTTCTGAGATTATGTCTGTCTGATAATCATCCAAACTTCAAGTGAAATTAATTAACCTTGATACCATCCCTGGGGTCTGCCCACACCACACACAATTTTGCCCCTTATGGCTCTGTTTGCAGTGGTGATAGAGGTTATGTGCTAAGAAGTGCTGCTGTTGAATTCCATTCTGATGAAACCCTGCTTAGGACCCTACCAAAAAGAGCAAAAAGCACAAATCCCTAGTGAAATTGCCTTGGCCAGCACTGAAATTGTGCTAGACATTTGGAATTAGTAATAAAAATAGCTTATGACTCTTTACTTATTTTTACTTTCCATAAGCTGCCTGATTTTCCCACAGTTCACCCTGCTTTATTTTTGGCTGCAGGCACTCAATGAGAATTTTAAAAATCACATGATATAACTTGGGAGCTGTTTGTGCCTTGAAGTTATCAAACCCAGATATCAATGGAAATGGCCTGGGCTAATAAGCAAATGTCTTGATTTCGTCAAAGCCCATGGACTCAAACGAAAACTGAGAGCAGAATTTTCAAAGAGCAAATTCCCAATTTTGAGTTGCACAAAACTTCTTTACTCTGAAGCTGATTAGAAGAGCTGTCCAAATCATTTAGAGTTTAAGATATTCTGGGATAATTCCAAGTCCACATGTGTAAGCTTAGAGAAAAAAAAAAAAAAACTCTTAATAAGTTAATCTCATAACTAGGTAGACATACAAAAATATGCCCCTTTGAGACAGATAATTAGAATAACAAATGAGGTACAGCTTAAAATTAAAACATCTTATCTTTCTCAAAAAGGAATTCATTCTACCCTCCATTATTCTTCAATTTAAATAAACATTCTCTAGAGTCAAAATGTTCACCAAAATTCAGTATTTTTCCTCTTTTGCAAATGATAGTCATCTCAGGCAATGACACCTGGATCCATCTAGATTTTCTAAATTTACTTTCATTTGTAATCTTTTACTTTCTCATTTTATCTTTTTGTGCTTTTGAGGGAAATTCCAATGCAAAGACAAGCTAAAATTCTCACAGTTTTGGATTTTGAAGCAAGTTTACCATGTAATCCTGCAAACTGAGGTGTGCAAATGAACAACCTTGAATCCCTGATGTGGTGAGAGGTTGCTAGCTGAGGGTCCTCAGAGTCAAGGGCACCCTTCTAGAGGATTGTTTGGGGCAAAGGAGGCGGGGCAAGAAAAAATGCTAAGTTCCCTTCACACTGATTTCTTTCAGAAGTAATAACCACTACAATTGTGCCTTTACACAATCATTGACTTCCTCCCTATCACCATAACACAACAGTGAATTCCAGCTCACTTTATACTTCTTTTCTCCTTTTCCCTATTAACCTAATTAGCACTCTTCATTTAGAGCCAATTTACATCTAACCAACACTTTTAAGTTTCCTCCAGCTTTTCTGGTCTGGAAATTCCTTCTTCCATTAATTATTATCTGCAACCTTCAAAGGTTGCTTAGCTTAATTATGCTCATATCACTAATGTTTGATAGAAGTAGTGTTTGTTCTCCAAAAGTAGATTGAAATCAAGTCTAAAACATTTTTTTCTAGTTTTAAAATTAAAGGTATAATTCTCCCACTTTTTTGCGTATAATTCAGCAAGTCTTAACAAATGATGTTTTTCACTGTATGTATGTACCACAGTTTGCTTATTGACTCCCAAGTTGAAGAACTCTGGAGTTATTTACAGTCTGGGTGATTATGAATGAGATAAGTTTAAAACATTTAAGTAAAGATTTTTGTGTTATTTCTGGTATTCATTTCACTTCAGTAAATATTGAGGTAAAGGGGTATTGTTTCTTACAGTACATGTAAGCTTAACTTCTACAGTATTTGCTAATGTACATCATAATCTGACATCCTGCCTTATATATTTGATTGAGGTGGGATATCTTCCATTTTCAGTCTGATTAAAATGAATCAGACCATTGTCAAGTGCATAGCCTCAGCAAGTTTAAAGTTCTCCCTAATGTATACTTGTATTCAGGAATTTTAACTTTGAAGGGTGTTGCGTCTGATTTCTCGGACCTTTTTTGATATCCTCCTCCATCAGCCCACAACTCCACTAACGATATCCTGGAAATAAAATTTTCAAGACTTCCCAATTACTAATATAGTGTCCAGTCATACAAAAGCATGAGTAAGCATTGCAGATTCTACTGAAAGTTCAAGGGAGCATAAGGTGTGTGGGGAGTGTTATATTTCACACTCCACAGAAAGCAACTAAAAAGCAACATCTTAAACATCCTTGTTCTTTTGTGGAATTCTGACTTGGACATTCACCATTCTGACTTCTTTCTGCCTTTCCCCCTTTAAGGGCTAGTCTTATTAACTTCTCTCCTTCTCCAAAGTAACCTTTTTACTCTATATTTAGGGAAACTTAGGTATCTCTTGCTGTTATTCATAAATTGTGCAAACATACATTGATTTAAAGTTTTCAGCAAAACAAATGCAGAACAGGAAAGTTAAGGTTATTTTTCCCTAATTAGAGAGCTTCGTGATAGTTTCTTGTTAAAGATTATTTTTATCCTTTCTTTCTTTTTAGTTTATTAAGTTCTAATTCTTTGAAAGCTGAACTTTCTTTTATGGGTAAGTTGACAACTTGTAGTGTATTAGTTAGCTAGTGCTGTGTAACAACTCACTCCAAACTTTAGTGGCTTAAAGAAACAGACATTTTATATTGCTCATGAAGTTTCATAGGTCAGATGAGCAGTTCTGGACTCATTTCTCTTTCTCAACAGTCAACAGATTAGGAAGACAGCTTTGCTGACCCTAGGCTGGACTTTCTCATATGCTTGGCTATAGGAGGTTTTAACATGGCCTTTGCTAAGACTATAGAATTTTCATTGATGTTGTTTCCCATTTTCCAACCAAATAGTCTCTTGTCTTTGAGGCAGGGTAAGGATTCAAGAGTAAGTGTGCAAATATGCATGAGTCCTTAAGAACTAGTACATCAACACTACCACAACATTCTGTTGGTCAAGCAAATCACAAGGATGGTTCAGATTCAAAAGTGGGGAAATAGATACTATCTATGATAGAAACTGAGGCAAAGTCCCATTATATCAAGGATCTATAGATGAAGAATTGGGAATTTTTTTTTCAATCTACTATACTTATATAAACAGGATATTCTACTAAGTAAAAGATCTAAGTCTCCTGCCATTCTAAAGAAAATTTTACTTTATATACTCGTGAACACAAAGATAATCAAAGTAGACTTCAGAAATTTCATTTAAAAATTCTTTCTTTTATTATTTTAAAATTTAAAAATAGGAGTTTTATTGAATTCTTCAAATTACTACTCCATGTTTTTCTTCTTGGTGGAAGTTTTTAATCAGTCATTCATAATTTGATAAAAAAAAAGTGGTATTTTGTAAATGTGTCGTAGACACATGGAAAAGAACCCTACTTTTTGTAGAGGACTTAAATCTGAATAAAGTCATGAGTTTTCAGTAAAGCTCCACTGGGTTTTCTGGTAATTTTATAAAAATAAGCACATCGATGTCCATGAAAAATAGGCTAGATAGATAGATGATCTTTCAGTTTATCCATGATTTCACTCATCTTGCTGTCTGGAATTAACATCACAGTTCACAAGGGCTTCATTGGTGTATCATCAAAAGACCACCTGCCTCCCAGGCAAGTGTCACTCTCCTCTTGCACTGAATAGTTGAACTTCGGGACTGCCTTCTCATAGAAAAACTCTTCCTCTGCATTTGCAAACATTAATTCATCCTTCTGGTTGCTCCATCTCTTTTTGGAATTGGTTTTTCCTGCTTCCACAAATGTCTTGCTATAAAAATTCTTTATTTTCCCTAATGAAAACTTTGAAAATCAGATAACTGAATGAATTCTTTTTCAATTTAATAAACTACACATCACCTAAAACTAAAACAGTACCATTATGATCTTCTATTTTTAGTCAATACTATCAAATCTATTTAAAAAATAAACATATAAAAATTTTGGAATAATAAAGGAAAAGAAAGTTGGATTATAACTTAAGACTTTCATGAAAAAATAGCCTGTTGCTCTCTTCCAACTAACAAGCATCTCCATCTTCTTTTTTTTAGACATTCATATTGTTTATCGCTGCAGGTTTATTCCCTCTTGATTTTCAGTCTTGGCTATTATCTGTTGTCTTCTTAGTAGATAATACATGATTACATGTAATTTATTTTTATATTTATTTATTATTATAAGTATTTATATTTATATTAATTTAGTATAATATGATGTAATTATTATTTATATAATAATAATGACCTCTGTATGCTCTCTATTACATCTTCCTGATCCTCCAAATTTCCCCCTTCCCCAAATGCACTTCTTTCCTCTCCCCTTGCTGTTAGAATAGTTATACGCCTATTTGGATTAGAGCAACATATTATTATATGAATGCTATTTACAGTGGATGCATGTGATATAGTAAGTAACTTTTAATTTCTTATATTTTTTGTTTCTTCTTATTTATAATTGTCTATTTTATTTATTTTCTTAATTCTCCCATGTATTTTTTAGCAGCTCATCTCCAAATCCTATCAGTTATTTGTCCTATCCTTCCTTTTTAAATGTTCAGACATATCATTATCTAACCATTTCATTTTCCAAAATAAATTTCTCCCAAAGCTTTCTGTCAGTTTTTCAACAGGAGAGTGGCCTTGTGCTTGGTGACTTAATGTCCTACTGTTGAATATCTTTCTCTCTTCCTTCTACCAGATTCTGCTTTTCTTGACTCTTGTCGAATTCTTTCCTGGCTTATTTATTCACTTTGATGTGCATATCCTCCAGTAACTTCCTGAGGAAAGATTTTGGAGGTCTTGTGTGTCTGAAAGTATTCTACCCTCATACTAAGTGACATGTTACCAACTGTAGAATTCAAGGTTGAAAAAAGTTTCCTTTGGAATTGTGAAACAATTCTCCATCATGTACACCTTTCAGTGTTATCTATAGCTTCTCGTGCTACCCACAAGAAGTTCAGATCATTCTTAACTTTGTTCTTTAATTATGCCCTTTTTTTTCTTTTCAAAGCTTGCAGTATCTACTCTTTATCCTGGACTTTTGATGTTTCCCCAGGGTTTTGGCAGAGGAATATTTTCACCCACTGTGCTTGTTGCTTACTACTCTCCTTCCTCTTCTTTAATCTGGAAATGTGTACCCCTCCATTTGGAGAAATTTCTTAATTTACTGTTTCTTCCTATTGATTCCTTTGATATCTCATTCTGATACTTTATCTTTTTTCTTCCATTTATTTGTTTATTTGGGACTTTTAGCTCTTCTAAACGAATACTCTAGCTTTCGTTTTTTTCTCTTCCTACTTTCCATTTCTATCTTTACATTATTCCTTCTGTAGAAATATTCCCAATTATATTTTCCAATATTTCTATGGAGTTCTTAGGTCTGTTCTCAGATTTCAATTTCGAAGAACTCTTTTCAAATATTCCTTTTTGAAGGACTCTTTTCAAATAGCCAGCTCTTCCATGCATAAATGCAGTATTTTCTTATATGACTGAGAATATTAATGTAAGTATTTTAAAACTTCTGCTTCTTGCATAGAAGTTTCCTCTAAGTAGTTTTTCTCCCTGCCACCACCCCCAATGTTTCTTTTGGTCTCAATCTTTCATGCCGAAGGGCTTCCTCAATGTCTGGCTGTCCTTGGCTGTCTGCTTAGATTTAAGCCTTGGACCCTGAAAAGCTGATTAGATGCCCTAAGCTAGCAGCTGGGCTCTGTTGACTCTGGGCTTTACTCTAGAGGTATCTAAGGGAACTCTCCAGGAGAATCTTTAATGTCAGAGATGTTCACTCTTTCTTCTTGGGACAGTCAAATGCCCTAGTTTCCTACCTAAAAGACAAAGGTCTTGTGCCAATTATCACTCTGGAAACTAAAGGAGAGAAGAGGACTGGGGATCTTAGAGCTAAGTATGCTGTAAAATACACTACCACCTTTAAGCTGGGGAAATGCCCAATCATAACAGTTTTCCTCTGACTGAAGTTTCTTGGGATGCAGGATTTTCAGTGCTAAAACTGGTGTAATCCTAAACAAAAGTAACTAAAGTTAGTCACTTTAACCTTAGCAATGTCCCTTAAAGGAGTCTGATCTGACCCTTCTTTGTTGAAGCCTTTCTGTACAGTCAAGGGGTCCTGCCTCCCACTTCTAGACCATGCATCTGAATGGCCCAGCCCAAATGGCTCCAAGTCTGCTTCCGGGGGCCTGGTTCTCTTCCCTTAATCTGTCATACTGAGAATGAACAATTTCAACCATCAGGTTATGTATCCCTGAAACCAAGACACAGACAAGCAGTGGCAGTTTGCAGAGATTTGATAGACTTTAAATAGTGGCTGGGTATCTACAGGCACTCATTCAAGGACCCTGGCATTGAAGGAAGGAACCAGTGTGTGAAGGAAAAGAAGGATAGGCAAGGACCATGCCCTCTTAGGTACACTTGCTTTGGGATTTGGAAATGCTACATGCAGGCTTGAACTTTCCTGTTTTCACTATGCTTAGTGCCCTCCACCTAAGAGACCCATGCATGCAGATGAGTTGCCATGCTATGCAGAATGGAAAGTAGGATTTTAGAATCAAATCCCCTTGGGAGATGACCAACCAGTCCCCTGTTTTGTTCCACTTTCACCCTCTCTTCCAGGGGTACCCAATGCTGCCTATTTCTGAGCCTATGGGAGGCCAGGGGGCTACTAATTGGACAGCTTCTCATCCTTCCCCACTCCCACCTTATAACTACGCTTTCTTTAGTGTGCTGTCAGTTTCCTCTTATCCGTCCACTTTCCAGATTCCTACATATTCTGCAGTAGTTGCTTCTCCTGTCCTTTGTGCTCTGGTCATTATTGTCATCCTCTTCCTCTGCTTCATATTATTCTTTTCAAATTACACTTATGTGAATAAGGGTTATGGAGGGAGAGAAAAGAATGCATGTGTTTGATCCTCACCTTGACTAGGAAACTGAAAGGCCAAAATATTTTCAGCAAATGAGTAAATGGAAAGAAAATAAGTAAATATGGGTTAAGGGTGTGGGTGAGAGAATGAAAAAGAAACAGTTAAACCCCACTTGATCCAGCAATAAAGCAACATCCTGAAATTACATGATGGAGCATCTACTAGTTTGTTTGCCACCAAATGCATTATATAAGGTAAATGCCCAGCTGCTCTGGACTGAGAAAGCAACAGAACTGAATTTCTTTCCAAGACATGGTTTCCAACTTCTCCTCTGGATGCCCTATAGTGATTGTGCTACTTCACATATGGATGAAGGACAAGACCAACAACAGGCTCTCAAATAGTAAGATGCGTTTGTTTTATAAAACTTTTTTTTTCTTCTGAGTTTCTATATATTCTGGATATTAATCCATGCATGCTTTCATGGAAAACTTCCAGAAACCTCATTTTATATGTAAGGAAACGGAGGGTCAGACAGGTTAACTAATTTACTCATGATCCATTAGTAGCTAGTCAATGGAATTGGCACCCATCCTATTTTGTCTCATTCTTTTGAATTTTCTAGATAGAAATCATCATGAACCCGAGAAGTGGTGAGTGGTTCTGAGTATGGTTGTTTTCATGGTTTTCAAGGCAGCCAGGTGAGGTCCTTTGAACATGGCTTCTCTCACCTGAGTACAGGTGGGTCAGGCCTAACTGGCAGCATCATGCAGGCAGCAGAGTGTGCATCGGGCAGATGTGGGTCTCTTTCCTGTGTGGTATAGTAGAAGTCCATCTCAGGCAGGTCCCACTGGCTTTCAGATTCAAACCTTGCCTGGCGTCATCAGAGAATCACTATCCCATTTTAGGGTGAATGGACTCACATCTTTAAGTGTACTGGTGTGACGTGACTCTTGACATTCTACACTTTCTAATCATGTCCTAATTGTGAAATAGAGGTGTTTAGTTCATGTTAAGGACTTCATCTCATTGATAGTGTCCAAATTGTGAAATGGGAATGTTTAGTTCACATTAAGGACTTCACCCCATTGAGGTCAGATGGATTTGTGAACAGGGAACCTTTCCCTTCTTGAGTTTAGGAGTTAGCTTTTCATCATTTTGAAATACCTTTAATCAAATTCTTCCCCTCCCCCAATGGGTAAAACTCACTGCGTTAAGTGTTTTTTTCAGGAAGAAATGCAAGGACATGATCTTAAATAATAGAAGACTTAAGAAAATGTCTGAGATAAACCTCAAGGTTATACCAACTGTTATTTCAGCCATTCACCCAGGTCTTAAGAAAAGTATAAGCATTGAGTACAGCCCCAGGCCCTTTGTAACAGCTCATGGACTACAAAGATAGGAAGTTCTCCACAGGAGAGGACAACTGTGAGTTGTCTGTGGTCCCCAACCTTGGCCACAGAGGGTACTGGGTGCACTGGCCTAGTCAGTAAAGGGTGTGGAGTCCAAAGCCCAGTGGGTTCCCTTCTAGCCCTTGTGGGTTAGCAACCTGACTCTCTGAGTCTACTTCTCCCTGATGGTCTTTCCCATAAGCTCCAACTTTTAAATAATTGACTTTTTTTTTATTGGTTTTTAAACAGAAAACTGTTTCTCTACTTACAACACTTCTGATATAAACATGTGGGCTTCTCTCACCACCCACACTACCAAAAAACAATTCTCCAATTCTTTGAAGACAAAACCTGGAAGTCCTACAAATTATCTCTATTTGCTGATGACATGATCCTATATTTAGAAGACTCAAAAACCTCCACCAGAAGACTTCTAGAGCTCATAAGTGAATTTAGCAAAGTATCAGGATGTAAAATCAATATTCATAAATCCTTCACATTCCTATACTCCAATGAGAAATCTGCCGAAAAAGAAATTAGGAAAACTATTCCATTCACAATAGCCTTAACACACACACACACACACACACACACACACACACACACAAACACAAACACACACAATCACACCCCTTGGGAATCAAGCTAACAAAACAGATAAAGGATATCTACAATGAAAACTAGAATACTAAAGAAAGAAATTGAAGAAGACTCTAGAAGATGTAAGGACCTCCCATGTTCTTGGATAGGCAGAATTAATATTGTCAAAATGGTCAAACTACCACACTATTCAGATTCAATGCAATCTCCATCAAAATTTTGATGACATTCTTTACAGAACTGAAAAAGCAGTCATACAATTAATTTGGAAAAATAAGAGACCCAGAATAGCCAGAGCAATTTTTAGCAAGAAGAGCGAAGCAGGAAGTAGCACATTAGGGGATCTCAAATTAGATTACAGAGCTATAGTAACAAAGACAGCATGGTATCAGCACCAAAACAGGCACAAAGTTGAATGGAATAGAATAGAAGACACAGAGACAATCATCTTGTATTTAACAAAGATGCCAAAGACATATGTTGGAGAAAAGATGGTCTTTTTAGTAAGTGGTTCTGGGAAAACTGGAAATCCATATGTAGTAGAATGAAATTTAACCCCCTCTTCCACCCTGCACCAAAGTCAACTCAAAGTGGATTAAAGACCTAGGAATTAGACCAGGAACCCTATAACTTCTATTAAAAAATGTAGGCTCAATACTCCAACATGTCTGCACAGAAACCGACTTTCTTAACAAGACTACTAAGGCACAAGAAGTGAAACAAAGTATCAATAAGTGGAGTGACATCAAATTTAAAAGCTTCTGCACAGCAAAGGAGACAATTAAGAGCATGAAGAGATAGTCTGCAGAATTGGAGAAGATCTTTGTCATCAGCTCCTCCAGTAGAACATTTATATCCTGGTTATACAAAGAACTAAAAAAACTTAACACCAGTAAGCAAATAACCCAATCAATAAATGGGCAAAATAACTGAACAGACACTTCTCAAAAGAAGAAATAAAAATTATCAAGAAATATATAAAAAAAAAAGTTCAACATCTCTAGCAATAGGAAAATGCAAATCAAAACACTGAGATTTCATGTCACTCCAGAGTGACAATTATCAAGAATACAAATAACAATAAGTGTTGGTGAGGATGTGTGGAAAAGGTACACTTGTACATTGTTGGTGGACTACAAATTAGTGCAACCACTGTGGAAAGCAGTATGGAGATTCCTCAAAGAAAAGGGACCACCATATGACCCAAGTATCCCACTTCTAGGCATATACTCATAAGGTTTTTAAGTCAGTATGCTACAGTATACTGATCAATGTTTATAACAGCAGAATTCACAATACCAAGCTATGGAACTAATCTAAGTGCCCTTCGTCAGATGGATGGATTAAGAAAATGTGGTATATATACACAATGGAGTATTATTCAGTCATAAAGAAGAATGATAATATGGCATTTGGCAATAAAAAGATGGAACTGGAGACCATCATACTAAGAGAAATAAGTCAGTCCAAAAAAAAAAAAAATCAAAGATTAAATATGTTCTCTGATATGTGGAAGCTAATCCAAAATAAAGTGGGGTGGGGGGATAAATAAAAGAAAAAAGAAGAAATAGAGGAAGGGGAACAAAGAGGGGAGAGGGCATTTCATCAAAATAGAGGAAAGATTAGTAGAGAGTAGACAAAGGGGATTCAGAAGAGGAGGAAAAAGGGACAGGAAAAGAACAATGGAATGAATATGACCAAACTTCTGTATGTGCAGGTGTGGATGTGGCACAGTGGGTCCCAGCATTGGGTGTATCCACAGGACACTAAATTTTTTAAAAAAGGCAAACTGTAAATGGATTGAAGAGGGACTGGTGAAGTGGAAGAAGAGAAGCAGGGGGAATGGGGAAGTGCTAGGGACTGAAATGGAACGGGTTGTGTCCACGCTTTTGTGATTGTGTCAGTGTGTATCCTGGTGTATTCATATAATAGAATTTTTAAAAGTTGTAAGAGAACCCAGACAATGCAAGGACTTTATTTCATACTAATATGTGAACATTAATGTTAAACTATCGACATTAAGAGCAATGAAAGACTTTGGAGGATGCAGAAGAGTGATATAGTCTGATTTACTTGTTTAAAATGTTCCTCTAATTGTTGAATGGAAAATATTTTGCAGAGAAGAAATAAGAACAATCCATATTAAAGATTATGGAGACTTGGACTGCTAAAAATAGCAGTGAAGATGTGGAAAGGTGGGTAGATGTTGGATATATGTTGGAGAAAGAAGTGATAGTACTCTATTATCACTTGGATGAGGAGTAGAAGTTGAAATAAACAAAATAACCAAAGATAGTTCCTTTGGGTTTGAACAACTGGTGGACCATTTTCTGAGACAACCAATATCACAGGAACTGAGAATGAGTAGAAATAAGAATGACAAATGCAAACATCTTAGATGTCTGAATGTCCCAACACTAAAGCCTGTGTGTGTCAGGATCTAAAGAGCCCAGGAAACTTTCTCAACTCTGCTAATCAGGTTGGTGTTTCTGGAAAGGTATTGGTCAAGGGTTAGCAACTGTATCAATCAACTACTGGGAGACAAGTCCCAATGTAGATTGTTCACAAGATTTAACTGGTAGAACTTCTTTAACAGGTATGGATGGGGTTAAGGGAAACACAGGATGGTTATAGCATCCAGGGACTAGCAATGGTGGAAAGCTGTTACCACTTAAGACTGAAGGGGTTAAGGGAGGAAGCAGTGCCATCAGACTCTATGAGATTAATGACCCTGGGTCATCACCACCATAAAACGTGACAAAAACAGGGAGGGGCCTAGAGGAATAAATAACCAGATCTCTCTTTCTCTCTTCTGACCATCCTATCTACTGCTTCCCCAAAATCCAACGAGAAGCCAGAGGATAAAGGATCCCAAAATAGAAATCCATAGAAATCATTTACCATTTCACCCTCCACTCCATAGAACAGAGCAGAGCAAAGAAGGGCAGAAAATGCATCTGGTTGAGGGAGGAGCCTGGATAAATGGAGAGTAACCTTCAAGCAACCTATAGAATGCTTTCTGTGACACACAGGCAAGTCACCCCATTGTCCTTTTCTGTGCAGGTTTTGTGGACATAACAGTTGATGAAGTAGCCTTTCCTCTTCCCACCACCCAATCCACTCTTTCCACTCATGTTTATGAGTCTTGGTGGTTTGTCAAGTATTATCCCCCTCAGCTTTTTATCACTATGACCAAAGTCCTTGGCAAGGGAGGGAGTTCTCATCGAGAGGAACAGATAATCGAGATATGTGAAAAGACATGCCTAGTTAAATCTATCTTGGAAGCAAGTCCTTGACTCTGTATTCTGCAGTGATCCCTTGTTTTCATCTGATTTTTCACTGCTGATGACTAAAGAATCTGACCAGAACAATTGTAGAAGAGGAAAAGTTTATCTGGTTTCAGAGGTCTCAATCTACAGACAACTGGCTTCATTCATGGCGGAGGAGTGTGGCAGAGGGAAGCAGCTCACATTATGATCAGGAAGCAGAGAGAGAGACAGAGACTCCACTCTCCAGATACAAAATATATACCCCATAGCCATGCCCCTAATGAGCCACTGCCACCAGCCATACCCCACCAACTTCCAGTTACCACTAAGTTAATCCCATCAGGGGGATTTCTCCTCCAACCTTCTTGCATTTTCTCATATGTGAGCTTTTGGGGAACACCTCACATCCAAACCATAACACCCCTCTATAATGAATTTAATTTCCATAAATTATGTCTATAAAAATATGTCAGTGTCATCTCCTAGTAATTTATATTTGAAATTTACCATGGATTGTGCTTCAGTCAACAATTGTGATCTGTATGTTCGGTATTTTAGAGAATTCAATGCTGGGCCCATAGTCTTGAAATCTTCTGTTAGAGAGTAAGGTTACAAATTCTAATTTTTTCAGGGACTTGAAAATTCCTTGTCAGCCTATATTCTTAAAACCATATCATCATATTGACCTGAAATACCAGAAACAAGCTCACTTCAATGACTTTGGCTTAGCTCTCCACAGAAAAGCTTTCATTAAGCTATGGCTTAATACTTTGGGTTTAACTTAAGGTCAATATGAGAAATGGCCATGTGAGGCATGTTTCTGCTTATTCTACAAAACTTTATAGATGACATCTATTATATTCTACAATATTCCTTATATAAGCAACCATATAAACTCCTCTTAGGAGAGTTTCTCTGAAAATAAGATCTCTAGTTTTGTTTCCCTATTTACCATAATTGCTCAGGCAACTATATTAAATCAGGTTTATAGAACATTGCTGCCATAAATTGATCCTCCATTCTTTCTAATACTTACTTATAATGACCTATTTTATATCTTTGAAAATTATGTCACCTCAAATTATTTTTTTAAAAAGTGAACTATAAGAGTTAGAATCAAGAAAAGAGTTTTATTTATTATTAAATAGGTAAGTAAACCAAACTCAGTGCAATCATTAATTATATAAACCAAAAACGTATGCATGTATATGTATACCTAAAACATGTATGCAGGAAATATATGTGCCTGTATATATGTGTGTGTACAAACACTGCATAATAAATTACAAAGAGAAAAGGATGAAGCAAGTGATGAAAGTCAGTCATGAAACAAATCATAGGAGAAAAACTATAATGTGCCAATTATAAAGCTGCCAATTATGGCTCCATTCATTCCTTTATTAACTTCACAAATATTTATTAAAGTGCTTTGATGGCCCAGATGATTCAAAGTTGCACTAGGCAATACCTCCACCCTCAAGGAGATTTTAGTCCAATGGGACAGGATGTGGTAGGCAGACTGGAAATTATTTATAAGGGGAATATTCTAGATCATAATAAGAGGCCAGAGCTGGAGGAATTGGGAAAGGTGGAAGGCCATGCCACTGAAACATAATAGCAGAAACCAGGAGGATTAAGGTTGGATTTGAAGGACAGCATGTGTACCAGTCTATCTAGAAGAAAGTGATCATAGAACATCCTCAGTAGGTATTTGAGTCCACTAAGAACTCTATATCCAGTGCTAATTTTATTTTTCTCCAAACTACTTTCTCTTTAAATTTTGCTATCAACTTTTACACAACTATTTAGGGCAATTCTTACTAGATGCACATGGTTGATTGATTGCAAAATGTGCCTGGTTATTTATCCCTTCCTGTATTCATACAGTGTAACCTTTCAGCTTGCTATGCTCTAAATGTTTATGTCTTCCCCAAATTCCCATATTAAAACCCTAACCCTCAAGGTGATAGTATGAAGGGGGAAGCCCTTTGAGGAAGTGCTTGGGTCATATGGGCAGAACCTTCATAAGTGAGCTTAGCACTATTATAAAAAGAGGCCCAAGTGAGTCCTGTAGGATTCTTCATCCTGTGAGGTCACAACCAAAAGGTGCCATGTCGGGTTTCCGGGACCCCCAGCCTTGAGCACGGTCAAGATGGCGCCTGACGCTGAGCCAAAAGCGGCCAGCTATACAGTAAACAACCAGCGAATTCCAATGATTGGCTAGTTAACGATGTGATTAGAGCATGCCCCCCCTCGTGTACCTATTCTACGCCTGCAGCTGTCCGTGCGTTTACCTCGTGTGCTCTCCCCTGATTGGTTGAAGTGTATATAAGCCTGGTGGGTGGGAGAGTAAGCGGAAGCTGAAGCTGAGGCTGAGAGTAAGAAGCAGCTGGGAGTAGGAGCGGAAGCTGAGAGCAGAAGCTGAGGGAAGAAGCTGAGAGTAGGGGTAGGAGCGAGAAAGCAGAGCGGCCGAAGTAGGCGTGAGCCGAGCAGGAGAAGCGGAAGGACCGGAGCAGGCGAGAGTTAAGCAGAGGGAAAGAGAGCAAGAGAAAGAAAAGAGAGCAGAAACTGAAAGTAGGAGTAGAAGCTGGGAGTAGAAGCGTGCAAGCGGGCGTGAGCCGAGCGGGAGAAACGAAGCGGCCGGAGCAGGCGAGAGCCGAGCGGGAGAAGAGTGAAGTGCAGGAGAGGGAAAGAGAGCAAGAGAAAGGGATAGATAAGAAGGAAAGAAAGGAAGACTGTACGCAATAAACTTCCAAAGCTTCAGACGTTTGTCATGTCTCTCTCTGCGGGCAGAGGGAACGCGATAGTGCCATCTATGAACTAAAAAGCAGTCCCTCAGCAGACATGACACTGAATCTATTGCACCTTAATCTTGGACTTTCCACCCTGTAGAACTGTGAAAAATAAATTTCTGTTATTTATAAGTCACTCAGTCTATAGCATTTTCTTATAGCAGTCAAATAGACTAAGATGTAGCTCCTCCCATTTATAGGTACAGTCTACTTTTCCACCTGTCATCTGGGTCTGGGATTGTATCCAATTTGAACCCACACAATATAAGGAAGTGTGTCAGATCTAACCCTAGGCCTCAAGATTACAAGTATACTTTTTTCTCTCTTCTGGAATCCTGCTTTTGCCTTAAAAAGAAGGCTAAGCTAGGCTGTTAAAGAGTGAGAGGTCATGAAAAGCAGTAATGAGTCATCCCAGTCAAGATCCCAAATATGTCAAAAAGCATAATGACAATTAGTAAAGCAACCTCTCTGACCAAGGAGAATGAATGAGTGATACCCACCAGGAGCTCAGATCATGGTAAACACCCAGCAGACCTGAAGCCTCACGAGAAATAACAAATGGTTGATGTTTTGTTTTACTAAGAACTGAGTTATTTTATTATGCAGCAATAGCTTACTGTCAAAATAATTAACTATTATTAAACACAGTGGAAAATGAGAATAAAATGCTTTCAAAAAGTCCAAAAGATTTCTATTCCTAGCTACATTGTTAACTGGCTGGTGCTCTTGAGCAATTTGTGTAACCTTTTTGAATTTTGAGTTTTCATATTTACAGTTTAGATAAGTTAAAGATATTTCTGATTAAAGAAGAAAGAGTAAAAATATATATTTTGTTTCTTTCTTGAAACATACCAGAAAAAAAGAAGAATGATAAACAGAGAGGGAAATAATTCAATCTAGACATTGAAAAGCATAATTAAGAGAATTGAAAACACATCCATACAAAAGTTTATGCACAAATGTTCATGGTATCATTATTCAAAAATAGTCAAAAAATGGAAACCACCCAAATGTATATCCAAAGCTAAATAGGTAAATAAAATGTGGTGCATCAAACAATGAAATATTTTGCAATGAAAATAAAGTACTGAAATACTCCACAATGTGGATGTTCCTTTCAAACATTATGTTAAGTGAAAGAAGACAGATATAAATAATGACATATGTGCAATTCCACTTATATGAAATATCCAGAATAAGCTAAACATACAGACAGTAGATTAGTGGTTGCCAGGGACTAGGGAGAGGAAGGAATAGAAAGAACTGCAAACACTTACAAAGTTTTTTTTTTTTTTTTTTTAATGATGATAATGTTCTGGAATTGAATAGTGGTGATGATTGCACAATGTTGTGTGTGTTTGTATGTGTATGTATGTGTCCACTGATAGGGAAAATTTTATGGAATGTGAACTAAATTGAAACTTTAAAGATGTAACAAAAGAAAAAAAGGAGTTATGACTTCAAGTCATGTAAATATATTTGCTCAAAATGGAATCTCATGAAGAAATGTACAAGAACTGTGGTTATTAAAGGAGAGAACATGACTGCTAACTTCAAATGACATCTAGGATTTAAACAATTTAGTTGTGAGCAAACCAACTTCAGGAACGATATAAATAGAATATATCAGCAAGGGAGGTTATATCTTCTTAGATGCTGAAAATAATAGGTTTTATTTGAGCCTCAGACTATCACAGAACAGTCCTTCCTTACTCTCCTCTCTCCTTCAAATGATCTATTGATACTCATTTAAAATACTCATTTAAAATGAATGTCAATTAAGTACCAGTTTGACACTTATTGATAGGTAATACCAAATAAAAGCAAGGGAAGGAAATAACATAAGTAAAACTCGATGAAGAAAATACATCATACAAGGAATCTTGGAAAAACATAATTCTCCATGAATTACTGAGATGAAGGTAAGATTAGAAATAAACATTGAAATGTCACTATTGAAAATGTAACTGGGATAACAATAGGTTTGAGAACAATCCCACAAAACATAATGGAAAAAGAGTAATGAACATGATTATTGAGGGGTTGAGAGACAGAAGACATACAAAGGAGACTAAATATTGGTGGACACTCTGTTGGTTTTATGTTGCTACTATAATAAATTATCACAAATTGTTCAGTTGAAAACAATACAGGTTCATTATCTTACTGCTTTGGAGTTCAGATATCCAAAATGGATTTCCCCAGGGTAAAATCAAGATGGGGCCAGGACTATATTTTTCCTGGAGGTTCCAGGGAAAAATAAAGTCCTTGTCTTTTCTAACTTTAGAGGCTGCCTGATTCAGAACCTACTTCTCTATCTTCAAAGTCACAGAGTAGCATCTTCAGTTATCTCTCTGTTTTCATCCTCACATTCTCCTTACTGTTTTTAAGGACCCTATGATTACATATCCTAGATTAACCTAGGACAATCTCACCATCTCAAGACCCTTAATTAACTCTACCAAGTCTCTTTTCCATGTCAAGTAACATATTCACAGGTCCATGGAGTAGGATGTGGACATCTTTTGGGTCAGACAGAGTGTGTTACTCTGCCTACTAGACGCCAACATATATCCTGGTGAAATTACAAAGGTTCATTGATTTTTTTTAATCATATGGAAATCACAGACAGGAAATGGAAATAAAACACATAGTTTAGCTCATAGTTCCCTCCAGAAATAATCAATACCAGAAAACTAGAATAACATTTATAAACTGCTGAGAAGACAAAAGTCTGAACCAAGAATTTTATAGCCCGTAAGTTGTCCTTTTAAGTGTAAAGAAAAAACAAACCTTCTAGTCTCAAATATACAAGCACTCATGCTGCTAAATTCTTTCTGGAAAAAAAAGAAATTCTTGAGGATGGGTTCCTGTCAATTTAGAGTTAAGTAACTAAAACACACACACACACACACACACACACACACACACACACAGAAGAATAGAAAAGCTTACAAAGATGGTTGATAGTGATTATTGAAGGCATTTAAAAATGGAGCTGAAATAGTTGTTGAAATTATGATTGCAAAACAGTTGTTGAAATTATGATTACAAATGTAAAATTTAATAAAAATAATTTGTAAAACTCTGGAGACAAAGAGAGGCATGTTGTCTATACTAAATTGCTCGTTTTTTTAAAGTAAATAATCAACAGATGCCAAATCATATTTGAAAAATAGAGCTCATCATGGAAGCAAGTGCTAAAGATGTTCAAGACAGTTCTCTCGAGTGGTGAAGAAAAATGCTAATTATTAGGTCCACAGAATCTCCTACCTATTAAACAATTGCTTCTTAAATCAAAAGTAGCCCAGCACGAATACTAATTAAAAAAAAAAAAACAACCAAATAACCATTATCTCCTCTGCTTATAGCCCTCTGTCTCTTACAAAATGCTTTCATTTGCATTACTTAATCTTAACCTAGTGACTCCATTTGCCCCTGAAAATGAAGATCTACTTTTTTTCTTTCTCATCTGCCTTTCCCCAGAAAGTAGATCTGTGCTAGCTGCACTTGTGGAACTTCTGTGCCTTCTGAACTGGTTTTCTTTGAGCCAACTGGGAGACCCAAGAAACAGGAGGGAGGGAGAGAGCAGAAGGTGTCTTGAACTGGCTGTGTCCCTACTAAAAGTCACCATGCCTTTTATGGCAGTCGACTCTGTAGGAGTCTGTTCCTCCGTGTTCTGGTAACCATCCACTTCTTGCATTGTTTGGAACTGTGACCAACTCCACCTTTTTTGTGTTTTCCCCACATCCATACTTTTCTGGATAGCCCCTTTGTTAACAAAACCTCTTTGGATTATCCAATTTTATGTATTCCATTTGGTTTCTGAAAGCACCCAGAAACCACTCTGGTTGCGGGAACTCACACAGGAGATTTTATTAGCAGACGAACAGTGTCTGCCCTTAAGGACAAAAGAGAAAGGAAGAGTGAGAGAGTGAGAAAGTGAGTTGAGAGAGTGAAAGTGAGAGAGAGAGAAAAGAGAGCAAATAGCAGGGGAATTACCCTTAAAGGGTGTAAGCTCTTGGGCTAAATGGACTGACAAGAAAGTTAACAATCTAGATTACAAAATGGTATGTGTTGGGGGGGGGGCGCAGAATCAGGGGATAAATAGCTGCAGCCTTGTTCCTCACAGTTTCTCTTGGGACACTGATTAATACAATTTTCTTACATCCATTTTAAAAATGAAAGAGCTAAAACTGAGATAGGTTATGTGATTCTAGGCCTACGGGCATTCTTCCATGGTGCCTTGTCTCCTAGCCTAGGATTAAACTTGCTTCAGATTAGTTTACAAAATAAACAATTGAGGCACTTGGTCATGATCCTTTAGTGGGAAAAAAAACAAAAACAAAACTAATCACCTGGGTTTAGAGGATTGCTACTCTAGTCTGGTTAAATTAGAAATAAAGTTGTAATGGATTATATATCTAACTTCGGTATGATTTCAAAGTCTAACTGACTGATAACATACTGGATTACTGATAGGTATGCAAGAAAGGGTAAGAACAAAAAGCCAGTGTAGTGAAGAAAGAGACTAGAAACTGAGGGCAGACTTCAGACTGCACTGCAGTGGAAAGAACCTAGACTGTTGCTAAGAAGCTACATGAAGTCACTCAATGCAGAGGACATTGGAGAGGACTGAGAGACAAGTAGGAGATGAAAACAGAAAAGAGTGATGAGCATCACAGGCTAACAAGGTGTCACTTAACATTTGCCAAGGACTTGCCTTACTTTGAAGGAAACAGCTAATGTCAAAGGGTGCACTGTGGATCTGTGGTTTCACAGCCCCCATCCAGATGCCTGTTACTGAGCCAGTCTGCCCATTGTCCAGTTTGTTAGATGCTAATGATTTCCAGCTGCTTCTTCTTCCAGGGATTTACTCACAGTGTCTAAGAGATGTCTTGCCAGGTATGCTAGTCAGCTTTCCTCTACTGGACAAAATGCCTGAGTAAAACAATTTAAAGGAGGTTAGATTTATGTTGAGTCATGGTTTCCGAGGTTCCAGTCCATGGTCAGTTGGCTCTGCTACTATGGCCTGTGGTGAGGCAGAGCATCACGGCAGAGAGGGCATGGAAGAACAGAGCTGCTGCCCTTATGACAGCCAGAGAGAGGCAGAAAATGGAGAGTCGGGATAAGATACATCCTTCAAAGGCATGCCCCAGTGACCTACTTCCTCCAAATGGGCTCCACCTTCTAATAACCCACTCAGCTAGGAACTCATCTGTAGATTAATCTACTGACCACTGATGAAGTCAGAGCCCTCACCATCCCATCACTTTTCAAAATCCCCACCTTTGAACATTGCCCCTTTGGGGACTAAGCCTCCAACACATGGGCTTGGGACATTCCAGATTCAAACTATAGCACCAGGTAAGTTATGTCTCCCCCTATACATCCAGGGGAAGGGTTGCAGCCAATGGCTGACTGACAAGGGGTACAGCTCCAGAGTTCCCTATAGGATAAGACTGAGACTTGGGCCTCACCCAAGAGTACCTCCTACTGTCCTGCTTCTCCCTCTTGGGTTTTCCTTGAAGAGCACTCCCTCGGGGCCTCACACACATTACTCCTTGACCCTGGTTCTGCTTCCAGCCTAACCTTCATGTGCTGTGGTTTCATACTTCTCACACTCATTCCTTCTCTTCTCTTTTTCAAGTGCTTCTCAATCTTTTATTGTGTGTGAATGATTGTTTTTATGTAGCCAAAGATCAGGAAGGGATCTGTGGGTGTGGCTGTTAGCACACGCCTGATTTACTTAGAAGTCAGTCTTGGTCTGGAGATTATCACACTGACTTCAAAACAATCAACTCAGATTTCTTCTGGTCAATCAACTTCACAAAAATAAATAAATCAGAATTTCCATGTTTTCTTCAAGTGGGGATCTCTGAATGAATAATGCATTCATAAAGTTCTTCTAGTATTCTATTATATGCAAGTACCACAACCTCTTTTCTACTTTTTAAAGAAGCAAATATCAGTCCAGAAACATGACCTGAAGTTAAGGAAATTGGGTTAGTTAATCAGTTATTAAGCGGTTAACTTTGCTTCCTAAAATGACTCATTTATTTGCACTATAATGTAACAGGAATGGTTCTTAGTAATTCGTTATTTTGATGGAGAGCTGAGACATGGTCTTTTTAATGATGGAGAGTTATCGACTTAACCATAAATGGCTATGCGACAAAGAAGCTCAATAGAGAACAAGGGTAGGATCATAAAAGTGAAAAGTTTAGCTACATACTTCAAATCTGTCAGTTAAGAAGTTACCAAATCATCATGATAGCAAATCAACAGAAAGACTGAGTCAATAGATGGTGCTGTTGCTATATGTAACACTCTGGAAAAGACAGGAAGAGGCAGCTGGGGGAAAGTATTTTCCAGAAGGAATACAGGATGAAAATATGTCCCAAACTTCTGCATCCTCCAAAAGATGGCAGTGTCATCTCTTTGTCCTCCTTGTCTGAGCTCCATCACTTATCGTTGTTGTCTTATTGAATTGAATTAAAGAGTACAAGCTTTATGTTCCAGGCCAAAGTTATGGACCTCTTATTTTCCTATGTGGGTTTCAATAGATCTCTGATATTCCTCATCTGCTTCGTAAAGACATTTTACACACATGCAAGAGATAATAATGTTCCTTGGTACATAGGTCTTCAAAAATAGAGGATCGCGAAGGCTGGGATGTAGCTCAGTAGTATTGCATCCCGGATCCATTCATGGTACCAAAATAAATAAATAAATAAAAGAAAATAGTGGAAACCTCCTCAGACTGCATCTGTTTTCTACAACTTTTGATAAAATTATTCCATAATAAAATTTTGGTAAAAAATTCCATTGAACTAATTCTTTAACTTCCTAAAGTAAAAAGAGAATTTGCAAAAAAGTTTTGTAAAATTGGGGGTATTTTCACAAGGAGTATTAGCTATGCTAAAGGAAAGAGGAGCAATATGGATTGTTGATAAATAGCAAAGTTTCTTTAAAAATTTGCTTTATGTATGGAGGTGAAATTTTCTTCTTTGTTCTCTGGGATGGAATTTATTATTATAGTTTGCAGAATCAGTCTTTATGATTCAGAAAGTGGTCCAAGTGCAAAAAGGAAGTCACCTTGGGATTAAAAATTTAACACCAATTATCAATCAAATTATGAATACTTTGCAACACTGACATGCATTTTAAGACTGATATGTGGAGACAAATTGTTTTTGACTCTAGTGGTCTCACGAGAAGATACTGGTCTAATCAAATGAATCCGTTAAAGGTTTCAGTTACTGCTGCTCTTCAAAGAATGATAGTCAAGAAAAATAAGGTGTATCATACAGTAAATTGAGAAATAAAGGGCAAGAAAAATGGTTCTTCAAACAGTTTATAAAGTTCTTTCTGCATACCTGATGGTCTTTTCAGATAGGAAAGAGACATGAAAATGATAGCTTATGTTAATTGAGTACTTAAGGCATTTTTCCTGGTCTATATTAATTCATGTCATCTTTGCAATGATCATATGAGGCGGGGACTATCACTGTCCCCTTTGCCATCAGAAGGCATTGAAATAGAGAAAAGTTAAACAGCTCCCCAGGGACATGCATCTAGTAAGCCAGCTAGAATTTACACCCAGGCACTCTGAAAGATTCATTGCTTCATTGTTTTTACAGATAAACATGGTCATTAAAGTTTACATAATGAGCAATTGAAGACACAGCTGAATCTGGAATCAAGGTCTTACTTATAACTTTATGATTTGTGATCTTACAGTCTTTCTCACATTCCATTCCATTTTCAGCTGGGTAACTCCTGACTTGACAAAAATTTCCCATTAATGTAAATGTGATCACATTATGCCCATCTAGCTGGTCTACCATAGATACTTCTCTGCACTTGACCAATATGCTATTTGAAACTTCATGTCCACTCATCATTGCAGGCTGTGCTATAAATTGAGACAGTTTGCTCTTTCAAGTTCTGCTTAATAGCTGGTATAATGCAAATTTTCAATTCCACAAATATTTTGATGAAAGTGACACAGGTGCATTAAAAATAGGTTGGAAATCAGGCTGGGTGAGGTGGTGCATGTTTGTAATCCCAGTGGCTTAGGAGGCTGAGGCAGGAGGATTTTGAGTTCAAAACCAGTCTCAGCAAAAGTGAGGTGCAAAGTCACTCAGTGAGACCCTGTCTCTAAATAAAATACAAAATAGGGTTGAGGCTGTTGCTCAGTGACCGAGTGGCCCTGAGTTCAACCCCCGGTACTCCCCACCCCTCCAAAGATAGGTTGGAAGATAATCTAGAGCTTATTATATAATTTATTGTCATTAATAAGATTAATGATATGATTAATATTAAGGAATTTATCACTCATCATTCACTTATTACTTTTCTCAAAAAACAATGCTCCAGGGGGCCAAGATGGCGGACTAGAGGGCGGCTGCATTTCACGCTGCTCCAGGACGCAAGATTCAAAAGAGGAGATAGTGAGAGACTTGGGACCAACTCAAAGCTGCCGGGTGAGTCTCTCCTGTTGGGGAGGCGTCCCGGATGGGGCGGTAGCCCCGGAACGCAGGGAATTTGTGAAGTGGAGTTGCTCGGCGAGACGCCCCTCCCCCCCGCTGGAGCGGTAAACACGGACAACTGGGATCATCGTAGAGGAGGCGGCTCAGCATAGCACTTGGACTCGAGCAGCCGCTGGGGCTCCGGGCGGCTGCCTGGGGAGGAGCTGCGTGGTGAGCTGTTTGGACCCAGAGTGACCGCTTCCGAACACCGGGGGGTTGCCCGGAGGAGGAGGAGAGACCCGGCGGGTCGCTTGGGTCTAGGAGTGACTGCATCAGAGCCACGGGCGGTTGCCAGAGGAGGAGCTGCGTGGTGAGCTGTTTGAACTCAGAGTGGGCGCTCCTGAGCGCCGGGGGACTGCCCGGAGGAAGAGGAGGAGCGTGGCGGGACGCTTGGTCTGGGAGTGACTGCATCAGAACCACGGGCGGTTGCCAGAAGAGGAGCTGCGTGGTAAACTGTTTGAACCCAGAGCGAGCGCGCCTGAGTGCCGGGAGGTTGCCCGGAGGAGGAGGAGGAGCGCGGCGTGTTGCTTGACCTGGGAGTGACTGCATCAGAGCTGCGGGCAGTTGCCAAAGGAGGAGCTGCGTGACGAGCTGTTTGAACTCGGAGCAGCTGCTCCAGAACACTGGTGGCCTGCCTGGAGGAGGAGAGCGGTGGGACGCTTAGTCTGGGAGTGACTGCATCAGAACCACAGGCGGTTGCCAGAGGAGGAGACGAGTGGTGAGCTGATTGGACTAAAAGCAACCGCTCCTGAACACCGGTGGCCTGCCTGGAGGAGGAGCGTGGTGAGTCACCTGGTCTCGGAGCCACCGTTCCTGAACACCTGGGGGGCTACCCCAAGGAGGAGGAGGAGGAACAGGGCGGGTCACTTGGACTTGGAGTGACTGCCTAGGGCTATAGGCGGTTGGCGGGAGGAGGAGACCCGAAGTGAGTTGTTTGGATTCCTAGTGACTGCGTCGGAAACCGGGCGACTGTCCAGAGGAGGAGGTGTGTGGCGGGTCTCTGTGTCTCGGAGCTGTTGTATGGGGCTCCAGGTGGTGGCTCAGGGGAGGGGCTGCATAGCCAGGCGATTGGTGCAGAGCAGGGTCCCAGGAGCTAGGTGGCTTCTTGCTGGAAGAGCTGCACAGAGACACGCCTAGGGGCGGAGCGAAGTTTCCAGGGCGGCGGGCAGATTCTCTGGGAGAGGCAGCCTAAGGAGACTCGCCTGCAAAGGGTGAGGCTCCCAGGCCCAGGACGTAGGTCCGGGCCCCTGGGATCGTTGCAGAAGAAGACAGCCCAGCCCAGGTGGTAGTTGTAGATTGAGGGGAACCTCTAGGAGGGCAACTGACTAGCGAGACATCCCTACCGAGTGACTCTTCCCGGCCGGGGGAGGTTTTCCCACAGGGACGGTAAAGCCAGAGACATAGGCACAAACAGGCCTTGCCTCAGCCCACAGTCTACTTCCCCATTGGATGACCATTGGTCAACAAGTGGAGGCACCTCCGCCCACTAGCAGGGAATATACGCCACCTGAGGGTTACCACACCTAGAGAGGCAGCTTCTTCGTGGAGCTCTGCATTATCAACCTCCTACAAGACTTCAGGCTACTGAAGGATAAGAGGGGATATACTAGCAATCTTCAGGGACATTATAAGTTGATAGAGGAAACCTGCAATATCTTAATGACCCACTGATCCCTGAACAATATGAGAAAACAAGGGAAGAAAATGCCCCAAACAAATCTAGATGTTACATCAATAAAATCCAACGACAGCATGGCAGAAGAAATGACAGAAAGGGAGTTCAGAATGTACATAATTAAAATGATTAGGGAAGCAAACGATGAGATGAAAGAGCAAATGCAGGCATTGAACGATCGCACCAATCGACAGTTAACAGAGCAAATTCAGGAAGCAAAAGATCATTTCAATAAAGAGTTAGAGATATTGAAAAAAAACCAAACAGAAATCCTTGAAATGAAGGAAACAATAAACCAAATTAAGAACTCCATAGAAAGCATAACCAATAGGATAGAACACCTGGAAGACAGAACTTCAGATATTGAAGACAAAATATTTAACCTCGAAAACAAAGTTGAACAAACAGAGAAGATGGTAAGAAATCATGAACAGAACCTCCAAGAACTATGGGATATCATGAAAAGGCCAAATTTGAGAATTATTGGGATTGAGGAAGGCTTAGAGAAACAAACCAAAGGAATGAACAATCTATTTGAAGAAATAATATCAGAAAATTTCCCAAATCTGAAGAATGAAATGGAAAATCAAGTACAAGAGGCTTATAGGACTCCAAATACACAAAATTACAACAGACCCACACCAAGGCACATTATAATGAAAATACCTAACATACAAAATAAAGACAGAATTTTAAAGGCTGTGAGAGAAAAGAACCAAATTACATTCAGGGGGAAGCCAATACGGATATCAGCAGATTTTTCAATCCAGACCCTAAAAGCTAGAAGGGCCTGGAACAACATTTTTCAAGCTCTGAAAGAAAATGGATGCCAACCAAGAATCTTATACCCAGCAAAACTTACCTTCAAATTTGACGATGAAATAAGATCATTCCACGATAAACAAAAGCTAAAAGAATTTACAAAAAGAAAGCCAGCATTACAGAACATTCTCAGCAAAATATTTCATGAGGAAGAGATAAAAAACAAAGAAGCAAATCAGCAAAGGGAGGAATTATCCTAAAGGAACTGTCAAATAAAGGAGGAACCAAGATGTGTCAAAAATTTTAAATATGAACCAAATGACTGGGAATACAAATCATATCTCAATAATAACCCTGAATGTTAATGGCCTGAATTCATCAATCAAAAGACATAGACTGGCAGATTGGATTAAAAAGAAAGATCCAACAATATGTTGCCTGCAAGAGACTCACCTCATAGAAAGAGATACCCATAGACTAAAGGTGAAAGGATGGGGAAAAACATACCATGCACATGGGCTCAGCAAAAAAGCTGGAGTATCCATCCTCATTTCAGATAATGTGGACTTCAAGCCCATGTTAGTTAGAAGGGATAAAGAAGGACATTTCATACTGCTTAAGGGAAGCATAAATCAGCAAGATATAACAATCATAAACATCTATGCCCCAAACAGTGGCTCATCCATGTATGTGAAACAAATCCTTCTCAATTTTAGAAACCAAATAGACCATAACACAATAATACTAGGTGATTTTAACACGCCTCTTTCACCACTGGACAGATCTTCCAAACAAAAATTGAACAAAGAAACCATAGATCTCAATAACACAATCAATAATTTAGACTTAACAGACATTTATAGAATATACCATCCAACCAAGAGCGAATACACTTTCTTCTCAGCAGCACATGGATCCTTCTCTAAAATAGACCATATATTATGCCACAAAGCTAATGTTAGCAAATACAAGAAGATAGAGACACTACCTTGTATTCTATCAGATCATAATGGATTGAAGTTACAAATTAATGAAAGAGTAAAAAACAGAAACTACTCCAACACCTGGAGATTAAACAATATGCTACTATATGATGAATGGACAACAGAAGATATCAGGAAGGAAATTAAAAAATTCTTAGAGGTAAACGAGAACAAAGAAACAACATATCAAAATCTCTGGGACACTATGAAAGCGGTACTTAGAGGAAGATTTATTTCATGGAGCGCATTTAATAAAAGAAGTAAAACTCAAAAAATAAATGACCTAACACTACAACTCAAAGCCCTAGAAAAAGAAGAACAGACCAACACCAAAAGTAGTAGAAGACAGGAAATAGTTAAACTGAGAGCTGAAATCAACGAAATTCAAACGAAAGAAACAATACAAAAAATTGACAAAATAAATAGTTGGTTCTTCGAAAAAATAAACAAAATTGATAAACCTTTAGCCACACTAACAAAGAGAAGACGAGAGAAAACCCAAATCACTAAAATTCGGAATGAACAAGGAAATATCACAACAGACACGACCGAAATACAAAACATAATTAGAAGCTATTTTGAAAATCTATACTCCAACAAAATAGAAAATTTCGAAGACATCAACAGGTTTCTAGAGACATATGAATTGCCTAAACTGAACGAGGAGGACATACACAATTTAAATAGACCAATTTCAAGTAATGAAACAGAAGAAGTCATCAAAAGCCTACCAACAAAGAAAAGTCCAGGACCAGATGGGTTCTCAGCCGAGTTCTACAAAACTTTTAAAGAAGAACTCATTCCAATACTTCTCAAACTATTCCAGAAAATAGAAGAGGAGGGAACTCTCCCAAACTCATTCTATGAAGCCAATATTACCCTGATTCCTAAACCAGACAGAGACACATCGAGGAAAGAAAATTTCAGACCAATATCCTTAATGAACATCGATGCAAAAATTCTCAACAAAATTTTAGCAAATCGCATACAAAAACATATTAAAAAGATAGTGCACCATGATCAAGTGGGTTTCATCCCAGGGATGCAAGGTTGGTTCAACATCAGGAAATCAATAAATGTCATTCACCATATCAATAGACTTAAAGTCAAGAATCACATGATTATTTCGATAGATGCAGAAAAAGCATTTGATAAAATACAGCACCCCTTCATGCTCAAAACACTAGAAAAAATAGGGATAGTGGGAACATTCCTTAACATTGTAAAGGCCATCTACGCTAAACCCATTGCTAATATCATTCTAAATGGTGAAAAACTGAAAGCATTCCCTCTAAAAACTGGAACAAGGCAGGGATGCCCTCTTTCACCACTTCTATTCAATATCGTCCTTGAAACTCTAGCCAGAGCAATTAGACAGACCAAAGAAATTAAAGAGATACGAATAGGAAAAGAAGAACTCAAACTATCCCTATTTGCTGATGATACGATGGTATACTTAGAGGAACCAGGAAATTCCACCAGAAAACTTTTAGATCTCATAAGTGAATTCAGTAAAGTAGCGGGATATAAGATCAATGCACATAAATCGAAGGCATTTTTATATATAAGCGAAGAATCTTCAGAAAGAGAAATTAGGAAAACTACCCCATTCACAATAGCTTCGAAAAAAATAAAGTATTTGGGAATCAATCTCACAAAAGAGGTGAAAGACCTCTACAATGAGAACTACAGAACACTAAAGAAAGAAATTCAAGAAAACCTTAGAAGATGGAAAGATCTCCCTTGTTCTTGGATAGGAAGTATTAATATTGTCAAAATGGCCATACTACCAAAAGTGCTATACAGATTCAATGCAATTCCAATTAAAATCCCAATGATGTACCTTACAGAAATAGAGCAAGCAATTATGAAATTCATCTGGAAGAATAAAAAACCCAGAATAGCTAAAGCAATCCTTGGCAGAAAGAGTGAAGCAGGGGGTATCGCAATACCAGATCTTCAACTCTACTACAAAGCAATAGTAACAAAAACGGCATGGTATTGGTACCAAAATAGAAAGGTGGATCAATGGTACAGAATAGAGGACACGGACACAAACCCAAATAAATACAATTTTCTCATACTAGACAAAGGGGCCAAAAATATGCAATGGAGAAAAGATAGCCTCTTCAACAAATGGTGCTGGGAGAATTGGAAATCCATATGCAACAGAATGAAACTAAACCCATATCTCTCACCATGCACAAAACTAAACTCAAAATGGATTAAGGATCTCGGAATCAGACCAGAGACCTTGCATCTTATAGAAGAAAAAGTAGGTCCAGAGCTTCAACATGTCGGCTTAGGACCAGACTTCCTCAACAGGACTCCCATAGCACAAGAAATAAAAGCAAGAATTAATAACTGGGATAGATTCAAACTAAAAAGCTTTCTCTCAGTAAAGGAAACTATCAGCAATGCAAAGAAAGAGCCTACAGAGTGGGAGAAAATCTTTGCCAATCATACTTCAGATAGAGCGCTAATCTCCAGAATCTATAAAGAACTCAAAAAACTCTACACCAAGAATGTAAATAATCCAATCGACAAATGGGCTAAGGAAATGAATAGACACTTCACAGAAGAAGATCTACAAGCAATCAACAAACATATGGAAAAATGTTCAACATCTCTAGTAATAAGAGAAATGCAAATCAAAACCACCCTAAGATTCCATCTCACCCCAATTAGAATGGCAATTATCAAGAATACAACCAACAACAGGTGTTGGCGAGGATGTGGGGAGAAAGGTACACTCTTACATTGCTGGTGGGGCTGCAAATTAGTGCAGCCACTCTGGAAAGCAGTGTGGAGACTCCTTAGAAAACTTGGAATGGAACCACCATTTGACCCAGCTATCCCACTCCTTGGCCTATACCCAAAGGACTTAAAATCAGCATATTACAGAGATACAGCCACATCAATGTTCATAGCTGCTCAGTTCACAATAGCCAGATTGTGGAACCAACCTAGATGTCCTTCAATTGATGAATGGATAAAGAAAATGTGGTATATATATACAATGGAATATTACTCAGCCATAAAGAACGATAAAATTATGGCATTTGCAGGCAAATGGATGAAACTGGAGAATATCATGCTAAGTGAGATAAGCCATTCTCAAAAAACCAAAGGAAGAATGATATCGCTAATAAGTGGATGATGACACATAATGGGGGGTGGGAAGGGTTAGTGTTGGGGTTGGAGTTGGGTTTAGGGAGGGGGGCAGGAATGGAGGAAGGACGGACTGTATAGATGGAGGGGAAGGGTGGGAGGGGAGGGGGGGAAGGGAAAAAATGGCAGAATGAATCAAACAACATTACCCTATGTAGATTTATGATTACACAAATGGTATGCCTTTACGCCATGTACAGACAGAGAAACAACATGTATCCCATTTGTTTACAATTTTATAATAAAAAAAAAAGATTAAAAATGTAAAAAAAAAACAAAAAAAAAAACAATGCTCCAAAAATTATAAATATCTATTTCTAAGTTAACATAAATGGTAAAGTTGTTGCTAAATTTAATTTTCAAATGTATTCCATGAAAGGGATGATGGGACATAATGACCTAATGTTGGCATTAATAAAGGAGGAACAAAGAAGTATCCAGGTCTATCTCCACTCTGGCAAGAGAAAGGGAAATTACTAAATACCTTCAAGCATAGGCACCCAGAATTCCTGAAAGCAGCTTGCCCAGTCTCCAATATTTTTCCAAGGACATATAAAGACAATAGGTCAGGAGTGTAGATGCCTCAAGTTTGAAATATAAAATACCACTCTTATTGGTCAAAGCTTTTCTGATTTTCTTGGCTTCCAGTTCTTTCAGGTCTAAGAAAGATACTGATTTTATCAGTCAGTTTAGGTTAAGTTATGCTACTATAACAATAGACACCCTTACACCCAAATCTCAGGAGCATACAATACAGTTTTCTTTCTTGCTCATGTATATTCTAACCATAGATTGGCTTGGGCTCTTTCATTTCAAGATGAAATGATCACCTCCATCTGGGACCTGCCAGCCTACTAGCTATGGGAAAAGAATCATGGTGAAAACAAACAATAATTCTTAGAGCTTTTGCTTAGAACTGGCAGCTGACATTTCTGTTCATTTTGCACTGGGCAGAGCAAGTTGTGTGGCCACACATGATCTGAATTGGGCAGGAAGGTTTAATCTTTTTAAAAGGATAGAGTATCACCTTATACTGGAAACAATATAATCATCAGATTCAGTTATATTCTATTAGTCTAGGGAGACTCCTATTAGAACAATTTAATAGAATAAAAGTGCAGACAAGTTCTAGGAACCTCACAGTAAAGGTGTCTAAATTCCTTTCAACCTTTCTCAGCAGTGGGCTATTGGAAAAAGTCATTTCAGATTATGGTAGTTGACTTGAGAGGACAGAAGGCAGAACTCAGGGAACTGCTGATCCTCAGGTGGAACCATTCCTCCATCGCCAGTCACACAGCGTGGGACAGGTTACATCGCTTCTTATTTTGGAACATTGGCAAAAATTCAGGCCTCACATATAACTCACTGTATTGAAGTTCTCTTTAAGTACATTACCTGGATTATTAAAAGATTGATGGAGTCCCAATAGCTGGGAAGTTATTGGGTTGAAAGTTCAGATATACACAAATGAATCATAACATCATTTAAATTCAGAATATTTCTGCCCAAATCATTTTGGGGTAGAAATGGAGAGATTTATAGTGAGTCTTACGAAATTTGATGATCTGAAAAGTAAGAGGTATTTAAATGTATGATTTAACTGCAAGAGTCAACTACAGTAGTTTTAAATTGATGGAAGCCTTGATTGCTACTGGTTTAAAATGCATTTTAAATAGTTGGAACTATATTTTGAGGACAGCTTAGGATGAAGAGTTGAATGTGATTTTTTAGACATCAAAAATAAGATCTGATTTTCATGCAGAAAAAATAAACTCCTCCATCAATAAAATATGTATGGTAGCAAACTTCCTATATACCACTTTTCTCTATCATGTCTAGTTCTAGATATAACAGTTTTTACATAAATCTCTTTGAGGGTAAGAGCCCAACGTCCTTGTAGTGGATAAAGAATTTTGCTGATCCTTTCACTCTTGAGTCACAAATAAATCTACCTTTGAAACCATCCTAATTTTTACATGGAGGGACATGAAAAGTCACAGATTCACTGAGTGGTAAACCAGTAAAGTAAGTGGGTTTTGCAATAACTTTCACTGAGCTCAAATCTTTCTGTAGCTTGCCCTTCATTTGGACTTCTTGATGTTCCCTAATTCCTCAAACACCTTTCCCCCTTCATCAGTCAAAATTTATTCTTTGAAGAGGAATATTTTTTATTAAAACTTACCCACAGGTGAGCACAGGCCAGGCTGTGCAAATATCAATAGAAAACAAAGTTTTAGCCAAAGGAATGATGAGCTATTAAAAAATAAAAAACCAAGTAAAGTGAAAGTGACATATGTTCCTCTCTTTTGTAAGATTACACAATGGAACAAATTTTAAAACAATGTTTCAAAAGGACAATAGCTCATATTCATGTTACATTTCTGCCCAATTCTCTGAAAAAAATCTATAGGCATTTTTGATGGAATGAGTTTTTAATGGAACAGAGAGATTTTCTCCCCAGTGTGACTTCTAAAAATTTGTTCTCCATTATGAAAGAGATTGAACTCAATATTGTTCCAATTAATAAAAGAGTAATTTAATTTTACATAATTAATGTGCCTGAGAAATGTTGAATATACATTTGATTTTTAGTAAATGCTTTATGTGGACTTAGTTCTTTTATTTTTTTTTCTTTAATTGCAATAAGAAAATCTTAATTCTTTCCCTGTCTTTGTAATTTCACTAGCAGCTTTATAAAATCAAGAGTTGTACTTGAAAGATAATACTTAAGGGTGCTCAAGTCCAAAATCCTTTGTTGTTTCTTTTAATTCAGGACAAGTTTCTTTAATAAAGTGAGCAATTGCAGCCTAGTTTATCTCTGCTAAATTGGATCGCTATGTATTATTTAAGCTTAAAGCAAGATACAGCTATATTAACCATCACAATGCCATTATCTACCAGCTATTCCATATTTATTATTTAGTCAAATGTGCAGAAAACTACCCAATGATTCCTAAAATTGGATTTTAAGCTTAAAAAGGCAATATTGATCAATACAATATATTTAGAATCTTAACCTCCCTTCCCTATAATATAAACATATGTAATTAACTACCATTCCCTTTCCTTCTTTTCCTATGGGTATGGTATTTTTACATTTTATCTAAAGTACTATCCTCACTTTATTCTCTTGATTTTTGCCTCCAGTTCACCCACAAAATTTGTTCTTTAAAAATGCATCATAACTTTTTTTGCACCTTAGATTCTATTTGTACTTCATTAAATATTTATTAAAAGAATAATAGACTCAGTGATAAAAATTCAGACTACACAAGAGGGCACAAAATGAAAATGTAAAGTCTTTACCCTGTACACACCTGTCCTGTTCTTCAGGAAGAGCTATTTTTACCTTTTTTTTTGGGGGGGGAAGGGGTAGAGTTCTAGTTTTTAACCTGAAAATTCTAGACCAGTGCTGTTCAATAGAAACATAATGTAAACTATTTTTAGTTGTCTAGTAGTCACATTTTAAGAAAAAAAAGAAACTGGTGAAAATGATTTTAAATCTATGTTTTATATAACCCCATATATCCAAAATGTTGCCATACCACATGTTATAAAACCTATGAATATTTAAAATTCTATGTTTTATCTAAACTATTTCACATTTATAGCACATCAACTCAGACTTCAAAGTATTCAAAAACTGCAGTGGCTAGTGGGAACCATGTTGAATAGTGCATGTCCAGTAAAATACTTATCAATCTAGTCTGTTATTTGGCAATTTTAAACAGAATCTTCTGGTTTCCTGCCATGAAAACAAATAACTTAAAATTTTCTTCCTTCTTTCCTTCCTTCCTTCCTTCCTTCCTTCCTTCCTTCCTTCCTTCCTTCCTTCCTTCCTTTCTTTTTTATTTTTTTTTGCATACTGGAGGTTGAACTCAGGGGCATTTGATCCACTGAACTACATCCCTGTCCCTATTTTGTATTTTATTTAGAGACAAGTTCTCACTGAGTTGTTAGCACCTTGCTTTTGCTGAGGTTGGTAATCCTTTTGTCTCAGTCTCCCGAGCTGCTAGAATTCTATTATCTATTCTGTCTTACAAATCTTGTGATATTCTTAGTCTCTCACAGTCTTCTTTATTTTTTAACTTATAGACAGTATTTAGTTCTTACACTAAATTACGCAGAATCCCTTGAATTCCAGCTATGTGAAATGTGGAAATTAAGTCCCTCATTTCTCTCCACCTCCCCCACTATGTCATCTGCACCATGACTTTCAAATTGTTAAATTCAAAAGTTTTACATTTCGTTCGGTCACTCTAATGAATGCCTTGTGTTGTTTTAGGTTTCCAGAGTTGTAAAACTAGTAGACAGGATTTAGAATATTAGGAGTTTAGAAATATTCATTGTAAAAATCAAGCAGTGTGATTGAACCCTGTAGAAGAATAATCTCGTACTCTTCATCTTTGCTATTTGAAGAAGAAAGTTTTTGAATGTGAGAGACAAATAAATTTTCATTTCCCATATTACACCAATTTCTCAGAATCATGCTTCAGTTTTGTTTCATTTGAGGACCATGGCTCATCATTCAACTTTATGTTTTTCCTGGAGTCTCTTATTACCTTTCATTTATCTTATTAACTAAGAAATATCCTGTCTATTTTATTTTTAGATCACCATGCTTTTTAATCATACCACTTATTAGATGGAAGTGACTGTCTCCTTACAGTCCATTTCTTGTGGCTCTCTAACTTGCTTTTCTAATTTGAATTTATTGCCTTTTATAGCTGCTGCTGAGCTGTGATTCTGTGATTTAATTTCAGTGTTCTATTGGTCAAATTCATAATTTCCTACAGGCCAAGTATTCCTCTTTCAATAAGGAAGATGTTTTATTGGGTTATATTCTCTAGTAATTTAAAAGGAAAAATACATGCAAGAAAAATACATTTTCTGAATATTTACATCTTCAAAAATGGATTTGTTTTCCCTTCACATTAGACTGGTTCGTTTTAATTTTCCAAGAAACCTCAAATTTCCATGATATGATACAAATGCACTTTAGTGTACTTCTACCCCTTGGAAATGACAATCCAAGTGAATTGGTTGCACAGTTAGGGATCAAATGAATCCTTGGACTTTTCCCCATTACCAGATCTGAGGTGAAGCAACAGTCCATGCTTCACCTTTTGCCAATTTTGTACTAGTTGGGAAATCAAAAGTTTCACTATACAAGCCCCCCTGGTAAATACTTGGAGGAATTGCAACACACTTTAGTATGTTTAGAAATGTCCTTTTATCTGCCCATATTTTTCAAAAACATACTTACATGTCGGGTGCCTTTGGGAATTTAAAAATACATTCTGTGAGCAAAGAGAAATGCAGACATGTTCTCAGCGCTGATCATTTTCATCGTGGATCTAATGCTCGCTCTGGCCATTATTGTTACTTTCTACGCTGTTTACTTAATCACAGCCACGGGTATTTTTGTCCTTTTCTATCTTTTCAAAGGAGAGATGGAAAAAAACTATGACTTTAACAAGGGCAGAATGTGGATGCCGGATTCTAGCAAAGCCACTGGGAAGACACTTCCAAGCAACTTAGAGAACGTGGGCCCCAGGGTGCTTCCTGCCCGTTTTCCAGCTGAGAGAGAAGGGAGCTTCCTGCCAAAGGAGAAGCAGTCTTTCTTCTAAAGAGCAAGGGCTCTGTGGCAGAAGAGCCACAGGGAAAGACTTGCCAGAATACAGTCCGCAGCCAACCAAGGGGTATTTTTTAAGGTGAGTATGTAAAATATTCAGTTTAATTCTCCTTTTTTATGAGTGAGATAATATAAGTAGCATGAATTCTTGAGGTGAGAGGAGAAGAACAAACACATCTCTGCCTTCCATTTTTCGAAACTGGAGTTGAAAGCCTCTACAGGTACGACAAACAAGTTTCTGTGTTCAACTGAGAGTCTCATTTATCCTGCAAGCTAAGGGAGTCTTGCCTGTGATGTTTCCTCTCCTGAGTATTGATCAAAAGGCAAAAAAGATGGAAACTGGTTTCATCGTCCATAGCAGTTTGCTTAAAATTTTTGGGAGAGGAGAAAGTTAGAAAAGATGAATATGTTGGTTATTCCTGGTGTTTTCCCCCTTGACTCCAAGTGCCAACCGTAATCCATAGTTGTCCTCAAGTGGACAGTGAATTTTCAGAATGGTTCTTGGAGTGAAAACTGTGGTTGAGCATGTGATTGTGTAGAAGGGAGCAGACCTACTCTCTTTTTGGTTTGGTGCCTGCAAATACTTGATCTTATAGAGAACACTTCAGCGTAGTCTTTTCATTTTTTTTAAACATTTTTAATATAATACCTTTATTTTATTTTTATGTGGTGCTGAGGATGGAACCCAGAGCCCCATGAGTGCGAGGCAAGCGCTCTACCACTGAGCCACAGCCACAGCCCCTCAGTGTACTCTTAATGACATCTCAAATACTCAAAACAGGCTTGTTTGGAATTACCTGGCTCTTTGTTCTATTTCACAGCTTTTGTTCAGTGGAATCAAATGGATTAGTTTTGTCTTATTTTTTGTCAAATGAATGGCCACCCTAGGTTCCTTGGGCTTGAGATTTTATGGTATAAGTCCACATGTTTTATGGCATATACATAATATTTTTGGTTGCAAAAGACTGGAGTTGCCATGCACGGTGGTACACACCTGTAATCCCAGCAACTTGAGAGGCTGAAGCAGGAGGATCGCAAGTTCAAACCCAGGTTTAGCAACTTAGAAAGGCCCTGAGCAACTCAGTGAGACCTTGTCTGAAATAAATAAATAAATAAATAAATAAATAAATAAATAAATAAATAAATAAATAAAGGACTGGGGATGTGGCTCCGTGGTTGAGTGCTCACACCCCCACCTGGGGTTCAATCCCTGGTACCAAAAAACAAACAAACAAACAACAACAACAACAACAAAAACCTGGTGTTAACTGATTTAATTTTATCAGTTATGATTACAACTTTGTACATTTCATTTCCATTACCTCACAGCATGTTTTAGACTTGTGACATCTTAACTGGTAAAGGCATTTCTTCCCCATAAGTTGTAAAATCACTTTTGTTTCCATGTAAAGTAGCACTTCAATGAACTCCTTGCAAAAAATGGTAAAATCATACTCAATAATTTTAAAATATCATTTAGTCCCACAGACAATAAGTGTTTAACCTATTGAAAAACAATGATGTGATCAATGTGATGTGATCAATGTTTTAGTCATGATGTTTGTTGAACAGTAGCTTCTCCACAGAGGAGAAAATGGTTAAATTTTGTTGTTGAATAGGTAGAGTATAGTAAGGGATTTAAAAATCCTTCCTATTACATAGATTCCAAATTTATACACACATGTAGAAGGGAGGGAGCCTGGGGGGATGTGGGATGTACCATCAGGCCATACCTTAAACTATCGCCCATAACTGCTGACCACTTTCATCAATTTACAATATAGAGAAGTACTGTTTTATGGAATATTTTTTCACTTCTAAGAAAACTTGAATACCCTGCAAATATTATAAAACAAGCACATACCGTACTTTCTGTCTTTAAATCTTGCCATTAATTTACTCCATGCCATATCTAGAGAACCAGGGTAATGCTCAGTCAATTTTGATTCAGAGAAGAGAGAAGAGTAAGTCCTAAATGTGAGGCATTGCCTGAGGTGAGGTATCCTAGGGAGTAACTAGGGGGCAGGCTAAGGCAGAGGAATATGCAGAAGGGGACAAGGGTCATGATGTGTGAGCATTGGACATGATAAAGCCAAAGGGCACTGAGACAAACATTCAACCTGGCCTTGCACAAGCTTTGGACGCCTAAGAAATGTCCACAGTCAATTCAACTGTGCTAACAATTAGGGGTAATGGGCCATGGAGTATCCACTGAAGATCTCATGGGGGGGGGTTGTTCATATATATATATATATATATATATATATATATATATATATATATTTTTTTTTTTTTTTTTTTTTTTTTTTTTTGCCATTTGTCCCAGAGTTCTCTTCTGTCCTCTGTGTCCCTAATGTAGAGGATTAGAGCCAATGGTGATAATCTGATTGTTTTAAAAAAGGAAACAAAAATGCTTTACATTTTGAACATCTTTTGAGGCTGGCCCTCAACCTCCACCACACTCTTGTTTTATATCCATCTTCAGGATGTATCCTTTCCCTGAAAGACATCTAAGTTTATATCTATCACCTTCTGGGCTCCTCTGCTCCCATTGAGCTTCTTTTTCCATCCAAATCTATGACTGCCCCTCAGCCTCTATGAGTATTCCAGAAACCTAGGTGTAGTTCTGCTAAATTCTAAATTCAGTTGGGTAAGGATTCATTTCTACAACTTCTTATGTACCACTGATTCAACCAGGAATACTTTTGATGCTATTTACAGCCTATAGCAGCAGAGTGTTCAATTCAAAAGACCTTGGGAGTCATTTAGGACATGTTTCATCCAATTAAGAAATAGCTTCTACAATATCCCTGAAAGATAGTTGTCCAAGTTCTGCTGAATCGTTCTGCATGAGACACAGTTTCTTACCTCACAAGGCAGCCTGTCATTAAGAAGGTCTTTATAATATCCAATAGAAATGTGAATCCCCACAGCTCCCATTTCTTTGTCCTATTTTTGCTGTTAAGCAATCCAGAAAACAGTTGAGTGAGTACAATGACTTCACTGGAATCACAAATTCTAAGGAAAAAAGACAAGCTTCTCCCCTTATGAATGATCTGTTTCCTATTCAAAGCACTGAACAATGTTGTCTTTTTCAGTATCAATAAGAACCATTAAAATCATAATAGTAAGATAAATCTGGAGTTTATTGTGTACTTTGATAGAGGATTCTTAATTTGTCTCTTCTGACTTCTTGTACATATTTGTTAATCAGGAATTTTGAAATTCATTCCTTCAAAGCTTCCTCAAGACTGGGAACATTGCCAATTTGCACTGAAGAACAACATTTTATTAGCACATTCATAACTATTAAAAAGTAATTCTAACACTCTGACCCAATTTCACAGCACATCAAAAATTTAATTCAACCCCAAGTGACTCTCACAGATGTCCAATAATTTGACAGTGAATGTTGTTATTTGGAAGGTCAGATGAATCTGAACATTTTGGAAAATTGTCAATCTTGTCAATACAATTTTTTTTGTGAATACAGAAACAGCAATACTTTGAGTAACAAGTTATGCTAATCTGTACCCTTTTATCACAGGTAAATGAGAGTGGAGAAAATTGGGAAAGACCCAGTCATTCCTTTTCTGGTGGCAGTGAGATCATCTAAAGGAGAATCGACTGGAGAAGGAGTGTTCCTATGGTCAGGATCCTGAAGGCTTTGTTACTTGGTTTGCAGGAGTTAGAGGGCTAGAAGCCAAAGATTTTCTGGTTTGTGGATGGTTGAAGGAAAGCAAGCTCTCAGAAGACAAAGAGAGAACTCAAGTTCAAGAATGCATACCTACAGTCCCCTTTTTTGTTTGTTTCTGCCTCTGGTGACATTGCTAACAATATGTAAGCTTTTGGATTTAGGAGTTTGATTAGGATCTTCACACCACTTACTGGCAATGTATTTGTGTCAACTCAGTATCTCTCTAGGCCTCTGTTACCCCATCTGAAAAGAAATGGCATAGGCGTGTAGGGCTCCTGAAAGTCTAAAATGCTTTAACAAGGGATTTAAAAATATGAAGCCTGGGTCTGGCGATATGGCTCAGTTGGTAGAGTGCTTGCCTTGCATGCACAAGGCCCTGGGTTCAATTCCCAGCACCAAAAAAAAAAAAAAAAAAAAAAAAGAAGCCTGCTTAGCCAAGATGACAATTTATACAGGATCTCTAAGTATCTCCTAAATACTCTGTTAATACCTGGGGGATGCTTGAGATGCAGGATCCCCTAAGGGATCAAGTGTTTTTTTTGTTTGTTTCACCCCTGCTCACAATTAACGTGTGACATTCACACCAGCATCCCTCAGGGATGCATAACCCCAATAGCTCGGATATTCTGTCCAAACTTCTAAACCCATGCATTTTTGTTCTATGCACAAGCAAGACATCTATTTTGTACTCAGTGTCAATCCCTTAAATAATTTTTCCTTTAGGATCTCAATTTGCTCATCCATAAGTGAACATACAGTATAAATAACATTAATAGCCATTCCTGGACTGGTATTTTATCATGTAAAGGTATATTCAGAAACTGCTTTATGCAACTCACTAAAGAAACAAAGTGACACAATACTCAGACTTTCACTTCAAAAGGGCTCCATTATGTTTCAATTTGAAAGGACCCATGAGCTAGAAAGAAAATAGAGACCTCAGGCAAAGTAATTGAGTAGTTAAGCAAACAAAGTGCAATACTTTTCAAAAATTAAAGTTTCAATAAAACCCCAGAATTTGCCAGTTTTAATTTTATTCATTTTTAATATCCTCCTGTGTTTTGAATGAGAAAATTAATCCAGGCTGTCCAATTGATTTGCATTGCAAATCATCTTTTGTGCCTTAGAAGACAGATTTTGCTAAAAGCAAATGGATGGTTTGGCAGTGATTTCTTGGATATGACACCAAAAGCATAGGCAAAAAAAAAAAAAAAAAAAAAGTAAAAATAGATAAATTGGACTACCTCAAAATTAAGAACTTCTGTGCATCCAAGGATAACAATCAATAGAGAGAGAAGACAACCCACAGAATGGAAAAAAATATCTGCAAATCATGTGTTTGACAAGGGGATCCTATCCAAAATATATAAAGAACTTCTGCAATTCAACAACAACAAAAATGAAAAACCAGGTTGAAGAATGGAAAGAGGACTTGTATAGGCAATTTCTCCAAAGATGTACAAATGACCAAAACACACATAAAAAGACAATTCATGTCACTAATCATTAGGGAATGTAAATCAAAACCACATTGAATTATCACCTTGTAACCATTAGAATGGCTACAAAATTAACAACAAACAAAATAACACGCATGGGCAAGGATGTAGAGACATTGGACTTGTGTACTGTTAGTAGGCATTAGAATGATGTAATCACTGTGGGAAACACTACAATTCCTCAAAAATTACCATATGATCTAGCTGTTCTGCTTCTTGGTATATATCCCAAAGATTTTTTAAAGCAGGGTTTTGAAGAGATATTTGCTCATTCCTGTTCATAGCAGCCTTAGTCACAATAGCCAATGGGTGGAAGTAACTGAAGTGTCCATAGACAAGTGAATAGACAAAATATGGTGTATGCATTCAATGGAATGTTGTTCAGTCCTGAAAAGAAGTTTCACTCATGCAATAACATGGGTGAATTTTGAGGACATTAAAGAGACCTTGTTATATAAAATAAGCTAGTCGTGAAAAGCCACGAACAGACAGTCATGAAAAGGTATATACTTCCAAGGAATTCCTCTTCTATGAGGTAGTCACAGTTGTCAAATTCATAGAGACAGAAAGTAGAGTGGTGATATACAGGGGTTGGGGAGACGTGGTGTGGGGAATTTTTGTTTTATGTGTACAGGGATTCAGTTTTGCATGGTGAAAAGAAAAATAGAGATAGGTGGTGGTGATGGTATCATGACAATGGGAATGTACTTTAGTGCCACTAAATTGTGCATTTAAAAATGGTTAGATGGAAACCAAAAGCCAAATATTCTCTCTGATACACTAACATCCAATTAGGGCCAGGAGGAAGGAAATGGAAAAATAGAAATTCACTGGATTAGACAAAAGGGAATGAAGGGAAGAGAGGGAGACAGGAATAGGAAAGACAGTAGAATGGATTGGACATAATTTTCCTGTGTTCATGTAGGAATACACAACCAATGTAACTCCACATCATGTACAACCACAAGAATGGAATGTTATCCTCCATGTATGTATAATATGTCAAAATATATTCTACTGTCATGTATGTCTAAAAAGAACAAATTTTTAAAAAAGATACTCTTACAGGAGAGAGATGAAATAAATATTGAGTAAGTAACCCAGAAACTCTGCCCAACTTCTTATCTTTTGATATATATTCATCCTCATCTTCTTGGGGATGGCTGTTACCCCTGTAAGTCAGGACATCACTAGAATTTAAAGGACACCAACTACAAAGAGAATATCTTGTTGTATCTTAAGTGAGAGCTAGTGCAAAAAAAAGAAAAAAAAAAAAAAGAAAAGAAAAGTTAGATGGTTCATTTTTATGATAAACATTTGAATACAATTGAAAATAATAATAAAAAAGTAAAGAAAGTAAATGAATTATGTCCTGGTAAAAGTTTCTAAATCAATATACAAAATAATGTACAAATTAGACTTCTTAAATTAGTTTTGTTTTGCCTGAGTATAAAACCAGACTACAGAGGGTAATGTTCTATGTGGGGCATGTTGTATGAGAAAACTTTCCAAATTATTTGACATTTTAAAAATTGCATAAAACATATATACTCAGTTTCAACCTTAATCATACAGCTAACTCACCCAGAGAACTTTTAAAAACAATCATCCTTTGGTTTGGGGTGAAGTTCTAACATAGGGAATTTGCAAGCATTCCCAGATGGTTGTAATGTGAAGGCAGAATTGAAAACCACTACCTGAGGCTTTCCACCATTGAATTATCATTATTAGACTATGATCATTTAGATTATTCTTGACACTAATAATCATGAAGGGTCTCTACTGATAACCCAGCTTTTCATAATGAAGTATTCAATATCAGTAAGCTCCACTATGGAAATCCTACAAATAAGTGCTATAGGTTCTTAGGTAGATTGATCACAGGATTTAATACCACATTTATTAGATTTACTTTTAGTCTTGAACAAGGTGAGTCAATAATTCTCTTGATGTTCCCATACATTTAATTCTTAAGAAAGTCATTCAAATTCTCTTAAGAAAATGCAGCAATAAACTGAAGGCTTCACCAAAGACTTCTATTATTGGGGGTGGGGGTATGAAAAATCATGGAATGAGACAGACATCATTACCCTAGGTACATGTGTGATTACACAAATGATATGAATCTACATCGTGTACAGCCATAGGAACAAAATAATGTACCCCACTTGTGTACAATGAATCAAAATGCAGTCTGTAAAAATATTAAAAAATAATTTAAAAAAAAAGAGAGAGATCAAAGTGAGGACAACAGAAAACAGTTGCAGAATATTTGCTACAATGTGGCTGTTCTGGGAGGCTCCTCAGCTAGGTGACACCATATTCCAGAGGTTTGGGGTCCTTATTTATTTTGACCATAAAGTCATCATGCTCTAGATTTTGGGTTTAGGTTGAACATGGTGAGTCTGGGCTCTAAGCTGAAGGTTGGATCCATGACTTGTCCACAGATCCTTCAGCCCCTTTGGACTGGCAGATACTTCAGGCATGATCTTATAGTGATGTATACATGGAGGACAAGAAGGACAGAAGGACACTTGTGTTGGCACATTATCACTTTGACTCTGATTCCACTGGCCAAAGAGTCACATGACTGAGCCCAAAATCAGTGGCATAAAGAAGGGCACTTCTTCCACAGAGGTTATAAGAAGTGTGGTATTCACTGAGTAACAATTTGCTAAGTATATCATAAGATGTCATGAGATAATAAAATAGTTATAATCAATAAAAATATCGATATTATTAATTAGTTTTTCTTTTATGTGAAATAAAATGCAGGCTCAACATTGCTAGGGTGAATTTGAATATGGGATTTACAATCTTCACACTTTACTTTTTCATATTTCCCACAACCCCAATTAAAGAGATCAGATCTGTTTGCTAGAAAACAGTGTCTGGAAGATGTCTGCCCTTTCTGTGGCTATTTTTCAAAGCTGGAAGTTGTTCTGTCATATGTCCTTTGAATTCATCCTTCCTAGTACAGGACAGTGGTCAAGTGCTCTTGGGAATGCACGTGGGGTCCAATATCAGGGCTGTCTTTTTCAAAGAACAGGGCCTTTATGCAAGTAATGTGCTGGATCCATCACAGACTGGGTTTGAATTTGGGAGAGTTGTATAGACTCACAAGGCGATATAGAGCTTATTTAGTAAAACTTGCCTGAACTAATAGGTTGTTGTGTTGATCAAATTAATTCAAATATTAATCAGGTGGAATTGAAGCATTGATGTTAAGCAAAATAAGCCAAACTTAGACGATCAAGGGTTGTGTTTTCTCTCAAACATAGAAGCTAGAGAGGGGGGAAAAAAAAGAAAGATGAGGAAGATTTCATGAAAATCGAAGGGAGATCAGTAGAGTGGAGGAAAGGGATCAGGAGCAGGGAAGAAATGAGGGAAAGAGGAAATACTGCGGAATGATGTTTGTCAAACTATATTGTCATATTGTATGCATGTATGAATATGTAACAGCAAATCCCATCATCAGGTACAGCTATAATGCACCAATAAACATATGGAAAAATATTAGCCAGAAAATAGACAACTTCCTAATAATTTATCTAGACGTCAGTCTGAGTAGGCTCCAGTTCTCCTCCATTGTGTTTTTTTTTTCTCTTATTTTTTTTTAATTTTTTTTTATTGTAAACAAATGGGATACATGTTGTTTCTCTGTTTGTACATGGCGTAAAGGCATACCATTTGTGTAATCATAAATTTACATAGGGTAATGTTGTTTGATTCATTCTGCCATTTTTTTCCCTTCTCCCCCACTCCTCCCACCCCTCCCCTCCCTCTATACAGTCCTTCCTTCCTCCATTCCTGCCCCCCTCCCTAAACCCAACTCCAACCCCAACACTAACCCCTCCCATCCCCCATTATGTGTCATCATCCACTTATTAGCGATATCATTCTTCCTTTAGTTTTTTGAGATTGGCTTATCTGACTTAGCATGATATTCTCCAGTTTCATCCATTTGCCTGCAAATGCCATAATTTTATCATTCTTTATGGCTGAGTAATATTCCATTGTATATATATACCACATTTTCTTTATCCATTCATCAATTGAAGGACATCTAGGTTGGTTCCACAATCTGGCTATTGTGAACTGAGCAGCTATGAACATTGATGTGGCTATATCTCTGTAATATGCTGATTTTAAGTCCTTTGGGTATAGGCCAAGGAGTGGGATAGCTGGGTCAAATGGTGGTTCCATTCCAAGTTTTCTAAGGAGTCTCCACACTGCTTTCCAGAGTGGCTGCACTAATTTGCAGCCCCACCAGCAATGTATGAGTGTACCTTTCTCCCCACATCCTCACCAACACCTGTTGTTGCTTGTATTCTTGATAATCGCCATTCTAATTGGGGTGAGATGGAATCTTAGGGTGGTTTTGATTTGCATTTCTCTTATTACTAGAGATGTTGAACATTTTTCCATATGTTTGTTGATTGCTTGTAGATCTTCTTCTGTGAAGTGTCTATTCATTTCTTTAGCCCATTTGTCGATTGGATTATTTGCATTCTTGGTGTAGAGTTTTTTGAGTTCTTTATAGATTCTGGAGATTAGTGCTCTATCTGAAGTATGATTGGCAAAGATTTTCTCCCACTCTGTAGGCTCTTTCTTCGCATTGCTGATAGTTTCCTTTGCTGAAGGAAACTTTTTAGTTTGAATCTATCCCAGTTATTAATTCTTGCTTTTATTTCTTGTGCTATGGGAGTCCTGTTGAGGAGGTCTGGTCCTAAGCCGACATGTTGAAGCTCTGGACCTACTTTTTCTTCTTTAAGATGCAAGGTCTCTGGTCTGATTCCGAGATCCTTAATCCATTTTGAGTTTAGTTTTGTGCATGGTGAGAGATATGGGTTTAGTTTCATTCTGTTGCATATGGATTTCCAATTCTCCCAGCACCATTTGTTGAAGAGGCTATCTTTTCTCCATTGCATATTTTTGGCCCCTTTGTCTAGTATGAGAAAATTGTATTTATTTGGGTTTCTGTCCATGTCCTCTATTCTGTACCATTGATCCGCCTTTCTATTTTGGTACCAATACCATGCTGTTTTTGTTACTATTGCTTTGTAGTAGAGTTGAAGATCTGGTATTGCGATACCCCCTGCTTCACTCTTTCTGCCAAGGATTGCTTTAGCTATTCTGGGTTTTTTAGTCTTCCACATGAATTTCATAATTGCTTGCTCTATTTCTGTAAGGTACGTCATTGGGATTTGAATTGGAATTGCATTGAATTTGTATAGCACTTTTGGTAGTATGGCCATTTTGACAATATTAATTCTTCCTATCCAAGAACATGGGAGATCTTTCTACCTTCTAAGGTTTTCTTTAATTTCTTTCTTCAATGTTCTGTAGTTCTCATTGTAGAGGTCTTTCACCTCTTTTGTGAGATTGATTCCCAAGTATTTTATTTTTTTTGAAGCTATTGTGAATGGGGTAGTTTTCCTAATTTCTCTTTCTGAAGATTCATCGCTTATGTATAAAAATGCCTTAGGTTTATGTGCATTGATCTTATATCCCGCTAATTTACTGAATTCACTTATGAGATCTAAAAGTTTTCTGGTGGAATTTCCTGGTTCCTCTAAGTATACAATCATATCATCAGCAAATAGGGATAGTTTGAGTTCTTCTTTTCCTATTCATATCCCTTTAATTTCTTTGGTCTGTCTAATTGCTCTGGCTAGAGTTTCAAGGATGATATTGAATAGAAGTGGTGAAAGAGGGCATCCCTGCCTTGTTCCAGTTTTTAGAGGGAATGCTTTCAGTTTTTCACCATTTAGAATGATATTAGCCATGGGCTTAGCGTAGATGGCCTTTACAATGTTAAGGAATGTTCCCACTATCCCTATTTTTTCTAGTGTTTTGAGCATGAAGGGGTGCTGTATTTTATCAAATGCTTTTTCTGCATCTATCGAAATAATCATGTGATTCTTGACTTTAAGTCTATTGATATGGTGAATGACATTTATTGATTTCCTGATGTTGAACCAACCTTGCATCCCTGGGATGAAACCCTCTTGATCATGGTTCACTATCTTTTTAATATGTTTTTGTATGCGATTTGCTAAAATTTTGTTGAGAATTTTTGCGTCGATGTTCATTAAGGATATTGGTCTGAAATTTTCTTTCCTCGATGTGTCTCTGTCTGGTTTAGGAATCAGGGTAATATTGGCTTCATAGAATGAGTTTGGGAGAGTTCCCTCCTCTTCTATTTTCTGGAATACTTTGAGAAGTATTGGAATGAGCTCTTCATTAAAAGTTTTGTAGAACTCGGCTGAGAACCCATCTGGTCCTGGACTTTTCTTTGTTGGTAGGCTTTTGATGACTTCTTCTATTTCATTACTTGAAATTGGTCTATTTAAATTGTGTATGTCCTCCTTGTTCAGTTTAGGCAATTCATATGTCTCTAGAAACTTGTTGATGTCTTCAAAATTTTCTATTTTGTTGGAGTATAGGTTTTCAAAATAGCTTCTAATTATGTTTTGTATTTCAGTCGTGTCTGTTGTGATATTTCCTTGTTCATTCCGAATTTTAGTGATTTGGGTTTTCTCTCGTCTTCTCTTTTTCAGTGTGGCTAAAGGTTTATCAATTTTGTTTATTTTTTCGAAGAACCAACTATTTATTTTGTCAATTTTTTGTATTGTTTCTTTTGTTTCAATTTCGTTGATTTCAGCTCTGAGTTTAATTATTTCCTGTCTTCTACTACTTTTGGTGTTGGTCTGTTATTCTTTTTCTAGGGCTTTGAGCTGTAGTGTTAGGTCACTTATTTTTTGAGTTTTACTTCTTTTATTAAATGCGCTCCATGAAATAAATCTTCCTCTAAGTACTGCTTTCATAGTGTCCCAGAGATTTTGATATGATGTTTCTTTGTTCTCGTTTACCTCTAAGAATTTTTTAATTTCCTTCCTAATATCTTCTGTTGTCCATTCATCATATAATAGCATATTGTTTAATCTCCAGGTGTTGGAGTAGTTTCTGTTTTTTACTCTTTCATTTATTTCTAACTTCAATCCATTATGATCTGATATAATACAAGGTAGTGTCTCTATCTTCTTATATTTGCTAATATTAGCTTTGTGGCATAATATATGGTCTATTTTAGAGAAGGATCCATGTGCTGCTGAGAAGAAAGTGTATTCGCTCTTGGTTGGATGGTATGTTCTATAAATGTCTGTTAAGTCTAAATTATTGATTGTGTTATTGAGATCTATGGTTTCTTTGTTCAATTTTTGTTTGGAAGATCTGTCCAGTGGTGAGAGAGGCGTGTTAAAATCACCTAGTATTATTGTGTTATGGTCTATTTGGTGTCTAAAATTGAGAAGGATTTGTTTGACATACAAGGATGAGCCACTGTTTGGGGCATAGATGTTTATGATTGTTATATCTTGCTGATTTATGCTTCCCTTAGGCAGTATGAAATGTCCTTCTTTATCCCTTCTGACTAACATTGGCTTGAAGTCCACATTATCTGAAATGAGGATGGATACTCCAGCTTTTTTGCTGAGTCCATGTGCATGGTATGTTTTTCCCCATCCTTTCACCTTTAGTCTATGGGTATCTCTTTCTATGAGGTGAGTCTCTTGCAGGCAACATATTGTTGGATCTTTCTTTTTAATCCAATCTGCCAGTCTATGTCTTTTGATTGATGAATTCAGGCCATTAACATTCAGGGTTATTATTGAGGTATGATTTGTATTCCCGGTCATTTGGTTCATATTTAAAATTTTTGACACATCTTGGTTCCTCCTTTATTTGACAGTTCCTTTAGGATAATTCCTCCCTTTGCTGATTTGCTTCCTTGTTTTTTATTTCTTCCTCATGAAATATTTTGGTGAGAATGTTCTGTAATGCTGGCTTTCTTTTTGTAAATTCTTTTAGCTTTTGTTTATCATGGAATGATTTTATTTCATCGTCAAATTTGAAGGTAAGTTTTGCTGGGTATAAGATTCTTGGTTGGCATCCATTTTCTTTCAGAGCTTGAAAAATGTTGTTCCAGGCCCTTCTAGCTTTTAGGGTCTGAATTGAAAAATCTGCTGATATCCGTATTGGTTTCCCCCTGAATGTAATTTGGTTCTTTTCTCTCACAGCCTTTAAAATTCTGTCTTTATTTTGTATGTTAGGTATTTTCATTATAATGTGCCTTGGTGTGGGTCTTTTGTAATTCTGTGTATTTGGAGTCCTATAAGCCTCTTGGACTTGATTTTCCATTTCATTCTTCAGATTTGGGAAATTTTCTGATATTATTTCATTGAATAGATCATTCATTCCTTTGGTTTGTTTCTCTAAGCCTTCCTCAATCCCAATAATTCTCAAATTTGGCCTTTTCATGATATCCCATAGTTCTTGCAGATTCTGTTCATGATTTCTTACCATCTTCTCTGTTTGTTCAACTTTGTTTTTGTGGTTAAATATTTTGTCTTCAATATCTGAAGTTCTGTCTTCCAGGTGTTCTATCCTATTGGTTATGCTTTCTATGGAGTTCTTAATTTGGTTTATTGTTTCCTTCATTTCAAGGATTTCTTTTTGGTTTTTTTCAATATCTCTAACTCTTTATTGAAATGATCCTTTGCTTCCTGAATTTGCTCTGTTAACTTTCGATTGGTGAGATCATTCAATACCTGCATTTGCTCTTTCATCTCATCGTTTGCTTCCCTAATCATTTTAATTATGTACATTCTGAACTCCCTTTCTGTCATTTCTTCTGCCATGCTGTCGTTGGATTTTATTGATGTAACATCTAGATTTGTTTGGGACATTTTCTTCCCTTGTTTTCTCATATTGTTCAGGAATCAGTGGGTCATTAAGATATTGCAGATTTCCTCTATCAACTTATAATGTCCCTGAAGATTGCTAGTATATCCCCTCTTATCCTTCAGTAGCCTGAAGTCTTGGAGGAAGTTGATAACGGAGCTCCAAGAAGAAGCTGCCTCTCTAGGGTTGGTGACCCTCAGGTGGTGGTGTATATTTCCTGCTAGTGGGCAGAGGTGCCTCCACTTGTTGACCAATGGTCATCCAATGGGGAACTAGGCTGTGGGCTGAGGCAAGTCCTGTTTGTGCCTGTGTCTCTGGTTTTACCGTCCCTGTGGGAAAACCTCCCCCGGCAGGGAAGACTCATTTGGTGGGGATGTCTCGCTGGTCAGTTGCCCTCCTAGAGGTTCCCCTCAATCTACAACTACTTCCTGGGCTGGGCTGTCTTCCTCTGCAACGTTCCCAAGGGCCCGGACCTACCTCCTGGGCTGGGAGCCTCACCCCTCACAGATGAGTCTCCTTAGGCTGCCTCTCCTCAGAGAATCTGCCCGCAGTCCTGGAAACTTCGCTCCGCCCCTAGGCGTGTCTCTGTGCGGCTCTTCCAGCAAGAAGCCACCTAGCTCCTGGGACCCTGCTCTGCACCTAATCGCCTGGCTATGCGGCCCCTCCTCTGAGCCGCCACCTGGAGCCCCGTACAAAGCTCCGATACCCAGAGACCCGCCACACACCTCCTCCGGACAGCGGCCGGGTTTCCGACGCAGTCACTAGGAGTCCAAGTAACTCACTTCGCATCTCCTCCTCCCGCCAACCGCCCGTAGCCCTAGGCAGTCACTCCGAGTCCAAGTGACCCGCCCTGTTCCTCCTCCTCCTCCTTGGGGTAGCCCCCCGGGTGTTCAGGAGCGGTGGCTCTGAGACCAAGTGACCCACCGCGCTCCTCCTCCAGGCAGGCCACCGGTGTTCAGGAGCGGTCGCTTTTAGTCCAATCAACTCACCACTCGCCTCCTCCTCTGGCAACTGCCTGTGGCTCTGATGTAGTCACTCCTAGGTCAAGCGACCCGCTGCGCTCCTCCTCTTCCTACGGGCAACCTCCCGGTGTTCAGGAGCGCTCGCTCTGAGTTCAAACAGCTCGCCACGCAGCTCCTCCTCAGGCAGCCGCCCGGAGCCCCAGTGGTTGCTGCGAATCCAAGCACTGTGCTGAGCCGCCTCCTCTACGATGATCCCAGTTGTCCGTGTTTACCGCTCCTGTGGGGGGAGGGGCGTCTCGCTGAACAACTCTACTTCACAAAGTTCCCTGCGTTCCAGGGCTACCGCCCCATCCGGGACGCTTCCCCAACGGGAGAGACTCACCCAGCGGCTTTGAGTTGGTCCCAAGCCTCTCACTATCTCCTCTTTGGAATCCTGCGTCCTGGAGCAATGTGAAATGCAGCCGCCCCCTAGTCCGCCATCGTCTCCATTGTGTTTTATTACCTCTTTTGTCTTTATTTAGCACTTGGGCACTAGTAAAAATAGAGCAAAAACTTTCACTTATGGATAAGTGGTGAACTGTATTTCTATTTCACTTAGTTATCCTTAGAGACCATCATCACACTAAACATGATTGATTAATTATTTAAATTCAGTTTCAATAACTTAGAATATCATAATTGCTTCAGATTTTCCATTTTACAACAGTACCAAATAGCTATCAACCACAAAGGAGATAACTTATTGAAGCAAAGAATTTTTCCCTCATTTTCATTATATGTGGGAATTATCTTGATAAACATCTTAAAACTTACTAATCTTCAATCAAATGGCACTGTTAAAGTAAGAATTACTAAAATTCTCCATTTTCACTTTATGTTGTGAAGATGACTAATGTACATGTCATGGAAATTTTTTTTCTTCCTAAGTTTTGACCCCTAGCAATTTTACCTAACAGCATCTTTATAAAATACTATGATTCATGTCACTGTCAATCTCGATAAGTTCAAAAGGGACAAATCACAGATTTTGAATGAGATGCTTTTGAAGTAGATTTAGAAAAATATATTGGGAATGACTTTTTATTCCTAGGGGTTATGTTCTTTACAACTAGATTTATTTAACTGAAGAGTGCTTACAGTGTGCTTGAGAAAAATAATATAAGTATAGCTTTTGTAGAATCATGGGAGGAGTCTGTGTTTATATACTCACAAATCTCAGGTATATAAATTATTCATTCCAAGAAAATGAATAATTTCTGAAAATGGCTGTGATTATAATGGACCACATCAGTAACTGTATAAACACTCTCTTTCTTAAATTACACTACTGTTTTACAAACACCAATATAAAAAACAAATATGTGTAAATATGAATTTTCTCCAAAATTATTTTAAGTCTGAAAAACATAGACTCTTGGAAAGTTCATGAAGTGCTATGTAAACATTGTCAATAGTCCCAGAGTGCAAGAGACACCAAAATTTCAAGAGGGCAATGTTGGCATCAGGTCATGACATATTCCAAGAGCCCCCAAATGAATTGCTGCGCAATAAACTTCATTCCATCTTTTGTAAACGGATAAAATAGTCTTCCTTTTCATGAAAAATTCCCAAGCCCCTCAGAAAACCTGAGGTGCACAAGGCAGGAGATGTGAATGCCTAAGGATTATAATTCCAAGTACAAGCTGAGTATCCCTGATCCAAAATGGTTGGGTCCACAAGTATTTGGAGTTTGGATATTTTTTTCCAGATTTTGGAATATTTGCATGTACATAATGAGATCTCATGGACATAGGACCTAAGTTTAAATAATAATCTCTATTTATGTTTCATATACAATTTAGATGTATAGTGTGAAAATAATTTTAGGCAATATCTGAATTTTGTGCATTAAACAAAGCTTCATGGTATAGAATTTTCTACTTTTGGTTGTGTTGGTGCTCAAAAGCTGTTGGACTTTGGAGTATTCTGTCAGATTTTCATATTATGTTTGGAATGCTCATTACCAAAGTGTTTTTTCACCCCTCCATGGTCTTTGCAAAGTGACCCTATACTCAGAGGTGTTTCCCCTACTCTTGAATCCAGGCTGGATTTTGGACTTGGGGCTAATAGAATGTCAGACATGAAGGCAAGTTAATATCCAGAGAACCTGTGTTTCCTCTTTCTTCTGGAATCCTGCCAGCACCTTAGGAACAAGCTCCAACCACATTGCCAAAGGATGAGAGCACATGGAGAGTGGCTGAGGCTGCCCTAGTCCAGCGTGCAGCCAGCCACTGTCTCCCAAACAGGAAAGAGAGCCCCCTGAGGTTGGCAGAGCTGCCTACCTGGCTTGTAGATAACCACAGACACACAAGGGAGTCCAGCTGAGACCCGAGGACACACCCAGATGACCCACAAAACCATAAGCAGTAATGCCTACTCACCATTCTTACTCCTATTGCTCTTGGGTTGTGCCAATTCATGCTGGGAATGCAAGTTTTTGGAAGATTTCAGTGTTTTTTTATTTTTTTAATTTAATATTTCTCATGGAAACTGCTATTTTTATGCAAGATTTGCTCAAATTTACATTGGGTTTGTAGTTTTCACAGAGAATCCCTTAACTTAAACACATTTTCACAGAAACACCTGTGGAATGTGTTTGAGTTAAGCAAGCAAATTGATTTCTTGGTCCTATTCTGATCCTATTCCTTAGGTCAATTAACTAGTAAATAAATCAATAATAAAAAGCAAAGTGTGGGGGGAAAAAAGTGTAAAAAGTGGACAGTATAATAGTAATTAAACATTTTGCCCAAATAGCTTTGACAGCACCAACAACTGAAGACCAAATCCAAAACAACTGAGTAAAATATTAATTTGCTGATTTAAAAACTGGTTCAAGAGAACTCACAGTATTGAAAATAGAAAAAATATCAAGAAGAAATGAGTCCAAAGATAATTTTTTCTCAATATTAATATGTTAATTAAATGACTAAAAAAATCACAGATTGGGTAAACCAGTAACAATTGCATGTTCTATAAAATACAAATAATATAAAGGAATTTTGAAAGGTTAATTTTTAAATCATAAACAAGTCCAGACCAGAAAAATGTTCATAAGAATTTGAAGGTATTATACTAATGTCAGAGAAATTTAATTTCAAAGAAAAAATTAAAAAAAGAAAAACACATGAAAGTGAAAAAAAATCTACAACCAAAATTTACTTAAGTAATAATAAAGCAATAAATACTACAGAAAAACAATAGCAAGAAAAATCCATAAACTGGAAACAAAAAAAGAACTAGGAAAAAATTAAAGCTATGTAAAAATTTAATGTTCTGAACCAAAGAAAGCTAAAGCAATAAAAATACGTTGACTGCTATATTCTTATAACAAATATACATCATTTTAATGTATTTACAAAGAAACTTTTAAAAAATCTTCTGACTTTTGTGGGAAATCAGAATATTTCCATCTTTTTTAAAAAATCCAAATGCAGAATGTTTTCCCTGATAAGTGGATGATGATATATAACGGGTGTGTGGCGGGGGTGGGGAGTGAGAGAAGAATGGAGGAACTTTATGTAGAAGGAAATGAGAGGGAGGGGGCTATGAAAAACGGTGGAATGAGACAGACATCATTACGCTATGTACATGTATGATTACACAAATGGTATGAATCTACATTGTGCACAACCATAGAAACGAAATGATGTACCCCATTTATGTACAATGAATCAAAATGCAGTCTGTAAAAAATAACAAAAACAAAAATAAAAATACATTTAAAAATGTTTTTAGTTGCATATGGACATAATTTTATTTATTTATTTATTTTTTATGGGGTGCTGAGGATCAAACCTAGTGCCTCACATGTGCTAGGCAGGTGCTCTACCATGAGCCACAACCCCAGCCCAGAATATTTATTTCTTTATGCTTTAGTTTGGATATGGTTTGAGTGTTTTCCCCAGGGTTTATGCACTGGAAGCCTGGTTGTGGAAATGAGGGTGGTTAGGTCATCAGGGGCACCACCTCTGGAAAGGGATTAATGTTGGTGTCAAAGGGTCTGTTAGTCCCTGTGAAAACAGGTTGCTATAAAGTGAGGTCACTCCATGCACTTGGTCCGTTCTCCATGTGGTTGGTTCCCCTCTCGTTTCTCCACCACCTTGAGTCCTAGCCACAGCGGCACAAACAGATGAAGTTGTCCAATCTTGGACTTTCAACCTTCAAAACTTAGTTAATAAACCGCTTTTCTTTATTAGTCCCCAACTTTGGGTATTTTGTTATAGTAATAGAAAATGGACTAACATTCTTTATATTAATGCAAATAGTAAGAAAAAAAAAAAAAGAATAAAATGGGATAGCCATGGGTAGGATGTACAGGGTGGAGACCAAGAAATCAGCCTGGGTGTAGAAGTGGGTGGAGATTGAAGGAAAAGGACCCAGAGATCTGGCCTGGGCAAAGTTAATATGGAAACAAAGTCAATAGATTCAGTCTAGAAGAGGTACCTAACTCGGGGTCAGGAGTAAGGTCAAAGTAAATAAGGGTAAGAAGCATAGTCTCTCAGAGCAGTGCACCTGCATTAAAAATGGAACACCTTCAAGCATCCAAGCTAGACTGCATGTGCTTTGTTGTTTCAGCCACAACCCCGCTACATACCCGGAGGTACCCCATTGACGTCAATCAGAATCTCTCTTTGTTCTAACAGTATACTATGTTTTTCAACATTCACTTATATTTACTTTGGAAAAATATCCAAATGGGAGCAATTTAATCTTAATGAGGATTTTAGCTCTTTGATTTGGTGGTTACTATTTGGGGACCCACCTAGAATACCAAGAGAATAGTTGCTGATGCAAACTTCTTTGTTCCCTCTGCAACAGGGGGTCAGAAAGACACAGCTAAGTGAAAAATATGATTTGCTTTGTTTCTTCTACTTGAAAGCATGTTTTAAACCAGCCAAATAGATACCAAAAGGCCTGTCAGTGTTTTGACATTGAATACCTGATTCGTATCCAATCTCCATCTCCCATGCGTTCTTCCCTGCCTCTGGTCTTGCTGTTTTCATGAGTGAGGCATTTATTTGCTCATTTCCTTTCTCCAGATTCAAAGCCAGAACAGTAAGTTCCAACTACAATTTATTCTTCTTAGTAAAGATTTACTTAATTACCCCAGACAAAATGAATCGCACCCCCATGGTGAGTTCATACTGTTTTGTTCATAGTCCTGAGCCAGGGTAACTGGGGGGAATTCCTTGTTTCTATTGGTTATCAAGGAAAGCAGCATTAGTTATCATGGCAGACAAACAAATCAGTAAGAGGGCAGCATAGTTCATTCCTTTCCAATGTTACATGCTTCTGCTTCTTTCGTTACTTATTTGGAACCCAAATTTGATCAGCTATATCCATGTTCTGGATAACAAGGGCATAAGTAAGTTTGCATTATAATTGTACACATGCCCCTGTCTCTTCCCATTAAGTCCCAGGCTCCTAAAGGATTAAGTCCACATTCCTTGTTTTAGGAATCTGCAGTACCTACCATGTTATAGGTTTTTTTTTTTTTTTTTTTATGCTAAAATAAATATATTATAAATTACGTAATGTTTTTAGATGGAACTGCAATTTATTCATATTACAAATTTTGATCCATATATTTCATTTTTAATTACAATAATGGTAATCATAGCACTTAGTTTTGTTAGTTCTAACCCAAATTTTAATTGCCTGCAATTTTTTTAATTCATCAAGTTGATATATTTTGTAGGGAATTATGTTCTGAGTATTAATTAGATCTTCTCATTAGGTTAAATGGAAGAGAGTCACAGTTTCAAATACTAGAGTTCTCCCTCCCCTTTTTATCCAGCACATGGACGTATATGAACAAATTTGGATTCCAAATAAGTCACAAGAGGGGCAGAAGCATGTAACTTTGGAAAAGAATGAATTATACCACCCTGTTCATGATCTGTTTGTCTGCCATGATAAGTAATGTTACTTTCCTTGATAACTAATAAAAATAAGGAATTCCCAAACTAAAAATCTTCTTCTCAGCAAAGGAAAGCATCTGCTAAGCATGGTCAAGCACTCATGGGTGTTGAGCTCCCAGCTTCACTGGGGTGTGACAATTTCTCAACAGTGGAGGACTCAGCAAGGTCCTCGAGCAGGACCTGTTGGGGAGGGTGGGGGTCAGGTTCAGGCCTCACCATTGTAAGAGGCCTCATATGTGGATTCCTTATATAAGTTTACATACATGTTACAGCAGGAAACTGAAGGGTTGAAGATAATATTGTTTGAATACTTAAAAGTTAATACTAAAATTATACCCAAATGTTTAACCCAGCTTAGACATTTTTTTTTTTTTTTTTGGGGGGGGACTTGAACAGTAAAAAGGACTCAGATATCTTTCAATCTTTAAAATTGTACTTTCTAATTAAGGCCCTAGCTGAGTTATTTGAATCATGATCATGGCTTAGCATTATTGTCTCGCCGTTTTTCACAGTTCTTGATTCAAGTACCTTGTTTATTAAAACATCCGTAAAAATCAAAGATCCCAGAGGGGAAAGAAAACAGATACTTAGATCTCACAAATACATCCTTTGAAAGAGTGCCATAAAAAGCTTCTAAGATAGTATTTATTTACTTTAAATGTGTACCTCTTGTATTAAAGAAAACAGTATCATGTTGCTTCCTTCAATAGAATTGTTCTTGTCCCTTCCAAATGGCATTGATTTGAAATAAGAACATAGGTAAGAGCCAGGCAAGGTGACTCATGCCTGTAATCCTAATGACTCAGGAGGCTGAGGCAGGAGGCTGGCAAATTTGAGGCCAGCCTTAGCAATTCAGTGAGGCCCAAAGCAACTTATCAAAACCCTGTCTCTAAAAAAAAAAAAAAAAACAAAAAAGAAGAAAGAAAGAAAGAAAAAAAGAACAGAGGTTAGAATTCCATGCATTTACCTGACAGTTCCAAACTCACACCTCATATCATTTCACAAACATAATTACAAGGCAAAATTTCTGGTTTTATGTTTGTTATTGTATACTACAAAGGATATTCAAACTCTGGAAGAGTGATAAGAATACTTTAGAGTTAAAAAGTTATGAAATATGCTTTAAGAGAAAAAGTATTGCTTTTTAAAATTTGAAACTAGTGAAAATATAGAAAAATAAAAATTGACTATAGTCTCCCATTTAAAAATTATTCTACAGAATAATCAAAGTAGTCGAAATCCTGTTCTCTTACCCCTGCTCTTGAAGTCACCATAACCAAGAACTTATTTCTTCTTCTCAAGCTTTTCTTATGCTTATTGTAGAACATGTGTGTGCTTAGCTCACAAAAGTGATTTTGGGCATAGGGCTTATGGTGGTGCCTGGTACCTGGCCCCAGGGAGATTAGGGTAGCAGGACAGTGGCCTGTATTTTTCACAGTTTCTGATTCAAGTACTTTGTTTCCTAAAACTTCCTTAAAAGTCAAAGACCCTGAAGGGGGAAAAAAAGCCAATACTTACAACTTGGTCCTTGAAAGAGTGCCATAAAAAGCTTCACTGAGATGGAATCTTAGGGTAGTTTTGATTTGCATTTCTCTTATTACTAGAGATGTTGAACATTTTTTCATATATCTGTTGATTGCTTGTACATCTTCTTCTGTGAAGTGTCTGTTCATTTCCTTAGCCCATTTATTGATTGGGTTATTTGTATTCTTGGTGTAAAGTTTTTTGAGTTCTTTATAAATTCTGGTGATGAGTGCTTTATCTGAAATGAGTGTGGCAAAGGTTTTCTCCCACTCTGCAGACTCTTTTTTCACATTGTTGATTGTTTTCTTTGCTTTAAAATCATCTTACTACAGTGATGCAGTCACCTCAAGGTTTGTAGCAGCTCAATTCACAATAGCCAGATTGTGGGACCAACCTAAATGCCCTTCACTAGATGAATGGAAAAAGAAACTGTGGTATATATACACAATGGAATATTACTCAGCCATAAAGAAGAATAAAATTATGGTATTTGCAGGTAAATGGATGGAGTTGGAGAATTCCATGTAAGTGAAATAAGTCAATCCCAAAAAACCAAAGGTCAAATGATTTCTCTGATAAGTGAATGATGATACATAACAGGGAGGTTGGGGGAGGTAAGGGAAGAATGGAGGTAGGATGGGGGTGGGGGAGGTAAGGGAAGAATGAGGGTAGGACAGATTGTGTAGAGGGAAATGAGAGGTGGAGAGGGGATGGGGGAAGGAAAGATAATAGAATGAGACAAACATCATCATTCTATGTATATGTATGATTACACAAACGATGTGACTCTACTTCATGTACAACCAGAGAAATGAAAGTTGTACCCCATTTGTGTACAATAAATCAAAAAATAATAATAATAAAAAAAACCTCCCTAGCCTCTGGGGAGATTAGGGCAGGTGGACAGGGGAGAATGAGAGGCTCACAAAGGAGTGGTCGAATGGAGTCTGGTTTGCATTTGAAATGTGTGCCAAAGGAGTGTTGTGCACTTACAATCTCCAGGAATTAGCTAACCCCACAGGGGGTCGTGGTCCTGTCAGGCTCAGCAAGTCTCCCCATAACAAAGTATCTGAATGCAGTAAATTAGAGACACGTGGCTAATATACCCTGGTACCACATTTTTATAATTTAAAGAAGCACCCAGGATTGCTTCTGTGTTTCAAGCTAACAAACATCCTATTTGTATGACATAAATAATATGTGAACAAACTGTTAGGAGTAATAGAACATCTGTAGCTCTTAGAAAATAAAACATAGTTAATTTAGAGATGACATGAATTATGTAATCTTTTTTTATGTCTAATTCTTTCTACGTTGTTCAAACTGCCATCTACACACGAATAACAATGAAATTCTCATAAACAAGCAGAAAAATCCAGAAAGTAGGAGCAGTCATAATGCCTCAAAAGTGCATTACATCTCAGGAAAAATAGACCGCGTAACTCTAAAAGCTCAACTTGGAAGGGATGAATATTGTATTCAATACCATAGTACTAAAACCTGTTGAAATGCCTTTGGAGGTTGAAATAACTACAGCTGTTAAGATGCTTTCAAGAAGTAAATTGAAAAATATTTCTTCAAAATGCCTTAGTCAACCAAACAGGAGCATATACACTATTGTAGCAAAAACTGGCTCTTACCTTTGCTGGTCTCAGCCTGGTCCAAGGAACGTACACTTCACTAGTCAACTGAAGAACATTGTGAAGTCTACATTTCTGACCAGATGCCGTTTCTCTCTCTACCAGATGTACCTTGTTAACACTTCACTGTCTTTATTACATTCTGCATTTCACTTACTCTGGCTACTTGTAAAGCTCTTCCCATTTTCCTCATTATACTTTGATTTCAGCAACCACATTTTAACCACCCTGTATTCTCAATAGTGCCTGGACATGTGCTGTGAATATGAAGAAGCATTTTCAGAATCAATCAAGTTCCACTTGAATCTGAGGTTCAGTTCAGTGGTTGAGTGCTCGCCTGGCATGTGTGAGATCCTGAGTCTGATACCCAGCACTGCATAAAAATAAATTTAAAAAAATCCACAGGTATAAAAATGGAACACTAAAGTGGAAATGAATGAAGGACCATCAATGGAGAAATGGAAAAGTTCATTGAATTCTCAAAACTTCAACATGAATATGCAGAAAGTTAAATTTATAAATAATTATGTCTTTACAAATAGTTAATCACAAAATTTACAAATAGTTAATACCTTAAAAGCAGTAAGCAGTAAAATCTTTTTGATGTTGCTGTTAATGTTTGTTTGTTTGGGTGCTGCAGATTGGACCCAGGACCCTGAGCATGCTAAGGACATATTCTATCACTGAACTCCACTCCAGCCCAAAAGATTTTTTGAGTTTTACTTTATTTTATTTTTCATATGGGGACTAGAACCCAGGGTCCCACACATCTAGGCAAGCACTCTATCACTGAGCTATACTCCCAGTCCTCAAAATTTTGATTTTTAAATCTTTACCTCTTTATTCATTTTAAGCTAAGATGAGACCATGTTAGTGTTTGAACAATTGGTGTGAAGAGGTATGTGAAAAGACACTGAAAAAGAAAAAATAGGGAAATATGGACCTAAACAGCACTGAATTCCCCAGAAAATTGAGATGATCACAAGCGTGTGCATGTAGAAAATTTACTTTGGATAGTTCCATCCCCAGAAATCACAGTGGGAGACTGGAAAGAGTGAAACAAAAGAGGGTGTGTTACCAAGCTCAACAGCACCATGGGTAAATGGAACTCAGTCCTCCAGGGAGCATTCTAAGCAATTGCACAGAATATACCTCAAAAGTATCTGCCCACTAGAAAGATAAATGACAGAAGAAATGGCCCATCAGGCTTCTTGTTCCATTGGTCAGGAGTTGTCCCAGAGGGTATTCATGATCTTACACTTTCAAGGATTGCACATGCTTCAGTATGGTTTGTGGAAGGCATCTTAAGAGATGGCAACAGAGAATTCATCTTCCCCAGGGAAGACAGCAAGAGATAGGTGCTGGAGATAATGCATGGTGTTGTAAGTGATGCCTTCACAAACCTGGTTGCTGTGAAAAGGTGACTCAGAAGATACAAGATGGGGTACAAGAGAGACTGACACCAGCTCTTAGAAGCCTGTGAGTTCGATGCAAAATATTTTCCTGGAAATCATGAGCACAGGACTACAGCCACCTCTTTGAAACAATCGTCAGAGCAAGGGGCATGGAGACTTAACGGGCAGCAATAGAGAGAAAGGAGCTGGCGAAAATATTGCACAGTGGAAGAGACCAGGGCATCAGGGGTTTGTCCTTTCTTTGGACTAAATTTCACCTCTTTGTGTTTCAAGCACAGACTAACCTCTGGGTGGAGTTTTTCTTTCTATGTTTGCTTTTGGTGTTGGGCTGTTACTTATTTTAACTTGTCATTCTCACAGAGCAATGCCATCTGCCAGCTATCTTATCTACACATAAATTAAGTTGCTTCGTTTACTTAGGTGTTCTGAGTTTTGTGTGCTTCAGGGAGAACTCTCAGCTTTTTCTGCTCACCACCTGTCTTTAGTGTGGGTTTCTTTATAAGCCAGGCTTGAGACAAGGATATGAGTACAGGTAGGTTATCTGACAGGTGATCCTAGGAAGTGCTGCAAGGGAATGAGGAGTGAGGTGGGGAAGAGTAGATACTGTGTGCATGAGCAGGTTTCTGCCACCTGAATCTTCTGTGAATGTGCTACACAGAATAATAGGGACTAGTTAGCTCCTCATTGGTTGAAGGTTTCTTCTAGGGGCCATTAAGCCCTCTACATTTCTAGGCTGCCCTGCCTGTGACAGAGGTACGAATAGTTGATGTGGGAAGGGATGGATACATCCTACAGCTGCACTGAATTCAGAAATTGGCTGAGGGCTCACTGGAGCATCAACTGCATCTACTATATACTCTGAGATAATTTTGCAAAGGGCAAAATCCTCCAACATGGAGAAAAATAACAGCAGCAACTTTCTTCTGCCATCTCAAAGGAAAGAAGTTAATTACTAAAGGGTTAGAGGCAATTAAAATTAGCTTCAAAGCTGAGATTATTTGCTAATCTTTGCAGACAAAAACTCCAAATTGGCATTAGGTCTTCTTAATGAAAATCCCCTTTACTGTTGCTAAAGAACAAATCTGGAAAGAAACCAGTATGTTTATTGCTCTGGCAACGAAACTATGTTGAACAACAACTGTTCAGCTCTGTTCCTGTGATGAGCACATGGAAACAATGGGGAATTTTTTATTTTCCAGTCATTGCTCTGCTGCATCACCAAGTTGGAGCCTCTCAAAGATGAGAGCTTTCTGATGGAAAAGTCAGACAACGAGGTATGAAAATTTGGCTTGAATGTAGTGGATGTGATGAAGGATAGAAACCTACAAAAGAGCACAGAGAGTCTAGAAATGAAATGACCTTAGTGCTATCACAGATGTAAAAATTTGCCCCAATTCTTTACTCCCTTTTAATAAAATTATAAATACACACAGTGGGCTCCATGAACCATCCAACCCTAGAATCTGAGTAACTTGCTTTGAACAGAAGTTATTGCAAGATATGACTTCATCTGCATATTGGGTTTAGGATTTTAGGAACTGTGATCATACATGAGAAGAAAACAGCCCAGCTAGCTACTACTTCTTCTTTAGTCTAAGTCCTGCAATGAAATATGGAGTAGACCTGAATCCAATTCCAGCCAAGAGTCTCAGTCTTAAAACATACAGCATAATATGAAGATGTCCAACCAAGTCTATTCTAGATGAAACAATAGCAGCCAACTGGAGAATCCAAGCCAAGCCTGAAAGTAAATGCTTACTGTTATTAATCACTGAATTCTCAACAGAATTGAAAGGTGAATTTATTATGCAGTGCTATTGTAACAATAACTGACAGAAATAGAGGCAAATTACTTTCCTGTGATAATTATAATAGGACTGAGTAACGACTCTATTGCTAAGTTCATGGATTCACTGAGGAAAATAAAAACATCCAGTAACTAGGAAAAAACCAATGTGAAAGACTTGGAAAGAACTCATATAGAATTCTGGATCAAGTGATGGCCTCCTCAGCAGTAAAAGATTTTGCTTCCTTTCTAGTGATCGTGGGTGAACTGAGATCAAGACAATAGCACTCTCCAAGACAATGTTCACCTTTATTTATTATTTTCTAGTTTTGATAATCAAACATTATTGTTTAGAATGTTTACAAAGATATGACACTAGGGTTTCTAATGGAGTCTTCCTGGGTATATGGAAGGTTCTCAAAGAAAAGGTATTTAACACCTAAACAAATCAAGGCATATTTATGCCGATGCATCTCTGAGAAAACTTACTCCAATACACCTGTGCCGGGCAGATAATGTATACATGGTATTATGCTGATCTTTTAGAGGGAGAAGGATCTGCCTTCAAATCCTTTCCAGTAAAAATGGGAAAATATTTAAAAAGTAATAACTTAAGAACATTATATGAGTTTTTTTAATGCTCATTGATTTTTAAATACACTTCAAATTAGAAAATCAATAGTATTATAGAACTTTAAATGGTAGCCAAAGATTTAACTCTTTGTTATCTCTATATATGCTAATTTGACAGTAAGCTTCACTGGGTTTTGGAGGGTGGATTCATATCAAAATTTTTAACAAGTAAGTAGTCACTTGGGCAGTTTTAACCTATTCTAGACATTAAAAGACAAACACCTTCCTGAGTAATAACACGGCTAACACAAGGCCGACATTATGCCAATAAGGATAGGACCAACCAGAAGATAGACACGAAGATCAATACAAACGTACATAATGAGTAAAATATTTTCAAATTCAACATTTTAATGACAAAGCATGGTGATCAAGGAAGGTTTGCTTTAGGAACACAAGAATAGCATAAAACAGGATATGTGTTGATGCTAAATTGCTCGTTTCATAGAATAAAAAAGCAAAACATATACCATCTCAATAGATATTGGGAAAGTATTCTACAGGATATACTAACCATTCCTTATTTACAAAATAAAAAGTTCTTAGGAAGTCGGAAAAAGAAGATTTCCTAAATTAGATAGATTATCTTCAAGGAAATGACAGCAAACATCAGTGAACTAATGTAAGGAGAGTTGTCATTGAAATCAGAAATAAAGCAAGAATGTAATAAATCCTCATTATCCAAAATGCTCCTGAAGTTCCCAGAGAAGAGTTCAAAAAGCAGGGGAAAATTCAAAGTTTTCATATTAAAATTCAAAATAATGAAATAAATATAAAATAGCAAAATATAAGAAATTTGCAAGTTATCTAAAAATAATATAAACATACAAAAAGCATAGACAATATACTAACAATGAACAATTAATAAAAACATCTCTTGAAAACTGTAACAAAAGTATAGTATCTATTCCACCATAAAAATTCAAATGTTAAAAGTAATGTTTAAGGGCATAAAATTAGACCTAAACAACATAAAAGGGATATGAATTGACTTAAGAAATCTCAAACTATAAAAGTTCAAGTTTTTTCTCAAATTATTCTATTGATTCAACACTCTCTCTATTAATATCCTGAGGGTAGTTTTAAATGAAGTTGTTTATGTTGATTCTAAATATCATCTGTAAGAGTGAGATACATAAAAATAACAAAACAATTATAACACAGATATCATTTATACTACCAGGGAAAGAATAAGTAAATGGCACTTAGTATGCAGTGCATACCATTATTATTCCACTGTACAATTGTTCTGGTTTAGATATTAGGTGTCTCCCAAAAGTTCATATGTGAGACAATGCAGGAGGCGAAATGATTAGGCTATCAGGCTTAACCTCATCAGTATGTTAATGGCCTAATAGGGATAAAATAGGTGGAAACTGTAGGTAGGTAGGGTGTGGCTGGAGGAAGCGGGTAGATGGGGGGATGCCTTTCCATTAGGACAGACCCCTGCCCCCAGTTTCCTCATACCATGTCCCCCAAATATTTTCCTCTGCCATGATGCTTTTCCTCACCTCTGGCCCAGAACAATGGAGTAGGCATTTATGGATTTATGGCCTGAGAACTCTGAGACCACGAGCCCCCAAATTAACTTTTCCTCCTTTAATTATTCCTATTAGGTCATTTCATCACAGTAGCATAAAAAGCTGACTAAAACAATCAAAAACTGAAATGTAGAGAAGCTGAATAATTTATCTAAGGTCTCATAGCTGCCAGCTGGTGACACCAGGATGCAGAATCGTAACCATGTTCCTCACTCAACAGGCACTACACGTATTCTGACAAAACTGTGTGTGTACACATAGCAGACAAAGGGTTAATATCTATCACATACAAAAAAATTTCCATTAATCAATATAAAAAAAACCTGATGAGATAAAATGGAAAAAGTATATATAAGCAATTTTCAAAAGAGTAAATAACAAATGGTGAATAAATATGTAAATAAATAATGAAATGCAATTGAGGAAATGCAATTAAAAGTAACAGAAGTGCATAAAGTTCATAAAAAGTTTAAAAGAGCTCTGATATCTAATGTTTAATGAGAAAAGAGAGAAATATTCTCCCACCCCATGCTTGTGGAAGTCAAGTTTGCATTATTTGCCCAATTAAAAATTAACTTATCATTAGCCTACAAAAATATATCTGCACAGGTTGATTAAACTGTTGAAAAAATGGGCTCCCCCCAGCTCAATGAGTCTTGAAGTGTGCAGGTATGGAAGGGGGTGGTTACAATAGATGGGGAGACTGTAAGAGGGTGTGAGGGCATCTTGCTATCAGCTCATCTACCCAACCAGTCCAGCACCCACTGGACAGGAGCTAACCCCTCCTATTGGTTGAAAAGAGAAAGTGAGAAAATGTTTGAAAGCCAACAGAAGCAATCATTCGATTTTCCATTGAGACTTTCCTTGTTTTTTTTTTTTTCACCCTTTCTCACACACCTCTACCATCTTGGAATCTAAATATTTTTCATGCATCAACTTATTGAGGAATGAGATATCTGAATAGTATATTACAATTTTGTTGTGTATTCTTATATTTTTAATTTTTTTAATCTGTATATATTTTATCTCTTACCTGTCTCCCTGGATTTCTCTTTCTCACTTCTCTCATACTAAGAGCCAACCTCTATTAATTCCTCTATAGTATACTATAAATACTATACTATACTAGACTAGACTATAAATTTTTACCCCTCTCTTCTTTCCATCTACCTCATAAACATCACATCTTACACTACTTCTGTTCCCTCATTGCCCATCATTTGAAATGGTAAACCCTTTTAGCAAACTTACTGTTTATACTGTAGACAATAATTAATCAATTCAATTCTGTTTATTGAGACACATCTGTAAATACCTTAATAGGAGCCATTTGGTTTAAGGTGGTATATTGTTTACATCAGGTTCTGTTAATATTGGTCTAGTCCTTAAATGGGAGGTACTAGAAGTCTTCAGGGACACTACAAGACTATAGGGTAGAACCTATATTGCATCAGATTCATACCACTAGATGAGAAGACACACCAACATCCTGAAAAAACAAGGGAACAAAGCACCTCGAACAAACCAAGATGTTCCAACATTAGAATCCATAGACATTACCAGAAATCCACAGTACAAGAAATATCAGGGAAGGAGTTTAGAAAATACACAGTTAGATTGATCTTCAAAATAAAGGATGGTATCAAAAAGACAATACAGGAAGTGAAAGATCACTTCAGTAAAGAGGCAGAATTATAAAAAGGAATCAAGCAGAAATACTCAAAATGAAGGAAACAAAAAACCAAATAAAAATTTCAATGGAAAGCATCACCAACAGACTAGACCACTTGGAAGACAGAACCTCAGGCAATGAAGACAAAATATATACTCTTGAAAATAAAGTCAACTGCATAGAGAAGATGGTAAGAAACCATGAACAGAACTCCCAAGAAAAAGGGTTAATATGAAAAGACCAAATTTCAGATTTATAGGAATAGACAAAGGCATGGAGATACAAACCAAAGGAATGCAAAATCTTTTCAGTGACATAATATCAGAAAACTTCCCAAATCTAAAGAATGAAATGTAAAATCAACTATAGGACCCCAAATGTACAAAATCATGGCAGTCTCACACCAAGGCACATTATAATGAGAATGATTAACATACAGAAAAGGATAGAATTTTAAAGGTTGTGAGAGAAAAAAATCAAATTACATATAGGGAGAAACCAATTAGGATTTCAGTTGATTTCTCAGACCAGATCCTCAATACCAGGAAGTCCTGGAATAACATATATCAAGCCCTGAAAGTAAATGAATGCCAACTGAGAATTTTATATCCCACAAAATTAAGCTTCAGATTTGAAGATGAAGTAAAAACCTTCCATAAGCAGAAGTTAAAGAACTCACAACTAGAAAGCTTGCACTATAGAACATTCTCAGCATAATAATCCATGAAGAGGAAATGAAAAAAAAAATAAGAAAAAAACAAAGGGAAGAATTACACTGAAGGAAAGATTAGTCAAAGGAGAAACTAAGTTAAAAACAAAAAATTAACCAAAATGGCTGGGAATACTAATCATATCTCAATAATAACCCTGAATATTAATGGTCTAAACTCATCAATCAAAAGACATAGACTGGCAGATTGGATTAAAAAAAAAAAAGATGGTCTCTTCAACAGACTCATCTCCTAGGATAAGACATCCACAGACTGAAGGTGAAAGGTTAGGAAAAAACATATCATTCACATGGACTCAAGCAGGAGTTTCCATCCTCATATCAGACAAAGTGAACTTCAAACCAAAGTTAGTCAGAAGGAACAAGGGAGGACATTTCATATTGCTTAAGGGAATCATGCATCAACAAGACATAACAAAAGTAAATATATATGCCTCAAACTATGGCAATGAAGACAAAATATATACATCATGTTTGATGTACAAACATCAAACAAACTCTTCTCAATTTCAAGAATCAAGCAGACCACAACACAATAACACTATGTGATTTTAACACAACTCTCTCACCACTGGATAGATCTTCCAAACAAAAACTAAGCAAAGAAACGATAGAATTAAATAATAGAATCAATGATTTAGACTTTTTTTTAATTGTAAACAAATGGGATACATGTTGTTTCTCTGTTTGTACATGGAGTAAAGGCATACCATTTGTGTAATCATAAATTTACATAGGGTAATGTTGGTTGATTCATTCTGTTATTTTTTCCCTTCCCCCCACTCCTCCCATCCCTCTTTTCCCTCTATACAGTCCTTCCTTCCCCCATTCTTACCCCCATCCCTAACCCTAACTCTAACCCTAAAACTAACCCCTCCCACGCCCCATTATGTGTCATCATCCACTTATCAGCGAGATCATTCTTCCTTTGGTTTTTTGAGATTGGTTTATCTCACCTAGCATGATATTCTCCAATTTCATCCATTTGCCTGCAAATGCCATAATTTTATCATTCTTTATGACTGAGTAATATTCCATTGTATATATATGCCACAGTTTCTTCCACAATCTGGCTATGGTGAATTGAGCACCAGTGAACATTGATGTGGCTGTATCTCTGTAGTATGCTGATTGTAAGTTCTTTGGGTATAGGCCAAGGAGTGGGATAGCTGGGTCAAATGGTGGTTCCATTCCAAGTTTTCTAAAATGATTTAGACTTAATGGACATTATATAGAGAGTATTTCATCCATCATGAAGAGGATACACTTTCTTCTCAGCAGTACATGGATCCTTCTCTAAAATAGACCATATGTTATGCCACAAAACAACTCTCAACAAATACAAAAATAGAAATACTACTTTGCATTCTATTGGCTCATAATGGAATGAAACTAGAAATCAATGATAAAATAAAAAATATTCTTCTTCTTTATGGCTGAGTAATAGTCCATTGTGTATATATACCACTGTTTCTCTATCCATCATCTGTTGAAGGGCATCTATGTTGGTGCCACATCTAGCTATTTGTGAATTGAGCTGCTATAAACATTGGCATGGCTGCATTACTGTATGCTAATTTTAAGTCCTTTGGGTATAAACCAATGAGTGGGATAACTGGGTCAAAAGGTGGATCCATTTCAAGTTTTCTAAGGAATCTCCACACTGCTTTCCAAAGTGGCTGCACCAATTTGCAACTCCACCAGCAACGTAAAAGTGTGCCTTTTTCCCCACACCCACGTCAATATCTATTATTGTTTGTGTTCTTGATAATAGTCATTCTAATTGGAGTAAGGTGAAATCATAGAGTTGTTTTAATTTGAATTTCTCTAATTACTAGATATGTTGAACACTTTTTTATATATTTATTTATTGCCTGTATATCTTTTGTAAAGTGTCTGTCCAGTTCCTTGGCCCATTTATTGATTGGGTTCTTTGTATTTTTGGTTTAAAGTTTTGTAAGTTCTTTATAAATTTTGGAGGACTAGTGCTGTATCTGGTGTGTGGTAAAGATTTTTCTCCCACTCTGTAGGCTGTCTTTTCACATTATTGATTGTATCATATACATGATGGAATATTATTCAGCCATAAAGAAGAATAATATTATGGCATTTGCAGATAAATGGATGGAATTAGAGAATATCATTCTAAGTGAAATAAGCCAATCCCAAAACACCAAAGACCAAATGTTTTCCCTGATAAGTGGATGATGATATATAATGGGGGTGGGGAGGTGGGGGGTGAGAGAAGAATGAAGGAACTTTAGATTATGTAGAGGAAAATGAGAGGGAGGAGGGGGTTATAAAAATGGTAAAATGAGACAGACATCATTACCCCATGTACATGTATGATTACACAAATGGTATGAATCTACATTATGTACAACCATAGAAATGAAAAGATATACCCCATTTGTGTACAATGATTCAAAATGCAGTCTCTAATAATAAAAATAAATAAATAAATAGAAACTACTACAACAACTGGAGACTAAATAGCATGTTATTAATGATGAATGGATTAAAAAAATTAGGGAGGAAATAAAAAATATTTAGAGGTAAATGAGAAAACTGATACAATATATCAAAATCTCTGGGACACTATGAAGGCAGTGCTAAGAGAAAAGTTCATTGTATTGAGTTCATACATTAAAAGAATAAAAAGTCAAAAATAAATGACCTAACGTTATATCTCTAAGTCCTAGAAAAAGAAGAAATCAGCACCTAAAGCTGCAGAAGATAGGAAATAATTAAAATCAGAACTGGAATCAATAAAATTGAATAAAAGAAACAATTGAAAAATTTGACAAAACAAAAGTTGGTTCTTTGAAAAAAATAAATAAAATTGATAAACCCTTAGCCACAGTAACAAAGAGAAAGAGAAAACTCAAATTACTAAAATTCATGATGAAAAAGGAAGTATCACAATGGATACTACTGAAATACAGAAGATAATTAGAAACTATCTTGAAAATTTATACTCCAATAAAATAGAAAATCTCAAAGACATCATCATTTCTAGAGAAATATGATCTACCCAAACTGAATCAGGAAGACATACACAATATAAACAGATCAATTTCAAGCAATGGAATAGAAGATACCATCAAAACCTACCAACCAAGAAAGCCCAGACAGATTCTCAACTGAGTTGTATAAGACCTTCAAAGAAGAATTAACACCAATACTCCTCAAATTATTCCATGAAATAGAAAAGGAGAGAACCCTTCCAAACTCATCCTATGAGGCTAGTCTTACCATGATACCAAACCAAACCCACACAAAGACACATCAAGGAAAGAAAACTTCAGACCAATATCCCTGATTAACATAGATGCAAAAATTCTCAATAAAATTCCAGTAAATCACATACAAAAAACATATTAAAAATATAGTGCACTATGATCAAGTGGAGTTCATTACTGGAGTGCAAGGTTGTTTCAATGTAAGGAAATCAATACATGTAATACAGCACTTCAATAGACTTAAAGACCAGAATCACATGATTATCTCAGTAGACACAGAAAAAAGCATTTGGCAAAATACACCACCTCTTCAGATTTAAAACACTAGAAAAACTACCAATAGTAGAAACATACCTCAATGTTATAAAAGCTATCTGTGCTAAGTCCCTTGGCCAACATCATTCTCAATGGAGAAAAATTGAAAGCATTCCATCTAAAACTGGAACAAGACAGGGGAGCCCTCTTTCACCATTTCTATTCAACGTCATCCTTGAATCTCTAGTCAAAGCAATCAGACAAAAGAAAGAAATTAAAGGGATACAAATAGGAAAAGAAGAACTCAAACTATCACTATTTGCCAACAATATTATTATATATTTAGAAGATCAAAAAAATTACACCAAAAAACTTCTAGAACTCATAAATGAATTCAGCAAAGTAGTAGGAGGTAAAATCAATACCCATAAATCAAATGCATTCCTATACATAAGACACGAATCCACTGAAAGAGAAATTAGGAAAATGACCCTATTCACAACAGCCTCAAAAAATAAAATAAAATACTTGGAAATCAATCTAGCAAAAGAGGTGAAAGACCTCTACAATGAAAACTACAGATCACTAAAGGAAGAAATTGAAAAAAAAACCTTAGAAGATGGAAAGATCTCCCTTGTTCTTGGGTAGACAGAATTAATATTGTCAAAATGGCCATACTACCAAAAGTGTTATACAGATTCAATGCAATTCCTATTAAAATCCAATGACATTCTTCATGGAACTAGAAAAAGCAATTATGAAATTCTTTTGGAAAAATAAGAGCCCCAGAATAGCCAAGGCAATTCTTAGCAAGAAGAGTGAAGCAGAAGTCAACACAATACCAGAACTTAAACTATACACAGAGCAAATAGTAACAAAAATGACATGGTATTGGCACCAAAATAGACATGTAGGCCAATGGTACAAAATAGAAGACACAGAGACAAACCCAAATAAATACAGTTATCTCATACTAGACAAATGCCAAAAACATACATTGGAGAAAAGATGGCCTATTCAACAAATGGTGCTGGAGAAACGGGAAATCCATACATAACAATTGAAATTAAATTTTTATTTCTCACCCTGCACCAAATTTAATCAAAGTTTATCAAAGACTTAGGCACTAGAACAGAAACCCTGTGCCTAATAGAAGAATAAGTAGTTCCAAATGTTCATCATGTCAGCTTAGGGCCTGACTTCCTTAACAAGACTCTTAAAGCACAAGAAGTAAAATTAAGAATCAATAAGTGGGATGGATTCAAACTAAAAAGCTTTTTCTCAGCAAAGGAAACAATCAATGTGAAGAGAGAAACTGCATAATAGGAGAAAATCTTTACCACATGCAACTCAGATAGACCACTAATCTCCAGGATATATAAAGAACTCAAAAACTTAACACCAAAAAAAAAAAAAAAAACACAAAAACCAAAATCAATAAATGGGTTAAGAACTGAAAAGATACTTCACAGAAGAAGATATACAATTGATCAAGTAACATATGGAAAAATGTTCATCATCTCTTGCAATTAGAGAAATGCAAATCAAAACTACTCTAAGATACTCTAAGATTTCTTGTCACTCCAGTTAGAATGGCAATTATCAAGAACACAAGTAATAATATAAGTGTTGGGGGAGAGATGGGAGAAAAGGTACACTCATACATTGCTGGTGGGACTGCAGATTGGTGCAACCACTATGGAAAGCAGTATGGAAATTCCTCAGAAAACTTGGAATGGAACCACCATTTGACCTAGCTATCCCACTCCTTGGTTTATACCCAAAGGACTTAAAAGCAGCATACTACAGTGGCACAGCCACATCAATGTTTATAACAGCTCAATTCACAATAGCTAAACTATGGAACCAAACTAGATGCCCTTTGACAGATGAATGGATAAATAAAATGTGGTACATATACACAATGAAATATTTCCAGTCTTAAAGAAAATTGAAATTATGGCATTTGCAGGTAAATGGATGGAAGGAACTAGAGAATATCATGCTAAGTGAAATAAGCCAATCCCAAAAACCAAAGGTTGAATGTTTCTCTGATAAGTGGATGCGGTTCCATAGTTGGGGGGGGAGGATAGGGAAAAATGAAGGATCTTTGTATTATGCAGAGGGGGGTTAGGGGAGGGGTGGGGCAATGGGGATGGGGAAAATTAATTTTAAAAAACTATGTAAAAATGTTTGTATTTTTCTAAAAGTGATCAACAGAAATAATCTCAATCAATAGAATAGAATAGTATATAGTAATAAAATTAAGTGAATATTGACATGGAAAGATGTTGATTTGAGGTTAGTTGTTTTTAATATGGAAGAAAATTGCATATAATCTAGTCTGTCATATATTTGTGTGTTCATAAATGTGTGAATCCACTTCTAAGTACTCTGTAAAAGTTCTCAATAATATCAAATACTCATTATACTACTCCATTTAGTTTATTTATATGTACAAAATGTGTAGTGTGGCAAAGTGTTTATGTACAGAGGAGAGAGATGGTAAAGTAGTATGGAGATGAAGTTGGACTTTTAATTCACATATTTCTATAATTTTTGAATTTTTGTAACTATATGTTTCTTATATTATTTACAAAAAGAAACCAATTAGATGAAAATTGTTTCAAAAAAAGTGTTCACAAAACAAAAACTATTGTGTCTGAGAAGTATTTAACTACTAAATATCATTTCTATTTTCTGGATAACTACTGTATTAAATTAAAATCTCATTACTCCTTGGACCAAAAAAAATGGCATAATCTGAATCTAGTTAGAAATGCAGAATGTCGGGCCCCACTTCCGGCCAGCAGAATTTAAACTATAATTAAAAAGATCCCCTGGTGATTCCTGGGCACATTAAAGTTTTAGAAGCACTCCTCTAAAATATGAAGCATTTTGGTTTCTACTTCAATCACTGGAAAAAAAACTGCATAAAAAGTAAGATTTTTATTTACATTTCTTTCCTTACATTGGAAAAAATACTTGAAAGTTCTTCCAATATTGCTGTGCAGATAAGCTTTTTGCAATATTAAAATTTAATTTTTCAGTCATGAAGAAAGCAGGATGACTGAGTGAAAAATATATGACACTTACATATTTTAAAAAGGGCAGGGCGATCTTTGTAAATTGCGATTTTTCTTCCTGAAGCTAAATCAACATGTTTGCATCCCCTGAATGGAGAGCCAGCCAAGCCCCAGCTGCCTGGAGTTCCCATTCCCAGGTGAAGTTAGTCTTAAGAGAACGTGAAGAAGTAGCCACAGGGTTCATACCTATGAGACTCTCCACAGAAGTCTCAACTTCTTGTTTTCACATAAATCAAATGCATCCCCTTCACACCTTCACAACCTCTCATAGAAATCTCACCCAGCTTTCTACTTAGCATTCCTAAAGGGAGCTCCCTGGACCAGGTGTGACTCCACCTCTAATTATTCTTTACTGCATGCATATGGCATGTGGTTTTCCTCATTATACTGTCATTAGCATAAGGAAGAAGGTTCCTGTTGCCTGGGCAACCAGAAGTAGCACATGCACCATACTTACAGACTGTGATCCTGCTTCCAGTTTTTGTTATGTTCTTGGACCCCTGTCACTTGGTGGAAGGGTCACAATCCTTTCTTCATTCTGCCTCTTTTCTTGTTTTGCCCTCTTTACAACGTCCAACTGATTTGTTTAAATTCTTTCGAATTCACTACCTTAACTTCCCTTATTTCCACAAGCTGATACTGATGCCCTCCCTTCCCCCAAGCAGTCTCTCTCCTGATCAGAGCATTTGCTCACCTTTAGGGTGTGTCTTTCCAAAATGTTATATGATCTTTAAAATGATCCCATTTGTGAAATTTCTTTCCTTTCTTCTCTTGCTCCAGGTATTTTACTACTCTACTATAGGGTGGATAGAAAAATGGTGCCCTTATTTTTATGATGCTTAATAGTAAACAACAGAAAATATTACTTGCTCAATCTCTTCTCCTATAGTACTGGTTCTTAATCTTGATTGCATGTTGTAATGTTCTGGATAGTTTTAACAGATACAAATGTTTGGGTTCTAAGAGATCCTAATGTAATTAGTCTGTGGTGTAGTTTGGGCAGGGGATTTTTTAAACCTTCCTGGGTTATTTTAATGTGCAACCAAAGTCAAGAAGTATGCAGGGTAATTGCTTTTCAACCAGGTCTTCCCATTTTGTTTTTCCTTGGCAATGATTATTGTCACTGACAAATTTACACTTCCTTAAGGGTCTTATGACAGTCTTTTGCCCATTTGTCTTCTAATCATAATTCTCCTTCCCCTGCTCTGAGCCGTGCAGAGGGGGAGATCCCTATCACCAGCTGTGTTTCCCAGCTCATGAGGGAGCTGGTATTCAAAGAGCTTCCACCAATGGGATGCCCTTCCAGGTACCTGAAGGATGGGAGAAAGGGAGAAGCCAGGGCTTTTCTTCCCCGATCCCCATGACTGCATGGTGTTTCCAACTGTGTCCCTCTGTCTCCAATTCCTCCAGAACAGACTCCCTATGCTTTCAGTTTCTTGGGTATAACCTGGTCCGTGAACTTCATTAATACAGTCTTTTCCCTTTGATCATCTAGTCTCGGGTATTAGTGGTTTCCCATTGTAACTAAACTCCAGCTTGTCTCACCACCCTAGTTGGCATCTCTGTTCCTGTCACCTGTGACCAGCTCCCTGTAAAATTTCTCTATGTTAAATACTTTGAATGGTTTCCCTAGGAGGACCCTGCCTGATACAGTTCTTAACAAACATATATAACATAAAATAGTCTCCCAGAAGCAGTAACTCTGGTTGACTATTAAAGACCACTCTGATTGATCCTCAGGAACCAGGGGCTGGGGTGCTAAGATATGTGTATGTTCTTGTCTCATTGTGAGTGATGTGCGTCACACACACTGACCCAAGACCTGTTTTTTGGAGTTAGCATTTTAGCAGTGAAGAAAGAAGAGAGACCACCCTTTATAGCAATGTACAACTACATTTGGCAATATGTTCAGAAGTAGAAAGTTGTATGTCTGTTATAGTTTAGATATCAGGTGTCCCCCAAAAGCTCATGTGTGAGACAATGCAAGAAGGCTCAGGAGTAAAATGATCAGATCATGAAAGATATAACCTAATCAGAGGATGAACTCACTTGACTAGATTAACTGGGTAACTGTAGGCGGGTTCAGTGTAACTGGAGGAAGAAGGTCACTGGGGGTATGCCTTTGGGGTTTACATTTTATCCCTGGTAAGTGGAGCTCTCTCTCTCTGCTTCCTGGCTGGGCTGCCATGTCCTGTGCTGTTTTCCTCTGCGATGTCCTTCCACCATGGCCTCATCATGGGCCCAGAGCAATGGAGTCAGCTGACTGTTGACTGAACCTCAGAAACTGTGAGCCAAAACAAGACTTTCCTCTTCTATATTGTTCTTCTGGTCACAGCAACAACAAAAACAAAAAACGGACTGAAACAATGTCCCACCCAGACCTTGGGTTGAGTTCTCTAAACCTTTGTTCTCCCAACTACACTTTGTGAACCAGGAGAATTGACATCACCCCCGAGCATTTAGAAAACCAGAACTATGGGTCCCGTTCCAGTCTTTTGTTTTTAAAGTCTTGAGATTATTCATATTCCATAAAATGCATCCATTTATAGTATAAAATTCAGTGGTATCTGCATATATCCACAACCCTGTGCAATCATCACCACTAATTCCCTGACATCTCCATCACACCAGAGAGAAATCCTGAACCCCATCAGCAGTCACTCCTCACTCTCTCCCTTCCCTAACCACTAGGTTACCACCCATCTACTGCCTCTATGGATCTGCTTACTCTGGACATTTCATGTAAATTCATCTAAATTTCACATAAATGGATTATGTAATAATTTGCTTTTGTGGTCTGATTTTTTTTAACTTGAAATGTTCCTAATACTTATCCATGTTATGGAATATTTTTAGCCTTTATTCTGAATAATATCCTATATAAATATATCACATATGGTTTGTCCATTCTTCAGCTGATAGCCATTGAGTTGTTTCCATTTTGACTATTATGAATAATGCAGCTATGAACATGCACAGAAGTTTTTGTGCGACTATACTTTTTTCATTTCTTTGGGGCATATACTTATGAGTGGAATTGCTGGGTAATATGATAGCTCTATGTTTAAGTTTTGATAAGTTGCCAATCTGTTCCAAAAGAAGTACTTAAAGTACCATTTTATATTCTCTTCAGTAATATATGAGGATTCCAATTTCTCCATATCCTAACCAACACTTGTTATTGCTTTTTTTTTTTTTTTTAATTATAACCCTCTGTTTTAATCAGCTCTTTTGTTGCTGTGGCTAAATGACCAACCAGCACAACTGTAGAGGAGGAATAGTTATTTGAGGGCTCACGGTTTGAGAGGACTCTGTCCATAGAAAAAACTGGCTCTATCCTCAAGGATTCGGGTGAGGCAGAACATCATGATGGAAGAGTGTGGCAGAGGGAAGCAGCCCCAATCATCAGGAAGCACAGTGAGAGAGAGAGAGAGAGAGAGAGAGAGAGAGAGAGAGAGAGAGAGAGAGAGCAAGAGAGGACTTCCTCTGCAGATACAAATAATACCCCATAGCTATGCCCCCAATGAACCACTTCCTCTAGTCACCACCCCACCTGCCTCCAGTTACCACTCATTAATCCATGAGGGATTTATTCACTGATTAGCTTAAGACTCTCACAACCCAATCATTTCTCTTCTGAATCTTCTTGCATTGTCTCACACGTAAGCTTTCGGGGGATACCTCATATCCAGTTCATAATTCTATCCTAGCTGTTATGATGTGTAATACATTATAATTTAGCCTTGCATTTCCTGAGTAACTAATGACACTGATCTTCTTTCATGTACTAATTAGTCATTTGTATAACTTCTTTGGAGAAGTGTCTAGTCAAATCCTTTATCCATTTTTAATTGAATCACTTGTATTTTATTATTGAGTTTATGAGTTCTTAGTATAACTTGCCAAATATATGATTTGCAAAAGTTTTCTACCATTCTGTAGGTTTTCATTTTACTTTCTGGACAGTACTCATTATAGCACAAAATTCTTATTTTTATAATATCCTGTTTATTCAGTATTTTTTATTGGTTGTTTGTATATTTGGTCTCATTCCTAAGAAATAATTGCCTAGTCTAAGGTTTTACTCCCTTGCTTTTCTGCTAAGAATTTGTATTAAATTTATTCTTTATATTTAGGTGTTTGATCCACCCTCAGTTAATTTTGTAAATAAGGTGTGAGATCAATGTCCAGTTTTTGCATATGGATATCCAGTTGTTCAGCATCATTTATTAAAGAGAATAATTTCCCCCATTACAATTGTCCTGGTGATCTTGTTAAAAATCCATTCACTATGAGTGTATTGGTTTATTTTTGAATTCTCATTTACTCTTTTCATTCGTCTATCTGTTATCCTTAAGCCAGTACCATCCTGCTTTATTTTACTGTAGCTTTGTAGTAATTCTAAAATCTGAAGCATTACTTCTTCACCTTTGTTCTTTTCTAAGTTTTTAAAATTTAATTTAATTTTTAAGTGTCCAAACCCCAAAAAGTATACATATTAATGGGCGAGCATAAGATGTTTTCATACACTACATAATGTATACATGCATAATGTTTAAAACAGGTAAAACATATTCATCTTCTCAAACATTTATCATTTCTTTGTGGTGAAAACTTTCTATTTTCTTTAATTTTTTTGAAATGTTCAACACGTTATTTTTATCTGTAGTCACTCTACTATATAATAGCATACCAGGGCTTCTTTCTCCTAGCTCTGTGGTCACAAATGACAGGGTTTCATTCTTCCTTACAGATGAGTAGTATTCCATTGTGTATATGTACCACATTTCCTTTATTCTTTCATCAGCTGATGGACACTTAGGTTGTTTCATTTCTGAATTTTGCTAATAGTGATGCAATATCCATGGGAGTGCCGCTGAATCTTAGACACTGATTTCATTTCCTTTGGATATCTGTCCAGGAGGGATCACTGGATCACAAGCTAGCTATTTTTAACTTTTGAGGAACCTCCATACTTTGCCATAATGACTGTATTAATTTATATATTAATTTATATTCCCTCCAGTTGTGTCCAAGTGTTGCTTTTCTCCACATCCTCACCAGTACTTGTTTTCTGTAGTCTTTTTTTGACAATAGCCAGTTTAAGCTCTTTTCAGTCCCTTGCATTTCCATATGTATTTTACGATAAGTTTGTCAATTTCTATGATAAACTCAGTTAAGATTTTGGTAAGGAGTGTGCTGAATCTATAGATGATATGATAACATCATCTATATTGAGTCATTCAACCTACAAACATGGAATCTTTCAGGATTCATTTGGTCTTCCTTAATTTCTGTCAACAATGATTTATAGTTACAAATCCATTACAGATCTTGCACTTTTGTTAAAAATTTCCCAAACATTTATTTTTGGGGATGGTATTGAAAATGGAATTTTTTAAAATGTCGCATTTATGGTCTTACACTTTGAAATCTGCATTTTTAGCAAGACCTCCAGGTGATTCTTGCACATATTAGCAGTTAGAAAGTGCTGCTTTATTTACAAACTTAACTCAGTGACATTCCATACAATATTGCCACATTCTGAACCTTAAAGTTTCCAACTCTCCAGTAAGAAGTGACTTGAGGCATCATAGTAACAGAAAATCACACAAGAACAAGATGAAGTGTTTTTAAAGAGGAAGCAACCAGATAATATGATGGATAATATAATGAGGTTTTCCATCTAAACTTCTTTGCAATGGAAAATTAAATAGTATTAAATATCATTTAATTTAGCCAGAAACTACAATGCTGACTTTTGCCTGAATTGCGTGGATAAGTGAGTCACTTAAAATAATTTTATTGATAACTGTCAATTCTCCATTTCATTTTCAATGCCTTATTTTTCTTTTCAATAATAGCAAGAATGCCAACAGTTAGACCTTATAATGAATATGTTTCCTGTTCTGCTTCCTGGTTCCAGATCTGACACTAATTACCTCAATGACTTTGAACAAATCACTTAATGTTTCTAACTTACAATTTATTCTACCAAATAATGAAGGAATTGAAATAGATTTCTCTAGTGTTTCTCTCTTTTGTCTCTACATTGCATAAATTTCTATCATATCCAAACATGCCATTTAATTGTGTGAACTGTGTATTATAGAGTTAGTCATATTAATGTGAAGTGTGGTTCTGAATGAAACCTGTGAGGTCTGACATTTTCATACATAGTTTCAGCTACAGGTCAAATTCAATACAGCATTTATGGTCATAACAATATATGCTCCCCACTTGTAGTTTTAGGAAATAATGATTAATGAAATCAATTTAACACATGCAGAATTCCTTGAAGTTAGTTGAAAGGGGATTTATTTACATGTAAGTTCTCTCAAAATTACCCTGTTATATGCATTTAATACTCATTCCCCCAATCCCATACTAGTCCTTTTATAAACATCAATATACAAATTACTCATTGTCATGCAAAGCCACTAATGTGATAGTTTCCAAAAATGAAATGATCATTTTGGAAAAAAGACAACATACTAGAGGCCCTTAGCAATAATCATCTTCTCGTGTGTTCTGGAACGACCCAGTCCCAGTGTTTCAAGTTGCCATGAGACTGAAGAAAGAGGCAGACACATCCAGGATTGCACAGAGTACAATTTATTTGGGGATTTAGTGGTGATGGTGTCCTGGACAGCAGCAAGACCAGGGCATCCCCGTGATTTGAGGCTGCTTTTAAAGTGGTCAGGCCAAAAGCAACTTCACCCAAACTGAAATGGACCTATTTCATCTAGACACCAAACACATTCCTGATAATAACAGTACAGACTCCATATCCTAAAGCTTCACATACCATTCTAATGATTTTATTTATACTACGCTAGGAAAATGCGTAGTGAACACTGATTATGGTTATCCAGGGGGCAATCATGTCTTGAGACGGCATAACCAAATGGATTCCATATACTATGGTGTCACTCCCCTAGAAGCACTTTACAACTTGACTCATGCCTGGTCTTGCTTCAGGATTCCTAGAAACAGATCCTGAGGCATGGAATTTTGTTTAGTGATTAATGAAGGCAATTGTCTCAAAGGAAACCTGATTAACTGAGGACAGCAGGACAGGCATGAGAAGGGAGGTAAGCAGGGATTGGGGTGCTACTGAAATCTGTTCTGATCACAGGAGCAGCTGTGGAGTGAGAACAGCAGAGTAATTCCCCCCTGAAGCAAGGAGTTGGCCATTTGTACCACTGACTAATCAATACCAAGTCGGTAGATTGTAACTTCCCAGGCATCACAGAAGGTGGGACCTATAGACTGAGGATAGTGCTTGGAAGACTTGGCAGATGTGAGCCATTGACAATTGCACTCACAGCAACTGGGGAGAAACGCACTGCTCAGGTAAAGGGCCAGTATCTACCAGCATCAGTTCCATAACTGATGATGGATTATTTGTTGAACCTACTTTAAGAAATTTTTGGGCTACCAGGTGGCATGGCACATATGTGTACTCTCAGTTACTCAGGAGACTGAGGCAGGGGGATCACTTGAATCCAGGAGTTTAAGGTCAACCTGGGCAACATAACAAGGTTTCATCTAAATAATAGTAATAATAATAGCAGCAATAGGGCTTTATGATTTTGAAACGTTTCTCCTAGCAGAGTGACTAAAGAGAAACAGTTTTTTAGCTGAGTTTTTATTTCTGTTTGGGTTCTTAGCCAAAGTCACGCTGATATTTGACTTTTTTGCCTCCATAGAGAGCAGAACCACTTTATAAAATTGTATACATTGGAGACAATTTATTATTTTCTTCAGAATGAGTCACAATATTGACCAAAGATTCATTTTTATTTCCATGCCCATCTTCATCATCCATATTCATGCTTCTAGTTGCTGATTTTTCACCATTTTTTGTTTGCCCTTTATATCATGCAATGCAATCTATATATAATACACATAATAAAATAATAATTCCATGTCACATCTACCCCTAAATTAATACATTTATGAGCTGAGGCTCTGCTGGTCTTGCTTGAGTGCAGCTGAGCAATGATTCTGTTCTTGACTGGGGCTCACCTACATGTTGAGCAGCTGCCACTTGGCTGATATAAGTGGGCCTCAGTTGGGATGACAGATCATGATACATATGGTTTCTCATCTTTCAGCAGGCAAGCCAGGCCCAAGAAAGAGGAGGAGAAGTATGGAGGCCATTAACTGAGCTCATCAAATGAAATCAATATGCCACACCATCCTGGTCTAAGACACCAACTCTCCCCTGGACATTTGCAAGCACTGGACTTCTTTCCACTTATGCTGCTTTACCTATCTATTCTGCACAAATATGCCAGATGGATCCTTTTAAGTCCTAAGCAAATCACTGTCATTCCTCCACTCCAATTCCTCCAATGGACTCCCATCTCAGAGCAAAAGCCAAAGTGTTTTTGAGACTTTGATCTTCAGGACCCTATGTGTGGTGGCCTTCTCCTCTCACCTAACCTTCCTACCACTGCCCCAACATGTGCACAGATTTTCAATCATGGCACCTACCTTCAATTTTTTTGACCTGACAGTAAGTCATGAATGCCTCTGGATCTTAGACTTGTTCTTCTCTCATAATCCGCTGTGCCCATTCCCTCAATTCTTCTCAAACATCTCCTCCTCAAGGAGTCCTTCTCTGACCAACATATATGAACCATTATCTCCAACATTCTATTTAACCTTTTCTTCATAGGATCTATCAATTCCTGAATTATTATATATATACATTTCTGTTTGTGTACCCCCACTGGTATATGAACTGCATGAGAATACAGAATTTGCTTCTTTTCTTTACTGATGTAAACCCAGTGTCTATGACTGGGCCTAGCACATAGTAAGTGCTTAATAATGATTTGTTAAACTAATGAATCAATGAATAAATATCCTTTTGCCTAGGAGATTGTGTTTAAAATTATTTATTATTCAAATCTCCCTGTAAAGAATGAATTGCTATAATGTCAATGAAAGTTAAATGATATTGAAATGAAGACAAATGTTTCAATCTCATTGATGTGTTCCAGCACCCTTATCTGATGTCTTGGCTTGTGCCATGGTTGGATCTCTTTTGAATGTGATTTGAATCAGGATGAAACTAATGGTAACTAGAATACTAATTCATACTGTCCTACTGAAGTCTTCTATTGAATTCCTCTTTCTGTATTATCACATGAATAATTCTAAAAATAAGTGAAAAAAAGTTCACAGTTTAACACGATGTGAATTTATTATTTGTATATTTTTCCTAAATGATCTTCCTAAAATGCATGAGACATTTTAAATTGATTAAAATATGTGAGAATGTCAAAATAAGAGAAAGTAACACAGCTTTATAAAAATAAGTTTTTGCTGGTTTGAACATGAGTTATTTTAAACTTTTAAGAGCTTAGCACAGAAAAGTAAATTCTCAGGGAAATAATCATTTCACTACTTGGTCATATGACATGGAAACAATGTCATGGGTCTTACTGGCAAAATTGGACAGGGTAGTGGGAAAAATGACTAAAAGCATGCAAAACTAATCAGAGTATCTCTAGAGTATTTGCCATCTCAAGTTTGATTATTTGCTAATTTGGCAATGTTTGGCATATCTTTACTTGTGAGAAAATAAAGAAAGAAATATATAAACCACTCACAACCATAGTTACACCTAGATGCAGCCACTGACCCAAATGTTTTTCCTTGAATAGCATACAATAGAAACAAAATAAAACTTTGGTGTAGTATGAGAAATGGTAGTCATTAAAATAAGATGAAGCAAGTATCATGAATTATGAAAAAATGATGCTTGAATTTTACCCATTTCAAAGTTTTCACTGAGCTGAGCATGTTCTTTAACAGATCTAATTATTGAATTGAATATTCATTATATTTTAATTATTACAGTCATAAAAAGAAACGCTGGCTAAGGATACATTCAGTAAAAGTATCTCATCAGCTTGAGGTTGATCAACCATTTAATTCAAAATTTCTTTCATTAAGATCTAATTTTTTAACAGTTTTATGTATACTACCTATAGATATATTCTGATATTCTGATACATATACATCATTTTAGAATTATACCAGTTTGTTTCAAACTGCTTTAAATAAGAAGGAAAGGTGGGCTCTTCTATAATTTTAGGAAATGTACAATGAAATTAACTTCCTGATTTCTTGGCTAAGTTTGTCTATCAACATAATGATGTAAAAGGTTGAAAAGGAATATCTGACAGTTAATATAGGCCTTCTAGTAGTTATATATTGCAGGCCAGCTATAAAGTTTGGATGGATACTCAGACCATATTGACACTACATGGAAGATGTAGACATCAAAAGATTTATTTAAATAAATGTGCCAAATGTTGATGAATATTTGGTAGGATACCAAAAACATATTGTATTAGTTAGAATGCTTTTGGCTATAAAACACTCATCTCAAAATATCTTTAAAATATGGAAAATTATTATCCCACTCAGTATGAAGCTAAAGACAGGGCAAGTTCAAGATAATTCAAGTTCATTAAAGCTCAGATTTTTGGAATTCGTTCTCTTGGTCTTAGCTGGTTGGGTTTTGTTCAGAGGCATGTCTTCTCATGATCAGAGGATAGTTGCGGTACCTCCTAACAGGGAAGCCTGAATACAGGTAGAAACCAAGTCTTCCCAGTCAAATTACTGACACCTGGTCACCTTTCCCATAACCCACCTATCATTCATTTTCCACAACCCATTCCTCATTCTACTTAGTGATGAGAAAATTAAATGTTTTCCTATCCAGTAATCTATTCCAATCTAGTATTTTCTATCTAATCCTGTTACTAAAATAGCAGTCACATGTAGTGAGTTCATAAAATTCAAGTATTATCAGTACTAGCACATTATCCATCACCTGGTATGTGTTTGGGAGAGAAAGAGAGTGAGAAAGGGAGAAAAGAGACCAGCCTTAGATAAGAGACAGGAGTGCTTGTTCCTTGATTGAAATAACTGGACCACACTGGTTTCTCCTCACAGAGACATAAGCTGGTTCTATCCAGGTACTGGGCAGGTAGGCAGAGTCTGATTTTTAAATAATTATTGACCTGCTGATTTCAATGTAGCTTCAGACTTGATTTTCTAGACACTTGTTTAGCCTTAGTTCAGCAACATTTCCCTTTGGAGCCTACAAATCATGCATTTCCTTTTTTTGGAAGAAATGTCCATTGTTCCATTATTCTTTTGCCAGACCAACTTATAGCTTCTACTCCTCAGCTAATCTGAGAAATTTCCTTTGGAAACTGAGAAACTCTGGGGGTCCTATTTGGTGCCCTCTGAGAACTTAGGGGAATGGAGGTGGGTAGGATAACCCTGCTTACCTACCATGGTTTGCTGGTTCAGATCTTGCATGGAAGCCTCTTATTTTCTGAAATCTCCAGATGAGAAGCAGGCACCATCTATATGGCCTGGAATACACATCAATGTCAACAGTTTTATGTGCAGGTGTCTGTCCAAACCATGGGACCTACTTGGATTCAGGAAGAGTTCAAGAGTCAAACTCTTAATTTCTCTAAATGCTTGCCTTCTCCAGAATATGAGTCTCTTCCCCTATCACCTGTTAATACCTCCTGTGGCATGACTGGGAGTGGGATAGGGTTAAATCAAGACTTTGTGGCAAATCTCTGGAACCTACCCATGACTTATCTGGGCTGGAGGAGGGTTTTTTTTTGGGGGGGGGTGGCATTTACTGAGGATTGAACTCAGGAACAATCAATCACTGAGCCACATCCCCAGCCTTTTTTTTTTTTTGTATTTTATTTAGAAACTGAGTTGCTTAGCACCTCACTGTTTCTGAGACTTATTTTGAACTTGAGATCCTTCTGCCTCAGCTTCCGGAGCTGCTGGGATTACAGGTGTGCATCACCGTGCCCAGCTGGAGGATGATCTTGAAAGAGGAAAAAGTCTGACCTCTCTGGTATCATAAACAACTTTATGCGCATATGTTTTATTACTAACTTATCTTGTTGCAACAGAGTGTCCTTCTCTGTTAGGGATCCACCTAAATCCTTATTGGTAGGTGCTTGCTTTCCAGGTACTTGGGATCAGAATATGCATTTTAACCAACATCCCAAAGTGATTTCTATGCACTTGAAATTTTTAAAATCACTGCCTTACCAGTTTCTGGGCTTTTGTGCCCAGATAAACAAATTAAAATTAGCAAGCAAAAGATAAAATGACAGGTATTCTGAGTTGAAAATCCATTTGTTTATTGACAAAAGTTTTGAGGTCTCCAGGCATAATTGATGAGATATCCATCTAAGCATATCCTGGTTACATTTCAAAATTAAAAGAATCAAGGGGGAAATGTTACCAACTGTAAGGAAGAAATAACAAGTTACACACAAAGCAGAAAGAAAAAAAAAAAATAGTCAGACATAGTGGCACATGCTTGAAATCCCAGCGACTCAGGAGGCTGAGACAAGAGGAACTCAAGTTCAAAGTCAGACTCAGCAATTTAGTGAGGCCCTATCTCAAAATAAAAAATAAAAAGGAATGGAGATGTGGCTCAGTGGTTAAGGGTTCCTGGGTTCAATCCTTAGTACAAAAAAAAAAAAAAAAAAAAGAAAAGAAAAAGAAAGAAAGAAAGAAAGAAAGATAAAAGAATAAAGAAATCTGGTAATGGACTTATAATGTGCTAGAAAAGAGCAGAGTAACCATCTATGGTAGGAGTCCTCTTCAAACAAAGACAAGACTGCAGCATGGCTATTATCTGCTTGCTAGCATGACTGTCAGATGACCGCGGTGCCTTCAGTAATCATATACGCATGCATTTCTCAGACAAAAGAAAGGCGACAAAGCACACTAAGTGCACATGCACAACTCCACTGACACTCAGGGTGGATGGACAAAACTGCTGGAATTCCCCCCACACCCCAATGTACCCAGGCACCTGAGCATTTCTGTCATAACTGCCTTATGATTTTATGGTGTAGAATACCCATATTAAATGTATTTTTCCATATAGGGGAGACAAAAGGGCTAATATGTAATGGGGGCAGAAGGGAGAGGAGAACTAGCGGGGACTGTATAAGGTGAAGCCCCCCTGCTGCCTTCAGGGCTTTGAATGAGAATTCACCCAGTCGGTTGTAGCATAAAATACACATTGCTTCCTGTTGAACACCCCAGTGTCCTGTCTCTCTGAGCATGAATCTGGCAACCCAGTCACTAAAAGAAAATGGAAGGAGCTAGACAGTAATAGAAAAGATTTACAGAGTTCTAAGGAAAAAAAAAAAAAAAAAAAAAAAAAAAAAACCCAAGAAATTCAGTACACAACTGAGATAGATTTACTTGTCAGGGTGAAATAAAGATATTTGTAGATTTGCAGAGAATCAGAGAATCTAGCCTTCCTGTAGTCAGTAGTAAATCTTGGAGACAAAAATCTAACATAAAACAAATGATCCAGACAGAAAAGCCAAGATATAGAGATGAAAAGAAGGAAGTGGAGCCCAGCATGGTGACATAGCTACTTGGAAGGATAAATCAGGAGGATCACTTGAGCCAGGAGTTCAAGGCTAGACTTGAAAATGGCAAGACCTTGTCTCAATATGGAAAATGAAGTGATAAGATAGAAGCTTTCAGTGTAGGTAAGTTATTAGATAAGATGAAAATAATATCAAAGTTTTTTATATGCTCCATCATTAATCCCTCATCATAATCTTGGAAAGGGGATCTTTTGCTCTATAACTTTATCCCCCAAAATTAGGGCTAAAAACAAAAAAATATTATTTCTTGATTTCTGTAGGTCAAGAATCTGGGAGATGTGGTTCTGGTTCTGGGTTTCTCATGAGACTGTAGTCAGTATGTCAGCCCAGGCTCCTGGCATCTGATGACTTGACCAGAACTGAAGGACTGGCTCCCTAAATGGCCACACATACGGCTGTTGGCAGCGGACCTTAGGTCCCCACCACATGGACCTCTCCATAGGACTACTGAGAGTCCTCATAACATGGGAGCTGGCTTCCCTCAGAGCAAACACTCCCAAAGAGAGAGATGGAGAAGCCACCACATCTTTATGACCTCATCTCAGTTGCCTCACACTGTCACCTCCATTTTATTCCATTCATTAGAAACAAGAGAATAAATCTAGCATATATCAAAGGGGAGAGGAGCCAAGCTGCAGCATTTTAAAGGGAGAGTCAAAGGATGTACAGAAATTTTAAATCACCACAATATTGTTATTATTTTCTGAAACACAAAAATGTTACTTAATATCCTCAGGTTTTACTGAGAAACCCTCTGGGCTAAATTATACTGTTAATACAATAGTATGCATGTACAAATATGTAAAAATTCAACCGTTATGCACAACTACAACCCACAAAGTAAAATATGGGAAAAAAGTCAATATACAAATAGGCAAATAGTAAAAATAAATAAATATATAAAAATTCCCCAAGCTTATATGCTCATCAGGTAATGTTGCCAAGACAAAAGTTGGTGTAGTCTGACTATCGCACTGAAATTCATAACCAGAGGACCAAAATTCATAATTGTAGACTCTACCCAAGAAAAGGGAAGACATTATGTGACAATAAAAAGCAAAAGTCAGGACTCAGGTATGTCATAAATCTCCATTGCAGTTAAATAAAGTAAAAAATACTAGAAATATAAGCAGAGATTGATAAAAAAAAAACACACTTATTAATATACTTTGCAGTAGATTTTAAAATAATCAAGTAGAAAACAGAATATTACAGCACAGCTGATTAAACATATTCATTTACCATTTAATATGCTTTATGTCCATGAAATATTTCTTAAAATCAATTAATAGCCACATTATCTGACCATAGTGTATTGAAGATGAATGATTTGAGGGGAGACCAAGAGTTTTAATTGGAAATTTAAAAATACACTCAACCTTTGCATCAAAGAGAAAATCACAAATATTAGTCTCCCTCTAGGAAACAATTCAAAGAACACTTAATACAAATCTAGGGGGGAGATTTAACTCTATTCAGGGAAAAATTATAAACTTCATTGCCTACATTTAAAAAGTATGTCAGAAAAACAAGATTTTTTTTCTTTTCTCCTAAGAAATTAGAAAAAGAGCACATAAAATGAAAGATGGTACTAAGAGATCACTAATAGGGAAAAAATAGCTGAATTTCATGAAATAAAAATAACAAAATATATTAAAAAGGAATGGTAGATAATAAAAGCTGCTTCTTTAAAAGGATCTGAAAAAAAAGAAAAACCTTCACAATTCAGATTAAAGATAAAAACCAAGTTTGTGTGTGTGTGTGTGTGTGTGTGTGTGATTAACAATAAGAAAAAAGAAACTCACAATCAGAGAAGTTTCAAAGATGTATAAATGAATTTCCTAAAAGTTATGTAGCAATGAATTTGAAAACTTAGAGGATGTAGAAGTTTGAATAGCAAATTATAAGTTATCCAAATTAATCTATTTCTGAAATAGAAACTTGAATAGATCAATATCAGTGCAAGAATTAGAAACTGTTTAAAAATACATCATTAAAAAAACAGACCATAAAATTTCATAGCCATATTCATTCTATACTTATAGAATAAATAATCTGGTTCTTAATCTAAATATTCTAGATCAAAGAAAAAAGGGGAAAATTTCTTAGGAACAGATAAGGGAACTTAGACGAACCATGACTTGGTAGCCTACAAAAAAAAAAAAAAAAAAAAACCTGAAATCTTGCTAAGGAACAAGAGAACTTTTTGAGGTATTTATTTTAGATTCACAAAATTTCCCCATGGGATCTTAAAGAAAAGAGAAGACCCTGATCTGAGTACATTTATCATCTATTATCCATATTCTAAAGCAATAGTTGCTTGACATTCATTTATTCAAGAGGTGTTTTGTAATTGCTACAATATGAAAGAGTCAAGATAAATTCTTAACAGAAGTATTAATTAGTACTCCAGGTTGACTCCTTGTTATTTACTTTCCATTTCAAAATCATTTGATGTGTTTCAGTTTTTTAAAGAAATAACAATGTATCTGCTATTGCTATTCATTTCCTTGTTTAATAAAGGATTTAAAACAAACCACTGTGCAGAGTAAATGGTAAATAGCTTTCCCCATACCACAGATATACCCTGAAAGATCATGATAGCATTACAGGTGGAAAATACATTAAAACATGGACAGGTTTTCTAAGAGATGAATTTTGTTAATAAATGCAAAAAGAAAACAATTTATAAAACTTTACTTTTATCCCAATCTTATTAAAAGTTCCATAAAAATTTAACACATTTTATTTCCAATTAAATATATGATCATATTGGTATGCCCCACTAGTTATTAACTCACAGTTCAATTATCTTCTAGTTTAAATTAATTAATAAATTGACTGCTTTGGAACACTCTATGGCCTGCCTTTTAGGCCAGTAAATAAGAATTTAAGCCAGGCATGGTGGCGCACACCTGTAATCCCAGTGTCTGGGGAGGCTGAGGCAGGAGGATCTCAAGTTGAAAACCTGCTTCAGCAACTTAGAGAGGCCCTAAGAAACTTAGCGAGAACTTGTCTCAAAATAAAAATAGAACAAGGGCTGAGGATGTTACTCAGTAGTTAATCACCCCTGGGTTCAATTCACAGTACAAAAAAATTAAAAAAAGTTTCTGGTAACTAAAGTAGTTTATTTCTGGATTTTAAGGACAACTTTTTAAAATATATATCTTTAATTTTTTAATTTGTTCTAATTTATTATACATGACAGTAGAATGCATTTATACATTTTGATAGATTATACATAAATGGAGTGTGATCTCTCATGTTTCTGATTGTACATATTGTAGGATCACATCGGTCATGCAGTCATATATGTACATGAGGTAATGAGGGTTGTTTCACTCTACTATCATTCATACCTCCATACCCCTTCCCCTCCCTTCACTTCCATATTTTTTTTTAAAGATGTGTGAGGAAATTCAATAGAATCACTTTCAATTACCAAGCATTTTGCAGAATTCTGGGACTATGTAAAAAGTATGAAATTTACAAATACCTTGAATAGCTGTAATTTACAGATAAAATGTTATTTTGTACCAGATAAAGATAGAAGCACCATAGATAGTACCAGAGAATGTACGCGGTGTATCAGTCTATGTCATACTTTACGTTGGTAAGAACTACATATATTTTTCTGTCATCTCCCAGTAGAGGGAATATTTAATATTCTTCCTTCCCATTTTTCCTTTATTTTGCCGAAATTCTCATAACTCTACTGCCAAGGAACTTAGAACAAAATTGATAAAGTTCATTTCTCTCATACCAAGTTAAGAGAGTGAATCAAACCACTTTCTTATTTCAAAGGCCTCGACCAACCAAGAAATATTTGTCCAGTTTCTATTTAAAATATTTGTACTAGTAGTTCTCATATAATCTAAGCATGGTTTATAGATTACTAATCTATTCTCTTTAGTCTTCTGAAAGTATTTCTTTAAAAATTTACTGTATTCTCAAATATCTTGAGGAAATTCTTCCAGAATTAAACACGGCTACCTGTGGGAAGCCATCCTTATTTAGCAGAATCAGACTAGGTTGAGCCATGGGAGGTAGATGTCTAGTTTCTAGGAACTGCCAGCAAGCATGTGGCCATGTGTGGGGAGTGATTCCCTGTCTCCTTCTGGAATATTTCTCCTAAGAGAATGGCTTCCCTAACTCCACCCTATCCTGTCCATCACAGAAGGAGCTCCTCCTGGTCTTGGCCCCGTTTACCTGTGAGTCTAAATAAAAGCGAGTTGGGCTACTCCATTTTGTTAGAGACCAGAGTTGGTATGGCCAGATCTGTCATGCCCCCTCTCATTTAAGAAGAGTATGGCTCTTCTGTGTTTATTGAGTAGATAAGATTATGGATAATCAGTTGATAAACAGCCAACATCATCCTCTGGCAGGATGTGGCTGAGAGACTCCCACAGCTACCATTGACATTAACCTTGTCTCCAAAATGAGGAAAGTTGTAATTGTACCTGGTCACCATGGGTAACCTATAAAGCAGAGTTGGAATTGATCTTCCATAGAGCCATTATCCAAGAATCACCACACTTGTCCATTAGAGCCAAGATGCAGCTCATTACATTGTTGTGTATACTTCCTTTATAGTTTGTAAGGGTAGCTCATATTATTCTGATTTTACAAACTGAGACACAAGAAACTGAGTGACTTGTTCATCATTTCCAAACCCTACTAGGCCAAAAAAGACAACTGAATTATGGGGCTTTGACTTCACTGAGAAGCAGCAATTCAAAAAATGGTGTTTGAAGTCTGTTAAAACAATTGAAGAGTTATATGGTAAGTACTGATGGGTGAATAGTGTAGTCTGACAATGAACTTACACTCAAATATCTCCAAGGAGGCAGGCTTTTAGAATAAGAATTAATATGTATGACTGCATGACCAATTTGATCCTGCAATATATATAACCAGAAAAATGAGATATTATACTCCATTTATGTATGATATATCAAAATGTATAAATGCATTCTTCAGTCTTGTACAACTAATTAGAACAAATAAAATTTAAAAAATAAAAAATGATTATTCAAAATAAAAACATGAAAGACCATTTACAACCACTGATTAACAAAAAGTTTGATATATGACCAAAACCAAGTTTTAGCTAACACACATTGGTGAAACTACACAAATTGTTACATACACTAGAAAAATAAGTTTCCATTATCTTGTTATACATAACTTAGGACTCATAAATTTCACTTTTTACTCTATATCTCAGAGGAACTCTTGAACTTGCTCTTCTAAAGACAACATCCAAGCATGATCCTAGCAGTATTTTCATTGTTTTTTATAGCAAATGCTAAGAACATCCCAAATATCCATAGATAGTAGAACTTACTTTAAAGGGGTATGGAATGCTCATGTCATGCAATTGCATACATATGTTAAGATAAAGGAACCATAATTAAACATATTCCCAAAAACACACTTCAAAAAAAGATGGTGAAAGGAAAAATGTCATCAAAGCAATATGTACCATTCTACCCCATCTGTATACATTCTCAAAACATGCAATACTGAATAGACATTATTCAGGGAAAAATTCATATGAAACAACACATTTCTAGAATATGAATATGTTATATACAAAATCCAGAATAGAGTTTCTCTCTGGGGACAGGAGGGGTCAAATTAGTGTTGGAAAAAAATACACAGCAATTTGGCAGTAGAGGCAGACTTCTTTTTGTTCCTTTCTTCTCCTTTCCCTTCTCCCTCCCTCCCTTCCTCTCTCCTTTGCTTACTTCTTCCCCCTTTTTTCTTTTTGCTACCTTCCCCCCCCCAGCCTTCTTTTTCTTTAGTTATGGAATGATTTGATTTTTGTACTTTCCATAAGGTATTGTGTGTGTGTGTGTGTGAAACAGTCTTCAAGATAAGATAGGAGAGGTGGAAGTGAGAACTATTCTTTTAACTAAAATCTCTTACGACTATTTAAAATCCATGTTTTACATTCGCATAAACAAAACTTTCATAATCTGCCTCTGAAAAAGTGTGCTAGGGCGTGTTATGGTGCATTTGTAGCTCTGAAATAAAATCATCTCCATGATATATTTGCTCCCATTTGTGCGTAACTATCTTTAAAGCATGTGTATATCCCAAAGTATGGAAAGAACAGCTCTGGGAAGGTTTACAAGAATCTTCACCATCTGAGAATAAATTCACTTTTCATTTTATTGTACAATTTATTGAATTTTCCATTTAATCTTACTTTCTAAACTCGTTGGATATTTTATCATTATTATCATATGCAGCTTTACTTTTCTAATTAAATTGTTTTGCTTGAGGGCCGGAGACAGAAAAGAATGGAAGAGAGCGTGGAGACCTCAGGGTTTCACGCCTCCCTCTCATTCTTTCTCCTGGAAGCATCCTGCCCAACCATCCTGGGGGCGGGCGGCGGGCGGGGCAGAGGCGAGCACCGCCCCTCAGCGCACCTGGGCGGTTGCCCTGGCAACCGGCCCTGCGTGGCCCACGCTCACAATCGGCGTAGTCTCCGCGGCTCCCACCCCGCCCCCTGCGCTCACCTGGCCGCGCGCTCGCCCTCCGCGGGCCCGGGGCCCATGGACACACACGCTCTTTCCGTCCGCACGCGCGCCTGCTCGCCGGCTCTGCCCAAAGGGTCCTGGTTGGATTCTGGGCGCCCAAGCCAGGCTTCCAGAAGCCAAGGTCGCGGCTGGGATTCCAGCCATAGCACAGAGAAAGAGAGCCCGGGCAGCCCCGGAACGCCCTCGCGGACCCAGGAGCATTGGTGCCCAGAGACCCGCGGCGCCTGATCGTCACGACGACTAAGGTGAGATGGGCACCTTGGACTTGCCACCAAGCCTTTCCTTGAAATTAGATCTTTATCCACTCCTTTCCCCTTCAGATTTTTCTGAGACTTAAAACTAAAAGGCTCAGTCGAGAAGCAACCCCCTATAAACCATCGCTTACTGTTGAGCTGAAACCCACGAAGTTTAATTTATTCATAGGGAACCTGTACTGTGAGACTTTGCTAAATACTTTGTAAGGATTATCTCATTCCCTATGCATCCAGCCGCATAAAGTGAGTACTATTATTATCACCAGTTTGCAGATGGAGAAACTGAGGTACAAACTAGATAGGTTGGTGTAAATAATGATACAAGGGTGGGAGGATCACAGAGGATTTCCTCCTCAAATCCTACACTCTGCACTGTGCCAAGCTTGTCTCTTTCTAATGAACCTCCCTGTTTATAGACCCGTTTGAGAATTTGACAAGCCCTGTGAGTCTCTCCCCATCAAGGAAAGAGGCAGCTGGACACACACACATATCCACTGATTTTTATATAATTTCAGGATATTCAGAGCCCAAATGTGCACCTCCTTCCCAAGTGAATACATTCTACTCTATTTTCTTTTGAAGTTGTCAATGTTGATGATTATTAGTTCAGAGTAGCCAAGATTCCTCAGGCCTTGCTGAAGAAAAGTACAGTGTGGTACATGTGATTACCCTCTTTTGGATCATACATGCTGTACCACTTACAGAGTACCCCAGGTTAGAGGGCAGGACTTTTGTTATTACTTCCAGGGGTGGCTTAACATTTGATTGTAAAGGATAGAGGAGAGGACACTGCTCTCTCCCCAGTGGGGCATTAGCTGGGAGGGATGGATTTCATAGTAAACCGACCCATGGACACTAATCACCATTGTAGCTTGACTGGAAAATGCTGTATCCTGCTAATTTGGGGAGGGACTAAATGGTATCAGAGACAAACATTGAAGCCTCTGATTAGGAAGTCTCTATCCTCTCAAATGAAGTGGCATTGACTCAGTACAATCAATAAGCTATTTAGGAGCATCTTATCCTATTCCATATATGTCATATGAATGTATGCAGTATGACAATGCCCCTAACGACAGTATGGCTACTAACCATAAAACAAGCCCTAAAGAGCAGCTGAAATAAATGTCATCAAGCCATGCAGCTAAAGTCAAGTGGATGACTCTGAAGCAGCTAATGGCTTTACTCAGACCCTGTTCATATGATGAATCTAACAAGTGACATTCTCTAATTCCTAGTCCTCCGTACATTATATAAACAGATCAGAAGGGAAAAGAGGGCTACAGCAAACAGGACATTGAAACCACCAACCTTGTGACCCCTGGTGTCCCAGCAGCAGAGGTGGAAACACTAAGAAAAAGCAGGCAAAGAATGAGGAGGGGGGGAAAAGAAGAATGGGAAAACAGCATGTGTTTGACACTGGTGGTTCCTCTTCTCCTTGACTTCCCCCAGTTTTAAAGCCCTGCAATTGCCAAAGACCTCATAACTCCCTGTAGATCAGGCTCAGATCTTTCTCCTAACTTCCTGAATTTTATATTGCTTCATGGAGTTTAACTTAGCATGCCCAATGATTCACTGTCTACACTACTTGACCAGTTTGGACCTTGTCCTGAGTACCCTGTCTCACACACAGGTATCTAATTGCTCAAACCAGAAACCTGAGAGTTTTCTTTGAGTCCTCCTTATTTTAACTTTCCATCATTACTTATTGATAAAGTAATTATCAAATGCCTCATATGAGTCAGGTTCTAGGTGGTAGAGGAATAATGGTAGTCAAAATATAGACTTTGTTCCATGAAGACTATAGTCGGGGGAGAGACACACAATGCATAAATTAAATATCTATCTAAACTGTTTTCAGAGAATCCATGCTTTGGAGAAAATAAAAAGGGGAAGAGCTAACATGGTGGCTGCAATTGAAATGCTGAGAAGCACCAATCAATGGAGATTCTGAGCCATGAGCACTCCCAGGAAGAAGGAACAAGAAATGCAGATTCCAGGGGCAGGAATGAACTTTTGTTCATAAACAAAGCCAGTGTGACCCAAGATCACTAAGTCAGGGGGGATTGGGGCAAAGTGAAGTCACAGGGGTAGGGAAAGATCTTATGAGACCATAGTGAGCAGTTTAGATTTATTCTGCTGCAGTGGAAAACTGTTGAAGTGCTTTTAGAGAACTTTTTGTCACCAAGGTGACATTCCACATCTTGATGGGGGTTTGAATTACACAGGTGCATACATTGTCAACCAAATGGAATAGCACATTTAATACTTATATGTTTCATTATATTCAAAATATGAAAAAAGCATAAATATATATTGAATTCCAGTTAAGAATATACATGCTGAAATATGTCTGCAATTTACTTTGAAATGGATCAAATATGAGCTGAACTAGTAGGTGTTAGAGTGGGTAAATAGGTAAAGCAAGTAAATCATTATTGGTAGGATCTCAGTGGTGGATATATGAGTGTTGAACACACACTTTTTGCTTAAAAGTATTTATCCAAAAATGTTGGGGGGCATGATCTTAACTAATCTACTTTTTAAAAAGATTATTCTGGCAATCGACTAGGGATCCAAGGGGACTATGTGGAACATGGGACAGATTAAAAGACTGGCAATTATTTGGCCTAGGATAATAGCACTGGGTTGATGTCAGAAAGTATGTTGGAGATATAGTTGGTGGGATTTATTGATGAATTTAAAAAGTGAGAAAGGGTCTGTGAGGGACAGACTGATTGAAGGATAACTGTAGTGTTTTAATCTGAGTGGTTAGATGGATGGCAATGTGGACGGTCAGGGTGCTCTCAAGAGTTCTGCTGTGAACATGTCGCATTATAGATGCCTATTAGATATCCAAGTGAGAATGAAGAGTACACAGGTGGATAGACTTTTGAACTTGAGGAGAGTCAGCAATGGCTGACCTGAGGATGAATAATCAGATACTGAAAACTGGGCCAAAGGTTAGGAGAAGGGATGAATCACCATGGGAGTTCCTGAGGATGGAGTCCTGATGACCTTGTTTCATGCACTTCAAAAATTAGACATTTAACAGAAGAACATGAGCCAGCAAAGGAGACTGAGGAGGTGTGGGGGATGATGTCAGAGTGGAAATAAGCATGGAGATGTCATAGTTGCTTAGAGAGACTTATTTGAAGAAGGATCATGTGATCAAAAGTGCAACTTCCTGCTATAGAGAATGTTAGATGAGTTTGTGGTTGGGGTGAAAGATGGTAAAGTTTCAGATTTTGTAGGGAGATGGAATCTTTCCATTGCAAATCTTAGAGGCCCAGTAAAGAACTGTATGTCAAAATAAGATCTGTCAAATCCTGAACATAAACTGGTATAATGAAACCCAGGGTTCAACTTGTTTCATCCATCTTTGCTTCTCTCCATCTTTCGAACATGTGCTTTCTCTGTGATAGGAAGGATAGCTCCTGAAGCCCCAGCCCCACACTTTATAGCTCAATAGCTTCAGTAGAAATAGTCTTTCCACATGGTTCTCACAGAAGGATTCCAAAAGACATTGATTGGCCAATGTTTGTTATGAACAAATGTTTGAGCAATTTAGTGAACCTAGAAAGAGGATTGGTTCATTCAAATGGGCCATGCAAAAGTCATAGACCCATTCTTGTGGCAAAGGACAGGAAGAACAACCCCATCCAAACTACCTAAAATGTATTCCCCATATGATAAAGGGGGTTCTTGTCCCAGAAAAATGAATGAAGGAAGAAAAGCAAGCTGGGTATACCTAGCATGGCCTACACTCAATTCAAAAGATCATGTTTCCATAACAAAATAAAAGGAGATAAAACTACATATGCTCATCATAATTTAACAGTGGGCTTCTTTTTGAAAGCTCATAGTTACTGAACAATTTAACTGCCTCATTCCCACTTAAGGTGACACGGAAATCATTCATCACAACTTTGGTATCTTACGGAGCCCAGTAGATTCCTGTTTGTAATGAGCACCTCAAAATCCTATACCTTCTTTTTTTTTTCTGTAATATTTTTAAACTACTAAACTTGTCTAATGTCTTCATGGTGGGGGACATGCTGGTATGGAGCCATATAGATGGGATCTCAAATTCTATTTTGGCAATTGTGTTAACTTCACCTTCTTTGAGAGTTTACCCATCAACTCTACCTCTAACATCTTGGATAAAATGGTAAAGCTGAGGTGAGGAGGGAAGGTTAAAAGAAGTACAGAAAGAGTCACCTAGCAAATGAATAATTAATTATGATGGGAAGGGTAAGTTTTATTTTAAAAATTCTAACTTTATATCAGATGAATATTTTTAAATTTATATATAATCCCTACTTTCTGAAATCATTTGCAATACATTATAACTCTTCATAAGAAACAGTCTCTCAGGAATATATACTTTTAAATATTGTAATTTAATAAAAATAAAGATGATACAATTAATCTGGAATTCTTTCTTTTCTTATTTTTTTAACTGCTATAGTTATTGTTTTAGTCCAGGAAGCATTTTTAGAGGGGCTGGTGAAGCATGTCTTTAGCAGATAAGAGACTTGAGAACTTGCAGATCTACAAAGTTCTTCAGTGTGTTCGGAACAAAGACAAGAAGCAGATAGAGAAGCTTACCAAACTCGGATACCCTCAACTGATCAATTTCACAGAACCTGTTGATGGACTCAGTGCTCTGCACTTAGCCTCAGTTTCCAATGACATCGATATGGTCAGCTTTCTTCTTGAACTTGGTGCTCACCCTGATGTGCAAGACCGAAATGGTTGTACTCCGACAATGAAGGCTGCAGAACTGGGTCATGAACTGTCCATGGAAATACTAGCCAAGGCAAAGGCTGATATGACTATAGTTGATAATGAAGGAAAAGGTAACAGTCCTCACCTTCTATCCAGAAGAATGCAGTTCAATTTGTAGCTAAAAATCAGTAAAATAGACTTTTTTGTTTTCCAACTTTAGAAGTGAAATTACTCATGGCTTTAAGTGAAAGGTTAGATTCTTACTCCTGTACCTAAGGATACTACATCCTCATAATTTATAACAATTTATATCTTAGGAAATCCCAGTTATGAGATCTGGCTCATTGAAAAAGGAAGTTAGTATTATATTAATCTATGTTTGGTGGTTTCTATTAAATGAAGAAAATTATCAACATTTCACATAGTAGTTTACCATAATCATAATTATTCTTATATAAATTCTCATTTAGGACAAAAGATGAAGCAGATTATTTTTATTATTCTTTACATTTTCAAACCTTGGTTAGTACTAGACCTAGGAGCCCAAAAGGATTTTGTCACCTCTCAATTGCAGTCTGACATAGGAAATACTTGTACCCATGAACTTGAGAGGACTAAGGTGGATTCTGGTATAAACTCCCAACTTTTTAGGGTGAAATTTTTAATGTACTTGGAAATGCGACTTGAGTCCTTAGACATGGTGTTTCAAGGATTATTCAGGTGAAAAAGCTGTACTTCCACATCCTATGACCTTCCCTACTGCCATCTCAAAACTGTGGTCTGGGGCTTCTTGCCTAAACAACTTCAGGTTCAGGCAAGTTGACCCAGTCTCATGAAAATCACCAACCTACTTCCCACCAGACTTAATATAAATAGTAAATTGAATCAGGTTTCCCAGAAAATTGCTGTAAGTGCAAACCCATTAACATCAGCTTTGCACTAGAAAAATGAATCCCATTTTATAATCCTAATATTTTCTGACAGGAGCAAAATCTACATGTGTAACTCTTTCCAGTCTTGATATTTGAGAGATGACTTGCTTAAAATAAGAGAACAAAGAAGAGGAAAAATTAAGAGAATCACATAACAAAATAAACTTGAGATGCATTTAAAAGTTAAATGTGATTTAAAATGTGGGATCCTGAAAAAGCAGAAGTCTCAAAGTTTTATAGAATACCATTTCAGTGTGTTTCATGGACCATTGAATCACTGTGATATTAAGAGGGTTTCATGCAAAATTGGTTCCACTATTGAATTTATTAGAGAACCATGGAATAAAACAAATTTAGATATGTATCTTTTACATTAGTAGACCAAAGATGTCAACATTTTCCATATTTATTTAGCCATGAATTAGTTTTTCCATATGCCATCAAATATACTTGGAACTTTATGGAATAAATGTTGAGGAATACTGTAATGGAGAAATTTTACTTTCTTAAGTTTGAAGCAAAAATGTAAGTCACATGCGAATCAAATTCAGAAATTTTATAGGATAAAGATCTAAAATTGTAAAATTTTTGAAAATCAAGGAAAAATCAGAAATAAGATCAAGTAAATATTTGTAGCAAATAGTATAGCCATATGGTTAATATTTATGCTTGTTCAAATGTTAAACCAGTCAAGGTTCTGGAAAATTATTGTATGAAAAAATAATCAGAAAGTCATGTGGGAAGAAATTGGAAACATAAAATGAAACTTGAAACAAGTGTAAAATCTTGTTTCCCACAGAATCTTATTAGTTGATTAGGTATAACTCATGGTTTGCCCGACTCCTGGTTTCATCCCGTCATCCTTGAGCCTAACTCACTTATAGCATCCTTAGCTGGGACGCCTCTTGCCAACTGCTTTGCTGATTCCACAGTAATCTCTCTGCCATTAACATCCCCTTTCCCATTCACTGATGTGTGACTCATTGTATGTAGTTTCTAGAGGATAAGAAAACTTTTAAATGGCTAAATGGATCTTTGGGAGGATGTGAGCTATGTTCTAGGCCTAAGCTACGCTTTCCTTCTGAATAATTTTACAGAATATGGAGATGGTAAAAGCCCTAAGCCAAAAAGTTCTTTCATGTGTGTCGTCCTAGGAAATTAATTGCAGTATCAGAAATTATTCTCTTTAAGAGTTACACTAGTAGTGTTTCTTACAGCATCCATTTAATCAGTTCTCCCATATAAAGAAATACATACCCAATCCTAAATGTAGTATGCCAGTTCTATTTTAAAATACAATTTTTTCTCTTGTTTTTTTGTTCAGTTTTGAAAAGTTGATTCATATTCTTTGTGGTTTAAAGAGTCAACCTATATAGACTTTTAACTATGAATTGCATGTACCATAATTATAATCATTACAAAATATCCATTCCATAAATGCCTTTGGGACTTTAGTAGTAAATTTAAACTCATCTGGTGTGTTTAGGGTTTTTTGGTTTTGGGGTTTTTTTAAATTGTCGTTTTGTTGCTTTGGCCAACTCCTGTCTTCTATGTCTTGTTCTTTGATTTTCTATTTTCAGCTATGTTCTTGAACACCTTTCTTTCTCTAAGTGTTCTTAGTAACCTACTTTAGGTATATCTGTTTATATGAAGTATATTTACATTTTTTATTTTCAGATAAAATTTTTTTTATTTTATTGATAGAATTTGTTCACTTTCTCTGAATGTCCCATAGGTTTGACTTGAGAATTATTTATTTTATATTATGAAGGTATAATTTGTTTAATACATAGATACATAAAAATATTTTCCTAGATGATCTACATATTCACTTTATTTTGCATATATATTTTTATTCTAGATGTATTTTTCTAAATAGTCTGTTTATGTTCTCTTAAGGGTAACTTCATAGTTTTCCATTCCTTTAAACCTGCTTATTGAGTTAGCACCTTCAACTATACTCCTGATTCATTGATTCTTTATTAAGAAAGATGAGATCTGTACAGTTTGCCCTTCCTCTCACCTTGTATATGTCCCTTATACCACTCAGTTTTAGACAATTATCTTTCTATGATTCCCTTTAGAATTTATTATAACAAAAACCTGACCCTTAAATATCTGAACCTCCAACAGTAAAAGGAAAAAAAAATTCTTATATTATCTGAACTTCCCTCTATTCTCTCCAAATTTTTGTTAAATTATATTATTTCTAGGCTATAATGAATTACAATATTCTTTTCTGTATCTAGAATTCCTAAGGTAGTTTTGCTTTTGTTCTGTGGTTGAAGAGATTCTTTAAGTCACATATTTTCTATTGATCTCTTGGTAGAGTCGCTTTTTACAATCAAGCAGTTTAGCACACTCCTTTGGATTTCTATCCCTGATTTCTTAATCTTAAATGTGCCTGTCAGTTTTATGTACAATCTATGTCTTCAAGCATGGAGTGTTGTTGTGGCAAATTCTGGAGGCCAGCCTGACTTTTCTCCTTTAGACATGAGTTGAGTTTTTACCTGGATGCTCATAGAATGCTTTCTTTACAAGCTTTACCTTGGCATGTCTTGTTGATTGTTCTTAATCAATTTTTTCTGTGGTACAGGGTTTCCTTTCAATCTTAGATTCAGGTTTTTCTGTTCCAGAAAATTTTGCTCTATCTCTATATAGTTGAAAGCCAATTACAAACATGTTGATTCTTCTTTGCCTCTGGACTCTTCCATCATCTCAATTATATTTTTCTTTGTTTTTCCTTCCTTTCCCTCCCCATGGTTTTGGCAGTGTCTGCATTCCTTTTTCCTGTTTTTAATTTGACTTTCATTTCTTTTAGTGGTTTTATTTTTCTTTACTATTGCTTCCCTAAGTTCTGACTCAAGTCCATCTTTTTCTTCTGTTCATCTTCTATATTCCTCAGTCCTTCTTTTTGGTCTTGGTCTATCTTTGCACTTCTATTTTAGAACAAGTTGCTATTTTAGAACAATTTCTTTGCTGACATAAGAACCAGGTCAGTCAATAATCTTTCATTGGTATATTTTTCTCTAGTATGTATTTTTTAACCTGGCTTTCATTATCAAGTTCCTTACTGTACCTGGCTTTCATTATCAAGTTTCTTAACTTTCTTGCAGAATCTTTTTCATTCTTTTTGGTCATTTCTTTTTGGTCATTGTGCCTCTTTGAATGAAGCATGCTTTTGGAGAGAGCTCATTGCAGAGTCAGTTTAGAATTTGTTGGCTAGCCAGGACTTGCTTACCAACTCTGCCCCAGGATTATAACAATGCCACTGATATGATGTAATACATTTTCTACATGGATTATGTTGATGGCATATATGTTATATTTCCTGGGTATGGAGATTTAGTATTTTCCTAGCTTCGGTGGAACAAAATGATTTGCCCAAGTGGCAGAGCTGCTTGCCATCTAATTTTTCATCTCACTGCTATTATACTGAAAGCCTGCCCCCTGGGATCCAGTTCAGCGGGATCCCAGCCATTCACCATACATCTCTGCAAATTCCAACAAGGGACACTTGGGGTATGGACTCAAAGATGCCAAATCTTAACAGGGGCTCACATGTGAATGCTCCAGTTTCTCCTGAACCCAGCTCCTATAACATTTAGTTCTGTTTTCTAACCTAATAACGGATCAAATTTCTCAGTTTTTATTTTTCTGTTTTGGTATTTTAGTTGGTTTCAGAAGGGAAACTAAGGCAGACATACCTTTGCTCTATCATCTTTAACTAGCTAAACACAGATTTTCAAATGATATTTTTTTTCTTTCCTATCATATTCAAATATATGTAGGCTGTTAACTAAATACTCTTTGGGGATTCTATTCTTCTGCAGGTGTTTTGTTTTACTGCATTTTACCTACAAAGCGGCATTATCGTTGTTCTCTGATTGCCCTCGAACATGGTGCAGATGTCAACAATTCTTCCTATGAAGGAAAACCAGTATTCCTTAGAGCTTGTGAAGAAGCTCATGATGTTAAAGAGATGTGCCTGACATTTTTGGAAAAAGGAGCCAATCCCAATTCTATCAACTCAGTATGGCTATCCCTGTGATTATATTTCTTTTTTCTATTACAGTGTCATATTAGTATAAATTTTGCATTTAAGTATGGTAGAATTACCCTGTCAGCTTAGAGATTTTTTCAAATGCTTGAAAATGATATACTTCGTTATCTTTATATTGTTGTGATTCCACAGTCTACTTCCTAATTATATTTGGAAAATTGTTATTTATTATGCATGTCAAAATATAATGATAATAAATATAAAATATAAATAATATATAAAATATAATGATATTCCTACAGTGGTAGGAAATAGTAGAAGAGGTATCACTGATGCCTAAGAAAATTTATCCCTTCTTGAAAATAAAAGATGTATTCTGCTGTTTCTTATGGTATACTCTGTTTCTACATTTGAATTGTCTAATTTTATTGAGTTTTCTTTTAGTTGTCATTTCTAGAATCACACACACAAAATATATTTTCTTCTCATTAGAAAACACCCATGACACCCTCCCAGTCAAAAACTCCCCCTTACTGCCCACTGACTAAAGAGAAAGGTCTAAATTGCTTTACCTGGACTTCAAGGGTATGACAGACCAGTCTCCTGCTAGCATTGCCATCTTAAAATTAAAAGCCTGTGTTCACCACACTCTCCCTGAGCATTTCTGCCTGTGTGCATCCTAACCTTCAAGGACCAAGCTCAATCTTATCTTCCCCTGAATGTCTCTTTCACCTTGGAATTCCTGTAGAAGATATATTGTTATTCCAGGGGCTTACAAACTTCATCATGGATCCCTAATGAAATGAACCCAAAATAATTTTCTTATGTACATATAAATATACCATAGTGAATCCTACCATCACGTATATCCATAAGAATGGGTACAGAATAAAATGTATTCCATGCTTGTATAATTATATCAAAATGAATTCTACTGTCATGTATAACTAAAAAGAACCAATAAAATAAGTAAAAGGTTTTAAGCAAAAAAATAAATAAATAAAATAAAAATAAAAACCCATGACCTAATTTTAGCATATATGACACCCTTTTCTTCCATTTTTGCTTTATTTTCTTTTCAAGAAGGACATCTTTTTTGCATGGTGTTCTCACAGGGACATGCAGAGTGAACCTGACTCTGATTTTAAAGTTCTGTGTTTTGAACACTGACCCATTATACATCCTTAATGTAGAGAACAAAACTTGTCAGTGTAAAGCTAAGGTCAAATGGATTCAACCCATATTTATAATAAATGCGTTATTTAACATTTAAACAACACTGGATCTGTTTCATATTCAGTCCACAGGTCGTACAGCTTTAATGGAAGCATCAAGAGAAGGGGTGCTGGAACTAGTTCGGGGAATGCTGGAAAGAGGAGCTGAAGTGAATGTATTTGACAATGATAGACATAATGCTGCTCATTTTGCTGCCAAAGGAGGCTATTTTGATGTAATAATCTGCTCTTTGCTTTAAAATTGTTATAATTTGCTATGATTTTCTTTTTCTTTTTTGTGTATCATATAGGTTACACTAAGGCAGTATTTTTTTTTTTTTTAGTTACCTGTGTTGTTTTACATCTTGATTTCCTTAAATCAAAAAAAAATTTAACTTTAATATACTTTAGCTCTTTATTCAGGTTTATCTACTGGCTGATTTATTCACTGAACGTTACCAATAAAATTTGTCTATATATTTGACATTTAAAATTTCTGCCAACTGGGACTACCCTATTTTGTGCCTCCCTTATGTCTTAGAATCTTCAAAATATGGTCTGATCTCAAGGGAATGCCATCATTCCCTTGTCTCCCTACTGGATGCGCTCATCTAATGATACATCTGATTTTAAAACTCAGAATACTCTGACATTTTAGCAAAGAACATGTCATGGATACAGTGGCCTTGCAGAAACAAAATGAGAACTAATGCTATCCTTATCCTACTTTTTTAAATTCTGAATTTAAAATATTTTTAATCTGTTTTCTTTGAGTTTTGGCGTGGTTGCTTTTACTTTATCTGTTTTCTTAAATTGCTTAGTGACTGAAATGATAGTGCCCCAGCTGAATATAGCTTTTTCTATATTCTGAATCACTGCTCTTAGATAAAACTTTTGGTGATGATGGCTGTGTCCTAATATGATCTGTACAAAATAGTAGCCACTTGTGACTTTGAGCATTTCAAATGTGGCTAGGAATGAAACTTTTAATTTAAAAAAAAATTTAATTCATTTCCATATGAATTTTCAATAGCCACATGTAGCTAATAGATAACATACTGGGTAGTGCAGGCTAGGTGACAGTCTTCCTTCAGCAAATGTTCATTACTGTTCCTCACAATCTCCACTGTTTATTTTGCAGATATTGAAGCTTCTCTTTGCCTACAATGGAGATGTGGGGTTGATTGCAATGAATGGGAACACGCCACTTCACTATGCTGCCATGGGTGGTTTTGCAGATTGCTGTAAATATATAGCTCAGCGAGGTAAAATTGTCTAGCAGTTTTGTGTATAAATTATTTATGGTTTACCCATTTCACTTGGTAGTTGCTTATCTTTTTCAATAGCCCACCTTACTCATGCAGAAAGAAAATTGAAATTGTTTTCTTATAAGATATTCTATTGAACCATGAATTGTCTTAAAAGTGATAAAATCCATTAAATCCATTAAAAGCGATAAAATCCATTTTCCCTGAATGTTTGGGTTATTGTTAAAAACCTAAAGGGGATATTTCCTGAGTTAACCAAATATTAAAATGCTTATAGTTGATTAAATTTATTACTTTAAAAGTGCCAATATCAATTTAAAAGAAAAACATTGAAAATCATTTCCTTTAGTCTGAGTTTTTAGTTTAAAAATAGTGTGTCATGTCAATGGAAAGATAACCTTTTTGAATATTTCTAGGGAAATATTGGGAGGTACATTAAATAAAAGGAAAATTTTCATAGAACATTTAAAATGTAAGCAGTATTTATTTTTTATTTCCTGTAGTTTTTAAGCAATTATGAATTTAGAAGTACAAACTGTATTATGTGTAGTACAGCATAATGAATTCTGTAAATTAAAAATATTAGCAAGTTGAGTTCAAAGGTATGGATATTTTTCTTTTGAATGTACCTCAAAAGTTTAACTTTTAATAGAGATAGAATTATATTTTCTGAATTTTATGTTTTTTTCCAATTTATGAAAAATAGACAAAAATGTAAAGTCCAATAACTTTCTAATAAGCAGAAAAAGTATTTTTCTGTCTTCCACCCAGAGAATTTTAGAAGTCATTAGGACCTAAGGTTTCTACAGTTCAAACATTAAGAAGTCTACATAACTAATAGTATAATAATTGATCCATTTTTTTTATTTTTATAAGTTTATACTCCCCACTGCAAATAATAAACCCTTTTTTTTAAATAAGGAAATAAAGATAAATCAAATACAATTTTTATCCTCTCAAACTTTCTTATTGGTCTTTGTCTAAAATCAATCACCATCTATCAGTATTTTTTTCTGACATCTCACTTTTTAACACTGTGTATTTCTAAAAATTAACTATTATCCTGGTTTGAGGCACACTTCTTAAACTTTCACATGTGGCCTTATTTCTTATTGGGACAAAATTCATCACACACGAGTTCTGTGGTTTTCATGTTCCTGGGCTAACGTCCCAGAAAGCACATCAAGAGCAAAGGGCAGAACTTGGGTCATGGGAAAAAGCTTTGTCAGTGATTCAGAAAAGATCTGTCTTTCTGGAAGGATCCTAAGCCTGTATTTCTAAAGTTAATATCTGAAAATGTTCTAAATTCTGTCGAGTGTTTGAAAATACAAACATGTCACTAGATCCTATACTGGTGTCTCAGATCCATAGCAGAAGCTACATTTCCATCTTTAGAATCCTATCTAAGGCAATCAGAGAAGCCAAAAACCATTAGCAGTGAAATACTCATTTCTGAATTAACTTCCTGGGGTCTCTGTACTTAAATGTAAAGCACTCGTAAAGCACTGGATTCTTTTCCCACATTAAAATGTCTTCCTTGATATGTTGGAGTCTTTTATCCATATCAAGGTTCCTAACTAGGAGGACACTTGCAAAAGTGGGCAAGCTAAAGCTGGTCTAAAATTCTTTGACCCTTTGTGCTGGGGTGGCTTCAGAGGTGTAGGAAAAACAACAACAACAAAGACCAGATTCCCTGAATAAGCAAAATAGCTTAGGAAAATGAGTAGACTTGCATTATTATGTAATTACTATGCTATGGACTTCCACTATTGAGACCATTCTCACGACCCCTTCCTTTCTCAATAAAATAAATCACTATTCTTAAAACTGTCTGATATAGCCAGGCATGGTAGCACATGTGACCGGGGAGGCCGAGGCAGGAGGATTGTAAGTTCAAGGCCATCCTCAGCACCTTAGCAAGACTCTTTCTCAGAATAAAAATGAAAAGGGCTGAAGAAGTAGCTCCGTGGGAGAGAGCCCCTGGGTTCAATCCCTAGAATTGAAAACACACTCACTCACACACACACACACACACACACACACACACACACAGAGAGAGAGAGAGTGAGAGAGAAGCAACAACAAAAATCCCACTGTCTAATACAGAAATTTTAGAATCTTTATTGACTAAATACCCCTTTCTAATTTTTTCTATCACTAAAAAATTATTAGCCTTAGTGTAAATATGTAAGATTTGACAATACAAAAGTATGAATCTTGAAAAACATTGCCAAGCTTTTCTTTTTTCTTTTTTATTGGGCACCCCCCCCTTTTTTTTTTTTTTTTTCGGTTTCCAGTTGTCTTTTTTCTTCTCTCAAATACACAAAACTAAATATTCTGAACCCTACAGCGGCCATCTATGCAAGCATCTTTTTGACAAGGAATTAAAACCATAAAGTATTGGAGGATCACGTTTGCATACAGCTACCTGTACATTTTGATTAGTATCTGATTGGATGATAATCCTTTGATTATGTGATATTGGCCAAACAACAGCTTAACCTTCTAAATTGGAAACACCAGAAAGAGCCTCTTTATAGTCGAATTATTTATACACATGAAGAAATTTTAATACCTCAAGACACATTAGAACACAACCTTTTTGGTGCTGCTAAGTAGATTCTCTGATGCAATCAGAAAAGTTTCATTCTTTGGGGAATGTTTACAAATAACATTGATCTCATGATTTTAAGTAAGAAACCAAAAAGGAAAGTGCATTTTGATGTCTAAGTTGCACACAAATATAAAGCTAGAATTCTCAGATTTGATTGACAAAATTAATTTTCCTCTGTAAAGATTGCTTTTATGACCTCACCACAAAACAGTGAATTAGTATAAATTACCTTAATTTAATGAAGAATACAAGTAAAATATTAATGATTTCTTTTTGAAATCACTCAAGAAGAAACAGGTGTTTGTCAACATTCCAAGCTGATAAGGTCCTAAGTAAGCTGTTTCAATCCAGACACTTTTCTCCAAATCCCAATGTACTCTTGTTCTTTTCCCACTGATATAAAATCTCCTCAGCAAGTATCCTATTTAATATTTATTTCAACTATATTTTTATCTAACTTTTCAATCTACAGGGATTAAATCTCTCCTTTGTGAGCAGACATAAATTATAAACTCATCTCTATCAGAATTCATAGAAGTGAAGCCACAGGGGAAAAAATGCAACTTAATTTCATAATTTTACTAGCTAGCTGCCCTTTTCTCTGTGTATATATAATTTTAGGATGAACTTTTGACTAATGACCCAAAACTGAGAAAATATCTGGATGATGATGTAGGGCCATGCAGCTGCCTTGACAACCATTGGTAACAATGATGTTTTGTGTTTTAGGATGTGACCTGAAATGGAAGAATTTAGATCACAGAACTCCCAGGGCTGTGGCCAAAGATGGAGGCTTCAAAGCAGCAAGCAAAGAAATTCGACGAGCTGAGCGAATTGCTAATAAATTGGCCAAACCGGGAGTCAAAAATCCCAATCCCATGTGGGCCCTCAGACTACATGATTGGTCCGTAGAACATGAGGCCTTCCTTCGGGAATCCTTTTCCTTTGTGGACAGAGGCAATGGGACGGTCTCCAAGGAAGACTTTGTGTTGACCCTGGAGGATAAGCAAGATTTTGCAAACTCTGAACAACTGGCCTTCATAGCTCAACTTCATGAAAAAACCCGGGATGGTGGAGTCAACATTAATGATTTCTTTAAAGGAACCAAATACTTAAGCAAGTCTTTCGTCTTGGGATCTTTTGGGCCTAAGAAAAAGAAAAGAGGAATGGGCAAAAAGGGACGGAAAGGCAAATTTGTTTTACCCCTCCCAGTCTGCGTCATTCCTGAGTATGCATTTCCATTTAGGCCAGATGGTGGGCCTCCGTATTTCATGATTGAAACCTACCAGAATGTAACTGATTGCAGCCGGTTTAATCAAGATCACCCACCAGAACATCCCATTCAGGATGATTCTGCTTGGTACATTGATGATCCAGGGAAAGTATTTTCAAATATTAATTTTGTCACCAGGGCTGGGGACCTGGCATCTCTGAAAAAGGCTTTTGAAGCAGGAATACCTGTGGATATGAAGGATAATTATTACAAAACACCACTAATGACAGCATGTGCAAATGGAAACATAGATGTTGTCAAGTTTCTTCTTGAAAAGGGGTATGTTTTGTGTGTGTGTGTGTGTTGAGTGAGGTTTAAGTTTTTATGAGTGTTTACATTTCAAAGAAGTAAAAGAAGGTCATAAACATTCAGCTCAGAATTTTAATAGTATGGGAATGTGCTTCAGTAATTAAATAGATCTTACATGAGGATCCAGGCTAATGACAGCATAGAATTGTGTGTGTAAATGACATTTTGCCAGTGACAGTTGTATAGAAAGTAAAGCCAAATAAGTTTTAACTCTGGGATTAGAAGGTTCTTCTAACAATCACTGTTTTCCTGTGACAGGTTGACTTAGTGTTATCTCAGAATCTTACCTGGATGGTGTGTGGAGTTAAAGCTTTTTGCTTTGTGGGGATTCCAACAAAGTCAAACAAGGGGGGTGATGGACAGAGTAACTAAGAACATGTTTTCATTCCTCTACAACCCACCGTCCTCCTTCAGAGGGGGCATTTTTTTCCTTGGTTCATTTATAAAAATCTTTAAAATATCAAAACATGATGCTTTTATTTAACTTTTAATACTAAAAAAGTTGCTTCTACCATACTTGTATAACCTGGGCTAAGTTTCTTAACATTTCCATGCCTCAGTTTGCTCATTTCTCATGTAATGGGACTCTAGTAGGACTCATCTCAGAATTTGTAAATGATTAAAGGAGTTAAATTATGTAGTGCACTTGCTGGTGCTGTCATTGCACACTTGGAAAATGTATTAATGTTATTATTACTGTAACATTTAATGTCAAAGACTCAAGTTTGTATATTATCAAAAGAAAGGTTGAAAAAAAAACGAAGGAGAACTTGAACTTTTGGATAGGGAAATACTAACAAGCACTAGAATTTTAAATAATATATAGGAATGCTTTGAATTCTAATAATGAGGATTCATTTAAAATCTTACAATGTGCTAAAGAAGTAGACACAAAGTGGAATAATATAAATTTTATCTTTTATAACAATTTTTATGTTCACTGGATCCAGTTTTATAATTTTCCTGGATTTTAACCTTTTCAAAAATTGTAGGTATCTTTAAAGCTAAACAAAATGTATATGTACACAAAGTGAAGACTGACAAGTAATGCAGAACAAAGAGATTATAAGAAAAGTTATGGCACAGGGTTAGCAAATTAACAACTTGATAAAACTATCTGAAATTATACTTCACCCTTTTAATTTCCAGTACTTAGAGCAACCACAATTTTTAGTTTGTGTATCTATCTTATTTTATAGGGCAAACGTTAATGCAACAGATAATTTTCTGTGGACTCCACTACATTTTGCATGCCATGCAGGGCAGCAAGACATTGTTGAGCTGCTTGTTAAGTCTGGAGCTGTAATAGATGCAGTTTCAATCAACAACTCAACCCCCTTGAGTCGAGCCATTGAAAGCTGCAGACTGGATACTGTAAAATACCTGCTTGACATTGGTGCTAAATTCCAGCTGGAAAATAGAAAAGGTATGTGCTCATATTATTGATGGTGGGGTTAGTGAAGGAGAATTTTTGTTAAGATTCCCTATCCCTCCATTTCTGTTCTGATAGAACCATGTTTCCCCTGGGATACTGGTGCAAACACAAGCCTTAAGTAAATATTATGAAAGTTCTTCTTATACCCAGTGCTTCTCAAAGCATTGATTATTAAAGGGACAGTTCTTTATGCAATCTATTAGGGACTCCTATTTTTATAAAATACAATAAAAATGATTTAGTAGAAAAATGAAATGGGAAAAAAAACATGAAATACAAGCTCAAACTTCTTAATCATCAGATTCGGATAACAGAGTTCTTGAAAAAGAGTTTATAGTTATATAATTTCTTAACACTTAATTTTTGTGGTTATTTCACTGTGGATCAGGAACCATTGTTTCGTGGACCGGAAGTAGTTTGCAGGTCACAATCTGAGTTATCACTGTTATAACTCTTAATTCAATGCTTAATTCCTAATGATTGGCATTCTAGGGACTCTGTAGACATTGGATTCCTCTGAACAGCTGGACAAAATGATTTCTGAATTGAGGCTTCCTTGCCTCTAGGAAGTAAACAGATGTCCAACCCTATGTCATAAATGCCACAAAGGAACAATGAAAACATCGTTTGAATAAATACTTGAGTTCCTTATGTGGTAGTGTCATTTTCTTATATTGGAACCCATTACCTCTTTTGGCTCTGAGATAGTGCTCATGCCTCTGACTGCTTCAGGCTGTCCCTGAGTCACAGGTAGAACTGCACCAGGCTGACCTGATGATAATTACAGGTAACATAATACCCAACCACCTTCCTAAGCACTTGTGAGCAAGCACCAACTTCCCCAGGCCTTTTGGAATTTACCTCCTTACAACATGGAAAAGGGAAGATTAGTTAAAATTATCACAGAAAAGGAAATGTGTGCAATGTGGGGAGAAAACCATCAGTTGGATATTCAAAATATAATCTCATATTTCCAATCCACTTTTTAAGAAATGGGGTTAAAAATTTTTAAAAGATATTAATTTTTGTGTCAGTAAATGGTGCTTTAAAACCATGGGGTTTTATGGCAGGGCCCACCTTCAAGGATATCTGATCTGCTTTGTGAATTTTCACTCTTATCTTTAGTAATCACCCTGACTCTACATGCCTGGAGCTGTGATGCTGAGAGTTGTTTTTTTTTTCTCCCCTGCATGGTTTATCATTAAGTCCACTTATTATAACTCTAAATTTATGTTTATGTTTTAAACAGGGCATACTGCCATGGATGTTGCAAGGGCCTATGCTGATTATAGAATAATTGATTTGATTAAAGAAAAGTTAGATAACTTGCCTAAAACAGCAGAAAATCAAAAACTGAAAGGCAAGCCACCTCCTAAATTGAAGACTGAAGGTCCTGAAATTAAGAAAGAAGAGGTAAAAAAAAGAGCTCACTTACCCATTAGTAACTGGAATTCATTAAAAACTTGTTGGGGGCTTGGTGGGCAGCAACATTATTTACAGATTATAAAGCATGGACAAAGTCATATGCAGTGCATACTCTCAGCATGGTTATACAGTACATTTAAAGAAATATCTAGCAAGAAGTTTCCAATTACTGAACACTATAGAAAGTGCTCATTGAAAACAATCCACACAAAACCAAATATAATTAGGATGTTGAAAAAAGAAATAGTATTGGAAATATATACATTTGGTCCTGCATTATACAGATTTGATGTCATGGCCCAAGTAGGGAAGGAGAGGGTTTTGAAACCTTATGAAAAATGAAGTAAAGCACGGTTTTCCTTACTTTTTGATCTCATAATCTTTATTGCCCACCTTCTTCCTTGCCTCCACCCAGGAACTTTAATGAATTCCATTGAACTCTGGGATATTTAGCCACTTGTAACTTGGATATTCAGCAAAGTGACTCTAGCAGATTTCAGATGTGCCAGGTTGACTGTACCTGGTAATCTGGAGTGGTTTAGGAAACTCTAAACTGCCAGCACAAGGTTGAGGTTGTTGCCTGGGAATTAACCGGGACATCAAAAGTTTGCCATTATCAAGGAATGTGCATATTCCTAGTTTGGAAGCTTCTTTTAAGAATTCTTAGAATTCTTAAAATTCTTAATTCTAAATTCTTAAAAGAAAAATTCTTGCAAGACAAAAGACTAGGAAAGAAAGAAGGAAAAATTCTCATGCCATCAAATCGAAAAGGGTTGGAGAAATGTCAATGGTAGGGAAATAGAAAGGGATTGTAGGCAAACAGGATAAAGTACCACTATGGAGGATAACAGAATAGTAAGAGGTGAAGAAATGTCAATCAGCTGGGGCTTCACTACCCAGGCGTTATCATTTTAGGAGGATTTCATCCTTCTCCTTAATGAACAGTCACAGGTCAAGGGTAGATATCTTGAAGACTTGTGTGATCTTTTACTGATAGTACAAATTGAGTTAAACAAAGCAAAGTAATATAAAAATATTCTATTTTATCTAAAATTGTATCTCGTTTAGTAGTATTTTTTTTTTCTGGTTTCAGAGTAAGATATAGAACAACAAATAATAAAATTAGAAAGTGAATACCAGTTTTGAAAGATATAGAAAAACAAACAATAATATTAGAAAGTGAATAATGGTTTTGAAATTTATAGTTTTAAAATCTTGTTTCCAGGAACCACTTCATCCATTTATGGTATGCCAGTCATATCGGAGGAAAAGAAAATACATAGGGATAATGTGGTTTATCTCAATTCATTGATTACCAGGGGCTATACCAAGAAAGTAGATATCACATTTATTCCACAAAGGGTAAGTACTTTGGAATGATGGAGCTCAAAATTTTATTTTACCAATGTTTTCTATGCAGAACATCCAAACAAATGTACAAAATTTATCTTTCAATAGTTACTGTTTGCATGTGTTCTTTTGCCAGGTTCTCCTACTTTCAACCCATGAAATCCATCTGTTGGTTTCTAATATCTGGTTCCCTCTGTTAGTATTTCTCTATTGACATTTAAATTTTCCTTAAAAGTCTTCTTTGGTCATTGATATGCCCTATAGTCACTTAGTAACAAAGTTCTATTGATATTTTACATTGGTACTTCTCAGACCCAGGCTTCCTTTAAACTCACTACTAGTATCTCACTTGGGAATTTCATACTAATTAAGACTAGATATATCTAGGGGTCTCTTAAAACATCTGCAGTTGTGGATGAATCTATAGTTGGAATTTTGGAGGAGGAGTTGTCTTCCTAACACACATCAAACCATACTGAATAAGCATTGCCTCCTGTTATGAAAATAATTTTGATTTCCACATAAGACATAAAGGTAGTAAACTCAGATGATTTTCCAATTCCTTTGCTTTCCTGTTTTAACGTGATAAATGAGCAGCAGCTAGTCTGAGGATAACTGGCCAGAAAATCAATTCAAGAACATTTCTGAGCTCCTTTCCCATATAGACACCAACAGAAGTAGTGAGGTTCATCTAACCAGTGATGTATATAAGAGTGGAGAAAATGTTAAAAATACATTTTTGGAAATAAATTTGATAATTTCAACTTATAAAAAGCTTCTTAGAATGGAACCACTATTTTATCCAGTTATCCCACTCCTCAGTTTATACCCGAAGGACTTAAAAGCAGCATACTGTAGTTACGTAGCCACATCAATGTTTATAGCAGCTCAATTCACTATAGCTAAACTATGGAACCAACCTAGATGACCTTCAACAGATGAATGGATAAATAAAATGTGGCATAGATACACAATGGAATATTAACCTTAAAGAAGAATGAAATTATGGCATTTGCAGATAAATGGATGGAGCTGGAGAATATCATGCTAAGCAAAATAAGCCAGTCCCAAAGAACCACAGACCAAATGTTTCTCTGATATGTGGATGCTAGTTCACAATTGAGGAGAGGTGGCTAGAGAGGAATAGAGGTACTTTGATTAGACAGAGGGGAGTGAAAGGAGGGGGAGGGATTATGGAGGTAGGAAGGACAGTGGAATGAATCAGGCCTTATTATCCTATGTGCATATATGATTATACAACCAGTGTAATTCTATATCATGTACAACTACTCCATTATACTCCATTTGTGTATGATGTGTCAAAATGCATTCTACTGTCATGTATAACCTATTAGAACAAATTTTTAAAAAAAGCTACTTAGGCCAGGGGTTTAATTTAGTGGCGGAGCACTTTCCTGGCATGCACTTAATTAAAACTGTATATTGATATTGTCTGGAGACTAGCACATTCACTGACAGTATGCTCAATAGCTGTTCTGGGTCTGGTGGTTTATTTCAGATTTGGAGTCCTGAAGCCACAACAGCCGAGCTGATCAGGAAAAGGGAACTACGGCGGGAGAGGTTTACTTATGAGGTGGACTTTGAGGATTTCATGATGCCTTTTCAGAAGAATATCACTGAAAAAGCCCAAGCATTGGAAGCTTCTCTCAAGATCTGAATCACAGTAGTTTCTTCTTAGGGTAAATGAATGCTTTGAGGTACAGGAACTGAACTTTGGAGAAAGTCAATATTTCTATCGAAGGCAAAATCCCCCAATGAAGCATTCATTACCAAATATTTGTTTTTTCTTTAACAACTATAAATATTCTGAGATGCATAGTGAAGGTGTGTTTTATTTTACAATGAATGGCATGTTATTGTGGATAAATCCCACAATCATCCAGAATGCAGTGGAATATCTGGCATTTGGGCATAAACATTGCTGTCAAAAATTTTTATCTGATGTATGCTATAGTAAAGATATAATTCTAGTGGAAATTGATGAAAAGTTTAATGTAAGGAAGAAGGGGCATGCAGTCATTTAAGAAAGGAGTTTGTTTCTCACACACCATTATAAGTCATGTGTCTTAGATACCTTGGGCCAAATAAACTTTGAACACCCACTTCCCTTCCCACTCTGGGATTCTAGGGCTCTCAGGCCTGATTTCCAAATGCCAGAGGGCTACCTGTAGCACTTAACTTGAACAACAGAGCAGAAGTACCAGAGAAATCACAATCCCCTTGAAGCAGCTCTCAGATAGTGAATGAATACATTCAGATCCCTCATCCCTCCAGTAAGATTTTTCTGAAGTACACATTCTCCCTGACTCCTAGAGCAACACTGGGATTAAGGTCAAGTTTCCCACAGTGGTAACTGGTTTGATACCCTTCATTACCACTTTTCTTTCCCTGTCCCATTCTTTGCTTCCTCTGCTAGTTTTTATTGACATTACCTCCCAAACACACCTAATCTTTGTCTCCCATTTGCTCCTGGAAGGGCCTAAACTAAGACAACACCTATGGTATTAGATATGATGCTGAGGCTCATAGTAAAAAATTTGAAAATGCATTCCCTTATCTTCTGTTTACTACAAAATAACCATTTTTCCAGTATGGAGAATCTTCCCTCAGAGTCTCTTATCTGCAATTGAGAGGCAGTTCAAGTGGTATTCATATAATAATTGGTACTTTGAACAGAATTTCTAGATGCCAGGAAAAAATATGAGAATGTCTAAAGATTACCATTGTGAATTACACTTAAGGGAAAAGAACATCTGTGGTGGGGGACAGGAGGGAAAAGGAGGATTTAAGACACCCAGCATGAAACCTTACAAGTGCCTTCTGGGATCTGGGTCTGGGGTCTGTTTATACATGGAAAGAAGTATGTAAGGGGTCTGTTAGATAAACAGTGTTGGTATGGATGGATGGATAAATAGATGAAGGATTTAATATACGCATGTATGTGTGTATAAATAGATGAAGGATTTAAGTATGAATGAATGGATAGATGATAAAATTAAAAAGAGTTCATTTATATGATTGTAGGGACTGCTGACTGGGCAAATCCTGATTTGTAGTATAAACCATCAGGAAATGCAGGCTGGGATCCCTTGAATAATTACTCTCCCTAAAGTCCTCCAGTGGAGTTTCTTCTTTCTCAGGGAAACCTCAGTCCTGTTTCTATTCTTAAATATTTCTTCTGCATGTACTTCCTAAAAGCAAAGAAAGTCATTTACATAACCATATTTACAACTATTGAAATTTCCACTGTAATTAATGCAACTGATAGGATCAGCTCTCACCAGATTTTTGAGGATGATCTCTTCCTCAAAAATCAACTTATTGTAGATGTTCAACTTATTGTATAAAGTCAACTTATTGTAGATGTTCATGGCCTCTATACAATTCCATCGCAGTAACATCTGATATTAGTGTTTGATTGAGTTACGAGGTACTATAACTTAGCCAGGTTGAGACATAATATGGATCACCTTTGGAGGTGTACTACTAGAGTAAATAGCAAAGGCATTGCCCAAACGGGGAATTGCAGTGGGTGCTGTGTAGGAGTCCCAGAAATATTTATAAAAGTTCCATCGACAGGAGGAGTTCATTTTAGAACCTGTCTCACCAGAGGACAGCAACTTCAGAATACAACTGTCAGCCATATACTGATGAAATCTGTCTCCTCTAGCCTCTTCCTTGTTTTCCAACCATGAAGGGATCTTTAACAGTAGCCAGTCGGGAAAAAGACAGAGGAAAGGGGAGCTATGAACCAGGCCCACCTCTCTGGAGAGAGGGCTGAGCTGGAGTTGCTTGCAAACTTTGTCACTTAGAGCCCAGAGATTCACTCTTAAACAGAAACTAAACCTTATTTGTTTAATGAGGTTTAGGTTTAGATTATTTTTTCCATTTTGTAAAAAAATTTCATATTTGTAGACAAGTTGGAAGAATTTTATAAATTATTCCTATATACATTTATTCAGATTATCTAAATGTTAGTCATTCACCACAATTTATTGATCTCTTTTTCACTATATATATTCTGTGAGAGAGAGAGAGAGTAATTTTTTCTGAACTATTTGAGTATTGAATGAAGATGTGTGTTTTTCCTAAAAGCAAGGACATTGTTTCACATAACAGTATTATAAATGTCAAAATCAGGAAAGCAACAAATGAACTATAAAATCTACAAATCTTTTTCAGGTTTTTGCTATTATATCCTAAAACAAAATATCTAACCTAAAACAAAAGTAAAATCCCAGGTCATGGGATGCATTCATTTGTCACATCTCTTCGGTCTTTTAGCTTAAAAGTCTCTCTTCTTGTTATTATTCTAATAACATTAGTATCTAAGAATATAGACCAGTTATTTTATCAGATATACCTCAGTTTTGCTTTGTCTTATATTTCTTCAAGAATATATTCATGAGATGTGTTTTCGGCACCATAGATGTGATATTTCAATCTTCTTTACATTATCTGAATAGGTACATGATGTTGATATATGATGTCAATTTTGTAAACTTCGATTCTTTAGAGTGATATCCACCTAGTTTCTCTATTACAGTAAACATTTTTCTCTTTACGTTTACTAAGTATCTCATGGGTAGATCTTTGAAACTGTGAATTTTCTTTTATATCCATAAATTTCATTAATTTTAATATTCATTGATGATACTTTCCTAGAATGAGTGTTAAAGGGACAATAACCATAAGATAATTTTCCAATCTCATCATTATTTCCATTTCTTAGTTATCTTTCTGCTGTTGAGCAGAGCTTTCTTTTCTCCAATAATTTATGTATTTAAATAAGTATGGGCTCATTACTTTCTTATTTAACAGGTTATAATTGTAGGAACCCACTCAACACTCCAGTGCTGGTAATTTATCCAACAGCAGCAATTTCTAGGAAGTAAGGCTGCCATAAGTTCCTCTTTAGGACTAGCCTGCTTCTAGGGAAAAAAACACAAATAAAACTATTCCAAATTAATTCTCAAGGAGTGTGAACTTTCTGGTCCTGAAGGTGACAAAAGAACTACTTGCACCTATGTAGATAAACATTATCAAGAACTTTATTGTCTCCTGTTTGTTTTCCTGAAACCTCACTGATCTTTCAAAAAAATCCACTCATTCTCACATAAACACCCTCTCTACCTCTCCTTTCCTATTTTTAAATTTGTTTAAATTTTAAAAAGTGTTGTAATTGTACATATCTGTGGGATATAATGTGATGATATATAAGCCCCAAATTGTAACTACCCCTTTGAGCTACTCATCACAATATGATAAGGAATGCGTGCACACTGCACACATAAATAAATTCTTTTCTCCTATTTATCTGCCTTTTGTTAGTTTTATTCACAGACCCCCCCAAATGCTGAACCTAAGAGGGTAGAGGAAAAGTTTATCTTCTCCTATGTAATTCTTTACTACGATTACTTTTGTTGATGCTCTAATGTCCCTGATTTGGCCATGGAAAATAGACTCCTGAGAAGCAGGCATTTTGCTTCTGAAAATAGCTTTATTTCTTGAATACAATGGAAAATGTTCACACACAGTTTCATTCATAATGAGAAAAATGAATCTGCAATAGCAGATCTTCAGAGATTGTAGTGCTGTTTTCACCCTAGTGAGTACTCTTCAAGTGTCAGCCTGACAAATACTGCTGTACTGTGATCACCTTCAGCCATTTGTAGACATCCACTGAGAGAATGTGTCAATGCTATGTCCAATTAAACCTCTTTCCCCATTTATGATATGTTTGCATTTATTTTAGAGGCTCAGCAACATGTTTGAATGGAGACTGTGAGGGGCACTTTCAAGTTTCTGGGTTTATTTGGCATTTATTGCTAAAACCTAACAGCAAAGCCAAAATTCTAACAATAGCCTGTAAGAACATCAGTGCTATTCAAAGAATAAGTAGTTCATGGACCAACAGCAGCAGCAGCATCTGGGAGCTTGGCCCCTTCCCCCAAAATAATCTACATAAGCATAAAAAAGATTTTATAGAGGAGATTTTCTTGGCCTAAGGAGACAGTGTTGATGATAAATGAACAAACTACATTTTAAGTAGTATGTATAATAATGGAATTGTAAATATGTAACTAATTTTTCTGTTTTAAAATTATGAATTATCTGACATTTGTTTTATTTTGACTTGCCTAAATTTTCTATTTTTCTTTTTTTACAATCAACATATACGTTGTAATAAACAAAAATGTATTATTTTGAAAGAGGAAGAAATAGTAGTTGACACAGAAGTCCAAAATACCAATGTGATTTTACTAGTATTTTCCTCATTTTTCCTTTTCATATGTTACCTAAGTGAAGATTCCTTCAGTTGGCAATGCTGAGCCAATAATTCAGGAGCAAGTGGTATGAGGAAAGAGTGCTCCCAGGACACATGGGTGTGGGGTGAATGGGGTGAAATACGACAGGGAAATGAAAAAGTCATCAAGGGTGAGCTTTCAGACAAGGACCTGGCTTCAAAGTAACCCATGGAGGGCTTTGGAGCACCAGCAAAGGAGTTGAGCTTCTGGATTCCTGGGTCAGTCATTTAATAGCTAGCAGGGAGTGGAGTGCTGGGAGACTGTTCTGCTGCTCAGGGGTGATTCTATGGCTGAAAAGCAGGCAGAAGCTAGGGGAAGGAACATACCATAGCAAAAGGCATTTAGCTTTAAGTTACCACCTGGTGCACTGGGTAGGAGTGTGGGTTTGGTCATCAGTAGGCATAATCAAATTCCAAATGGTCATTGAGTTCCAATTTCATTTATTAAGTAGGAATAATGAAATACTCTTCAAATAGACTGATGAGAGTCAAGTGGAGTAACATCTTTAGGGAAACTAGTTTTGTGCCTAGCGTAATTGCAGCTCAACAAGTTGTTTGCTTTAACCATCCTTCAGTCTCCAGCACAAAGGAAAATCAGGAGGAGGCTAAGGGATGAGGACCTGGAAAATCAGAACAGCAAAGGTCTGCTGGAGCAGATTCGCTTTCAACAAGGTGGTTTAAACACAGACACACGATCTCCATTTTTTCCTAGTTTATCTAGTTTCCAGTGATAAACACGAACAGTACCTATTGACTACGAGAACTAGTCACCTATTCCAGTAGTAGTAGTTCCAATTTGTAGTGGTTAAAGGTTTACTTTTAAAATTATTCTTTGTCTCCAAAAATCTGACCAATCTGTGGAGTCCAAATAGCTTGGTAATTAAATAAATTTCCTAGAAAGACAACATTGAGACAGGGACTCTAGTGCAAGTGGGGGAATGTTTCCAGGAGAAACATGCCAGGGAATGAGGGAAGCACATTAATCAGGGAAAGAATTAAGAGGGAGCTAGCCTCAGACTCATGGCATGGAGGATGAATTGCACTTTAGAAGTTGTTCTGCTCAACTCTTCTGCTCAGCTGTTACTCCTGCAACTATCCTTGACACCATATCACCCAGCTGACTCGCAAAGTGGCTCCAGTCAGCCAAAGGCAACCCTTCCTAGGGAAAACAAACAAACAAAATAAAACCACAAAAAACAGCTGTGAGCCACCAACCACAGCAGCTGAGCAAAGTAGGCCAGTTGGCAAAGGGCTCTGGGTTGGGTACCAATAGCATCTGCTACAAGTGATGTGCTTTGGGGTACAAAGTTGGGGTGCACAATTTTAGAAGGTGATTTCCTACAATCATTTTGCATAGCATCCTTTCTCTTCAAAAAGAATCTTTTTCAAACTTCCAAACTTGCCTAATTCATTCTTAAGAGGAAGAACAAGCAAGAAGAGCAATGAGAATGATTAAGCAACTACCTAAAAGGGGAAGGCAACTCAAAAATCCCACTGGCATTGTTTCAAAACTGAGCATTATTAATCATTGAAAATAAAGAAGCTTTCAGTCCCAGTCCCATATCAGGATAAGATCGTTTCTAATAGATACAAATGAATCAGCCTCAGTGTATTTGTTGAGCAACTTTTATTGAATTTGCAATTTAGGAAATTCACTATGTAGCCATAAGGATGCCCAAGAAAACTGTTCAACCTGCACCTTGTTTTTAAGGCAGGTGGTGTTAAAAAAAAAATAACACAAACGAAAGAATACAGATGCCTTCTACACGGAGACATAAATTTGAAGTAAATAACCATCTGATGTGACTGTGTTATTATACTATGCTAATTTTAAGTCCTTTGGGTATAAACCAAGGAGTGGGATAACTGGGTCAAAAGGTGGGGCCATGCCAAGTTTTCTGAGGATTCTCCATACTGCTTTCCAGAGTGGCTGCACCAATTTGCAACTCCACCAGCAATATTACTGTGGTATATATAAACAATGGATTATTATTCAACCATAAAGAAGAATAATATGACATTTGCAGAGAAAAGGATGGAATTGTAGAATATCATGCTAAGCGAAATAAGCCAATCCCCAAAAGTCAAAGGCCGAATGTTTTCCCTGATAAGTGGATGATGATATATAATGGGGGGTAGGGGGGTGGGGGTGAGAGAAGAATGGAGGAACTTTAGATTATGTAGAAGGAAATGAGAGGGGGTGGTATGAAAAATGGTGGAATGAGACAAACATCATTACCCTATGTATATGTATAATTACATAAATGGTATGAATCTATATCAGTTACAACCATAGAAACAAAATGATGTACCCCATTTGTATACAATGAATCAAAATACAGTCTGTAAAAAATAAAAAAATGAATGAACTAGAGCTGAAAAAAATAGCCGTCTGAACTATGCTATTTATTTACTATGTGCACAGAATGTATATTTTTATGGATTTATGTTTCTTTAACAATGGATCCTAAGGGAAATTTACAATTAAGTTAGGTGGGGCATTTGTGCAGATCAAATAAGTTCTTGCTAACATTCTCAGATCCTTAGATAGTTGTTACTACATCACAAGTTTCATCTGGGTAACAAGGAAGAAATGAATATTCTGTTAACATTCTGGAACTCACTGGAGGTTTCTTTGATCCTGGATAAATAGTTGAGTATTGTGTGAGGTGGAATGTGTGTGTGTGTGTGTGTGTGGTGTGTGTTCAGAATTAATGATGATATTTCCTTTTTATTTTCAGTAAGACTTTGAAGAGGGACTAAAACACAAAAGATGATTTGTTTTTCATAGGTTTAATGATGTTTTGTAAGATGACTTGAAATAGTCATGTTTCTCTAAACCTGGGAGATTATTGTGGTCTGTAATTGAGATTCCAATTGAGTCTCCCCTCCAAAGGAAAGTAGGAAATGAGAGATACAAACATTTCCTCTTAAAAAATTAAATGATAAAGGCAACAGCTGTGCCTGTCTCTCTGCTCCACCCCTCAGCCCCCACCGGACAGCCCTGCCCAGGTTCCAGCTTCCACCAGGTAACTTTTAGCACCGCCCACTCTCTCCTGTCCCTCCAACCTAGGATGACTCCAACTTCCTTTGTTGTTAGCATCTGGGCTGCCTCACTGTGCTCTGCTTGCGCCATCAGCCTTTTCTGTCACCTATGCAACCAAATTCTTGCATTAACTTTCTTCCTGTCAGAACTCAGAGTGGCTTTTCTTCCCTTGGTTGGATCCTGATTTATCATGTATCAAACACTGGCATGTCAAGATAAAAATCAGGAATGGCCTCCTGCCCCCATGGACCTTCTGATTTGATTGAGGAGACATATTTCAATAGAATAATCATAAGACACACATTGACAATTACACAGGGTTAGTTTATTGGACTATGCAAGACTCAAAAAGTTCCAGTGTGAAGTTATGCAAGGTGTAATGTAGGCGAAGGATATGATACAGCAGGACAAAGAGCAAAGAAAACTGTAGAAGGGTCTGAGGCTCCCTTTGGTCTGTCCTTCAGATTATATACTACTAAGATAACTGTGAGCCTGGGCACATATTTATTGAGGGATCTTTTATATCTACTGTCCATGTAATTAAAACCAGGCTGTATAACCTGTGTATTAGTGCATTATTATTCCATTTTTTTTTACCATGACTATAGTGAAATACCTAAGACAAGCTAAATTTATTTTCTAAAAAAGATGTTTATTTGGATCACAGTTTTAGATACTGAAAGTCCAAATTGACATGGTGCAGGTTCTGGTAAAGGAGTTTCTTGGCTGTGCCACCTCATAACTGATAGAAGCAACAGGAACATGTGTGAGAGGAAGAGCTCACATCACCAAAAAAGCCAGAGAGAGACTGGGCGGCCCAGTCTCAGGCTTTTAAAACAACTGTCTTAAGAGAACAAACAAAAGTACCCTGGAGACATACCTTAATTTTTTTTTTTTTTTTTTTTTTTTTAGCAGTACTGGGGATCAAACTCAGGACCCAAGCACTCTACCAACTGAGCTATCTCCCCAGCGCATACCTTAATTTATTCTGAGGCAGGATCCCAAATGACCTAAAGACCTCCCACTGGTCTCCACCTCTTAAAGGGTTTCATCTCCTCTTAACACTGTTACCCAGGGAACCAAGCTTCCAGGACTCAAACCATAGCCACCCAAACTGTGTACAAACTATCAATCTATACATCCCTAAACAAAGTATGCAAGCTAATTCAGGTTGCTACAGGGGGAATATTTAAATAGCACATTGTGAAGTCCTAGCTAGTCCATTGTGTGTGCGTGTGTGTGTGTGTGTGTGTGTGTGTGTATGTTGGCCCTAATTAGAATAAGTTATATTTCCTTGCATTCTTATCATGACACGACTTCAGGCACCCCAGGAGACAAGCAGAGAGCTGCTGCAGTCCAGCTGCAAGGCAAACCTACCTCATGCAACCTGTGAACTTACAGTACCTGCCTGCCAGGGAATCAGAGACACACACACTAATGTAATAACATTCTAGCCGAGGTCTGAAGAAGGCATGAGAAACTAAGTTGACCCTAATGGGGAAGGAACAATCTGGTGGAAGGAACAGCATTTGCAAACAGATCCATTCCAGCAAGTGAAATAACAGACAGGAACATAGATAAAAATTGGACTGGGGAAGAGGCCAAAGCCAGATTCTAAAGGGATATTTAAGGCAACCATATGGATTGGGGGAAATGACTGATTTCCATTTGATTCTGCTGATTCTTCTTTTACCCTAGAAATTTCTTTCAGAAGCATCACACTGTCTTGGGGCTTCCCAATATCATTTGTAGGTCATTCTTATTCTTTTTTGTATGAGGACCCTCGACACCAACCAATTTAATAAAACAGAATTTCAAGGGGAGGAATTGAGCAAGACTGGTTCCCAAACATCTTCATCCAAAACCGTGTTCTCTCCTGGACCTGATAGTCCTCTTCATTATCCAGCTTTCTTGTTCTCTCCACCCTGTTTTCATTTGTGTGTGCTCTAAAATCAGCTAGAATGTCCCCAACTAGTAGGAAAGATGTCCACCAGTCTTATATCTTTCTAGAGCCCCAAGTAAAAAAAAAGGTAGTCTTTTCCACTTGATCCAGTGAAAAACCTGGCTGGATTCTCAAAGTCAGACTTGAGTCAAAGATCTATCTCTATACCACTCATTGTGACCTGAGGACACAACAGTTTGATTGGTCGGATCATTTTGCAGCCCAAAATCCTAATGATGAGGATTTAATGATGGTTCTATCCAAACCACTCAGACTGCTACTTTCCCCAGAGGAAAAATAAGGAAAAAGAAAAAAAGGAGTGCTATGAGTTCTAGAAAGGCAAAAAGAACATATGCCCACTACAAATTCTGCCCATTAAGTGTCAGAATTTCTCAAGACCCTGTTCCAACCCCTCATCTCACTATATGTGTTCTCAATAGGCAGGTTTATTTAAACTCTCTGCTTGGATGACTACCACATTTATGCCTTAAGCTCAGCTATTTTATCAAAGCCCCAGAAACATCTATCTCATTATCTCATTATACTTGACATCCATTTTTGAATTTTCAAAGGTAACTCAAACTCAATAGTTCCTAAGTCAAAACTCTTGACATCCACTGCCCACCCTCCAGTCTCTCTTTCTTCCGGAATTTCCGAGTTAAGTACAGGAAACAAGAGGCATTCTAAATGAAAACCAAATTTCTGTACATCACAACAACATTTTCCTTCTCTCAGCATCTATCCATTCCAATTCAGCTCCATTTAATCCCTTAAATGTGTCTTGAAATTGTTGCCCACTATCTTCACCCATATCAACCACTCCCCACTATCATCTTTAACTACAAAACTGATTTGGATTTCCCTGAGTTGTCTTACATTCTCTTCTTTCCTGCAATCTATCTATACACTGTTCTCTGAGAAACCTTTTTTTAAAAATGTAAGTGATTATTTTGGTACTTTCTTAATAATCCCTGTAACCAAGTAACAGAGTCCCAATCATTACTGCTGAACCTCTAGCCAATCAGAAGCTGAAAGCTGCCCAAACCTGACTATGTAAGACTCATGCCAACCGCAGTCAATCAGGTTGTTTCTGATTTTACTTCCTTTCTCTGGTTATAAATTTCATTTGCACATGTGTTTGGGTGGAACATTCTGAACCACCTTTAATCTGGAATGTTGCCCCCTTCTAGAACATTTTTTATTGCATAAGGAAGCTTTGTTACATTTAAAAGGTCTGTTTTCCTTTTAGTAGGTTAAATCACCTGTGTTTACTTAGTCTTAGGTCACAATGTACTTGCCACAGAATTTTACCATTACCTATACAATTATTTAAATATTTAATTATCTGATGCAATAACTATCATGGCTGAGCATTTAAGATATAGCACATATTTTTCTGCAACATTGAGGAAGATTAGAACCTAATCTAAGCAAACTATTTTAAAACTAATCAGGTGCTCAACTAAAAATCACATATGTACCTCCCAGTGTCCAGTAGGGTATAGGGAGAAGCGGTTCACACGCTAATTAATCCCTATTGTACTCATGAGTTGCTGCACCTGTTCTTGAGAATGAGTCCTGTTTTTTTGCTGAACTCTATTAGCTTTCTTTTTTGCCTCTGGTAATATAGTTATTTGTAACCATGCCAAGACTTCCAAATAGCTGCTCATCATCACTGCCCATTGGGAGAAGGTCTCTTTTACTGCACTGATTTCCTATTTGAATTTCTGTTCCACCCCAGGACTCAAGTGCATAAAATTACTGATTCTTCTGAAAAAAAAAAAAAGGGAGGGATTACAGACAGTAGTTTTAAGTATCCTTGGCAAATGACTTTGCGAGGATTTTATGGAAGGTGTGATGAGGGTGGGACAGAACTGGGAAAATAAAACACTGTATTCCTAAACCATTCACGTGTTCTTCAGCATTAAAATCACCCTATCAGGCCACGCTTTTTCCTATCTGTGCCACATGTTTCATGATACAAACGAGCATATCACTTGCCTTACATTTTCCATGGAATTGCAGTAACATGAACTGGTTAACAACAAACTCTTTTCAGTGCCTCATAAAGCCTTTGACTTTTTTCATTTGAGATGTGTGAATAAGAACACACAAAAACAAGAACAGATGATATTATTCAAAACATTTGGTAAGAAATGTCTAACAAAAAAAAATAAAAGAAAATGCACTATTGATTCCAATGTAGTAATTGGTTTTGGTGGTTTTCAGTATAATCCTTTCTACTTAAAAAAAAAAAATCACCATGGAGCAAAATGTACTTAAATCTCTTATACCTCATTTTAAAAATCAATAGTCCAAGAGGTTAATCCTTTTCAGTCCTTTGGTTAAAAAAATACCAGATTAGAGAGAGAAAAATGTTTTCATTTTTATCTAAGCATTTCCGTTTGTTTTTTTATTTATCCACCCCTAGTTTCTCACCTCTAGCACTGGAATTGTTGGCAAATAACACAGTACAATTCATTTTATTAAACATTTTTCTGGTTTCTTTGAGAAAAAGACTGAGATGAGGAAAAAGAACTGAGCTATTAGTGAGGTTATTGTTGTTCTCTAGATATGAAATGATTGTGGCATAGTTCAGAGTATTGGCTATTGTGCTAACCAATCTTCAAATTAATCCAAATGATCTTTTCTCCCTCATTTTCACATTCTTGTTGTAGCACCCTTACACATTAATTAGGGCTGACCTTGGTAATCAATAAGACCACACAAAAGTGATCTCCCTTGGAGCACTCATTTTGAGGGTAGCTAGCTGCCATGTTGTGAGGGTGCACAAGCAGCCCTGTGGAGAGTTTCATGTGGTAAGGAACTGCCAGCACCAACTTTCCAGCCATGTGAGACATATTGGAAGTAGACCTTACTCTAGTCAAGCTTTCAGATAACTGCAGTTCTGGCCAGGAGGTTGATTACAATCTTCCTGAGAGATCGTTAACCAGGATTCTTCAGCTAAGCTACACCATGTTCTTGACCCACAGAGACTCTGAGATATAAAATACTCATTACTATTTTAAGGCATTCAGGTTTAGGATAAAGAGTAATGCCGTAAGACATGGTTAATTTATTTGTAGAGGAATAGAGAGAGAGTGGGTTTGAAGAATACTATGGCAATAGACTAGAGGAGACATGATAAGGGCCTGGATTTCTGGTTGAGGTCTAAGGAAGGCAGTACTGAGAACACTACCCAGATTTCTGTCTTGTGCAAATGGATACACGGAAGATGCCTGAAAATGACTAAGCAGATAAACAAGTTCAAACAAGATATCTGGGTTAGTGATATCTATAGGAGCTTTCAGCTTAATGTTGATATTTAAGGTCATAGGAAGAAATTATTTCAAGGAGACCAAGATGAGGGATTCTGCCTCAAGAGCTGAAGTCTGAAGATTTCCATAGTATAGAAACCAAAATAGGTTATGCTGGCACATGAGAATAAGGGGAAACCATGACTGGAGAAATTGAATAGAAAGAGATGTTGTTAGCAATAAGAAGTCAAGTAGTCCTCAAAGAGACTATCTCTTCCACCTGCCTCAAAGGTGTGCATTCATCATTAAGATGAATTATAAACAAGAGTGTTGCACTGCATGATTCCAAGGGCACTGCTCATATAGTATTCTATTTAACCAGGTCCCCTGAAGTTGCAAGCATATTGGTCAAGAAACAGTCAAACAAAAAATTACCCTTTCTCCTCAGGGGAAAATGTCAATCAGTTTCAACCCCCTTTTAAAATAATCTTTCAATCCTTATGCACAGGTGTTGGGAGGAATATAGGATCAGTAAAGTCTTGATGAGTCTGAAAACCTTGCAGTTTCATTGAGAATTTTGCCTAATGGAAGTTCTTCCCCATCATTTCCCTTTTAGCACATAGCATTTCATGACTTGTTATATGCCCATAAGTATGGAAAAATCTCCACCTCCCCCAAGATTCTTCAGAATCACATAAACAAGAAATTGACATTGCTTCTGAATAGTATCCAGGAAATGGTCTTTACCTTGGTCACACATTAATGCCCAGGGATGCTTTTATGAAAATCTGTTACCTGTTACCACTCTTACGATCTGATTTAGTTGACCTAGAGTAGAAGGTAAAGGATGAGAAACATTTTTTTTAAACAAAACTCCCCAGGTGGTTCTAATTATAGCATGGAGTAAGAACCCAGACCTAGGAAAGTTATGGGAACACAAGGTTACTATCAAGAAGTTGTGTTTAGTAGATAAGGAACATGGGAGGGCTTTAGCATTGCTCTATCAAAAAGAATAAAAGGTAAGTCATAGTACGTTGGACGGTTTTAACCTACCCAGTTTGACTTCTGCCACACCTCCATGTTGGCTCATTCCAAGGTCTGTACAAATTTCCACATCACCAAGTTTATTAGGCCACTGACCCCAACTTTGTACATGAGAATCTCCTGAAAAGATTTCAAAAATTTAGATACCAATCCATACCCACCTGCAATCAAATCTGAATTTTTATGGGTGGAGCCTAAATATCTGCATGTTTTGTCATTCTGAAGGCACCAGATGATTGATGAGTTCCAAGAGTGAGTTTTGAGTGGAAGTGATGTTTTCTACTTCCAAAATTAATTGCAGGAAAGAGACTCTGAGCTCCTATCTCCTCTACTATAAGCCTAGGAGATGAGGGAAGAATTCCCATCCATGGACACATACATAGTGGGCTATAAGCAAATGAGATTTTAGGTTGCTGACTACCCACACTAATAGACTTATTTATAGATTTGTTTATAAGGAATTAATGGAATAATATGCACTAGGCAATCACTATCCTATCTGTCACACCATAAACTACAAAATGCATATGTTTTTGTATTTCAGGTAAGCATCGTAGAACCTTGTCCAAATATTAGCCTTCATGTAGCTTTTGGGATTTGACTTTTGAGTCTAGAAAAGAATGATACAAATTACCTTTAGATGTATCTTCTGACATTTATACATTAAAATTATTGATCGTCAAGCTCATAAATCATATTTTCAGTTCATGATAATTTATGATATGCATGACCCTCCAAGAACTTACATTACTAAGCTAACAAAGTAAACTCATAATGGCTAAAAACATACCTGGTCTTCTTTTCAATAAGTGCATGCAAATGGTGAACTCAGCTCTTGCCAAAAGCAGTTGAGGGAAATTGTAATTGTTTATAAATATTGAAGATGTGTTTTGTCTTAACTTGTAATAAATCTAAAGCATATAGGCATAAAATAGAAAATCAAAAGAAATAATATCTAAAATAATATGGTTTCTTCCTTTCATTGTCATTTTTTCAAACATGCTCTACCTATAAATAGGTAACTGTATAAATTATGAACTAAATCTATTTTTACTGCTTCACGAAATCTTTTTGCTGAATATGTGGCATCTTAATCTCCGGTGTATTATGTACTAAAGGATAATAGATTTGGCAACAAAAATAGATAGTTAAATTCCATTAAAAACCAACTCCATAATTCACAACTGGACTTAGGTTTGTTCCCAGAGCAACAGTGCATTTAGCTTCCAAAAGATCTAAAATAATCTTCTAACTTTATGACTTCCAGAGTCAGAGTTTCCTCCATTTTACAAGGTAGACATCAATATTCATATTGTTTTCCTTGTTCTCAAATAATAGCTTAAGTGAGTTGACAGTAAGTGAGATTTGCTTAAATTCACTAATCTCTTGATGGGAGTGGTTTGTTTATTTGATTATATAAATTTTTGATAATCACGACACTTAGTTAACTTTTAAATACCTAAAATTTTGTCCTGTGAAAGCATCACATCATATAGCAAAGCAAAGCAAACAAAACAAAATCTTTGAAAATTAAAAAGAAAAAACATCATCCATCATTCCAATCTTTGAGGAAACCACTATTAGCCATGCATGGATTTTATGCCAGTCCTTCTACTCTGCAAACATTTGCTATTAAGGTATAATGCAAATATGTATACATATGTAATATAAAAATGTAATGTAAATCATATATATGTAAATTATTTGTGAAATATACAAATTATATATGAATTTCTTTTTTAGTTTCTGATTTTAAATGCAACCTATGTGCTTCCTTACAGGCAATTTTGAAATAAAATATTATTAAGACAAAAATATAGTCCAGGGGAAAAAATTCAGAAATAATCATTATTCAGAATTTAGTGCCTCCACTAAAAGTAATCATTACTTGGCTACTTTAGAGTTCACTCAAAATGTATGTTCTGTAGAATGGTCCTCTGAAGTACAATTAACAATTTCCAGAGTGCCAAATATTTATTCACTTCTGAGTTAGAGCACCTGCATTCATCAGGTATTGGCAATATGGGGCAATCACTGTGTGTTTACAGCCTGATGTTATAAATTCAGCCTGTTCTCTCCAAGAGATGCAGGCACTGGGAGGATGTAGACTAGAAAACCACTACAATGCAGAGTCATTAGTTCTAGGAGTGAGATAAGCTCAGGATGCAAGGGAACCATGTGAGACAAACCTACCTTGGTGAGGGGGACAGATCCAGAGGGAAGGAAAGCATTAATGGGACTATATGGTAGCACTTAGCTCTCAGAGATGGACAGAGCCAAGTCAGAGAAAGAGGGAGTCACCAGAGACCAAGTGCAGTCCAGAATCACAGGTAATTCCAATGGCAGGTGGATAAAAAGATAATGACGAGAGATGAAGTGGGACACAATGGATCAGGCTTTGAATTTCATAAGGGCCTGAATTTTATGCAGAGGGAAATCAGGCAATTAAGTAGCAAAGTGACACAATCAGGTATGTACTTAAGAAAGTACAGTCCCAAGTACACAATCAGGTATGTACTTAAGAAAGAACAGTCTGGTGGCAAGAAGCAATGGATGTGACAAGGAAAGCCAGAGAGAAGTGTAAGCTCTGACCCTCATACAGATCCGAAATGGAGAAGGCCTAAACCAAACCGTGGTAATGTGATGAATATCGAGGGTGTGAAGGAGGCTTAGAGCATCCCTTGTCCCTGCCACAAGTCACTTGGGGATCAACCTTAGATGGTGATATGTTTGCCAAATTATTAGTAAGATCACATCTCAAGAGTTGTCTTGATCATCTTCTTTGAGTTTTATGATATGAGGTTTAAAACGGTTTTAAAAAAGTGTATTTTATTCCTACTCATTGGAAGAGACCTGGGTGAGACTCTGGCACTCTAGCTGAAGTCAGGGAACAGGAAACTATGCCATATCATATACAGGAGAGAGCAGATTGCTCAGAATGATCACCTCAAAAAATTTTTTTGACAACTTGACCATTGCAAAACATCAAGAAAAATATTCCTTTAGCCCAGAATCATTTATCAGAGTTACAAATTGAAGAGGGAATAAATCTACTGTGAGCAATGTAGTTACTAAATCATAGTCATTCATATTACATCAGTGAGACAGTTACGCAGATGGAAACTCATTTGCTAGGTAAACAAATATATTGGATAGGGATTAGGACTTTACAAATGCCAGGGGACCCTGAGGCTCAATGTTAATGCTTTTTTTTTCTATTTGTGTTGCTAACGTGGTTTAATCAAGATGACTGACAGAGGAAGCTATCTGAACTTTTCTCACAGCACTTAAAACTGTCCATGATCCATAATTGAGCTTCTAAATACTTTTTTTTTAAACAGAGCTTTCTAAACTGATTTGAATTGCCTCATGAGGGGATCAAGAGTTTGCTGACACTGGAAGTATTAAAAAGAAAAAAAGAACCCTAGAAAACCACTAAATGAGAGGTTTTTAGGCAGAAATGATAAACAGATTAATATACTGGCTTACAGCTTCAAGGTTTTTTCTTTTTTTTTTTCTGTTGCAGTTATGTGAAGATCTGCTTATGTATTATCTTTCCACCTGCTATTCAGCAACATATATACAAATTTCAGATACAAAGTCAGAAAACCTGATACCTAAAATTTCTGTAACATACATTTTTCTTATGACTTCCCTTAGGCTAGATCTTCTTAAAAAGGAATGATTTGAACATTTATTCATTCAGCCTTTATTAAGGGCCAAATTTGTGTTACTAGATAAGCAAAAAATGAATCAACATATTAAGTGCTGTTGAAACTGGTATCCACATTCCAACTGAATAGAGGTGTCTTGTCGCATTGTTAAGTCTTTGAAAGGAAAAGAAAGTTGATGAAAATAACCTGTAATGGTACATTAAGCAATAAAGTTTCTTTCAGAGGTCTAGAAATTGTGAAAATCTTGGGAAATAGAAAGTAATCATGTGGGGTTGAGGATGTAGCTCAATGGTGGAGTGCTTTCCTAGCCTGTGTGAGGCCCTGGGTTTCATCCCCAGCACATAAATAATAACAATAATAATAATAATAATAATAATAATAATAATAATGGAGAAGAGAAGAAAGAAAAAATAAAACAATCATGTGTAAAGAAGATAACAACTCAAACTACATATAGGAGAAAATTATTCTTTCAAAGTAAGAAATATATAGGAAAGCTCCAAGGAAGGGAGATACCCTGAGGAACTTGATGAGAGAGGAATGTGACGATGGGGGACACCAGAGTTGTATGAGAGCAGGAGACACTTGCTTCCACCTATGTAATTTTGGAAACTCTTTTAAAAAGTCAGATTTGAGCTACCACCATAATTCTTTAGTTTTTAGTATTCTTCCTGCATCCTGAACTTGCTCAAGGATGAAGTCACATGTCCCTTGAGAATGTGGAAGGAAGAAATGAGTGACTCAGGTTATTATGATAATGACTCCATAGCAGGAAAAAAAATCTGTGACTCGGAGCCTTCGGGGAAGACATACCTTCAAAAACTCATCTACTTTCTTTTGATGATGTGTAATAACTTGGAGAACACTAAGAGTCTAAAACTCCAGGGCAAGGGTCTGAGAGATGGAATTACCTTTTGCTTGAGAAGCTAGACAAAGTGGGAGAAAATTGAAACTAGATGTATTTGAAAAAGTCCAGAGCCAGGAGACCAAATGGTCCTCCTCAGCATTCGTGGAGGGGACTGAGATTTCCTTTTCCTCTGAAGAACTGTAATTTCCATGTCACTTGGAGAGAGGAGATAGGGAAACTTAGTATGAGAGATGAGAACTGTCAAATGGTGGTGAAAATGAAATTGGGAAATTTGACTAATGGTGGGCACAGAGAAACTGACTAGACAAGAGAAGTGTGAATGTTAAAATGGTACCAAAATGGAAATTTAGCTTGCAGGAGATGGCTAAAATCATTTCATTCTGAATGAGAATGTAATTGCTAAGAATCAGTTTTCAAGCAATCCAAGATTTAAATTTTCTTATTTCAGACTCAGAATTAAAATGATGCAGAAGAGGTTAAGATCACTCTCTCTCACTTTTTGTATGGCTGGCTTCTTCTCATCATCCAGGTTTTGATTTTTAAGATCACATCTTTATATAACAAGGTTTTCTCTGACTACTTAGCAATTTGGGCTTATATAGTGCATTGAAATGCAACACATGTGTGTGTTTCAAAGTCAAGTGATTAGAAAACTGTGAACCCAAATACTGTTTATGGAAATATGCATGTGTACTGGATGCTGTCAAAGCAACGGGGTACTTCCAAATTCCTGTTAGCAATCTCTTCTGATTCTTCTCTGTGACAGTCTCTGACCGGCACCAGGACTCTTGGAGGGCTTTCTTGTATGCAGGAACTTTCTCCAGCAAGAAGGGAAAACTTCAAGTGTCTGTGAACTGATGACTTTGGAAGCACCCTTCATGAACATCAAATGGAAAATGTTGGACAAATATCTTTTAGGTGGGACAACACTGAGAAGCGTGTTCTGCAAAGTCTCCTTGGAGTCCCCAAGGGCTTGAATCCAAGCTGCCCACAGCAGCAGTTCTGCTCATTAGCACACCTCTTTCCTGATCTTCTTCCTTCCCAGTCTAACTTCCCCACTCTCCTTTCCATGTTCCCTGGGATCTCTTCCCACATAAATGACTTGAACACCTATCCTTATCTAGGGAGACCCAAACTCAAATAGCATTTTTCCACAAAGGAAAATTAACCAGACATAAAAGAAAGCAGATAAAGATTGATTGGAACTAACAATGCCTGGTGATTAAGCAGCAAGAATAGCTGTAACAAAAACTGTCCATGACAATGCTAGGTTTGCACTGATGAAAGCGTGTTTTCCTCAAGCTGTGTAGGAAATTCATACAATCTGCCATGTGCAGACATAAGGACAGCGTACACTGCACAGTGGTACACAAGGTTCAGTGTCAAACTATGGAATATTTAGTGAAAGTTACTGATCTACAAAAGCACTAATGTTCTACTACATCAACTATATAAATACCAAATCTGCTAACAGTGAATTCCTAATATAGCAACTTACTAGCATGTGTACTTGTTTATATATTTTTAAATGAAATGATATCTTATGGCATACCATTTCCTTATTATACAGAAAAAGCTCTTAGTGTTTTATCAGTTTGGACCCATAAGACTTCTAAAAGTCTTGTGGATGCTGGACTGCATTCTTTTCCTGCACTAAATAGAGGTCACAGATGTTGGATAAAAACCCAACCACCACAAGCAAATGCCCACTGCTTTCTTGGCAGTCTGATCTTTGAACCAAAAATACTTTAAACAATAAGTTTCCAGTTCTAAAAGAGCAAACATGCCTTTAGGGGAAATATAAAAAGAAAAATACACAATAGTCTTACCGACCTTGGGTTTGATATTTACTTTCTTGGGTTAAAGCTGCTGACTATAAGTTGGGATCCTGCCAGGTCTTATCATATTCCTTTAACAGTCTTTTGCAGGAAGTTCTGTTTTCTGGAAGAGATAAGAAAGTAGAACCCGAGAGGAAATCATCCATGCTCATGTTGTTGAGTGATTCCGATACATTTACTGGAAGCAGGACATTCAATCATTTACCATTGGTAGCAAACTTCGTTTGGTAGATTTTCTTATTTTCTTCCACCCAAAATCTATTTTCTAGTTGCCCATAAATATTGGAAAATTTGTCTTCTCCAACTAAACTGTAGAGGAGTTGAGAGGCAAAGGTCTTACTTAATTTATCTCCTTTTTTTCTCAGGTCAGTGAAGGTCAAAAAGTCAGAGTGTGAACATCAGTTCTCTTGCCAAGGCCAAGGAGGAAAGAAAGCCTGACATAGGACTCCCACACAGGAGGCCCTGGTTCTGATTCCACAACTACTATCTTTTCTTCATTTCCTAACTGCTCCATAAAGCCATTCCCAGAGTGCCATTCTCCACTAATGACTTTACCACCATTGTATTTTGCCTCTTTGCTCACTGTTGTGTAGTAGAGTTAGAGGGTTTTCCTTAAACAGTAATTTCTTTGAAATCAGAGAGAGACCTGTATCTTCTGCTGTTTCCCCTACAGTACTTGTCACAATTCTGAGTGCATAGATGCTTCTACCTAATGTACTGATGAAGTACATTAAGCTTTTCTACAATGCCTGTTTCAGCACCTTGCTCACAGGTTGGAATAAAAAGGCTTTTGCACACTGCCCCTTAGGCTTTACCACTGCAGCATGAGCTGGTGCCTGCTCAGAAACTGGAAAACCTCTGGCAAAGAAATGCAGAGCAACATTTTGCCAGAAGGTTTTCTTCCAGGCAACAGAAAGCCTCTCTGACCTCAGGCACGGTACATTAGATGGTTTAGGAAATTGAGTGCAGTCAACATTTAATTGATGATCCTCAGGAAGTGAACCTAGCTGCCTCACTTTTCCATAGGTCATCTCTGGTGTTCTTCTCCGTGGTCTCCCAGAATTTCCCAGTAGAACTGAGCACAGTGTAACTTACTTGATAGTGCACTCCTCATGGCTACCTCATTTCCTATCTCACTTCCCTGACTTTCCTGCCATGTTTGCTGGTGCCATCTCCCAAATGCTTATGTTTGGATTTTTGTCTCAGAGTCAACCTTTAAGGGCATCTGAACTAAGATGACATTCAATTAAATACTTACGGAATGAATTAAAAGATGATTTGTCACTGTCCCCATCACAGCTCAGAGGCCAGGCCAAAGGATAGGGTTAGCTTTTCTTAAGATTAGGGAGATAGAGAGATCAATTCCCACATGCTATGCTGTGCCTCCAAAGTAGAAGCGCCCATAAGGGCAGGCTGTATGGGAACAAGTTTAAACACATATCATTGCATCCTTGGGGACAGCTTATTATGAAGTTCATTACACTCAGGCCTCGATAAGGCTTGACTGCCAACACAACTACCAACAACCAAACCTCCATTTTTCTTGGTTTCCATTAATCCAGGAAAAAATGGAAGAGACCAGAAAAAATAGCTATAGAATATTTTTCTAACTGGAGTGAGCAACATTTGCTTTGAACTACGAAATCAGAGAAATTTTCGTCTTAAATTTCGAAAGAAATTCTACCTGATAAGAGTTTCTCAGGAATGAAATCGACCAAAGCCATACAAACGCTGAAGGATGATGGGAAAAAAAACAGTTAAACCCTCAGTTTAACAGTTCAGCTTCAGCATTTCTGGTGGTTGATTGCATAATTTCAGTTCTTGAACATTTAATGCTTTATTCCCTTGGTTGCTGAAGGAATACAATTGCTCAATGAAATGTGAAGAGATTTGACAAGGACTGTTTTCATGGTTATGTGCCAAATTCTTGCTTTAACTTATTTGCTTAATCAAGTGTCTACTTGTGATCTCTTGGGAGTTTCTGAACTTCATTAGCTCTTTCCTTAAAGAAAAATTAATCTACTCAGGAAGGAAGCCTTGTTCATCAAAGGCCAGTGAACATTAGTACTTTCTATTAAGTAGTTCCAAGCCCCAGTTTCTAGACAACTAACTAGTTCAGCAAAATCCTGACCCACAAGAAATTAACCTGTTTTCAGAAGCGGCACTGGGAACCACGGCAAGACGTAATCTCTTCTAGAACAGTGTTAATTTTTTCATTATAGCCAAAATGATTTGCTATAGCAGAACAACAATTAGAGTAAATGATACCCATCTCTTCATTGGGGAAATCCAGCAGAGAACTCTGCCATAACTTTAATTTGAGATCTGCCTGGTATTCTGATTTAAACTCTCTTAATGAACATGCAAATTACTCATTGTCTTCTATTACAAAAATGTGCAGCAAATTTCCTGCATAATCAGAAGATGAATCTTTCCTACTATGAACTTGAATTTGAATAAAAAAAACTTTGGTCTTCTTGGAAGGATAGCATGCTAGATGGAAGAGGAGCTTACAAGATTCTTCAGTTTATAGATGAAGGATGTCTTCCTACTGTAAATTATTGTGGAAGGTACAATAATGACACTTCTCCAAAGATGACTAGATTTCAATCTCTGAAAATGGTGAATACATTACCTTGCAAGGCAAAAGGATCTGGCAGATGTGATTAAGGATCTTGAGATGTGGAGATGATCATGGATAATCTGGGTTGAACGCAGCCTAACGCAATCACAAAGGCCAGAAATCAACAAAACTTTCTTAGCTGTGGGCAGAAGAAAATGCCACCATGGAAAAAAAGGTCAGAGACATGCTGTTTTGCTGGCTTTGAAATGGAGGAAGGGGTTATATGCCAAGAAATATGGGTGACTTTTGTGAGCTGAAAAAGACAAGGAAACATTTTCTCTATAAGATATTCTTATGACAAATTGTCTAGAATCTCCAGAAAGATGTTGACCTTGACACCTGATTTATCCCTGTAAGACCCATATCAGATTCTGACCTTTAGAACCATCTGACCTTTAGGATAATAAAATAACGTTTTTGTGGGGGGCATACTGGAGATTGAATTCAGGGGCACTTGACCACTGAGCCACATCCCCAGCCCTATTTCATATTTTATTTAGAGACACCATCTCACTGGGTTACTTAGCACCTCACTTTTGCTGAGGCAGGCTTTGAACTCTCGATCCTCCTGTCTCAATCTCCCAAGCTGCTGGGATAACAGGTATGTGCCACTGTGCCCAGTTACAAAAATGATGACATGCGAGCCACTAAATTGTCTTAATTTGTTACAGCAGCAATAGAATACTAGCACAGCTACAATAGTAAGTATTTCCTGAAAAGATTAACATAATAAAAGAAGAAAAGTACTATGGCAAACTTCTTTTTCTTCTCCAAAATGTCTAGATGTTTTTCTTTTTTTCTTTTTGGTACCATCATCTAAAATTAACAGTGATTATTTATTTCCTCTGACCTTCCATTCTGTTCTGGAAGGAGTAAAATATTCATTACATACAATGAACATCAGATTCCCTTTAGCCATAAATGCTAAGTTGTATTCCCTAACTCATTCCATCAATCATAATCATATATTAGTGTATATTCTCATGACCTATTTGAATGTTATATGCAAATACATAACGATTTATGAATTATTTTGTCTGCACTTTCTACAGTTTTAGACATAGTGTCACAGTATGAACAATCACTTGACATGAGCTAGAAAACAGAGGACACAAAGCCACCAATAAGATGAATCCAAAGAAAGAAATAGGAACAATAAAACCCTGTCTTCTTCCTGTCTTCCCATCACACTTCTGTCCTTGCTTCCCATATGTGATGAATATTTCACTTCTCTTCAAAGCAGAAAGAAGGTCATGAGGTGTAAAAATAATCCCTGTTAATTTTGGATGATGGAAGAGAACAGAAAGAAAAATGAAAAACATTACTTCTAGACATTTTTCAGCAGAACAACTGAACTTTGCCATAGTAATTTTTTTCTTTTCCAACCAGGAGCCAAATGACTGGGAAGTCTGAGAAATGTCAACTGTAGCCTGAGCCATCTGCAAGGCAGAGGGGCACAGGTAGCTGAAGTGTGAAGTTTGGAGCTGAGGAGTAAACAGGAAATGACTGGCACCTGCTTCATAGAGTACATTCTGCATTTACAATAGTCATGTTAAAACCTTAAATCTTCAGCTCTCCAGGATGATTGTATCTTTTGTTTTGTTGTTTGGATAAGGTATACTCAAACTGGTTTTTTTTTTTTTTTTTTTTTTTTTTTTGCCGTGCTGGAGATTGAACCCAGCACCTTTTGCTTGTGAGGCAAGCACTCTACCAACTGAGCTATATCCCCAGGTCCTCAAACTGTTTATTTTTATTTAATTCAATATATCAAAATATTATCATCTCAGCATGTAATCACTACAAAAATTAATGATTTTTAATTTTTATTAAATCCCATCATTGAAATCTGACATGTATTTTTATGCTTATACCATGTATCAGTTCAGATACCAAAATTTATCAGAAATCAGAAATATGTGATCTATAAACTTCATAAAATTCACAGTTGTTAAGGAAGATTCACATTTGTAGAACATTTTTTTCACCTTTATAACTTTTTTCATGCTAATTTTCTATATGACCTGTTTTCTCATCATGATTAGTCAGAAGTCTTTAAATAAAAAAAAAAAAAAATCTGTGTTCTTGTCCTTGTATAAATATAAGGAAGAAGGTAAGAAAAGAAGAGAAGTTCCATGAAAGAAGGGAGGGTGTTGGTGTGAACTTCAGAGAAAGGAAGTCAACCTAACTCTTCAAGCCTCTATTGAACAGAAAGAATGGCGACTCCAGAGAGCAGAATGAATCTGTTCTCACACACTTTCAGACAGGGCTTTGTTTTATGTAATAAAACTTGATTCAAACTGACTTTGACAATGAAAGTTCTCCATTGGCTCATGTAGCTAAAAAGTCTACATGTTCGGTAATGAGAAGCTCAAGTATGACTAAATCCAGGGGTTTAAACATACCATTAAGAATTCATTTTTCTGAATTCTCCCAGCATCAATGACCCCTGTGTTGCTTTAAATCTCAGAGTTTCTCCAACAGTGGAAAGATGGCCACCCAGCTATCCCAGCCTTATTATCCTGAGTGTCTCTACCAGAAAAAAATGCCCTTTATAAAGACCCTTGCTAAAGTCCTAGGACTGATTCTCACTGGCCTTTTCTTGGGTCATGTCTCAGTCTGTTTTGCATTACAATAATAAAGTGCCTGATGTAGGCTTTTCTATAAAGAAAAGAGGTTTATCTTGGCTCATGGTTCTACCAAAGTAGCCACATCTTGTGATGGTCTCTGTGCTGACAGATTCCTGAAGCAGTGCAGGGCATTACAAGGTAGAAGGCAGGGAGCATGTGTGTATGCAGTCTCTCTTCCTCTTGTTATAAAGCCATCAGAATTCAATCATGAAGGCTCCACCCTGATCACCTCCTCTAATCTAATCACTTCCCAAGATCCCTGCCTCTGAACAACATAATCAGGTTAAGTTTCCACTCTCTGGATAACTCACAGAGGGGATTAAATTACAACACATGAGCCTATGAGGGACACAGCACACCATATCAAACTACACAAGCATTCCTCAACTGTTCTCCAGGCCTGACCCATTTCCCAGCCTAAGAGATGGACGCGTTGGCTCTGTCCATTTAAATTGCATGAACTAGATGGGGGAGACTGGCTTTCTCAAGCAAAAAACAGGACTCTACAGCTACGGGTGAGAAAATGGGTGCTGGGCAGGAGAAATTCCTCACACGGCAAACTGAGACTTAACAATTGAAGGCTGGTTTGTTCCCTGTTATGGTATGAATGAGAGGTGTCCGCCAAAAGCTCATGCGTGAGACAATGAAAGAAGGTTCAGAGGATAAATGATTGGGTTGTAAAAGCCTTAATCTAATCAGTGAATAACCCTGGTGGGATTAACTGAGAGGTAACTGGAGGCAGGTGGGGGTGTGGCTATGGGGTATATGTTTTGTATCTGGAGAGTGAAGTCTCTCCCTCTCCCATCTCCCCTCTCCCCTCTCCCTTTTCCCTTCTCCCTTCTCCCTTCTCACTTCTCCCCTCTCCCCTCTTTCTCTCCTCTTTCCTCTCTCCTCTCTCTTCCCTCTCTCTCCCCCCTCCCTCTCTCTCTCCCTCCCCTCCCCCTCCCTCTCTCTCTCCCCGCTTCCTATTCACCATGATGTGAGCAGCTTCCCTCTGCCACCCTCTCGTCCTGATGTTCAGCCTCAACTAGAGCCCTGAGGAATGGAGCCAGCCTTCTGAGGGCTAAGACCTCTGAAACCATGAACCCTCAAATAAATTCTTCCTCCTCTATTGTTGTGATGGTCGGGTCATTTAGTCACAGCAGTGAAAAAGCTGACTAAAACATTCCCACAAAATGGTTATGTTAATTTAATTTAGAATTTATGTATTTCATGGGAAAAATTGTATCATACTTTTTAGAAACTCCCTAACCTTGGGAAGTTGTTTAACCTCATTGGACTTCAGATTTTTCATCTGTAAAATGAAATAACAGCATGACCAACCTCATACATTTATAATAAGATTAAATAAGTTAATATTTGTGAAATGCTTTCAATAGAGTCTGGCAGATGTCAGTGCTAAAAAATCACCAAATAAATATGCAAAAAAAGAGTGTGGTATTATATATTTTCTTAACAAGGTTCATTGACTTCTCAAATGATTTCACATGCTTCTTCCTGTCAAGGTACCCTCCAGAGAGACGAGAAACTAGTGAAAACATTTATTGAATGGATAAATCTCATTTTCAAAATAAAAGATGCAGACGCTTTTTTCAGACACGATTATGTCTTTAAATATGGTTTGCCTGCATTGTAATTTCCCTCTGAGCATGCGTCAGAACTGTAATTAAATTAACACCAACGCAGCCTCCTGTCAAGGAAGCTTTGGCTAATTTAATGGCATCAGGAAACAATCTGGGTATTATGACTATCATAAGGAATTACCTACGTCTCGATTCCATCTCATTGTCACAATATTTGGTTTAATCAGGTTATCCAGGACAATAATTATAACCAGTGAGGCTTAGCTGGGGAGTGCCTTCTTGAAAATGAAGGTCACATCTCCAGGTGCCTCTTCTGGGGAAGGCAGAATTTAGTTCTCATTCACAAAGACTCCCAGGCATATAGGGAGACAGAACAGGAATTGCCTACTCCTTAAAAAAACAGACTGATATATGGTAGGAAGTTGGGTCTCAGAATCCTTTTTGGTTGGATACATTCACTAAAAAGAAAGAGCCACCTATGAAAGGTGATTGAAGACACTCCATGCTCTTCCTTCCCAAAAGGACTAGTCTAAAAATTACAGCCCTACAGTCACTTCACTGCCTAGGCATTGCTCCCAGTAAGCCCTTCTCTATTACAGCAGCATTTGCTACCAGGAGGGAAATGCACTGACCTCAGCTCAACCACCCTGTTCACAGAGATTTTGTTGTAAATTACTCAGCTGGGGGCTAGGGATCGCCCCATTCCTCTCCTCTTCCCATACCTACACTCTCGCCCAATAACTTTGCAGTTTCTCCACCAGGAAGCTTGCTTGGCCCCATGTGGCTTGCTTTGACCAGTGGCATATGGCAAAAGTGGCAGTGTGCCAGTTCTGAGCCTACACTTAGGAGGCCTCACATATTTCTGCTTGCTCCTCTACTACATCATTCTTTCTTCCAGAAGAATGAAAGATATCTGGAACCAAGCACCTTGGCCATTTGCAAATCTATGAACATGATATTAAATGTTTATTGTTACATACCACTGAGGTTGGGGTGGTTTGTTATGCAGTGTCATGGTTGTAACCTCTCCAAACCATCAGCTAGGAGAGAACAAGGCTCTCAGCATCTGGTCACAGCAGGTAAACTTTCCTGCTACAAGGGAAGGCAGCATTTGCAGGAATTTCATTGCACTGGTTCCCTATCCTTCTTCCTTTATTTCTGTAACTATAAATCTAAAAAGTGAAATACTCAAGTTCCTAGAATTTTTTGCAGAGGGGTAACCCTGTGATACAGTTCTAGCCAATGATATCTAAGCATAATTTTGCAGGGGTCTCCCAAGAAAACTTCTGCTGTCTTGATAAGAAAAGAAGTGACATCTATTGCTTCCCTTTTCCCTTGTTTTGAAGGCAGATATGACACCTGGACCTTACGCAGCCAATCTATACCCAGGAGGCAAACAACGTGAGGTTGGAAAACTGACAGCATAAGGAGGGCAAGGTAGGAAGATGGAAAAAGCCTGAGTCTTCAGTGATGTCACTGTGTAGCTAAACCAGCAGCCACAATGCCTACTGCCAGTCTTCTTTCATTGGGATTCAGTCAGTACATATTTTGGTTAAGCCCTATAAGAAAGGGTGTTGTGATATTGAATATTAAATGAATTTGTACCTATGCCTATTTTATGGTTTGGTTGGGTGTCAACCCAGGCCGTTTCCATCAGAAAGATGTAGTTTTTCCATTGGATATTGGAGAAAAAGAAATAGGAGAAAATCCTAAATGTTTCGTAGCCCACTGGGGGTTCCTGGGGGAAGTGAGAAACAAGGAAGCGTCCATCTTGTCCTCAAACATCAAATCATCATATAGAAGTGGATTATCTCTCTTCTGTGTCTTGATCTCTTAAAGTCTAATACATTCACCATTCTTAGCTTCATTCATCAAACATTCTCAAAATCCAGCCACAAGGAAGTACTACATTTTCTGAATCCCTGGAGTTGTTTCAGTCTAGGTGTGTGGGCCCTCAGCAGACGCATCACACGCAACCCTGCATGAGTTCAACTGTGCAAGGTCTTTGCAAGAACAGCATCTTAACTATTCCTGCAGAATCTCCACAGAATTTAGTAAGTGCCTACTTGCAGTGGGCCCTTTAGTAACTAGTTGTAACCAATAAAATGAACTCAAACTTTTGCTTATATAAGCTGCCTAGCACCACACCCATGCCTGCAGGTGTGTCCTGGAATTAATTAGGGGTGGTAACAAAAAAAAAAAAAAAAAAAAAAGCTCCACTGAGGATAGCTTCTGCTGCAGAGGAAGGAAACTGAGAGAGGACAACAGAGGAGAAAGAAAGAACAATTCAAAGTCACCTCCAAAGACATCAGAGTCTCTTTATAATTTATTCCCTCTTGGGAGCATTCCTATCAGAAGTTCAGATGAAAAAGAAGTCAGCAATCTGGCACGGTTTTGCATTTTTTTACCCTATTCCTTAAAATACATGCTGGATCGGTTTGACTTTTCTGTTTCCACTTTAGTTCAAAGAAGAGGGAACGCCTAAGCTGCAGAGTGCTAGATGGAGGGTTGGGGTGGCCTGTCTTGAATTGGGTTTTCAGATGCAGACACAGAAACAAGGATTTGAATCCAAAAAGCTTGTGAGGTGACCCCAAGAACACAGTGAGAATGTGGAAGTGAGAAGCAAAGGGAAAGAGAGCCAAAACAGGAGCATTAATAATGGTGCTTGCGGATCACTGGAACTCATTCCGGGGTAACTCTATGTTCCTCCTTGGTGAATAGGAGCTGAGATACTTTCCACTAACTCCATTTATCATTAGTTGAAGACTGTTCCCAGGGGGGTTTACACCTTGCACTCCCGACCTGCCCCATTCATGACTGAAGCTCAGTCCTGCAGCCAAGAAAGCCCTTAGGCAGAGAAGCCAAGAAGGACCTTGGCACATATAGGAATGTTGGACTTGAGAATAAATGTGCAGAGCATCCATAGTGCCTGATGCATGGGAAAAAAGAGAGGGGGAAGAACAGGAGCAGGCGGTGAGGGAACAAGCACTAAGGAGCACCCACATGGGTAGAACCTAAGCCGGAGAGCCAGTAAAGATGTCAGTGAATGGAAGGAGACATTGCATTGAAACAGCTGGGAAGTCTATAGTCTATCATTCATCTCCCATTTATCTTCATTTCCTTAGATTTTAGAATGTCTTCAAAATAATAATAAGGGTTGAAACTCATATTTATCAACCTTTGCTTCCCATATTGGGGGGGTAGATAGAGAATATCCATTCAGGGGAACATTCTGGATCTATTTAAACTTATGATTCACAAAGAGTATAATAGAAAGGAGCATGTGCTTATCATTTAATCATAGAGTAGTTCTATAGAAGGCAAGAACTAGAATTGAGTATGCAAAAGGATTTCCACATCATTAAACATGTACTGAACCAATATGGAGGGAAATATTAACTCTTTAAAAGTTTTTGAGTGCTTGGTCTATAGGCACTTTACCTCCTTATAATTTCCTAAACTATATATTTTCCTCAATGAACATATTACTTTTATAATTCACTTATATTTTGAGAAAAAATTCATGTCACTCATTGCTTTTAATGGTCCATTTTTTTTAATGATTTGGCTAATTTGACCTGTCTGAGTATCTGTCATTATAATCTGTCTAGAACTCTGCTAAGGGATACCAGCTTTCAGGAGGTTGATTTCTTCACCTCTGTTCTTCTCCTTCCCCCAAGAGTTCATATCACATTCCAGTTTAGTCTAGCAGTCAACATGCATTCATGAATTTAATAAACAGTTGTGGAGTACCCAGTGTGTGCCAGGCACTACCCTAGACACCAAAACAAAACCAGCATAGATCCAGCCTTTATGGAGGGAACTGAATGATCAAACAAACAATATAAATGTCTACCTTTAGTAACACTCTTCAGAAGAGATAAATGGTTCTATCAGAGTCTATCATATAGATTTGGATATAATGGGGTAGGATGTCCTCAGGAAGTAAGGTTCAACTTAAGATCCAAAGGATGCATAGTAGTTAACCAAAATGTAATTGGGCTTCAAATGTGGGCATTGGGTCACCAGGCTGGGTTTGGGGATACAAATCTCTGTCCTTAAGATCTAGCCATTTAATCAAATTCCCTAAAATAATAGAGATCAAAACAGTACTGGGTTGATACCCCTAATGTCTATAGGAAGACAGAGGAGTTCAAAGAACTAGCAATCAATAAGGGCTAAAGTAGTCAAGAGGAACTCTTTGGAGGAACTGTAGCTTGGATTCTCTTTCATGCTAGCAAGAAAGAAAGGTTAGATAACCAACGGTTTGACTGTATGAGCAAAAGCCCAGAGAGTTAGTGTCAGTGATGCCTTTAAGAGACAGTGAGATGACCAGCAGGATGAAAGCAGAGGATGGGTTTGGGGTGGAAGGGATAGGCTGTCCTAGGAAGCCAGGTAAGGCTGGTTGAACTTGATGTGATAGGAACCAGGGAAAGAGAGAGACTTGAAAAAAGTGGTTTCCACAGGAGGGATTGTAGTCAACTATACCACCTGGAAAGAGAGAAAGCAGAGGGCTGGCCCCAGCAATACAGGCAGCAACATGGGGTCTTGCAAGAAGTGGCTTCCTTTTATCCTTTGGAAACTGGGATATAATAGGTTAACTCAGTTTTTAGTCTCTGAAAAGGATATTTCTATGGGAAGGGAAGTACCATTGTATTGCTTGAGATCATCTATTTTATTACACTGATTTTTTTTTTCTGACTGTCTCCTATGACCAAGGAAATGTGCTGAAACCCAACCAGTTTCTTTCCTTTTTCCAGAAGTTCTGCCCATAGAGGAGACCGTATCTGCAATTCATTTAAGATTCAGGTATCCCAGAACAACCCATGGACTGGGAGACCTTTCTCCCACTTTAGGGAGCCCTTCTTCCTACCCCTCAACATGTCTGGCTTGCAAAAGTTGATGCCAAATGTGGGATGTGGGTGTCAGGGTAGGAGGTGTAGGTCATGCTGGTAAAGGGCCTCGATGGAAGAATGGCAGGGACATGGAGCCAGGGAGATGTCTCTGTTCCCCAGCATATGTTAATATAGGAAGCAGTCAGAGCACTTTCTGGCCATCCTCTGCCCTCGGGCACTTGACCTGCAATTCCTCAAGCTGGAACACATCAGCAGATCATTATCTAGTATGTGCCCCTAGCTAGATGGCCCCTTCTGCTTTATAGATCTCTAGAAAAGGCAAGTTCTAAATTTCTTAGTATTCTGCCATACTGTACATATTAAAGTTTTTTTAAGCAACAATAGAGAATCCAGTGTCATCCCTAATTCATTATGTCCTGCAAAGCCCCCAATCCAGATAACTTTAGAATTTCTACAGAGGAGGGATTAAATTGTGGCTGTTATTGGGGCAGCACATAGAAATAATGGGGACAATAAAACCCATACCTCCCAAGCCTTGATACTACTACTGAGCTCTAAAAATTATTTTTCTGTTTATTTAGAGACTACACCCCTCACCTTGACTTCCACCCCAAGGATAGAACACTCAACTGCTTACATGCAGAAGTAGGTTCTTACTGAATAAACTGGCCAGTGAATGATCTAGCTTTGCTAACAGAGGTGACTGTTCCTTTCTCATCTGAAGATCAGTACCTGCTGAGAAGGTTCTGGGCCTCAGATTCCCCGGAAATATCCCACTTAGACCAAATGGGCAGTGATCTGGGTCTCTTCTAGCAAACACCAGCAGTTTTCCTGGATCACTGAGGCCCTCTAGTGGCTAGACCAGGCTGAAATTCCACCTGAACTCAGTCTCCCACTTCCTGCTAAAATTCAACTAATCCAAGATTGAAAATAAATAATAAATGAACTTACTATTTAAAATAAATAATGATAAATATACTAATAGTTTGTTCTTTTACATTTCCTAAAATACAAAAGTGAATTTAGAGATGCCTCTTTTGTGATATCATCAAGTTTATCCACTCTCTTAATCTTTCCCTGGTTAGGGTATGAGGGTTTTGTTTTTGTTTTTTAATATCTTTGGTTATAGATGGACACAATACCTTTATTTAATTTATTTATTTTTATGTGGTGCTGGGCATCGAACTCAGTGCCTCACACATGCAAGGCAAGCACTCTACCACTGAGCTACAACCACAGTCCCAGCTTGCGAGATTTGAAAGTATCTTGCTTAACTACATATACCCTGAAGGGCTCTCCCTTACCTGAAATATATCTTAGACTTGTTCCAGAATGTCCCTGATGAGCTTTTTCTCCCAGAAATCCCCCAAAGGCCTAACTAGGTCCCTGCTGCAGAGGAAGGCAGATTTGCAAGCCCATTGGGCCAAGGTGCCCAAAACATTTAAGTGATTCCAGGCTTCAGGTTCCTTACAAAGAGCTTCACCAGGACCAGACACTGTTGTTGTCTTTTGTGACTTTGGTAGGTAAGTGTGTCCAGGGTGCGGTTGGAAACTGGCTCCATCTGTCATTTTTATGAATTGATTTGTACATCCTCATGGGAAGCTTTCCTAATATAAACAGCCTCTGCATTATGGCTGCATCACCTTCATCTGACCCCCTGGGAGCGCTAAAGAAAAAACCCATCATACTCACCTGGCTTTCAGCCTGACCAGGAAATTAGGCAAGAGGCCAGGAGGAGGCTGAAGAGAGCAAGGAGCCAATATCTACATATCCGGTGACATCTCTTATTCCCTCGACTGAAAGGAAAGCCAGAGGGAATGGGTTTTTTGGCAGACACGACATTCAGCATTTCCATTGTACAGATGAGGAAAATTGAGACTCAGTTGGATGTACTTTCCAATATCACACAACTATGTAGGCAGCAGGATTCAGATTCAAATCCAATTCCAACACTGTAGAACCCACTCACTAGCCACCCCTCTGCATCTTATCTTACTGAGATTTGGGGTTTTGAATTCTTGACTACATGCCTGATGTCTTCTGGAATTGGGAAGCCTGCACATCTGTGCAGAGTTGCTTAAACCAACTTCTGGTTTGAAAACGTTGTAGGTCCAAGATTCTCAGCATGGCCTGATACTAAAAGCTTTGCTACTCAAATTGTGGTCCTTGAACCTGTGGCATCTGGGGACTTTATAGAAACATTAATTTATTGCCTAATCTCACCCTACTCCCCATTTAGTGAATCACAGTCTTCTAGGTGCAACCTATACACAAGTTTTATCAGCTTTGATGTGCACTCAGATCACCTCAGGCTCTTGTTAAATGCAGATGCTGATTCAGAGAGCCTGAGGTTAGGGTACTAATTCTGTGCTTACCTAACCATCTCCCAGAAGATGTCAATGTCATGAACCACTCTTGGAATAATGTGACTTTTGATTAGTAATTCTCAGACTTGAGCCTGTATTCAAATTACCTGGAGGATTCATTCATGCATAGATTGCTGGGACCTACCCCAAGAGATTCTGATTCTGAAGTTCTGGGTGAAGCTAGAAAATATGTATTTCTAACAAGTTTTCAGGTCATGCTGCAGGTACAGAGACCCCAAATTAAGAACCATTGTTCTAGCCTACCAGAACCTCCTTTAATTAGATAACTAACCTAATGTTAATGGGACTTTTGATTTATCTTAATCCCTATTCAGTCTGTGAATCTTGAAATTTTAGATCTATGGGGTTGTCAGAGCCGACCTGGTCTCACTTAAGGAAATGCAAGTCGAGGTTCTCACCCAAGATCATGCAATCAGCCAAGAGATAAACCACGAGGAAGCATCCTGACTCACTCTGCTGTGTTGTTTATGCTGCATGCTGCTGGCTCTGAAGCTTTATAAATTCTCTAGCATCCAGCAACTGCAGTATTTCTGTGAGCATTTTTTCTCAGGCCAGCTTTCAGACACATATGTCACCAACACAATCTATGAAAACACAGAGGCCTCCTACCTAAAAACTCTGTGAAAGGAGGGCTTTGGAAAAAACCAGTAGCTATGCTGACTGCTACAGTAGAGAGGGAATGCTGCAGCGAGCAAGCCAACCCAGACAGGTGATTCAGCACAGAGGCCCTGGAGCTCAGTAATAAATTGGTATACTGCCAACTACTGGCATCCAGATTCTACTGGCAATTCTGTAAAGATCGTTTAACCTTTCTGTGCCTGAAAAGATGCTTTTGTTTAGGAAAAACAATACTCAAATTCAAGGAAATAAACATAGAAGGCTTCAAATATGGACTTGGGGTGGGGGTTGTATCAGCCAGTTTCCATGAAATGACAAATAAGTCAATCCTTAGTGACTCAGGAAGACACCCATTTTTCATTGCTCACAAGTCTTAGAAAAAGGAAAAGATGTGCATGGTGCCTCTCTAGGTTCCAAACAGGCATGAAACTCCATAGGTTTGGAACATAATGTCCACCATATTTTACAGGCCAAAGCAAGACCCAAGACCAGCCCACATCTCTATAAGAACTATAACAGTGTTTCACAGTATAAAGATATAAAGGGGGTGCAGGTTCATGGCCAATTTTTCAATCTGCCACAGAGGAGTTCACTTAGTTTAGGAGACCCTGAGATGAAAATTCCCAGGCAAATGAGTTAGGAAGGTAGGAAGGTAGGTACAGGAGAATGGGAGATTGAGACACAGAACAGCCAGCTGGCATAAGGGTGCACAACTAAGTCAGCTGGCATCTGGACAGTGTGAGCTTAATTGCACTGCAGAGCTCTGGGAGCTATGGGAACCAGGCCTGATTGTCACCCTACCTGAGGGAGCTGGGATGTTACTCTGCTAATTCCCATCAGGCATTTGTTGAGGGTTGCTCCCAGAACACACTAATTCCACATTATTTTCACCCCTCATAGAGCACAAAGTGACTTGAGAGGTCAGAACCAGCACTTGGCCAAGAAATTTGCAGGTGCCAACAGTTGATAGCCAGACCACTGTGCATAGACATTGTTCAGGTGGAAGATGTAAAAGAGAGTGAGGGAAGGGCACCCACATCTCCTGCAAAGATGGAGACAAAGAAGGAAAACAAGAAAAATAAATCTCAGCTTCAGGCTTAAGTAGTTTTTAGTCAAAACATCTTTTTCTTTCTTTTTCTTCTTCATTTTTTTTTTTTTTTTAAGTCTGTTTGCTTTATTTTGGTTGATGCCTCAGTTCTCTTGCCAGAAAAGATTGGAACACTAGATGGCATTATATCGAGTTGTCCTGTGGTTTTAGGAAGCAAAATGCCAAATGAGGTTCCTTATTGTCCTTGGAATTTACCAGCAGTGTGAGTTCAGAGCAAACAACTGTCACCACCATAGTGATGATGGTCCACTTCAGCTCCACCAAGGCCACCTCTCTCATGAGCTTGTGCCTTGGCAGCAACGTCACAAACCATGGAGACTGGGATAAAGCACAAAAGGGCAGGCAGAGGTAACTGGCATTTCCTAAGAATTAGGATTCACAAAACCCTGAGGAGAAGAAGCAGTAAGGAAAAAGATTTCTACCCTAAGAAAGGTCATTGAAATATATAAAAAATGGACTAGAAGGAAAAACCGTAAAGTTACAGTAAAGATTTATTCCTAGGGCTGGGAGTGGAGATGGGAGAGATAAGGTTAAAAATGTAGGTCAAAGTCATTTTATTTGAAATATTTTAAACAAATGAGATGAAATGTCAACATTGATTAATTCTCCCATAATGGACATCAGGTGGTTGTTACATTATTATCTCTATTTTAAATTTTTACAAAGGTGGGAAGGAAATGATGGTCTCCTGTAATTAGCCAGAGATGGAAAGGTTCGAGAGGAGACAGTTGTCAAGCAAGGGCTTCCTGCCTGATGTGCATAGAAACTGATACTGGCCACTGGGGTTTTGCAAAAATAAAAGCTTTATTGGGCAGCTGACCAGCAAGAAGGCCAGGAGCTGTAAGCTTATATCTGCCACTCTGATCAGTTGGTAGTGAGGGAATTTATAAGAAGGAAGAGGAGGAAAGCTGCTTGTTGGTTGCATAACAAGAAAGGGCATGTAATTCTTTTCAGGGGGAGTTATCATCTGGAGAGTGAAGCAGATTTGAGCTTGTGACCTCATTGACCAGGTGACCTGGCTTTTGCTCATGTCCATTCTTGAAAAGCTAGTTCCAAACTGTAAGCATCTTTAGTGAAAAGGCTGGAGGTTTTTCCTGAAAGAAAAGTTAGGCAAAGGAATTTATATCCGGATCTATCCAGGCCTTAGTGGATTTCAGCATTGATATGAACCTGGAGTAACCTTTGAAATCCTTCTTACACTGAGTTTTCATTTCCTTGTTGATGAGATGTCAGGGGATTGACCTAAACCTCAAATGAGATAACACATTCACAGTGCCTAGCCAGTGCCTGAAGCAAATTGAGCCCTCTTTAAAAAAAAAAAAAAAAAAAAAAAAAAAAAAAAAAAAAAAAAATGCTTTCTTTTACCTTTTGGCCCTCCTCTGGGTCCTCACCAGCTCAAAACTACCAACATTTGTGCAAGGATTAGATTCATCTCTCCCACAGGGTCAAGTCAGACGATTGGCTGTTTGGATGGCACTAGCATAAGGAAGTTTTAAATTTACTCTCTTCTGCTATAGGTTGGATAATTTTAGTCTATGAAATAAACTGACAACAGACAGATACGAGGGAAAATAACTCACAAATGTTATTATCTGCCCAAAACATGGAAGTATTAGACTTAAAGATGAAATAAATAGTTGACTCAAAGGGATTGGAGCTTGGACATCTGGGTGGAAGGGAAGTGGCACAGGTGGTGAAAGGTGGGGGAAGGAAGTTCACATGGAAGCAAAGTTTGTCTTGTGATTCGGAAGTCTCCCAGGGGCAGCCACCTGTGGGTCATCTTTGTCTGGGCCCAGGTGTCAGACCTTCAATCTCTTCTTCCTGTGGAAGTATTCCTCCTATGCAGAAACAGGGTGGGGGATATCAGATAGAAATGCCTCTTTCCGAATTTGGTGTTTACTTAGGTAACTAGATTTCTGTCTACAATAGGACAGTTTTTCGGAGACACTGCTGTGTCTGCAGAGGTAGTTTCCCTGAATAACCAAATCAAAATCAAAACATTTGAAAAAAACATATTTAGGGTGGGAAATTTTATTCTCCCCTGCTAAAAACAGAAAAAAAAGTCTTAAACAATGCCTTACCCTGACATCCTGACTCCTTCTCAATCTAGGAACAGAATTGGCCTAAGGAGAAAAAAAAAAAAAAAAAGTTTTTTGAAAATGTGGCTGAAGGGACATCCTCCTCCTTATATAAAAATTGATTTTAAAATTAAATAATACATATTTTCTAACATTACTCAAGGCTTTGAAATCTTCTACCTTGAAGGAGAACCTAACCTATTTCCAGAACAGACTTTGAGGCAGGTGTGGTCTGCAAAGAAATACTGCCTTTCTTCTCTGAGTGTGAATGAGAACTCTTGATTCTTTATATAAACTTAGAGAAATCCCGTGGTCAGCCTTGACTACACAAAATCCTACAAGGAAAAGGCCAGCTGGGTGGAAAGAGGTGATGTGCCTCAAAGACATATGGAATCCCAGGGTTCTTGGCTCTGCCTTCTCAGGTTTTTTAGGACAATCCCTTCCAGCCTCCAAGAATCCCAGAGAAAATGAGACCCTGGGAAATGCTGCATTGCCTTCTGCAGCCACCCTCAGTTCCCCTGGTAGATGGAGAGAGGCCAGAGATGTCCTCCTTTCAGAGGGTCAGGCTCTGATTCTCCATTGAGCAGATCTCATAGATTTCTTTCTCCCTGCCCTCCAACCACACGAATACCTTCCTATTCCTTGGACGTATGCCAACTCCTTTCTCACCCTAGTATTTTCCACTTTCTATTCCCTCTTCTTAGAGCTTTCTCAGCTCTTTCTACTGACAGGGGACAGACAGATATGAGTGGTGGGAACAAGAGATCAAGAATTTTATAATTCTATAAAATGAGCCCACTGTGCTGACCCCCATATGCTTCCTTTTCTAAGAAACAATTTGCCTGCAGCCCTGTCTGGTTTAAGTGGACAGGATGTGTCAATTCCTCAGCAAACTACCTGTTATCTGCAGGAGAAATGAAGGCCTGAAATAATGTTGATAAGAGGAACCCACGTTACCCTGAAAAGGGAGACTTTTGTGACCCTTCCAATAGATCAAATCCCAGTACTTGGGGAGATAAGGAAAATACTTTCTAACCATAAAATCTGTAAGAATTTATAGTTAAAAACATAATTAGAACTGGTCAGCATGGGCCAAAGTGATCTAGAGTTGTCATGACAGTGGTGACTTGAAAGTCTGATGTCATCCTACTGTCAGTCACAAATCTAGAGGTGGGCCTGAGTGGAACTCTCTGGAAACTTCTCTGGGATCCTCAATAAACTGGAGTGCAGGAGAGGCATTCTGTCCCTCTCCTAAGGGTCTTTGTACTGTTTACATGACAGTAGAATAAACTTATTGCCTGTCACTCTGAGTGACACGTCTGACTTGATCACAAGAATAGGGCTTTGAAAGGTATCTTTGAAGTACCTCAGTTTCCTGGAAGGCCCCAGCTATTACTGGCTCATTCAGGTCTCAGTGTTATAAGGCAAGGATCTGCTGCAGAAGTGAGGTAGCTGCAGAGATTCTCTCTCATCTGTTCTTGCAATCATGACAGAAAGATTGCAGACATGTCACTGAATATCAGGTCTGAGTTTATTGAAGTAATAGAAAAAATGAAAAGAGAAAGTGGGTCCTCTCAGAGAGGAGAACAGCACACTTCTCCTGCTCTCCAATTTTAATGGGAGTCCCAGAGAGTCCTGCCCAGCAGGACTTTTAATTGATGGCAGAATGACATCAGACTTTTAGGTCCCCATAGCATTTGGAAAAGATCCAAGGAAACTCTAGGTTCCTTGGGTCCATGCTGACTGGTTCTAATTGGAAATCGTTCTTCCATATTTTATGTTTGGGGGAATTATTCTCCCTGAATTCTGGAACCTGGTCTGTGCAAGGGTCACAAAAATCCTCCACTCCGGGTAACTTGTGCTTTTCTTATTGATTTTTTTAAAAACTTTTTTTATTTGTTCTAATTGGTTATATATGACAGTAGAATGCATTTTGATACATTTCACACAAATGGAGCATAAATTCTCATTCCTCTGGCTGTACATGGTGCTGAGTCACATCAGTAGTATAATCATACATGTATCTAGGGTAATAATGTCTGTTTCATTCTACCATCCTTCCCATCCCCACCGACCCACCTTTCCCCTCACTCCACTCTGCACAATTCTTCCTTACCCTTACTGATATTTTAAGCCTGCAGTTCTTCTGCAGATAACAGGTTGTTTGTTGAGAAATGTACCCTATTGATGTAAACAATGCAGGGCCGCAGGTAAATTGCTATTAAAAAAAAAAAAAGCATGTGGGGGACAACACAGTGAACCCAGTTTACAGAAAGGAAGGAGTACATGCTTTGGAAAACAGAGTGCAGTGTGGGCATTGGAGATAAAAGCTCTGGCTTCACTTTGGCATGGCATATTTATATACATAAAATTGATAGTCCAGAGACATGATCTAAGATGGTAATTTTAGTTCTCCTTTGTGTTGGTCATTTGACATGTTACTCATTACCTACTAAGGGTTGTTTTCTTCTTTGATTTAGATAAAAATCTCTATTAATTTCTCCATCTGGGTTTTTTTCTCATTCTACTTTGTGAATTTAAGCAGTATATTTGTGTAACATTGAGGGTTTTATTGGGAGTGTGACATACAGGTGAAGTAATCAGATCCTAAAAATACAAATTACAGAAAAGTCTATTTGTTGAGCAAATGCAACTTCAGACCTGATTTTTTCTTTAGGCTCAGGTCAGCAGAGAGGTTATTTATGGACCTGCGGATAAGATCTGATGATTGATTTAATAGTGTTGTCTGTGATCAAAATGTGTGGAAGTGGAATTTAAATCTGGAGTTTTAAATCATGACCACTCCTGTTTTGTTCCAAATGTCTCTTTTCTACCTATCCTGTGTCTTCTATCCCACCTCAACACTATTCTCCACCTCTTAGGTAAATATTCTTTAGGACATCAAACGGGGGGGATATTTGGGACCAAGTTTGAAACTAATTATATGATTAGTTAACATTTATTGATCATTGACTATGTTCCAGCGTGAGTCTAAGTTATTTATATGTGCATTTATTTAATTTCTATAATATCCCTGTGAGATAAGCACTATATTTTCCTCATTTTACAAGTAAGAAAACAAAAGAATAGAAAGGTTAAGAAATTTTCCCAAGATGGTAATATTATTAACAATAATATGTATCAATCAGCTATTACCACAACAATGCCACATAACAAACACTTAAAAATTTATTTGCCTTCTTAATATCAACATTTACTATACCCACATTTACTATAAGTCACTACAACCTAACTAATTACAATTGGACTGGGGAACTGAGCTAGGGAACCCTGGAGCATGTTGTTAACTGGGCTTGACTCCAGACTGTAGGATGGATTCTCAATGTTTAAGCATGTGTCATTCTGGGTCCAGGCTGAATAACCTGCAGTTATTCATGCATGAAACCATGAACTGCTCTTCTCAGTTCATAACCATGAAATGCTCTTCTCATAACATTATCAGTGTCCTAGGCCAGAAGTCTGACCCTAGGGGTCCCAACAAAGCAGATCTGGCCATTCACCCCAAACACCAAACTTTCTTTTCAGGTATTGGTGAAAAGCAAGAAAGGAAACTTTAATATGACCATACTGGGAAGGTAGAGTAAGACCCAGCTTCTCAACCTTGTCTTTGGATTACCGAGAGAAGTTTTGAGTTCAAACAGAAGAACTAGGGCGGGGGATGGGAGGAATGCATAATTAAGCAGTCTTGGCTGAACAGGAGTCCATTGATCATTCTCCTGGTTCTGGTCCTGTGGGTAGTTGGCTCTGGAGCAGTCCTTAACATTTGAAGGTAATTTTCGCTTGCTGCTAGTATGTTTGTCTATCAGACCCATGATCCTGGATGAGGATCTAGACACCACTCAAGGGGTCTGAAACAGGATGCTGCAAATTATGCCTCAGTCTCAAGGAGGATGAGATAGATTAGGGAAATTTAGGGCTAATAATCATCATATTAGTAGTTTTTAGATGAACATTCTTTAAATTATTAATATGTCTATGTGCAGAGCTGAGCAGTGAACTGTCTCAAAGTTTAAGGTAATAAAAAAGACAGATACAAAATGAAGGTGGAGATGTCAAGCTTTAGCCTGCCTTTAATTACCCATTGAGCATCTTGGGGCCTAAATGAAGACAGGGCTTTCAGCAGTTACAGCCTTGTTAAGTTTGTTACAATAATGGATCACTGAGAACAAGAGTAAAACCTATTTGTTCGAGAAAGGCTCATGGCCAAGTCCAGTATCAATGGAGTAAAGAAGTGCATCCTGCTCATACTGGGAGAGAAAAAAAAAAAAAATTGACTGACACTAACCCAAATTGTCACATTTACTTAGATTTTTATTATGTGTCAGGTACTAGTTAAGCATTTTATATTAGTAACTAATTTAATCCTTATTATAATACAGTGAGATAGTAGGTTGCTTAAACAGGTAGTAATGAAGTTAGAATTTGAACATAATACTTCCTCAACCACTGTACTGTACAGCCTCAAACAGGAAGAGAAATAAAAGGGCTTTGAACTTTTGGTTGTTAAAAAATTACTACAGACTCCCTCAATATATCCTTAAATAAAGGAGATTCCACAGGACTTTTTTTTTATTTATTGTTTTTTGTCAACTTGAAAACTATTAGTTATCTGAAACTACACTATCCATCTCTCAGGAACTATAGATCTCTCTTTCTTTTCTTAGTTCATCTATTTCACTTTTCTTTCTCTGCAGAGATTCTCCATTTGTTTCTTTTTTCATAGTTCATATCAACAGCCATACCCCTAAAACTATAAGGATTTATATCTCTACCTTCCACCACAGACTGGCTACATTTGTGAGTGTATGTGAAGTGTACGTTCCTAAGAGAAGAAATTTTATTAGGTCAGCTAAATATATGAGTGGGCCATATGTTCACTCTCAGATTAATCAGTCATGCTAAGGGATGGTAGGATGGAATAGGGTCTCATGGTATCCCAGGATTGACCTTGTGAATGTGGCAAGCTTGTTAAAATGGACTATAGATAGGGCAGGCAATAAAATTTGTCTGGCATACAGTTTTTATATAAGTATAGCATGCATACAGAAAAGTCCATAGATCAAAAGTATGCCATTCTGTTAACTTTGACAAAGTATATACATCTGTATAACCAGAACCCAACTTTGAAACACAAAATATAATCAATACTTCAGAGCCTTCTTTGTTAACCTCTTCCTCTGAAGGGTAAGCACTATCCTGATTCTTATTATCATTGATTAGCTTACCTTATTGCATATTTATATGAATGGAATCATACACTATGAACTCTTCCATGTCTGTCTTCTTTTACTCAATATTACATTTGTGAACCATATCCACATCATTCTAAGTAGTGATAGATCTTCATTCTTGATAATCTTGGTGCTTTATCATAACCTATTATGTGAATACACCATTTCTTCATTGTACTACTCATGAGTTTTTGGGTTGTTTTCTGTTTGGGCTATTATCTATTACAAATATTGCTGATATAGATGTCTCTGGTGTCACATTTTTGTTCTGTTGGGGTGTGCCCTCCCTTTTTTTATTTTTATTTTTCGAAGTTCCTGAGTCAAGGATACAAAGATGCTGAGATAGAAATTGCCACAAAGGTGGAGAAAAAGGGTTGACTTGATTTGTACATTTATACTCAGTTTCCTAAACGTTACATTTGGAAAAATAGTCTACATTTAATATTTTGTCCCATTAAATAGACCTCGTTGGATGAACCCTATATAGATAAACATTGGAAGTGTAAGAGAATGGATAAAAAAGAATCCCTCCACATATATGCAGTTATTGTTAAACAGCTTCCACCAGTTTCACAGACTGTTAGGAGAGAAGTGGAAGCGAATTGCCTTTGCTCCTTTCTCTTTATTTTTTGGGCTCAGTCTCCTGCTTTGCAGAAAGGGAAAAAACAGCAAGCTCTCTTCAGATCCTCGCAGCAGCAAAGCATTGGAAGAAAACAAAAAGCACTGAATTCAAAGACACTGTAGTCAAACCAAGTTCACCAAGCATAATAGCAATTACAGGAACAAAACTTATTATATGTTCTTTTGTATTTCAAATACATAGAAGAAAAATATCTGGGGGACAAAATATAAACGTAGCAACAAAAACTTTAAAACTACACTGAAATGTCAGAAATGTTAAAATCGTCTGACAAAAAAATTTTAAAGCAGTGGTCATAAGAAATGTTTCAACAGCAATTATGAGTATAATTGAAATCAATGAAAAAAAAATCTCAGTAGAGGAATAGGAAATAGAAGTGCCAAATGGAAATATTAGACCTGAAAAATATAATAACTTAGAAAAAATTTTAAACTCAGTGGATGAAACTTAAAAGCACAATGAAGAGACAAATACAATAATCAATAAACTGGAAAACAGAATAATAAAAATTACTCAATCTGGACAATAGCGAGAAAATGGAAAAGAAAAATTGGGGGACTTGTAGAGCTGTCACAATAAATCTAATATTCATTATATCTGAGTTATTGTTACAGAAGAGAAATAGGTCAAGGCTGAAAACATACTTGAAGAAATAATGGCTGAAAAGTTTCCAAATTTGCAAAACATCAAAAAAGATTAAAAATGCCTTCCCTAACACACACACACAACACAAAAATCCTAGGCAGGACAAAGAAATCCACACCAAGAAAACAAAAGACAAAGAAAATCTTAAGAGCAATGAGAGAGAAATGACAATTTATGGAATAGAAGTGATTTCTCATTAAAAATCACAGAACCCAGACGGAAGTGTTCCAATATGTTTCAAGTGCTAAAAGAAGTCAACTGTTTATCCATGTTTTGATTTGGATGTTAGGTGTCCCCCAAAAGCTCATGTGAGAATGCAAGAAAGTTCAGAAGAGAAATCATTGGATTGTGAGAGTCTTAACCTAATCAGTGAACTAATCCCCTGAAGTATTAGGGATTAATTGAGGGGTAACTGAAGTGATAGGGTGTGATTGGAGGAGGTGGAATTAGGGCCATGGCTTTGGGGCATATATTTTGTATTTGGAGAGTAGAATCTCTCTGTTTCCTGATCACCATGTGAGCTGCTTCCCTCCACCACACTCTTCCACCATGATGTTCTGCCTCACCTGGAGCCCTGAGGAATGGAGCCTGCTCTCTGTGGATTGAGACCTCTAAAACTGTGAGCCCTCAAATACACTTTTCCTCCTTTAAAATTGTTCTGGTCAGATCTTTTAGTCATAGCAGCAAAAAAGTTGAGTAAAACAACCCAGAATCCAGGATCCAGTGAAGATATTCTTGAGCAATAAAGTAAAAAATCAAGACAAGCTTAGAAGGAGGAAAGCTGGGAATTTATCAACAGATCTACTCTAAAAAGAAAGGAAATAATAAAAGAAGGAAGCCTGGAACATCAGGAAGGAAAGAATACAGTAATAAAAATATTGGTAAATATAATATCCTTTTCTTCTTGAGACTTCTAAATTATGTGTGATGATGGAAGAAAAAATTTTAACAGTGTCTGATGTGGTTCTAAATGTATGTAGAAGTATTTAAGAAAATTATATTATGAATAGGGGGAATAGATGAACAAAAAGAGGGGTAAGGATTTTTATACTTCAAACCGGTGAAATAATAACACCAAAAGACTGAGATCTATCTATCTATCTATCTATCTATCTATCTATCTATCTATCTATCTATCTATCATCTATTTATCTTCTAATCATTAAACTATGCAAAAAGATACAATTAAAAATCTAAAGATAATTTAAAAGGAGATCACAAGAATTTCCAAACAACATACATAAGGCAAAAATAGTTAACAAATAAAAACAGAGAGAATAATCAGTAAAGAAATAAATAACAGAAAATAAATAAATAAAATAAAATGGCAGACTCGGACCCTAATATGTTAATAAATGCATTAAATATAAAGAGTTTAAATAGCCTTGAAATTAAAGCATAGATTGTTAGAGTGGATTTTTAAAAATAACTCAATTATATGATGTCTATAAAATACTTTAAATACAACAATTAGGTGGTTGAAAGTAAAATGATGGAAAAAGTACATTTGCAAATGTCAATAAAAGGAAAATAGGAATGCCTTTATTAAAGTCAGGCAAAGTCAACTTCATAGGCAAAATTGACTTTACATCAGAGAAAATCACCAGAGACAAACATTACATTGAAAGGGTTCATCCACCAAGAAAACATAGCACAAAATGTATGGAACCCCAGATAAGAAAATATGTGAAACAAAACAAACAAACAAACAAACAACTACTACAGATAAATTCACTTTTTTTTTTTTGTTACTGGGAATTGAACCCAGGGCACACTTTATCGCTGCACTATAGCCACCACCATTTTTATTTATTTATTTATTATTTTGAGACAGGGTTTTGCTAAGTTGCTTAGGGCCTCACTCAGTTGCGGAGACTGGCCTCAAACTTGCCTTCCTTCTGCCTCCTCAGATGCCTAAATTGCTGAGATTACAGGCATGTGCCTCCCTACCAGGCTAAATCCACAATTATAATTGGAGAGTTATATACCTCTTTTCTAATATCTTACAGGCTAGCTAGACAGAAAATCAGAAAGAAAATATGAGAACTCAACAACACAATTAACCAACAGGGTCTAATTGGCATCTACAGAAATATCCTCCCAACAACACAAAATATGTACTTTTTTCAACTGGTCCCAGAACATATACCAAGATAAACCACCTCCTGGGTCACAAAACCACCTCAGTAAAAGAATTTAATTCAGACAGAGCATGTTCTACCATAATGGAATTAACCTAGAAAACAATAATGGAAATAACATGAAAATCTCTGAACACTTGGAAAGAAAACAACACAATTCCAAGTCATCCATGGGCCAACGGTGAACTCTGAAGGGAAATAAAAGAGAACAATTGAACCAAATGAATATGATAATACAACATAATAAAATTTGTGGAAAGCAGCTAAAGCAACACTGAGAGGAAGAGGTATGTCACTACAGCATTTGTCACAAATGGGAAAAAACCTAGAAAAATCTAACCTCTCATTTCAAGAACATAGATAAAAAAGAGCAAAACAGGCCCAAGGCAAACAGAAGGAATGACCAAAGCAAGAAGAGATATCAAAGAACCTGAAAATCAAAACTCAATGAAATGAGAATGTGGTTTTTTTAAAAAAATCAATGAAAATTTGCAAATGGCAATCAACACAAGGAAGAGAGAGGGAAGGAAAGGAAGGGGAGGGGAGGGGAGGGAGGGGAGGACAGGGGGATATCCCTATAGACCTTTTCAACAAGTGGCGATGGCACAATGGGACACCCATAAACTGAGCTTTGACCCAAGTCTCATATTTTATACAAAAAACAACAAAAAATTGAGTATAGAGTTAAATGTAAACTATAACACCTTAAAACTTTCAGATATAAAAAAATAAAAATATTGGGACATAGGACTAAGCAAAGAGTTTTTAGATTTGACACTAGAAACATGATCCATAAAAGGAAAAGTTGAGAAAATGAACCACCAAAGTTAGAAATTTTGGCTATGTGAAAGATCTTATTAAAAGGATAAAAAGAGTAGGTGCTGAGTGGGAGAAAATATTTGCAAACCACATATATGAAAAAGGACTAGTACTAGGATATATTAAAAACCTTAAAATTCAACAGTGAACAAAAAATCCAATTAGAACTAGGCAAAAGACAAGAAGAGACATTCCCTGAAGAGGATAGAGTAATAGCAAATAAGCACATGAAAAGGTGTTTAAGCATAATCAGTCATTAGGAGAAAGCAAATTAAAACCACAATGAGATACCACTACACACCTATCAGAATGTTTAAATTAAAAAAAAAATCAATTACACCAAATAATGGAAAAGAATGCAGAGAAATTGTATCACTTAGACATTGCTGGTGGTAATATAAAGTGGTACAATCATTCTGGAAAGAATTTGGCAGTTTTATTTTAAATAAACATGCACTCCTATGCAACCCAGCAATTGCACTTCTAGGCACTTATCCCAGAGAAATGAAATTTATGTTCACACAAAAACCTGTACATGAATATTTATGGCAGATATATTTTTAATAGTTAAAAACTGCAGACAACCTAGATGTCCTTAAAGGGATGAATGGTTTGACAAATTCTTTCATACTATGAAATACTACTTAGCAACACAATGAATGAATTATTGGTATGTGCAACAACCTGAATGAATCTGTAGAGAATGAGCTAAGTAAAACAAAGCCAATTCCAATTCTGTTTATATGAGAAATTAAAAAAATGGAAAGCAGATTAGCAGTTAACAAGGGTTGAGAAACAGGAAATGGTATGAATACAAAAGTATAGCATGCATGATCTTTATGGTGATAAAAATAATATGTCCTGGATCAATATCAATATGTTGGTTGTGATATTGTACCATAGTTTTACAAGATATACCACTGGGGGTTGGGGGGAATGAGGAAACTGTACACAAGATCTTTATGTATCATTTTTTACAATTTTTTACAAGAGATCACATGGAGAAATTATTGGGAAAAGCACTAAATTAGAATAAGAAGACCTTGATTTAACCAACTTGGGAAAATTTCCTTTGTACAAACTCATTTGTCCAATGCAATTGACAAGACTGATAACAGTATCACCCAGAGTTGATAATAAGCATAAATTACATTAATTGAAAGAAAAACTTTAAACATATAAGAACTAAGTCTTGATGTAAACATTAGGTAATTTGAAAGCTTTTATTATGTACGTGATGTCTCAAAGTCCATTTCTTGTGATAGTTCAGAAACATAATTACCTAGCTAAGACTACCAACTAATTTCATTTTCATCATTGGTCATTAAATCCCTGCAATATAAGTGAAGAACACTACTGGAAAAAAGAAGAGCCTGATCTCTTTTCCTGTGCTGCTACTTACTCAAAAGATGAAGGAGATTCCACATATTTCCTCTCCTGCTACAAGAGTGCTGTCAAATAACTTCATGTAATCTGTGTTGTGGAGAATGGATCAACTTCAGGTCTCACTTTCAACATTTTCTATTTTAGGATTGGTTTGAGAGGTTGCAAAGATTTCATTCCATTGTCCTTCACATAAGAGAGAAACCATTTAGCCATTTATAGCCAAGAAAGAAGAAAGAAAGAAAGAAAGAAAGAAAGAAAGAAAGAAAGAAAGAAAGAAAGAAAGAAAGAAAAGAAAAGAAAGAGAAAGAAAGAAGAAAAAGAGAGGGAGGGAGGGAGGGAGGGAGGAAGGAAGGAAGGAAGGAAGGAAGGAAGGAAGGAAGGAAGGAAGGAAGGAAGGAAGGAAGGAAAGAAAGTCAATTAGGGTATGGCTGCTGTGGGGAAGAGGGTAGGAATCATTTACTCTAACGGAGGCATTTGGATCTATTGGGATGCTCTTTGCAGCCATTAATTTTCAGTTATTTCAATAACCCCTAAACCAGCATTTAAAAGAGGGACTGTATTAGCTTATTTAATAGGAAGTTTAATAGGAGTTGGTTGATTCAGTATCCTAATGATATTATCTGGGGCTTAGTTTCTCCCTACATTTCTAATGTTTTCAACTCATATGATTAGCTTAATTTTCTTTCTTTTTTGAATTTTTTTCCTTTTAGTTATACATGACAGTAGAATCTATTTTGATATATTTATACAAGCATGGAATATATCTTATTCTAATTAGAATCCCAGTCTTGTGGATGTACATGATGTTGAGATTCACTGTGGTGCATTCACATACGTACACCGGAAAATTATGTCAGATTCATTCCACAGTCTTTCCTATTCTTGTCCCCCATTTCTTCCCTTCATTTCCTTTTGTCAATCCACTGAATTTATTATTCTTCCCCCCATCCTTGTTGTGGGTTAGCATCCACATATCAGAGAGAACATTCAACCTTTGATTTTGGGGGTTAGCTTATTTCACTTAACATGATAGTCTCCAGATCTATCCATTTATCAGCTAAAGTCATAAAGTCATTCTTCTTTATTGGCTTCATTTTTAAGACTGGTTTCTTCCATGGAACAGTTGTGAATTCACACCTCTCCATTCAAATCTGGGGCAGAGATACAGAATAGCTTATTCCAAAGAGTAAGGTGGAACTTTCCCAGAAATTTCCAACAAATGTCTCTTCACATATCGTTGGTCAGAACTGGGTCACATGATTTTTTATAAACTGTTTTAGCCAGATTTGCATCACTGGGACCAAAATACCTGAGAAGAGCAACATAGAGGAGGGAAAATTTACTTGGGGCTCACAGTTTCAGAGGTCTCAGTCCATAGATGGACAATTTCTTTGCTGTGGGCCCAAGTTAGGGCAGGATATTATGGTGGAAGAGCATGGCAGAGGAAGACTGATCCCCTTGTGGCAGCCAGAAGGCAGCGGGGGGATAGAAGGGGGATGGGGCCACAGAGAAGATGCATCCTGCCAGGGCATAACCCCAGTGATCCACCTCCTCTAGCCATGCCCCACCTGACTACAATGACCACTCAGACCATTTAAACTAGAATTGACTTAAGGCTACAGCTCTCACAATTGGATCATTTTATCTCTGAACATTCCTGAATTAACACGGGAGCTTTAGTGGGGCACCTCATATCCAAACCATAACATAAGCTAATCACCAGTTAATGAGATAACCCTTGGTCTAATCAGATTCACTCCTGAAGCTGAGGAAATTCCTCTGAGTCCAGGGGTTACAGAAACCTGAGTATCTGGACAAAACTGAGATTCTTTCAGCAACCCCAAATAAAGTAGTATTTGCTATATAGACAGTTAGTACCCAGTGATGCTTCTTTCTTCTTTTAATTCAGTGAACTGGGACTAAGGGACATATTTCTGAGGACTCTAATACTAAGTGCTGCAAATACAGGGATGGGTTTAACTTTTCTAGTTTCAAATCTTTCTTTAGCTAAGAAACTATCGATCAAATTCTTGGTTCCTCACCTTATTTCTGAAAGGGAATAAAGTTGTATAATCTTGGGCAAGTTACTCACCTTTTTTGTACATCAGATTTCTCACTGCAGATCCTTCATCTGAGGTTGTGAATAGTTTACTTGTAAGGTTGGGTATTAGGCTTCTAGGGCTGTCATAACAAAGTACTACAGTCTGTGTGTCTTGAACAACAGAAATTTCTTTTCTGACTATTCTGGAGGCTGGAAGTCCAAAGTCAAAGTGTCAGCAATATTGATTTATTCCAAGAACCTCTCTCCTTGGTTTATAAATAGATATCTTTTTTCTGTATCTCCACCTAATCTTTATGCAGTGTGTGTCTGTGTTCTAATCTCTTCTTATAAGCACACCAGTCATATTGGATTAGGACCTATTCTAATGACCTCATTTTGGTCCTTTAAAGACCCTCTCTCCAGATTGGTCACATTTTGAAATACTGGAAGTTAGGATTTCTACATGAATCTTGGGATACTATAATTCAGTACATAATAGGTTGATATGAGTATTAAGAGTTTTAATATGTGTTAAGGAGTTAAATCCAAATGTAGGTGCATATTAGGCATTAGCTACAAAATTATCTTCTTATCTTCAATAGTAGCAATTGAAGTGATAGCAATAGTATTGGAAGTAGTAGTAGCATCACTGGTAGGACTAATAGCAGAACAACCTGAAAGAAAAGGTCAAAGGGGGTCCTTAGTCAAGGAAATGGAGAACATATTTTAAAGAAGAAATGAGACACAAAGAAACAGTGATTTTATCACACTATTTCCAGCTAAAATGACTGTATAATGTATTATACCAAAATTTAGTGGCTTAAATCAACAATTTACTTTCTTCATAAACCTGCAGTTTTGCCAGAGACAGGTTACTCCAGCTATATTTGTCATCAGTAGGGACAGTTCAGTATCTCACCCAGTTATCAACTGGGACACCAGTTGAACACGTACATGGACCCTTTTCACATATCTTGGACTTCCTCACAATGTGGTGGCTGGATTTTAAGTGTGTGCATCCAGAAAGGGTAAGTAGAAACTGTGCCTTTTATGACCTAACCTCAGAACTCACTCAAAATCACAATTGTGATTTTGCATTGTATTTGTGGAGGAATTCATAAAGACTGTCAAGGTTCAAAAGAAGGGATAATAAACTGCTCCTTTTGATGGGAAACACCAAGATCTGTACGAGTATGTTGGGCTGGAAATATTGCCATGGTCATTTTTGGAAAGTACAATCCTCTGGGCATCCCTACCTCCTCACATGAAGGTCTTCCTTCCAGAGTTTTCTTTCAAACAGTGTTGGTTTGTGATTTTGTTCTTTTCAGGATTGGATCCTTATACTGTACCCAATTCCCAGGCTTTGAGGATAAAATGCCACAGTTGGAAGAAAACTTTTCAGAACAGCTTTGTAAAAGAGAACTTCCTAACCAAAGGTTCAGTGTAGATTATAGTCCTCTTCTGACCAGGCACACACTGAAAAGGGGTAATTTCCCTGATAACCTTTTCTTGTAATTACTCCAACACAATCATGTCTCAGCCCTGAATAGGTAACTCAGATTTTCATCTGTAAAAGAAAGCCTAAAGATTAAGGAGAGCCACCATGCCATTATCAGTTCTAATGTTGTATAAAAATAAGAAAAAAAAAAAAAAGAATGAATTAAGAAAATGTAAAAGCAGTATCCCAGGTCCATGAGACAGAGAGATTGAGTTGTTGCTTGCCTTATATTTGAATGCCATGCATGATTTGCATGATGGCAATAATAATTTACTGACAAAATGCTTTTATTGAGTTGCCTTTACTGAAGAGGCCCTGCATGCTTTTTCACCAGCTTGCTACAATTAAAAGCAGCAGTAAATAGAGTCTTTCTATTTAGATTGAAAAGCAACAATTAAACTTGCCCATCTATAAATAGGAGGCAGCTTCACATCTATGGCCCAATTGCACACATTAAAGACTTTAGCTCCAAATGCCCCCAATTTATTTCTGCAGGACAAACCAATAAATTGTCAAACTCTGACCTTAAAACTGACAATCGCATAGAAAATGGAAGTAGGTAAATTATGCATAATCTAAAATAATTACCGTGATGTCTCTGAGGCCAGGAAATCAGTATACTCACTGGAAATCTAAATTTATGAGCTTCTAGTTTTTTTTTTCTTTTTTCTTTTTATTTCATTTTGCCATTAACAAACCATAGTTTGCTGTGAGTAACTGTCAGAGATGGCTCTCCTTTGCCTGAAAGGCATGGATGAAAATTAGGGATTTAAGAAATAGGGTGGAAGATGGAAAATATAAAGGTCTTTCTCAAGATTCCCATAATTTAAGTGATTTCAGCAGAGACCATAATATGGGTAGTCAGCATTAAGTATTCTGGAATAAAGTTTTCAAAATGCAAATCATTTGTCCCATCTATAAGTTTAGATTGAGTTTTCAGTATTGATTCAAACTCCTCATCTTCTGCTAGAGGAAACTGGGCCTCAGGAAGTCACATGAATTGTTCAGTTTCACAGAGTTTGACTATGGCAGAGCTGAAACTCAATATATGTCTTTATTGCCACTCCATCATCCACTGAATGCCCAATTCTCATGATTTTCAATCCAAAAAAAAATAGCTTAAAAAGATCTAAACAATAAAAAGTCCAAAGACTTCTAAATTTCTTTGAATGCAAGATGAATTTTCAAAGATAACAGAATTTTCTCACTTGGAGATACTGGATCACCTCTTCTTCTATCTCCCACTTGAACAAAGCCTTTCAAATTTTCAAAAGTCCCCCCACAAAAGCGAGTTTCTAAAATATGTGCTTTTAGAGATGTATGAGTCTTTGTTGGTCCTCTGTTTGCACATGTCCTGTGTCTTCCAGTGATTTTCCATGTGATTGCAACTCCCCTTGGGGCATGTGCTGGATATGTTCTGTTGCCTCCCCTCACCCTCTCCACTCAACTCTATGTCCAGGAGATTGGCATGTATGAACTCATCAAAGGTACCCATGCTCTTTGGCTTCAATTCAGCTTTGCTGTTGGAGACACCAGAAGACTGAGTAGAAAGAGAACAAAGAAACCAGGGGTTATCCCCCATTTCACTTCCTGCAGAGTAAAGCAAAATTTGTAAACTGAGCCCAGTCCAGATTAGACCAATTCCAGAAACATGAGTGAGAATTGATGACTGTTATATAAAAATCAGTTTTCAGGGGTGGCTTTTTATACAGCAGTAGCTGACTGTTACAACATTTAACTCCTATACAGAAGAATTTAGACAACATAGTCACCCTAAAATGGAGATAAACACCTCTGAAGACTGGAAATAGATGAGTCTCCAGAGTAATAACTGGGATTGAATTTGCAGACTCAATTCTAGATCTAGAAGTTACTGTAGATAGCTGGGTTCCTACAACAAAATTACATGTATTCCATGGGATATAAAAGACTCACTTTTCAAACTCATTGTTTCAAACCAGAAGCAAGTTTGGGGTTCTCTCATCTGTGAAAGGTGACAGATTATTTCTTAAAGCTGCTGTCTGAACTGAACCATTTATACAAAACTGAATAGCAGGGAAGATACAATAGTCTTTTACCATAGACTAAGACCTAAGTGCTGACTTGGTAGCTGAACATGTGATAACTTCAATATCAGTGCATGTTGGGAGACCTGAGCTACCAACATAAGACCTGGTTTTTCACTAAATGTTCTTAAGTAGTAAAAGAAGAGATTTAAATAGAAATCTGCAAGATGGTGAAATATACAGGTTGGAGAGGGGAACATAGAGATAGCAAGAGACTCCATTCGATACTAATATTCTAAAATACATGAAGAAACAATGCTAAGAAGGAGAGCAACAAAATAAAACACTGGTATTGAATTCACTCCTGATGGAATGGAAATAGTAAAAGAGATTATGCACATAATGTCATTAATTACCAAGAATGTATCTCATGATGAAGAAGAAAATACTCTGAGAAAAATAGAGGGATAGAATGGAGAAACAAAAAAAAATTCACCCCGAATTTGGTACAATGTGTTGTTTAATTTACTGTTAACTTTTAAAAATAATGGCATTTTTCTCATAATTAGATAGAATTCAAATATCAAGGAAGATAAAGATAGGGAAGGTGCTCAGTGAATGGTTAATGCATGCTAGGTTCCTGGGTTACTTAGGAAGAAGGCAAAGATACTAAATAATTTAAATATTGTTAATTTTTTTAATAGTTAAACTGATTGTCATGGCACATGTCTATAATCCTAGCTACTTGGGAGACTGAGGCAGGAGGATTGAAATTTTGAAGCATCTTAGTGAGATCCTGACCCAAAAATAAAAAATAAGAAGGGCAGGGTGATATAGCTCAACAGTAGAGTATCCCTGAGTCCATCCAATCACCAATACTGCAAAAGGCAAAAAACAGAATTTTTATATTTAGGTAAACTTGAAAACTTTGAAATGATAATAAAGAACCTGGTAAACATAAAATAAGTCCACATAAAGTAGTAAGCAATATAAATGTGAAGGAATTCAACTCATCTATAGGAGCAAGTTTAAAATTATAAAAGATATGATTTTTTAAAAATCCACTATGTGGTTTTCAATGGATACACCTAAAATAATAGTCCAGAAAGGTTGGAGAGACAGAAATAGAGGGAAAAAAAGGAAGACAATTTCTAACCAAAAGAAAGCTGATAGGCAATATTAATGCCAAATGACATTGGCCAGAAGACATAAGAAGAGACATTGCATAGCAATAAAGGGCACACAGCCTTGCATTTGAATGGCCAGCACTATGGCTTGAAATTTAAAGGGGAAAAAAACTGACAAAAGCACAAAACAGAACTGAAAACTATACCATCCTATACACCTGTATTAAAGAATAATAGAGCCAGCAGAAAATGTCCATTTTGATTTCAAAAATTCAAAAATAATAAGTCCATGTTACAAATGTAGGAAGTAGGACCCCAGGAGGTGAAGAGACTTCATCAAAGGCCACAAAGTTTGTATGAATCAGCCAGGACTAAAACTCACCTTCTAATGCTACATTCTGAGCCATCCCCAGTTAATGTCATTAAATGGAATAAACTCCATATTTGCATAAATGACTAGCCTTTTTTCAGGTCATTTGAAATAATCCTAAGTGTGGTAGCATAACTTTTACCTTTTCAATGTGCTTACCTTGCCTTCAATGTATTTTATTTCTAATTATCCATCTCTATAACTATCTATGGAGAGCACCCTCGAGCCACTGGGGTAGCTACTCAGAAACAGAAGTTCCTGGGATTTTATGTTCCTGTTATGATTTGGATCTGAAATGCCCCAACATAGTGTACTAAATACTTGGATGCTTGACTGTGGAGCTATTGGGAAGTGGTGGAAACCTCAGGAGGTGGGGCCCAGTAGAAGTAAATGAGGCCATGGGGGTTGCTCTTGAAGAGGATAGTGGGATCCTGGCCCCTTCCTCTCTCTCTCTCTCTTTGCTTCCTGGCTGCCATGAGCTGAGAATCTTTGCTCTAGCACATGCTCCTCACCATGATGTTCTGCTTTGCCACTGGCTCGAACAGGGCCATGTGACTATGAACTAAACCCTCTGAAACCATGAGCCGAAATAAAATTATCCTCTTTTGAAGTTGATTTTCTCAGCTATTTCATCATAGTCACAGAAAGCTGATTAATACAGTCCTCAAGGATGGCCCTTATCCAAAGACTGACTGGTGTGGGAAAATCAAAGTCCAGCTCCCTCACTTTGGATTGAAACAAAATTTACTTGTACTTTATACTCCCAAGCTCCCCTGCAGGATCAGGTTGAGGCTGGAACTCTGCATGGCTTCTTCTCTCCTCTTTCCTGAATTCCATGCCCAGTTTTTCCTGAGATAACTTCCCCAATAAGTCCAGTTGCACATAGAATTCTCATCTCAAGTTCTGTTTCTGGGAAACATCTCCTAGAATAAGCACAACACATCTTTGTACTAGAAGTAGAGAAAGATTACAAAGTACTCCGGGAGAAAGAACCCTTGATGGATAAAAATTTCTGCTACTCTTATCTTTGGGAATTTCCAGTTTTATTTGGACACTGGGAATCTGGCACTGTGAACATAATGTCTGCCAAGTAAGTTGGGGAAAAAACTCCCCTACAACTGCAGACTTCAGGTCAATAATATTGACTGACCAACTTTCTGTCCTCTGTAGACCCTCTTGATTCTTAACTTACAGCTCACTACTGCATGCACTTGGTCTCTCTTCTCCCTCTCTTTCCTTCTCTCCCTCTTTGGGATGTGGAGGCTTATTTCCTTTAAAACTGGCTCCAATGATGCATAAAAGCAACTTGGATCTTCTGAACCTTAATATGCAGAACCACAGGTAGTCATACAAGCCATCATGGACATTCTAGTTGATCTGGCAATTATTTCAACCTCTAATCCATAATCCTATCATTTTTCATTACTTTGTTTTCTAAGTTTGGATCTACAGGTATGCCCTATCTAGAAATCTAGGCCCACTCTTTAGCAGACAAAAAATTCTGTTACCCATTGTGGCTTAGAATAATAGTATTTGTCTAATAAAATAGTTACTATTTTTTTGAGTGCATGCTACATGCTGTTTCACAGATGAAAAAGTTGAGGTTTAGATATGAAGATTAGATTTCCCAGGTTCATAAGGCTAATAATTGACTAGGTCTTACCACAAAAATACCAACAATCGGGTGTGTCAGACATGAGCTCAGATCCCCTGCGTATCCAACAAGTCATAGCATTTCCTGTCCCTGACCTTGCTGACCCGGCTCCAACACTAGCTTTGGTTTTCCTCCTATGCGCTCTGGTTTTACTTCCCTGGTTGAGGTCCTAATGCCCACTTTACCCACTTATTTTCCCTGGGGGTGAACGCCTTTTCCTCAAAATGTGCCTTCAGTCACTACCTGCCATCTTCCACACAGACAGAGCTGGAGGATCTGAATACGTATCTCTAGGGACTTCCTGCTCCAAAGTCCTGTCCTTTCCTTGCCAGGTTGAATCATAATGACAGAGACCTAAAACTCAGTTCTGTCTTAGGTCAGTTTCCCCACAAATAGAGCCCAAGAAAAGGAAACTCAGATATACATGGTTTATTGAGGCAGGACTCTCAGGAAAGGCTCTAAGGGAGGAAAACAGGAAGATCCCAAGGGAGAAAAGTCGACAAGATCTGAGGTCGGGTAAAACCTAACTTGGTCTGATCCAGGAGAGGCTTTGGAGCTGAAATCACATCATTGCCCTAGTGGTCCCCCACCTTAAGTCAAGGGACTGACCTTTTGTACTCCTGTATCATAGTTATAGGCTTCTCTGGGTGAGAGGATGTAGGGAGTATGACTGCCTGGTCATCAATTTAGGGTAGTTCTTAGGGAAGGGTCCCTCTGTGAGCCCTTAGCAGCCAACACTCACAGCATCTGGGGCCCTGCCCATCCACAGCATCTATTAAAACAGCCTAAGTCTTAAGCCCTGAACATGGGGGCTTCAGCAATCAGGTTCCTTTTCTCACCCCACCTCACTGTTCCTGGCCTCCTCCTATTTTCTACCATCTCCTATGGTTGGGGTCCCCCATGCCAGCTGCCCATCTGGAGGCTGTTGGATTTTAGTACCTGCTCAGAGTCAACCACTGGCGCCTGACACTTTATTAGTGTTCTAAATCTTTGTTGACAGTTACCAAGACTCCCCAGGTGGCAGCACAAAAGTCAACAAGGAAGTAAAACTCCACCAGCTGGTGTATTATTTGGGGATAAAACCATCACACTGTTAACAGCTGTGTGTGTGTCCACAAGCCTCAGCACATTGCTGGCCTGAGTCTCACCCAAAGTTGCATATTTTAATCCCCCTTTCCAAGCCTGTGCATATGTACTCCTGTACCTCTTCCAGTTCCTTTGCACCATGCAAGTCTCAGGAAGCTGAGGCAGTAATGAGTTTTGAAGCTGTTCTACTGTCTTGGACAACCCATGGGGCAGGCATTTGATCTATTTGTATGCAGCTACCTCCAGAGATCTCTTGGAAATATCTGTACCATCACGTCCCATTGTTTCCTTAATTCTAAAATTCATATCTTCTGACGTGAAATTCTAAGTACTTCCTATTATATAAAATTAACACTTCAATGTAGCCCTGAAAAAATTATGCAGCTCATCTTATTGGGATGAAAAAAAGTGATAGATCCAAAGGATGCCATACAGAGGGTCCAACAGAAATATGCTACCCATCATTCTTCCTAGTTTTCCTGGTTTGATTTCCAGGACCACATACATGTGACCCACAAAGTAGAAACCCCATGGAGGCAGTAACAAGCTTGGGCATTGGATCCTGTGTTTGAAACTTGGTTCCCAGGTGTCAGAGCTGGGTAAGCCAAAGCAGATGACTTAAAATTTTTATGCATCAAAATCCTATTCTGTTGAATAATAGTATTCAGTATAAAATTGATGTGAGAAGGATAATAACCAACCTCTGTAATTTCAGTATCCTAATGATATAAACATTTTTAATAATTAATTAATACCTGGTCCAATGTATATTCTTCCAGTTGATGAGATCCAAATTCCTTCACCCCTGACTCTTCATCTTTGTTCATTAAAATCCTGTTCACTCAGCAGTTATATGGGAAAAGAAGAAAATGAAAGATCACTCATTAGAAATTTTCATGGACTAAATTCTGCTAAACAGAATAGACACATGGCCACAAACAACTGTAGAGGAGTCTGGGGAATGAAGTCTAACCATGAACCCAGGAAGAAAGAGGTGAATTCGGAGAGCTCACTTCATCTCTACTAAACCAACTTTCCTCTCAGTTGACTGAGTATCACAAAGCTGAGCTGAAGCTTAGCAGATCCCAGTAGTGGACTGAAAACTATCCAAGGACTAAGAAGTTAGCTAGAGTTGGAGGTACCTTAAGAAGAAAGAAATCATGAGAAGTAAGTCTATGACTCCAAAAGTCAAAGATAACTCTCATTGAAATTTTGTTAATGCTGCTGAAAGATACTCCATAAGAAAGTCAAGGGAATACCTCTCTACTTTTAGCATGTCCAAGAAGAACATAAGTCTTCAAAATACCCTGGATTAAACCAGTAGACTAGCTGAAGTACAACTGAAGAGTGTGGATCAGTCCACTCTTGAGAAGTAGAAAACGAAGTCCACAGTTTTGAAGGATCAGCTGGAATATCAGAGAGCAGGATGAGGAGATGGCAGAACTTGTATTGGAATTTAGTCAAATCTATCTTTTGACCATAGCATCCCAGAAGAGAAAACTGAAAGCATTCTAGACACATAGAGAGTAGAACTTATTCTACACTATAAATCCCCATAATGTAAGGAGACACAAAAATGTTCTCCAACAGAATTATTGAACCCTGCAGCAATCTAAGCAAGGTGAGATGATCTTGGCATCAGTGTGCAGGTTGGAGGGTGAATTAAATGATATTGGTATTTCTGCTTATCGTATGGTATGAGAAACCATGGAACACTTGTGAACTTAAGGTTACTCTCTCCTCCCTACTTCTGAACAGAAAACAATTATGCATGTGTGTCTTTAGCTCCATTTGAATACATTGTGGTTAAACTTTATAAAGTGTTCAGTCTTTCAGTACATTTCTAGGATATCAGTTTAAGCCAAGGTGGGAGCAATAACCCTCCACCTTCACCAAGCAGAAAGAAGTCACCTGGCTCTTGCTTCTGAAAACTGGTAGAACCCAATTCTACCAGTTCATGATAACCTTCCTACTTCTGGGCCTCCATATCTTTTCTTGATATCTGATGGAACTCACTATTCAGTTCAGCTTTACTCACATCTCAAGGGTCAATCATTACCTATGTAGGAAGAATTTACTGAGCTTTCATGATATCAGTGTTTCCTCAATGCTTTGGCTTTAATCTATACATAATCCTGTTTGAATAGCTGGTTCATTTCCTTCCATACAGCCCACTACTAAATGACTCAACACCAACTGATTATATGCTACTGCAAGTCACTCTGCACCTTGTCCCTCTGGCTCTCTTGCTTCATCCCATGCTGTTCCCTTCATCTGAAACCCCTTTTGCCTATAGATCTTTGTGTGGTTCACTCCTGCACACTTTGGGATCTTTCTTAAACACCCTTGCAAATATGTGAGAATCATAATTTCATAACTCACTTTTGGAAGGTGTATTCCTATCTTGTTTTCTCCTTGTCTTCTGATTTTAGTCACACACTTGTTAATCACCACAGGGTTGAGTTGTTGCAAAGACAGCAGAGCATGGAGCTTTAGTACAGTCAGATATTGTATATTCTCCCTTGTACCCTGCATATGAGGTCATACAAAGGTTTGTAATTAACACTGGAGTTCACCTTGAAGATAACATCATCTCTTTCCTGAAAGCACTAAAACTCCAAGTAATAAAATCAGATTGTATCACAGTTCCTTCAGGGTGCCTCACTGCTGTTAATAAGTACATGGTAAAGAGAATATCTTTCTTGATTCTAACCATATTCCATAGCAGAAGTTTAAACTGCACCACAGTGAGGTATTACAATATTTTTTAAAGTGTTAAAAGAGATCACAGCTATTCAAATTAGGTCAATGCACCCAGATAGAAACTATTACATTTGTACATGATGTCCAAACTTCCTTTCTAGCTTATGATTATTTAACATAATAAATTTAACATAACAAATTTCCTTGCCATTCCTTGATAATCTAACCTTTTGAATACTCATTTCCATCAAGAGCAGGACTGAAAGGTGCACATTGTTAGTAGGTTGACCCAAAGCTGACCCAGGAGGTATAAGTTTCACCAGTGGTACACATTCTTTAACATTCTACCTCCTGAAAGCAGGAGCTGTGTTTCCACCCTTTGAACCTGAGTAGAATTTGTTATTGCCTCGACCAAAAGAGTGCAGCAGAAGTGACACTGTCAGATTGGCAAAGCTGTCGGGGTTTCCGGGACCCCCAGCCTTTGGACATGGTCAAGATGGCGCCTGACGCTGAGCCAAAAGCGGCCAGCTATACAGTAAACAACCAGCGAATTCCAATGATTGGCTAGTTAACGATGTGATTAGAGCATGCCCCCCTCGTGTACCTATCCTAGGCTTGCAGCTGTCCGCGTTTACCTCGTGTACTCTCCCCTGATTGGTTGAAGTGTATATAAGCCTGGTGGGTGAGAGAGTAGGGGGGCTGAAGAAGAGGGAGAAGCGGAAGAAGCGGCGGAGGTGGAGGCTGGAAGCTGGGAGAGCGCGGAAGCTGGAAGAAGCTGGGAGAAGGGAAGCTGGGAGTGCGCGGAAGCTAGGAGTAAGAGAAGTGTAGGAGAGGGACTGTGCACAATAAACTTCCAAAGCTTCAGACGTTTGTCGTGTCTCTCTCTGCGGGCAGAGGGAACGCGATAACTGGTGCCGAGACCCGGGACATGAAGGAAAGATGAAGGCCTTATAAAAGAAAACGAGGTAAGATATTTGAAAAAATTTTTTTTGTATACAAGTTAAACCAGTTATAAAAAAAGTTAAAGGGTGTCAGGATGCGCCATTGGCGGTCCTGGGGACACGCGGAATGCGGTACGGTTGAAAGGTATCGGGATCCTGACGCGTAGAACGCGGGTATTGGGATACGCCATTAGCGGTCCTGACACGTGGAACGCGGGTTGAAAGGTATCGGGATACGCCGACGGCGGTCCTGACGCGTGGAACGCGGTCTAATTAAAGTGAAAGTAGAAACACGTTTGAAGCGGTCCAATTAGGTAGTACGTGAAAAGTCGCTATAAAAATTCTAATGCGCACTTGATAGTTTTCCTTTCAGTAATCTCGTTGCTCCTGGAAGCTAGGCCACTGTTTGTTATTGTAACTACCATAACTAAAGCTATTCAAATTAGTAACAATGGGGTCTGAAACGTCTAAATTCAGAATGCAGCAACCCCTCAGGGAACTATTAAAAAACCATGAGACGCCATTATTCAGAATGCAGCAACCCCTCAGGGAGAAACACTGGGGAAGGACTAGAAAATAAGGAAACCACTGTATGATCATATGTTCAAACCCTAGTAGAAATAAGCCCAGGGTTTATAGAAGAAAAGCTGCTCAGTGTGCCACAAGGGGGATCTTCATGAACAGGATCTAATAGTAACAGAAAAGAACTCTTAAAGAGAATAAAGTGAGGAAAAATTGAGTGGTGGTGACCTAGAAAATAATTGCTCAAAAAATCTAAGAACAAGGGAAAAAAGGGAATTAAGTCTAACACAAAGAACCCCCAAAAGGAATAACCAAGTGGTAGTAAAAACTTAAGAACAAGGGGAAAAGGTAGGAGAAACCTAAGCCTAATAAAAAAGAGCTTCAAAATTTGCAGAACCTGCCCGTATTTGAGGAGCAAATGGAGATACCATCAACCATTGAAAAAACTTTAAAGAGGCAGTTAAGACTATTTGGAAACAGCTATGCAGAGCAGTGTTATCTGGAGGACAATGTCTAATTGGAGAAGCTCAGTGGCAAGAAATAGCTGTTGAAACTGCTTGCAGAAACATAGTGGCAAGGTTTCCCGATAGAAATGTTAATAGGAGAAGACCAATACGCTTCAATAGATGCACTAAATCAGCAGCAGGGAGATAATGCCCTAACAAAAGATAAGAGATAACTATAGTAAAATCTGTTACACCTTATGCCCCAGGGCTATGTCCAAGATGCAGAAGAGGAAGTCATTGGAATAGTGCCTGTCAGCCTATTAGAGATAGGGAGGATAATTTCCTAGGGTTGAATCCTGAACTTCAAAAAAACGGGAGACAGGGCCCTCCCCGGGGCCCGCAACAAATATACGGGGTAATTCAACAAGTTCCCCGATGGTGGTATCCTCCCACAGAGAAGGGGAGCGCAGAGCCACCTCAGGAAGTGCCGGATTGGACATCTGTGCCACCTCCAGACTCATACTAACCCCAGATATGGGGGTGCAGATGATTGATACTGATTGGCATGAAAAAATCCCACAGAACAGTGTAGGACTATTACTAGGTAGAGGTTCCTCAACACTAAAAGGACTTATAGTACACCCAGGGGTTATTGATCCTGATTTCACTGGACAAATAAAAGCCTTGGTCTCTTCACCAAAAGGAATTACGGTCATCTCTCCAGGGGATCGCATTGCACAAATGCTTATATTGCCCAGTCGACATTCTTTGTGGCCCAGTGAAAATACAAATAAAAGACAAGGAGGTTTTGGATCAACAGGAACCACTTTAATAAACCTTACTATGGATATGGGACAGAGGCCCCTCCTAAAATTAAAAGTGGGAAATATGGAATTTACAGGTTTATTAGATATGGGAGCAGACAAAAGTATTATCAGCGCAATGGTCTGGCCAAAGCACTGGCCATTGATCACAGCAGCTCAGAGCTTGAGAGGCTTAGGAGTAGCAGAAAGCCCCAATCAAAGTGCTTCCTCGTTGTCGTGGAAAGATACAGAGGGACACACAGGAATATTTCAGTCACATGTCTGTAACGTTCCTATTAGCCTATGGGGACGAGATGTCCTGCAGCAAATGGATATGAAACTCACCACTGATCAGATTTACCAAGGGACTCCTGTAAGAAATATGTTACAAAATATGAACTATGATGATAAAAAAGGATTAGGAAGACATAGTCAAGGATCTACCCAACCACTGCCTTTACTTCCACCAAAAAATGATTCTCATGGATTGGGTTTTTCCTAGGGGCCACTGATAAACCATCAATCCCTATAATATGGAAAGATGATAAGCCTCGCTGGATTCCACAGTGGCCCCTAACAAAAGAGAAGCTAGAGGCAGCTCATAAGTTAGTACAAGAGCAGGTACAAGCAGGTCATTTGCAACATTCTACCTCTCCTTGGAATACTCCAATATTCTTAACAAAGAAAAAATCAGGAAAATGGAGGTTATTACATGATTTAAGAGCCATAAACGAACAAATGTACCCTATGGGACCCATCCAATGTGGACTCCCTCTTGTCACTGCACTACCAAAAAATTGGCCTACTATTATTTTGGATTTAAAAGATTGCTTTTTCTCTATACCCTTACACAAAAATGATTGTTGGAGATTTGCTTTTACTTTGCCCTCTCTTAATCACACTCAGCCTGACCAGAGATTCGAATGGACCGTGTTGCCTCAAGGTATGGCTAACAGTCCTACTATATGTCAAATATACGTAGATAAAGCGTTAACAACTACTAGACAAAAGTTTAAGAGATTGTTGATTTATCATTATATGGATGACATACTTATTTGCCATCCAGAAAAAGAAGTTTTGTTAGAAGCATTACAATTTATAACTCAAGCATTAGAAAAGAGAGGACTAACGATAGCTCCTGAAAAATTACAATTAGAGGAGATCCAAGAATATCTGGGTACAAGGCTCACTGCTACTACAGTCAGACCAACAAGGTTGACCATCAGGACAGATCAATTGAATACCTTGAACGCTTTTCAGAAACTCTTAGGTGACATTAACTGGATCAGATCCTATTTAAAATTATCCACAGGGGAATTAAAACCTTTATTCGATATATTAAAAGGTAATCCTGACTTGAATTCCCCTAGGAAACTCACTCCTGAAGCACGGATATCCTTACAGCTAGTAGAGAATAGACTTCAGCAGTGTTACGTTGATCGTTGTGATCCTACTCAACCATTAAGTCTAATCATAATCTCAGAAAAGCATACCCCTTTTGGCATAGTTTGGCAAGGAGGACCTCTGTAAAGTATAAATCTCCCTAGCTGTCCGGCTAAAACATTGCAATCATATCCCCAAGCTATTGCTCAGGTAATATTCAAGGGAATAGAATCTTGCATTACTGTTTTTGGAATCCATCCGTCTATTATTATAACTCCTTATTCCACTCAGCAAATTAAATGGCTAATTAATAATGATGATGATTGGTCAGTATTATATTGTTCCACTTCAGCTCAGTTCGATAACCATTATCCCCAACATCCCTGGATTCAATTCTGTAAAAATACTCCCATAGTTTTTCCAAAAGTGACTAGTGTCCAGCCTCTTAAAGATTGTGTAACCATTTTTACTGATGGCTCCAAAAATGGAGTAGGTGCAGTACTTATCAGTAAACAACTTCACACCATAATAGTTCCACCCAACTCCGCACAGGTTACTGAACTTGCAGCTGTAATATTAGCCTTTAAATTAGCAGATAATCAGCCATTCAATCTTCTATCTGATAGCTTATATATCGTTAACGCTTTACAGGTTCTTGAAACGGTACCCCATATTTCTTCCATGTCCACGGTAACTTCTTATTTTACAACGCTACAAAACCTTATCCTACAGCGTAAACATCTATTCTATGTAGGACATATTAGAGCTCATTCTAATTTACCAGGACCTTTGGCCAATGCTAATGACTTGGTAGATATGGCCACCAAATCAATTTTTGTTTTTTTCCATAGAGGAACAAGCAAAACTCTTTCATGAAAAATTTCATGTAAATTCCACTACTTTGAGCAGAAAATTTCCTATATCTAAATGTATGGCTCGACAAATAGTAAAAAATTGTCAACATTGTGCTCCTTTAATCCCAGTACAATCCTTTGGAGTTAACCCCAGGGGACTGCTGCCTGGTCATATTTGGCAGATGGATGTAACCCATATTTCTGAATTTGGTACTGTTAAGTATGTACATGTGTCAGTAGACACTGCTTCAGGGGTCATTATGGCTTCCGCTCATTCTGGAGAAAAGGTAAAAGATGTCATTCAACACTGCCTACAAGCATTTGCTGGCTGGGGCATACCTAAAGTTATTAAAACAGATAATGGTCCTGCTTATACTTCTAAAAGCTTCCGGTTGTTTTTACAAACATTTAACATCCAATCAGTCACTGGCATCCCCTATAATCCTCAGGGACAGGGCATTGTGGAAAGAGCACATCTTACTTTAAAAAATTGTTTAAATAAACAAAAAGGGGGAATAGGAGCCTCCTACAAGTCTCCTAAAGATAAACTTAATTTAGTTCTTTTCATTCTAAATTTCTTAACTCTGGATAGGGACGGCCATTCTGCAGCTGATCGACATTATAATCCCCATAATACTCCTCAAGTATGGGCAAAATGGAAAGATATCCTGACAGGTTGTTGGAAAGGACCGGATCCAGTCCTTCGTTGGGTCCGAGGGTCTGTTTGTATTTTCCCACAGGATCAACAGACTCCAGTCTGGATTCCAGAAAGGCTAATCAGAGTTTTACAGCATGCAAGTGATGCTGCTCCTCCTCACAATGGCGAGTCTGAGCCTTCCTCCAATAACAAAAACTCAGACGGAAAGGCAAACCCGGAACCTATGGGCCATTGTTAGCCTGGCCATATTTTTCACTTCTAACTAACACATTTTTTATCCTTCCTTTTCTTGCTTTTCACCAATTCCTCTACAAGCCTGTCAATTCTACTGATGATTTTTCAGGTCGTGCTGTTTTTGGTGACAAGGATATCCCTAGTCTTTCTTTGCTTTAACAGGAGGAATTTCTGCACTTTGCCGTTGGAATCATACTACAAATCAGACCCAGAGTAGAGCAACTCGTTCTGCTGACCCTAGCTGTAATATTGCTTTTCCTCCCACGTCAGCTTGTGTATTTCCTCCCTTTTTATGTTTCTACCAACTAACATTTCTAATAACACCTCTTAACTGTTCACTAACCGTGTGCTATCTTTCACAATACTGGAATGGTTCTTTTGCCACCTGTGCAATTTGCACATTTCTATCTTCCTACCAGTCCTAGTTTCTGTTGCAGATATAGAATTGCCAGTGCTATTATCAAGAAACAGAAGAGGCTTTGACATTGCAACAGCCGTGATCATTGCCACCACAGTCCTTGCAGTAACAGCATTGACACAACCATAACAACGATCACTTGGTCAAAGATACAGCTGCAGCCTTACAGACCATAGAGACTCTATCAAAGAATGGACTCATTATAAGAACAAGTGGATACCTTGCAAGAACTTTTGGGACTGGGATGCGTTTATTCCCTGAGAGCTGTTTTGTGTTGCCCATATTGTAACTCCATTGGGATGTATATTGTTTCTGTACTTAATATGGCTATATGGTTTTTCTTCTGTTTATAGATTTGTCAAACAGCGGGCAAGCTTAGGAGCTATGGTGGTATTCCTCTGCCTTGGCCTCCTTCTCTTCATTCGTTTTGGCATGCATCTACAAGCTAGCCAATAGAGAGATCAAATTATCTTTCATCAGGCCATGACCGCCCTAAAGGCCGACAGCCCCCCGTTAGTATGGCTCTTGATGCTGGACCGGTAGTCAAAGACGGGTAATGAGGGAGGTGGCTGTGTACCAACCTAGGACGGGAGCTGCGGCATGCTCTGCAGACTCTGATGACGGGTAAGGACATATGCTGACCACTCAGCCTAAGACAGGCACGGTCCCGAGCCTTAGTTTAATAGTAAAGAAGGGGGATATGTCGGGGTTTCCGGGACCCCCAGCCTTTGGACATGGTCAAGATGGCGCCTGACGCTGAGCCAAAAGCGGCCAGCTATACAGTAAACAACCAGCGAATTCCAATGATTGGCTAGTTAACGATGTGATTAGAGCATGCCCCCCTCGTGTACCTATCCTAGGCTTGCAGCTGTCCGCGTTTACCTTGTGTACTCTCCCCTGATTGGTTGAAGTGTATATAAGCCTGGTGGGTGAGAGAGTAGGGGGGCTGAAGAAGAGGGAGAAGCGGAAGAAGCGGCGGAGGTGGAGGCTGGAAGCTGGGAGAGCGCGGAAGCTGGAAGAAGCTGGGAGAAGGGAAGCTGGGAGTGCGCGGAAGCTAGGAGTAAGAGAAGTGTAGGAGAGGGACTGTGCACAATAAACTTCCAAAGCTTCAGACGTTTGTCGTGTCTCTCTCTGCGGGCAGAGGGAACGCGATAAAAGCTAGGTGTGAAAAAGGTCAAGATGCTTCCTTCTGTTTTCCTCTGAACTTCGCTCTTAAAGTCTTCATCTGCCATGAGAAACATGACTACTTTAAGGCGGCCTTGCTGGAGATACTATGTAGAGAGATCACTGAGAGATAAAAAGAGATGACCAAAAAGCCCTCACCATTTGAGTCTTCCCAGTCTAGGCATCATACATGTTAGTGTTGAGGCCTTCAAGACATTGCTAACCCTAGCTTCTGTCCAAAAGGTACCACAGAGAGCCCAAGACTACATGCCCAGAGGAGCCAGGTAGACCTCAGAACTATGAGAAGTACTAATAGATGGTTATTGTTCTAAGCCACTATGTTTTGAGGTTGCTGACCGCACAGCAATAAATATTCAGAATAGGAGGTAAATTACACACAGTATAATGTAGGACTCAATTCAGATGAGTGTCTTGCCCATCTATGTATATGTGTCTATGACAGATAGCACTGCACTGGGTACACAAAGATAAGGCAACACCTCACAGGACTATAAAGGGAGGATGTTGAGGGGAGACTCAATATGTTTCCTCAAAAAACTCAGGCCTCTCATGTCTACCACAGTAATTACCTTGATGGGATTTGTAATGTTGGAAACTTGCTGAATATTAGACATCTCCACATCAAGTGGGTTTCAGACTAGGAACACTCAGAATTTTAAGAAGGGATTTCCAAGAGAGATAGAGTGTAAGGCAAGCCTAGTAGATAAACTTTCTCAGGTCCAGAACTTCTTCGGGATTAGAACATGTGATCAAAGGTGCCAGTTAGTGCAACATACTCTATGGTCATTGTGATTGGTGTAGGCGTGTGCATGTGGTCTGTGCCAGACCAATCAAAGTGAATATCAAGACATTTGTATGAAATGCTAGAAAGAAAAAGATGCTCTCTCCTTTTTACTACATTGGAATTTGGGAGGGTATTGCTCTAAAACCTGCGGGTAGTCATCCTGTGATGAACATGAAGATCAAAGGATCCTGAGTCTGTTAGTCATCTTTCCATCACCGTGACTACATCCCTATAAAAATTAGCTTAAAGGAGGAAAGATTTATTATGGTTTCAGAGTTTTCAGTCCAAGGTCAGCTTGCTTCATATTTTTGACATGGTGAGGCAGTGCATGGGGACTGGGGACAAGATATAGTCCCCGAGGATCCACTTGTTTCGAGTAGGTCCCACTTCCTCCAGTTTCCATCACCTCCCAATTGTCCATTCAGCTATGATTCCATCCATGAATCAGTCTGTTGATAACGTCAGAGCCCTCATGATTCAATCACTCACCCAAAACCCTGCCTGTGAACATTGCTACATTGGGGACCAAGCCTTAAACCCATGAGCCTTTGAGGAACATTCTAGATCAAAACCATAAAACTGGTAATGGAGTAGAAAGAATAGAAGCAGAGCTAAGAGGAGACAAAAAAAAAAAAAAAAATGACCCCAATGACTTTGAACCCAGGGTCCATCTATTTTTAAGGCTGTATCTTCCCTAAATTATTGTAGAATATGAGCTCATAAATTCATTTTTATTTGTTGATTTAAATAAGATAATGTTTTGAAAAAATCCATGGGTATGTATATGCTTAGCATCTCTTGAAGTTTATGTTTTAGGAATGATTTTTGCTGCTACAAACATGTTTGGAAATAGCTAATCTTGGTGCAGTTGATCTATTTCTTTTTGTTTTGCAAAAGAAAACAATACAGTTAGACTTAGAACCTGGTCCACTGATAGTCCCATGTGATGATGATGATGAGGATGATAACAATGACAATGACGATGACAATAATGATGATGATGTTAATGTTTATGGAGTATTAATCCAAGACACTGTTCTTTGTGCTATAAATATATTAGCTCATTTAAGAATCTCCTTAACATTGTAGGGTATTCTGTTATTAGCCCCACTTACAAATGATAGAATTAAAGTACAGAGAGGATAAATAACATCCCTCAGCTCACACAGCCAGCAAGTGGTAGAGCTAGCATTAAATCCAGCTGTTATTTCATCCATACACTATGCCTCTAAGAAGACAGAATACATTTTAATCAACTCCTGAGTTCTGGCTCCATCTTTTCACAGTGCCTACATTCTTAAAGAATGCAAACCAGAAGATCCCTGTTAAATGAAGAGAGAGAATTTCCATCAGTGTGGATTTGCCTCCTTCATCTATTCTTCTCACAGCTAAAAAATATATGACATACGTCTGCTTGATTCTGACATATTCAGTAGGGGTGAGAGAATACAGAGATCAAAAGGGAAGAAAGATTTTTAACTTAAGTTGTCAGCTTGCTTCTGCTTCTAAAAATTCTCATGCTTAAAAATATGGCACAGTACTTTAATCTTCAAAAGAAAAAAAATCAAATTGTAGCTAAGTACAATTCCCTGTTTCACTTGGGTCAAGGAAGATTCATGAGTTCTTCTTGTCTACCTCCCAAAATGACCCAAGAAGTTTTATGCAGCACAGAATTATGGGGAGAGGGAGCAGAATTTCTCCTGTAATTTGATCACCCTGTTTGTTCATTGTTGAGAATTGTATGCAGTCCCTGCAAGGGAAGCCTTGGAGTTTCCCTCCAGGAAGTACAATCTTGGCCCAGGGCACCTTTCTTTGGAAGTTTCCTCAAAGCCTGGATTGAGCTTCCTTTCATGAACCTTATGTACATCCTATTCCAAGGAGACAGGGGAGTGCGAGATCGCCATCAGCCCTCTCTCTAATCACCTCTCCTCCTTCGCTATTTCCACCTATTGCTTCCTTCTGGTGAAGAACAAACACCCTCTTGCTCAGCGCCATTCTCTAACATTTTCCATATTGCATGGGTTTCTGCCTCAATTAAAGTGAGCCTTTAAAAGAATTGTGGAGCTTTTAAACATTCAAGCATCATTTATTTTAATATCCCCTTAAATACCTTTTGAAAAATCTCTTAGAAGTCCAGTCAATTTAGAGGATAGTTAGTGTGTATTTTAATTGACCATTCAATTTCAAATAAATGTGAAGGAAATTATAACCCTCTTCAACAACTCAATGACAATTTAAGGAGAATGAGACCTTGATTGAAACCGTTAGGAACTTAGAAACAAGACTCTGATGTAGTCAAAGAAAACAGCCCAGGAATTTGTGAATCCTGTCTTATTTTGCTTTTAAGAAAAACTTCCAAACCACAAAACTAGGAAAGATGTTGTCCAAAATTTTGAAACAATTTACTAACTAGATTAATGCAATTACTTAAATTTAGCATTGAGAAATATTGATAGCCAAAACTTTGTTTTAATGATGATTCTCACCTAGCCTATAGGCTTGAGACATGGAAAGAAGACAATTCGATATTCTATCATCTATTAACATATGTTGATCAACCCACATAATTGGATAAATTCCTGATCTGATGCATCTGCAAATTCTCCTTTCAGTTCCATTCTATTTATTCTGTTTTGGATCTGTGCACACAAGTAGGGAGGTCCCAAATATACCTGTGGAAGTGTCTCAAAATAGGCTGAGGGCTTGAAGGCCACACTGGAAAACAGTCAAGTACAAATAAGAATGATATAACATGAGAGAAGAAACCAGTTAAGTGTCAGATACTATATAAGGGGTTTCTCCATGAATTCTCACATTTGCTCCACCTGATTCTGTAAAGGGTTAGCACAAAGCAGATGAGAAGCACCAAGCATAAGAAGCTATACAACTGTGAAGATGTCACAGCCAATTAGTGGCATGGTCAGAACTGACACATTTGTTCATTCACTGACCATCTGCCAGCAGCCAGGGACCTTGGTGCTTCTCAAAGTTTGATACTTCTCATACTTGAAGGATGGGAGAGAGATTCCTGAATCCCACTTGGAGAGATTCTACTAATAGAGTAGGTCTTCAATGAGGCCCAAGAGTTGGCATTTCTAAAAATTTCCCAGCTGAGGCTGATGCTACTAAGGAGAAATCTCCCTTTTGGAGTAATATAGCCATTTAGATAGGAGAATGACACACATTGACCCAGTTCTCCTAGAGTTTACACACCCTACAGGATACAGATCCATTAGCAGATAATAATATGGCTTATGCATGATGGAAGGATGAGGGTAGAGTGAACAGGGGACTATGGCACAGGAGGTAGAGACTTCTGCCTAGAAGTTTGGGGATCAGGTTTCCTGGGGGAAGTTTCAGGCTAAGCTGAAAACTGTAGATTGAAGAGGAATCATTGCCATAAGAAGGCAGCCTAGCAGCGGAAAAGAGAAAAGAGAGAAGATTCCAAGCAGAGGGGATATTTGCAAAGACCCAGTGATGAAAAGGCATATTTGAGAACCATGAAGCCATTGAATGTGATAGTGGCAAGAGGAGAGAGCAAATAGGCAAAGGGCAGCGTAAACTATTCTACAGAGTTTTGATTATGTTGGCGATGAAAAGAAGTCCTTCTAGGTCTTTAAGCACAACAGTGTCAAGAGTAGGTCTTGTTTTACAAGAATATTTCTAGTTGCAGTGCAAAGGGAGAATAGCAGTGTTTAAAACTGCAAGCAAAGGGGCATGTTTAAGAGGCTGCTGAATTTATCCCACTGTTAAATTCAGGTTTGCCAAGTATCTGCATCACAGAAGCCAGAGCCAATGGCACAAGTCACCTTTGTCTTTTCCCCAAAGAAGACCCTCTATCCATAGAAAAAGTCTCCCTATGGTCCAGAGGGGGAGGTACATACACCAACCCCTCCCTGCTCCCACATACTCCCAGCTCTATCCCATTTTCACCAATGCTCTTGGATTAGTGTGCATGACTGTGCTGGGGCACACTTTCTGGAAACCTTAGCTTAGTGCAAGCATCTCCCCAAAATTCTCCTGCTTCCTCCCTGTCCTTCCTGGGATACTTCCTTCTCTGCCTCTGGAACCTGTATGGCCAGCCTCCCAGATGCTGATTATGTATCACAAGGGGCTGATATTTTCCATCTGCCAAATTCTTTGTCCTATGCAATAAAAATGTTCAACTCTTCATGCATTAATTCCCAAATCATTTTGACCAAAGTGAGAACCCCACAGATGCTCAACAAATAATGATCAAAGCAAAATAAAGTTTAATAAAGAGAGGAAGTAACTCCACTATCAATGACCAATTGGTTGCTGGAGAAATAATCATGTGTTTTATTAATTATCATAATAATATTATGTATTAATACTGTTCCACATTATCAGCCATAATGTATATGTAAATCAAAACTATAATGCAATATCACTTGATACCCTTTAGGGTGACAAATTTAAAGGGATGGATAATATCAAATCTTGGTGAATATAGAGGATTTGAACCCTCATACATTGCTACGGGATTGTCAAATGGTACCACCATTTCTGAAAAAGGCTGACACTTCTTCAAAATTTAAACATAGATGCTTTATGACTGTCATGTCTAAATTTACAACCAACATAATTGAACGCATGTTTACACAAAACCTCGTACATGAATGCCAATGGCATGATTTATTATCATCCAAATGTGGAAATAACCCAAATGTGCAACCGATTAATAAATAAACATAATGCTATATGTTCCATAAAATGAATTATTTTTGTCCATAAAACTTGAATGAATAATACACTCAAAATTATGAACAAACCTTGAAAACATTTTGCTACATGAAAGAAGCCCATCACAAAAGACCAAATATTCTATAATTTCATTTATGTGTAATATCCAGAATAGGCAACTCCATAGAGACAGAAAATAAATTAGTGGTTGCCAGGCAATGGGATGGGAGGGGAGAAGAGAGCGATAGAGAGCGAGTACTAATGGATTATGGAGGTTTAAGGGGGGTGGTAATGAAAATGCTCTGGAATTAGATAGCAGTGATGGTGACACAATTCTGAGATGACACTAAACATTATTGAATTGTACACTTTAATGTATTTTATGGTATCTGAATTATATTATAGTAAAGATGTTTCAAAAATTATATATATTCTATGCTAAATACAACATACTATAATCACTATAGTATATTTTGTTAGATTCCTCTTGGTATAATGAAATACCTGAGAAATTAACTTATAAAAAGAAAAGGTTTATTTTGGCTCACAGTTTTGGAAGCTCTAGTCCATAATTAATTGACCCCATTGTTTTGGGTCTATACTGAGGCAGCACTTCATAGCAGGAGCATCTAGTAAAGCAAAACCACTTACAAGTCAGGAAGCAAAGAGTATACATCTCTAATGACCATAGGACATCCCATAAGGCCTCATCTCCTAAAGGTTGCACTTCCTTCCAATAGCACCATCCTACAGACCAAGCCCTTAACACATGGACCTTTTAGGGACACTTATCCAAACCTTGGTATATGTATTATATCTCTCACAGGTAGTATGTACTCAGTGTATATTACAATTGTTGTGTATTATAATATATTGTATAAGTGAATATAACCATATAGTATAAAACTATAATCAAGAATTGAACATGTTTTAATTGTAAATGAGCCCTATATGTCTCTTGGCTCAGTTTGAACACTGAAGATATTCACTGAATTCATTTGATACTCACAAGACTTTCTCCTTACATAAATATGCTGCCTCAACTTCCTTCATAGGTCTGAGTATTGCAAAACAAAAAAAGTTACTGAGACCAATGTATCCCTAGGTCAGGTTGTTTTATATTTAGGGATTTTTTTGTTTGTTTGTTTGGTTTGGTGTTGTTAATATCACATGATAAAGAATTCCTACTGGGCTTCTAATCCTGGCTTCACGACTAGTGGCTGTGATACAGGGCAAATTATTCCCTTTGCCCAGATTACCCAGCTGTGAAGTGGGAAAAGTGTTTGAGTTCTTTACACAAGGTCATCAGGAGGTATAAATGACCTCCTCAAACTTCAGGGTTCAGTCATTAAAATAATGACATATGCACTAAATTTATTCTTGTTATTATCATCATCATGATCACCCTATTCTGTGGATTCTCAAAAGCATCTTACATTTTAATTAGCTTTGGCCTCACAGTTGGGGAGGATTCTGCTTCATTCTAACTGGAGGAACTCAGGGAATATGAAGGGCAAAGGGTCAGTAGAGCCACAACCTGAGACAGCCAAAAAATCCAAGTTAGGGGCATTCCTTTTAGTTGTTCTATAAATACTCTATATTTGCTTCTCCTATCTAGCCTCAAGATTAATTGCTAAATTTGGGAGGAGGACCTGGGAGTTTGTTCACGAGTTTTCTATGACTAAAGGAAAGATTTTAATCATTGAACATTCTGGAGTGCGCATGAGTCACAAAGTGAATCAGGCAGGCCCTCTTCTCTGAGGTGGATGGTCATAAATCAGCTTCTGAAGAATATTAATCTCCCCTGATTCCTTTGGAAAGTTAGCAAGTACTACTAGACAATATGAAAGAGAATCTTCAAAAGAAGAATGGTAAGACAATGTCACCTTGAGTTTCTTCAAAATTCATTAATATTAGAGAAAAGAAAAGCTGTTCCCTCAAGCCTACTTTAGGGGAGTAGAGTCCTGGCAGGCAAATGCAGTGAAAGGAAGTCATGTGGTGCCTGAAACATGCTACATACGTGAAATGGATCCCAAGAAACACACTAGTACCTTCAGGGTAAGATAAGATTCCAGGAAGCTATTTGGCCCAGCATTGGATCATTTCTACCCTGATGGAATACCTAGGATGCCTTGAAAATATTTGCCTAATATTTTGAGAGTTTGAATATCTGGCAACCAATAGCTGAATATGGATAGTGTTCAGGTCTTTGGGCTTAAATAAACAGTCACAGCATTAGGGGACTCAAGAAATAGACATTGAAGCATACAAGTCCTCCCATGAAATCATCATAGACAGTTTTTTTTCCCTTTTCTTTCTGTACATATGAATGAGTGGGCTCTTAAAAATGTGGTTTCAGACCAGTAGCATCGGTATCATTCAGGATCTTATTAAAAATGCAAGTTCTTAGGTCCTTTCCTAGATTAAGTTAATCAGAATTCTGAGGCTTGGGCTCAGAAATCTGTGCTTAAAGATGATGATTCTAATTGTCTCCACATGTGATTCTGATGCTTGCTAAAGTCTGAGAATGACTGCTCTAACTATGGCCAGTAACAGAGCTGATTTTGTGAATTAAGCAATTAGGGCTGGGTGTGTGGCTCACAGTGGCAGAGCACATGCTTTGCATGTGCAAGAACCTGGGCTAAATACCCAGCTCCTGCACACACACACACACACACACACACACACACAAACACACACACACACACACACACACACACACACACAAGCAGATATCGGGATTGTTTGGGGCTACAAAAAACAGAAACTGAATTTCAGTGGTCTAAGTAAATAGGGATTATTTTTTGTCACAAGAAGACTGGAGGTCAACAACCCTAGACTGATGCTGCAAAACCCACAATGTTATCATTGTGCTGGTTCCCTTCTTTCTTTGCACTCTGCCAGTCTTTGGCAGGTGGATTTTGTCCTCAGATTCAACACTTCAGTGTCCTCAGATGGCTGCTTCACGACTGCCTGTCATCCATGTTCCAGGCAGGAAGAAGAATGATGACAAGCAAGGGGTCAAATATTCAGGCAAGCTTAATTTTTCACTTCTAAAAGGTTTCTGGAAGTTCCCACTAGTGACTGCCACTCACACTTCACTGACTACGTCTGGCAAGAAGAGTAGAAGGGTGAGCTGAATATTATGCTGCTCCAAAGAAGTCACAATTCAGTCAGTACAGTATAAGTGGAGAAAGGATACAGATAGGCAATTAGTACAGTTGGAAAGTAGACATGGGAGAATGAAAGACAATGCTTTGGGTCAATATAAATAACAATTCGTAGTAGTGATAATATATTGTTAATAAATTATATTTGTTAATAAATTATAAATAAATTATATTTATTAACAATAAATTGTAATTGTAATAAGTAGATTAATTTATACAATTGTTATAAATATTAATATCAGGACTTGACAGGACATTAAGAAAGCATGAAGTTTAAAAAGAATGGTTAACAATTTTTATTGTATAAGATTTAGTTTGGATAAAATGTTTATAAATGCTTGATTTTATTTTGGAAATTACTCCGCTTATGATCAGAAAATGCAACGTTTGTAATCATATTTAAGACTTCCTTGATTATGTCTTTCTCGCTGGATGATTTTCATTCTTGAAGAAGTTGAATACTTAGCACCTACTGCAGTATTTGCCTGTAATGCTGAACCACTATAGTTGAGTAATGCTATAGTTCGGATCAGAAATGTCCCCTTGTTGGGGCAGGCCCAAAATGTGGTTAGGCTCCCTTGCTGAGACTTCCAGTGGGCTGCTGTGTTTTTAGTGTGTAGTCAGAGTGGGGAACTGATTATGTTATGGTTGGTCAAGGCCAGAAACACTCTGATTCAGAGTATATACACTCAAGGTCATAAACATTAACTTGTGAACCTGCATCTCCTTATGTAACCTGTTGGCAGTGTGCCTTCTTTGCTCTGCATATAAAAAAGGCATATCGAAAAGACTCAGGGGTCAATGGGGACAAAATGGGGCAAAATGCAGACTAAAATGGAACTGGCTGGGGGTTGAAGCTGGAAGCTGAAGGCTGTGACCACCACTGTATAAAACATGTCTATTATCCTGTATCTTGCATCTTTCTCCACCTGCTGAACCCCCAATCTGTTTCCTGGGTCAGAGACACTGCATGACACCTCCCAATGTCCATGTGTTAAAGTCTTGGTCCTTGGCTTGGAACTATTGGAAGGTGGTGAAAACCCTTAAGAGGTGGGGTCTATTGGGAGTTTTTAGGTCATTGGAAGCATTCCATCAAAGGGGCTAGTGGGATGCCAGTCTCTTCCTTTCTTTCATACCTGGTCATGAGGTGAATGAGCTTCCTCTGCCAAGCATTCCTGCCATGATGCACTATGCCACCACAGACTCAAAGGTTAATTGATCATGACCTGAAACCTCCCAAACTGTGAGCCAAAATAAACCTTTCCTCTTTTTAAGGTATTTGCTATAGTAACTGAAAACTGACTAGCATAAGTAAGATGATCTGCATTGTCTTTCCTGGACTGATTTCATTTCACTTAATTTACTTCATATCATGGTATTACTTCATGACCAGAAATTTTTACTTTACAAACAAGAAAAACAGTAATATCTTTATCATAGAAAAGTACTCTTAAATCTACTTACTTTGAAATGTACAATTTTCATCAGCTACTTTTCTCCTTCTGGAAGCAAAGGTTTAAATTTAATTGAGAAAATATCCCACTTATACTTACCATAGGCACTCCCCTAGCCAACTCTTTTTCTAGAGCTCAAATAAAGTCACCTGATGCTAGCCGCTACTTATCGAGTATCCCATTATGGATTATTGTTCCTCTCTACTAACCCCTAACCCCAGGATCTATTTGCAGAATGCTAAATTATCCAATCAGCACAGGTAGGATGGGATGGTGATGGGAGAAAAGAAATACAGCAAGTTATTACTGAAAGTGTGGGCTTTCCACCAGCATCATTTGGGAGCTTGTTAGGAATGCAGAATTGCAGGTGTCATTCTAAATCTAGTGAATCAGAAACCACATTTTAAAGAGATCTCCAGTGATTGGTATGCATATTTGTTTGAATAGCCTAAAACAGTCATGCTTAAACTGTTGCTCCAGACCTGCTGTATAAGCATCTCCTGGGAAATTGATAAGCAATGCAAAAATTTCAGGCCTATCCCAGACCTATTGAATCTGACACTGTGGGGTTAGAACTCAGCAATCAGTGTTTCAGCAAGCTCCTCCAGGTAAATCTGTTGTAAACTAAAGTCTGAAAACTGCTGCCCCTAACACTGTAGCATTCAATCTTAATTGTACAATGAACTACCTGAGGGGTTTAAAAATGGTAGTTATCCATCACCTGCCTCTTAGAAATTCTGAGCTGGAGAGTGGGATTTTTTAAAAGGTCCTAGGTGAGTTTCTTGTACAACCAGACTAAGGACATGAGAAAGTTCCACTGTTCTCTGTACCAAATAGAAGACCTACATATTTGAATACCTAACAAGATTCAAAGTCAGTACTGGACAAGGGGATTTGGAGAAGATATATATATGTAATGACCCTTCTTAGTCTATTTTGACATATCATTTAGGGTCTATTTTCTCTCCTTTGTAGCCAGTGTCATACGTAACCCAGTGCCTAGCTAGCCAGAGCTGGTTATGAAAAAGGGATTAGGGTCAAAACCTTAAGGTAATAGGAGTGTATCTGCCCTGAATATCCCCTTTGTACACAAGTTCTTGAATCTCTGACCAGAATATCAAGGACTCTAGGATGTGGGATCTCTGCCATCATCTTTCTTTCTTTGAAGACTCTAACCAATGTTATATACTATCTGCCCACGGCATAACCCAGTTGCTTTTTCTTTTTTCTTTTTGTGTTCAAAAACTCTCAGCTCCAGAGCAGGACTTTTCATCTTCAGATTGCTCTCATTCTGCAAATCTCTATCCTTATATTAAGCTCAAATTGTTATCTTTGGAGGGTCCAATTATAGATCTAGGTCTGCCCACAAAATGGAGTTCTCTATATGATGTCACAACTCACCAAACTCTTAAAGACAGTTTTTAAGCACTCTCTAAGCTGAAAAAGTTTAGTTCTTTGAGGTTTGGAATTCATTTTCTAAGTAGTGCCTCTCTGTCGTATATGCAATTGGGAGCCATATTCCCATTCCCCAACTGTCATGAGTGCTGGTTGTCAAAGGCTCAAGCTATACCCTCCCCTGGAAAATTGCCCCAGACTGATGGGAGTAACAGCAATGGAGATATTGTGCCAACCCTCACCCCAGAGGCAGACACAACAAATGACTGACTATCATGGGAGTACAAAAGTCCCCTGGTCACAAGGTGGGACAATTACAATCATATCTACCCTCCTCTTTACCAGTACTTGACAAGAATCCACATTTCAGACTCTTTTAGGAAATTTGACCTAAAATATTTTTCTCCTGAGCAGAAACATTTGAGACTGCTCCTGGTATGTGCTCACCCACACTGCTGCACATTTGTTGAAACAGTCAGGATTAAAACAACCCGCTGAGCCCTAAAGGAACAATGCATGAAAGAGAATAAAGAACAGGTTTGACTGGTTCTGCAGGGTCAGCCTCAGGGGTACAGCCTGGCAGAACAGGAGAACAGCTGCTACTCCCACAAAGATATGCTATGGAGGAGAGAAGATCCAATTCTCAGTGGCCACTGTCTTGGTGCCCCAACAACATGTGGATTGATTATCAAAATATGGCCCTGATTTTCTAACTCACTGCAGGCACAGTCTTTGCAATGTGATTTTGTAGTTCTAATCCTGATGTAAACGAATCTGTTCTCTGACTTGTTTGGACCAATAGAACATATTAGAAAGAAAGGTTGCCTACTTCAAGCCTGGACTCTAGAACCACTGAGCACCTGTTCTCTTTCTCGTTGAAACCTTAGCCAGCACCATATGACAATGTCCAAACTAGCTTGCTGGAAGATGAGAGACATGTGGCCCAATCAAACTGTCTCCCCAAGCAAAGACAACTGACCTCCAAAGCTATTGGTGGGGCCATCCTCCAGTTGACCAGCAACTCACAATTAAGCCCAGCTAAGATCAGCAGAACCAGATCCAGAGTAGAAGGAGCACCCAGCTGACCAGCAACCTTGAGAACTAATAATGGGTTGTTTGATAACATGAAATTTTGGGGTGACTTGTTAAGCTAATACAGGGTTGTGTGAGCACTGGAAGACCCTTGTCTCACACACCCAAAGAATGAAGTATGCAGATGACAGAGGGTGAGCATTCAGTAGCAGATTTACGAGAAGCAAGCAAGGAAATCTCCCACAGTAGGGGACGAGGTCCCAAAGAGCGTACCATTGGTGGCTGTCTATCTAGGGGGGTTTATTCTGTTTTAATGAGGAACTAAACTTTCAATGGATTTCTTCTCTTTCTCTGACTCAATCAAAGGTATACAATCTTAATTTCCTGTTCCCCAAATGGGATGATTTAATGTGTTTGTTAATCTGTGTTTGTCCTGTACTTGGTTCCTTAAAACAAAAGAATCTCTTAGTTCAAAACATCTCTTTGGGGTTACTAATGTTAGGGTAGTAAGGAAACCTAGGGCAAAAATAAACTATTGACATCCAAGCATGAGTGGAGCCTTACAGTCAGGCAGCCAAAAACAAACAAAAAAACAAGCAATAGCCTAGGATTTAATATGGGTGGTGGTCTTGCCTCAGCAGCATTATTGTAACAACAGTTAACCAATGTTTCATTCCTTTCTTCTTGGAGAAACCCAAAGGAGACAGAAGCATTGAAATATAAAGTACAAACATCTCTTCACACTTGACTCTGAACTTGGGGAGATAGGTTTTCAGCTCAGGATCATAGAGAAGAAAGAGACTGGTAGTCAGAAAACACAGCACCCGAGGGCAGTGGGGGCAGGCTTAGAGCTCAGAGGGGGCCCTGTGCCCTGCAAACAACACAGCCTGAGCCCTTTGTGAAGTCACATGGGGAAGAAGTGATGAGAAGGCAGGTTCTATTTTTGTTGTGTGGTCTAGAAAAAGTACTGGGATCTAGCAGGTAGCAAATCAGGAAAGTGGACTAAGAAAATATGGGAGAGAAAGAAGGAAGAACCTGGAAATGTAAAACTGGGCAGAGGCGGGTAAAACTAGAATTGGGTTTAAACCTTTTTTCTTTATATTACAAACATATTGTACAAATCGTAATCATCTAGGTCAGTCGTATCAACATGGAGGAGTTTTCTAGCATCCAGAAACCTCCTTTAGGTCCATTCTCATTCAACACCACCCCTCCTCCAGAGGTAACTCCTCTTCTGACTTCTGCTAACAAAGATTAGTGTTCCCTGGCTTTGAACTTCATTTAAAGGAAATCGCACTCATAAGTCTTGTTTTCATGCTCATCACTTTGCCTGTAAGACTCACAAGTTATAACAATTTGTTCTTTTTTTTGTCATTCTGAACCATCCTACTGTATGAATATATCATAATTTATTTTATTCTGCTGCTATTAGATATTTGGACTATATCTGACTTCAGATTTAGGAAAAGTGCAGCTCTGAGCATTCTTGTACCTGCATTTGGTGCACACACATTCTCTTTCTCTTGAGAAATCAGTAGCTTTTATTCAACCCCCTTCTTTTGTTTTGTCCATCATCTGGAAAAGGACCCAATGTAGTCATATAGTTACTGTTCACTGCAGGCTTAGGTAAGACTCTGCCTCTGAAGGTGAAGCCCAATCTGGGGCAGGAGAAAGAAAAGGAAAAAAGAAGAAAGGAGCAGGCAGCTTCAAGGACAACAGAAAGGATCATCAATTCTTCCTAACTTCACGTCTTCGCTCTAGTAGCCCTCTGAGGTGCCATAAATAATGACATTCATTTGAATTAAAGATGCATCAGCTCCTTTTAAGATGCAAACATGTTTTTCAGAAGGATGAATCCATATAATAATTAAAACATTTGCCCAATGCTTGACCATGTCCGATGTCAAAACTGTCCTTTTATTTATTATCTCTCTCCCTATTCAGAGTGGTGTCCAGACCAGTAGCATTAACTCCATTAATGTAGGAGTTTGTTAGAAATGCAGAATCTTAGGCCCCAACCCAGATCTGTGGAATCAGGGTCTGCATTTTTAAGCATAGCACAGTAGAATTTATGAAACCCTGTATTCTCCCACTTGATACTTTATGCAAAACTCTACAAAACAGATAAAGGAGGAATAATTGTTCTGTTTTATAGATGGGGAAATTGAGACACAGAAAACTTGATTCTCCATCTCCCTGTCTCTGTCTCACTAAGGGCATGCACTATGGTCTGGGCCAGGGGTATCTCACTGGCCATGGGAAGGCTTCCAGAAGGAAGCTCTATTGATTTTCTGAGTACAATATTTCCCTTATTTCATGATGATATTTATTGAAATGTCTGACACTTCATTAGATGAAACAGCTTGTTCCTTCTTAGAGACCAGTGTCCTAATATCTCCAGAAAAAGGGGGTCCAAGGACATCCCTGAGAGGGGAGACCTCAGCTCAGGACAACTAGGTCCTTGATGTTCACCAAGAATTTCAGAACTCAGTAAGAAGCACAGGCTGATTTATTCAGTAGAGTCGAAGCAGTATATACTCAGAGATTGAAGTCCAGGTGCCTTGAGAAAAGATGAGCTGTGGCCTCAAGGTTTGGGATTACATATAATTTTTCACATATTCTAAGATGGGTGACCTAAGATATTTACCTGAAGTTAGACTTTGAGTCATTTACCATCAGTTAGTAAACTTTTCTTGTGACTACTTTGTGATAGTTTTTCCTCTGTCTTGAGGTCAGACCATTTTTCCTTTTGCATTAAACAAACACTATGAACTAAGTCTCTATATATAGTTATAACCTGAGTGATTTAGAATTAAAGAATTGTGCTGGACTGTCATCCATTGTGTGCTCCAGGAGCTCTATTAACCATTTAATAGGTTCATTTGTGCCCTGCTCCCTTTGAAGGTAAGGGGTCTTTGAAGCAAGGCACAGCCTTAATAGTTTTGTGTACCTAAGAGCTGTGTCTTGCTCCATCTCCCTAACGGCACACACTATAGCCTGGGTTCCTTTGTTTGGGTGACATGAGGAGCCTCCCAGAAGGACGTAAATATTGGAGTGTGTTAAGTGAGGTGGGGACAAGATGGAGGAACAGGAAAAGAATGAGAAACCCTAATACTGCATGAATGAGCAGAGAGGGGCATGGAAAGAGAGGAGAAGTCACACAAGAGAGACATTTCAAGTCCCTGGCTTTACTATCTGTTCCTCCTTTGCCTGCAATCGAGAGGTCTATGCTGTGACGCAGTCTACAAGAGGCTGTTGGCAGGCAGCCCAGAGCTGGCCCAGGTCCTCACTGCAGAGCTTGCTCTGCAGGGAGACTAGAGGTTGCCTCCTCCTGCACCTTTGCTGGGGCCTGCGGAGCATAGACACCATCTGCATCTGAGGGCACATGGCTCTGCAGTAAAGGTGGTCAGACCATGGAGCCGGCTGGGAAGCTGGGTGCAGTAGCCAAAGCCAGGGGCAGCTCAGTGCTTGTCAGAGCACACCTGCAGGATCCCGGGACTCCAGGGTTTCATCATCCTTTTCTACTCCTCCAGGAAGCAGCTCCAGCTTCCAGACTTATTCCACCTGCCCTGGAGATGTCTAGATGCTGCCCCTTGCCCCTAAACCCTGTGACAGTCCAGAGCCAGAATGATTCAGATCAGTGGACATAGACCCTATGACCTCCCTTCAAATCCAGCTGAAGAGGGATAGAAAATACAGGGCTCTCTCTGCCTGTTCACATAGCAGCATAGGAAGATTCCAAGGAAACATGTGACCTCCCCACCCCCAATCCCCATGTCAGACAATCAAAGGTACAGTTGATGGTAACCTTACAAAGCCAATGTCTAATTTGGTTCCTAACCCAGAAGGCTGGCTTTAATGGGACAAAGAGAAAGTATACCACATGCTGGTAAGAAAGCTATTAGGACAGGTAAAGAAGTTTACAGGACTGTCAAACCACAATGATAGTGAGTTGCCCCAGAGTAGTATGTTCCCTAAATCAACAGAGTAAGACTTGCAACCTTCTTGGTTCTCCAAGCTGCCCAATTTGCTTTCATAAATGTCTCCCTTCTACCATCAGTGGTTTTCATTTCCAAAGGTTGAGAAATGGCTGCCCCCTTTCTACAAGCAGCTGCAGCCTGTGTATTCAGTCAGGGCCAAGCTATGTTTCAAGGGCACTAAATCCAACTTCCAAGGAGATAAAGCTACACAGGAAGGATAGTTACATTTCCAGGCCAGGGTCAAAAAGTTGTCCAATTGTCCGTGTGTGGGGTTGTGCTTGGTAGGTGGTCAGGGTGGGGCAGGGAAGTGGAGGCCACTGAAGGGAATCAGTCAGAGACAGGACTTGTCTCACAGCCTAGGACTTCTTCCCACCAAGCTTTGAGGGGAAAGCCACTCGACTTCTTTCCTACTTGCTGTTGTGTGCCATGAAACAACACCGAAAGCACAGCACATCAGCAAATTCACTTACATCTCCATCATGACAGTTGAAATTAAAAGAGAAAATTCATGACTGAAAATCTCCACAACATGTTAGATAACACATGGTGAGAGTGTAAATGAGTTCATTCCAGACGCCACATTTTCTAAATTCCCATCTGTAATTTTCCCACCTGTCTAACTGAAGCAGCCAGAGCTTAAAAATCCCACTTGAATTTAGTCTCCTTTTTCAGTCCTCTCTTCCTAGTCACCTGGATACAGCGGTTCCTTCATTTGCACATCCGAATAATGATTATTGAACTCACGTCATGCACAAATCATTGTGCTAGTGAGGGACTGACACTCTTTCTACCTTATAGGAGTTTCCTTATCCTACAAATATTTATTGAGTACTGCTTGTTTACATAGCTCTATGTGAGTTTGCTCTTGAGGGCCAAAAGGAAGAAAGCAGACAAGCTCTGGAAAAACTTTGGAGACAATTTATTTGGAGAAACATGCAAGGTCACACAATAGCCCACTTCCACTGCCAAAGTAACTGTAACTTTGCCACAAAACAGTGAGAACCTGTTAGAGACCCCAGACCCCCTGAGCCAGAAGCTGCATTTTAAGAGATCACAGGAGAGTCCAAGCACATTAGAGATTCACTGATCTAGGTGAGGGAAGTCCTAGGAATTCAGGGGAGAGAGATTATGGTACACATCAGGGGTCAAAACATTATGTAGGTGTTTGCCTTTAAAGAATGTCTGGGTCAGGTTGGAAACAGAAGGTTCAAGGAATAAGTCCCCACCTTCACCACCTTAAAAAATTTTTTTTTTAAATCATGTCTGCAAACTGCAGAAGGCAGTACAATTTTGCAGACACATTTTCCACAACAGCAAAAGCTGTGAGTCAGGTAGAATGAGTCTGCAAATTCTTGTGGCTGAAGGTGTCAGGATCCCCAAATGGCAATTTGCCTCGTTTGGACTGCTTCAAGGTCAGATCGCCTGGTGTCCTGGAATGGACCAGCCCACACAAGATTCCTGGTCTTGCCCAACCTACCTGTCAGTCAAGTAGATCAACCAATGAGAAACTAGATCATTATTTTCCTGCAGTTACTCAGCCAATTGGCAGTTTACAGCAAACTGAGTCTTGGAGTGGCATCATGTGAAGGTTGGTGGAGTGGCTGCTTTATCAAGACAGCACGGCAGAGGAGATAAATCCTGTGAAGTTGCTTATAGGGGCTGTATGCACAGTGCCTGTTGTTTCATATTGAATCAGCCTGAGTGGGTGCCTCAGATCATTTTAAACTTACCTTTTCTGCATTCCACTTAAGAATTAAGAGTTTGCTTTAAATCTGAAAACTGAAACAAAGGAATAAACAGATCAAAATGTGGCTCCCTTTACTGTAAACTTCTGTGTCTACCTACCATCCCAAATATCCATGTTTGTCCAATAATTGAACCAGAAAGATTATATAGAACTTCACATTCACCATTGAGTGCATTGCTTAAAATCCAGAACTGTGGTTCATAGTGATAAAATCTGCCCATAATTTCAGGCCTAGCAAGGAGGAACCTTTGGATAGCTCTAAAGACCGTGTGACCCAAGCTATCTACCATCCAGAAGATTTCTCCTTGGTATTTATTTTCTATCAGCAGATATGGGTTTGTGCTGCTCCATCTGGACTCTCTAACCTTTGTGGCCCTAGCTTATGTTTATGAGACAGCCCACAGGGATAAGTAGTTGGACGAAGACTGAGTAGCAGGACCCAGATGGCTGGCCCTCATGAATGGAATGGTTCAGTTTGACTCATCAGCTAATCCTGTTGATCCGATGCTCAATTAATAACAGGGAAATGACATCTGTCACAAACCTACTGTCACTACTGCTATTGCAATGCTGTTGCCCTCTCTTCCCTTCTCCACAGCAGTCTCCAAAAGCTGGAGGCACTGGTCATTCAATATAGTCTCCTAATCATTACCACAGAAGTGTGGTGTTTTTTTAAAATATATTTTTTAGTTGTAGATGGACACAATACTTATTTATTTATTTATTTATCTTTTTATTTATTTATGTGGTGCTGAGGATCAAACTCAGGGCCTCACACATGCTAGGCAAGTGCTCTACAACTGAGCTACAACCACAGCCCCCACAGATGTGTTTTTAAATTGGTGCTGGCTGGGGTCATGCCTGAGCAAGATGGTGGGAAGGGACAGATACCCACAGAGAAGTCATTTATCTAATGACTCAGCTCTTTGGGAAAGAGCTTTTGAATGGGGAGGTTCAAGCCTCAAAAGTTCATCTCACCATTCTTCCCTGTGTCTTTCAGAGACTGAACATATTGTGCTGTGCTTTTGAAATGATCAAACAAAAGTGTGAGAAATCTGGAAGCCATACAGATAAGGAATGGTTAAAGGAACTGATGGAATAGAGATGAAACGTTATTTGAAATGTTAGAGGTGTCCTTGTGAAAAGAGGCAGCAGGTATTTTCTCTGTGTGTCCCACAGGTAAGATATAAGTTCAAGGCAAGAAGGCACTTCCCCACAAAGTGAAGTCACCCAATAATGGGAGGCAGGACCCTGCTCCCTGAGATCTGCAATTATAATGTTCATGGAATAGTTCCACTGGTCTCATTTTATAAGCATTATTCCATTTAACTCTTACAACTGTCCAATAAAGTAGATGTAGTTGTTATACTTTTGTTTGGTTCTTACTCCCTCTACTTGAAATGCTCTCGTATCAAATATCTGAATATCTCCCTCTTTTCACATTATTCTGGTCTTCTCAGGGTTATTTCCTCCAAGGGCCTTTCCTCTTCACTTCTTGCAATATAGCTAAACCCTCTCCCAGTTTTCCATTCCTTACTCTGCTTTATTTGTCTTATGGCATTTAACACTACCTAAAATTATGTTACAGTTAGATCTGTTTATGATCTGTTTCTGCTATGGTTTGGATATTAAATATTCCCCAAAAGTCATGTTTTGAAGGCTTGATTGCCAGGCTGTGGTCCTTTTTTGGAGGTGGTGGACCCTTTAGGAGGTGGGGGCTAATGGAAAGAAGTTAGGACATTGGGGGCGTGTCCTTGAAATGGGTGCTGAGACTCTGACCTTCTTTCTTTTGCTTCCTGGCTACCAAGAGGTGATCAGCTTTACTCCACCACAGGCTCCCTACCATGATGTTCTATCTCCCACAAGTCGAAAACAATAGACTAAAACATCTCAAACCATGAGACAAAATTAATCTTTCTTCTTTTAAAGTTGATTACCTCATGTATTTTGTCACAGCAAGAGAAAGCTGACTAATCCAGACTGTCTTGTGAAAACAGAAGAATCTGACTGATTTTGCTCAGTACACTACTCACACTCTGTGGAATCAAGGTCTGGCACATACATGTGGGATAAATAAGTGAGTCCATTTTAGAGTTGAGTAAACTGAAGGATTGAAGAAGAGAAGTTATATCATACAGTGAGTAAATAGAAGAGTCAGAATTTTAACAGCTTGGCTCCAGAGTTCACACACATCACTATTATATTCCATTTGTCCCTTTGAAGAAACCATTTTTTCTCAAAGAGAAGGTGAGAGATCCTTCAAAATTCAATGGCTGGCACAGTTTCTTGTTTATTGTTTCAAATTACTTGTGTCTACAGTTAGTCGCTGGTTGCTATTAATATGGTGTCAAAAAGCCCAGGGAGAGAGTAGAGGGTGAAGACAAAAGTCTTGAAGCTCCCTTTTGCCTTGCTAATCTTCTGACTGCATGTTAAGTAGAGTAGGTGAATCAAAGAGGGACAGAAAACAGCTTGGTAGTCACCTGGTCTTAATATATACCCTGGCAGATAGATTAACTGACACAACTCCTATGCCTGGAGTCCAAAATCAAATTTGCAGATTTAGAACATACTTCTTACCTCTCCAATTGATTTGAAACCATATATGATGTCACTTTTTCCTCAAGGGGCCAGTAAATGGATGGAATTGGAGAAAGAATATCATGCTAAGTGAAATAAGCCAATGTCAAAAACCAAAGGCTGAATGTTCTCTCTGATATGTAGATGCTAACACATAATAAGGTGAGAAGAGGGAAGAATAGAAATTCATTGGATTAGACAAGGGGGAATGGAGGGAAGGGAGGAAGGATAGGAAAAGGAAAGACACTGGAATGAATCTGACATAATTTTCCTATGTACATATATGAAAACTTCATAGTGAATCCCACCATCATGTACATCCACAAGAAATGCAGTCCAACTAGAATAAGATGTATGCCATGCTGGTCTAATTATATCGAAATGGATTCTACTGTCATGTATGGCTAAAAAGAACCAATAAATTAAAAATAAAATAAAATACATCAAGAAATATGCCTACTAAATGAACCTGTGTGCTTCCATTGCTACCACTAAGCTGTTGCAACCACCTCTAGCCATCAGCAAAATAGGTCCCACTAGCTTCTAATTCAAAGTCCTACACAGTTGTATCTGGCTTTCAATAATGGTAAGTGAGAAAAATCATCCCAGATATCTCCAGTGGATGCAGGCCTTCTCCTCCAGGACTCATTACACAGCAAGGGGCACTCACAGGTGCAGGATGAGCAGAAAGTCTTTGTTCACTGTTGGGGCACCTCAGAACCAATGTGAACTCTCATACCCTCTTATCTACTCAGTTTGAAACAAAACCAAGGACAATATTAATCCTGACATCCTGGGAATAAGAAATCCTGAGTGCCTGACATGTGATCAGTGCTCCATAAATAATTTTCTTTATTCCATAAATAATGTGAATGAATGAAAAAGTATAAATTTAAATGAACAACTAACCCCTGGAGCTTCAATACCTGAATGATACAGAATTTTCCTGAAGTGCTAGTGAAAATCTTTAGTTAAGTCTGATGAAAGATTTTAAATCTCAAAAAGGGTACAGGTAAGCACTTTTACATTATATTTTTCAATGTGTTAATAAATAATAGAGGAATTCTGGTCTCTTGTGTGAAGTCCATCATTTTCTCAGGCATGGTTTCCTGTTTATTCCTAAGAACTGATATCAGCTTTAATGCTGTACTTCCCAAGGATAACATCTGATATGCCCTCAGAGTCAATTTTACAAAGAAATGTATATTTAGCCCAGGTTTCTCAACCTTGAAACTATAGACATATGAGACTGGATAATTCTTTGCTGTGCAGAGCTGTGCATTGCTGGATGTGTAGCAGTATCCCTGGCCTCTGCCCCATGTGACTGTAGCACTCCCCATCCTGAGTCATAACAATCAAAAATGTATCCAGACTGGACCAAATATCCCCAGGAGACAAAATTGCCTCTAGTTGATAATCCCCAATTTAGGTCTCTAAAGTGGTCAACTGCTAGATAAATTTAATTCCTGAACATTTAAAAATTATACATGAAGTTTTTTAAAATACTGCTCTGCTCTCTTATAATCAATAAAGTCCACAATAAGAGTAGTTACAAAGACCAGAGATCTCAAAGGGTATTGAGTTTATAGAAAGGTTACTATGTCAAGTGGTACTGTCTCAGTTAACTATTGACACAATCATGTTGCTAAACCAAACTCTCTGGAATTCAGTGATTTACCACAATTGTTTATTTGTATACTTCTGGGTCTATAGGTTGTCTGAGGCCACCCAGGGTCCATAGGTTGACTGGGACAACTTGGTTTTATGAATCTCGTTTTGAGATCCAGGTTGAAGCAGAAGTGACTGCAAGGGAACTGTCTCGTCTCATGATGGAGGAAGAAGCTTCCAGAAGCACTAACAGGAGTGCCCACTATCTTCTGAGGCCTGAATAGGAATCTGGCATACTTCCATATGCCACTGGCTATGGTCAAGGCCAACATCAGCTAGGTAGCAAAGTAAACATTCCTCTTGCAGTGTGGGGAAAAGGAGTGGAAATATACTAATAATAATGTACCAGGCTTAGATGTATAAACCTCAGAGACCACATTTTTAAGACTAGCACTGAAAAGGAGCCATATAGATCTTCAATTCTCACTAGTTCCGTTTCTTTAAGAGATAAAGATGAACAGTCATCACTGGCATTGGCGTCATGTTTATAAAACACATTCAGACCTTAGTGGGAGTGCCAGGCATGACACACACACCTTTAATTTCAGCTATTCAGGAGGCTGAGACAGGAAGACTGCAAGTAACAGGCCAGTCTGAGCACCCTAGTAAGGCCCTGTCTCAAAATAAAAATTAAAAAGAAGGGCTTGGTATACGGAGTGGCAGAGCACCGCTTGGTTTAATACCCAGTACTGAGAACAAAAATCTTGGTGGAAAAATGCACAGCATAAATATAATTTTAAAGCAGCATTTAAGTAATCTTACTATTGAATTAGTAATCTTCTGGTTTTATTTATAGGTTTTATCTTGTATTCAGGGTCTTTGGTGAATATTGCCTTAATTTGGTTAGTTATTTTTAAGGGAACTTTAAGTATTGATGCAAATGATTTCATGTGTATTTAGTATTCTGCTTCTTTGCAACTAGAATACTAAATAAATCACTAGCACCTTGACAACAGCCAGCAGCTCACGACAGATGTACAGAGTCTGTGTTTTGTTCCGCCTTCTTATGTACTGAGCATTAGTCATGGCCATATTAGAGAACTCTGCACTGTTTAGACTTCTATGTCCTCTAAAGGATAATAGAGCAGAATGGAATGCATCCAACAGCAGAATTATTATTGGAATGGAATAGAAGTTGCCCACGTGAAGGATCTTCAATAAGTATCTACTGTTGTTTCATTAACTCATAAATGTCAAAGCTAAAATATCACTCAAATATTCACCCTATATTTTCCCTGGGATCTAATTAAGGTCAACCCCATAATTTTTCAGATGAGGAAAACTGAATTTAAAGAAAATCTGCAAGTTGTTCAGGGTCTCCCTTTCCCAATGATCAACCCTGAGCTAGATCAGCCCAGGTTTTCTGGCTTCCAATCCCAGAACCTTCTAGTACACCAAGTTTGTTTTATAAAATCAAATGTATTTGACTTGAAAAAGGACAATAGCAATTTTTGATTTTAAATAAATGAGTCTTCCATCATCCATGAGACTGCAAATGGAACAAATGAAAGGCTTATTTTTGAGAGCATGACATACTCTTCAAGGATCCCATTCATGGAGAAGTGGGATAAGAACACAATTGAGAAATTCCAATCTTTCTGAGAGAATGTCTGTTCCGTTGCCTGGACTTCCATATTCCTAGTCCAGTGGAAACTTTACATTCTTGTGTGACTTTATACTTGTCTTAGAATACTGTTGACTTCCTCTTTAAAAAATTTCACCTAGTTTCCTCCTACTTCTCTGATTGCTGTTTGTTTTACTTGCCGTTCTCTTTTTCTGCACTTAACCTAAATAAGGATGCTCCCCTGAATGCTCTCCCCTCTCCTCTCTCTGCATGCTGTCAGTAGGACCCAGGATTGTGGTTTTCAAGTCTTTGTCTCCAGTCTAAATGTCTCCTCTAAGCCCTACAGTCGCTCTCTCAACCTCCTGGTAAACATCTGTTGACCCATAGGCACCTGCCATCACATTCCTCTCTCCTTCACCCTTGTCCCTCAAACAACCTTCTCTTTTTGCAGTGTCCCCATCTCAGCATGCAGAGCAGGGTCTACCCAGCTGTCCAATCCAAAATCTAGGGATTCAATACAGATTTCAACCCACCCCCCGAAACACACCATGCATCTAAACAGCCGAAGTCCTGTGCTATGATTTGGGTATGAGTTATCACCAAAATCTCCTATTAATGCAGGAATACTCTGAGGTAAATGATTAGATTATGAGAGCTGTAACCTAACCATTTCATCCTAGTTTGAACAGACTGACTGGTGCTAACTGTAGGCAGGTGGTGCATGACTGGAGGTCACTGGGGGGTATACCCTGGAAGGGCTCATCTTCCCTGTGGCCTCTTCACCTGTCTTTCTACCCCTCTCTCTTTCCTCCCCCTCCCTCTCCCCTTTCATCTTCCTCCTCCTCCTCCTCCTCCTCCTTCTTCTCTCTCTCTCTCTCTCCCTCCCTCTCTCCTTCCCTCCCTCCTAATTACCACAAGTAGAGCAGCTTCCCTCCTCCATACCCTCCACCATGAAGTGCTGCCTCACCTTGATCCTAGAGCAATGGAGTCGACCATCTATGGACTGAGACCTCTGAAATTATAAACTCCAAATAAACTTTCCCTCCTCTAAGTTGTTCTTGGGTATTTTGTTCATAGCAACATAAGAGCTGACTGAAACACCCTGAAATTCAATGCCCTCAGTATTTTCTAATTATACCCATCTCTCACCCTCTTTCATCTCTGGCCTGAATTTTGCACAGCCTCCTATTTCTTCCCTCAGCCTAACTGCAGCCCTTCCCATCCTCCACACCCAAACCATTCTCCATGTGACTACAAGCCATCTGTACAGAACACAAATTATACAGAATTTTTTTCTCTAATAAAAGAATAAATTTGAGTTTTATACAGTAGCCTGATTTATATCAGCACTTGTACTCTAAGCATGGGACATTCATTTATCTACTCAACATTATTTATGATGTGCCTACTATGAGTCTGGCCTTGGCAAGACAAAATAGCCAAAATAATTTTTTAAATCATCCCTTTTCATAGAGGCATATGATATAAAGTTAAATAGATACCTATAATAAACAACATAAATCAATGTAATATATTACATTGATGAAAATGAAAAATTGCTTTTGAGAAAAATAAAACAGAGAAGGAGTATTGTGAGTATTGGGGGGATGGGTAGAATGCTACATACAGTGGTTAGGGAGAGCCACACCAAGAAGATGGCATTCAGAGAACACAAATGGTAAATGAGTGGGAAGACAACATCGAGGAACAGGATTTTCAGCTATGGGAACAGCATGTGCAAAGTTCAGGAATATGCCTGTTAGGTTGAAGAATAGTAAAACAGATCTGTGTATCTGTAAACTGAGAAAAGCAATTGTATCCAGATTGTACAGCATCTATTTGGCAATGATAAAACAATGCTTAGAAGTCTGGTTTGTTAAAAAATGAATCAAAAGAAGAAAACCGGTGCTGAGATACAGTGTGGTGGGGTATTCCTGGTATCTCTAAGAAACTCGTAGATCAATATAGCTATTGTCAGAACAGTCCACTTACAAAATATGTATTCTAATCAGATTTTGCTGTGTAATAAACAACTTAAGCTCTCAGTTGCTTACAACTGATGCAACTGTGGGTCTGTTGACCTCCACTGGGCTTAGCATGGTTTGAATCCAGACTTTAGTTTGGACTCAAGTCTGCCCCACATATCTTTTCATTTTCCTGAACCAAGAGACACAATCTTCTAATGATGATGGCAGAAGAACAAGAGGCCCAGCCAAACCATATAAGCACTTTGAAAGTCCCTGCTCACTAACATACCATTAGTCAAAGCAAATTAGAAGAACAAACCCAGCATCAAATAGACAGGGGATATAATTCCCCATACCCTTGGGGGAGGCATTACAAAGTACACAGGACAGTGTGTGGACATGTAGTTCTACAAAAGCAAATGAATGAATAATTGCTATTGGATATGAGGTGTCCCGCAAAAGTTCACATGTGAGACAGTGCAAAAATGTTTAGAGGAGAAATGACTGAATTTTGAGACCCTTAACCCAATCAGTGAATTAATCTCCTGATGGGATTAACTGGATGGTAACTGCAGGCAGGTAGTGTGTGGCTAGAGCAGGTGGGTCACTGGGGGGCATGCCTTTGGGGTATATAGTGGAGTCTCTCTCTCTCTCTGCTTTCTGATCATCATGTGAGCTGCTTCCTTCCACCACACTCTTCCACCACGATGTTCAGCCTCATCTCAAGCCCAGAGGAATGGAGCTGACTGTCTATGGACTGAGACCTCTGAAACTGTGAGCCCCCAAATAAACTTCTCCCCCCTCTAAAATTTCCTTGTTAGATCTTTTAGTCACAGCAATGAAAAAGCTGACTAAAATAATAATCGAGAACAGTCATCCTATCTTTCACATGCAGTAGTTCTGCCTTGCATCTCTATAGGCTTTGCTATTCTTTCTTGTTTTATTGGTGCATAATAATCATGCAGAATAGATTTCTGCAGGTTAGAAAGCAGAGCACTTACACACATCTTTCTGCAATACCTATTTTAAAAACCTGCATGTAGTAGGCATTCCTAAAACTATTTTCAAATGATGAAATTCATGTATAAGTGCTTTGTTCGGATGACCTCTTCAATGTTTGATGAATTGAATAAAAAGTAATCATTGCCATTTTACAGGTGAGGAAACTAGAGATCAAGAATGAAAATGACTTTTCACCCAGGAAGTGGTGGAATCAAGGCTCAGGCCCAATTCTTCATTGTCTAGAACAAAAGAGAAAAATGCCAACATTATCTCAAAATTGAGTTTACAGTGACAGAGAGGCCTGTATTTGAATTGAATTGAAGTGCATTCTGTTGTAAATGGTTTTGGTGAATCCGACCTTCTGTGAAACAAAGTATGGTTTACAATGAGTCTGAGCTGACTTTGGGCTTCTTTCTCAGTTCATCCTGTTGAGCTAGGTAGACTGTCTCCAGTCATCCAGTCATTCAACGAATGTAAACTGAGTGTCTATAACAAGGTAGGGATGTTCTTGATGCTAGCAGTTCCACTGTGAACAAAATCTCCCATCATGGAGATCTTTGAAAGGCAGATAGTACTAATATGTAATGAAGTTGTAAGAGCTCTGGAAATAAATGAAAAATTCGGGGACCGGAGGTTAACGGGCATGACCAAGGTGATGTGGAGGTAACAAAAGGAGGAAACTGTGGTTCTTATGACAAAGTTAGGGTTTGGTCAGATGGTAACCAAGAATAAGCTCAAAGTGCCAGGAACTGAGTGCAATGGGCAACTCTTGCCTGGGATTGGTGGAGCAACTTTCGGAATTGACCCCTGGCACTCAACCCCTCCTTAGACAAAGGCCACAAAGTCCAGCATTTAAATTGATTCTGGGTCTTTTTTTTTTTTTTTCCCCCACTTCCTGAAATTCTCTGAAAAACTCATCTTTCTAAAATTTCAGATTTTAAAATTCAGATTGGAATTTTTTAAACATGAGGTCCATCCTAGAACTTAAGACAAAGGAGATCAAAGCACTTTCAAAGTATTTATATTCTAATAAAGTATTTCACATCAATCAAGAGAATTGATGGGTACTGCTGGTGGAACTGAGAGATCCTGAGTAGTTTTCTTTATCCTCCAGTTTTTCAAAAACTTCCTGAATATATCTCACATAGAGGTCTGCCTTAATTCAAGAAAGGACCTGTAATTTCAACTGTAAATAATGACTTTTGCCTCATACCAAGTGGATAGACCAGGGTAGCATAGAGGAATAATGCAGGAAGGAAGGAGCCCCAGTAACTAGGAGATGCTAAAAGGAAAGTCTTCATGTAATCACTCTGTTCTCTTAGGGAGGAAGAGACTCTCTGGGAATTTAAAGGAAACAATTTCTTTTGACAAGTACCTTCTGTTAATGGCAAATGATCCTGGATTTTCATTTATAGTATAAATGTTAAGATCTTCTTTTAAAATAACTTTCATTTGTAAAGTGAGTACAAGTGGTATATTCTTGAATTAGTTCCCTCAATCTCCTCTCTCCAAGAGGTTTTAAGTCTTAAAATTACACTTTCCAGACACCCTCGAAGTCAGGGTTCTGGATATGAATTATGCCGATTAAGTGCAGCTGCATGAGTTTTGTAAGGAATAAATAAAGGCAAGTAGCAGAGGCTGCCAATTAGTCATCTCTGAGAGATTTGAACACAGGCAGAATCCAGACTCAGGGTTTTACTACACAGTCAGTGGTATCATAAGACTGATGTGGTTATGGAGACAGCAAGAACCAGAAATAAGCCAAGTACAGTGGTGCATGCTTGTAATCCCAGAGGCTGGGGAGGCTGAAGCAGGAGGATCACAAGTTCAAAGCCAGACTAAGCAACTTAGGGAGGACCTAAGCAAGTTAGTGAGATCCTGTCTCAAAATTTAAAATTAAAATTAAAAAATAAAAGGGGACTAGGGATGTGGCTCAGTGGTTCAATTCCTGGTACCAAATAAATAAATAAATAAATAGATAAATAGAAACCAGTTTCTAGACTTTAACATTGAAACCCAAACTCTATAGGTGCCTGACTTCCATTGATTCCACCATTTTGTAACACTTATTTCCTATAGCAAATCTCCTTCTGCCTGAAATACCTAGAGTGGTTTTTCTTTCCTTCACTGGACTCTGCCATCATGGTACATGGGGCAAAAATTGCGAAGGTAGTTTACTGTGATCTCATGGAGGAGTAACTAGACACACATTCTCAGAATTTACACATACTGGAGAAATGAATGAATTATAGAAATGTTACTAAAAAATTTGGAGATGAGCAAAATATGTTCACCCATTCAAACCCAAAGAATGAACTGAGAGACAAAGGTACAGAGAAAGCAAGACTTTAATGACAGGGGGGAACAGGCACCTCCAGAGCAGTTACAATCAACATTTTACCCCTACAGTGCAAGGTCCCACCCCCAGATCTTCATTGGCTGAGCACAGGTATTACAGTCTCCTATTGTGTTATTTAAATAACACAACCTTTAGATGTTCCCACCCCCCTTTGTTCTCTTGTGGCAGGAAAGTCTTCTTGGATTGAGTGTCTTTTGCCACATGGAGGTCAGATTGATCCCTTCTCCCTCACCTCCTGTTTGTCAAGGGGCTGGGAATTTTTCAGAGTTCATTGTTATCTGCTTGTAACTTTCCACTCTGCTCTCCTCTCCTACTGCTTTTCCCAAGTCATTTTACATTTAAGGCTAACTACTGCATTCTGAAATGGACCACCAGACTTTCTATTTCTCACCAAAGCAAAATAATATGAAAAAATGTCGAGGCAAACATTCATTAGCTGATGCTCTGTGACCTCATATTATCCATTCAATTGCTTTTATGAAATGTGTTTTCAATTAATCTAATTGTTCAGGAATCTTTCTGCTGATTTTTCAACTGACTGGGAGGATAGTCTGGAGACATTTTTGTGGCATGGGGGAAAACAGAGTTTACCTTTTTGATCACATTTATTACAGAATAAAGTCTACAGACTTACCTGTAGCCACCACCCCCATTTGGCTTACCAATTCAATGACCCAGCACGTAAACCTCTGTGAAAATCAAATGTTGAGTTCGGTGGATGATTTCTCCAATAAACACGAATAATGACTTAGAAAAAAAAAAAATACCTACAGAGCTGGGGTTGTGACTCAATGGTAATGCACTAGCCTAGCATGTGTGAGCCTAGCATGTACGATTACCATTCGTGTAATCATACATGTACATAAGGCAATGATGTTTGTCTCATTCCACTATCCTTCCTTCCCCTGCTCCTCCCCTCCCCTCATCTACCTCTACACAATCCAAAGTTCACTGTCAACTTTGCTAATCATTCCTCCTTTCATTCAGAACTCACTCCCTCCCCACCTTTCCAGACCATGTTCACATTAACCAATTGACCTCACGTGGGCTGACTCAGCACATGACCCAGGCCTACTGAACTAGATCATTCCATCATCTGGCCCACCCTGATTGGTTCATACATAGTCACATGATGCAACAGAAAATGAGAATTTTTGATAGAACCAGTTGGGAAAAAGGTATTTGGCATTAATAAACTAATGTCGTTTATAACCATGGGGAAGGCTCCAAGTGAAGAATGAAGACAACATGAAGGAAAGATGAGCAAATCAAGGGAAAGAGAGATGGAAACAGAGACAGAAAGAATCCTTTAAATATCCTATTATCTTCTTGCAGTATTTGTGATTGAACCCAGGGCACTCTACCACTGAGTTAAATCCAACACCCTTTTAAACTTTTTATTTTGAGATAGTGGCTCACAAAGTTGCCAAGACTTTGCAGTCCTCCAACCTCAGCTTCCCAGTAGCAGGGATTACAGTTTTGTGCTACTACTTCAGGCTCCAAAGCACCCTGGCTAATGATTACTCATTCTTTCTCAATATTAGCATAATACTAAATACAAAGATAATTCTTTTTCTTTCTCCTTTTTTTCTATCCTTCCAGAATTCTTCTAACTCCTGGTCATCATGTGTCCCTTAAAATATTGAATAGAGTACCTAGCACATGGCAGGTAGTATTCACAATAGTTTAAGGAGAATTAATAAGGTGTGGACCTTAACAGATAAGAATAAATAAAGAAAATACTGTTGTGGTATATAGATATGCAGAATGAAATACTACTCAGCTATAAAAGGGATGAAGCCTTGTCATTTGTGACAACCTGAATGAGCCTGGAAGACACTATGGTAAGTGAAATAAGTCATACACAGAGACATTAACACTGCATGATTTCACTTACAGGTGACATTTCAAAATCAGTCCCATAGAAATTAAGAGTAGTATAGTGGTTACCAGAGACTAGTGAGGGAAGAAAGGCAGGAAGAGATCAAAAGAGGGTGGTCGACTTATATGAGGTTATAGTGGAATAGGAGGATTAAGTTCTGGTGTCCTGTCACACAGTAGGGTGACTATACTTAACAATAAGCATTTTATACTTCAAAATAGCTAGAAGAGAGGATTTGAATGCTCTCACTACAAATAAATGATACATATTTAAGGTAATACATAAGCTAATTATCCTGATTTGGTCATTACACAATATATGCATGAATCACCACATCACTTTGTAACTCATAAATACATATGATTACTATGTGCTTGTCAAAAATAAAAAATACAACCTGATGATGATGATGATGATGGTGATGATGATGGTTGTGGTGGTAACACATGGACCTCTCTATTACATAGTTCAGAGTGAATATATTTACAGAGTCAATATATAGAGTACATATAAAGATCATAAGCTGGCCAAAATTTCAACTTTTGGAAAAAGATTTAGCTCCCAATTTCAAAATGTTTACAACTCTCACCCATAATTTCACTTGATTGCAGATGAATAGATCTGAAAGTAATTTCCAAATTTCTTTGTGGTTTTTAATGTTATTTACATCTTCCCCTTAAGAGAGTTACTAAGCTCCCTGAGGTTGGTTTCTTCCATCTGTAAGACAAAGGGGTGGCATACTAAACCTCACTAATATGTACAATTAATATCTGTTACATTTTTAAAAATAAAAAAATAGGTATGGAATGTAATGGTTCACCTGATATCTTCTCAACCGAAAATTCTGAGAAGTGCTTGCTATGTTGACCCCCTTTCTTCCTTTGAAACAATTTCTTACTCTGCCCTGTAGAAAATTCCATAACACGTATCTTCTTCAACCCTCAATCCCAGAGAATCAAATATGTTTCTCAGAATTCAGAGAGAATGACCTGCTTTCATTTTTAATGCCCACAGTTCACTTTCTAAGCAGCAGTCAAATTGATCTTTCCAAACTATATATCAAATCAAGCTCCACTCCTCTATAAGATCCAGTGTATCCTTTTACTCTTAGAATAAGATCCAAACTCCTTACATTACCTATCTTCATCTCCTCCACCCCTATACTCCAGCCGCACTACTTTTGCTCCTCCTTAGGTCTATCAATCTTGTTTACACTCACTGCATTTGGTCTTGCAATTTCCTCTTCCAGAATACTTTCCCCAAGACCTTGGCAAAGTTCACTCCCTCTCTTCACCCACGCTATCCATTGAGAGGGATTTCTTGACACATGCCCTCCAATCTAAAATTATGTCCTGCTCTCACTCTTATTTCTACCTTGATTTATTTTCTGCCTAGCTCTTACCATTCACTGAAATTGTAGCATATCATGTTATGATGGCACCATGTTCTATAATTAACATTTAATCTAATATAATTTAATGTAAATTACATTAGCATCGAGAGTAGCAAATAGTAGAAAGTTCCTTTGGCTTTGTGGAATGAATGAGTAATTCTACTCTAATTCCCGTAATAGCCATCTGTTTAGCTTTGAGGCATATATGATGATAACCCAAATTGGTCATAATATCCAGTTTTAAGAATCTTTTACTCTAATGTATAGATAGTTTTTCTGTTCAAATGGAACTTAAGCAACTTGAAGATCTCACAAACACACATTCTCTCTTTCATGAATTCTCACAGACTATCATCAGCGAGTACAATTGTACTAATGTTATCAGAAAGGATTATATATTACATAGATAAAAATAAGCTTTTCTCACATTCTTAAAAGATTCAATTGGTACATGGCAGATTTAATACCTAAGACAATCTGTCTGTAATAGCTAGCACCACAAACCAGTATTCAGAAGTCATGATGCAGACTCAAGATTTAAGCCAAAATAAGGCCCTCTACTAAAGAGTTCTCTCTGCTATTTCATCAAACTCATCTTATGTGACCACTAAATTCCAGGGATATGACCCAAGCAAAAGATCACACTGGACTAGACAACGTGCCCCAGCTTATCCAGAAAGCAGCTCATAGAAACCATTTCAGAGTCCTTGTCTGTATAGGGCTCAAATCTGGATCAAAGTCCTGGTATACAGGATAAAACTTAGAAGGTGAAAGATAAAGACTCCTCCTGATATCTATGGTTATTCAAAGATGACAAGAATGCATGCAAATTTTTATAACAGCACCTTTTTAATAGCAAAAAACTGATGAGAATCCCTGATATGGCTTGAATATGTTCCCCCCAAAATCATGTGTTGATGGTGGAAGCTTTGCGAATGAATTAATGTCTTTCTCCCAGAAATGAGAAGAAAGTTCAACCATCTTTTCTCTTTTATGTGACCTCTCTCCTTTCCCAAATTCTGTCATGTTATGAAACAGCATGAGGCCTTCACCAGATGTGTCCATCTGATCTTGGATTTCATAGTCTCCAGAACCATGAGCCTAGATAAACTTCTTTCCTTCATAAGTTACCCAGTCCAGACATTCTCCTATAGCCACAACAGACTAAAACCATCTCCATGTCCACCAACAGTAGAATGGATAAACTGTGTCACAGTTCACACAGTGCATTATGATACTAAAAGTGAGAATGCATGATTTACAACAGCGTGCAATGATATTGACTCATACAAAAACATACTGTTGAGAGAAATTAAACAACCACATGTAAAAGAGTACATACTTAATGATTCTACATATAAAATTCAAAGTCAAGCAAAATTTCTGGTATAAGAAGTCGGAATACTGATTATTCTTTTTTTAAATTTATTTTTATTGTAAACAAATGGGACACATCTTTTTTCTCTGTACATGAAGTAGAGACATACCATTTGTGTAATCATACATTTACATAGGGTAATGTTGTTTGATTCATTCTGTTATTTTTCCCCCTACCCTCCCACCCCTCTTTTCCCTCCTTTTTCCATTCTTGCCCCATCCCACCCCCATTATGTGTCATCATCCGCTTATCAGCGAGATCATTCTTCCTTTGGTTTTTTGAGATTGACTTATCTCACTTAGCATGATATTCTCCAGTTTCATCCATTTGCCTGCAAATGCCATAATTTTATTACTCTTTATGGCTGAGTAATATTCCATTGTACAAATATACCACAGTTTCTTTATCCATTCATCAATTGAAGGGCATCCAAGTTGGTTCCACAATCTGGCTATTGTGAATTGAGCAGCTATGAACATTGTTGTGGCTGCATCTTTGTAGTATGCTGATTTTAAGTCCTTTGGGTATAGGCCAAGGAGTGGGATAGCTGGGTCAAATGGTGGTTCCATTCCAAGCTTTCTGAGAAATCTCCACACTGCTTTCCAGATTGGCTGCACTAATTTGCAACCCAACCAGCAATGTATGAGTGTACCTTTTTCCCCACATTCTCACTAACCCCTATTGTTGCTTGTATTCTTGATAGTTGCCATTCTAATTGGGGTGAGATGGAATCTTAGGGTAGTTTTGATTTGCATTTCTCTTATTACTAGAGACATTGAACATTTTTTCATATATCTGTGGATTGCTTGTAGATCTTCTTCTGTGAAGTGTCTGTTCATTTCCTTAGCCCATTTGTTGATTGGGTTATTTGTATTCTGGGTGTAGAGTTTTTTGAGTTCTTTATATATTCTGGAAATTAGTGCTCTATCTGAAGTATGAGTGGCAAAGATTTTCTCCCACTCTGTAGGCTCTCTCTTCACATTGCTGATAGTTTCCTTTGCTGAGAGAAAGTTTTTTAGTTTGAATCTATCCCAGTTATTGATTCTTGCTTTTATTTCTTGTGCTGGGAGTCCTGTTAAGAAAGTCTGATCCTAAGCCGACAAGTTGAAGATTTGGACCTACTTTTTCTTCTATAAGATGCAGGGTTGGTTGGATTCCAAGGTCCTTGATCCATTTTGAGTTGAGTTTTGTGCAGGGTGAGGTATAGGGGTTTAGTTTCAGAATACTGATTACTCTTGACAGATTAATGACTAAAAGGGAACAGGGAAGATTCATCTGGGGTATTGGTAATGAGTTATTTCTGCATTTAGGTCCTGGTTAGATGTACTAATTTTACCAAATGCATTCAATTGCATGCATAATGTATGCACATTCCTGAATTTGATTTATATTTCAATAAAAAGTTTACTAAAAAATAAACTTCATGTGTTTAAGAAATTTTAAGCCAAGAAAATTAAGAAAGCCCTGTTGTTAGTACTCACAGATTGATCTGCCAACTTTCAAATGCATCAGAAGCATGTGTTGAAAAGAAGTTGAATTTTTAACTGAACCTCACAAAAAGAACTCGTTTCATTCTGAAGACGTCACATATCCTGAGTTTGTCAAGAGAAAATCTCTTGGTTTTCAGTATCCAAATTTATTTTCCAAAATCTCACACCTTCTCCTCCTGTTCACTCATTAAAATGTATCTAGCTATCTATGTCTGAAGTGGAAGGCTAATGATGTATAGACATTTTTTTTTCCTCTTCTAGCTTCAGTCATATAACACTAACAAGGTTTCATATCATGAGTGTAGCTCGGTGATTCAAGAGCATAAAAGATTTTTTAAAGCTTGTGAATAATTACCAAGCCAACATCCAGAAGAAGTTGGAAATTTACAGAAATGAACCATTATTCAGTGCCATATTTTGCCCATATGAAAGATGCATCAAGGTTGAAAAAGGTTTTTTTCTGCCTCAATGGGTCAGGAGGACAAAAGTTGGAATCAAAGTCTCCCTGTTCTCATGCACAATTTTTTAGTTGTCTTGGTTTCCCAAACAACATATATCCCTAAATTGGTTAGGATGACCACAAATTGATAATCTCTCAGGCACATGACAGAAGGAAAAGAAATTTCTCTCCAGAGGTTCCATCTAGGCTAAAATAACTTTTGAAATATAATGCATATCACAGAATGAAATCAGGAAAAAATAGCAGAAGGCAAATAACATTTAAAATAGCACTGAAAACTTCAGACAAAAAGACAAAAAAAACATACAGTTCCTTTATATATTAATCTTAAAAAGCAGACTAACATTTTGCTATAATAAAACAAATAAAAATCAATGTTGAAAAATTTGAGAAAGATTTTTAAAAAGAAATTTTAAAACTGAAAGATACACTTTTAAACTAAAAGACCAAACTAAAAATTAATAGATAATCATAACAGAATAGACAGAGCTGAAGAGAGAATTTGTGAACTGGAAGACAGCTTGAGAAAAATATCCACAAAATCAAGCATGGAGAAATAAAATGGTAAATCATACTCATTTCACCAAGAGACAAGCTGCTTCATAGCAAATTCCTTACCTCCCTTGTCTATCCCTCACTTTCTCTGTCAACATCATACCCAGAACCCTGAACCCATATGCTCTGTGAATTTTTCTCCTCTCCACCACTATAACTTTTGACAATTTTAATTCCATTTGACTAGCATGAAAATACTCAGAGATGACAAACTTTTAAGAAGATGGATACAGACTTTATTCCACCTACAGAAGAAATTTGGGCTCCTTTAAACTTTGGAGTGCAAATGTCTTTAGACTAGACAAATAGCTTTTAGTTAATCATGATCCCCTGTTAATTTTTTATTTTCAATTATCAACTCACTATATTTATATTTTCTACCTGGAAAAGAAGACAATTTGAGTTTTCTGCCTTTGAATTAATTCTTCAAAGTAAAAAAAATAATAATAATTTTGCTTCTCCCCACTTGCCTACTAAAGGTCAAGAAAGTTCTCATAGGCAGCATAAATTTCTATAGAAGTAAGTATGTATTTGCATGAGCAAGTCCCCATCTTTTGATATTTCAAGGTACTTGAGTTCATTGGTTAATTGAGAGGTAGGTGTGTGAAAGAGAGAGAGAAGCTAATAAAAAGAACCACCCAGGCCCAGATCTCACCTACTAGAGAATAATTGATATGCTTACATCACTGCTCCAACTGAAACCGTCTTTGGAATAAAAAGCCACTGAGGTAGAAGTCTAAACTATTTCTGAATTCACTACTCACAGATTTACTTACAAAAATCATGTTATACAGGAAATATTATCTATAAACATGAGCCAAATTGATGATAAAAAATGCGGGGTGGGTGGGAAGGAACTCCATGCTAAAAATCTAACCACATGAGATTAGCCAGTGCATTCAGAATCAACTACCAGCATCATCTTCATAGAGCACTCTTGGAAAGAGAAACAACAGTTACTTCACGAGATAAATTAGCTCCTCTTTCCCTCAACTCCACTTGAAAATATCTGTATAGAGCCCAGATGACCTGGTCTGAGATATTAAGCCAGATGGTGTAGAGTTCATGAATCTTCTAGTTTCACCAGTAACCATCACATGACCTGTATAAAACCACTTGCCAATTGCAAGCCTTGGTCTTTTCATCTGTAAAACAGGTAGACACTCAGTGCTTTTGTTCCTAAAGGTTGCTTTCAGTTCTAAAATCTCACACTTTAAAATGAGACATTCTATTTCTTAATGTGGTTTGTGGTTACACAAGTATTTGAGGTATTTGCTATATAATTATTTTTAAAGTTGAACATATATGTTTTTATACAACCTTCTAAATACATAATGTTCGACAATGTGTTGGAAGGGGAAAAAAATCCTATCAGAGGAAGCCAGTCTAGTACCATTCTTGAATTCATAAAAGTAGGTGTGAAAACTGAATGTCAGAGGCAAAAAGCCTAGAGCAGATTGAAGCTTGTAAAACTCCTGAAGCTATAAACCATTTCAGTGATAAGATAGAATCGAAGACAGTAGAATGAATGGGGACTTGCAGGGAATGTAGGACGGTTATAAGCCCTTAAATGTCTCCACAATGGTCCTTAGAGGGAATTGAAATCCAAGGGTTGTTATTTAATGGCTAAATTTCCTCTGAGCCAAATGTGCCCATGGACATATATTGTGAAATTAAGAAACACTTTTTCTGGCTTGCAATAAGGAGAAACTCAATATTCTCAAAATGAGTTAGGTGTAAAACTTCTTTCTCTGCAGCATTTCTTTTACCAAGACTGTCCTGGGTCATAATAATATAGATGTAACCAAGGTATGTATGCTTTCAAGGAGCTTTCAGGCTTAGAAGTCTATATGGCATTCATAATAAATTGCAAAGTTCTTGCTCCTACTGAGATCACTGGCTTCATTTAAGAATATTCTTAGGGCTGGGGATGTAGCTCAGTTTTGGGGCTCTCACCCAGCATGTGAAAGACACTGGGTTTGATCTTCAGTGTGCTTGTGTGTGTGTGTGTGTGTGTGTGTGTGTGTGTGTATGCATATATATATGTATATATATGTTATATATGTGTGTGTGTATATATTATATATTTATATGTATAATTATATATAATATATCTATAATTTCCTCCTCCCATCCTTCAATATTCTTCTTATGTGCTCCAGAAAGTTCTGACTTCAGGGCCCTTACACTTGCTATACCTTGCACCAGATATTACCTTCCCTCATCTTTATCTAGCCAACTCTTGCTTCTCTTCAGGTCTCAACTCCAATGTCAAAGATTATTTTTCTTGACTTCCCAGTAAAAAATTATATTAATTTTGCCCCCACTCCACACATTCTTTACCTCATTTCTCAAAGTAATTATTTTCCAAATATTCTATATTTGAAAGTATCTCTCATCATTATTTTCTTTTCAAAATTTATTTCTAGTCTCCTTCTTCTAAGTTGGAGAAATTTCTAGGAGAGTGGATGTTATGTGCCTCAGCTGCTACTGAGTCCAGTGCACAGATCAGTGCCTGGCACATCCAGTGTTTTTAAATTGTATTATTATATGCAAATGAATGAATAATATGAGGTGAACTCAAAACAAAACAAAAAGAGCTTTCCAAATGATTTTTAAAGTTCTTTTTAGTCTTAAGATTTATATATTCCTAAGTATTATCAAAGAGGTAAAAGCTTCAGGGAGTTGGAAGGTAAAGAAGTAAGAGATGAATCCCAATTGTGTTTGTGCCTTTTGCGTTGACAGGGTTTTAGAGGAATTCAGAGAAGGTGTCATTAGTGGGATTAGGAAAGATGAAGAGGATTCTTCAAGGTAGCAATTTCTGAGAGAAGACATTCCAGGTCAAGTGAACAGTCAGAGAAAAGGCATGAAAACCTAAGATTGCCACAAAAGGTTGCTGGAACAGAGGATGAAAGGAAGACGAGTAATTTGCGCAATGGTCTCAGAAGGCTTTGGACTGTATTCTGGATGTGACCATGATTAGAAAATAAAATGACCTTTCCTGTTTTATAGAACTATTAGTCTGAGAGCAGCATAAGGAATGGGTTTATGTGGGTGCATCACTGAACACTTTGAAGTTTTGTGTGTGTGTGTGTGTGTGTGTGTGTGTGATCTGAACATTTTGCTGGGAGAAAGAACACATAGATTTAATTAAGTTTCCACCTAAAAAAAAAAAACACATTCTTAAAATAATAAATTAAAATATAAACATTGATACAGAGAGAAAGTAGGAAGCACCCACGTTGGAGATCAAAAGAGAACTGGCTGAAGAAATACTTTCCTTTTTAAAGGTGATATCTCAAGGCGCAATATTGAGTCTTTATACTTTGGAGAAATGTTCAATTATACATATCATAAACATTTAGAAAGACTGAAAATTTCTAGAGGACAGCAGGAGGACAATTTTTTTTTTTTTTTTTTACTGAATATAGGAAAAGCTTGGACTACAGCATGCAAACAGTAATTTCTTAAAGACAGCAAATTTAGGTTCTAATGAGCTGAGACAAAGTTTTAAAAAAAGAAAAAGAGAAAAGCACATACCCTACTCAGCTGTGTTCTCTGTGACCACCGACTCTGCCTCAGTAGCCCATTTTTTTCTGGGTTGTCCTTCCATGCTCAGCAGTTCCTCACATGGCTCTATAGATGGACTGTCAATTTTTTGCTCACCCTCAGGCCGGTTCTCTGTGAGATCATTGCCAAAACAGTTTGAAGTTTAAAATATCAGAGATAATCGGTGTTATAATAATACTGCTCTATTGGGGGTAGAAATAGTTCTCACATAGAGAAGAGTGGAATATTAATGGTGAAGTTGAGGAAAGAAGAATTAGGATGAGCCGGTGTGCAACAGGAAAGTTTGGTACCTCAAGCCAGTGGTCATCTTTCTGTGGGGGCCAATTCAGGAAAAACAGAGGTCAAATAAGGACATTGGCAAGAAAATACAACAGGCAGCAGAGTCAGATGGCCTGGTCCTTGTAGAAGCTATGTACACCCATGTGAAGAGGAAGAAGTTGGATTACAGGAATTGGCTCCAAGTCAGCAGAAAGACATTGCAGGAGCCAGGAGGCGGAAAGATGTCTGCCATCTGGAGAGATTGTAGGAAGGAGAATTGGAAGTCATGCAGATCATGGGTGGGGAAATGGGAAAGAAAAGAGGCTATTTGGCAGGGATTCTTTGGGTGGGGTCAGATTCCCCAACAATGCTTCTATTCCAGATGCAACTTGCACAGTCTTCACAGCTAGTAATGTCAGTAATACAAAATTTCATTTCCAAATCCTGATAAATCTATATTTTGAACTGACATTTAGGAAAGCTGCCTTCTAATATGTAAATGTGCTTCACGTGTGATCCTCAAAAAAATAAAATAAAATAAAATAAAAATAACCCAGCAAATCTTCAAAATCTTTGATTGCAATTCTATAAGTACAATAAATGTATGGTATTTTTGTTAGGGATAAAGGAAAATATGCCAGATTTCCCAGAATTATGCCAGATTCAGAATTTCTCACTGGAGAAGCAGATTGGAATGGTTGCCACTAAAACACAGGCCAAGGTGAGAAGAAAAAGTTAGAGTTAATAGTGGTTACAGGTATAAGCTCTTGAATATGACCAGGTAAGATCAGATCCTGCCTCCTCCACTTGCTAATTTTGTGATCTTGGGCAAGTTCGTAAACTCTGCAAATTTCAATTTCGTCTACTGTGCAGTGGTAACAGTACCCACATCAAAGAGTTGTTATAAGAATTAAAATAACCAAATTGTTATGTTCATATTCAAATATGCTACAATGAATCCCACGGTCACGTGCAATTATTATGCACCCATAAGAAGATTAAAAGTAATAAAATAAGTAATGCTTTGCATGTAATTTATCTAACTCCATGCCTAGTATAGTTTAAAAGCTGAGTAAGTGTTACATATCTCTCATCTCCATCACCAGTATCATTAGTTAATTAGAGAGGGCTTCCAGGATTATTTGTGGGCAGAGCTAATTAGGATCAAAATTTTCTTCTACTGTCTTGCTGTAAGAATACCACTGAATGATTCAGCTATAAAAGAGGAACAAGATCTATGTCCATGTTTCATCTCAAGAATTCAGATCACAGACATTGGTATCAACCCTGAACTGGTATATAGGAGTACTGGGTTCTAATGTCGGCTCTACAGTAAACTCACTGTGATGCTAGACAAGCCACACATCTGATCTAAGTCCCTGTTTCTTCATCAGTAAAGATGATTGTATTGCAAAATCTCTATGGTCCGTTTGAGTACTAGCATTCTACCAATCTGCAACTAGTGTCTCAAATGTGGCACTTGTGAGCTATCGACAATATAATTTCCCTCACCGGCATGGGACTACACCATCAGTTCTGAAAGTGCGATGTGTGAGCACATGATCTTCCTCAGAGGGGCTGCCCTCCTTAGGCTGCCTGCTCAGAACAGCCATTTTCTTCTTCCCTTGGCTGGCTGCCTCTCCAACAATTTTCTGCAGCAAGCTCCATCCTTATCCCAGCCAGCGAGAGGAAAATGAATTTGCCTAGCAGTCCCAGGCATCCCTTCGGATGTTGCCGGGAGAGAGCACGCCAGGCATTTCACTGTTAATTATCAGCAGCCTGGCTGCTACGGCCCCTTGCTGTGCCAGTTTGAGGGATGGGACTCTTTACACTGCTTATTAGGCTCAGCTAAATAAATATTACCCAGCATTAATGTTGTCAAAGATACAGTCTGAATTCAGCTCCCTGGAGGGGCTGTTGGTACCCAAGATTTTCACCATCAATTTTCCTTTCTGTCCACTCCCACACCCCTTCCCTTAGCATGCCACAGTTAATCTCTCTCTCTCTCTCTCTCTCTCTCCCCCACCCCTCCCTCCCTGGACATTCATCTGGATTCTGACATCAGGGGACTGAAATAAGATCACTGATTTATCTCCTTTGCTGAAGGTTATCATATCCAGTGTTATTAGATTTAAGGACCCCCATGTTCCAACAGACTTCAAATTTCTCAATCATGTATTTTGAGTGAGAGTTGTTTCCCACTCTCCCTCCAAAAGTGAATTTTGAAAGACTTAAGAAGCTCCCTGACTGCAGTAATTGACTTAATTAATGCCCCATCCCAAATTAATTCCTGGACTTTTAAAAGATATTTGAAAATCAGAATTTTTCTTTGTGGCCGATTGTCGAGCCCAGAAAACAGAGTCCCAGAAACTACTGTTAACTATTTTGCTACCATAAAGATAGAAACTACCAGGAATGAAGCCAACACACAAGTGGTAGAAAGAATTGAAGAAAAGATATGCAAGTCTGGTCAAAGCATTTAAGAGTCTAGATCAAGCTTTGCCTGAAGCCACTCCAATCTTGAACACGTTAGTTTTGAATCATTATGGTTATTATTTAAGTTTGAATTGGGAATTCTAATACTTTCATCTACATATACATATTCATTATATGTGATCTCCTTTATGTGTCTATTTGTAGCAAGTGCAAGTGGGACCGTACCCATGTCCCATCTTATATTCCATTATAATGACCTCCTACCTGAATTCCAACTCCTGAGGACTTAGTCTAGTTCCAGAAGTTCTAGGTAATAAATAACCCTCTGAGGCAGCCCTCCACCCATGTCCAGCAGGAGTTTCTGGATAAATATCCCAGCTCCCCTACTGCCTCAGGATAACCCTGATACATGTACTTTATGGTGGACTCTTAGAGTTCCCCAATGGAGTTGAGGGTAATTTGTTTGACCATGCACTCCTCATGGTCTGCCTTCCTTTACCTATCTCATTTCCCCTACATTTTTTTGATATGTTGGCATCACCTTCCAACTAATTGATGGTGATCCATGACTATGACATGGTTACATCCTGACAAATCAATTATCATTACTTGAAAATATCATAAGTCACAAATACATACACCTAACCTGCCAAATATCCTAATTTAGCAAACAGTTCACTACAGAGTGTCAGTTGCTTCCCCTGAGGATTCTACAGCTGGCAGGGATCTGGTTTGCTGCTGCTGTCCAGCACCGCAAGAGTATCAGACTGCCTGTAGCTTGCTCCAGAAAAGATCAAGATCAAAGAATGGCCCTACAGAATGCATTTCACTTTTGCATCATCTTAAAGTCAAAACAAAACAAAACAAAATTCTAAGTCCCACTCTGGAAAGTTGGATATCACCTATACTTGGGTCTATAAGGAGTTCATAAAAAAGCATCCATTAATAACATTTAAAATGTACCCCACATGTTTGGTTTACATGATTTTACCTTTCTACCCTCAGAGAGGCAGGTATATACAGAGATCATTTGGACTTAGACTCAGCCTTGAAAGAAAATAAAACTCAGTAAGTCAAGGCACTCCTTCCTATTGGTGCTGTAAGATTTTGGGACAGAAAGAAGCAAAAGCATGAACAAGCTGAGGGGTGAAGGCTGCTCATTTATCAATTTTCAGCCTTTTCTGGCAATGAGCTGTCTGGATTCTTCCAACTGAAAATTTCAGTGTCCCTGGATTTATTCATTTGGTGGTCCTGATAGATGAGTGATAGAAACATGTTTAATCTGTAGACGCACTTTCTCCCCTGCGTCATCTCCCTCCCAGTTCCTAAAACCTCCACACTAACACAACACCGGGCCTGGGAGTCACCAGAAGCATGCACTCCGAATGATACCTGTGACATGAAGAGTGCACTTTCAAGTAATGCACTCTCCAACTGATCTCACTAATGGTTTGTTGTCTATTATTTATATGAAAAATGTTAAAATGCAGACTCCTTTGTTTTCTCTTAATTTGGGGTACTGTAAACAAACTATTCTTTTTAATACTTAAGAGAAATAGCCCATCAGTATTTCCTTTCTGTCTTCCAATCCTAAATCCTGGTAGAAGAACACCTATGGGAACACTGAGGGACCCCGCCTGACCTCTGCACCTAGGACAGCGCCATCACTGGTAGGTCGCAGTCACGGAGCCAGGTGGCGGGTGAATCAGGCTGCCTGCACCGCAGAGGTAGTAGGCAGGCACCCAACCCGCCTGCCTTGCAGAGCCAGGCAGCCTGCAACCAACCCGCCCAACCACCAGGCCAAAGACAGATGCCGTCACTGAGCGACCCCACCTGACCACCACGCCGAGGTCTGTTCCATCGTGAAGCAAGTCAGCAGACGAGCCAGCCTGCCTGCTTCGAGGAGCTAGCCAGAGGCTTCTTTATAGGCTGGTGCAGGCATTTTGAATTATTCCTGAGGGTGTGGCCTTCATCATTGGAAGGGATAACTACCCTTCCTGAGACACCTACAGGAGGCTAGAGGAACTTTGACAAAACCCAGGAGTCAAGAAGAGGAGGTATTGAGAGACTCGGGACCAACTCAGAGCCACTAGGTGAGTCTCTTCCACTGGTCAGGCTCCCCGGATGGGGCAGTAGCCCCAAAACGCAGGGAACTTCGTGGAGTAGAGTGGCCCAGTGAGATTCCCCTGCTGGAGCCGAGAACCCAGTCAACTGGGAGCATTGCAGAGGAGGGCCGCACAGCGAGAAGCTTCGACACAGAGTGAGGGTCTGAGGCCCAGGCGGTAGCTCCGGTCCCCAGGGAACGTAGCAGAGGAGGGCAGCTCAGAGAGGGTGTCCCTTGCAGGGACAGGTTCCCCAGCCCAGGCAGTAAATCAAGACCCCTGGGAACATCACAGAGGAGGGTTTCCCAGTCTAAGTGGTAGTTCTGGACCGAAGGGAACTTCTCAGAGGGGAGCTGCCCAGTGAAACTTCCCCACCAAGTGAGTCTTAATGCTGGGCGAGGCTGTCCCACCAGGGCAAAACCAGAGACACAGACCCAGATCAGACATGCCCCAGTCTGCAGTCTAGTCCCCCTTTGACTGACCATCAGTCAACAAGTGGAGGCGCCTCTGCCCACTGACAGGGAATATACCACACCTGAAGGTCACCACCCCTAGAGGGGCAGCTTCCTAGTGGAGCACCGCATTATCAAGTTCCTCCAGGACTTCAGGCTACTGCAGGCTAAGAGGTGAGTTAAAGGAAATCTACAGAGACAATATTAGTCCATAGAGGAAATCTGCAATATCCCAGAGTTTCACTACTAGAGGGGTAGATACCTGAGCAATATGAGAAAACAAGGGAAGAAAATGTCCCAAACAAACCTAGGTGGTATAGCAATAAAATCCAATGACAGCATGGCAGAAGAAATGACAGAAAGGGAGTTCAGAATGTACATAATTAAAATGATCAGGGAAGCAAGGAGATGAAAGAGCAAATGCAGGCATTGAATGATGAGATGAAAGAGCAAATGCAGGCATTGAATGATCGCACCAATCGGCAGTTAAAAGAGCAAATACAGGAAGCAAAAGATCATTTCAATAAAGAGTTGGAGATATTGAAAAAAAAAACAAACAGAAATCATTGAAATGAAGAAAACAATAAACTAAATCAAAAACTCCATAGAAAGCATAACCAATAGGATAGAAAACCTGGAAGAAAGAACCTCAGATATTGAAGACAAAATATTTAATTGAAAACAAAGTTGACCAAACAGAGAAGATGGTAAGAAATCATGGGATATCATGAAAAGGCCAAATTTAAGAATTATTGGGATTGAGGAAGGCTTAGAGAAACAAACCAAAGGAATGAAAAATATATTCAATGAAAATTTCCGAAATCTGAAGAATGAAATGGAAAATCAAGTACAAGAGGCTTATAGGATTCCAAATAAACAAAATTACAACAGACCCACACCAAGGCACATTATAATGAAAATACTTAACATACGAAATAAAAACAGAATTTTAAAGGCTGCGAGAGAAAAGAATCAAATAACATTCAGGGGGAAACCAATATGGATATCAGCAGATGTTTCAATCCAGACCCTAAAAGCTAGAAGGGCCTGGAACAACATTTTTCAAACCCTGAAAGAAAATGAATGCCAACCATGAATCTTATACCCAGCAAAATTTACCTTCAGATTTGATGATGAAATAAAACCCTTCCATGATAAACAAAAGCTAAAAAAATTTACAAAAAGAAAGCCAGCATTACAGAACATTCTCAGCAAAATATTCCATGAGGAAGACATGAAAAACAATGATGTAAATCAACAAAGGGAGGAACTACCCTAAAGGAACAACCAAATAAAGGAGAAACCAAGTTGTGTCAAAAAAAAAAAAAAAATGGGCCAAATGACCAGGAATACAAATCATATCACAATAATAACCCTGAATGTTAATCACCTGAACTCATCAATCAAAAGATATGGACTGGAAGATTGGATTAAAAAGAAAGATCCAACAATTTGCTGCCTGCAAGAGACTCATCTCATAGAAAGAGATACGCACAGACTAAAGGTGAAAGGATGGGAAAAAACATACCATGCACATGGACATAGCAAAAAAGCCGGAGTATCCATCCTGATATCAGATAATGTGGACTTCAAGCCAAAGTTAGTCAGAAGGGATAAAGAAGGACATTTCATACTGCTTAAGGGAAGCATAAATCAGCAAGATATAACAATCACAAATATCTATGCCCCAAATAGTGGCTCATCCATATACATCAAACAAATCCTTCTCAATTCCAGAAATCAAATAGACCACAATACAATAACACTAGGTGATTTTACCACACCTCTCTCACCACTGGACAGATCCTACAAACAAAAATTGAACAAAGAAACCATAGATCTCAATAACACAATAAATAATTTAGACTTAATGAACATTTATAGAATATACCATCCACCAAAGAGCAAACACACCCTCTTCTCAGCAGCACCTGGATCCTTCTCTAAAATAGACCATATTCTATGCCACAAAGCTAATGTTAGCAAGTACAAGAAGATAGAGATACTACCTTGTATTCTATCAGATTATAATGGATTGAAATTAGAAATAAATGACAGAGTGAAAAACAGAAACTACTCCAACACCTGGAGATTAAATAATTCGTTATTGTATGATGAATGGATAACAGAAGACATCAGGAAGGAAATTAAAATATTCTTAGAGGTAAATGAGAACAAAGAAACATCATATCAAAATCTCTGGGACACTATGAAAGCAGTACTTAAAGGAAAATTTATTTCATGGAGTGCATTCAATAAAAGAAGAAATCAACAAATAAATGACCTAACACTGCAGTTCAAAGCCCTAGAAAAAGAAGAACAGAGAAACACCAAAAGTAGTAGAAGACAGGAAATAGTTAAAATCAGAACTGAAATAAACAAAATTGAAACAAAAGAAACAATCAAAAAAATTGACAAAATTAATAGTTTGTTCTTTGAAAAAAAAACAAAATTCATAAAACCTTAGCCACACTAACAAAGAGAAGGAGCGAGAAAACCCAAATTACTAAAATTCAGAATGAACAAGGAAATATCACAACAGACACGAGTGAAATACAAAACATAATTAGAAGCTATTTTGAAAATCCATACTCCAACAAAATAGAAAATCTCAAAGACATCAACAGGTTTCTAGAGACATATGAATTACCTAAACTGAACCAGGAGGACATACACAATTTAAATAGATCAATTTCAAGTAATGAAATAGAAGAAGTCATCAAAAGCCTACCAACAAAGAAAAGTCCAGGACCAGAAGGGTTCTCAGCCTAGTTCTTTAAAGAAGAGCTCATTCCAATACTTCTCAAAGTATTCCATTAAATAGAAGAGGAGGGAACCCTCCCAAACTCATTCTATGATACCTAAACCAGACAGAGACACGTCGAGGAAAGAAAATTTCAGACCAATATCCTTAATGAACATTGATGCAAAAATTCTCAACAAAATCTTAGCAAATCACATACAAAAATATATTAAAAAGATAGTGCACCACGATCAAGTGGGTTTTATCCCAGTGATGCAAGGTTGGTTCAACATCAGGAAATCAATAAATGTAATTCACCATATCAACAGACTGAAAGTCAAGAATCACATGATTATTTCGATAGATGCAGAAAAAGTATTTGATAAAATACAACATCCCTTCATGCTCAAAACACTAGAAAAAATAGGGATAGTGTGAACATTCCTTAACATTGTAAGGGCCATCTATGCTAAGGTCATGGCGGATATCATTCTAAATGGTGAAAAACTGAAAACATTCCCCCTAAAAACTGGAACAAGGCAGGGATGTCCTCTTTCACCACTTTTATTCAACATTGTCCTTGAAACTCTAGCCAGAGCAATTAGACATACCAAGGAAATTAAAGGGATATGAATAGGAAAAGAAGAACTCAAACTATCCCTATTTGCTGATGACATGATTATATATTTAGAGGAACCTGGAAATTCCACCAGAAAACTTTTAGAACTCATAAGTAAATTCAGTAAAGTAGCAGGATATAATAATATCAATGCTCATAAATCCAATGCATTTTTATACATAAGTGATGAATCTTCAGAAAGAGAAGTTAGGAAAACTACCCCATTCACAATAGCCTCGATAAAAATAAAATACTTGGGAATCAATCTAACAAAAGAGGTGAAAGATTTCTACAATGAGAACTACAGAACACTAAAGAAAGAAATTAAAGAAAACCTTAGAAGATTGAAAGATCTCCCATGTTCTTGGATAGGCAGAATTAATATTGTCAAAATGACCATACTACCAAAAGTACTATACAGATTCAATGCAATTCCAATTAAAATCCCAATGACGTACCTTACAGAAATAGAGCAAGCAATCATGAAATTCATCTGGAAGAATAAGAAACCCAGAATAGCTAAAGTAATCCTTAGCAGGAAGAGCGAAGCAGGGTGTATCGCAATACCAGACCTTCAACTATACTACAAAGCAAAAGTAACAAAAACGGCATGGTATTGGCATCAATATAGACAGGTGGATCAATGGTACAGAATAGAGGACATGGACACAAACCCAAATAAATACAATTTTCTCATACTAGACAAAGGGGCCAAAAATATGCAATGGAGAAAAGATAGCCTCTTCAACAAATGGTGCTGGGAAAACTGGAAATCCATATGCAACAGAATGAAACTAAATCCCTGTCTCTCAGGCTGTGCAAAAATCAACTCAAAATGGATCAAGGACCTTGGAATCTGACCAGAGACCCTGCATCTTACAGAAGAAAAATTAGGTCCAAATCTTCAACATGTTGGCTTAGGATCAGACTTCCTTAACAGGACTCCCATAGCACAAGAAATAAAAGCAAGAATCAATAACTGGGATAGATTCAAACTAAAAAGCTTTCTCTCAGCAAAGGAAACTATCAGCAATGTGAAGAGAGAACCTATAGAGTGGGAGAAAATCTTTGCCACTCATACTTCAGATAGAGAACTAATTTCCAGAATGTATAAAGAACTCAAAAAACTCTACACCAAGAATACAAATAACCCAATCAACAAATGGGCTAAGGAAATGAACAGACACTTCACAGAAGAATATCTACAAGCAATCCACAGATATATGAAAAAATGTTCAACATCTCTAGTAATAAGAGAAATGCAAATCAAAACTACCTTAAGATTCCATCTCACCCCAATTAGAATGGCAATTATCAAGAATGAATACAGGCAAAAACAGGTGTTGGAGAGGATGTGGTGAAAAAGATACACTCATACATTGCTGGTGGGGCTGCAAATTAGTGCAGTCGCTCTGGAAAGCAGTGTGGAGATTCCTTAGAAAGCTTGGAATGGAATCACCATTTGACCCAGCTATCCCACTCCTTGGCCTATACCCAAAGGACTTAAAATCAGCATACTACAGAGATACAGCCACATCAATGTTCATAGCTGCTCAGTTCACAATAGCCAGATTGTGGAACCAACCTAGATGCCCATCATTGTGTGTATATATATATATATACACACAATGGAATATTACTCAGCCATAAAGAATAATAAAATTATGGCATTTGCAGGCAAATGGATGAAATTGGAGAATATCATGCTAAGTGAGATAAGCCAATTTAAAAAAACTAAAGGACAAATGATCTCGCTGATAAGCAGATGATGACATATAATGTGGGGTGGGAGGGGGGCAACAATGGAGGAAGGAGGGACTGTATAGAGGGATAAGAGGTGTGGGAGGGGTGGGGGGAAGAAAAAAATAACAGAATGAATAAAAAAGTATTACCCTAGGTAAATGTATGATTACAAAAATGATATGCCTCTACTTCATGTACAAATAGAGAAACAAGATGTATCCCATTTGTTTACAATAAAAATGAATTTAAAAAAAAAAAGAACACCTATAGCCAATGGGGCTACTGTTGACCCCGGGGCAATTCCATCACACTCCTCTCTGTTGGTACAATCACTGGGTAGTGTTAACACAATCTTGGGAGAGGAGAGGAGTCAGAACCTGCTAGATAAAGTGATCCTACTTCTTCATTTTACCAGTAAGGATAGAGAAGGCATAAAAATCTTGGATAACAAAGCTGGACAGGACTTTAAGGGTATTTACTCCAATTCACTCCTGTCACAGATGAGGAAACAAGCATAGATGGAAAGCTTTGTTTAAGAGTTCATTGGTAGGGAGGGACAAAGTTGGGACTGGATTGTTGATTACTGTCCACTTCATACCATTCTTCTTAATTTTAGTTTGATTTTTTTTGCTTCATTTGCATGTTTGTTTTATTTTCTAGGTTTTTATTGGTACATTATAGTTAAACATAATATTGGGGTTCATTTTGACATAATCATACATGCATGGAATATAATTTGCTCCACTTCTGTCCCTAATACTTCCTTCTTATCTTTCTTTATTCCTTCCTCTGTTGTCCTTCCTCTACTCTACTGGTCTTCCTTATACTTCTTTATAGTTGTTTTTTTAATTGGTGCTTTATAAATATATATAAAGGTGAAATTCACATACATACATAGCAGAATTGGCTCCATTTCATTCCACCATTCCTCTCTTTTCCCACCTCACTTTCCCATTTCTCTCCTCACTCCCATCTCAATCTCTTTCATCTGATCCACTGATCTCCCTTCAATTTTCTTGGGATTTATCTCTTTCCCCGACACCATTTCCCCTGCCTTATTTTACTCTAGCTCCTGCATATTAGAGAAAACATTTGACTCTTGACTTTCTGAGTCTGGCTTTTTTCACTTAGCATAATGTCCTCCAGTTCCATTTATTTACCAGCAAATACCACCATTTCATTTTTATTCATGGCTGAGAAAATTCCATTGTGTGTTATATAGCACTTTTTCTTTATCAGGTCATCTGTTGATGGGCACCTAGTATAGTTCCATAAATTGCTGTAAATTGCACTGGTATGAACATTGATGTGGCTGTATCACTAGAGTTTGTTGATTTTAATTCTTTTGGAAAAATACCAAGGAGTGGGATAGCTGGGTTGTATGGTGGTTCCATTTCTAACCTTTTGAGAAATCTCCATACTGCTTTCCAAAGTTGTACTAATCTGCAATCCCACCAACAATGTATGAATGTACCTTTCCCCCACATCCTCCACAACATTTATTATTATTTGTATTCTTGATGGTTGCCATTCTGACTGATGTGAGAAGCTCACATTTCAACCCCTCTCAGATGTGATGTAGGATGTTTATTCTTAGAAAATTTAAGATTTTACTACTGTGATTAAAGACTTTGCCTAAATAGTTGCATTGAGGAGAAACCCTTCCACAGAATGAGTTTTGTCACAAGGACATTGGAAGACACATCCATGGGCTTTGCCTCTCCCTTCAGAAACAGACTTAAAAGTCAGATTATACACGGCAGTTCCAACTTTAGTCCATTTGGTTGGATGCTCATTCTTAATCCTGGACCACTTCCTGAGCCTGAGCCCAGGTTCTGGCATGGCCAGGAAAATGCCAGAAGCCATATGGACTCCCCAGGCTATCTCCTGAATAAGGTTAGGTGGTATACACCTAGGAACCAGTTCTCTCCGAGAGATAGACCAGAGGGCATTCCAGATATGAATATGAATAGTGTAGGCTGCTAAGGTCATTAAATAAATGTGTGTCTTTAGGGGGACTCACGAAAATCAAGGATTTAGTAAGTGAAAGAAAACTAAGCCAAGGAAAACACAAAACACTGCTTTAAAGCTGTGCATTATCCTATATTTGTTGGCATTGGCCTCCAGTCCGCAGCATGCTCCAACCTCCAGAGAAATCACTGGAAAATAACCAGGAAGAAATAAGTGAGAACTACAACAAAGGATGTTGACTTCAGAATTTCATTCTGTGACGCCTTGGAAAGGTCACTGGTGGTTCAATTAGCATTCAGAAAAATGAGTAGTAGGCTGAATATTTTTTTGGCTTCACCAGCTGTTTTATGACCCCTTACTGATAATTCTACCCTCATGATTCTACCCCCAACTCAAATTATTTGGGCTTTAATCTACTGCCCCAGGAACAAGGCCTAAGGGTCATAGGAATAATGCAAATCTTTCAGCTCATAGAATTTGTTAAGAAGATGAACTTTCAAAAAATCTTCTATACAAGCAGTACCTATCAGAAGGCTTTGAGTTCTTTGCCCAGTAATACTACCTTAAACATTCAGTTATTTCCAGAATGTGTTCATCCTTAAGATCTCATTTGATTCGATGTTTACAAAAATCACGTGAGATAAGTAGGGCAAGAATTGGGATTCATTTTGACATAATCACACAAGCATGGAATATAATTTAACTCCATTTTGCAGATGAGGAAATAAAGGCTCAAGGACACACAGATGGTGAGTGGGGCCACTAGGTCTTGAGCCTAAGCAATGTATCTCATTTGGCATTTGTCAATGAACCAACAGTTGAAAGGGCATTGGGGAAGAATTTCATCTGCTGCTAAAATAGCTTAACTCACAGATTTACTAATTCCAAGAAGTTAAAACAGCAGATAGTAAAGTGATATTGTCATATTCTGTGAACATTCCAAATACAGAAACTGGATTGTTACTTATTCATGATTAATGCCAGTTCTTATCCCCTCCCTGTATATGACCTTTTATAATCCCTCTCACTAGAAGCAAAATCCATTCCCCTGCTCCACTGATTTTAAGTATAGCAGTATAATCTGCTTCATTCAAAGAAATGTTAGCAAGCATGATACAAGCAAAGACTGGAAAAGGACTTGCCTGAGATTGCTCTCTTGTGTGCTGCTATTATTTACTCCTGATAGTTCACAGGACCAGGGAAAATTAAAGAGTATGTACACAGATCAAAATCCCATTCACTACTCTCAGCTGAACCTATCTGAAACCGGCCTAAATCATCTAACCTTCCAGCCAACCACTTACACATGAGAAAGAAAAAAAAAAAAAAGACTGTGGTCTGAAACTACTGTTTGGGGCTGATTTGTTACAAGGCAATAGCTGACTGGTATACTCACATTTTCCTGATGCAATACAATGCAAATGGGGTTTTCTCCCTTTATTATCATTACTCTGTTTCTTTCCAGGCAGTGAACCACTACTCCTTCTTAAGTCTCAGATTAGCAGAGGCTTCAATATCAGGATCTGTGTCATTGTAGCATTATGAAAATCTATTGTTAGGTACCAAGATAGTAATAAAAATAAAGTAAGGGAAATGATATCCACAAAAGATAACTCCGTAGGTGCCAGATAAATATTTAATGAATGATTAAAAACTGAACATTCAACAACTATTTTATGGCTAATGTTTAGGGAAAATGCATTTTTATTAGATGATATTTCTTATGTGCCTCTTTATGTGGTGATCTGGTGCTAGATGTGCTACAAAGACAGGATGTCCACCCCTAGTGAGTTACTGATAAAAACAGACAACAGGGAGGCAGGCAACTAGTGGAAGACATTGAATAGGTGCTGTATAAATTGATAATAAAAGGTAAAGATTCAAAGTTCATTTGTTCTGATTTTGGCCATTTTAGCTTTGACGATTGCATCATAATTTCCAAAGCTCCAGAAAACCCAATTCTTCTGCCTCTCTAGAAACCTTCAGCAGACTTCTATCAACAGAAAACAATATGCTTTTCCAGTGTTTTAGAGATTAAAATCCTTAATTCTTTAAGCAATTCCTTGAAGCTGGGGCAGGGGGAAAAAGAATGTCCACATACCAACTAAATTATAAGAATTCTTCTCTGGGAACAATTTCTTGGAGATGATGGAAAGAATATTTATGCCCAACATCTGGCTGTTAAGCAATCAATAACATTACTAAAAGAAGAAGAGAGGAAGGTAGGAACCAGCCCTGGCCCTTCTCCTCCTTCCATCCTTCCACTCTCTCTGTTTCATCTCAGTTTGATCAAATCCATTTGTCTGGCTCCTCCAACTCTCACTGGCTCCAGACCTGTGATTCAGTCATCACAAATCCCCCAAAGTGTTCTCTGATCCTATTTCCTCCTTAGCCCCTGGCACAGCACTCATTTCTGACTTAACTCTTGATACCTACAGATTTTTCCATTTTGTCTCTCAACCCCATTCTCAGTGTGCCCCAGTGGGCTGTGTTTTATACATAACCCCCATCCTGAGTGTAGCCCCAGAAATGTGAACTTTGGTTCTCAACATTTATATATATATGTATCTATTCTTTCTAATAGCATCACGCTGGGCACAGGAGTACCCAGCTGAAGTACTTACAAAGCACTTGATTCCACACTAATTCGTCTGACCCTCACAATGGTGCTCTCAGGAGGCAGGAGGATACCACGACCTCAACAGTTCAAATAAGAATTCAGAGTTCAAAGAAGCTCACACAGTTAATACATAAAGCAACCAAGACATAAACTCAGTTTTCCTGTATCTAACTCTGGGAATTATTTCTTCACATCATTCTATTTTTAAAAGTACTAGCACTGCTGAAATTCTTGGATATCTTTTACAATATTCAACCTTGGAAGAGAAAATCAGTCATTGCTAAGAAAAGAACTATTTGGTATGGGGGAAAAATGGCTGCAAGACTGGACCACTTAGAATGCTCTTTTATCCCAAATGCCTGTCAGCCACATCCCAACATATCAATACAGATCATATGACTCTGTGTTCAGTTGGCAGGACTGACTTTTTCAAAAATAACTTCAGCCTTAATGGGTAGGATGAGCTATGGCACAAAGTCCCTAAACTTCATAAACTGGCTTTTAGCCAAGCCTACAATGGAGACTAAAGAAAAGGAAATACTAAGTGCTGGTCCTGCATTTGTGAAGTTCTCATTGTCTATGAGAACTCACTGTATCCCAAGGGAATGGGACATTTGAGCTTGTATAGAAATTGGAAGATACTAAAAACTACATTTTCTTCAGAAGGCATCCAACATGCCTGATGGCCACTGGAAATAGAAACCTAATTTCAAAATCATTGGAAATCTGATTTCATTTTGAGATCATTTCCAGATAACCAGCTTGAGGATAAGACATTAGAAAAGTTCCAGGTCAGGAGGAAGTAATGAGTATTCTGTTCCTGGCTGGGACACTGACTGACTGCATAAAGTTGAGCAAAGTCCATAGACTGTCCTGACCTCATTCTTTCCACACATATTTATTGAGCACTTATAATGTGCCAGGCACAGAGAATAGAACAGTTTATAAGATAAAGTCCTTGCTCTCGGGGAACTCACATTGTAGCAAGCTATAAAATAAACAGATAAATAAATGAATAATGAGGACTCAAAAACAATAATATTTAGTGGAATAGAGAGTGAAGCTGCTACGAACAGGATGCTATTTTGGATGGGATGATCTTTTGAGCAATAAAATGAAATAAATATCCGGGAGAGAGAGTCTAGGTGACAAGGACATCCTACAGGAAGTGTGGTATTTCCAAAGAACACGGAGAAGGCCAGTATGGCTGGAGCAGAGACAGCAAAGAGGAGACTGCAAGGTGAGGAAATGAGAGAACAGGGGCGGTAACATGGAAGGTTTTCTACCTTTGATAATATCTTTGGATGGGAAGATGTTGAAAAGAGCAGAACAGGTAGATCTGAGCAGGCAGGTTATGATCTGACTTGGGTTCCAGGAGCATGACCGTGACCTTGAAAGATGACTATATGAAAAAAGGACAGCCATTTCCTCATCTTGACACAAACTGGTATGGACTAGAGAAACAAAGAACCTAACCCTTGCCCCTCCATGGGCTGAGATTCCAAGCCGTTTGCTTTGCTGAACAAACCAATGCCCATCTTTGTTGAAACACATCTTGACTTCAAGTGGTTCCTTCATCCCAAAGGCCCAAGACAGTGCCAATCCCCAGATCTTAGCAGGTAGCTTGTGACTCCAGAGAGGCAGAGCTCCTCTGGCTTGATCCTGGCAAGAACAAGAATTGTTGTGGAACCTGATGATCCCTCTGCAGTCCCTGGAGCTCAAGGTTTGCCAGAATCACCCTTTGGGTGATTTGAGACTGAAATGACTCTAGTTGCTGTTCTGCATTTCCCAGAGGAAATTGGAAAAGCCCGTGGGGTTCAAGAACTTGAACTTTCCCAGCACAGTAGTTATTTTGTGGATGCTCAAGGCTCTGAGATCCCATTTCCTTTTTCTGGGTCACCTGCTTGGTATGAATTCATCCGAATACATCAGTTTTATATTTTTAGAGCTATAAATTATAACTGCACTTCTACTGTTCCGCAGAAATTCAAGCTAGCAGTCTGGGTAGGGGCCCTGTATTTGAGACAGACTCTCAAGGAGTCTTGCCTTCCATCTCCTTTATTGAATGAGGCCTCTGTGCTGCGGCTTAGCGACTTCCAAACTCCTGAGTCATTTCACTGTTTTCAGTTTCTTTACCCTCCCTGTGCAACGTTCCTGATGCAAAGCAGTACTGGAGCTGGGAGATGGCCTTCCTTCAGCTGGGCCCCTTGGCAGCCGAGAGCGGCTTAGGATGCTGGAGGAAAGTAGGGGAGCCAGAGCCCCCACACTAGCAGCAGGGAAGGGCGCAGGGGACGCGGCGCGGGCAGGCGCCCAGGAGGCGCGGGGGACGCGCGGGGAGTGGGCGGGAGGGAATCTGTCCCGCGGTGCCGCAGTGAGCCTGGTGGCGGTGATTCGTTCGCGGGCGCAGACTGGGAGGCGAGTCCCTGACTCACTGCGCCACTGGCGGGGCTGGAGAAGGAGCAGGGCCGGAGCTGTGCCTCCCCGCCCCTCTCCAATCTGCCACCGAGGCGAGGGGCGCCAGCGAGGCATCCCCGGGGTCAGGGGTCCTGGGGACTTTCCAAACAGCACGCGCTCATTTCCTCAGGCGCCCTCAGGGCGCTGTGCCGTCACTGTATTGTCACAGTTTGTTTATTTCCACATCTTCCCCTGAGACTCTGTTAGAGCAGAGATTTCCAATCCACCCCCTGATGAATTCGGGGCCCTCGCATTTGACACGTCGTGCCAATGCCTGGCACGTCGTCACTACTTGGGTGATCAGTAAACAGCAGTGGAAGGGAAGGGAAGAGGGCAGGAAGGACAGGAGGGAGGGGAGGAGGCAGGAGACTGTTGGGACAGGAGCAAAAACCGGAAGGCAACTTGAGCTTTCATGTCTGCAGAAATGCAGAACCCTTCCCTGGGTCATATAGAAAGTAAAACCGTAGGTGGATGTGGGGGCTTGGCTGGGCTGTCCTTTATACTCTCTGGGCGTCATCGCCAAGTATCTGTTCCTAACATGACAGTGAGGGGGTCGAGGCAAAGAAAAGAACAAGGCAAAAGAGGGGGATGTCTTTCGATCTTTTTAAAAAATAAAGGCAGTCATAATCCCTCCCCTGGTCCCAAATTATCAGTTGCCTCCAAAGCAAAGCAGGCTAGTGGCCTCTGCTTGCTTCATCAGAAACTCAGAATCTGAAGAACCTGAGTCTCAGATGGCATTTAGTACCCATTTTACAGATGAGGAAACTGAGACTCAGGGAAGACTAAGACAGGAATCCCCATTGGAGTGGGGATTTCTAATGTGTTACTTTGCCTACTATACCCCACTGTCTTTCCCTGATTATTCTTCCCCTTGTTTCTCCAAAATTAAAATGTTGGGAGAAGCCCCACCAGGTGGTTTGCCCAGGGCCTCCCCTTGGTGGGGAAGACTTGAAATTCTGGGTGCTGAGACCCTCTGAATTCTGGGTTGTGCATAGCTGCCAGCACCCGCCTGACAAGTTTCTGGGGCATCGCTGCTCCCTGAGAGGTGTTTCTCCTGCAGCAACAAAAATGGATTTTGCCATCTCATCCCCACATTTGCAGGCTCCAGTTGGCTTCTTGTGATTGGTCAGAACTTTTCCTCACTGGAGAGATGAGGAGAATCCAGTCCTCCAACCAGCTAGGAGAAAACACTCTGCAGCAGTAAAGATGGGAATATTCCATCCCACAGTGATGGGGTTCAGGGGAGTCTGGCATGAACTTAGGAGGCAGAATGGTCCAGGGACCCCCAAAGATCTATGCATTTGACCCTGGGGGAAGTGTCCTCTGACAGGGGAGCTAACCTGTATTTTTCCTTCGGTAATTGAAGGTGGCATAGTGTATCCTTCAGTTTCCTGAAACAGAAGGTTTCTCAAATTTTTAATTTAAAATTTGCCATCAGGGGTGGCAGCTTGTGTCCACAGAGGGTGGTTGTTAATATACTTCAGAATGGGGGCAATTAGAGTTGCCTGCCTGCCTGCCTCAGCCCATACCCACACCAACTGCACCACATCAACTCCTGGCCCCCTCCAGAATCAGAAACCTTACCCTGAGAGATGCTCTCTTGCACTAACCTTTAGCATTTGGAGGCACCCCCGGGGTTCAGACTCAGTTAGCTATTAATATCTCTAATGCAGCAATTCTCTGCCTTGGCTGTTCATTAGAATCCCCTGAGGTGTTTAAAATAATGCTGATTACCAGGCCACCCCTGAGACTAAATAAATCACTATTTCTGGAGGTGTTTTTTCTAACAGTTCCTCCAGGTGACAGTGACAAGCACTAAAACTGAAAGCCTCCACTCTGAGGGTAACTGCTGGTGTTGCCCACCAGCATCTGTCTTCCTTCCAGTGACAGTACCTGATGTTCCTGTGGAAACCCCACTCTCTCCTGATCTACGTGAGTGAGTGATACCAAACTCACTATCACTCCCCAGCTACTCCTCTTCTGGGCACTAGCAGGTTACTGGTTTGACTAATTAGCATTTTTCCATTCTCCTGGAGAAAATCATTGGTTCAGGACCAATATGTGATGCAAGGAGATTCAATAAGGATCAGTCCAATTACTTGTTGAAACGATTGGGAAAGGAAGGTCTCTCTCTGCTGCATTTATTCAGTAGGAAACATGGGCATCTTGGGCTCCCAGCAGCCATTTTATCACCGTTTGGAGAAAGTCAGCCTGTAAATTAAGGCAACATAGAGGAAAAGTGAAACCTAATTAATTAATTAGACATAGTTTTAAAACTATGTCTAAAGCCAGATAAACTCAGTAACAGAAACAAACTCCCCCTTTTGCTCAAGTCAATTTGAGCCAGTATTCCACATTATAGCAGAGTTAATCTGTTGCATAACAAGATTTTACCTAAAAATGTAGATAAAATAATACTAATATCCAGGCCACCCCTGAGACCAAGTAGCTAAGTTTTGATCTAATAGTACATCAAACAAGTGAGCTTACGTGCTTATGGTCAAAGATCTCCGACACCTAATGATGATAAAAGGTGTTGTCTATCTTCAAGGTGGGTGACTCTCAGAGAAGATGGATGAGGAAACTAAAGCAGACATGTTCTATTCCAATATCTTCTTCAGTTATGTCAGAACCATGGTGGCTTAGTATTATCCAAAAATGAAAGAGCTTAAGGCAGAAATAAACAGGTTCCAGGGCTAAATAACTTTACAAGGTCTGTTAGAGTTTTCATAATAACCAATATAAACTTGGCATAGTAAATAGAAAATAACCAATACAACAATAGTATAGAAGTATACAAAAACATACAACAGACTAATCAAGCCCCTACACTGGATTCTTTAGATTCCCTTCTTGGTAATGGTGGTGGGGGTTCTGGAAAATGTGCTCTCTGTCTGAAGGTGGAAGAAAAACAAGAGTTACTGACTCACTGAACCTGATGCAAAAGTTCTATCAGGGAGCAATTGTTGCATAATAAACTGCCCCCAAACTTGGCTTTAAACAAATTGCTTATTTCACTTATCATTGTATACAACAGAAATTTGAGCTGAAGTTAGTGAAATGGCTCTTCTGATCTCACCTGGACCTATTCATGCATCTGGAGTCAGTTTCTGGTGAGCTCAGTGGCTCTGCTTCTGAACTTGGCTATTGGCTAGGACCATCCTTCAACCGCCTAACCTGGGCTTATTCAAGTGGTAAAGGCCAAGTTCCAATAGTGAAGAAAACTGAACAAGGACTCTTGAGATCTAGGCTAAGACATCACTCCAGATCATTCCACCACATTCTATTTGTCAAAGCAAGTCTCACTCTCACTTCCTGATGGAAGAAATTGCAAAGTCACATTGCAGAATGCCAGTAGGAACTCAGAGATTATTTCGCTCAATCCTCTCCAGAAGCTAAAGCCAATAAGCTAACCCAAGTCACCCTCTGAATACGGAGGATGATTTTGGCCTCCATGCTGATACTCTGAGAGTATCAGATGCTTAGTCTACTAGACCTTCCCCTCCCCCTATTCTAGTTATTTCCTGTAGGATGTAGGTCACATGGATCCTCAACAACTCTGTGAAGTGGTTAAAGCAGACATTGTCTAAATTCACTACTTTTCAATGGAAGAATCTGACAACTCTAATTCTCAAGATCATCCATCAAATATATAGGAGTTCTTTCTCTGAGCTGAGCAGTGGGGACACAACAGAAAACAGAGCGGACATGGACTCTATTTGCACAGACCGAGAAGTTCCCTTTCAGAATGGTGTGACTGGAACTTGAACCAAGATCATCTTATTACTCCTCTTGATACACTTGCCATCTGCATTCCCTGTCACTGGGCTCCTAATGCTAGTTTGTATATCAAAGTCAATTTTCTGTATATGTGGTTGGAGTGATCCATATTCACTGGTGAGTTGCTCAGCCTTCCTTCATCTCCTTCTCTACTTTCTGCTAATGAGAAGATTCTCTTTGATCATGTAGCTCTGTACCCTCTCCCCTGCTTTTGCTGTGTAAGGATTCAGGCTCTTGTGATGGCTGACTGATTAATGGGCGGAGATAGTTTAGGAGGGAAGAAGTGAGAGAATGACTTGACAGGAGAGTCATTTATAGTGGGACTGCAAAAGAGCTGAGGTGGGGAATAGAAAGGAAGGGATTTGAGAATGAGAAAAACTACAGGCCGTATGAAAGCTAGGAAGGAAAGATTTTTAAAATTCTCTGCTGAGTGAAGAAATGAATCTCTTATTTTTCTTGCAGATTTACTAGTAAAATTTGATCTACTTTTTATTCTTATTGCTTTTAGCTACAACTTTGTTGTGTTTTTTTAATGTAATGCTTTGGCAGGCCTACACCCCATGGGAACTAAGAATTTATCTGGGCAAACTTAATTAAGAATCATTATGTCCCCTGGCAGGACAACCAAAGTTTATGCCTTCAAAAGATATTTAGTCCAAGTCAAAACATCAATTGCCCATTCCTTAAGGAAAAATAAAAAATCATAAACTCCATGCTTCTTACAGATTCTATTGGTTTTTCCCTGATAACTTATTTTGGCTCCAAGATCCTAGTTAGGATTCCACATCACATTTAGTTGTCATGTGTTCTTTGGCTCTTTCAGGCTGTGACAGTTTCTCAGACTGTCCTTTTTTGAGATGACCTTGACGGTTTTGAAGAGAAGTGGTCATGTCTTTCAATTTTCGTTTTTCTAAATTTTTTCATGGTTAGACTTGGGCTATGAGTTCATGGAGGAAGACTACAGAGGAAAATGGCATTTTTAACACATCACATCAAGTGTACATTCCATCAACATACCTTCTTGCTAATGATGTTGACCTTGACCATCTGGTTAATATGCCATTTGCCAGGTTTCTCCAATATGAAGTTACTTCTCTCCTCCTTTCCATCCTTTACTCTTTGGAATTAAGTTGCTAATTGTAGCCCACACTTACAGGGTGAAAAGGACTCTGTTTTACCACAGCAAATTATTTCACTTACTGGAATTTCAATTAAATTTAGAGTGAGAGGGGAGATGAATTACCAAACAACAAGGATGTTGTTCCCATGTTGTAAGTATGGTGGGAAGAATACTGAAAGGCTGGAAATGAGGAACTGGGAAACCAGGTGATGGTGAAAGAAACATGGGGGCAAAGAAGAAAACTCAGCAGTTGTTCCTACTGGGAAACTTAAGAGACAGATAGTTAGAAAGGGTGTTGCAAATGTTTTCTAGGGACCTCACTGTGAGAAGCCCCTCTGCTACATCTCAAGGAAACTAACTGATAATAAAGATTTACATTTGTCATCAAGTCATCTGATACGACAGTACTATCTCCTCCAAGTGTAGATTGGTCCACAAGCAAGTCCTATTATATTTGGGTTGTATCTGCAAAAAATAAGCTAGTCTAGATAAGTGGGAAATCTAAAATCCAAAGGCCAGATAGAGCATATGATTTTATGTCTTCAATCTCATGCAACTTTTCAAATGATTTTATGGTAGAATATTTTTGCAATGGTACTCTTTAGTTCCACAGCAACTCCCCATTGTTTATTAGAACATGCAATGAGTAAGAGTGATTAAAGATAAAATCTTTGCATCATTTTGAAGACTGAACTCTTTTGTGGACCTTATATTACCTGATTATTGCATTTATATTGGACTCCATTGTGACTCTCATATTTTTGATCATTGATTTTTACTTATATATAACCCCTATTTTTTAATGCATGTTTCTACCACAGAGAGGATTGCTCCCCACTCAGTGCCTTTTGATGGATCAACAGCTTTGTGGTGATTGTTTCCAGCATGTACATTTGTGTCAGAAGATAAAAGGCTCAAAAACATAGCAAGCAGTTTAGCATGTTGAAAGAAACTAAATGTAAGATCCATATATTTCCACAAAGGACATGCAGGCTTCCACTAGAAAGATGATTTAATCATTTATTCATATTTTAACAAAAAGTTTGCAATCAGCTAAAAAAGTACCTATTAAGAAGATCATTTTTGGGAATTTTCAGAGCCCAGGACATGTGCTTGCTGCCGGTCCATCCAAGGAGACCAGTTAAATTAACAGTCTGGCAGGAATCCATAAAGATCCTTGGCTGGAAGGCAGAAGCAGGACATGGAACAGGTGCCTCTTTCCACTATTCCTGGGCACAAAGTCTAATTTCTAGCACAAGCTGTGGCAATAGAAGATGTATAAAGTCAACCAAGCTTTATTTTGTTCCAGAAGTCCCTCTGTGTACTCATAATGCAGAGAAATGCAGAGAAATCTGGTTCATAAGGGAGAAGGGAGAAATGCTGATAGCTTTTAAAGAACTAGTCCTACTGATAAGCCTGAGATATGCAAATATCCTTGGTGGTTTGGACAATAACCATTAAACAGAGACTAATTTTCAAATGATATTATGGTGCCAAATGTAGCTTTTTTATTTTTCTACTAACTTATTAGAAGCTGAATTTTTTTCTCCGCTGTTTGTTATCTACCCATATTTTTTAATATTACCCAGTGACAATGAAAGAACAATTTAGCATTTCAACTTATGCACATTTCAACTTATGTATCAGTCTTTGTTCTCACTAGTTTCTGAGGCCATCTCTGCTTTGAGAAGGAACAAGTTTGTCAAACTAGACCTTTGTTTGAGTTCTTACATGAAATATGTTGGTCCCCTAAGTCCATACTTCAAAGGCTTTCAATTTGTAACTCCTTGACCCCAGTATTCCAAAGCTTGCTTTTAAGACTGCTGGACAGTGAACAAACATGAAGTTGTTCCTCTTGCATTAGAAAAGGAAAATGGAGCACTCCACAGAATACACATAAAATTCATTGTTTCAATATCAAAATATTGAGTGGAGTGGAATGTAAGCCATGGAAGAAGACCATACTTAGGGGGAAAAAAGCTATCCCAAAAACAGAAGCAATAAGATGCTTAGGCAGGAAGTAAATCCTTGAACAAAATGCATTGCTGGTCCCAGTGGCATTGGGACCAGTCTCAACCAGTATTGGAAAGAATACAATTGCCAAGAGATAAAAATGTCTACCCTTGGTGGTGGGTTTGGTCAACTGTCCTTATCTGCCTGTTTATCTGTTGGTATCCTGTATCCACAGCTAATGTGACCTTAAATGGGAAGGGAGAAGTCTATGGTAACTAAATAAAACTATAACTTGAATCATTTTTAATAAGCTGGCACATTAACACTTATCACTTGATTGTATTTTAAACTACAAGGTTTTTGTTTACATGATTATAATAAAATCAGCTTCCTTTAATTAAAATTTTAATTGTAAAGTAATAGATGCTTATAGTAAGAAACATAGTTCATATTACTTGTAATGCCAACGGCCACAAAGTAGATCAATTTTACATGTATATATGCAAGCATATATATATATATATATATATAGTATGTGTGTATATATATATATAATTTTTACCCTAATTAATTAATTTAACAGATTATTATGAACATTTTGCTATGTCATGAAATATCTATGTCTTGACATAATAGATATGTCAAGAAATGAAATTTAATAGTTATTTGATATTTATCCCAAAGGTATATGTCAATTTTATTATTTTCAGACATTTAGGGTTTTCCCAATTTGTTTCAATAGTAAACAACACTCTTATATTGGCCTGTAGGTTTCAAAGCACTATGGATTTCTTTTCTTCTTTGTCTTTATCTATTAGCTCTGACAGTAGAATTAGAATTTTTTCACTGAAAGAGGCCTTACCCAGTTTTAAGACTGTATACTTTGAAATGTTTATCAGAGTACAGAGAATTACACAGAACAATGAAACAAACATCAATTAATTATATCTCATTCTGAAGTTTTAATACTATAACTAGAATATTATAGTTAAAGCCAAAATCTCATTCACTCTATTTCCCTCCCCTATTGTTTCCTCTCTCGAAGTGACTATCATGTATTTGGGGTGTATCATTCAGTTCAGATGTTTATATTTTTGCCACCTATAAGGGAAATATACAGAGTTGCTTTTTACATAGCTAAATGTCCTCAACTGAATGCAATATTTTGCCATTTCTTTTTCCACTCAACATTTCTTTTTACTGATACATGTTAATCCATGTGGTTCTAGTGTATTCATTCAGCTGCTAGATAACTTTGATAGTTAGGTTATTTACTATTTTTTTTCTGGTATAGAGTGCTGGATTTTCATATTTTTAGTGGTCACCATAATGCAGCTTTCTTTTACTTATTATTTACCTGACAGAGCAAATGCCTTTTTTTCATTCATTTCCAACCTTTCTAAGACTTCTTACTATAAGTATATATATGGAAAATAGCAAATAGGTGGATTTTTTTTTTTGTCTGCTTAATGTCAGAGATTAAACCCAGGACTTTATACATGCTAAGTACATACCTGTCAGTGAGCTACCCTGCTATCCCCTAAAATTTTAAAACCAATCTGATTGTCTCTACCTTTTAGATGATGTATTTGTACTTATTATGATTACTAGTATATTTGGATTTATCTCTCTTACCTTGTTTTGTGCATTCCATTTGGGAGACTTTTCTTTGTTTCTCCTTTCTGCCTCTGAACATTATGGGATCCCTGTCCTCCTGACTTCCTCCATTGATTTAGAGGTTTGCATTTTATTTCTACTACTTTGATGGTTTCTCTTAAATATTCAAATGTACACACAAGAAACCTCAAGTCTTTCTGCATCTCTGTCCTTCTTCCAAACAGTACAAGACTTCAGATTGTACTAACTCTCTCTCACTATTGTATTTTTTATGTTCTAGCATTTCTATGTATTGAGGCAAAAGAAAGATATCCTGGGTCAATTCAGTCTTCAATGTTAAGTCCCATAATAGAATTTCCAAAGATTGAACAATTTAAAAATTCTGGGCAGATATGACCAAAAACATGAATATTAATTGTATCAGGATAACATGATGAGAAATTATTTTTTAGACATTCTTTTCTGATTTTTCTACAGTTCCTCTTTTCTTTTGCCATAATGTAGAAGTATAAAGATGAACAGACAGGAAGAACTAAAGGAGAGAAGGAAGGAAGAAATGAAAGTGACTTTCATTATTGTTTTGTCCCATCTTGCTCTGTAATTTTCATTTCCATTAGTGGTAAGAAATGATGTGAAACTTGCCAACTAAAAGTAGCTCAATCTCTACCATCTATCAGTGATCAATTAGCACAAGAAAAAAATCACAAAATCCTAGGGGCATTCAGTAATGAGCATTTTTGCTCAAACATGCCTGTACGTGCTGATTTAGGTCTGGCTTGCCTATATATTTAACATGGAAGACAGAAAAATGGCCCCAAAGATATCCATGTCCTAATTCCTGAAGTCTGTGAATGTTACTTTTTTTGGCAAATGGCACTTTGCAGATGTGACTTAGCTAAGAATCTTTATTTGTTTTATTTATTTTGGTACTGGGGATTGAACTCAGGGATACTTCACCAGTAAGCTACATCCCCAGATCTTCTTATTTTTTTATTTGAGACAGGGTCTCATTAAGTTGGTGAGACTTGCCATCCTCCTGCCTCAGCCTCCCAAGTTGCTGGAATTACAGATGTGCACCATCACACCTAGTTAGCTAAAAAACTTGAGATGGGGAGATCGTCTGTGATTAACTATGTGGGGTTTACATGACCCAAAGGTCCTTAAAAGTGATTGGCAGGAGGTCATACAAGAACAAAGATGTTATACTGCTGCTATAAAGATGGAGGAAGAAAGGGATCACAATCTCAAGAATGCAGGAGACCTCCAAATCCTGGAAAAGATAGGAAACCAGAGTCTCCCCTGTGGCTTCCAGAAGGAATCCATCTCTGCAGACCCCTTTAAGATTTAAGACTTCTGACCTCCAGATCTGTAACAATAAATTTGTGCTACTATAGTCATAGTAATCAGAGTCACAGTAGAAAAGGAATCATCCTGGGATGTCTGTCAGCTGATCTAAGATGGACTCAGCTGGGGTGACGAGGGTGATTGGGAAAAATAGAAAAGGGCAAGAAAGTGAAAACATACAAGCCCTTTTGAGAACTAGGCCTGGACTTGGGACATATCCACATAGTTTGATGATACTCAGGAAATCAAGTCACATGATCAATCCTAGAGTCAAGGTCTATGGGAATAGAATCCACCCTAGACTCCACCTCCTTAGAAAAGTGAATTTATGAGGTCACAGGAAAAAGGGCACTGATACAGGAATGGGCAAAGAATGGTAGCAAATGTTGCAACTGAACACAATCAGTCTGTCTCTTTCAGAGGAACTCAGTCTCCTTTGGGTAAAGATTAATTGCTTCAAAATAGAATGTTCTATTGAGATTGTATCTCTTCTTTCTCAGTGGATCTCACACTTGATCTGCCCTTTAAATAGAGGGTATTTGGGCATAGACAGACATTTACATTCCTACCTGCAGGTTACTTGCTGCTAATTTGCAATGGCCTCAGGTTTGGATATCCCTCACAGCACTTGATTATGTTCTGATTTGCTGCATCTCTTGCTGAAGGGTCCTGTGTAACATATAGTCTGTCCTTGTTGAATTCTTTTATTTGGGTCTTGGTGGTAAAGCTCCTACTCTGGGACTTGACAAGATTCCCATTGGACCTTCAGTAGGAAGTCCTCTTACTACAAATGCACCACACCCTTTACAGTGACAGTCCCCTGAGGGGGTCACAAGTCAGATTCCCCCAACTGTCTCACAAATCTCTCTGTTTCCTAGACCCTGGGGCATGCAGGAAGTTGTGGATTCTCTGTAAAGCATACTCAGGATAAAGCAGGTTGGCATAAACTTCCTTGGAGTTCAACCACGGGCTATGGGTCCATTTGTGTTCCACCTAGGTCTCCCCTTGTTGACATAGGACTATTCCAATAGTCTTGAATTTTTCCTAGGATCTACTTGCAAAAGTGAGTAATAATTTTCCCTGTTCTGGCATTCCTCCAACATCATCTGGTTATTTCTCCCACTTGGATGTTTTTGGTTTTAATAACAGAAAGCCTGACTCAAATTGGATTAAAAAAGAAAGAGCATTATTATATCACAAAATGGGAAGTTCGGCATTAAGGTTGGCTAGGTCAAAGGCTCAGCAATGTCAACTGGGACAAGGTTTCTTTCTTTCTCTGCACTCTGAAAGCCATACTGCTGGCTTCATTCCAGAGCTGAATTCCCTGCCTGGTCAGAAGTTGACTGTATAAATAATACTGAGAGCCTGCTTCCTCCATCATCAGTGGGAAGAGGAGAAAAATTCTCTGTAACCTCATATTAAAAAGCTTTCCCTTCGTCCTAATTGAGCTCACTCAGAACAAATGAGAATATACCGAGGAATGCCAGGTGGTTACTGGGGGCAGCCTGGCTTTCCAAGTCAATCTCCATCAAGGGAATTGAAATTATCATCCTTTGTCTGGATTAAGCCCCTCCCCTGTAACTGTGGGGGTAAGATTGACAGCTGTCAAAATATTCATTCTACCAAGACGAAGGTAGGCAGTGAGGTAATACTGTTCAAAAAAATCATCTTCCCTAAGGTGTGTTTTCCCTACTAGGAGCCATTACATTCATATCTGACTCTCTCCCTTCAGTTTCTCTTTCTCCCCCTCTCTTTTAATAGTAGGAAACCTTCTAGTCCTTTCTATCTCATCAAAACTTTCCTTTAAATAGAAGCTAATTTCTTTCTATTTTGATTGTAGTGAAACCCTATGTTCACACTCCACACATTGCTCTTAATATGTAAAGAAGGAATGAGAATTTTAAATCTTTTCTTTTTTTTGTCACCAAAAGCTAGCTTTCCAAACTTTTGCTTCACTTGACTTAAAAAAAAAAAATTAAAACTCATGACACTCAATATTTGTCTAGGGAGCATCTGCCATTCCCATGAAAATATGCATGCTAGTAATCCGATGAGTAGAATAGCAAAGCAGCAAACCACACAGATCTACAGAAATTCAGAATGCATTTGAAAAAAATTACGGCAAAAAAAAAATTTATTATTCTATCACACTTCTTTCTGCCTGTCGGGTTTTTCCTCCAGGCACAGAGGATTAGAGACTTCAAACTCAAATGATAACAACTCTGTCCATGTTGCTTAATAGCCCATTAAACTGACTTTCCCCAAGTATTCTCCAATTCAGCATTGTACTGTTTTCCTTCCTAGCACTTATTATTATCTGTAGCTACCTATTTCTTGGCAATTATGTCTACTTATTTGTTAGGTACTTTATTGTCTATTTTCTGTATTAGAATGCAAGCTCTCTGAGGGTAGAGATGTCAACTATATTGTCCTTTACTTCATCCCCAGCATCTAGCAGAGGACCCAGCACAAAATAGGCTTGCAATAGTTTTTAGTCAGATGAATGAATGAATGATTTTTTTCTTTCTGAATTGAAAAACCCTTACACAGGTGAGCTCTTTCAGATTCGTTATGTTAGTTAATCCTCATAATGAGGATTCTTCTCTGTACCAGGTAATAATAAGGATGGTAATAGTAGCATACAGAGATGTTAAGTGACTTGCTCAAGGATGCACGGTGAATTAGGTATGAATCTCAAATTCAGGTCATTTGTCTGAATTTTGTTGCTTTTTTTTTTTTGTGGTGGTGAGGATTGGCCATGTTTAAAAGTTCTCAAAGTTTAAGAACCTCTTAAACAGACAGAGATGCTTGAAAACCCTCCCTAGGCAGAGAACAGCAAGCAAAGTTAGCAAAGTGGGATGCAACCGAGAGCATTCTGGAAGAAATTTGGTGGTGCATTCTAAGAGCACTTTCAGATACCTAAGCCCCATAAAATGCCCCGGGGATGTGAACTTCCCACAGGGTGAGCTTGTCTCTGCCTTGTGTTTAGTTGCAAAAACAACTACTATTGCCTCTAGCGATGGCCAGAACCACATTCCCTGCTTAATAAGAGAGTCTGACTGGAGGACACATTATTGAAATCACAAGATAAGGGAGATTATATTTAGCCTCTGTCTTCCTGGAATATTCCCAGAGCCAGACCTACTTGGGAGCAAGGCCAGCAATCGGAGCTTGGGATTTCTCCTGCAGCAAAGGGAAAAATCCCAGGTCCTGCAGGCCTCCTCTGTTCTAAGCTCAGGAAGTGGTAGAAACAGGTGTCTGTCAAGAACCTGGGTACCTGACAACAAACCAGGAGGAAGACAGACAGGAAGACAAGTGATTTTGACATTTTCTTCCCTTGGAAATCCCAAGGCTTCTAACACCAGAAGTCTGAAGCAGTTCTGATGCTCAAGCAGCTATAAACCTAATTCCTGCCTGAAGAGCTTTACCCAGTATGAAATAAGATGAGCATTATCTCATACGGGATAGAGCCACCCATCAGCAGTCACTGTTCTCATTCATCCTTGATAAAAGCTTTGAAAGATGAGTTGCACTATTACTTTCTAAGGGCTGCCATAACAAGGTACTGTAAATGAGGTGACTTAAAACTACAGAAATGCATTACCTCACAGATCTGGGGGCTAGAAATCTGAGATCAAGGTGTTGACAGAATCCTGTTCTCTCTGAGATTCTGCATAGAATTCTTTCTTGTCTATTCCCAGATCCTTGTCAGTCCTTGGCATTCATGAGACTATAGTGGTATCACACCAACCTCTGCCTCCATCATCATATGACATTCTCCCTGGTATCTCTGTTTATATAGGTGTTTTCTTCATTTTATAAAGACAGAGTGATATTCGATTAGTTCCCACACTAGTGACCTCATCTTAACTTGATTACATCTGCGAAGAATTTATTTTCAAGGTTATTCATAGGTTATAACTTCTGCATAGCTTTTTGTGGGGACACAATTCAACCCATAACAGGACAATATTACCATGTCCATTTTTTAAAGGAGGAAACTGAAACTGAGAGAAAGCAAGGGATTTGTGTAACATCACTTTGATGGATTAGTTGCCATGGTGGCCCCAATGCTTTCAGCTCCTTGCCTCTGCCTTTTGGGAGTGTCTTTCCAGGCTGACTCTGGTCTTAGCCATCTGACCTTTATCAGTCAATGGGAGAGAGCAAACATGCAGCAAGAAGTTTGAGAAGTGCTTGTGCCTCAGAGCATGACACTTTTGCATCTTCTGGGAGCTCTGTGACCATGATGTGAATGGGCTCAGGCTAACCTGCTGGATAATGAGCAACTACATAGGAAAAGATGGCAATCATCTCATTGTCACCATAATAAATCAACCAACACAACCAAATCTCCAGGTGACCACAGATGCCTGACCTAACCCCATCAAGACCAAGCAAAAATCAGCACAACCCATAGCTGATCCATAGATTCATGAATGATCATAAGTTACAATCTATATAATCACTTACAAGGATGAATCGGATTCATGAATGACCCTAAGTAAATGATTACTGTTTTTAAACCACAACATGTGGGATTGCTTTGTTACATAGGGAATACTAACCGCTATAGTCACATAGATGTTAAATGGCAGAGCTGGAAACTTTAATTCACTAGGAAATTTGATTATATCAGAGTCCTGTGTCAACAGGACAAAGGCTGATGACTTTCTCGCAGATTGTGCTACCTGTGGCACCAGCATTTAACTGATGTACAGAGACTCTAAGTTCGTTTACTTAAATATTTTGTTTCTCCTTTTTTTGTTCTTCCTCTTTGGGACATTTCTATCAAACCATAACAGAAATTTAGGAGGTTGAGCTATAATTGTTTAACTTCTGGCTTTGGTGAGATGGGCCAAAACCCATAAGGTTAGTTGACAAAAAAAGGGAGAGAATGAGAGTTCTGTAGGTGAAAGCTCAGTCACAGAAGCAAACAGCCAGGTGGCCCACTATTATGTGGCATTTGCCTGCCTAAATTCTGTCCCAGGGCAGGTGGGAGTTTGATCCTTGACCCTGTCATAGGAAAAAAATCACCGGTAAGAGCTTTAATAGATTCCATGTCCTTACTTTTCCTACAGGCTTATTAGTAGAATGCCTACTCCTGGAAATATTTGAAGATGTAGTGAAGAAAATCTTGAGCATTATAAGTGAAGCCATTGTTAAGACTGACTTGGTTGTGGCACGGTGGAAAGAGGGAGTCAGGTGGGAAAGGGATGTGCAATTAAAGCAACTATCACTCTCTAAAAATCACCCCAACTATAATAGTATAAAACAACCACCATTATTCCTTATAAGCCTATGGTGCTATTAGGAAGTGCTGTAAATCTGCATCAGTCTTGGCTGATCTTGGCAAGTCTTTCTCAGACATCCACCTTCAGCTACCAGGTTGGCTGTCAGCTAGCTGGTCCAGGGTGGCATCATCTGGGATGGCTTGGCTCTGCTCCATGTATCTCTCTTGTATTCCTCCAGTTAGGTTAGCTACGGTCTCATTAGCTAAATGCATCTCATGGCAAAGCCCACAATCAATGTGGAAGGTCACTAACTAAAGTTGGGGATAAAAGAAGGCATGGAATTCTGGGTCTATTTATTATTAATGCAGTCCATCTACAATAAGAAGTCAATGACCATGAAGTTGGACACAGAAATGGAGTATTGGAGGGAGAAGAGCAAAATGCCTGGAATAAGAAGAATTGGTAAAGTTCAGGAAACTCAGCAAACAGTGTGATAACAAAATGAAAGCACATTCGTGCATAAGCACCTGGGTAAGTATTTTGGTTGGAGCGTGTGATGATCCAGTGTGTAGTCTTGCCCAGTGTTTCTCTGCCCTCCTACTGCCTACCTAGCAACTGCTCCCCAGTATGGACTAAGCAGGAAAGAGAAAAATCTCCTGGAAGACACAAGGGCAGATCCAGTAGGTGCTATTGTTTTCCAGAGTCTTATTTGGGGCCTGTGAATTGCTTTGGAGACAGGTACAGTTGAACATTTCCTCAGCTTCTGTGACCTTACAATCACTACCACCTCTCAACTATACTCATGTTGTTATTTCTGTTTCTCAAATCATAGAATAAGAAATGTTCATTCTAAGAAGGAAAAAATAGCAAGTAATCCAAAAGCATGTAAGTTGACAAATTATAATATAGCATCTATTTCATCCCCCAGAGAGTAACCACTACCCTCCCTTCAGACGTTTTAATTCACATGTACATTTTGCATGTGTCCTTTGCACATTTTAAGAACATGGGTAATGATGTCAACATTCTGGGCATCACTTTCTAGCAGTCTGGAAAGCTAACTTCGTCATCTTCCTTGTTCAATCCTTGTATCATCCTTTCCTAACCAAAAAAATATTCTGTGTTGTACCAAGTTCCACTCTGCATCTGTTTAAGAAGAATAGCATTGGAAAAATCTCACCTTGAACTATTGAACCAAAAATGGTAGGAGAAAGTGAAACAAAAGGAAAGAAATAAAAATCAAGAAATCTCAGTAGGGAAAAATGGTAAAATGAAAAAGATCTGAGAAATGCCATGGAGCCCTCCTAAAGACCTAATGGAAGGATATTAATCCTGAATAAATATGGGTGACGGGTCTAGAGATTAGACACATTTGAACATTGGGTAAAATAGAATTCATTATAAAATTAACTTGTTTCTTTTGACATTTTTATGCAGTGACAAGAACATTTTTTAAATTGTGTAAATGGCTTGCATTATATTTTGGTTGAACGGTGCTGGACAGAAGACAGCAGAAAGTCAATTGAATTGAGTTTTCTTGCCAGATTGGCTGGTGATTTTGCCCTTGCACAGACATTTTATTAATTAACTGATCACTTGTTCTGAGCTGGGGTAAAGTAGCAGTTGAATCAGAGATAAGCACATGAACAAAATCGTAAATAAGACAATTACAAATAATTATCGTGAGCAGAAGGAAAGCAGTAATGAGTAACAGAATAATTGGCCAGGCTGAGGGGTGGTTTCTTTAAATGAAGGGCAGGCAGAGAAGGCTTTTCAGAGGAGGGACACTGTAGTTAAGACTGAAACAATAAGGATGAGCTAGAAGTGCAAAAATCTAGATGAGAGGAAATGTTAATTGATTGCACTCAAGGTCAGATAGCTAGCTGCTGCATCAGATGAGAATATGATCTCAAATTGGTCTGTCCCCAGCATCTGTGATCCTAACCACTTGTGAGATGTGCTAATTTTCCCTCTGACAAAATTATTGGCACTGACTACCTTCCTTCTGATCAATTGTATAGAACCTATCTTTTCACAGTTAGATTCCTAAGGGCAGAAATCCAGAACAACAGTTGTATGCATGTAGATGTGTGGCATATATTCAAGGAAAGGATCCTTTCCTACTCTGTTCAGTATCTTGATTACCTGTGTCAAGAATTAGTAACTAAGATCACAGAGCAAGAATCAATGGAATAAAAAAATGATTCCTGAGGAAAGGAGTTAAATCCATGTATCTTTTCAAAGCTATGACACAGTGGAGTCAGGTTGATAAATTTGAAGGATAGAAATGACCGAGCATGAAAATAATGGTGATTGTGAGAGAATAGTGGGTGGGGATTTTGGAACAAGGGACCAATTAGTGCTATAATCCCATGGAGGGGTTATAAATATGGAAAGGAACCATCCCTCAAGACTTTCATGGGCTGAAAAAAATGGATGTAACCAGGCACATGGAGTTGCAGATTTTTATAAGTATAACTGATCAGGGGTACCATCTTTTTCTCAGACTTTGTGTCTCTATGATTTCTCTCGAACTATAGGGGCTGCTGTGAAATTACAAATGTGTGGTATGGAGACATTTAAACTACAGATCTTGATTGTTTTTCTCCTTTTTCTTGATGTTGTAGGTAAAAGTTGAAGTGATTAAAGAGTCCAAAAGAACATTGAGATGCACAGATTTGGAGAAAAGTCCATGTACTGTGTCAAAAGAATAATTCGAGTTCTAAAAATTAATTTTGCTAAACAAGAAAATGATGTGTCTAGTTCAGATCTCCTTCTTGAGTTCAGGCTTGTAGATTCAATTGCCCACTTGACATCCAACTACTCACAGAATTAGAATATCTCATGATCATCCCAAATGGAACATGACTAAAGTAAAATTTTGTTTTCTATCCCTAGTTTTTCCTATCTAGGGGAATTATCACTACTTAATTACTCAAGTTATACTCTCTTCCCACATCCATTCTAACTTTCAGTAAAATTAATTCTACTTGTCTTCATCTCCAGATTCCTCACCCCAGTCCCAGAAACCATCATCCTAAATGATAGCAACAATCTCTGATATGGTACCCTGGCTTCTGCAACCCCCAAGCCATCCTTTAGTTGGCAGTCACAAATTCCTCCCAGATCCAAGCTGAAGAAGACCTTCAAGCTCTAACAAGAGTGACAAAGAACTGGTGGTCATTTTTTTTTTTTTTTCACTCTTACTGAAGTCAGTACCCAAAGAATGCCTTCCTGTGGCATTTCTACAGCTTCTGATGACTGGTCTTGACCTACATGAAAAATAAAATAAAATAAAATAAAATAAAATAAAATAAAATAAAATTGATATTGATTTCATCCTCTACAAAGTCAATTGGTTACTACAAAGACAAGGCAGGACTCTGTTTAGACTTAAGGTGACTAACTCAGTCCAGTTCTGACTCTCTTTATTATAAGCTCTTGTCTTGTTTCAGTCATTTATTAGATAGCAGGCCTTCAGCATATTATTTAATCACTCTGGGCATCAGTTTACTCACCTAAATTAAACATCCTTATAACTCCTTGCTAAGTGCCTTGTAATTCAGCCCACTCATTGAGAGTTCAGTTATTGACCATGCTCATACACTATAGAAATATAGTTAATAATATTTTTTAAGTTGCATCTGTTATAAGAGATCTGCTTTTACCTCAAATCTTTATAGAACATGATATAAGCCTCCTGAGTCTGAGAGTCCTATCTTTCCATTCCTCTTCCTCAGCAGCCTGAAATTATTTGAACCAACTTTAGATGCTATGATTGTTTCTATAGCCAATTTTCTAAAAGCAACTTTTCCTTTTTTGACCCAGCCAATTTGTTCCCATTCCAGTTTTCCAAGCAAGCCCCTATCTGATCTGGTACTTTAAAAAAATATATATTCCTGCAGGGTCTTCTTTTCTTTCTAACAGTTCCAATTTTTTCCCCTCAGTTGTCTCATTCAAAAGAGGCTTCTATACCTTTTGCTAGCATAAATTTATAACAAAAAGTAATCCCTCTTGTTTGAATTTTCTTTCACTCTGTTTTAAAATTACAGGGCATGCTGAGGCAGATAACTAAATTCCTTTTACATACTACGGATTCATTTAAGCTGGGGTAGAAGACAAAGGTGATATAATCTTTAAAACTATTAAAAGTTTTCAAAATCCATTATATTAATTTGCTTTTAGGAAGAAGAAATATATTTTGTTTATTCCCAAGGCTCCTTTTCTAAATTTTGAAACTGAAATATACATTTGAATCTATCACTACATATAAATGAATGTAATAAGTAAGTTATTGTGCTAGTCAGCTTTCTGTTTCTATAACAAAATACCTGAGGAAAACAACTTAAAAGAGGAAAGATTTGTTTTGACTTACTGTTTCAAAGGTTTCAATCCATAGTTGCCTGACCCCATTGCTGTGGATTTGAAGTGAAGTGGAACATCATAATGGTGAGCATTTGATAGATCAGAGCTGCTTATCTCATGGTGGACAGGAAGCAGAGAAAGAGAGGAAGGGAGCCAGGAAGGGAGCTCTCAAGTTCCCTCTTCCTCCAAGTAGGCCTTACCTCCTATAGTTTCCACCATCTCCCAATAGCCCATTCAGTTATGAACCCATCAATGGACCAACCCATTGATGAGATTAGAGCCTTCATGATGCAATCACTTCCCCAAAGCCCTACTTTTGAACTTTCAAAGCCCTGAATTTGGGACCTTGCACCAAAGACATGAGTCTTTGAGGACATCTCAGATTCAAACTAGAATAATTATGAAAAATTTTACTATTTTTAATCAAAATAAACCATATCAGACTGAGGTATGCTTTATTTTCTCAATTTTAATTTCAGTATCACATATACAGAGGAGAGTCCACAATTAATAAATATATAATTTGATGATTTTCACAAACTTTAACTACCCATGTAACCAGTCTAAGAGTTAAGTTTTAACCTTATTGAAAAATTGGGTCTAGACAAATCAAAATGGGTTCTAGACAAATACCTGTATAGTTTGTTGTCTTACATTGTTATGTAAGCATGAGGTTGTTTCTGGAACTAAAATGTGTATTCTACATTGTCTGATAGTTTACACCATATTTTTTTCTACCCAGAGCTACCTAAGTGCCCCAAAATGAGAACATTTGAAATAAATGAATATGAACCACATTCAACTTCAATTTATCAAACATTAGTATATGCCAATCTCTGATTTATGTGCTTCTACTTTCAATTTTGCCTTCTATAAAACTGACCCTTCCAAGTGATTTTACCAGAAACTTGAGAAAAATGCTTAGGTGTCTTAGAAATTTTCAACCTCTTTCTAGCTGAGCTCAATTATTCCCAGGGCTTTAAATAATACCAATAAGATAAAGATTTTTTAAATTATAACCTGCATATATAGTCAATTAATTGCATTGATGGTCAATTACTGGCCCACCTCTACCATACCATTTTGCAATGTGACTTTGCAAAAGCTCCCATCAAGATATAAAGTCTATTTTCCCACCTATTGAAATCTTGATTGACTTTATAACTTTCTATGGCCAATGGAATGCTGGGGAAGTGATGGTATGTTAAGTGTGAACTTAAGCCTTTACTTCTTCCAGAAACCCTCCTTCTATCAGAAGTACAAGCCCAAAGTACCCACTAGAGAATGAAAAGCCACATGGACCATTAAACTAGCTGATAAGCAACCATCCCTCAGAAGGAAAACTGTGTAGCTATTTTGCAACTGACTACAGAGGGATAAGGGAACCCAAGTGAGACCAACTGGTACTTCCAGATTAATCCAGGCTAAATAACCAACCTGCAGAATCATAAGATAACAAACAGTATTGTTGTAAACTGTTGATTTTTGGTGTGATTTGTTACACAGAAATAGTTTAATGGATATACCAGCTTTGGCTTAAATATAGACATATATTCAATACCAACCTGATATCTCCACGTAGACTGGCCATGATCAATCATTTAGAAATAAATTTACCTTAAACTATTGATTTTCACCCCATGTCAAAAACCTCCATTCTCCATTAATCTCCTCTTAAAAAGTAGCCCCACCATCTATCCAGTTCTTCAAAGCAAATATCTAGAAGACATTATTTAATTCTTCCTTTTTCTCACCCCCTCACTACTATATCCAATTCATTGGAAAGCCCTGTTGTCTCTACTTCCTAAATTGTTTCTTGGTTCCATTCACTTGCTTTCTGCTTCATAATCTGTTATGGTTTGGATGTGAGGTATCTCCCAAAAGCTCACATGTGAGACCATGCAAGAAGGCTCAGAGGAGAAATGATTGAATTTTGAGAGTTTAACCCTAATCAGTGAATTAATCCCTGATGAGATGAATTGAGTGGTAACTGGAGGCAGGTGGGGTGTGGCAAGTGGTTAATTGTGGGCATGGCTATGGAGTATATGTTTGTATCTGGAGAGTGGAGTCTCTCTCTGCTTCCTGATGGCAATGCAAGCTGTTTCCCTCTGCCACAACTCTTCTACCATGATGTTCTGCTTCACCTCAATCCCCAAGGAATGGAGTCGGTTTTCTATGGACTAAGATCTCTGACACTGTGAGCCCTTAAATAAGCCTTTTCTCCTCTACGATTGTGCTGGTCGGATCCTTTAGTCACAGCAGTAAAATGGCATCCTAAAACACAGTCTAAGGTGGGGACACCTCTTGCCTATAGATGGTATCCCCATGCTACTTCTGAACATTCCCACACTTTTTCACATAAAAGCTAGAGTTTTAGTTAAAAATCTTACAAGTTCACATCAGTCCTCAGCTCAAAACCTTTCAAAAACATTCTATTGTGCTTAGAATCAAATCCAATTTCTGTTTCAGGACTTCACAAGTTCTACATGACCTAGTCCCTGCTATCTTCTCTAATCTCAATTCTTCCCACTCTCCCTTGAATTCACGACCTTCCAGTCATATTTGGTCTTCTCACTTCCCAGTCTCTTCCCATCTAAAGATTTTTGGTTTTGCTCTGTCATCCAGTACATATGTTTTCTCCTGCTCTTTCCTTTTTGCTTCGTGGGCTTCTTTACATTTTTTTTCCTGTTGCTTATTAAAGTTTGTCATCTGTTGGAGAACTTTTGTGGATACCCTCTCTTAAATGGTTTTCCTGCCCCACCATTTTTCCCCATTATCTCATCCTGTTCAATGGAAGTATTACAAAGTAATACTTTGCTTTTTCTTGCCTGTCTTCCAAAGTTTCATGAAGGCAGGAAATCATGATGATTCTGTTGTATCAATAGGGCTTAGTAAAATTTTTGACCCATAGTAGGTACTAAATACATTAATTAAATAAATGAACCCAATAAAATTCTGCCAACAACACTATCAAGTAAATTTTTGTTGCCCCATTATAAAAATAAAATTTTGTATGCAGGCAGTTTTTGTGTCACTCATGCTTAGAGCAGGTAGAAGACAGAGAAGTATATATAGTAACCAGGCCAAATTTTCAGAGAAGCGATGGATTCAGAACATTGTATTTCCTATAACGTCCTAATTCTCAATTCCCCACTTCCAGTGATGTGAGAGATAAGCAATTGTGCACTTGTGGGAGGGAGTGTTGCAAAGAGTTAAGAAAAATAAAATGCCATGTTATGATTTATATATGAGATGTTACCCCAAAGCCCAAGTGTGAGATGATGTAAGAAAGTTTAGAGGTGAAATGACTGGATTATGAGAACCTTAACCTAATCAGAGCATCATTGCACTGACAGAGGACTGACTGGGTGGTAAGTGTAGGCTGGTAGGGTATGACTGGAGGAGGTGGATCTCTAGGGCTGTGTCTTTAGGGTTTGTATTTTGTTGTGAGAGCTCTCTCTGCTTTCTGGTGACATGATCCCAGCTGTTTTCCTTCTCCACGCCCTTCCTCCATGATGTTCTGCCTACCCTCCAGCCCAGAGCAATAGAGTTGGCCATCTACGGACTGATACCTCTGAAACCATGAGTCCCAAAACAAAATTTTCTTCCTCTAAAATTATTCTTTTCAGGTCATTTTGTCACAGCAGTGAAAAACTGACTAAAACATGCCCCAACTCATACTAGGCATTTCTCATCCTCCTTAGAATGACACATCCTCACACAACTGAATCCAGTTAAGGAACAAAGGGATAAAAAGTAATGGTATTTTTTCCTAATTCTATATTAGCAGATAGAATATTTCCCAAAAGCCTCCAACCAGTTTCCACTTATATTTCACTGGCCAGAATTTATTCTCACTCCCACTTCTAGACAAATCTTTTATGAAGGAGCCCAAGATTGCCATATATGACTGACATTCATCACTATTCATCATCACCCAGGTCTAGGCTTGCTGACATGTAAGTATGACTGATCATGCAAACAACAGTATCTGCCACAGCAATTCAATAATCCTGCATTCTTTTTTCCCACTGTAGTCTAGAAAGTTTGGATGCCATGTATTAAGTAAATGGTCTGAGAAACTTGGGGTTGAATCTGATGACACTGAGTCTCAACCAAGTTACTGTCTACTTTCTCAGTAATCGATGAACCCATGTGTTGCACCCAAAGAATTTCAACCTCCCCCTTTTGGTAATGGAAAACTTATATACCAAGCATAGAATTGAAAAAAAAATTATAATAAGGCACTGACCTAATGACAAACCTAAAATTATCTTGATAAATAAACCCAGTCGTGTTGTAAATTCAACACTTAACAACCTAAATATGCCAATATAAAAAATAGCACTTCTGCTAAACCCCAATATTCCTCTGCCCATAAGAGGATTTTTATTTTCCATAAAGTTGAATCTGTGTTTCTGTTTCACTGGTAGCCATGCAGGAGTTACTGAAAACTAGGTATAGACGAAGAGATGCAAATATGGCTTGTAGAGTTGGTCTTTGTGAATTGGGAGACTGATTTGAGAGTCTTGGGTAATTCCAAGGACTGCCTGTGTGAACTTGGACAAGTTATTTCATTTCTTCTGTGAAATAAAGAGATTAAATAGACTGAGAGATTTCTAAGTTCTAAAAGTCTATGATTGCATCTCAGATCCAAATTGAAGCTATTGACAATATATTAGAAAGAGCGATTGATGCTAGCACCTGTAACAGTCCCCATATTATGGTGTTTAACACAATAAAAATTCATTTCTTACATAAAAATCCAATGGGTTCATGAGGCTTTGTTGGTCTTTCCTCCAAGCTGTGTTTCAAGGATTCAATTCCTTTTATTTTATGAGATACTATCTTCTGCATATGGTAGAAGGGACCCTTGTAAGAGAAAAAAAAAAAAATAGATAGGAAAAGCAGGGGGGTTCATGGGAAGCACATCAGTTTGATTAGATACATTGGCCAGAACCTTGTCATATGGCCTCCACTTAACAAAAGTGTGGCTAGGTAATATTAGCCTGTAAAATCAGAAAGAGAGAACAGGATTGGTGAGGACAGATCCAGTAAATATTCCATTCTCTGAGTTCTAAGAAAGTAGCAGCAATATTGATCTCACTCTGCATATTCCTATTGTGTCATTCTCTATTCTGTTTCTAAGCACCTCATACTGTCACTATGTGTTATCATGTATTAACAGTCACCCACTGTTGACTGGGAACTCCTGAAAGAAGAAATCCATCTATCTATTTCTATATCTCCAGAGCTTAGACATGTTCTCAACTGCTTTGTCCTAGTGATAGTGGTGGTCAGTGACCACTCCAAAATATCTACCTTGGAGAGGGCTAATCTATAAGGAGAGCATTTAAGCTTTGTGTATATACTGGAGGAGTATCGCGTCCCCTGCCCGCAGAGAAACACGAAACCGGATCAGGGCAAGTTCTTTATTTTCTGCAGTCTGCTTCTTCTGGCTGGCCAGCAGCGGCGGGCCGCTCTTGCAAGCGCCTTACATTACATACAACAACCAATCAGCTTATAGATCACGAGGGGAAAGCATGGACAGCAATGGAGCACAATAGTGTGGATATAGCAATCATGCAGTGTCCACGAGGACCCATGGCCAATCACATTAACTTCCTCAAATAACGCCACTTGTTGGCAGAGAGAATTAGTCTGCTGGAGGTACCTGGTTTTGTTCTCAGCACTTCCTTGGCACCTTGCCAGGCGCCATCTTGGCCACGCCGAAGGGCTGGGGGTCTGCGGTACCCCGACAGAGGAGAGGTGTGAAACTGTTGTTTAATACCTTACAAAAGTTTGAAGAAATAGCAATTGTCATTTTGAGAGGGATTACTTATCTGGGAGATGGTGGAAGGAGGTATAAAACTGACAAGCTTGATCCCCACCCGTGATGAAGGATGATCATAGTGGAAGTCAATTATGAGATGATCATACATTTGTGAATCTCAGATTTTCTTGGCAGCACAAGCTGGCAAGGACTTCTCTTTGACCACTTCAGACCACCTTCCTGAGTCAATGGATCTTACCAGGGAGGGTACCAGGGCAACACAAAACCTACACAACAGTTCTGCTCTCAATCTCCAACTTGCCCTCCATCCCATCCCATAATCCAAATCTGCCCCCAGCATAGCCTATTCTGAAATCCACTACCAAGAACTGATTCTGCAGGTAACTAGAATTCTAGGGTGCTCATTTCCCCAGAATTAGAAAGCATCCACCCCATGGTACTCTCAGGTTCTCAGTAACTAGACCAGGAATATACACGAATTTCATTATTTCAAGTTACAGATGCATCTTCAGTTTTTGAAAAATTAAACAACAATAAATATTTACCAAAAGTCAACTTCTAGAACTATGCTATTCAATATAGCCACAGGTGGATATTTAGATTAAAATTTAAACTGTCCTAATTTAAACATGATTTAAAATGCAGTTCCTCAGTCACACTAGCTTACATGTCAAGTGCTAAATGGCCACATATGGTTAGTTTTGAACAATTTCGCTAAAGAACAGTTTCTATTATCACAAAATGTTATATTGAACAGCACTGTTCTAGAAACTGTTTCCATGTAGTTAGTGTTTTCAACTCAGTCAGTTATTTTAACCATATTTGGTAGCAAATATAAGTTTTTTAAGAAAATCAAAAGAGGACCTCTATTTTGCTAAAATTTTAGACATATGCATGCAGTTTCTTAAAATAAACGTCACATATTTGAAAAGTTAGTCCACTTTGGGAGCCTAAATTCTGTATCTCTGATACAGGTTTTAGCTTCCTGAAGCTCAGTGATCATTTTAGGTTAAAGGCTTAAAATATAAAGGATTTTTAAAAAGCAAATGTCTCCTGACAAGAGCATAAGCAATGTGAGCCACATAGCAAGTAACAATAGAAGCAAGAAAGGATAAAAGGTTTTCAATTTTTAAGGGTATCATTCCTATGTATACATCATTTTGAAAAATAAAATCTTATGTTACCTTATTCAAGGCACTGGAATTCCTTGTAAAATACATATTAACCTTCTAAGAAGTATGATCAGATATGGCATATTTTTTTCCAAGGAAGGAAGTTATTCTACCCAAAAGGAAAGTGATCTGGCCAGGGTCCTATTTCATCGTTAGTCCTGACCCTTAGGGATGCTGCCTGAGTTAATTATTATATATCTTTATAAAACTCTGGCTCTATTTCCCCAGAAAAATGGGAGGACTATACTTTCCTACCCTTTAAAATAAGAGGCCACATGACTTGATTTGCGCAATTAAATACGAGTGGGAACGATGTATGTCTCTCCAGTGGAAGCATTTAAATACCTGTATTGATGAATTTCCCCTTTCTCCCTACATTGACAATCACTGAATCTGAAGTTAGAGTCTCCAAAAATGGAAATCTATTAAAAAGTATTAGAAAAGTACCATATAAAAGAATAAACGTATAATTTTAAGCCCTTGTGAAGATACTTGTTACTTAGTATAATCAAATCCATTTTGACCAATACACAACCCAAATACAGGTCATATGGCACTAAATGGAATTGATGGACTCCCAGTCTTTTGTTGTAGTGAATACAAATAGAAGAGCTGTATGTGTATGGATCAAGTCTTAGGTACAGCTGAGGAATAGAACTTGACAAAGGCAATCTAGGCCTGATTCCCTACAGACATTAAACATATGGAAAAATATGGCTCACTCAAGTCAGCACGAAAGGAAAGTAGTTTATTTAAACTCTGCTGTGAGCCTGAGCCATTCTCCTCCTTAGTTGAATAAAATATAAAAATAAAAAAATGATATAGATTGTGTATACCTCAGATGCTTTTCCTATAAGAACCTTAAAATGTTCAGTTCTCTCTCTCTCTCTCTCTCTCTCTCTCTCTCTCTCTCTCTCTCTCTTGATATACTGCTAAGAGATTTTTTTTCTTCTTTAAGAACAAATAAACCACTGAGATTTAACATCCAACTTGCTGAGTCACTTGTCTTCCACTTGAATATTAACCACAGACTGAAGGCAGCCTGTGCTAGGGAGAGATAGAGGGGAGAAAAAGAAAGAAAAATAAGAGAGAGAGAGAGAAAGAGAGAGAGAGAGAGAGAGAGAGAGAGAGAGGAGAGAAACTCAAGCAGGAGAGAGAAACTTGTTCTAGAAAGAAAGAAGATAAATAAAAGTCAAACAGAAAAAGCAAAAAAATATCTTTGAAAGGTTTGGTGCAGACATCTGTTTTCTTATTCTGTATAGGAAGTTTTGAATTAAAATATTTTAATAAAAAATGTATTTTGATTAAAGTTTGAATCAAGGGTTAATTGTACATCTTTCCACTAAAAACAAGATAATTAGAGTGAAAGACCTAAGTTTATCTTGTTTTTGTGCAGGGCCTGCACTTCTAACTATGTGACTTTAACAAAGTCAGCTCATTTTCCTAAGTCATAATTTCCTCAGCTATAACAAGGGATAGTAAAACATGCCACATAAGTTGGAAGGGAGGGTAGGATGATGTAGAATATATTTCAGGAACTTGAAAAGTGCCTGACACCAAGCAGCCATCAATAGATGTTTATTTCCCTCTTCTGTTGTTTTCAAACCATTTCTTCTTAATTCTACCAGAGTTTCTTTCTCCATGAGACTTCATGAAAATGAGTTGTTTAAGACCAAACTCTAATTCTAATTCTGCCATTTGCTGGAATACTGGGTCAAATTTTTCACCTCCCTTATGATATCTAATCTTCAGAATAGCTCTATGAACATTTATCCCCATTTAACAGAGGCTTAGAAAGGTTAAAAACATTTCCCAAGTTTACAGTCTTTTAGTAATCTGTTGCCATGGTAATGTACTAGTACAAAACTGCCCAAAACTCAGTGGTTCAGGACAACCACCATTTGGTCTGGCTCACCAACCTGTGGGTCAACATGGCCATTCTGCTGATGAGAGTTGGCTTTAGCAGCTACAGTCATCTGGGCTTTGGCAACCTCTTTAGTCAAAAAACAGAGAGAAATAAGTGATCAGCAGGAAATGGAATAAATCTCTGACTCCTTTATTAAACACTGATTGTGGGCCAGAGAACTAACCTTCCCAGCACCCAATGCCAGGAATCTCCTTTGCCCTAGTGCCTTAAACCCATGTAGTTCTGGAATCGAGAAATTAGAAAACCCATGATTCTGTAAGAAAGGCTGTCTCTCACCTCCATACAACCCGTGAGAGACATAACTGATAGCAGGACAGAGCCTATCAAGGGGTGGAGATGTTCCCAATACCCTACCTATTCAAAGGGAGGGTGATCAAGATGCAGAATTTGCATCTTGGATTATTGGAATTGATACTTAAGCACAGCACCAGACCAAAATGTGGTCCGTAACCCAGCAATATCAGGATTACCTGGGAGTTTGTGAGAAATGTGGACTTGGCCTCTACCCCAAACCTCCTAATTTGGAATCTGAGAAGCATTGATTCTGCAAGACTCTCAAATGGATCATATCGCTGGGAAAGCATTGGTAGCCAAACTTACTATATCAGATGAGTAAATGCTTCAACTCCTAGCACCTTGTTGAGCCTCCAATCTCCCACCCACACTTAAAACCTCCAGCTGCCCAAGAGGCCCCCACTATGGGGTGAGCATCAGATAATGTTGCTTGCCCAACATTCATTCTTCCTTCTTCTTGTTTACCTCACATTTCTTTCAGGAGGACTTTCCTTCCCTACCCTCAGTTCATGTGTTTTGGGTGGGACTTATCAGCTCCAGGAGTGGATGTTTGACCATGATATCGCCAATGAAAGAAATGTCAGAGATTTTGCTGAAATTCTTAGGAAAGTGGTATGTCCTTTTCTACTGTCAATCATAGCTGGCGGAGTCTAGCTGAGAATGAAGTCAACACACGAATAATAAGAGACACGTTTCTTTGAGTACCTATATCCATTCTTGCTTAAACCTACAGACTTGACCCCAAACTTTAATTATATGAACTGATTCATTTCCATTTCTACCTAAGTTATAGTCTGGATCTCTTTATCTTGCAAGCAGACTAGTCCTGTTATGAACCATTCTATATCCCAAGCTGGGTGACCCCATACAAATCCTTGACTCAGCTTCCAATCTCTTATTTTCTTCATCATCTGTGACAGTAACTTTCCAACATCCAAATTCCAAAATGTTTATAATTATATTTGCCATCATGGTCACAAGCCTCATGAGATCTCATAAAGTAATATTAGATTTTTCCCCAGAGATTTGGGCTAGACCAGCAGTACTAGTATCACCTAGGAGCTTGTTCAAAATACAGAACCTCAGTCTCCACCCAAAACTGCTGAATCAGAATTTGAATCTTAACAAGATCCCCAGGTAATTCACAAACACAGATATGAGAAGTGCTGCTCTAAAACATATCATGTTATGGGGGGAAATTACTGCTGGGAGTTACAAGACTGACCTTATAGCTCTTCCTTTGCCTCAGTTTCCTAACAAAATGAGCAGACCAGACTATTGCAAAGTTTTACTTCAGCACAGACTTCATAAGACATTCATATTTTCAGGTCCCTGGCTCAAATAGATTGTGATAACTTGGCATATGCAGATTAATAGGAAAGGTAGAGGGCAAAAAAATTAAAAGGGTATCTCTATCAGAAAGAAACTGGTTGGACCTTGAGTATGTCAGGATATCCATCTTCAACTAAAGACAGTGCTTCATTTCACAAATAAGGAAAGAAGCCCAGAGAGATTGAATAGTTTTCAAAAAGCTACTGTTATTTAGTTTTTTGTTGCTGTGACAAAACACCTGAGAAAAACAATTTAAAGAAGAAAAGATTTATTTTGGCTCATGGTTTTAGAGGTGTCAGTCCATGACCAGCTGGTTCCATTGTTTCTGGGTCTGTGATAAGATAGTACATCATGGTATGGCAGAGTTAGGTGCTTACCTCATGGCAGCTGAAAAGCAATAAAAGAAGGTGCCAGAGACAAGATATAGTCCCCAAGGCCACACCCCCAAGGACCTACTCTCTTCAACTAGGTTTTACCTCCTACAGCTTCTACCACCTCCCAATAATCTATTTAGCTATGAATCCCTCAGTGCATTAATCCTTTGATAAAGTAAAAATCCTCATGATCCAATAACTTCCCAAAAGCTTCACCTCTGAATATTGCTGCATTGGGAACGAAACCTTCAACACATGGGCCTGTGGAGGATAGACCAGATCCAAACTACATGAGTCATGCAGTACAGATACAACAAAGCAAGAATGAGAACATGCAACAGAGGTGCAACAGTACAAGAGGGTGGGGTAATGTTTGGGCACTCGTCCTCTGGGATTAGCAATTTGGACATTTAATAGCTGGGTGGTGTCCATTGGTAAGATACTTTACTGTTTTTTGCCTCAGTTTACTCATATAACAATATGAACATAATGAAGTAGTAGGGGTTAAATCTGTAAAGCATTTAGAACTATGTTGGCAACATGTAACATTTTATACATATGGTTTCTAAAATAAATAAGAATAAATCCTGACTTCTGACCAAAGAGTTTTCTTTGGTACACTGCAGCTACCCTATGCCAGAAATGTTCCTTCTCACAAGATTTAAGAGCCTGGCAGTGTACACTGAATCCTAACTCAGTTCTTTAAAAAAATTTTTTTTGCATGATAAAAGTCACTAAATCCTTCATATAAATTATTGGCCTGTAATCTATTCTTAGTAGAAGCTATCTGCAGCAGTAGGTTTCTTGAAAGAAGAAAAAAATTGCAAAACAGATTGTGCAAATGGAATGGATCAGAAAGAAGCATTTTTTTTTAAAGGCAATTCCTTTCCATTAGCTGATCTATGGTTTACTCAGAGCAATAGGTCATAGTCCTAGATGCACTTCAAAATGTTTTTAAAATTATCAATGTTCAGGAACCACTTCAACACAATTTAATAATAATTTCTAGAAATGGTACCCAAGCATCAGTGTTTCATTTAATTGTCATAAAATATATACAAAATATACTATCTTAACAATTTTAAGTGGCAATTGCATTGTATTGTCATGTAACCATCTCCACATTCATGTCCAAAAATCTTCTCATTTTGCAAAATTGAAGTACTGTAACCATTAAAAATAACTTGCAGCCACACACAGTGGTCATGCCTATAATCCCAGCAACTCAGGAAGCTGATTCAGAAGGATCACAAGTTCAAGGCCAGCCTTAGCAACTTAACGAGATCCTAACAAACTTAGGGAGTCGCTGTCTCAAAAAATAAAAATAAATAAATAAAAAAGTTTGGGTATGTAGCTCAGTGGTTAAGAGGCCCTGAGTTCAATCCCTTGTAAAAAAAAAAAAAACAAAAAAACGTTATTTCCTTCTCCATCTCAGTAACCACCATTCTATGGTCTGTCCCTATGAATTTGACTGCCCTAGTTACTTCATGTAAGATGAATCCTATAGTATTTGTCCTTATGTGACTGGCTTATAACATGTGTTCTCAAAGTTCATCTATGTTGTAGCAGATGTGTGCATAACACATTTTGCCTATCCAGTTCTCCATTGAAAAACATTTGGGTTTCTTCCACCTTTTGGCTATTGTGAATAATGCTGGTATGAACTTGGGCATATGATTACTACTTCAAGAAGCTGCTTTCTATTCTTTTCTGTATGTACTCAGCAGTGGAGTTGCTGGAACATATGGCAGTTCTATTTTTAACTTCTTGAGGAACCATCATACTGTTTTTCACAGAGGTTGCACCATTCTATACTTTCACCAACAGTATAAGAGGGTTCCTGTAGCTCCACAACCTTGCCAACATTTGTTACTTCCTGTTTTGCTGTTTTGTTTATAGTAGTCATCCTAAAGGATGTGAAGCAATAGGGCCAGTTGGTTTTGATTGCATTTCCCTTTGCATATACTTATTAGGTATTTTTATATCTGTTAGAAAAGAATACCTATTCAGGTCCTTTGCCATTTTGGAACTAGATTGTTTTGTTGTTTGTCATTGAATTATAGGATATCTGCATATACTTTGTATTTTAATCCCTTATCAGTTATATTATGTGAAAATAATATGTGAGTTGCCTTTTAAAAATTTTTATGCAGTTCAATTTATCTATTTTTCCTCCTTGTTATCTGTGTGTTTGGTGTCTAACATGAAAAAGCATAGTCAAATCAAAGTTGTAACACATTTCCCCTGTTTTCTTTTGAAAGTTTCATAGCTGTAGTTTTTATATTTAGATCTTTGACAAATTTTGAGTTAATTTTTAATACAGTATAAGAAAAGGATCCTATCTCATTATTTTGCAGGCTCATGTCCAGTTATATGGGCACCATTTGTTGAAAGGACTGCACTTTCCCTCATTGAATTAAATGGTCTTGTCAGTCTTATAAAAAATCATGTGAATCATATGACCATGAGTGAGGGTTCATTTCTAGGTTCTGTCTTCTCTTCCATTAGTCCGTATATTTATTCGTGCTAATACTACCTTGCTGTCATTACTATAGCTTTGGAGTAAGTTTTGAAACCATTAAGTTAAGACCTCCAACTTTGTCCTCTTTGTCAAGATTGTTTGGGTGGTCAGAGTGCCTTGAGATTCCTCCTGAATGTTAGAGGGATTTCTGTATTTCTAAAAGAAATGAAAATGGAATTTTGTTAGGGATGCACTCAATCACTTGGGGTAGTCTTGACATCTTAACAATTCTAAATCTATTAATCCATGAACACAGAATGTCTTTCTATTGATGGGTGTCGTCTTTAATTTCTTCTTTGATTTCCTTAATTTCAGGAACACTGAGTGGTTTTCTGTTTTCATGTCTTTTGACTTAATGGATACGTTCATTTCTAAGTATTTTATTCTTTCCAATGCTATCATAAGTTGAATTGTTTTCTTAATTTCCTTTTCAAATCATTCCTTGTTGGTGTATAGAAAGATAACTGGGTTTTGTGTTTTGATTTTAATCCTGTACTTTGCTGAACTTGTTTAACTCAAAAAGTGTGTGTGTGTGTGTGTGTGTGTGTGTGTGTGTGTGTAAGCTTAGGGTTTTCTATATATGAGATCATACCATCTGTAGAGGTAATTTTATCTCTTCATTTCCAACTTTAGTGCCTTTTATTTATTTTTCTTGCCTAATTGCCCTGGCTACAACTTTAGTACTATGTTGGATAGAAATGGAGAAAGTGGGCATCCTGTCTTATGTCCTCATTTTAAAGGAAAAGCTTCCAATCTTTCACCTTTGAGTCTGAAGTTAGCTTAATGCTATTCATATCTGGTTTTTATTATGTTAAAATACTTTCTTCTATTCCTACTTTGAATGTTCTTATCATAAAAGTATATTCAATTTTGTCAAATGCTTTTTCTGCATCTATTGAATTATGTGGATTTTCCCTGTTAATGTGGTATATTACAATTGATCAGTTTTTTAATATGTTTAACCATCCTTGCATTCCAGGAATAAATCCTACTTGGTCATGATGAACAATCCTTTTAATGCGCTATTGAATTTTGCTGAGTATTCATCAGGAATCTCTTTCTCTAGTTTTCTTTTTTTTTGTAGTGTCTTTGTCTTTGGCATTATTCCTTTTAAAAGGCTGTTTGTAGCAGATTAAATCAGGTCCTCCAAAGACATCAAAAAACTCCTGGAACCTATAAAAGTTACTTTATCTGGAGGAGAAAAGGTTTTATTAGATATGATTAAGAATCTTCATATGAGAGCATTATCCTAGATTAAATTAATAGGGCCTAAATATAAGTAGGCCATGGGCATGCTTAAAAAATAGAGACAGAGATTTGGACATATATACACAGAAAAGATGATGTAAAGACAAAGAGATTTGAAAATTCTGGCCTTAAAGTATGGAATGATGCAGCCACAAGCCAAAGAATGCTAGCAACCACCAGAAGTAAGAAGAGATGAGGAACAAAATCTCCCCTAGGACCCTCAGAGAGGACAAAATTCTGCCAGCATGGTGGTTCCAGCTCATTGAAACCATTTTGGTCTTCTGGACCCCAGAGTTATAAGAGAATAAATTTCTGTTGTTTTTAAGCTACCAAGTTTATGATATTTGTTACAGCAGACAGAGAGGACTAATACATTCTCCATAGGATTCTATTTTGCAGCCAAAGTTACGAACCTTTGGTCTGTAGATGTGTAAGAGCAGAGGGTTTAGGTGATTTTAAAAATAGAGAATCACTACTACTCTTTGCTACTCTTTTTCTCCACTCAGTATATTTTCAGTAACTTAGGCAGGTGGCATGAACTTTCTTTTAGATCCTAGAAGTTCTTTCCAAGTAGTTAGAGATCAAAGAGTTGGAGACAATAGGGAATTAGAAAGTCAAGGCTTAGCAGAAAGGTGACAAGGGAAAATATCCTTGGATAAACAGGAGCCTGGAACCCATGGTAAACAGGAGACTTTGGACAGGGTGGGATGAGAGGCATAGTGGGCCATTTGTCAAATGCATAGAGGCTTTGAGTTTGGACAGATGGAAGTGGAGGCAAGGGGGTAAGGCCAGAGGTCTAGAAAGAATGTTATGACAATTTCAATACAAGATGATCAATGCCTGATTCAGAACTCTTGGTGGAGAAGCTATCAGAAAAGTAGGGATTTTCCAAGAACTATAAATAAGATGGTAGTGGGACATTGGCAGGAGTGAAACTTAATAAAGAACCGAGTATGAGGACGGAAAATCACTAGCAATGATTAACTTAGGAGGATATATTAAATTATAGGGAAATGTAGGTAAATATTAAAGAGATACAAAGTTTTCCATAATCATATTTGTTTAGGTTTATGTTTCATCTTTTAGAATGTAAATTCGTTGGGTTTTACTATATTCACATAGTTCTAGAACAACAACTACCTAATTTTAGAATAGTTTTATCACCCCAAAAGGAAACCACATCCTCACTGGCAGTCATTTCCCATTTGCTCTTCCCCTCACCCTCTGGCAATCATTAATTGACTTTCTGTCTCTACAGATTTGCCTATTTTGAACATTTCATTTAAATGAAACCATACAAATAGTGTTTTTTTGGGTGTCTGGCTTCTTTCACTTAGTATAATGCTTTTGTTCATCCATTCTGCTCCATGTATCAGTACTTCATTCTTTTATATGAGCAAGTAATATTCCATTTTATAGATGATCACCCTTCATTTGTCCATTTATCAATCAATAGACTGTGGGGTTGTATCCATTTTGGGCTGTTAGGCATAATGTTGGTATAAACATTTGTATAGAAGTGTTTTGTGAATGAATGTTTGCCGTTCTCTTGACTGCCTAACAATAAAATTTCTGTGTCGTATGGTAGATTTATGTTGAGATTTTTAAACTAAAAAAAAAATGTTTCCAAAGGTAGCTGCATTATCCTACATTATCACTAGCAGATGAACATTCCATTTTCTCTATATTTTTGCCAATACCTGTTGTTTTGCTCCTGTTGGATTATAGCTATCTTGGGAAGGTGAAATAGTATCACATTGTACTTTTAATTTCTATTTCCCTGATGACTAATACCGTCAAGGATATTTTCATCTGCTTATTAGCCATTGATATATCTTTCTAGGAGAAATATCTATTTAAATTTTCTTTTCCCTCATTTTTAAGTCAGATTGTTTTTATTATTGAGTTACAACTGTGCTTTATAAGTTCTGGATTCAAGTCCTTGATTAGTCACATAATTTGCAAATATTTGTTCCATTACATTTTCTTTATGATGTATTGATGACCACATTTAAGTTTGTTTTGTTTTGTTTTGAGGAAGTTGAATCAATCTCTCTCTCTCTCTCTGTCTCTGTCTCTCTCTGTCTCTCTCTCTCTCTCTCTCTCTCTCTCTCTCTCTCTCTCTCTGTATGTGTGTGTGTGTGTGTGTGTGTGTGTGTGTGGTGTTCTTTCACTCATGTTTTCGTGTTGTATCTAAGAATGTACTGCCTTATCCAGGGTGATGAAGATTCTCATACTTACTTTCTTCTAAGATTTTTTATGGTTTTAGCTCTTACACTTAAGTCTTTGGTCAATACTGAGTAAATTTTTGTATATGATATGGGAAAAGCCAACCGCATTCTTTCACATATGAATATTCAATTTTCCTAGCATCATTTGTGGAAAATATTATCTTCTCCCTATTGAATGGTCTTGGCACTTTTCTCAAAAATCATTTGATCATAAATATAAAGGGTTATTTCTGGGTTCTCTATTCTATTCCAATGGCATGTTTTTATGCCAATATGATACTTTCTTGATTATCTAGCTTTGTTGGAAGCTTTAAAACCAGGAAGCCTGAAACCCCCAATTTTGTTGTCTTTCAAGGTTGTTTTGGATATTCAGGATCCCTTGAAATTTTATGTGAGTTTTAGAGGGATTTTTTCTCTTTCTGCAAAAATTTCAATGGGATGTTTTTAGACACTACATTAAGCCTATAGATCTCTTGGATGGGTTATTTATGTATATGATAAAAGGAAAAGATCAAATTTCATTCTTTCACATGTGGAAATCAAGTTCTTTATCTCTGTTGAAAATACTATTGCTTCCTACATTGAATTATATTGGCACACTTGTCAAAAATAAATTAACCATAATGTAAGAGTTTATTTCTAGATACTTAATTTAATTCCATTGATCTATTTTTATGCCAGTATCATAATCTCTTGATTATTGTATCATGTATTAAGTTTTGACATGAAAAAGTATACATCGTCCAACTTCGTTTTTCTCTTTCATTATTTTTTTTGGGTCTTCTGAGTCTTGAATTCTTATATAAATTCTAGAATTATATTATCTATTTTCCCCCAAACATATGTAGTGTTTTGATAGGAATTTCCTGATCTATAGATCAATTGGAAGAGAATTGCCTTCTTAATAATGTTAAGGTTTCCAATCCATAAATATAGGATGTAGTTTTGTTTACTTCAGTATTTATTTTCAGTGATACTTTGTAATTTTCATTGTACAAGTCTTACATGTCTTTTATGAAATTTTGATGCTACTGCAAATGAAATCATTCTCTTAATTTCATTTTATATATTCACCTTATCAGCTAATGAATAGAAATGCAATTGATTTTTGTGTATTGATCTTATATCCTGTAAACCTGATGACCTTTCTTTCTTTTTCCTGGTGCATATGTGTGTGTGTGTGTGTGTGTGTGTGTGTGTGTGTTTGTGTGTTTATGTGTTTGTATGTCTCAGTATTTCCTACATTCAAAATCATGTCATATATAATTAGAGATGTTTACTTTTTCCTTTCCAATTTGGATGCCTTTATTTCTTTCTATTGCCTGATTCCTTTGACTAGAATTTCAAATACAATATAGAAAAATAGTGATGAAAGCAGACTTCTTTGTCCTTCTGCCTGGTTTTTGGCTTTCAGTATTATTCCATTAAATATGGTGTTAGTTGTGGATTTTTCATAGACAGCCTTTATCAGATTGAGATAATTCCTTTCAAGGGCTTTATCAGGAAAAGTGGTTGAATTTTGTCAAAAATTTTTTCTATGTCACTGAGATGATTATGTGAATTTGTCTTTTATTCTATAAAAATGGCATATTGCATTCAATAATTTTTGTGTGTTGAGCCAACCTTGCATCTGGAATCAATCTCACTAGATCATTTTTTATATTTACTTTCATATTGCTATATTTGAATTGCTATACTTGAGAATATCTTGTGTTTGTATTCATAAGGGATACTGATGTGTTGTTTTTGTGAAGTCCTTGTGTGGTGTAGATGTCAGAATAATGTTGACCTCTCACCAGTTTCATTTTTTCAAGACATTTTTTAAATTGGCATTAATTCTTTTTAAAATTATAGTAGAAATCAACAAACAGGCTACCGTAGGACTGAGGATAAGAAGATGGGAAAAACAGTTTTTATCAAGTTTCAAACATTTTTTTTTAATAAATGCTCTTCAGATTGGTTAATTTTGGTTAATTTTGAGTCCTAAAATAAATTTACTTTGATAATCTTTTCCATTGTTCTTGCTGCTTTTTAGGGGTATATTTTCCAGAGATTCTAAGTCCACCATTCTGAAAGTGACTCTTCTATAATCATAAGTTCATTACTAAACTATTGGCTATAACAGAGTTCCTATCTAGATGTCAGCTCTCACTTCCTATTTTTCAATTTTCATCTCAGTGTCTCTCGTTAGCATTGCAAGAAAAAGAAAGGGATTAAAATTCATTTAAGTAAATCATTTTTTCTCCATTACAATAGTTTATATCATTTTGGCAGGATGAATAATAAAGTTTTCAGAACTCATGGGCATTATGGAATAAGACATGGAAGACAAAACATAACAGCACACCCAAACCAGGAGTAACTGTTTAAAAGCATTTGAGATACTTGTGTTATCTCCCTTCATTTTAAGGAAATTAATATATACACATGAACCAATAATTTAAAAATTAAAAGTAATAATACCTTACAACTTAGTCTTTATCCTTCCCAAAGGTAACCATCTTTAAATATTTGTTTTAAGTTCTTCTTGATGTTTACAGAATGCAATTATGAATGATATAATTTTATTTATTGAATGACCAACTTTAAATAACATACAACTGCCCTTTTTATTATTTTTTATTGTTATTATAACTGCCTTTTATGAAAGATGAAATTATACCATTGGCTCTTTCCCCTTTATTTCATCTGCTAAATTTTGGTACTTCTGTTACTTTATTTGTTGCTTGCCAACTTTAAAATGATATATATAAATTATTTATACTTAATCATATACTATAACTAAACTTTTTCTTCTGTCAACTTTTACTGATTCTCTTTTCACCATATAAAATGAATAAATTGAGACTTGTATATTGCCTAACACTTCTAGCCCGCCCCTCCTAAGCCTCCTCCTTTGTCCTCACATTCTGGAAGCGCTATCACCTCTTTTACTTGTTGAGATTCAGGACATTTAGATTCTGTGAGATACATATAATTTGTCATTCATGCGTGGTCTACAACCTGATTTTAATCTTTGAAAATCAATAAATAGGGCTGGGGAGATAGCTCAGTCGGTAGAGTGCTTGCCTTGCAAGCGCGAGGCCCTGGGTTTGATCCCCAGCACCGCAAGAAAAAAATAAAATAAAATAAAATAAAATAACCTTTGAAAATCAATAAATAAGATTTCCAGGATTATGACTTTTATAAATAGTATTTATTGCTGGACCCAGTGGAGTGGTGAGTATTTAAAGAAGAAATATTCATATTGCACTAAATATTCAAAGAAAATGTTAAAAAAGATAAGTTGAATATCTTTCCTTATACTTCATAAAAAATTGCTCAAAATCATGTCATATTATAATTGACTTCACATTTGGGCCAAAAATATATGGTATAGTTTTTGTGTTTCTATAATTTATAAGGGGATTTTATTTTTATTTTTAAATATCTTTTTAAATTATGGTGGGAAAATTTCTATGCAATTGTCAGTCTAATACTAGATTCATCTACCTTTTAAAATATGCTATTTTTCAAATGATCTAGTTTAAACTGATTTATTTCTATACCTGCTTCTTAGCTATGATATTAAAAAAATAAATCTTAGATTTGTTCCAATGTTTTCTAAATTTCCAGTCTCCCTGCTTTTAGTGGATTCCCCTTGTGAGTTGTTGTACTAGTACAGTACAATTCTTTGAAAATATTTTTATTTACAGAAAGAGTACACGGAAGGTAATCTTCCTGAACACATCTACAAATTATTTTATTTTGCTCTTCATTTTTATCAATCATTTGTATTGATATAGACTCATAAACTGAAATAGATTTTTATTGCAGCATTTGAAAGCTTGTTCCATTCATGACTACCACCTGGATTTGCTGATAAGTCTGATGTTGATGCAATTCTTATTTCTTTGCATATGAACATCTTTTTCTTCTCTATGAATGTTCCTAATACCTTCTCCAGGGGAAGTTAAGAATTATGCAAAAGAAGCAACATATTCATTTTGTGCCACTGACTTATCAGTGAACAATATTTACTTAATCATATTAATGACTGTGTGACTAACCAAAAGCTGTAGTATTGAAAAGATGTGGAAAAGAAAGGATGATACAACAGAACTCAATTATTATCTTCCATAACAGGAAGTCTATTTTATAAATCAGTAATTAGCAAGGTCTGCTTATTATTTAGAAACAAAGAAGAATTTATCCAAAGGAAAGGCAAATATCATTGAAAATTATTGTCTCTGGGAATAGCACATAGGGTATAGATGTAAACAATTATATATCAAGAGGAGCAAAGTGCTATGAATAAAAAATTAGTGCCAGGTAAAAGAATAAATAATGATAGTTCAATGGAGCTAGCAATTTTAGCTAATTGACATTGTTAGAGAATGCTCCTTTAGAAAAGTAGTATTTGAGGAGGTAAGACATGAGAAACTCTGAGAAGAATATTTCACAACAAGCAGTAAGAGTAAGTGCAAAGATCCTGAGGCAAGATTGTATTTAGTTGTTCTGTGAACAGAAAGCCAATGTGGTTGGAGTAGGAAAAAGTAGAGAATGAGTGTTGGGTTATGAGTTTGAATAGGTGGCCAGAAGCAGGACAGTACAGAGTAAGGAAAGGACTTCTAAGACTGATGGGGGGTCTCTGAAAGTTTTTGAGAAATCTATATGATCAAATTTGTCTTTTAAAAGTGTCATTTGGGGAGCTACATGGAGAAATAGGGGCTAGGAGACAGGTCAGGAGGTTACTGTGGGTTAAACTAAGGTGGTATCTGGAAGAAGTGTTGAGAAGTAGTTGAATTGGGAAATGTATACCAGGAGTTGAATCCAGGGATGCTTAACCACAGAGTCACATCCCCAAACCTTTTTTTTTTTTTTTTTTTTTTTTTTTTAGAGACAGGACCTGGCTAAATTGCTTAGGGCCTCACTAAGTTGCTGATTGATGCTGGCTTTGTACTCGAGAACTCGAGATCCTCCCGCCTCAACCTCCTGAGCTGCTGGGATTACAGGTTTGTGCCATGATGCCCAGATGAATATTTTTAAAGCAGAGCAGCATTTGATCATGGATTACATGTGCATTAGATGTGTGAAGAATAATGATGAAATAATATGTTTTTTTTCCTGAGGAACTAAGGGGATATAGTTGCTATTTGCTAATATGGGGAATCTCTTGGCATTAACAAATCTGAATTCTACTTTGGACGTGCTAATTAAATATTCTTGGTTGCCTTATATTTAACTGCAGATATTGAGTAGGAAGTTGAATATACAAGCTAGTGTTCAAGAGATAAATCAGGACTGAATATGTAAATATAAGAGTGTCGACACATAGATACTACTGACAGCCCTCGAGCTGGACAAAATTACCAAGAAATGAGAGTTTAGAGGAAGAAAGCTTTAAGAAAAGAGCCTAGGGAAGATGATGCAAAGTCAATAAAGGAGAGATAATAAAATAGTCTTAAATATGCTAGTTTGGGAGATGGGACACCTGCTGAGATTGTTAATTAAGAATGGAAGGAGAGAGGTAGTCTCTTGCAGAGTGGAGGGAATCAACTTAAGCATTTATATGTTCAAATGGAGATGCCTTTGATCCATTCCAATGCCAGTGTCTAGTAAGAAGCTATGACTCATGATGGTTAGTTAACTGGGAATATGAAAATAAGTCATACAAAGATAGATAGATAAACTTAAGCATCTTAATTGGATAATTGATAACAACATGTGAGGAAAAGAATAGAACATTGAGTACCATGGTCCATATAGAGCTCTAAAATACATATGAGAGTTCTGTATTATCTGATACCATGTTTAAAATAGGAAGTTTTCAGTACCTATTCCAACTATCAGCTACCTGTGTGGTGTAAGTAAGATCTTCATATATTGACTGGGAATTAAGAGAATAACTACTGTTGTACAAGTCTCAGAGAGTTTTTGCTAGAATAAAATGAGACCATGCATGTGACAAGGTTTTGCAGCTTACATAGAATTATACAAATGTTAGCTTTTTTGTTTGTTTGTTTTTACCTCTTTGGCTTAGAGTTCAGAGTTTTCATGGTGGAGAGGCAGAACAGGTTCCATAGACATATGGAGCTCCCAGGGGGCTTGTGTGGGACTCAGGGAAATGTCCAGTTTAACCTGCTGAGAATTACTATTTTGCTACTTCAACCCATCTGCTATGAAAAATCAGGAGCCAATAGAGAAGGAAGAAACAGGTGAGGGCACCTGATAAAGAGAGCTTTAAGAAATGGAAGTAGTGAATACACCATGTCAGGTGCTCTCCAAATTCAATAAAGATGAAAAGTCCACTGAACATATCTAAGAAAAGTCCACTGGACATATCCAAGAGATCCTTGATACAATCTCTGTGGTATTAGAGTGTGCCTTGCCTAGCCTGGTGCCTGTCAGAACTTTTCTGGCAGTATCCACAGAGTGGCATTGGATATCCTTGGTCCATTACCAGCTACATCCTGAATCCTTCACCACAATCCACTTCAACCTGATTCTCACCCCATTTCATTGCTTTTGGAATAAATTCTTGTTGAAGACATCATATTATCCCTCTGGAAACTACTAGTCCACATTATTGTTCTGTTCCGACCTCTGGCTGGCCCTATCAAGTATATTCTGACTGCATTTTCTAGCCAGATTCCTTAAATTACTTATTAGGTATTGATCTCTGAATTCCCTCCTTGATTGTATTTTGCATTCTCTTCCTTTGAATATGTTACTTCTGTTTACTTGAAGTAAACAGCCTAGACCCCTCCCTTGTTTTCACCCAACCAAATAAGTGATTTAGATTCATTGGTTAACCAATGAAAGCATGAGTCACTAGTGAGGAAAAAGAAACAAAAACCACAGTATGTTGAGGCACAGAGATTAGCCGTAGGGAGAGAAAGTACATCTGATGGAGTTGGAAAGAGTATAGTAATTATGAACTTGGACCCTCGAGTTCAAATGGCAGCTGAACCATGTATTACCCATATCCTTGCTCAGGTTATTTAACCTAACTCACGATTTCCTCCATAATTTTACCTGGAACCCAATATACTCTAGGGCCAACCTTGGGACAGGCATTAAATGTCGAATAAATGAACAGATTAATACAAATGAAGAAATTTAAGGCCTACAGCAACTAAATGATAATATCTAGTAGGGGCTAAATAGGAAACCAACTCCCCACATTAAAGCAGAAATATATGTCATATGTCATTTCTTAGTGAAATAAAGTTAAAAGCTTTCATCAGGATGATAGATCTGTTTTTTTATTAACCAATATTTTATGCCAGACATGATTGTAAGCATGTGACAATATCCTTGGGAGTTAGGTATATGTTATGTCCATTTTACCTATGAGATAACTGAGATACAGAGATTTTACAGATCTAATAAGATTCCTGAAAGACTTGCTGAAGAACTATCATCCCATCAAACTTTTTATTCAACTATCATTTCATCCTTTCCTCTACCCCTCAGTGTCACTAGGCCTTTTTGGCCACAAATATGTCTCAACACTGGGGAGGGATTAGGGTGTGTTTATGTATAAAAGTGAGTCTGTAAAGAGGAACAGGAGTGTGGAAACACCCAGCCTCCAGTTGCTGAGCATCTTCTCTTTCCTTTCCACAATGCTTAGTAAATAACAAAGTGTTTCTTAAAATTCTAGGTAAGCAGTCTCATTTTTTTCTTAACATGGCTACTATTCCTGGTTTTCATTCTACCTCTCTCAGGTATTTCCCTACCTCAGAGGTTTCAGTGAACAAGGACGGCCTGGGGAGTTTAGACCTAGAGCATTTAAGCTTCTCCAAGATCCCACTGCTTCACTATAGAGTGATTGGGTTGGGGCTTGGGCAAGGGCTAGAAGAACATAAAAGAAAAAGAGGCAAACAAACCATATGGAAAACAAACCAAAGAAACAAAGCAGTTGATCTATCAAATTGCATATTCTTTATCCCAAGCCTTGTGTTCTCACAGGGTTTGAAACACTATCACAAGATGTCAGACATGTCCCAAATGAGGATGTTGGAGATAGTGCTTCTGAGCTGGACTAGTTCTACACTACTTCCAAGTTGACTTTGGAAAGATCATATGGTGTTTTATAAGAGCTTTTATTGTTAGTCCTTATGAAATTGTAATTATTGAGCCAGCCATGAACCATGAACTTTACCTCAGAGATACAAGCTGGAGTTACTGCAAACCAGACTTCCTTGGGGCATGGTATACCAGAAAAGAAACTGTCAGAGATTGAATTAGCATAGAGTAAATATCCAACCAGCAGAGTACGTAATTTTCTCCTTACCCATGGAATGAGTTCCTCAGAATCAGTTACTCTCTGTGTTAATTCTTTGTAGAAATAACTCATAAGCAGCTGAATCACTTTGGAGCAAATTTTCCATCACCTTCCTTCTCTGTGTGGTTCAGGCCTTTGTAAACCCTGAGTAACATAAATCTGCTGGTTCCCTGCTGGCAAGGATGACTATGGCATTTTTTGTTCATTTATTTCAGTTTGTTTTAATCAAATAATGAGAACACCCTAGGGGAAAATCTCATTATCATATTCAAAATACATTAAGAGCTTTCTGGTCATACTTAGCAGACTTATATTTATCCAATGTTTCTCAAATTTGATTCTGTTATGTTTCCCAAAGCATGAAGAAACTCTCAAACAGCATCATTTTCAAACACAGCACAGGACAATAGAAAATGCTGTCACCTAATCCTGTAGGGCCTGTGGTATTTTCTGTGATGACTAAATCAATCTGAATCCTTCCTTTTATCTGTAGTTTTTAAAGATGTCATTGTGGAGCATCAGCAGTTGAAAACTCGGAATACCAAGCTGGTCCTCCCCTGTGACTGCCACAAATCTTTTGCAGGCAGGATGAGCCTCCATCACTGACGTAGTTATTTTTTCCCCCCTTAAATCTGGAAAATCCCCCACCTCCTCCATTCTTTCACAAAAGTTTCTGCCTGAATGATTTCTAGTCTGAGGGTCATGCACATATTTTGCTTTTCCTAAAGCAGGATTTTCTTTTTCTTTTCCTCCTTGCTCTTTCTCCAAATTTCTGCATGCTGCCTTTTTGTCACATTTTGGGAAAAATTCTGACAATAAAGGATTTTGCAGAGCCTTTGCATTTTCACCACTTCCCCTACCCTGTTCCAGCTTACTTTATAATGAAAGTAAAACCCAGAATTAGGGGGTAGTTTACTGGCAATCAGGCATCTAAAGACCAGGCAGATTTTCCTTTTCTTTATTATATAAGGATCTTAGATGTTTAATGAATATTTAAATAAACAAATTTCAGCAACATTCCTTATTTTAGAAATTATACTTTAATGAAAATGCAAACACTAGTTATTATTTTTGCAAACAATATTTCAAAATGCCCTTTGGAGTCAGGAAATCTTTAAGAAACAATGACTTATACTGATTTCAATTAAAAACATCCTTTATTAAATTCCTACATCTCCACTCCTTCTAAATGCGATCCCTTTACAACTCTTCTTCCCTCTCTCTGCTCCCACCCGCTTTATTGTTGCTTAAGCCTGCCTCTTAGGCCAGCGCGTTCGCGCCCACTTTCTTTTCTCTCTCTCTCTCTCTCTCTCTCTCTCTCTCTCTCTCTCTCTCTCTCTCTCTCTCTCTCTCTCTCTCTCTCTCTCGTCTCTCTCTCTCTCTCTCTCTCTCTCTCTCTCTCTCTCTCTCTCTCTCTCGTCTCTCTCTCTCCCCCCCCCTCCCCCCGCCCCGGAAAAGGGGGTTTTGTACGTTGTTTTTCTGGACCCAACTCTAAATGGTTTCTTCTAAACCAGACAAGGATTTTCCACCGCCCAAAAGAGGCCATCAAGTTTTAAGATTGCGAGGCACGACTTCTAATCGCATCCTCCGCGGAAAAGTACAAACAGTTCCTCAGACGAGGTCCCCCACCTCCTACGCGCTTCCTAGCTCGCCCTCCCCGCGGAGAGCCCCGCGACAGCCTCCCCAACACCTGTGAATCATCCAAGAGAGGCTGCCACCGCGGAACTATTTGCATACCACCGCCGCCACTGTCACCCGCCCTCCCTGGGTACCTAATGCACACCAAGGGAAGACAGGATGATTATTTTATGATTATTATTTCTAATCTCTCGTATGACCATTGCAAGTCGCCTTTTTCACTCACTCCCCCATCTAAGCATCAGAGGGTCCCCAGGACAGCCTCAGATACCCAGAGTTTGCGAACTGAATGAAACACCAAAATTTTGTCGCATTCCTGGCCATCCTTGAACTCAAGGCTCTCCACCTTCTCTACAGATGTCTGGTCCAATAAAGCATGTACGTGACATAAAATCCCAGGCTCCCACTGCAAATCCGACCGAAAACAGCGTCATCTATTTTGCCCTGGGCAAACTACTCTCAACTCCAAGCCCTGAATCCTGGCAAACCCACGCTAGTTGGGTTAACTACCCTTCCCTCCCCCTTTTCCCAACTTATTTGATAAATCTCAGTGATAACTGCTCTGACGTACTTTAAAATAAAACATTCGAGTCTCCCTCCCCAACTGACCATATTAATGCAAACACCAAACCCTGGATTCTGCTTAAATAAAGAAATCACTCATAAAAGTAGCAACCCACGTAGCCTGGCCATATATGGAGCTGATGAAGGATGACAGGAATACCCCTTCGGACCCTTTTCTTAGGAGAAAACAATTCTCAGTTGAAATCCGCCCCCACTCCTTCCACCTTTCGCTCCTCCTCAGCTTTCCTCTCCCCTTCTCTGACTTAATTCTGCTGGGGTGGGGGGGGGGGGGCGGATACACACACACACACACACACATAAATATACACACACACATATACATACATATTTATAGGCACATATGCTTATATAGATACACATACATGCACATAAACACATGTATACACACACATATGTATACACATTCACAAATAAAACAAAGGCCATCAGGAAAACTGTCGCACGATAAATGTGTTGCCCAAGACTGAGTGTTAAAATGGAGTCATAAGAATCTTCTTACTCGGGTGTTTATAAAGGACTAAAATACAGAGGTTTGCAGTAAAGCGCACAGGGAGCTGAGTCAAGCGCTCCGCACCTCCCGGCTCCTCCCCTCCCACCCCCAGACAGCGTCCTCCCTCCGCCCTCCCCCCAGCACACTTCCTCCCCGCCCCTTGAGGAGACGGCTATTAAAAGCTGCTGACGTCAAAAGGGACGGCCATCTTTGATGAGGGCAGAGCTCACGTTGCATTGAAGACGAAACCTCGGGGAGGTCAGGCGCTGTCTCTCCTTCCCTCCCTGTTCCGTGGCTCCTCCACACTTGCAACCTGCAGGGACTCGGCTAACACCACCCTCTGAAGAAGCAAAGGTAAGGAACCCCCTCCCCGATCGAGATTCTGGTTCTGGATGGCTGCATACCCAGAAGGGACCAAAACTGGGCAGACCAAGTGAGCTTGGGCAAATAACAAGTATTCGTGCACTTAGGGTGCGGTATTCCGTGTGTGCACGTCTGGCTAGACTCTCGCCTGGGGCTTTATAAAAGTATTTTCGAGGTGAGCTGCTTGGGGAAGAGATGAATGGGGACACTGCGGATGGAGCAAGGGGAAGGAAGAGCAAGGATACGTGCGGAATAATAACTTACTCTTTTGAAACAGTAGTGGGACCCCCTCTCTCTTCCATCTTGCGATGCAGTTTTCAGAGATGTTTAGGTTGTTAGGTTTATTGTTGTTGTTGTTGTTGTTTTCTGTAGACCCCCAAACAGGACAAAACAAAAAAGCCATCCTGTCGTTCTACCCCTATTATTATGACTGTTGTCGTTAGGGCGCTATTATCCAAGGGAGAATTAAGGAGCCGGCAGGGTGTGGGCGCTGGGGAGGCGAAAGCAGAAGGGGGGAGTTCCCGCCGCGGGCAAGCTGAGCTGCGGCAGCGACAGCAGCCTCCATGCCCCACGGACTTGATTTATGCCGCCTGCTCCACGTCAACTGCAGGCTGGCGGGAGGCGGGCAGGTCGTGCTGGGTGGGAGGGCTCTGCGGAGGGCTGGCGCGGGTGGGCTCGCCTGGAGGACTGCGGAGGCATGCACTCAGCACCCTGGACAGCACAGCAATACTCAGGGCTCGCGCTAGTGTTCGCGACCTTTCAGAACCGCGGACAGCGGTCCGGCTGCCGCTCCGCATCTACCTGCGGCAGAGATGCCTGGCCAGCATTAGACGTGCCAGGGCTTGAGGCCAAATTGGCTTTCTGAGACCCCGGTCTTACAGAGACTCTTAATAGAACAGGCATGCTAGGTTAAAATAATAAATGAATAAATCCTGTCCGCAGGGACTTCTCTACAGAAAATTGCCTGGTATCTTCACCTCCTGAATGACTTCAAAAAAATAATAGTCTACTTGTGGAAATTTTCTGTGTTGCTCTCCACTCCTTCTTTCAAGTGGGAAATAAATACATCTTTTGAAATACATTTATTCTCCGGTATGATATCGAGGTTTTTGTTTTTAACACAAGGTAGATCTGTCTATAGATCTTGGGTGGGCAGGAGATGGGTATAAAAGAAGATGCCAACACTGTTTATAGAAGTAATATATCTCTATACGTATTTCCATTTGATTAAAATGAAGGATTAGCTGAACTAAGCAGAATCAACTTTAAGAATGAATCCGAATCCTCCTTCCTCTTCCTTCGCCCTTTACTCTTTTAATTAGGCAGGAACACTAGCACTCAGCCTCAAAAATACATCTCTGAGAAATATTGCAGATTCTTTAGTGTATATATTTATCTTCTTTGGTCACGGTTTCAGAGCTAAGGGAAGTATTTCTTATCAAAATTGCTTACAGCAGACTGATAGTCTTTGATTTTGACAACATTAGGACTAGTCTTCCTCAGAAGAATTCAACTGTGTCCTTTGGGGTAATGCAGGTGAAGAACCATGGTGTTAGGCTGACTCTGGATTCTGACCTAAAGATCTACTGCAATTTCTATTATGGCACTGCGGGATTTTGCTGAGGCAGTGATAAGTACTTTAACCATTTTCCACTCTGAGACTATGAGCCTCTGAGTGAGCAAAAATCATCACAAGGGATATAAATGTCAGTTTGAAAGAGATTCAAAAATTGTCACTAAATGACCAGGATCAAAATTGTACTATTTGAGTAGTTAGTAAAGAAGAGTAACAGCATCATATGTAAGAATATATACAACGTATTAAAGAAATGCTATCATGAACCCAAAATAAGATCTTGAATTGTGTTTAGTTGTAACTCCAATCATCTGCATTCTAAAGATACTAAAATTTCCTGTCCACATACAGAAGGTGATTTCATTTCCAGCTGTTTATTTCCTAGTGTGTCTCCTTTTTATGGATAGCCATGTTTCCATGTATGTATGTGTTTATCTATTATTGTTCATGGATGTAAAATTATTTGGGTGGAAATCTTTTCAAGAATGTATAACTGCATGGAAGAAGTTTATAACTCTGAAGTCTTCAGACAAAATAAACAACAGTGTTTTGGTGGTGGAAGGAAAGGAGGAAATATGTGCAAGAGTCTTTAAAAATGCTTTAACTTCATGCTACATGTTCAGACACCTCTGCGTTGTTGCGTCAAATGAAAAGCCTAATGCTGCCAGAATTATGTGCTTGGACATTAGTAATTACTGCTGGGTTTGTTTGCTAGTGGAAGACTAGAGGAGGAGGGAGGTAGAGGACTGCAGTCAAACTGGCAAAGGGCACAGAGCTGGAAGGAAGAAGCAATGTGCACAAATATAGAACTAATTCTAGAATAGCTTACTGAGAAATTAAATACAAATATAATCAGAGCATGAATTTAACATTTATGTCATTGACAAGCTTCAGGGGAAATAAATCAGGAGATTTTCCATTTTAAGTTTGATCTTAAAAATCCAGGGCAATGCGGTAAAAGAGGCAGGAGCAGACAGACATAAGGATGAGCCAGGATACATTCATGCAGACCCTTAGGTGGTCTTATTTGTTCATTGGCATTTTCTGCATTACCATCTTGGCATTCAGATTACAGAACAATGTACTATGTTGGTAAACCCCGAAGAATTCAGAATTTTATTTTTACTTTGTTAAACAGGAACAAATGTAATATAAACCACCCTGTAATTACCTTGTCAAAAGATATCCCTAATCTCTAAATATTAACCCCAGGGCAAGGATTATCAACTGAAAAAATGATGTTTTTTCCAGTGACATCTAAGAGCTGCGTAGCAACTGGCCTTCAGTACATGTAGGTTTTGACTATTAGTAGAAATGACAAAAATAATTTTAGAGGTGAGAGAGGAAACATGGAGAAAAAATAAATAATTCTGCTTTTTTGATGATGCTCTATGAATAAACAACATTTCTTACACTATGGGGCCACTTTACTATTCTAGAAAGGTAGGAAAATTCACGTTTTCAACCTCAGCACTGGGTACATTTCTGCAGTGTCATCCCTTGTCATCAGGGACCAACCTGATAGGAAGATATTGATCAATCAGTAAGCACTAGATACATAAATGAATCACACAAAGGGTATAAAATGTCATGGTCATCTGGTCTTTGACCTCAATTAAATTTAGGATCTAGCAATCTTAATAGAAACAGCAATAAACCTGAATAAATAATATCAGAATGAAAATAAAACAGTAGAAGAAAAATTATGAGGGCATATGTAATTAAATTTTCAAGTGAATGTGATCAATAATAAGGAATATGATTTCAGAAGAGGGTAATGTCAAAGTGAACTTGAATGATTTGATAGAAGAAGTAGGACTTAAGCTGTCCTTTGAAGGTCGGTGAGAGATTGGGAAGGTCTGCTAAGTAAAAGTTATAGTAAGTATAAGCAGGATTTTAAGTTAGGCAAGCCCAAGCCATCTGTGGTCAGCAAACCCTGAAAATAATGACATGTGGGAAGTTTTCTAGAATGGGCAGTTGGAGCTGTTTATAGCAGGCTTTGAATGCCAACCTGAGAATTTGATTCTTTATTATCTAAAGTTGATTTCTGAGCAGAAACTGATATAGCAAAGTAAACAGGTCCTTTTTAATATCCAGGAATTGCTTTTGATAGAGTATATTTAATCTGTGCTCCTCCAGCAAAAGGTGGGAGTCAAACAATATCATAAAGAGTTATTCACTATTTAAAAAATCAGTCTTAATTTAAGCATCATTTATAATCACTCTTCAGGAAACACCTGCATGAACATATGAGCCTTGTCCAGAAACTAATTGTAAGTTTCAGTTTTCCATTACTGATTATAACAAATTATTTGAGATGAGCACCTACCAGGGAGATTAAAAGGCAGTTCAGGAATCTGATGATGAGAGGCTGTGGAAGGTACGCTTGAATAATAAACATGATGCAGAATTCTCTCTTTCACCCTCTGAGTATTCTGCATTGTCAAATATACTGACTGGATAGGTGAAAGAAAGATGTCAATTCTTCTGGGTGTGTTTCAGGCTGCATTACAAGTAGAGCCAGCCCCAAGTAACTAAAAATGATGGTGGGGAGTGGGGATTCTATGGCAACATTTTCTAAAGCTGGGGTGAGATGAAGTGGGCAGCACATCAAATTTCTTTCCCTACTGACCTTGCCAAGAATTGCTAGTTACCCTCACTCCAGGGCTAGTTTGAAGATAGAACTATACACATTTCCTTCTTAACCTGTGGTTACTACTCTCACAGCAAAGCTTCAAAATTCCAAATGCTGATAAAACTGCTGAACCAAAATAGCTTCATGTGGAGGAAGAAATGGCAGTTGCAGACATAGATTTTGTTGCTGTTTCATTCTGACTATGTAGTATCAAGAGATTATCCTCCTTTCTTAACCAAAATGTTGACAAGAGAGACATGGTAGGAAAATATTTGGATTTCCGAGTTGGCCACCTAGAAGAACTTTGATGGTAACAACATTTGATGTATTAGGAGGAGGTCAGGCTGGTGTATATTAAGCTGAATCCAGAGGGGCGCCCTCAGGTAAGAGGAAAGGAAGAGATAAGACATAGCATCCAGGAAGCAGAACATAGTGAATGGAAAACTTATTTTAATGTGAATTGCTTGTACAGAAGGAAGAGAAATTTCCAGAGAATCCTGACAGCACAGGAAAACTTCATATTTGCTATTGTTGCCATAACAATAATATCTGCTTTTTCTACATAATTTTCTTTACAGAAATCTCCAACACTTTGCCCAGTATAAAAGTCCCATCAGTTTCTGATTTCTAAATGAGTGATGCAAATTTCAGTCATATGTGTTCAGATATAATATTAGATAACATTGAATAAGCCATAAATCTGATTTAGAAGGACAGAGATACCCAAAGCAGTGATTAATTAGAACAGGCCTGTGGGGCAAAAAGAGAGTCACTCATTCCAAAAACTTTTACCTATACTAGCTCACTGAATGCCTATAGGCAGGTATATTATTTCCATTTCACAGATGAAGTAACTGAGCTCAAAATAAGACAAACTGTGGGCTGGGGAGATAGCTCAGCTGGTAAAGTGCTTGCCTCATAATCACAAGGCCCTGAGTTCGATCCCCAGTACTGCAAAAAAATAAATAAATAAATAAGACAAACTAAGTAACTTTTCACAGAGCAAAGGCAGGACTTAACTACAATGAGTTTAACTCCAGAAACTAAACTAGTAACTACATACAATGCTACTTCAACATCATCCACATTTTTCCTATTGGCCAAATGAGGCATAGAAAATGTACGTGATTTTTTACAACAATTTTTCTTCCTCATTTGGGCAGCAAGGCATGATGGTAAGACTGCTGGTTGGAAGCCAGGAGCCCCAGTGCTATCCCTGATGCAAATGCTTGTAATTTCCTGTTTTGGAATCCCAGTCTTTAAATAAGTCACTCAAGCACTGTTAAACTCAGTTCCTTCATCTGCAGGCTGACAGAAGTGGACTAATGTTGGTCAATAGCCCTACCATTCAGAAGCTGATGAAATCAGTGCTGAAAACCCCCTGGCAATGTGTCTGAAACTAGCAACCCATGGTCTCAGCTGGTGTTGCCTTAATAATACTTCAGTTACCAAAACCACCCTCCCCCATCATAAGATTAATGCATCCCTTGCTTCCCTCATCCTCAATCTTTTTTTTTTTTTTTTTTTTTTTGGCAAAATTGCTTTGACATCATTGTTCTGAAGCCCTTCCGGACAGACAAGAAATCCTGGCTGTTTACTCAAAGCCCTATTCTGAGTCATCACTGCTTTGGGTGTCTCCTGTCCTTCTTAATCAGATTTATAGCTGCCTGGCACATACTATTTCCTACAACCTGCCTAAACTTTCTATAATTATTTTTCAAGCTAAATTTATTGCTTTTAAAATTTCTTTCTAGATTCTTTTTTTTTTTTCCTTTTGGTCTGACTTAAAGCAATTTAATGGCTGCTCTTTCCTCACCCCTCCTTCTTCCACTGCCACTTAGAAAAGAAAAAACAGAAGCTTGTATAGAATTTGTGAGCTGTTAAGTGCTTACAGTGACACTTCTGTATGAACGGATTTACATGACAGTGATAGCCAGCTCAAAGACTGATCACATAGGACTGGGGGGTTACTCAGTGGTAGAGGGCTTACCTAGACTTCTCAAGACCCTGAGTTTGATCCCCAACACTAGGGAGAAAAATTTCACAAGCCCCAGAAAGGACATGTGCCCCTCATTGTTATAACCTACTGCAGATAGCAGTATCCTTTCACCAAATTAAAGTGTTATATCACAGGAGATCTTAATTGATTTTTTAAATTGTGGATTCACAAATGTTAACCTCAACAGTGATTAGCTGATTGGTAAGAACAAATCTGTATCCCCCAAAAAGAGGTGGGTGAAAATCCCGTTTATGGATTAGTATTTCCTTTTAAATGCTTAACAACTATTCTAGAGAAACTCAGTCAAAGTGAATTACATTCGGCTTGATGCTGAATGACAGTTGTACTAGGTTTATGGCTCGCTTTTTTGTGGAAAAATATATTTGATCCCCTTTATTTTTGTTGTTGTGGTCGACCTATTTGATTCATATTACCCAAAGATATCTAACTCTCCTATCTTAAGACCATTTGCCCTAAGTGCTGACTCACCATGTCTTGTCTTCCAAGGTGGTCCATTTTTATACTTAAAAAGCAAGGTTATTTTGCTCCAAAGTGACGGGTTCTACAAAATGGTCATCTAGTCCCAGCTTCTCCATCACTTCTTTTATTCAAATGACACTAGTTACAGATTTTTTTGAACTTGAGTAATGACTTTCCATGCCTGTAGACTTGAATCAGTGATTTCTGTCCTTTCCTAGTTAACGGCATGGAAGAAAATAAGAAAATGAAAGTCTCTTAAATGCCCCCCTGAGGCCAGAGTTCAGCCCTGCACTCCTGCCTCATTCCTGTAATGGAGAATTCTCTTTGAGTTGAACTCTAAAAGACCTGCAAGCTGGACTGAGTTCCTTGTTGTGGAACATCTCAGGTCAATTTGTTGATCTCCTTTATTTATAGTCATTTTTTACCCAATCTCAAAGAATCATAACTGGAAAATTGAAAAACAGTGAATTTTAAAATATCCATACAGTTAGTCAAGAATGGCTGATGGTTAGCAATAGATAAATTACATTGTGACTTCCTCACTAATATACAGAAAGAAGAGGGAAATACATGCTGGAAAGTCTGCTGGAAAGAACATTGGCAAATTATTTCCATTTGCAATAGTCCCATTGAATGAACTTTTTTATTTTAATGGAAAGTCCATTATAACGTCACTTCACTAGAAAATTGCACTAGAAATCAAAATAGCATTCCTGATTTACACTCAAAAAATTGCTGAATGTAATTTTTTTTTTCAATTTCAAGATGACTTTCCATGTATGCCTCAGACATAATTAGCCATCATGGCACTCTTAATTCATTTATTCAACAAGTATTTATTGAGCATCCACCACGTACCAGGAAACACACAGTTCCAAAAATACAACAGTAAATAAGATGGCGTGTTCCCACCTTCAGTGTAATAGACTAAGCATCCCCTTTGGGGATATTATTGTTTTAGATATGTTTCAAATAGGATCACTTTTAGAATATAAGACATTAACACAACTTAGAAAAGGACTCTCTGTCAAAAATATGCAATTGATTGATGGTTTCTACTAAGTGGTCAGTAGCTATAGCAAGATTATTACATTATAGGTGAATATACATCAAGAATTAGCCTCATCCATTGAGGAACCAAGAAAATACCTAAGGCATGTATTGGTATAAATTTGTCTTTATTTATATGGCAATCAACTAGGATGAAAATATTCCTTAAATATGTGCCTATATTCCAGTACCCTAGTCTCCTGGAACATTTTCCTAGATAGACCGTTTCCTACCATTCAAGGGGAGAAGAAGTAAAGCCTTCAAAAAAACATGGTACCTTCTAGGCCCCAATCGCTATTCCCAACTCTAAAACTCGTGGAGAAATGCAAGAACAGGGTGACCAAGAGAGAAATGCAATGTCCATTGGTACCTCCCAAGTCAATCTACTTCCCTCTTCTGAAAACCCCTTTCATTAAATATGGTTCAGTGATTCAGGATCAAGCGGATACATGTCTTAGTCCCCCAACCCCTGTGTTTAAAATTTTACCTCTTCTTATCCATTAGCAATGTTCCTACCTCCCTTATAAGATGTATCACATTGCTTTGTAATTACCTACTGATAACATTTCTCTTCCTTAGTTGACTGTGGAAGTTCTTAAGAGCAAAGACAATATCTTAGACATCTTTGAATCCTCAGTACCTATAACAGTGCCTGTCACACATCAGGTACGTAGGAATGAATGTGTGACTGGGGATACCAGCTACCCCTTTGCAGAGAAAAGAATTCTACCACTGTAAGTAATTCTACATTTTATTGATGAAATTTTCTAATCAGACCAATACAGTAATTGTTTATAGCCCTGCAAGTAAATTCACCCTAAATGTTGGAATAAAATTATGTCTAATAAGGTACTTCAGTTCACCCACCAAAATAATTTATTCTCACCTGCTGTTTTATCACCTATGAGTCAGGGATTAAAATGCTAATGAAAGATGAGAGAATTCTCAAGAAAATCATTGCTAAAAGCAGGGTTTATATTCAGAGATTAAAAGTCATTGCCTACGGGGGATTTAAGTCTGTTTCACATATAAAGCCAAGCTGTTTAGCATGCTTAAAATATACAGTTAAAATTATTTGCTATTCATTAGAATCAAAGAATGTTTTTATGCTACTGCCCATACATTCATTTTGACATATAACCACCAGGGACATTAGATTTGGGACTTGGCAAACTGTTATCTTCAGGGTCACATATTTGCTGCTGCTGTTAGAATTAGCATGGTGTACACAAGCTCCACATGTTGACTTGACTTCCTGGAAATTGTCCTCTAACATTTCCTTTTAAACAACCAGCATCCTCTTGCTCAGGAGCAAAAAATAACCTTGACATGATGTGGTTAATCAGTTTCATTTATCTTCAGGAAAAAGACATCACCAACTGAGTGTTGTCCCTCATTCTTTCTCACAAAACAAGTCTGCAACCAGAGTCAGTCCCTACTATCAGCAGACTATAAAGAAGATACCACTCACCAATCACAAAGAAAAACAATACATGATTGAATCAATGCCTATACTATGCCACCCTACATCCTTGTCATGTTATCTCATGTAATTTCCATGGCAATCTTTTTTAAAGAGTTTGGAACTCCTCTCCTTCCAACTGCAAAGTTCATGTCCCACTACCCCCCAACACACACACTTCATGATGAGTGTTCCCATGAGTTATGGGCAATCCATTGAGATTCTCTAATAGAAAGTATGCTCCTAGTGTATAGAACATGACTCAGAAAGGAGCTTAGTCCTCTGGGCTAAAGTCAGGTGACATATGGTGGTATAAAGGTGAGTTCCTTGAGCACTGAACTAAGTCAGATGACCGCACACCACTTTGGTGTTGTGACCCTGAACAAGTTCTACACTTTGGTTATGTGACCCTGAACAACTTACCTAACCCAAACTGAGTCTCAATTTGTACATCTTTAAAAGGAAAGGAAGCAATGACTACCATACATGTGTCTGGTGGTTGTCATGAGACTTAAGGGAGGTAATGCTTGTGAAGTGCTGTTACTTCCACCAATCTGAAAAAAAGAAAGAGACAGTTGTCACATTCCATTATTCAGCATTTGCCAAGCCAGATTTCCAATGTTCTTGATTGCAGGTTATTTGAAGGCCATATGCTTCTTTTCCCCTTTATTATGTTGTTTGCTTAGAGAAACAACAGGTCTTGGTATCACATTATTTTTAGCTTGAACAACATGCATGAGGGAAAGTATGTCAGTAGCATTTGACTTTTCTATTTGGGGGATAATTTTAAAATCCTTTGATTAGCATCTTTGCTTTTTTATCATAATTCTCAGAATAAAGTTTGAATACCTGAAGGGGCTCAGCTGTCATTTAACTAAAGACTGGTCCCATCTTGCTTAATATATTGGATCATAAAGGTCTTCAAGGAGTTAAAAGAAATGATATGAAAAATTCCTTGCTATCCTTTAGTTTATGAAAAAGAAATTTGCTGCAAGCTATTTAGTGAACCATTACTGAAACCACATCTGTTGGCTTCATTTTGAATTCAGCTTTGTGTTAAGGTTTTTTTGTTGCAGGGCTAGGGGAGGGAGGCTGGGTTCCTTATCAAATATTGTGTATGCATGTGTTTTTGTATGTGCACACAATACACAGCAGAGAGGTGTAAACCCAGATGTTTCTTGAGCCAGGTTTGATATAGATTCCTACATGTATCCCCTCATTATCAAAAAGTTAGTATAAAACCTACATAGGCAAGTTATATGAACTGCAAAATGTATGTTCCAAAATTGCATTCATGGAATGACTCTCCTTCAAAACTTGAAAAGGTTCCTAAAGAATTCTATGCAGCAATAACCTCAAATTCTGCTCTCAGGAGAATTCCTTAAAATGCAGGTCTACAAGATGAAAGAACTTGCTGGGAAAAAAAAGGTTTTGAAACTCATGCTATCTTTTGAGCATCTACTATATTTTTAATTATTATATTCCTATTTTTGCAGCTAGTTTATATTTAATTTCTACAGCAACTTCCTCAGTGGTGCGTATTATTTTCTAACACTTGAATCCAAGAGGATTCAAGATCTTGTCAAGGATTCTAAGTTGATAAATGCCACCCTCCCTGCACAAACCAGTTGATATATACACAAAAATTAAGACTAACAGATCAGACATTTTTTTAAAGCTCCATCAGGAGTTGGGGGTGCAGATTACAGTCAGTCACCAGAATGAGACTATCAGACATCCTTACTCCTTTCTAGTCTTCTAGTCCTACTCCAAGGCAAGACATTGTGACCCATAAGGAGAAAGGGATAAAGAAATATGTGTACTCAGACAGGACACCTAGAAAACCATAGGCCCTGCCCTCCCAGAGGACAGAATCTGTTTCATCAGACTTGCTGTTTGGCGAAGCAGAAAAATGCAAGCTTGCTGTGGGCAGGCAGATCTTAGAGAAAAGACCCAGAGGGAGAATGAGTTATGCTTGCTCATTGCCTAGTTCCCATCTCACACAGTCCTTAAGTCAGAGGTAGGAGGCACAAACAAAGGAAAGTATAGAGGGAATGGTGAAAACCATCTTTTCTATACTGGACCTCTCAAAGAGTGAGGACCCCATTTTATGGGGAAGTTGAGAATTGATGAGTCTTTAAGAGGGAGGAAAATGGTTCCTGCTGCTCCTATCCCGCAAATAAGGAGGTGAACTTAAGTTGGAATTTAAGATCCTAAATGCAATACCATTGACCTTCCATAATCAGAGATTCATTACTCTTAGGGCAAAATTTGTCAAACTTGTCTTATGAATGCACAGCATCAGCTTTACCTAGGAGTTGTTAGAAATGCAATTCTCAGATCCCACCCTAGACCTATTAAGTCTGAACTTAGTTGAGGGTTGAGGATGGAAACCTCTATTTAATCACCTCCAGGTGAGACTGAATTGTGCTCAAGTTTGAAAACCACTGTCCTAGACATATTAGTGATCCTTCAAATGTTCGCATCTGTCTCAAATGGAATGTTCTTTACTTACAAAAGCTCTTGCTGGGGGATTGGAGAAAGAATAGTTGTCCAGGGTCATTGTCTAGAAGTCTACCTTCTGACTTAGTAATAAAAGATGCTGTTGTGCATCAAGTGAGCTTGGAGGATAAGGAAAGGGAGCATCCAGAGTGAGGACAAGGGTCTGGTGTGGGGTGGGGTCAATGGGCTCCTTTGCAGTGCTTCCTTTCCTGCAACATCAGCTCAATCTCCAGTTTCCAGAATCTTTCCCTCAAAGCTTATCAAAACTTAAAGTCTCACCAAAGAACAATCTCTTGTCTCCTGCAGTCTCAGCCTATAGCCTCTGAAGGACACTAGAGAAGAAAGGCGCCCATGGTGCAGAGGAAAAGCAGTTTCCATCACTGCTCCTCTGGCCACAGAATATGTGCAAAGTGAAGCCTGACCTTTTCTGCTTATACCCTGCAAATTCCTGTTTTCTGCCCTGGATCAGAGCACCAGAAGTCCTTGGGGAAATAATTCTGATGCCTCAGATTTCCTTCTGCCCTCCTCTTAGAGTCATAGATTTGGGGAATTGGCGGAAACCATAAGAACTGCATTTTTAAGAAACAAGAAATGACAAGTTCCAGACATAAATCACCCACAAAGTCACAGGGTAAGCACTGCAGCCAGGTGTCCTCGCTCACACTGCTGTCCCCCATCCCACTGCCTTGCACCACCTCCACCACCTTGCCACTTCTGCCTCCATCTTGACCAAATTTTCTGTCTTGGGCAGGTCTACTCTCCAATCAGTATATCTCTCAGTTTATTGTTACCTTAAGAGGTCTTTGGCTTCAAATGGTAACCCAACCTCTGCAAATCAGGGTAGGAACTCCACTATGATTTTGCGCTGCCAAATAAAACCTCCTGAAAATGTTGGCTGTATTATGCTGATTTAGGCATTGCATATGGCAGAAAACAAAATATAAGTGACTTTGGTTAAAATGGAGATTTATTGGCTTAAAGAATCTAAGTAAATATCAAGCAGTTAAGCCATAAGAAGTACAGAGAATTAGCTGGAATTCAGAACAAGTCAAACACAGTATTCAGATATTACCAATGTGTTTCCCCCTTTCTTTCTTTCTCTGTCTCTCTCTCTGTCTCTCTCTCTCTCTCTCTCTCTCTCTCTCTCTCTCTCTCTCTCTCTCTCTCTGTGTGCGTGTGTGTGTGTATACTCCTCCTGTCCTTGCTTCTTTCTGTACATTGAATTCATTTTCTCTTGTTAAAAAATCACTTCTTCCCTTTACACACTACAAACACAGGCAATAAATTTGTACTTCCTGCACATTCACTATGTAAAAGGAACTGTACTTATTGCCTATACCCTGTGTTCAAAAATCTCAAGGACTGTCTGTGATTGGCACAACCTGAACCAGGTGCCCAATCTGTTGTGGGGGTGGAGTGTCCTAAAAGAGTATTATTTACATACTGGAACCACACAATTCAACTGAAGGAAGGACTAGTTTCAAAGCAGACACAATAAACCATCTTTCTTTCTTTTCTCTAAAAGCTTGGGTTGAACAATAAGCCACAGGCAAAATCTCTGCTGCTTTAGAATAACCTACCTCATCCTGAAGAACATTAAGGGAACCCAACAGTAATGAGGAAAAATGCTTCTTTTACGTTTTTCTGGGCTCATACTTTGCTGGTTCTATAGACTGTTCCCTCCACATGACAATTTTTTCATCAAATATTTATCGTGCCCCTACTATGTACCAGGCACTGCTCTAAGCAATAAAAGTAAACATAGAACAAACCAAATAAAGTTCTTGTTCTATTGTTATTATTGTTATTATTAAGCAGTGCTGGGGATTGAACCTAGGGCCTTGAACAAGCTAGGCAAGCATGCCAGTTACATCCCCAGCACAAAGTTCCTGCTCTAATAAACCTTCCTTTTTAGTACAGAATGACAGACAATGCCATGACCAAACAATGGAAATAGAGTAGTAATATCAGGGGTAGAATTTGAAAGGGTCATGGTGGAAGGTTTCTCTGAGAGGTGGCATTAACAGAGACTAACTTATCTGTGGGATCAATGATTTTTATTCCCACCTCATTTTACACCTTCTGCAGAATGCTAGCACTTGACTCCATCATTTACCATCAACAAAAACAAACTATGCCTTGGTCTGAATAACAGATATGCTTTCTCTTCACCTTTTCACTTCTCTCCCAGATTTCAAGTACCTACCACTTCAGGTACTGTAGGGGTGCCAGGCTAGCTCAGGCACAGGTAAGGGCTGCGGAGTCAAGACCCCCAGACTCCAGGAGTTGGGTGGAAGCAGGCTTGTGGTGAGCAGCCTGCAAACTTGTTTATTGCAGGAACAGGTATACATTTTATAAGTTTCTTGCCCAATCACAATGTGCCATGGGGGATCAGACAACCAGGCTCCTATACAGGTTCCCTTGGTAACACTAACTCAACTTGGGGCAGTGGTTTACTTTCCTCCTAGGTAGGAGAAGTGGAATGCTCCTCCCTGCAAGTTTACACACTTGAGACATTAACTGCTGTGAACCAAGAACTAGGATTTCTCCCAACAAGGTACTGTGAAGGAAAGCAACATCATGAAATCCAAACATCCTACAGTAGTAGAAAGGAGAGATAAGTTTGATCCTCTTGTCCAGGTCTTTTCTCCTCTTGCTCATTGTGCTTCTTAGCATGACTCTGCTGTGTGCACAGAAGTACAGTTGAGCTGGGACTGCTATGACTTCTCTATGCTGACTTGAAGATTAGAACCAAACCAAGGAACGTGTCATGGAATATTAAGCCAGGTGGTAGATTTCCTGTTAAACTTAAGATTCACACTTGTAGTTCCTTCTAGAGCTAGTTAGACTGTGTCCCATTTGAGCTTTAGGAGGACATTTGTGGAAAAGATATGAGTATGAACCCTTGCCTCCACCACCATAATATTTAACTCTGTCTCAAATGTCCTTAGGCATAATGTGGGGAGGGAAATAAAAGGAGGGAAGGAGAGAACTTCCTGACTCTGCATTCACTGACTCATTTTTGCATCCATCACCAAAAAGGCCCAATGTAGAGCTGCATCATCTATGTCCCAGTGAGAAAGTAAATGCTGAGCGTTGGCACTTAATTGGATGATGGGATACAGATAGATTATAGAAGGGGAGAACTGGGCCCTAAGATGCTTTTTGACTACAAGATCTTGCCTCTGTACCAACAAATTCAGATTCAAGTTCATATTCTCATTCGACTTGTTCTAGTTCCTTCTTGCTCTAGTATTTCAGGAGTCTAGTTTGTATTTCTTTTAATTGTTTTATTTACTTGAACTTGTTTTCAACTTTGTTTTCCTGAGTGAAGCTGGTTATGTATTATTAAATTGGAAATGTCCTCCATACCAGGACTTGAAACTCCCTTTGGTTGGCCCTGTTATAGGCTTTCCCTCCCAATTCTACTAAAAACTCTGGCCCAGTAAATCAGAGTTGGCCTCTCAGGGAAGTTGGGAAGATCCCCTTAAACACTGTTGATGTGCCTCTTGGATTTTACAGGCTGGTGACTTCAAAGAATCCTGACTTATATAAGCAGACTAAAGTTTTATCAGGTCACTTACCCAACAATTGCCTTCATTCACCTGCATCTATTTAATGATACTCGTTCCCTTTTCCAAATTGTTTCCCCACTATGATTTAATTTTTTAACTACATGACAGCTCTGTAAAGGAAGTGATAAAGAAACCATTACCACTTTGCAATTTTAAAAACTGGGGCATAAGAAGTTCAACTGCCCTGAAAAATATCACCTACTTATTCAATGGCAGGGATGAAGGTGAACCAGATGTCCCATTCCCCCATCTTACTCTTAATCCATAAATTAAAAATAATTGATTGATAGATTTAATACTATCTAAAAACTTATTTTATCTGAACAATATTGAATTTGCATCAAGTATCTTTAATCATAATGGGCTAAGGTTGAGTATTTGCTCTCTAATTTACCACAGAGCCTAACATCACTTATATACCTGCTCTAGTCCACACATTTTTATTACATTTTCAGCCCTGTAGGCATTTGGGTTTGCTTCCATTGCTACACAAGTTATGAAATTCTTGGTGGTTCTTTGATGTGCCAGAATTAGATATGACTGGAAGTTTCCAGAGTTATACCACAAACTCTTCCTGTGAGTGCCTTCAGATGTTATATAAATATTTTGAGAAACAAAACTTGGCAAGTAAGCTGCACCAGACAGACCACCAATTTTTTTTTTGTCTGAATAGAGCTCAAGGAGTCTTAGGATTTTTTTTTTGTTAGGTTTTTTTTTTTTTTTTTTTTTTTTTTTTTTTTTGGTTTTTCCCACATACCCCACTGGAAATGTAGTATGTCTATGATCCATTTTCAGTGTGATACATTTTTTTTTTTTGTGGTGCTGGGAATTGAACCCACAGCCTTGTGCTTGCAAGGCAAGCCCTTTACTGACTGAGCTATCTCCCCAACCCAGTGTGATGCATTTTAATGTATAAAATTAAATACACCGACTACCTAGGAAACCAACTATATTGAAGTAAAGTTATCAAAATATTTAAAAAAAAAACAAATTTGTGATGTAGTAACATGTGGTCTTCTTTAAATTAAAGCCTTAAGTAGTAATATTGAGTGGTAAGTCTAATAACTACCATGATTTCAAAGTGGTAATGAGAATTATGATATTTTAAGATATCTACAATGACTATAAAGTGATATGAAGACATCTGAGGTTTCTACTCATGACACATGAGGGTCTGAGACCTCCTGCACCCTTCTGGGTGGTAGAGTGGGAGGAAACCAGCCAATAGGACCCATATGCTATTGAGGCACCAGTGACAGCTAGGAAACCCTGAAGCTCTTATTTTTGTTGTATAACAAAACACCCCAAATTGTAGTTGCTTAAATATCAACTGTTTATTTTTGCTCATGAATCTGAAGGTTCAGTCAGCTGGTAGATTGGCTAAGGTCTGCTGGGTCTACATTGACTACACTAACTCTTGGCTGGGCATCAGTGGTGACTAGATAATTGTCCGACAGGCTAGCCTGAGTATTGGTATATGGATGTGGTGGTAATTACAGTTCCCTGAAATAGCAAGAAAGAGTGAGTCCCAATGTGAAAGCACTTTTCAAGTCTCTGTTTTGGCCACATTTGCTATTGTCTCATTAAGTCACATGGCCAAACATAGAGCCTACATAAAAGGGAAACTGTGGATACTGAGAAGGAAATAATTACAGGAATCTTTACAAAAAAAAAAATAAAATAGCTCCCACCAATCTTGGGAGCATAATTCAGAAAAGGTCTCCATCAGCTAGAGACTAGGCACTGGGTTCTGAATGTCCATCCTGGGGCTACACATATTCCACTAAATCATAAAAAGCAGAGAATTTAGACATGGATCATTATTACCCTGCCCTCACAAGCCTTAAAGTTTCTTCTCTAGTCAAACTTGGAACCCTCAAGTTGAAACTTTTGGTATCTTTGGGTCAAGAAGGTAATTGCATCTCTCTAAGAAAGCTAAGCCATTGCAGACCAGGGATCAGGTAAATTCAGGGCAAGGTCAAATAGAAATTTTTTTTTCCTCTTAACAACAAAGATAAGTAAGGCTTTCTGAATTCAGACTGGAAAAAAAAATCAACCTTTCACTATTTTGTGGTGGTATTTCTTTATTGAAAATTTCAATTGGACCTGTCTTGGTAAAGGACAATTGTATTCGAGTTATTTTTTCTATCCCTCCATAAGTTTCCCCCGTTCAAACAAGAAACCCCTGCTTTCTCCTCTAATTTTAGTATTTACCTGTAATGCTAGAAACAATTCTCAGGCACTGTCTGCCCAGTGAGTGCTTTGGCCATGGTAACCCAAGGGAGGAGGCAGTGGAAAAAACCCTGAAGGCTTTTCAACTGTGCTGCTACGTCACGGAAAACTAGCCAGGTCTCACAGCAGGCCTGACCAGAGCCTTCGCCTTAGTTAGTTCATAGATTAGCAGGGAGCAACTGACTCACCCAGCTGCCTAGTCAAGCACTTCCAAAAAGCATTCTGAGTTTTGGCTGTACATTTACTCAACCCACTTCTGACATCAATGGCAGACTGCTGAAGATCTGGTCCTGAAAAAAAGAACTATCTACTTTTTCAGATCCAGTACCAACTTCAGTTTTTACCCAAAGCAAATAAATAAATAATAACCCATCTGAGTTATTTAGTTGGAAGGCTGTTTTAGGTTGGATCCTTCCAGAAGAAGATCCCAGATAAAGAATGTGAGTGCATATATTTTATTTGGAAAATGGTCCTAGGAAGCACTGGTAGATGAGTAGAGGATCTCTGGGGTGGTTGGAAGGGAACCAATCCAGGGGTCATTAATTAGCATGTTGCCATCTTCCAGGGCTCAGTTCAGCTAGAGATCTCTCTGGTAGAGAATTACAATATGCCCAAATTTACCCATCGGAAGGGCAAGAAATCTAGGGTATTTATGCACCAACTCCCATCCTTTAGTGGCTAAGGGCTATTCCTGGGGGTGTAAGTTTGCATCCAACACTATGGGAAGCCAAATCTACCCCTAAAATCAGAGAAAACCTTAAGGCTGTGAATTTTGCCTCACTTGCACTTCAGGTGCTCAGAAAAGGTGAGTGACAAGGGAACATAGGTGAGCATCAACTGACTACTCCAATTTTGCTGAATATCATGGCCACACACCACAAATGTCACAACAGCTATCTCCAGCTATGGCACATTGCTATCTCAGCCATTCATTTATTGACCACATAGTTATTTGAGCTCTTACTGAGTACCATTTATTGAACACCTATATGCCAGGTACTAACTATGGTTTTTGCATATACCATTTCATTTGATTCTCATGACAACCAGCAATGTTTTGTTAGTTTCATTTTGCAGCTGAGAAAACCTAGATGAAAAAATTGAGTCAGTCACCTTCGGTCCTTCAGCTTGAAAACAACAGAGGTGAGATTCCCTTGGGGATCCACCTTTAAGCCCAAGTTCCATCCATTCTAAGCCCCATCCCAATTAGATGGGGGATTCTAGTTTTCTGCTTATTAAAGCCAGGGTTCAATGTTGCCTGCCATTTTTACTAAATTTTTCTCTTCTCCCTTCTTTATCTACCTTGCTCTTTTATCTCTTTTCTCACGTTGACTCCAGGAAATTAACTTTACTCCCTTAGGTGTTCCAAACCCTCTCTTGAGCAATGGGCCCTCTTACCTAGGCACTGTGACCATTGTCTCCAAACTCACCACATCATTGAATTTCCAAGGTGTTCCTTAAGCACCTCTCTGAGCATACCCCACCCCATGACCTGTGCTCCTTACACTAGCATGGGGCAGGCACTCTGGCATGTCCTGCTGCTTCTGGCTATTTTCCCCCCAGTGTTGTGTATTGAACTCAAGGCCTTGTGCATGCTAGGCAAGCACTTTACCACTGAGCTATATCCCCAGCCCTGCTGCTGGCATTTTAATGTAGAAGGAATCAGAATACCATCTCTTTATGTCATCATACAGTTCTGGGGCTGATTTCACTTGCAGGCCCCAAGCAAATTGAACATTTTTTTAAGTATCTGACCAAAACATAGGTCCCAATGTACTGTTGTTAATATTATAAAAAGAAGATGGTGTGGAATAGTTAATTCTAGCCTGCCAGCAAAAGAATGGGAAGGAGGTGGCTGCTCTTGCAGTCTTGGGAAGGATCCTTCCACAATAATCACAGAAACATTGTTTCCAGGTGGCAAAAAACATAAAGTGGGTGGGTGGGGTGCAAGAGAATGCTGCAGGGCTTCATTTTAGAACTCGCATATCCAACTTCGTGAGGAAGCTTAGAAGCCAACGTCAGTGAATGACTGATTCTCTTTATCCCTCACAGGCCAAAAACAGAAAATACAGTTGGAACTAAAATAAAATGAGCAGAGGTCTCTGATGGAAACTTCTGGTATAGATCAGTGAGTGCAAATTTTATACCATGGATCCCAATGAGTCATTTAAATGACAAAACCAAAGCTGTTTTAATGGTGAAAGAAGAGTGGGGCATCATTCATACCAGGTTTTAAATCCCACCTTCGACCCTCTACTCCAGAGTCTTTTGAACTACTGGGTATTTACTGACTCTCTGTGACTTTAGAGAACAACTGGGTCTCTTGAAAATGGGGATGCTGTCCGAACAATGCATTGTTAAGAAATTTCATCACCATGTGATCTCCCTGGAGTGTGCTTACTCAAACCCATATGGTATAAGTCAATCCCTCCACGTGGCCTCTTGATGCAATCCAGAGATGTGATGAACACAATTTGTATGAGCTGGGCACCGTAGCACACACCTGTAATCCCAGCAGCTCAGGAGACTGAGACAGGAGGATTGTAAACTCAAAGCCAGCCTCAGCAACTTAGCGAGGCTCTAAGCAACTTAGAGAGACCCCATCTCTAAATAAAAAATAAAAAGGTCTGGATGTGGCTCAGTGGTTAAGCACCCTGGGTTCAATCCCCAGTGCCCCCCCCAAAAAAATTTGGTGCATGAAGTTGTGCCCATGTAACACAGCATGATGTTTTTAATGAACGTTTTTATCAGCAGGAGTGAGTGCTGAAATAATGACAAAAAGCATAATACAGTAAATACATGAACGGGCAGCATGGTTGTTTATTGTTATCAAATAGTATGCACTGTACAGACTTGTATGGACTGTGCTTTTATACAACTCACAGTGCAGTAGGTTTGTTTACAATAGTGTCACCACCAACAGGTGAGCTATATCTTGCGTTACAGCAGTATGATAGCCGCTACATCACTAGGCAATAGGAATTCTTCAGCTCCGTTATAATTTTATGGGACCCCTGTCGTTTACACAGTCTGTCATTGACCAAAACATCGTTATGCAGTGCATGACTGTCTATGAAATTCACAAACACATACATCATAGGTGATATTTGAAGTAATGTAACTGCTCCAAAGAAAAACAAGATAAGGAGAACAGAAAGAATGATGAGGATACTATATCTAGGTAAGAGGGAGCATTTATATAAGTATTTTGGCTTTGGAACACAATTGAATTCTTCCTAGGCACAGGCCTGTCCACCTTTTAAAAAATTTTTTTATTCATATATGTAATTTTTTGAGGTGGGGTCTTACTACATTGCCCAGGCTGGTCTCAAAATCGTGGACTCAAGTAATTTTCCTCCTGAGTAACTGGGACTAGGGACTACAGACATGCATCACCATGCCCTGACTTGTCCATATTTTTAAAGTACAAACTAGATTTAATTTGGTAGCTTCAGGCAAGAGTAGAGCAGTACAATATTACTTTAAAAAGATCTTACATATTTCATATGCTATCAGACACTTAAGCTGGAGTGCTCTATGTATATGAGGTCATTCACATACTCACCCTGGCCAAATGCGGTGGGTACTCTTAATTTTACCAATTATAGATGGGGAAACTGAGGTTCTAAGGGGTAATAAGAAATATGTCCAAAGACCCTGCTAGTCAGTGGAGTAGGAATCACTGGAACGTACATGATCTTTTGACAAAGCCCATGTGATACACCACAATGTCCCCTGAGTTCTCCCTAAGTAGAGGAGCAGAGGAAGACAAGAGGAGGTGGAAGCCCCCTGACTTGTGGGAGGCAGCACTGGAAACCCACATGACCTTTCTAGAACCCAGGTATTCATTAGGTATAGCTGTGCAACAATGTCATGCACATCTACTGGCTTAAAGCAGTAACATTTCTTATTGCACAGTTTCTGTGGGTCACAAGTTGGGGCCCAGCATGTTCAGGATCTCACAAGACTGACATTCTGGGATCAGCCAGGGCAAAGTTTCCATCAGGAGCCTGAAGTTCAATTCCAAGATTACTCAGGCCAGTGGCAGAACTCAATTCTTCACATTGCAGGACTGAGGACCTTGTTTGTTGGCTGGCTGTCCATTCTCAATTCCCTAGCACATGGCCCCCTCACAGGTCATTTGCCACAGGACAGCTGACCACTTCAAGCCAAGCAGAAAGGGCTAGGGTCTTTTTATGAACTTTCATCTTATTAAATCAGACTCACCCCAAATAATCTCTTTTCTTACTGTCTCAAAATCAAATGATTGGGAACTTTAATTACACACATAGAATTGCTTTACCTTTTCCATTTATTTTAACCTAACCACAGAGCGACATCCTGGTGCCACCCAAACTCAAGGGAGAGAGATTATACTCAAAACTTTCCCCCAGGGGGAGGGAGCAGAAACAGCAGGGTCATCTTAGAATTCTACCTTCCCCACTGGGAAAAGCAAGATTCTGCCTCCTTCAGCCACTCTCCGAGAAGTCTCTCCTCTAAGTTGGGCAGGCTACTACCCCTGGAGAGAGCCATGGTGCACATCTCACAGTCAGAGGCCTCCCAAATGAACCTCTGTCAGTTACGCAGGACCTCGTTCTGAACTGTGTAATTCTGATGTTTGCAGACCTGCCTGCCTGCCTGACTTGGGGCCTGCATGCGTTTCTCTGACCTTGATTGCCTCAGTCCACAATCATCGTTCTAGAGGAGGCAAGGCCTGCAGAGCCCTAGAAGAGCAGGCAGGGGCTCTGGAGTATTCATCTTTCAGTGTTTTCCATTAGTGACCTGTGGAGTATATAGATTGCTTCAATGGCTTCGTGGAGCCAGCAATCACAGTGGGCATTTGGGGTCCCTGAAAATGAGCTAGAGAATGTCCTCTGCAAAGCAGCTGCTAGGGGGATGGGAATGCCCTGCAGCCTTGCTGAGTCTCCACAAGGCCAAACCAGTTGTCTAGGGTTGCCTGCTCTGCTCCAGAGATGCCCAATGTGAACTGCAAGGCCAATGTGGGCTTTCTGGCTAAGGTCTCTGGTGCTCTTTTAAAGAATGAGGCAGTCCAGCTTTGGACTCTGACTAGGACAGACCTCAAGGGGCAAGCTGGTAGAGCAGGTACAAAGGGCAAGAGTGGCATCTTTGTTCTGTGATTGATGAACAACCTGGCAGGGTCTCCTGAGCCTCAGAGGGCGCTGGGTGGGTTCAACACTGTGGGTCCTCATCCTCATAATGAGAGTTGGAGCCCAAGCATTCATTGATTCTCCCTGTCTCCTGTCACTTACCATGTATTTGCCCAGCATCTGTTATATGCCAAGTGCTGCTCTAGGTAATGGGAAATAGGGGTGACTACAACAGGCAAAGTCTCTCTTTTATTTTTTGTACTAAGGATTGAACCCAGGGTTGATTAAACACTGAGCCACATTCTCAGCCCTTTTTTATTTTCTATTTTGAGACAGTGTCTCACTAAGTAGTTTAGGGCCTCACTAAATTGCTGAGGCTGGCTTTGAACTTGTAATTCAGGCATGCACCACCATGGTGTCCAGCTCAGTCTCCTCAATTACTGAGGCTGACTTTGAACTTGCAATTCAGGTGTGTTCTACCATGTCCAGCTCAGTCTCCTCTTGCAAAGGTAATATTTTAATAAGAAAAGACAGACATCAAACAGATGCATGAAAAATATGTGGGGAGTGGGGACTATGTAGGAGATCAGTGCCAGGGTGGTACTATCTGTGGAGATGTTTAAGCTGAGCCCTGACAACAAGAAGAGACTAGTCACAAGATGATGGGGAGAGTATTTCAGTAGTTGGTGCAAAGCCACAGGCAGGGGCAAGGTTGGTGTGTTTAGGAACATCAACAGACTGTTGGAGGGAAATGGGCAGGAAAAAAGAAGAGAGTTAGGAAACCGGGCATGATGGTGCACGCCTGTAATCCCAGTGGCTCTGGAGGCTAAGGCAGGAGGATTACAAGTTCAAAGCCAGCCTCAGTGACTTATCTAGGCCCTAAGCAATTCAGCGAGGGCTTGTCTCAAAATAAAACATAAAAAATGACTGAGGATGTGGCTCAGTTGGTAAAGGGCTCCTGGGTTCAATCCTGGTACAAAAAAGAAAAAGAAAAAGAAGAGTTAGGAAAGAAACAGATCAACCAGCACCTGTGAGACTGACGACGAGTCTGGGTTTTGTTTGAAGAGCATTGAGAAGCCCCTGGATTTGTGGGAACGGGATTGACATGATCTGATGTACCTTTGTACAAGATCACTCTGCATTGTAGTGGAGCAAGTCTGGAAACAGAAAACCCACTAGAAGGCAATTTCAGTTGCAGAGTGTCCGTGGCTAAAGACTTTTGGACCCAGAGAAGGTGATATGACTTATTAGGAGCTTTTCCAGCTAGACAGAAATGGCCAGAGGGTGAGCATCATCAGGCAGAGATCCCTAACTATTATCCCTCTATCACCGTCTGGAGCAGATTGGAAGCTATTTCTAAATCTATCCCCTAAGTGCAGCAGAATTTGCACTTAGGGGATAGATTTAGAATTCAGTGAGAGACGATTTTCAGGTGAAACTTCAAAGGAAATGAGTGAAACAGGAGGGGGAGCAGGGGAGACAGACAAGCAGGATGTGGTCTCAGATGGAGCCTCCTCATATCAGCCTGGTCCCAGGGAGCTCTGGAGTGTGATTTGCATCATAGTTGGTCCTCTCTTGAGGTGAGGGGATTCCAGCTGTGCTAGCCCAGTATTAGTTAGTCATTGACCAGCACAGAGTGGAGGGGTGTGCAAACACCCAGACCTCTTCAGGGGAGGAGGCTTCAGGGAGCTAAGGACAAGGCTTAAAAGAAATCACAGTTGTAAACTGTGAGCCACAGCAAGCACAGCATCTTAGGAATAGGTGCACCTGCCAGTAGAGAGTAACAGCGACCTGGACATGGCACCTGGAGAATCTCTTATAATAGCTGTGACTTCACTGAGAGAGGAGAGAGAGGATGCTCAGACTAAGTTCAAGGACACATGGGCCCCAAATTTATACATTAAATACTTACCATAGGAGGCCTGTTCCAGGAGGAATCTCCCATTGCCCACACATTCTCTTCAAAATACCTTTAGTTAGCTTACACTATGCACTCAAATTAGGAATTGCTAATTTCGTTCATTCAACTTCTCAGCAATAAAACTATTGCCTGCCGGAAAACTATCTCTGAATATCCATTTAAGCATCATAAAAAGAGATTAGAATTAGGTGCACTTACCCAGGATGTTAAAAACTTCCACCAAAGAGATCTGACCCTCTTGTTTCTGAGAATACATATGGCCTGCGAGTAAGGAGCGTTGTTCTTAAAAGAACCACGGTACTGCAACTGCAGAGAAGAAAACAGAGTCAAGGAGTAGGACCACCTAACACAGTGGCCCCTGTGACCGCCACAGCTTTGTTTGAATGGCACCGGCTTTACCACATAACTGGGTAGCTCTTTCAAATGTAGATCAGTGGTCTCCAAAAATTGCCTGCATATCAGAATACCCAGTGATCTTATTAAAATTGCAAACCCCAGGCCATGTCCTAAACCAAATTATGATTTCTTTTTTTATTTTAATTTCACAAGGTCTGATTTTAATCTTAATGGAGTCACAAGTTAGTTAGAAAGATCAAAATAATATGTCTAGAACAAAAGTTAACCGTGCAAGACAGTATAACATTGGTTTGGATTTTTTTTCTTTTTTTTATTGTTTGTTCAATTTATTACATGACAGTAGAATGCATTTTGATTCATTGTACACAAATGGGGTACAACTTTTCATTTCTCTAGTTGTACATGAAGTAGAGTCATATCATTCATGTAATCATACATGTACATAGGGTAATGATGTTTGTCTCATTCCACCATCTTTCCTTCCCTCCTCCCCTCCTTTCCCCTCATTTTCCTCTACACAATCCAACGTTCCTCCATTCTTCCCTTACTCCTACCTCTCACCCCTACCCCGGTTATGTGTCAGTATTCCACTTAACAGAGAAAATATTTGGGCTTTGGTTTGGGGGGATTGGCTTACTTCACTTAGCATGATATTCTCCAACTCCACCCATTTACCTACAAATGCCATAATTTTGTTCTTCTTTATGACTGAGTAATATTCCATTGTGTCATGGTTTCTTTTCCATTCGTATGATTTCTTTTTATTTCCAAATGATTTTAAACTTACAAAAAAGTTGCAAAGATAGTTTCCAATTTTGTTAACACCATACATTACCACAGTACATTTTTTACAACCAAGAAATAGGGATTGGTACATTACAATTAATCAAGTAAGGCCTGAATTTCTAAAGATAGATGAGTTCACATAGGAAGCCTGTTACAGGAGGAACTTCTCATTAATTTTTTTGAATTTCACCAGGTTTTCCATTAATGCTCTCTTCCTATCCTAGCACCAACCCAGGGTACCACATTGCATGTAGTTGTCATATCTTCCCTGTCTCATTTGGTCAGTGAGTTTCTCAGTCCTTTTTCTTTATGACCTTGACAGTTTTGAGGAGCATAGGCCAGGCATCCTACAGAATGCTCTCCAATATGCATTGTTTCCTGTTGTTTCTCAAGAGAACAAAACTAGAGTTGTTTGAGTGGGGTAATGGGTCTTTGGAATAAATACAGCAGAGGTGAACTGCCCACTCATCACCCCAAAGGATACCACAAATCCACATGACATCACCCATGTTGTTCTATTTCATCAATTGGTGAAGGGAATGTTTGCTAGGTCTCCCCACTATGGTTATTTTATTTCCCTTTCCCTACTCTAATACTTAGATGAGTCTAGCCCACACTCAATGTGTGGTATGTTTACAGGGGAATGGTCAGCAGCCAGAAATCTTCAAGGCACATTTTCATGGCCACTGCTGTCCCCATTTCTCTGCCTCTACTGCCAATTATTTTTGTACAAACATTTTCAAATAATCCAGGACTTGGTAGACTCTGGATCCCCTGGGATTGAACCTGTGCTTCCTGACTGTGTTACCTTGGGTAAGTTATTTAGTCCCTTCTGAGCCTCAGTTTACCCATCTGAGTCTCAATAGAGTATCTATCTGTTCCTAAGAGTTATTGCAAAGGTTAAGTTAGATGACGACTATGAAGTTTTGACCACAATACAAACTTTTAACATGTGTTGCTACCAATAGTAATAAAAGTAATAATAATGCCTACCTGAATCTGACCTTGTGTATAAAATATCTAGTGCTACAAGAGTGCCTCTCAACTGGGAATGGTGATACACACCTGTAATCCCAGTGGCTCAGGAGGATCTCAAATTCAAAGCCAGCCTCAGCAAAAAGTGAGGCACTAAGCAACTCAGTGAGACCCTGTCTCTCAATAAAATATAAACTAGGGTTGGGGATGTGACTCAGTAGTCAAGTGCCCCTGAGTTCAATCCCCGGTACCCAAAACAAAAAAAAAAAAGAAAGAATGCCTCTCAGTGACATAAAACAGTAAGTTGAAACTTATGCTTGAGATAAAGAGCTATATTAAAAAAAACACGAATTCCAAAATTTTCATATATTAAGGAAACATTTATCACTTAACTATGTCAGGCACTGTTCTAATTGCTTTTATAAGTATTAACTCAATGTTCTTAAAAGGACTATAAGGTTGGAAATGTTATTATCCCCATTTTTTCTGATGAGGAAACTGAGGCACACGACTAATGAATGGTAGAGCCAAGATTTGAACTGAGGCATCCTGATTGCAGAGTTTATGCTTATAACCAGTACATTATACTAAATGGCAAAAAAAAAAAAAAAAACAACCAGGAAGTATAAATTGTCTTAGGACTGTGTAAATCAGGAAGGGGAGACTGACCTGGCCAGGAAAAACAATCAGTGAAAACACTTTCTATATCCTAGGTAAGAATATGCCCAGGCCCCAGAGTAGGAGGAGGGAGCAGGTTGTTTGGAAAGATTATTAAATAACCTCCTGGTCAAGTACAGCCCCTTCCTAACACTAGCTGATAGTATCTTTCCAGGGAAGTCCCTTCTCTGTCACTTTCTCTTGCTCCCTCCATTTCTGAATGTGCACTTGAGAATTCAACAGATCTTTGATTTCAGGGAGCTTGGAGGGGGTGAAAGACCTATTTCAATGACTGGAATGGATGACCATCGTAAAAGAATCTGGGCTATTCCAAAACACATCCTCCCACTTTGTCTTCCACCCTTAAGAAAATCAATCTGCCCTCCTTAGTTTTTTAGGTCAGGAATATTGGTAATGAAAAGGAAGTTTCTGATTGTGAAAATTTAGATCAGCCATCAAGTCATGTTTGGGGAGCATGAATGCCATTTGCATCTGAGGGTCTAAAAGGGTACAGTTTCTAGAACAGAGTGAGTTTCAAAGTGTTGTCTACAGGGCCTCACTCTGGGTAGTCCCCAGATGTGAATTCTTGCACTTGAATGCAAACTTCTTGGTGACAAGAATACTATCATATTCATCTTTCACACATACACTGGCAATTCATTTTCAAAGAATAGGTGCTGGAAATGTGTTTTAAATGAAATTATAATTAGTCTCATGATAAGATGCTGTGACTTGCTTATTTACCATCTATATTTGAAACCCTAAAAGTGCATGTAAACCATAAGCTTTGTCCTTTCCTTTGTCCCATCTTGTCCCCTTATAAAATCATCTTTCTGCTTCTAATATTGGCAAGGAATAAAAGTATGTTATTTCACTTCGTGATTGAAATTTTAAGCATAGTTTTACCCAAACCAGAGACTTCAAAGCTGTGTACCTGTCAGCCCAGGCAACTAAGGAGTGTCCGTGGGCACTGGTATTATTTAGAGAGGCTCACGGATTCATTGTATGCCTGAATAAGATAACTCCACTTCTGTCTGAAGCCCATTAGGAAAACTTAGAATTTCAGTGTCTCCACTGGGCACATACTAATTTTGAGCTAATTCTAAGCCATTTCTGAGCTGCCACCTTTCAAAAGCAGAGTCTGTTATTGAATTTTCCTGGTTTCTAGCAAGAGAGGATAGAGGGAGTCTACATCCTGTACACATCTGTACATGTATGCTAAGGGAGAGAGGAGAAGATGAAAACCAAGAGATAAAAGGGATTGAGAGAATATTGCCTTTCTTAGATTCTCCTTGTCAGTGAAGATAGGATATTATCTGAGCCCAGGAAATTTTGATGTTTGGCTAGAACATCTTACAGAAAAGAAAGAAGAGAGGAAGTCACCCTGACAGTAGCAGGTCAGGGGGTCCTTTTACTATTGACCAGGTCTGGGGTCTTTATCAGTACTTCAGCCCTCATCCACCATGCTCATATGATGAGTGAAAACTGTGTTTGCTGAGAAAACTGACTTTCCAGGCAAATCTCCTAAACTTCCTACAAAATGGCCACCATTTAATTTCATGGCCCCCTTAAAATCCAGAAAGATTTAATGTGCTAAGCAAGACCTTTTAAACAGTGAGACAGGAACAAGAGGGAAGAATAAATTGATGCTTCACCATTAATTTTGATTCTATAGGTGTGTTCATCTGCCCCCAAGAACCACATCCCTAATTAGAACTCACGATATTCATTCAGGCACAATATTTCTTGAGCATCTATCATGACCCCAGCACTCTCCTGGCATCTGGTGTCATTTTAATGTAAGGATTAAGGGCAAGTACTTTGTCCCCAGACCTCCAGGAAGTTATTTAACCTTTCTGCTCCTCAGTTTCTTCGTGTCTCTAAGAAGGGTAATGACAATGGGGTTGTGATGAGCAGTAACAGAGGGAAGAGTTAGACACTGATTGACACACAGTGAATACCATGCAGTCAATCAGAGTGTTTCTGGACACTCAATGTGGCCTTGTGCCTCTGAGACCCAGGTGACCCCAAAGTTAGAGAGGCAATCTCTTAATGCAGAGGCAGGGGTCTTCCTCCCTAAGGGAGCTGCAGAGAGTACCCTCAGTCTACTCAGAATGCTGCCTCTAAGTTCTTATGAATCGATGGCCATCTTCAGAGTGCTCAAAAACTGCCACCAACAATCCCTTGTGCCAGTCGTTAATGACATCTGGGTCCAGCCGGACAGCAATGCTTTTAGCTTCCTGAAGAAAAATGAGATGACAAAACCCTATTGTACCAACTACATTCTTCCTGGCCTAGCCCACAACTTCAGAATTCTCTTTTAGACCAAGATAGGCATTAACTGGAAATAAATTTCAGCTTCAGTAGAGGAAAAGCTAAGAATAGAATCATTGGTTGTCCCTGAGATGCCATATGAAAAATTTAGATTAAGTGAGGCTTTCTTTTTCCCTCTTGGCCTATTTTCCTTTATTAAAGGATGTAAAGACATCACCTTCCATTTCTGATGTGCCTTCCAAGCATGCTTTACTTCTGCTCTACTTGCTGCCTACTGCTTACTCATACTGATAGTCCAACTGCCTGTAAAACTCCTAACATAAAAGAATAAAAAGAAATTTGCCAGGTATGGAAGGCAGAACAAGGAGAGAAAATTATACCATAGCAAATTTTAAAAGTATATTCAGTTAGCTTTTGCTGTGTAACAAATGACCCCCAAACTTAGTGGCTTCAAAAAAGATCCATTTATTTATTTTATGATCTACAAGTCAGCAATTTGAACTGATTTCAGCTGGACTCACTCTTCAGTTAGTTGTTGGATCAGTCAGGGACTTATTGATCTAGAGCAGCCCTAGCAAAGACGATTTTCCTCTGTTCCACAAGGTCTATCTCATGAACCACTAGGCCAAATAAGGTTGTTCACCTAGTGGTTGCATGGATACAGAAATGAACGGAGAACACCTCATCCCAACCATTCATCTTGTGCCCATACCCAGAGGGTAATGAGACCTAAAAAGTGTTCATCTTTGACTAAGTTGCATGAGAATCACCAAACTCACTCAACTATGCACAGAAACCACGAAATGTACACTTGTTTTTAAGAAACAGAGCAGGGGACAACATGAGGCCCATGAGAATTAATGAAGTAGTCCATAGCCAGTTCAAATACTTCACCTAATTCAGTTGATATCTTCCCTCCTTCCACTCTAATAATTTGTATAATGTTTCCTCTGGTCATAAAAGAAATTAATATTAATTGCAGAAAAATGTGTAAAGATAAGTATAACAAAGAAGAAATAACCATGATCTCATGTCCTGAGGCAATAATTATGAGTAATTATTTTATTTTATATATGGCAGAACATGACTTTGTTTCTATCTCCATTTGTTGAGCAGTATATGCCAGAACTTTTGCTAACTTATTTATATTACTGACTCATTTAATCCCCACAACAGCATTCATTTTAGAGAAGAGGAAAATGAAGCACAGAGAGGCTAAACATTTTGTCTAAATCACACAGCACATAAGAGGTGGAGCCAGCATTTGACATAGTACAGCCTCACTTCTCAGATCATTCATGCCCATTTGACCCTATTGGTTCTCACATCCTATACTACTCAAATCAGGGGACATCAGGGGATTGAAATCTCCTAGAAGGCTTGTTAAAGCAGCTTGCTGAGGTTCACCCCCAGATATTTTTATTTTATTGGCCCCTAGGTAAGAATTTGCATTTCTAGCAGGCTCTAGGTGAGGCTGATTTTAGGTTCATGAACCGAACTGTGAGCTGCTCTGTTCACAGCAGCATTACGGGAAGTACTGTTAATTCTGCTTCAAAGATGAGAAAAATTCAAGTTCGGGGAGGTTTAATAAATAGGCCAAAGACACACAGCTGGTCAAGTTTCTTTTATATCCTTTTTCCAGTTTAATCTCATGGAAAGCAATAAACCCAGACAATTTTCACTTCATTTGATAGCTCCTGCCTTTCTTCTGGTGAGGCTTATAGTGCTCAGGGAGGTAGTTTAGAATCTAGATGCAGCCTCTCTGTGAGCGAGGTATTACTGCAGACTACAGTCATTCATTCATTTATCCACCCATTCATTCCCTGGGGGAGAAGCTTTACCCACAAAGTCCTGTGATGGGCAGTGATTTGGAGTCCTGCCCCCAGCAGCCTCCACAAGATTGATATTTAAATAACTATGTATCTGATTGAAGCAGTGCCCATCAAGTGAAGTTAGAACAGGGAAAAAAATGCACAAACATACTTACTACATTTTGAAGCTTCAGAAAAGAACATGCCCAAAGGCCTCTGTGCTATTTTTAAACAACAGAGAGCCAGGCATTATTTTGCCAGATTTCTCACAAGGAAAAAAGAAAGGAAAAAGGAAAAAAAAAAAAAAAAAAAAAACTCCTATGATCACAAAAGCCTTCCTGTTGTTCCATCGAGAAGGGGTGTAGCTTTTGTAGTCATGCAGGAGTAGCTTGGAATTTTCTGGGTGTCTGCTGTTGCTATGCAAAGTGTGGGACTTGCTAAAAATGCTAAATCATAGGCCTCAAGGCCTCACCCCAAATGAACTGTACTAGAATCTTTAGGATCAGAGTCCAGGAATCTGTTTCAACAAGCTTTCTAGATGATTTTTTGTAGCTAAATTTTTAGAAGCCCTGGTCTACTGAGAACCCTACAAAACTTACTTGTCAGCCCTTCTATCTGTTGGTTCTGCATGCACAGATTCAACCAACCACAGATAGAAAATATTCTGGGGCGAAAATAACTGCATCCACTGAACATATGCAGGCATTTTTTTCTTCATTCCCTAAACAATTTGGTAAGTAGAACAACTATTTATGTAACATTTACATTGTACTTGGTGTAAATAATCTAGAGATGATTTAAATATACAGGAGAATGTGCACGGGTAATATACAATAATACTATATCTTTTTATATAATAGACCTGAGCATCCTCAGATTTTGCTATCTGTGGGGTTCCTGGAACTAATGTGCTGTAGGGACTACTACTGTATTTTGCTTCCAAAAGAGAATAGTTGTTCTTCTGGAAAGTTATAGGTCTGTACATCTCAAACTTTAGTGATGTTCAGTACCGCATAGAGAACCTGCCTTCCTGGTTCACACCCTCAGAGCTTCATCTGGAGTACAACCAGGGTTGGGCTCATGAATTGGCATTTCCAACAAGTCCCCTGCAGACCCTGCTGCTGCCCATCCAGGGCCACATTTTTATGAGACTAGCACCCTTTCAACTCATGTTAGAACATGAAAGAAAACAAAGTTGACTTGTTCAAAATCTCTGCTTCTCTAAGTTTGACCTCTGATTTTACAAAAAAAATTACATCTTCTTTTACTAGGGGAACTTCTGTCTTTAAAAATCATTTTCTTTTAAAATATATCTTTCAACCAAAGTTCACCAATTTTTCAGAAATAGAGCTGGTTCTTGATGTCCAGGGCATTTCTGAAAGAACTCTTGGAGTCTAAATAAATGTAAACATGTAGGACCTGGCTTCATGGTATCACATTCAGGAGGCTAGATAACCTTCCATTTACTCAGAACCTGAGCCTCCTCACATTGCATAGGGCTCAATTTGTGGGATCAAGCCCTACAAAAGTGACAACAGAATGACCAAGATTGGCCACCAGGTCCTCTGAAGATGAAACTTTAAAATGTTGCCCCAACACTTAATTCAACTCTTAAATCCACAACACCTTCATCTTCTGGGATATTGAGGATTGATGGATAAATGTATATGTGCATATAATTTCTGAAATTACTTATTGGACTCTCCAGTAAATATTAATATACTCAAATTTATTGTGAACATATTGCCTTCTATGGTCAAAGGAAGTGTAATAAAAAGTTACTTGAAACAATTAAGAAATATATATACTCAAAAATAAGAGCCCAGCTGGGGATATAACTCAGTAGATAGAGTGCTTGCCTTGCATGCACAGGCCCTGGGTTCAATCCCCAACACCTTCAAAAAAGAAAGAAAGAAAGAAAGAAAAGCCTCTTATCAAGAAAAAGTTTAAAAAGTCATAAGGAACTGTCAAAAGACAAAATTGCAACAAATTTAATCTAGAAAGCTTAAGTGTCTTTTATTCAAGATTTTAGAATTGGGCAATACCTTATTTCATAAAATGGAATGAGTGCTCCACAGAGCTGAGGAGTTTGACTTTATAGACAGAAAGGGCTGAAGGAAGCAGAAGCAGAGAACCAAGAGTGGACTGGTGGTTTCAAGGTTCTTTCCTTATAGGGTTAAAACAAAAAGGACTTTTTTATCATGCCAACTAAAACTAGCTTGGTTGGATATTTGGCTATTATCTCTTATGCGACCAGCCTTCTGCAAGGTCAGATAAATAACTATGTTTTGACTTGGTGACCTGAAACTTTAGCAGGAATGATTCCATCTTGGTTCATCCTACTGGGCCTAGTACTGGGAGTTCAGACCAAACCATGGCTTCCTATACATTTTATTCAATATGCATTCCTATCCATATTGTTCACTTTCCTAAGGATTGAATTTATGAAGTATGACCTTTGTCCTTACAACTATTTACTCCATGCTTTCCGTGTGCCAGGCACCTGGACTAACAGGATTCCTCTTGAGGATCTATCATAGTGTATCAGAGATGCAGATAACATAGAGGCCAGTGTAGTAAGAAGTACCAACACCGGATGCCTGAAAGCCACAGAGGAGTCCGGAGGAGACCTTGGCCCCTATGAGCAACCCCCACTAGAAGATGCCATTTGTATTGAATTTTGAAGGCTGAATGGAAGTTGTCCAGACAAAGCAGGACTGAGGGGTGGGATTGTGGCAAATGGAAGCAGACAGTTGGAGGATTACAGTAAAAGGAAGTAGATAAGCATTTTCACCAGGTTGGCTCCTGAGGGAGTAATGGTTAATAAGCATGAGATCTGATCCCTTGGAAAATGTTAAACAAATCTGCTGCTGTCTCCAAAAAGAAACACATAAATCTGTTGGAAGGAATACACATCTGTGCTTGTGATTAAAGCAGGATAACCTTTCCTGGGTGGCTTTTGTCTTTCCCTTGTGTTATTCATGAAATCTTTCATTTCTGTTGTATCCCCTCAAGGTCTAGCTAAATGAACTGCGGGCCAGAAAAGCATGTTTGCCCAAAATATGTTCCTCCTAGAAAGTGAATTTATGAAAATTTTAGCTATTTGTGCAGCTACAGGAAAGGAAATCTGCAGGGATGGAAAGAAAGGGATTATAAAGACACTTGAAGCACAAATTCTGTGTCTCCATAGGTTTGTTGTGTCTCCACCAGTACATGCCTAAAGATAAGTGAGATTCACGAGTTTGCTGTTTTATATGCCCACCATGCCCTTCTAGAACCATCTAGAATGCCACCATTCTCAGGTGGACAGGACAATGTGTGTTCTGATTTGCTCTCTGGAAGGTCCTGAGGATGTTTTCTACATCCGCACACACCGAGACATACATACACAAACTTGGTAGTGGAAAAGTATAATTTCCAGAGTTAGAACATCACTCTCATGAATATACAGTGAGTTTGTACCAAAGATTTATTTACTTCATTAGTGAGAGAACCAGTAGGCTGGTACAGCTCATTCCCAGAGTATTTGAGGAAAAAAGATTTATATAGTTAGCCAGGAAAGGAAGATAAAAATAAATTTGTTAAGATGTATTCAAAACTGATTAATGCCCTACCAGGCAATAAAAATATTACCCTTGAGATTATCTTTTGTACCAGAAAGAAATCATTTGCATCTATATTGGACAAAAATCATTTGTTCAGTCTTCTATAATGTAATATCTAACTTGACAATCTGATCTCCAATCAAGAGTAAATAAGAAAAAAACTTTGGTGATGATAAATTTGTTCATTATCTTCATTCTGGCAATGTTTTGTGGGCAAAATATATGTCAAATTTTATCAGATTATGTATTAACTATGTGCATTTATTATATGTCAATTATACTTCAATAAAACTATTAAAAGAAAGAAAAAAAAAAAACACAGTAAGCCCAACAAAGGCACATTTCCCTAAAAAAAGTAGGTCATCCTTGGATAAACCTAAAGTTATCCTAAAGGTATTAAATGCTCCTGTATGATGTAAAAGAATACTATTTATCCTTTTGCTTTATTTCCAATTTTTGAAAAATTTTTCTTAGCATTAATTAAAGTAATTATTCTAGAATTAAGGATTTGGGTTTGGGCATTTTCTAATTGTATAACTGAAGGCAAAATATTTAAGCATCCCTAAGGCTAAGATACCATGTGGGGAAAAATGTGGAGATAATAGGCTCCTTGTTCATAGGTATGTTACTAGGGTTACATAAAATAGCACATGAAGATGAAAATGTGTTCTTTTAAATTTAGATTCACTCATCAAGTCTTGAATAAAGTCCTTATGGAATCTGACTTCTTTATATCTACAGTCTAGTCATAAGCATTTAGGACATGTGTGCTCAGTATTGTAGCTCAGTGGTCAGTGGTAAGAATGCTTGATTCAGGCTCTCTGGATTCAAAGCCCAGCTCTGCTACTTATTAGCTATTGTACCTTGCTTGCTTAGCTATAAATGGGGAATAATAAAGACACCTTCCTGCTGTGGAGTTCTTGGGACTATTACAATGAATTATCACATACAAGAGTCTAAGTAGCACTTGCCAGAACTCAGTGCTCAGCGATCATTCCCTGTTATTATAAGGGTCTTGAACAAGTGGCTGGAATGGTTCTGGACATTTCAGCAAGACAGAGGAGCATAGATGGACTTCTCAGAGTGGTGAGAACTGAAAATATAATTTTTGTGTCCAGGACAATTTCCCTTTCCGGTTGTCAACCATAACTCCAAAGATAGATCTGGCATACTAGTAAGGTTTAATGACATAAAAATGATCTGTGATGTACATATCATGTACACACATCATGCACACATATATGTTCATGATGTACATATCATGTACATGGAGTAAAGGTTTTGGCACCCACAAAAGGGTTAGCTAGGCAATTTTCAGGGTGACCTGGCCAGGTCTTTCACCCTGCTGACTGGCAGGATTCCCTGATCAGGATGTGCCCTCCTGTTCCCACAGAGCCCACAGATGGCTTACCACCTGCTTTTAAGAAGATGGTTCCTCCCTAGTTCTGGGGCACTGCTCAGCCTAAGCCGGAAGATTTGTCCCCAGAGGGTTCCTATTGTAGACATTGTGGGTCCCCCATGAGATCCCCCTTGGTGTAATTACCGGCCTATTGCAACTTCTGCATGTTTTGCTATTAGAGACCACCTGTGACTTTACCCACACAGAAGGTTGCTTCACCCATACACATGCCTGGGAGCTTTTACACACACACCCCACCCCACACCCAGTGACTGATTAATGTGGAAGTACAAAGCTCAGCTCCCTGGTCTGGTGGTAGGACATCCTTTGAGGTACACTGAAGACTCCAGAGCTCCCTGGAGGGTGAGACAGATGCTGGGAATTCACCTTGCTTGGCTTCTTCCCTTTTCTAGACCTACTTTCTTCCTTCCCTTCCTGGTCTGCCCTGGGAGCACTCCCTCAATAAATCCCTTGCACATAGACTGTTGGCTCAGGCTAAGTTCCTGAACAGATAGGGTTTTGATTAAGTAATTTGCCTCATCCTAAATTCCTTGCTTTATAGACCTTTTGAGGGGCAGAAAGAAAAACAGAATAGGAAAAATTGCACCTTACAGTAGAGAAAGCAACAATTCAGAATCCTCCAAGGGAAAACAAAACAAAACAAAACCTGATTCCTGATTCCCTTAAGTGCCAGACCTGCCTCAGGTCTGGAGGGTGATTCTTTAATGCACTGGGCAGGCCCAGACACTTGGAAACTTCTTCCAAAACAGAAATAGCCTGCTCTGAGCCTCACTGACTTCAGGGCAAGTTTCCCTAGCTTCTATCTTCAGCTCAGCCACCATACGAAGTGTATCTAAGATTTCAACTGTTTCTTCATTTGAAATAAAATGGTTGAGGCCAGGCATTTGCTAGCTAAGGGTATTTGAAAATAATATAGAAGATCCTTTCTCCCCAGGGCATCAGGATATCCCATAGGCTAAAACCTGAAAGTTTTCCTGTTGGAGTTTGCCAGATTACAAGGTCTAAGCTGCCCATGGGTGAGTGTAATGATCGTGGTCTCCAATCTACCAGGTTTCCAAAAGTCTGAATGGTCTCATACAGACTCAGTGGTGCAGGAATGCAGTTCAGAGTTTGTTTACTTCAAGAACCATCAGGTAGTGCCTGCTACCCTGGTCACACCCTTAATTCTGTCCGCCATCTTGCATGAATCATTCAAAAGAGCAAAAAATTGGATCAAGACAAAGAATGGGTGGGAGAGGGTGAATGGGGCAAGGTAAGTTCCTCCCAGTTTCTGGAATCATCGTGACATGTGGACACATTGTCTTGTGTCCTCCACCTGCTCGTGGATGCAGGGTGGGAATTTGTGGGGCCAGTTGTTTCTCTTTGCAACATTTAATACCTAGTGGTCTGTACAATACCTGGCAATAGGAGAAGCAAAGTGAAGGTTGCATAGACTCAGCAAAGCTAATAAAGAGTAATAATGCTGAGAAAGTATAATTCATTCTTAAAAATTGATAGGTAAGTCTACTTTTTCTGTTTTAATATAGGAATCATGTCCTGAATTCATTGAAAATATTTTTCTAAATCCTTAAAAATGCTAGCCTCCTTTTCCTTTGGGTGACCTTCATTTACTGACCTTTTAAATAGGGCTAGTCTCATACAGGATAACGAGACTATAATGATTTTTAAAATAATATTAAATAGGGACTAGGGCTGTGACTCAATGGTAGATCACTTGCCTGACACGTGTGAGGCACTGGGTTCAATCCTCAGCACTACATAAAAAGAAATAAATAAAATAAAGTTATAAAAAAGTGTTTAAAAATAATATTAAATATAGAATAAATATCTAAAAACAGATCCAACTAAATTCAGAATTGTAAAATAAATCAGGGGCATTATGTAGAAAAACCTCTCTTTGTAGAAAATGCATGGTTATAAACAATATTACAGAGGAGGAATATTTAAAGTAGAGCAGATGGATTTGGGCAGGACTGTTATTGGCAACGCTACAAGCTGCTTACAGACAGATTAAAGGCATCTTAGAGAAGATGAGCTCTGTGTTGTTTTTCAACACCTAACTGTTCTATAAATGAGTGAGCGTTAAAACCAGAATGTGGTATCATTAAGAAACAAAAATAATTAAAATTTAGACAAGAATACACTCAACTAATTTGTTGGTTTAAACGTTCTAGTGTGCATCTCTGTGTCTATTCACTAGTGCAAAATACAGTTATTTAACCTCTGTTTTATTTTAAACTTCTTAGGAGGTATAAACTAATGAAGAAAGAAGATACTATTCAACAAATGATGCAGAGAAAAAGGAGCTATTTGGGAAAATATCAAATAAGAGTTTTAGCTCTCTCCATGCATACACCAAGATAAAGTTAGCAGGTTTAAAACGTGAAATTAAAAATGACTACTGAGAAAACCAGAAAAATTCAATTTTTCTTGGAATTTGCAAAGATATCAAAAATTTTAAATTTAGGAAATCACAAATTTAAAACTAAGCATTGATAAGGCTTTGTAGAAAGCAGTTTGGGTTATATAGCTCAGATGTCCTTAAGACTTTCATTTTTCTTGGCCTATAAATCTAGTCTCAGGAACCTTTTATAAGGAAATAATCCAAGATGTAGATGAAGTTTTTGTATAAATATGTTTGTGGCAATCAAACTGAAAATTGCAAAAAGAAAGAAAAGAAAAAGGAAACAGAAATTTGATCTCCAACAACTATAAGTTCATATGATGGGACGCAGTGCAATCTTCAAAAACAGCATTAGAGTAATGACTAATGGAAATTTTCATAATATGATTAATAACTAAAGAAAAACAGAATAATTTACATTAGTTTGATCCTAACTTAAAAATAAATTTAGGTGTACACTATGTACACACAGGATTCTCAGTAGCATGGTGGTTTGTCAATCCTGACTACATATTAAGATCACCTGGAGAGTTTGAAAATAGATTGCTCCGTGATATCCCTTCTCAGAGATTCTGATTGAATTGATCTAGGGTGTCATCTGAGCATTGGAACTTTTTAAATCCCCCCAGGAGGTTTTTATTTGCCCCTTCATGTTGGAGAACAATAGCATTTTTTAAAAACTTTTCTTCACTAAATGCATTAGGAGAAAGCAGGAATAGCCAGGCCCTTTGCCCACAAGATCAAGTCCAAAGTGCTTTAAGCCCACTCCACGTTAATGATAGTGAATGACAGAGTGAGTTACTGGAGAAGTCAAGTTTATTCACTGAAGTAGTTCCAGTCACGTTGGTTACTTTTCTTAAGTGAATGGAGGTTTGGGTAAAAGCTAATTGTGTAAATCAGTCTTCCATTCCCATCAACGTCCACAATCTCCTCAGAGACACTTCATCATCATTTGGAGCTCTTCTCCCATCAGCTGGGACTCCTGACACTTTTCCAAGACATTTTTTGTGTCCCCACTCTCTGTGTCAAGTACTTAATGATCTGAAACATGCTAGAGTTTAAGCTAGGAGCTTGGCTTTTTAAAGCAACTCTGCAGTGAATTGATTACTAGAGCAAATAGTTTTTCAGTGAGTCTATTAGCTCAACTGCTTATGCAGGTTGGTGAGGAGTGCATTTGTGTGGAGTGAGATTATGTTTGTAGGTCTTGGTTTCTTCAAGAAGAGACATAGCAGAAATGTTATCTAAGGCAAAAATAAAACTGTCTCCATCAAAGATGAAAATTATGAAGTCCAAGGTGAATGTCCACATTGCTTGTTGTGAAATTTTCGGATTAATCTAAGAATAATTAGATTGGTGTTTTTATTTCCTCACTTCCATGGAAGCAGAATTTGCAAGTGAAACAGAATTTCCCAGATCCTTCCTGGGAGCTTGCTGACTCGGGAAATGTCTTCCTTGTTTTCAACCACAGTGAATCCTTAAATACTGAGGAGCAGGTGGTTTTTTCTTTTGGCTCAGTAAACCTTTCCCCAAAAGAATGAAAGGGTAGAAAGAATTGGGTCCAACGAAGTCCTCATCTCTAAAGAAAAACAAGATAATAGTCTGTGGAAGAAGTAAATACTGAGGAACTATATTAAAGGATTTGCCCTAGTTAAAACCCAATTTCCACTGCTACAAAGAACCCACTGTTTTTAGGGGACCTGGGCTTGTGACGTCCTCATCATGCTTGCATTTTGGCTTCCTTCATGGAGTCAGAGACCCAGGTTTGGAAGAGAATTTACATATCCCTTGATCCAGTGTTTCATTCCATAAATGAGTTGTGTCCACCAAACTCCACCAGCTTTTTAGCCTTTCCCTGATTATTGCCAAGAATGGGGACTCATTTCTTCCAAGTCCTCCAATGTAGACTTTGGGAAGATCCCTTAGAAAATTCTTTTTCTGGTCCAAATTTGTCTTTCTATAACTTCCTCCCAATGTCCATGTTTGGTTCCTTGGAGTCTGTTGCTAATTGTCTGTGCCAATTGGGGAATTCTCAGGAATTATTTTAATAGATGTAGTTAAAGTAGGTGAGGTTTGTAGGTCTCCTCTTTTGTGAACATAAGCCTTGGGAAGGAGTCTTCCCTTAATTTAAATGTTTGTTAGAAAGCAGTCACAATACTGGTTGAAAATGTGTTCTGCGAACACAATGAAGTCCTAGTATATTAGTCAGTTTTCTATTGCTATAACAAATGACTGAGATAATAAACTTCGGAAGAGAGAAGTTTTATTTTGGCTCATAGTTTTGAGTCTCTGGTCCATAATCTATTGGCCCCATTGCTTTTGGGCCTGTGATGAAACTGTGCATCGTGCCAGAATCACATGGCAGAAAAGGAAGGCAAAGAAAGAGAAGGGGACCAGGTTCCCACAATCTCCTTCAAGGCCACACCCTCTGTGATCTAAAGACTTCCCACTACCCCATCTCTTAAAATTTCAGCCACTGCCCCCCAGTAGCACCACACTGGGGACCAGGCCTTTCACACAAGGGCCTTTAGAAGACATTCCTGATCCAAACTGTAGCACCAGCTTTCTGTTCTTTGGGACATTCCAATAAGCATTGTGCATAAAAGTGCAGAAGACATGTTTGGGTAACCCTAAGATGGTGGCTGGCGTTGAGCTAAGAGGTGGCGCATAATTAATGTTAACACGGTGTGATCTACCTTTGCCTAATTAGTTAATGTCTCCTTTGTGCTAGTGGTCAACAGATATTCCTCATTCTTTCTTGATTGGTACTGAGGGGCGTGCCTCATTGGTGCTAATCCTAAGCTGATTGACTGCTTTAGGTATATAAGACACACCTATAGGAAGCACCAGGATAACAGGATAAACAATGGTTAAGCAGCACTTCTGAATGATGGCAGAACTGAGAAGTAAAGCCATACCTCTAGATAGCAGAGTGAAGGACGCAGGATGCAGGATGCACCTTTAAGAAGAAGCAGCAGAATTAAGAAGATATAGATCTCTGAGAGTGTAGACTCTCTCTCTTAAACAAAGTCTCTTTCTCTCTTATGCAAAGCCTCTCTCTCTCTCTCTCTCCTCTCAAAGCCTTTCTTCCTCTATGAGCTAGGGAACAAGTGAACAAGCAAGAAAGCAGTACACTAAAGAGAAAGATAGTAGAAGTAGTTCGTTTCCAGTCCACCTCCGATAAATACCCGCGCAATTGTTGCTGCAGGCAGTAACAATATCCGCGTGACTGTTGTCGCGGGCGGCGACATAAAAGGCTTATAAGGCAGACATAATATTCCAGAGGCAGGATTCTGATGAACTTACAGTCAGATAAGAGGAGTGTTTCTCAAAATGTGGTCCCTGAACCAGTAGCATAACATAACCTGAGAATGCTAGCATGCAAATTATTGGGCCTTGCCCCAGAATCACTTGCTGTATCAGCAATCTGATGCAGATTTACAGGCCCTCCAGGTGAAAAACAGTGGGCAAGAGAATCCCCTAACCATGACAGAATAAGGAAACAAGATTAAGCCTTAGGTTAATGAAATAGCTCTAAACTCACTACACATACTCACACATACACACCTGTTTATATTCAGTAGGATATTACTACCTAAAAGTATTTCTAGCCAATTCACATATTTTGAACACTCACAAAAAGTCACCTTAAAATTCATTATGTTAATCAGAAACCTTTCAATAGATCATAAAGGAAATTAAAGCCCTTCGAGGAGCTGTCTCAGGAATATGGGCTCCTCATAAGAATTTTTCAACTACTAATTATCCATCCTAGAAGTGTGTCTTCCTGATTAGGGTCCCCTCAATGTTTACCAACTACCTCCAGGGTACATATTAAAAGAATTTTAAGTTAAATTACAAAAAAATTTAATGAACAACTCAAAGATCTATTCCTTGTGGTAACTTTTGAGTCATGCTCTGCCTTCTTTCTTCACTTATTCCATCAATCTTCTTCATTATAATATGATTTCAAAATCTATCTCATTCCCCTTTTATCTTTGATGGAAATCACTTGTTCAGTGGGCTGCCTGTTCCCCAGGTAAAGGTACTTTCACGTGCTTAGAGCCCTCACCCTAGGTTTTGCTCAAACCCAGACTCCCCGTTTTCCTAGCTTCCCTTGCATATCTTTGTATTCTCCACGTGGATAGAACATGTAGAAATGTAGGCAAGAATGTGGGATGCATGACCCTACCCCACATATGTAGCAATCAATTCCCAAATATAAAACATCCATCCTGATGATTTACCAAATGGGTTTAGGAGATGATAGATGAAGTCTGTCTTTTAAATTTTAAAAATTGTTTATCTATTTTGATGTATATTAATAAAATACAATGAGCACATAAAACCTCTGATTTTATAGATATTACTACTTAGAATGAGCCTACATTTGAAGGTAAGTCCATTAAACCCAATTTTTCAAAAAATGAAGTAAATTAAATAATATTATATACATTTATGCCTAAATTGTGAAGAAGGCCCAAGAAACTCAGGCTTTGGATAAATCGTTCCCAAGGATAGCATATTCAGGATATGTTGGCCCTGGATATGGGAAATTTCTTCACCAGAAGTCCCTTTTCTAGGAAAATGGAGACATGTTGATCAGCATTATTTACCTGCCATGCTGCTCATCTTGTCTTCAAAAGGAAGTAGAAAATAACAGAAAATTCCAAAAATCAATTAGCTTAGCAACACAAACACCAATGAATTTTATAAATTCCATATAGGTATAATGTTTCCTTTTCATTCAGGAAAATATATTCAATATTAATACCAGTTACCAGAAAAGATCTAAACCAGCAGAAAAAAAGAGTTACAGCTTGGCTAGTAGAAGGATTGACATATGACAAATAGTGACAGCTGTGCGTGACGGTGCATGCCTGTAATCCCAGCTTTCCAGAAGCCGAAGCAGGAAGATCACGAGTTCAAGGGCAGCCTTGGCAAATTTGAGGCCAGGCTGGGAAATACGGTAGAATTCTTTCTCAAAATAAAACACATTTTTAAAGGGGTTTGGGGAAATAGCTCAGTGGTAGAGTCCTTGCCTAGCACAAGATTCTGGGTTCAATTCCCAGCATCAAAAAAAAAAAAAAAGATTGCTTCAAAATAGCAGTAGGAAAAAGCACAGGCCGCACTGGCCTTAACCATATCATTTTTAAACATTTTGAAAACATTCTCAATGAGCACAGGCAGGTCTCTTCCTTTCTAGAGCTTTCTGGAGTTTGCTCTTTCAAGGATACTTTTTAAGCCAGGCATGGTGGCACAGGCCTGTAATCCCAGCAGGTTGGGAGGCTGAGGCAGGAGGATCAAGAGTTCAAAACCAGCCTCAGCAACAGGGAGGCTCTAAGTTGCTCAGTGACACCCTGTCTCTAAATAAAAGACAAAATAGGGCTGGGGGTGTATCTCAGTGTTCGAGTGCCCCGAGTTCAATCCCTGGTACCCCTCCCCATAAAGGATACTTTTTAATAGAAGCCCTAGACTGAGCAATAAGAGGTTCAGCTTCCAGATATCTCTACAGTTTTCAAACAAATTATTTCTTCTCTTTGAGCTTCCCTTCCTCCTATGAAGAATGATGCTCTGATAATCCTCAAGTCCTAGCTATTCCAGGGTATTTTGGATGTGGTGTCTTCAAATTTAAGTAAGGCCAACCAGGATTTACCATATTCTTTGTCATGGCTACAAAATACAAGGATTTTTCTTTTCTTTTTCCACCTTTCTTCTCAATGCAATGATTTATTGATTCCTTCAAGCATCTGATACCTCATCATACTAACAAAATATAACTTACTGTAAGTTGTCTTAGATTGGAATCCTCAGACTTAGGCACTTAAAAGGATTTATGCACAAGTGATTTATTAAGGAAGTGTTCTTAGGAGAATCCAGAATGAGTGGGAGAAGCGAGGCAGAGGAGGAGGGGATGAAGCCAAACAAAGGAGTCATTGCAGAAAGGGTCCCAACCTTGGTGAGATTCTGAGATAGTCTTTGGAATGAATGTGTACTACACCCTGCACTGTTTCTCACCTTGAAGCAAAAGAGCTAGGCTTTTGTACTCCTATACCAGTTCATTCTTAACTGTGGGCCTGCCCTAGAGTGAACATGAACTACCAGGTACTTGCAGCTTTCAGTGATCAGGTAAAGCAGGTTTAGGGTAATCTGAACAAAGAAGGACACAGATACAGAAATGGGAGGATGGTGACAAAGAACCAATTAGGGGGCTTATCACAGCACCAACAACATCTACTACAAAAGACAAAACTGTGAGTGAGTTTGAATACGTAGAGCTTCTTTCTACTGTTGATTTGGTCATATGCCCACAGAAATAGTTTAATTTTTCATAAGAATGGGAAGTTTTTCTGTTGGTTTTGGAGTCTGTCTATTCATGCATCCATCAGTGGAATCATTTTATGTAGGATGTAAAAAGACTTATTTTTATTGCAGCCAAATGGTAGTCCTATTGCCTGCCTTCAAGGAACCGAGCCATGTACCTCAGAATACAAACGTTTCCTCTGGTTCTCTTCTAGGCAAGGTGGAGAGTCTTGAGAATAAAAGGCTTCCTGCTTAGAGTTCATAGAACCATCCTTCCAAAACAGTCATCATTTCACTCTAGTTACTGCCGGGTGAGGCTGCACTAAGAGCAGCATTCAATAAATACTGTTTAAATGGATGAACCAATTGTTGTGGTTTGCTTTGACTATAAAAATCAGGACAAATGAGACAGGGTTCAGTTCCGTCCTTCACTCCCTCCTGGTCAGTTAGTCCACTCTGCTTTGGCACCCAAATAAATAATCAGGAACTGTTGCATAATACAAACCACAACACTAAATCCCCATTTAGCCACATTTGCAAAACAGACAAAAGAAACACTGGCATTTTTGAAAAAGAGAGATTTAGGCATAATCAGTGCTGGTGGTGGCTGGCTGCCCTGTTGCAATCAAAAAATGCCAATGTTGGATGCATTTAAATGCCAGGCCACCCAAGACCCAGCACCTTAAAGAACAGAACCCAAGCCAAAGCTACCTGTCAGCTCTGCTTTTCTTAATTCTGTGCTATCCCAGGAAAGGGCTCGTCAGAGAAGCCTGACTTCCCTTCTCAGAAAAAAAAACAGTTTAGGACTTCATCTATTTATATCCATTTATACAGCACAGATTCCCATGTAGGAATGGTGTGGGGTGGGATGATCTGGAAAGTAAATAAGCCAACCAAGAAAGGGATTGGGCTTCTAATGATGCTCAGTGATTGCCCTCAGAGACCGTAAGGGAGAAGGTGATATTTTCATGTGCTGGTTGAAGTACCTGTCACTTGAAATGGTTCTTTAGCCAAATTCTCCTATATGAAATGGTATTCACAGGGCTGGGACATAGCTCAGTTGGTAGAGTACTTGCCTCATATGCACAAGGTCCTGGGTTCAAAGACCAGCCAGAAATGTATTTGTGGTGTTTAATCTAAAATACTATGTCATCATGTTGAAAAGAACATACTAGGGAGAAAAAGAGGCCACCACTACACTCCCAGAGGCCCTCAGCTAAATGCTGGGGAACCACACACTTGTGTTTCTAGATGGTTTTATCATAGAGTTACCAAAATATCTCATTGGATACTTTTCAAAGATTGTCAGCCCTAAGTCATGCTACTCATGGATTCCCAGTTCCCAGGAACATAAGAAGAACCTATTGTTGAAAATGCAAATTCTAGCCGTACCTTCACAGATCTCTCCACAGGTGGTATAACTGGAAATCTGAATTTTTAACAGGCAACAGAAAAAGGCTTGGAGGCAAGGAAATCTCAGACTGTACTACGAAAAATCCTGCTGTGAACAGTTATGATTTATCCATTACTAAATTATTTGTATAAAATGGATGCTAGACAGTAAATCAATTCATTCATGAGCCAATGTATTTCTCATATTTGAAATGTAATCTTTTGATTTAAATAAGAAATTGATTATGACCATATTGCTCAGTATGAAAGAGAAGTAGTTTGAATTTCATGCACAAAAATGTTCAAAATACAGTATCAGAGAGCCAAGGCCAGCCCACACTTTTAAAAATTTACAGTCATGGCCATTTTGGGAGCCAGGAGATAGGGATTTAGTTGTATGATAAGAGTGCTTGCCTAGCATATGTGAGTCCCTGGGTTCAATCCCTAGTACCAAAAAGAAAGAAAGAAAGGGTCGCTTTTAATGATAGATATATAAACAGAACCTTGCTACATGTTATTTGGCAAAAGTACTCTTTGCTTGATTCTTAGTTTAGCATTAAGACATGAACTTCATTATTTTCTGAGGAATAATAAATTATCAGAACCACACACAGTCTCTAACATTCAAAATCCAGTGTTTTCTTCCTCTGTTGTAAACAAAATTTTTATCTTCCATAGACTGTTATTTGGAGAAAATAGGAAGTATCAGGGGTGTGTGTGTGTGTGTGTTTTCCTGAAAACCATCTTTGCTTAACTTTCTGAGTGAAAGAATTTATCTCATGGATATTAGCCTGTTTTTCTACCCTGAGAGGACAGGCACTACTAGGAGACTCATGGCCCCATAAGTTTTCAGTCCACTTGGGAAGCAAATGATAATGGAGGTCTGCAGAACTTGTATACTGAAGAAATTAAAATAATGATGCCCTGATTTGGTTGTTATGCATTGTATACATGTATATCAGCTATACCCCATAAATATATACAATTATTATATGCCAATTAAAAAACAAATCAGTAAAATTAAATAAAAATGATGCACAGTGCTAGGGTGGAAACACAGGTAGAGAGGTGGATGGAAATAACAAATGAAATTTTAAACTCTACAGGAGTAAATAACATGCTATATTTCCAAACCTATAGAAAACAGCCATAATAACACCTAGAGGACAACTTATAACAGTAATTATACTACACCCAAAACAAGAAAAAATGAAAGATAAATGATCCACTTGTCAATTTGAAAAAATATAAAAAGAAAAACAACAACACATCTTGGGAAGAAAGGAGAAATAACATAAAAATAAAGACAAAAAAAATTAGAGATTAAGAACATAATAGAGATGACAATTAATATTTAAAGCTAAGTATATGGACTCAGATACACGTGTCAAATCACTCTGCATTATTTTCCAACATGTGAATGAAACTAAAAATAAATAGTCTGCAGTTTTTAACTGACAGACAAAATATCCACACAACTCACTTTGAGAATAAATATTCTTTGAAAAAAAACTTAGTAGTTCAAACTTGCGATCTTAAAGTTAGCTTAGTGTCAACAGTTACCTGTAAGCCTCATTTCCTCATCTACAAAGTGGTCATGATAATAATACACACATCCTGTGTCATTTTAAGTTTTGTATAATGTTATATATAAGAAAAGCACTTAAAGCAGTGTCTAGAAAAGAGTATGCCTTCATAAATGTTAGTTAACATGATTTTTATTAATATGTAAGGGGGGCTGTCTGACTTGGTTTATAAAGTTCCTTCATTCTTCTTTGTTTCATTCATTCATTCTTTTGTTTTCATGAACTTTTGAAATTGAAGGTACACTTCCTCAGAAAGCAGGTAGAGTCTCTACTCTAGAAAAAGGAGCTTCATTTAAATGATTACCTGTAGGTTTCAGTTCTCTGTTATTCAGGCAATAGGTGTTGACTTACATAGATTTGTTGATTTAGTTTATTAATTAAAAGAGGAAACATAGAAGGAAATAAACTGACACTCAAGATACACCCTCCTTATACCTTCCCTAAGATGTTCTTGCCCTATGGTGCTTGGACTAATAGAATGTCCCAAGTTGGGTGGTCTCTATCCATCTTGTATATCAAAAAAGACTCACACATCACTATCCAAACTCACCTTGTCTTTCTGGGCCCAACCTCAGGCTCTGTAGTGAGAAGCAGTTTTACCCAAAGAAAATTCATTTTCATATTTTTACTCTACACATCATTTCTTATTTTAAAACGTGTTCTGAGAAACACCACAAGAAGTTCCATAACAAGGAGATCATACAAGAAAAATAAAAACAACAACAACCTTTCGCTCTATCTGTTGATAGGAAATGTGTAATGCTCCAGTGATATTAAAGATTGATAAGGAGGTTTAAGGATGTCTGTTTAGCTTTTGCTTTTTTGTTGTTGTTGTTGGAGATCCACAAATATTTCTTGCATAGAGCCAGGTAGTAAATATTTTCAGCTTTGTGGGCCATATGATTGCTGCCATGGCAACATGAAAGGAGCCATTGATAGGGGGTAAGCAAAGGAATGAGTGTATGCTTCTGCTCCACTCAAACTTTATTTACAGACCCTGATATTTGGGTTACATATGGTGTTCACCTGTTACAAAGCTTCTTAATCTCTGATTATTCTTTAACTGTTTAAAAAGATAGAAACCATCCTCAGTTCAAGTCCAATATAAAAATAGGAAGCAAACTAGATTTGACCCATAGGTCCTAATTGCCCCAAAGCCCCGGGTTTATTTAGGCCACTGTTTCCCTGCTCTTTATACCTGTGGAATCAACTCCTGACTCCACTTAGTGATACTTCTTAACATTCCAGGAGAGATTAAATGATTCAAGGTTGGTGAGCTTTGTGTGGCTGTGACCAAAATACTTGACCAGAACAATTTAGAAGGAAAGAAAGTTTACTTTGGCACACAGTTTCAGAGGTTTGGTTCGTTGTAGGCCAACTCCATTGCAAGATAAGGCCAAACACAAGGCAGAAGGGCATGGCAAAGGGCAGCCACTTAGCTCATGGTGACCAGGAAGTGGAGAGAGAAATGGGAAAGGACCCCAAGGAAGATGCACCCTTCCAGGGCACTCCCTCAGTGACCCACCTCCTCTAGTCACACCCCACCTGCCTACAGTTAGTCCCATTCAAACTAGGATGGACTGATTAGATTACAGCTCTCACAATCATTTCACCTCTAAATATTCCTGCATTAACACAGCAGCTTTTGGGGGGCACCATAACAGTATGCGGTAGATCAGAACTGCTCTAAATATAGTCCATGAACCAACAGCATCGACATCACCTGGACACTTAATAGAAACACAGAAACTGAGGTCAAATCAGAATCCTGAGGGTGGAACCCCAGAGTCTGCCTTAACAATTTTTCTGATGGTTCTGATGCTTTTGGAGTTTTAGAATCATAGTCCTAAACTGTAACTTGAAAAGTGCTGATTCGGGAACATTTAAGAAAATATTGTCAGAATATAGTGTTCATTCAGTCACTTATTTAACAAGTCAATTAACAGGAATGAACAGTTACTAAGAGCCAGACTCTTCACTATGCACTGGTGATTTGAGATAATCAATGAGATTCTGTTGGGCTTTTAATGGACTGGGACATTATCTTACATCAGAGCTCCAGGCAATTGTTTCCAGTGGCTCTGCTTCCTGTCTCCCTCACTTACCAAGCAGGTTTTGCTGGTTGGGACCACACCACCAGCTCAGACCACACATGGGATGGTTGTTTAACATGGTAATAGGCGCAAAGTGTCCCCAGTCACCCTGATATCAACTGTCCTTTCATTATTAACATTCTTTCAGCTGCTGAAGTGATGTTAATGAGAACTGTCATGCTTGCCTCTTAGAATGCTAACAAGCATGGATTTGGGGTTATAGGGACAACTTATCAAGCACCAGCAATAAACATCCCAACAGGCGATTTGGAGGTGTGCTCAGTGCCCACTCTCGGACCTATCACATTAGGAGGGCAGACGTTACTTTTTAGCTTTGAAATACCATGTGTTTGAGATCTTTTAGATTCATCAAATCACAGATAGAATCCTACATTTTAGAGTGAGACAAAGGTGTGGGAGCTCCTGGGGGTACATGAAAGTGAAGCAAACAAGGGTGTGTAGGGTATACACCACATGTCTTCTCTGCCGACATGCCACCTGCCCATCAGCCAGGCCCAGACAGGTTGCCATCAGCGTGGAGCCAGGGGACCCTACAACTGTTCTTCTCATGCTAAGAATAGCAACTTTGAGAGGAGATTGCCAAGGAAACACCTGAGACTTGAGTGTGAGTGTGTGTGTGTGTGTGTGTGTGTGTGTGTGTGAAAAGAGCGAAGCAGAGAGAACAGAATTCACAAATATCCATAGCAAATAAGCCCAGAAGGGTGGGCGATGGCAGTAGTCCTACAGGTCTAAAAGCATGTGGACCCTTTCTAACAAACTGGCCTGTTAAAAGGAAAGATCAGGTGCTGGCCTAGGCTGAAGGAGGATATTCCCTCAAGAAACCAAGCAGCAAATCATAAGGATGGAGAACAGGGCCAGAAGGTGCTTTTGTTTGTCTCCATGTGGTAATCCTGGGAGAGGTACTGCTTGGAGACTGGAGACGCCACACTCTGGTGGTTTCCCTGGTTTCAGGCTTCTAGGGTGCTCAGCACTACAGCAACATGCCTCCTGCTCAGCCATTAGGAAAATAAAGCTTATTAACAGACTGGATTTGTTCCACTCTCAGCGAAGGGCATGGTGTTATCCTGAATAAGTAAGACTTTCTGAATATTAAACCCCCACATCCTTACAAAGATGATCAGAACTTCATATAATTTATTCCCTTCAACAAGTCTGTGAGATTGGGATTGTTTGCCCTGTTGAGGAAACTTAAGACTCAGAGAGAGTGATGAACTTGCCTACAGTCACCCAGCTTCTGAGTGCCAGAGCCAATGATTCAACTCGGTCTTTTAAGTAACAAAGCCCCTATTCACTTCACTGAGCTCTGATTCATAATCTACCCAATGGTCCACCATTTTATTCTGGAGGCTAGATCTTCCATCACTCAGAAACACTGAAATTTTACTTCCACTCAGCTTAAGGTTCAAGAGTGACTTGGAATAAATTCTTTCCCATTTCTTTTTTTTTTAGGTTCCTAATTTTAGGGACCTGCATTTAAGTAAAATACAAAGCACTTACAGCTCTATCTCATTTTATGAGCATACATTCTGGTGACCAGGAGAAGCACTTGAAAATTAGCAGGCTCATGATATGATGCCCTATCAATTTTTTAACTGATTCTCCATAAAACTAACATGATCTTGCTAACTTGTTTTTAATGCTGGTAATAGAACGCATCCCTGAAACTTCTTTTCTTCTTCTTTTGCTATGATTTTTGTATTTGACACTTTGTCCAAGAATCACACGGTAGAAAAGAACTGTGAAATCTATTATCTCCAAATAAGTTTCACTTTAGGATTCCTCCAGTCTAACAACACTAAGTAGCAAGACCTGCTTCACAAGAGTGAAAAATGTGAAAAGATTCTAATACCTTGTACTAAATTAAAATTCCAGAATTCAATCTTAGAAGTGGAGAAATCAGTAGAATAGTGAAACTGGAAAACGGATTGCCAAGCCCCCCTCCCCCAGATTTATCTTAAAGACCAGTCCCTGTGAGTTTGGGTTTCCTTGCCTCTCAGTGGGTGTATTTCTGATATTCTGACAAAGAGTTTTTATTTTATTTTTGCATAAAGTTATTCTCATACAAATAATAGTAGCATGGTAATGCCCCAAGGCCCCAGATCTAATGTCTTCTCCAGCTTTAGTTTTCAATAGGGCAAACACAAATGTGCTTTTTAGTTAGGAAGTCATGCAAATATGCAAAGCTCCTATTCCATGGTAAGTGTCTTCAAGCTTTCAACCAGCTGCTATAACAAAACAAAATAAAACCCTCACATGTCCAGTGATGCAGCATAAGAGAAGTGTCTTGTTCACCTATATAAGAGCTTAGGTGTTCTGTTCAGCAGTCAACTTTCCTTCCCTACAGGAATTTGGAGAACCCGAGTTCCCTCTGTCTCATGTTCAGTTGTCCTCTGGGGTTCAGTTTTTGCTGGCACAAGAGAGGGGGAGTGAACTGCCCTAGTCTGACAGGGACATACTTCACTTCCACTACAATCCATGCACCATCTCTAGCCACATGACACCACCTCCTTGCAATGAGGACTGGAAGTGTAATTCTTGACTAGACAACCATTTCCCCAAGGCCATGCTCTTCCATGCAAGAGGGAGGACAAATTCCAATACACAGTTGACCGTCTCTGCCACAAGAGAAGAGCCCATGCCTTCAACAACTGTGCTTCCTTGGGTGCTTTATACCCATCCCTCTGATGGCGATATATGGGTATGTAACTTCTTAAGCAGACCTGTTGTGCCTCTAGGGCCACCCATGGAACCAGGTATGTCCCCCAGTGCCATTACTGTCAAACCAAATTATCTGATTTCCTTCTTTCACTTCTGTTTTTCCCAGTTAGACTCTAGTTCCATGAAGGTAGTAAATCTGCCTGTCTTGTTCATCACCATATCCCTAGTACCTAACACTGTCCTGCCATATGGGGATTCACCAAATACTTGAGAAGAAGGAAAGGATGGGAGAAGGAAAAGATGGAAGGAGAGAAGTTTGCTCTTAGAGGGATCTCAGTTCTTCTGACTGTAATTTGCACCATATGGAATTTCAAAAGAGTAGCCAAGAAATGAGCTGGTCACATTTTAGGGCCTAGGATCCATTTCTCTTTGGAATGATAATGTCTCATCCACACACAAATCCTCTTGACAACCTCTGTAACAATTGAAAGAGATTTAAAAAAAACTATTTCTCTTTTAAATGCCTCTAAATGCAAAGAAATACTATTTAACAATAAAAAGCAGTCATTATTAATACATGCTATAATCTGGATGAATCTCAAAATAATTATGATAGCATATACTATAACTATATAGTATAGTCTATGTGATTTATTTTATATGAAATTCTAGGAAGTACAGACTATAGGAAGTAGAATGGCAGTTTTGTTGACACAGGAATGGAATGGGGTAGGGAGCAGTGGGTGGATAGGATTACAATGAGTACAGGGAAAACAGGAAGTGATAGCTATGCTCATTTTCTTGATGTGGTCATAATTGCCTGGGTTTTTATATATGCCAAAACTTCTTAATCATGCACTTCAAAATATGTGGAATTCGCTGTATGCCAATTACTTATCAATAAATCTGTTACAATAAAAATAAATAAATGTGACAGTGAAAGTGTTGCAACCCAGAAACACACCCCTCCACCCCAATCATTCCCAGCCCTTACATGGTTTGTGTCTTTGAAGACATATCATATGCAGACAGGTACCTATTGCCATGGTAGAATTGGCAAGCATGCATTCATGGTACCTACTGGAGAAACTGGCATAATTCTGTTGACTCCCCCCAAAGAGTGTGATGTGCCTTCCATCTAAGAAGATGATTGACACTAGTCATCTAAGAATGACAGCCACTTAGATCTTTGCCCACATCTGCACATACTTCTGCAAGCTCTCATATTTTCAAATCTGCTTCTTCCCAGGTTCTGCAGACAAACCCATCACTGACCCCCCAACCCAGGCGCCCAGCCACCCCTCACCGCTACCATGGCTGAAGACGCAGACATGCGCAATGAACTGGAGGAGATGCAGCGGAGGGCTGACCAGTTGGCTGATGAGGTGAGGAATAGAGACCTGGGAGGGGGTGCAAAAGACAGGGGGAGAAGCTTCCTCTACTAATTTTTTTTAAAAAATGATGTCAATTTCCTCTATACCCAAGGCCTTTGCTGACTGAAATGGGTTGATTATAAAATTTATGTACTAATTGATGTCTAGGCCCTAATTTTCAGTTTATAGAAATCTTAAGAAGTCAAAGTCCTCTAAGAAAAGTATTGTCTATGGGTGTCTCACAGGCACTGGTGTGCTGGACTTGGCTTAATTCTGAGAACTGGTGGTTGGGAATTTTCCAGTTGATTGCTCAACACAAAGCTATTATATTGAATTATATAATCTAAGAGTTATTAAGATTATGTTAAAATCAAAGGTAATAAACACTCAAAACTCATCACTTCCTAATTATTTTAACCACATTTTACTACTATTGACATCTACTGTATCTTGGGATGGAATTCTGTATGATGTTGTGTTACTGCGGATCTTCCCAGCTTTGTGTTCAGTACTATCACATTGTAGCTAGAAATCAGACAGGGCAAGAATAATTATACCAAAAAATCTACAAACATTAAAAATCCTGGCTTTATTTGTTGTGTTGTTAATTACTTAAAGTTAAGAAAGTGGAGAAAATGTTAATAATGCTGATTAAACTTAAAAGTTTGTTTATTAAAAATGAGGGAAATCATACAGTATTTGAAAACTATGATTCTCTTCAGCAAGGACATCACTTTATTGACCAATGAGTAAAGTTCCAACATACATTTTCATTATTTCATTTTCCTCTTATTCATTAACATAGATGAAAATATCCAACCAACATTCATGTTAGGACCACACTAGTTCATGACATAGTTAGCTAAAGTTACAAGAGTTCCAAAATCAACAAAATCTTTCTGAGAGGATTGATTATCTATATAAAATTTACAATATGACCAAATTATATTGTTATATTGTGTGCACATATGAATATGTAACATGGAATCCCACTATTATGTACAACTACAATGCACCAATAAAACTATGGAAAAAAAGAGATCTACAATAGCATTGCATATTTTATTGTCTGCAAATTCTGTGCTACTCATCCTTTATATTAGCGGAATAATAAATTTGAATACATGCATACATATTCATATATTTTATCCAGAGAGGTACTACTTCAAAGAGCAACCTACTTGTCTCTTCTAAGAAAGTTAACATCCTTCAGGTTCCTGCAGAATCTTGTCCAAAATAATTCTGTCACTTAAAAGCAGGGTTTAGAGAAATCACACTGGTTCTTGAATTCTGGTAACGTTAAAGAAGCTAAGAAAAAAGGGCAACACTGTGCCTGAGGGACAAGCACTGAGCTCAGACTTTCCATTGCATTTTTTCTTATCTCAGAATGAAGATAATTATTATAGCTGTCTCCTATAGGCTAGTTATTTCAAACATGCTTGATTTTTTTCACCCTAAGGCAACAGCTTAATTTGTATTGATAACAACTTCCAATTGTGTTTCTAGGAGCTTTCTAAGAAACTTGATGCTATATTCATCTCAATTCATGAAAAATTATGTTTGTGTTTAAAATTCAATATTCTTAGCCCAGGGAGGCCAAATTAGTCCTCTGAGTATTTGAGATAATTTTTCATGCATCCTGAGCATGCAAAATTATCTTTTCCAGATTACTTTGTCTTTGATATCAAGATCGGCTTCATATGGCTTTGATTTTATGAAGATTAAGCTTTCATGTAATTGCTTTAGGGAATCTGATCATGTAGAAAGCCCGATAGGAAAGAGATTGAAAATGGAAAGACATTTTTTGTGTTTTAGTTGAAAATATAAAATAATATGTGACAGGGACCCTTTTGTATTTCTCAAGTGAAGAAAATATTTCTGACTTTTCAAGATCTCTAGTTCCTACACTTACACGGTGTTTATGTTTTTTTTTCTGTCTTAGTCGCTGGAAAGCACCCGTCGTATGCTGCAACTGGTGGAAGAGGTAAGGAGTGACTGTATTTTAAAATAAAGAAACTAATCCCTATGTAGACATGTTCTTTTCCTAGCCCCTACTGACATTCCCTTGGCCATGATCCTATTGATATCAGGGTTAATACAGCCTACCAGGAAACCACATAATGAAAGAGATGCGATATTCAAGTTGTCAAATTGCCTTCAAGGTGAATTCATCCTCCCTCCCAACCCAGCCCACCTTTATAGTCTAGGATGCAGCGAAATATAGTATTTCCAAGCTAATGCTCCCAAGAAATCAGAAAAGATTGAAGTCACTTTAAGAAAATCAGAACAATTTTTTTAAGGAATGATCTACATCAAAATCTTCATTTGTAATGATTTTGATGCTTATACATCACTTCTAATCTTGAAATTCTGTTCTGACTTTAGTGATACTTATGACTTTTAAAATATGTATCTATATAGGTATATCATTCTCAGAAACTGCTATATTTAGAGTCAGGCACTAAAATCTATGAAAAAATAAGAAAAACTTTAACAAAGAGAAAAATCAAGGCCAATAATATAAATATAAAAGCTCTTTTATATTCCTGACTCTGGATTGTACATCCATTTGCGAGACATAGTTAATGAATCCCAAACTATTTTTAAATGGGTAAAATAGGGCAGATAGCAGTAATGGAATCAAAAGGGCATTTGTAATAAACCTCACTCATTCCAATTTGGTAGAGCAGCAGTCAACCAGGAAGAATAAATGGATTAATTGAACTTGCCCATTGGGAGAGATGAAGCGGGAAAAGAATGAGTTGGACTATATTTATCTTAACCTAATAAAACAAGCCTAATAGTTTTTATTCAGCGAGATGCTGTTTCAGCTGTGCTTTGAATACAGCTGCTTATCAATGTATAAATTCATGTGTGATTATCATTTTTAAAGATCTTGAGCTTTCTGTAGCAGAATGATTAAATGAGCCTATCCACCTCATGCTACTGTCAATTGAATGTGCAATGACATAAAGGGAAAAAAGATAAATTTTACAAAGACTAAAAGGAAAGGCGACTGCCTCTCACGCTAGTGTTGACGTCCTCCCTTATTTCTGTTGCTCCAGATTCTCACCTAGAGAAGATGTAAATTGCCACAGCAGGAATGGGGGGAAGGTGGCATGATGAGCTCCCCCAAATTAAAAAATAAAATCTGTTATTTCAAAAATGACTCTTTGAGCCTGCAATGTAGTACAAATTACCCACTCCCAGAAAGGCAGCCCAGCAAGGGAAAGCAGCCTTCCATCTCTAAATGAGAAATGTTTCTATACTGTGTTCTGGGAACCCTGTTCATGCAGAAATACTTGAAGAGCAAGAAGGAGACAGATATTCTAAATCTAGGAATGCTGGCAGGTGTCTCAATATGGCTTTATTCTCCCCCACCTTCTCATGAGCAAAGAATGAAAGGAGGACACATTAATAACATTCCTACATGGGCTCTGACGTGAACCTGCATAGTACCCTGAAGTTCACTGACATAATTATCTTATTGTATACTATTACACTATCATCATAATATACTATTTGACCTTGGACCACAGCCTCCAGTCTTATTTCTCATTTTTGTTTTTGCATATGCACAGGTGATGTGCATTTCTAAGTACCAGGACTGTCCCTAATTTGCCTGCCTGTGCAGTGTTGAAATGCTGCCCAGATGGTGAAAAGTGGTGGAGCAAGTGCCACCAACTTGAACTGACCCCTCATCCTTCAGAATCTTAGGGACATGAACACTTCTTTCTCTTATCATCTCAAATCGCAAGCAGTGTCAGCTAGTCTCAAAAAATCAGTGTCTGCTCTAAATTATTCTAAGAAACAAACAAAAAAAAATCTCCAAAGTTCTATTGATTGAAGTAGGATTCTCATATTATATGTTTTTGTTTCTCCCAAAGTGTTTCTCGATCAAGCATGAAGTTGCATCTTAGAACAAGGAGCAAAACAGATGGAAGCAATCTCCTACCTCTAATAAATAAGAGGAGGCTATTAGACTTTCCATCCTTAGGAAATTGTGAGCAAGGCATTATTAGAATTGATTGATTTGCTCTTACTTCCTCCTGGGTTATTTTATATTTATGGTCCAAAACCCCTCATATCTAGGGCATTGGCTATTCAGATGATATTCTGCTTTTCAATCAAAAAAGGAAATTCTCTTTAAAGAGAATCAGCATTAAATATTCATCAAGGGCAGAAATAATTTGGAAAATCTGAGCTTTGAAATACCAGGATCTTACCCATGATCCCAAAGTTCATCAGTGCTATATAATTTGAATCGAACTCCTTATTGAAATTCAGTCTCAAAGACAGGAAAGGTTACTAAAATTGTGAAACCTCCCTAGGGCAAACAATTCCACTTTCAGTGGAATATACAACTTAGCACCATCCCTAATAGACTCCAGGGTATAGCATTGTGGCAGGTGGGAACAAGCTTTTTAATAGAAGCCATCAGCATTTCAAGGATGATATAAAGTTACCCAGAGATCCATGGAGAAGTTCAGAGAAGCTGAATGCTGTAGACAGTCAAAAAGGTTAAAAATCCTATAGCACCTCGTTCCAAGCCTGCACTTGGGAACTCGCATTTGCTGGATACATTTCAATGAATATTTATTGAATGCCTAGCTCTGCTGATAGGAGGGAAGGTAAATATTGATATCTTTCAGGGAAAAACAGAGGCAAATAACTCCAAATGCAAGGTCATACCTGCCTGGAAAGTACAAAAGAGGAAATATTTGACTCTAGTAGGAGAATCATGAAGGTATTCTCAAGGAGAGACATTTGATTCTGGGACCCAAATAAAGTTAACTCTGCTAATGCTAAGTGCAGGAAATGAAGGCTACATATTAATGCCTTGGGCTATGAAAACTAGGCCCAAGAAAAGCCACACTGCTTTAGGGCAAGCAGATTCGAAGGCACCACACAGCTTCCGTGGAGTAATTATTGAACCACTAGCCTGTCATGAATGTTTTAGCATCTTTTCTTTTTATGACAACTGATCTTTCAGAACACTCTGGCCATGAGAAGGGAATAAGCATTCTAAAAGCCGTGCTTGTGTTATGCCAGACTCTGCGTTAGAAGACATTCAGGTTGGACAGTTATTTTCAAATATGCAGATATGGGATCTTTTGGGACTCCAGAGAGTCCCTGGAGTATCTCAGCTTTAAGTTAAATATATTGGGCTTTGGGGATAGCATTTTAAAATGACAAAAGGAAGATTTGGAAGTGTTCTATAAACATTGTCTTAGTTCATCTGTAAAAATAAATAATAAAAACAGCAAAATAAAAATACAGAAATAATTTTTTAAAAAAGAAAATCCTTTCTAACTCCAACTTCCCCCATTTTTATGTAGGCTATTTTCCCAGCAATCTCAGAAACCAAGAACTGAGCTAAGGTAAAAATAGAGCCACCTCTTCTCACTCCTAGCTATTAAAACCAAATATTCTTTAAGGAATAAGAGAAAGTAATATTCTGTCTCCCTGAAGTATTGCCCCCATCCCTGCCTTAGTCTCTAAGTTTATAGTTTTTTAAAAGAACACCCAGTTATTTTGATTGAAGTCATCAGCAAAACAGTGGAACCAAATGTAAGTTCTAACATTTACTGAGAACCTACAATGTGTCAGGTCTGGATCACTATCATTATTTAACATGTACGATCTAATTTAATCTTTGTAGCCACAATTTTTACTACTTCACCCCCATTTTACCATGGAGGAATGTGAGGTATAGAGTTAAGTAATTTGCTCAAGACACACAGTTATAAATAGTAGAAATAGATTTAAAACCCAGGACTATCTGATTCCAGAACACTTAATTTCCCTTCCACCAGCACCTCCTACTGTATTTATTTTTTCTTTGGGAATTCTACAATGGGCAGAAAGGATCTAATGAAACAGAGCAACTCATTCTTAACGGATTGAGATTCTGCTCAAATTAAATCCTGCATTTTAATGTATTCCTTCCTGAACTTAGCACAGCCTCCCATTGAGTTGAACTAACTTTTAGAGGGCTTTGCCTTCTGTTGTTCATTTTATCTTCCTAAAGACTGTGGGAAGTAAGGGAGCTTTTGCTGTCCCCATTTAACTGCTAGGAAAGTGGGGACACTGAACAGTTGACTTGCAAAGACAGGCCTAGAATTTAGAATTTCTGACTCTCTGATTGATTCCATTTCTGCTCACCAACTGAGAAGCACAGTTGAGAAGCCATGCATTTGTCTTCCCTTTGCCTTTAGTACCTGGGTAGAGTAGAGGTCAAGTAAACATTTATGGAACAGAGAAATGAATGAGTAAATAAACAAAATAATGAATGAATTAAACAATAAATGAACGGAGGAGGCTGAGTGCAATGGCACATGCCTCTAATCCAAGCTACTTGGGAGGCTGAGACGGAGGATTGCAAGTTCAAGGTCAGCCTGAGCTTGCTAAATAAATATAAAAGGAAAAGGACTGGGAGTGTAGCTTATTGGTAGAATACCCTTGGGTTCAATCCCCTGTACCACAAAACAAGCAAGTGAGTAAATAAACAAATGGAGGAATGAATAAGCAAGGAACCAAATGAACCAACCAACCATCCACACAGTCTTACTGCATCTCACCCTGATCTTCAGTAGAGAAAAATACCTGATAGGTCACAGAACTCTTCCAGTCTCGCAGCTGCTTGTGGATGAGCTAAGAGCATACCCCAGCTTTCCTAATCTCAGATCAGTGCTCTCTGCTCCTGTTCTACCAAATCGGAGAGACTTTCAACACTCTTGCTTCTTCATATTAGTTCTATGAATCATTCTAGTGCAGAAACACTCAGCACCAAATTAAACAAATGTGAAATAATACTTGCAGGGCTCTATATAAAATAAATGGGTCTAACAGACTATTAAAATGTATGAATAAATAAGGACTGATCTGACCACATTAAAATCACTAAACTTTTTCCCACCTACCGTCACCAGTAGAATGGAGCAGAGACCTCAGGCAAGCCTTGATTGTGTCCACGAGGAGCAAATGTTCTCTGAGATGCCTCTGTCCTCAACAGAACCTTCACTGCCACATCTGTATGCCTGAGGAAGCCATCTGCTTTTTGTAATTTTGTCTCATAAGCAATGGCTATAATATGCAGAAAAGGGGCAAAGAAGTCATTAAAATTCAGGCTGTTATAGACAGAAGTTCCTTTATAACACATTTAAGGAAAAGACTGAAATGTCTTTCGTATTTTGGAATCTTGCTACTCAGTATGTGTCCAGCTTGTTAGAAATGCAGAATGTCAGACTCTATCCCAGGGCTACTGAATCAGAATCTGAATTTTAACAAGACAATTCATGTTCAGGGGATCCATGTGCATGTTCAAGTTTGAGAAGTAGTGGTCTAGAAGCTTCTGATGGTAGAAGGTAATGATGATATATTTAGTTGGCCTATATATTCCTCTATAGATGCATTTTATGAATGTATTTATCTTATGAAGACTTCCTGTAATGCTAACTATACATCAAGCTCTGTTCTAGCACCTTCCACATTTTAATTTATTGAATTCACATAAGAACTCAGTGAGGTATAAACTCATTATTGCTGTATTACAAATGAGAGAACTGAGGCACAGTATAGTTAGGATACTTGTCCAAAGTCCTGCATCTAGGAAATGAATCACCAGGATTCAAGCCCAGAATCTGATCCAGAATCTGTGCTCTCAGTGACTCTCCTGAGTCACCCTGGGTCATCACTCTCCCTACAATACCCTGACTTGGCCACAAGAGCCTGTCAAAATGTGCTCAAAAACAACATAGGTTTTCATGACCTGGGGCGTTAACTGCACACATTCTCTAAAATGATGAGTTTATAATGGCTCACGGTGATTATTTTCAGTGTTTTGTTTGACTTTTGAGAAGCACAACTGGAATTTAATTTTCAGCTCCCACTAACTTCTCTCTTTCTTTCTTAGTTCTTAAGTAAGTCAATTTATTCTGTGGGTTTCCATGAGCTTTCCTTGAAAAACCAATTAATCCAAACTGTAGGCAATGCCATTTTATATTCATTAAGTCACCCTATAAAATGGAAAGTCTTTACTTAAATGGTTAGAATTCCTAGAAACAGTGATCCCTAAGTATGAGAAATGCATGTATCTTTGTTCCTTCTCCCCTGCCCACTAACTCCCACTCCCCTTATCCCAATAATGCAGGTGGTGTTGGTTTCTTTGGTTAATAAGGAATGAGAGGAGAAGTGCCTTTTAAAGACTTCTTCTTAACAAAGGAACTGCAGTAAGCTTGGACAGGAGTTTTTTCCCACACATTATCATGTGCAGAATTTTAGATTTTAGAATAAAGAGCCCTTATTTCTGATCTTGTTCCCTTTTCTAAATCTTGCAGAACTTCTCTCCAGAGAAAAAAAATAGGCGAATTAGTTTCCTTCTGAGCTGTATTTCCATGTTTGTGAAGCCACACTCTCCTCGAATAAACCTATACATCTCACCCTCTAAGATTCTTATGCACCTTCCCCCTGGCCAGAGGAGAAAATTCTGGATTTTGAATCTAGAATTTTGAAAAAATCTAGAGAATTTTGAAAGATTTGCTTTCTGTGGTTGGTATTAGGACAACCATAGGTGTTTTTATTTTTCAGGCATAAAATTACATTATAATTTCAAGTATGTGTATTCCAATACATGCTTCATGTGTTGGAAACCCCCTCCTGAAGTCTACCCGTGGTGATTATGCCACACCCCCTCCTTCTGCCCCTGAGATCACTGGTAGAGCAAGTCCACAGGGTACACATTCCTTTGAGTCCCTCCCCTCCCCTAATGTTCTCGCCATATTTCCTCCCTTTTTTCTTTGATCCTTCTTCATTTTCCATTTCTAGGGCTAATTGTCCCCTTACTGATATCTCTTTCTCTCTTTTCTCTCTCTAACTCCTTTTCAACTTTGCTACCATTATTGGAATGTAGAGTAAAGATGCTGGTATCAGGACTTTGGTTATGTTGGATGAACAAGGAGGTAAGTTCAGATTTCTTCAGTAAGAACAATTCCTCATTTAAATAAAGTATGTTTTTTTGTAATTCTTGTGCATCCACAGGAAGCTATTTGGGCACATGTTACACACATGTATGAGTTTGAGGGTTCTAGAATTTTCATCTTGCTAATTTTTCTTCTCTGTTGAAAATATTGGTAAATGTGTAAAATTGCTGATATTTTCCTCATGACTGAATGAATGATACTATTAGTTTATATCTGTTGGAGTAACAGAATCCTGATGGGAAAAGCCATGTGTTTGTATTTTTTAAAGAATAGTATTTTGAACAGTGTAAGAATTCTTTTATTCTCCTATCCCCAACCTTTTCCATAAATTTGGATTCCTTCAAATATTACCTAGATAGGATGAAGATATAATATATCATATTGTCTACTTCTTTTAACCATCCTAATTCAGTGTCTGGCAGTTTTGATTTTCAGGTCACTATGGAGAGTCCTCAAATAACTAGAAGGTATTTTTAACAGGATATGAGCAAAGGGGAATGATCTGGAAAATAGAAAATTAAATCAATTGAAATATTTGGTCTATTTTCTTATCATTTAAATACACTCTATTTTATTTTGTCTCAAAATAGTTTAACCTTTATGCTGTAGACTTATCTCAAAAATGAGAAAATCTTTTATATATATTATGTATTATACACACACACACACACACACACACACACACACACACATATATATAGAAGTCTTTTATTTTTTTTTCTCCAAAGACCATTAAATACTAGATGGAAACAAAAACTAAATAATGAATGCAAAGGACCAAATCTCATTTAAAGAAAATTAGAGTTGCACATTTGAAAACATTACTTCTATGCAACAATTTGTCATTACTACATCAAGTTCACACTCACACCCCAGCAACCTATTAACTATCTATTAACCTATTAACAGATCTATTAACTGCCAAATGAATTGGTTCCAAGCCACAACAGCTGACATTTCATGTCCATGGTAAGAGGAGAAAAGGTTCCATGACCTTGTACTATTTAAAACAAAACAACAACAAAAATATTTCCTAGTTATTTAGTGATTTTTTTACAGATCACTACCTTTTATTCTTAAGAATAAGAAGTAATGTTTTAAACAAAATGGAAAACATACAACAACATTGAACTAAAATATGTGATTATTTAAACAAACAATACACAACCTGAAGAAATTTGGTTAGGGCTCAATCATTTTTATATGTTCATGGTAGTCACATACACATATTGGAGAACAGAGATTAGGGGCTCTTCTCCTTGAACATTTGGCCTGTTTTTAAACTTATGATGGAAATGCTACAAACAATGAAACTCAGGAAGCCAGCATTTTAGTATGGCATATCCATACTCTAAGGTGGCACCTAAAATGATAATGTCATAATTTCTGTGTTTGCATTTGGTGGCAAAGATAAGTATTAAAACTTATTCACAGCATAGGTCCCAATAAACTCCAAGCATAAATTTTAAATTAGGACAATTGTGATATATGTAACAGGCCTAAAACACTTTTCCTAAAATGTAGAAAGCCCTTACACAATTTCAAGGAAAAGGGCAATCACCTAAAAGAAAAAAATAGACATAAAACATGAATCATCAGTTTACAAATAAACATACCAAACTGGGTTTCAACCATCAATGATGAGATACTAGTCTTTATCTAGCATACTGACTTAAATTCTGAAAATTGGTATTACCTGATGTGATGAATATGCTGGCAAAACAAAAACCCTTATTCCACAGATGGGTGCTAATATAGATTTCTCAAAGAGCAATTTATAATACCTTCAAATTTTAAAGTGCACCTATCTTTAATAGAAACATTCTACTCTTAGAATTTTACACTGGATATACACATTTACAATTACTCAAAGAAAAATGTACATGGCTTACTTGTAGTCATATGAGACTAGAAACAACCTAAATATCTGCCAGTGTGGAGATGAACTAAATTAATTATGGTATGACCATGAAAGAAATGTTCTGCAATCAATGCCATAAATGAAGTAAATCTTTACTGACTTCTGGGAAGTTGGGATGGAGACAGGAAGATATATCAGTTAGAGTCCCCTAAGAAGCAAATGCAAAGGAGCAATTAGAAGTATGAGAGATTTGTTGGGGACATGTCTGTGATGGGTCAAAGGGAAAAGGAGCAGGGATAGGTAGGGAGAGCTTTTAGACTGTGATGTGGATCCAGAACCTGTATCAGAAGAAGGAAGGAGAATTGGGTAGGAAAAGCCTCAAACTGTAGTACTGCTTGAAGAAGGTCTCAGCCAGGCCGATGGGGAGCCCAGGAACAGAAACCATCCATTGGAGCAGCCTCACATTGGTTGTATATGCTGTAGATCTGGTAGCCCCATTGTGCTCAGTCATTGGCTTGAAGCATCCCAGGGAACACAGGACCTCAACATAAATGCTGTAGTAGTTCCCAGGTGCAGAGTTAACTACACTTCTTTCAGAAGAGTCCTCTTAAAAGAAGCCTTGAGGGCACATCCTCATGACTGTCATAAAATAACTTTTGCTTTTACATTATTTGTGTTAAACTTTTTCAAAAACATACATCAAATAATGAAAAGAAATAATTTTATAAAACCAATTGAACATCAACCCCAATGCTTTCCCTCCAATTTTCAAAATATAAATTGTCCAAATGTATATGCCAATAACAGAGTCTAGTGGAGTTCTATTTTGAAGATATTATAACAGTGCGAGTCTACAGAGCTCTCCAGATGGATTTGCTATAATTATAAGACATGTTGACTTGATCTGTTTAACAGTGTCCCAACTTTGAAACTCAGAAGGCAGTAAATCATTGATTTTTACGTAAAGGCAAACTTAAGCAGCAGGTACCCATATAGAAAAGTGGTATCTTATTTTCAAAGCAAAATTGAAACAAATACACTTGAATAATTAGCAATTCCACCTTGTTAACTCGTTCAGTTAGTAATTCAGAATGTGAAGAGGTGGAAAAAGAAGACTTGCAGCACAGGGAAGATTGGAAAAAGATTCAGAATAATGCCTTTTCCCCTTAACTATATACACTAACATAAAGACGTGGAAGATACTATATAAGAACTTGGAATCTTAAGCACAGATGATTCCCAGAAGCATCTACATATTTTATCTGAGAAATGAAGCAGAATAGAATATTTGTTTGACAGGTTTCTTCATGAGATAGTGAGTGTTCTCAGCTAAAATATTTCTTCTTTTCAATGTATTTCCTAGGATAAGCCTGAGTTTTGCCAGATGTGTAGTAAATAAACGGATTCTGATAAGAAACCTGCAACCATAAGACCACCAAAAATGGATGATCTGTGCCTGGTCTTAAGTGATATACATTCCTTTTATACTATAATAGGAACTTAGGGCTTTTAATATGACAACAAAGCATAGGTCCACAACTCTTCACTGCTGTCATAAATGCATTGTAATTCTGCATGTGCTATGTTTAATTGTTTTAAATCAGTAACTGTATTGCAATTTCTCTTCAGTTATGCTCTACTAATTCTGTCTATGCCTGAACACCAAAAGCGTTGACTCTTTCTACCTTGCAGCTGCTCAGGAGCCTCAAGAAATCATCATCCTTCCAAAGAAACATTCCACCCACTCTTGGGTCAACCCAGACCATTGCAGGTTGTCTAGCTGAACAGTTAAATTACTTATAGGACTTTTGTTTTATACCCAGGTATCAGGCGACACCAAGGAGCACTGAGCATGACAGACAGCCCTGGAGATATATCAAGCCCTGGAAATTTTATTCCCCTACAAAACTTGTCTTCAAGAGAAACCCCCTAAAACAACCATGGCACTAACATGAGATGATCTAACCTTCCACTTCCATTTCTACTGTTGGTCCTTGCTGGGTTATATGTTTGCTCTTAAGGCTGCTATGGCTCTTTGAGAAAAAACCAGAGGATGAACTCCAAACTAATAGTGAAATTTATGACAGCTACTGCTTGGCAGAGGAAAGACAAAATAGAATCCCCTCCAGAGAATCAGTCAACTATCTTAAAAGGTTCATGGCACTACAAAGCAGAATTTGAGAAAAATATCCTTCTTCCTAATGTTTACTCACCAAATACCAGTTATGAATGACTAAAGCTGCACTAGCCAATATAGTGGCCATTGGTCACATGTGGCTATTTAACTTTATTTACATGAATGTCTGTATGTTAATCAATGTTAACAAAAATGAAAAGCATATAGGCAGCGTCTTGTAATTGGATGTATTCATGAAAGCTTGCACTCAAGCAAAACATCAATGTCTTGCTATCTTATTGTATTTTGTTTTGTTTTTAAAACCAGAATGAGAATTCTAAGGGCCCTGTATTGTTTTACTAAGATGAGATTAGTAGAAAAGATGTGTAAACTTAGAACCCTGAGCATCCTACCATTCGTGAATCTATCACAAATCACCAATCATTCAAATATCATTGCAAAAGAAAGCTAACACTTTTATGCCAACGCAGAATGTTATGTCCTGCAAGACCTCTTCTGACTTAAAAATGTTGTTCTGCCAATCTCTAAGAATAAACATAAAATTGTAGAAAGCAAACTTAGAGAGCTAAGAAAAAATCAACCCTGGATGGTTCATTATATCAGCCATCAGAGATACTGCTGTCCACTCCAGAATGACATAATGGCATTGGTTGCTTTCAACTCCACTCTCTGAGAAATGTCTTCACAGAAATCATCCAAGTGCTATAAGCCCCAATATAACAAATATACCCATAAACACAACTCAGTAGACTCTAAAAATTAATATTATTGTTAGAATGCCTCTGATAAATCATTTGTGCTATTTTTAAAATTAAGGGTTTGATTTATATTTTATATATAAAGACACATTCAATTAATATGGGCAGGTACAAAATAGTTTTCTGAATCAACCCTTTTCTGAACAGTATTCTCAATAAAATTCTGAAAAATATCATCAGAATTTCCTCTTTTACAGTCAAACCTTTGCCAAAAGGAGCTGATCATTTATGGCAGAACCCAGCTCTCAGAAATATGGATTTGCTTGTTTGTTTTTACCTTTTAATTTCTCCAGTTCAGAAGTTCAACACTTAGGGACAATTCATATTATATAGATGTTACTTCCTAATCTCTGCAGGCACCAAGGATGGCATTTCAGAAATCATGTGGGAGAGTTAATATTTTGACCAAATAAATGAAGTAGTTGTCTTTCTAACTCAAGAGAAATTCCTCAAGGACAAACACCTAAATATACATCCCTCTTCCATAACCTATACTGATTTCAGCTGCCATTGGTTGAGTCTAGCTTGTTTCCCCTCAGTCTGCAGGCGATCTCACTCCAGCACACCTGGAAGCCATTAGCAATTATTTAATTAGAACACAGCATCCCTATTTCTATCTGTAGGTATGGTGGTCCTTATCTGATGACATTGAGCTCTTTGACATTGAACTTCTCCCCCCAACCACCACCAATCAGTTTCCTCATTCAAATATTTAACTTGACTCAATCTAATCTATTGCATTCTTTTTTTTTTTTTTTTTTTTTGGTAGAGGGGATTGAACCCAGGGGTGTTTAACCACTTAGCCACATCCCCAACCCTTTTCATTTATTTTTATATTGAGACAGGGTCTTGCTAAGTTGCTTAGGGTCTCACTAAGTTGTTGAGGCTGGTCTCAAACTTGCAGTACTCCTGTCTTGCCTCCTGAGCCACTGGGATAACAGGTGTGTGCCACTGCACCCAGCTCTATTGCATTCTTAGAAGGAAACTGAAGTGAAATCTTAAGAAAATATATCCTAGAATATAAAGAGTATAAAGTGTCTAAAGATATCACTGTACCTGTATTTATTCAGCAAAAATTTCTCCAGCTCTCCAGCACTACCCTGTTATTTTTTCCAGGTGTCCAATGCAGGATAAAGGCTAAAATTTTGTTTTCCCAGTCTTTTTGAACAGCAAAGCAGAGTTAGCAGATTCCTAATAAACTGAATTTTGTTCATCAACCCCACCAAACAGAACACAATAAGCTTTTTACAAATTCATAGTCTCCTTGGTTTGGGTCACTAGTGATTCCAAGTTAGGTTTCGGAATGACAATTGCCACTGTACAATTTAATGTGAAATTGTTTTTACATGATTATTCATGCCCTTAGGCTGGAAATGTACTTATCAGTTTTATTCTAAGCGTGCCTGTATTCCTGGAGGCATCAGAATGCATGCATGCATGAAAATATAGATGAAAAGAAGAATGGGAATGTAATTAGGTTTTGTAATTAGACAACCAAGACATCTCATTTGCTGCTTTCCTTTAATGACTTTAAAAGCTATTTTAAAAATCCCTTCATTGAACTTGTACTTACCTCAATTTGGTGACAAAACTTTTGAAAAATTAATCAACTTGGTGTATGTAACCCTGGCAACCCAGAAGTATGATTCATTTTTATGTCTATTGATCTATGTCCTAGATACACTTAAGGTCAGCTTTGCTAGCAGCAATGGTCCGGTAGTCTTCTATGTTCCAATCTATACCCCTTCTTCAAGGAGTCATTCATTCTCCCTGCTGTCCACCTGGGGTTGATCTTTAGCATGCCCCTCATTATGGAAACTGGAAACTTAGGGGCCAGAGAAGTGAAAAGTCTTCCAAAGCTTTCTTAGCAAGTAAGTCATAGGATGAGAGACAAATTGAAATGCCCCAATATTTATAATATTGCTGTGTTGATGTTACTTTCTTTTACAGCTTCTATGAATTAAATATGGGGGAAACCAAAAACAGACCATAGCTACTTTGGGCTACACAGCTTAGGGGAAGAAAAAAAGTTTCCACATCCATTACTAATTATTGCTGTTGCTGCTGCTGTTTTTCCTGAAGCTGGGAAAATGGATTCTATTTTCTACTTGTATCTGCTTGAGAATACTTAAAAGCCAAACAATACAGATATTTTAAAGTTGAAGCAGATACTTCCACTTGTAGCACTAAATGAGAATGGCTTAAATGTAAACTAACGTCCTGTTTTTCCTTCTTTGGAGTTTCACTGGTGTCTGAGTAAGTGAATATGCTGTGCTTTTCCCCTGGACACTCAGAATTGAACAGGCCTTCTGACCCATCCCATCATGTCTGAACTACAAATTAGTTTGAGCATCATTTTTGTTCATTTCCTCCTATCCGCCCACTTAGGGTAGCGGCAGTACTCTGCAATGCACCCTCTTGGACAATGCATTGTAATCTCTCTCTTTCTCTTTCAAATTCCTTTTCACATAGTCATTTCTCATATTCTGTTGGAAACCCAAGAAAAATTCATTCCACACTGTCATCCCTTTGTCCTAACCAGAACAACTCGATCGTGTCGAAGAAGGCATGAACCATATCAACCAAGACATGAAGGAGGCCGAGAAAAATTTAAAAGATTTAGGGAAATGCTGTGGCCTTTTCATATGTCCTTGTAACAAGTAGGTACTGGGTACCAGCTCTAATCTGTGGCGTCCAGTTTTCTTTCTTTCTTTTTCTTTTTTTTTTTTTTTTCTTTTTTAATGTCAAAGTGAATGTCTGAAGTTTTGTCTTTTTTTTCTTTGTCCTTTTCCATCTGCTTCATTCTGTGGGGATAAAATACTTGTGTTTAATCAGAACAACTGGAACGCATTGAGGAAGGGATGGACCAAATCAATAAGGACATGAAAGAAGCAGAAAAGAATTTGACGGACCTAGGAAAATTCTGCGGGCTTTGTGTGTGTCCCTGTAACAAGTAGGTGCTGCCTGCCTGCCTGAAGCTTTGGTTTCCCAAGGCCCATCTCCAAGCCTTGACAAGCTCATTCCTGCAGGCACATAGGCAGGATGAGCATGTGGCATGCAGAACAGATCAATACCGTCTCCAATGCATTCATCTCATAGCATAGATGATATTAGTGGGAGTTACTGTTGATGCATTAAAAATCAGGCATACTACAGTGAAGCTTCACTGTCAGCAACTTTTATTGATGAACGTTTCAACATTTTCCAGAAAGTGTACTTTGAGACACAGGCACCTAGTGACCTTTGTTTTCTCCAACCCTAAGAACCAAAATTGCAGATTTAGAAAAGGCAATGGGTAAGTTTGGAAGATAAGAAACGTGTCAAAGTTTGATTTCTCAAAAGTAAAAGAAACAGGTAATTTGGCCCAAGTAAGCACTCTGCAACTTAGAGTATGTCAGAGATTTTCCCTTTCCACTGCCTACCCGTTACCAAATTTGGTTATGAGATGTTGCAGCTGCAGCCAGTGCAGAGGCCATGTGCTCTCCAGTGTGAAGTATTCAAGCCTTGACCAAATTGGGACCATCCCGCTCAAATTCTTCCCTTTGGAAGATCTACCTGTACACTGGCTGAAATGTTGAAATGTATAGATTTTGCATGCACAATATCACAAAATATTCAACTGTTCTCAAGGTTCTGCAACGCTTTTTTTGGAATGTAGCAGAAATGTGACATGTGGTTATAAGGTTTGCAACAGAAGGAACCTGAAACTGAGGGTTCTGGAAGATAGTGTCATTTGACTAGCTGTGGAAAAAAAAAATGCATGAGTGGATTGTCCAACATGCATTTGAAAAATTAAACTCATTACCTGATCTCCCTCACCCCTCCCTCTTTTCCTTTTAAAGAAGCTTTTTCTCCTAAAAGCTCTCCTAGTCCTAGCTTTTAGAATAGAAATTGATGTCGTTTCTAGCAGATTATATTACTATTCACATCCTTTAAACTTTGAGGCTGATTTAAAATATCCCACTTCCTGTTTAGGAGGGGGAGGGGCTCGATTTACCAATAAATAAAAAGCATGTTTTATAAAGAATGATCTACAGTAAAGCCTGATTAACTGGAATCTAGCTAACTGGAATTCTCCACTATATATTTTCCCCCTTCCATTTTTAGCAAAATAATCATCATCGTCATCATCATCATATTCCAAATTTAAAATGCACCCCCAGGACAATCTAGATAATTTGCATTGTCTTAGTTTCCATCCTTTTACAATCTCCATATTGAAAAAAAATAACTAAGAATCTAAAAGGAAAGACCATCGGACACAACAATACCTTGAAAAGATTTGATTATGACCCACTACTTATAGCAGCTCAGGCAGAAAATTGACTCATGAGTCTAACAAAAATGTTCACCAATTGCCCTTAAAACAAAATTTTCCTCTTCATTCCATTGTTCATTAAGAAAGTCTTATAATTCACCAAAATGACTCATTGGCAGGCATTCCAGTTAGTCAAGATTTGACTGTATATCCTTTCCGGTGGCAACTTGCCCCCACATGAGATTTCCTTCCGTTTGTGGTGAATTCCAACATATTCATTTTCACCCTTCATTAACTGTGTGTGAAGAAAGGGTGGAGGCAGGGCTCCCTGGGATGGATTCTAAGGTTCCCATGAAACATGACCCCTACAATTCCACATAAAACTGGTCGCTAATTCCTTAATGAACAAGAGACCCTAACTGAGCTTCAAAGCTTGACCGAAGTGTTCCCTATTGTGTGTAAATAATGCTTTAAAAACCATGTGTCACAATGCAGTGGCTGGTGGTGCCCTGGACTATTTGAGGGCTTCGCCCTGTCTCAGCATGTTTCAAAGGACTATGGTAGATGTACAGCAGTGATGTGAGTCTATGTGCAGAGTTGTGGGTGCAGTGGTTTGCCTTCTTCTGGAAACGCATATTTCCCCCTCCTTTGACTTTGCCAAAGATGGTATACCAGATATTTTACATAGCAGAAAACATTAGAAAGTCCATAAAACTTCCTTAATCCAAGAAGGGAGGAGATGGGGAGAGGCAGGGGGAAAGCCAGATTCTAAACTCTACTGAAATTACTTTGGGGATCTTGTTCCCTTGAGTGAGCCCATGGCCCCTTGGTACACTAATGTCTGACTGCTCAAAGGGCCATGACATTATACACTAAATTGCGGGAGTTGCTGAAATTCTATTGGTGCATTTTCCCAATTTGTCACCAAATTGTTTGGTCTGTAATCTGCAAGGATTAGAGCTAGTTTTAGTAGCTGGCACTGATCCTCTAGTAAAAGGGGGGGAAAAAAAAGTTAAATTCTGGTGTTTTATAACTTTAAAAAATATAAAAATGGGACCAAAAGATGTCTTTTGTTTTTGGACTAAAAACATATGGTTTCTACTATGCAAAGAACCTAAAAACATCTTTGATCGCCTTAAATTACAACACACCCACCAAAATGTGCTGCACATGTTTCTATTGGGCACAATAGGTATGCCTGGATTTTAAGTTTTCTCCAAGGCAGCTCAGTGAAATACAGCCCATGGAGACCACACTGATTCCAAACCACTCTCCCTCTGTCACAACCCCAGGATAGTTGGAAGTAGGAGTTTGAAAGCATTCTCCGCCCTGCCCTTCAGCCCATCCAAAGAAGCTACTGAACTGCGTTTCAAATCCTCATGAAGGCTATTACTGTCCTGCTAGTGCCTTTTTCGGGAATGGTCAACTTCGGGAGTAGTCTGGCTTAAATGAGAATGCTTCACTTTCCACTCATGCCTGTAGCTGGTGCATGAAGAAGAGATAAGATGGGTTTCCCTTTTCGGTGCTAGGTGGCTTGTTCTCTCTTCTATTTTCCTGCATTCATTTCACTATGCTTCTTTTACTTTTTGTCTCTGTGGACAAAGGTTTGTACATCAACTCTGGATGTATGGTGACTGTTTGGAAGTACCGATATATTATCTAATTCAAATCACTCTAGAAGCTACTCAAAGACCATCACCCTTGGCCAACCACCACTCCTTTATGTCCTTCATGAAGCACTAGAAATGTTAGTTTCACATATGTGTTGGGGAAAAAAAATATTTAACAGGGATCTTTGCATGATGGTGTGTAAAAACTTGGTCAAGTATGTTTTTCTTGATGACACTGTGTTGCTGTGGTGTGATGTACACACCCCACTTGGCAGTCTTGTTTTGTGTCTGTCTGCCAGTATGTTCTTTCTGTGTTTTGTGTCTCAAAATATTACCATGTCACTGAAATAAAACTGAATGTTCTCCAGCTACCTTAATCCTTATCTTAAATCCAATTAAACTACAAAACAAAACAAAGATGGCAGTCTTGACCATTGCAGTTGACTCAATTGGAAATGAATGATGAGTAGTGGAGGCATGGTGGTGGCCAACTGTTTGGGTCCGGATTATGATATATCGGTATTCTCTAATGCCTCAACTTAAAACTCATTTGCTTGGTTTGGTTCTTCGCTTGAAGAGGTGATGATTGCCGTGAACTTGCTGCTCCACCCTGTGCCTTGTCACTCACCCTCTTTTTTGCATAGGCTTAAATCAAGTGATGCTTACAAAAAAGCCTGGGGCAATAATCAGGATGGAGTGGTTGCCAGCCAGCCTGCTCGTGTGGTGGATGAACGGGAGCAAATGGCCATCAGTGGTGGCTTCATCCGCAGGTGAGCTTCATCCAATCCCCACTTGTGTGGTTACCTATTATTGAATAACCAACCACCCCCAACACTGAGTGGATCTTAAAACAACAACCATTATTTTACTCATGAATTTATATGTTGGCCGGAAGTCTCTTCCACAAGCCTTTCCTGGGCTCATGCGTCCGGCTACGTGCAACTAAGAGCAAGAGGGTGATCCAAGATGGCCTCACTCACTTGTGTGGTGGTTGGCTGCTGCTGTTAGGGATGTACTTCTGCCCTCCTCCACATGCTCTTCCAGCAGAATAACCAAGGTCTCTTTATGGTAATAGCAGCATACCAAGGCAGTAAGCTCCAACAAACAAGCACTTATTGATAAGCCTTGACTTGTGTCATATTTGCCAAAGCTTCATTAGACAAAGCAAATCACATGACCACATCCATTATCAGTATGGTAGTCCACAGGTGTCTCATTCTATGGGTTTAGTAGAACAAAGCTTATAGAGAGGTGTAGGCAGAATTAATAATAGTAAATGGTGAAGCACTTATGGACTAGCAGTAACAAGAAGCTGTTATCACCTAAAGGAACAGGAAAGGGAACTGTTATCAGAACTCAACAGTAATTATGACTGTGGCAAGGGCTATTGGTAGGGAAATGCAGCCACAGCCAAATCTACCAGGGAATGTAGAAGGGAAACAACCCCAACCCCCCACTCCTCTTGCCTTCCACACTGTCCCAGACCATTAGTCAAAACCCATTCAAAGCCTGAGGGTAAGAGAAGCTGGGTGATACAGACATAGAGGTCAGTCTCTCAGAACATGGAGCAAGGAAAGTCAAAGCATAGGTTTGGGGTGAACATAAAGGATAATGAGCTTCTTCATAATCACTTCTTTTGCATTCTAGAGGGAAAATATAAATGTCTGTTTTAAAAAACCTCCAATTACACAGGTCAGTCTGTTCAGAACTCAGATAGCTCTTAGAAGACCAGAAAACAGATTAACAACTAAATATTTCCTGTGAAAAGAAAAAGCATGTTTCTGTTTTTTAGACTACTATACTAAAACTTAGAAGTGGGTAGGGTAATTGTTTGCACAACTGTCTCTTCCCAGGCAATCATCACTGTTATTGGTCAGGTAGTACTCCTGTGATTCAAATGATGGATCACTCTCACTGACATATAACGTCTTGATAATGCACCTGTAGGTTTAACAGATGCAAATTCTCTTCCTATCTCTAGCTGCTCCTAGGGAAACCAGACCAATGGGTTCCTCAATGCAATGATTGCTTACTAGAATCAACTAGGGGAGATATTCCCCCCCACCCCACAGGGCTGAGGATCGGAACCCAGGACCCTGGGCTTGCAAGGCAAGCACTCTACCTACTGAGCTATCTCCCCAGCCCCGACTGGGGAGATTTTTAAAAAAATAAAGCAATGCCTATGCCCAGTCCACACCAATCAATTCAGAATCTTGACAAGCATCACAGCATCTGTGGTTTTAAAGCTCCTCAGGTGATTCTAATATGCAATAAGAGCTGGCAGCCATTGAACTAGAGTATGTAGTAGTTATTGATGATCATTTAATTAAGCTTTTTCCCTATGAGGAAAAATCTAGGAATTTCCCCCTTAATTTTTTAATTTCTCTGGCCTGCGCTGATTGAAAAATCATAATGGGCTAAGCTACATCACGTGTTACCAATGGGGAAGGATTTTAATCCCTCTGAACACTTTTTAGCCTTTTGGGAAAATCTGGAGTAAGTGATTACTGTTTACAATAAACAGTTGTTATTTGAATTGAAGTACCTTCTAGTTGGAATGTGGAAAAACGATAAGGTGGTTTTTAAGCCAAATCCTTCCTCTCCATGCCTACCCCATTCAAACAGAAGTTAATTTTTTTTTTCAGTTTTCTGCTCTGAAATCACCATTCACAATACCACTAAAAAAAAAAAAAAAAAAAAAAAACAAAAAAAAGAAAGAAAGAAAGAAAAAGAAAAACCATGGCATTAAAAATCATCTTCAACAAAGAGTTCCCTTTGCAGGATTAAAGGGCAAGCTGTAATTATCACGACTCTTCCCATTGGTAATGGATTCCAAGTGGGAAAAGAGATGAGAGATTCACTAACTTAGCAAAATTTTTTTCTTCTGTTCTCAATTTGAATCTTGGAGTTTTGGGCTCAAAAAGAAAAAAACACAGTTTTCCTTTAGCTCCACCTTCCTTCTCTGAACTAGAGTCTCTTCATCTAAAATGATTTTATCTTAAAGAATAAAAATTGGTAGAAACATACATGTAAAAGGAGAAATGATGTGCTGGTGGAAGTCAGAAAAGTAGATAAATCTATTTAGTATACTTTCTTTAAAAATAGAAATTCAAGGGTTCAAAATGCAATTTTTGTATGTTTGGTTTTTTTGTTTTGTTTCGTTTCAGAGCAATACTAGGGATTGAACCCAGAACCTCACCCATGCTAGCAAAGTGCTCTACCACTCAGCTACATCCCCAACTCAAAACACAATTTAAAAAACTATTTTCTAGGGCTGGGGATATTGCTCAGTTGGTAGAGTGTTTGCCTCACAAGCACAAGGCCCTGGGTTTAATCCCCAGTACTGCAAAAAAAAAAAAAAAAAAAAAAAAAAAAAAAAAAAATTTCTAGGCTGGGGGTCGTGACTCAGTGGCAGAGTTCTCAGCACCATATAAAAAACAAATAAATAAAATAAAAGTATTGTGTTCACCTACAACTAAAAAAATTTTTTTTAAATTATTTCCTAGTATACAAAAGCGAACTGTGTTCTTGTATTCAATAGAGATTTAAGATAGAGAAAATGGATGTTTCAGAGGTCCACAGACTTTCCCAGGCTTTCAGTCTAGTATTCAAGTTTTTTCCCACCCTCTGTCCTCTAAAAATTACTCTGTGGCACCCAGGGTAACAAACGATGCCCGAGAAAATGAAATGGATGAAAACCTGGAGCAGGTGAGCGGCATCATTGGAAACCTCCGTCACATGGCCCTGGACATGGGCAACGAGATTGATACGCAGAATCGCCAGATCGACAGGATCATGGAGAAGGTGAGCATACTGCAGTCCACAAGTTGTTTCTGCTTGTTATTTCTGAAACAACCAACAGGAAGTGTGACGGGCACAAGGTCCTCACTCTATAACATTGGATTCAGGCATATTAATTGCTGGAAATTTTGCTTTTAATTTTCTAAGACCAAGGGGAAAAAAAAACAGGATCCAGCAACAGAATTGGAGTGAAGATTAAAATGTAGATTTGAGGGTGGGGTGCTGGAGATCAAACCCAGGGTCTGGTGAATGCTAGGCAAGCACTCTACTGCTGAGCTATTCCTCCAGCCCAGGTATAAAAAATTTAATGTACCAGATATTTATCAAAGGTTCCACCAGGTCAGGCATTGTGCTAGGCCCTACAGAACATATAAAAATGAGAACACCACCCAGAAATTCACAGTCTATCAGAGACAATGAGTTGCCATATGCCTATGCTACCACACACACACAAAAAAATCACTAAGAGATTCACAGATACAGTGCTAATCAGGGTTAGAGGAGAAAAGATTTCAAGGGGCAAAGATTGGAAAATATTTCAGAAAAAGTTGTATGCGAGTTGTATCTTGAAGGATGGTTAGGTGTTGGCAAGTGGAGATGGTGAAGAAATGGAATCAGCAAAGGGAGCAAAGAATAGTTTAGCCTGAAGGTAAGCATGAGCTTTTATTTTCATAAATACCAAAGGTTTAATAATAATTTAAGAGGACCCAGGTTTCATTTCCAGCCAACACTTTATAGCCCCAAATTTCAAAATAGGAAATTCACACCAGAATACCAGACATGTCTCTAAGGCCACCTAGTATTGGCAAGAGCCCTAGGGAAGACTGAAGGGAGTAGAATGGGAAGGATGAACTTGGGCACATAAAATCAGAAAAGAATACTGGGAAGTTTCTATACAGACATTTAGAGCACCAAAAATCTGATATTCTACACCATGCAATTTTGACATCATTTCTATTAAAGTCTTCCCTTTCCCCAATCAGTAAGGTGTTGAATGTTGATTATTATCTTGTAAAGGTCCAAATACCAAATGGAGAAATAGACATATTATTGTAATAATAGTAATTGTACATCTATAATTTGTTTCACTAATCCTATGCATATGTGTGTGTATATATACACATATATATATTTCCTGTGAGATATTGAAGTACTTATAATAATTAATTCCCCTTCTGTGAGCAGAGAAGGATACTTTTGAGATCTCTTTAGTTACAAGACTTAACTAGTAGTTTCTTGATACCCAAACATACTCTAGGGACTTGAAAAAGAAACTAATAGACATACAGAGAATGTGTCGCCGTGTTGTCTTGTATGTGTCCCATATTAAGAATATCTGGTTGCATAATATTTTGCCTAATCAATATAGGGCTACACAGAAGTCAGAGTTGGTTTGCAAAATGCTTGTGCTTTGCTTACTTTTGCAAGTTATGGCATGCTTGTCATTGTTAAGAAGCTTTTGATGTGATAAAGCTTTTAAAGCTGTGCAAGTCAATGGATTTTAGAATAACATTGAGAGTTTCCAAAAGCACTGGAGCCAACACAACCTGATCCAAGCCATTATGGCCCAGAAAAATGAACTAAGAAATAATTGCTGAACTGCTTTCCAACAAGAAAATGATTGAGAAAACAGGAAGTATTCATTTTCTAGTAATGGACCCAATTTATTCAGATGCAAGAAGATAATGCATCCAAGTCAATTAGGTTCCTAAAGGAGAGGTTTTACCAATAGTGGGGTCAAACTCTCATTGATAGAGTTGGTCTTGGAGCAAGAGAAAGCATTCCTGGAAAGGTGAGTGGCATCTTGCTTCTGCCACTCTGCCTTTCTGCTTTTCATCTTTAGGGAGAACCTTTTATCTAACCCCAGGGTACTACACAGGGACATATGCAGCTATACAGTTTAATCAAAAACAAGGCAAATGGATGGGAAATAGCTGGTCCAGTGTGAATCATTCCTTGAGAGCTGAATCATTTAAGAAATAGGGGAGGAGTCTAGCTGCTTTTGATTAGTTTGTTCATTCCAGTCAACACTGTAAATAGCACCCCCCCACTTTGTTTTCAAAATCAAAATCTGGGCATAATTGAGACAGACCCCATTTCAACCCAGCATGATCATGTTACTGAGCTGCACAATTACTAACAGGATGGTCTGCTCATGGAAATTCTCTCCCCCCTCTCTCTCTCTGTATGATCTTTTCAAAGATCAAATGCATTTTTTATGAGTCTTATATTTATACATAGTAGTTGGGTTCCTTTTGATATTATTGTATGTTCAAGGAATATGATGTCAATCCCCATTGCCCCCCCTTTCCTCCTCTCCTCCCTCTCCTTTTTCCCTCTCTACTGTTCTTCCTTGCACACCTTTATTTATTTTTGATTGGTACTTTCTACATATACATAAAGGAGCTATTCCCTTTGGTACATTTATACATGTATATAACCTGATTCTGTGAGGTTCATTCCATATTTCTTTCCTTTTCCCTTCCTTCCTCCCTCCCTCTCATCCTCCTACTTCTACTTCACTGATCTTCCATATATATTTGTAACATCCTCTCCCTTCCACAATCACCTTCATTTCCTTATTTGACTTTAGCTTCTTCACATAAGAGAAAACATTAGATTCTGACTCTTAATAACAGAAAATAGTGTGCACAGGTCTCCTGAATTGCTGAGATTTTATTAATATCACACAGTGAGGGTAAGGAAAGTCTTATGGTGTTACGCTCATCTTCTCTCCTGTCTCCAGCAACCATATTCACTGACCTCTGTTCATCATGATCTATGTCTGTTCTCATCATTTGAATGGATAGTGAAGTTTTCAGAATTCAAAGCAATGAAATTTTCAAAACATGTAAAATTTTCAAAACATGTAAAATTCTTGTTTTCTGCTTAACAGTACATATATATATATCTATGGTCAAAACATACAGTTCTTTAGGAAAAAATTGGAGGCAAATGTATATCAGATGCTTTGGGGAGCATTGCTAAGGAAATAACAGTGATATTCAAATCAAATTGCAATTTAAAGTTGTCAGTGGTAGAAGTCACATTAAGAAGCAGCAAGGCAGATTTTTTAGTAGTCCTCAAATTCCTCTATTAGTGAGGAAAACTAAGATGTCAGATCCCAACAGTGTTCACCAACTTGGTGACCTGGTTGCCTCATCTAAAAGCTAACAGTTCAGGCCAGGTGTGCTGGCACATGCCCGTAATCCCAGTGACTTGGACGTCTGAGGAGGATTGCGAGTTCAAAGCCAGCCTCAGCAACTTAGTGAGACCCTGTCGCTAAATAAAAATACAAAAAATAAGGGCTGGGGATGTGGCTCAGTGATTAAGTGCCCCTGGACCTCAATCCCTGGTACTGATAATAAGAAGAAGAAGTCTGGGCCTAAAGTTACCTGACATGGTCTGAAGTTGAGGAGATTCCCAGTGTTCAGATGTGGGCTGAGCAGTTCCTTTAAACTACTTACTGGCTCCCTGGTGATCATCTCTGTTTTCTCATAAGGGCAAATCATATAGCATATGTTGGGTATGTCAGCAAGTTTAGGATTCTCTAAATAGAAATGTGAAAACTGGAATGGGTTAGCCTCCATAAATAAAGTCCTCAAGCATAGAAATAGGATGAACAGAGGCATTCTCCAAATACCAGGAGGACATCTAAAAGGAGATTCAGGACTTTTTTTTTTCCTAAAAGGCACCACTTCTTTTATATAATAAAAGCATGGTACCTTTTATGTCGGGTATTGGATGGGTTGAAATTTTAATATCCTTCAGAAAAGATTTAGGTGGAAATCACAGATGTCCAGTGAACAAAGGTCAATTCCAGTTCCTCCCACATCTTTGAGGATATCTAAAGGGTAGCCTTATGCTCTGCTGCAAACATCCCCTGTACCACTGTGTGAAGGCTCATCACTGCATTCTTACACAAGAGGTTCTAGAATGTTTGCCTTGAGAAATGTCATCTGTTTTTAAATGGATTATTTTTCTTGTCTGAGTTTGTCTCAGAGTTCAGTCTGGAAACAGAGTCAGCATAATTCAATCTTCAGGAACATTTCACACTGGTCTGAGCTAGTAATTTTCCTTTGCACCAAAGTATCATTATTTCTGATATGATGTATAGTTGGAGAGGGAGAATTTAAGAGGGAAATAAAATTGGAGGAATTATCCATTTTTCAAATGAGGAAACTGAGACCAAATATATGTGTCTGTAGTTCAGAACAATCAAGGAAATATCAGTGCCCTATCTTTTTATGTACATATTTGTTTTGAAAGCCAACTCCTGATTCATTAACAGATAGCAGAGAACCATAGCTAGATCATTTATATTTATGAATTACCTAGAAATAAGTCCAACTTTGCAAATTTCTATTTGAACTTTGTGTGTGTATATGGTTGTGGGGATTGAAACCAGAGATACTCTACCACCAAGCTATATCCCCAGTCCTTTTATACTTAAATTTTGAGACAGAGTGTTTCTAAGTTACTCAGGTTGGTCTCTGTCTTGTGATCTTCCTGCCTCAGCCTACCCCCCAATTACAGATAACACCACCTGTCAGGATAAGTCAAGACAACTAAATTGTCTCTGCCTGTATTTGCTAACTCATCTTTCTCAGTGGTGATGGGAATGATCAAATTTCTGAGATTTAAAGGTGTATTCTGGTAGCATCCCTCAGTTTAATGCTGTGTGTGCAGCAAAATGTAATTCAAGCAGTGAAGACACCAAACCCAAAGACTAAAATGAGCAAAAAAATTATAGTAAATGTGCCCCCAATAAAGAAAAGCCTATCATGAAAATAAAAAGAAGTAGAGTAAAGGCAGGGGATTCAGGGAAAGGGAGGAGAGGTAGGTAAGGGGGATACTGTGGAATGAAATTGACCAACTTATGCTATAGGTATAACATATGTGTAACTATAATGCACCAATAAAAAACAATAAAGAAATAGAAGAAAGACCAGTAGAGTAGAGGAAGGGGATGGGAGGTCAATTAGCATCCTCACATATGTGAGTCTTTAGAAGTGGGGTTTAAATATGATTAAGCATCCCCAAAAACCATATCTTCACCCAATAACAGTAATTGCAAGATAAGATGCATTGAGTACTTATGTTTGCAAACATGATCCTTTTTTTCATTTTTATTGATACATCATAATTGTGAATAATGGTGGGACTAGTTATCACATAATCATACATGAGCACAATACAACAATATAATTTTTGTCATTTCCCACTATTCCTTTCCATCCCTGCTTCCCTCCCTCTTGTCTCTTTCCTCTACTCTGCAGATCTCCTATTGATTATCATGGGATCCCCATACACACACACACACCTTTCTTTTCCTTTTTCCTTTCTAGTTTCCATATATAAGAGAAAACATACCACCCTTGACTTTCTGAATTTCACCTATTTTGCTTAATATCATGGTCTCCTGCCCATTCATTTTCTTGAAAATGACATTATCTCATTCTTCTTTTTCTTTTTATTTTTAAACTTTATTTCATTTGTTTTTATTTTTATGTGGTGCTGAGAATCAAACTCATTGCCTCACGTGTGCTAGGCAAAGGCTCTTCCACTGAGTCACAACCCCAGCCCCATTGTTCTTCTTTATGGCTGAATAAAACTCCATTGTGTATATATGCCCCATTTTATTTATTTATTCATTCATCCATGGCTAGTTCCATAGGCAGAAAGGTATTCTAAGCACATCACTTACATCCTCACTACAAACCTAAGTAGTAGTGATACACAGTGTGAATTCTGATTCCAGGCTACTTGCATTCTGGTTGTGGTTTTCCCCAAGTACTAACACTTTAGACAAATTGTCTAAATCCTCTCTGCCTGATTTTCTCATTTGCAAAAAGTAGCTAATAATCACACATACCTGATAGTTGATGTTATCAATGTTGACTGAATGGAACAAAGTAGATACTCATGCTCTTTAGCCAATTTTTTTTTTTTTTTTTTTTGTCCCCAGGTAGTAGACAAGAAAGCTAGAACCCTGAGATAGAATTTGCTCAAAATGACACAGCTAATAAGTTAAGCATGACTTGAATCCATCTGTACAAGTGGTGGTAATTCAACTAAGTCCAACAGATATGAATGTACCATGGAAGTCATCGACTGTCCTTCCAGGATAGAAAGATAAATAATAAAGAATGCTCTGTGGTAGGGAAAACAGTGAAAAGGCTAAACCAAGCACAGCCATAGCAATGGCCCTAGGAACACAGAAGAGGGAGTGGTCTATTCTGACTGGGTAACTTCTTCATCCAAGAAGCATTTGACCTGGCCCCTGAAGAATGAACAAGACTTTAAGGGTTCTCTTTTCTTTTCCTTCTTTCTAGGCTGATTCCAACAAAACCAGAATCGATGAGGCCAACCAACGTGCAACAAAGATGCTGGGAAGTGGTTAAATGTTCTCCACTGTGCTCTCTTCCGAATGCTGTTGGGCAAGATAGCTCCTTCATGCTTTTCTCATGGTATTACCGAGTAGGTCTTGCACACACACACACACACATCAGTCCACCCCCATTGTGAATGTTGTCCTGTGTCATTTGTCAGCTTTTGACAATGCCATATGTCTTTTGTTCTCTCTGGGTCTCTTTCTTTCCAAAGGTTGTACATAGTGGTCATTTAGTGGCTCTAACGCTCTATGTAAGATGTCTTGGGTTTCATTTTTCCCTTTTTTTCTCTCCTCAGTGGCGTTTGCTGAATGACAACAATTTAGGAATGCTCAATGTGCTGTTGATTCTTTCAATACACAGTATTGTTCTTGTAAAACTGTGACATTCCACAGAGCTACTGCCACGGTCCTTTCTTTGGGTGTCAGGCTCTGAATCTCTCAAAATGTGCTGTCTTTGGTTCCTCACGGCTGTTATCTGTCTTTATGATTTCATGATTAGACAATGTGGAATTACATAACAGGCATTGCACTAAAAGTGATGTGATTTATGCATTTATGCATGAGAACTAAATAGATTTTTAGATTCCTACTTAAACAAAAACTTTCCATGACAGTAGCATACTGATGAGAAAACACACACACACAACACGACAACAACAACCAACCAACAAAGCATGCTCAGTATTGAGACACTGTCAAGATTAAGTTATACCAGCAAAACTGCAGTAGTGTCACTTTCTTTCTGTCGACATATAGACTTATTAATCATAATCATCCTTTTTTAAAAAAACAAATTTTAAAAAAAGATGGATTTGACACACTCACCATTCAATCATTTCCAGCAGAATATATGTTTGGCTGAAACTATGTCAAATGGATGTAATATAGGGTTTGTTTGCTGCTTTTGAAGGCTATGTTTTGGAGAAAACAATCTTGCTGTGAAACAGTGTGGAGATGTAAATTTTATAAGGCTGACTCTCGTTGATCACCATTTGCCCTGTGGTTCGTTATCAGTACAATTCTTTGTTGCTTAATCTAGAGCTATGCACACCAAATTGCTGAGATGTTTAGTAGCTGATAAAGAAACCTTTAAAAAATAATATAAATGAATGAAATATAAACTGTGAGATAAATATCATTACAGCATGTAATATTAAATTCCTCCTGTCTCCTCTGTCAGTTTGTGAAGTGATTGATATTTTGTAGCTAGTTTAAAATTATTAAAAATTATAGACCCCAGATATCTGCTTTAATTTCTTCATGGACCCGTCTGATTTGGTACTCACACAAGAAGATGAAGGCTAGTTACTCCGTTCCATTGCTCGTAAGAAGCTAGTTGTATGTGAAGATAACACTGGGTGGAAAATCCAAGGATGTCCCTTTTAAACATAATTCTAAAGGCAGCTGACAGTTTGGCTTTATTTTCATAATTTGTTCTAGAAATAACTTGTATGGGAATTCAGTATTAGCTGGGGGGGTGGAATGTAGTTTTCTAGCAGACACTGAAAAAAAATCTGTGGTATTTAGACTTGGTCCTATGTAAATTCAGTTATATCAGGTCTCAATCAACTTTTATCTTCCTGTCCTCCAAACCCCCACCAACCAAAGTTCAGTCCTTTACTAACTATAATACCACCATCACTACTGGCCCCAATTTGTTGTTATAGCTTTATGAACTTATCATAAAATGCACCCATTAGGCTGGGAACATAGCTCCAGGACAGAATGCTGGTCTAACATTTTAATATAAAATTCAATGGTTGTTTAGTATATCAACAGCAAAGTTGTGCAATCTAATTTTAGAACATCATTATTACCCTAAAAACAAATGCATATCTATTGGTAATTATTTCCATCTCACTTCCCCAACCCTAGTTAACAACTAGCTTACTAATTGTCTCTATGGATTTTCCTGTTCTGATTATTTTACATAAGGAACCATACAGTGGTCTTTTTTATCACTGACTTCTTTCACTCACATGTTTTCAAAGTTAATTCATGTTGCAGGGTGTATCAGTACTTCATTCCTTTTTATGGGCAAATAATATTCCACTGTATGAATTTTTTTCATCTATTCATCAATTTATGGGCATATGGGTTGCTTCCACTTTGGATTATTATGACTAATGCTACCATGAACATTCATATGCAAGTTTTTTTGTAGATGAATGTTTTCAATTGTCTTGCCATCACACTTTTACCACCATCATGGTCTCCACCACTACATCCACCAACAACACCTCCACCACTAATACCTCTACCACCATCACCTCCATTGCCACCCCAACTTACACCATCTTCACTTTTTACACTCCCTATACTCCTTCTCCACTATTTTACTAGCACTTCCACCATCTCTGTTTACTACCATTTTATTACAATCACCATAATTACCTCCATCACCACTGTCACCATTGCCACCACCCCCTTACCTCCACGTTGCTCCCACCACCCTCTCTTTCATCACTTCCGTCTCCCCTTCCACTTGCACTACCTTTCTCCATAACCCCTAATAGCACTGCAGATAAACATATCCTGGTTGCCTAAGTTGACTTTCAGATAACTTTACCCATGAAGTTTGGTGAGACCAGTTAAGAAGCAAGAACTTAGATGATGACATTGTCCTTTTCAATAAATGTTTACAGTTCTTTGATCTTTTTCCAAGCCTCAGAACAGGTTATCTAGATCCCCAAATGTTCAGGGAAGTTATTCTAAGAAACTACAATAAGAACAGCTTTATTCCTTAAAATCACAGTAGTAGAAAAGGAAGCTAGCAGACAGAGAAAGTGAATATGTACTATATGTCAAAGCTGCCAAGGGGTCAGAATGTGAGCAATGTTAGAAAATTCTGTTCCAAACTCCCATCTGTTCTCCATCAGGTCAGTGAATGTATTCCCATAATGCTTGAGAAATTAAAATCACACACTAAGTACGCGAGAGGTAAGATACTGGCATTTTGCTTTAAGACCTGTCACATAATTCATTGTGAAGCATAGTGCCTTTAATGATTTTGTTTGTCCTGCTTCCATTCTTATACAGTCAGCAACTTTTTGCTAAAGGAGGATAGATTCCCCAGGGATGACTCATCTCTGGGCAATGTGCCAACCCAGGAAGTGCATTAGAAATGTAATGGTTAGTGAAGACAGAACACTGTAAAGTCTAAATATTCTGTGCCACACACACTCCATACATGCACTGGGAAAGGACCCTTCTACAAAAGACCAAAAGCTGAAGAGTGGTCCCAGATCCTAGTAAGACAGTCCTTTCCTCTTGTCCTCCTCTACATTTCTAGTTTATGTTATCCTTCCTTTAAATCCTCCCCTAGCATCTGCTTTGATCAACTTTCCCCAATTTCTATGTCACTAATTCATTAGCAAATTGATGATTGCACTGGCTATTAAGAGAAAGGGCAATTTCATATTCTATGATCATCAAGTACATGCCAAACACTGTTGAGTGCCTCTTTTATGTTGACTCATTAAACCCTCTTAAAAACTCTGCAAAATTGGCATGTATTAGTCCCCTTTTGCAGATGAAAACATTGACAGTGTATTTGAACAAGATCTCTTAGCTAATAAGTGGCAAAGGCATGATTCAAACCAGATGTGTATGACTCTAAAGTTCAAGAGAGGCCTGGAAGATACATTCCAGGCAACATTTGACTCTCAATTCAGCCAACCAGGAAACTCCAGGAGACATTTGGCTCCAAAAGGAACAGCAAAGATAGAAGGGATGGACTTTCTAGAAGGTCTTAGGAAAACAGTTTTTGTTCACTCGCTCCTTCAATAAATATTTACTGAATTTTTGTTATACACCAGGCCCTGTTCTAAGTATCATAGGTACAGCAGTAAGGGAAATAAAAAATACTAACAGGGAAAATTCTCTGTAGTCATTGAAATTTAATGTTCAGAAATAGTCTTCAACCAAGGATGGATGGGGATGGGTGAGTGAACACTCCAGCTGCCTTGATCCTGGCTGTTGGGTTGGGACGACACTGTATGGGTATGTATCTAGCATTGTGTCCCTGAGTTTCCCCCACTGACTCAATCTCCAGTTTCTCTCTTGATAATTTACCTGATAATTATCATTATCTTTATTGGCCACCTTTTCTCTCTCTTTCCCACCTTGCTACTTATGTTACCTAGAACCCTTCTTCAAATAACTGGTCCTGAAATTCTTATTGGAGCATCTACTTCTAGAGGAGTCCTCCCTAAGACAACACTTTCATGATGTTCATGCCAGCTCCTGAGCATCTCCCCAAAGCACTACCATGGAGAAATATGCTGTCTTCCACTTACTTCTGGCATTCCTTGGGGCTCCTATTGTGGCTCAGTGGTAGAGTGCTTGCTTAACACATGTGGGGCACATAAAAATAAATAAATAAATAAAGTTATTTTTTAAAAACCTGGCATTCCTCAGTGATGAGCAAGGGCCACATGCAAATCCATAATAGCTATCATCTGATCCCACTGCCCTTCATTCATGAAGTTCAGCCTGTGACCCTCATGCACAGCAATGACCCTCCCCAAAGAAGATTTGGTGACATGAAATTTTATAGTAAAAGATAATATGATACCTCCCACAAAACTATAAAGAGTTTATAAAGAGTAGCATGCAGCTACTATGAAAAGAGAATTTAACCCGGAGTCTTGATTCTTCCCTGAGTTTTAGTCTGTGCGTGACTAAGTAAAATGCTGTAACAATGCTTGCCCTATCTGTTTGACAGGATACTTGGGAAGATCAACTGAGATGATGTTCATTAAAAATGCCTTTTAAATGTTATATACCACCAGGATGACAATTAAAGTGAAAGGAAACACAGTCAGCACCATCAGGAATAGAAACAGGCTCCCCTTGCCACTTTTAATTAGAAAGTACATTCATCACATGTATGTGTACATGAAGTTCTCAGTGAACTTCACTTAGGTTTAAATAAATTCACTTTCACCTTGGAAATGTTTCATGCCTTTGTCAGATCTATCCAAAAAACAGCCCAAGTATCTTCATTTTCTCAATCATAGCAGTTGATGTGCTAAATTTTTCACCATGAAGGCTCAGTCTCTCTGACTTTTACCTAAAATTCAACAGCATTAGTAGCTCTTTCTCTATCATTTGAGTCCCCAAAATAGAAATGATTCCTTCAATGTTACTAACCATTGGTGAGAAGCAAAAATGGTACTATATTTTGCAATTGTACTCAAATATTGCCTATCATTAATATTTTTGTCAATACTCTTAATGATAAAGGAAACCAGAATACAGATCCAAGAAATACAGTGGAGGCTATGAACCTTGTTAGCTATTGCTACTCGACAACCCACCCCCGAGACACAGTGTCTTAAATGATAAATATTTATTTAGCTGGCAATTCTGCAGTTTGGCATTTTGGACTAAACTTGACTGGCAGTGCTGATCTTGGCTGGGCTCCTCATGTGACTCCAGTCAACTGGGCATCTTGGTCTCTGGGAATTGGCTAGCTTGCTGGCTCCTTCCCCTCTCCTCCCTGCGGTCTCTCATTCTTCAGCAAGTCAGCTAGGGCTTGCTCTCATGGCAAACTTAGGAGTCCAAGAAAGAGAGTGGATGCTGCATGTCCTCTTGAGGCGCAGACTCCTCAATTCTGCCAACATTCTATCAGCCAAAGCAAGTCACACACCAGTCCATATCCCAGTGATAGGGAAATAGACTTTTTTTGTCAGGAAAAACTTCTAAGTCATACTGCAACGGATGTACATACAGAGAAAGCTGAATAATATGGTTATCTTTGCAGTCAATCTAACACCACCAGAGGCATATGGAATTCTTCTTCCCTCCTCTGTGCCTGTGGAAACAAAAGGTTAGAGTGAACACTTTTTGTGTTTTAGAGTAGGCATATGTGAATATTCTTCCCTTTTCGTGACATTAAAAAGAAAAAATGTCGGACTGAGGGTCAGCAGCCCATGGGAGAATTTGAGAATCATGAGCAGAGTACCAGTGGGGTAGGGAGTGACTGATGAGTGGATGTGGCAGCCTGTCCATAAGACTGACCTTAATCCTAAAATAACAAAACTAATCCCTCCTATTCAAAGCGATAGGGTTTCAGCCAACATCATTAACCCCTAAGCACCCAAATCTTCAAAGAAAACATTTTCAAATGTGCCAGATAGAACTGGATGCTCAAATAGCACATGACAAATACCCTTATTCTGGGAACTTTTGTGGTTTCCCTCCCTCCCATCTTTTCCTTGTTGCTATTTTGTGGAAATTTACACCGGATTTGATTTGGGGTGGAAGAATGCTTTCATTTGCCTCTCTTTCCAATCTTTCTGTACAAAAATATACTGTTCTCTTTGCTAAGGGGACTAAAAAGACTGACTACTCAGGGATGAAAAAGAAATTATGTGTGTCAGAGACAGCTTAAGTATACACAAGATATATCCTGGGTATCTGGGGGCGTGGGGTGTGGGAGGTGACTGCTGTCTTCTGTGGCACTGTCTTTAAAGGAACCATGACAAGCGCCAGTTTAGGAAAGATGAGGCAAGTGCTAATGGTGTGTGTTTTTAAACCATCAGAGGCTATGGAGAGAGAAAGCCCTAGAGACCTAAATACATGCATTCGTTTGTTATTAAAGGCAAAACTTCAAACTAGGTCAAAAAGAGTCTCCAAAATGTTAGAGCTTTTTATTCCCCTCCTCTAAAAATTCACTTTTTATTCCACTCCTCTAAAAATTCACTTTGTTTTCCATACCTATTGACTTGACCATGAGCATAGCCAATTTGAATTTCTACCCTCTGAGAATAGTTAGCAATTCTTCAGTTAAGAAATCCATACCACGAGGCTCAGTGGCACACACCTGTAATCCCAGTGACTTGGGAGCCTGACCAGGAGGATTGTGAGTTCAAGGTCAGTCTTGGCAACTTAGTGTGACCCTCAGTAACTTGGTGAGACCCTGTTGCAAACTAAAAGAATTAAAAGGTTTGAGATATAGCTTAGTAGCGAAGTGCTCCTGGGTTCAAAATATTCCTACCAACTTTATTGGCATAATTTTATTCCAATGCAATCATTTCAAAACAAGAAGAAATTTCAAAGTGCCTTGGAATTGCTTTTCTAAGTTAGAGGATGTTATAGGCCGGTTTCTCTGAAAACAAAGACAGCAAAGTCTGAGACAAAAGCCTAAGTATAAGTAGTTTTCCTGGGAGTATGATTCCAAAGAGCAGGAATGAGGGATGGGAAAGTTAAGTGGTGAAAGCCAGTGTGAGGATACCTATTGGAGTTACCAATGTTTTCGTGCACCTGGATGTTTGATCTCATGGAAAAGCTGAAAAGTCTATGAAATGCCTACCAGAACCATAGTCCTGGAAGGAGGGGCGTGCAGACAGCATTTATCCTTCAGCTCCCATCTCCCTTTGGTCAAGAATTGCCACAGGGCAGAGCATTAATTCTCCTGTTGGAAAATTAACCAACAGAGTTTTGGCACCATAATGAACTTACAAATAACCAGGACAGAAGCAGACTTCAAACAGATCAGCAAGCTCTCCTTTATTCTGCAGCAAAGTCAATCAATCAGGCATGGGAGGGTATGAAAAAGGTCCCCTGGTTACAGAGGAGTCTGAGTTTTATAGTTTACAATGAACATGAATTAATCATTGGAGACTGTGGACATATTATTCAGATAGTCAGGGACTTAGTTGTTCAGTTGAAATTTTAACTCAGGAAGGCAGTTGTAAAAAGTTTGAAACTCATTGTCACTAGGAAAAGCTCAGAACTTGGTGTTCACTTTTATCCTCCTTCCTCTGGAACCCACTGTTAATTAGAGCTTCACTATATGCTTTTCTCCTTCCAGGTCTCATCAGCAATGGGAAGGGGTAAAAGTCCAGGATTCAGGTTTCAATAGCTGCCTCCTTTCTTCAGGACCCATTGTGGTTGGGAAGGGGTGAATGTTTGCTTTTGGTGGAGATGCTGGTGAACCTGGGAAGGGATAAAAGTTGGCGTTTTGCCTCAGGCCCATTGTTACTGGGAAAGGATGACTGGGAGAGGTTTAATGTTTGGCTAATTTGCACCCCTCCTCCCAAGTCACACCATCCTTCCATTTTTCTGGGGGGCATTTGTCTTGTAGGAATATTATTTTCCATAACCCTCATCTGTTCTTCTGAGCACATGAAAGCCCAAAGTGTTCTTTGCAAAGATGTCCTGCACCAGAAGACCAGAAAAATTCCAGGACAGAAATAAGAGGTGGAGCTTAACTGGAAACTGCCAACTCAGCCTTCTCTAAGGCTAGTTGACGTCTGTTTGAATTTGGTTGCCAATGCTGTGACTGGAATATGGGTCAGGGACAAGAGAGTTTAAAGGTGTGTATAAGAAGCACGGACTACAGGAGAGACGAAGCCAGCAAGGTCCCCACTGAGGATACGGCATTCAAATTACACATAGTTGGCTCAACGTTAGGGGGTATCATTCACATCATAACAGCAGCTTCACAGTTGCCTGTTCCACATATAGTTTTAACTGAGATTTTGTTTGAAGGAGAGTTGAAAGAAAGAAAGAAGAGAAAGAGAAAGAAGGAGAGAGAGAGGAAAGAAGGAGGGAGGGAAAGAGGAAAGGAGAAAAGAAACCTTTAAAAGACATTGTTCTAGAATAATAGGAAAGGAATTTGTTTGTTGGTTTTGCTTGACTCCCAAAGACCCAGAGACTCTGAGTCAGCAGGTTTAACCTGAAAAAGAAGCTTTAAAAAAAAAAAGAAGGGGCTGGGGAGATAACTCAGTCGGTTGAGTGCTTGCCTTGCAAGCATGAGGCCTTGGGTTTGATTCCCCAGCACCACCAAAAAAAAAAAAAAAAAAAAAAAAAGGACACCAAAGAAGTCAAAGTTAAGCAATTCTGGGAAAATGATAACCCAGAAGAGAGTGAGGTGGAACTAACAAAACCAGTTAAAATGGAACAAGGGTGAGGGCTGGGGTAGGTCAGTTGGATGGATTTGCCTATCATATTTGAGGACAATTCCCATCACTATATGGGGGGAAAAAACAAGAGGAAAAATATTTAAGTGTAGAAAGGGACTTTTAAATAATAGTATCTGATGTTAGGGGCTAGTTATGAACTCAGAACTTGGTGCCACTTCCAGACTAGTTGTACTGCATTTTCCTAAAATAACCTGTCCCTTAGACTCCCCCCATCTTCCTTTATTCTCACAGCCATACCTTCAAGGTGACCTTGATTACAACCTTCTATGAGACATTGCTCTCATCCTCTCTCTACTCAAATTTAAGGGATCTTAAACTCCAAATATACCATTCTCTGATCAAAACATTTCAGTCTCTACTGTCTGTGTTCTTACATCTCTGCACTTGCCCTTCAAACTCACCTAAACTCCTAGTACATTTTGCTGCATTTTCTCTCAACAAGTTCAACTTCCTGATCCCACCAAGAACCCCAGTGCATGATACCCTCCACTCTCCCGTCACCATCTTCAATTTTCTGCTCTCTGACCCTGGACTACAGACCCCAAACTCTAAAGCAATACAGTTCTCTGCCTGATTCCCTCCTATGCCTGTGTTCCTGGGGAATACTAGGGAAAGCATGTAAATAACTGAACTAGTTGCACTGAAAATACATGGTCCCATTGATACTGGGCATGGTGCACATGCCTATAATCCCAGCGACTCAGTGGGCTGAGGCAGGAGGATTGTAAATTAGAAGTCAACCTCAGCACCTTAGCGAGGCCCTGAGCAACTTAGTGGTGAGACCCTATCTCAAAATAAAAAATAAGGGCTGGGGATGTCGACCAGCCGTTAAGCACTCTTGGGTTCAATCCCCAGTACTACAGTACTCTCTATACACACACACACACACACACACACACACACACACACACACACACACATATGTATATATACTTAATTATTTAAAATTAAAAAAAAATACATATATAAATATAAATACACACACACACACAAAAACACATCCCATTGAAACCTTCATGCCCAGCAGGGGGCAGTGTAAATTGGTCCTTTTAGAAGGATCTACAAAAGCTAAACCTATGCATACCCTATGACTCAGCACTTCCATCCCTAGGTATCTACCCAACAGGAGAAATACATACTTTTGTTCTTCAAAAGACATGTACTAGAATATTTGTAGCAGAAGCATTCATAATATACCAAACGAAAATCTACCCAAATGTCCTTCAACAATAAGATGGAGAAATAAATTATGGTTGTTTAAACATGAAATACTGATGGTAATGAGAATAAGCAAACTATGACTACATAATGTACATAAAACTTATTAGTTTGATGTAGAATGGAAGAAACCAAATACAAAAGAGAACACATTATTTGATTCCATGTATAAAAGATTCAAAATCAAGATAAATGAATCCATAGTGTTAGATGTTAAAAGAGTAGTATCCCTTGGAGATAAGATAGTGACTAAAATAAGACTCAAACAAAGCTTCTTGGTTGCTGCTAATACCCTGCTTTTTGGTATGGGTGCTGGTTACATGACTGAATGCAGTTAGTAAAATCTTGCTATACCATATTATCTGTGCAATTTTCTGTGTATTTCAACAAGAAGTTTTGAAATGGTTATAAAAATGACAACGAAGAGTACAATCTCCAACATCCTCTGGGTTCTCCCTTCACTTCCAAAGGCCTTCCAAATATGAAGGAATTCCTCATCCCCAACCTTTCTCCTTTCCTTTCCTTTCAGTTCCTTGCATTCGAAGGGAAAAACTGAAATTACCAGCAGGGGCGCAGGTTAGACAACTCCGTCACAAAGTGAAAAATGTCTCCTGAAGGAGAGCAGTATCACAGCCTACAGTTATTGGGCACAAAGTACTTCCATTTCCTGTTACTCCTATTTCAAAATTTCTCTTTCCCAACTGTGTGGAACGTTCTTTTGATATCAAGTGAGCTCCTAGTAGGACAGGGTAATTAAATGTAAGAAGAATTTAATAACAGGGACTACTTACGAAGGTGTGGGTAGGAAAACCAAGGAGAGTATAGTGCCCTGGGACTAGCCACAGAGGAGGGCCTGTCTCATCCCTAGTCCCAAAGAGGCAAGGTAGGGAGCAGTTTCCCTGAACCAGAACCAGAACCTGAACCTGGAAAAGATAATTTTTTTTACATGCAGGGGACCATCCAGCTGGAGTCACAGCCTTTTGCAAAGAGCTGGAGCTGATTTATGGCAAGGTAGTGGAGAAGAATCTGGAAATAGAGACCACAGTCTCCCTCACCCTTCTTGCCTCCCATGTGCTGAACCCCATTGAAACACCATGTGCCTGATTCCCATGTGCAAACCCACCAAAAGCCAGGGGAAAAGGAGTCAGTGGTGAAATCTACAGAGACTGGCACTCTCAGGACCCAAAACAAAGTGGAGAAAGTAAAGCACTGGTGTGGAGGGCTGAAAGATGGCATCCAGCACACTCCCTCCTATAGGCATCTTCCCCAGGTCCCCTGACCACTGAGGCTATTATACTAAATATAATACAATGTTATATTATGTATGACATAATAATAATAAAATATTAAACATTATATTAAGCAGTCCCACTAAAAGTACCTCAAGCAAAAGAGATCTTGTGATGAAAAGTCCCACAGAACTGGAATCGGAGTCATGGGCTCTTCTCTTCCTCTTGCTTATGGGCTACATGGTAGCTCCACTTTTGTCTTTATATTCTTACTGCTTTTGCTCCCTCATGCTAACTACAGTGAATCAACCATGTTTTCTCCACTGTTGATTTTCAGGTTCTGTTCTATGGCTTTCTCTCTCATTCTCTAGTCAAATTCTCTAAAAGGAAATCCCACTAGTTCCTCCCTTACAGTCACAGAGGACAACCTCAGATTGCTGGGCAGTCTATGTTTGGATTGGCTGAGCTGTGTCATGTGACACACAACATAACCACCATGGGTGCAATGAACTATTGCTATAGAGCTGAGTCATGTGACACACAACATGGTCACCTAAGCATCAGTACTTGACTGGGAGAGTAGGTACAATGATGAGTATGTATTTTTATCTAGTCTTAAATTTCTAGTGTCTGAAATATTTTCATTTTTAGTTTGAATGTTCCCAAGACAGAGCCTAAGATTTGGACTTACATTTGAGTAGTTTATTTGGGAGGGAATCCCAGAGAGCAGAAGCAAGTGATTAGATATGGAAGGAAAGCCAAGATAAGCATGGTTGCCAGGGTCACCACTCTTTGCAATGGTGTTCAATTCTATGGGGCTGCTGAGAAGTTTACAGAATGTCCTAAGAATTTTCTACCTGAGAGACAAGAATCAAGTGCATGTACTCATCAACTCCTTAGGTGAAAGGCTATCCCCCAAAATGTTAATTCCACCACATTGCCAAGATTAATGTCCAGGGCTGAGTTCAATCTCACTGGTGCCCACAGAATTGGCAAAGCTCTAGGATAGAACAGATAGCCCAAAGTACACACCAAAGGCAAAATGCTGCCAGTCTGAAGTCAATTGAGGCTTGAACAAAATTGTCTACCCATTCATGGCTAAAGTCAGAGCTAAGACCAAGAGAGCATAGATAGTTCTACCACTAAGTAGTTGTGATGAAATTCTTTGACCCTCCCTTTAAAAGGTGAAGCCTAATTCTCTTGCTGTTAAGTGTGATCTTAGCAACACTTCTGATTGTCTTCTCTTCGTGACCCTTCATTTTTTTGTCTACTCTTTGCAATATATCTCTAATTGATACCACTGGTTATCAGTTACCTTGACAAAATATTGAAGTATAACACACAGAGAAGAGAAGCACACTGAGGCAAGTGTAGAGTAGAAAGTAAGAAGCTTTATTAAAGGATAGTAAAACAGACTTCTCCCAGGTGGAAGAAGGGGACCCAAAGGTAGAATTCGTGGGACAAGGAAATCCTGTCCCTTTTATACATCCAAAGTTTCCTTTGTTTTCTTGCCTCCTTCTCCCTTATCTTGTTCATTTCCCCCGCATCCTGCACAGTGACTGGGAGATGCCAGAGGGATGGTCAGGGGGTGAGCGGGTGGACTGGAAAGGCCAAGGTGGAATGCTAGGCAGAAAGGGAGTGGCAGCCCAGGGGGCATTGATTAGTAACTCTGTCTGCTCAGGAATTGCTTCATTAACAACTTTTGTTGGGGGGTAGTATCAAAGGGCTCTGGAGATCTGAACATTCCAATCTCCCAGGGGTGGCTTTGAACTTCCCAGACTCAAATCGGCCTCCATTTTCTCAATACAACCTGATTACCTATTCTACACTACCTGTCTTTAATTCTGGCTTCATTGTCCCCTTGACCTCTGTTGAAACTCTTGCCCAAGTTACCATGGAATTCATATGGTTTCTGACTATAAAACGAACAAAAATGTTTCAATCCTCAGCACTCTGGCCTCTCTGAGATATTTGGTATTATTAGCCTCTAACTTCAAAATTACTTCCTGTTTTATATGAAACCACTTTTCCCTGAACCTGCTCTTCCTTTTAGACTGTTCTTTCTCAGTCTTCTTTGGTTTCTATTCCTTTGCTCATCTTTTAGGTGTTGGTGTTTCCCTAAGGTACTAAATTTGGTTTGCTTCTCAAAGTACAGTGTATTTAAACCCAACCTTGCCTAGAATAGCTTTAGCTGCTACCTTTATGCAGAAGATGCCCAAAACTAGATATATGTGGCAGGCTTCTCTTCTGAGGTTCAAAATCACATTTCTGCCTGCCTACTAAACACCTCCTTCCAGATCACCCACAGGCACTTCAAACTCATCAAGCTCTACAATGAAATGTTCACCACCACCCCCTCCTAAACTTCTCTCCCTTGGGACTGAAGCCAGATGCCACCCCCTCGTTAACTTAGTCTTTAAGTCTTGTCTACACCACCTCTGAATATCCCTCTCCTCTGCCTCTTCCATTTCCATGGTCATATCTCAATATCACAGATTCAGGACAAACCTCCCCAATTCCTGTCTAGGTCCAGCCCCACCCACCACACCACACAACTCCTAGGGGAAACTTATCAACTATTTTTCTTCTCACATAATGCTTCTCCAATCCTTCAAATATTGTCTTTAAGATAAAGTGCAAATTCTTTAGCAGGACATATGAAGCTATTTAAGATCCAGTGGTGTTAACAATTAGGACCCATCAATTACTATTGTTCTCTACCTTATTAAAATGTTTGCAGTTCTCCAATTCCTGAAAGGAGGTACTGAACCCACTCCAATCTAGTGAATACCACCTCAACTTCTTGACTTCATTCAAGTATCAACAGAAGTCTTTTTTAAAAAATATTTTTTAGTTGTCAATGGATCTTTTTATTTTATTTATTTATTTATATGCAGTGCTGAGGATCAAAGCCAGGACCTCACACATGCCAGGCAAACACTCTACCACTGAGCCACAACTCCAGTCCATCAACAGAAATCTTTGACTTGTCTGACCTCCCCAAAGCAGATATAAGCACAACTCCTTTGCTCTCCTCAGAGCACCCTATTTAGGCTTCAAGTATGATAATTAACATATTAATTCATAGAATTTGCCTTTATGTTTGTCTTTCTCATGACACTATAAGCTTGTATCAATTACTACAGCTGCATAACCAGTAATCACAAAATCTCAGTGATTTACAACAATAAATATTAATTTTTCACACTTCTACAGATTCGGCAGATCTGCACTGGGTTCAGCTGAGTGATTCTGCTTGTCTCTGTTGGGCTCACTCATGCATCTATAGGTCAACTGGTGTTTTGTCTACACTCAGGGCAGTTTAACTGGGTTAGCACTGTTTCATTTTTCCCTCATCCTTAAAAGAAAGTATTTTGTCTCAGTTATAGTTTCTGACAAGAAATTGCTGAATCAAAATGTACAATGACACATATAACTAATATTGTATATGTTAAGTAGAAAATGCTAAATTAAAGCCACACATGCCCTCTATACTTTCCAAACTCTTCCAGTATCCATACCTAAGGGAAAATATACTCATTCGCCCTTCCTCATAGATATTATTTTTTAACTATCCCAAATGAGTATGATAGAAGACTTCCATGTTTCTTGCAACCTGTCAGCAGAACATTCCAATTCCAGGTGGTGTTTTTTTCCAGGAGGTAAACAATGACTTGTTTACATTCCCTGGAGCTATTTGAAGAAAAGACACTATGGTGGTTTAAAATAGGTCCACAAATTATTTGACACTCCCTTAAAAGGTAAAACCTTAGTGACTCACTTCTGAGGACTGACATAAAGCAGAGGTGACAATGTGTACAACTCCTGAGACTAGGTTATCAGGGTCCTTGTGGTTTCCCCCTCTACCTCACTTACTCTGGGAGAAGCCACCTGCCTTGTCATGCAAGCACTCCTGCAACCCTATGGAAAGGTGTACATGACAAAAAACTGAGGCCTCCAACCCACAGCCACATGAATAAGACTTCTTGGAAACAGATCCTCTGGCCCCTTTTGAAGACTATAGTCCTCACCAACATCATGACTGCAGCCTCATGAGAGGCCAAGAACTAGGATCACTTATCTACGCTGCTCCTGCATCTCAAGTTTCAGAAACTGTGAGATAATTCATGTTTGCTGCTTTCATCTGCTAAGTTTCAGAAAAATTTATTGTATAGTAATAGGTGTGTTCCGAAGCTTTCCATTACTATAATACCTGAGATAATCAACTTATAAAAGATTTAGAGGCTTCAGCTTATGATTGGTTGGTCCTGTTGCCTTGGGCAAAGCAGCACATCATGCTCTTACCTCATAGCAGCAAAGTAAGAGAAAAGCAAGGAATGGGCTCGGGTCCCACTCTGCCCTTCAAAGACATGCCCCAAAGGCCTAAAGACCTCCTGCTAGGCCTCACCTCTTAAAATTTTCACCACCTTCCACTAGTGCCATCCTAGAGACTAAGCCTTTAACACATAGGCTTTGGGGGGACATTTAAGAACCAAACTGTAGTGATAACTAATTCAGTTTCATTGTAAATAAATTATTAAACGCTCCTCCAAAGTTCAGGTTTCATAATTATAATATTATGCCTGCTTCTAAGCAGCATAAGGAATACAAAATATACCACTCCAACCCCCGCCTTGGAATCCTTCAACCAAGTGTCAAACAACAACAACAAAAAAATCCAAAACCAATTAGCTACCTTCATTTAAGGCTAATAGGAAACTATCTGGTTTTAGGAGGGAATATCAAATTTGATAACAATTGTTGACCGGATTTCTGACTTCAGATGCTTATTTATACAGAATTGCAAAAAATAAAAATAAAAAAAAAATTCAAAGTTCAACCCTTTAACTGAAGCCCAACCCCTCATTTTCAGACCCCCATTTCTGCTGCTATGCCCTGAGAGACTAGATAACTAGAACAGTTTATTGAAATGTTACTTGGTTTGTGCTCCTCGGCTTGACCCTGAGAAAATAAAAACCTGCAGGCCAACTCTGGCCTAGCCCAGAGGCGATAATGAGAGAAATCATGCTGCTCCTAAAAATAAACGAAAAAAAGAGAGCAGTGTTTGAGGTTGTGAGTCATGGTTGTTTGGGAGGCAAGAGGAGAGCAGAGAGAGGAGAAGAATATAAAAGGAATTGGGCAGAAAATAAACAAAGGCTCTGCAGACAGGAAGCTGAAGGTGTACCCCAGCCTCAGGCAGCAGAAAGCTCCAGAGCAGGCTGAGCTGCAGGACAGTTGGAGAAAAGCCTGCATGTGTCTGGTGCAGCAGAACTGCGGCCACCACCCATGTACAGTAATTTCAGGCCAGCGATATGAGGCCTTATGAGCCTCTAAGTCCCTACTTCAGCCACCGGACAGCAGCATCTACCTCCTCTTCATGGCTGGAAACAAATAGCAAGAAGCCACTTTCATCTGGCATTGTGCCCAGCCCAGAGGGTACACAAGTGAATCAGGTTCATAGGGATTAAACAAGGGGCTTGATCTATAAACAGTCATATACAAAAGAAAATATGACAATATAACAATGTTAGAGCGTTTTGCTTACAAGGAATTATGGGAGACAGAGGATAGCTTCCTCCGCCTAGAGGTGGAGGGAGGAGAGATCTAAACTGTCCCTGGAAGAGGTGGTATATGAACTGCAGACACTAGAATCATCCTGATGGAGTATTTGTCGTAGGGGAGTAGGTAATTCCTGGTGTAGATAAAAACACAGCTGTATTAGTTTCCTATGGTTGCTGTAACAAATTACCACTAATTAGGTGACTTAAAAACAACAGAAATTTATTCTCTTACTGTTGTAGATGCTACAAGTCCTAAATCAAAGCATTGACAGAAACATGTTCTCTCAAGAGGCTCTAAGGGAGAATCCTTTCTTATCTCTTCCAATTTCTGGTGGCTACCTGAATTCCTTGAATTGTGATCACATCAATTCAAGGTCTGACTACCTCTTCTTTGTGACCTCTGTGTGTCAAATTTCCTTCTGCCCCTGTCTTATAATGACATTTGTAATTGCATTTAGGGCCCGCCCAGATTATTCAAGATAATCTGTCCATCTTAATACTATCAACAATCACATCTTCAAAGACACTTCTTCCTTATAAGGTGACAGTGAGTGTCCAGGAATCAGGACCTAATATCTTTGGGCAGCCATTATTCGGCCTATAAGAACAACCTAAAACCTGGACACATAATTAGTGGAATTTTAGCATTGTTCCAGCTTAAGTAGAGGTGAGAGATAAGGGAGGAAAATATCAGAGCACAGAGAATGTTATAGACCTGGACAGGTAATGTAGACTTGCTTTGGAAGTCATGCCACATCCTTAAAGATTTTAAGTGAAAGAGTTTCACTCTGGTCAGATTGTCTATACTGGAGATTCCCCTAACTGCAGCATGAAGTAGGGTAGGAGAAGGCTGAACTAAAGCAGGCTACTAAATCCTATACCAGGAGTTGACTTTAGAAGACCACAAGTAAAATGCAAATATGTAGTACAAAAGGGAGAGGGCTAGGATTCTCCCTGTAGCCACTAGTTCAGAATTTATCATCAAATCACAATGCCATAGTGTTTGAACAGAGGGGTTAAGGCCCTGAAAGGACTACACAAGTATACAAATAGTACCTAGAACATATATATATATGCTTGCTAAACAAAAGAGAAGTAAGTCGAGCATGGTAACACATCTTTAATACCAGACACTTGAGAGGCCAAGGCAGGAGGATTCCAAGTTGAAGGCCACCCTGAGGAACTTAGGGGATATAGCTCAGTGACAGAACACATATCTAGCATGAACAAGGCCCTGAGTCCAATCCCAAAAAAGGAGAGAGAGAAAGTGGGGAGGGCTAGTTCTTACAAAGACTATGAGAATTGGGATAAAAATGAAGGGGTGCAGAAAGCTAGTGACACAGTGGAGGGGTCCCTTGGCTTGCAAGTTCCTCATGGAAAAGCCAGTGCCTATCAGAGCTGACTCACCCAGGAGATGATGCCCCCCTCCCCAGGGTGATCTATCATCAATGACTAACTGATAATGGGTACCAAATGGGACAGTTCTTGGTGCCATTCATGCTCCAGAGTTGCCAGTGATCAGACTGAGGTTACAACTGAGGCCATATCCTTGTTCTTCTCCCGTTTCTGCCCTGTCCTGTTTCCCTCACCCCATTTCAGATTCCTTCTGAAAACACTCCCTAAATAAATCACTTACACAAGAATCCTTCTCTCAGGCTCTGTGTAGGGTACCTGAACTACCACAACCCCCATTTCTGATGTTGCAGCCCTTGGAACAGTCTTAGATAAGGGATGGGTCAGCAAGCTGAGATTCAAACAAATCATCAGTGAATTTTGGGAGAATGTTAATTCTGCACACATGAAAGTGAGGAAAGAATGTTTATCAACAAAATTGATGTTCAATAAACAGATGCCCCAAATCTAATGGTCTGCACTAAGTAAATAAGTACAAACTTACTTCCCCAGAACTGGTTCCTAATTAGAGACTATTGCTTTGGCACTTATCTCATTCTTCCTTGTACTGATACACACTTTATTTTCACTAAATTTTCAAGTCTTCATGGATGGGGTCCCACTTAATATCACCGTTTATTTCCCATAATGCCTGTCATTATAACTGGCATTTAGAAGGAGCTCAATCTAGGCTTAAACACATATGCTCTTTAGTTTGTGTGGGCTCTAGCATGTATACAGCACTTCACATACTCAAAGTGTGGTCCATGAATTAGAGACATCTCAGTTGGGAACTTACTAGAAATGCTGAATTCCTGCTTCCACCCAAGATCTGCTGAATGAATCTTTGGGGTAGCTCCAGCAATCTGTGCTTTTGCAAGATATCTGGATAACTTTATGAGTATGAGTGCTTGAAAACCATCCTCTCATTCAATTTGTTGAGAGATGGATCAATTGGAAAGAGGATGGACAACAAAAACTATGGATAAAAAAGTGAAGCAGCAACAGAAACTGAATCCCACCTCCCACCCCAAATGGGTCTCCAACCAGGTTCATGCCACGGAGTGCTGCTTTAGATCTAAGCTATCCCAGTCCACCATTGGAACTCGGACCCCAAGTTCAACATTGGCTGAATTGAGCAAACTATGTATCACCTTCATCCTCCTTTTTGTCATCAATAAAATGGTAACACCTAGTTCTAGCTCACACTGGTTAAGTAAGTTATAATAGATCCATTCAAAGGAATACTATGCAATCTTATAGATAAGTTAAACTTTTATCTGCAGAACTTCTGTTAAAAGCCCTGGTTTGTTTAAGCATTCTATTTCCTATTTTTACTGTTCATCTTCCCAGAAATTAGGGAGATGATTATCCCTTCTTTGTGACATTAATACTTGTCCCAAATAAGGTTAAAAATCATGCTGATATCATCAAGGGCCCACCTATAAAGGTAGAGAGGAGTAGGCAAACTTGAGAATTGCAAGGGAGATAAAACCAGAGTTTGGCCATAGATGGAAAGACAGTGTTGGTGTCAGAGTCAAATGCCTGGTAGTTGATTTAGACTGGCCTTTTCTAGAACAAATGGAACAAGTTGGCCTTGCTCCCTGTTTCTCAGTCTCAGGCAGAAAACCTGGGCACTTGCTACTGGGAGCAACAGGGGTACAGCCACTCTGGAAAGCAGTGTGGAGATTCCTTAGAAAACTTGGAATGGACCTACCATTTGACCCAGCTATCCCACTCCTCGGCCTATACCCAAAGGACTTAAAATCAGCATACTACAGAAATACAGCCACATCAATGTTCATAGCTGCTCAATTCACAATAGCCAGATTATGGAACCAACCTAGACGCCCTTCAATTGATGAATGGATAAAGAAACTGTGGTATATATATACAATGGAATATTACTCAGCTATAAAGAATAATAAAATTATGGCATTTGCAGGCAAATGGATGAAATTGGAGAATATCATGTTAAGTGAGATAAGCCAATCTCAAAAATCCAAAAGACGAATGATCTCACTGATAAGTGGATGATGACACGTAATGGGGGGGTGGGAGGGGGGCAAGAATGGAGGAAGGAGGGACTGCATAGAGTGAAAAGAGAGGTGGGAGGGGTGGGGGGGAAGGAAAAAAAATAACAGAATGAATCAAACATCATTACTCTATGTAAATGTATGAATATGCAAATGATATGCTGTTACTCCATGTACAAACAGAAACAACATGTATCCCATTTGTTTACAATAAAAATAAATTTTAAAAAAATTTTAAAAAAATAATAAATAAAATAAAGTCTGAAGTTTCTCTTTAAAGAAAAAAAAAAACTGCAATGGAAATGAGCAAGCTCTTTCTCAAGCCTCTGCTTGAAGCATATCTGCTGATGTACCACTGGCCAAACCAAGTCACTTGGTGAGGCCAGAATCAAGGCAGAGAAATTGGTTCCACCTCTAAGGGCAGCTGCAAAGTCACAGGACAAAGGGTGGGACATAGGAAGAGCTAAAGAATGGAAAGAAAGAGCTGAAGATATAACTTGGTAGAGCACTTGCCTAGCAGATACAAGGTGCTGGGTTCAATTCCCAATACCACAAAATTAAAATACAGAACAGGAAGACAGTGCTTTTCAAAGTACTCAAAACTCCTTGACAGTGACAGCCAAGGACAGCAGACCACAGAAGTTAATACAGTTGTGGAATGTTGAAAATGAATGCTTATCACTCTCCATAAAGTCAGCCAGTTTAGGAAGTCAACAATTAATGTGATAAACAAAAGTTAGACCATATAATGCCTTAGGGCCCTATGGTATGCTAAAATTAGGAACTCTCTACTCTCTGGATGGTTTTATCAGAATAAATCAGAAATTTCAGTCCAGCATGAGATGGATGGCAGTTGACTTCATTCTCTGTTTAGTTTCCCTGAAATCTAATTATAAATGCTTCCCAATAATAAGTTACTTCATATATTCCCTGGGTGTACTGCCCCTATAAGCCCATAGAAATTTCCTAGAAAAACAGAATTTCTGTGACTCTCCCCATGCAAACCATTCTGACAGTCGGGTAAGGGTGAGAGTGTTGGGAGGTAGTATGTTTCCACTCTATTTGGTTTTCGGGATTTTTTTTTAACTCGTGACAAAAACTGTGGGCCCTTGATGACATCAATATGATTTTTAACTTTATTTGGGACAAGAAGAGATAAGCATCTCCCTAATTTCTAGAAAGATAAATAGCAAGGAAACCGGATATTTAAACAAACAAGGGTTTTTAACAGAAGGTCTGCAGATGTTGCCTGGCTCTCTCCATGGCTGCGGATCTGTGGCCTGTCTCTGGGCAGAGGAAGGAAGTCTCGGGGGCCTGACTCAAGAACAGCAGATAGAAGTCATGGTCTGGCAATCCTATCTGCTTCCTTCAAGAAGAAAACATTGTAAAATAGTAGTGCCAGGGCCCCGAGGCAGTGCAGTGTCCCAAGGGTCTCTGACTTAACCAATGTGCCCTCTTCCTTGTGAACTTGGTATTGCAGTGGGGGTGGGGCAGGCCACTGGGACACACTGACTGTGTTGGCACGTGTTGCGAATGGAAAGGTACCATCTGTGCTGCTGCTGAAAAATGATGATGCAGAGCTGTGACTTCTCAAATGTTCCATCTGGGTATAATTGAATTGCCTTCTTAAAATAAAAAATATCCATATTTGACATACATCTTTTATTGTAATGATCTCCACATTCCTTCCTTAATTTTCATAGCATTCACTTCTGGAGAAGCATGATATAAACTATTAAAAGTCAGGAACAAAGGTCTTCGAGGGGATGGCTGTGGTGTTTTTGTTTCTCTGGCTGACTTGTTCTTGACTTTCTTGTGATTTCAAAAACAATTTCCATATGCAAAATTCTGTCTCACCCATCTGGAAAAAAAAAAAAAAAAATCCCAAAGGGATCCCTAGGTAGACAAGTAGAAAGGAAATGCTGTTATCTTCACACAGGAGGAAAACAGGACATGAATTTGCCAGAGTATCCAGTTGTCTGCATTTCCAAACCAAGAAGAGCTGCAATTAATTTTCTTTCCTACAAACCACATTGGTTCTGAAGAACAGTCTGAGAATAATAATAAGGGTAATTAGAAGCACAACTTAAATTCAGAGTGACTTGCTTCTGAAGCATTAAAAGCGTAAGAGGGAACAAAAATACTCGGAGGGGACTCTAACATGACTCTCTCCAGGTAAAATTATACTTTTGAAATCTGTTGTTACCTTACTATGGCAACCTTTGTACTGCATTTCCAAATGCTGAACTTCTGTCATTCTCTTCCTTTGGGGGAACCCTTCAACTCTTGACAACCCTGGATTCACATCATGCCACTGCCTTCAGTACTTAGCATCCTCCACATTCATGCTATGTATTCACCTCCCCAAACCAAGAATAACAGCCACACTAGGAAGGATTTGGCCATGCCCTCAGTGAAAGCACTTAAATGTGTTCTTTCTGGTTGCTAGAAACCAACAATTAAACGTAACTCCAAAGAGTCAACACCAAGTGAAAAAGCAATTCGTTGGCCTTCTGCACTATTCCATTTTAATAAATGTTTATTAAGTATCTGCTCTGTGTTGGGAACTACAGGGAATGCAAAGACAAAAACAAAACACATTTTCTGATCTTGAGGCATTTCCAATGTAGAGTGAGAATGAGGTTCAAATAATTATAAGCAGTTCTAAATGTCTGATCACCATATCAGCAGCCTCTGCATCACCTGGGACCCTGTGGAAAATGCAAATTCTCAGGCTCCGCCCCAGGCCTTCTGAAGTAGGATCTCTGAGAGTGAGGCCAGCAACCTTGTGTTTTTTTGTAAGTCTCCCAGGTGACTCTCATACTCCCTAAAATTTGAGAATCCTGTTGTGAAGCATGCTGAACAAATGAGTCAAGAGAGAAAAAAGTAAAGGAAAAATAGCATCCATTGAGGAAGGAAGTCCTGGAGTGACAGAGTTCTCAGGAAGCTGTGAAGGTTAGCTAAGATAATGAAATGGAGGGAGTGGACAGAGTATAAGGACATACTGGGTGAGTGAAACATGAGTCAAGCAACAGAATTAAGAAAACAGGCAAGTAGCAGAGTCTAGTTTGAATGGCATGGAAAGAGACCTATGAGGTCAGAGTCTGAAGATAGGCCGGCATCTCAAGCACCAGGTGAGGATTTGTGTTACCTGTTCACATGACTCTCAGGTCTGTTTTGACAATTAGAGCAGCACTCTGGTTTCCTCAGGGTTTCTATAGGATAACTTGGAAGAGGAAGATACACAGAAAATGAGGAAATAACTGAGTTACAATTGGATTTAGGTAGGTGACAATGAAACTAAGCAGTTTGTAGGGGAAATGTAAAGATGATGGAGAAGGTTTTAATATAAAAATTCATTGGATCCAGGCTCAGTGGCGCACACCTGTAATCCCAGCAGCTAGGGAGGCTGAGGCAGAAGGATTGCAAGTTCAAAGCCAGCCTCAGCAATGTATCAAGGCCCTAAGCAACTAAGAGAGACCCTGTCTCTAATAAAATGCTAAAAAGGGCTGGGGATGTGGCTCAATGGTTAAGTGCCCTTGGGTTCAATTCTTTGTACCCCTTCTCTCCAAAAAAAATCACTGGAGAAGCTTCCCAGGACTTGATCAAAGGGATTTAGCAACTGACTCAATATCAAGAGGGGGGAAAATGGGGAGAATCAACCCCTCAATTAAGAGATTAGTCTTGTTATAAACCAAAGAGCAGGGGGATAGGGGTTTGGTTTGGGGGACTTTGCTTTGGACGTAATTGATGCACTCACTATATCATAGTTTGGAAGGCAGGCATAGGGTTTATGATAATAACTATAATATTCTGACAACATAGGCTATGCCTGGCACTGAGCTAGATACCTGACCCATAGAAGGAATGGCTTCAGAATACAAGTTTATTCTAGTACACAGCAGAAATGGGGATAGGTAGTGCAGTACAGATGTGGTGGCTCCATGAATTCATCTGGGATCCAAGTTCCTTGGAAGGTCCTGCTTCAGCAGCTTTTACTGAAGAATTCCAACCTCAAGGGTACATCATTACTTAAGGTTGCTGCTGAAGCTCCAGGCATCAGGGAATGGTGACTGAAAATATGGGAATTGTCGAGAGATGACATAATATTCAGAACGAGAGGTTGGAAGAAAGAATACTAGAGAATGACCACAAAGAAAAACCAGGAAGATGTGCAAGAAGGAGACAGAAGAAACTTCCAGCACCATTTCTACAAAAATCAAGGGAACACAAAGCTTCAAAATGGAAGGAGAGGAGGGTAAGGGATATCTAATGGTGTCATCCATTGAGAATGAAAAACACCTATGGGATTGGAGAATGTGGAGACCTTCAGAAGAATAAGCATCATTCAAGTGTCCTATGACAGCACATCTTAAAGTTAAGGAAATATTAGTGGTGAAGTTATGGAATAATATTTCTCTTTCATGAAGTTTAGTGATATAGGGAAAGAGAAAAATGGTGGTGACTGAATTTAGTCATGTTTAAGTAATGTTTTCATAGATTAGAAAACCTAAATATGATTTCTATTTATGATGTCAGGTCTCTCCAGAGACAGATTTAAATCACTTGGGTGTGTGGGATGGAACAGCAAAGCACTTCTTCCTTGGTCAGCAGCTCCAATCTGAATCCTCCCAGGGAAAGTGGAGCAAGTGTTGACTGATATTATATCATAATAAATGGTTGATATTACACTTTTTACAGGTTGTCTGGTAAGTTTAATTAATTTGTTTTTTGTCTTTTTTCCCTCAAGTCTGGATGGAATCTCATCCAGTTCTGGCTTGGGTTCTTGAAAAATTATATTTCTTAAGTGAGGATGTTTCATTAGCCTTCTGCACTCCCTCAGGGGCAGCAAAGGCTCTCTGGGTGCTTTGCAAGTTTGCAGAATCTGAAATGGCAGGGCCACAGCTCCATTTCAGCAAAAATAAATATCAGATTACAACACATTGTTTTTGCAGCTGACTGAGGCTTTGGTCTAGTGCATATTTCATTCTGCAGTTGCAAAAAAAAAAAAAAAAAAAAAAAAAGGAGAGGAGTTTCTGGCAAGGCAAAGAACAGTGTTTGCATCATTTCTTTATGAAGCCATTTTCTACTCTCAAGGGCTACATTCCCAGAGGATTTTCCCCCATCTAATGCCTGGTACTTTTGCAGTACTTAGCAAGCATGACCAGCTTTGAAGACTGTTAAAAATAAAGACAGATAGTTGGACCAGTTCTCTTTCCATCCTAACTTTCCACCCCTACCCACCCTCCCTCCCTGGAAACCCTTGTACTACAAAATTATGAAAAAAATGGCTGATACCAAACCACAGCATGCTTTTGCATTTCTAATTTTCTAACCTGAAAATTAGAATCTAAAAGCTGCCTGAGGCATATCCAAATATTCTGACTTTAAAATAGCAACACATCTTTTACCATTTTAGCTATTTTGAGGAAGATTTTTCATGTACATGCATGCTCATAGAAATTAGATGCATTTCATTTTTATCCTTTTTCCCCTCTTCTGGAAAGATATCAGACTTAAAGGGTGTTTGCATTCTATCTCTTAAAGAATGAATTTGAATACCCAAAGTAGGTACTGTTAGTTGACTGCGTTTTTCTATATATATTGATTAGGATGGGCTCTAATTTGGAAAGCTGGTATATTTAGGAAATGGAGTTATCCCACTTGAGCCTGCCTTTAGATATAAAAGTTGAGTGTCTCTTATCCAAAATGCTTGGACCGAAAGTGTTTTGCCGGGGTCCAGCCCTAGCAGGAGTCCATGGGTTCCACACCGGTAAACGGGACGCGGGGAGACAGCGTCGGCGATGGATGGAGAATGAAAGACACAGACTCTAGTTCTGGTGCAATCAATCCCACTTTATTCTGGGGAAGGCTGGGTTTATATACATTTTTCTTCAGGCTATAATGGCAGTCTTGTGGTTAATATTAAAGAAGTTTCCAAAGCATAGGCAGAAAACAACAACCTTACAGATCATCCTTACCTAATCACAATTGTTTTAAGAATATCTAACTACGTTGATGAGCTAATACAATGTTTATTTCCTTAATATCTAAACTCTATGTGACTTAAGACTATTCTTATTATTCTCGTGGTTAAAGTGATAGACAAGTAATCTCATGTGACCATTTCTATTAGGTCCCTCTGGTTAATATCTAAATTGCTGAGTTAAGGGTTACAGGAGGGCAGCGGTACCAATGGTTATTGTGTGCCAACATTTATTATAGGGGTGACATATTCTCTGTAGGAAGGAAGGAATGTTGTGGAACCTTATTCTCTTACCTCACCACCACACATAAACAAAACCATTGTTAAAATTTAACCAGCCTGTTGGAGACAAAGGCAGATCTACAACTGTTTTCTCCAGAGGCTTTCAGGGACTCATTGCACGGTTGCAAAATTATTTTTAATTTTGTTAGTGGTAAAGACCCATTGTTTTTCAGATTGTAGGTAATATTTTCTGGAATTTTTGTTGTATTCCCTTCATCCCCTTAAGCAATCCGTTCAGACTGAAATGAGTAATATATTATCAGAGAAAACACCATGCTTCGGAGCAAAACATCCGGCAATTCCTTTTAGGATGAGCCTTTGCAATCATCCTCCAGAGGATCTTTGTCAAGCACTGGATGGAATTCCGAATGCCCCCACAGTGTTTTGGATTTCAGGTGTTTTGAATACTTACATATACTAATGAGATGTCTTGGTGATGAGATTCAAGTCTGAACACAAAATTCATTTGTTTCACATACACCTTATTCATACAGTCTGAAGGTAATATAGTACAATATTTTTAGTATACCTGGTTTTGATATGACTCATCCCATGATATCATGTGTAGAATTGTCCACTTATGGGGTCATGTCAGTACTTAAGAAGTTTCATATTTTGAGCACTGAAAGTTTTAGTCAAGGAATGCTTTACCTATACCAGTGCTATAACAGGTCTTAGTTTGAATTCCCCCAGAAATAAGCCTTAACCCAAGCTTTTGAGTACAAATAGATAATTTGGGAAGTGATTCCAGAAAACACTAGTAGGGAGAGTAAGTCAAATGATCAAAGGAGAGAACACAGTTAATAAAGGTGTCTTAATGAGAAGTTACGCTTGTGGGCAACTAGTGCTTGATATTACTGAGGACTTCTGGGAGACATTGTAAAACATGCAAAAAGCCTCCACTTGAGGGCTGGAGAGGCTCGGGCATTTATCAACCAATTCTCATCAATCATTGATTGAGAACTCCACCCAGAGATGTAGTTCTTCTCAATCTCATCTATAGTTTCAATGCTATCCTAGTGAAAACCTCAGCAATTATTTTGTAGATATCAAGAAACTTATTCTAAAGGATATATAGAAAAGCAAAAGACTTTGAATAATTGACACAAGAATAGAATACAGAGTTGAAGGAATTTAAACTATCCAATTTCAAGACTTACTCTAAATCTACAATAATCAAGACACCATGGTACCCATGAAAAAAATGAACAGAGAGCCATGGAACAGAATAGAGATTCTAGAAATAGACTCACATATCATCAACTTATCTTTTATTTTATTTTTTATTTTATTTTTACAAACTGCATTTTGATTCACTGTACACAAATGGGGTACAACTTTTCGTTTCTATGGATGTGCACGATGTAGATTCATACCATTCGTGTAATCATACATGTCCGTAGAGTAATAATGTCTGTCTTAGTTCACCATCTTTCCTGCCCTCACTCCCTCCTCCCTCTCTTTTCCCTCCATGTAATCTAAAGTTCCTCCATTCTTCAATTGATGTTTGACAAAGGCTTAAAGACAATTCAATATTTTAAAAAATTCAATGGAGAAAGAATACTTCTTTCAACAGAAGGTGCTACAGACCTTACACCTTTCACAAAAAAAAATTGACTGGAAATGGATCATAGACCTAAATGTAAAAATGCAAAACTATAAAATTTCTACAAGAAAACATAAGAGAAAATTTACATAAACTTGAGTTAGGAGATGAATTTTTATATCAAGGCCAAAAGCACAATCCATAAAAGGAAAAATTGATAAATTGGACTTTATTAAAATTTTAAAATTCTGCTCTGCAAAAGTCACTGTTAAGAGACTGAAAGACAGGGTGGGAAAAAATAATTGCAAAACACCTATCTAATGAAGAATTTGTATCCAAAATATAACAAATAGTTCTTAAATTTTAACTACAAGGAAAATAACTAATTAAAAAATACAAAGGTTTTCAGAATGGATAAAAACACAGGGTAGAATGTAATCCTGATTTATTAAATAATAATCAGAATAAAACAGGAAACATTTTTCAAAAGCCAAGTTCTTTATTTTTTTTTTCAAAACTGTAAACATTTCCCTTCCTAGCTCTTTAAAAATAAAAAAAAAAATGAGCAAGTAGGATTATACTGTGAGAAGGAATTGCAGGAGAGAAAGAGAATGATAGGCAGATAAAGCAGAGAGACCTCTAGACAGTGGAATGGAGGACCCAGGCCCATACCTCACAGCACCCTTAAGTGGTGACAAGAGATCAGAGGGAAGCTCAAAATAAGCACCCAACAAAATTATCTATACTATTCTGGACCTTGAAGAGTGGAGTTCCTGCCCACCTGAACCACTGGACATTTACATAGTGATGAAGGTTGCCATACTAGGTTGAAGATCAAGAACTTTTTCCCACTTTCCTAGCAGTGTAAAGTCTCTTATTTTTTTCTTTTTCACTCTAGGGAAGGCTAAGAACCTAATGCTTACAAGGATAAATCTTCTGACAACCTAGTGAAATGGGGATCACAGACAATTGTTTCATTTTGAAGCATATAAAGAAGAATAGAACTTTTCATACAACAGAATTGAAGTCATACTATGAATGGGCTAAATGTTCATGTTCCCCCAAATTCATATGTTGAAATTCCAACCCCCAGTGCATTGGTATTAGGAAGTGGGTTTTTTGGAAGGTAATTAGGTTGTGAGGGTGCAGCCCCCATGAATGGGATTAGTTCCCTTAGAAAAAGAGACTTCCAGAGATCTCCCATCTTTTTCACCATATGAAGACACAAAGAGAAAAAGACCATGTTTGAGCTGGAATGTAGGCCACCACAAAACAGAATCTGCTGGTGTGTTCATCTTGGACTCACTGACCTCCAGAACTATGGGAAATGATGTTTGTTGTTTAAGCCATGGTACTTTTGTTATAGCAGATAGAATGAACTAAGATATATCCACTAGATACATATAAATAGGTAAAAAACTAAAAGGGCATATGCTAAAATGATTATAGGGGGTTAACTCTGAGCTATGGGATTACAGGTGATTTTATTTTCATTTTCTATATTTGTGCCCTTTAATTTTCATATATTAAATATGTTTTACCTATGTAAAAATGGGAACAGAGAGGCTGGGTGGTACAGGGTACAGGTTTTAGAACTGAACGGACCTGGGTCTGAACGATCAGGTCCTTTATCACCTATGTAATTTTTTTTTTTTTTTTTTTTTGGTACCAAGGATTAAACCCAGGTGCACTTACACACTGAGTCACATCCCGAGACCACCTATGTGAATGTGAGAAAGTTATTCACATTTCTGAGACTCATGTGCTTAGCAATAAATGCCAATAATGTCAATCTTAAAGAGTTATTAGAGAGATTGTAGTTAATCTACATGCAGAGCACAGATTAGTTCTCCATACAATTGCACCCACACTTGTGATTTTGTACACTTTTTTTTCAGTGCTAGGTATGGAACCCAGGGCCTTGTGCATACAAGGAAAGTCTACCACTGCCCCTAATTATTGTACAATTTAAATTTGTGAACTTTATCATCTATAAATTATCTTTCCATAAATTTGTTTTAAAAACACATTAAAAAACTTATGATGCTTTTATATGAATATTTAAATCAACCAAGAGCACCTGGAAAACCAGAAGAATATTTATCATGTTAGCATATGTTCATAATTTATATCTTTAAAGAAAAAATATAAAAGCACTGCTTTATTCAAGCTTGTTCTATAATGCCAACTTTGAAACCACAAGAAGGTCTGTACCAAAAAAACTCTTACTGCTAAGAATGACTTAAAGGGAACCATAGTATGGGTTATCAATTAGAGATGTTGGCTACATATGCTGGCAGATGGTTCAAAGGTAACTTAATCCTTGAGCACTTGTATTCTTCTACTAAAATGAAGAGGATATTCCTTGTTATGTATTGAATTGATACCCCTGAAAATTTACATGTCTAACTTCCTAGAATGTGATATATTTGGAGGTGGGGTCTTTAAATAGGTAGCTATGGTAAAAATGAGTTTGATAAGGTGGATCTCAGTTCAACACCACTGATGTTCTTATACGTAGAGCAGATCAGGACACAGATATATACAGGGAGAAAATAGCCATCTACAAATCAAAGAGAGAGGACTCATAAAAAAAAAAAAAAAAAAAACAACCCTTGCCAACTCTTTGAGATCAGACTGCCAGTCTTAAGAATTATGAGAAAATAAATTCCTGTTAAGCGACTCAATCGATGGTACTTTGTTATGGTAGCCCCAGAAAACTAATACAATCCTTTCTCCTGGTTGAATTTTAGGAGTGCTGGGAAGAGCCCAGTTGCCATAGAGAAAAAACATAGGAATCCTTTTTTATAAAGGTCTAACAAGATTATTCACATTTATGGTATACTTACTTAAAATTATAGTGCAGTAGCTATTTCTATTCCAAGGTATATGACAAAGGTATTTAAGCACTAGGTTTAAAATAAAATGTGGCATGAAGGAAAACACCCAATTACAAATTTTTGTGATAGCCCTTTCTGTGAGTGCCCTTTTGGGGAAAATGAAAATAATGTTAGCTTGGTTTATTTGCCAGGGCACTGATGTGCTAAGACTCCTAGTGGAAGGAGAGAAGACTTAAAGAAGTCAAGAAGATGAAATTAAGCTTAATGAGAACAAAAAGATAAAAGGGAAAGTAGGGGGAAGAATTAGCCCAACTGGGAACTTTTGAAGAATAAATGAGCAAGAAAAGATTCAGGATTGCTATTCTGGGAGTTGTCCCTATTCTGTTATCCCAATTCAGCGAGCAGGGATAGCATAAAGAAGGCATTTGGAAGGCAGGTCAGGTAGAATACAGTGTGGTATCTCTTCATCCTTCCAGGAAAACTTGTCACATGACTTTCACATCATACTCCAAGGCTTTTGATTCATGGTACTTTCTCTGATATTTCAAAATGTTGAAAAGATTGTAACCATGAAAATAGGGAGGTTAAGACAGCACAATTTCATAGTTTTCTTTTAAAATCTTCCACAATGTAGAATGCAAAGTAATAAACTGTAAGGGCAATGATTAAGCAAAAGAGTATTTTAAAGCTTACTTTTCCTTCCATTAGATTTCTCCAGCTTTCAAGTGCCTGATACTCAGTCCATCTGTTGTTCTATTTTGATTGTTTTTGGCAAACAGATGCAGGAGGAGAACACTATTGCCTTTTGGGTTTTATATAACCCTAGAGATACAAACAGAATTTTAGTCAGGTTTTTGTGTAGGGAAAAATAGCAAAGGACTAAAATACATTAAAAAAAAAAAAAAAAAACCTACAGGATGTTTCCAATAGAAAACTAGGCATTGTCTAATATACTTTTCCAGGAGATGGGATTCTATGCCATCTTTACACACTTCCACTTGGGCTTTTTGCAATTCTGTAAAGTGTAAGTAACTGAAAAATATGCAAGAGATTCAGAATCATGTAATGATCACAATTTAATTCCACAACATTTTCATTACTCCAAAAGAAACTTCATATCCATTAACACAGTCTTTCACCCTCCTCCCAGCTCTTCCCAACCACTGATTTACTTTCTTCCTGTGTGGAATAGCCTATTTGCCATAAAAATGGAATCATACAATATATGGCCTTTGTGTATAGTTCTTTTGATGTAGCACAATATTTTCAGTTTATCCTCATTATAGGAAGAGCAAGTATTCCTTCCTTTTTAAGTCTGAATGGTGTTCCATTGTATGGATATAGCATATTTTGTTTGCCCATTTATCAACTGATGAATATTTGGGTTACTTCCACATTTTGGCTACTATGAAGAATGCTTCTATTTATTAATTAATGTGTTTATGTATTGGTGTTGGGGGTTAAACCTAGTGGTATCTTATCATTGAGGTACAGCCCCAGCCCTTTTTAGTTTTTTACTTTTTTATTTTGAGATAGGGTCTCCCTAAGTTGCCCGAGCTGGACTTTAACTTGTAAACTTCCTGCTTCATGACCCCAGTCCCTGGAATTACAGGTGGGCACCACCACACCTGGTGTTATGGTTTGGATGTGAGGTGTCCCCCCAAAAGCTCACGCGTGAGACAATGCCGGAAGGTTCAGGGGAGTAATGATTGGATAGTAAAAGTCTTAACCCAATCAGTGATTTAATCCCCTCAAAGGGATTACAGTGGTAACTGAAGTATAGGCTGTTGCTGGAGGAGGTGGGAATTGGGACACAACTTTGGGTATATATTTGTATCTAGAGAGTGAACTCTCTCTCTCTCTTTCTCTCCCTCTCTCTCTCTCTCTCTCTTTCTCTCTCTCTCTCTCTCTCTCTCTCTCTCTCTCCTCTCTCTCTCTCTCTCTCTCTCTCTCTCTCCCCTTCCTGATCACTGTGATGTGAGCTGCTTCTCTGCCATTCTCTCCTGCCATGATGTTCAGCCTCACTTCCAGCTAGAGAAATGGAGCCAGCCTTCTATGGACTAAGACCTCTGAAACCATGAGCTCTCAAATAAATCTTTCCTCCTTTACAGTTGTGCTGGTCCCATCAATTAGTCACAGGAGTGAAAAAGCTGTCTAAAATACCTGGTATATACTGCTATTTAAAGAAAAGAAATACAAATGATTCTCATCTGCAAATAAGCAAACAAACTTTGTGGAGGTTCAGTGTATTTCGCTCCAATTCTGTGGAAGAAGAAAGTCATTTTGGTACCAATTAAGCAAATTTAAATTCATTTCAACATTTCTGATAGCCTATATGTATGTATTCTGTTTCAATTCTTTAAACTGGCTATAAGATTTTCCTAGTTCCATCATTAACATATGAATTAAATAAAATCTTTGACATGTCTATTTTATATTTGTGTGAGAGTCATGAGTTTATCTTTTCTAGGAAAAAAAAAATTGAACCTTTAATACATTCCCTACTTTACTGTCTTCAATCTTGGAGAAGCCCAGTTGAATATTAGTCTTACCTGAGTTTCAACTAGACACAATAAAGTGAACTACTCTTTTGGAGTGAGGAATAGCAGGGGATGGTTGGGGGACAGCAGGGCTAAACTGACCTTCTGTACCTCAGTCAAAAGTCTCAACTGTGTGCATCTCCAGCAAACCCACGGGAACCTAGTTATGATCTGCATGACATTTTTATCTCTGACATTCAGTTTGACTTTCAAGTATTACACAGTAGAAAAAAAACCATGAATAATGTTTTTCAGTTTGACACTACACCATCTATTCCAAAGTGAAAGAAAATCCATTTCAGTTTGCCTCTGCCTGCTGATTGGCATGAACTCAGCTGTCCTTCAAAGGTTTTGTCTCTCCCCAGTTACGGTCATTGTCATGAACCAAAGGGGGAGAATAAAAGTTGGAGTTCTCAAATACCTCTGAAAGATTTTGGGGGGGACATGGGGGAATATTTAAACTATGGATTTAATTTGTACTGAAAAGTTACTTTATATCTGTTTCATTTTCACATATGAAAGGTAGCAACAGAGAACTGTGCTGACAACTTCTAGAGAGCAAAACACCTGCCATCTTGAGAAAAGTGCTGCAAGAACATCAAAAATGAGGCAAGAGACTTACTTTATAAGAACTGGAAACCCATGCCATATGCTTTCTACTACTGCCAAACATGAAGCCACATGCAAATGCCAAGGGGACCCATGGCTTCTTTGTATTGTTGGTGAAGGGTACGGTGTGAAATACAAGGATTGACCCCAGGGCACTCTACCACTGAGATACATCCCCAGCCATTTTTATTTTATTTTTTGAAACAGGGTCTTGCTAAATTTCCCAGGCTGGCCTTGAACTTGCAATCCTCCTACCTCCGTCTGCCCAGTAGCTGGAGTTAGACTTGCATCACTGCTTCCAAGTACCCATGGCTTCTTTATCACATTTGCATAGTTTTGTCTTTAGCTGTTCGTTAAATCATTTAGAAGTCAAAGGAAACAGCTAGGCTAGGCACGGTGGTACATGCCTATAATCCCAGCCACTCAGGAGGCTAAGATCGAAAGACTGCAAATTCAAGACCAGCCTGGGCAATTTAGCAGGAGACCATGTCTCAAAATAGGAACTAAAAAGGGCTGTGGTTCAGTGGTAGAACACCCATGCTTTCAATCCCCAGCGCCAAAAAATAAAATAAAAAGAAGTCAAAGGAAGTCATTTCCCCGCTCCCTGTTCATAAAATTGAAAGATAGGAACAAGGTAATCTAGGTAAATATCTTAACAGAAAATGCCTAAAGTATGATTTTCAAACTATTTAAAATTATGTAATTTTCAAATAAATTTATAATGAGTAGAAATCAAATTTTCATTAAACTCATTAAGAGTTAATGGTTTTTTAGAAACAACAAAGTTGACTCAAAAAGGAGATATAAGGTCTGGGCACAGTGGTGCACACATGTGAGCCCAGCTGCTAGGGAGGCTGAGGCAGGAGGATCACAAGTTTGAGGCCAGCCTGGGCAATTAATGAGACCCTGTCTCAAAATAAAAATAAATGAAAAAAGGACTGAGGATATAGCTCTGTGGTAGAGCACTTGCCTGGAATGTGTGAGGCCCTAGGTTCAATCCCTAATACGTAAGCACATGCATACACCACACATACACACATACAGATACAAAGAACTGATGATTATATAGTCTTCGAAAGAAAATAATACTGCTGCAATAAATCACAAAGGCAGGCGCCAAACTAGTGTTGTCTTATGGGATTATGTCTTTGGGGTTATGTTTTCTATCCAAGAAAAATCACCTGTATAACTGTCAGGCAAAAATAATTCCCACCACACCTAGACAAATTATTCACATCATATTAGGTAAAAATCACTTACATTTTATTCATTTTCAATAAATAAGCATTCATTTTTACAGAGTTGCAAATTTCCTGAGCCCTAATCAGTAGTAAATGGTAAATAAAACAAATTTATATATCATTGACAAGTAAGAAAACTACAGTCCTGTTAAGTCTCTGGGCCACTACCTGTTTTGTAAATAAAGTTTTATTGGAACCCAGACACACCTATTTGTTTGCATGTTGTAGATGGCTGTTTTTACTGTAGAGTTTACCAGCTGTAACAGAAACCAAATGGCCCACATAGTCCAAAATACTTGCTATCTGGCCCTTCATAGAAAAAAGAAGAAAAGTACTTTCCAAAATTTGGCCTGGGAATAGAGTATCATCTGACAAAATGGAAATACAGGATCCACAATTTTTTTTTTCTTTCTTACAAGTTTTGGGTAGTGTTTTCTTTTTCTTTTTTCTTAATAATATCAGATAAAAAGAAACAGAGTAAAATTATAAAAAGGTACATCAGAAGTAATTTAAATGCCATGCAAATATGACTAAAATTTTTGTCCATTGAAGACACATGATACAATGAAATCAGCCTGACAGAATTATAGATCACAGAATCTTCAGAATTGGTTATACTTATTAAAAGCAGAGAAATATCAAGTTATTTGTTAGAAGAAAGATCATGACCTATTTATGTCCTCAGCATTACAAATTATTTCTCTTTAAATAAAAAAAAAGAAAGAAAATCAACCCGGATTTTGGTATTCAGATTGCCTGTATCCTGTTATTTTCCTCAGTTTGGTATATGTGGCAGGCATTAATTGATCACACTGCCAAGAAAGAGTATCTTGTTATTTTTACCTTCCAAACCTAATATACAAATGCAGATTAAATTAATTTATACAACTGATTGATGCTTGGGAAAGGTATTGGAGCCAGAGTTTTAAAATATCAGTCTAGACCATTCTAGTCTGTGTTCTTTCTTCAGAAATTTCATCTCCTATAGCTACTAAATATGTCTAGTGTGAATTACAGACATCTGGGAGATTTTATGGACTCCCTAGTCCCCAGATGCAAAGCAAGGGTAGGCGAAATGCCATTTTTTTTGTTTTGTTCTGTTTTGTTTTGTTTTGTTTTGTTCTTGGGGCTGGGAATTGAACCCTGGGCCTTGCACATGTTAAGCATGCTCTCTATCACTGATCTATACCCTCTGCCCAAAATGCCATCTTAAGCCCAATTCAAATAAAATTTGAGCCAAGTTGTATTTAGATTATACTCCAAGCTGAGTTTCAGTCAGTACTCACACTTTGTTAAAACTTTAGAATATTTAAGTATCAACTGGAAACTAGCAGTGGCTCTGAGCTATTTAAATAATCCATAGGCTAACCTGTTCATCTCAGTCTCTCCCTTGAAAATACCAGGAACAGCCAGGCACCAGAGAGTTAACTGGCATAGAGCAGAGACCCAATACCCTCTCAAGCATTCCTGCCATTGGCTTGTGCCCACACCAAGTTGTTTGCTAAACATTTTACATTTACTCTTGATTTCACATTTTTCACATTGCTAAACTGCTCATAGTCCCTTTGCATTTAAGTTACTCCCTCAACCACATCACAAAATCAATGCAAATCTCTTTAAAAACAGCAGGACCAGAAGGCTAGAGACATAGCTCAATGCTGGAGCATTTGCTTTGCAAAAACAGCAGGACCCCTCCTTTTTCCTTTCCTTTTCTTTTCCCCAGTGGTCGCTCCTCTCTGTTGTTTTCTAATTTTACAGTCTATGGGTCTTATTTGCCTCCTTACTTTCATTGAAGATGGAATATGCGGTGCATTTTCATTCTCCTTGAAGATTTTGTATCATTTTCTGGAAGACATAAAAAAGGCTTGCACACAGAGATTTATTCACACTGGAAATCCCTGGGTCTGTGTTTTGGGGTTGGTATTTTATTTTCTGATCATGTCATTCCTTCCTATGCCCATTTAAGATTAAGCCTTGCAGAAATATGCAAGGACTCCTATCCTAGCAATTGTAGGAAAAAATAATGATGGGACTATTTGGAAGGGGTGTTCAATATCTCTCAAGGTAGAAAGTGCTGTAGTTTGAATGTGTGCCCCCTCCAAAGCTCATGTTGAAATTCAGTTACCATTATAACAGTGTTAAGGGGTGAGACCATTAAGAGATGATTGACCCTGCTTTCATAGGTGAGACTGATGCTGGCATAAAAGGGAAATTTGGTCCTCTCAATCTCTTGGCTCTCTACCACGTGATGCCTTCTGCCATGTCATGTCACATCATGAAGACCCTCACCAAGGCAGCACCTTGATATGACACTTCCTAGCCTCCAGAACTGTGAGTCAATAAATTTCTGTTCATTGTAAATTATCCAGGCTTTGCTACCCTTCAAGCAGCACAAAATGAATTTTAAAAAGAACTAAATGGTTCTCTACTCTAGCAATACAATTTTCCGAACCAACTTCCAACCATTTCTCGCCTGATAATAACCATTTCCTTTCAACTCAGTTTTACAAGTCTGATTTTATAGGATTTTAGATCAATACCAATAAAGGTGATGGTGAAATTTATATTCTCAAAGAAGTGTCAGCCACTGATACTTTTAAGAGAAATATCCTGTGCTTATTCTTAATTACTCAAGGGATTTTCAAAATTTGGACATAATTCTAACTGTCAAGCTAAAAATGACAGTGAACATTTCCATTTAGAGTATTTCAAGAAAGTTAAATAAGATGGGAAAGTATTGTTTGTCTATAAAGTTAGGGAACTAAGGAGAAAAAGCCTACTGGTTAGATTACTTTCACTCATTGTTTAATTTCTGACCCTTTCCAAAATATTTTACCAACTTCTATGAAATTATAAAAGCTGTCTGTTGTCAGTTGACTAATAAGAAAATTTGGTCTCTGTCTACCACAGACCAGAGTCTGACCTTTAGCATAGTCTCAGCAATCAACTTTGCCAAATGCCTTATAATACTTCAAAACTGCAATCTGTCACAGTAAAATAAAAATAAGCTTTTGTGACTAATAGCCCATGTATTTAAATTCTAGTTCTAGCACTTACTGGGTCTTAGGTGTCCATTCATAGAATAAAGAAAATTATACCTAAATCATAGAAATGGTTGAACATCAAATAACACCGTGTGCATAAAGTACATAGGACACAATGAAACAATGAATGTCAGCAACCCTCCTTTGGGTTTCCTGCTCTTCTTCCTCTCCCCCATTTTATCTTTGTATTGCTTGGACTTCCCTGGGTGATAGTCCTTTTGGATTTCCAAAAAGTAGAAAATTTTTGTTAGGGAGAGATCATTTTTTGTTTAGTGGAGAATATGCCAATTTTTGCACCTTCATATTTTTGGATTCACCGATAACTTGCCCCAATAAGGGCATTTATCACATTATCCCATAGTTGTTTTTTGCATATATCTTTTCTGTCTTGATTTCAGAATATCCAAAGGCAAAGATCCTACATTTTCTTCAAATCTATGATACCAATTGTATTTCTTATCTACTATTACATAACATATCAGTACAAAATGTATCCGTTCCAAACAAGGAACAGTTACCTTCTCAGAGTTTCTCCACAGGCAGTTTAACTGCATGGTTCTGGCTCAGGGTCTCTCGTGAGATAGCAGTTGAGCCATTTCCTGGTGCTATCATTGTCACTCTTCACATTTTTGACTGTGTCACACAGTATTCAACAGACTGTCTCCCCACCCCTCTTCTCTCTCTTGCTGTGTTTAGATTCTCTCTGAAATAGAAATTCCAGAGTCAAATTTCTTTTGAAAAAAATCCCTCGAATCACTCCTAAAAGACAATCTATATCCCTTTCAAAAAATTTAATACAGAATGCCACATTAGTTCACATTAAGTTAGCAACTGAGAACATAAAAATGCCTTTATTTTATTTAAAAGTGACTCTCATTCTGTGTCTTGGTTGCGATGCCATTAAGGATGTCTGAGATGTGGAACAGTTGTACTGGCATGAGTCAGCCCTGGTTCTTAAAATCAGTTCTAGTAAAATAGGATTGTAGATATTTGTTCCAACTATTTTAACCAAAAAGTTTAATAAATTTTAAATGATTTAACTGGGAAAAAAAAAAGAAACTTAATACAGTTAAATTAAAATCTGGTTGAAGCTAGTGACAGCAGTTGACTTGGAATCAGGGGACACAGTGTATGAAAAATTATGTAATTTTGAATACAAGAATGATATTCAACTAAGTTATACACACACACACACACACACACACACACACACACACACACGAAGCATGAAGGGACCAGGACCGGAGGAGCTAAGGGATCTAAGATTCCCACTTCATGCTGATCACAGGGCTCACACCTAATTAGTGGGATGGCAGGTGCCAATTTATTTATTTATTTTTAGACTCCTTCTCCATCTTTCTTTTCCTTTTTTTTCTCTAGCTTCCACATATGCAAGAAAACACACCACCCTCGACCTCCCAGCAGGTGCCACTTTCAAAGGTTGCTGTTGTATTTTTTTGGGTTTTCTTTGCCAAATCAAATTTGCATAACTCCAATACATGTATAATTCAATACTGACATGTTGAAATATAACTAAGTTTTCTGATTTATCTGTAACCACCAAATTTTTAGCTCTGTAAGATTTAATTTCTCACCTATGCTTTGTCTGTCTGGCATTTCATTCGTTCTGCTTGTAAACTGATGCTCACCAAGGGGCCTCCGAATTGTAGTGTTAGAGAGATCACATAGCAGCCAAAGAGATTTTGCAGAATATAATGAAATATTGGTATGTTGTATTCTAACCCATCCAAATAATTAGTGAGTACAAAATTATGTTAGGTTATTTTAAGTTGAAACTCATTAAGACCATTTAATTAAACTGATATAGCACAAAAGATAACAGAATATCATAATCACAAGTACATAAATTTAACTAAGTGCAGCAGTGCCCAGATACTCAGGAAACTGAGGCAGAAGGATTGCTTGAGCCCAGGAGGTTGAGGCCGCACTGAGCAAAATAGCAAGACTATGTCTAAAAAAAAAAAAAAAAAAAAGCACACACACACACACACACACACACACAGAGGCTTTCAAATCAAATCTCTCCCCTAATATTAGTTTGTTGTATGTTCATTTGTCTAGTTGTCAGCTAGTCCCCTCTGCCAGTTAATCAATAGCACCTGTCAAAAGTGCAAGAAACATATTTTAAAGTATTGTATAAAAACAAGTTTGGGAAAAAGTTCCTTGATTTATTTTTCTTCCAGGTTGGAATACTGTTCCATTTTACCCAAACCCCTTGCTCACAGGAGATCAACATTCCCTTGTAAGCAACTGGACAATTCCTGTCTATCCCAAGTACTCAACAGAAATCTGAAGGTCATAAAATCCCAAATGTCTTTGTTTTATTATCCTTATCAAGAAATAACACTCCTATTTGGAAATCTAGAATGTTCATCTTCTATGGAGAGTGTTTCCCCAGTGATTCCACCATCTTTGTGGTCTGAGTGATGTCATTACCACCAGCTGTGTTTAACCTTTGGTTCTGATATATGTACAAATGCAAACACCTTGGTTAAAGGTTAAAGGAACTTCAAATAAACTGACTTCCCTGACCAACATATTGCTAGAAAATAAACACCATGAATGTGGGGTCCTCTGTATATTTCCCTAGAGTGTGGTACATAGTAGATGCTCAATAAATATTTGTTGAATGGTTTTATGGTTGAAACCATTATTAATGTACCATAAGCTTTGGTCACATATTTTATTTCTATACCTCTGTATGTATTTTCTAGAGCTGCCACAACAAATTACTACAAACTTGTAGCTTAAAACGATACACATATATTCTCTCACATTTCTGTAGGTCGGAGGCCTGAAATTAAGGTATCAGCAAGGTATCACTCCCTCCAAAAGCTGTAGAGGAGAATTGCTACTTGCCTCTTTCAGTTTTTAGTGGCTCCCGATGTCCCACAGCTTGTAGAAACTTAACTTCCAAACTTTGCCTGCATTTTCTCATGTCTTCCCCTCTGTGTCTGTTTCTTCTCTTCTTCTTAGAAGGACATCTGTCATCAGATTTAAGTCCACATGATTAATCCAGGATTTTTGAATCTGAGATCCTTCACTTAATTACATTTACAAAGACTCTTTTCACTAGTACCCAGAGTTGGAACTTTAACATATATTTTTGGTGGCAACAATTTAATCTTTTAAACCTTTAAACCTCTTAAACCAATTTTAAGATTCTGTTCATTCAACCCACAATTGTGTATCTATTATGTACCAGGCACCAAATGGTAAGGGTGCAAACATCAACACAATATAGCCAATGGTCTTCCTTACCCAGATGGTAACTTATCAAAGGTCTTTATTCCAAATCCCTTAGTCATAAATTAAAATACATTCTAAATTCACAAAAAAGGATCTTTTCTATTCTGAAATCTCTTCTTGTTAATTTTTCATAAATTCTAATGAACATTCTTCATTGATGTTAATTTTTCAATTGCTTTACCATTTGTCGTTGCAAATGTTATTAGTTCAAATTTATTCCTTTCAAAAATTTTTATGATGTGAAACAGTTTTAATTAGTTTCACATATTTTCTTTCACCAGAAATCAGAGTTGTGCCGGAGCATTAAATTCAATGAGAGACCATTTATCCACATGCCATTTAATTACTATGGTAGCATTATATCCCTCTGGCTGAGGTTAACACTATTTTATCTTAGGCTGGTTTCCCCAAAAAGCAAGACCTGAGAAAATATAGATAGTTTATTCTGAAAATAATCTCAGGAAGTCTGAGTGTAGGATCAGAGGAGGGTATCAGCCCAAGAAGGAAAAACAAAACAGGAACATGTTGCTGAGTAAGCCCCCACTACACGGTAACTCATGTTTGAACACATAATACTTTGTGAAGGATCTTATGAAACATATTCCAGGGACAAAAGGGGAAAGCATTATTCACTCATTGGCTTCCATCTCTTATTAGTTACTGTCCACTCTTCCATTCTCATGTGTAGATGCTAAGTGGTTCCCAAGGGACATGGCTGGTCTGAGTGAGCTATATCTCCTCAAAACTGATCAAAGAATGTCCTGAACTAGTCAATTAGCAACAGATAGAAGAAGAGGTGGAGTCAAAAGGATTTGCTGATGAGCACAACAGATGTCCAACATGCTTTAACTTCCCCATTGGGTCTTTGTTCTTTCCCACTACCCAGTGGTTATCCTTAGTTTATGAGACTTTGCAGACTTGGGAGTAGGATAACATCTTGATCAGATCATTGAACTTAAACCTCAAGAAACCAGGCTTCTGGCCTTGGGGAAGTCACCCTCTGTGTGTTTCAACTTCCTAATCTGTGTAAAAGGATGATAGTAATCACCGTTACCTTGTGAGTTGACTATGAAGATGAAATGAGAAAATATAACCAAAGTTCTTGACTCTGGGCATACATGTTCCAACACCAGTTCTCCAATATCAGTTGGGTATCCAAAAATTGAATTTATTTCTGATACTATCTACTTGAAGTTAACGCAGACCTCAGAGTTTAAGGACTCAATGCTCCCCGCCCCCCCCCCCCCAAAAAAAACGTCCTTTTTCCAGATGCCAGCAGCAGGTCTTGAAAGTTCCCAAGCCATTGGCACTTCTGTTCAGAAGACTATTAATCTGAGGGGTTCTCATATCCCCTCAATAATTGACTAGAATGACTAATAGAACTCAGGAAAAACACTATTTCTATTTTAGTTAGCTTTTTGTTGCTGTGACCAAAATACTCCATCAAACAATTTAGAAGAGGGAAAGTTAATCAGAGTCTCAACAGTTTCAGAGGTTCAATTCATGGTTGGCTGAATCCATTGCTCTAGCCCAAGATGAGGCAGAATATCATGGCAGGAGGGCATGGTCGAGGGAAGCTGCTCTGCTCATGTTGTTCAGAAAGCAGAAAACAAGAGAGGGGAAGGGACTAGAGGGAAAATGAGCATTTCCAAGGGATACTTTCCAGTGACCCACCTCCTCTAGCCCTTCCCAATTTGCCTATAGTTACTACCCAGTCAGTACATTTAAACTAGGAAGAACTGATTAGGTTACAACTCTCACAATCTAATCATTTCCCCTCTGAATATTCCTGAATTGATGGGAACTTTTAAGGGATACTTCATATCCAAACCATAACAACTTACAATTACCATTTTCTCATAAGGGATACCAATAAACAGGCAGACAAATAAACACACAGAAACTTCTATCCCCATAGAGTTATAATCTTCCACTCCACCTAGTACATCAATATGTTCTCCAACCAGGAAGTTCCTGAGCTTCAACACTAAGAATTTTTATCAAGGTTTCATTATGTAGGCATGACTGACTAAGTCATTAGCCACATAATTAAACTCAATCTCGGTCCACCTCACAACTTTCAGGAAGTAGGTCTGAAAGTTCCAGTTTTCTACTCTTGTGGTTGGTTCCTCAGGTCACCAACCTTCATTTTGAAGCTATAGAGGGGCTCTGCCTGAAGCACCTCATTAACATAAAGTTAGGTATGGTGAAAAAATTCTCCTTATGAGTAACAAAAGACAACTTCTATCACAGAGGGAATTCCATGTGTTTCTGAAACTCTGTACTGGGAACTAGGGACAAAGACCAAATATGTATTTTTTATTGTATTATAACATGATACATAGGAAGGACTTCCTGAATGCTGGCTGTTATTTTTCTCCATTTTTTTCTTTTTTCTTTTTCTTTTTCTTTTTTTTTCCCTTTGGTCTTTTGAGACAGAGTCTCACTGTGTCACCCAGGTTAGTCTAGAAATCCTGAACTCAAGCAGTCCTCCCACCTCAACCTCCAGAGTGCTGGGATTACAGGTATATTCAATTATTATTCTCATTTGGTGGAAGATCTGCCATGTATTGCCATTATCACTAACATCCCCATAACAACAATGTTCTGTTTACTTCTTTTAAAATTTGTTTTGTAGCTGTAGTTGGACAGCATGCATTTATTTTATTTGTTTATTTTTATGCAGTGCTAAGGATGGAACCTAGAGCTTTACACATGCTAGGCAAGCGCTTTGCCACTGAGCTACAGCCCCAGTCCCTCTGTTAACTTTTTAATTAAAAAAATAAATCTTAACTTTAAACATTCAGAGTAAAAGAGTTGTTAATAAAGTTAATAGTTATGTTGTTGAACATAATTTCCTTTGACAAAATGTATGATGTATTTATATTCTTTCAATATTTAAAAGGAAAAACACAAGCAATCATTCCTTGAGAGTGTCCTCAATTGAAACATTGAACTAAGTAGGGTGAGATCACTTGGAAGTTCCGTTAACAGTTCTGGTTTTCAAGGCATTAAAATTCTAGACATACACATCAATGTTTATAGCAGTACAATTCATAATAGCTGAGCCATGGAACCAATGTAAATGCCCTTTAACAGATGAATGGATAAAGAAAGTGTGGTATATATACACAATGGAGTATTACTTGGTCATAAAGAATAACATAATTATATCATTTGCTGGTAAATGGATGAAACTGGAGACTATAATGCTAAGTGAAATAAGCCAGATCCAGAAAGTCAAAGGTCAAATGTTCTCTCTAATATGAGAAAGCTAGTTTAACATAAGGGAGATAGGGAGAGAGAGAGTGAGAGAGAGAGAGAGAGAGAGAAGAAATGGGGGTGGAGTGAGAATTCCAACAAAAAAAAAAAAAAAAGAAAGAAAAGAAAGATCAGGGGAGTAAAACAAGGAGATTGAGGGAGAGGGAAGAGGGTCAGAATATGGGGAAAACAATGGTATGAATCTGACCTTACTTTCCTATGTGCATACATGAATAAATCTCACCATTATGTTTATCCACAAGACATTAATTTAAAATAAAAGAAATGTAAGTAAATATAAAGATCAGTACAGTAGAGGAAAGGGAATAGGGAGGGAGAAAAGGGAGGATAAGTACCAAATGGGCAGGGGTAAGGGACTGAATTGGAGTAAATTGCATTTCATGCATTTATAATTATGTCAGAATGAATCCTAATGTTGCGTATAACAAAAAAAGAAGAAAAATCTGTTAGTATTTAAATGGTTTCTTCTTTTTCTGAGAGAAAAAAACTTTAGTATATTTGTGAATCTGCTTTTATTAGCTTTCTATCCACTATGGTAAACTTTAGAGAACTTTATATGATTTTCCAATTATTTACTAGAAAAAAGTTGATTTAGATAAAGATGAAGAAGATAAAAGATGAAGATGTTTATAATTCGATTTAGATAAAAGATGTATATCATAGTTCCTTAAGATGGAGATTTTTTATAACTTTTCATGTGACTCGTCTTCAGAGTTAACAGTCTTAATTATGCAGAGGCAGAGAACTCAGTGAGGATCATTAAAAAGAAAAAATTCGGGACAGAGAGAAGTGACATTAACAGGAACCTAACCAGAATGAAAGCTACGCACTCAAGAGAGCAAGCGAAGCAATACTGCAAGGCACTTCTTGAGTAAACATGCAAATAAATTCTACAAGCAATAAATGCAGCCAATGAGGATTCCAGAATTGGGAGATCAACAAGATTTTTACAAGGAAGTTTCAATGTCATGGCTGGTAGAACTCACACCTTTGTTGGGAAAACCAAAGGACTTCCCCCCACCGCTCCAGTGGTGCTGGGGATTTGAACCCTGGACTTTGATCATGTTAGGCAAGCACTGTACAAAGAGAGCTATATCCTCAGCACCCCAAAGGACTTTGAAAGCAACAAAAGTGCAGGAGCAAGATCCTGGAGAGAAGAAAGCCAAAATATGGTCCTAGGACAATTAGTTCTCCTTCACTTATGTTTCAGAATTGAAATGAGTAACACAAATCTAACAACAGCACTTCCGAGTTTACAAAGGATCTTGTGTTTATTCACAGTCTTTGTGGTATCTGTAGGCCATGGAGATCTCTTGGGCGATTTATTGTATCTAAAGAGGGAAAGATACTGAGATTAGCATACAAATGGAGTGTGAAGTCAATGAATTCAGGTGAAAGTGTTCAGGTCATCAAGACCTTGTGTAGAAATAGATAAAATGAAGAGAAGAAAAATGCACATTTTTACATTCTTAAATTTATTTAATTTATTGAAATTCTTAAGTTTACAAGACTAAATTTATCCAAGAACACAGTAGAAATGTAACTCAATAGGGCATAGAGTCTCAAAGAATCTGAACACATACCTGCTTGAAGTTCCTTGGTGGTGACCAAGGAACTTTCCCCAAACTGCTAATGAAGAGGAAGGAAAAAAAAAAAAGCAGAATTGTAGTAAACTTCATTAGAGAGGAGCTAGCAGTAGTCTCTAGCTCCACCATGGGACTTAGATTGCCCATGATGAGGAAACACTCTTATTTAGAAAAGGGTTAAATCTAACTTACTCAAGAGTTTATAGTCCCAACTGCTATTTCTCTCTCTGATCTTGGTCAAAGTCGATCTGTTATGGTTTGGACCTGAAATGTCCCCTTAAAATCTCATATTTTGAAAGAAAGATTCCCCAATAAAGCAAGGTTCAGAGGTGAGGCTTTTATGCAATAATTAAATTGTAGGCTCTGTAACCTCATCAGTAGATGAATTCATTTGATGGTAATTTGAATAGTCTGAGTGGTAACTATAGGCAGGTGGGCATGAATAGAGGAAGCAGGTCTCTAGAGACATGCCTTTGGGGACTATATCTTGTCCCTGCTCACCCCTGGCTACTCCATGGCTACCATGAGCTGAGCTGCTTTTCCCTATGACCCTCCTCCACCACAATGTTCTGCTCAGCTCAGGACTGGAGCAATGGACTCAGCCAACCGTGGGCAAAGAACTCTGAAACAGTGAGCCCAAAATAAACTTTTCCTCCTCCAAGTTATTCTCATTAGGTATTTTGGTCACAGTGACTAAAAACTGACTATCACACAGTCTACAATAAATCTAGTAGTAGCATATCTACATGCTTGCCTAGTCTTCCTTTGCCATTGCTACCTGAAAGCATCTTGACCTAGAAAATGGCAGGATTAGTCTCCTCTCCTGATTAAGCTGGATCACAGCACCCAAATGGCAGGATCACAGCACCCAAAGTCCAAATTAATGGCTATCATTTTCTTTAATCTTCATAACCCCAAGATAGGAAAAGTTTCAACTTTATTTTCCCTATTGACAGAAGAAAAAATGGAGCTTCAGAAAGATGAAACAAATTTAGTACTGCTAACTCTTGTAAAAATTAAAGCACATAGGTGCTCTGAGTACTAGAAGCGATGCTGTGGGCTTTTTATGAATTAACATTTTTCTATCTATTCCATAAATTAGTTCCCTTGATACACTTTCTGAGTCCTTTTTCTGTATTTATTATGTTTAGGATTTAAGCAAAGTGACCCAAATCATCTCTCAAAAAGCCTACCATATTTTTTCAGTCCCTCAAGTAATTTATCATTTTGTTCTGCTTGATCAATAGTTCATTTCTCATTTCTAATGGAATAAAGCAACTCTTCCCAGACAAGAGGAAGTCTTCAATCAACAATAACAATTTTTATGGGTAGAGATTCCATAGAGGGATATAGAGTATGAAATTTCTGTGCGAAGGATCCAATTTTATAACGTTTTGGGAATCAGTGGAGGAAAAAAAAAATAAAGCCAATACACAAGGTTTATTGCCATAAATTGTAAACATAGTCTTTTGTAGTTGTGCACCATTCTAGTGGAGGCAGCTATGACACACAAGAGTTACTAACAAAAGGAAGACTTGCACTTGAGTCTGGCCTTTGCTGCTTCTTAGTTATGCGATGATGGATGGGAAGTTGGACTTGGTTTCATCCTCAGTAAAATGGGGATAATAATAACTCTTTGGTCCATAAAATAATAGAAAATACATTACAATCTCCATCGAGTTACCATGTATTCTGGTTTAGATATGAGGTATACCCCAAAAGTTCATGTGTGAGATAATGTAAGAACATTCAAAGGTGAAATGATTAGATTATGAGAATTGTGATCTAATTGGTGGATTAATCCTTTGAGGATTAACTGTGTGGTAACTGCAGGTAGGTAGGGGATAACTGAGGAGATAGGTTACTGAAGGTATGCCTTTGGGGTTTACAGAGTTCTTTCTCTGCTTCCTGGTTGTCACGTCCTGAGCAACTTCCCTCTTCCATACCCTTCCACCATGATGTTCTCTCTACCCTGGGGCCCAGAGTAATAGAGTCAATTATCTATGGACTGTGACCTATGAAATTGTGAGCCAAAATGAACTTTTCCTCCTCTGCTTTGTTGTTGTCAACTCTTTTGAACACAGCAATGAAAAGTTGACTAAAACACTATCCCCCGACAATCATCATCATGATCAATAACATCTCATAATGAGTAGCAGAGTGATTAGTAAGAAAAAAGATTTTTTAAAAAAGATTAAATCTTAATAATAATAAAGGGGGCTCCGGCGGCTGCCAGAGGAAGAGCTGGGCGGCAAACTGTTTGGACTCAGCAACCTCCTAAACAACGGAGGGGCGGGCTGTCCTGAGGAGGTGGAGGTGCGCAGTGAGTTGCTTGATCTCCAAGCGCCCACACAGAACACCGGGTGGTTGCCTGGAGGAAGAGACGAGCGGCGGGTCACTGGGGTTTGGACCATATGTACGAGGCTCCAGGAGGCTGCTCAGAGGAGGGGTCACATAGCCAGGCGATTAGGTGCAAAGCACGGTCCAGGGACCTAGGCGCCTTTTGTTGAAAGAGCTAAACAGAGACAAGCTGAGGGGCGGAGCGAAGGTTCCAGGACTGTGGGCAGCTTCTCTGAGGAGGAGCAACCTAAGGAGACTCGTCTGCGAAGGGCAGGGCTCCCAGGCCCAGGAGGTAGGTAAGGGCCCCTGGGAACGTTGCCTGGGAAGGCTGCCCTGCCCAGGTGGTAGTTGTGGACTGAGGGGAACCTTTAGGAGGGGAACTGACCAGGGAGACCTCCCCACCGGGTGAGTCTTCCCCACCGGGTGAGGTTTTCCCACAAGGACAGTAAAACCAGAGACACAGGCCCAAACAGGCCTTGCCTCAGCCCGCAGCCTAGTTCCCCTTTGGATGACCATTGGTCAACAAGTAGAGGCACCTCTGCTCACTAGCAGGGAATATACCCCACCTGAAGACCACCACCCCTAGAGAGGCAGCTAACTGGGGGAGCACCGCAGTATCAACTTCCTCTAAGACTTCAGGCTACTGAAGGATAAAGGGAATACACTAGCAATCTTCAGGGACATTATAAGTCAATAGAGGAAATCTGCAACATCTCAGCAATCCACTGATACCTGAACGACACGAGAAAACAAGGGAAGAAAATGCCTCAAACAAATCTGGATGTTACATCAATAAAAATCCAATGACAGCATGGCAGAAGAAATGTCAGAAAGGGAGTTCAGAATGTACATAATTAACATGATAAGGGAAGCAAACGATGAAATGAAAGAGCAAATGTAGGCATTGAATGAACGCACCAATTGACAGTTAAAAGAGCAAATACAGGAAGCAAAAGACCATTTCAATAAAGAGTTAGAGATATTGAAAAAAAACAAACAGAAATCCTTGAAATGAAGGAAACAATAAACCAAATTAAAACTCCATAGAAAGCACAACCAATAGGATAGAACACCTGGAAGACAGAACCTCAGATATTGAAGAAAAAATATTTAACCTTGAAAACAAAGTTGAACAAACAGAGAAGATGGTAAGAAATCATGAACAGAATCTCCAAGAACTATGGGATATCATGAAAAGGCCAAATGTGAGAATTATTGGGATTGAGGAAGCCTTAGAGAAACAAACCAAAGGAATGAACAATCTATTCAATGAAATAATATCAGAAAATTTCCCAAATCTGAAGAATGAAATGGAAAATCAAGTTCAAGAGGTTTATAGGACTCCAAATACACAAAATTAAAAAAGACCCACACCAAGGCACATTATAATGAAAGTACCTAACATACAAAATAAACACAGAATTTTAAAGACTGTGAGAGAAAAGAAACAAATTACATTCAGGGGGAAACCAATATGGATATCAGCAGATTTTTCAATCCAGACCTTAAAAGCTAAAAAGGCCTGGAATAACATTTTTCAAGCTCTGAAAGAAAATGGATGCCAACCAAGAATCTTATACCCAGCAAAACTTACCTTCAGATTTGACGATGAAATAAAATCCTTCCATGATAAACAAAAGCTAAAAGAATATACAAAAAGAAACCCAGCATTACAGAACATTCTCAGCAAAATATTCCATGAGGAAGAGATGAAAAACAAAGAAGCAAATCATCAAAGGGAGGAGATATCCTAAAGGAACTCTCAAATAAAGAGGAACCAAGTCATCTCAAAAATAAACAAATGAATAAAATGAGTCAAATGACCGGGAATACAAATCATATCTCAATAATAACCTTGAATATTAATGGCCTGAATTTATCAATCAAAAGACATAGACTGGCAGATTGGATTAAAAAGAAAGATCCAACAATATGTTGCCTCCAAGAGACTCTCCTCATAGAAAGAGATACCCATAGACTAAAGGTGAAAGGATGGGGAAAAACATACCATGCACACGGACCCAGCAAAAAAGCTGGGATATCCATCCTCATTTCAGATAATGTGGACTTCAAGCCAATGTTACTCAGAAGGGATAAAGAAGGACATTTCATACTGCTTAAGGGAACCATAAATCAGCAAGACATAACAATCATAAATATCTATGCCCCAAACAGTGGCTCACCCATGTATGTCAAACAAATCCTTCTCAATCTCAGAAACCAAATAGACCATAACACAATAATACTAGGTGATTTTAACACGCCTCTTTCACCACTGGACAGATCTTCCAAACAAAAATTGAACAAAGAAACCATAGATCTCAATAACACAATCAATAATTTAGACTTAACAGACAATTATACAATATACCATCCAACAAAGAGTGAATACACTTTCTTCTCAGCAGCACAAGGATCCTTCTCTAAAATAGACCATATATTATGCCACAAAGCTAATGTTAGCAAATACAAGAAGATAGAGACACTTCCTTGTATTTCATCAGATCACAATGGATTGAAATTAGAAATAAATGAAAGAGTAAAAAACAGAAATCACTCCAACATGCGGAGATTAAACAATATGCTATTATATGATGAATGGATAACAGAAGATATTAGGAATGAAATTAAAAAATTCTTAGAGGTAAATGAGAACAAAGAAACATCATATCAAAATCTCTGGGACACTATGAAAGCAGTACTTAGAGGAAGATTTATTTCATGGAGCGCATTCAATAAAAGAAGTAAAACTCAAAAAATAAACGACCTAACACTACAGCTCAAAGCCCTAGAAAAAGAAGAACAGACCTACACCAAAAGTAGTAGAAGATAGGAAATAGTTAAACTCATAGCTGAAATCAACGAAATTGAAACAAAAGAAACAATACAAAAAATTGACAAAATAAATACTTGGTTCTTCGAAAAAATAAACAAAATTGATAAACCTTTAGCCACACTAACAAAGAGAAGACGAGAGAAAACCCAAATCACCAAAATTCAGAATGAACAAGGAAATATCACAGCAGACACGATTGAAATACAAAACATAATTAGAAGCTATTTTGAAAATCTATACTCCAACAAAATAGAAAATTTCAAAGAAATCAACAGGTTTCTAGAGACATATGAATTGCCTAAACTGAACGAGGAGGACATACACAATTTAAATAGACCAATTTCAAGTAATGAAATAGAAGAAGTCATCAATAGCCTACCAACAAAGAAAAGTCCAGGACCAGATGGGTTCTCAGCCGAGTTCTACAAAACCTTTAAAGAAGAGCTCATTCTAATACTTCTCAAAGTATTCCATAAAATAGAAGAGGAGGGAACCCTACCAAACTCATTCTATGAAGCCAATATTACCCTGATACCTAAACCAGACAGAGACACATCCAGGAAAGAAAATTTCAGACCAATATCCTTAATGAACATCGATGCAAAAATTCTCAACAAAATTTTAGCAAATCGCATACAAAAACATATTAAAAAGATAGTGCACCATGATCAAGTGGGTTTCATCCCAGGGATGCAAGGTTGGTTCAACATCAGGAAATCAATAAATGTCATTCACCATATCAATAGACTTAAAGTCAAGAATCACATGATTATTTCGATAGATGCAGAAAAAGCATTTGATAAAATACAGCACCCCTTCATGCTCAAAACACTAGAAAATATAGGGATAGTGGGAACATTCCTTAACATTGTAAAGGCCATCTATGCTAAGCCCATGGCTAATATCATTCTAAATGGTGAAAAACTGAAAGCATTCCCTCTAAAAACTGGAACAAGGCAGGGATGCCCTCTTTCACCACTTCTATTCAATATCGTCCTTGAAACTCTAGCCAGAGCAATTAGACAGACCAAAGAAATTAAAGGGATATGAATAGGAAAAGAAGAACTCAAACTATCCCTATTTGCTGATGATATGATTGTATACTTAGAGGAACCAGGAAATTCCACCAGAAAACTTTTAGATCTCATAAGTGAATTCAGTAAAGTAGCGGGATATAAGATCAATGCACATAAATCTAAGGCATTTTTATACATAAGCGATGAATCTTCAGAGAGAGAAATCAGGAAAACCACCCCATTCACAATAGCATCGAAAAAAATAAAATACTTGGGAATCAATCTCACAAAAGAGGTGAAAGACCTCTATAATGAGAACTACAGAACACTAAAGAAAGAAATTAAAGAAAACCTTAGAAGATGGAAAGATCTCCCATGTTCTTGGATAGGAAGAATTAATATTGTCAAAATGGCTATACTACCAAAAGTGCTATACAGATTCAATGCAATTCCAATTAAAATCCCAATGATGTACCTTACAGAAATAGAGCAAGCAATTATGAAATTCATCTGGAAGAATAAAAAACCCAGAATAGCTAAAGGAATCCTTGGCAGAAAGAGTGAAGCAGGGGGTATTGCAATACCAGATCTTCAACTCTACTACAAAGCAATAGTAACAAAAACGGCATGGTATTGGTACCAAAATACAAAGGTAGATCAATGGTACAGAAAAGAGGACATGGACACAAACCCAAATAAATACAATTTTCTAATACTAGACAAAGGGGCCAAAAATATGCAATGGAGAAAAGATAGCCTCTTCAACAAATGGTGCTGGGAGAATTGGAAATCCATATGCAACAGAATGAAACTAAACCCATATCTCTCACCATGCACAAAACTAAACTCAAAATGGATTAAGGATCTCGGAATCAGACCAGAGACCTTGCATCTTATAGAAGAAAAAGTAGGTCCAGAGCTTCAACATGTCGGCTTAGGACCAGACTTCCTCAACAGGACTCCCATAGCACAAGAAATAAAAGCAAGAATTAATAACTGGGATAGATTCAAACTAAAAAGCTTTCTCTCAGCAAAGGAAACTATCAGCAATGTGAAGAAAGAGCCTACAGAGTGGAAGAAAGTCTTTGTCAATCATATTTCAGATAGAGCGCTAATCTCCAGAATCTATAAAGAACTCAAAAAACTCTACACCAAGACTACAAATAACCCAGTCGACAAATGGTCTAAGGAAATGAACAGACACTTCACAGAAGAAGATCTACAAGCAATCAGCAAACATATGGAAAAATGTTCAACATCTCTAGTAATAAGAGAAATGCAAATCAAAACCACCCTAAGATTCCATCTCACCCCAATTAGAATGGCGATTATCAAGAATACAAGCAACAACAGGTGTTGGCGAGGATGTGGGGAGAAAGATACACTCATACATTGCTGGTGGGGTTGCAAATTAGTGCAGCCACTTTGGAAAGCAGTATGGAGACTCCTTAGAAAACTTGGAATGGAACTACCATTTGACCCAGCTATCCCACTCCTTGGCCTATACCCAAAGGACTTAAAATCAGCATACTACAGAGATACAGCCACATCAATGTTCATTGCTGCTCAATTCACCATAGCCAGATTGTGGAACCAACCTAGATGCCCTTCAGTTGATGAATGGATAAAGAAACTGTGGCATATATCTACAATAGAATATTACTCAGCCATAACGAATGATAAAATTATGGCATTTGCAGGCAAATGGATGAAATTGGAGAATATCATGCTAAGTGAGATAAGCCAATCTCAAAAAACCAAAGGAAGAATGATCTCACTGATAAGTGGCTGATGATACATAATGGGGCGTAGAGGGGTTAGTTTTAGGGTTAGAGTTAGGGTTAGGGAGGGGGGCAAGAATGGGGGAAGAAAGGACTGTATAGAGGGAAAAGAGGGGTGGGAGGAGTGGGGGGAAGGGAAAAAAATAACAGAATGAATCAAACAAAATTACCCTATGTATATTTATGATTACACAAATGGTATGCCTTTACTCTATGTACAAACAGAGAAACAACATGTATCCCATTTGTTTACAATTTTAAAAAATGGAATAATTTGTCTAAATTAAAAAATTTCGGAAAAAAAAATAATATACTAGTACTCCTAAATATGTGAGCCTCTTTGATAATTTCCTTCAAATTTCCATATGATTCTTTTGGACTTTTTTCACAAAGTAGATATGAATTATATAATGCTTGTTGGAAAGGCTTTGTTGGACTTTACATTAGTGATACTAATTTCACAAGGGTTTGTAGAAAGTATATGTAATTCATATAGATACACACAAAAAAGAAATAAGTAACGAACTTTATGCAGTTTATATAGTCTTTTATGCTTCCACTTTATGAAGAAATGAATTCCACCTGGTCAACATGAAATAGAACCATAGAACCAACAAACTGTGGATAGGAGAACCAACAAACTGTGGATAGGAGGTTGGAAAACAAATAGATTTGTAGAAATTACCTTTGGTGATAAATAATGCATTTTTGATAATCCTAACTCTGAAGTATGTATCCTTCTTAGAGAGCTGCATGACCACTATGGACATTTCATTTAGAATAACATAAATGCCTAAAAAGCATCAGGAACTTGAAATCAAATCATTTGGCATGTAACCTTTTTGCTGTAAGTTGTATGGCATGTGTGACTCGTGAGTTGAAGAATTAAAAAGGAAAGCACATAAAACCTAGTCAATAAGTCTATAGCGGTAGAGAAAGAATTTGTCTCAACTCTATTCTTGAAAGTCTCTTCTGCAACAGGAATGTAAACAAGAATGATGAAATTCATTGAAGATATTCATTTGTATTATGTTGGGGGCTATGCCATGCGGACTACGCCAAGATGGCGCCTGGCAGCCAGCCAGAAGTTGTTTTGATCACATCGGTGGTGAGGAAGTTAGTTAACATAAACACACTCAGGTGCTTTATCATTGGCTGTGTTTGAATGAGTCCACGCACACAATGCGTGCATAGGTGTTCCCGATCGCTCCTGCTCGGGCCTGCTCGTTTTGACCTTGCCGTGGCTCTTCGCCTGATCTTCACTTAACTGGCATGGCCCTGCCCTCGGCCTCCTGGAGGGAATATAAGCGGCCAGTAGGTGGAAGGCAAGAAGAAGCAGCAGCTAGTAGAAAGCAGCAGCAGTAAGCAGCAAGCAGGAGGTAGCAGGCAGCAGGCAGAAGGCAGATGGCAGATCGCTGGGCAGAGGACTAAGAAACACACCTCTAGGTCGCAGATCACAGATTGCAGTATGCGGGACGCACAACTAAGAAGCACCTCTGATAGCACCTTTAGCATGCACCTCTAGCACTCCCCTTTAGTTCGCAGGATGCAGGACGCACCTCTAAGAAGAAGCAGCAGAACTCTAAGAAGAAGTAGATCTCTGAAAGCGTAGCAAGCTTCTTCCTCTAAGCAAAGTCTCTTTTCCTGATAAGCAAAGTCTCTCTTCCTCTACGCAAAGTCTTTCTCCCTCTCAAAGCCTCTCTTCCTCTAAAATCAAGCAAGCCTGTCTTCCACTATAAGCTAGAGAATAATCAAGCAAGAAAGGAAGCAGCTCAGGAATAGAAGTAGTTTATTTCCAGTCCACCTCCGATAAATACCCATGAGATTGTTGCTGCAGGCGGTAACAAATATCTGCAGGATTGTTGCTGCAGGAGGCGACAGTATTATGTGGCACTTAGTTGTCTAATTTGTTTCTCTCATTTTGGTCAAAATAACAAACAAACAAAAAACCACCAAGCAATCTTTGGTTGAAAATGGTAGGATAGCATTTCTGGAGCCCAAAAGAAGTAACAATTTTGTAAAGGACGGGTCTTGATGGTTTTCAAATTCTTCAGGTGAAAAATCTGAAATATGATACTCTTTGTGAAATACCGTGAAATACTGACATATTTAACTGCATCTCCTTGTGGCAAAGTCTGACTCCATGCTCATTGTTCTTGTTTCTTTCTTCTAGTGCAGATGACAATTATATTTTCTAACCTCTCTTGACCTAAAGTTGGAGACACGTGATTGGATCTGACCCGTGGAATATAAATGGAAGTTGAAAGAACTCTTTTTGCCTTCTGTGACAATCACAGAAGCTACATACTGGAGAACACAACATGAAAGAAGCAATAGACACTCAATCACTGCTGAAAGCAGATCCTCCCGGGGTCCAAATACTCTGAAAACTCTGCACTAAATAGCAGTTAGTTTGAATGAGAAATATATTTTTAGTTTGTTAAACTGCCAATAGTTGAAAATGACTTATTATAGCAGTTAGCATAATTTACTCTGAGTGTTGGTAAACTGACTTGAATGCAAGCTGACTTTGTAAATAAAGTTTTACTATAATGCTACCCTGTCTGTTTATGTGTTCTTTTTCACTTTAATAGCAGAGTAATTGCAACAGATACCTTACGGCCCTCAAAGCTTATAGTATTTACAATACAGCCTTTTAGGGAATGATTTGCTGATACCTGCTCAAACTAATATATTTATATATATATATAAATAAAAAATAAAAATAGTATTTAGTTGTAAAATAAATTTTTTTAAACTTTATGAAGCATAGAAATATTCAGTTCAATCAAATTTATTTGCCAGGTAGATTTGTTATTATTAGACCATGAGCTCATCTAACCTTTTTTAAAGCAAATATACAAACTGAGTTATTTGCATTTGATAGATGGTACTGTTATTTTGACCTTAGATTAATTCAGGTTACAAATAATTTAGAAAAAAAGAATAAACAATGATCTTGAGATCCTATGCTTTGACTCATAGTAAAGAGCTTATTTTGTAAACAAAGACAATTTTTGATCACCTAATTGTGTATTAATACTATAGAAATAATTCAGAAGACTTAGGCTCAAAATCTAGCCACTCTGGATATACTGCAGAAAGTTCACGTTGCTTGATGTTTCTTATTACCTCTGAAATCTATTGCAATCATTTAATTATCTTCAGTAATTTCTGTTCTGCCTAATTATTCTCCAGAGGCAAACTAGAAAATACAGATATGAAAATAAAGCTCACAATTTTAGTGAAGACAGGTTGTTGGTGGGTAGTGAGATGACTGAGAAGTAAGGAGGTAATCTATATGCATAGTATATATGCAGAATATGTTCTATGATTATAAATTCATTATTAGCATCTTTGGTTATAAGAATTATAATAGCTTTATATTTTATGGAAACAGTAATTAAAGATCTTGATATTTCAGTTTCTGCAGATGTCTTAGTCCTGATTTTAAGTGAAATTAAAAATAGTTTCTAATTTGAATTTGTTGAATATACTTTATACTTAATATGAAAAGACCACTAAATAGCAGTGAGTTGTCAGGATTTGAAAACTCAGGACTAAAACCACTTAGTTAATAAGGGCACCTCTACTTATTTATTCTCTATTCCTTAATTATTTAATGGTGAACCCATACCATAGATAAAATGCAAAGGATGCTCACAAGGGCTTTTCTAAATGTCCAGATTGCTTCTATGATGGCAAAAGTGGAAGAGAGAACAAATGAAAACCTGTTTCCACTGTTACTTCTAGAATTCTATTTTATAGGAAGCAGGTCTTTTAGTATAGAGTACTGGTTTATTTTTTCCCTTATGACAAATGAAATTGAATAAATACATATTTCTTCCATAACATATTTTGTATTCAGAGGTTAAACATACTTCTAGAAAAACAAAATGTTATTGTTCAGTGAAATGCAAATGTTGAAAGAGAATATGTATTATACATCTTAGTGCAAAGCCTTTCAAGGCTGTCAGATCAGTTCTGCAACTGCATTACACACTTAGACATTTAAGGATTTCTGCTTTAAGCATTCTCACATTTTTCAAACACTTCCAGCACCTTGGCAGGAGACTCAGGGAATGCTGAACCAGCCAAGGATGAATTCAAGATAGGCTAATGTTGGAGGTAGGTGATGTCCTGGGATCCAGAGAGACTTAGAAAACATGGCAGCTTAGTCAGTTTACCAAACCTGAGGGAACATGACAATAAATTGGGAAGAAGAAATTCTTGCACTCTTCAAAAGGACAGTAATTTCTTAAAAATAATAAATAAGGCAAGGTTCACCTTTGCCAGATTAACCCCCTATCTTAAGTCAGTAAAGACTAAGACCATAAGTACTGCTAAAGGCAAACATAAGTGAGAAAATCAATTTTATTCAGACTATTGCAATGAGGAATCACCCCACAATGTCTTTGAAAGCATTGTTTGCCTTAGACTTTTGCAAGAAGAAGTGAATGAGATATACATGGGGTAGTTTACAGTCAGATTTTTTTCCCTAGTACTGAGGATTAAACCCAGGGCTTTGTGAATGTTAGGTAAGTCCTCCACCACAGAGCTACATCCCCGTCTTTTTTATTTTTTACTTTGAGGCAGTCTCACTAAATGGCCCATACTGGCCTTAAACTTGCCATCTCCTACCTCAGCCTCCCCAACCTCATGAATAGCTGAAATCATAGCTATGTGCCACTGCACCCAGCTCAGTGGAATGATTTTGCAATCGGGGGAAACCTTTTTCATTCAGCTGAACAGAAAATCTATCTAGCTAGATTCAGGACAGTTCTAATCTCAAATAATCATTCATGAGATGAAGAATATGGAGGCTGAGGATCTGCCTTTGGCTTTTCAGCAGGTTCAAGCAAGAGGAGAAGAGTCTAGGTCTGGTCTTGTCACTGGTAAACAAGAGAGTTATTCATAAGTCTGAAGGGAGTCACACAAAGAAAGAGTGGTCAGTCAGTCTTACTGAAATCTTGTGTAGTGAGAGGGGATTCTCATCTGTAAACTGTTTCCTGGAACACAAAACATTTGGTGGATTTTGTTTTATTTTTTCTATACTGAGAATTGAACCCAGGGATGTTTCACCACTGAGTCACACCTCCAGCCATTTTTATTTTTTATTTTGAGACAGGTCTTGCTAAATCTCTGAGGCTGGTCTTTTGAGTCACTGGGATCACAGGTGAGTACCACCATACCTGGTTGAAGAATTTCTTATGAGCTGTTTTCTAGGAGTACAGAGTTCAGATAAAGTAAAATAATGTGAACTCTTCCACTCATCTGCTCTCCCACCTACTCCCAGCTGTTCACCTTCCCTAGAACCAAACCAATTTCCACTCATCACATTCCACCTCAACTAACCATTTGCCAATGGAATATCAGTTACCAAAACTCAGTACTGAAGAAACCAGACACCCAATGTTCCTCAGTATTTTTCAGTCCAAGGTAGGCTCCTAAAAATCTACACATAAATCAAATGCTTATAGAATAGGTTGGAGGTCATTTAGAATATTGGTTATAAGCTGGTGCTCTGCTGTCAGACTTTAAATCTCCACTCTCCAGAACTTTCTATACATCTGTTTCCCTAACTCTAAAATGGGGATATTGCACTTACTTCTCTTTCTTATCTGGTCATAATGATTAATTCTGATAATGTGTCTAAAACAGAATTTATCGAACGTTAATGTACACCAGAACCTTTGGCATTTGCTTAAATGAAGGTTCTGAGTCAGTGGGTCTGAAGTGTGGCCCGAGACTCTGCATTTCTAGCAACTTCCCAGGGGATGCCCTTTCTGCTGGCTCCCAGACCATACTTTGAGTAACTGTGATGGCAAAACCAGATCTGGTTGTGAAATGAAATTACAAAAACCATGGTAAGAGACCAATGCCTAGGGGAGGGGTCAGTTCCGCTTCCCTCTCTCTGCCTTTTTCCAGGAAGCCTAATTAACCATGGGTCCCTGTTTTTTGGATTGCCAATAACTGCCCTAAGAATCTGACTACTTCCTCCTGAAATGTAATAGATGTATGTGAAAAGAGCTCTTTTTCTTATCTGTCCTGTGAGCATGCTTTATGTTATGATCCTGCAAAAGGCCTTCATAAAAAAAAAGAGGAAAAAGCCCCAATGATAGGATGGGTCTAAGATGATATCAAATAACATGTAAATATTGTGAAAAACTGTGGATCAGGGCTCAGAATTTGGAGTTTTTGTTTTCTTCTTGACTCACTGGCATAAAGTAGAGTTTGGAGTTCTCTTGAGTGCTGTTTGCTGCTTCTCGACCAGTCTGTTTCCCACAACATAGGGAGAGTCTAAAGTGAAGCACCAGTGTTGATTTCCAAAACTAAAAAAAAGAAAGGTCTTACAACTTGCATGGCAATGCCTGACAGATTATTAGTCATTAATAAGTACATATCACTTTAATATCCCTTTATTAATATGTAACTATGTATAGAATGAGACCACTTAACCTGAAGTCTTCTGTAAATCACACATACATCCTATATATGCTTTTCCTTGTGAATGTCCATACATGTGATTACAAAGTAATGAGACATACAAACTACATGTGAAGGGAGAACAAGCTGAGTTGAATCCTCAAGGACAGAATTAGGAGTTTGTCACCTGATGACTTTGTGACAAGTCCAGTAGTCTAATAAGAAGACTGGTTGGCATATATCACCAGACCACTGTCCTTAGTGCTCTTCTTCCTGTGTTTCAGATGAGGAGTTGTGTCATTCGTTGGTCTGGTATATTTGATAAGCTCACAGAAGTGGTTTCTCTGACATGCCTATGCAATCATGTGTTTCTGATTTAACTGGATAAGTTAACAGGTGGTCATTTCTTCTTAGTAGAATTTATTTATCAGTTGTCCCTTATGATTGGGCTGTGCTGTTCTTTTCAATAAGTTCTGTAACACTTTCAACATCTGGTGGTTATCTACCTGCTCAGACAAGGTGCCAAGTCATTCTGCCTTAGCACTTACAATCAACATGGAGTAGCTCAAGGCAAACTGCTGGTTTATAAAATGGAGTAACTCAGGACTAGGCATAGATCAAAAACTGCTGTTCCATACAGGAGGATATAGCCTGCTCTCTACATGAACAAAATTCATCTCTGATCTTGTAAGTTCAGACGGATGCCATCTTTGGGGTTGTTGCAGGAAACAATGGTGGAGAAGCAGCAAGCAGCACTCAGAGAGGAGAACTCCAAACTTTATTTTATGCTGGTGGGCTGGAGGAAAACAATATTCCCAAATTCTGAACCCTGATCCACAGTTTCTCACACCTTTTATAGGTTATATGGTGTCATCTTATAATCACCCTATCATTAGGGTTTTTTTCATCTTTTAAAAAAAAATCCTGATCTACAATGCCAAAGGCCTTGTGCAGGGTCTCTGACATAAAGCATGCTTACAGAAACAAATAAGAAGAAATGGCTGCTTTCACAAGCATTTGTTACATTTGGAGTAGTCAGACTCCTAGGGCAGTTATTTACAATCCAAAAAGTAGGAACCTACAGTTTATTAGGTTTCCTGGAGAAGGACTGAGAGAGGGGAGGGGAACTGACCTTTTCCCCAGGCTTTCTTTCTTTCTTTTTTTTTTTAATTTATTTTATTACTTATTTATTTTTTATGGTTTTATTCATTAACTTTTCCTTGAATATTCCAAATCCCTTTGCCAGAAATATGTCTTTTTTCCCTCTTTAACACTAGTTGATGGCTGGTCTTCTTTCTCATTTCCTTAATGTGACTTTTGAAGAGCAAGAAATTTTTAAGGGAAGGCACTGGTTTCTTACCACAAGGTTTTTTACAATTCTGTTTCACAATCACGTCGGTTTTACCATCATCGGGTGAAAAGGCTTCTGCACTGCTGGTTATGTTCTCTTTCTTGATCTGGGCACTAGTTACAGAGTACCTTGTGATAGTGTAACAGACACTGAGAGGCTACTGTGCTAAAAACACTGCTTCCTTACTTGAATCTGCAAATATCCAACGGGTATCTAAAAGCATATTTAAAAACATTTTTTTGGCATCTCTCCCTCCATTGCTCTGAATCAATTCATCTAGGATTCAACAGGTCTGGTCAACAAACATTTTGTGATGAGTTGAAAGTAACCCTCACCAACAGCAACTTTCTTCTCACCACTGATAAGGACCTGCCTGACCCACCCCAGGATTGTGAGTAATCACACCAAAGTGTGACCAACACTGCCTAACTGTGCATATTTCTGGTCCCCTGGTCTATATCATCTGGAAGCTCATGTCAGTATCCCCAAAGACAATGATGGTCCCCTTTGTCTTCCCAGTATAGCTATCCAGATTAAATTTCCTTTTTTGCTTTTCAACATTATTAATTCTGTCTAGTTTGGGAGGCAAGTGGCTAGAACTGATTTATTATAAACCTCAGAGTTCTCTGGTCTAGGACTTTGGTTACAACAGGTCATTAAAAAGGAAAAAAGAACTGGTTTTCTAAGTTCTCACGACGTATCTAATATGAAATGTGTGGGTTTTTCCAAATCCAGTAATTCTTTGCAAATACCAACTGAGTGTTCTACAATGCAATTTCAACACTAACTACCCAGAGTCAATCCAGATCCCACACGTTAAGGATCAGTGCCACGTGACTGTCCTTCACTTAAGTTCTGGGCTGTCACCTATACTTCTGGCCAACTGGCTATAAATCAGGAGTTCCCACAATCCCTTCCTAGGATTCAATAATTTGTTTCCCAGGGAAACATTACTTATGTTAACCAGTTTATTATAAAGGACATGACAAGGGGTACCAATGTACAGATGAACAGAGCAATGAAGAGGTACATAGGGCAAGGCATGGGAAAGGGTTTAGAACATTCATGCCCTCTCTTAGTAGGCTGCCTTCCTAGTACATGTGTTCTTCAACCCAGAAACTCTGAACCCATCATTTAGGGTCTTTATGAAGTGTCCATTATATTGGTATGATTGATTAAACCATCAGCTCTCGGGGATAGAACTCTATCTCACTCTCTGAAGGTCAAGGTATAGGGTTGAAAGTTCCAGACTTCTAGTCACATAATTAGTTCCACTAGCAATCGCCCCTACCCCGAAGATATCTAAGGGCATTCTGCTGAGAATCATCTTATTAGTATACAAAAAGACACTTTCCTTATGTCAGAGATTTCAAGGGGTTTAGAGATCTTTGTGCCAGGAACCTGGGAACATGACCAGCTATTATGACGAAAGATACTCCTAACACCTCGATCACTCAGGAAATTACAAGGGCTTTAAATGATCTGTGCCAGGAATCTGGGGCAGAGACCAAATGTGTATCTCTTGTTATGTCACAATCATTTACCTGTTCTGTTATGATACATGTGTTTCTCTATATGTACAGCAGGGATACATGAAATTTGCCATACAATAAAACTCTGTGCCTATCTTAAAAATGACATCAACTTCTGAAGTGCTTTTGTTTTTATTCAGTTGTGTCTATGAGAAAGAAATGATTTGCTTTCGAATATTTAACCCATCCTTCATATGTCACGTTCCAACTCAGATTTACTCTTTAAAGGATGGTACCTAAAGGAAAATCCCCAGAAACATGCTAAGGAAGAAAAACTGCATGTCTCCTAAAAGTGGGCTATGTTCTGTCAATTTCCCTCTCTGCGCTAACCTGTTATGATTCTTGAGCAAAGGACAATTAAGTAAACAAAAGAGACCCAAGCTCTCTCCCTTTTCCTGAGAAGAAAAACAGTCAAGGAGCAGAAAAGATCCCAAGACTTTGGATGCAAAATTGAAAGAGATGAGGAGGGGCCATGAGATTTCTAAAAACAAGAATAAAGGGTCTATCCAAGAGTGGACCAAGATATCCTGAATCATCCACCACCTAATGTTGATGGAGATGAATGAAAAGAATAGGGGAAATTAAAGGGAGCCAGCTGTAAAATGCTTGGGGGAATGAATCAACCTTAGAAATAATTAGCTCACATAGAAGATGCCATTTCTAGATGTTTCCAAAGCTCTTTATTATTTCCCTGGTTGCCCCTCTCCCCTAACCTTCATCTCCCAATACAAATAAGGTTTTTGTTTTTTTTTTAATTGCAAGTTCTCCTGGTTGGGGCTCTGAGCCTGGCCCCCAGGGGACCAGGCAATTTTCATCCAAATCCAGCTTGCTTATGGGAAGAAACCTGTTAAATGAGGTTTTCAGTATACACCCATTGCTGTTGTTCATCCGTTTCCTCTCAGTTTTTCGCAATCGATGCTCATTCTATTTGCTTACAGCAACTTGCATCTCCTTGTTGGAATCCACAAGCTCTTATCCTAACTGCCCAAGTAGAAAAAGCTCTGAAAGGGAAAGTTTCTTTTAAATTGCATGGCAAAACCAGAACTCACATGAGGCTGTTTATAATGTGTATTTATCTCACTTAGTGAGAACTTTTGTGCTTCACTGCAGAGATTTAAATGAATGTGCCTATTACAGGATGCTGCTTTACATCCCCCTGAGATGAAATGTGATATGCAATATATGCCCTGAATTACATTTCTACAATCCAAAAACTTCATATTCCAAAGCACATCTGGGACTGTGAAGCTGTAATCAAGAATTCGCCAAGAGTTAAGATGAACTTGTTCAGTTGCTAGAAGGATTTGGGTTAAATTTAAGCAACAATTTTATGGCCCTGAGAGTGGTTAAACATGGATATTTAAGTCCCAAAGACTGTGCTTTGTTGAGAGATCAGAACCAATTGTTCTTCTCTCTTCCTTCCCTTTTGCCCTTCTGCCCCTCCCTTATATTTCTGAAGATAAGTCCCACCTCAATGGTTATGATATTAATTTCTAAATCTTTCTTTAGGATCACAGAACCTAGAACATCTGATGGCCTTTGTCTTCAGTTAACTAGTATTTAGTTAACCAGTCACATGAGGTCAAAGTTCATGGCAACATGAAGGTCAGAGGGAAAAAAAGAAGACAGACTCCTGGATAACAGAGACCTGGTCTTTTCTGATCCTTCATTCTCTTCCTGTCAAAGCCCTTCGTGCCCCTTTCCCAAAGATAGTGTTTTGAGGTAAAATCCCTCTATCGTCCCACAATTGCTGGCCTTGAATACTGATTTCTTTCTACCAACTCTCTTCTCATGGACATTCGTCTTCCAGCACCAGGTAGCCAGGAATTTGATTCCAGTAACAAGAGTTCAAACTTAAAAGTCAATTTCTAACTGCCTGCTCTGATCCTCACATATCAGATCTTTTTCCTACTGATAAGGGAATGGATGGGAAACTCATTGCATTGCAGAAGGTAGAAAATAAAATGAGCATTATTGCAAATTTTCGATATGTCAACATTGATGTGTCTGAAACAGGTATAAGAACTCAGTTCCAGGAGTGCATTTGGGATGATTTTACAAATTACTGGGGCTCTGAGAGCAATGGTCTTGTAGACCCATATTTCCTTCTACTTAAAAAGATCCACCCCACCCCTGTGATAGCGAAGAGATTCTAAGACTTTTCATTTGCTTAAAATTTGAAGACCATGAGCTTCAAGCTTAGCTCATAGACTAAGTTGCATAGAGAAGATTTGGTTAAATCATACTTTAGATCAATGGTTCATTACCTTGGTTACATATTGGAATCATTCCCTGGGAAGTTTTTAGAAAAAGATTGATAACCATGTCTATCCTCAGAGAACTTGGATTTAATTGTTTGGAGAACTCCTTCAATATCAGAATTCTTAAAGATACCAGGAGATTTTAATGTGCAGCAAGAGCTAACAATCCTACTTTAAAGAAGCCTTTTAACAAATTAGAAGACCTTTATATAATTGCATCTCAAGATAATTTTTGAGTATGATTTTATAATGCTTTTGATGAAGCTATCTGTGGGGACATTATAGCAATTAGCTGTTCCTGTGTAACAAACCACCCCAAACTTAGTAACTTAAAGTAATAACACTTATAGTTTCTCTCTATTGGTCAGAAGGTTGGCTCCATAGATCTGATATAGTTCAGCTGATTTTGTCTGCTGTCAATTAACAAATCAGCTGAGTGCTGGAAAAGTCAAGATGTGGAAAATAGACTACTCTTTGATGGGAATGCCTGTAATATTACCTTGCAAAGGGTTTAGACCCTGGGTGAGGTGAAATATTCTTACCCACCCTAATCTTGGACTGCTTAGGTGACTTAGCTGTATTTCTACCCTTTCTAGTCTTTGAAGACAGGTTGCTAGAAGACCAGAAGTCCCTCTTCAGGTGGGTTAACTGAAACTGGTTGGATCCAAGATGTCTGCCATATTGACTTCCAGATAACCTCTAACTTTATTATAATCCCATCTGTATGCTAAATGACACCCACAGTACCACAACAGTTAACAACTACCATAACTATGACTGAAAAGAATCAAAAAAGGAGCAAAAAGATGTATTGTCTGTTTCTAGAAAATCTTGACTCATTCCCGGAAGAGACATGAATATTCCTCCCTTTTATTGGTCTATCACTACCCCTCATTTTTTTTTTTACCCTAGATCTATCATATCTCATACCCTAACAGATTAAGAAGTTGATTTGTAAGTTTTTCTCCCACTTCTTTTTGTGCCCAAGATTAAACCTTCCCTCACTGCTCAATTAGCACTTTGTCTTGTTAATGGTACTACAATTCTGAGAGGGAGAAAGGACTCAGTGTAGGATAAGTAAGATTGGTAACACATTAGCACTATTTATTTACTAGTCTGCCAAGATATAGTTGTTGCCAAAAGCTCAGTCCTTGTCCCCAATGCCAATCCAATAATGATGACACAGTTATGAGAAAAAAGATAAAAAAGTTTTATTGAATTGCAAGTAAAGGAGAAACACAAGAGACTCCTGTCCCAAAGGCTGTGATTCTGCCCATCAGTAGGAACAGGAGGTTTTTTAAAGAGATGATTCAAAGGCTGTATTCCATGTGTTCTCTGTCTGGAGTGCTAACTCACTTGTTAATTTGGGAGACAGTCATTTCTGAGATCTTCTGGTACCATCCCCGAAGTCTGGATTACTTCGTTCCTATGGTATGTACTCAGGGACAGATAACTCTGCCTAGGATGGGAAAGAAAAGTAATCCTGTTTCTCCTGAGATTAGGGAAGGGGAGAAAGGAAGAGAAAGAAGCATGTCCATTTAAAAAATAAGTTGCAGTGGCAGAGTAGTAAGGGCTATATTCAAAATATAAAGTGGACCACTAATACATAGTCCATGATGTCACAAGGTCCCTTTCAGACCTGTATAATTTGTTATAAACACACTTATAACCAGTGAATTGTGGCTTCCATGGCTGGTTTATTGCAGAGGACTTGCTCAGCAAATGTTTCCTTTGACCTCTCTTATCTCCAACTTAAAAAATATACATTACATAGATAATAGTTGTTCACTTTAAGAAAATCAGAAACTATAAAACATGTGAAGGATATGGAAAACAACAATCCCCAGGGAAAAAAGGAGGACATTGGGCTCTGGACTTTCACCATTTCCCAGCAACAATGGGCTTTGAACTTTCACAACTGTGCCCCCTGACTGCCCAACCAACACATGCTGCTATGATTCTAATCTCATTGAACCCTATAAAACTCAGTCCTCTTTAGTAACTAGATGCTATTTTCCTCCTGAAAATGTGCCCCTCGGGTGCTTAATAAAGTATCGCTGGTCCATGGAGGTCTGTCCCTGTTTCATTTACTTTTGCTTTTAAATATGTATTTCACCCAAAGATAAACATAGTTTGCATTTTGTACATCCTTCCAGATTTCTATTTATTTCTTTTTCTCATGAAAATAGAATTGTACCCTAAAAGAACATGTTCTTGTACAAGTCCTGACTCTACTATTCCTCTGAACTTAGACTCATTACTTATCCACTGAGTCTCATTTATTGTAAAATGGGAATGATAAAGCTTAACTCACAGAGTATTATATGAAATAAGTGTTATACACATGACAAATTTAGTACACTGCTTACCACATGGTGAATGCTCAATAAACGTTAATGCATATTATTATTTAGTTCAAAATAGTGAATTTTTCCCTGAAAGATGTTTCTAATGTCATTCTTTTTTATTTTTATTATTTTTAGTTGTAGATGGACACATGCCTTTATTTTGTTTTTTTTTAATTTTATGTGGTGCTGAGAATGGAACCCCATGCTTCACAAGTACCCTACCACAGTGCCCCAGTCCCAGCCCCTCTATGTAATTTTTAAATGGAAGCTCCATTGTACTAATGTATCAAAATTATTTAACCATTTCCTTCTTTTTGGACTTAAAAATTTTTTCCAATCCTTTGATACTATGAACACTGTAAGAAAACATCCATATAATTCTACCTGAAGGTGCATACCTAGTTGCCCTCTGAGGATACCTTTCTAGCAATAAAATCACAGGGTCAAACTCTATTTTCAAGAATTTTGATTTTTTTTAGCAGAGTTTTCCCAATTAGGTTGAAAATTATGAGTCTACTAAGTTTTCTTCTTTTTTTAAAAATAAAAATCAGTAAAACCAGCTCCACAAGTCACATGAGAAAAAGAAAGATAGTCATCCAGATAATTGGTGGGGGTTATGGGGACATGCTCCCTCACTACCTCACCTCAGCAGGGACCCTTTTGAAGTCATAACATGTCCTCTGATTAATATCTACTCATCCAGACAAAATATAATTTTGTAACTGTCAAAAAATGTGATAGGCCGACTGAGTGGTGCATGCCTGTAATCCCAGCTACTCAGGAGGATAGCATATTCTAGATTTCAAATTGGGCAATTTAGTGAGACTTCGTCTCAAAATTTAAAAAATAAAAAGGGTTGAGGATCTAGTTCAATGCTAAAGTGCCCTTGGATTCAATCCTTAGTGCCAAAAAAAAAAAAAAAAAAGTGACAGGACAAGATAATACATGAAATGAACTACACAAATTGTGAGAACCATAGCTATATAAACTGTTCTGAGAGAGAGAAGACTTCACAATGTCCCCAAAAGGAATGATGAAGGAAAACCCTCAGCCCATATCAGTCCTCCTCCTCACCCGACACCCACTGACCTCAGCCTGCAGAGTCTGAAGGAGAGGAGACGATATCATGCTCTAATTTTCTCGTCTCACAAAAATACTGCACTTGAACTTTGTCAAAGAGTAATACAAAAGTCACCAGAGTTTTAAAAAACAAAAACAAAGATAGAGGTAGGTTTCTAGGCTTGGAAACACAGTTATGAAAAAAATGCAAGTAGCATTTATGGAGAAACCCTAGCCAAGAGAGTTAGACAAGAAGTGAGAGAGTTTTCTCTCTCTCTCTCTTTTTTTTTTTTTTTTCTTTTTTTGCAGTGCTGGGGGTCGAACCCAGGGCCTTGTGCTTGCAAGGCAGGCACTCTACCGACTGAGCTATCTCCCCAGCCCTCTTTTCTTTTTTTGTAGTAGTGGTTATATTAATTAAGGATCAAAAGGCAGCAGTGTAGACAGAATAGAAGAATGGAAGGAAATTTGTGTCTGCTCACAACTGGGTGAAATAATCCCCAAAGGTCATTGATTGTGAAAGAATCTTGAATTGGGTCTGGTTGACAACACCCTCGCACAAAAGTCACTCAAAGTTCCTGGTCCTTCATTAGGATAGACTGGTGAGAGACAGATGCGGTACAACACACTTTCAGAATCTTCAGGAACAATCCCCTCACGCTTCATTGTGCATACAAGTCACCTGGACATTTTGTCGAAGTATAGATCCTGACTCATGTAGTCTGGGATGGACCTTAGCTCCTGTATTTCTAACCAGCTTCCAGGTTAGTCTTTTGCAAGACTAGAGTTTTTCAATCTTAAACGTGCATGCTAATCTCCTGGAAGGCTTGTTAAAGCACAGCTCCACCATGGGAGATTCTGATTCTGTAGGGCTGGAGTGGGCTGCAGGCCTGCCCATTCCCTGCAGGTGGTAAGGCTGGTACAGGACTACATTCAGAGAGTTTACAAAAATGATTAATTAAACAGGCATACCATTCTTTCAAGTTTATTGTTAACATATGAATATTCATTTTTGAATAGAGCAAGTATTGAGATCCTTTATAGATAAGCTGGGGTGAAAAATTGCCTTGTGAACTTTATATGTTAAAATAACATGTGAGCGATCCAAGATGGCGGCCTAGAGGGAGACTGCACCCCCGGTCGCTCCAGAACCCAGGAGTTAAGAGGGGGAGGCATTGAGAGACTCGGACTGAAATAGAGCCACGGGTCAGTCTGTCCACTGGGTAAAGCTCAGCCCGGGTGGCAGGCCCAGATAGAGGTGGCTTAGCGGAGCCGGGCAGGGCAGCTAGAGTCTTCCCAAGGTAGCCTTCCACACTCTGGCAGTGGGCTCTTCCCACACGGCCAGCTGCACGGTGCAGGCCCACAGTGAGAGCCTTTCCGCACAGAACCAGTTCCAAACCGTGGAACCAGTAGGGGGCTAGGGGCAGTTTTCTTCAGATGAGCTGCTTTATCAGATTCCTCCAAGACATCAGGCTACTGAAGGCTGGGAGGTGATACACTGGAAATCTACTGGGACACTATAAGCCAATAGCGGAAAACTGCAATATCTCAGGGTCCCACTGACAACTGACCAATATGAGAAAACAAGGGAAGAAAATGTCCCAAACAAACCTAGATACTACATCAATAAAACCTAATGACAGCACAGCAGAAGAAATGTCAGAAAGGGAGTTCAGAATGTACGTAATTAAAACGATCAGGGAAGCTAATGAGGAGATGAAAGAGCAAATGCAGGCATTGAAGGAAGAAATGAAAGAGCAAATGCGGGTATTAAATGATCGCACCAATCAACAGTTAAAAGACCAAATACGGGAAGCAAGAGATCATTTCAATAAAGAGTTAGAGATACTGAAAAAAAAAACAAACTGAAATCCTTGAAATGAAGGAAACAATAAACCAAGTTAAAAACTACATAGAAAGCATAACCAATAGGATAGAACACCTGGAAGACAGAACCTCAGACATTGAAGACAAATTATTTAATCTTGAAAGCAAAGTTGGCCAAACAGAAAAGATGGTAAGAAATCATGAACAGAATCTACAAGAATTATGGGATATCATCAAAAGGCCAAATTTAAGAATTATTGGGATTGAGGAAGGCTTAGAGAAACAAACCAAAGGAATGAACAATCTATTCAATGAAATAATAACAGAAAATTTCCCAAATCTGAAGAATGAAATGGAAAACCAAGTACAAGAGGCTTATAGAACTCCAAACATACAAAATTACAACAGACCCACACCAAGGCACATTATTATGAAAATACCTAACATACAAAATAAAGACAGAATTTTAAAGGCTGTGAGAGAAAAGAACCAAATTACATTTAGGGGGAAACCAATAAGAATATCAGCAGATTTTTCAATCCAGACCCTAAAAGCTAGAAGGGCCTGGAACAACATATACCAAGCCCTGAAAGAAAACGGATGCCAACCAAGAATCTTATACCCAGCAAAACTTACCTTCAAATTTGACGATGAAATAAGATCCTTCCATGATAAACAAAAGCTAAAGGAATTTACAAAAAGAAAGCCAGCATTACAGAACATTCTCAGCAAAATATTCCATGAGGAAGAGATGAAAAACAACGATGCAAATCAGCAACAGGAGGCGCTAGCCTAAAGGAATAGCCAAATAAAGGAGAAACCAAATCATGTCAAAAACAAATATGAGTCAATTGACTGGGAATACAAATCATATCACAATAATAACCCTGAATGTTAATGGCCTGAATTCATCAATCAAAAGACACAGACTGGCAGATTGGATTAAAAAGAAAAATCCAACAATATGCTGCCTGCAAGAGACTCATCTCATAGAAAGAGACACCCATAGACTAAAGGTGAAAGGATGGGGAAAAACATACCATGCACACGGACACAGCAAAAAAGCTGGAGTATCCATCCTCATCTCAGATAATGTGGACTTCAAACCAAAACTAGTCAGAAGGGATAAAGAAGGACATTACATGCTGCTTAAGGGAAGCATAAATCAGCAAGACATAACAATCATAAATATCTATGCCACGAACATTGGCTCATCCACGTACGTCAAACAAATCCTTCTCAATTCCAGAAATCAAATAGACCACAACACAATAATACTAGGCGATTTTAACACACCTCTCTCACCACTGGATAGATCGTCCAAACAAAAATTGAATAAAGAAACTATAGATCTCAACAACACAATCAGCAATTTAGACTTAACGGACATATATAAAATATACCATCCAACAAAGAACGAATACACTTTCTTCTCAGCAGCACATGGATCCTTCTCTAAAATAGACCATATTTTATGCCACAAAGCTACTGTTAGCAAATACAAGAAGATAGAGATACTACCTTGTACTCTATCAGATCATAATGGATTGAAATTAGAAATAAATGACAGAATAAAAAACAGAAACTTCTCCAATACCTGGAGACTAAATAATACACTATTATATGATGAATGGATAACATAAGACATCAGGAGGGAAATAAAAAAATTCTTAGAAGTAAACGAGAACAAAGACACATCATATCAAAATCTCTGGGACACTATGAAAGCAGTACTTAGAGGAAGATTTATTTCATGGAGTGCATTCAAAAAAAGAAGTAGAAATCAACAAATAAACGACTTTACAGCTCAAAGCACTAGAAAAAGAAGAGCAGACCAATACCAAAAGTAGTAGAAGACAGGAAATAGTTAAAATCAGAGCCGAAATCAACGAAATCGAAACAAAAGAAACAATCGGAAAAATTAACAAAATAAATAGTTGGTTCTTTGAAAAAATAAATAAAATTGATAAACCCTTAGCCACACTAACAAAGAGAAAGAGGGAGAAAACTCAAATTACTAAAATTTGGAATGAACAAGGAAACATCACAACAGACACGAGTGAAATACAAAACATAATTAGAAGCTATTTCGAAAATCTATACTCCAACAAAACAGAAAACCTCGAAGACATCAACAAATTTCTAGAGACATATGAACTACCTAAACTGAACGAGGAGGACATACACAACTTAAATAAACCAATTTCAAGCAATGAAATAGAAGAGGTCATCAAAAGCCTACCAACAAAGAAAAGTCCAGGACCAGATGGGTTCTCAGCCGAGTTCTACAAAACCTTTAAAGAAGAGCTCATTCCAATACTCCTCAAACTATTCCATGAAATAGAAGAGGAGGGAACCCTACCAAACTCGTTCTATGAAGCCAATATCACCCTGATACCTAAACCAGACAGAGACACATCGAGGAAAGAAAATTTCAGACCAATATCCTTAATGAACATCGATGCAAAAATTCTCAACAAAATTTTAGCAAATCGCATACAAATATATATTAAAAAGATAGTGCACCACAATCAAGTGGGTTTTATCCCAGGGATGCAAGGTTGGTTCAACATTCGGAAATCAATAAATGTCATTCACCATATCAACAGACTTAAAGTTAAGAATCACATGATTATTTCAATAGATGCAGAAAAAGCATTTGATAAAATACAGCATCCCTTCATGCTCAAAACACTAGAAAAAATTGGGGTAGTGGGAACATTCCTAAACATTATAAAGGCAATCTACGCTAAGCCCATGGCTAATATCATTCTAAATGGTGAAAAACTGAAAGCATTCCCCCTAAAAACTGGAACAAGGCAGGGATGCCCTCTTTCACCGCTTCTATTCAACATCGTCCTTGAGACTCTAGCCAGAGCAATCAGACAAACCAAAGAAATTAAAGGGATACGAATAGGAAAAGAAGAACTCAAACTATCCCTGTTCGCTGATGACATGATTATATATTTAGAGGAACCTGGAAATTCCACCAGAAAACTTTTAGAACTCATAAGTGAATTCAGTAAAGTAGCAGGTTACAAGATCAATGCTCATAAATCCAATGCATTTTTATACATAAGTGATGAATCTTCAGAAAGAGAAATTAGGAAAACTACCCCATTCACAATAGCATCGAAAAAAATAAAATACTTGGGAATCAATCTCACAAAAGAGGTGAAAGACCTCTACAATGAGAACTACAGAACACTACAGAAAGAAATTAAAGAAAACCTTAGAAGATGGAAAGATCTCCCATGTTCCTGGATAGGCAGAATTAATATCGTCAAAATGACTATACTACCTAAAGTGCTATACAGATTCAATGCAATTCCAATTAAAATCCCAATGATGTACCTTGCAGAAATAGAGCAAGCAATTATGAAATTCATCTGGAAGAATAAAAAACCTAGAATAGCTAAAGCAATCCTCAGTAGCAAGAGCGAAGCAGGGGGTATTGCAATACCAGATCTTCAACTCTACTACAAAGCAATAGTAACAAAAACGGCATGGTATTGGTACCAAAATAGACAGGTAGATCAATGGTACAGAATAGAGGACATGGACACAAACCCAAATAAATACAATTTTCTCATACTAGACAAAGGTTCCAACAATATGCAATGGAGAAAAGATAGCCTCTTCAACAAACGGTGCTGGGAAAACTGGAAAACTATATGCAATAGAATGAAATTAAACCCCTATTTCTCACCCTACACAAAACTCAACTCAAAATGGATCAAGGACCTCGGAATCAGACCAGAGACCCTGCATCTTATAGAAGAAAAAGTAGGTCCAAATCTTCAACATGTCGGCTTAGGATCAGACTTCCTTAACAGGACTCCCATAGCACAAGAAATAAAAGCAAGAATCAACAACTGGGATAGATTCAAACTAAAAAGCTTTCTCTCAGCAAAGGAAACTATCAGAAATGTGAAGAGAGAGCCTACAGAGTGGGAGAATATCTTTGCCAACCATACCTCAGATAGAGCGCTAATTTCCAGAATCTATAAAGAACTCAAAAAACTCTACACGAAGAATGCAAATAATCCAATCAACAAATGGGCTAAGGAAATGAACAGACACTTCACAGAAGAAGATATACAAGCAATCAACAGATATATGAAAAAATGTTCAACATCCCTAGTAATAAGGGAAATGCAAATCAAAACTACCCTAAGATTTCATCTCACCCCAATTAGAATGGCGATTATCAAGAATACAAGCAACAATAGGTGTTGGCGAGGATGTGGGGAAAAAGGAACACTCATACATTGCTGGTGGGGTTGCAAATTAGTGCAGCCACTCTGGAAAGCAGTGTGGAGATTCCTCAGAAAGCTTGGAATGGAAACACCATTTGACCCAGCTATCCCACTCCTTGGCCTATACCCAAAGGACTTAAAATCAGCATACTACAGAGATACAGCCACATCAATGTTCATTGCTGCTCAATTCACCATAGCCAGATTGTGGAACCAACCTAGATGCCCTTCAGTTTATGAATGGATAAAGAAACTGTGGCATATATCTACAATAGAATATTACTCCGCAATGAAGAATGATAAAATTATGGCATTTGTAGGCAAATGGTCGAAATTGGAGAATATCATGCTAAGTGAGATAAGCCAATCTCAAAAAACTAAAGGACGAATGATCTCGCTGATAAGCGGATGAGGACATATAATGGGGGGTGGGAGGGGCTAGCATTAGGTTTAGGGTTAGGTTTAGAGTTAGGCTAAGGAGAGCGGTAAGAATGAAGGAAAGAAGGACTGTGTAGAGGGAAAAGAGGGGTGGGAGGGGTGGGGGGAGGGGAAAAATAAAATAAACATCATTACCCTATGTAAACGTAAAAAAAATAAAAAAAAAATCAATCAACAAAAAAAAAATAACATGTGAAGTACAAATACATATTTCTTACTGGAAGAGTTCAACTATAATTAATGCTTGTGAAAACTACAAATTTTATATCCAAAATCAATGATTTAATTGTTAGTACCCTGGGATTTGGGTGATAGGTGATGCTCGGGCAGTGAGAACTCAAGACAAAGAGAAGCAGTTAAGAGAGTTACTGGAGGAAGATATGCTGCCAGCGTGCAATGGGGACATCACAAAGTCATCTGCCTGCAGACTCAGAGGGGGTCTAGGCTTATATGTGCTTCTGAATTCTTTGTTCACCTTTGTTCAGCTTTTTGCTGAGTGCAAAAGAAGGGATGATTGACAGATTCCTGTGCCTTGCCTATAATGCTTATTGAACATACACCAAGTGCTTGTTCCCAGGTTTTACATTAGAAGCAAGAGATGCAAGAAACATGTATGAGGTCTTAAGTAGGGGGGTCTCCCTTCTAGATTATTATAAACTTGGGGGCCTTTCAACATGCTCCTTGGGAAGGTTGGACAGTCATTTAAAAAAATAGGATCTTCTTGTCTATATTTTAGGGAATTTAGTTCCATCCAAAACAGCAATGAAGCAGGATGAAAGAGAGAGCTTTAGGTTCATATATAAGCTCTGCTGATTGAGGTATGGTGGGGATTGGGACAAGGGTCCCTAATCTATCCTTCCTCAGGTAGGGGTGGTAGCCCACTGGTATAGCACTTGCCCAGCATGTGCAAGCCCCTGGTTTCAATCCCCAGAACTACAATAACAACAACCTTCAAAAGAAACAAACAAAAATAAACTTTCAAATCCTTAAATGAATTAGAAAACAGATCATCAAACAATAGGAGAATTATAGGAAAGAATGACTCTGTTAGATAATTTTAGGTAGAGCATATTATTCTTTTTGAGCCAATTTTAGATAAGAATGGAAGGCAGAGTGAAAGAAATTATATCACAATATATTTTTAATCTTCACAGAATTAGATTATTATTGTTCATGACATTAAATAAAATAACCTTTAGAAATAGTATTTATTTTTATTTTGCTATTTAATTCTATTCAGGTTATGAGTTTAAAACAAAACAAAACCAAATAAAACAAAACAAGAAACCTACCCCAGAAGTTCATTCTAAGTTGGTGATATTTGGCTTCATTTCAATATTTATTTTAATAGGAGACTTGTTGGCACCCAGCCAAAATGAGCGTTTGGTATGCTTCCAACATGAATTTTAAGAGTTGAACCAGAGGAGGCTCCCGAGGTCCTGGGTCACACACTGTTCAAAGGGTTCTCACCTCTAGTTAACTGGAGCAGCTCATACCTCCTTCACAAATCCCAGTCCCCTAGTCTGGCACCCTTATCTCAGAAAATCTTGTGGAAAATAGAAACCAGTCTATTGACCTCCTTTCTTCCAAGAATTAGGTAAGTTAAAGTTGTCAGATTATAGCATGTCCAGCTGCATTTGAATTTCAGATAAGCAAATAAATTTTTTTTAGCATATGTCCTATACAATGTGTGGATCATTTCTGTATTGTTATTTGCTATATCTGGCAACACTAGGTGAGGTTCCTAGCTGCAGAAAACTTGTCATAAGACAGTATCTCTGAAACTTAAGATTCCTTCCCTTTTAATATCTACTGGGAGGTACATAGAAGAGAATGATAATTCCTTTAAATCTATAAGTATAGTATAAAAGCAATTTTGGATGGGTTCCAATATTTTAGTGAAAATATCATCTAGTTATTAAAACCTTAGTTGAGAACTGAGGCAACTTTAGTTCCAATCCCAATTCTACATGGAGACTAGGTTTGGAATTTCAATTCAATAATTTATCTTGTTTTATAACTTTAGACACTGATGCATATAAAATACAGCATTAAAAATGCCACCAGGAAAGAAAATATTTAATGTTGGCAATTAAAACTATAATACAATACTAAGACATCATTGATTATAAGACACTTTTATTTCAGAGATATTAAAATGTGAAGGAAAATGAGTATCTTAGAATTGACAAAATAGGGTATTTTGACTGTCACATTTATGTAATGATAATAATTATTTTCCTATTGAATACACAAAAAGATCAGACCAAGAAATTAATAATCAGCTCTTACTTCCTAATATAGTTTTAAATTGCACAGCAGGGAACATTAGCTTCCAAAGTAGAAAATTTTTCAATGACTGCTCTTGTCAAAGTAGCATAAAAGGGGGTTAAAATTTCTAATAGTCTTTTTAAAAAGTTCTTTCATCTGTGAAACAAAATTATATCAGTCTTTTAATCTACTAGATGAAGAAATCATCTTTGTACTTTTATGTATCATAATCCATTAATGCATCAAGAGTCCAATGTTATATAAATAGAAATCAGCTGGATCCTTGAATTTGTATTAACTACCTAGCCATTCGTCTTTTGATTCATTGATCCATCCATTTATCCATCCATCCTTTGATCCATCATTCTTCTATTTATTCATCCATTCATTTATTCATCCAATAATCCATCCAACATTTATTAAAGTTCTACTCTCTTCTAGGTTCTGGGATAAACTTTTAAAGTTTGAGAATACAGGGATGAAAAAGGTCCTTTTGGGTTGGGGATATAGCTTAGTTGGTAGAGCACGTTCCTCGCATGCACAAGGCCCTGGGTTCAATCCCCAGCACCACAAAAATAAATAAATAAGTAAATAAAAGTTCCTTGCATTCGAGAAGATGAGATGATGGAGGAGAGACAAGAAAGAAAAAAAAGTATTGCACTGTCCTACTTACTAAGAGAAAAAAATTTTTTTTTTCATCTACAAACCTCTAGGAAACAGTTCCTATCTTCTTCATGTGGAATTGTGGAATATTCTTCTTTCTCTTGTCAGGGTTCAGGACACAATACCCCAACATATGGCACCCAGACATGCTGCTTGAATTGAAGGAAACAGAAAAGCCTCAGAACCAAGGTTTCTCTGACCCTGCCCTCTTTTCTCTCCCAAAGCAAGTCAAAACCTAGAAACATCATTTTCTACCCCCAGGTAACAGTTGTCCTGCTCTATACCAGGAATGCTACACAGAGAGATTGAGAAAGATCTGAACAAACCAACCTTTTCTTTCTTCCTTCCTTCCTTCCTTCCTTTCTCCCTCCCTCCCTCCCTCCCTTCCTTCCTTCCTTCCTTCCTTCCTTCCTTCCTTCCTTCCTTCCTTCCTTCCTTCCTTCCTTTCTTCCTCCCTCCCTCCCTTCCTTCCTTCCTTCCTTCCTTTCTTCCTCCCTCTCTCCCTTCCTTCCTTCCTTCCTTCTTTCCTTCCTTCCATTCTCTCTCTCTCTCTCTCTCTCTCTCTCTTCTCCCTCCCTCCCTCCCTCCCTTCCTTCCTTCCTTCCTTCCTTCCTTCCTTCCTTCCTTCCTTCCTTCCTTCCTTCCTTTCTCTCTCTCTCTCTCTCTCTCTCTCTCTCTCTCTCTCTCTCTCTCTCTCTCTCTCTCTCTCTCTCTCTCATCCAGGGTTTGCACTCTATTACTGAGTGGCATTCCCAGCCCTGAACACAAACACCTTGCTGGTCCCCAGTCCTTCAGCTCATTACCATTTGATCATATGCCTTGTCCAATCATAAGTCTCCACAAGTATTCTCTTATTATGTTAGACTTAGCATAAAACAACACAGTTTTCCCAACATCTTCAGGTCTTTGTTTCTGATGGTGAAACTTCGATTAAAAAAATTTGATGTTTTTCTCTTGCTAAACTATCTTTCATTATAAGAATGTGAGTCATGGACCTTTCAATGAGTAAGGAAAATTTATTAACTTTTTTTATCTCTATACTCTTCATTGGTTATTTAAATCCCACCAATTTCTGAAAAAGTGAACTAGGATCCTCCTGGTCTCTAAAGTATTTGCTAAATCTCCATTTCCCCCAAACTTCCAACTTGCCTAGAGTACTAACTTGGCTTCTAACTGAGCACTGAATAAGTAAATTAAATAATAGTTTAGATAGTTATGCAATCTAAGGAGAGAAATCAAGCAGAAAAGAGAAATATGAATATTCAGAGAGGAGGACGGTTGAAATTTTAAATAAGATAGCCAGCTGTAAAGCTGTAAAGCAGAATTTGCCCAGTGACTTGGGAGGCTGAGGCAGGAGGATCACAAGTTCAAAGTTACTCTCAGCAATTTAGTGAGGCCCTAAGTGACTTGGTGAGACCCTGTCTCAAAATAAAGAATAAATTTAAAAAAGAACACTGTACCACTGTGCTACATGCGCAGAACTGTTTTCACTTTTTTGTTTTGAGACAGGGTCTCACCAAGTTGCCCAGGTTGGTCTCACACTTGTGACCCTCCTGTCTTGGCCTCCTGAATAGCGGATTATAGGTGTGTACCACTGTGCCCAGATCTTAATTTATTTTGACAGAATATTTTTAGCCCCTGTTTTAGAAACAGACTATGGGGATAGGGGTAATGGTGGTTAAAAGAGGACATAGTACAGGCTGGGGAGATAGCTCAGCTGGTAGAGTGCTTGCCTTCAAGCGCAAGGCTCTGAGTTCGATCCCCAGTACCGCAAAAAAAAAAAAAAAAAAAAAAGAGGACATTGTAATAATTTAGTTAATAAATAATGATGGCTTGGACCCAGTGGTGGCAGTGGGAATAGAGAGAACTAGTTGAATTTAGAATGTGTTTAAGAAATACTATTCAATTTTGATGATGGATTGGATGTGGGATATGAAAGAAAGAGTGTCAAGATCAATAACTAGAAAAGAGAAAGGATGAAAGTGTCATTAACTGGAAAATTGTGGGAGGGGCAGGATTCAGAGAAACTATATAAGCCTAGGTTTGCACACCTAAGTTTCAGATGAATATTAAGCTGTAAGCAGAGGAAATTGATTGGGCCATTGAATAGAAGACTCTGGGGTTCAGAGGAGACATGCAAGTGGAAGCAAATGGCTGGCATTGAAACTCATAAGAATGAATTCAACTATAAAGAGAAGGTAGATAGAAAAGAGAAAAGATCCAAGGACCGAGTCCCAGATTTGTTGCTGTAATTATCTCCCTTGGAGCAGAACACTCTGACCTGTCAGAAAGGCATGCTGCTCAAGCCTTCATGATCCTTAAAACTAAAGACGGGATAGGAAATCCTCTGGAGTGGAAATTATATTAGGACATCTTCGGCATTAGGGAGAAAATGAAAATAAGCAAGCTTTGAAGATAAAATTAGAATGCTCTCTGAGCCTTTTCATAATACCTGTAAGCTGCTCCAGCAAACTTCTATCATAGGAATTTTCAGGTTTTTTGAAGCTCTGTGTTAGAAACCAGGAATAAAGACCCATATATTCTCTGTTACATTATAGTATGGAAGAGAGCACTTTCCAAAATGACAACAATTTCAACTCCCACCCAATCTGACTTTTTGCTTGTTTGTGGTAGTCAAGATTAAACCCAAGGGTGATCTACTACAGAGCAACAACCCCAGTCCTTTTTATATTTTTTATGTTGAGAGAGGGTCTGGCTAAGTTGCAGAAGCTGGCCTTGAACTTGCAATCCTCCTGCCTTGGCATTCCAGTTAGCCATATGCTCTTCTTAAATCCTTTCCATTGAGACAGAAGATCTATGTTACCCCTCCTTAAATCTGGGTGTGCTATGACTATAGGTGACAGGGAGAGTTAGTGACTTTTGAAGCTAGGTTATAAAGGGTGATGCAGTTTCTGATTGATTTCTCTCAGAAAACTTGCTCTTAAGACTCAGAAACCATGCTTTGATGAAGCCCAGGTCAGGTGATGTCAGGTTTACAAATCCTACTTAGGTCACCTAAGATAGCAGCATCAATCATAAGACATATCAGTAAGAAAAATTCCAAGAGTCTGGCCCTACCTGCCATCTGACTGCCACTCTGACCTCTGACTGAGAACTATGTAGCTGATCAAATGAGCCTCCACCATGAGAGATAAGAAGAACAAGAAATAACATTTTCTTTTTTCCTGAGGGGCTGTTGGTCAAACCCAGAGCCTCCCATATGGTAGTGAAGCCAGAATTGACAATAGGCAGTTAGTGTAGAATAGGGAATCTGGTCAAATCAAGGAATGGAGACTCATGTCCGTCTGGGAAGCTGGAGACTGCCCCTGAAAGATTGGAATGTCAATGTCTCCAGAGCCCTTTTGATTACTAAGGTTACCTGCCTATACTACCCCACCCAAAAGGCTGTAGACAGGGAATTGCTAATTAAAGCCCCCTGGGCCCCTACCTGTCTGAATAGCTCCATTTGGCCCTTCCCCCTGCCCATCTGCTTCTCACCTTTTTTGCCATCTCACCAGCATCTCCTGGGCCTCCTCTCATAGGCAGGAAGGAGAGAGATAAGGGGGTAGAGAATAGGAGAACAAAGGAGACCCTATTCTATAAAAGTTGCAGGGTGCTCTCACTTCTTGGGATTCCAGAACACCAGCCATGGCTCCCTTCTCCCTCCTGGGAAAAGTCTGTGTTACTACCTTTAAATAAAACCTGCTTAATATGCTTGCCTTGGCATACTTCTCTGGTGTTACACTTTAACATCTGAGGAAGCAAAACTTGTCACCAATAAATGACCATATCAATAAGCAAGTGCTCCACCACTGAGCTACACTCCAGTCCTGATTGTTGCTGTTGTACACCACCAACTATGTGGTGGTTGGTCTCCTTTCAATGGGTAGTCTATACAGAGAACTTTGCTACAACTGAAACTTTGCTACCTGGTTCCAGAACTTTGATATTTTCTTATCTTGGGAATAAAAGCTGGAAAAATTCATCCAACAAAATGAATGTGATTGTTAAGGGTGCAACTTAAGAACAGATCGATCACCACTGAGAAGTCCAAATTTGAGAGTCTTTATTAAGCCGGCCGGCTGACTGTCTCACACAATGCCCCAAAAAATGGCTATTGGGAGAACAACCCTGACCACAGGGTTGTAGGGGTTCTTATACCAAAAATCACATTAATCATAAGTGTCTGTTGCTATGATTCAAAATTACACATTAACATCATGAGATCATCGACAGAGGGGGAAGTGGGTCAAAATGACCCTTACCTAGGTACAAACTAAAGAATGGTTACTAACATCCACACAATCACTATTCACATGGTACATTGTGTAGGAGCAAAAGGAATCAAAACAGAGCAATTTTTCTTTACATAGGAACTATCATTCTGTATTGTTAAACATGTCACACCAAGTAACTGATGATGGGTACAGAGGCGGGGTGTTTCCATGGGAGATGCTTATTTCCTATATAACATGGAGTCTCAGAGCAAAATGGAGTCTGTTTAGTCATTTCCCTTATAGTCTGGCTTATAACATTCTTATGGAGTCAGATCTGACAGCCCATCACAGTGATGAAGAACTGTGAGCCTGGACTCTATTCCCAGTTCTCTCTCACTACCTCCCGACAGGATCTTGAACACACCATGCCACCTTGTTGACCTTTGGTTTCTCATCTGTTAAGGATGGGGCTGATCTAGATGACAGCAAAGTCCTATTCAGTTGAGTTGCATGGTTTTTCCTTTCTTAGTTATGAAACTCCTATGGTTTATCCACCTCATCTTCAAAGAGAACAATGACAGACTGGTTCATTTGACATATTATATTATAATTACAGCGGAAAAAAAGATAGCTGAGGTGATAAATCTTCATTATTCCTTTAGGCGAAGAAAGAGTAAAATTGTTCATGACCAGACTACAAGATAAGATCTGAGCAGAAGGGCTTGAAATCTTCTAACCTGATCAGGAAGCACCTTACACTCAGAAAATGTTGTCAACCCTCTCCAGAATGTTCCGCTTTGGACAATTATTTATCACTGATGGTTATTCTCCTACCCTTTTGAGTCTGGGAAGATGATTTAAACTAAGCCCTGTGATTTCTAAGCTGAGGCTTTCAGAATTAAGGCACTAACTAAATCCCTGTACTTAGTCCTGTCAGGTTCTTCCAGTGCCCCCTGGGCTCACCCATTCACTCAGGCAGATAGAGCTGATGGTACCCTCATGGCTGCTAGTCCTCTGGGTGGATTTTAAAGCAAGGAACTGAGAAATAATGAAGACATGCAGAGGCGGGAGAATCTTGGTTGTATTGTAGATAAAATGATTTATGTTGGTTGTTAATAACATGGACTTTTCCCCTTTTCTTTCTCTTATAAATAGTATTTTATGGTTGTGCTTCATTTTGCCTGTTGCTGCAAGAAATTTTTAACTCAAGCTTATTTACACTGGATTTTATATCTATGGTAGGATGATTACTGTTACCGCTGGTTACAGGTGATGAGTTCCATTTCCCCAGATGTGAAGATTGAACACCTGTGAAAAGCCAAGGCAAGCACAGAAAACAAGTTTTATTTAAAGAACAGTAACAGAGACTTCTCCACAGAGATGGGTGTCCGTGCGAGGGGGTGAGTCTTGTCTTTTTAATAATTTCCAGGTTTCTTACATCTCTTGTCCCCCCCTTTATCTGGCCATTAGGTGAAAAGGTGGGAGGGGGCAATTCAGGGGGAGCTGCCCAGGGAATACTCATTAATAATTCCCTGATGGGAGGGACAATCTCCCCTGAGGTAGGTGGCTTTTTGGTGGGTTAGGGGAAGGGAAAGTGTCCTGAAGGTGTAATACAAAGCTGATCTCCCGCCCCTTCCGTTGCACCACAACCTAACTTGCCAGTCTGAAAGCTGCTCTGCCCACCCCTTATGCTGCAGGAATTTCCGGCCTACACTACAGTCATTTCCTGCTTCCCACTGTTACATCCTAGCTTGTCAGTCTGAACATCCTAGCTAGCTATTTGTTCATCAGTCAGCTTGCAAGTATTCGCCTCCACTGTTGGTTCCTTCCGGCCTGGGAGATTCCAATATCTGGGAGAAGTGTCCACACCATCTTTCTCTTTTCCTTCTTTCCGGCCCCAAGCAGATGCTCTAGTCGTCCGCATAATAAAATCTCTTGCATGAGGTCCTGCATCCATTGTGGATTTCTGAGTGCTGTTGCTGGACCGCAACTCAGACCAGGCATAGGGAGACCCCGCTCCCTCAGATTTAAGAACTGGAGCTGTTGTGGGTCCCAAGCTGAGCTGCATTTTTCCTCTCTGGACTCTTATCTCCCCAGACGACACTGGGTTTCCATCTTTATACAACCACCTACCTAAATTAAAGTTTTAACCTGTGCAACTAGCTCCCGACTGCCAAGACTGCACATACACAGCTCCCAATGATTATATCATTGTACCCTATAAAACCAAAATCTCCTTTGTAACTGATGGCTATTTTCCTATCCAGAAAGTGGATCTGAATGGTGCCTGAATCTCCTCAGAGTCCTCCCACCCCACTTCCTTCTCCTCCTCCAGAACATCCCTCCACCCATTCTGTTCCCTCCTCCCCAGTTAGCAATTGCACAGGATCCCATCAGACCTTCCCACCCCTAACCCAGAGCTTCCTTCTCCTCTGGAGGTGGTTGGTACAGAGGGCGTTGTGTGAATCCAAGTTCCATTCTTACTCCAGGATCTTTCCCAGATTGAGAAATGTTTAGGGTCTTTCTCTACTGACTCCTCTCCTTATATTAAGGAATTTAGATATCTTTCCCAGACTTATGATCTCACTTAGCATGTCTTTCTTCCGCTCTCACCCCAGACTAATGACCCTGCATCGAACAGGCACCACAAGATCTTGCCTACCAAATCCACCTAATGGACATGACTCTCCCCACAGGTGAAAAAAGAAAGAGCCTTTTTCCAGAACTCCAACAAAGTAATAATTAACGGCCGTATCGTTTTTCCAGGACCCTTGTTTTGTTTTTTCTTAAATTCTATATTTTTTGAGCACATAACATTGATGTTTTGATCAGTTCTATTTTTATTGAACTCAAGTTTTTGAGTATCTGTTACATTGCAATGGAAATCTCACCTATAAAAACTATAAAGCCTTTGTTTTTGTGTTATGTTTATATCATGTTGTCTATTTTGTGTCCAAAATCATGTACATGATATCATGACTTACCTCACAAGTCTCCAGATGGTCAAGTTTAAAAATGTTAATTGATATTAATCATTTGTTTCTAGAACTTGTCTCCAACGGAAAAGAGACCACAAATACTGTTCAATATACCTATCTGATAACTTGGTTCTTACAGTAAAATAAGGATTTGACATGTGTGGGATTACTCAAATGTGTTTCTTGGAAACATCTAATTAATTTACAGGATGTTGCCACTGGCCTCCTTGTGCAACCAACTGGACCTTCCTACAGACTGGTGGCATATCTTTCCAGGCAGCTTGATTCTGCAATTCGTGGGTGGCTACCATGTCTCCAAGCACTGACTGCAGCAGCTGAATTAATTAAGGAAGCTCTAAAACTCACCCTACTCCAACCAATAACTGTGTTTTCCACCCATCGACTACAGGACCTCTTAAGCCATAAATCCCTTCCACTCCCACAGGTGCTGGAGGCCGTATGTTCACCTTGTGAAGACCTCTTCAATTACCCACTCCCCTCACCTGACTTAGCCATTTTTGTAGATGGCAGTTCTGTGCTGGGTCCTGATAGACGCTGTAGAGCCACTTACGCAGTAGTCACCACTGCCTCAGTTCAGGAAGCCAATTGCCTTCCAGAAGGGACCACTTACCCAAAAACCAAACTCTTTGCTCTGATTAGGGCTCTAATTCTATCCAAAGGTAAACAGGTTAACATCTACACAGATTCCAAATATGCCTTCTTGATTGATTGCTCACTCACATTCAGCTATTTGAAAGGAGTGTGGATTTTTCACCACAAAGTGGTCACCAGATAGGAAAGAAAAACAGAGGATTCTAGTATGGAAATATATTCAGTAGGAGGGAAAAGAAAATGTTTCTGGGCAAGAAAGTCTTTGTGTGATAAAATGCATGAGGCTTTAAGTAAGCACTAAGAAAGTATGTGTGTAAGTAAAGGGCAAATTTCAACAAGTTTGCATGTAACTAAATTGGTTATATGTACATGAGACAATCAATTAAAGCTATTTAAGGTTTTTCCTAAGGTCAAATACTAATGTACTGATATAAACCAAAGTTTAATCTATATGTTAAAATGACAAGGATTCCTTTAAAAACACTAATATACTCTTGCCATTGTATCTGTTAAGTTTTATTCTTTATAAACTTTTTAAAATGACACTTAAGAAAGAGTGTGAAGGGCAATAGTGGACAATGGAACAACAGTGACTGAAATTGGGTCTCTGATGATCTCATGGCTATGGCATGCCTGGTGCCTAGGAGTGTTCCTGTGTAGGGGCACAAGATTCCTGGCTGCTGTGGCAGTACCCTCCCTGGGGAGGCGATATATAGGAGTCCTTTCAGCTCTGACATTGATCTCAGGCACACAGCTCTTAGGCAGGAAGGAATTCTTTTGCTAGATAACCAGTGTTTCCTCAGCTCCCTTCTCAGGTTCCTGCCCACCTTACAGTAACTTTGGATAGTGGACTTTCTTGAGAGCTACACAGAGCTCCTAACATTGCACTTTGCAGCTGTGAAAAAGTTATGTAGATGTCCTAGTCTCTGTAACTTTCCTGAAAACAAAGAATAATGCTTACATAGTCTTTAACCTGATAATAAGACATATATAAATAAAGATTGCTGACATAACTCTTTAGATCTGCATTTCCATCAGAGAACAGAGCTCCATCTGATCTCACCTTAATCTTCAAAATTTGTGTTTATAAATCTTTATTTTCTAATCCTCCTTTGCCCCTCACTGAACTTGAGAATTTAGTCATGCTTATCATAGCAAAAGATGCAAAAATTAGCTTCAGAATTAGAACATTTTACCTAAGATTTGTGAAGAGCCCCACCTTACCTGAGATAAGACTCTTCTTCATATCCTGCTGCATGTTAGAATGGCTCCAAAGTAAGCCAGACTTTAACTCATTTGAAGTTGTGTTCAAAAGTTTGATGTTTGTTGTAAAGATTACTGTGATCTCAAACAGGGGATATAATGAATAACTCAGCCAAAATTCAGGATAGCTATTGCACAAACCGAATGTTTTACTGTTGGTGATTCCACTTTGTATTTTCCTTGTAAACTCTATAACTGTTGCCTGATTAATTTTTTGCAGAAGTACTGCTTCAAGAGTAAACACCATAAATTAACTTGAAATAGTAAGCCATACCTATAGGACAGATAATGTAGACCCCAATTAGATAAAAGGTAAATAACTGTAAAGTCATAGACATTGAAATTAAAGCCCAGGACACTTACTTTATGGCTGGTGAGACAAACTTGCTGGATGTTTAAGATCAAACTTAGAAATTGAGATTAAATACAGAGGCCAAGAAAAACCAGTATTTGGCTCTTGCCCTGAGAGTCAGCCTGCATCCTGGGAACAAGAGAACTTCTCTAAGGAGTTTTGCAACTCCGGACCACACAACCTCCCAATCAGGGAGATTGGTGAGACCCCTGGAGGATGAAAAGCCAATCAGTGCACCTGCTGCAGAGGAGGGTCATTGGAGAAGGGAGATATCCCTGATGCTTCCACCTCATCAAGGAGACCCTGCCTAATGAACGGCACTAACAGAGCTAAGAAGCTGCTCTTAAGTTCCCTATAAGTGACTCCTGTGGGAATTCAGCCGACTCTTGACAGACAGGAACAGGTCAATTTGATCAGTTTGGTCTTAAACACCTAGCAAAACAGTTAAAACTGAAATATAGCCATTCTTGGGCATTTAAAAGAAACAATAGTTAAATGCAACCTAAGATGTACACTTGTGTTAACCCCCCTAGAATAATTAAAGACTGCAAACTACAAGAGAGAGATTCTTAGGCAGAAGTACCTGCTATCAAAAGAAACTGCCAGAGTCAGGAGTTTTTAGTCAGTTTAAGGCCTACAGATCCTCATAGGTAGGCTTAATCTATGCTTGCTAGTATGATTATCTAGCCCTAAATCACAGAATATAGAGATCTCTACTAAACACAGGTTATACCAACAAGAGGACTTCGTTATGCAGTCACTACCACCCAAAAGCTAGAACAGTAACTCCAGAAGGCAGTAGAGGCATCTGCTGACCCCCTGACATCCCTGCAAAGATGAATAACATTTATTGCTCAAGTTTCCTTACAGAACCATCGAGCACTAGATCTGACAAAGGGGGAACATGCCTCTTCCTAAGAGAAGAATGTTGTTGCTGCATCAGTGAAACCAGTTTAATGGAAAAAACATCAAAACTCTCAGACATCTAAATGAAAGGCTGAGGCAAGAAGAATCAAATGACCCCTGGCCAGGATGACTGAACTCCACTCTTGTCACCTGGCTGACCCCTACCCTTACTCCCCTATTTGTGATAGGATTTCTGCTAATGATTGCTCCCTGTCTTCTCAGGTTTGCCTAGAACCGAACCAGTGAGGTTGCCAGGGTGACATACAACCAGATGCTCCTATATACTCTTATAGCCTCCTCCCCACCAAACTAGAACCCGAACCTTTCTTTCCCCACGATACCCCCTAACATGCAGGAAGTAACCAGATGGACTTTGGCGCCCTATATCACCAAAAAGGTCAGGATGTTAGGTTGGAATTTGGGCGCCTATATGAGGGAGAGTGGAGCAACTGAGGCAAAGGGCAGTGCGCCACACGGCGACCAATCAAACGGGCAGGAAAACTCCACTGACCCCTTACCTACACCTACCACTCAGCAGGACCCCTGCCCATTCTGGCCTATAAAGACCTGGGCAGCCAAAGCCATGTGCAATTTTCTCTGGCTTCCTACCCTGACCTGTACCCTGGCAGGCTGGGAATTTCATCCGAGAGCCAAATTACAAAAAAACTTGCTTCAGCTGCTTTCTCTCTGATTTTATTTGGCCACTAGCCGTGCCCCCGAGCTTACAATTAGTTGTAAGTGAAATGCAAGTTAAAAGCACCATACAGAAATTAAAATCCACCAGAATGACTAAAGTTAGAAAAAAACAGAAAATATCCATGTTGGATAGGATGTGAAACAAGTGGAATGATGACATGCTGATAGTTGTAACTCTGGTCACATTGCCTTATGCTGGCTGTAAGCACATAGTCATGTTGCAGCAGTTTAACTCCTATTATATTCCCAACAGGAATACATAAATCAACACGCGCACACAGAGATACATATTTTCACCAAATGCTTTGTACAAAGATGTTGTTGAGAACACTATTCATAAATGTATAAAAGTCCCAAACTGGAAACAATTCAAATGTCCATTAAGACAAAAATAGATGAATAAACTGTGGTCTATTTAGACAACACAGTATGAAACTGCAATGAGAATTAAACATCTACACTACAGAAAACAACACAGGTCAATCTCACAAACATAATGATGAAAGAAGAAAGAAGCTAGACACAAAAAGTACTTGCTGACATGATAACATTATCTAAGGCTCAACAAATAAACACTATGTGTTAGTAGTTAGGTTCACAGTATAAAGTATACTTAAACAAAGACAGTTTGCATGTCACCAAGTGATACAGTCTTTATAAGACCATTATTGTATACGCAGTCCATTGTGGATAGAAGCATTGTTATGCATGACTGTAAAAACCTTCAACTGTACATTTATTTTCAGTTTTCCCCCAGTATGAGTAATATTGGTATATTTACACCTTCACATTTTCATCTTTATAAATCCATCTAATAGGGATATTTTCTGGAAATAGAATTTCTGAATTTAAAATATTTTTGGTAAAATGTCTTAATGAAAAGTGAAAAAAAAAATCATGTTCACAACATCTTTCTCTTGGAAGGGAGTGGTAATTAGAAGGGAACAAAAAAGAGAATGTCCTGTTTTTTTTATCTGGATGTGTGTACATGTGTGTTCATCCTAGAAACCTTCATCAAGCTGCATATTTTTGTGCACTTTTGTATGTTATAGCTCAATAAAGCACGAAACAAAACACAACAGAAATACTGCTAGTTGGCTTTCCACTGTGACAAAATACCTGAGAAAATCAACTTAAAGGAGGAAAAGCTTATTTTGGTTCACAGTTTCAGAAATTTCAGTCCATGGTCTCTTGGTCCCGTTGCTTTTGGGTCTGGGCTAAAACAGTAATTCATGGTGGAAGGGTGTGGCCTAGGAAATTACTCACCTTATAGTAGCCAGGAAACAGAAAGAGTGAGAAAGGGACCAGGGTTCTAACATCCCCTGCAAAGCCATGCCCCCAATGACCTAACTTCCTTCAGTTAGGTCCCAACTCCTAAAGGTTTCACCATTACCCATTAATGCCATGGACTAGGGACCAAGCCTTCAAGGCAGTGGGTTTTGAGGGACATTTAAGATCCAAACAAATACCATTGAATCTTTTAGAACATTACAGTTCAGAAGATAACTACAGTTATGCATCATATAATGACATTTTGGTTAATGACAGACCCCATATAGGAAGTGGTCCCTTAAGGTTTTAAACCCTAGTGGCATCATAGCCACTCTTTGTTTAAGCAAGTACACTCCGTGATGTTTGCGCAATGATAAAATAGCCTAATGACGCACTTCTCAGAACATACCCCTGTCATTAAGTGACATGTGACTGTATAGATATTATAATAGATGTGTTTCTAAAAATGATAGTGTTAATCAAGCTTGGGTTACTTATTTTAAGTGCTCTAGTGAAAGCAACTCTTTAAAGGAAGCCTAAGGAAAATCCTTTGATGAAATGAATAATTATGGTTGATGACATTTCAGAGTTCAGATGCTACCAAAGTGAGCCTCTTCTAAAATCTTCTTTCACATTTTTGACTCTCCACTCAATAGGTGCAAAATTAAATTCTGTTCACTTGGGAGTCTAATAATTTTAAGACCTTTTGAAGATTTCTCAATTGTGACTCCACTTTTCAGTGTTTTTTATTTTCACCTGCATTGAGGAAAGGTACCTCAAAATGTCCTTTTTGAATGTCATAAATTATAAAATCATTTAGGGACCAAAATGTAAATGCATGTTCCATCAATATTTTCATGCAAGAGATATTATGAGAATGTGAGCATATTAACAGTGGCAATCAATAATTTAAAAGAACAAAAGTCCAATATTGCATCATAGGACTTATATAAATTGCTACTGCTCTCTTGTGATAACAAATTATTTTACACTTTTCTAACATACACAGAAATAGAGCACGTGGTATAATGAACTTTCAGTACACAGTACAGTTATCACCATTTTTGCTGATCTTATTCTGTATATACCCCACGTTCTTCCTTTGTCTCCTCACTAAATACTTTTAAAGCAAATTCCAAGCATATTTCTGTATACACACACACACACACACACACACACACACACACACAATTTAGATAAGACTTAAAGACCATGATACCATTACCATTATTAAAATTAACTGACAAAGATTCATTAATATCATCATATAGCAAGCCACTGTTACAATTCTCCTCATTGTCTTGTGACTTTTTTTTTTTTTTCCAGTTACAACTTTTGCTTTTTTGTTTTTGTTTTGTTTTGATGCAGCATCTATCCAGGGTCTCATGTTGCATTTGATTACTGTGTCTCTTAACAAGCTCTTCCCTTTTTTGTATGTCTCTGGGAATAGAACTCAGGTCCCACCTGTGCTAGACAAGCACTACAGCTGAACTATATCCCAGCCCTTTAAGGCTCTTTTGATTAGTAGACTCCCACTCCCTTTATCTTTTACCCAACATTACTTGTTCAAGGAACAGGCTGTAAAATAAAAATTGAACAGGTTAACTTTTGTACTATAATTCTAAAATTCTATTAGGACCCACATTTACTATTATTTGAATGTAGTTTATTCATAGAAGTGAACAAAATCAATATCTCTATTAATTCCTATGTCCTACCAGAAGTCCACTCTGAAGTGGGATTTTATCCCCACCCCATTTATAAGTAGGGTATCAGCAAATGTTTATTGAATACTTTGTGTGTTCAGCACTATGCTCAGCATGTTACATGTAGCATTTCACTCAGTCCTCATAGCTCCCTCAAAAGGTAGTTATTATTCCCACTTTACAGATGAGAAAACTGATCCACAGAGAAGTTAAGCAATTTGTTCGAAGTTATTCACTAGAAAGTAAGAGCATTGGAACTGAAATAAAATGTATTTAACATCAAATTCATGCCCTTAAATGATAAAATAATTCTATAAGCTTAAGTTTTTAGAAAATGCCTATTAGAAAAGGAGAAGCTATCATCCAGAACTAAAACTCCATATATTTTTTCAATAATATTTCTTCTTCTTTTTTTTTTTTTTTTTTTTTTTTTTAGTACCTGGGAAAGATTCTGAGGTTGACTAAAGTCTGGACACACCTAGACATAAAGTCCCTAGATAACAAAGTTCTCATTTCTTCATAAAGTGCTTCCAGAATCTACTCAAAGATGGTTTAAACCCAGTTTTTCAAGAATGGCGTGCACAGAAGCAACCAGCTCATCTTGTCCATGACCCTATGTCATCACAAGCTCAAAGTCCCTATGCACAACATGGTTATTCTCTCCAAAAAGAATCATGTGGCCTGTGAAGAGGCATGATGACTGTCGATGACTGAGCAAAAGAAGTCTAAAATTTCCCACCAGAGAATTATTCTATTAGTCTTCTCCTGGGTCCTGTCTCTTGGTATTCAAGTTTAAAGAGAGGGGAGGCAGATAGAAAGTGACAATCTGAGAAGGAGAACAAGATTTATTTGTAGTTCAATAATATATGCAAAATTTCTACCCTTGGGCCAGGTGCAGTTGTACACACCTGTACTTCCAGCTGTTCAGAAGGCTGAGGCAGGAGGGTCACAAGTTCAAAGACAGCCTCGGTAACTTAGTGAGGCACTAAGAAACTCAGAAAGACCCTGTCTTTAAATAAAATATAAAAGGGTGGGGGATGTAGCTCAGTGGTTAAGCATCCCTGGGTTCAATCCCTAGTACTAAAAAAAAATAAAATAAAAAATTTGTACTGTTGGGAAGATTTATTGTAGTTAACATATTTCATGTTGGTTTGAATCAATTTATTTTAAAAAACTGTTTTCATTATGTAAGCAATATGTCTCAATATGAATAAATTTAAAGGTACAGAAAAGTTGTAGGATAATCACCCAGAATTTCATTAATCTGAAAAAACTAATATTTGTTATGTAATTTTTTTCTCTGTGTTTGGGAATAAAAATCTGCATCATGATTTAATTTGAAATATGTATAATATAAAGTTTTCAATTATATGTGTTTAAAATGTGTAACGGAACATGAAGTGGTTCAATGTTATGTTTAATTTCTATAATTCTTGGTAACAAGGGAGTAAAGCTGAACAAAATGAAAGATGCTTGCTCTGTAGTTTAGATGAGGATGGAGAATAGGCTCAATCATTTCATAATTTGAATGTTAATGTACATTTCGACTGAAAGCATCAATAGGTGACCATGTAAACAAAATGTTTTCATCTTTCCAAAGTATTTTTTGTAGAAATAAATAATTTGTCCTTACCTACAAGATGGCTATGCCAAAGTCATTATAGTTTTATTCATTTTGACATTAAATTCCATAAAAATTATGCAATTTGGTAGGCACATCTGACAGTCCTAGGCAACAAATGTTCTGAAGATGAATAACCAAATGCTCTTCATATACCAGCCAGGGTGACACTACCTTGAATTCAGAGCTGCATAATGACAGCTTGATGCATTCCTAGGCAGATTAATTTTCATAGCAATTGGAAATATAAAAGCAAGATGAAGGCAGTGGTTTCACTGAAAATAAAAGCAATATTTATTTTAAGAGTAGTGCTCTTTAAACTTTTTTCTATTGCATGGCAAGCTGTTTTTAACAGGAAGAAAATGCTCTTAGCAGTACATGCTATGGGGTCATCATTAACTGTATCCAACTAGCATGTTTGTAGCCTTTCTATTATATGCCTCAATTGGGCTTGGTTATTTCTGATATTTTTAAAATTCGGTTGATATATTTTAGGATATAAATCTCAAACTGGAAAACCAAAAAGAGCTTTCTTGTTTGGGTTTGCCAAATCCATATTACATTAGTAATTTTTGCAAAGAATACATTTGAATAGTGAAACTTAATGTTTTGAAATTTTAGAATAATGAAATACAGTCTATAAATTAAATTATTTTATACTATTCTTTTTTTTTTTTTTTTTTTTGTAAATTCAAGCATTTGGGGACAGTACTGACTGTTATAGGCCAGGCTATATGGGCAATGACCAAACAGACTCTATTTAACCCTGAGACTCCATGTCATGTAGGAAATGCTTCTCCCATGGGAACACCCTGCTTAGCATGGCATGTTTAGCAACACAAAATGGCAATTCTTATACAATGTAAGATTGTTCTCCCTCTGGGTTCCATTTTTCTTGAGCAGTGTACCCTAACCACATAAAATGTTAACATTTGTTTAAATGTTAGTAACCATCTCTGATTGTCATAGCAACAGCCATTTATGATTAATATACTGACATGCTTTACTGATAGTATAAAAGGTGTAGTCAAACCCTTGGAGTTGTTCGAGGGTTCAGACTTGCAGCCTGACCCTCCATCCCACCAGCTGGTGAATAAAGATGGTTCCGTCTCCTGCTTAAAGATCCATTCGATGATTTATTGGAATCTTGGCATAACACTGACTATATTATTTGGTTTTATATCCCAAAAGATATGTTTCTTTGACAGAAGGGAGGGCTAAAGTTGATAAAACTTGGAAACTCACAAAGGAAAATAGAAGAAACTCCAGCTAACTCCTGTACTGTTCAACTTGTACTGACAGTCCCAGTCAATGCAATGTGATCTCCCTCCAAAAAAGAAAAAGACAAAATCATCATAATTTGCTCATGATATGATCATTTATTTCCAAAGGCCAAGAGATTTGCTGGGGACTGATTAGAAAAAGATATATTCCATGCTTTTATAATTATGTCAAAATGATTTCTAATATCATGTCTAACTAAAAAGAACCAATAAATTAAAAAATTTAAAAAATTTAAGAATTCAGTAAAGAATTTGAATAAAATCTCAACATCCTAAAGTCAATGCTTTTTCTGTAGGTCATTTATAATCAATTTAAAAATGTGATATAAAGATTTCACTCAAGTCAGGTGTGGTGACACACGTCAGTAATCTCAGCTACCAGGGAGGCTGAGACAGGAGAAGCCAAAGTTCGAGTCCAGCCTGGGTAACTTAGTAACATCCTACCACAAAATAAAAAATATAAAGGACTGGGGATATAGTGGCAAAGCACTTGCCTACCATGTATAAGGCCCTGGGTTCCAGTATTGTTGAAAATAGGAAATTATCTCTAATTATCTGTTTATCACAGCTTCTGTTGAATTTATCTGCTGCATATTTCTTGGGTTCATCCATGTCTTTCTTCTATACTGATGAAACCATCTGTCATAATTTTTTCCCTGTTCTAATAAATAACTTCCCTTTTAAACCACCCACCCTAAACTCACTGCTTCTCTTCTACTTCTGTCAAGTTAAAACAATCTGAAGATATTCCTTGGTTTTAGGATTAACTCCAAACTTTTCACAATGGTTTATAAAGCTTCACCTGATCTAGCTCCAATCTATGTCTTCAGAATCACCTTGCACAGCATTAGCCCTTACCATGTAAGCATCAGTTGCTTAATTCCTTAAATATGTTCTCTCAAGCCCCAGGGCCTTTGCATGTACTATTCTTCCTGGAATCATCTCATTCATCCTGTGTCTCAATTAACTATAATTATCCTTCAGATCTTATCTCAGTCATCTTTTCCTTAGGTAAGGTCTCCCTTATTCTCATTATATGCTCTTATAAAAAGTATACTATCTGTCCTTCACAGCTCGGTTGTAAATTAATCTTTATGTGGGTGATTTTTTAGACTTAACTCAATCAGAACAGGGATCAGGTAGTTTTATACTTACTACAGTAAGTATAGGCATATGCACCCACAGGCCCAAATGCTCTATATTTAATTTCACATTTTAAGATTGTTTTCACAACTGAGTCTCAGTATTTACATCAATGCATTCATTACAATGAAAATAAAACCAGAAAGGAATCAAAATATGAGAAGAGATTTATCTGTGAAAATAATCAGGAATTAATTTAGGGTAGAATATGATGAAGATATTTCTTATAATGTTCAATAAAGAGCAAAAAAGAATATTTAAACAAAATCTTGAATACATCTATGTTTTAAATAATTTGGCTTCATATACTGCAAATATTAAGATAAAAATATTTACTATACTTTATCATAAAGTCAGAGTAGCCTAATTTAATAAAATGCTCACGCATAGTAAATCCATAAGTAAAATAAGTAAGAATGGTCAATAATTTCTCTTGAGAAATTGACTAGAATTTCTGTTTAGTTTTTAAAAGTCTTTTAATTTTGATAAGTAACTCAAGACTCTCCAAGTTGTTTCTATAATCATAAAGGAGGTTCAAATTTATTTCATGTATCTTCATTTCTTTTTGCCAAAAATATAAATAAAAACAAAGAGATGCAAAATAATAGTTTTGATGATATTTTAAGCACCATTGAAAACAAATATTAATAATTTGTTGACAAAAACTCAATCCATTTTTCTTAAATCCAGGGAATATTAAATTCCTTTGTAATAAAATCACCTACTCAATACCCAGATGTATCTGATGCACTGATAAGAAGTAATATATAACATATCAATCTTTATGTCTAATACACCAGGACTGTGGGGAGATTTAGTAAATATGGTCCACTGTGTGTAGTCCCCACATAACCTGAGAATTTTCAGATTATATTCAGTTGAATTACTAAATCTATAAGAGGATGTCAAAATTAAGCTAATGATTGAATATCCTTGTAATGACTCCAACTCAAAGTCTAAGTTTGTAGTTTTGCCTAATCTTAGTAAAGCTTTTTTAACTCCTCTCTCTCTCTCTCTCTCTCTCTCTCTCTCTCTCTCTCTAATATTAAAAATAAAAAGGAATTGTCAGCCTGTTGGAATGGAAGACTTTGCTTAGCTCCCGTTTATTGAATCCCACTCACCTCCAGGCTCTGTTGTAAAGAGCTTTCAATTCGTTATTTCATTTACTCTTCAAAACAACCACATGAGGTTAAAAACCTCACAAAATTTAGAGTTTACTTAAGTATTTAAATCAAGTTCTGTCTTCAAAACACCAGTTCTTAAACATCTAAAACACACCTTTTTTCTTCTATAAAAATTGTGTGGATGCACTTTATTTCCTCAAATCCATAAAAGTCTGTAAAACACACCAATTTGAATAATAACTTTTTATAGGGAAAACAAAACCAAAATAATTTACACTTTGATTTTAAGATACATTTCAATTTCTGAAAAGTTAAATGTGGGGAAAATAAAAATCTCATGGATCTCCAAAGTATCTATGATGCATTGTCTCCATTGGCAGTACAATAGGATTCATGGTCTTTATGATTGCTTTCTCTTCCTTTCTCAGTTCCTTCCTTCTTCCCTCCCTTTTTCCATATTTATTTCTTTTTTTGTCTTTTTTATTTTTATTTTTAGTTTTTGATGTATCTTTATTTTATTTATTTTTATATGGTGCCAAGGATCAAATCCAGTGCCTCACACATGCTAGGCAAGCACTCTACAACGAAGCCACAAACCCAGCCCTGTCTTTATTTATTGCAAGGTCTTGTTACATTATCCAGGCTGGCCTTGAATTCAAGATCATACTGCCTCAGCCTCCCAAGTAGCTGGAATTATAGGGGTGCATCACCATGTCTAGCTTAACTTTTTCTTTTTTATGCTGGTGTTTGAACCCAGCATCTTGAACATTCTAGGTAACAGCTTTATTACATCCCAGGCCTATTTATTTATTTACTTATTTATTTATCTTTTTGAGACAAGTTCTTAATAAGTTATCCAGGCTGGCCTTGAAGTTAGCTATCCTCCTGGATCTGTCTTCTGAGTCTCTGGGATCACAGGTGTGTGCCACACAGCTTTCCATGACTTATAGTATTGGATATTAAGTAATGAAAAATAATACTATTCAAAATAGCAATAAAACAATGAAATACTTTTAAACTTATATAAAACATTTTAAAACTAGAATGAAGAACTTTAAAATCTCAAAGAAGATCATGAAATAAGATCTGAATAGATGTAGCTCAGGTAGAGTATTTACCTAGCATATGTGAGGCCCTGGGTTCAATTAGGGAGGTGGGGGGAACCTGAATAAATGAAACAACTACCACATTCTTCAGTAGAAATATTTAACTCCAATATTAATTTTTCCATAAATTAATATTTAAATATAAATTTAATTTCAATTATAATTCATTTTTAAATTGCATAAAATGATCTACAAGTTCATATGAAACAGTAAAACTTAATAACAGCAAAGGGATATATTAAAGAAAAAACCAGCTGGGTGTGGTAGTGCACACTTGTAATCACAGAAACATGGGAGTCTGAGACAGGAGAATTGCTCACTCAAGGCCAGCCGAGGCAACTTAGTGAGACACTGCCTAAAATAAAGTAAAATAAAAAGGGCTTTGGATGTTATTCAGTGTTAATGGTATAGTGCTTGTCTAGTCTGCATGTGGCCCTGGGTTTGATCCCAGCACTACAAAACAAGAACAAAAACCAAACAGTGAAATAGGGGCTTCCTTTTGCAAAGGTAAGGACTTTATGAAGCTGTTATAATAGGTGCAATATTGGTTTAAGAACAGGTAAATAAATCTATGGAAGAGAAAATACATTCTACAAATAGATCTCCAAGTAGATGAGAATGTAATATATGACAAAGGTATTGTTTCAATTAATTAGGAAAAGAATGTTTTTATTTTTAATATAAATGACGTTGGTATAACTGGTTCTCTATCTAGAAGAAAATTAAGTTGAACTTCTAACCTCATATCATATATAAAAATAAATGATAGATGAATTAAAACTTCAATGTGCAAAGTGAAAGTCTTATAAGAATATCAAGAAGATCTTAGAGGCTTTAACCAAGATAAGAAACCCAGAAAGCAGAAAACAGATACATTTGATTAGAGAAAAATTAAAGACTTTTAAATGGTAAAGCACCAAGTAATTGAAAGGAATAGGAAACAATTGGCACAAATTTTTTGTACTACAGAGGATGGATGAAACATTAATGTGTACAATATGTGAAGTGCTTTTTAATAAGAAAATGGGCAATAAATATACATAATTAAAATAAAGCAAATGCAAATTGCTAAGAATATGTTTTTTAAATACACAGATTCATCAGTCATCAAAAACTTCAAAACAAAATAGCCAGGAGCCACCAACTAGCAATAATAAAGAAACAAATACCTATTAGTTACTGGCAGGGATATGAGGTGAAGAGGTTGTATAAATGGGACCCTTCATGCAATCCTGACAGAAATAGGAATCAATACAGCTATCAAAGGACAAAATTACAACAATTCTGTTTAAAGGTCTTAACTGGCTTTATTTTTGATTCTAGAATTGGGCAACACTAACATTCCATAAAATAGAATAACTATTCTGTTGGTTCAATAAAAGATGGTTGGTTTTATATCCAGAAGGGTTTTGGGGAAAGAAGAAAAAAAGAAATATGGTATTTTAGTGAGGTTTTTAGTTGCTGTGACCCAAAGACCTGATAAGAACAACATAGAGAAGGAGAGTTTATTTTGGCTCACAGTTTCAGGCTATAGCTGGCCAACTCGATAGCTCTAGGCCAGAGGTAAGACAGAACATCATGGTGACAAGGCCTGGCAGAGGAAAGCAGCTCAGGACATAGCAACCAGAAGGCAGAGAGAGAGAGAGAGAGAGAGAGAGAGAGAGAGAGAGAGAGAGAATGAAAGAAAGAAGAAAGAAAGAAGGAAGAAAAAGAAAGAGAGAAAGAAAGAAAGAAAGAAAGAAAGAAAGAAAGAAAGAAAGAAAGAAAGAAAGAAAGAAAAGAAAGAAAGAAAAGAAAGAAAGAAAGCTCTGCTCACCAGGGACAAAATATAAACCCCAAAGGCACACCTCCAGTGTCCAACCTCCTCCAGCCACACCCTACCTGCCTACAGATACCACCCAGTTAATCCATTCCAGTGGATTAATTCAGTGATCAGGTTAAGGCTCTCATAATCTAATCATTTCACTCTGAAAATTCTTGCATTATCTCATACATGAGCTTTTGGGGGACACTTCTATCTCAACCATATCAAATAGATTGATCATTTCAAAGCTGCTTTCCTTGTAAGGTTGGGACAGGGAGACAGAAAAATGGAAAAACAGCTGATTAGTTAACTTCAGGTTATATTTTAGTGTAAGGAATTAAGGTGGAGGGAACTTTATTATTTTGCCAATTAAAACCACCCTGTTTGGGGAATTTGGTCATTCATTTCTCTAATCTTGATTTCTGGGAATGTCACATAACTGGCTTAATTTCAGCTTGTTGAACTGCAGAGTGAATGACTGTTTCGATTTTTAGCCTGAGGCAGTAAGTATTAAAGAGTAGACATCTTTTTTGAACTAGAATTTACTCATTAGACTCTAACATTTAATAATTAAAAACATAAGTACCTAAGACTACTAATGCAAAGTCACCGGGTTTAAAAATATTTTTATCTGGAATGTACACACCCATGAATCATTGACTATGGGTACATGTGCGTGCACACACACACACACACACACACACACACACGACAAAAGGGTCAGGCATAAAAAATTCCTTAGCATAATCTGCCTGGTAAGGTAGGTTTTTTGGGTGTAGAGCCAATCTCCTGAGAAGGAGTTAGTTGTAAGCTATTCGCAGCCAACTCTCACAGAATTTGGTGAAGGGTGCACCAGGTCAAAAAAGAAAACTTAGTGGTGTTATGAGGCGCAACTTAAGAACAGACTGATCACCACTGAGAAGTCCAAATTTGAGAGTCTTTATTAAGTTGGCCAGCTGACTATCTCACACAATGCCCCCAAAAAATGGCTATTGGGAGAACAGCCACGACCACAGGGTTGTAGGGGTTCTTATACCAAAAATCACATCAATCATAAGTGTCTATTGCTGATTCGAAATTACACATTAACATCATGAGATCATGAGATCATCGACAGAGGGGGAAGTGGGTCAAAATGACCCTTACCTAGGTACAAACTAAAGAATGGTTAGTAACATCCACACAATCACCATTCACATGGTACATTGTTTAGGAGCAATATGAATCAAAAGAGCAATTCTTTACTACTTAGGAGTTGCCATTGTATATTATTAAATATGTCACACCAAGTAATTGATGATGGGCACAGAGGCAGGGTGTTCACATGGGAGAAGCTTATTTCCTATATAACATGGAGTCTCAGAGCAAAATGGAGTCTGTTTAGTCATTTCCCTTAGAGTCTGGCCTATAACATTTTCATAGAACCAAATCTGTCAGCCCATCACAGTGGGAGAACCAACATTGTCTGCCACAATCTATAAAGTTATGGAAATGATCTTAATTTGGGGGGTATAATACTGGGCATTGAACCCCAGACCTGGTGCATGATAGGTAAGTGCTCTACCACTGAACTATACCCCAACCCTTTTTATTTTTTAAGACAAGGTCTTGCTAAGTGACCCAGGCTAGCCTCAAACTTGTGATTCTCCTGCTTCAGCCTCCTGAGTAGCTAGGATTACCAATGTGCACCACCACATGTAGCTCTTAATTTTTTTTTTTTTTTTTTTTTGTGGTGCTAGGGATCCAACAAATCCAACAAAAGGACACTTTACTACTAAACTATCACTACCTGCTTTTACTTTTTATTTTGAGACAGGGTCTCACTGAGTTACCCAGGCTGCCTTGAACTTATGATCCTTCTCAGGTTCCTGAGTAATTGAGATTATAGGCATGTTCCACTGCACCTGGCAAATTGTTTATATTTTCACATAAATTACATAAGCACAGATAAAAGTATGGAACAACATCTAAGAGGTGTTTTATATAACCCCTGACACAGGAGAGTAAGAATGAAGATAATACAGGTAGAAAAGGGAAGCAAGAAAGAATGTCAGGCTTAGGGTGATTTAAGGAAAAAGGGGGAAGGAAAAGGAGATTACATTCTGTAGAAAAAAAAGATTATAGTTAAGGGGCAACAGTAAATGGAGAAATGATTTGGAATGTTCAGTGGTAAAACATGATGTTAGTGCCTTCTCTTAGGGCAGACATGTTTTATCTTCTGGAAGCTGTTATCCTAGGAAAGAACCACTAGCATCTGGGTAGCTTTTTGTCTTTTGTTGTGAGTTGAGTGATGTCCTCCAGCAAGATATGACCAAGTCCTAACTCCTGGAACCTGTGAGTGTGAATTTATTTGGAAACAAGTTCATTGTAAATGTAATTAAGGATTGCTGGATAACATTATCCTGAATTTAGGGTCAGCCCTAAATCCAATCACTGGTGAGAAAGAAGAGGAACACAGTCACAGGATGGGGAACCATATGAACATGAGGCAAAGATTGTAGTACTGCATCCATAAGCTGAGTAGTCAAGGATGACTGACAGTCGCTAAAGACTGGAAAAGGACTAAAGCCTTGGGAGGAAGCACAGTCTGGCCAATGCTTTGATTTTAGATTCCTAGTGCCCAGAACTGTGAGAGAATACAATTTCTGTTCTTTTAAGTCACCATATTTGTGGTAATTTGTTAAGGCAGCTTTGGAAAACTTGCAACATCTGACATAAAGTTAGAAAAGTATGGGCTAAAGGTGTAGCTTAGTGGTAGAATGTTTGCCTAGCATGTGCAAGACCCTGGGTTTGATCCAATACACACACACACACACACACACACACACACACACACACAAAGTGAGATAGAAGGTATTAAAGACTCAAGGACAATAGTGTGTTTATTATTTTAAATTCATCATACTACATAGAATTTTACTGCTGCTTTTGAGTGACAAATCAATCAAAAGTCATGAAATTGTGCTAATTAGGAAAGCTAATTAGGTGTTCTTGAGGTTGTGGAGCTGGTAGGAACATGAAGACAGGGTTTTGCTTTCAAAATTTGCCTCACATGTATATATCTTTAATGTATGAGAAAATAAATGTAAAAATACAAATGCATGTGAGAAGGATGAAATTGTACTTGAAATGGAAAGATTGTGTATTGCTTAATGGTCTTCCAGATGTTACATCAATACACCCCCACCAGTGTGTAAAAGTGCTCATCTTCCTGAACTTTAATCAACACTTATTACTCCTTGCAAATTTAGTAACTGGGAATAAATTCATCTTTTTATAATTTGTTTTGTTATTTTTGTGGTGCTGGAGATCAAACTCAGGACCTCGAACATTCTAGGTAAACACATTACTACTGAGCCACATCCCCAACCCACTAATTTGCATTTTTAAAATTAATAATGAGGACAGACAACCTGTAGCCTTTCTATTTTGAGTCCACTTGGATCCAGAAGTTCTATTTATTTATGCTGAGAAAATATCCAGGGATGTGGGAAAAGGATACATACAAGATGTTCACTACATTGTTGCTTATCTTAGTACAAAAACTGAAAGGTTTACTAATACCAATCTCATTGACTAATTTATGGTACAATCTCTATGGTTGAACATTTCTTCAGTTATTAAAAATGATATAGGAGTAGAATATGTACTGACTGTACTTGTTTATGATGTTCATGACGTTAAGTAAGAGGAAGAGATTATGAAATAATAGACTGTGTCATCCTGTGGTTGGAAAAGTCTGTATCAAAAACAAACTGAAAAGATTCATATAAAATATAAGTAGTGGTTATTTTTGAACAGGACTATATTTTCCTTTTGTTTGTGTGTGTTTGGTTTCTACTTTCAAATTTTCTGTTGTTACAACATAATATTTATAATAAATTTTATAAAATTACTTTTAATTTTTCTCTTGCAGTATGGGGATCCAACTCTGAGGGAGGGGTGCTTTAACACTGAGCTTTATCTCCACACTTTTTTTTTTTTTTTTTTTTTTGAGGCAGGGTTTTGCTAAGTTGCTTAGGCTGCCCGCAAAGTTGATATCCTCCTGCCTCAGCCTCCTGAGTCTCTGTGATAACAAGTGGGCACCACATTGCCTGGATTAAAATTACCTTTTTATAGAGGAAAAATAATACTTAAAAAATAACTAAAGCTATAGGACTAGCCAGTAAATTTTGGTGGTGCACACCTGTAATCCCACCTACTTAGGAGGCTAAGGCCCAAGGATGGCGAGTTCAAGGCCAGCCTGAGCCTGTCTAGTGAGAGCCTGTCTCAAAAATAAATAAATCAATTAATTAAATAAAAATAAATACATTGATTAGTTAATTAAAAAGGGCTGAGAGTGTAGTTCCTTGGTAAAGTTCTTGCCTGGCATGTGTGAGACCCTGCATTTGATCCACAGTTCTGGAGGGGTGGGGGCTATATTGCTGAGCTAGGATGCTTATTATAAATATTTCCTCAGTGTGAATTTTGTGTGCGTGTGTGTGTATTTAAGTTTTTTCACTCTCCAAATATAATACTCGTCAGTGTGAATTTTTAACAGGCAATTGCCAAGCTGTTTATTCCCCCCTATCTTCACAACTTTTTATGGAGAGTAATATTCCATGGTTTTTAGTGAACCAAAGTCTTCCAATCATTTCTCCAACAAAAGATCTTCCACTAAACAGGATTAGAGGGAATGCATTAAGAGCATTTACATATTCTTAATAAAGAAGCACATACATCTACTTATAATTCAAAATATAGGTTAATATTGGGTTTAGAGCCATCTAATTTTGAATTCCATGGGTGAGTGGAAAAAATTCCAAGGATTAACTGGCATGGTATTGCACACCTGTAATCTCAGCTCCTCAGGAAGTTGAGGCAGGAGGATGGCAAGTTTAAGAATAACTTAGTGTATAACGTAGTGAGACCCTGCCTCAAAATAAAAAGAACTTGGGTATAGCTCAGGGATAGACATTTAGTTTGGCCTGTGTGAGGGCCTGGGTTCACACAAAAATTTGTAGGGATTATGGAATATGATGATTACTCAATGTAAACACCTAACTACGTGAAAAAATATGAAGCTATCAGATATTCAAAGCTGCCTTTTCCTTCTTATTTATTTATACAGCTGAAACAGGATCCTATAAGAGATGTTTTGTCTCCTTGACTACTCCCCAAAGATTATCAGAAAGGAATAAACCAACTGGATGTTTTGACAGGTCCTGCTTTGATTATGAGAGTGATTCTTGTACATGATACTCTTAAATAATAACCTTGATGGTTTATGTGACTGCAAACAATATTATTTTATTTCAAAGTTATACAAAGAACTGTTCAACAATATAAGACTCTAGAGTATGATGGTTGGTATAGAAGTTCTTAAAATTTCTCTTCTATTATCGAATGCCTGAACAGGTTTGATTATACAAACTAGCAAGTTCCTGGAGACCTATGATATGAAAGATAATAATAACCTATAATTTAAGTATCTTGTATGATATATTTCACTACTGTGGTTAAAATGTCTAACATATAAAGATTTTCGAATGCAGTACAAATGGAAGAATTAAAGACAGAAATATCTGTAAGACCAAATAAGTTTTTGACTTAAAATTCCCTTATAATTTGCTTTAGTTCCTTACTTTCTCCCTTGCTGCCCAAATCCTAATCTAGTTAATAAGAGGCAAATCATTTTGTACTCCTCTCATTCAACAAACTTTTTTTTTTTTTTTTTTTTTTTTTTTTTGGTGCTGGGGATCAAACCCATGGCCTTGCACTTACAGGGCAAGCACTCTACCGACTGAGCTATCTCCCCAGCCCTTCAATAAACTTTAATGCTGCATGTCCTATGAGTTCTGTAAAAGTCCGGAGCAGCTGCCACCAACTTCATTCTCTTCCATGTGACCCTCCCTTTCCTTTTTGTAGCTCTAGGGTTTCCCGTCCTGTATCCTGGGGTACCTCATAAAGCAATGTACAGACTTCGATCTTATTGTAACTCATAAAACTGTCTGAGGCTTAATTAGTGACTATTTTTTTCTTATCATTTATTTCTGCCACAATGAGCTCCTCTGAAATTATTTCCAAGAATTTTCATCTCATGTTTTACCATCTGAGTTTGAATAGTGGTTTTCTTGAACTATCAAGGAGGTTGTTTTTCATTTCTAGTATTTTCTTTTTGAGGCAGGAGCTTGCTATTTTGCCTAGGCTGACCTCCAAATTCTGGGCTTAAGTGATTCTCTTGCCTCAGCCTCCTGAGTAGCTGGGACAACAAGCCTATATTACCATGCCCAGCTACATTTCTAGCATTTTCTAGTAAGAGTTATACACAATCTTAGGAAATGCAAATGGATTTATAAAACTATTTCAACAAATTTTTGACATATTCAAAATGAGAGCATTGGTGTTTCACCAAGAAATGTATCAAATTTTATGGCCAAGCTTAAAATGACAGAGGTAAAAGTGACTAGAGTGAAGATTGTAGACCCTACTTGATAAGGTCAAGTAGAGAGGTTCCTTGTGTTTTCTTGGAACAACTTGAAAATGCAATTTAGGACCTAGGAGAACCAGGGCAATTCCCATATTTCATATTCTAAATCTCCATGTATTTTAGGAGAGAAATAAAGGGATAAAGAGATAGAGAGTCAGGAGAAAACAAAAAGGAGGGGAGAACAATGAACTCCTGCTTTACTTGTAAATGCAATTCCCAATTAAACTCCTGTTATGGCCTCAGCAGTCACCCATGTGGTCCTTAAATCTGTTGGGTGTGAGGAAGTAGTCCCAGTCTTCAGAGTCACTAGAATTAATTATAGGTGTGTGCCACTACACCCAGCTAAGTTGCAGTTTCTTATGAGAGTGCAAGAAAGGCACATCAGATCATTCACCAGCCCATATGCAGGGGAGAGAATTATGTAAAGGCCTGAAAACCAGGAGGAGGGAGTCGCTGGGGGCCACCTTAAAGGTTGTCTACTCTACTGCTGTCCTTCTATTTAATTTTAATAATAAAAGGAGTATAACTTTAGAGAACTATTTTATGAAGTTTGAGTTGAAGCTGCTTTTAAAATATATATGGCATTGCTGTGCGTTTGTATCACCATTTTTTATTTGGCTTACAGTAAAAATAATTTCTGATTACAAAATTGGAGGAAGTTGCTTAAAAATTATTTTCCCTTTTATTATGGCTATAGATCTGACCACTGACTGTTAACTTTCCAAAAATTTTCAAAATTTTTTCTTAGTTTAATATAATACTTGTTAAAAATAGATCCATATTTATTCCTTCAGCTGTATTCTCTATTTCATTTTTGATTGATCAATGTATCATGAATTTACTTAAATTCAAATTACATTCCTTGGTGAAATATCAGAGTCTCTACTTTGAATATGGGCACTGTTTTAGCTACTTTTTTGCATCATTGACTGAGTTAGAGAAATAACTTCCACTTCCTTTCTCTATGCTGCTTTCTAAAGTCTTGGTAGGATACTCTTTCTTTTCCTTCTTCTTCTACTTCTTTTTTAATATCAGTGTAGAACAGTGATTTTCAGCCAAGAGCAGTTTTGCTTCCCAGGGGAAATTATTCAATACCTAGATACATTTTGGTTTTAAACTTGGGTGTGCTATTGGTATTTAGTGGATGGATGCCAGGGATGCTGTTAAACATTCTGTAATACACAGGACAGCACTGTAAGATAAAGAAGTTATGGTTTAAGGACAGGGGATATAGCTCAGTGGTAGAGTACCTGCCTAGTACCTGCCTAGGACCTGCCTAGGCCTGTGAGGCCCTGTGTTCAATCCCCAGTACCAGGGGAAAAATAATTATCTGGTTTAGAATGTCAATAGTATAAAGGCTATGAAACTCTACTCTAAAAACTAATCAGTTCTTCCTCCCACTTTAAACATGAAGACATTACAGAGTTGTTTTAGCCTTAGTTATTATATAAACAGACTTTTTAATCACACATTTCCTCAAAATAACAAAAATGTAGAACTGTGATACAAACTAGCAACTTCAGGCAAACTAGGTTCTAATTCAATTACTTAACCACTGAGTAACAGAGAGAGATAAAGGGAATTGAGAAAAGTAAAATTTCATTAAATGTGCAGCTTTAACACTTCTTTTGAATGAGCAACATGGATGGATCCTTTATGATATTTTAGAATCTAATTTTATATGTTAAATGTATGTAGTTGCTATTCATTATAAAATTTGTATAAGTATATACAAAGCATAGCAAGGATTAGGAATTTTTTTAATTTTTGTATGTTCTTAGAATGATACCAAAACAACAATGATAAAAATTTAGAACAATGTACAACAGTCCCTGTGGAATTCCTAAGATACCTATAACATCTTTAATAATGCTTCAAATTATTATTATTATTATTCTGTGACATTTCTATTCAAGATTCATACCTTAAATAAGTATGTCTATAATTTTATGAGTCATCTGTCTATATGCAGAACAAGACTTTGGGAGAGAACAATCCACTCAATATTTTTCTCAATTAACGTAAGTTTGTTTCATAACATAAATGTGATTCTCTTATATCAGTTTTTATCTTCGATGACATATGAAAGATCTAAAATCAAATTGGCTGTCTCTACAGCCACCTGTAGGCCACTAAGCTTAGCAGTCAAACAGTCCACAATCAGATTACTGGTTGGGCTCACGGTTTCATGTGGAAGGCAGGTTTGTGGGACAAAAGGATGGCAAGTGCTTCGTAAGAAAGACCAGCTGAGTTCTTCCTGGCTACTGTATAATCCACAGCCACATCGTGAAAGCAAATCTGGCCAGTTGACAACAGATGGACAATCTCCCTGAACTGACCAAAGGTGTCCATACTTCATATCAGTGACAATTTCACCTCCATCATGTTCTAAAGAACCAGCAAGAGACTCGAGAGCACTGCAAAATGCTTCAGCAATTAATTGAAGTTCTGCTTGAGTACACCCATCATCTGTGAGAATACTTTCTGGTTCATTACGAGCCTAAAGAGTAATAAGCCATTGAGAACACAGAGTGATTAATATCAAAATATTTCAGAAAAATAAGATACTTGATCAAAATCTTATTCATAAAGTTACTATGCACCTTCATTTACTCCAGGGGTTGCCAACAATTCTAATGGGCTTGTGTGGGTCAGCTGGCTAGGTTTGGATCCCTTAACCTGATAGGTCACAGTAAAAATATATGCTCCCTGTCCTGTTACTGCAATGAATGTATCAGAATAACCCCACCAGTTGCTTATTCTGAACAACTGCCTTGAAGTAATATATGAAAATCAAGGCATATATATGTATTACATTTGTTTGTATGTACCCAGGAAAGTTACTGAAGACTAATGTCCAAAATGAAGTTATTTATCATATCATCAAAATGTTTGAGATTTGCTTAAAATGAAAATGCATATATTACTAAGACATCATTTTGGGAGTGTACAATTTTCACATCAATTTTTTTTTAAGACTTTAATCTGCTTTTTGGTTTCACCACTCTGAAAAGTTTATTCTAGAAATTTCTTAATAGAGAAAAATAATATAATAGTGAACTAACTGAATGATGATTTAAAAAGTCCATATCATTACTACTACAAAACAGTGAACCACTTCTTGTTTTGGAACATATTTCCCCCATATCCCCAACATCTAAACAAGATACTTCCTTCCTCCAAAACACTTTGTCCAGTTTACTCAGTTCCATTTACAGATTAAATTATTGTCCACTCAGAATTACTAATTGGCAATGGATTTTGTTTCCTATAATGTACATTTTGAAAACTTTTCATGAATTGGTTTTATCTTCAAATAGATTTTAAATTACTAGGGAAGGGCATGCCTATAAAAATACGTTTACTCTTTCCAACCCCAGTCATCTACTGGAAGCTCTGCAGAGCCTCTCAGTGATTCTGGTTGATTAAGTCAATCAACTGTCAATATTTGGATTGTTTTGGTTTAGAGATTAGGTGTCCCTCAAAAGTTCATGTGTGAAACAATGCAAGAAGGTTTAAGGGTGAAATGATTGGGTCTAAGAGCCTTAACCTAGTCAGTGCATTAATCCACTGATATGAATTAACTCAGTAGTAACTGTAGGCAGGTAGGGTGTAGCTGGAGGAGCACGTCTTTGAGGTTCATATTTTGTCCCTGGTGAGTGCAGCTCTCTCTGCTTTCTGACTGCCACGTCCTGAGATGCTTTCCTCCACCAGACTCTTCCACCACAGTGATTTCCCTCATCTTGGGCCCAGAGCTGTGGAGTCAGTTGTTTAAGGACTGAGACCTCTAAAACCATGAGTGTCAAAATAAACATTTCCTCCTCTACATTGTTCTTGTTGGGTCTTTTTGTCATGGCAATGAAAAAGCTGATTAAAACACATTTATACCTTTTTGTATTCATCTTTAAATAAAGTAGGATAGGACTTATGAAATAATTATTCAGAACTATGGTACACTAAACTTAACTAACAACTGTCAGGAAATGAAGTTTCCTAGACTAATAAAAAATTCACTTAATAGAATTAATATATGTCATATAGAAACCAAAATAAAAACTATAATATAATATAATATAATATTCAAAATGCTTTAATAAATGAAATTAAGTTTTTTCTTGATGCTCCTGAATGTACTAAAGTATTTTGGTAGAACCCCAGTTCTTTTGTTGTTAACATTAGTGTTAAATTTTAGTAGCTAAGGCTTTAATATTAGAAGTCCCCAAGACAGAATGCTAGTTTCAACATGCAGCATATGTAGACAGTACTCAAAAAATGGGGTAATTTGTTAAAAAATTTGATTTGCAATAATCATTGCAATAGAAATCTTACTTTATATTTACAAGTGTTATTTTCCTCAAGGGTTCTCAAACATAATATCTAAGTTAGACTACTGAATAATTAAGCATGAATGGCTTTAGGGTATTATGATTTGGCTTATCATCTCACAGAACACAAGTTGCTGAGAACTCAGGTAATTTGAAGAGGGCTATTAATCTTACCTTGTATCTAATAAATGCAGCCAAATGAGTTTCCGTACAGCCACCTCCCAACAAAGCCCATGGTTCTTTGATTGTTAAATGCAAGATGTGCAGTGCTGCTTGACACGTGAGCTAAAAAAGGACCAAATCCGAATCAGACACTCACGTCAGATCCATGCATCAGAAGCATGTTCTAATACAACATACATCATGGACTCAGAGTCCTATTTCAATTGACAATGAAATCTGCTTCGTCAAGGTTGTAGCCTGATTAATACATTTTGAAATAATAAAGATTAGGGACTGAAGAAAGGTACTTTAGTCAGAAGTATTTTCATAAATATTTTTTATTAGATCAATATACTGTTAGGTCAATTTTTTTTCATGTATACTGAGTTTTTTAAATTATGATTCATAAATGTATGGACTCCAAACGTCTGGGTCAGTAAGATTAGCTGGTACTTACACACAAATAAATTCAGTCTAAAAAATTCTGTTGTATAAATGCTATAGAATTTAGTTCAAATCATTTTGGAAATAATATATTGCTATAATTCAGCAATAATAGAAAAGCAAACAGAAACTTCGATTCACCAGGGATATGTCCTTGAGAGTACATGAATCTTTATAAACTTGTGATCAATACCAGAGTTTATGGCTTCCCTTAAATAAAAAAAATTCAATGTTATTACTACTAAGAGATGGATGATAGGTATTGACTAAGTAACTCATTTTAAGTGAATTATTCATATATGTTCACATCAAAAAGTACACAACTCAAATTAATTTTTTAAAAAAATTTAGGGCTGGGGATACAGTCCATTCGTGGAGTGCTTTCTTCATCAGTATGAGGCCCTCCCTGGATTCAATTCTCACCATCATATTAAAAAAAAAAGAAAGAAAATTTCATCAATGACATTTTAGGTTTCTTGTAAATAGAAATAAGGAATGGTAACCCATGTCAAGTCTACTATAATGAAGCAATTAGTTTACTTGTAACTTTTTTTTTTTTGATGCTTTGCACATATACTACCGCTGAGCTGTACAACCAGCCTCACTCCCCAAACTTCTGCCATTTTTGTTCTTGTTTTCTATATCACTGTTTAAGTTATGCAAGAGGGGGTAAATAAACAAGAAGGGCTCACGAATGTGAAAAAACTATCTGAGAACCTATTGAGTGACCATTTCATCCCTGCCTTAGTCCCTGGATATGAAATTCAATGTTATGACTTACCTTCAGCTCATCCCAGGCAGTGTCATTTCTGTTGCTGAGAAGCAAGCTGCAGATAGTTGCTTCATCAGGAATAAGATGAAAAAAATGCTTGGAGCCAAATTTTGCAGAGCACAGTTCTTTCACAATTCCATAACTACTAGGAGATATGGAGCCTATGGAACCAATAGGCTGTGTTCCTGTTATTTTTTTTAAAGAATAGAAAACACAAAATGTCTAAGCAAAGGTGGAGCAAATAACCATTTAAAATTAATAAATGTAAATAAATTACTCCTCATTGCTAGCCAATATAAAAGCCCTGCAAAAGCATATCATGTAAAATATTACATTTTGGATAAAGTAATAAAATGCATCTTCTTAAACCCCTGAAATTAGTATTCTATTAAAATGATTTGCAAATAAAGCAAAGATTCTTTTGGTTTACTTACCTCTTGGAACATTTGTTAGAATTTGTTTTGTGCTCTTGCCAGAAACAGGCACACAAAAATTTGCATACATTTTTAGGAAGCCCAAGAACACTGAAACCCCATTCAGAGATCACCAAATTAAGAACTCACTAATCTGGAATAAGAGTGATGTGAAGACTTTTTAAAGGCATTACCATTTCAATTTAAAACAAATGCAACTAACCAAATAGTTCTGAAGTGAATTCCTTTGGAGATCTATTTAGGGAGCATATAGGATTTTTATTTTGGCCTAGCAACTATTTTTATGTAAACAGCTACTTAAATTATGCTAAAATCTAACTTACTTCACTTTGTTGTTCTTAAATATTTTGCCCTTTCAACTGCACAGGCAATCAGTAAAACTTTACAAATTTCATTGCGGAGTAATATTCCATTGTATAAAGGTTTAGGGTTAGGTTTAGAGTTAGGCTAAGGAGAGCGGTAAGAATGAAGGAAAGAAGGACTGTGTAGAGGGAAAAGAGGGGTGGGAGGGTTGGGGGGGAGGGGAAAAATAAAATAAACATCATTACCCTATGTAAACGTAAAAAAAAAAAAAAAAAAACTTTACAAATTTCAAATAGAAATAAGGTTATTAAAGGAGAAGGAGGCTTGAATGTTTGCAAAATTTCCAGATGTAATGAAATTTACATAAAAAATCTAGACTAGGCTTCTGTAAGAAATAACAATGCCAGTTTAAAATCTGAATATTATACTATTGAGCAATTCATCCACTTGGGTCAACTTTCTATTTTCTTAAACTGATGGGGTTATATGTTTAAAGCCATGATCTAGGTACATGTGAGTTAAATAACAATTGTGTACTTGTGTGGAAACCCAGTCTACACTTATAATATTGCTTTTATGGGAAAATGTTCCACACTTTAAAACACTAAATAATCCAGAATATCCAATATTCATAAGCTGTAAACTGCCAGATTCATGGACAGTTGGTGGATACTTAAGGATATGAGTCTGACCTACAATATTAGCAATAAGTTCCAAATAATTATTTCCACTTATTAACAATTTTTCACTTTGATGGTCATTTGACAGTTTTACAAATGTAAATAACTGAGAGATATTATATATTCAATATTTGGCATACATACTGTTTTTTGATTATTTGTAACAAGCATATAAATAGTGAACTTTAACAATGCTTTAGTAACTTAAATATTGCAGGCTGGGCACAGTGGCGCACACCTGTAGCCCCAGCTATATGGGAAGCTGAGTTGCATCACTTGAGCTCAGGAGTTTCAGATGAGCATGGGGAATACAGTAAGACCCCACCTGCAAAAAGAACTGCAATCAATACAGAACTAAATGATCATCTGATAGGATGTCAATGCAGTTAAAAGGAACACTGAAAAGTGGCACAAATCAGCTCTTCGACTTGTTTTTCTTCGACTCTAACAGGTGAATATGAACAAGTGCTTTTAATTTGGTCAATTTGTGAAATTCAATAAATCTTTTGCCTACTATAATTATTTACCTAATTGGCAGTAAGATATATTACCACCAATTCAGCAAACATTCTGGAACACCTGTTGTGGACCAGGCCTGTCATAGTCGTCAAAGTAAATGACCTTGATTCTCAAGAGCTCAGCTGGAAATGTATTTATAGGTAAAACATGCACATACACACACACCCTTCCTGCCCCCAGTTAGAACAACTATTTGGGCAGAAGTACAGAAATTCATCGGCATTATAATAAAAGTGAAGAAAAGGGGGTATTCCAGTTACAAAAATAACTTTTGAATGTGACATGATTAAAAGTGTTGGAAATTGAAGTAGAAAAATTTGGGGTAAATTATGAAAGACCTTATAATGATGTTAAATTTCTCAATTACCTGTAAAATACTGGGGGGGGGGTTAGATTAGAACAGATTCTACAGTATATTTTGGGGTTGAAAAATATACAGAAAATGGCCTTAGTCACTCCATTTTTATTAAGTGAACAATAGGGGATCTTTTTCAGAAAAAAACCTTTGCTGTCAGAAATACCCACAACATGCTGTGAGGTTGGTGGCTTCTTCAATTTTTCAAGATGTTAACAGCATCACAAACCAAGAATACCTCTGCTCAAACAAGTGATTTATTAACGGTAAGGGGCAAAAGTCAAGAATGCTTTTTACCTGTCACTTTGCTCAGGGGTTCCATCAAAGCCACTCCAACTCTGTCTATGGCAATAATGTGATGTGTACTGAGGAACTGTTTCAAAGATGGATGTATAACTTTTTGGCACAGGACAAGATCTACATGATCACTAATTAACTGCCTTCCTAGGTTAAGCAACTGATCCAGGGCTGCATTTTCAAGAGACATCCCATAACTGACCACCACGGTTCCTTCTCCAGTGTCAGCAAAGTCTCCAGATAAAGATACACAAAAGAGCGCCACCTTGAGGGCACTTGCTTTTTTGATAGGCAACATCCTCTTTAATTGAACTTCGGACATTTCAATGAGTACTCCAGGTAATACAGTAGAATCTGTAACTCTCTGACCTTTTAAAGGTACAATTATACTCTTTCCTAAAATGATACTGTCATCTGTGTTTTCTGGAATTGTAAGCAAGAATGCTCTCAGAATCAAAGTACTGATATGATCTATTTCCTTTCTGGAGAGCATGCAGGCAGGTTTACTTGTTAAAATACTGCGAACCAAACAAAGGAGGATCTGAGAACTACTAAAGTCAACAGGGATTCGACAACCACAGGCCTCCGACTTGAGATAATTGGTGCAGAGACTCAGAAGATGTTTGTTTAATTTAATGACAGTGGTGGGTGTCAAATCTATTTTCTGGACATTTTCAATCAGGTTGCAACAAAGAATGGCCGTAAATAAGCCACAGTCACTGAAGCAGGACACATGATTCTGCACCGAAGTTGTCAGGATTTTTAATATGGGATGGGTGACTGACAGGTTACGGAGCAGGGCTGAGGACTGTGAGGTTGTGCACACATAACCTCCCAGGCCGTTGTGCAGCTGCTTCAGCCTACCTGAAGGACCATAGCATGATGTTAAGACTCCTTTTAAGACAGACAGTGTGGCCCTGACTGTCTCATTTGTCAATGGTTCACTTTTACACACTGAAGGTTTCTTAGCTTCTAAACGAGACATTTCTTACTTCAGGTGTAACTTGTGATGACAGTTTTTATTTTGTTAACCATATTTTTCTATTTATTGCATTGTCATGTGTTTTAACATTAAAAATACATTCTTCAGGAATAAAAGTCTGAATATGCAGCACTGTTGTTATTAAATTGTTCTGTTTCTGAAAATTATCGGCATATAATGATTTTATGACATGTTATTAATTCCAAACATTTATTTCACTTCATTCTTCAATACTCTTTTGTTGTTTGCCCCCAGAATGAGATTTTACAGACTGTTTTGCAGCTCTCTGTATAAAGTACGTTCCAAGGTGGACACCTATGAAAGACACCCCAGCTACAAGAAGCCAGTTCTTTCTAATCCAACTGGTGCTTTTCATTTCTTCTTTTGATATCAAGTTCTGGCTCAAAGTTGCTTCTTTCTGTAAGAAATAAAAATATGATATTTTAGAGAAATAATTCTACATTTTGTAGACTGCAATTTAATAATTTATTTTAGCGCTCTGCTCCATTTTTAACAAAAAGGAACTCAAACTTTCGCACACCTCCAGAATATGAGAAAGTAAACCAACGAAGACTTAATTATTTCTTTACTCTTCAATGAATCTCTCCCATAAGAAAAAATACTTATATTTCAGTGACTTGGGAATACCCAATTTGATACAGCTAGGGAGGCTAGAGTACAATTATTTCAATAGGACACACTTCTAAAGGGAAATGAACCATTATAAAATCTAGTTTCTGAGTCTTAGAAAAATAGTCCCAAATATTTGTATTCTTTTATAGGAAAATTTAACGTTATGTTTTCATAACTTTGATCTGCTTGGCCTTTGAAAATAACTACATTTATATCAAATCATGCTTGTAAATAATTATAAAAACAAGATAGGTGTTGTACTAATACATAGTCTACGTTTAGCTGAAAAAATCTGTACAACACACTTTATCAATGTATATACCATGTTTTAAATACTTGGCTAAAATCAGAGCTGATTTTTTTTTATAGATACAGGCTACCAATCACTGATTTTCAGCTTTTAATGTTCTAATCAACTAATTCTCAACAAAATGCTAATGACAATTAATACAAAACCAAGGAATAGGCAAAGTAACAAAAAGTAGGATCTCATTTAAACTTTATTTCAACGAGTCTATGTACCATAAACATACACCAAGTAGACAAGCATAAATACAGTAATAGTTGCTTTAAGAAGGTGGTAGTGTGCCTGAAAGATAAAATCCTGACACTTTAATCACAATGTGTACAAAGAATAAAAATCTCAGCTCATGAGCCTTATCCTTTCGAGGACTGGTGTTTTGAAGGTGAAGGTTTAGAATATAATTAATTACTTTCAGAAATATGCAGCTTCGTGGAAAGTATTCACCCTTAATAAGACTAATCTAACTATATCCCAAAGTACTTCTTTAAAGTAGATTATGGCATAGTATGGTGATACAGACCAAAATGGTGAACTGAGGACAGGCAAAGAGGTTAAGAGAAGAGGGAATGTTATGCAAAGTGCTATTTTGGTTACTGCTCCCAATTTAGTTAAAGGGCTGTAACCATGGCAACTGGGCTCAAATAAAGAAAGCAACTATGGCCAGCTTTGTCCTGAACCTAAAGGAGCATTTTTTTTTTTTTTAATAGCATGAGGAAGGAAAAGAACAAAAACAAAAAAAACTATCTTATTTCACAAACATTTAAGATATCTAAGTATAATTTCAGATTCAGTAAAATCTGAGGAACACACTTAAATGAAACCTTAGTGAGGTTTATATGGTAATTTGCATATTTTAACACTTATACATACACAAACAATACAAACTATGATTAATAAAATAATTTTTCTATTTAGAAAAGGCTTTCATAACAACACATTGCTTTTCCAAAGAAGAATGCCACACTGGCAATTCTAACAGTCCTAAGGTAATGAGACCAGTAACCATGTCTTATGGCTAGTATCTGTACAAAAAGAAAAGGAAAGAAATCATTAAAAGTGTTGGTGATACTCAAATCATTTTGAAGAGGTAAAAACTTACTGATTTATGGTCATTGGTTTAGACTGCAACAAATTAAAGTATAAGAAAAAGAAATGAAACAAAATATTGGGGTTGGTGTGGAGAATGTTTGGAGGTGTCAGTTCAGCCCTATGAAAACTTTTTTTTGGGTGGCACTGGGGACTGAAACCAAGGCAACTCTACCACTGAGCTAAATCTCCAGCCCTTTTTATTTTTTGAGACAGAGTCTTGCTAAATTGCTGAGGTTGGCCTTGAACTTGTGATCCTCCTGCCTCAACCACCTGAGTAGCTGGGATTACAGGTGTGTACCACCGAGGTTGGCTAAGACTCTCTCTTTCTAAACAGTGTGGTCCATAATTCTAAACCACCATCAGAGACATGGTTCTGATTGTTCCTGAATGCACAGGCCTAGCAGATGATTTTTTAATTGTTTTTCAATGATGATACTTAACAGTAAAACTTACATGTCTGCTTCCTAAATGAAGAGATAATACGCCATAAAATGTGATTTAAAGATATAAAAACGGGTAAAGTTTCTCCTAAAAGGATTTAGGGTTCTTTAGAAAAATGACTGATTTTAGGTCTGAAGCAAGAAATGCACAAATTGAGCTACTAGAAGTTTTCTGCCAAAAATTAAGGACATTATCAAAGACTCCCTGGTTTATATCAAAAGTTCACAGGAAAAAAAGTTGTAGGAGTCAACATGGAGCAGATACAAATTGGGACATTGTGAGCATTAAACAAAATGATGGCTATAATGGATAGAGATAAGTGAAATGTATGCAAACCCACAAATTTCACACTTATATCCAAACCAAAATCCCTAAGCTACTAGAACACTAATTCATTATTTTAAAACCCAATAAAGGGTTTTAAATGCTCTATTTAGAGCATTTCTCTTGTCTGTTCTATATACATGCATTTTGAGGTAACTGAGTAGCTGAGAGAAAGTTGGTTTTTAACCTAATAAATTATAGAAGGAATGATAAAAACATTTGGTACTCCCAATGAAATAATGGATTATGTCATCACATTGGCTGGCTAATTAAGTCCAGGAACCACAGACTGTGTGTTTCTGTAAATAAAGTTTTATTAGAATGCAACTAGGCTTATCAGCTTATCACATACTGTATATAAATGCTTTTATATACTACAACATAAAGTTGAGTGGTTGGGACAGAGATCATATAATTTGCAATGCAAACTATCTAATTAGTTATCTGATTAGTTATCTCTATTCTTTTATAGAAAAGAATGCCAATTCCCAATTTAGTGCAATAATCACCAATAGATATTAATAATTTATTAAATAAGGGATTAAGGAAGAACTTTACAATGGAGAGATTAGACTGATAACTCACCTATTAATGTTAGCAACACCCACAATGGATCATACATTATATGTGAAATGTGATTACCTGGGATATACACCACGGTGCTATCCATGCAGTCTTCTTATTCTTAAAAAATTAAGCCAAATCCAAATAAACCTTTTAACTTCCAGATTGCAGAAAATAAGGGGAAAGAGGAATTTGTTAAATGACAAAAAAAGAGTGCAACTGACCAAATTCAGAATGCAAGTTATGTTTTAAAAAATAGACTAGCAGGGGGTATTTAATAGTTTGGAAAGAGACATTATTTATCAAATGCAGTATGCAGATCTTGTTCGGATCTGAATTCCACCAAACCACCTAAGAATATATGTATTTTTAAGACAAATAGATAAATATAAATATGGCTCTGGGTATCAAATTATAGTAAGGAACTACTGTCAATTTTCTCAGTGTGATAATACAAATGTGGTTGTGTGGTTATACCTGTGTTTACTATTAAAGGATGTATACTGAAGGTCTACAGAGTGGCACCTGGAAGCTGCTATAAAATATTCTAGCAATTAAAAAAAAATGAAAGGATGAATAAAAGATTGGCAAAATGCAGGAAAATGTTAGAGATGGATGATGGATACTTAAGAGTTCATTTTTCTATCTTCCATTTTTAGCTGTGTTTATACATTCTCTATAATAAAAGTAAAAATAAAAAGGGACAAAATATACTATATTCTTTTGATGTACTCCAACTATTTGGAATCAGTGTTTAATTAACTCTAAAATCTGGTTTTAACTTTTGATTACCCAAAGCCTGTTTAAATATCTGCTTCTATTTGCTTGATTAATGATATTTGCTTCTATGACTATCCTAACTATTGCTGCATTGACATTTTAAGCTCCTATTGCATTCGTCTAATCTTTTAGAGGACACACTTTCTTTCCTCAACTTTATTTTTCTTCCAAGAATACCTTAATCAATATTCCTTGTATTTCTTTTTGTACAAGGAATCCCCATGTGTGACTATACCTGGCCCTTATGCTCTTATGACAAGGTTATAGGGAAAAACATCAACCACAATCTCATTACAGTCTGTAAGACCTAATATATAAAAATGAAGCATATAATAAATGCTGTAACTTTTGCTCATACCCATTAAAATTCCTCCTATAACAACAAGATTTTACAAGGAATATATGAGGGTTATTTTTTTAAGCTCACTTTTTATATTAAATAAGTATCTAATATTTTAAACCATACTTTTCCCCTTTACCTTATGAACATTTAAAAATAAAATCTTGATTCAATATAATGTTTTAACCAATAATTATAGCACAGTCTTAAATTATAGTACAAAATTTCACACCTCTTATAAATGAAGAAAATTGGATTGAGATTCTCCTTGTATTAAGGAGTAGAACCTTAAAATGACTTACTTTATGCCAACATTTAGAGCACAGTCCCTACCTCAAAATGAAAAAGTGTATTAAAATGGAAAATGCTTTATAATTATAGGGCCATACTTCTTTACCTGGAACCCTTGAGGCTAGATGAATGAATTCACAGTTCAGAATTTCTTGGACTTTATGAATATGATGCTATATAAACATCTATAATCAAAATAGTACATATCCATAATCAATGACTATGATATAGTATAATACTCATAATCAAACACAACATTTTTGCAGTGAAATTAAAATTTTAATTTTAAACACTGCAAATTGCCTCATGTCAATTAAGATCAAGTTTTGGGTTGGGGAGATAGCTTGGTTGGTAGAGTGCTTGCCTTGCAAGCACAAGGCCCTGGGTTCAATCCCCAGGACTGCAAGAAAAAAAAAAAAAAAAAACAGACGTTTTGTTCTTTAGACCTTTTTGGACTTTGGAATTACAAATGAGGGACTATAGCTCTGAATTGATTAACTATATCCTTTTAATTTTAGTGATTCTCAAAAGGAACAAATCATTTTGAAGCTAAAATATTAGGTGCTTAGGAAAGAAACAATTCATTTTATCTGTCTTAGAAAAAAGAAAGATAAAAGCAACAGCTCACTTGTCAATTTGGCATTTCTCTTGCCAGTGCTCTATAAAATCAAGTTTCCCTCACTGGAACACACAATATGGTTGACCAGATTAAAGGAAACTCACCTGAAAGTCGCAAGCCTACTATTTCCCTTGGATCTGGCTCTTCGGCGGACTTGCAAGTGTCAGACTATCTGGCTCAGGAATGTTGTCCTTATTGGGTATTTGGAAAACAGGGCTGCTTTTGATTCTGTGCCACCCCAAATGTATGAGCCCAATTAAAGGTACCATAACAATCAGAACTTTGTAGTCTCTCAAGAAGTTCTGAAAGCTCATAGTCCTTTGGCATCAGTGTACCTAGGAAAAGATCACAAAACAAACTCCCTCAAATCACATCTACAAACCACTACAAAGTCGTCCAACAAGAGATGACTTACACATTTTTAATATGTAAAGAGATATAATATAAACACAAGGGATATCAGGAACTCAGGTTGGGGAGACTTTTTAGTCAACGACTGTAAAGGAATGACATTATCAGCTGGGAAAGCTATATACATCTTTGGAAACACGCATGCAGTATTCTTTATATTTGTTACTAGCAGTTGTCTCTCTGAGCTACAGTGAAGTTAGAGTTTTTAATTATATATATATAATTTTTAATTAATAAAATTAATTAATATATATATTTTAGTTGTTTTAAATTAATATATATATATTTTAGTTGTTGGACCTTTACTTTCTTCATTCGTTTATATGTGGTGCTGAGAATTGAACCCAGTGCCTCACACATGTGAGGTAAGTACTCCACCACTGAGCCACAACCTCAGTCCCTTAAATTTTTAATTGAATTCATTTTTTATTTGTTGGGGATCAAGCTTAATGCCTCTTGCATTGTAGGCAAGTGGTATATACGACTCAGCCCTCTCCTGACTTTTTTTCACAAAAAAATGATCTTACTATCTTCAGTCCTGATTTGAACAAAAAAATCAAATTCTTCATCTTTAAACATGCAGTAACAATTTAGGTTCCCTGTTGTGACGTGACATAAGTAATGAGCTTTCAACAAGATTAGAATGAGTAAAGTACAGATTCCAATTGTAGCAAAAACCCCTGCTTGGGAGCTCTGAATTAGAATGAATTAATGTTACCTCCACACTTAGGTGTTGAACCATGCATTTTAGAATGTTTGCCCTGAACCACTAGTTACTGTCAACCCAGTTTACAGAAGATATTGGGGCTAGAAAATTGCCTTGTTATATAAAGCTAGTTGGTGTTTAAAATAGATTTTTTTCCTGTCTTTGATTTGGAAAGCACGGCACGGGGCCCAGGAAAGCTGTGTTCTGAGATCTATTGGTTTTGTGAACTCAAGTCCAGAAAACCTTTAAAGCTTCCTTATACTTTTATATTTAAGGGGCACTCATTAGTAACTACTTTATATGTTGTGATGATACCAATGGTCCCGTTTTGCAAGTTCCTTTCTAAGCACAGAAGGATAAGGCTGGCTCCATCCTCTGTGGGTCATGCTAAGAATTTGCTTCAATTGCACCTATTATTTAGTACCATGAAATTTCCTAAAAGTCTATATATTTTGTATAAATGCCACTAGAAATATGTCTAAACAGAATTTCTGTTTATCCAATAACACTTAAATCAGTATTAAAATATAGTAGTACTGAGCAAAAAAGCCTGAAGTATCTGTTCTGTGTATGAAAAATAAACAGAAGGCTGCAAGCATTATGCTTATAAACGTATTATACCCAGCAATGTAAAACATTTCTCCCCAAGGTCTAAATTCACATATTGTAAGAATTCTGCTGCTAAACTTAATGTACAAGATGAAGAAAACATGACCTACTTTGAACATATTTTATGGCCTTTTCATTTTCTAAAGTGCTCTGGTATCTTAAAACTTTGCAACCCTTAGGGACTATACCTTTTGTGTGGGTGAGAAGCAGGGAATTACCAAGGATTAAACTCAAGGGTACTCTACCATATCCCTCGACTTTTTAAAAGTATTTTGAGGCAGGGTCTTGAAACCTGCTCAAACTTGTGGTAGCCCTGCCTCATCCTCTCTAGGAGCCAGGATTACAGGTCTGTGCCACTGTCCCCATACTGAAACTGTATCTTTTATTTTAGTTTATGTTTCATTTTTGGAGGAAATCAATCATAAATATCTGACTCATGACAAATTTGATTGTGAAGCCCACTGTGCAAACATCTTTATAGAGCGTTTGAGATTTGACAGAATAGTACAATAATTGGGAGAGGGAATTAGGTAACGTGGAGTAATGAGAGAGAAATTCTAATAAGGTTTACTTCCTAAAGGAAAGGAGGGATAGAGGCTGCAAATGGCTTGTATTGACTGACCTGTGGCACTCTGGTTCACAAAACACCTTGAACTAAAGATCTAGAAGAGACTGCCATACTTTGGATAGGTGTTTCCCAGAGGCCCAACTGCTGAAGGTTTGGCTGCCAGCCTATCATGCTAATGTAGGGTGCTGGAACCTTTAAGAGGTGAGGACTTGTGGCAGGAAGTTAGTTTTTCACTGGGGCATGCCCTTGAAGGAGCCACTGGGACCCCTGCCCCTTTCTCTCTCTGCTTCCTGGTAACCATGAGGTGAGCAGCCTCCTCCACTATATTCTCCCACCATGATGTACTGCCTTGCCCTAGGCCCATGAAAAATGAAACAACTAGACTGAAACCTCCAAAACTGAGCTAAAATAATCCTTTCCTCTTTATAAATTGAATACTCTCAGGTATTTTGTCACAGTAATCGAAAGCTAACAGAAATATTTCATTCAAATTCAGTCTTCTCAATACTCAAGATGTCATTTGCATCTGTTATTCTCAACATGAGGTTATAAAGTCACATTACTTTTAACTGATGACATCTCTGCTATTCACCATTTACTTCTCCATAACCACTAACGTAATTTCAACATTAGCTAGCTTTTTTTCTGAATCATAAGCTTTTAGAAAAACAGCTTACAAAAAAAGAAAACAGTTTGGACAAAGGATATAACAACAACATAGGGACTAATAACTCAGTATCTAAAATTCAGAATGAATTAGACTACTATTTATAACAGCAATATTTGAGAAAGTGTTGTACTGTTCTCTGTATGTAGATCATAATATGATATGAATGTACTGTGACCCATCCTTAAGAAGAGTAAGAGTGGGGTCTCAGAGTAGGATCAAGTTAGCCCCCATCATCTTTTGGATATTTGTGAATTGAAGACAAAAGAGGAAAACTATTTTTACATATACAGTGTTTAGCAGACTTATTATTCTTTCCATCTGGATAACTTGAGGAGTATGTATTCGTTTTGAGATTTAGTTAATCTAATCTGGGAATTACTATTTATTTTGGCTGAGAACTATTTGTTACACATCAGTGAGGCCCAGTGCGGTACTTCCAGGTTAGTAATGAGGACTGATTTAAGATTAATTGTTTTAATGTTTACTGAACACCTACATGATCTCATTTCCTCAAATTCTCCACATCTCACATATTCATTTGGCTAATGGAGGTGAGAGAGCAGGAAACTATTTTCGGACAGATTATTTTGTTGTACTTTGAGAGGCTTGGAAAATGATTAGGATCAGGATAATTGAGCTTTTTATTTTTACAAAGTTCTTTTAGAGCCTTCACATTTAATCCACATAAGAACTCGGTCACACTGACTATATAATAGTTCATCACCGCCCAGCAAGGTGGAACATGCACTCTTTTCAAATGGCACTGTCGTGTAACTTTAATCTGCTTTATTTTCCTGAACAGTTTCCCAGCATGTTATGTATCTTCTTTGCCTGAGTAAGGCTCATAGCTAGTTTTAAGAAAAAGGCAATATAGCTTTAAAATTTCCTATTTAATATGGAAGTTAGATAATGTGTGACTCATTTTGTCCATATCCTCTTGTAGAGCTTTTACAATCAAACCCATTTTGGGAATGAAATTTTAACACTATTTCATCAATTTTCCTATGGGGTTTTTTCAAAATGAAAATTAATATTACTGCCCTCTTCTAATATTATACGCTTACTTTTTAAAATTAGTAAGGAAAAGGAATAAGGAAACAAGGGAAAAAATAAAATCTTTTTGGTTTAAAAAAGGGGATCATGACATTGTTTTGTAATCTTTTCTTCTCACCTTCATTATGATTTTTAATTGCTTTACACAGCATTTGCTTCTATGGAGATATTCTAATTTAACCCATTCCTGTTGACAAATATTCTTACAAATTTTCAAATCCTCTATATGCCGCTTTTCAGGATAATTCAAAGAATTAACAGATTTCTTAATTTGTTTTTTAAATAAACTTGACAAAAGGTTTTTAAAACCTTGACTTTTACCAAGGGTCATAGAGCTGAGTAGCAGAGAAACTGGGAGCTGCAATTTGGGAAACAAACTTAAGCTACAAACAATTTACTTAGAGATAGTCCTTCCCTCAAAAGACCTGGTAAGTCATTCCAAGTGGTGTGGAATAGCCTATGGATATCAGAATTCCCAAGTTTGAAATAATTTAAGAATCTGCTCACAATGATCTGATTTAAAGAGCAATAAAAGGCTACTCCCTAAAATAAGTCATTTCAAGAGAAATGAAGGGAGATTGGTAAGCAACAAAGAGCAGACATTATTTTATTCACTGAAATGCCTTTTGTTGGGCTTAGAAAATATTTAGAGACAATCTTCATTCGGATTGTGCTTTTTAATACTTTTCTCTCAAAAATACACATCATGCCTTATTCAGAAAGTTACATATTCATTTTGTTTTCAGAGCAACTTTGTGAGACCAAAAGACCATTTTATAAACGAGGACACACTAAACGACTGACTCAAGGACTACTGTCAGTTGCAGCACTCAGTTTAGAGTTTGGGATCTTTTAAAAGGCTCAGCTGGTATTCTATGAAACAGTTCTCAAAAGTTAAGCATTAGCATCCTGCTGAACATGGTGGTGCACACCTGTAATCCAAATTGCTCAGGAAGCTGAAGCAGGAGGATCGCAAGTTCAAAGCCGGCTTCAGCTACTTACCTAGACCCTAAGCAACTTAGTGAGACCCTGTCTCTAAATATAAAATATTAAAAAGAATGGGGATGTAGCTCAGTGTGGTTGAGTGCCCCTGGGTTCAATCCCCAGAACCAAAAACAAACAAACAAACAACAAAAAATTAGCATCTCAGCCTGGACAGTACAGTCTCAGAATTTCCAGGGAATGAGGAGGACAAGAAGAACATAAGAAGAGTGTGGTGGACACTTATGAAGGTTACTGAGGTCAACTAGCCTGGCATGTAAAGACTGGCATATTCTGAGTCTCATATCAAGTGTATCAGTGTACTTAACAGTGGTCTCATGTTACCTGATCAAAATTAGAGAACAAGTGTCCAGATCTCCAGAGTTGGGCTGTTTAGCTCAGTTTTCATTAGCTTAGTTCTCAATACAGAATGGATAGGAAGATGTTTATGAACCTAAGGGGAGGAAGTCTGATATACCGCCACCTCATTACAAATGCTGCAATCTTTTTGAGTAGCTACAAACTTAAAGGCAAAGAAAAGAAAATACTGACACTTACATTCAGATTATTTATTTTTTTTCTTCTTCATCTTTGTGTGTATGTGGCACTGGGCACTGAACTGGGGGGCCTAACAAACACTAGGCAAGTGCCCTACCATTAAGCTAAACCCCCAGATCATAAATATTCTTCAACTCATTTCTGTCTAGGATAGCAACTTTTCCTTACCCTAGTTTGCATTAAAGAAATTACTGCCTCTTCAATTTCTATTATTAGGGCCTCTGATGAGTTTTCTGAAATCTGTTACATTCTAAGCTAAATCAAGGTTTCTGGGTGACAGAACTGGACAGTAAGGAGTTGTTTCCTAGAAAATCTCAAACAGTTGAGCTGTAGGTGTCAGACTACTCCTTCTATGTAGCATAGTGTCAAATAAATCCATGAAGTTTTATTACTTCTTGCTACAAAATTAGGTCTACAACAACCTAGCTGCAGGGAATATTCTATTAAAGATTTTCATTTTGCCTATGGGGCTTGCTGGGCGCCATCTGGTGGTGTTTGGGCACAGTGTAAGGTAGATTTTAAAAAAACCTTCATTGCTACTCTGTTTAAAATATTTGAAAAACAGTAATGTTTAAAAGCTTAATAAAATGTAATTTAGTCATGAAGAGAACATTAGAAAGTGAGACAATTAATCAACCCATCTCCTGTGATTATGTTTCATGAAATTTACTGAAACTATACATGGAATTTTCTGTCACAATGCTGGCCTTAGGTGTTTGTGAATCCCTCATTCTAAATTCCAATCATTGGTGTTAAAATAGTTCTTTTTATCCTCAATTTTTAATATAGCAGTTCAGAATTTGGCACTTCTTATGTACGCATTAGAAAGGACAGCAAAAAAGCTAGAAGAAAAGATTTTGAGATTTTTTTACCATAAAGAAATGACAAAAGTTTGGGATGAATCTGTTTAACCTGATTTGTACATGCACTGAAACCTTACATGATTCTTCTTATTATCATGGTATCTCATTCTTATGTACAATTTTTTTGTTTTTATGTATCCATTAAAAACTTTTTAAAAAAATGCATACATTTTCATACCTATTCAACTAACCAGCATGGCAAAAAAAATATTTTCCTTTTCTATTACCAAAATAACATCAGTTTTGCTAGACTTTTCCAGTTTTATCAAAAACAAATGCTAGAAACATTCTTTAAATTGTGAAAAATGAATCCTACAAATCCTATCCTACCACCGACCTTACCTCACCATTCAAGGTCAGACTGACCTGTATCCAGCAGCCAGGCTGATGAGTACAGCTATGTCAAAAATGGATTCGTAGCCAGGTAGTATAGTGAAGGTTAAAATGGATGCATGTAAATACTTTATGTTTTTTGCTATTCCCCCTTGCTTTGTGAATTCAATGTATTATAATTAAAAATGATATACTGAAAATATCACAAACCTTACACGGGAGGTTCACTAACTGTAGGCAGTTGAAAATCTGAAGTGAGTCACCGATTAGTGACTAATGAGACGTGACAGTCAGTCTGTTGGCAGGCTGAGTGACTTATCAGAAAGGCTGTACTGTTCATAGAGTTGTCTCAGAATTCTTCCATCCCCTTTTGTTGATTTTACATTATGGCTGCCACTTGATGCTGGGTTGGTGGGGGGAAAGGGGATATGTGTCATGCAAATAGCCAGAATGCCCCAGATTAAATGTGCGGTTGATATTCTCTAAATCCCCAAAGGACCGGTTTCTATTCCTTACCATCGCTGAGATTTTCATTTTACTTTCTTTGTTTCTACAGATTGGCCAGAGGACATTGTGGCTATGGGGCATTAACATTAACATCCTGCCCCAACTTACAAAAACCTATCCATCTCAGACCTCAACCTCCTTCTCCACTACCTAAAAGGAGGAACTGGTGGTACTCCTGTCACTTAGGCTCCAGTCCCACTTTCCACCACGTCGTCAGGGTTCTAATGCCAGAACTTCCTCTCTTCTATCTTCAACCTCCCTCTCCTCCTCCTCTGCATAACCACAACCAATTTTCTCCATTGAAGACGACCAAATGGAAGCTCCCTAAAGCAACCACCCTTTACCATTCTACTTTCCAGGTACCATATAATTGCATTCTTTTCAAATAATGCACCTTTTTCTAGGGTGGCTTCTCATTCCATCTTCAAACTCAACTAATCTGCTTTTGTTCCATTCTCCATGGAAACTACTCAGACTATAAAGATCACTATTGTAGTCACTTTCCATCACTGTGACAAAATATCTGAGAAAAACAACTGAAAAGGAAGACAGATTCATCCTGGCTCATGATTTCAGTTCATGGTAGCTTGGACCCATTGCTTTGGATCTTCAGTAGCAGAGTAAATCATGGTGGGGAAGTTCCAATTGCTCACCTCACAGCAGCTGGGAAAAGAGAGAGGGAGGAACTGGTTGGAGTCCTAACACCCTCTTCAGGGGCACACTCCCAAAGACCTAACTTCCTTCCATTTGGTCACACATCCTAAAGATTCCACTACCTCCCAATAGCAGCATAGGATGACTGACAACCACGCTGTTGGCTTTCTGGGACATTTAAGAACCAAACTATAACAATCACCAACCTGTCTCTTTATCTGATATCTTTGAAGCATTTTATATGTTTTTAAAGCTTGTTAAGTACTTGGACTCTGTCCTTTCTCAGATTCCTTTAATGACTCCTTGGTTTCCACCTACCTACTCATCATCTTCGAAGATGTGTCTTTGGTTGACTCTGGGTGGTTTCATTTACAAAACTAAGTTTGTATTATAAAGCATCCACTAATGGCTCTTGCACCCTCACTTCTACCTTAGATCTGTCCATAAGTCCATCTAATTGATACTATTCACTTGTAACCCGTTTTCAAAAATAGTCTAAAACCATCTCACATAAAAACAAATTCTTTCCTTCCCAAAGTGCTATTCTACTTGGATTTCCTAATTTTTTTTTTAAAGGCATCATATACTAAGTCATTCTATTCAGAAACCTGGATATAGTGGATCCTGCCCTTTTCCTCACACTCAAGTTGGTGACTACATCCTGCCATTTGACATGATCTTTCCCCATGGCCACAGTTAGACCCTCACTGGCCTCTCAAATGAATCTTCTTTCTTAGTCCAGTGATTCTCAACATGGTCTCCTCACTGGTAGCATTATCCATCACCTGGGAACTTACTAGAAATGCAAATTCTTAGGTTGCCCCTATGGTGGTGTCCAATAATCTTTTTAAATACATTTTCTAGATAATTCTGCAGCTAGAGTTTAAACTACTGTTTCAGTCAACTCCCACTAATCCAGTTTTTACACTTTTAAAAACGTTTTGCAAAACAAAACAAAACAAAAACCAAACCAAATGAAATTGTGTTTCTGCTTTGCTCAGAAGCCTTTAGTGACATTTTTGGAGGGTAGAATCTAAAATTTCCTAATACAGCATAAAAAGCCCATCAGGATCTAGTTTCTGCCTGCCAGTTTTCAGAAAGTAATGTACAATAAAGCCTTTTAGTAGGATTGCATTGCCATCGGGTGATTAAGGAATAAGCTGTGGGATCATACCACTTGGGCTCTGAATCTCTACCTTACCACTTTACCTCTGGCCACATGGCTTGGATGAGTCACTTAATCTCACTATGCCTCAGTTCTGCCATTCAAAAAAGGAGAATAATGACTTCCATATCATAAGGTGGGTATGCAGTTGGCACAACACCTAGCACTTAGTCTGGGCTCGGTGATGGCTAGCTATTATTACTATTTTGATTGTTTGAAAAGAAAAAAAAGTTCTGGCTTTAACGTGGAGTGTAACAAGATCAGGAGAGAACAGGAATGAATGCCCTGCTTCTCTTGGCAATTAGTTAGATAAAGAGTAAAAATATCCAGACTCTCAAAAAAGGTTCTGTGGTCTTTAGGGATATTTCTATTGTGGAGAGTGGTGTGATTCTGTAATCAGAATTTATGATGAGTTAGGACAGTTAACAGTCTAGTTTGGGAGAGCAACATAAGCTAACTGTGAAGGAAATAGGAAAACTAAAAGAGCAAAGTACAAAGAAAGGAATAATTTCATGTTTGTTTCTGCTAATAAAATTATAGTTGCCAACTGATTAAATGTGAGAGTCCTAGTGTGAAAGAGGCTCATTCTGCATTTTCAGAAACATTGGTTACTTAAGAGCAAAGGCTCTGAGTAAAGATAAGAATCAATTCTAACGTCCATCACAGATAAGTTATGAACTCTGGCAAATTCTTTCCTGCCTCAATCTTGTAATCTGCAATATGGAGCCACATTATGAAATTTATGTGTGTGTATATATATATATGTATATATATATATGCATATGTATATATATATGTATATATATATAATGTGGCTCCATATTGCAGATAATATATAATATTCATAGCTACAGTACCTAGTATGTGGGAAGTGCTCAATACATGACAGTTATTATTAGTGAAGTACATTAGCTTTAATAAGTATCATACATAAAATAGGCACCTCTAAAGACTCCTGCTTGATCAATGCCATTACACATCATCACCTAATATTCTAACATTTGGTTATAACTTAAAAATTAGGAAATATTGTAAAGATTGATCCAAATACAATCATGTCTCCATGCTCACATCATTTAGGGTTCACCAACTTTCGAGAATGTGTGACATGAATTTTATTCACATGCTCACTTAGTCTTGTTGTTTACTACATGCTAGGAAGACCATGATAGGCTCAGTGGAAAACATCAAGATCAATAAGGCATGATTCTTGATCTTTGGGAGAATACTGGCTTGAGAAGCTTCAATTCAAATACAAATGCTGTATGGGAGGAAAAAGACCCAAAAAACTACTGCATAAAAGTCTCTGCTTAGTTGACTCATTTTCCAAAACCATACTTGTTTTTTCTATTCCCTCAGAATTCATCTCAAAGGGAAAAAAAAAAAAAAAATTCATGTTTTTCCTTTTTCTTTCTTTTCTTTTCCTTTTTTTTTTTTTTTTTTTTTTTTGCTTTGTTTTGGTACTGGGAATTGGACCCTGGGGGTTGTTTTACCACAAAGCTACAACCCCAATCTTAGTTTTTACACAAGGTCTGGCTAAGTCGCCGGGGCTCACCCTGAACGTAAAATCCTCCTGCCTCAACCTCTGGAGTAGTAGTATTATAGACTTGCACCACGGCACCTGGCTTGCTACTCCACTTTTCCTATCTGCCCAATTCTGCTTCCTTTCTTCATTGGTGATGGCCCGAAAAAGTCCTCTCAAATATTCACAAATCTCCACGTCTGCTTTCCAGGGAAAATAACCTAGATTCTAGAAACATCTTGTCCATTTATGGGTGTTCGTGTTTACCGTTTATTCCCCCATCACGAGAATATAAGCTCCATGTGGTCGGGAACCTACCTGTCTTGGTCACTGCTGTATCTTCTAAAGCAGTGCCACAAACACACACATATACATTTGTTAATGGAAAAACCCACAATGTTAATGAATGAAACTGCCACACCAATCTCTGAAAGAATAACAGGGTTTCAGTTTGGTCCCATCTGTGAGGAAGATGAACATGACCTCAGGAGATCTCTTCCATTTTCAATACATTTCGATCTCCTTAACATTGTCAAAAGCCCTAAGTCCTGTTTCTGCTTTCCTACAAGCTGGCATGACCGTGGAGTACGACAGTTCTGCCATCCAGTTAAACATCAGGGGGTAGCCTCCACCCATTAACAGCCTTGGAGACAGCTGGTCCTCCCAAGTGTAGGAGTTAGAGAGGCCCTGTTGGAAGATGGAGCGCAGGTGCAATTGGGGCTTTCCCTAGAACATCTTTTCCATCTACTGCATGATGCAGGTGAGTGAGTGGAAGCTCTATTCCAACTCTGCCTACGATACTAAACACCTTCTAGTCACCCACATCCCACCAGCAAGTATTTACTGCCTACGCTATTTTAAATGAAGGTCCTCAGCCTCCTAGAGGGCCAGCCTCCTCCTTGGCTCCACCCCCAAGGACAGGGAGGAAGCCACGACCTTTGTGTGGGGGGGCAACTACAAGCCTCCTCTCCTCTTCAATTGGAGAGAAAACTGTTCCGCCTTAGATTCCAGCGCTCTCACCTGCCCACCAGCCGCTGCGCTTCCCTAGGCCGCCACCGCCGCCAGCAGGCATGCGAGGCCGAATCTCACTCCGCTGCAGCCCCGGATTCTGGCAACCTTCGCCCTGTGCCGGAACCTCGGCGCATGCGCAGTTCGTCAGTTCGCTTCTCCGGATCTTAGGCCAAGTGCTAGCCAATGACAGCGGCGGCAGTCACTGAAAAAGAACTAGGGCGCAGTTCATTTAATGTCAGCCTCAGTAAATTGTTGAAACTGAAAATGTTAAGAAAACAAATCAAATTTAAACAACACATCAAAAGGGTACAGAGTTGTCTTTTGATGCGCACTTGACGAATATTTACTGAATGAACCAAATACTAGTCAGCCATTCTTAGCGCTCTGTGCTACCCGACTCGACCAATCATAAAGCGCCTGATTCTGTCACTCAACACTATAACCCGCTTCCCTGCACTGGGGCCTTGAAAACTAGGGGGCGGGGGGACCGAACACCAGAACTTCCCCCTATTGGGCTGGAGAGCGGACATGCGCAGTGAAACCTGGTCGCCGTCTCCGACGCTTCCGCCCTTAGTTCTTGGTGTGGGAACGCTAGTGCCGGGAGGTGGGAAATAAATGTCTTTCACTAACTTATTTCCGTGTTCTCTCCCCTTTATGGTTTTTGTTTCAGGGGCGAAACTGATACTTTTCTGGACCATTCAAAAAATTATGGAGGAAGTTACATTTAAAGATAGCTATTTTATTTAAAGTTTCTCCGGCATTGTGAAAGCCACCTTTTACTCTACAACCTGTCTTCTATAATCGTCCTTATCGAAAATAGTTTTCACCCTTACGCCAGCAATTTCCCGATATATAAAACCACGGAAATACTATTTTACTTCCCCTTGATCACTTCAGCTACACATCACTGTGTTAGGTAACCTTGATTCGTCACCTGCTAATCATATTCATGACGTCCCCAGCGTTTAAACAGCTTGACTCTGTTGCCATTTTTGATTTGGACTTTTGTGAAAGTCGTGAGACCAAGGGCCATTTTCCTTTTGGGCAGATTCCGTGCTTATCTGGGCCTTTTACCTAATGTTTTTCCGCCATCTTAAATCCTGGCTCTGGCTTCAGTACGACCGCGAAGCTTCCTCGTTCATTTTACGTTTGGGCAGTGGCTGAGTTCCCAGTCGCGCAGGGAGAGCCTGGGAAAAGGGAAGCAAGCTTGAAAAATGAATTGCCCCAAGCTTCTGAAGTTTGCTTTGGGTAGCCAGCTGCCTCTTTAGTCAGAGTTTCCACAACCAGGTACTACTCCGCCTGTGGCCCTGGATAGTTACAAAACAAAGCTCGAACCCAAACCCGCCACCATCATAGGTAAGAACGTGGAGCTTCTGCCACCTGAGGTGTTCCTTCACTTGAACTGATGAACTGTTTTGCCCATCTTCTCTCCCCGGGATTTTGCTTTTGAGTTTTGAGACTTTTCCGAAGCTTTCTCCCTGAACTCCCACTTTTTATTGTTTCCAAAGCGCTTCTAAGTTCTGAAACATCACAGTACGGAAAGCCTGAGCTTTACAGCGAAAATGTTCAGGAAAATTCCTTTAGGACAAAATGGAGCCCAGTACATAAGCTCGATATTTGTTATCAAATTATGGCGGCCTGCATTCATACGGACAAATAGTGCTTTTCACGGATTATTTTGGGGTTTGACTTACGTCATTAATTAATTAATTTGGCGCATTCATCGAGTACTTTTTTGAAAGCCAGAAAGATTCGGCAGTAAATTAAAAAAAAAAAAAAAAAAAAAAAAACTAACTTTGTAGACTTAATAATCCTGATATCTACTAGGTTGGAACCAAGAACATAGTATTCTATGGTCCTTAGTACCGTAGACTATATGAACAAGTATTTGCTTTCACGCTTCCCCAGCAACACCCCCGACACCCCGCCCCGTTTTGACCTGAATTAGTAATTCTGTTGACACTTATTTCTTGGGTCCTAGGTATAACCATATTTGTAAGCCAATTGGCTGATGTTAAAACCAGTATTCAAGTTGTTGGGCCTTATTGCTCAAAGCGTGGTCCATCTACCAGCAGCATCAGCCTAACCTGGGAGCTTGTCAGGCCACACCCCAGATAGACTGAATTAGAATCTTCTGGAAGAAGTGCGCCTTAAAGAAAGGGTGATTCAGGACATGTGCTAAAGGTATAGACAGTATGTTTTCAACCCGTGCCTCGTAACCATATTCCCAGTGTGTTGTTATGTGTTTTAAATGCAGTGAATATTAGGCGTGTTTTTCTCTGATTTTAGTCTATTGACTTGATGTCATGATTGCAATTTAGCATTCCAAAAAATTGAAAAGCCTATTATGCTTTTATGTTATCTATATTGACAATATCCAAAATAGAGCTTTTTCTTCAAGTCCTTACCATTAGTTTGCATTAATAAAAAGGTTATTACTATGCTTCCTGCTTTCTCATATCCTGCATGCATATTTTTACCTACTTATTAAAACTTGAACTCAAAAAGTTTGCATGTGAACAGCAGTTCAGTGTTGACTTGGAAAACTTCTGGTCATGTTTTACCAAAGCTGTTTGTGGCACCTTGCTTTTTTTTTTTCTTTTTTCTTGTCCTCCTTTAATTAGAAATCCAAATCAGGGGTTCTCAACTTTGGCTGCAGGTGGTGACAATCACCTGGGGAGCTTTTATCAGAAGCTGAGTTTCTGGATGGAATTAAGGAGCCAGCAAAGTATTTGAGAGATCAGCTAATGACATTCACATTTTTTCCTGTTTTCTTTGTTAGATTTTTTTTCTTCCCTCATGGCTTTAATTAAAATATTTAGGGTTTTGAAGGCAATGAAGAGAATTGGATTGAGAATGTGTGAACGACCTTCCCAATAACTGGTCAACCTACCATTTATTTCTTCTGAGTTTTTAGCAGGTTGTCTAGCTTTTCTTTTTCTTCCATCCATTAATTAGGACAAGAAGAATGAAGGTCATTGTTTTATTTAGTCTCATGTGAATGTTTCAGATTTTAACGGATATGTATATTTTGAATGTGAGAAGTATTACTGTGCAATATTCAGTGCTTCCTGTTTTCACGTATTTCATTGTGTTTTGGGAGTGGCAATACAGCAGGGTGGGCAAGGAATTGAACTCTGTGCTCCTTGGGTCCAAATCCTACCTCTTCTACTTACCAGCTGTGTGACTTTATTGTAGGTTACCTTCAGTGCGTCAGTTTCCTCACTTGTAGATTAAGGTTGATGTGAGGGTTAGTTAATACAAGAAAAATATTTACAACTGTGCCTGGCACATAGTCACAATTATGAAAATAGTAACGCTTGTTATTTTTAAATTATAATTAAATATTTGAGATTAAGGTTTGAATTATGTATGCAAATTTACTGGTGGAAGGTATTGCAGTTTTATGACTTTTCTATGTACCTGCTTGAAAAAGAGAGTGACCTGAATATACTAGACAGGAAAGAAGCTTTTATTTTTTAATTTAAAAAAATCTTTTAAAAAGGCAACTTTATTGAGATATAATTGATAGTGCATATGTTTAACATGGGTAATTTGATGTTTTATATGTGAACACCAAGGAAATCATCACCACAATCAAGATAATGAGTGTGTCCATCACCCCCCAGAATTTCCTCTTGATCTTTTGTAATCTGTCTAGCTGCTTTCCTCCAGGCCACACCTGATCTATTACTGTAGATGAGTTTGTATTTTCTAGGTTTTTAATCTAAAGGGAATCTTTCAGTTCATGTGTTTTTTGGGAGAGGCCTACCTTCCTTCCCTAATAATTATTTTAAGAACATCTTTGTTGTATCAATTGCTCATTCCTTTTTAATCATTCAGTAGTGTTCATTGTAGGGTATTGACTAATTTGTTTACTTGTTGAGATCCCTTCAGGTTGTTGTTTTCAATATGTTCACTATCACATTGCTTTGTTCTTCCCTGGCTTATTTGAATTGTTAAAAAGAAAAGAAAAGAAAGAAAAGTCTAATTATTTGGTGATCAAGACTTTTACATACAGTGAAACCAAAAGATGACTGTGGTAAAACATGTTTGTGTTGGGACTTCACCTTTGCCATTGTGTAGTTTTAAAATTCATCTTTTATGAATGATCCGTGTTATGGCTTTTTAAAAATGCATCACCCTGTCCTGTTTTAGCTCAGGAACTGAGCACTTCCTGCCGGGTTCCATGCCCAGAACTGGAGTCTGTGTCGGGGAGGAAGCATAATGCATGTATTGAGTTTTAGGTAGATTGTCATCTCTTGCTGTGTACATGTGTAATCATTTTAAGCTGTCTTAAATCTTTGAAGTCGACTATTTGTTTATTACTTTTTGGAGATTGAGTATGATAATCCATGCTCATTAGAAACCTACTAATTAGGCAGCAAAGTAGGGATTTAAAAGCCATGCCAGAAATGTCAAAAAACTCCCCTTTGTAGATAGAGAGTACCACGTATATTTTGTGTTGTTGTAAGTACATTTCTAAAGTGTTTTTTTGTTTCTGTTATAGAAAAGTAGTGACTTGTATTTTTTTTTTATAGTGTTGACATTTTGTGCTTGAAGAAATCAGAGCCAGTTTGAAATTGGATTTGATTTACATTAATTTTAGGGTAATATAGAATATGTTTGTTATAATGTTTCAGACATAAAAGTTTATTGTGTCACTGTTTTGAGTTATTCTCTAGTTAGAAAAGATTGGATGTTTTTACAATTAAAAAAATAGTTTTGGGTTGGGTGTAGTGGCACATACCAGTAATGCCTACTACTTGGGAGGCTGAGGCAGGATTACAACATGTTTGATGCTAACCTGGGTAATTCAGTGAGGCTGTCTCAAAATACAAATAAATAAGTAAATAAAAAAATAAATAAGGGCTGGGGGGTATAGTTCCGTGGTAGAATGCTTGGCTAGCATGCACAAGAGGCCTTAAATTCAATTTCCCGTACTGGAAAAAATATTTTTTTGTTGACATATAATACAATCCACTCTCTTGGTGTACATTTTATGAATTTTGACTAGTGCATTAAGTTGTATAACCATCACTGAAATCAGGTAACAGAACAATCCTATCCCTCCCCTTGCCAAATTCTTTCCTACTATCCCTTCATAGTTATCCCCCCATCATTCCACCCTTGGTACCCAATGATCTATTCTCCATTGATAGAATTTTTGCATTGAAAAATATTAGATTTTAAGATGATTGCACTGATGATTACCAAAAGTTTTTTTCTGTGGTGAAGACAACTGGAAAACAGTCATTGTCAGTATGGGTATGGGGTTACAAAGTGGATTAATTATGAGCTGTCTGCTTGTGCCCTCTGCATTCTTGATTCTGTTAGGCTACTGAGTACCCACCATGTATCAGGCACTAAGCCAAATACTTACATATCTAATCTTGGGTACTTCTCACAGGACCTATGAAGCAGAAATTATTATCCTATTTCAGATAAGAATACCGGAGACTGATGAGGTCACATGAAGAGGCAGAACTTTAAGGGATGTGTTTCATTAGAAACTGAGGATGTGACAGCACCACATGTGGGTGCCTCTGTCTATTTCTGATAAGGTATTATCTGATAATTAGATGCTGCCTGTTAGGGAAAAGTCCTGTGCAGGTCCTGCTGCACTGTGGCACAGCAGGAAGGGGAGGCCCAGATTGTGGGTCACCTAACTCCTGTGAGGGAATAGAGAGACTCAAAGGCAGTTCTGTGGATTTAATCTTGGTGGAGGATCTCAATATTTGATCTACATTTAATGACAAAAGAAAAAGAATTTCTAATTTTTCGTTGCTTGCATTATCCTCTTTCCATTGTTGGAGGTTGTTTTGGTTTGTCTCTTTTACAAGCTTACTTTGGCATTCATTGTTACATGAATAACAGGAAAAGCTAATTCTTTTTTACACTGAAGTTACCTTTTCAAACTTTGAGTGTCCAGTAAAACTTGCTCATTTGTCCTTTTTTGTTGGCCTTTTGTTAAAGTGTGTGATTCCTTCCTTGATACTGGTGTTTTTGGTAATAAAAGTTCTGTGAAATGATTTCTTGTTCTTGAATTATAGTTGTAACTTCAGAAATTTTAGGCCCTTTGTCCTTTTCTGGTTTTGCTTTTGTTGCTAATAAAGTTTTTCTCTTTTAAAATTTTTTTTTTTTAGTTGTTGATGGAACTTTCTTTCACTTATATATATGTGGTGCTGAGAATACCTAGTACCTCGCACATGCTAGGCAAGAGCTCTACTACTGAGCCACAACCCCAGTCCCTAATGAAAGTTTTTCAAGATGATACAAGCATAATAATTTTCGAGATAAAATTTGAAATCTAGAATTAGAAGTCTAAGTCTAAAGTTAATTTCTAATATTTAACTAGGTTGGTTGCTTTTGCTTGTGACAGTTCAGTGGTGGTAAGAGAAAGACAAATGTGAATTTCAGAGTGCCTTAGTTTTTCCCACAGGATAATCTGGAAGGTCAGTGACTTTCTTTATTAGAGTTTATCTGTGCTGTGCATTTAAATAACAGGAACAATCCATGTGATATTGTTTAATCTACTTCCATTCCTCCCCAAATTAATTTTCATAAGGCTCTTATGATCTTTCCTTTCCCTCTGTGGACACATGCAGACATATTTTTGGTGGGGTCATGCATTATCAACGTGACCTCTTGGTGAAAGAATGCCTGGAGCCCAGAGAAAGTGGGCTCAGGAATGCAGAGTAGAAGACAATCTTAATTTGTAAGAGTTATAATACACTTTAACTTCTCAGCATGCTTATGTAAATCATATGCTCTCCTGTATTTGGAAAATTGATCTCTTTGGAGGTTGTCTGAATTTCATGATATCTGGCAACAGAATTAAAATGCCACTGAATGTAGCTTTTAAGTGATGGTTCTTATAACAAAGGCTTTTTCACATTTATGCTTTAAACCCTAGCACTGAGCTTGCTGTTCTCTCCACAAAGCAACTTTGAAGGCCTAGGAAGGTAATTTTTTAAGACAGTTGCTTTGTGTGTGAAAGTGCACATTTGCTTTTTAATTATGAGCAAAACAAGTTTAGAAAGGCCTCAGGTTGTTCCTAGATTTAAAACAGCACACATGCTAATAATTCCTATTCAAGTGAATGTTAGAATGTTAGTATTTTAAAGACAAAAAAAAAAAAAAAAATTTAATGCATTAAAAAACTCATGGCCTAAATTCCAGCCATAACCTCTGATCTGTTGTACATTATTATTAATATGAAACACCCTGTGTATGAGTTTATATTTGACTTACACTTCTTCAACTTTGGCTGTATGATACATAAATTAACTGTTATTTATTGAACTAGGGATGTAGTTCAGTAGCAGAGAACTTGCCTAGCTTATGCAACACTCTGGGATCCAGCCCCAGTACTGCAAAGTACGAGTTGTTTACGTATTGAAAGAGGTCCAGAGTGCTTTGACTTCCTTTTGGGAATGCTAATGTAGAATTTGGGATTTGGAGACAGTAAAGATGTATTAGATAAGTAGATATAAGTCTAAAAATAAATTGTTTATATTCACAGATTTAGTTGCATGAGTAGGCTCAAGTCATTACACTTTTGATGATACATACCTGTGCCATATCCCAAGTATTAAAGAGGACAGGGATAGACCCTGCCCTCAGGAAGCTCATGGTCAAGCAAATGAGAGAGAATAAGGACCAGAGTTATGTGAAATCCATTGAGTTAAGTGTGAGGGCAGATGTGGTGCTGGTGTAACCCAGAGAAGGAGTGATTCAATCTGCAGATTCATAGAGGGCTCCAAGGAGCAGGTGGCATCTGAGTTGGGTTTTGGAAGACTTGCCTTAGGAGAGAGATGATGACATTCTGCAGTGCAGCATGCATGGGTAAAGGCAGTCAAGTCTGGAGAAGTGTGATCAACATGTCAAGAGTTGGTTATGTGAAATTGCCTGTGCCCTGAGGTGGAGGTGTGAGCAGAGGCACCAGGGGAGGGCCTGTGATACTGTGGTAAATTCCACTCAAGAATTTTGAATAGAAGACTCTGACTCAGATACCTGTGGTGATGGTTCTAGAGGGATCCAGAGGTACAGTTATGGAGACTGGAGGTATTTTAGGGAGGTTATGATTGTGGGGCATCTGCAGGATAACCCATTCTTTATGGTCTGGGCTTCCTGGCATCATGGTGTGTTTCAGTCCATTTGGGCTGCTATAACAAAGTACCTTAGACTGGGTAATTTACAGACATTAAAAATGTATTACTCATAGTTCTAGAGATTAGAAAGTCCAAGATCAGAGTGCCAGCAGATTTAGTCTCTGGTGAGGGCTTGCTCTCTGCTTCAAAGACGGCACCTTCTTGCTGAGTCCTTACGTAGCAGAAGGGGCAAGGTAGTTCACCTGAGCCTCTTGTAAGTTTCCATACTCAAGGTGGAGCCATCATGATTTATCACTTCTGAAAGGCCCCACCTCTTACTATCATATTGGTATTAAATTCCAACATATGAATTTTGGAGCAGTACCTTTGCTCATTTTTTCTCTTGGATTGTTTTATTTTGCATACTTTGCTTGCACATGTTTTCTCCCAGTTTATAGCTTATCTCTTTCTCATAGCTTTATGGTGTATTTTGATGAACAGAAGCTTTAACTTTTAAAAAAAAATTTTCATTTTGAAATAATTATAGGGTTACAGGGAATTACAGAAATACACCGGAAGTTCCTGTGTACCCTTCTCTGAGTTTCCTCCAGTGGTAACATCTTGCATAACCATAATACAAACATGAAAACCAGAAAATTGATACTGGTTTAATCCAGAGTTTATCAGCATGTAGTCATTTTTTCTTTTCATGGGAGACAGAAGGGACCATCCTTGACTGTCATCTCTTCTGTCCTGGATGATAGACTGTGTGTCTGTAGTAAGTGAAGAGATTGAGTTATTCTCAGATTCCATGGTAAGTGGTTCTGTGTTGAGATGTCACAATTCTCAGGTTTTAGGAAAGAATAGTGAGGAACATTCTTTCCTCCCCAGAGGAAGTAATGAAGCCCAACATTGGCTAGTGGGTGTTGCACAGTGGTTGTCAGGGCATCAATAACAGAAGGGGTCAGGAGCCTCCCCCTCCACTGCATTAACTTGTCAGACGTGTAGAGATGCAGCTGAAAGACAGGAGCATCTTACTCCAAGCACTACCTTTGCCCAATTTTCTGCTGGATTGTTTTATTTTGGATACTTACCTTTTGCTAGTTATATATCTTGCGTTTTCTCTCAGTTTATGACTTCTCTCTTTCTTCATGGCATATTTTGATGAACGGAAGCTTTAATTTGTAAAAACTTTTATTTTTAAATAATTATTGATTCATAGGAAATTACAAAAAATCTTTAGGTAGATTCTGTTTACCCTCCACCGAGTTTCTTACAGTGATAACATCTTGCCTAAGTATAACACAAACATAAAAAACAGAACATTGACATTGGTTTAATCCACAGTTTATTAGATTAATCAGTTTTACATGCATTTGTTTAGTTCTGTGCAATTTTATGTGTTTTATATATGTGTGTATTCATGTATCCAATTCTACAATCAATCCATGGAACTGTTCCCTAGCTCCAGGCTCCCACCTGCTATCTCTTCATAGTCACACACTCCTATCTCTAACCCTGGCAACCACCAGTCTGTTCTCCAGCTCCATGATTATGTTAATTCAGAAATCCTGAGTAAATGGAATTATGTAGTATGTAGCCTTTTGATATTGGTTTCTTTGTTCATTATAACTTCTTGAGATTCATCCAAATTCTTGTGTGTATCAGTACTTTATTCCATCTTATTGCCAATATCTCATGGTATAAATGTACCACAGTTTTTTAAGCATTTACTCAGTGAAGAATATCTGTGTTGTTTCCAGTTTGACTATTATGAATAAAGTCGCTGTGAACATTTTCAAATAGGTTTTAACATAATCATTTTCATTTCTCTGGGATGAATTCTTAGGAGTGCAGTGTTTGTGTTGTATGATAAGTCCATGTTTAGATGTATAAGCTGCCATTGTCTTTTCCAGAGTGACTGTACACTTTCACAGTCCCATCAGCAAAATAGATCTTTTTCAATACCTCCTCACCAGCATTTGATGTTATCACTATTTTTTTATTTGCTGTTCTGGCAGGTGTGTAGTGATATCTCATTGTGCTTTTATTTTACATTTCTCTGATAGTTAACGATGTTGAATATTTTTCATATGCTTGTTTGCTTTCTCTATATCCTCTTTGTGGAACTACCTGTTTATATCTTTTGCCTATTTTCTAACTGGATTGTTTGTTTTTAGTAATTGAGTCTTGAGAGTTCTTTATATAATCTAGATAAAAATCCTTTTTTGGACATGTGGATTGCAAATATTTTCTCCCAGTTTGCAGAACATTTTAATTTCAATATGGTCAAGTCTATCATTCTTGTTCTTTAGAGTTTATACTTTTTATGTCTAGTTAAAAACCCTTCCTTATTCATAAAAATATTCCCTAGAAAGTTTTAGTTTTGCACATTTTATTCTTGTGTGGTTTGTGACATAGTGGTCCAATTTTATTTTATTATCTTAAATAGGTATAAGGAGTTGTTTGATGGACCACAATTTATTGAATGAATAATTTCTTCATTTCTCACTGATTTGCAGTGCTGCTTTTATGGTATGCCATTTTCATAAGTGCATGAATATGTTCCTGTTCTTTGTAGTCTGTCCCTTTGGTCTGTGGTGAGTACATTTGTTTATTTACTATAGCATTTGGAAGTTTTGTTGTGTCTGTGAAGACAAACCTCCTCCTTTGTTTTTGTTTGTTTTTCCTCTTGCAGATGTGTCTCCTTCCACTTCAGGTTCTGAGTTTGAGATTGTGATTGGAACTAAAGTTAGCAGATCACTGTGAAGAGGTCTTGCACATATCTGACTCCATTTATTTCTAGATTTTTTTCATTTGTGGCATGCTAGTTCAAATGATATTTTAAAATTCTACATTTCTGCTTGTTGCAAAGAAATTGCCTTTATAGTTAATCAGTAAGCGTGTTTGCTCCATTTTTTGTAGCTATTTTTTGGGATTCAGAAATTCTTTCTATTTATATATTTTTAATGTTTCTTTTTTTTTCTGCCTCTACTAACCCATTTTTCTCCCATTATCCTAGATGTGGACCTCCTATAAAAATCGAAGTAGAGGATATATAACTTTTAATATAATAAAAGTAAAATTGTATATGAAATATTAATTAGTGTTAGTTAATATTTGTAAACTTTAGATTATGAATTCCACCTATTTTAATGCCCTTTGGTCAGTTTTGTTGAAATATTCATTGAACTGAAAACTGGGGACTCAGTGGGTAAAAATGATCATGTGCTTTTCTTCAATTTCAATTTTTAAATGTGAATTTTCTAGTGTTAAACCAGCCTTATATTCCTCAGCTACCTCATTTGGTTCTAATTCTTTTTTAAGTAGCTTGGTATGTTCAGATTGCTTCTCTTTGTTAAGGATTCTTACCTTTGTGTTTGTGTGTAGAATGACTGTGGTTTCCTTTCCCATATTGCCCTTGTCGGTTTTGCTGTGAGAGCTCCGTAAAATGAGTTGGGGGGTGGTTTCCCTCCTGGTCTCTTCTCTGGAAGAATTTGTGTGCTGGCAGTATTTTGTCCTTGAACTACTCTGAATTTTGGATGGCAGAGGTTTAGAAATTTGAGACATCCTAGAGGTCCACCTGTTTAGTCTCATGGTATTGTTGAGACCGAAAGAATTAAATGGGAGGCTCTTATCCATGGGACACTTTTCATCATACTCTCTCTCATTACTTTCACCCTTACGGAAACTTGACTTCTGAATTGAAGATAATGGACATTTTATTATTTTAAAACTCATGGCTCAAAGCCTTTGCATTGAAGTCCACGCAAACCCACGTAAGAGAGACTTAGAAACATCACATTAACCCTGGTCTCTTAATTTTCTAGGTGCATCTGATTAAGAATGGAGAGAAGGGGGAGGTTCAAGGGAACAGGCATTGATGACTCATGGAAAGCAAGTAGGAGCTAGCGGGAGACCCTACAGACCCATCTCTGAGTAGCTGTGGTAGCAGCCAGCAGTTGAGAGGGTATTGCCCATTGTAACGATGGTAAATAATTTGCATCTTGGATATCAGAGAAGTGTTATGGTATTTTTTTATGAACATTGGTAAAGATTCAGTAAATTTTTAGAAATTATTCTTAAAAACAGCAAAAATGAAAAGGTTGTAGACATGAGTGACTGAGCCCCATTTATCTGGAACAGTTTTTAAAAATTTTTTTAGTTGTCAGTGGGTATTTATTTATATGTGGTGCTGAGAATTGAACCCAGTGCTTCACACATGCTAGACAAGTGCTGTACCACAGCCAAAACCCTAACCTTTATCTTAAACATTTTTTCATTCACCAGATGCCTCTTGAGCACCCTCTAGTGTTATGCACTCCTGACGGCTGCTTTCTCCTGAGAATATCCTCTCATCAAGGGCAAGTGCAATTTCACCACATTTTGGGTTTAGCAAACTGATTCAGTTTATGTCAGTGTTCAGTTCACCATTTAATCCATTTTTAGCACCTGTGCCTAATTGTGTAGTGAACCAAAGGAAATATGCTTCCCTTATCTGTAATGACTTCAACAAATATGCAAGCTCAAGGCCTGTGCAACTGTCCAGATGTGTTATGCTTTTTTGATAAACTTCAGTTATTTATATTTTACATAAGGAATTGCTATGCCATGTTACATTGCATAGTGATGAATTAACTCAAAATACATTTTCTTTTAACTATAAAGTTTATGTTTCTTGCTCTGCTTTGATGAGCAGAAGAGAACTATTACTCCACTAGCGTTATTTGAAGTTATGCTCTGCCCTAAGAACTTGTTCTTTGGCAGAGATGGATAGTTATTAGGGAGAAGTTCACACCCACCCTGACAGCTCAGATAGCCATTAACCTTGACTGTTCTGTGTTTGACACATGGTGTTTGTCCTCAGTGGGCTCAACAAGACCCTCACTGGTCCTTGGATAGGCTGTCAGCTGTGAGACGTTGACATGGTCCCATATATTTTTATTATGAGAATAGATAGCAGGGCTAGGAGTAGGTGATCTGGAAAGATCTCTTTTAGCTCTAAAATTATGACTTTGAGTTTCCAAACATCGTGGAAACAAGTGAAAAAAATCATATACATTGAGGCAGCGTATCTTATGATATTAAAAAAGGAAAAAAATATTCAAAATATATTACCCTCTTTTCCCAGATAGTCTATTTTACTTTAGATCATATTATTCTATATAAAATATTTGCTTTTAATTCTAGATTACTACAGATTATGTTTTTGAGGTTTGGCTTTGATGATACTTTTTGAAGAATCCAGAATTCAAAAGGAAATGTAGTTGGGTGCCACAGAGCATGCCTATAATCCTAACTACTAAGTAGACTGAGGCAAGAGGTTAACAAATTGCAGGCCTGTCTTCACAACTTCACGAGATCTTGTCTCAAAATAAAATATTAAAAAGAGCTGGGGATGTAGTTTCATGGTAAAGTGTCCCTGGGTTCAGTCCCTGTACAAAAAAATGTAAATGTAGCTGCTCTTGCTTTGCTGACAACACACACACACAGACATACACACAACCTTATTGTGAGTTAAAAATGTAACCCTCACTAATGTGGCTCAATCTATCTAGTGGCAGATATGGTTTAAAAACCTTGCCTCAGCCTTCTGTGTGGTCTGCCTGTCCTTCAGAGAAGGAAGAATGTTTGGAAAAACCTGCCTGTGATTAAAAAATGAATAAATGAGATCACTTAAGCTTCACCTTTGATTGGATTCTTGCTAACAAAACTCTCAAAGCTCTTTTCCCATTCTGTCTAGCTGATTCACCTGACATGTTTTAAGTGCCCCTGCCCCCATGCAGGGACTGCCTAGATTTTTAGCAAAGTCACTCAAACCTGATTTAATACATTTAAGGGTACTGATTTTATGTTTCTCAGGCTCAAATAATGTAGTTTTAAAGATTTATTTAAAGATAACTTTTATAACTGTTTTCAAACATGTTTTTGATTTTCCAAGAACTACCCCCCATTTACACCTGTGTCTAAATGAGCTTGTTAAAGATGAACAGAAACATCATTAAAATTTTTCTAAATCATAGGCATTTTGTTATTCATAGAAAGAAAATTAATAACTGAAATTATTTAGGGTTCATGTAAAGTTATTTTTGTCCATTAAAAAATTATGTTATCAGGTTTTTAAAAAAAAAAAAAATCACCAAATTTATCAGATTTTTCAAAAATCACTATTGACCAAGTGATAGTAATTGTTAATACTCATAGGAAGTCTGCTGTTTGTAAATCAATATATTGGGTGTTTTTACATGTCATTTTTTTTTTTTTTTTGGTGTAGGAAATTGTACCCATGGCTTCATTTATGAGTTGTATCCCCAGTCCTGTATGTCATTTTATTAATCTTTTCAATAATTTTGAGTTAACCATTACTAATAAATAATAAGTGTTTCATAAATAATTCAGGATACAGAAATAAGTGCTTTTCTCACTTTAAAAAACTCAAATACTCTCAAACTACATTGTTCATTACATGGTAGCCACTAAGCACAAGTGGCTACTGAGCACTTGAAATAAGTCTGGTCCAAATTGAGATATGCTAGAAATATAAAATATCCTATTGGAAATATTTGGTTAAAATAACAGGAATGTCAATTTTTTGTATTGATCACATGTTGAAATGCTAATATGTTGTATTTGATTAAAATATTGTCAATTTCACCTGCTTCTGTTTATCAGTTACATCTGGGAAATTTAAAATTACTTTTGTGGCTTGCATTATGTTTCTGTTGGACAGTGCTGCTCAAAAAGCATCTCTACACAATTTTTTTTTTTTGTACTAGAGATTGAACCCAGTGACTCATACATGATATGCAAGCACTCTGCTACTAGTAATATCCCCAGTCTGTGCACACAAAATTTCAACAGGCAGATAGTTGTAGGTACAAGACTTCTGAATGATGTCATCCATCTCACTCCTTCCTTCCTCTGTGTTAGCTTACTTTATCTTGTTTTTCAGGTTGGGGCCTAGTTTAACTTAAGAATTGGGTTCATTTAACTCTAAATTATTTGGCCATATTTCTGCTATTATAACTGCTGTCGTTAATTTTATTGATCTTAATGAACATTAGAGGGAGCTTTTGTTCCCTTTAACTCTTATGTACCCACTACGTACACACACGCACATTCCCCTTTCTTCTAATGCTGTAAACATAATAATTTTAGGTCAAGATTCAGTATTTGCTATTATGACTATAAATGCTAGTTATAACTGAACTGAGTGTTAAGTATTCTTTTTATTTTTTGCAGAACTCTTGTTTATTCTTGGATCAATAATCACCTTATTATTACTCATTTACTTAGCTTTCCATGTACCTTTCCTAAGGAATTCCACCTCATGTTCTCCGCTAGTTGCCTAAAATTCATCAGTATCCATGTAGACCTTATAGGACATGCCACTCCTGGAACCTTGCAACCTCCTGTCCCAGTGGTTCTGCCTGTCTCCACAGCTTGCATGCAGGGATCTCCTTTCAGGATCCTAGGCTTTCCTTAGCCCTTCTCCTACCTTGGCCCTCCTATTTCCTGCATCTTTCTCTTTCTCAGTTAATTTCCTCATTTTGGTGAGGCACATCTTTGGTAGCTTCCTGAGAAAGGATGCATGGGACATAACATTTTTTAAAGACCTTGCATGTCTAAAAACTTTTTTTCTTCTCTTATGTTTAATGCAGTTGGAGGTTGGAAACAATTTTCTTACAATCTTGAAGATACTTCTTCATGAGCTTTTAAATTTCCAGAGTTGCTTTGGACAATGTTTGTTTTTTCTTTTTCTTTTAATTTTATTTTAAAAATATTATTACTACTAGTAGTAGTAGTAGTACCAGGGATTGACCCAGAGGGGCCTATCCATTGAGCACATCCCCAGTCCTTTTAAAATTTTTTTTTAATTAAAATATTTTTTATTTTTACAGACACATTTTGATTTATTGTACACAAATGGGGTACAACTTTTCATTTCTATGGTTGTACATAGTGTAGATTCACATCATTCATGTAATCATACATATATGTAGGGTAATACTGTCTGTTTCATTCTACTGTTTTTCCATCCCCCACCCGCTCCTTTTTCCTTTTTCCTCTACACCATCCAAAGTTCCTTCATTCTTCTCTTCCCCCCATCACTCCCTCGTTATATATTGTCATGAACTTACCAGAGAAAACATTCGGCCTTTGGTTTTTTGGGCTTGACCTATTTCAACTTACCATGATATTTTCCAACTTCATCCATTTACCAGCAAATGCCATCATTTTATTCTTCTTTATGGCTGAGTAATATTCCATGCTTTGGGCAATTTGGAGCCAATTCTAACACCTGATCCATTGTATTCTCTACTTCCTGTCCCCACCCACTATTCATATTTGTAAGATTGTTTTGTCCCTAGTGCCTAAAATTTCACTGATATATGCCCAAATGTGGATCTATTTTCATCCTGATTTTTATGTGCCAGTCCTCTTATATTGGTCATTTAATTTATTCCCTTATTTTTTTTTTCTTTTTCAGTCTTTTTCAGTTTTTTTTGAAGTTTGAAAGATTTATTCAACTTGAACTTCCAACTCTTCAAGTAAGTTTTTTTTTCAGCTATCATTGTTTTGTCATTTTTCAAGTCTCCTTTTTAAAAAAGTTATTTATATATATATATATTTATATATTTTTTCATTTATATATTATTTTTTAATCTTCCTAACAAAAGCTTAAAGAAAATTTTTCTTCTTTCACAGTCTTCATTTTAGCAAGTAATTTTTTTCTGCTTGTTTGGTGTTCTTATGACAGTATCTTGCCTTAAATAATAGATGATTCCTGGTTGTTTATTTGTATTCGAGAATGGGACATGAAAACGATGACTAGAATTTGTGTATATGGACTTCACTCTAGAGCCATCTGTCTAGGCTGTTTCATTGGGGAACCCCTGATGTCAGTATTTTTAGATCCTGCCTTTTAGTTCAGTCTAGTTCCTCAATGAGGAGGTTTCAGTCTTCCATCTGGAGCATGTAGGCAGGTTAGAGGGGCATGTGGGCTGGGAAAAGTCTCCCTTTGTAAAATATTTCATAATACTCTTCTTTTAGTTGGGTAGCCCTACCTTATACCATGTCTGCTGTTTTCCAGTCCAGAGATCCTCTGACTGAACACAGTAAATGGGTGTACTTACCTTTTTATTATCAAATAAAATTTGATTGTATAGATATATCACATTTTGTTTATCTATTCATCATTGATTTAAATTTGGTTTATTTCTACTTTCTGGTTATTATGAATAATGCTGCTGTGAACATTCCTATGTAAGTTTGTGTTTGGACATAATATGTTTACTTTTCTTGGGTATATACCTAGGAATGGAAGTCTTGGGTCATATGTCAACTCTTACTTTTTAAAGAACTGCCAAAATATTGTCAAAATTGGCTGCAACATTTTTACATTCAAAATTCATTCTGTCCTTGTCAATACCTATTACTATTTTTGTTTTGATTTTAACCATCCTGGTAGGTATAAGATGATATTTCATTGTGGTTTCCATTTGCATTTCCTTGATGACTAATGATGGTAAGCATCTTTTCATGTACTTACCTGCCATTTTTATATTTTCTTTAAAGAAAAGTCTATTCAAGTCTTTTCCCCATTTTAAATTTGGTTTTGTCCTCTTATTGAGTTGTAAGCCTTCTTTATATATTCTGGACATGAGTGTCTTATTAAATGTATGATTTGCAGATTTTATTTTTCCATTCTGGGTTATCTTTTTTTACTTTTTCTTGATGTATGAAAATTTTTAATTTTAATGAAATACAGTTTACTATTTTTTTCTTTTTTCATATGTTCTTTGGTATCATGTCTAAGAAACTTCTCTAATGCAAGGTCACACAATTTAAACCTATGTTTTGTTGTTTAGTTTTAGCTTTTCCTTTCTTAGGTTTCTATTTTGAGTTAATTTTTGTACGTAGTGTGATATAGGGACCAGCTTTATTATTTTGCATGTGAATATCCAGTTGTCCTAGTGCGATTTGTTGAAAGGACTACTTCCCCATCAAATTGTGTACATAATATTATTGAAAATGGGTTGGCAGACGCCACTTTTGGAGTCTTGATTTTTATTCCATTGATCTGTATGTCTATTCTTATGCTAGTACCACATTGTTTTGATGGTTTTCACTTTGTGTTAGGTTTTTAAATGAAGAAAGTCTGAGTCTTCCAACCGTTTTCTTTTTTTATACTGGTTTGGCTACTCCAGATCCCTTGCATTTTCATATACATTTTAGGATAAGTTTATTAATTTCAATAAAGAAGTCAGCTGGGATTGTGATATGATTGTGTTGACTATGTAAGTCATTTTGGTTAAGTATTGCTACCTTAACAATATTAAGTTGTTCTAATCCATGAACATGGGCTGTAGTCCCATTTACTTAAGTCTTTAATTTCAGTAATTTTTTTATATATATATTTTTTCTTTTTCAGTACTGGAGATTAAACCTGGCCTTGAATTTATGATTCTCCTGCCTCAGCTTCTTGAATAGCTGGGATTTACAGGTATGTACCACTCTGCTCAGCTTCAGTAATGTTTTATGGCTTTTGGTTTGCAAATATTGTTCCTGTTTTGCTATATTCATTCCTAACTGTTCTTTTTCATGCTATTGTAAATGGAATTGTTTTCTTAATTTCGTTTTAGGATTGTTCCTTGCTGGTACATAGAATTACCAGTGAATTTAAAAATATTGATCCTATATCCTACAACCTTCCTGAGTTTATTAATTCTAATAGTTTTTTTTGTAGTTCATTAGTTTTCTATATATAAGAACATATCATTTGAGAATAAAATAGGTTTATCTCTTTCTTCCTAACTTGGATGCCCTTTATTTCTCTTTCTTGCCTAATTTTCCTGGCCAGAATCTCTAATACAGTGTTGGTTAAAAATGGCAAGAGCACAGACATCTTTGTCTTTTCCTCATCTTAAGGGGAGAAAACATTTAATCATTTATCATTAAGTATGATTTAGCTATGGGTTTTCCATAGATGTCCATATTCAAGATGAGGAATGTCCTTCTGTTCCTATCGTGTGTATGTATTTTAATGAAAAAAGTGTTTTGGAGTCAATTATAGCGGTACATACCTGTAATCCCACAACTCTGGAGACCAAAACAGAAGGATTGCAAGTTCAAGGTCAGCTTGGGAAACGTAGTGAGACCCCATTTCAAAACAAAAAGTAAAAAGGATTTGGGATGTATTCAATAATAGAGTACGCTTGGGTTTAATGCCCAGAACCTAAAAAAATTAAAAAAAGGGTTTTGGGTTTTGTTGTTTATAATTATTTTGTGTTTGAGATGGTCATGTGCATTTCCCCCCTTTATTCCAGAAATATATAATGTATTATATTAATTTGCAGGTATCAAAACATCCAGGTATACAATTTGTTCCTAGTGTATAATCTTTATTATGTTGCTAGACTTGGCTTGTTCATATTTGTTGAGGATTTTGTGTCTTCATAAGGGATATTAATGTAGTTTTCTTACATCTTTATCTGGTGTGGTATCAGTACAAGATAAACTCAGAATGATTTGAGAAGTTTTCCTCATGCTTCTATTAAGAGAGTTTCTGAAGGATTGAAATTATTTCTTTAACTGTTCAGTAGATTAGGGATGCTATCTAGGCTTGTACTTTTCTTTGTGGATAGTTTAAGTTACTAATTCAATATAGTATTTTTGTTAAGGACATTTATAAGAGAACATTAATTTCACAAACATCTAAAATGTTTTATTTATTCAGCCAGTTTTTCTTATAAGATGTCTAAATAAAAAAAAAGTTTATGTAATTATGGCTTTCTTTTCTCTTAAAGGTCCTATAATTGCTGTGGAAAATCTGTAAAGCCATGGCATCTAAGAAATTTGCTGTTAAAGTAAGTAATGCTTAATAGCCTTCTTTAAAATAATCAACTTGCTAATATGAGTATGTTCTAGGTTAATTGAAAATTGAATGTGATTTCTTCTCTTTACATTTGGGACTCAAAATTTTAAGTAGGCACATTAATATTTACATTTTAACAATGAGATAGGAGAAAATGAATAGTTCATATTGTTACAAGGAGTTCTTTGCTTAAAGTCTTTTGTCTAAGGTGCTGTTTTGGTCATAACTTCATCCTTAATGTTAAAAAATTATCCTTCATATTTCACGACCATAGCATGATTTCTGACTGTGACAAAACAGATAAAAGGACAGAGTAAGAGAAGCTGGCAATGAACGCTATTTCTGGGTCCAGGAGAATTCTCTTGGCAAACAGACAAGAGAATTTTTGGTGTCCTCTTTCATTTTCTTTTCCTTTTTTTTTTTTTTTTTAATTCATTTTTATTGTAAACAAATGGGATACATCTTGTTTCTCTTTTTGTACATGAAGTAGAGGCATACCATTTTTGAAATCATACATTTACCTAGGGAAACAGTTTTTGATTCATTCTGTTATTTCCCCCCCCACCCCTCCCACCCCTTGTATCCCTCTGTACAGTCCCTTCTTCCTCCATTCTTGCCCCCCTCTCACCTCCCATTATGTGTCATCATCTGCTTATCAGCAAGATCATTTGTCCTTTAGTTTTTTGAGATTGACTTATCTCACTTAGCATGATATACTCCAATTTCATCCATTTGCCTGCAAACACCATATTTTATTTTTTTATGGCTGAGTAATATTCCATTTTGTGTGTGTGTGTGTGTGTGTGTGTGTGTGTATACACACACACATACACCACAGTTTCTTTATCCATTCATCCATTGAAGGGCATCTAGGTTGGTTCCACAATCTGGCTATTGTGAATTGAGCATCTATGAACATTGTTGTGGCTGTATCTCTGTAGTATGCTGATTTTAAGTCCTTTGGGTACAGGCCAAGGAGTGGGATAGCTGGGTCAAATGGTGGTTCCATTCCAGGTTTTCTAAGGAATCTCCACACTGCTTTCCAGAGTGGCTGCACTAATTTGCAGCCCCACCAGCAATGTATGAGTGTACCTTTTTCCCCACATCCTCTCCAACACCTATTGTTGCTTGTGTTCTTGATAATCGCCATTCTAATTGGGGTAAGATAGAATCTTAGGGTAGTGTTGATTTGCATTTCTCTTATTACTAAAGATGTTAAACATTTTTTCATATATCTGTTGATTGCTTATAGATCTTCTGTGAAGTGTCTATTCATTTCCTTAGCCCATTTGTTGATTGGATCATTTATATTCTTGGTATACAGTTTTTTGAGTTCGTTATATATTCTGGAAATTAGTGCTCTATCTGAAGTATGAGTGGCAAAGGATTTCTCCCACTCTGTAGGTTCTCTCTTCGCATTGCTGACAGTTTCCTTTGCTGAGAGAAAGATATTTAGTTTGACTCTGTCCCAGTTATTGATTCTTACTTTTATTTCTTATGCTATGGGAGTCCTGTTAAGGAAGTCTGATCCTAAGCCAACATGTTCAACATGTTGAAGATTTGAACCTACTTTTTCTTCTATAAGATACAGGGTCTCTGGTCTGATTTCAAGGTCCTTGATCCATTTTGAGTTGATTTTTGTGCAGGGTGAGAGATATGGGTTTAGTTTCATTCTGTTGCATATGGGTTTCCAGTTTTCCCAGCACCATTTGTTGAAGAGGCTATCTTTTCTCCATTGCATATTTTTGGCACCTTTGTCTAGTATTAGAAAATTGTATTTATTTGGGTTTGTGTCCATGTCCTCTATTCTGTACCATTGATCTACCTGTCTATTTTGGTACCAATACCATGTCATTTTTGTTACTATTGCTTTGTAGTATAGTTGAAGTTCTGTTATTGCAATCCCCCTGCTTCACTTTTCCTGCTAAAGATTGCTTTAGCTATTCTGGGTTTCTTATTCTTCCAGATGAATTTTATGATTGCTTGCTCTATTTCCGTGTGGTTCATCATTGGAATATTAATCGGAATTGCATTGAATCTGTATAGCACTTTAGGTAGTATGGCCATTTTGACAATATTAATTCTGCCTATCCAAGAACATGGGAGATCTTTCCATCTTCTAAGGTCTTCTTTAATTTCTTTCTTTAGTGTTCTGTAGTTCTCCTTGTAGAGGTCTTTCACCTCTTTTGTGAGATTGAATCCCAAGTATTTTATTTTTTTCGAGGCTATTGTGAATGGGGTAGTTTTCCTAACTTCTCTTTCTGAAGATTCATCACTTATGTATAAAAATGCATTGGATTTATGAGCATTGATCTTGTAACCTGCTACTTTACTGAATTCACTTATGAGTTCTAAAAGTTTTCTGGTGAAATTTCCCAGTTCCTCCAAATATATAATCATGTCATCAGCAAACAGGAATAGTTTGAGTTCTTCTTTTCCTATTTGTATCCCTTTAATTTCCTTGGTCTGTCTAATTGCTCTGGCTAGAGTTTTGAGGGCGATGTTGAATAGAAATGTTGAAAGAGGGCATCCCTGCCTCGTTCCAGTTTTTAGGGGGAATGCTTTCAGTTTTTCACCATTTAGAATGATACTGGCCATGGGCTTAGCATAGATGGCCTTTACAATATTAAGGATTGTTCCCACTATCCCTATTTTTTCTAGTGTTTTGAGCATGAAGGGGTGCTGTATTTTATCAAATGCTTTTTCTGCATCTATCGAAATAATCATGTGATTCTTGACTTTCAGTCTGTTGATATGGTGAATTACGTTTACTGATTTCCGGATGTTGAACCAACCTTGCATCACTGGGATAAAACCCACTTGATTGTGGTGCACTATCTTTTTAATATATTTTTGTATGCGATTTGCTAGGATTTTGTTGAGAATTTTTGCATCAATGTTCATTAAGGATATTGGTCTGAAATTTTCTTTCCTTGATATGTCTCTGTCTGATTTAGGTATCAGGGTGATATTGGCTTCATAGAATGAGTTTGGGAGGGTTCCCTCCTCTTCTATTTCATGAAATACTTTGAGAAGTATTGGAATGAGCTCTTCTTTAAAGGTTTTGTAGAACTCGGTTGAGAACCCATCTGGTCCCAGACTTTTCTTGTTGGTAGGCTTTTGATGACTTCTTCTATTTCATTATTTGAAATTGATATATTTAAATTGTTTATGTCCTCCTGGTTCACTTTAGGTGATTCATATGTCTCTAGAAACCTGTTGATGTCTTTGAGATTTTCTATTTTGTTGGAGTATAGATTTTCAAAATTGCTTCTAATTATGTTTTGTATTTCACTCGTGTCTGTTGTGATATTTTCTTGTTCATTCTGAATTTTAGTAATTTGGGTTTTCTCTCTCCTTCTCTTTGTTAGTGTGGTTAAGGGTTTATCAATTTTGTTTACTTTTTCAAAAAACCAACTATTTATTTTGTCAATTTTTTTGATTGTTTCTTTTGTTTCAATTTCGTTGATTTCAGCTCTGATTTTAACTATTTCCTGTCTTCTACTACTTTTGGTGCTTCTCTGTTCTTTTTCTAGGGCTTTCAGCTGCAGTGTTAGGTCGTTTATTTGTTGATTTTTTCTTCTTTTATTGAATGCACTCCATGAAATAAATTTTTCTGTAAGTACTGCTTTCATAGTGTCCCAGAGATTTTGATATGATGTTTCTTCATTCTCATTTACCTCTAAGAATTTTTTTGTTTCCTTCCTGATGTCTTCTGTTATCCATTCGTCATACAATAGTGTATTATTTAATCCTCAGGTGTTGGAGTAGTTTCTGTTTTTTACTCTGCATTTATTTCTAATTTCAATCCATTATGATCTGATAGAATACAAGGTAGTATCTCTATCTTCTTGTACTTGCTAACATTAGCTTTATGTCATAAAATATAGTCTATTTTAGAGAAGTATCCATGTGCTGCTGAGAAGAAGGTGTATTCACTCTTTGTTGAATGGTATATTCTATAAATGTCCGTTAAGTCTAAATTATTGATTGTGTTATTGAGATCTTTGGTTTCTTTGTTCAATTTTTGTTTGGAGGATCTGTCCAGTGGTGAGAGAGGTGTGTTCAAATCACCTAGTATTATTGTGTTGTAGTCTATTTGATTTCTGGAATTGAGAAGGATTTGTTTGACATATATGGATGAGCCACTATTTGGAGCATAGATATTTATGATTATTATGTCTTGCTGATTTATGCTTCCCTTAAGCAGTATGAAATGTCCTTCTTTATCCCTTCTGACTCACTTTGACTTGAAGTCCACATTATCTGATATGAGAATGTATACTTCGGCTTTTTTGCTGTGTCCATTTGCGTAGTATGTTTTTTCCCCTCCTTTCACCTTTAGTCTGTGGGTATCTCTTTCTATGAGATGAGTCTCTTGCAGGTAGCAAATTGTTGGATATTTCTTTTTAATCCAATCTTCCAGTCTATGTCTTTTGATTGATGAATTCAGGCCATTAACATTAACATTATTGTGATATGATTTGTATTCCCAGCAATTTGACCCTTTTTTTTTTTTTGACACGACTTGGTTTCTCCTTTCTTTGGCTGTTCCTTTAGGGTAGTTCCTCCCTTTGCTGATTTACATCATTGTTTTTCATCTCTTCCTCATGGAATATTTTGCTGAGAATGTTGTGTAATGCTGGCTTTCTTTTTGTAAATTCTTTTAGCTTTTGTTTATCATGGAAAGATTTTATTTTGTTGTCAAATCTGAAGGTAAGTTTTGCTGGGTATAAGATTCTTGGTTGGCATCCATTTTCTTTCAGAGCTTGAAAAATGTTGTTCCAGGCCCTTCTAGCTTTTAGGGTGTGGATTGAAAAATCTGCTGATATCCGTATTGGTTTCCCCCTGAATGTAATTTGATTCTTTTCTCTCTCAGTCTTTAAAATTCTGTCTTTATTTTGCATGTTAGGAATTTTCATAATAATGGGACTTGGTGTGGGTCTGTTGTAATTTCGTGTATTTGGAGTCCTATAAGCCTCTTGTACTTGATTTTCCATTTCATTCTTCAGATTTGGGAAATTTTCTGATTTTATTTCATTGAATAGATTGTTCATTCCTTTGGTTTGTTTCTCTAAGCCTTCCTCAATCCCAATAATTCTTAAATTTGGCCTTTTCATGATATCCCATAATTCTTGTAGATTCTGTTCATGATTTCTTACAATCTTCTCTGTTTGGTCAATTTTGTTTTCAAGATGAAATATTTTGTCTTCAGTATCTGAGGTTCTGTCTTCCAGGTGTTCTATCCTATTGGTTATGCTTTCTATGGAATTTTTAATTTAGTTTATTGTTTCCTTCATTTCAAGGATTTCTGTTTTTTTTTTTTTAATATCTCTAACTCTTCATTGAAATAATCTTTTGCTTCCTGTATTTGCTCTTTTAACTGTCGATTGGTATGATCATTCAATGCCTGCATTTGCTCTTTCATCTCCTTGTTTGCTTCTCTGATCGTTTTAGTTATGTACATTCTGAACTCCCTTTCTGATATTTCTTCTGCCATGCTGTCATTGGATTTTATTGCTAAACCATCTAGGTTTGTTTGAGACATTTTCTTCCCTTGTTTTCTCATACCGCTCAGGTATCTACCCCTCTAGTAGTGAAACTCTGGGATATTGCAGATTTCCTCTATGGACTAATATTGTCTCTGTAGATTTTCAGTAACTCACCTCTTAGCCTTCAGTAGCCTGAAGTCTTGGAGGAACTTGATAATGCGGTGCTCCACTAGGAAGCCGCCCCTCTAGGGGTGGCCTTCAGGTGGGGTATATTCCCTGTCAGTGGGTATAGGCGCTTCTACTTGTTGACTGATGGTCAGTCAAAGGGGGACTAGACTGCAGACTGGGGCACGTCTGATCTGGGCCTGTATCTCTGGTTCTGCCCTGGTGGGACAGCCTCGCCCAGCAGGGAAGACTCACCTGGTGGGGAAGTTTCGCTGGGCAGCTCTCCTCTGAGAAGTTTCCTTCGGTCCAGAACTACCACCTGGACTGGGAAGCCCTCCTCTGTGATGTTCCCAGGGGTCCTGACCTACCACCTGGGCTGGGGAGCCTGGCCCTGCGAGGGATTCCCTTGCTGTGCGGCCTCCTCTGCTATGTTCCCTGGGAACTGGAGCTACCACCTGGGCCTAGGACCCTCACTCTGAGTCAAAGCCTCTCGCTGTGCGGCCCTCATCTGCAATGCTTCTGGTTGTCTGGGTACTGGGCTCCAGCAGGGGAATCTCACTGGGCCACTCTACTCCACGAAGTTCCCTGCATTTCGGGACTACTGCCCCATCTGGGGAGCCCGATCAGTGGGAGAGATTCACCCGGTACCTCTTTAAAAAAAATCCTTTTTCTATCCCCTGATGGCTGAAACTGAGACTTCTCATGTGTGGAAGGATGGGAAGATTATGTGGGGGGAAGAAGAGGGGAAGAATTGATAAATTGTCAGTGTATGCCCTTGATGATACTTCTATATATACTGACTGTTCTTTAGGTCATTTTCTGCATGCTAATGTTATCTTAGGTACCAGTTAAACACCTCAAATATGAATTATAGTTGTTAGTTTACCAAATAATATACTTTTTAATATTTTAATTTTATCTAATTTTTAACCAAGTCAGTGTTTATTCAGATTTACTAACATTTATAAATCACATGTCCTATAGTATTTATTTCTGCAAGGGTGAATAAATAATGAATTTTCATTGTTTATCTAAAAACATTCTGATGTTACTCTAGAAAGATATCAAGTTGGTTTTGGAATTCTACGATGAGCATTTATTTTTCCTCAACATTTAAGATATTTTTCCATCATCTTCTGACATCTGTTATTGCTACTGAGAAATGTTTTCGTTATCTACAGGTGTTTCAAAACTACCTGAAACTTAGTGGCTTAAAACAGGAGCCATTTTGCTGTCTGTTATGATTGTGCCCCAATTGGGTGGTTTCTTCTTTTGATGTTGGTTGGGGCTGCAATTATCTAAAGACTTGATTAGGTGGAACATCAAAGATGTCATGCTCACATGACTGGCAATTGGTGCCTGCTGTGGTTGGAATCTTACCTGGTTCTGTTAATTCTTCTCATCCACGTGGCTACCCTGTGTGGTTTGGGCTTCTGTCATGGTGATTTGAGTCTTGTCCTGACAAATGAGTTGCAAGAACGAAGTAGTGTAATTTGCTCATCTGAGTTGCTAATTGTACTGTGTACATTTTCTGTGTATTTACTTATATTTTTGTCCACTTGTTCAATCAGTTGAGAGGGGTATATTAAAATCTCCAGTTATGATTTTAAATTTATGTATTTCTCCTTTTAGCTTTATTGGTTTTGAGGCTATGTTAATAGAATGGACAAATTTATAATTACCATATCTAATGAATTAATTAGTTATTATGTTTTGTGTCTTTTTTATCTCTATTAAAACTTGTTAATCTAAAGTTTGCTTGCCTAATATTAATATAGTCTATATTTGAGATCTGTCAACCAAACCTGGGTTGCTACTGGTTCCCAGATCCTGTCAGTCAGTTAGTTCCACCCAGGTGCACAAAACTTTCAACTATCATTCCAACTATTGTTTTAATTGTGAATGAACAAGAGTTTCAACAGAGGTTTAAGAAAAAGTTGGAATATGAGAAACAGAATAAAATGAATGAGCAAACTCAGAAGATCAGAAAGGAAGACTTTACACTAATTTGTGTTTTCAGAGCAGAAAAGAAGCTATTAAACCATGAAGCAAGGTCAGTGTTATGAACAAAAGAAATTCATGAGAATAGAAAAGAGCCCTTATCAATTACAAACATGACAGAAATGAAAAATCATTAAAATATGATAAGACTATCAAGGAATACTGCTAAAAAAAAAGTAGAATGAAAGATAATAGATCTAAAAAAATGGAGAAAAAAGATTAGAGGCGCAGTCTTAATATGAAAAATGGAAGATCTAGAAAGAAAATAGTAGAGAGGAACATTATGAAAAAAAAAAAAAATAAAATTAACCAAAAATGAAGGGTACAAAATTCCTGTTTGAGAGGATTATGAGCATGTACCCAAAAAAGTGTACAAAAAGGAGTTGTGCTAAGACACATTATCCTAACATTTAAAGACACTGAGAATTTAGAGATGAAAAGAAAAAAAAAATCATGGAGAATTGAGAATTAGAACAGCCTGCTCAACTGTAGTTGATAGGAGATAGTAGTGTCATACCTTTACTACTAATAGAATACCAAGAAAAATTGTTACCAACCCAGAATTCACTTTGCAGTCCAGTTTTTAATCATATTATGATGGAATAGAGACATTTGCTGAAATGCAAAGTTTAAGAAAATTTCCATCTGATGTACTTTATTTTAGGAAGGAGGAAGTCTTCAAATATGGGGGAGAAAAAGAATCAGGTTGGACCCAGGAAATAGAGAATTCATCAGGTGAGGGCTGAAGCAGATCCCATGATGATCTCTGTTATGCCAAGACAAAGTACCATTCTGATTGGGTTCTATGAAAGAATGTCTTCCACAAAAAGTGAAATGAATAAAATACCTCATCTATTTTAAGTTTATAAGGAAGAGATATTTTTTGTTTTTCATGCCTGTCAGAGAGAGAGCCTGGGAAAGATTTAGTCATAGGGTATAGGAAAACCACCACCCCACAAAAAAAGGAAAACAAAAAAAATGATTCAACTCTTAACTCTCTAAGTAAACAAGATTATGCAAGATAGGAAAGTAAGCATAGTATACTATATGACTTGGATTTGAACAAAGATTGCATTTCATAATATTGTGAACTCCAGGTTTTAGAAGGCTGGGACAAGAGATTTGTGGGATGATAGTTGAAAGTGTTGAAGTCCTCATTTTTCATAGACTATATGTAAAACTGCAAAGACAAGAATTGTAGCATAAGCACAGTATTGAAATATGGTAAATACCAGATCAAACAGCTTAGTTTTCAGTGTAGTTGCCTCTGGTACAAGTAGTAGTGGCGGGGTTGGTGGGGCCTATTTTTGATATGTCATTGCAATCTGTGTCTATACTTTAAAATACAGAAATTAAGTGGATACAATTTTAAAGGAATTTATGCAGATTTTTCATATGAATGTATCTATTTTCAACTAAACTGAGTTGAAAAATACTTGAATAGAGCATGATTTCCAAAGTAAAAGTGTAACTGATGAATTCCAAATAATTTGCCACTTGCATCTGGGTTGCTTATTCTGACACATCCCTGGAGTGGTATTAGTTTTCCATGCAAACAATTTGAACTTTCTCAAATGAAGTTTCTTGACCTTCCTACTTCTCTCTTTCTCTTTTTAACTCCTGTGTCTATAGCCTTGAACTTCTTCCTATAACTGCCTCCTAGATTTCCAGGAAAAGGCAGCAGTGCATGAGATAAGAGTCCTTGGAACTGTAGCTTTCAGGGTCTCTTGACATCTGGCAAGGTATATCTTATATGTGAGTGACTTCCCTCAGTTGAAAGAAGTGGTAGCATCAAGCACGTGTTTCTACAGACTTCCATAGCACTCCTCATCTCAAACTTTGCACCCACCATCCCACTTTTTAAATTGTTTTTATTAGTACATTGCAGTTATACACTATAATGGGTTTCATTTTTATGTAATCATACATGCATGGAATATAATTTGCTTCATTTCAGTCCCCAGTACTTCCTCTTTCCCTTCCCTTTTCCTTTCTCATATTCCCCTTTCTTTACTAACAATATTTTTAAATTTCCAAAATTATAAAGTTCTAGGGTAAGGGAAAGGCCTAGACCTATGGAGATCAGCAGATTACAACCCCTGTGACAGCTGCTTGTATTTGTAAATAAAATTTTATTGGCATACAGCCACTCTTGTTTGCTTATGTATTGTCTCTGAATACTTTCAGGCTACAGAGGCAGAGTTGAAGAGTTGCAAAAAAAGTGTGATTGCCTGTAAAGTCTGAAATATATATGTACATATACATACTGATTTATGTATGTAGTCATACGTATATGTATGTATATATATCTCTGAGAGTACAGCTCAGTTCCTTTTAGCTGCATTTCAAATGCTTAGGAGGCAAGGTGGCTAGTAGCAGCTGTAATTGACCAGCACAAACTTTTTTTTTTCTTTTTTCTTTTTTTTTGCCGTGCTTGTAATCAAACCCAGGGCAAGCCACTGAGCTATATATAACTCCTTACACCTTTCAGAGTAAGCATTCCATGAAGTTACCTTGGGTTAAACTGCCCACAAAAGTCGGGTAAATTAGCAAGATCAAGACAAGGACATTTCCTTTGCAAATGGAAAGGAGAAATAGACTTGGACACATAAGGTATTAATCATGAATATTTGTCCACTAAAACACAAAACTTTAATAGAAAAAAAAATCCAAATAAGAAATTAGTGTTAAAAAGTCAAATAATATACATTTATCTCAGGAAATTCTGTGGGTCTGCCCCTGGGTGGGCATTTTAAAAAGTATAGAAAATTATCAGGGCTCATTCCCAATATTCATTATGTCTTAAGACTTCAAATTTTCAATTTGGGTTCTAACTCAGCAGTACTGTGAAAATTTCCTACCTCATTGTCTCTGTAGACCATTTCCTTTACTTCCTCCTTGCATCTGTTTTCTTGGATTAGTTTGGTATTACACCAAAGTCTAGAATTCTTTTGGCCACAAAGGTTGCTTTTATCCTTCCCCTCCCCCACTAACTCACTTTATTGTGGGTGGGAAAATTTTTGTTGGGAGGGCTTGATTAATTAGAAGGGATTCCTGGCTTCCCTAGCAATGGCAGCCTGGGAAGATTACAGAGCCTGGCTTAGTGACAGGCAGGCCAATCTGTATGTAAGGAAAAACTTGGACAAGCCAGATTTCCCTGGAATGTGGATCTGGCTTTGTCTTTCACAGGGAATGTATAATGACCCGCCCCCCCTTCTGCTTCCCACCCATTTCAGAAGGGTAAAAGCTTTTTACTTTTGCTGTTGACAGTTGTCCACTTTTTATTTGGGGGCTTGGGGTGGGGGGTAGGAAGCCTGAGCCATTTTTAAATCTAAAGAAGTCTGAAGTTTTATTAATGTTTAAGAGGAAAGGAGAGATTTTACTTTTTTTTTTTAACTCCTTGCATCTTTATTATCTGTTTTTCTTTCCACTCTTTTACAGCAATTATAGTTTAATGTTCTGCTCAGAATTGCTGTTAACCTTAGTTTTTGCATTCCTTAGAATACCACAAAAAAAGAAATATGTCCAAGAATTGACAGTAATTTCCCTGTTATAGTAAAAGTAAATGTGAACAACAGTGCTTTAAATTTCCAGAGAAAGAAACCCTTGAATAGAAAATGGGTAGTCACTAGGCTTTTGTCTTCCAATTTGCCTCAATGAATCTCATAATTCCTGTGTCCTAGGTTTTATTCTACCTACAGGGGAATGTGGCACTGACCGCATCCCCAGAGCTCATTTGAAAATTGATGCATTCATTTTGTGTGTACCATTGAAAAAAAAGATTCATGCAAGTATTTTCATATAGGTTGAATTGTAGGTACTGATTTTCTATTAAATTAAGAAAACTTGAATTGCTTTAACAGAATAAATAAAAAAACATTTTAAATAGTTATATTCTTTATTAGAAGTAAATTTGAATGAGGAGCATGGAATTTGACAGGGGGGTGAGTCAGGGTGTGGGGTGTCGGGGGATTGACTCTGGGAATGAACCCAGGTCCTCCTGCATACTAGGCAAGCACTCTACCTCTGAACTACATTCCCAGCCCTCCTGACAATGTTTTTACAAAAGCATTTTGTGAAACTTTTCAAAGTGAAAGAAGGACCTCTGTATTTCTTCTCCTGATATTTAAACTTGTGATCATCCAGTTTCTCTTTAAATTCTTATACTTTATGATTTAAAGGCATATTAAATTAGTGAGTTTACATATGTATGACAGATTGTAAGATGAATGTAGACTGCTGTTTTCTCTGTTGCATATTATCTGTTCTATTGCATTGCCCATACTGTAAAACATATTCAACTAAGTGTGCACTGATTGCTTGATAGAATTAAAATAGGATTCCTAAAAGTTCACTAATAGTCACCAATTCTTTCTAATTTAGACTTACAGCTTTTAGGTACCTTCTCACTTGGTAGGGCATTTTCTCTGACTGCTGATAACTTTAAAACAAAACTCTTTTGGACTTGACATTTCTTTTTCCAAGTGTTCTCTCTACATTTCTGGCCAGACATCCTGCCTTTTGAACTTCCTTGTTCCAATGTTTTCCCTGTTAAGTATAAACTCATCTTTTTTTTTTTTTTTTTTTTTTTGATGACTAAAAATATTTAAATAGCCCTAGCTTCTCTTCCACTTTTCAGTCTCAGCTTTCTACCTGCCTCCAGAAGTTTCTGCCAAAATCGATCTCTAAAACCTCAAACCAAGACTTGAACTGGCTTTTGCTTTGAAAGTGCCTGGCACTGCCAATGATGTTCTTCTGTCTTTCATTCATAGTTGTCTGTTTAATTTATCCACCCTCAGCAAAGTATCTTGGATTTGCTCCTTTTCTTTCCTTTCTTACCAGTTCAAACCTTTATCATCCTTTTTGTTTGTTTTTCTGTGCTGATCTCTGGATGATTGCTCTGCCTCTCCTGTCCTGCCATCCCAGTTCATCTAGACAAGTGCCAGGGTTGTGTTTTCCTACCGCCATTTTCATTGTTACTTCCTTGCTAAGTGATTGGAGTAATTCCTTTTGTTTAATCAGATCTAATCTAAATTCTCTAGCTAGACATAAGGCACTCTGATAATTGCTCTCCCCTTCCTCTTTACCTTTGATCCAGTTTTCCATCTTGGAACTTAGGAAGAAGACTGACCAATTTCTATGAAATGGACTCTTTATCATTCCCTGCAGTCATCTGGCCTGTGATTTTCTCTCTTGTTTCCTCTCACCTTTCTTTCTTGGCCCAAAAGTTCATATTCTGAACTTTTCCTGGGTTTTTCACACTCTGAATTTCCTTTGACCATGTGCAGCTTATGTTGTCATGTTTTATTCATATTCTCCTGTAGTTTATATATATGTGCCTATGTGTGATTTTTGCACACTGTTTCTAACCACATTTCTAAGAAGGATCTGTGCCCTGCTTCTTTTGTTATCTTTCTTTCCTTGTTCCAAAGATGAGAACTTTCTTTCCTCATGAAGAACAGAGAAGTTACTTGAGCTTAGAGTTATTTCTTACTGATCTCTTTTCAATTCTAGTCAGGGAAGATTGTAATCTTCAATTTGTGGTTTATTTATTTTATTAAAAATTTCATCTAAATCTATTTTCTCTTGGGAGTCCACAGTTCCACTTTGAAAAGTTTTTTAAAAATTCTTTTGTAAACTGCCTCTGTTAATAACCAAAAGTACACTATGCAGAATTTGCTTCTATATGTCCTTCAAAATTATATTTTACCTTAATTAATTCTTCAGTGTTAGACCTTGATAATTTTTCTTCCACAATACAAAGCATAGCTTTTTATTACTTATTCTGATGTAAAAAAAAAAAAAAAAAAAAAAAAAAATCCTTAGAAAAAGGGTTCTCTCATCTGCTGACCCAGTAAGTAGTTTGGATTCTCTTTGAGGACTGTAGAGGGCATCATTGGTCTGTGTTTTAGAAGGTAACTACAGATTCTATGATTCAAGGCAGCAAGCAACTAAAGTACTTTTTAAATTTTTGACTCATTCCTAAATTATCACGAAATCCTATGTGTCTGTCTGTCCAGTAGCTGTGTACACACCTGGATCCCTAACCCGGTATATACATGTGTATGTAGATTTTTTTCTACCTTATGGTTCTTACTAGGATGTGCTCCCCACTAAATGCTGCTGTGGAAAACAGTCACTGTAATCAAAGGTATCCAGAGTGACCTCTGGGAAAGCTTTCAGAGTGACACAGATGACCTCTTGTGAGCTTCTCTTCTGGATTTAGAAACCTGGATGTGATGGTCTGAGAATAAGAATCCCCTTCATACTAGGAAAGCTTTGGGAGCCCAGCCCAACCCAGCCAGCTCTGGACCTGGCCATAAAGGCAGAAGGGTTACATTGGGACTTTGAAGAAGTTCTTAATGACATAGCATTGTAACGGTTACATTTCTTCCCACTCACTTTTCCTCATTGTTATCCTTAATGTCAGTTTGGGGGATACTTGCTTAAGGAAGCCAGGGGTGTGGTGGGGATTGAGTGCCCTTGAATTTGTAGTCCCTGGGGGTTCCATCGAAATGACTTTCCACTGAAATGGCCTAGGTGAGCAGTAGTCTAGTCATTAGCCAAATAATCAAAAGAATCACAGTGTTAACTTATTATCATTTTAGATACTTCTTTGTTAGTAACTTATTGGGCTTCCTATGATTAAGTAATATAGGAAATTAAACCTCTGTGTGTGTCATTTTGTCACATGTGAAATAGCATGTGACAATAACTTTCTGATTTTAAGACAACTTGGAGACCTCATTAATAATAGTTACCCTATACACTGACACTAATAATAGTGTATAATAATAATGTGTGAAAAAAGAAGGTTATGTTGTCTGTTCCACAGAGGTATAGCAACCTAAAGATTGTGGTGAGGCATGTGCCAACTCTAGCATTCCAGTTCTTATTACTTGAGATATTTATTTTGGATTTACTATGTATGGATTACAGGTGATGTTGTGGAAGTGAAATTAATACTATGTCTGTAATGTCATTTGTATGATTCTCTGTAATCTAGTCATATTGCTTTAGGTTCTTTTATAGTACTTCTTGAAATTTAAATCATCAGGATTTTGAGGAAAGGATTCTAGAACATGAGACTAGCATCATGCTTTGCTCAGGGTTCCTAACTTCATATTTTGTTTTCACTTGTGAAAGTCGGATGACTGGGTGAATTGTTGTGACCTCTCCGAGCATCTGTTTCTTCAGTTCTGAGAAGAAAGAAAGCATTATCTCTTTGACTGGATTTCTTTTGGGTATTAAATTAATAGTAAAAGATAAAATACTGTGAAAGTGTTTAGAAAAATAACATTTTTTTTATTCTTGTCATAGATCCTCAGTAATTATTTAACAGTGACATTCTGTATAGTATTAGAGGGACCTGGCCTTGACTTCTTATTTGTTCCTGGTCTCATAATTCTTTGGAGTGAAGACTAGTCTAATTCTTTTCATATGTGAGGACTTAGTCTTTATTTATCCTGCCATGCAGGGCCCTGGATTAAGCACTAGAGACACAGACCAGGCTGATTGTCTGTCTTCATCCAAAAGTGGTAGGTAAGCATAGAAGAGATACCATACCAGTGCACCTTGCATAGCTGAGTCATGACTAAATGAGGACAGGCATTTTGTTCTTCTGTTTCTGATGGGATGCTGTGGCAAAGCCATAGAGCAGTCAGTGTTGGGTGCTGTAGTTGTTTGTCAGTTTACACTGTGGGCTGCAGTGGCGGGTGACCAGGATTAGAAGTCAAGAGGACTGGATTTTAGTTCTTGCTATTGATTCCTGACTAGGGACAAGTTAGGCAGCTTATTTTGTTTTAGTTTTTCTCTCTCTCTGTAACAAAGCAGCCCCAAACGTCTCACAATATAGTGGATCAGCAGATCCAGCTAGGCTGTTTTTCTGCTTTACTTGGCATTGCCTGGGATCACTCACTTAGATGCATTCAATTACTGCCTGGGCTGCAAAACCTGAGAAGACCTCACTCACATGTTCAGCTCTTCTCTGTGACACCTCTTTGTCTTCACAAGGTGTTTCATCATTCAGTAGTCTAGCTTGAGCTCCCTTACAGCATGGCAGTGGCTTTCCCAGAGAACACACAAGAGGAAGACCATCTCTGTAGCTGGCAAACTGTTCCTTCTACCATGTTCTATTGGTCAGCACATCACAAGACCAAGGAGAGGAAATAGGTCCCATCTCTTGATGGGGACAGTGTGCATATCCCAAGAATGTGAGGAATTGGTGCCCATCTTTGGAGATTGTTACCACAGTATTGATTAAATGAGGTGCTGAGTTGGTGAGTCTCTGCAGGCTAGTATCTAGCCCAACATTTTCATGATACTAAAAATTTTTATTTGAGAAATTCTTTTGCGCATGATGTAGTGGAAAGATGACTGGGTCAAAGTCCTGGGCCCCAGGCCACAGGACTTTGCAGGAAGAAAGGCCTAGGTCTTAATATTGACTTTGCTCTGGGAAGTGACTTAAGTCTAAGTTTTGTACCCATCTGTTAAATATTAGGGCTAATTAATTAGGGTTAATATTAACTCATTTCTAGGATAATAGTTCATGTTAGCACAGAATTATCAGTTAGAAAATATCTGTGCTTTTCCTTTAAGGTCTTTTTAAAGTCACCAGTAGCTGAAGACATAAAAGTCTTTTTGTTATTGTTTAATGTGAAGATGTTCAGGTATTTAGTTATGTGTCACAGTTACTGGGTATTTTTCTAAGACCAGGAGTTCAAGATAAATTTATCTGTTTTGGTGCTATAAATTATCCTTAGAATGTTGTTGCTACTAAGAAAGTAGACTTAAAAATAAATAACTGCATAGTTTGAAAGTTCATTTTGGTGTTTGAATAGCTGAGTTGAGTGACATTTTAGGTAACTTTTGTCTACAAGAAAGAAAAGCTTCATAGGGTCACCAGCATTCAACCTAGTTATCTTGAATGGTGGTAGTGCTCAGACCATGGATCAGGCCTAATAGATGTTACTAGGGCCACACACTTGCTCTACTCCCTTGCTGCATGGTAAGAATCACCTGTGCCAGAAAACTCAGTCCAACCACCATGTACATCCATAAGAATGGGACTCTGACTGGAAAAAAATATATTCGATGTTTGTATAATTGTATCAGAATGAATCCTGCTGTTGTATATAACTGAAAAGAACCAATTAAAAAAAAAAAAAAGCTCAGTGACTAATGGGATTGGAGAAATGAAAGAATGTAGGCACTAAAGTACTGGTTCTCGAAGTGTATTCTCTGGACCCATAGCATTAGCACCTCCTATACTAATTACAGTATTTTCACCAACTATTATTGTGAGGGTTAAATGAAATGATGCTTACAGAGTATTTAGCACAGTCCCAGGTAACCTTTTTAATAATACTAGGCATTATTAATAATATTCATCATCATCATTAATAATAAATAGTAATCATTGAGATTAATATTTTTCTGACAATGTGTTTCACAAAGCAGCTTATTTTGTAATTTTTTAAAAAGCTATCAGAATTGTGATTAGTTTGTTTTTAAATCTTCTGACTGGTCTGCTAGTCTAATTGTATTGAAAGTTGTCAAGTAAAGAGTTGTTTAGGCAAATTCTGAAGATGCTTCTTACAAGGCCTGTGACTGAAGAAGACAGTCTTCAGTCTGAACTGTTGGTAGATCATATAATCATGCAGGTATATGTATAGCTTGAATATTTGTGGTAGTCATTAATGCCATTTAATAAGCCCCGAGGCAGTGTCTGAACTCTGGAGTTTCCTTTGAAGAGTTATTCTTTCTACACCCCACTTTAGGTTTCCATACAACTGTTTTCTTTCTTTTCTTTTTTTTTTTCATTTGTGGTCAAATAAAGACCATGGTTAACCCCAAAAGGAAGCCCAGCTGAGCTGTGGGGGCCCCAGGCCACAGTGCCTGAGCCAGCCCAGAGCCTCTCTGTATCTGCCAGCTGCCTGTTCACTTCCTCTTTAAGCTGAACTCTTAAAGTGAAAAGCTGTTTATTCCGTCTTTTGGGCCTGCTGCTTCAGAGGTGGTGGAGGTGTTCTCTGGGAAGACACTATTACTTACCTTGGCCTCTTGCTGGTGCCTGTATCCAGAACTAGAAACTTTTCCTTCCTTTATTTCCTGGGGAACTATGGGTTCAGGCCATGACCAGTAAGAGACAACTGATCTTCCTTGAGCCCCCTCCTCCCCAGGCTTAAGAAGTAGTGTTCCTTACTGTCTTGTCTCCATCTTTGAATTAACTATGTAGAGCAGTTCATGTGAAGCTGTTTTTCATATGAAGAATTTTATGCTCAGGCAGAGCCAGAGGACTTAGAGACCCTCCGCCCTGAGAGTTTTCAGCAGTGTTCCCTGGAAATACTGGATTATCTGGAGGGCTTAAGGCACATCCTTGTCCCTGCTCTGACCTGAGTGGCTTACCTGCCATTAGTGTGGTATATTGAGGTCCTGCATAGAATGTACAGTGGATAAAGGGGAGGTCATGAAGCATACTGTAGAGCCCTTATGTAGTCGAGCTCCTTCTGGGGTGAGATGAGAATCCCTGCAGACAGGATTGCCCAAGAGAACTTAGACAGTGTTTTACTTAGATGCCTAAGAACTAGATTGGGCTGGTGTAACTCCTACTTGAGCTCTTCAGAAGGAAGTAACGAACCCACACAAACTCAACTGGAACCGAGAAAGGGTATTTCAATGACGTGGGAGCGCAAGTGACTCAGTACACTGATATAAGAGTGCTGTGGAGCTTCTTGATGGCCTAGAGATGACTTCAGGCTGCCCATAGTCCTGCTCATGGTCCTCTCTTGGAAAGTGGGGTCCTGGTCTCTGCATCTTCCTTGTTATTCCTCTGCTGACCTCTGCTCCTCTGTGCACATTTTAGAACACAGTGGTGGGTTTTTCATTTCCCATGTGTGCTATTAACATAGCCTACGGTAGTGCTGTGCTTTCTGCCCCAGTAGTGAACTTCGGGAGATGAGTTTGGATAGTGTCTACCTTTGCTTCATTGACTATGTACATACATGTCTGCCTGTGCCCACACTGGGGCATGGCAGAAAACAGTGCACAAATTCCTCCAAGAGTTATACAGTAGTATTTTATGGTTTAGAGACTTTACTGTACAGTTTCTTCTTGGCAATCCCATAGGTAGACCTTATTACAGAACATAATAATGAGTGCTCAAAGTTTATAGAGAGTCCTCAGGGACATCCAAGAGGTAACTGAAATAATCTGACCCTTGAGAAGGTTCTCTTGGTTACTGGGGATGAGAACAATCATAATTACTTCTTTACTTACAGTTTGTAACTTGATTTATTTTTGGAGTGAATGTCGAGGCGTTTTAAGGTTGTTCATATCCCTTAGTGTGTGTATGCTATGGTAATTAAACCAAGATACTGGAAAAAATCAAGAAAAGTATCAAAGAGGATTTCATTCTATTAAAATTTCAGAACATCTACTCTGTAGATGACATTGTGAGTCAAGAAAGGATCCAACCTTTAATAGCTTGAATATGGTCTTCAGTCTTAAATTTTGAAGCATCAAAATGCTACCCATAGTCCCTTAGTCAGCTATGAGTTTGCACATTTGCCTTTGACTCAGCATTCCTTGTGTACTTCCTCTAGTGCGCAAAACCACAGAAAATGCATCATAGCTTTAGCATTTTTAATTGCCGCCAAGTAGTGCTGCTAGCCATTGTGCTTAGTCTTTCTGCAACTGATGAAATGCTTATTTTTTAAAAGGTTGCCCAGTGGAGTCAGACATGGCTGTATCAGTTCCGTTGCTGCTTGTATCTCTGTTTCACTTCCCACAATGACTGATTCTCCATCTGCCATGACAGTGCATTCCTGAACTGGTGCCCTGGTCTTGGTGACCAGAATGTTTATTTTTAGGAAAAGTTCAAATTATCCAGAATACTGGGTGTGGTGACACACACATGTAATCCTAGCAACTCAGGAGGCTGAGATAGGAAGATTGCATGTTCGAGGCCAGCCTGGGTAATTTAGTGAGACCCTGTCTCAAAGTAAAAAATAAAAAGGACTAGGGATGTAGCTCAGTGGTAAAACTCCCTTGGGCTTAAAAAAAAAAAAAAAAAAAAAAAAAAAAAAATTATCCAGAGAAGGGTGCCTTTTGTAAATTTACATAAATTAGACTCTTGCTTCAGGGATTATGAGACGGTGTGTGTCTTTGCATGTGTGTGTGTGTGTGTGTGTGTAGATTTTTAAAAGAACCTCTATAGAAAAACTTAAAACGATAAACGATTAGGAATATGATGAACATTGATGTACCCATTACCCATCTTCAACATTGTGGACAGTTTTAGGTTAAGTAGTATTCAAAACGAATGCTGGTTTTAAAAGTGAATGGTGGATTTTCCAGATTTCAGAGCTGCTAGTAATTTCATGCCAAACCAGAATCTTATCTCCTTCCTTCAGTCTTCAGTGTAAGTCTTAATAAATATTGTTAGATGAACAATAAGAGGTCTTATTGGGGCATTAATGTGGATTTTCCCGTGATAAGAATGGACACTGAAGCTATTAATTTTGGGTATGCTAGTGTACCTTAGGTTTCTGATTTTATTTTGAAGAGTAGTCTCATTGGGGTATTTCACAATAATCAGATGAATCAGACTGCTTCTCCTACCTGTGGGAGCTTGATTTCTTCTCCCCAGTATTGGGATAAATGTCAATCTGATGGAATCCTACTTTCTTCTAAGGTTATGGCAGAGCTTCTATATTAGTTTGCTTCTTACTGGGGACAAATAGGGCTGGTCTAGATCTGGATGGCCTCCCTGTTGTTAACTCTGCTTCCACAGATAGCCATTTCCCACTTCATGGGAGGAAAGAAAAGCACATTTACAAGAGTAGGCAAATGGGTAGAGGGAACTTTTGGGAGGTGATTAAAGTGCTGTAAAACTGGACTATGGACAGTTGACAACTATATAAATTTGCTAAAACTCATCAAACTGGAAACATAAGAGGTGAATTTATGATATGCAAATTTACCATAATAAAACTGTTATTTATTTATGTTTGTGTTGATGAAGATCAAACCCAGAGCCTCTCTAAGTATGTGATCTACAACTCAGTTCCCCTTCTAGCCCAAAGCTGTTTTACTACACAGCATATTTATTCAGTGTGCTTTTTTTTTTTTTTTTTTTTTTCAGAATTAGAGGTCTTTGTAAGAATTTTCAAGACAATAATTATTCTCTAGTCCCAGCCATACACTGTTCATATTTGTTCATTAATTTATTGCCATGGAGAAGTAACACCAAAGAAATAATTTTATAATTAGTGTGGAATGGGTTAGTTTGTTCTCTTTAGTTTTATTAGCAAAACAAATTGATTATCAGGAATATTCTGTAGTACTGACTAAGTGATTCATAAATGAAAAAGTCCTACCTGAGTGTTGCAAAAATGCAAGTTGGATTTTAATTACTTCCTGAATAAAAGAAACCAGAAGCAAAAAGAGAAATATTTTAAAGTAATGCTTTCCCAAAAAGATTCCGCGATGATGACAGGGTTTAGGACATGCTACCCCAAAATATGGCACCTTGCCAATTGTAGAAACAGCAGAAGCAGGAAGGTTACTCTCACCTTCCCTTATCCTTCTCCCCTGAAGCAGGTCATAAAACCTAGGAAGGAGTTTCTGACCCTTTCCTGAAGCAGGTCATAAGTCTTTATTGGAGAAGTACCCTCCCTATACCCAGAGGAAAAGAATATCCTTATCTCTGATGACAAAGGGTCACAGAGAACAACCTGAACAAACATGCCTTGCTATTTCCTCCAGTTTATTACCATTAGATCATTCTTCTTTATCCAGTTGTATTTCTCCAAGACTATCCACTTCTTCATCAAACCTAGTATAAAAAACGCACACAGGTTTGCTTGTTTGTTCAAGTCTTCATTTCCATATGAATGCTCCTATGTCACATTAATCTTGCATTAAATAAATATGTATGCTTTTCTCTAGTTATTCTGTCTCTTGTTATAGGGGCCTCAGCCATGAACTTAGGGTGAGTGAGGGCAAGAATTTTTCCACACTGACAATGAGTTAGCCCTTTATGCACAATCATAGTAGAATATAGTCTAGTAATGTCAAATCCTAAAGGTCTTTGGTTTAGAAAGGTAGATATAGTGTCGCCAAAGGAAGTTAGAAATGACTTTGACATTTTTTGACTAGGAGGTACATTCACTTATTTAAGAAGTACTTATTGGGGGCTCACCACTCTGCTGATCATTTAGTGATAGACAAAAAGACATATGACTTCCCATTGGTCAGGCCTCCAGAAATTAGGTGGTTGAAGACCTTGGTCTGCTCTTTGCTTTGTGAGGCACTGTGAGAGAGAATTTTGAGGTCTTTGAGAGAAGGCCCATGTCTTATGAATTCCTTTTCATGTCTCTAGTCTTTTGTATATTACTAGTGCTTTATAAATATTTAATGCCCACATGAATAAAAGAATAAAGAAAATGTTATCCTCATCCTCAAGAACATTTTAGTTGTGATACTGTTATGGTTTGAGTGTGTTTTGTCCCCACCAAACTCATATTGAGACTTGGTCCTGAATGTAGCAGTGTTGGGAGTTGGGACCTAGTGGGAGTTGTTTGAATGGTTTCATGTCATCTGTTAAGAAAGAGTTCTTGCTGTGATGGGACTGGATTAGTTACTGTGGGGCGGGTGTTATAAAGTGAGGCTACCCCTTGTGTGTTTTAGTCTTCGCCCACACCTCTTTGCTTATTGCTTTCTGGCATGAGTCAAAGCAATAAGAGGCCCTAACCAGAAGCTGAACATATACCAGCACCACCATGCTCTTGAACTTCCCAGCCTGTAAGAGCCATAAGCCTAAATAAACTTAAAAAAAAAAAAAATTCCAGTTGTTTTCTTATAGCAACAGAAAACAGACTCAGAGACTTAAAAGCCATACCAGTATGAAAAAGATTGCTAATAACAGGGTCCTTTATAATCCCAAGTATTTTAATTGTCCATGTAATGCCTAAAGAAGAGGGCAGTAGTGGCTTAGACTGTTTCAAAAGACTTGTAGAGTTGGTGGTATCCAGTGGATATACCTGAATCTCTGACTAACAACAGGAGAATCCATTCAAGGATGGTGCATGCACATGCAGATCACATGGTAGAAATGAAAGTGACTTGTATGGGGACCATGAAGCAGGGCTGACTTGAAATCAAGGGGAAAATGAATAAAGGAATTAGAGGAGAGAGTGACTGAAGATTGTCCAGATCAGCCTCTGTTTTTAAGCATTAGGAAATCAGTGAATTTTTGAGTCAACACATGATTAAATTAAAATTTGCAAACTAGTTGCTGATTAACCAGGTAGATGGTATGGCTGATGTTTGCATCTCTGTGTGCCAGAATTGTAGATATATATTTTTTAGTTGTAGACAGACCTTTATTTTATTTATTTATATGTGGTGCTGAGAATCGAACCCAGTGCCTCACATGCCAGGCAAGCCACTCTGCCACTGAGCCACAACCCCAGCTCCAGAATCTTATATATTTAAGAGGTTATTATATTTAGTTGCTGCATTTTCTAATTTCCTGGCACCTTTGGCAAAAGAATTATCAACTTTTTTTTTCTTTTTTTCTTAATAGGTAGGAATTCTAACAGTCTTACAAATAAGAACAACATTTTATTTGGAACATTCAGGCAGGAATTCACTGAAGGTGTGTCATATGCATAGCAGTGCAGAGATGAAGAAATATTATGCAAAGGGTGGTTAGACCATTAGAAAGGTAGCAATGAAATGCTACTGGAGTTGGGGAGGAAGAGAAGGCATTGCCTTCTGCTGAGAACAAACTGAAAGTGATGTAATCTGTTTCAGGCATTTGCCTATATATGTATTTTTAATCCTCAAAACATCCCAGTATAAATTTTAATCCCTAATAAGAGAAAGAGGCTTAGGCTGATGTATATGAACATAAGTCATAAGTTTAAATGAATTTGGCAGTGGAGGGAATATAAATAGAAACTACAATCAGTTTGTATGAAATAGCTCAGTGTTGTTTACATGTTCCCTATAGCCAGTGCATCTCAATGTCCCTTTATACAAAGTCTAAGATAATTAATAGTCCTTTAAACACTACTTGAAATCAAGTTAGTTACATGAAACTTTCAACCCTAACATTTTTTTTAGAAAATATAAAAATTGCCCTTTTCAAAGGATTCTAGTCTAAAAGAACACTTTCCTATTAGAACAAAGCACTGCACAGATCTCTGCATTCAAACTTGTTTTCTTTCCAGGACTCAAATAAGGGTTCAAGTGAGCATTAATTGTTAGTTCCTTTGATCAACTGATTCTAATCCCAGTTCTTTGGGCCTTAGTGTCCCAGTAGGTAGTCAGAGGTTTGGATTAGAGTAGCTCACATGCCCTTTTAGCTCTAAATGCTTGTTGAAAACAATTTCTTAAGGCAGTAGACCTTTGAGGGTTAAAAACAACAAAATCAGCATACAGTCTAATCCTGCTCAGCTTTTATTTGTTCATTTTTTGGAAACTGTAGTAACTTGTTAGATCTTGTGCAGTAAAACGTAATTCCCAATTTTCCAAGACCAGCTGTAGATTAGAATTCTTAAGGCCTCCTTAATGGAAAAGGGTGGGTAATGTGTTTGTCAAGAGGCCACTTAGAAAAATCACTTCCATGTAATTTTTAATACAGTTCTTTGGATAGACTTTATATGACTCAGTATTACAGATGTCATTAATTTATAATGGAAAATAGTGAGACAATGTGACAGTGATTTTCATACTCAAGAATACTTAGGCGGCAGGGTGAGCTATAATTGAATAGTTGGAACAGGCTTCTGCAAAACACCACTAACCTGAAATGCAGATCCCACAGCTGAGCTGGGGGCCTTGGTACCTCTGACTTTTTTTTTTTTTTTTTTTTTGGTGGAGTGAACCCAATGCCTTTTGAATGCAAGGCAAGCACTCTACCAACTGAGCCATATCCCCAGCCCACCTCTGACCATTTTTTGATGAATCAGCCAGGTGGCAGAAAAACTGAGACCTCTTGGAAATCTCAGGCCCTCCAGATCTCTTCTCACCAAAGGAAACTCTACACCTGTGTTTGTTTTTCTAGGCAGGCTAAGATACAGAAGGGTGGTCTTGGGCAATATGGGGAATTAGATTTAATGTTTGGTTCCTCCACAGTCATATATCCACATATTCTCTTCCTTTGAATGAATAGTGGACATTTTAGAGATGAGGACAAACCTTTTGCAGTAATATTTTGGGCATTTGTATGAAAGAAGAAGTTAAACACTGGTAGACATTCATGACTAAAAGGTATAGTGGTTTTCCTTTGCTGGCAGTTAAATGTTTTGTTATCTTTTGCAAGATAATAAATTTTGAGTGAAAATCATGTCTGTCTTTTTAATTGGGAGCTGTCATCTGTGGATCCCACAATGTCCCAGGAGCAAAGAAATGTTATGAATGAGAAAGGCCACTAGTGTGAATTGGGAAAACTGAGTTCTGCTTCTAGTACTTGTTTTAGATATTATTGTGTCCTCCTAAAAGGGTATATTTGGAAATAGGGTCTGAAAAGAGATAAATGAGGTCATTAGGGTGGTCCCTAATCCAGTATGAGTCGTGTTCTTATAACAAGGGAAAATTGGGCACAGAGACAGATATACACATAGAGAAGTTGATGTGAGGACACAATGAGAATGTTATCCACAAGCCATGGAACTCCTGAGGCCACCAGAAGCCAGGAGAGAGGCATGGAAATAGATTTCCCTCATAGCTCACAGGGAACCAACTAATTAATTTCAGACTTCTGTCCTTCAAAATTGAGACAGTAAATTTCTATTGATTTCAGCCATCCAGTTTTTGGTACTATATTATGGTAGTCTCAGGAAGTCTCTATAGTCCTGATTCCCCCAGAGCCACAAAACATTAAGCAGGCCTCTCAACCGCCTGGACTTCTGCTTCCTTATTTGTAAAATGAAGTATGAGAGTAGATGATGTCAGGACCTTCCCACTCTGACATTTGATGATTAATACTTCAAAAAGTGCATTCAATATTCAGCAAAGTAGTTGTTATATTTCTTAATATAGCTAAAATACACAAAGAATATGCTTTTTTCAGTTCCCAATTCTGTTCTTTTCATTGGGGAGTCATTGGCGATACTTCCCTTAAGCTAAAATATTGTGCAAGGCTGTCCCTTCCAAATTGACACACTAAAGAAGTGACAGCATGTCTAGTCTGTATATGAGTACAATGTAAAACCAAAGAACAAATCACTTAAAAGCATATCACTGTTTTCTACTAGCTTGGGGTTATTAGCATATTTTGGATATCACTTCATGGACTTTTCTTTGCTAGATGTATAGAATGATTTCTTGCACAGGCTTATTCTAGTTTTTCCCAAAGGAACCTGCCACATAGATACAGGTCACTTGGGTATTTGCTCAAAGGTGTGTCACCTCCATAAATAGTAGCACAGCAGCATCCTGCTCATGGTCAAGTATAGTCAGACCAGAGTTCACATCAGGCAAGGAACTGGGTATGAAGTTGGTTTTCTCCCTTCACTTGTCTCCAGGGTACAGTTGGTCCATAGGTGTAGCAAAATCAAGATACTGTAGTTGGTATTGTCCCAGAGGAATGCAAGATGGAAATCGCCATCCACCTCTGCTCCAGTGTCTTTGTCTATGAAAACTACAGCTGAAACCCCTGAGATTCAGTTGCAATAATACCTCCCTGAACGTCCTCTTTAATTTTAATTTTTTTTTCTTCTTTGTCCCTAAATTGTAGTGGGTAATTTTTTTTTTCTTAAACTTTTTACGAAAGGGTAACAAAACTGTCTTTTCCTTTCTTAAAAAAAAAAAAAAAAAAAAATCATTATATATTTGATTACAAGGAAATAAATCTTTAAAACCAGCTATGTAAAATGTTTTATACCATTTACTGGCCTATCTTAGACTCTCCCTAATTTTCTCAGAACCTTTTTATACTTCTTCCTCTGCTGAAATGTCCCCTTTCCTCAGTCTGCTAGCACAAAAAGACAAGGACCAGGTTAGGTTAGGTTCAGGCAAAGAATTTAAAAGAGAATTAACCTTGGTGGGGTGTGCCTGGACTGGCCTTAATGGCTCCCTCTGTTTTCTTTGTACTTAGGAGAGAAATGATTAACATGAGTACAGTTTCACTGTATTCAGCCAAGTTAAAGGTAATGATTTTATTCATGTTTAATGAAACTTAAGAATTACTATGCTATCTTCTGAAGATGTTTTTAACATATACAGTGTTTAAATCCAGTCTCTGGTTTAAATTTTCTTCTTTGCTTAGTTCTCCCTACCCCGTACCCCCATCTGGGGTTATAACACAGGGAAGAGCCTAAAATTGTCCTTAGTGTAAATATCTAATTCTCTAATTAATCACATGTATGGATTATGAACACTGCACTTGGAAAAGCACCATCACGATGAAAGGCCTTCATACAGCCTCATGTGAACCTAAAAACATGTTTGGAAAGGAGATGTTTTCAGCATTTAAAGTAGTGGAAATTTATTTTTTCTTTAAGGCTATAACTTCCTTTGTATAAGTGTATAAAATAGTTTATGACTATTTATAATTTCATTTTGTTCCTGAATAAAACACAGTTGTTAAAATATTCCACTTTGAATCTTTCCCTAGCTCTCTTCAATCTGGTTCTAGACCTCCACCCTGGCTTATTGCAGAGGAGTGGTGACAAAGGAGATGGTCCACTTGATCTGGCCGTGTGTTTCACAGTTTTTCTTTGTGTCCAAGTGTGAATTGTATGTAAAATGACAATATTATGTATAATTATTGTCCACCAATAAAATATTTTTTAAAAAGAATGGATAAAATGAAACACAAAAATAAACAAACAAAACACTCCTTCCCCCTTTCAATTAAGAATCTTCTAATAGCACATCACTAGGGGCTGATCCCTCAGTTTGTGAATTGTCCTGACTCTAATCCCAATGCCTTTTTTTCTGGTGCTTTATTGTTTTGGCATTTTTTTTCCCTTCCTTTGTGCCTTTTCTAGAGGACTCAACACATCTGTGTTGCTGTTACTATGAGAAGTTGAAAAGATTTGGTGGGTCTGTAGTTTGAAATTATTGACCAAATAGTGACTTAGAATGTCTTTATTTTTTTCATTGTTGTTTGCTGGCTTATTTTAGTGTCTTTGTCCATTTTCCTTCTTCCTGTGAATGTGGCTTCTGGTAGTAAGAGCCATTTGCTTTCATTCTTGGATATATGCTCTGATTCAATGTCTCTCAGTTTGTTTTCTGCCATAACACAGATGGTTTTCACATGCCTCACATGCTAACAGGGGTATATCCAGGGTTATGCAGAATTCCAAGCAAATTCCTTATGATTCCACCCCTTACTTTCCCATTCAGGATAGTACAGTGGAGAGCACATGATAGATTATGGTTCTCTAACCTTGCAGTCAGTTGGCTGTACTTTCTAAAACAGCAAATTGTTGGGGCTGGGGCTGTAGCTCAGTGGCAGAGCACTTGTCTAGTGTGTGTGAGGCATTGCGTTTGATGCTTAGCACAGCGTAAAAATAAACATAGAATAAAGCCATGCTGTCCATATACAACTACAAAAAAATTTTTTGAAAAAGCAAATTGTTACATATTTTAGTACTTGATTCTCATGTTGCTTTAGTCATTTGTGGATTTCATTGATGCTTAAAAATAATGTTTGAAATATTTAATAAAATAGGTAATTTCATAAGGAACACCCTTATACTCATTCCCCAGTTTAAACACCTCGTAACGCTTTGTCAATCACATTATCATCCATCAGCCCCGCTTAAAGAAAATGAAGTTAATATGCCTTTATGTTCTCTCTTGTTTCTCCCTCAACTTCCCTTTATTTTGTACAACCCAGATTATTAGTTTCTGTAATCAGATTTATGATATTGTATGGTCGTGTTTCTTTCTGTAAATGTGTTTTATTCTTGGCCCTTCACCTCTACCACCCCTTCTCTCTATACTTCAGTGGGCTGGATCCAGAAGTATGTTCAAGAAATGTTTTGTCCTTTTTGACCTTTTTCTTGTGTTCTGAGACCTCAACTCCCATAGGTGTCACTTTCTCAGATCTAAGTTTCTTTACCTCAGAGTTTTTGGACTTGGCTCCATTTGCCATTTTGGACTTGACTCCATTGTCATTTGTGGCAAAGCATGGATCATCTCAGGTTTTCCTCCCTGACCCTGGATTTTTATGAGAATGCCTGAGTTCTAGAACCTAATCATTTCTTAAGCTATTATGCTAAATCACTTTTTCCCAAAACACAATGATATTTTAGATCTGAAAATGTCTTTCTTAATTTTAGAGGTAGTTTCTTTTTATTTTAAATTTATATTATGTAATAATTAGATACATACCAAAGAATGTGATATATATATAAACTATGAGGCATAATTATTTAACAAAATTTCAGAAACTCATCACCAAAATTTTAAGTGTCATTGCAAAGAAAAAATTGGAAACATATTAAATTCCTGCATACATTTCCTTAACCTGTAACTTTTCACCCACCCCAGAAATAATAATTTTCCTGAATTTGGCATTTGTTATTTCTAATATATGTTCCTTGATTTTTCTATAAGTAGATCTGTCTGTATTTAGTATTGTCTTGCACAATTTCAAACTTAATTTAAATGGTTCATGCTTTGCATAGTATTATGCAGTTTGCTTTTCCACTTATTACTGTGTTTGGGATATAGTCACATGGATATATTTAGCTCTAGTTCCCCCTTTTGAACTATATGCCATTTATTTACCTATTTCTGGTGAACATTTAAGTTTTTCCTAATTTTGTGCTATCCCCAGCAGTTTGCAGTGATATATGTATATGTATGTGTATGCATTTACATAAGCGGGAGCTTTGAACAGAAGAGCTGGTTGCTCCAGGGGTTCTACCCAGGAGTGGAATTGTTAAGCTGCAGAGGACTGCTAATCCTCAGCCTCACCAGACACTCCATAGTAGTCCTGTTACTTTTTCTGCTAACCAGCTGCATTTGAGAATTTCCTTTTCTTTATGAACTTGGGAATTCTTGATACTGCTAGAATTTTTACCTTTTACCAGTCTTATGGTATGAAATGAGATCTTGCTATTTGTTATTTCTTCTGTTGATAAATGGTTCTTTACTCATTCTTCTGTGGGATAATCTTTATTTTTATTTTTTATTTTTTTATTATTCGGATTTTTTTTATTGTATACAAATGGGATACATGTTGTTTCTCTGTTTGTACATGGCATAAAGGCATACCATTTGTATAATCATAAATTTATATAGGATAATGTTGTTTGATTCATTCTGTTATTTTTTTCCCTTCCCCCCACCCCTCCCACCCCTCTTTTCCCTCTATACAATCCTTCCTTCCTCCATTCCTACCCCCCTCCCTAACCCTAACTCTAACCCTATCACTCTAACCCCTCACACCCCCCATTATGTGTCATCATCCACTTATTAGCGATATCATTCGTCCTTTGGTTTTTTGAGATTGGCTTATCTCACTTACCATGATATTCTCCAATTTCATCCATTTGCCTGCAAATGCCATAATTTTATCATTCTTTTGGCTGAGTAATATTCCATTGTATATATATACCACAGTTTCTTTATTCATTCATCAATTGAAGGACATCTAGGTTGGTTCCACAATCTGGCTATTGTGAACTGAGCAGCTGTGAACATTGATGTGACTGTATCTCTGTAATATGCTGATTTTAAGTCCTTTGGGTATAGCCCAAGGAGTGGGATAGCTGGGGCAAATGGTGGTTCCATTCCAAGTTTCTCTAAGGAGTCTCCACACTGCTTTTCAGAGTAGCTGCACTAATTCACAGCCCCACCAGCAATGTATGAGTGTACCTTTCTCCCCACATCCTCGCCAACACCTGTTGTTGCTTGTATTCTTGATACTCGCCATTCTAATTGGAGTGAGATGGAATCTTAGGGTGGTTTTGATTTGCATTTCTTTTATTACTAGAGATGTTGAACATTTTTCCATATGTTTGTTGATTGCTTGTAGATCTTCTTCTGTGAAGTGTCTATTCATTTCCTTAGCCCATTTGTCAATTGGATTATTTGCATTCTTGGTGTAGAGTTTTTTGAGTTCTTTATAGATTCTGGAGATTAGTGCTCTATCTGAAGTATGATTGGCAAAGATTTTCTCCCACTCTGTAGGCTCTTTCTTCGCATTGCTGATAGTTTCCTTTGCTGAGAGAAAGCTTTTTAGTTTGAATCTATCCCAGTTATTCATTCTTGCTTTTATTTCTTGTGCTATGGGAGTCCTGTTAAGGAAGTCTGATCCTAAGCCGACATGTTGAAGCTCTGGACCTACTTTTTCTTCTATAAGATGCAAGGTCTCTGGTCTGATTCTGAGGTCCTTAATCATTTTGAGTTTAGTTTTGTGCATGGTGAGAGATATGGGTTTAGTTTCATTCTGTTGCATATGGATTTCCAATTCTCCCAGCACCATTTGTTGAAGAAGCTATCTTTTCTCCATTGCATATTTTTGGACCCTTTGTCTAGTATGAGAAAATTGTATTTCTTTGGGTTTGTGTCCATGTCCTCTATTCTGTACCATTGATCCACCTTTCTATTTTGGTACCAATACCATGCCGTTTTTGTTATTATTGCTTTGTAGTAGAGTTGAAGATCTGGTATTGTGATACCCCCTGCTTCACTCTTTCTGCCAAGGATTGCTTTAGCTATTCTGGGTTTTTTATTCTTCCAGATGAATTTCATAATTGCTTGCTCTATTTCTGTAAGGTACATCATTGGGATTTTAATTGGAATTGCATTGAATCTGTATAGCACTTTAGGTAGTATGGCCATTTTGACAATATTAATTCTTCCTATCCAAGAACATGGGAGATCTTTCCATCTTCTAAGGTTTTCTTTAATTTCTTTCTTTAGTGTTCTGTAGTTCTCATTGTAGAGGTCTTTCACCTCTTTTGTGAGATTGATTCCCAAGTTTTTTATTTTTTTCGATGCTATTGTAAATGGGGTAGTTTTCCTAATTTCTCTTTCTGAAGATTCATCACTTATGTATAAAAATGCATTAGATTTATGTGCATTGATCTTATATCCCGCTACTTTACTGAATTCACTTATGAGATCTAAAAGTCTTTGATGGAATTTCCTGGTTCCTCTAACTATATAATCATATCATCAGCAAATAGGGATAGTTTGAGTTCTTCTTTTCCTATTTGTATCCCTTTAATTTCTTTGGTCTGTCTAATTGCTCTGGCTAGAGTTTCAAGGACGATATTGAATAGAAGTGGTGAAAGAGGGCATCCCTGCCTTGTTCCAGTTTTTAGGGGAAATACTTTCACTATTTCACCATTTAGAATGATATTAGCCATGGGCTTAGCATAGATGGCCTTTACAATGTTAAGGAATGTTCCCACTATCCCTATTTTTTCTAGTGTTTTGAGCATGAAGGGGTGCTGTATTTTATCAAATGCTTTTTCTGCATCTATCGAAATAATCATGTGATTCTTGACTTTAAGACTATTGATAGGTGAATTACATTTATTGATTTCCTGATGTTGAACCAACCTTGCATCCCTGGGATGAAACCCACTTGATCATGGTGCACTATCTTTTTAATATGTTTTTGTATGCGATTTGCTAAAATTTTGTTGAGAATTTTTGCGTCGATGTTCATTAAGGATATTGGTCTGAAATTTTCTTTCCTCGATGTGTCTCTGTCTGGTTTAGGTATCAGGGTAATATTGGCTTCATAGAATGAGTTTGGGAGGGTTTCCTCCTCTTCTATTTTATGGAATAGTTTGAGGAGTATTGGAATGAGCTCTTCTTTAAAGGTTTTGTAGAACTCGGCTGAGAACCCATCTGGTCGTGGACTTTTCTTTTTGGTAAGCTTTTGATGACTTCTTCTATTTCATTACTTGAAATTGGTCTATTTAAGTTGTGTATGTCCTCCTTGTTCAGTGTAGGCAATTCATATGTCTCTAGAAACCTGTTGATGTGTTTGAAATTTTCTATTTTGTTGGAGTATAGATTTTCAAAATAGCTTCTAATTATGTTTTGTATTTCACTCGTGTCTGTTGTGATATTTCCTTGTTCATGCCGAATTTTAGTGATTTGGGTTTTCTCTCGTCTTCTCTTTGTTAGTGTGGCTAAGGGTTATCAATTTTGTTTATTTTTTCGAAGAACCAACTATTTATTTTGTCAATTTTTTTGTATTGTTTCTTTTGTTTCAATTTCGTTGATTTCAGCTATGAGTTTAACTATTTCCTTTCTTCTACTACTTTTGGTGTTGGTTTGTTCTTCTTTTTCTAGGGCTTTCAGCTGTAGTGTTAGGTCGTTTATTTGTTGATTTTTTTCTTCTTTTATTAAATGTGCTCCATGAAATAAATTTTCCTCTAAGTACTGCTTTCATAGTGTCCCATGATATGATGTTTCTTTGTTCTCATTTACCTCTAAGAATTTTTAAATTTCCTTCCTAATATCTTCTGTTATCCATTCATCATATAATAGCATATTGTTTAATCTCCAGGTGTTGGAGTAGTTTCTGTTTTTAACTCTTTCATTTATTTCTAACTTCAATCCATTATGAACTGATAGAATACAAGGTAGTGTCTCTATCTTCTTGTATTTGCTAACATTAGCTTTGTGGCATAATATATGGTCTATTTTAGAGAAGGATCCATGTGCTGCTGAGAAGAAAGTTTATTCGCTCTTGGTTGGATGGTATATTCTATAAATGTCTGTTAAGTCTAAATTATTAATTGTGTTATTGAGATCTATGGTTTCTTTGTTCAAGTTTTGTTTGGAAGATCTGTCCAGTGGTGAGAGAGGCGTGTTAAAATCACCTAGTATTATTGTGTTATGGTCTATTTGGTTTCTGAAATGGAGAAGGATTTGTTTGACATACATGGATGAGCCACTGTTTGGTGCATAGATGTTTATGATTGTTATATCTTGCTGATTTATGCTTCCCTTAAGCAGTATGAAATGTCCTTCTTTATCCCTTCTGACTAACTTTGACTTGAAGTCCACATTATCTGAAATGAGGATGGATACTCCAGCTTTTTTGCTGAGTCCATGTGCATGGTATGTTTTTCCCCATCCTTTCACCTTTAGTCTGTGGGTATCTCTTTCTATGAGGTGAGTCTCTTGCAGCCAACATATTGTTGGATCTTTCTTTTTAATCCAATCTGCCAGTCTATGTCTTTTGATTGATGAATTCAGGCCATTAACATTCAGGGTTATTATTGAGATATGATTTGTATTCCTGGTCATTTGTTTCATTTTTTAAATTTTATTTATTTATTTATTTTTTGGACACAACTTGGTTCCTCCTTTATTTGACAGTTCCTTTAGGATAATTCCTCCCTTTGCTGATTTGCTTCTTTGTTTTTTATCTCTTCCTCATGGAATATTTTGCTGAGAATGTTCTGTAATGCTGGCTTTCTTTTTGTAAATTCTTTTAGCTTTTGCTTATCATGGAATGATTTTATTTCATCGTCAAATCTGAAGGTAAGTTTTGCTGGGCATAAGATTCTTGGTTGGCATCCATTTTCTTTCAGAGCTTGAAAAATGTTGTTCCAGGCCCTTCTAGCTTTTAGGGTCTGGATTGAAAAATCTGCTGATATTCTTATTGGTTTCCCCCTGAATGTAATTTGATTCTTTTCTCTCTCAGCCTTTAAAATTCTGTCTTTATTTTCTGTGTTAGGTATTTTCATTATAATGTGCCTTGGTGTGGGTCTGTTGTGATTTTGTGTATTTGGAGTCCTATAAGCCTCTTGAACTTGATTTTCCATCTCATTCTTCAGATTTGGGAAATTTTCTGATATTATTTCATTGAATATATTGTTCATTCCTTTGGTTTGTTTCTCTAAGCCTTCCTCAATCCCAATAATTCTCAAATTTGACCTTTTCATGATATCCCATAGTTCTTGGAGATTCTGTTCATGATTTCTTACCATCTTCTCTGTTTGGTCAACTTTGTTTTCAAGGTTAAATATTTTGTCTTCCATATCTGAGGTTCTGTCTTCCAGGTGTTCTATCCTATTGGTTATGCTTTCTATGGAGTTCTTAATTTGGTTTATTGTTTCCTTCATTTCAAGGATTTCTGTTTGTTTTTTTTCAATATCTCTAACTCTTTATTGAAATGATCTTTTGCTTCCTGTATTTCCTCTTTTAACTGTCGATTGGTGCGATCATTCAAAGCCTGCATTTGCTCTTTCATCTCATCATTCAATGCCTGAATTTGCTCTTTCATCTCATCATTTGCTTCCCTGATCATTTTAATTATGTACATTCTGAACTCCCTTTCAGTCATTTCTTCTGCCATACTGTCATTGGATTTTATTGATGTAACATCTAGATTTGTTTGGGGCATTTTCTTCACTTGCTTTCTCATATTGTTCAGGAATCAGTGGATCATTAAGATATTGCAGATTTCCTCTTTCGACTTATAATGTCCCTGAAGATTGCTAGTATATCCCCTCTTATCCTTCAGTAACCTGCAGTCTTGGAGGAAGTTGATAATGCAGTGCTCCACAAGGAAGCTGCCTCTCTAGGTGTGATGACCCTCAGGTGGGGTATATTGCCTGCTAGTGGGCAGAGGTGCCTCCACTTGTTGAGCAATGGTTATCCAAAGGGGAACTAGGCTGCGGCCTGAGGCAAGGCCTGTTTTCGCCTGTGTCTCTGGTTTTACCCTCCTTGTGGGAAAACCTCACCTGGCAGGGAAGACTCACCCGGTGGGGAGGTCTCGCTGGTCAGTTCGCCTCCTAGAGATTCCCCTCAATCTACAACTACCGCCTGGGCTGGGCTGTGTTCCTCTGCAACGTTCCCAGGGGCCCGGACCTACCTCCTGGGCCTGGGAGCCTCACCCTTCGCAGACGAGTCTCCTTAGGCTGCCTCTCCTCAGAGAATCTGCCCACAGTCCTGAAAACTTCGCTCCGCCCCTAGGCATGTCTCTGTGCGGCTCTTCCACCAAGAAGCCGCCTAGGTCCTGGGACCCTGCTCTGCACCTAATCGCCTGGGTATGCGGCCCCTCCTCTGAGCTGCCACCTGGAGCCCCGTACAATAGCTCCGAGACCCATAGACCCGCCACACACCTCTTCTTCCAGACAGCCGCCCGGTGTTCCGCCCGGTGTTGACTAGGAGTCCAAGCAACTCACTTCGCGTCTCCTCCTCCCGACAACCGCCCGTAGCCCTAGGCAGTCACTCCGAGTCCAAGTGACCTGCCCTGTTCCTCCTCCTCCTCGGTGTAGCCCCCCAGGTGTTCAGGAGTGGTCGCTCAGAGACCACGTGACCCACCGCGCTCCTCCTCCAGGCAGGCCACCAGTGTTCAGGAGTGGTCGCTTTGATTCCAAATAACTCAGCACTCGCCTCCTCCTCTGGCAACTGCCTGTAGCTCTGATGCAGTCACTCCTAGACCAAGCGACCCACCACGTTCCTCCTCTTCCTTCGGGCAGCCCCCCGGTGTTCAGAAGCGGTCGTTCTGAGTCTAAACAGCTTGCCATGCAGCTCCTCCTCTGGCAACCGCCTGTAGGTCTGATGCAGTCACTCCTAGACCAAGTGACCCGCCACGTTCCTCCTCTTCCCACGGGCAGCCCCCCGGTGTTCAGAAGCGATCACTCTGAGTCCAAACAGCTCGCCAGGCAGCTCCTCCTCAGGCATCCGCCCGAAGCCCCAGTGGTTGCTCTGAGTCCAAGCGCTGTGCTGAGCAGCCACCTCTACGATGTTCCCAGTGGTCCGTGTTCACCGCTCCAGTGGTGGGAAGGGTGTCTCGCTGAGCAACTCTACTTCACAAAGTCCCCTGCGTTCCGGGGCTACCGCCCCATCTGGGACGCCTCCCCAACGGGAGAGCCTCACCCGGCGGCTTTGAGTTGGTCCCAAGTCTCTCACTATCTCCTCTTTTGAATCCTGCATCCTGGAGCAACATGAAATGCAGCCGCCCTCTAGTCTGCTATCTTGAAACACCCCATCTTTATTTTTTTAACAGATTTATTTAAGAAATCAGATACACATTCAAAAGGGAATGCGGATGATCCCAAGAAAGAGAATTCTTTTTGGGGGAAAGTAAGAAATGAACATTTGAGGGAGAATGTGACTTTCTTAAGAGTAAGAAGTTTGGGGAGAAAAACAAGGAATACACACATTCAAGGGAGAATACAGGAAAGACAACCTCTGCAGAAGGAAAAACAGCCTGCAGAATTTGATCTAACTGTTATCCTATATATTGATCTTGTATTGCTTATATGTGTTGAGATACTAACCTGTGACTTGGTCTTTTGTGTTTTCTATGATGTCTTTGTTGAGAGGAACTTTTAAATAATAATATAGTCAGATTTATCAGTCTTAAGATTTCTGCTTCTTAGGTGAGCTTGAAAATATCTTTCCAACAAATATCTGTCCTTTATCTTTTTGAAAAATTGAGAGTTTTGTTCTCCATATTAAATCTTTGATTCACCTGGACATTCTTTCCTCCTCTCCAAATTCCACAACCATGTATTCAACCAACTGCATTTGAAAATACTTGGGGCAGGAGAGGGGGTTGCATCTGTACCAAACATGTAGATACTTTTTTTTTTCATGTCCTTGTACCCTAAACAATACAGTAGAATTACCATTTACATTATATTAGGAATTATAAGTAATCTAGAGATGATTTACAGTATAGGAGAGAGTATGTATAGGTCATATGCAAATACTGTGCCATTTTATATAAGGTACTTGATCATATGCAGCTTTTGGTATCCTCTGGGAATCCTGGAAAGAGTACCCTGTGGATACTGAGGGGAGAATATATTTAGTTTCTTGTATAGATATCTACTTTTATTTAACTTCAAATGGACAGTCATTTGTCCCAGGGCAACTTATATTTCCCCACTGATGTCTAATTATCTTCTATTGTACATTAAGATTCAGATAGATACAGATGTATTTTCAACCTGTATATTATTTATATTTTGTTTCTTCCTATGCCAGTGTCAGTGGTTTTGATTACTATAGCATTATCATAATACTTTAACGTAGCAGAATTAGCAGAACAAGTACTTCTGCCTTTAAAAAAAAAAAAAAAAAGCATTTGTATTTGTAGATGGACAGAATACCTTTATTTTATTTGTTTATATGGTGGTAAGGATCGAACCCAGTGCCTTACACATGCTAGGCAAGCTAGGCAAGTGCTCTGCCAGTGAGCTACAGCCCCAGCCACTTCTCCCTTTTTATAATTTTTTTTTATTTGTAGATGAACACAATGCCTTTATTTATTTTTATGTGGTGCCGAAGATCAAACTAGTGCCTCATGCATGCTAGGCAAGCGCTGTACCACTGAGCTACAACCCCAGCCCACTTCTATACTTTTCATTTCAAAATGGTCTTGACTACTTTGGGACCTTTGATTATCCTTAAACATTTGAAATTTTGATTCAAGTAACTTTGAGTTAATGGATTAATTTGGGGAGCATTGCAATTTTATGACTTTTTGTCTTATCTTTGAACAAGGCCCATAGAGACCTTTTATTAGCCTTATTTCCAGGCATTTTGTTTTGTTGCTACTGTAAATTAAATCTTTGTTTTATAGTAGGATTTGGAGAATTATTCATTTTTTTTTAGATTGGCATTGA